>NW_027332235.1:5010000-7510000 GCF_041222505.1 Epargyreus clarus
AGAGATAGTACCGTCAACCTTATTTCTAGCATAAAGCAAGTCTTGCGTTTCGATGGAATAGTATGGACGCCGACTAATTATGAAGTGACCATCTTAGTGGTAACGAAGAGTGGCAACGTATCTATGATAGCATTCAGGTAGAACCCCCGTTCTATATTAAGTTGGTTACAGATGTCCTCCATGCACGACAGTAACCTGTTTCACGCTAGAGTTAGCTTTGGTGGTCGTATCTCCCCGATCAAACCATATTGGTTCCAACATCCTTCAAACGTCTGTGAATATCGGTGACTTTTTTACCGCCAGATGGGCTGTGAACTCGTTTGACACTTTAACTATATAAACACATTATAAAGAAGTGTGGACCTTATAAATAACCCTGCAGATCAGTTAACCTTGCCCACGCCCAGCCATCGATTCGTGAGCTAGTGACTCATGATCTTATCGTGAGAAAACAACTGTGCTAGCTACCTACGTGCACCTGTGTGCATTTCTTTTGAAGATCTACGTAGAATGACGTAACACTCTATTTTCGCGGATATCGTGTCCACTACTAAGGTATTTGAGCTAGGTGATGGAAAGTAACATCTCGCTATGAAGTTTTTAATCTTCCATAACAACCAACAAGTATGCACTAGCAGAGTGATTACGACAAATACTCTATTCTAAGACTAAGTTCAACAGTAAAATAAATGTTTTAGGGATAGTTGTTTCCATTTTTGGTAGAACTTCTCTAATACCTGAAAAGTTATCAACAGCCGTAAGCCATTCATTTATTTTTAATAAAGTACATAAAATGCAATCAATAATATTTTAAAAACAGTATAATCAGCATAGTATAAATGGCACGCTTCGAGTTAAAAACCAATGTTACGCTCAAGGAGAATTTAAAAAGTATTTGCCGAGATTAAACCGTAGCAATTAAACCCGATCTTCCGGATAGCGGTCAGTTCGGAATGTTGGATTACAATTAAAAACGAAAATAACTAGCCTGTCGCGAATTGAAGTGAGGAACGAATAGCTATAGATCTTAATCGATAGTTTTTTTTTTTATAATATGGAAGTAGCATACAGGCATACACTCCACCTTATGGTAAGTAGCCACTGCCGCACATGGACATCTGTTATTAATTCCTGATATTATCCCTACGTCAATTCGGCCACAGGTTCGTTGCTACTTTGTCCCTGTAGTTCCGCGACCAGGACCAGAACTCACCTTGGCGGGGTCCGACGGGACAGTGCGCTGAGAGGAGTCCGGTCGCGTTCCTTTGGAGATCCCGGAGTCCTCTACGCAGCGTCGAGGACAGTCATCGGGGGGAGTGGGGAGTTTAGTGCGGTAAAAGTCCCATATAACCCCGTGTCGCTCCCACGGCACCGGGTACCTTTTGAAGGTTTCCCCCTCGAAAAAAAAAAGAAAAGGGTTCGTTGCTACTTGCGAGGACTAAGTTGGAACACCCGCAGTAAAATATGTGTATTTTACTACACTTACTGTAGAAATTCAACACTTTCGACATGTCGTTTCGGGCACGTGCGTTTTATTTGAATTAGATGACAGCTTTGAACTGTGTGAATTCACACATTATCATTACTGACACATATTATATAAGCTTAAATCTACATTTAATTCTGTGAATACAGTCATTCTACGCATTGTTAGCCAGCAGGACGACTTATTAAGGTATTGGCTGAACAAAAGTATACGATTTGTCATAAACGTAAACAGCATACCTTGGCAAGATGTGCGATTTAATTTGTTCCTATGGCTAAATTAGTTCATAACTATGCATTGCTCGTGCCAATAAAGAATTTATTTGAAAATGGTGGGATAGGTGTTACGTATTGTGCGAATAGATAGAGCTTGGTTATCTGCGGAATTTTTATTTTTTTCAAAAATGTACATTAGAATTGGAACCCTTTTTATTTCTCGGACTTGGCATAGCAAAGACCTATCTTTCTCTAACAATTGTATAAGATAATCATAGATATGATATATATTACTACTAGCTGACCCGGCAAACGTCGTGTTACCATGTAAATAAAAAAAAATAAAGGTGAATAACCCTTATCACTTAGGGGTATGAAAAATAGATGCATATGAATATTCATATAAAATTTGGTGAAAATCGGTGAAGCCGTTTCGGAGGAGTACGGTAACTACATTGTGACACGAGAATTTTATAAGATGACCTATTCTGTAGTTTTAACTCATAAAGACACGTAGGATCAACAGTAATTCGGGAGGAAATATGTAGATTACATTTCAACGGGCAAAAAAGCTCTCGCTAAATAACGTGACCTTAGGCTTAGTGGAATAAAAATATAAATACACTTCGCTTAGAAACTGCGTGTAAAATGATTTGACGGATATTCTCTAAACGATTATCTCATAGATATTATTGTTTTATGAGATCAACGTACAAGCATTTCCAGTTTGTAGAGACGTTTCAAAAACGCTACGTAATCGTATAAAAATGCTTTCAACATTAGTTTTAAGCAGTCTCGAATATGATATCTGTCGCTAAACAGGTTTCCAATATTATCTAGTGCATAATAAACCATCAAAGTAATTCTTTACGCTGAGTTCAATAACTCATAATTATTATGTATCCGTTTGTGTAAACAGGTGATAGAACCACACGACGGCATAACGACCACAACTATTTCTGACTTATAGGGTTGTCCGTTGTCAACATTATATCGGCTGATTATAGTATTTTTATATAAAGAAGGTAAAACATAGTAGAATTAAAAAAGTATATTATTTAATATTGTAATACAGTAAAAAAGCATAAAGAAAAAACATTGATTATCCAAAAAATATAGATCTCAAATAAAGAAATTACGTTAACAACTTGCACCTAAACTGTTAAATCTGTGCGAAATTTAGTAGATTTGTCGCTGTAGTAACAATCGTACTAACCTTGTTCGTGACCTAGACATGAAAGATAAAAAGACTATCAATCGACCGGTTCGCAAGTCAGTCTTTCATATACAGTATCAATATACCTATCTGTTGATTCAATAAAAAATATAATCCAGATAGCATTTATATTTGTCTCCCTCGTTCCCTATGGTGTGTGAAGGCGAAACAATATATTTATCACTATTACGTTCTGATCTCAAAACCGAAGAATACGCGGTATTGACATTGTATTCGGAACCGGAATCACTAACCGATTATTACGCAGTAAAGCAAAATAAAAGTATAACGGTCTTATTCATAAAAAGTTATAGCACACTTATAACGTTGCTATAGTACGATTGTCAAAAAGTGTTATTCATAAACGCATTTTAGGCACTAAACCGTTCTATAAACCTTCTATAACTTATAGAGGCCAGAACCCTACTATAACAGTGCTATAAGGCAAAGATGGCCGACTCTCAACAGCTGATTCGTGATTACTAACCTAATTTGACAATACGTTTTTAATAAATTATGTCAATGTCCATTTTGTATACAAACTTGAAATAATTTATTTTAATACCCGATAAATAACATTATTATATCACTATTTTAAATTACAATGCAAATTTTACGAAGCTTAGATTATTAAAAATCTAGAAAACCGTCCACTTCGAAGAACATTGCACCAAAGAGTGATCTGTTTTCATTAGACTATAGGAAGCGTTATGTCTTTAATAAATCGACAGTAAATTTTATAATTGATCTCGTACGTAATGATCGTAAATTAGATCGCAGAGGTCCTGGTACACCTTCTGAAATACAGAGTTTACTGCCATAAGATATTGCGAATGTTTACAAAACGAAACTTAATTGAATTTAACTTTATATAATTATATCAATATTACATAAAACATTAATATCCAACCAATTTTCACTCCTTTATCTTTTAACAACTTTTGCTTCACATCCCATTTTAACAATAAAATATTTTTAAATTCGCGGTATTTACAAATACAATGACACTGACATGTGATTTGGTTTTATCGACAACCCATTGACAAGAATGTCAAGACAGAATATTTTTTAGTACGAAATAATGTCATTTAATGATGTTTATCTATGGATATTCGTCAATTTGTTCGCCGAACTTCACTTTAATGGCAACATTTTCATTTATAGTTGACTTTAACGACACATTAGTTATAGAAGGTTTATGAAACGTTTATGAATAAGCAATTTTATAGAACGCTTTATAAGCTTATTGAACACTTTAACTAATGAGTGCTTAAAACCTTCTATAAGCATTTTTTTATGAATAAGAACGTAAATATTTGTTTTGAATAATTCTAAAATTTAGCAGATGCGATTTAATTTAGCTTCAGGAGTACACTGGTGCGAAATCACATTTCGGCTATTTTTTTCATATACGCGGTATTTACCAATGGTTGTTACGTGAAATTGCACCAAATCCGGAAATATATTGGTTTACTGCGATTTTCGATTGTAAACTTTATCGGAACAAGATGTATTCACATTCGTTTTAATCGTCAATTGTGAAATATAAGGCGTATGCAAATGGACTTGTGACTTCCTAGCTCCATCTATATTCTAGCCCATCAGTTATTATGAGTAACGATAATTAGCTATTGAAAGGAAGTATTGCTTTAGTAAACATGTTGTGTTATGTGGCGATAAGAGTTTGCGCAGTTTTGACTTATTGTTATTTCCTGATCGTAGTGTTTTTATACTATGGAATTTTTACCCCTTCTTACTTTTAGCTGGAAACCTATGCCCAGCAGTCTTAAAAATATTTAAACAATGGACTTTGTATATGACATCGGTAATGATTATGATTTCGGTTTGACATTGTGGGTTTTCACAGTTTCCACAGTTCGATTCCCAGACATATATCGCTATTTATATTTACGCATATGAAAAAATATGTCTGAGTTCAGCATATTTGTGTTTTTGCGATAACCCTTATAGCCACTATTTTTGGTATAATTTGCCTGCAAAATACGTGATTGTGCGTCGCGCAAATAACTACAATAGAAACAATTTTCATTTACCAGGTGCGCTATGATTTCAAAGACAATTCGCTAAACACCACACACACTGACAACAAGCTGACATATCTCATAAACAAAGCAATTAATATCAACAATGTGACTCATATTGCTCACATCTCATGTGTTTAGTAGAATTAAACAAAATATAATTAGTTGATAATCAAAGTAAACTTACAGAAACGGAAGTGAACAATACGTGTAGGTGTTATAATAATTAATTATCGTTGTTCGTAGTATACACTCTAATTTAGCGTAATGAATGCAGATAGCGAAGCAGCCAATTATGATGTAGGTATGAGAGATTTGGAGGGAAGTGATGATGACCAAATTTTTTGTAATAGCACAATTTTAAGTTTTATCGTAAAAGAGGCGGTTATTAGTTTGCCTTGAATTTGAATATCTAAAAGTGATAACCCGTTTTAAAGTTATTATCTAATTACACGGACTACAGTAGTAATCGACGTATTAATATATTTTTAAAACACTCACGAACAAAAATAAATTAGAAGAATCCCTGGTATTGTCTATTGTCTAGTGGAAATCTCTAAATGGCATAGCATAGGAATAGGAAAGGAACCTATGGCTACAGAAATTTTAGAGCTCCTAGTTCCAACCCAATAATCGAAATAATTTTACGAAAGCGAATGTGTTCATCCACACGGTAACGTATTTAGATTTTAAACTTGTGAAGCGTTTTTCTTCATTGTTAAGAAAAAAATCGCTCCCGCGTAAAATATGAAATTTGAGATAAAATGTTCTCATTTAAATACCCGAAAAAAAAGGCTTCATGAATTTTCACTGTTAATCATATAAACATTACAACAATGGTCCGTAACACGAAAGCCTCAACCGTCCGACCACTTAACTCCCCCTCATTGGGATCAATTAGCGAGACGCATCTCGACGGAGCGGGATGCTGAATTGGTTTGTACACGCGTTGTTGTGAAATCGTATGGTCACTGAATGAATTGCCTGCTATCAATTGCCTTGGGTTATGAACTACAGAGTTTTGGAGTACGAAATATAATATAGAGTTAGAGTACCTTTTCGTTTATATAAATGCTTAGCCAGCGTTGACTTTTGTACACTGTCGTATTTTTCCTAAAATGCGATGATAAAATGCAACGTATTTTCTTACAATTTATTTGTCACGTAGTACAATCATTTAATTAGATAGCATGATTAAATACATCTGTAATACAAAACCTGTATGTCTATAATTGTGTCAATAATTGCAGAAACTAGGGTCGTCCTATTCTAAATGTTGTATGAAATTTATCATGTCCCATTTGAGCAGTGAAATGCGGATAAGCCTTTTAATTCTGCCAAAATTCTCGTGCCAGCTGTGGGACAATAAAGTAGCGGTCTTAGAGAAGCGTTTCTTTGAGTAGCGAAAAGTTCAGGCTTTTTTTAATATTTAAAACTACAAATAAGACAAACAAGTTCCTGAAAGGTTTTCCTTTAAAAGGCCCGTTTATTGGTTATCTTATATCTATCTTAGCTTTACTTATCTTAATAATAATGTCTTAATCTTCTAGCGACTACCGGATCCGATGGAAATCTAAGACCTAACATACATTTACATTGGGTTTAAGGAAAAAAGATAACAATGGAATGGAAAACAATTGTGGAGACTATTTATATCGCAGACTTCAAATATTATGTTAGCGTGACTGAAAAAATGGTTGCCTGTAAAGTCGGTTTTACGGGCGAAGATTTTACGTGACAACGTCTTTTTCTCGGTAGAATATTTATTGATATGAATATAATTAAATTGCACAATAGGAACAAGGAATTGAATGAAAATAAGAATTGCACAAATTTTAACTATAGAAATATATTTTGTTTAGTCTCTAGTGCTGCGCGCGCGGCAGACCGATCATAGTTGAGTGGGAGAGAGACGCAAGGCATTCGGCGGGCCTCTCTCTCGTTCGGTGACTCATCGTAACGTTACCGGGCGTTACACTTTTTCATAAGTGACTCCCAGCCGCAACCTAATTTAAGACGTTGTCACGTCAAAAATTATCTTCAATGTTTGCAAATAAATCTATAACTTCTTAGCAAAAAGTAAGTGTTTTTATTATGTTCCAACGAAAAGTGTTGTTATTATGTTAACTAATTATGTTCCAAGTATATTGTATTTATTGAGTTTATTTAGTTCTAGTGAGGGAAATAACCTGACTTTAACTATCTGGTTAGGTTAAAACCGGGGTACTCCGGTTGCGTTCCGTAGGAGATCCCGATGTCCTCTGTAACGCTGAGTACGGCCACCGGGGGGGTTTTAGTGCGGTAAGAATCCCACATAACCATCTGTCGCTCCCACGGCACGAGATACCTTTTGAAGGTTTCCCCCTCGTAAACAAAAAAAAAAGGTTAAAACCGGTAATGTGGGAAATATTTATGTTTGCTATTATGTGTAGGAGTATAATCTTTTTCATAACTTTTGACGAAATTTATGTCTGTTATGCAGACTTATTCGATTTGATCTTCGCATGATGTCTTTAGTCGTAGGGTTTTAGGCCTGTCGATATATATGTAGTCGGTGTGCGTCCGTGAAACCTAGTAAGATCATGTTCTATCAACTTTCTATTTTTGTTAGGTATATAGGTCTGGTGTTAGGTTACCTAATATTACCTTACATCCTACCAATACAACAATCTATGCGAGTCAAACACATTTTTCCTTTAACCTTATTTTAAAGAATGACAAAAAAAAATATTAATAACAGCAACAATAAAATTAAAACGTGATTAAAATTACTTTTCGGATAGTAAAAAACAATTAAAACCCACGTACGCATACACATGTGAAGTGTTTCGTAATATAGGGCTAGTTGACTTCAAATACCAAGGTTCTTTATTGATTATTATAGGTACTGGGTTTATTACGTTCTCCCTTTTTGGAAAATATATATACATAATCCTTGTATGTTGGATTTTGAACAACTTCCGTCAATATTAAAATTTTCGTTGCTAAAAATAACTTTCGTATAAAAATAAGTTGCGTTTAAAGCATATTATTTTCTGCCGATTGCAAGGTTATTTTAGCAAAAACATTCGTTACATCTTGCAAATCTTATATATAAATTCTCGTGCCACAATGTTAGTTACCGTACTCCTGAAACGGCTTTAACGATTTTCACCAAATTTTATATTAAGATTAAGATTAAGGCCACCGTTGCGTTGGTTCCGGACGGATTTCATTGTAATGTTATTTAATTGTGTCCTTAAATAAGGCACTATATTTATTATCCTAACTAATATAATTAATAATAATAATAATCGGTTCATGATAATGATGATAGACTAATACTATATTATAAATACGAAATTGAGATTGTTTGTTTGTTTATTACGCGTTCACGCTTAAACTACCAAACCGTACACAATTTCAAGATAATCGTGCAATTTTGTACATACGTTGTCAGGGGAACACAAAAAGACGTGAAGTACTTTTCATCCCGAAAAAAGTAATATTCCCGAGATATAGATAAAAACAACTATTGTCACCGACCTCTGACCACGAGCGAAGACGCGGGTAACGGCTCGTAATATGTAAAATGATCATTTTATGCATTTGAGAAATTAAGTGAAATGAAAGAAGATGCGACATATGCGGTAAAGTGGTGACTAATTCAAACAAGTGGACCGTATGACGATTTGTTACTCCGATTACATAAAATTAAAAGCTTTTAATGCAAGTTATTAGAATTGTCATTTTTATTACAACGTTATGTAAAAAATCTCTTAGTGTAATTTATTGTACAATTAACTTTTCTTTGGTGAGGAGGTCAAAATACTTTATCTTTTAAGTCTTTACCTTTTTATGAATAAAGTAGACGTATCCCATTAAAACATTCCTGTAAAATATATTAGAAATCGCAAATCAGGTACTTAATTTTGACGCAAAACCTATACCCCTCTAAAGAGTCAATTATTTTATTACTTTGAATTACCCGGTAGATACAATATATACACGAAAATTTAAAAAAACGTATGTAAATGTACTTTGAGCACGCATTCCTTCCTATTTTCAATTTAGAAATCATCAAAACGCTAAACTATTGCTTATCTGAGATGGCCTTCTTTTCATACAATACAAACGAGTTGGTTTGTCCCATTAAATATTCAGTAATTCCTTCCGTTACAGTTTTCCTGTTACGACAATGGACTAATCAAGCAAATGACGTGTAGGTATAACATCAAAGTTTTGGTCAATATTTTATTTATATTTATTTTTATGACTTCTTAATATAATTCATGCTTATTGTGTCACCCATTTTATGTTACAAAAGCCCTGAATGTGTGCAAAGGAAGCTTGCGCAAATAATTTTTAGAAGCAATACCTACTTATTTTTTGGAGTTTACTCCTTAAGAAACGATTTGAGTTATAAGGCCCGGTACGGAAATTTTATGAGGAGTAAAATCAAGTGTAACACGAAAAGTTGAGGCGTAACGTAGAAAGAGACAAACATATATATCTGTAGGATTGAACGTGTAAAAGAATGAGATGGAATACATTACACAGCGTATCTCATTCTCGGGGTCTCCTCTTTGCGCGATACTTCGTAGTCTCACTGTATAGTTTACTACCTCCAGTCTGAGAGTTGAATGTGTGCGTATGTTTGTACGTGTGTGTTGCGCGCTAGATATGGTACAACTATTGATGCGGTGTTTTCACGATTCATAACTCATGTAACTTCCAAGTTCACGTATCGTATTTCAGTTACCACAAACCAATAATTACAGTATTTAAGAATGATATTATAATTCAAAGTGAAAGAAATCAATCATCCTAAAATTGGATTTGTATAAATTGAACACAATTATTATTATTATTATTTATATTATTTTGTAACATACTTTATGTAATACGCATTATTGAAGTAATATAAATAATCCGAATAATTACAGATATATGTTTGTTTCTCTTATCATTTTAGCAGATGCGTTCATTTACCCTTTTTTTCTATTCGATATATATCATAATTATCGTTCGTAAGGAGTAAACTCCAATCGTGCGTCGTAGCTGACACACACATACACTTTTATTTGTTTTTATAATATAGGAGAAGCAGACGAGCATACAGTCCACCTAATGGTAAGTGGCTACTGCCGCCCATGGACATCTGTAATCAACCCCATGTAGGATTAGATATTCCCACCTGAGGTCGGCCAGAGATGCGCCGCTACCCCTGAGGACTAAGCTGGAACGCCTCGGAAAAGTCTATCTCCCTTACCACACCCTTCAAACCGGAACACAGCAGCGCCTAACACTGCTGTTATTAGGTAGAAATAGGTGTGGCGGTGGTGACGCTAGAGTCGAACCACAAAGGGTTCTACCACCTTCAATGCTTCAATACTTAAATGCTTTATTATGTTTTATATGGATTTACTTATTTTTAATACTTTAAACTAAACTAACTACTAAAGGGTAACAAAGGGTGAACTTAATGCCTAATGTCATTCTCTGCCAGTCAAACCTGGGTGATGGCGATAATATGTGGAAGGTATCACTTCAATAAAATAAATACTCGTAGACTGTAAAATATGTTTTCTACAGTAAACGTTTTGTATAAGGAACTCCTTTATAATGTTCCATACACATCTGAGTACACAAATAAAAATTCATAAATCACATAATACATAATATTAATAATGTATCTTATATATAAAATTCTCGTGTCACAATGTTACTTACCGTACTCCTCCGAAATGGCTTTACCGGTTTTCACCAAATTTTATATGTATATTCAGTAGGTCTGAGAATCGGCTACTATCTATTTTTCATACCCCTAAGTGATATGGCAACACAACGTTTGCAGGGTCAGCTAGTACTTATTTAAAAATATGCGCTATGCGTGAGTGTATCTTAACATAGCTGTTTACGTTAAATTATACAACTGGTTTAAAGGGTTTGGTTTACCACACCCTAAAGGAAATATATGACATAACTCATGACTCGAATCAAAAATCATCTGATCTGAGGATGCTACTTGAGTTCTAGTATAAACAAATACAAAAATCTTTAATTCATTCATAAAAAAAATATTATCTAGTCTGTTTTATCATTTACCGTCTTCAAATATACGTGACAGTATAGTCTGTTGATAATAAAATAAACATGTTCCCTTCATAAGGCAGGAGACTTGACTGATAAGCCCTTTGATAAGGCAAGAAATTATTATTTATTTAAATAGTATCTAAGTACACAAACCAGTTACTATCGTATTAGATGTGTTCATTATGTTAAAGGTCATTCAATGTGTGGTAATCTGGTATTATATTTAGATGAACTTTAATCACTTCTGGAATACTACCATATACCTACTAGGTATTTATTACTGTAACCATAGAATAAGGCGAAGATCTTTATACCACTTTTTGGCTTCATTATCAGACCTCGAAGACCTCATATATTTTTTATATAAATAAAATGTGGAGATGCGGAGATCCTATCATCGAAGACATTGGTATCAGGATATTATTAGAAACCATACTTACATAAATGTTCAAAATGATTGGTACGTAGCTACAGTGAGCACACTCCTGCTATGCCGGCTGATACACACGAAAGGAGTTGCGGAAAGCAACGTCACAGCAGAATTTTACAGTGAGACTGTACTGTAGAGTAGTTTGTACTGTGGCAACGTGCCGTTGAGTGTTACCGCTCGTCCACATACTCGTCAATTCGCCACTGCTCTCGCTACTTCCCTCGCCACTCGACCAGTATGTGGACGCGCGATTAAATGTTACGGCAGTGTGTCACATAAGCTCCCGGCCCTCCCGCTACTTGCACTATTTTTGAAAGCACACAATTAATTTCTGCCTTGTAACGGGACACAGCATTTTGGAAGTCCAACACCGCATCGCTTTCGTGTGACGGCCCTGAGGATAAATGGGATGGGTTATCTTAACTGCACTCTTTAAACTATGGCTATTAAAAACCACTTTAACATCGTGTCGGTGACATTAATCGTCAGTGTAATCATCAAAGAATGGACAATATTGTTTATGTAATCTTAATTGTTATTTGAGACCTTTTCCTATTAACCTCACAAATTATTAAGGTGTTCTAATTATTACATTACTCATTCTGACATACAAATGATTACAAAAATGTCGTTAAATAAACATTATTCATAGGTGCTTCTGGAATCTTTATAGGAAAAATAAATAAAAGAAGATGTAATATTTTAATTCAATAAAGATTAATACGCCATTTTAGATCCCATGAATATTGCGATTTAGAATTTCAGTTATAAAATTCCTTCTTCTCGTCATAGTAATTCTAGCCGTTTTCCAAATTATCTCATGTAAGCGAAGAGTTATCGGAGTTAAAATCAAATACTTCATTTAGGACCTTGCGCTGGGTTAGGTTTCTGGTTACAAGCACAGAGCCTTAAAGACAAAAGGTCAGACGTTATACATAGAGTAAGGCTGCTGACGACCCTAATAGCTCTATAGCAGACCGTCATATCGATAAATGTTAATAATAATAGGTGAAATATTCACTACTGCTTGAGTATTCAAACAAAATGCACTTCGGCCGTCTTATTAACGTTTCCTTGCATCATAATTAGAATTATTCTCCTACTATGTCGCCACATGTAAATACGTTGAAGAAAACGCATAGCTCTACATAATTGTCTAATATTAGTTATTGGTAAATGGCCAAATCATTCAATTCTATGCTATTTCTCGTTCCAATAATCATAATATGGAGCCAGAATAATGTCACATTCATCTCCTTTCTGTCAACGCTCGTTAATCGTCGAGTTTAAAAGCTCTGTTAACCGGTAGTGAATATGTTTATCCACTTTGATTGCTTTATTTTATGTGTAGTTAATTAAAATTATTATTTAAGAAGATTGTCTATATATCAAGAGCCTTTATATCAACGCTTTTAAAATATGGCTCTGTTTAGTAGCTTATGTTGCTTTTGTTTATTTCAAAAACCTACATTATCAACACGAATATGATTAAAATAAGTACGAAGCTTTTTGCTTATAGCAATATTTTCTGGCAAAAGCATATTTAAAAGAAAAGGCAAATCTTTTGCGTATCTTATACATACTAGTATGTACTTACGAATTTTAAGGATGTTGCTTAAACATATTACTTATTATTGCTTTATATTAAACATAGTAACTCCTTCGTAGGTAAATTTGGAATCTTTTTTGTCACGCGGGTGTACACCAGCGAGCGTGAATTTTTCCCCTAGATTCTTTTAGCCGTGTGCGTATTAATTATTTTAAAATTATGAATTCGTAAAGTTTTAGTACTTATAATCTTTACAGCTGAAGTTTTCTTCGTAATGTTTATAGTAAAATGATGATTAACACCCACACGTAATTTATTATTATAGAATGTAATCTAAACATTAATGTAATTAAGACATGTTCTACACCCACCTAGAGCCAATATGAACATCCATCTATTAGATTTGAGTGATCTAAATGAAATTTGGTATGGTAAAACCAGACAGCTTAGGGGTAACACGCATCAGGGTATCAAATCTATCCGCGGTTGATAACTGATGTCCATGAGCGGCATCTGAATATTAATCATCTACACCGGATCATTGCCATGTGCTGAGTATAAATGCTTCATAATATAATTGATTATTATTATTCGATTCCAGTACTTCTGGAGGCGTGCAACAATGAGCCCTCGTGTCTGCAAGACCGCGCTGGGCTGGAGGCCATCACGCAACTCCATAGACAACTGGACGACGACGCGAACGGGAACGTTGACCTCAGCGAGAGTGATGACGTAAGTACACCTTGTACCCTTAAGAAATAGAAGTGAGATATCACGTGTAAATATCTTCGCACATGACAGTCGTAGTTGAGTCCAAAGGTTCAGGCATTTGACAAAAAGTCGACGAACGGAGTTAGTGAACAATCGACGATTTGAAAGCTAGGCTACACTGTAGGCTTTCAGGCCATCCAAAAGTAGAATTTGATAGTTACCTGATCGGATCGTAATGTCAAATTCATCACAATGAAACTACAGAGAATTTTAAATGAGTCTGAAATTTAGTTGACTGTATCTATCTTACATGATGACATTCTACAGCTCGATACATTGTTACCTTGGATAAATACATTAAAACACCTCTTAAAGTAGGTACCACTGCGTTACCACATAGACAGGGACATCAGAAATTGAGTCGAGCTGCAGAAAGTTCTACCAAAATGCAAAAAGTTAAAGGAAGTTGCAAGAACAATTATGATCAACAACAAATAATGCTGCAACGACAATCCGAACGACCCAATGACAGATGATAATATAAGCGGATACGTCAACCTTAGTGCGAATGATTACAATGGTATCATAATAGTACATAGGAAATAAAGTAACAACATTAAAGTCTAGGTACATAAATATTGTATATATGTCAAATTACTTGAATAATTTCCAATCTTAATCTAGATGAACAGGCGAAAACTATAAGCATGTAAGCGTAGGAGTAACCATTTATTTCGTAATTATAACAAGACGAAGTGTCATGTTATTTCAATTAATTTTGACATATGTACATAAATTTAAGCAGATTCATAATGTTTATGAAGTACTTGAATACTAAATCAACCTTAAAACTTATTTTCAATTGACCTCATACAGTTTAAACATCCTCTTAATTTATTACTCACAGAAAAACCTCTGCGTAATCTACTTTCTTCAAAATTGTCAATGGGAAAACAGTTGTTAACTGTAAAATTCAAATCATGTACTCGTTTGGGAATATCCCGAGTTTGTATACAATTTGAATAATGTATAAGTTCTCGATTCTAGATATCTTTAAGGAAAAAGTAGAGGATATTCAAATGAATAGGATATTATTGTAATAATGTACAATATACATATTTGACTTGTTTTTAGTTTATTCATACACCAAGGATCAAAGTAACATAATCGATAACTATTTGTGTACATAGGTATAATGATCAAGGAAAATATATTACGTATAGTGTCGATTTCGTAATGTCTATTTTAGTTTAACAAATAGAATTATGTACATAATCTCTTGCGCTAGCGAGGCCCTGATTAAGTTCTAAGAAGTAAGATAAGTTAATTTAAAACGATCTATGTATCGGTTCTAAATGCGATGTTACTTCTAGGGAATAAGTTGGAACACCTCGCGTAAGTATGTCTCCCTCGCCAGCCCTTCAAACCAGAACACAGCAACGCTTCACCCAGCTGTGAAGCAGAGTGTGTTGAGGTAGTGGTGCTTCCGGCGTCGGACCACAATGGGTTTTCTACCACCATCTATCTATATCTATATATTTGCAATTGACATATTACGACAAGTCGACATACAAAGTAGTTTTGTATTCTATATTTTTTATAAGTAAGAATCTTTTTTAACACCCCTAACTACCTTTATGTTTATAAGGAAAGACTCGTTTGTAGCACCCCTAAATTATAGCTGATAAAGTCAATAATCGACTTATTGTCTATTCCAGTTCCTCCGTGAAGAGTTGCAGTACGACAGCGGCTATGAGAAGCGGCAGCGCGCCTTCCACCACAACGATGACATGCACATATCCGTCAAGGAGCTCTGGGAGGCGTGGTTGCGGTCCGAGGTGAGATAATGTGTAGTTTGGCAGCAAAAGTTATGGTACACTGCTGGATATGACACAACTTTGGGAAGATAATATGCAAATTTTACCTTCCAATAAAATTTCTATTATGTTTCCTGAGACGTCCGAAGTCCATTATGAGAGAGTACATCCTTCTCGTTCTGCTTGTCGCCGTCAGATGTCACTGTTTTCCAGGCAACTCGCGCCCCTGGCGCCCTCACCTTCCTGCTCGGAACTAACTTACAAACCGGAAGCCGCCATTTTAGTTAATCATTGTTCGTCTCATAATGAGGAATGGCTAAAAGTACCACCAGGAAGACATTACCTGGACTTCGGACGTCTCAGGAAACATAATAGAAATTTTATTGGAAGGTAAAATTTGCATATTATGTGTTCCGGTTGACGTCCGAAGTCCATTATGAGAGATTTGTTTGTTATCTCCTGGTGGCTTATGTAAAGGTTTGTAATTAATGCAACAATGTGATGAATCAGTATATCTTAATCATAAGATATCTACATAATTCACTATGATTCTATAGACATGAAGAATTATATAAATTACAGAATTAAAAACAAAACCTCAATTGGGTGCTGAAAAGTACTTCGATAAAGATTTTTCCAAAGTAGAATGCTCGGATTGGTTTAATTCTCTTTGATAAAATTTTCGAAAAGTTGTCTCATGTTGCCAATTAGCTTTGGCCAAAATATCATTAATAGGATAATTTTCTATCCAATTTAAAGAAGAGACAGCTGATCTAAAACTACCAGGGGATGCCTCTATACCAGCTTCCATTAGTACTCGTTTAATCCAACCTCCGATAATTGTAGGAGTAGCTGCTCTGATCTTACCCCTAGTAACAATAAATAGATTTGAAAGTGAGTCTCTATAAACTTTAGTCAAATTAAATAAGGCCCTAAGCCAGAAAACAGGATCAACATTCCTATCAGGACAAGAATGCAATAACCAACTAGATTGCTTGTGTGATATGGAATCTGTTTTAGAACCAAATACGGGATTCAAAGTGATAGAATCACCATTATCTATAAAATGGGATGGATCACAATGCAAAAGAGAAAGGTCATGTACTCTACGACCAGAACACAATAATAATATTGTTGCAGTGCGTCTGGAAACATCATATAAATTATTTATATTTGGATTAGTATTTTTAAGGTATTTAATAAGAATCCTAGCATCCCATATCGGAGCTTTAGGTGGAGCTGGTTTTGCAAGTGATATTGCTTTTAGAATATGTTTAACTATAGGGCTTGCTGATAATTTACAGTTACCAAACGTTTCACAAATAGATGAAATCGATGACTTATAGACCAGTATCGTTCGATATGCTAATTTTTCAGATAAATAAAGATGAGCTAGGTATTTAGCGAAATCATGAGGTTTCGGAGAACGAAAATCTATATCAAACTGTTGACACCATACCAACCACTTATTCCATATAGGTGTGTAGGTTCGACGAGTAGATGCTCTCCAACATGATGTAAGTAATTCCTTTTCTTCAGGTGACCAATTATTTAGTAATGAGTCCCACCCGAAATGAGCCAGGCTTCCAGTTGTAGATTGCAGATATGAGCTGGGGCTCGCCCTGTGAATGTATCTATCAGGCAGTCCTTCAAGTTCAGTATGTTGATTGGACGCGTGAGAGCTCTGCGCTTCAGGTCTGGGCGCCAATAGGGTTTCGTCCACCTGGGTGCTATTATTATGTAGCGACCGCTGGCTGTGTTCAAGTGACGCAATACCTGCGGCATCAACGACGGAGGTGGAAAGGCCCAGGCCAGGTCGTAACGCCAGGATCTGCTGAATGCGTCGTGAAAGCAAGCGTTCGAGTCTGACAAGTCTCGTGTAACATACCTCGGGACGACGTGAGCGTCTGCGGAGGCAAATAGATCTATTTCGGGAATTCCCCAAAGATTGAATATTATGCAAGTTGCTTCTTCCTTCAGATGCCATTCGGACCCTGCGCGGTCGCGTGATAAGTTGTCGGCTTCCGTGTTGTATATTCCCGGAAGGTAGTGAGGGATTAATACAATATCTAGGTGGTCTATCAACTCCAGGAGTTGTTTGGTCAAATTTAATAGTGAAATGGATTTTGTTCCGCCCTCTTTCCTGATGTAAGACACCACAGTTTTGTTGTCGCTCTGAAGAATTATTGTAGATCTCTTGAGAGCAGAAGCCTCTGTTGTAATTGCAGCAATCACAGCATACAATTCTTTCAGATTGGAATGACAACTTATTTGGTGTTGATTCCACTCTCCTTGAACAAACTTGTTGTTGATCACAGCTCCCCATTGAATATCTGAAGCGTCGGTTATTACATAATTTGTAGGCCGAGCTTTGGGGTGTATCAGAGTATGTTGGCAAATGTTCTTCAACCACCACTCCAGTTCTGCGCTCACCTCCTCGGTGAAGTGAGAAGTTTTGAGAGGTTCCTTGCGCAGGATACGGCTGTGCCGCTGCAAAACTCGGCAATGCAACCTTCCCCGGTGGGTGATGAAGGTCGCAAAGTTGAGAAGTCCTAAGAGGCGTTGCGCCTGCTTGAGGGTCCAACTGCCAGCAGCGAGGAGAGTTTGTAGGCTTTGGCGTAATTTGTTTACTTTGTCTGGGGGCAGGGACGCAGTATTGGTTTTGGTGTCCCAAATTATGCCCAGATATTCTACTGTCCTCGTCGGAGTGGTAACAGATTTTTTCAAGTTGATACGCCATCCTAGACTGGTCAAAAACTGTAATGCCATCCTGACCTGACGTCTGAGAGTTTCTTTGCACTGATGAACAATAAGGTAGTCGTCCAAATAAATCACCAGGCGTAGACCTTTCCTTCTCAGCATTTCGGCAGTCCAGTTTGTTACTGTAGCAAACATTCTGGGTGCTGCTGAGAGGCCAAATGGCAAACAAGTCATTTGTAGAAGCTGTCCGTTGTAACTGACCCGAAGGAAACGTCTGTGTTCTATTCGAATAGGTATATGGTAATAGGCCTGACTGAGGTCCAACTTCACCATCCAGTCGGCAGGTTGAAGGAACTGAGGCATTTGACGATAATGAAAAAGATGAAAATGCTTCGGGGACATGTATTGGTTTAAAGCTTTTAAATTGAAAATCATTCGACTCTTCCCATTGCCTTTCTTTACAAGAAAAAGTTTCGAGATGAAAGATGGAGTTTGAGGAGCTGGTTCTAAAATGTGTTGCTGTAACATGACTTCTATCTCGCAAGACATTTTGGACGATACAGGGGTTTGAAACAGATTTAATATTTCTGTGGACGGCATGATCAAAGGGGGTGTTTGATTGAAAGGAATACGGGCCCCTGATATCAATTTTATTACAGGCTTGGGCGGATTGAGTTCTGTCCAGTTGTTTAAGTAGTACCGTAGGCAGCCCCCCCAAAAAGTCGGTGTGTCATTTATTTTGATGTCTTCTTTTCCTATTGAACTTGTTCTTCTGTCCCCTTGACTTTTTCCCTGAATTATCGTAATCTTTTCTTCCGGGAAAGTCCTTATCTCGGAATTGATTTTTCTTACTTGCTTGTGCACGAAAGGGTTTATTTCGAAATGAGTTAGAAGATGAAGGTTCTGGTGACGTTAAACGGTTTAGGCGTGCAGTTCGAGTAGAAAACTTCTTATCTAGCTTATCTAAACCTCCTATCTTACTTATATATGCTGACAGTGCCTCGGGATTAAATATATATTCTGACGAAGGCGGCGCTCTGTCGAGATCTTCGCGCATGTATTTCTGCTTTAAGTTTTTTAACAACGCACGACGACGCGATTCTAATACTTCTGCACGCTTGCCGCATATTATTTGCAAGATATCTTGGGAAACACTGGTAAATTTAGATTCATTACCAAATAAATTCTTAAGATTTTCATAAAGTGAAATAGGTGTTAGTTGCCCTTCGGATTTTTCTGACCAATTTATTAAGCTCTGTAACGCACTGTTAACATACTCATTTTGGGCCAAGAAGGCATTCGACAGTGCAGCATAACTACGTTCTATTTGACTTAATTTAAAAGAAGAAAAAGGATCTTCCAAGCTTCGTAGTTCTTCATTAATTCTTAGTTCCGAAAAGGCAGGAAAAGCAACGTATTTTTTCTGAATATCGATATAACGTACTGAATTCCATTCGGGTGTATCAAATCTTTGTAAAGACACAATTTTGGCAACTCTATCCGAACTTGCTTTCGGCACCGTGGGTTCTTTAACTGAAACACTGGGTTCCGAAATATTTGGGATTTTTGAACCACTGGGCGGATGTAAAAAATTTTCTCTTGACAGGCTGGATGTAACGTCTTGTGTGGTTGTTACCTTTGAGAGGTTAGGGGCCACTGTAGCTTGAGTGTGCACTGTAGCGTGAGTGTGTACATTTGTGTCTTTACTGACAAAATTGGCCTGTACAATGTTATTCAAATAACTCACCAACTGTTGAGATAAGCAATCAAACCTTCGATCCAACTCAGATTCCTTTGATGTAGAACGACGTTTACTACGGCGGCGGCGTTTTTTATGCGATCGGCTACTGTTTGAAGTGCCCTCAGAGTCGCTTTCAGAAGATTCACGAGCACTTGAATCGGGAGCACGTGGTCTCTTCATTGCTGCCGCCGATGGCGCGACTAGCTTTTCTTTATCCATTTATCACAGCTCACGAAACTACTTTATGGAAAACAATGACTATTCTAAAGCAAAAATTTAAATCAAACTTTCTACTTTTCTCTCAAAAGTTTGTAAAACTTTAGAACTTTGCGACTTCACAGATTAAGAATGACGCAACAATCATTAACTAAAATGGCGGCTTCCGGTTTGTAAGTTAGTTCCGAGCAGGAAGGTGAGGGCGCCAGGGGCGCGAGTTGCCTGGAAAACAGTGACATCTGACGGCGACAAGCAGAACGAGAAGGATGTACTCTCTCATAATGGACTTCGGACGTCAACCGGAACACATAATGGATCATTTACCACGTTGCTTCAAGATGGTTTGGTAGAGAAAGGCTTAACGCCTTACTCGTCCTTTCTCTACCAAACTGAGTTTCAGCAAGGCAAACGATTTCCTACACATACGGTATCGTTGTATTTGCACTGACGACGATTGTCACAGAAATTACAATTACGCCTTTATAGTTCCTTAGCCGCATTGCATTTGTTGCATCAAAAACAAATGCCCACTACCGTGCCGACAGTAAGCGCTGGCTCTTAGTGACCAACCCGTATTTCTATACAACTGGTGTCTAATTTGGCTCACACTATTGATAATTATTGATAGTCTTATTGATTGTTAGTAGCTTTAAATTAGCCACGTATCCTCCCATTCAGCCATCACGCCATTCAAAACAGACACGCCAGTAATTTTCTATTATAATAGGTTTGTTGTCTTTACCGATATACTACAAAGAGGTCGACCACCTTTTAAGTTGATAACACCTCAGCTATCATGTACATTTCTTTTGCACTTCTCATTCTCAACAGTTGTGCTTATTAGCAGAGCTTTCTTTTTATATCCCACTATTGGACACGAGTCTCTCCACAGAAGAGGGAGAGACCTGGAGCGCACTTTATGAGGTGAAAATTAAAGATGAGATAGAAAGCTTTCAAAAAAATTTCATTTATAAGTTCGTAAGGTGGTAGATACAATTATAAGAATTATGTGAACCACTTGTGTGATTTGGATGAGATGATAAGCAGAGATTGCATTAAGGCGTTAAAACTGAAATCTTCAGAGATACCAATGTCTTAGTGAACAACTTTTAGTGGGACTCCTATGTAGGTGTATCTTATGTAGAGTCTATTCCATATGGCCAGATAAACAGCAATGAACATTTAACAGAAGTTGTTTGTTGTTTGTATTGTATTACTTTTTTTTGACTAGACGAACGAACAATATTACGTAAACATATACAATGTTTGTTTACATTTTGTAAGGTTAATGACCTCACCACTGTCGCTATGTATAAATGAATAATAAGATGTAGATAAAACAGGTTTTTTTAGAATGTTGTTGACATACATATAACACGCAACGAGTTTTAATTCTAAGAATTACTGATGACATTTACATAACATTACGTTTTTTTATGCTCGTGTGTTCTTCTGAAATAAAAGATCCATGAAACTCCCTGTAAAGTACCATATCAGCAGTGGCGGACTAAGGTAGTAGGAGGCCCGGGTCAGAAAGTTGAATGGGGCCTCCAGTGTAAAAAGTTCACCTGTGATTCAGTGACCTTTTTTTGTGACTGATACAAATTTCATAGATTGTTTGGTTCTGACTACTATTTTTTAGCAACTGTGTTTCGGATCGGGATACGGGATAGGATCGGGGGCCCGGGGCGGACCGTCCCTTCCGCACTTTAAGCTGCTAGAGCAAATGAATAGCCTTTAAGACCAGCTCATATTGACAAGATATTTGTTTTATCATTTAAAATTATTGGTATTATGAAAATAATAAATATTCTGTAAGGCTGGTCTGCATAGAAAGCTTTTCTAATATTATACCAGTAAGAAAAGTAGTAGCCCATACATAGTAAGTAACCTATATTGCCTATGGACATCTCTAATCAACCTTAATGAATGCTAGAGTGAAGAGTCTCAGCTTAAGTCGGCCACAGATACGTTACACCTTATTCTAGTTTGACGTCAAATTTTAGAAAAAGTCATAATATAGTTCGACCAGGACGCTACCGATGCCTCCTATTGTTTGTATGTAGCATTTCCTACGTTTTGGTTGAAGGGATACCGGCTAACTTATATATGAAGCAAACGTCTAAGTCCTCACGACTATTAATACGTATTGTGCTTGTTTTATAATATAAATAGCAGACCAGCATGCAGTCCACCTGATGGTAAGTGGCTACTGCCGCCCATGGACTTCTGTAATCTACCGCAGATAGGATTAGATATCCTACCTGAGTTCGGCCACAGTTGTGGAGCTACCCCTGAGGACTAAGTTGGAACGCCTCGAAAAAGTATGTCTCCCTTACCACACCCTTCAAACCAGAACACATCAGCGCTTAACAATGCTTGTTATTAGGCAGAAATAGATGTGGCGATAGTGCCGCCGGAGTCGAACTACAAAGGGTTCTACCACCTTCAATTTAGTTTGTGTATTTAAATTCAGGTATAACCTTCGTTCTATATGGAGTTGGTTATACACATCAATGGACAGCAGTTCATGGACTGCATGCTCATTAATATTTCAATCTTAAAAAAATATAATAAAAGTATTATGAATACAAAAAAGCAACTAAATCACAACGAAACTGTATCAAAACTGGTGGTTTTCAACACTTTCCTGTGTTTGCTTTACTCTTCAAATTATCGTTCATTTTTCTGGCTACAATAATGGCCGTTTTCCGTTACCGCGCTCATAAATATCTTAAAAAGATCGCCTGTTACATCACTCTCGGTTAAAATGTTTATTTTAATGTTTGCAATTTGAATAAAACGCTACCTCATCGACCATTTCCTGCGTTTTTATATTGGACAGCTCTCTTTGAGAGTCACTCAATTTGATGTGCCTAAATGCTAGACCTCATTGTAAAATAAATATTTGGGTATTCGTGAGAATTTTATAACGATAACAAATTATGTTAATAAAAAAGAAAATAGGTTTTTGGTTTCAATAACAAAAATTAGTATACGCGAATTCTACATTTTTTTTATATTTAATATTGAAGTAGCATGCAGTCCACCTGATGGTAAGTGGCTACTGCCACCCATGGACATCTGAAATCAACCCCTAATAATATTAGATTTTTACCTGAGGTTAGGCACAGATGCGCTACTACCCCTGAGGACTAACTTAAAACGCCTCGGATAAATACTACCTTACTACACGCTTTTAAGCTGAACAACAGCATGTAACACAACTGTTGTAATACAGAAATAGGTCTGACAATGTTGCCGTAGTCGAACCACAAAGGTCTCTACCACTATCCTGAAAGCTACTTAGCGATAATCTTAATGAGAATAACTACAACAGTTCCTTTAATTTCCAGGTCCATAACTGGACAGTGGAGCAGACGGTGGAATGGCTCTCGCAATCAGTCGACCTGCCGCAGTACAAGACTCTGTTCCTGCAACACAAAGTCACTGGTGCTACTCTGCCCAGGTAATGAACCATATTATATGTAATAGAAGTGCTCAGGAGATATTATAATATAAGAGGAGCAGACGAGCATACGTCAGATGGTAAGTGGCTACTGCGGCCCATGGACATCTGTAATCAATCCCAAATAGGATTAGATATTCCTACCTGAGGTCAGCCCCAGATGCGCCGCTACCCGTGAGGACTTAGCCAAAACGCCTTGGAAGAGTGTGTCTCCCTTACCACACCCTTCAAACCACAGCACAGCACATAAAGCTGCCGGATTCGCACCACAAAGGGTTCTACCACCTTCAATTTTATTATTACTATCCTTCTACCTGCGATTCCTTCGTATGACGACCCGCGTGGCGGAGCCGTCACCATACCGGTCTGACGCACAGAGGGTTCCGGGTTCAATCCCCGGCCAGACAGATATCTAAATGATGAATTTAGATTTCTGGGTCTGGGTGTTGTATTTTTCTATGTGTGTGTCCATGGTACCCACTACACAGGTTATCCTAGTATGCGGCTGTGAGAGTAGAAAGCATTTATTATTATTATTACTACCTTCAATTTTATCATTACTTTGTTATCCTTACTTCCTTACTAATATTATAAATCCGAAAGTAACTCTGTCTGTCTGTCTGGTTGTCTCTTCTTCACGCCTACACCGCCGAACTGATTTTAATGAAATCTTGTACAAAGATAGTCTGAGACCCAAGAAAGGACATAGGATAGTTTTTATCTCGGAAGTCCCGTCGATTAATCGGAGAATCGATCTTTTGGACCAAAAACATCGATTATTGTAATTGATATTAGTAAAAATTGAATAACGCATTTGATCAAGTGATGACTTTAGCAAAGTTGTTGTCCATAAGCCCACGAAGGTTTCAGAGTTGGTACGCCACTGCCATTCCAATGAAGGTACGAATTTTCGGTTTTATGTATGTTAGTATGTCATAACGAAACATAACGAAACACCTTGTGAAGTGGTGGTAGTTGCTTTGACATTCAAAAAGTGATCTGTAAAGAACCTATTTTGAATAAAAAAAATTGATTTGATTTGATTTGATATTATTTTCTTTTAAACGTGGGCAAAGCCGCGGGCAAAAAGTAGTTACCAATATATTTGTAGTTTCTTGCCAATATTGTGTTACAATTGTGTTTCCTGTCCAGGTTGGCAGTAAACAACATGCAGTACTTGAGCAATGTCCTGGGCATCAAGGACCCCATACACAAGCAGAAGCTGGCGCTCAAGGCCATGGACGTCGTGCTCTTCGGACCACCCAAGGGTATGTGTCGATTTAAGTACCTTACTATTATAACACGAGTTTCATTAGTACTAGTGAATCTGGGCATAATACGAATTTAAATAATAACAGTGCCATCTATCGGCTATTTTATATTTTAATCTGAAATCAACAACACATAGACAAAGTTTTTTTTAAACGGTTGAGTTGGACGGATGATAGCGTGTACGAATACAATGGCATGTGATATTAAAATGAAATGAAGAGTAGGAAGATGGAATATTACTGAGTAGCAAAGCTTCCAACTTAGTTACTCATTAATATATGTAGAGATAGCTTTCCATAAATTATTGTGTATGTCAGTATCTAACATGTAAAAGATTTAAAAAATATTAAGAACAATGGGCATGATGACAGTATTAAAAAATCGAAGAATAAATTATTTACTTAAAAACAATATGTTGAAAGTATTCTCAAAAAGAGTCCAGTTTTAATAAAAACTTTAAGATTCATTATATTTTCAATAAAATAAAAGTATAAATTAATGCAGTCGGCCATCTTGTCTAAACTTGTCATTTTTTTGGCGTGTCACCGTATTGCTCGAACTTGTCTATGGGATATTGAAGCGTGACGTCACTCGCGGACGCCATGACATCCGTGAGCGTTTTCGCGCTTAATTCAAACTTTGTTTTAAAAATGATAATATTTCCGTTAATACTGAATTTATTGCCGAAATAATACGACTTTTGGAATCAGTAGACATGTACCTACATTATAGAAGGGGAGTTCAAAATTTGTCATCATGCCCATTGGTTGGCTAAAGTGACTAGCCAGCCATTCATGGAAATCAGCAATCAACCCCATAAACGATCTCATGGTCTTACCTCAAAATACGTACGGTTGCTTTGCTACTCCTGAGAAAGACTATGTTTACTAAGATACACACATCTTGTGCGTGTGTGTATACTGTGTATCTTATCAAACACATCAAACCTGAACATAACAGCACTAAATAACTCTATTAAAGATTTGATCAATAGATGGCGCTACATACACCGTGATTTTAAACTAGAGAAACTATTTATTTAATAATTAAAACAAATCCCTGAATTAAATGTGTCTTTATTAAGTGCACTTCTGTGTTTACACGTTTTATTTTTAAAGGGTAAATAACATTGTGATTAATTTGAAAATCCTAGCACTAAAATCGCATTATTGTTTTACTCTATAGTACCTGGTTTAAAGTTTTAACAGCTTACTTATGATATATATTTTTTGTTATGTTTTTCATTGTATAGTTATATATTGTATATAGCTTACACTGTATATATGTATATATATTGTACATTTGTAAATACTTATTGAGTTTTAGCTGTTTGTTTGTGCATTTAAATCCCTTAAATTTATGTATGTGTATGTGTCTGTAAGAAATGTATGTAGTTCCCATACATATGTACTTAATGTGAATGATAATTTCATTAACCTAAGCCATCTAAGGTCAGAAACTCTACACCGCTTATAAGATCAAATGGTACTTAGTGTAGAATTGACCCTGTAGTTCTTACTACTTCTACTTCCTAGTTTACATTTATAATACTGCTGGACTCTTAAGGTTTTATATTGTTTGAGATGAGTTGATTTTAAGAAAATTTATGTTTTGTATTTCCATAGATTTTGGGAATTCATTGAAGAGTTTTGGGTGTTAATAGTTTTATACAATTTTCTGAAATAAATGTGACAGAACCAGTTTTGAGACAAACGTTACGAAATTGTTATTAGGTGGTCATTTAGTTTGAATTACGAATGTTGAAGAACCCCTTGTGGTTTAACTTCGGAGGCACTACCGCCACACCTTTATCTGTCTAATTACAACAGTGTTTGGCGTCGCTGTGTTACGAACTGAAGGCTGTGGTAAGGGAGACATACTTTTCCGAGGCGTTACAGATTAGTCCTCAGAGACAGCGGCGCATCTGTAGCCGACCTAGGGTAAAACTCGTTATCTTATCTGGCGTTGATAATAGATGTGATTTGTAGTATAGGTAGCAGTAACCATTTACCATCAGGACTACATGCTACTTTTATATTATAAAAATGTGTTTTATTTTTACGGGATAAAATTAAAGATCCGTATCATAAGTATGGAGGCAGTACAATATAATCTTACAAATACGTTATTCCCCACAACAATTGTCGGCTAGTCACAACTTCTAGTACATTTGTATTATAAAGTGTCCGCAGTCAATTGTTACGATCATTGCTCTCTAGTATATTAGTATTTATCTATGATCATTGCTCTAGCGAATGACCAAGCGGCGACATCAATGTAATACACTTAAATAATAACGCCAGTTTTCCTGTTTTATCGAACTTTGAACGTCAATTTTTGTACAATTTTGACTTCTAATGTGCTAGTCTGTGATTAGTGTGTTATGGTAATGACAAGAAGACTTTACGATCTTGAATGTTGGTTTTTGCTTCTAATTATTGTACATCCAAGTGTAATATTTATGCTAATTTACTCTTTTGCTATCAGTATTTTTGGTACTAAATTCCAAGGTTTTTTATTTCGTCTAAGTAGGAAACAAAACGTTAGTTCACCTGATAGTTAAGGGTTACTGCCGCATATAGACATGTGTGACCATTTTCATATAAAACTAGCTGACCCGGCAAACGTTGTGTTGCCATATAAATAAAAAAATGTTAAGGATGAACGACCCTTATCACTTTGGGGTATGAAAAATAGATAATAGCTCCTCAGTAGATTCTCAGACCTACTGAATATGCATATAAAATTTGGTGAAAATTGGTAAAGCCGTTTCGGAGGAGTACGGTAACTAACCTTGTGACACGAGATTTTTATATATAAGACTAGCAGACCCAGCAAACGTTGTGTTGCCATATAAATAAAAAAATGTTAAGTGTGAACAACCTTTATCACTTAGGGGTATGAAAAATAGATAGTAGGTTTTTATGCACACTTCAAAACTCTTTTAACACTCAAAACCTCTTGATTTAATATTTGATTAAACACGTGTTCGACAATAACTCAATGATAACAAAATATTTTTTTCAATTCGATCGCAGCGTCAACTGTTGGGAAAAACTATCTTTAAAATAGATTATTATTTAATATTTGAAACTGCGATGGTAGCGAAGTCTGTCGAATCCAATGTGAAACATTCCAAAATCAACAACTACTTACGAAATAAAAATTAATTAAAAAAACCTTTTCCCACGGACTAAATTGTGAATCTAAACCATTCTCAAGTCCCCTTGAACACACACAACAAATTTCATCAAAATCAGTCGATTCGTTTAGGAGGAATTCAGTGACATACACACGCACATAAGAAATATATACAGGGTGAATTTTTAAAACGGGCCTTCAGGGCCAAATCGGAAACTATAAGGATTAGCGAAAAATGCTGAAAGGAGTTACGAGGCCGATTTTGATAAAAACTAAAACTGCATCATTACTTTTTTAAAATAACTTGTTCCCTAACCGGAATCGAACTAGTTCATTTTGAAAAAAAAAATGCACCCTCTATATTATTTCACTATCTGATAGTGTTGATTATAAGGATCAAAATCTGGAAAGTAATGATAAATGACAAACTAAAGGAAAAGCCTCAATTTTAAGAAAATACATATTTTTTCATATTAATTTGGCAGTTAAGTTCCCGCCATTCATTAATTTAAACATTTCGTGTATTAACATTTTTTTTTGGCTCAATGTTTCTAATCATTCGAAATGGACGTTTTGTTTCCCAATAATTTATATTTTTATGTCCGACTTAGCTAAGGTTATTTTTAGGACCATTAAAATAGATTTACTTGCAATGGGCGGAAATTCGTTTAATACAGATGTAAAGTTGACAATTTGCGAGAATTACTATTTAGAGTCAAATCCGAGTGATTACTAAAAAAAGAAATATAGAAAATCATATTTAACGTTCAAACGAAGTTGTAAACAACAAACAATAATAATTTACTATTTAATCAGTTATCTATTTTCATTAAAAAATAAATCCTAAAAACGGCGGTAACTTATTTGCCAAACTATTACTTTCACATACTAAGCCGTATGTCATAGTCATAATATCGAATAATTAGTTGATTAACCAACAAATTCTTCAATGGTATGACTTATGTCTGTTTCTAAAGAATTATACATAAATCATTTGTTATGTATAATCCTTAAGGATTAGTATGCCAATGTATGGAAGAATACGTATTTTCTTCAAAATTTTCCTTTTCCTTTAATTTGTCACATAACATTACTTCCCAGAATTTGATCCTTATAAGCGACACTATCAAATAGTGGAATAATATAGAGGTGTAATTTTTTTCAAAATGAACTCGTTCGATTCCCGGCTAAGGAAAACAATATTAATAAAACTAATGATGCAGTTTTAGTTTTTATCAAAATCGGCCTCGTAACTCCTTTCAGCATTTTTCGCTAATCGTTATAGTTTCGGATTTGGCCCTGAAGGCCCGTTTTAAAAATTCACCCTGTATATAAAGATGAGGCTGCTTTCGGAAGCCGAGCACATATGCATTAGCCAGTGAGGTGATCGCCTCATAGGGAAATCAGTCACCATCCACAGACCCCACCCTTATACGGACACCCAGAACTGCTTCACGCCATGAGTGCTCGGGGGGAGGTCACAGGGATCATGGACAAAAAAATCGTCGAGTCCGATTAGCACTTGGTCAGATTTTCTTCGTGGGGTAATCCTGACTTGATTTCCAAGGATATGCTGGACATTGCAATAAAAGTCTCCCCCCCCCTCCCCCCAGAATAAGAGGGGGGTTATTCACGCTGTAAATAGGTATGGTGTTGGTTCCTTCCCGGTAGAATTACACTGGACCTACCTTTTAAATCCAAAGGTTATATATCGCAAAATTAAATTTAACAAGAATATTAGCATTATGGAGAATCATCTTAGTCCAAGTGCATAGCAAAGTTTTTGTTCTCGACATCAAGTGGGACTAGGCCTATTCGTGATTGGGTACTCATCTTATGGCTATGGTGACCATGGGGACAGTAACATTAGGTCCGAATTTAATTTTATTATATTTGATTCAAATAATTAAATTAATTAGGTAATATTAAACTTATAATTACGTTGTAACTTGATTTTTTTCCTTGTGTAATTATGAATTACCTACTTCATGTAGTTTTTATTAATTGTCTAATTGTAGGGATGTAATTAACAGTATTTTTTTAAAGAAACATCCTAATTACGAATCAAATAATAACTTAGTGATATATTTTTTGTTACTTTGCTATGCGCCATATCAGTTAAATTAAGAAATACTTAACGATATGGTTTTATACATAAGGCTTTAATTACTTCGGCATACTACCACTTGCAATTCCTTCACGCTTTGTTCAGAATTAATTGTTTAAACTAACTACATTCAAGGGCAACTCAATATAGGAATCCCCCCATTAAAATTACTTCGTATTAAAATAAAACCTATTTATTTTAATTGTATTCTGTATATATATTTATCTGATCTTTATCCTCTCAATTTACATTGCATAAATAAGACAGATTTTTATTTTGCAGCAGTATAGAAATACAATATTCGCATTTAATATATAGACATATTATATATGAAACACAATCATAGATTTCTGATTTTTTCCTTACCAGCTATAATAAGAGGCGCATTTTTTTATAAGCGTGCTGACGAGTAAGGATCATTTCACATGATCATGTAGCGTGAACGCAACAATTGATCCGATAATGCGACTTTTTATAAAATATAAGAGTAGCAGACGAGCATGCAGTCCACTTGGTAGTTAGTGGCTACTGCCGCCTATGGACATCTGTAATCAACCCCAGATAGGATTTCCTACCTGAGGTCGGCCACAGATGCGCCGGTATCTCTGAGGACTGACCTGGAACGCCTCGGAAAAGTATGTCTTCCTGAACAACCTTCAAACCAGAATTCAGAAGCGTTCTCTCAGTATTAAACTCTCATATGTATGCAAACCTCGCCATTTACATGGTCTTGTTACAATACAAACGTATCAACGCGGAGTTCGTTTCAAGCACGTTGACGGATCGCTGATAAATCGTTGACAAGTCGCGACGTTCCTAAATTCAAAATATTACATCACTAGATAATCATTGAGTCTACTTAAAGGAAGAGTCCTTTTTTAATATAAACATTTTCAACTCACTTCACATTGTGTTGATATCAATTTTACTTCAACCATGTGTATTTTTAGACAAAAATTATGTTTTATTATTTCATACTTTTGCGAACAAGCGAACGTTTTGATTACTATAATATCTGTTCGCGGGTTATTACAACCTGTAACTTATTATTAAATCACACTTGCTAGGGACGCCATGATTTTTGTAAGACCAGACAACTATTCATAGTTGCATAGACGAGGGCCGAGGAGTGACACTTGGTAACGACCCATTTGGTCGGTCTACCATTGTTTAAATTGTTATGATTATAATAATAAATATTTTATTAAATTTCAATAACGATTAACCACGGTATTATCTGTTAGGTTTGTGCTCATTGTCCCTGTAGTCCCGGGACAAGTATAGGGCTACGGTATCGCCTGCCTGTCGTAAACATTATTTCCGAACAAAGATTACATATTATTACTTGAATATGATAGTTAAAGCTCTAAAGAATTTCTTATTTAATTAACGGCAATTAACGGTCTTTAATAACATCTACTAATCATTCGCACGATTACGTGACGAAATAACGAATGACACAACGACATTAGGACCGTCCCGCGAACAACGAAACGCGCGGTGTCACCAACGTTACATCACGAATCAACATTGTGATATAGCTCCATTCAAACTCTCGGCTCGTTCGACGTCGTTTGTGATGATTTTATTGTTGTTTTTTTTTGCTAATAGCACCGTTTTTGTGATGTGATGTGATGTGTACATTATGTACAATGTGCACACGTGACTTTGTGCGGTGGTGATAATGTTCTAGATGATTTTTGAGAGCTCCTTCGCATTGGGCGTCTCCTACTGTGTTCATTTGTTGTACAGTGGCGGTATTGTGGATTTGGATTATGAAGGTGATAAGTTGTGATTAATTATAGATATAATTGTCTTAATTCTTTATATAAAATGAGTTTAGAATCAAGTGTTAATATCAGTAATATTATAATTAAAATTCCTGTTTGTAAATTTGTGACAAATAGTTTTAGGAGTTTTTTTAATTATAAGTTATACAGATAATTCGTAACGGAATAAATGTTTTTTAGGTTCGATTCTTCCTTTTATGGATATATTGTTATAATGATCTTAAGATATAATATAAAGAAATGCTCATTGCTATAGGAAATGGAAACAACGTGTGCAATGTAGCAACAGATGAGTGGCGACTGGGCTAGAATTCATTATCATTTCTGTTCTTCACTGGGCATGTAAAATTTTGTATTTGTACTGTTATATTACCATTATTTTATAGTCTATAATAATTAATGTTGAAGGTGGTAGAACCCTTTGTGGTTCGACTCCGGCGGCACCACCGCCACACCTATTTCTACCTAATAACAGCAGTGTTAGGCGCTGCTGTGTTCCGGTTTGAAGGGTGTGGTAAGGGAGACAGACTTTTCCGAGGCGTTCCAGCTTAGTCCTCAGGGGTAGCGGCGCATCTGTGGCCGACCTCAGGTAGGAATATCTAACCCTATCTGGGGTTGATCACAGATGTCCATGGGCGGCAGTAGCCACTTACCATCAGGTGGACTGCATGCTCGTCTGTTACTCCTATATTATAAAAAAAGTAACAGTTAATCGTCGCTTAAACCAATTAGAAGTATTTAAGTTAATTCTACCCAGTTTGAATAAATATTACGAATATGTATGTGTCTTTTCGTAGTAGAGTACCGTATTCGTATTACTAAGTAGGATGAATATAATACTGACCTATTATAACTATACTAATACAAACTCATACTAGGATGAGATTGTGGTCAGTTTATCAGGCCGCTTAATCAAACACGATATTAGACCGCACCAGATGACATATGATGGCAATCTTAGTAATGGCAAAGCAACTATGAACAGCTTTAAGTAGACCAACGGTTCTACATACTATTGGTATAAATTTCAATAAGCACTAGGGGTTACTTACCATCAGGTGGACTGCATGCTCGTTTGATACTCCAATCCTATAAAAGAATTATCTAATTCACGCTTACGAGATACCCACCCCTCTGATATGCGTGCGGTGCGTGCTGGATAACGATCGCTAAGTACTAATAATATATCGATTTTATGGCATAACGGTTTAGTCTGCTTAGTACTTGATAAGACTTCTTACATGTCTGTCTCATTATGAAGGCATGGACGACATAAGCGCATAATATGATATAATTGTTAAGACTAAGTACTGTTGGACTGATGGACGCAAATAGCCCAGTGGTTGAAATTCGGCCTCACAATCGGAGGGTCCGAGGTTCAAATCCTAGATACGATTTTTAATGTTGTGTATATGAAAGTTTAACTATTATAGCGATGCAGTAAAACAGTGTGAGTAAAGCTCCATGCCTAACAGTGTACCGATAAAAAACAAGCTTCCCTTAATGAGATAAAAAATGCATTTAAACAAAAACAATTTGTAAATGTTAAAAAAAATGATTAAAATATGTCGTATATATTATAACGTTATGTTTGAAAATGTGTTTGTGTTGAAGCTTCATTGTTCTTTAGATCTTAAATAAGATTCTTAAATGCTGAATCTGGCGTGATTATAAGTACCTGTAGTGATTACGTGACATTACAGCCATATTGTAAGGACAAACGACATAATTAGAAATAATAAAATAAAGAGAATTTATGTTTAAGGAAATTTATGAACTAGTTATGGAAATATGGAATAATATTCATAGTAAATAATAATCTTGTTATGTTACCGTCCTGCTATCGAGCAAAAATCTCTTCTTTAGTACAATGTGTAGAATTCTCAGGCGCATTAGAGCCTCGCGATTACTTCCTTTATCCTTAAAGCTAGATGTAGCAAACTCACAGCATCACGCTAGAAATAAGTGTGACGGCGGTACTTCCTCGCTGAAACTATATTAAATCTACTATCTTTCAAAGCTTGCTCGGCATTTAAACCCTGGTCACTCAGTGTAAGGTCATGTTAATATAACTAGGGTACTTGCTAAGTCCCTAATATTATAAAATAGGTATGCAACGTACAGTTACGTTTTTACTCAATTAATAAATTATTCATGAGATTTAGAAGACATATTGTAAGTAAACTTTTTCACGGAGATGAATATTAGTATACTGTTTTTCTCTATAAATACTATAGATACAAAAGATAAATTGTTGTCAACTTATTATTACCACTGTTAGACACGGTTCTAGTGTAGACATCTAAGAATAAGAGTCGTGTTGGGCTATGTGTCAAAATGTCTAATCTAGGGAATATGAATGCCTACTCACGATAAGCTACATAATTATTTATTCGTCAAACCAGTTGCTAACTGGTTATAGTATGTGAAACGATTATCTTAACTATGGTAGGTAATTATCCGATAGTAAGTACTTGCGGTCATCTGTACAATGCAGGCTGGATACAATTTAAAGATGCATTAGTCACACTAAGACACAAGATGTAAAAGATTTATATTTAATAGCAGTTTATGGTCAACCTGACAAACGTTTGATTTGAATGAAGTTCGTGGGACTTGTTTGTGATGTTAGAGTTTGTGATGTTAGAGTTCGAGTAGACGTTCTCTTCCCACAAAAAAGGTTAAACGGTTTCGGAAAATGTTTACAAACATAGAGTAAGGTAACTACGTCACGACAAAATTTAATTATGACCGACCTACCTTAAGGTAGGTTATAATTAAATTTTGTCGATCCAAATCATTTGCCTAGCTGTTTGATTGAATATCTGAATTTCAATTGAGGTAGGCTTCTACTTGAACGTCGTTAAGTTAAACCTAATCTAAATGGGACTAGAATTCTACCTGACGCTCAACATGGTTCAATAACTCAGTGTAACTAAATTCTGGTTTCCAAAAATGTGTCGCTAACCCATCCCATTATTTTTATTCAATTTATACCAACTTTACCTACCGACATCTTAATTTGGCTATTTTTAGTGATTAGAAATTGTCCATTGGAAAGGGAATTTTGATTTTTGTGTACTTTACACTCGTTGTAATAAAATCGAATTTTAAAAATATTTTATTAATCTTGACTCATAATTTTACTTTTACTGTGAAAATTCCACTTAGTAACTAATTAGTGTAACGTATTATTTTTGAAATTTTACTTGCAAATTGCTATTGCTAACCTAGTTAACTAGGTATTTTATTATAGTTTAATTTGCTCTTGGTAATTAGGCTTTTATGACAAAATTTATTTAAAAAGAATTATAATCTGCTATAGGTATAAATGAAATAAATATACATTTAAGTAATATAGCTATTAGCTACCTATAGCCTATGGTTTAGATTAGCGGTCGGCAACACTGACCACATAAGCTATATGAGGTAATGGTGGTTTCTTTTGTAATCGGAAGGAGTCTCTAAAATTGGTCAGTCAAAAAAGGTTGTCCAAAAAAATAATATCTGAAATTTGTCGGCCGAAAAATATGTCGTCAAGATTAAAATGACGTAACACGGGCAAGAAATAAGATTCTAAGAAGAATAGCAGGCACAAGGAGAGGGTAGTGAACCAACACCAGAGGTCACCCGTCCTCGAAGTGAGCTCGCTGCAAATGCTTGACTGATGCGGCAGCTCCAATGATTACATATAAAAAGTTACAACACAAATTACATCGAACATACATTTTAATTTGTTTTAAAACACTGCTTACTTAACTCATAAACTCGATTTCGTGTCCTTATCTCTTACATAATGAATGATACATTATGTTTAAAGCACGTGTAAAACTAACCGTGAAATATTAATTATATCGCCGTTAAAAAATCTATTGTTGTGAAAACTGGCGTGACATCAGAGCCAATAAACGATATGGGATCTATTATTGTAACAACTAAACCATAGAGCGCACAGCCTCCCAGTTAATGTGAGAATCGACTCGCGACTTGTAAGATCGCAGCCGATGTACAAAATTAAGCAACGCCGGGCGCGGTCAGGAGTTGGATCGGTGAGCGTTAGTTGTTAAGTTTTATACGCTCTTCGGTGTTTTCAAGGGACGTTAAGGCGAGGCCAGTTAACTCCAGTTAAATTATGATAGATCAGTCGATAAATGTTCTCGCGAAATTTATGGTTTTGAAAATATCCGAAATTTGGGATATGCTCCAGACCTTCCACATTCATGAGATGAAACTAACGTAACCGAGAACCCAATTTTTATAAGTATACACCAGAATATATTTATAATATTCTTGTGACAAATTTCAAGGTAAAATGACTTGTTAACAGCTAACAAAGTTATCAGGCAATATGGGCGTCTTCTATAAATGAGACATTTCTCAGACGTCTATTTGAATTTTTGTCACAAGTATCTATAGAGGAAAATGACCATTTATGGTCAAGGTGACTGTGCCCTTTTACTTATTCTAATGCATAATTTCTACTTCATTGTAAATACTCCTTGAGAAGCAATGGTAAGGTTAAATCGGTAATTCATAAATCGCTATTCCTCAGCAACTAAAAATATTGGCCAATATAAGTTGCTATACCGTCAAGGTCTTAAATTGTGTTTTATGTAATTGCAATAAATAATTTTACGTCAAAGGCAAAATAAACGTGACAATAGAAATATCTATGTGATATCTAGTATACATTTACGAGTAATAAAAAATAAGAATACATAATGTACTTAGAAATGGGTGTGTAAAAATTACATAAAAATTAACAGTAGGTATTACAGATAGCCACGTCTATTACGTTCATATCAGTCTATATCAGTGCCTTTGTTTTATTGTAATTGCCTCAGAGGCGATGAGGAAAGCCTTGTTTCACTTACTTAGTGTAAGCAATTAGACTAATTAACGTCTTGATAAACTTTTTTGATATTTTTTGTACATGAGTTTAAATCATTGATGCTCAAGATGGTCTCTATAGACCTCGGGGGTCGATGTAGAGCTTCATGTTTATGATTGTGCATCTTATTTTTGCTGATTGTATTGCGGTAAAATAAAGTACTCTTATAACTTTGTCTTTCTCAAGGCGTGTGGTACTCTTTCACACCTTGGTACCTTTTGAAAAATATACGGTCTACAAGACCACAAAAATTTAGAATCCTCAGCGAGTTTTGGACATTTTATATTATCAGATTGATAACAACAATTTCTTATTTCACATACTCGAATTATTATTATTAAAGGTCCGTTATATTATTGCCGTTAGTATGATTGTGTTATTTCGTCCAATTATTTTATTAGTAGTATAGTAATATTTGACTTAAATCTTTTTTTTTTTGTTCAAGTTCTTCGACTATTTTTTACAGTATATCCATTTACATATCAAGGAGGTCAAGACGCTCGAGTTCGTTAGTCATATGCACGTCATATGTAAACAGTTCGTTACAAGATATATGCTAATAGATCAAAATTTATGTCTGCAAACTCAAAACACCTAAATCAGTTCCTTGACGCCCACTTGCAGTCACTGACGTTATATTTAATTAGCAAAGAAAATTGTTCCGTCAAAGGTTTTGTTCTTTTTGAAAAGCGGTATCAGCGTGTTTGAAAAGTGAGTTAAAATTGATCTGTCAACCCTAAGCATCTCTGATTTTCAATGATCTCATGATCATGAATGGTTTCAATTTTCAATCATCTCTGATTATATGCGTATGAGGAATTAATTAGCCCTTGCCACAAAGGCGAAGTATAACACCGTGAGGAACCACGACATACCTGAGATCTTAAAAATATTCACGAAAAGCGTTCTTTCAATGCACACTTGGTCAGCACAGTGGACTATGTATTATGATCTAACCCAACTCAGGAGATTCGAACCAGTGGTACAGTAATGAGTTGATGATAATTATGTGAACTTTTTGTAGTTCGACTGCAGCGGCATTATTGATACGTCTGTTGTTGTCTTATTACAGTGATTTAAAGTTAATTTTCACAACAAATATTTTTTCACGGCCTTACACAATGTATATTTTTTACTGTTGAAGATTGCAATTTATGGTGACATCTCAAATAGGATTAGTATGTGACAACGCCTTAGATACTGAATTGAAACGATTCAAATATTAGTGCACACTGCACAGTTTTACTAAACTAAATTGTGAGCCGACTGTACAGTTTTACAAAATAGAAATATAAAATGTGCCAGCTACCCATTTTCCCAAAAGAGAGATATAGGTACGTCAGACTGCACTGTTTAATAAAACAGAAACATATATCAGTGGGTGCACCAACGCAGTTATATGGACCTTGAAATCCGTTAATTAATTTAATTTTTTGAAAAAATAATCTAATACAAAGTTTATGATTTGTAGAGTTTCCTATTTATCAAAGAAGTGCAAATGGTTATGTCACGATTTAAAATTAACATACTGTAACTAAAGTTGAACTAAGATAATAATATTTCTAATTCATAGTCATATTATGTTCAGTAATAACATTGTAATGAAACTTTACATACGTTTTATATGCTTTTATGCCTTTGTATATTACCTGCAGAGTTAAACCTTAACGACTATATTTTAGTTGTAAGATTGTATTATATTTATTATTGCAATTTTTATATATGTATTTTTTGCATCCTGTACATAATGTCATACTCATATGTAAATACTTGGTCTATTTAGTCTAGTAACCCCGCCATTATAGTTATTTTACCTTTGTCCGTGTGATTTGTTTTTATCAGTTATATTCCAGCACCGAACCTGCTGCACTTTTAGTTTTCGTTTGCTTAGAAGCTTGTTATGTCCTGCTTGTGACTTAGTACCCTTGCATGCGCCACAGTGCGCTAAAACTAATACGCATCGTGCCAACCAGAAGGCAGCAGATGGAAGGACTGGCTGCTCGCGTCGCTGCTGCTGGGCGCGGTGGTGGGCGGCTGGGCGGCGCTGAGGGCGGGCCGCGCTAGCCGCCACCAGGTGCAGAGGATGCTGCAGGACATGGAGCAGCTGAGGAAGGCCGAGATGGCGCTCAACGATATGCAGAAGGAGCTCGAGAAGGCGCGCTTGGAACAGGTTTGTTGTTTTGATGTCTGATATTTCATACGGTTAATATAATTTTGTGATTTTATATGTGATTGATTTTTTTCTTGAACAGGAATTATTGCATGTTGAAGTTTTCTTGGAAAAATAAGTTATATTGTTACTTTTAGGTGACTAATGACCAAAGGGTTAGGTTATGTTAGGTTAGAATCAGCGTGAGGCTCAGCTTTAAGGACAGTAATTATTAAGAACAGTAATATTAATTGATTTCAACTATTGCCCGATTAAAGAGCGATTAGCCTTATTTCCGATTAGCCCTTGGTTTGTGTAACGCTCGTCAGTAATAATAATTCTTAATTCCTTTTTCGAGTTTGAATTAAATTTGTCACTTAAACTCCAGAAACAGTTGTGCAGTAAAATGTCTTTGTTGTAAACTGCGGTTAACAAACATCAACTGCTGCGAACAAACGTTTATAAATATCCTTAGTTACCTAACGACTTTATGATTTTATTCTTTTAACCATAAAACTATTTATCCTTGTAGGAGAACGTGACGACTGAAAAGAAGAATTTGGAGAAGAAACTGCGCGAGGCGGGCGACACTCCGCTCCTGAACTCCGCCTCATCGGATCTGGAGGTGTCGCAACTCAAGGCTGAAATAGAAGTACGTAATTATTCTCAAAAACTTCATTACTTCACGTTGGTATCCGTCGCGTATAGTTTCCGGATGCAATCCAAAACCAAAAAGAACTGAATCAAGGTGGTAAAACCACCTGTGCTTGGACCCCGGATGCACTACCGGCATGTTGGCGCTGCTGTATTTTAATTTAAAGGGTGTGGTAAGAAAGACATTTTTTCCGCGGCATACTAGCACAATTCTCAAGAGTAGCGGTGCATCTATGGCCATCCTCAGGTAGGAATATTATCCTATTTGGGATTGATTACAGATGTCCAGTAGCGGCAGGAGCCAGTTGCCATCAGATGGGCTGCTACTCCTATATTAAAAAAAACTATTATTATGAAATTAGATTTGTTTTGGATCTGGGTGTTTGTGTAATTTTGAGGAGGAGAGAGGATCTAAGTAGTGATTGTTTCATAACCCAGATGCTGAGAGGTGAGCTGAGGCGTGCTGAAGGTGAGCTGGAGGACCGCTGCTGGGCGCCGCCCACCGGCCTGCAGCAGTGGCTGCAGCTCACGCACGAGGTGGAAAACAGAGCGTATCTGCGCAAGAAGCAACAGGCTGATCTGCAGCTCCAGCAGGCTAGAGATGCGGTGAGTAGTCTATTCTTTGTTTGTCTATGGTTCAGTGTTAGAGAATTCATCAGGCATTAATGCTGCTCATGTAGGAGACCATGAATAGAGCGCACAGGCGCAAGAAGCAGCAGGCTTTTTTTTTTTTTTTTTTTTAACTGGTTAACTGGCAAAGAATGCTTTTAGCATTCGTGCACCTCACACACGTGATGGAGAACCGGGCCTATCAGCGCAACAAGCAACAGGCTGATCTGCAGCTCCAGCAGGCTAGGGAAGCGGTGAGGAGTCTATTCTTCTTCTGATAACTGGTTACTGGTAGAGAATTCTTTTAGCATTCGTGCAGCTCACCACGAGGTGGAGAGCAGGGCATATCTGCGCAAGAAGCAACAGGCTGATCTGCAGCGCCGGCATGCTAGGTGAGGTGAGGACTATATTCTTCTTCCATTGACCCCTTCAGGTGCACATAGTAGAACCCTTGGGGGTTTGACTCCGGGCCTACCAACGCCACATCTATGTCTGCTTAATAACATCAGTGTTAAGTGCTGCTGTGTTCTGGTTTGAAGTAAGAAAGACATACTTATCCGAAGCGTACCAACTTAGTCCTTAGGTCTAGCAACACATCTGTACAACCTGAGGTAGGAATCTTAGTCTTATCTTTGACTACAGACGTTCATGTGCAACAGTAGCCACTTAACCAGCCACTTAGCCACTGAATATTCCAAATATATAAAAAGTAGAAAAAAGTATTCGAAAGTGATATAATTATCAATAGCAATTATGTTGTCTATACTGTAATCCGTGATAGCCTAGTGGTTAAGAAACTCGGCCTCTCGATCGAGGGGTCCGAGGTTCAAATCCCAGGCACGCACCTCTGATTTTTCAAAGTTATGTGCGTATTAGAAATTAATTATCACTTGCTAAACGGTGAAGGAAAACATCGTGAGGAAACCTGCATACCTGAGAGATTTATGAAAAAAAAAAATGTCAAAGGTATGTGAAGTCTACCAATACGCACTTGGCCAGCGCGGTGGACTATGGCCTAATCCTTCTCATTACGAGAGGAGACCCGTGCCCAGCAGTGGGACAATAATGGGTTGATGATGATGATGATACTGTAATCAGTGAGATGCCAGTGTAACACTATGTATACGTGTATATATTTCCAGTGCGAGAAACTACGCAAGAAACGTTCGAGTTTGGTCGGTGCGTTCGTATCTACGCACGGCAAGTCAATAGACGACGTGGACAGGTCCATAGTGGAAGCTCGTACGGCACTCAACGAGGTCACTCAGGAATTACAGGTGAACTATAGCATAATGTGAACTTAAATATAGATTAAATCTATATTTGAAGTTATACTTCTTTACACGTGTTTACGCTATAACATTCGTAATTGATTTGCTTTTATTTGTACTGTAACTAGCGCCATCTAGGTTAAAAAATAAATAATAATATTCGACAATTGTCGGCGTTTAAAAGATGTGAAATTTATTGCAATTTTTATTAAATAAATAATACATAAAATCTAATTATTATTATATTCGATAGCAGGACATAACAATCATATTGCTAGTGTCGTGGGTTTGATTTTTTAATTACTACTACCCTGCCTTAATAAATATTGATATCATGACGTAACACCGAGTACTGGAGGGGCGGGTAGTGTTACTCTCAGTTCGATCGTAGCCTTCGACCAATGCACACGCGTTCCACGTGCTTGATGGGACGTCTTCGAGTATTATTAGTGTTTGAAGTGTTTTCTTTCGCATAACAATCTATCTCCTTGGACATATACTGACGAACCGCATACATACCAATGTGATAGATGAATAATCCGAAGTACTACAATATTTGTTACGTAAAGGAATAGGAATACTAAATTGCATTTGTCAGATATTAAAACATGGCTGTGTTGGTAGATCTCATGTATTTTCATACTTTGCGTGTTCTAGGAGAGAATGCACAGATGGAAGCAAATCGAGCGACTTTGCGGCTTCAACATAATCAACAACAACGGACTACAGTACCTCGAGAGCACCCTGTATAGGACCGCCAACGGCCGACAGGCCAGCAGAGGTAATTAACTACACTATACCCTATAAAAAGATATGTAAAATTACTTCAGATTGTTTAATCTTACTATACCCTATTAAATATAAATATGCTGGTAGTTTATTTCGCCATGTTTTTAATTTATATATCTGAAAGAATGTGATATTAATTTATTTCAAGATTTTAATGTAATTAAATAATAGTAGCAATCTGAACATTTATTAAATATTACATAATAATATTGAATTAATCTTTATTGCCACAGATGGGTTTTGAAACTATTCAGCGAATGTAACCCATTACATTATATATCTGCATAAACAAAATACATATGATATATTAAATAAAATCTTTATTTTTGCGCCAAAAAAAAATACCGATTTTCAGATTACCGTCTTTCCGCATATTAAAGGTAACATACATACAAAGACTAACAAAAATAAAACACAAATATTAAATATTTGTCACGCATGTCTGTCCCTCCCGGCACCGAACCCGCTACACAGTAATGGCGGTATCGGTCCTACGGATACGTCAGAGGTTACGTGAACGTTTAGTACAAGTCCGCTCGATTTTGCTCAAATCTTAAAGAAATAAGGAATTTTAATTATTATAATATGTATATGATTTTATGTATTGCAACCTCTGGATAGGGTGTCAACATCCGATGTTAGGTAAGGACGAGTTACTTGACTACAATTATAAGTGTAGATGAGTAGTGACACCCCTAGTTCGTACATAAAGCTAGGTTTACACAAAATTAAATTAAAACATAAATACATTTTATAAATAATTTAACACGATAAAACTGCGTTTTAAAATTGAAGTTTAGCTATTATATATTTCTTTCATTTTAATAATATTTTTTTGCACTCATTTTGAAAAGCAACATTAAAATTCTTAGCGTTTATAATGTATTTGAACAGCATGTAACGGCTCTTGTTCCCATGGGTTTCAAACCACACTGATAGATTCGAACAAATTTACATCACTTAAAAGCTAATTTTGCACCGAACCGGATTAATATTATAAAAATATATTCTCTCATAATCATGACTGTATGTTTCTCTATGGGTGTACAAACATAAAATAGTTTCAATGTGGTACTCAGGGGTAGAAATGCACTTTTATTCATCTCCGGTAGAATTTGTCCTATTTGTCGGCACTCCTTTTAGCTGCTACAGTAACAAAAAAATAATAAAGATTTTACAATATTCCAGGGCGAATGAGCAGCTCCCAGGACGACTTGAGCGTCGGTGACGACACCTCGCTCTGCGGCTCAGGTAAGCTCGAAGAGACCTCGCTCTTCCACGAGCACATCGACTGAGCGGCTCTCAGACTCTCGACCACTCTCGACGGCACTCGGCGACTCTCGACAACTTGTAACCGGTTTGCGCGAGTTTCTCGAACGCGAGAATTTTCTTGACAAAAAGCTTATGGTGAAATTCTAAATTTTTACAATTTGGGATCGGTACTTTTAGAAAGGGTTATGATTTAAAATAAAATAAAAGCAGTATTATTTGGCAAAATTCGCACGATAACTACTTTTTTTTGTCTTTTGTATATTTTTTTATAATATTTTTTATTCAAATAATGATTATTACATTTCTGTCAAACGGATAAATTATTTATCATAAAAGTAATTCGTTATATTTATGGGTTATTACATTCAATAAAAGAATCAAATAAAATGAAGTATAATTGTTTACAACTATTTGTCAGCATAATAAAATAATTATCATATTCGCTTCATTCGAGAAACTCGTGTAGTGCAACTCTGTTTTCCTAATGAATACATTCATGTTCGCGTTATAGATAATAAGACATAACTCGCGTGTTTCAATTTTAACAATAATTTCTGAATGATACAATTATTCAATCTGATAGCAGAAATATCTAAATTTATTACATTAAAAAAATGAATTAATTGAATATTATAGAGACCGTATATCATTCAAAAATAATCATTTTGTTTTTCTTAATTTATTTTCGTTGCGAATCATTTCGTTATTCAGAAGTTATAAATTTAAAAAAAAATCGTTTCTTTTATTTTACAGAATACAATTTTGTGCAAATATTTTTTTCACGTCGTTAACATCGAGAACTTCAGTGCACAAATGTAGTTCGTGTAGTTAGTTATATTTAAATATTTTCAAATCATTAAAAATTTTGAAAATATTTTCAGAGAACATATTTTGCCGCTTTTTACACGTAATTTAGTCCTTTACAAGTACTGGCCACTATTTTAATATTGGAAATTTAATGTAATGTACATTTAAAAATGTACAATTATGGATTTTTCTAATAATCTAAAACATATCAAATATGGGAAATCGTTAAAAAGACATTTTAAATTTTTTGATACTACTGATGATTTATGTACTAATAATGATTGTCGTTTTAAGAAAATTTTAATTTAGTTTTCAACTATTATTTACAGAAAATGTGATTTGAGACTCACATGTCACATTATTTTTACTCTTTTGATTTTAAACAACTAATAATCCAAAAAACTTTTATTTTTGCTATGATCTATTTTTTATTTTGTTATTGAATAAATTTTATTTGTTTGAATAGGCTCAAGCATATGTATTAAAATTTTATATTAATATTCTTTAAATGAATTAACTAATTATTACATTAAAAAAATTAATTAATCAAATTATGATTTAAAACCTACTTTTTGTACTTAAATTCTTATTATTTGCTCTAATAACTTATCGTCATTAAATGACTATAATAATTCTAACAATAATAATAAAATTAGGTGGCTATTTCTAATATTTAAATTTAAGTTAATGTAATCTCTTTAGAGATAGTTATTCTTTTATATTTATTATTATATTTTTGCAATAATTTATCAACCAGAAAAACGATAAGTGTGTGTCATATTGAAAAATAATAACACTTCCTCTTCCCGTGGATGTAGCCAGTTTTTATACTGCCTGCTGGCAACTATTGCCTGAGCGATAGTTGCTTAGGCTACCATCTTATCGCTTATGCGACTGAGCAGTTGAATAAGCCACTGAAGCTCGGGCGTCCAATTTGTATTTAACGGATTATCTTATAGGCAAAGTAATAGGGCTTCTGTGTAATTATAAAATATTTAATCGACCACGAACTGCAAAAAAAGAATGAGTTCATACCCTTATCGGTCATCCATACAATGACTGACAATGCAGTGTTGCTTATTGTACCTTATCCTTGCATACACAATCTCCACTTAGCCATAAGAACGTCATTTTATCAGTTTATATTTCATATATCCATCAGAATATATTTCCTTTATTATAATAAGTATGTGTATTTAACTTCCTTTTATATATTTATCTTTCTACTTTAAGATGACCTAAAATATCAGCAGCTTTTTATAACATACATACATAATACAATATTGTATGGACAGTTACTGTGAGTTCCTGTAGATTTCTTAACACTGTCCTTAGACCTAAGTTACTATAATTTATTATTTTAGTTTAAAAATATTGTAGTGTATATTTAAATTTATATTGGTTTTTAAATAAATATATTTTTATAAACTAAATCATTATACATCACAATCGATAGGAAGCTTTCAGGCTTTTTTTTAATTTTGATAAATTTTAGAAAAAAATGTAAAAGCATGTATGGAATAATGACTTTTTATTTCTTATATTGGGTTTGGGTGTATTGTGTGTTATCTTTGCATGTGTGTATTCTAACAGTTTTATAAAATTACTAAATTGAAAAGAGCATTGAGCATTCATATTATATTTTTTTTATTGTGTGATTGACACTGGATTATCATTGACACTGGATGTGGTTCTATAAATAAATAATTATTCGTCAAAATACTAATATTAATCATTTTGATTATCTAGTACATGCATATGCATGCTCGTAAATTTAAAATATCTATTATAATTACAGAATTTAATATTGGCTGTATCGCTAGTAATACATTAATACGGAAATCATTGTATAATTTTGTATGTAATTAACGGTAATGAAAACTTTTTTATTAGTTAAATTATTTAATATTGTGTGTATGTGTATATTACACATATTTTATTTTAAATAATAAAATTATAATAAAAATAAATGTAACACCATTAATTTCATTTAATTTGGTACTCTGATCTTTGTACCGCAATTAAAAATATTTCCCATAACTAAACGCTATCATTCAGTCATTTTGTGTTAACCCTGCTTGTTTGAATATAACTAATTTATGTAATCTTTATTAGAATTCCCCTGAGTTTATCTGTGCAAGTTATATTTTGTGATTTTTCTCACGAATTAACATAATATAGTTAAAAAATTAATTTAATATTAGAAACATTCCGTTTCCAATGTTTATAAAGTTTTTGATTATGTAGTGACGCCGAAAGTAATGATGATCGACGTTAACTAATTACGTATCAAATGTATGTGAAAGTATGTAGATATACAGGCCGAGTTATATTTTTTGTATATAATTATATTTTTCTATACGAAATTTTGTAAGGTAAGCGTGTCTGCGCGGCCACCTTACGGAAATATAAATACTTTCATACACATAGTACAAATTAGTAGGCGAAAGAATATTATTTCGTCCGCCACCCCACAGCGTGTCTAGCACGTACGATTTAAGATACAAATGTACCAAAATATTGTACTAATTGAAATCTATGATTAATAAATTTTAGTAATTATTATCTCCATCCAAGAATCCCGGCACTTACAAAAATATATTTATGCAATGTACTGCTTTAGCAAAATAAATGAACAGTGTTATTAGACATTACATTATATATTTATTTACAGTAACACTAGTATATTAGGAACGTGTTAATAAATTATTTATTTCAAAACGTTGATCATCTTTCCACGAGCCATTCATTATCTCAAAAACTGTAGTGTATTTTTCCTTTCGGGTCCCTAAACATACAATTTGCTGACCAAATTGTCCTGTGCACGTTTGAAAGCTTTTGACGATTGTGATTTTGGTTTTATTTCCTTCCCACAACCCGGCCTTCCCTGAGTTGCCAGTTTTGTTGTTTTGCCATAGACTAGACGCTTTGTTATGGCAACATTCGCCGCCACCGAGGTAAGATTTGATATAACTATAATACGCTTATATAACCACCTTTGCTTTCTTTCATTCTATTATACAGGGTGTATTATTTCATACATGCTTTTAATATTAGAATAGTTCATGTTATTTATTATATAAAGTATGGTTGGTTTGACGATTTTCATCGATGTTTTAATTCTCATTTTAACTATATGCTGTCATTGAAGGAATTTAACATTTTTTATATTTAATTTTAGCTGAGATGAAAAATAAATTATTAGGAATGGTTTGAAATGAAAGAAAATGGTTGTAAACATTTATTTATTTTTCCTTTTTTATAAATACTTTATAGCAATGTTAACTATTATATTTGTTGGCACTTTTAGTTATATCATTTTCAATGTTAAGAAATACAAAGAGAAAAACAACTTATAAAAAATTGATATTGAGCATTTATTTTTTTCGAAATGAATTAATTAATCTTCAAAATGTATTCAATACACAATTTTAATTCTATATAGTATAGGTACTTACAATACTACATACATTGTATATTTGAAGTTAAAAAGGAGGGAATTATACATATTTCAGTGGCGGATAACTTTGGATGGAGAGAGGATTCGTCGGGCAGCGAGGACCCCGACCCTCCCCACTACCCTCTAGACCTAAGACTTGCTGAGGCTAGGTAACGTATTATTTATATAGTTACATTGATGTTAATCATGCTTTGTATTCGTAATTAGCTAATGTAATAATTATTGTTAGTCATATTTAAAAGTTTTAAAATAAACCATGAGTGAATGGATGGTTTGAGACACATTTTTTTTTGTGTTAAAATTTTAAAAAGAAACTAATTCTATTTGTTGAAAAAATATTATACTTTAAAATAGCGGACCATTTTTCCGCTTTTTGTTCCCCTTCGAAAGGTATTGGGGGCACCTGGAAAGAGACACCAAATTATATGGGATTCTTTCTGCACTAAAACCTGATCGGTGGCTTGCTTCGGCTTTCGGGCTTTGGTCGGGTGAAAATTACGCTCGTCCCATACTTATTACGTGAACACACATATTGTCGTGCTATCCATGGTCGCTCACTAAACAGTTCGAGCTATCACCCATTGTGCCTGAAGCCTCAACAGTCCTTTCCGCTTTTCACGGGAGAATACCGAACCTCGTATTGTAGCCTTCAAATAATAACTCATGTATTCAACGAATATTAATTCAGGTTTGTTCAAATTTCAGGTTGCAGTTAGAAGAGAGGCTGGCCCAGGAGGCCCGCGAGCGGCGCTACGACGAACGACGGGAACGGCGGTTAGCTGACACACGCGGCTCACACAACGATGTGCGCAAGAGCCCCGAGGACCGCCGCAAGGACCCCGTGCACTTCGTGCTCGGGGGGGACAAGTATGTCACGGTACCCGGCTCGCAGCTAGAGGAGCGGCTCCACAGCGACGTGCGCAAGAGCCCCGAGGACCGCCGCAAGGACCCCGTGCACTTCGTGCTCGGGGGGGACAAGTATGTCACGGTACCCGGCTCGCAGCTAGAGGAGCGGCTCCACAGCGACGTGCGCAAGAGCCCCGAGGACCGCCGCAAGGACCCCGTGCACTTCGTGCTCGGGGGGGACAAGTATGTCACGGTACCCGCTTGCAGCTAGAGGAGCGGCTCCACAGCGACGTGCGCAAGAGCCCCGAGGACCGCCGCAAGGACCCCGTGCACTTCGTGCTCGGGGGGGACAAGTATGTCACGGTACCCGGCTCGCAGCTAGAGGAGCGGCTCCACAGCGACGTGCGCAAGAGCCCCGAGGACCGCCGCAAGGACCCCGTGCACTTCGTGCTCGGGGGGGACAAGTATGTCACGGTACCCGCTTGCAGCTAGAGGAGCGGCTCCACAGCGACGTGCGCAAGAGCCCCGAGGACCGCCGCAAGGACCCCGTGCACTTCGTGCTCGGGGGGGACAAGTATGTCACGGTACCCGGCTCGCAGCTAGAGGAGCGGCTCCACAGCGACGTGCGCAAGAGCCCCGAGGACCGCCGCAAGGACCCCGTGCACTTCGTGCTCGGGGGGGACAAGTATGTCACGGTACCCGGCTCGCAGCTAGAGGAGCGGCTCCACAGCGACGTGCGCAAGAGCCCCGAGGACCGCCGCAAGGACCCCGTGCACTTCGTGCTCGGGGGGGACAAGTATGTCACGGTACCCGCTTGCAGCTAGAGGAGCGGCTCCACAGCGACGTGCGCAAGAGCCCCGAGGACCGCCGCAAGGACCCCGTGCACTTCGTGCTCGGGGGGGACAAGTATGTCACGGTACCCGGCTCGCAGCTAGAGGAGCGGCTCCACAGCGACGTGCGCAAGAGCCCCGAGGACCGCCGCAAGGACCCCGTGCACTTCGTGTTTGTGAAGTGCAAAAATAGTAGTGATAACTGTTGGATATTAATTTCACGACCATGACGTTTGATAAGGCGATTAGAATTTACTAAAAAACTGCTTACGTAACATTGAAATTAGTCTTACAAAATTACATTTCGAAATGCCCTTTAATATTTGCTAAATCTCTTCGCAGTGTAAATTGAACCAACGGAGAGCTAATCTGTATGTTTTGGTACTTAAATCCTGATGTTCATGCGTAATATCTAATGTTCGTATCACTTCTTTTACCCCCAGCGAACGTGACCGGCGGGGAGTTGACCCGCACGATGGTATATATCCTAATATTTCCGTAACTTGTCCGCAGCGTGAACTGGACGGGCGAGGAGCTGTCCCGCGCGCCGCACTCGCAGTCCCAGCCGGCGCTCCGAGCGTCCCTGCGGGGGGCGCCGCTGCCGCCGCCGCGCCGGCCCTTCGCCTCGGGCCCGATCGTGCGCTCGCGGAGCACCGACGTCGTGGCGGTGGACGAGCCCCGCGCGCCGCCCCGGCAGCCGCTCGCCAGGCAGAAGACGCTTGCTGAAGGTAAGCTTGCTATATTACGTTATAGAAAAAACACACCTCAGACATCGGCTTGCAGGTGAGGTAGGAGACGCTTGCTGAAGGTGAGCTTGCGATATTACATTACCACTGCTCAGACATCGGCCTGCAGATGAGGTAGAAGACGATGGCTGAAGGTGAGCTTAATATACTAAACAGTGTGAAGACGCTTGCTGAAGATTGGTTTATGATGTTACCTTACCCCCCTCCTCCCCAAGATACTGAACAGGCGAGGAGCTGTGACATTGACAGACAAGACAGGCTGCTCGTGGTCGCTCGCTGAAGGTTGGTAACGTGAAGTAATGAAATGAAGTGATTATCCCTTCTACTACATAAATAGCCGCGTAGATAGCCTTTGACAGACCATGAAGTTGCTATTGTACTAAACAAGTGAGAATTTGACAGAAGAAAAACGCGCTAAGTACTTGTAAGGCGAAAGATGATCGCTGAAAATAGATTTGTTGATTTTTGTTTCCCTCATGACATGTTACAACCGTGTCGGTACATTACGTCAAGCTATCGCTGAAGATAATTTTTGCAATTAAATCTTACCATGACTTTCCTCCTTTTTTCAAAATTAGCGAAAACCACACCCAGCTTATCGGTCAAAATACACTCGCTAAAAACGCGTTTAAAATTTTATTAGGACCTTGAATAAGTTCTCGCTGTTTTTTTTTCAAAAATAAATTATTTAAAATACAATGCTTACAATGACATTACTCAAAGTATTGTTCATCATTAGAGACCACTTTCTCCCATCTCTCTGGTAGCAATTGAATCCCCCGTCGGAAAAATGACTCATCTTTCGAGGCAATCCATGAATCAAGCCATTTTTGGGCTTCTTCAAAAGAATGGAAGCGCTGCTCGCTTAAACCGTGCGCCATCGACCGAAACAAGTGGTAATCGGAGGGGGCTATGTCCGATGAATACGGCGGGTGGGGTAGAACTTCCCATTGAAGTGTTTCCAGGTAAGTTTTGACTGGGTTTGCCACATGTGGCCGAGCATTATCATGTAATAAAATCACTTTGTCGTGTCTCTGCTCGTATAGTGGCCGCTTTTCTTCCAGAGCGCGACTCAAACGCATCAACTGAAGTCGATAGCGAGCTCCCGTGATAGTTTCATTAGGTTTAAGCAGCTCATAATAAATTACGCCCCGCTGATCCCACCAAATGCAGAGAAGAAGCTTAGAACCATGGATATTTGGTTTAGGCGACGATGTTGATGCATGACCCGGCATACCCCACGATTTTTTTGGCTTTGGATTGTCGTAGTGAATCCTCTTTTCATCCCCAGTGACGATACGGTGCAGAAAACCTTTTCTCTTTTGTCGTTGAAGCAACAATTCACACATGAGAAAACGTCGCTCTACGTCTCTCGGGTTCAACTCATACGACACCCAATGTCCTTGCTTTTGGATCATTCCTAACGCTTTTAAACGTTTTGAAACTGTTGACGCATCTACTTGTAACGTTTTCCCAAGCTCTACTAACGTCTGACATGGATCTTCTTCAAGCAATGCCTCCAATTCTTTGTCTTCAAATTTTGTCGGTGCTCAAGAAAGCTCTTTGTCTTCAAGGTCAAAATCATTACTTTTGAAGCGCCTAAACCAGTCTCTGCACGTTGTATTCGACAAAGCATTGTCACCATATGTCTCAACGAGAATTCTGTGTGCTTCTGCTGCAGATTTTTTCTGAATAAAGCAGTGCAATAAAATTCCCCGCAAAAACACTTTATTTGGCACAAAAGTACACATTTTCCCAAAAGGCAAATAAATATGTAGTTGACGCTGTGGTAAACTCTATTCTACTATAATTTAAGGTTACATATAGCACTACTTTGGTGATTCGTTACCGTACGAAATTCCAAGCGCAGAGTGCCGCAACGCCATCTTTCAAAAAACAGCGAGAACTTATTCAAGGTCCTAATATTATTTCCCTTCCTTCTCTCAAAATAGTCTAAACAGACTAAGGTCGGATCAGCCGTTTCTATACAACACTGAAAAGTAATTCCAGATTATATCCCCTCCATCTACATCTACATTTCCCTCTCGCTATACATATTACAGTTTGAACTAAATGTGCGAAAATACCCCACCCGTACCTTCGTACGAAAGTATTAAAATATTTTGTACAGAATAGAAAATATAATTGTATCCACAGGAATGGAACATTCGGAGACGCCGTCTAGCAACACACCACCAGAGGAGGAGTCCACAGACTCCTCGCTGATGGAAGACGAAGGAGTCCCGAAGCCGAGACGGAGACGCATCCAACTGCCCTTCGGCAAGAAGGCCAAGATGCCCGCGTGACGGCCCTCAACTATAACCTATGTAGACCAAACCCTTAGGTCGTTTGTCCACCGCACCGTCACCGAGCCGATACCGAGAACGAGATTATTTCGGGCCGATTTTAATATGTCCCGACGGCGATAGTTTGTCCACCGCAACCGATATCGCCGGTTCATTTTGTTCCAGCTGTCACGCGTGTGACGGTATATGGACAAATTTCAATGTGATTTATATTGCCGGCACATCTGTCCGTCAAAATCTCGGTGCCGATCTAGCGGTCACGCCGATCTACTCGAAATATCGGCGGCCGGGATGAGGGTGGTCGAGTGACGGACGTGCGGTGGACAAGCGGCTATAGTAAATGTATGTACGCTACTTCGGCGCCGTCATTAATTATAGGTAACGGCTCGGTGACGGTGGCGGTGGACAAACAGCGTTTCGGTGAATATCTGAATGATTTGTGATCGTAGGGCATCGTTTCTCAACCTGGGGGTCGGGGGTATAAAATTTTATCTTATACCTATGTTATCAAAAAAGGCCGTAGATAAAAGACATAATGAAGTAATGTTGTTTTGACATTATTACTGAAGTAATATACCGGTTACTGGTTGTGTAATTTTATATATTTTATTAATTATTAAGGGTAAAAATTCATGTTTTGCTATATGAAATTAAACACAATTATTTATTAGTGATCAAGGGGTATTTTTATTAGGCAAGGGGTCGCGTCAATAAAAAGGTTGAGAAACTGCTATAGGATTTTAACCACAGAACAGATGGAAAGTAGAAATGTGTACTTAAAATAATGTTAAAGTTGTTATCTGTAATGTTTTATTTTTTCTTCTAGATAGAATTGTAAATGCAACGATCAGTAATTTATGATTATGATATACTGATTAAAAACTTGTCACAATACTTTTTTTCTCACGCATCATAGTTCTTTATATAACGTATAGTGTAGAGACGATGATGACAAGTAAATATGCCATGTAATTTAATTACCATTTACCAGTGACGTGTGGCTCATGTTGCAAAAAAACATGTAATATTTTTGTGTTAATGCCAGAACATAATTCATAGACACATTTCTACTTAAAGCCGTTCTGTGAATTGCCGGTTTCGGTATAAGATATTTTTGACTTTAACAAAAGCCATTTTACACTGTTGCCGACTATATATATATCTATGGACAGACTGAATTCATAGACAATGGATGCAGATATCTGTATTTGCAATAGATCCATATCAACTAAATTTGTGTATGCATATAATCTGTCGATAGCAATATTCACAGACAAATCGATCTGATTTCCAACAGTGTAATTGGGCTTTAATTTTATTTATTGACTGAGTGACTGAAGTTATATCGAGTTAAGTAGCAAATTCGCTTTCCCCAAACAGTATGATATTATGCACGTCCTTAAGTATTGTTTGTTTCGACCTAGCGATGACTATTCTCATACAGATTCTATATTTTATATAATACAAATGTTTTTGATATAATACCTGTTTTGTCAAATGTCTTATGCCACATTTAGATACTCGCGAATAATTCGTCGTCTAACTTGTTGAACACTGACGCGTATGTAAACACTACGCACGATAAAAGGCACGTAGTCTTTTGATTCGCGCTGAAAATACTATATCTTGCTGAGACCGGACGAGCGTCATAACGAATACCGAATATACCCAAGTGGATAATTTACATGCTCGTACGTTTTCATTCGTCTCTACTCGACGAGTATCTAAACCTAGCATCAGGCATATACGGATCCAAATATTTTTAGATCTGCATAGTAGGAAAATTTTAAATAAAATGAATGAATCGTCAATTGATTTGTAACCATGAAGTGATATATCCATAAAAATATTTTTACAATAGAATAGAGTAGAAATGTTTGTTTTATCTTTGCAAATGTATTTTTTTATTTGAGGTAGCCAAGTACTTATATTCGTGGCCATAATTTACAATTTTAAATAACCTGACCTGTAATAATGTATATAGCACATGTTGCAAATTCTCATGGACTTCCAATATTAATTTTGAAATTTACGCCAAAGTATTTGTATTATTTATATATAGCCTAGTTACAATATACCAGTTTTATGTATATAAATAAATCAGAAATGCCAATGTCCACTTTTATAAAGGTAACATTTATATGCCACTTATTTGGATTGTTAATGATATTTCTGTATTCCAACATCCTTTGTTAACATAATCTCCCCGTTTTAATAAGAGATTCTATATTTTATGTACTTATTTATTTTATATTTACGTTTTTATTATATTACAGTATTCTTATTGTGCGTGAATCACTGTAATGTTGGAACACTTGTGTGATATGGTTATTGTAACTGCCTATTTTCGTTGCTTTTTATCTTTCAGATCCTGTGGTGTAAGAATTTTTATTCTTATTGTTTAATAGCAAATTAGTTTTGAAATGGGTTACCAAGGAAATAGGAAATTAAAGTTGAACAGCTTAAGTCAAGTATTTTTATAAACCTAGTCCCAGAAGTGGGATAAAAATGGGTTGATGACGCCGTTTAAACTGTGAATGTGGCGTGTGAAATACGCTCACAAATCCTTTAGTGATAAGAGTTGGAACTGTAACTTTGTATTGAAAAGTTATTAACGCAATAGTTAACATAACAACCCGTTATTCAAATATTATAGAAATCAAAAATTCCTGCATTTTAGTATAATTCCCAAAAAATCAAGATTGGTAAAAAAATAAAATTCTGAATAAATAGTACTATTATTCAATAAAAAAATGACACAAGTGTCTTTTTAGGAAAAAAACATAATGGTGTCAATTTGTATAGTAGTAAAAATAATCACTATGTTGCTTTTAGACGAAATGTCGCACTTAAGTAGTGTGTCTGTGTCTGAAGTATATGAGGCCTAGAGAAATATCACGAAAGTATTCCCCAAAATGGAACGTTATTTGTAGAGATCTTGATAAATCGTGTTATATTTCTGCGATTTATAAATAGGTATTAAGGTAATGAAGGTTTAACCTTTTTGCTAAATATTGGTACAACTATACAATGTAGTGCAAAACAAAAGAATCCGACCGTGTCTGTCTGTTTGTGCGGTCTGACATCAAGATTTACGAATTTTGATTCTAATGTCACTGATCAATTATTAATTCCTGATTGAAAATTAAAATACTTCAGTTGCACTGACTACATACTAGAGTATTTCTTAAAACTTTACCCATTCAATATCTGGCCGGGTTACAAGTAAAATATAAATTTGTAAGCTTCAGAAAGCAGCAGTGGTACTGTCATTATTAATCTTAATCATCCATGAAATTGACAGTTAAAAATGTGCGTTTTTAATATACTTAGAATTAAAATGAAAGGTTGTACGCGAAATAACTATTTGAATATTGTTAGTATGATCTTATATTTGTATAGAATATTGATTTACTATTAACATAATATTATTATGTGCAATAAAAATGTACGTTGTATGAAATTTCAAGTGTGAAAGTTCTCTAGAGTTAATTTTGAAAATATTTGGGAGCGATTTTACTAATAATTGTAATTTATATTTTAACATTAATATCATATCGCATCATTCCCTGTTGTTTGTGTAGATTGATAGCGATATAATTGCCCCTTAGCTGTGTATTGTAGTGGATAATATTAAGGCAATGTGGTGCTAAATGAACATTTTCAGACTGAAGACGACGCATGGCTCAAGTTTTGTACAATTGTTGGACAATTTCGTTGATTGTAATTGAATTTTAAATTTGCGATGTTTTTATTCGCCTTGCGACGTACTTATATCAATACGAAATGTTTCTTATTTCGTAGCATTTGTTTATTTATTTTTGCCTTTCAAGTTGCTATTAAAGTAACACTAACTCGCGGTTACTAAATTACTTACTGTAAGTGAACCATGTTCATCCATTTGTTTATATAAAAATATTGTGTTTGAAAGCTATTAATAAATAAACAAACTAGCAAAGTAATCAGTGCCAGTGCTTGGCATTTTAGTACTATTCTGTCTAACACTAAATTTCTTCCTAATGTTAAAATGCGAATATAAATCAGACGAAATCTCGTAGTGTCCAAACTTAGCAATAATACCAACGTAAGTATCACCTAATTGTACTTAAATTGTGAATTTATAACGCTTATGCATTGCGTATTATTTTTATTTACAAACTCAGACAAAAAAGATAACAAGCTTGGCGTTAAATTAGATTGAAGCCCAATTTGCACTATGTAAACCATAGTGTATGGTAAAATTAAAATTATTTATATAGTTTTATGTAAATTTGCATTGATATTTTCTTATTTCCTTTTTATGCGTTTAGTCTCGTACAACGTCACGAATGATCATGATCGGCGGTGTTTTATATATCAAATCATGCAATTTAAAATTTTAGAATGTGAATTTCATATATTCTACGCATTCGGCAGAATTTGGTGCCTGGTGTTTCGTTGTAGCAACTATCTTTTTTGGTCTGAGTTTACCAATAATTAACTTGAGTTGTGTTTAGAGTACAAAAATATACTATCAGATGTATTGTCATACAGTTTTCAGTGAGAAAGCATCTCAGAAAAATCGACTTATTATTTTCGTGTTTATTTTGTAAAGGCTCAAGTATATTTAATTAAAATTGTCACAAAGTACCTTGTTCTTTTACAAAATAAATATTCATTTTAGATCTTAATTTCACGAATTGATTATTTTGTAGACTCCAGATCTGACCTATGTTGTAATCGAAAAGACAAATCGTGATAAATACAAATAATACATTGTTACTTTGAAAGTTAATAAATTGATCTAAAAAATATCTATTTATTATTTTTTCCGTTATGTATGTCGCAGCATTTCTTACAAGAATATTTTAGCCTTTTATTTAACGCAGCAGAATTTAAGAGAGAAGAAACAAAAAAATCTACTAATTTTAACTACTTTATGTTCATAATAATCCGGTTATATTCATGAATTTGTTTGGGACCCAGGATTTTTTAATAAAATAAAATCAAGTTAATTTAAAATTACATTTATTATAAAAATGTCGTGTACAAATACCCTAGCAGCTGGTGTATGTGTAGCTTTAACTAACATTTCGTACCACACTAACTGGTACTACATATGGCGACACTTACGTACCAAGGTTTTATATCGTTACCATCATGTACCTTGCAGTTACATTTGCATTACAAAATCGGGAGTAAAATGATTACATTAAGTACCTAGCATTACAGTCTTTCAGACAGTTAAATGTTAAAGCCAGATCAACACACGTTTCTACATCACAAGGTCGAAAGACCGAACGTGTTCTACCATCTGGCATTTCGTTTTTGGAAAGTCGCATTATTACAGGCATTTAATTTACCATGTTTGGATTTGTCACAAGTCTTGTCTATTTAAATTGATCACTGTTATTGGCCTAAATCCATATACACAAATGAACAGACTTAATATTTCATATTTCTGCTTTGGAAACCAATTCGGCTTATTCGGCCATGCAATTATAGGATTTAAATGTCAATTCGTGTTCGTGTAGGTTTGGTTATAATGAATTTAATAAGATAAATTATATTATCTTGTGACGGACAGGTATTTTTTTTTTATAGTTTAACCTAACGATTAGGCAGACGTGCTACCTGATGGAAAGTAGTCAACGCCGCCTATGGACATTTGCAACACCAGAGGAGTCTCCAATGCATCGCCGGCTTTGTATGAGAGCTCTTTTTGCACCTTTTTTGAAGAGCCCCATGTCATAGCGCTCCGGGAATACCTCGGGAGGTAATCCAGCAGTCAGGAAAAAAATATTTTCATCGCAATACATTTTCGCTTTAAATTGTCACAATTTCTCAAATGGCATCCCAGGAGCATAAATCCAATATAAGAGTATCATATCTCGGATCTCTTTAGCCATCAATTTTCATGTTACTAATTTATAGTGAGATTGCTGTAATGTTTAAATAAAAATGTACCGAAAGTATGACTCATAATTTTATTAATTAACTCTAGTCCAGCCACAAAACAAGTTATTTCTGATGACAGCTATATAACCCTTCTACGGGCATAGGAATAAGCATTAAATACTCAGGGTACCACAAATTTCAATTTGGAAAATATTGTTACCTTCCGATTAGACTGCTAGACAAAGGAACCTCAAAAAAAAAAACAAAACAAAAAATTCCTGTCGTTTTATTTCCGAAAATAATTCCATTTCAATTAGTGTCCATCCATTTGAGCGTGCTTAAAGCCTACTCTCCAGTCCGTTAAAATTTAGGTCACAATCAATCGCATTAAACGATAATTAATAAATATCTATAAACGAAGGGATCTGAATTGTTTTTCAGGACAAAAAAACTTTAAACAACACAAACTTAAACTACAATATGGAGATGCAAAATATTAAGTCTGTCTTTTTGTATATTGATGATTAAATACAATAAATGTTTCGTTAATACTATAGTAGGATTTACAGCTGAGCAAAATATATTTTGAGAAACAAACATTTACATCGACAACTTTCCAAGTTCGTTTGTTTTGTAAAACTGAACTGTGGTTCTACTGATCCTCGAGATCACCTCATGAAGGCCTCGCTCGTTACCATTCCATAAAATATCCACTACAGATGTTCAAATCAGATGAAATCATTCGATAACACAATGCACAAAAGCACCTTAGGATTAAAATACCGTAAAATTAAACAATAACGACATAACTATTCATGACAGGCGCAGGCGGACAACATTTACAATAATAAAATAATTACATACTGCAAAATTGTTGTAAGATGTCAAGTTTAGGAATGTCTAACGAAAATATTAATTAATTGAATTTTAGAGCCTGAGAGGTATATTTTACATTAGGTATATTTTATATTTTACCTACATTTTTTCGTACATTCTTTTCAAGAGTACTGGAATACCGGGTGAGTGAATGAATAGCTTCATATGAAATGGAAACATTTAATTTTAATTATTTATCCTAGAAAAATGTTTGATAATAAATATTGTATAACCAGCATATATAAAGATAAGTAATACTATCTCATTTACCCGGTAGTCATGGGAGCATACAATCGTTATCCCAATGTTACATGGCATTTTCAAATTTCCGTTACATACATAGCACGGAGCACCAGGATGCACATTCACTATATCGCCACATATATGTATAAATAGGGTGAAATTTTAAATTGTCAGCATTCGATTGTTTCGACGATATAAAAATAACCGTGACATTAAGTTCGTACATAAGTACACACAAGTTTCTTACAACAATATTTCATATTGTTGAACGATTATAGGAACCTTTTAATTTTAAAAAAAAACGCTGTTTAGGCACATGCATACATTGTTTATAACATTCGTGTAAATGATTTTGTGTCGATATTAACATTCGCAAGTCGTTGTGTACACATCAGTACATTGAGTTTGTACGTAGTGTTAATCAGCAAGTTTTATTTAGTGAACTGGCCTACGTATAACCGATATCGATTCTTATGTTGGGGAAACGACAGTTGGCACATATCAGACGAAATAATCTATACTAGTAAATCAAGCCTCTACTACTACGCTCAAACAGATAGCGAGTTTTACATTGACGAAACAATCAATCACCGAAACATGTGGCGGACATTTTACATTGGCGAAACAACCGCTTGAAACATCGAATTGCTTGTAAAATAAACGTGCTAAATCCAAAATGTCCAACTATAGAAAAACTGCAAAAATACTCTATATTATCGATAGGTCAATTTTAACCAAATCTATCCTTATGAATGACATCTAAAACATGGTATATGAGACTAAATGGATTTTGCACGTTTATTTTAAAAGCAGTCGTATTGATCATACCATGAGCAATATCTCGCTGTAGATGAGTACTGTACCATTTTGTATAGCATGTGCGGCAATTATCGACAAAATAAATTGTCGGAGCAGGAGACGCACGTGCAGGGTTCATATATAAGTTTGGCAATGTGCAGTTTACCTACATATGTCATTAAATCTATTAGGGTTAGGGAGAGCGCTTTCCGCTTTACTTAGGTGTTATAACTAAAAGCATACAGCGAGATATTGTTCCTCGTATATTTTAAGGTCCAGATAGGCTACGAGCGTACGAGAAAACGATGCTATTTTGTCGCAATTTGAGATTAAACATTTCATTCTGTTTAGTGACCTAATTGAAGCTTGAAAGGGAAACTTCCGAGCTGAGATACATACGCGAGTACAAAAATGATTATAACGATTTCACCGTGTGTGCGATCGTGCAATTACATTAACAGATCTCAACCAAATTGCTTGATAGAGCAAAAATTGTATTCGGTACAGACTAACAGTGCGACGTTGCAACAATGACACGACAAAATCGCATCGTTCGTACACAAGCCAATTGGGACCGACGGCATCGACGACGCTTTTCTATCGCGCGACAAAACATACACCGACATTTATTAACCAATCATAGTCGTCACAATTTAAAAGCTCACATGTTCGTAAACTGCCTACTAAAAAGTTCGTTTAAGACATTAGGATGGCACGTGTCAAAATGGGCCTATTAAATTGTGACGGCTAAAGTCCAGTGAAGCGTGTTTCGCGATAAAACCGCGTCGTATTCGTCCGACGAGCAACACGTGTGTTAGTTACAGCAGCGCGTGTGCTACTGGTGCTTGCACTCTGCGGGGTTGTCCTGCGCGGGCGCGCGCGGCGGGCGCTTAGCGCGGCGGCGCGGCGCCGGCTCCTCGTCCTCGCTCTCCTCCGTCGAGCACTCCTCCTCCTCCTGCCCAACGCCACTCAATGTTAGCCCACTCACCGCTTCAACTTTTTTTTTATAATATAGGAGTAGCAGATGAGCGTGCAGCCCACCTGATGGTAAGTGGCTCCTGCCGCCCATGGACATCTGTAATCGACCCCAGGTAGGATTAGATATTCCTGCCTGAGGTCGCCCACAGATGCACCGCTACCCCTGAGGACTAAGCTGGAACGTCTCGGAAAAGTATGTCTCCCTTACCACACCCTTCAAAACGGAACACAGAGTCGAACCACAAAGGGTTTGAAAGCGTTTATACTAGCATAGAAAAAATTTGGCCTCAATAAATTGACTGTCGTAGGACGATGCGAAAAGATTAAGTTTTTTTTTTAAATAATTGTTCGATATTTCTTATCATAAATAACGCATCTTTACAAAACACATTATATTGTCAAGAATACAAATAGGCAGACAAAAATACAGTAAAAATTAAGGTGACCTAATCCTAATTTCTTTGGCAGTTCAGTATATTTGAAAAAAAAATGCTCTATGTGCTAGACTAATAGTTGTATAAAAATATGGAATCAAATCGTACAGTTGCTCGATTCTAAGAACTTCCTTTCACGTTCGTTTGGTCTTAACATATATGTTACTTTTGGAAACGTTTTTAACGACCAATTGATTAGTGATACCTATTCTATTTGTAATTAAAACTAAGCAGTACCTCACTGTGTAGAGCATATTCACTAGAAAACAAATATCCCACAACACAATTCAATAAATATGTTTGTCAGAAAAAAAAATTACTCAAAAAATATCCAATGACACTTAAATCATTTCCCTCATCAAGTTTTGCATCAATTTACCACATTTATACAAAAAAAACGGGTATTTAAATTTCAATACAGAATAAATATAATATCAGACTTCATAAATACGGTCTGAAACATTTGTCTCTAGCGAATATGGAATCTCTAACATTACACACACTAAGAAAATAAAAATAAATTATTCTAATAAATCAATAATAAGTTTTATCCTGAATAAAGAAAAATCCACTATATGTATTGTTCAATTCAGAAATAATAATCAACAATATTCAATAATAATATAACAATGGAAATATTTTACTAGTGTCATACACATTATGCAATAAACTTTTAAAATAAATAAAATTCAAACAATTATAAATGCTATAACTATAAACGTTTCCAATATTGAACATCAAACAGACCACCTTAGTCATAAGTGTGAATTCTCCAACCATCTGCGTCGCCAAACATGACCGTGTAACTATGTGCATGCAAAAGGGCCGAAAATAAAACACACTCGGATAAAAAGCATACAATTTAATGTCATCAGTACGACATCATGCCAAAACATAAAAGCCATAACCGATATAATCTACTTCACGAGTTGCAATAGTAACATTGATATCGTATTATGCTAACTTCAATAGAAAGTTACATAAATAAAAATATACATCTATAATCCGACCTTGCTATTGTCGAGTCGAATACGTCTCCGAGAGTAAGATCACAGTTTGCAATGTTCCAGTGATGATATTTTATATAAAAAATGCATTTTGGCACTTACAAGAGATTCAATGAACCGATCTACGGGCCGAGAGTTTTGAACTCCGCGCCCGTACTGCGAGCAAGCAACGAATTGACAATGGAATGGAAGGCAACTTAAATTTCGCTCAATTAAATAGGAAACATCTCATTAATAGCCTTAGAGAAATAAAATAATATCACATGAAATTTCAAAGTACACAAACGAATACGTAAAATTCTTAAACAAAAATACACACTATTACAATTATCAAATGTATAATAATAAATAAAAACGAGAAATTGTATAACTAAACTAGAAATGCAATATAGGTATCTTAACAGACATGTAACCATAACATGCATTACAATAAGAAGGCACCTTCGCTTCTCGGCCGCTCGCCGGCCTCACTACATACTCATTACTAAAACATATTTATCTAATCCAAAGATAAACCATGCATAGGACATACATAATACGAGACGAGCTCCGCGAGAAGATTGTTATCTTATAAAATATCTAGCTGCTACCGACAAATACTATCGATTTATAAAAAACATTGCTGGGGAGCATTCGAAAACTGACTCCAAGGATTGCCGTTCGGTCCGGTGCTAAGCGAGATTTTTAACAATTCGTAACAATGTAACGTCCCAATGAACCCAGAGCCAATTTCCCAACGCACGCCACTACGAGTATTCGTTATCACTCATCGCTCCGCGAATTTATAAAAAAGTTAGTTTTTTTTTGGTACAATTTCAAATTTTTCGATATGAAACAGATATGATCGCGTTAAAAGACTAAAAAGCACAGGTGAGTGCATCGAATAGCGTCCCGAGGTCAAATACGCGTATAGCGGTATGAGCCGTTTGACCTCGGTACCGAGTGCCGATTGGCTTAACGCTAAGAGGCAGTGGGACTATCGTCTTGCATCAATCCTCCGCGTCAGAAACTTCCTCAGTACCCGAGTCCTCGTCAGAATACGAATCCTCCTGAAAGCAAATATTCCGCTTTTGGTTGTGCATCCAATCACTCCCAGCCAACAGACGTAGATACCGTATGCACTACACTCTCGGGGAAGACTTTTCAGATGTTCCAAAAATAAACAGAAATAAAATTAAATTAACCGCGCCTTTGCACTGCGGTTTTTATCCGTCAAAAATGTTACCTCCTCATTCATAAACAATTATTACCAGCTTTTTATTATACGACTTATCTTGTCCCTCTAACATTCAGAACAGGGTTGTTGCTGATGCAGGTTTTTACTAGATCAGCGGATGCTGATGCTGATGCTGATTTTTTCAGATTAATATCAGCTGATGCTGATGCGGATGCTGATATTTAAAAATACTGAATATAAATATATTTTATACTGAGGTATTTGTACGTCCCTTACGAGAATAGTCTTTTTAACCAACTTCACAAAATGAGGCGGTTTCTCAATTCTACCGTATATATGTCTTTTTTATGTTTGTTCGCGGATAACTTCGTCGTTTATGAACCGAACTGGATGATTTTTATTTTGTTGGAAAAAAAGATATTTCCAAAGTAGTTCCATTATAAGAAAATAAGGGTCTGATCATGGCAGACCAGAGAAATCGAGGGGAACTTTCAAAAATCGTAAGGGCGACTAGTGCATTTGTAAGATTTTTAGTATGTCATCACTAAAAAAGGTGAAAAAAAATTTACGACTTCCGTGTCACTACAAAGCAAAAATCAACTGAAACAAATTTTGGCTCAGCACATATCTCCGAAGCCGGCGCTTATATTGAACACGCTGTTTACGCCGTTATCCAACGAAATATATGTAGCACCGACTTCAGAACGAAAACAACATCCACTTTAGCTACCCTCCACTCTGCAGTCACACACAGAAGTCGGCATTTATTTGTTATTTTTTTTACAAAAACTACACTGTGTCGTATCTTTGTTCAATAACGAAATATTTGGTCATATTGCACTTTTCACTGGATGTGGCATTATGAATTGAGTACATAATTCTGTTATTGATTGATTGAACTATGATCGAAAGTTATTGATGTCTGACCAAATTATGTTGTCAATACAATCTAATGATTGTTTGATGACAACTTGTGTTTATAAACTTCTGTAATTGGCTAAAACTCCACGTAATTTAAGCTCGGTCCCGCCTTCAACGAACACGTTACAATTTCAATATCAGCATTAAATATCAGCATCTTTTGTTGCGGATGCGGATGCTGATGCTGATATGTAAAAGAAAGCTGATAATCAGCTGATGCTGATGCTGATGCTGATATTCGCAACAACCCTAATTCAGAACATATCTTATCACCATAACCCCATAGCAGAACTGTACCTGCTCTCAAAATAAAATCTTTATGCCCCAGTTTACTCCACTACACTTTCAGGTATGTAGATTTCCTCACGACGGTCTCGATTGATAAGTAAATAATGAATAAAACATTGCAAATTCAAGGCCTGATGTTCGAATAAATTCGTATCAATGTCAGGTCAAGTACAATATAGGACAAAACATACAATATGATAATACACTGATATTAAACATTTATAAACAAGGGGTAACAAAAATATGTGGATAATAAATAACGTTTTTCCGCCGAATAAAGCGCTCGAAAATAATCGTAACGTGTGGTATATACTGTACCTTCGTCTGATATTGGAAAGGGACATAATAATCACTCCGCGACACATAGAAAGCTCAACGCCTAACTACCATGCAAGGGTACAGACAAGCTAAAAATGTGAGGCTACGAGATGGCTGTAGAATTCACAATATCTAAGAAAAATTGCATGCGTAATTACTTAACATTACTATGTATTTTATAGTTGTTATTAAATGTTCTTTAGGGCAATTCGGGGCAAGTTTTGGCTAAGACAAATATATAAAAAATATGTTCATATCTAAGTTTAATGTTTGTTAAAATTAGACTCATTATCTTAAGGCTTGCACGTTTTTTTTTGTGTTAGTGGTTCATAATAAAAATATGTAGAAATAACTTGTTATATGAACTGAAAGTAATATAGCACTGTGAGAATTAACTCCACCAAATTACTACCAATTAAAGCGAAGCAATTATTAATTTATGCAATTGTTTTATCGGCAATTCTGCAAGTGTCGAGAAATTAAGTATGCGGATATTGTAATTAGTATGTTATATATAGAGATAACCAACAACTTGCCCAAGTAAGACTGCTTTGAGAAGCCCACAGGAATACTATAAAAACTTTTTGTTTTTATTTGTTGTAAATATATCAGGAATGTACAGTTTTATTAAATGTAAAAGCTATAGTCACTATAAAATAGTTTTGTCATATATGGACTGTATTGTTTATATATTTTACGAGATCGACACGTTCAATATAAATTAAAAAATAAAAAATGATTTCCACATGAACAGCTAAATTTTACGCTGAAGATTATACTTTCAGAATATCTACATTTCTACAAATAATACTGCAATAATATTACTTGATGAATATTCCTATATAATTGTAGTATAGAAATAGGCCAAATGAGTATTATTAATAAATTTATTACTCTAACTAGCCTACGAACATATTCTGTACATTCCAACTGATATGTGGATAAAGGTAACAGGAAAATGAGTACAAAAACGTAGACCATATTTTGGGTATGATTAGATAACCATATCAATCTAACTAATGTACTTGTATAACTAACAATTTTTTCTAAATTGTATATTTCTACCAGTCAAAATAAGCTAAACTACCATACATTACACATACAAAAGTCCACTACTTTTGTTGTAAAATTATGATGTTACATGTTACTAAAAAATATATGTGTCGTATAGATGACCTCTCTTCCTTTGGGAAGTCGGTTAAACATCTAATTTCAAACAGCAGGAATTTCTCAATTCAACACTATATTCTGTGGCGAATAACGCAATTTTACCCGATCTACTATCAAGTGGGTACATCTCTAAGCAGTCCTCAATCGTGCCCGTGTAAACGTGGTAGTGTGATCGTGTCGTGTCGTGGTCGTGTCGTGTGTCGTGTCGTACCTCCTCCTCGTAGTCGTCGTCGTCCTCGTCGTCGAGCCCCTCCCCGGTGTAGAGCAGCACGGCGCGCGACACCACCCGCTCGCGGATGTAGTGGCCGATCTCGAAGTCCGCCGTCAGCAACGCCTGCGGATACGGTCGGCGTACAGTTTAGTTGAGGGAAATGGTGAACTACAAGTAATGGGAGATCATCACCATAATCTTAAACACTCAAGTGTGACTGTTACATTGTCGAATGTTAACATAAGCGCGACGTTATAAATTTAATAAATGTTAATCTCTTTTTAATTTAATATACATAATAAATGAAATGACAAAAGAAAATCCATATTTGACCTTTTATTGTTTGTTACATGTTTATTTTGAACCCACTTTCTATTAATAAAGGCTCCATAGTAACAACTACACTGACGCAAATTGTATAATACTATCTTTATAACTAAAAATTGTGATTTTAATTCCTAAAACATTAATCAAACCAATATTTAATCCATACCTATTAAGGATGTATGAGTCATAATTTTACTTACAACAGCAATTAAGCATCATTAACAGCTGAAAGGTTCCCACATTCACCTCTAACCTCAATAATTACAGTAGAAAATCAATAATTACTAATCTAATCGAAGGTGGTAGAACCCTTCATGGTTCGACTCCGGCGGCACCACCGCCACACCTATTCCTGCCTAATAACAGCAGTGTAAGACGCTGCTGTATTCCGTTTTGAAGGGTGTGGTAAGGGAGACAGACTTTTCCGAGGCGTTCCAGCTAAGTCCTCAGGGGTAGCGGCGCATCTGTGGCCGACCTCAGGTAGGAATATCTAATCCTATCTGGGGTTGATTACAGATGTCCATGGGCGGCATTAGCCACTTAACATCAGGTGGACTGCATGCTTCGTGTGCTACTCCTGTTATAAAAAAAAAAAGTATAGCCGACCTGTATATCCGATGCGAGCGTGGAGTTGGGGTCCTCAGGCATGAGTGGAGGCGAGAAGAAGTTGAAGAACGAATCAGCCTGCACCGACTTGGTGACGGTGCGCACCGAGCCGCGCGACTTGTGCTTCTGTTTCTTCTTTATCGTCTTCACTGTGATGTTCTTGCCCTTCTTCCAGATTATTTCGCAGCCCTGTACAACAAACATTGTTAGGTCAAAATACAAAAATAAAATCTAATACTAGTCCAGTAGTGATCCTACCAATACGCACTTGGCCAGCGCGGTGAACTATGGCCTAATCCTTCTCATTCTGAGAGGAGACCCATGCCCAGCAGTGGGACAGTAATGGGTTGTTGATGATGATGATGATGATGACAATAAAACAAGAAAGTCATACCTTGCAAGAGTAAATCTCAGGACCCTCGAATTCAAGTGGATTCTCCTCATCAGGTTTGCATTTCATTGAGTACTCTTTTGTGAGCACCGTGTTAGTGAAGTAGTCATTGGGCGCGAAGTGGAATTCCAATGTGAAACCAATCGGGTCATCATGCATTTGCACTGCGGAAGAATGTAACATTATTAAATTAGTGAGATCAATTGAAGTGTGTGAATGTGTGTAAAGTGAGTTTATACCTATAAACGCACTTTATACCTATATTGACAAACATCAGTTCTGTCAATTGAATGTGATGCTAAAGTCCACATGATTATGCAATTAACTTTTAAGTAAGCATTTGTATTTGCATAATGATATTGGTAAGTAGAATTTTTATTGTTCCAAATTGAGTTGTAACTTCTCTTTGCCAAATTTTCTTTTCTTAGCAATTCTTACAAAAAAACAATAGTGAATCTTTGAAATGTCTTAAAAAAACAGTTGTAAATTTTGTGAAAAACTAAATGTCCTTTTATTTTTCGACATAAATACAATTTACATGTAACATTTCACATTTTGTACCATATTGATAGACAGACAAACATAACTATAATATTGGGCATTTATAAACAAGACAGATTACAAACCTTTAATGTCCTGTAGGCATTTGAGAATAGGCTCGTCATGTTCCTGCATCATCTCGCACAGCATGGAGACATTTTTGAATATGGTATACCAGAAGTCTGGGATGCCCTTTACGTTGGGGTCCATTGCCGGTCTGCAACAAGTTTCTCACATTCAAACACTTGTTGGGTAGTGAACAGACTTGTGGCTCGAGTGTGAAGCCTCAGTTGGTGATGCATGTTATAGATCAGTCAATGCTGTTCAGATCTTGGTGATAAGTTGGTCATCATTTTAGGTTTTGTTTACTTTAAATTTTGTAAGATAATTGTCTAAATGTATGCAGTTCAGTGTAATCAATAAGAATGTAAGTAATTACTTTGAAAAATTTGTGCAATAATTAAAATACATATATATTATGAAGATAACTTTATCATTAACTAAAATTTTGTGTACTTTTGATCTTCGGAGGAAAATGTGTAAGTGATATACAGCTAACCCTACTAATATTATAAAGGTTGCTTATAGTTTAATGCATTTGCTTACTTCCTAGTTTGTATTTTACCAAAAACTCAATAAATAAATGCATAAAGGCAACTACAATCACATGAAATATTTTTCAAAAGAACTTAATTTCTTGTAAAAGTAACAGCAATACACTTTAACACAATTAGTTTGTCTTTGACCTCATTTTAAACAAGTAAGTAAAATTTCAATCTAACCAAGTTTAATAAAGGTATCAATCAATACTTACGCTTCAATAGCCTTGGGTTCCTCCTTGACCTTGTCATCGCCGTCTGTGATAGCGGCGCCCTGCACCGCCCTAGCCAACTCCTCCTCCTCATTCTCATCGCGCCATGGGTTCACACACTCCTCGTCTGTAGGCTCGTAAGCACCGTTCACTATTTGAGCGCGCTGTAAATAACTTATTTGTATAATATGTGCCAAGGTGAGGTACAAGTGTAAGGTCAATGTGTATCGCCTCAGTTGGTGATGCATGTTATTGAAATCAATCATGATTTTCAGTGATTGGTGTTGTTTGTCATCATGTACACTTATTTTAAGTGACTAATATTCGCCCGTGCTGACATTCGCTCACAAGTAATTTATAATAATTGTTATGAATTTATTATTCAACTTCAATACTGAATGCTTCTATTTATACAGCATATAAAATATGCAGAAATAATGAAATAAAGACAATCTTTATGTAGCTTTTATTTTAATCAATCCAAAAGGTATTAACCATGAACAGTTTAATCACAGTCTTAAAACAAAAGGATAAAAATAATCAGACAAGAAAAAATTCCTTACTAAATCTGAACGCTCGACAATCTTATATAACAGAAGACAAAAACATTTTATATCTCCTTTACGATTATAAACAATCGGAACAAGCGGAACGTTATAAACGACCAATAAAATTGTTGTTATCCTGATTCAGTACAATGATAACATGGATAAATATAAACTCACCTTTTCAAACAGCGGCTTATATAGTTTCTCGTACTTGCATTCGAGCGCGTGTACTTCAGAATAGAATTTCGCCTCGATGTCAACGAATTCCTTTTGGATTGATCGCAGCGCACGGATGCGCCTGCGCACGTTGGGTGGCAGAGACGCCATCGCCTCGGCGTGGATGCGATTTGTGATTGCCGCTAACATCTCGTTGCGGGTGATTCCACTGCGGGGGACGAACAAATCGTTATTTAATGATACCGTCGTACGACGTGAAAATAGACGAATTGATTTAATCGGTATGTAAGGTAAAATAAATCTGTAGCCTACAAGATATACATAAAATATACGTGTTATTTTGTTACTAAAATGTACCATTTGCTTACGCTTTGCTTATATATGTATAATGCCCAATTAAAAGCTACCGAAAATAATTTCTAAACTTAAATACTTCCAAGTTCAAAATAGTTCAAATGTGTTTAATCATATTTTCTATCTATTTCCCTAAATATTGAGCAACTTAAATAATAGTGCAATACGAGAAATTCTGCCGTACAAACCAACAATTCGGTAACATAACATAGCAACCATAAATTAACACGATCTATAAGTGTTAATGAGCTAATTCAAAAGAATTTTGATTTCACAGTTCATCACCATTATTACGCGGAACATCTGACAAAAATAGTACAGTTTTCTGGAGGTCAGGATCGTTAAATATTTAGAGCGACAGTCTTACTAAATCAAGCTCACACGTATTTCGGTAGTATGATAGCATTTTTGTAATCATTTTACGCAATTCACTGCTCTACGTAAAATTAGATGTTACGTGAGTTTAATCAAGATGCATGCGGATAGAACTGATTCAAGATTACTTAAATTGGTAGGCTTTATATATATTTGACAACTTTTAAGGGATTCTCAGGCGTTACCTTTCCATGTTTTCTTTCACGAGTGATAATTAATGTCTAATACGCACATATCTTTGAAAATCACATGCATGCCAGGTGTTTGAAACTCTGCTTCCTCTGAGAGGCAACTACTAAACTATCACTGAATATAAATAAAATTTACCATTTCATAAATATTATGTACCAGACTACCAATGATTCTTTACTGCGCATTCAGTATGAACGAACTAATAAAGGATATTACACTGGCGACCGCGCGATCGAGTACAAGCAATTCATTTTTTTCTCAAGCTATTAACATTCTAAAAAGTTATTCCATTTCAAGAATATCGATCATGTAGCTGGCGAGTTCTTTGTTAGTAGGACTGCTTACTCATCATCTAACCGTTCGCTTTTTATTAGCTACTGTACAGTCGATGTTGTAATGCATTACCGAGAATTTTTGTCGGTTTAAATTAGACTGGGTTTCAGTGAATTAGGATGATTGAAGCTTTTGAACTCAAGAAATGAGTATTTCTATGAAAATGAAGGCGCTTGAAAATACAAGATGTAGAAGACAAGACTTAGTCATATCAACAAAGTATTGATGTAGACGGGATATGGCCTAAATACAAAATCTGATAAGATAACAGTAATACAGAACTGTTTTCGTAACTTATAGTATTGGAATGCGATTATACTCTCGAAGACGATTACGACGATTTACGATGTTCATTTTTCAACTTGATCAAGTACAAGTTACGTAAATTTGAATAATTCAAATACTTTTTTACGAACTTTATTATACTAATACACAAACGCTATCAATCTTAAATATTACTTCGCATGATTCAGTGTGACTTATCTCTTTTAACGGATTAATGGGCACATAATGAAGCCTAACATTCCAAAACAAATGGCCAATGTAATTCCCGTTAGTCAATAATTGCACCGAGCATGCAGCATCGCCCATACACGCATGCAATCACCAAGCAAGGATATACACGGGCGGTTAGCTACAAAAACTCGAGATATCCATTAGTGTAAGGCGCAATGTCGACAAGTAGAGCGTGAAATGACTCATTAGTTCAATGACCCGTAATCACTAACGCCCATCTCTATAACTCGCATCACTGGGAGTCCGAATTAGCGGGAACGTCTTGGGATGATTGAACTAGGAGAATAGATCTTTGAGGAAGTATGGTTTAATTTTAATGATGGATTTTCTTCTCCTCTGCTTATTCATGTTGGTTGTTTGGTAAATTATTGACGTTCAAAAAGTATTCTGTAATGAAACTACTTAAATATTCTGACTTGATTTTGATTTCAATGCATTTTTTGTGTTCTATAATTTATTCCTTTGAAATTGATCTTGAATGTAAATAGATATCAGATAATTAATAATATAAAATAATAAAATAAAAATAATGCAAACGAGCATGCACTCCACAAAAGGTGGTAAAATCTGACTGATCGTATGACTGCCGTATCATCTTAGTTCTTAGGAGGGACAATCTGTGCACAACTACAGGAAGAACATGTTGCATATGAAGCTGATCAAATTTTTCCATGAGTGGCAGTAACCACTTAACATCTGATATAGTGCAAGCTCACTTGCTACTCCAATATTATATTCGCAGATATATAATGGGGTATAGTCCTCGCCAAACTGCTACTCGGCTCTGAAGTTGTTGTGAGCAGGTGTAGTCATACAAATTACAATGGCGATGTACCATCAAGTCAATTTAAAATATAGGATGAATTTCATATTTGCAGAAATAGCCCAGTCTTTAATTAAAAATTTAAAAAAGGAGGTTCTGTAACTGTTTTGCTAAGTATGTATGTAAATTTGTTTGTCTGCTATTTTAGAATGGATTTTATACTTTGATAGCCGTGATATGCTGCTGTTATAGCCGTTAGCATCCTAATTTATTATTTAAGGTTTGATGTGTGAATTGCGGGCATGTCTTTTCACACTTGACAAGTATGATGCGTGGTGGAGCAGTCGCCATAACGGTTTAACATATAGTGGAATCCCTCATCTCAGACAGATATGTAAATTATGAATTTAGATTTCTATTCTGGGTTTTACGTGTTCCTATAGTATCAATGACTAAAAAATCCTAGTATGGGGCTATGAGCATAAAATGTAATGAGTTCAATGTATTATAAAATACAATGTAATTGAAAAATAATTATCTCTACAGTCACAATAAACAAAATACTGTAACACATCTGAGGATTCTCCATATAAATCAAGAAATGTGCATTTATTTACAGCTCATGCATACTAACCATGTTACCATACCATAAATACTATGCATTGCTATCAGATATCAATGTCTAGCTTTTAAAAAATGTGATCTACTTCTATATACTTCAAGTAGGTAACTATTAAGATTGATTTAAGCTTTAACATGCATAGTTAGCATGTCATCTTGGACATTGATTGGGTGTGGTGACCATGTGCATGTGATTTGCATGCTTTCATGACACCTTATTCTGTCATGTGTCTAATTACAATATTTTAACTGATTTGACTAAAGATTAATTACAAAAATATTGTAAAATAAATCAGGGAATGCTTTTGTTAAGAAGTTGACTGCATTTACATGAAACACACATGTTACTTGATTAAATTTATCCTTTTTTTTAAATGGTTAATTACAATTACGTTCTACATTTGGTGTTCATTAAAGTATTGACATTTCCTTGAATAATAAATTTTAAGATATATAAGAAAAAATAAACATTTTTATCCTAAGATTGTGAATCTGGTACAAGCATCAGTGTTTTCTTTGATCTTTACCGTAAAGACCGTTAAGTTTGAGGTTACCGATCGCAGCCATGTGGATCAGCACCTACGACGCATAAATAAACCACCTCGCAACGACGTGATAACACGTTTAGGCACGTGTTTTATTTCACTACTCATATAAACAGAATTACATATACAATTCAGTAAAACTGCTAAGACAAAGAAACTCACCTCATAGTAAGATGTTGAGCCAATTCGCCGCCGCCGATGACTTCTTCCTCTTCCCCTGACTCCACCTCCGACGTCGCGTCCCCGGCACGCTCAACAGAACCCATTTGGACTACAACAAAGAGAACCGATTACCTACTTGACCGACTTCGCGCCACGTTGGTTCAGAGTACCGGCTTCTAAATAATACCTGACAGATGCTACGATTCAAACACAACGTCAAGAAAAACACTTTTACACCCCGAACCGGTTCCAAATCGAGACGGTTGCACTTACTTCACTACTTTTTTTCCTAAAACATAATGCGCAGTACGTTCAAGACCTTTTCGGTTGCCGACCACATGGTCACTTATTTTAGAGACGAAATTACAGAATATAAATACATTTAAACTATCAAAACGACTTTTAAACGATCTAAATAAGCTACTACACACATTGTATAACATAGTATAACTCTATTTTATGAAATATGGAATTTTAGACATACCTTTCAGCCGACAAGAATTGTAAGAAAAGAAAGATGGCGGCGAATTACTGTGTCGGCGAGCGAATGAAAATGATTTTCTGGGCGCGACGATTTGCGAACTGGCAGCTCTTCCGGGTTGTTAATATTGCCACAAGGAAAAAAGGAGACATCAGAAAATTATTATTTATTATTACTCGATTTTATTATTTATAAAAAAAATAACTTTATTCTAAATTATTTGTCTATATTCTATTTTTTTTCACTAACAGAAACCTGCATTTATTTACAATACAATTTTAAAGCTACGTTTAGTCTGCGTAAAACTGTTAGTCCGTTCTGAATATAGAAATGAATAGAGTCCTCATAGCAAATTGTATGACTACACCTGCTCGCAACAACTTCAGAGCGGACCAGCAGTTTGGCGGGAACTATACACACTTTTAAAATACATATTTTTATACATATCTTTTTTACTTATTTTGCAAAGGTCCCTGACAATTACAACAAATGTATTTATAAATGTTTGTTTGTTATATTAAAAGGGCGCGCCAATATTAGTATCCTTAAGGGATAAAATTCGTAGAAACTTGAGAACAATCCACTAGTTCAAAAATATATATTAAAGTTTATTGTTTTTAGAGATATAATTGTAATTTTCTCTTCTATTTTACCCAAGATTTATCTTGCTTCCTAACACAAGAATGCTACTTCGTGCTACACGTTTCATATTTCAAATCAGACTACCCAGCACAATGTTTATTTGTAGCTAAGGTTTGTAACTGCTTTTGTACTCTTATTATTTTGTTATATTCAAAGTTAGTAACTTTAACCATATATATATTAATTAAATGTTGTAATAAATCAACCTCTTTTACTTAAGTCTTGTCCTGCTTCCTGACACAAGAATGCTATTTCATGCTACACGTCTCGTAAGTATATCCTATTCAAACTACCCAGCATAATGTTTGTTTGTAGGTACTTTCTAAGTACTTTGTAGCTAATTTTGTACTATTATTATTTTGTTCTAATAAAATGTATAATTATAATAAATAAACGTTCGTCATATTTGTGTTTATGTTTTAATTAAATAAAACTTTTAATTTATGTTTATCTAAAATTTAATTTGAATGCACCACGAATGTAACTTGTCAAAATCATTGTCAGCGCAACATTTGTTATTGTCAAAAAGTAGCGTACGACACGAAGTGAGCGTAGTGTCTGTGTTTAATTTTAAAGTTAGTATTTTATTGAAAACGTGTATTTGTGAGATGCGATGAACAATTTCTATTGTGGGACAAAGTTGTACATATGATAATGCCGCCGACAGTGCAGAACAACGAGGCAGACCGCGAGAAGCGTCCGCAAAGAACAGGGGAGAGGAGGTTAGTTTGTTTATGACATACGTTATATTACAACAACATTACATTGTTTCACGAGTTTAAATATTACAGATCGGAGTTGGTGACCCGCGTGAAGTATTGTAACACACTGCCGGACATACCGTTCGATTTGAAGTTTATTACGTATCCATTTCCGTCGACGCGATTCATTCAATATAACCCGACGTCTTTGGAAAAGAACTATCGTTACGAGGTGTTGACAGAGCACGATTTAGGTGTGCACATAGACTTGATAAACAGGGATATATACCAAGGGGATGGCAATGCGTTATTAGACCCGGCCGATGAAAAGCTGCTAGAAGATGACGTCCTCACTCCTCAGGATTCGAAGCGGTCGCGTCATCACGCCAAAAATGTGTCGTGGTTGCGTCGTTCCGAGTACATATCCACTGAACAGACCAGATTCCAGCCGCAGACTATGGAGAAGGTGAGTTTTGTTGATTATGAAGATGGTCAATTAGGGTATGATGAATATTGGTTTTCTATGTTTCTATTTGTCTCACTGGCTGTTTAAATATTTATTACTGTGCAACCAAGTTTGCAAAAGTAACTTAAATAAAGGCATGAGTTTTTAATTTTGTATTTAGAGAAGCAAAACCTCTATCTCATTACAATGTAGTTTAGGTTTTTGATTTATTAAAAGATTTTTTAGATTTTCATTAAGTTGAAATATTAGTCAATTCAAAATATTAATGTATTATCTCTGCTTATTGTAAGGTATTCTAAAGTATAACTTTATAAACAACAAAACAACATTACATTTTTATTATACTTTTAATTTACAGGTTGAAGCTAAAGTCGGTTACAATGTTAAGAAGATATTCAGTGAAGAGACCCTCTATATGGACCGAGAAAGTCAGATCAAGGCCATCGAGAAGACATTTGAAGATAACAAGAAACCTATTGAGAAGCACTACAGCAAACCAGGAGTTACTCCAGTAGAGGTCATGTCGGTGTTCCCTGACTTTGACATGTGGAAGTACCCATGTGCCCAGGTCATTTTCGACACAGATCCTGCTCCGTCAGATAAGAATATTGCTGGACAAATTGAGGCGATGTCTCAAGCTATGATTCGGTAAGTGGGTGTGATATGGTGGTACTCTTTAAATTGCTATTAAAAAAACCATTTTATGCATGCAAGCTTTAAACTATATAAGAGTTCTAAATAGTTCAGTACACTTTCATTCCTATCCTGAATCTAGATGTTGATTATATGGAAATATATCTTTCTCCGGAATAATATCTAATATCCGGAATATCTTTGAAAGTTTTGGCAAATATTACATTGATGGATATTTTCTTTTCTTCTTCCCATTAGGGCGCCTCCCTAAACCCCCTTTGTAATATATTGTTATTGCAGACATTTTACAAATAAATCATGTTTTTACACTTTGTAATTTTTTGTTCCCAGTGGTGTGATGGACGAAAGTGGAGAACAGTTTGTTGCCTACTGTCTACCCACAGAGGAGACTATACAGAAGAGACGACGGGATATCACCGAAAGCATACCATATATGGACGGAGATACATATGAGTACAAGATGGCCAGAGAGTACAACTGGAACGTCAAGAGTAAAGCATCTAAGGGGTATGAGGAGAACTACTTTTTGGTGAGTGATTAATTGTATATCTTTATTTTAAAAATGCCAGTAACTACAATTATAATAACAATTTATTTCAATAGTAAGATCATCTGGAAAAACTAGCGCGTGTGCACCCTTCTGTATCTGTATTAAAAAATTCATTCATTCATGAGCAGAATCATAAGCGCACGCGTTATTGACGGATTATTACACGCGCGGCGATTGGCTCACTCGTATACTGTTTCCTCAAAACAGTTGAACGCCGTGGCCACGTATTACGTGTCCCTCGCGGCACATGCCCAGTACAGAGCGGACGATCGCTCCGTGCACACAAGCCAGTCTTACAGGAGTCCTACTGAGTGGATTGACAACTACTTATTTTTATTATATAACTACATTTGTTTCCCAGGTGGTCCGCAACCACTGCGTGTACTACAACGAGTTGGAGACGCGCGTGCGGTTATCTAAACGTCGGGCTCGGGCGGGTGCGGCGGCGCAGGCGCTCACCCGCCTCGTGGTGACGCACCGCCCGCTCAGCGCCGCCGAGCACCGCATGCTGCGGCTGCGCGAGAAGCAGCTGGAGCCCGCGCAGGTGGGTAGACGCCACGCCAAATTTCTTTTTCTCTTTTTTTTTAAATATGGCATGTTCATCGGCTACTCTTATATTATAAAAAAAACGCGCATGCGGTGCAGACACGTGATAAATTTGCAATAATTATATTTTCCAGGAGGAGGATGAAGAAGAGGAGGATGATGATGACGAAGATGATGAAGATAAACAGGAACAGGATGGAGAAAAAGAGAGGTATGTAGTCCTATATTATTGAACCAAAATAAGATCCTCCTCCATCCTTTTGAAATTTGAAACTTGATCACGGATGACTTGCAGACATATGGTAATGAAGGAGAAGTTAATATCCTACTGCCTTTTAAAATGTAAACCACAAATATGTAGAGTCATACATACTACTACTATTGCTAAGATTGTGGGTATCTAAACATATTATAGAGTAACAAAATCAAACATTTTAAAAACTTACCATGCGTGTATTGAAAAATAATGAGTTTGTTTAGTAACACTTCTTGTACTTGAAATACATATTGGTGCACGGACTGTTTCATTTTTATTATATACACTAAAGAAGTTTAATATTCTTACGTCTTTATGTTAATACATGGATGCTGTTCTTTATTTATTTTATTCATTTATTTAATAAGTTTTTGTATTGTATTTTGTATTTCTATTCCAGGTCTCGGTCTCGTTCGAAGTCAGGGTCCAAGTCTCCACAAGGGTCAGAGAGATCGAAAGGATCCCAGAGGTCCCGGTCAGGATCTAGGTCCAGGTCCAGATCTAAATCTAGATCTAAATCCAGGTCCAAGTCTAAATCGAGGTCCAAATCCAAATCGCGGAGTCGGTCGAGGTCTGGTTCCGGTTCGAGAAAGTCTAAAAGTCGTTCACCCTCTGCGAACTCGGCGAGGTATGAACAATATTTGTTTTGTAATTTTTAACTGTGTTAAAAACTTGGTGTAACTGTGTACAGTTGCATACAAAACATCATAATGTTCTAAGTTTATAGCAAAACAAGGGAGTCGTCAGCCGATCACTCAGTGGGGAGGGCAGCTGGTGGTTGGAACTTTTGTTTTTGCATGTGTATTTGAGAGAAACTTAGTAATGTCTAACTGAAACGTGAAAATCGTCTCACACGTTAGATTTTTACCAACCTTTAGCAGCTTCGACCTCTGGAGAGCATGATAAATGCATATTTAAATTGCGATTCTTTATAATCACAATCACTACATTGTGTATTGTGTATTGTTGAATAAAATGCAGTTATTTGATTAAATACATTAAAAATACAAAAAAAATGCTTATTTATGATATTTAATTTACTAAACTAAAAATATGCCTGGGATTCTTACCTCATACCACTAATCACTCTTTATACTCGTGTTCTGTAGGTCAAGGTCAGGGTCCGCGAGGTCCCGCTCTGGGTCCCGGCCGTCATCTCGGGCGTCGTCGCGCGCCAGCTCCAAGAGCGGGAAGGGCTCGCGCGCCAGCAGCCGGGCTTCGAGGGCTAGCTCGAAGGGTAGTGATAAGGTTGGTGTGGTTTTATTGAAATTTGCAACGAGCGTGAAGTTCATTTGAAATAGTTGGGATGGCGGGTTTTAATCGCTAATTCTTGTGCACACTGGAACTAGGTAGGCGAAATAGAGAAAGCGCGGACAAAGAAGAATTGGGTAGCTCTTCCTATGTAATACCGCACGTACCTGTGGTCTTGTAGATGCAGCTCGGCAGGTCCTCTGGTTTCTGTGCACTAATTGTAGGCTATGCGTTTTGCGGTGCGCGATGAAAAAAGCGGAAAAATGCAGTAAAATAGAGCCACGTGGTCGCGAAAAAGAGTACGTATTTGCGGCGCGGTGTCTAAGGTTACGTAGCTCAAGGCCCACTCGTTCGTCCTTGGGACTAGTGTCCAATGTGCATACAGTACGTCATCGTAGACGTCACCGGAGTACGTGCGTCGGGATTGGATGATTGAGGATGTGATTATGCACAAGCGAATAGCGTTGCGGCGTAACCAATAGTCATTGCCTCCTATGTTCTTATGTAAGTAATGGCAAATACAGTTGAATTCCTAGTTAATAATCCTAAAACATACTTCCGAAAAAAGAGATTAGGTATAATACAATGATATGTGGAAAAATTCTAACATTTTTGTTTTTTTTTGGAAATTAGTCATGACGAAATTTTAAAATATAAGCGACATTAGCATTCATAGTCCAATATTTTTGTTTCTAATACATTTCAATTAAGGGTTGGAATGTGTGAATAAAATTGCTCAGTAGCCAAAATAAAAGCTATCAATGATATCTACTTTACTTTTGTAACGACACACTTTATTTCGTTAACTATCACAGCTCGCTACTACTCCTCCTAAACCACCTAAGTGTTTGTTACATTTTTTTCATCTCGTCTGTCCAATTAATTATCCAGGGTTCAAAAGCGAGCTCGAAGGCGAGTTCCCGTGCATCGTCCCGGGCGAGCCGCCGGTCTTCCAGGGCTTCATCGCGGGCGTCCTCCAAGGGCTCGGGCTCCAAGGCGTCCTCCCGGGCCAGCTCCCGACGGAACTCGGGCTCCGGTAGCGCCTCCGAGAAGTCTAGGAGTCGGTCCCGCAGTGGCTCCAAACAGGTATGTTTTAGAATACTTGATATGTTGCGGTCAAGGTAAGTATCAAGCATAGTTTTAGTTCAATCTAGTCTTTGTCTTGTGCTATTTTATTATTACTTTCAAATAAAGAGATTCAAGATAATAGTTAGAATGATTACAAGATTATTTTCTACCTAATTTAGTCTACCAATCCACACTTGGAAGTATAACCCTTAGCATGCCTAGCATGGGGCGATAATGGATTGATGAATATTTAAATCAAATTTATTTAGAATAGAAAAAAAGCTGTGTTTTACAAGAGACTATTGTCCAAATTATTTCTCGTCCTTGGAGTGCTACTATAACCTCCTGTTTAAGTCAGTGGTATTTATAAACAATAATCTGTAAATTGACGGTAATTTGTATTATATTTTTTTTTCAAAACGAATTATAGTAATGTTATATTTTGAAATTATTTCAGGGATCGCGCAGCGGTTCAGCATCGAGTGCGTCATCACGGCATAGTGGATCAGATTAAATACAGACAGCTAAATAGACAAACTCACTTTAAAACTATTCTAGCACATAGCTTTAAAAATATCCAAAATTGTCTAGAAAATTCTATCAAGATGATATTTTGGTGTACTCTGTTTTGTCCTACGTCTGGACTCAAGGTTTGAAAATTTTGATAGTATATAAAAAGTTGGATTGTTAGCTATAGTAACATGCAATCAATTGTTGGTACATCCGGTCATTAAAAATGTTTATACACAGAAGTAAATTACGTAAAAAGACTCCTAAAATACTCTTTTATATTATATTATAGTCGATCTGATCTTGAATGGTTACCAATCCCATATAGGACAGCAGTCCTGCTCTAAATAATAGTTGGTAGAACTCTCTGTGGTTGGATTCCGGCGGCACCACCGTCACACCTATTTCTGCCTGATAAAAACTGTCTTAAGCGCTGCTGTGTTCTGGTTTGAAGGATGCGGTAAGGGAGGCATCCCGCTTAGTTCTCAGGTGTAATGGCGCATGTGTGACCGACCTCAGATAGGAATCTGGTCTTATCTGGGGTTGGTTTCAATTGTCCATGGGCGGCAGTAGCTACTTAACATCAGGTGGAATGCATTCTCGTCTGCTACCTCTATATAATATAAAAAAAAAAACAGTAGAACATACGTGTTCCTCCCTCTGTGAACGGTCCAACGCCGGATATTAAAACCAAAACACAGTTTTTTAAAACTACTATAAGACAGAAATAAGTGTCGGCCTGTCGCAGTCCAATCACAAAGACTTCTTAATTATCTGATGACTACTTAGTATTAGCATGTTACTTAATAATCGTCTACGCGGGGCGAGCCAAGGAGCATTTAATCTTCCATATTTATTAGTTACGAGCTTTTGCCCGCGGCTTCGCTCGCGGTACGAAGTAATATTATTAACAAAGAACATTTATACAAACTTTCATCGCCTATTTTATCCCCTTGGGGGTTGAATTGATCAAAATCCTTTCTTAGCGGATGCCTACGTCATAACATCTACCTGCATGCCAAATTTCAGCCCGATCCGTCCAGTGGTTTGGGCTGTGCGTTGATAGATCACTATGCCAGTCAGTCACCTTTGAGTTATATATATTTAGATTAGGAGTCTATTTTTCTATTACCTCTATTGTATGTAATGCCGACAAGCAATATGTAGAACTTTGTATATAATAAATGAAAGTCTTACAATGAAATAGTGTAATTTGTTCAAGTTGATAATTTAAAATGTTTAATGACTAAGTTCGTTTTAGTCGAATCTCTGCGAATGTTTTAAGACTGTCATAATTCTAAAATCCAATTTGTTAAATATGGCAATAAACCGATTGACAAAAACAAAATTTGACTACTTTATTTTCTCCCATATTAAAATTGCACCTTCCTTATATAGATAATATTGGTATTTAACCAAATATAAGTGTGCTTTCAAATGATTTTCAGTGTAACTTAATAAATAATGTAAATAATAAAGGTAGTACACTCATGACGTACCTCGCTGCCACATAAGAGATTGATAGATGACCTGTCATTTTGGTTTATAACTTATGTTGACACAAGTTTTACGTAACGTTAATTTGGTTTTTAAAGAACATTATTTGCACATATGGAAACATTTGCCGGTTATTTTAATATAATATAAACCATTTTATTTACAATAATGTTATATTTCAAGTCTATAATAGAAAAGGATAAAATATAAACAAAATTGCAATTTATTAGTGGTTTATTAATTTGATTATAAAACATTGCATACACACTTCAAGGTAACAATTTTGGTCTCACATTTGCCACTTAGTTCGGATGGTGTAAAATGTTATGTATTTAAAAACCAAATACATAATTGAAAAGTATTTCGGGTATATATTTAGACCTAAAAACGTAATGTAAGTTTTAAATTATGCATACATTCATAAAACAGACATTTATAGAGTAAAAATAAACTGATTAAAATTTTCGAGTATACTTAAAAATACTTTGTGATTTTTATTTTTTGTTCATAATAATATAATTGCGTTAGAATGGTATCCTAATGATATAAATGTTGGCCTTACATGTACCATTTTGATTCCTAGTAAAATTTATTTGTGATTACATTTCATAAACTAAAGGAATCATCGTGAGGAAATTGGAATCATTGACCTCTAAATAATGTTCCTAAATTAGTAAAATAACAATTGATAATATACGTTATTCACAGAAGCATTAATTGCAGTTTAATTAAACTAAAATAAATAACATTTAATTGCAAGTTACATAAACGTCACTTACTGTACATCTAGAAAAATGGATTTAAAATAGTAACCACTACGATATAAAATTGTGTTTTGTTTACAAAAATACACCTACATTTAGTTAAAAAGTATTTCGTTAACATTTTACTGATACTTTAACACAACACTCGGATACTGCTCAATGCTCCCTTATCACGTGTTTTACATTTTATTGTTAACAAAGATTTATCAAATTTCATTTTATTTATGATAGCAAATCAATGGATAGATTGATTATTAATAACGGGCGTAAGAAGGGCATAAGAAATTCGGCCTCTCGATCGAAGGGTCCGAGGTTCAAATCCCAAGCACGTAGTCCTAATTTTTCAAAGTATTTAATAATATAAAGTATTTCTAATACGCACATAGTATTAGAAATTAATTATCACTTGAGTAAACGGAGAAGGAAAACATCGTGAGGAAACCTGCACACTTGAGAGATTTATAAAAAATATATCTCAAAGGTATGTGATGTCTACCATTATGCACTTCGCCAGCGCGGTGAACTATGGCTTAAACTTTCTCATTCTGAGAGGAGACCCGTGCCTAGCAGTGGGTCAGTAATGGGTTGATGACGATGATGACGAACAGACGCAAGTGAATTATTAATTACACTTGTCTAAGCTAATCACTGTGCAGTAGGACAGCCTTAAAACTTCACGTGTACCATATTAAATTGAATAGTGACTACTAGATGTGAAAACGACAAACGCTACGCAAAAACGCAAGTATGCAAATGCCTAAAACTTCCCATCACATAAAGTATTTAAAAAATAAGTCTATTATTATTGCACTGTTTCACAAGTCCTTATTATGTATCCACATCAGAGAATTAGCACCAATAATTTGACTATATAAAAACGTCTTTTCAACTGCTATTATGAATGGATATGCAATTTTTTTATGAAATGTTTAACAATGTTTTCAACTTTTTCCTATAGTTTTTTATTATTGGTAGAGAAATAATCTTTTTACGGCCAATTTCTTACTGAACTTGGCCTTTGCACTGCCGCATAATTACAATAAGTTTCTTTAACATATTAAGCTAACGCAACGATTAATATTTAAGCGTATTATTCTCAAGGTAAGGCTTATTATAAGGTAGAATGCTGTATATATTGTATATGATATCCTTTCTTCGATACTTCCAGGATCTTTTAGCGAGTATTTGCTAAGTTCTGCTAAGTTCTTCTTGTATGATGTCCATGTAGTGTTGTGTGAACACGGCTTTATTGTGCATGACGTAACGTAGTAAGGTCCCGGAGACAGCGGTGAGTTCGCGGGTGAACGTGGAGAGCCCCACCGGGATTTGTCGGGACCCCCCCGCGCACACTAGGATCATTTTCAGGAACTCTAGGATTCTTTGACCTGAAAATTATAAATTTATTGTTTAAATGAATAACTTAATACTAATTATTTTGTCAGTGTAACTGGCTACAATTTTTGTTGTCTCACTTCAATCCTGTTTACATCTCATATAGAGCATGGGTCTTTCCTCATAATGCTTGCAACATACTTTACCACACCGTTCCTATAAGGTTTACAAAACAAGCTTTACAAGGTACAAAAACGTATGAGACATCATGCCAGGAAAATTGACCATTCCCCGTTTTTTAATACTCAAAGCGATTCCCATGATTTATGAGGAAAGATAAGATGGAATTCGTACTTTCTTCTCTGTTTTGTTTGCATATCGCACCACGATATCATGACGTGATTCCTTACTTTACACGTCATGAATTTCCACGACACATCGTTACGCAACGTACCACGATACGACACCATATCGTATTTATACTTTTAACCTTATCACACAAAACGTTATTAGATATAATTAAATAATACTCACGAACTATTTGTCGAACTCTATGATCAGGATCTCCGAGGGATGTGATCTGGGTTCTGATCAGATCTTTCGTATCAGCACTCAACGGTTCTTGGTTCATAGTTTCTAGCAACTGTTCTGTTTGTAGTATCACTTCTTCCGCAACTAAAGGCAGCACTGCTTTTAATTCTCTGTGAATGTGAATATAATATAAACGGAAACACGGAACATATTATATTACATACTAAGCGTGACCCGCGATTTCATCCGTGGTAAGGATCCGTCCTAGAAGTGTTGGACTAAGGTTGTCGGAAGACCGGTTCGAAAGTTGAATGGAGGCCCCCAGTATAAAAAGTTGATTTGATTTTATAGAATTAGAAATGTCTCATAGACTTATTCGCAGACAAATACGTATTTCATTATTGATGATGGAGCTTTATGATTATTTACTGGTTGTTCCTATCCTGTATATTCACTTCTATTAAAATCCGATTATAATAAAGAAACCAATATCAAACTCACATATCATTACTAGCGTTATCTATAATGATGAATATCTTCTCCTTCAGCTGTTGTTTGTGCGTTGCGTTCGGGTCGTTGCCGCTAGAGGGACTCACTAGCATTATGGACGCCACGTTGATCAAACGGTATACTTGCGTACCCAAGTCTGTGAATCTTGGCTTATCGATGGATACTGTCTGGAATTTAAAAAAAGTTGTGACGTCATCCATATTTATGATTCCTGTGATGAAGTACTATGTTAAATCAGTACAAGCATATAATAAGGCTTCGGGTTCGAATCCTGGCTAGTCAGTATAACGTTGAATTTAGATTTTTGTCCAATCTTGTCTGTTATGTTAATAGCACCCATGACACATTGGAACACCTGTAATCAACCTCAGATAAAATTAGATTCCTATCTAAAGTTCGCCACATGCATCTTTGCAACGGGTAGCGGCCATTGCAAAGAATAAGTTGGCACGCTTAAAAAAAATATGCCTCCCTGACCACACTCTTCAAATCAGAACACAGCAGCGCTGCTGCTGTTATTAGGCTGAAACAGCTGTGGCAGTGGTGCCGCTGGAGTCGAGCCACAGCGAGTTCTACTACTTTCGAAACTTCCCTATAATTTATTTTTTGCCTAGTTTTTAAGCCTGACTTTCCTATGTTCCTATGTTACATATGTTTCTTTTGTAAACTTACCTCAGGGTAATCATTCTTGTCGTCCCATTCCAACAGTTCGAGATATGCCTTAGCCAGAGTTTGTGCTGTCACATTCCTCACAACAATTTGGTCTGTAACCGGAAGACTTAGACCAGTCTTATCTATGTGTCGCTTCAACCATTCTCGGGTGTACTGAAGTCCATCTGTAAAAAGTATAATATTTCCAATATACACAAATGTGCACACATTCTTTACAGTTGTGTTATATTAAATATTACTAAGAATTAATACATTTCTAAAACCAACCACCCAAAGAACCAATATGGTTTTGCAATATACTGCGTAGCAAAAGTAAGGGCACACTAATGCAGTTATGTGCCCGGGGTCCCGCTCTCTCTTCGTCTCACTAGTATCTACAATTTGCTGTTGCCACGCTACATGTTTGTATATTCAGAGCGGACTAGAAATTTGGCGCGGACTCTACTGCCACACCTGTTTCTTTTTCTATTTCAACAAGACAAGGGTGTGGATGCTGGCTGAGTTACATATGAGGCGACGATCTTAGTCATTAGGTGTGGCACTCCTTCTGTGAGAGGCTTCAGATAGTTTCCTGTTCTATATGGAGTTGGTTACACATTTCCATTGGCGACACTTACAAAATGGACTGCATGTTCGTTTGTTACTTCAACCTATAATAAAATATTAGTGGAAGAGTCCAGGCGTTGACTTTCGAAACCAGAATGTACCTTTAAAATATCTCACCTTCAGAAAGCTTAAGCATCTCATCAAACTTGGTTCTCTCGTACTGCACACTCTCCTTCTGCACGTGTGGACGGATCATAGCTATGAGGGTGTTCGCTAGGTCTAGCTTGAGCACCTCAAGAGTTTCTAATATGGATCTGAAGACTTCCACCTATAATCGACAATGTTACAGTACATTTTAGTTTCCACTATAGTAATGAACAGTAAAGTTAGCTACTGGGAAATCTTGCTCTTGCTTCTTCTCCATAACGAAACACCTTGTGAAGTGGTGATAGTTGTATTGACATTCAAAAAGTGCTATGCAAAGAACCTATTTTGAATAAAAAAAACTGATTTGATTTTGATTTGCTACTGGCATTATGCAGTGATGACCCGTGTGGCGGAGCGGTCACCATAACGGTCTGAAGCGCAGAGGCTCGCGGGTTCGAGCCCCGGCCAGACAGAGGTGTTTGTGTATTTTTCTATGTGTGTGTGGTACCATAGGGTACCCACGACACAGGACCCACCAAAAAAATATTTGTACACTAATTGACTAACTATTTAATTACCGCATTTGTGCACTATAATAATATTTGTAGACCTAATTTAATAGATAATAATAAAAATACATAAAAAGTTTAATATGTAGAGGGCACTATTGCAGTTATCTTGGCCATGAGAAATACAAACTTGGCGCAGTAGCAGAAGGCCGATTAGTATAATAAGGATATAATTAATTCAAACAAGAACTACCTTTTCCTCACAATTTTATCTATGTTTAAATAGTATCTCATAAGATTTGTATATATAGTATGAGTCTTCTCTTCCTTAATTACTTATCAGCCGTTCAAAATCAGAATCATTTTTCCAATTTAACTGGTACAAATCCAAAAATTTACTTTATTTTTCTTTAAATATAGAAGTAGCGACGAGTGTGTAGTCCACCTGATGGTAACTGGCTACTGCCCGCCCATGAAAATCTGTAATCAATCCCAGATAGGATTAGATATTTCTACCTAGGATCTGCCAGATGCACCGCAGCCTCTAATTACTAAGCTGGAATGCCTGGGAAAAATATGTCTCCCTTACCACACCTTTTAAACCTCACCACAACAGTGCTTAACACTGCTGTTGTAGGCAGAAATAGGTGTGGCACTGATGTCGCCGAATTTGGACCACAAAGGATCCTTTCAAAACCACCACCACTTATTCAAACAATGAATTTCTTCAGCTTTATTATATATAGTGTAGATTACTTACAGTGTCAGTCAAGGTGGTGATATTCTGTATCATCTCGTCTCTCGCCGGCGCCGCCAACTTGGCCATGAGGTCTATCACGAACTTGGCGTACTTGTGGAAGTCCAAGCTGTTGTTCTCAGCTTGCTGCTTTATGAAATCCGTGTCGAGAACTTCCTCTATCATTTCCTTGATTCTCGTGTGCCGTGGTAAGAGGATTGAGAAGAGACCCTGAGATAATGCAAAATTATTTGCAAAAAATATTTTAGTTATATATTCATATAAATCCAAAGGATTTTCATTACGCTATATTAAGTTAAGATTAAAACTACTTTGCAACAATCCACTACAAATATGTATACCATCAGGTATATGTTTTAAACCTTGCAGCATGTACCTACCACCTTCGCACAAAGGACTAACTTACGTCGTTTTGCGCTATTTGTTTTTATTAAGTTTAGAAAAATTAGACCATCTTTCCACTTTATTATACTACTTTTCAATTGTCCTCTACCCAAAGAAGTTAGAGGTGGCTGATAAAATTTCATTCATTCAAAATCATACAACCCTATTGGTAGAATTGACAAAAACCCATCTCTTAATCGAAAAATCCGTTAATCTTACTATAGTCAGATTCATAATTAGGTGTCCAAATTGTAAACAAAGGTGTTGACCTATCAAGAAAATATGTTTCAAATGGTAGTTTCTTATTTTTGACAATATTAAATTAATATCACGATAATAAAATAATAATCTAAATAAATTAAAATCATTTCACATTATCCAATATTTATATTAACTCCATTTCATTTAAACCAAACAAGATTTATGGTAGAAAATTAATTTGTGATAATGGTAACACAATCAGGGTCCAAAACATTTTTTGTGCCGCCATTTTTAAGTTTCGTAGTTGATATTATTCATTTTCGTGATCGTAGTCGAACTCGAATATTTTCTAGTTTTCATAGCGCCTTTTTTAAAATCGTGTGCAGTTATTAAGTTTTTGTTTTTTGTCGAGTTTGTGAAAGTATTCAGTTCTTGTAAATTTGTTAGGATTTGTAATACCTGTGATCGTTTTTGACAATGATATTTCTTTGTTTACATTTTGGACACCTAATTATGAATCAGACTATAGTAGTATTCAGATTTTTCTGATTTCAAGTTTTAATAAAAAAAATAAACAACAAGCCAAATAAATAGTATAAGTATGGACCACAAATTTAATTGAATGACTTTTAATGTTATTTATTTTATTTCAGTACCTGTTTAACATCCTCCAATAGCACCAATGCCTGTTTGTACTCCGGTGGATCAGAATTAAGCTGCTCTCTAAGAATGTCAAAGTATGCCCTGTGCATAGTCTCCTTTACAAGTTTTTGGTAGCTGTAACAATAATTATTTTTTAGTTTGAATCTCCAATATAAAATATAAAGTAAATGTATCAAAATATTGTGTTTAACACTTACAATTTATTTCTTTATATTTCAGTTACCTTAACAAAAAAATAGACAAATTGAGGAATTCAGGTTTTGTAGGCATGAAAAAATTAACAAAGAACGAAATGTTTTTAATAAAATATGTACACAAATTGTTGTAACAATTTAGTTAAATGTGTACTTCAGAATTATAATTTACATATATACAAATAGTTAGATCTTAATAGCAATTCTGATATGTGAATATTATACTTTTTCGTTGTTGTGTTTTATTGATAAGTTCAAAATTACTAAGGTCTTGCCTATTTATGTACTATATAATGATATGCCTCTAGGCTTTATACATAAATAAATTTAGTAGAATACTTGTCAAAAAGTATGTGTGCCTTGTATAAAGGCAGCCTTATCTTCATAATATTCCTTCGAACTTGTGTGTTGTTGTTGTAACAAAGAATAAATACACTTGATAAGTGCATGTGTGAGTCACTGTGTTAATAGCCTTAACATTGAGTCTTAAGGCAACAAAGGATAATAACTTTACTTCATATATGGTGTTACTAAACAATACTTGTTTTTAATGTTTTTTCAACACCACAATATACATTTATTTATAAAGGATTCTATAATGATTTTTTACTTAAAACTAAAAAGAATAAGAGAAAAGAGGACTCAAAGTACTGAAAGTTCTCCATAACATTCAAAGATTTTTATGAGGTTTACTAATGTTACTCAATCTGGACTTTTTATTGTTAAAACTAGCGATAACGCAGACAGGAAACCTGATGGACCCCCCCGAATGGGCTGCCACCTTGTCGTGGTGGGGGGGCTTGCGTGTTCTAATGATCCCCGAGGCTATACGGCAGAGTTACTCATACCGGAAGGCGAAGGGTGAAGGACCAGACTAAGAGCGGCCCAGGGGAGCTCACCCCTTAAAAAAGAAGCAAATATGAATAAGGCTAGTTGCGAAAACGGTGTCCAGGTGGGTACCCGAGAGGGAGAATCCCACCCCTCTGCTACGGCGGAGGGCTGCCCCACGTACTCTGGAGGGGGCAACAACTGCCTCGTAGGTCGGCAATCCGCCGACCTTCGTAAACACGACCAAAGCTTATCGATACCGGACTCTGATTTGATAAACGAGATGGATAAAATGCCTGCTGGGCCAACGACTCGAAGGAGGACGCGGCAGGTTAAGGGAAGGACAGTAGCCCCACCTACACCAGCCGTCTCGTCGGACGGGGACGAGTCATCGGACTGTTCCCTTATGTCCGGAGTGTCGGATCATTCCATAGCCACGTCGATGTGCGCCCGTAAGAGAGCGCTACCGGCTAACAATAGCGGAAGCGAGCGCCCTAAAAAGAAGACCATGAAGCTCCAGTCAGGCAAGGATGAAGACGGTTTCCTGGCCCCCCCAGTTCCAGCGGCCAAGACTAGGGCAAAGGCGGCTCTCCCGAGTGCCGAAGAGCTGAGCCGGGAGATGCTTGAGCAGCCTACAGGCGACCTAGGTTCTCGTATAATCGAGAACCTGGAGATTATCGAACAGGTCGCGGAAAAGTCCCGTAATGTGAAGGGCGATATGATGCGCACCATCCGCATGGCCGTGCGACACATTCAGGCAGCAGCAACGGAGGTAGTGCAGCGGGCGACCACTGCGCACCTAGAAAAAGAGAACGCCACGCTGCGTTCCCAGCTTACTGGCCTGCATGACAAGGTGGAGGCTCTCACTGCGGAACTAAATAAGCTGCGCCGTGAGAAGGCCTCGAGTAGACCCGAACCGACTGGAGCTGAAATGAGGAGGGCCGGAAATCGGACGGACGACTTGATGGACCAAATCGGGTCAATAATAGATCGAAAGTTGGCGTCCTTTAGGGATGAGCTCTTCCCCGGCAGAGCGATCCGGCCCCCCTTAGGGCAGAAGGCCCCACCCGTAACGCCCGCGCGTCCTACAGCGGTCAAAGCACCGGTGCGGCCTACGGTTGCGTCGACTTCGACCGCGCAAGCTGAGACGTGGGTAACAATTGTGGGGCGCAAAGCTAGGGCGAGGGAGCGTGCCCCACCCCTGACCCAAGCGGAGCCAGCTCGGAGGCAATCTCCAAGTCGCGGGCGAGGAAAGGGTGCTCCACAACGGCGTCCTGCGGCCAAAGGCCAAAGTCCTGCGCAGGCACCGACGGCTCAGGCACCCAAAAAGGACCGGGCTGGGAAGAGGAAGGCGGCCAAGCGGAGGCTCCCACGAGTACCGAAGTCGGCGGCAGTCACCGTAACGGTGCCCGAAGGGTCAGACGTCACCTATGCGGAGGTGATGAGGACCGCGAGGGGACAGATAAAACTGACCGATCTGGGCATCGTCGAGTTGCGCCAAAAGAAAGCTCTCAATGGTGGCTTACTACTCGAAGTGGCTGGCGAGGACAGCGCCGAGAAGGCTGACGTACTCGCAGGGAAGCTGCAAGCGGTCGTCGCAGAGATGGGCGTCAAAGTGGCGAGGCCCTCAAAACAGGGCGAGGCCAGGGTGATGGATCTAGACGATTCCGTCACCCAGGAAGATGTCGCCAGCGCCATTGCTGCGACCTGCGGGTGTGCGATCGCCGACGTTAAGGTTGGAGAGATTCGGCAGAGACCTTCGGCTTTGGGGACAGTATGGGTGCGCTGTCCCCTCACAGCCATCCGGAAGCTGGCCGCTGCGAAGCGACTTCTTGTCGGGTGGGTGTCCGCTAGGGTGGAAATACTGCCGGCTAGGTCACTCCAATGCTTCCGTTGCCTCGAGATGGGGCACGCTCGGCACCAGTGCACCAGCACCAGGGATAGGAGCGCTCTGTGCTACGTATGTGGCGAGCCCGGTCATAGGGCGAGCCAATGCAAAGCACAGACACCAAAATGCGCCCTATGCGTGGACCTCGGTCGTCCATCTGACCACCGCCTGGGTAGCAAGAGGTGCACGCCTCCGAAAAGGAGGAAAAGAGGCAACGGAGGGGATGAGAATGCGGCCAAAGCTGCCAGCTCAGCACGGACAGATGGGCCTGCGCATCCTAGCGCTTCGTCCCATTGTCCGCCAGTGGAAGCGATGGACTCTTAATGGATAGGTCTCCGTCACTTAAGATACTCCAGGGGAATCTGAACCACTGCCGCGGGGCGCAGGACTTACTCCAGCAATGCCTCGTGGACTGTTCGGTTTCCTTGGCTGTGGTGGCGGAGCCCTATAGAGTTCCGGAGCATCCGCGGTGGGCAGGAGATGATGCGCAGTCCGTCGCCGTGTACTGGGCGGGCGGTGAGGGAGATCCCCCTTTCTCCAGGCTTCACTCCGAGCGGGGCATAGTCGCAGTGGAGTGGGGTCCCTTAGCGGTGCTGGGATGCTATGTCTCCCCGAACTGCACACTGGCGGCATTCGAGACGTTCCTTGACCGTGTGGCAAACTGCGTTCGGTCCTGTCTTCCCCGACCGATACTCGTGATGGGCGATTTTAATGCCCATTCGAGGGTCTGGGGAAACAGACGAGACAGTGTCAAGGGAAGGGCAACGCTCGAATGGGCAGCTGGGCTCGACCTACGTCTGCTGAATCGTGGCTCGGTCAGCACGTGCGTGCGTTGGCAGGGAGAGTCGGTTGTAGACCTGTCGTGGGCGACTCTTTCTGCCGAGCGCTTGGTCACGGGCTGGAGAGTGGCCGACGACCTAGTCACGTTGTCTGACCATCGCCACATATTGGTGGACGTAGTGTTACAGCTTCCGGCTGTAGACGCCCGCCGTGCAAATGATCAGCCGCGTCGATGGGCATTGAAGCAGCTCAATCGAGACCTGCTCGTTGCTGCTGCCCACGTCGTTGACTGGTCTAGTGCCGCCGAAGGGGATGACCAGCTCGAACCCGAACGGGAGGCGATCCGGCTCAGGGATGACATGGCGGCCATCTGCGATACCGCGATGCCGCGTGTCAGACCTGCCTGGAGACGTCCTGTGTACTGGTGGACGGAGCGCATCGCACGGTTGCGTGCAGCCTGCCTGCGTGCCAGACGCCAGTACACTCGGGCTCGACGTCGCCGGTCAGCCGGCGCTGCGGAGAGGGAGGAGAAGTACGTGGAGTACCGGGTCGCAACGACATTGCTTCAGGGCGCAATCGCCGAAAGCAAGGCCCGGAACTGGAGCGCACTCGTGGAGGGGCTTGACCGGGACCCATGGGGACGCCCGTACAGGATGGTGCTCGGCAAGTTACGTCCATGGATGCCTCCTCTCACGGAAACTCTCGACCCGCTTTTCGTGGACACAGTGGTGGACAGCCTGTTTCCAGGAACCACTGACGAAACGGGTCCTCGCGCCGCGTCGCCGGATCTCCCTGGTTGGTCAGACGACTTGGCAGTCACTTCTTGCGAGCTCGACGGAGCCATAAGGCGCATGACGAGGCGAAAAACTGCTCCGGGGCCGGATGGAATTCCAGGCCAGGCTTGGGTCTTGGCGCTGACAGTGCTGGGGGGGAGGCTTCAAAACCTGCTCACCGCCTGCTTGCGCTATGGACGATTCCCGTCCGTGTGGAGGCAGGCGAGGTTAGTGCTGTTGCACAAATGGGGCAAGCCTCGGGACTCCCCATCAGCCTATAGACCCATCTGCCTGTTGGATGAGGCGGGTAAGCTATTCGAGAGGATAATTTCTTCTCGAATTAGCCAGCACTTAGCGTGCCACGGCCCGGACCTCTCCGAAAACCAATTCGGCTTCCGGCAGCGTCGTTCGACGGTAGACGCCATTCTCCGCGTCCGAACGCTCTCAGAGCAGGCCATATCCCAGGGTAGAGTAGTCTTGGCAGTAAGCATTGACATTGTCAACGCTTTTAATTCTCTACCCTGGAGAGCGATCATGGAGGGCCTGTCTGCGCATCAAGTGCCTTCCTATTTACAGGAGGTTTTGAAGGCCTACTTATCAGACAGGCGTATCCGCTTCCCAGGTCGCTATGGGAGCGTTCACGAGAGGAACGTCATGCGCGGGGTGCCGCAAGGTTCGGTACTGGGTCCACTACTGTGGAATATCGCATATGACGCAGTGCTGAAAACGGTGCTCCCACTAGGAGTGAGCATCGTTTGCTACGCCGATGACACCCTCGTTCTCACAGAAGGGGTGTCTTTTTCGAGAACGGCTCGGCTAGGAGAGCTCGGGGTAGCACGCGTCATAGCGAAGATCCGCGGGTTGGGCCTACAGGTAGCGTCCCAGAAAACCGAGGCGATATGGTTCCACGGCCGTAGGCTAAGAGTTGAGCCAGCTGAGACCTCAGTGCGTGTCGGCGAAGCGGATGTCCGGATAGGCAGGTTCATGAAGTACCTTGGCCTAATATTGGACAGCCGCTGGTGCTTCGACGAGCACTTCGATCGTCTCGTCCCTCGGATTCATAAGGTAGCGGGTGCCATGCACAGACTGCTGCCGAATCTCGGGGGACCAAGAGAAGAAGTCCGCCGTCTCTACGCGGGTGTGATACGCTCGATTGCGCTCTACGGTGCGCCGGTATGGTCGGACAAACTGTCTGCCAGCCGGCGTCGTGCGCGGAAACTGAATTCCGCGCAACGTACGATCGCAATCAGAGTCGCCCGAGGTTACCGTACCATTTCGTATGAGGCGGCGACAGTCCTGGGGCGGTTTCCGCCCCTGGACATTCTGGCGGATATGGACGCACGGGTCTTTCATAAGATCCGAGTCCTCCGTCAGAGGACTGAACTCTTCAACGAAGAGACGATCGGAGCGCTTCGGAGGAGAGCCAAATGGCGAGCTCTGAGGTGCTGGCGCGAACGGCTTCACGAGCCTAGGAACATACGCCAAAGGGTGGTTGACGCTATCCTACCGAACTTTCGGGCCTGGCTGAAGAGCAGGGGTAGAGTGACCTACCGCCTTACTCAGATACTCACCGGACATGGCTGTTTCGGTGAGTATCTGAAAAGGATACAAAGAGAAGAGACGGCCCGGTGTTACCATTGCGGGCACGACGAGGATTCCGCACAGCACACGCTGCAGTTCTGCCCGGCGTGGGAGTCGCAGCGGCGGATCCTCGTCGAAAAAGTGGGACCGGATCTCTCTCCGTCGGCCATCGTCGGAGCGATGGTTCAGCGCAGCGAAGCCTGGGACGGCATGATCACCTTCTGCGACATGGTCATGTGTGCGAAGGAAGACGCAGAGCGAGCAAGGGAGCGCGCTGAACCCGCTCGGAGGAGAAATCGCCGCGGCCGTACTTAGCGGTCCCCGGCGAGGTATCCCTGTAGTTCCGGGACAAGAATAGGGCTACGGTATCCCCTGCCTGTCGTAAGAGGCGACTAAAAGGGGGCTTCTGGGGTCGTGGGTGGCAAGAGTGGGAGCTCGAACCACCCAGCCAACGGCCCCGGGAAGGACGGCGGTATGTGTGGTCGCATACCGTCGTATGCACCAGACGGTGCGGTGAGCGATAAGCTCACCTGGGCGGAGCCCGACGGGGCAATGCGCTAAGAGGACTCCGGTTGCGTTCCTTTGGAGATCCCGGAGTCCTCTACGCAGCGCTGAGGACGGCCACCGGGGGGGTTTTAGTGCGGTAAGAGTCCCACATAACCCTGTGTCGCTCCCAAGGCATCGGGTACCTTTTGAAGGTTTCCCCCTCGTCAACAAAAAAAAAAAAAAAAAAAAAAAAAAAAAAAAAAAAAAAAAAAAAAAAAAAAAAAAGGAAACCTGATGGAAAGTAGCTACCATTACCTATGGACATCTGCAGAGGAGTCACCAATGCATCAACAGCTTAGCTTTTTTAATATAGGCGTAGCAGATGAGAATGCAGTCCATCTGATCATCATCATCATCATCATCACTTCAGCCTTAAGTGTAAGGTAAGTGACTACTACCATAAATGGACATCTCTAATCAACCTACCTGAGGTCAGCCACAGATGTGCCTCTACCCCTGAGGACTAAGCTGGAATGCCTAGGAAATAGTACATTACAATACGAGGACGTAAAACATTTTTCGTCCGCGTGTTGTATAAAATTTTATATTACGGGGTCGGAAATGGGGGTTTTGCGCACGTAAAACGTCAATTTACGCACGCCGTGATATAAAGTATGTTTCCCTTACCACACATTATGATTGAATCTTTCACAGTTTAAGATTCTATCAGCAGAATATTAATAAACTATGTTTTATACTAAGTAAAGTAAATGCATACAATAAGTTTATACCATACCTATTATCTGGTGGTTCAAAGGGCTCCAACTTGAAATCCTGATCCACTGCTATTTCATGAGCTAAAGCCATATTCTGCATGCCATGGGCAGCTTTCATGATGTCCTCTAGGGTTACAAACTTAGGGGGAGATGCCCCGGTGATTGTAGAGCCTCGCACTCGGAATTGCAGAGGCTCGCTTGCAAAGAAGCTGCGGCTACTGAAATATTTAAAAAAAAAACAAATGTTGTATTAGAATCTTTGTGAGGAAAACAAAATGTATGAAACTGAGTTCTATAGCAATATCTCAAAGGTTTATGATGTCAATCAATCCACACTTGGTCAGTGTGGTGTGACCATAGTTTTATTTCTAGCTTTATTATAGTGTTCTTAGACTGAGAGGAGACCTGCTAATATGTTATATTTACTATGTAATTGAGTCCATGGCTAAATCACACTTTAAATTAAGAAGACAAAATATTGGTTATCTCCATATATTCGTGGAGGGAGAGTATTTTTCGACATTTTTTAATGCACCTAATGAATATAAATAATTTATGACACAATTAGTTACAGTGACAATAACAAACAGTGACATAATATGCTGTTACAATAAGACACTTTGTTGGTTCATTGTTCAATTCCTTTAAATGTAAAAAGGCTGACTACAATCATTTTAATGTCCTCCAATTCTCACTTTAAGTTAGTTAAAGCTTCATTTATTTTATTAAATTCCTTGTACGTGGCAAATAAAGGTACAATACAAACCCCGATCCAGTTGAAATAGGCTGTGAGGGAATTCTCATATTTTTCTCTTTGTCTCCGCCCTGAGGCCCGGAACCACTTGGCGTCTCGCGTTCACTCATCTCGAAGCACTAACTTGTAATGAACAGGTATTCAAAACCCTTTCAACCCATATAAGGATAACCTAAAGGCTCAAAAAGTCACAATCATCTGAGTATACTATCACCTTGAGTCATAACTCATATCACATAACCTTTTAGGAAAAGTCGAAAAATTTATACAATAATTTACTTTTATAAACAACATTCAGCGTGAATGTCGAATGTAAATTCAGTTTTTAGATTTTTGTACACTTTTAAGGTTTTTCTTTCGTAAATGCTACAATGTTTTCATTTACTTGTCAATTTTGCGAATGTCAAAAAAAGATCTATCTATTGTCTGCAGTCTGCACTCTATTTATTCTTCATAAATCGTACAATAAGTGAAATGGAATCTTGCATTTTGTCACACATAAAATGTTTTTATGCGTTGATTTGATTTTTTACCTTGCTTTATGTAGTTAATTCCTAAATATTTTAACGTGGATTATTCTTAGATATTATTTCGCGTGTTAGTATGTAGTATATAGTACTATTTATGTTCTATACTCTTCTCTAAGTTTACCATGGACGTGTTTGTTAAATAGTGGCAAACTCAGAGGTTGCAAACTCAAGAAAATGTATTTTTTCATAATTGCAAATAAAAATTTACAATTATGAAGATATTTTAAAATGCTATCTGTAAAAAATATCGTAAGAAAATAAACATGAGTTTTTAAAAGATGAGGTTATGCCATGTGTTGAGTGTTGACTAACGATACGAACTTTCGCAATCGCAGCACGGATCAATAAAGGCTTAAAACGATCGTACATAAAGTTTCAATACTAAATTGATTGCGACATAGGACACTTGTTGTTCTTGGGATTTTATCTTATCGGTATCGAACTAATAAAAAATAAAGGTTTTAATGAAAATATAAAAACTAAGAAATCGTCAGTTTGTCTAAATAATAAAAAAGAGTAAGAGAGCAAATAAAAAGAATTAAAAACAAACACTTACAGGTCTATTAATTTTCATGTAAATTTAAATTCTAAAAAAAATCAAGATCGACGAGGAAGGCCCCGGCGAGATTCGAACTCGCGATCTCCTGTTTACTAGACAGGCGCTTTAACCAACTAAGCCACGGCGCCTCTTATGAAGTCTAAAAAATTTTAGACATACCGTGTTCGTATTAGTGATCGAAGCATACGGTACAATTATTACGATGTGTTCAAACAGGATACTTATACCAAGATAATGCATATATAATAGTAAATACATATCTTAATTTCTTGTACAATGTTCGATAGGGATACAATCGTTATGTTAACAATGTGAAATTACATATTTACGAGTATGTTTATGTTAATGAAATATTTACTTAATAAATAAGCACCCAGTCCATTTAACAGTAAGTCGTCATCGCTAACTCATCGCTGTCCCACTTCTGGACACGGGTCCCTCCCAATGTTGAGGCAACGGTCTACCGCGCTGACCTGTGCGGATTAGTAGACTTCACATATCTACTATTGATATCTTTTTTTAATTCTCAGGCGTGCAGGTTTCCTCATTATGTTTTCCTTTAACGTTTAAGCAAGTACTAATTAACTTCTGCTGCAAACGTAACCTTAAAATAAATATCGGAGGTGGGTATGACTAGAACCTCCGAATCGAATCGGGGGATTGAAAAGACGAGTTTCTGACCTCTAGGCAGTTACTGTAAACATAATTGTCATTGCTATTATTTTTTCTCTCTCTCTCTCTCGAATATTTACGGATGTGTAATATGTACGTAGGTTTGCAACGATTTGTTTCAGCGTTAAGTACAGTTCAGTACAATGATAATTGATTACTTTGATATATGCGAATAACTTTAACTTTCAAGGTGGTAGAAGTTCTACCGTAGGACCCTCTGTGGTTGGACTCCGGCGGCACCACCGCCACGTATTTAGTAATAAGAAAGTTTTGAAGGTGGTAGAATCCTTTGTGGTTCGACTTCGGCGGCACCACCGCTACACCTATTTCTGCCTAATAACAGCAGTGTTAGGCGCTGCTGTGTTCTGGTTTGAAGGGAGTGGTGGGGGAGACTTACTTTCCCGAGGCGTTCCAGCTTAGTCCTCAGGAGTGGCGGCGCATCTGTGGCCGACTTCAGGTACGAATATCTAATCCTATCTGGGGTCGATTGCGGATGTCCATGGGCAGCAGTAGCCACTTACCATCAGGTGGACTGCATGTTCGTCTGCTACTCCATATTGTAAAAAAAAAATCTAGGACTTTCAGAGCAGAGAACAGAACACAACGCTACCACTGCTTACACGACTTTCCAATCAAACTACGAGTACATGTGACCGAAGTAGCGAGCTAAACCTAGTTTAAAAGCATTCTCTTGAGATGTGCCTATTCAAAACGAGTAAACGTTAGATGTCCAACAGACGAGGCGCGTGGTGGCAGACAGTGAGATTATCTCACAAGCAGCAGGACCCCTCGCTGCGACGCGGCTCCCGGGCGTATGTTCGCATGTGGGTACCGTCAGCAAAAACAGTTGACGATACTAATATTTCTGCACGACAATATTGCTTTTTATGACGATATGACGACGAAATTAATTGTTATGCACATCCCTAAGGTTGACTGGGAGAAAATGTTATTTAGCATTTAGTCCGCCTTTTGTACCACATTGTTTTGAATATGGTCAATAAAGAGTAAATAAATAAATGTTTTGTATAGGCTGGCGCAAAACCAATTTAGTTTATTTATTTATGCATAGAAAATATCAATACATAAGAGAGTTTATATTTAAAATTTAGTGCAAGGGCACTGCTTACTTCTTAAGAAATCTCTTCCAGCAGACCTCCGATTGGAGGTTGATTAACACGTGGTAGTACTGCGTGCACTTTTACATAATATATTATGTGACCAATAATATAATAAATATACATGTATAATGTAATCAAATATAATATATATACTATATACATATACATTTAATACTTAGACACACAATATTTCAAATACTCATAATGTTAAAGACAGGTAGTGATTTTGTACCATTAATAATCCAAATTTGTTTTTGAATAACTTTTGTACGGAAAAAATGATTTTGAGTACATAATAGAAATCTTTACTTGGACCAGTAACTTTTTTTTAGGAATATTCGACTGGAATGCGAAGTGTTATCGGCGGAAGTGTTAAGGAAAGTTGTGGAAGATATAATAAAACGGACGCAAATGTGTGTAAATGCTGGTGGAAGACACTTGACAGATATCATCTTTTCCAATTAGCAAAAAAAGTTACATGTCCCAGTAAAGATATCCATTACGCAATATCACTTTTTTATTTAATACAAAGTTTTTCAAAAACAATATTGGTTGATGAATTTTACGCCACCTTCTATAAGTTTTCCCTTTTTTATTTCCTCAGTTGGGTGCGGAGGGAAATGATTTTGTGTTATGTAGGTATGTATGTCTTATTATTTGGCATGCAAACCAAACGGTTTGACGGATTTTTACATTTTTAAGCAATGCGGTTTTTTCTTTTATATAAGACTCTAGTAAACAAAATGAATGACCAAACTATATTATTTGATGATAAGTGGTCATTGATATGTAAGTTTAGGGGTTTAAAATCATCGGTACATGATATTAAATAAATCTTTACTTATGTAGAATTAAAATCCTACTAATTGGACTTTATACATACATTTTAACTATACCTAAAGGACATTCTAATGACTAGTACTTATAATTATATATCTTCATTATCACACCATTCGACGAACATGTGATATTGATCAAAGTCGTAAACAATCAATTGGAATTAACTGGTTTCAAATGAAATCAAAAGTTGCACATATAGGTACATATTGCAAATAATAAATATACATTTTGCAAATAATAATAACTATATAATAAATCAAGTTAAAGCTTAATAAAAAAGTAAAACATATATGACTTTTAATTTTGATATAAACTATTGTTTCTGCTATCGGTACGATGTTCTCAATGACAGAGCCGAGGTCCAGGGTTCAACTCCCGCTGTCACGAGCCTCTCGTCCGTCCGAGCCCTCTCAGGAATGCGCTGAGAATAAATCATCACACACACAATTTAATTACTTATTATCAAAACGATTGCACACATAAATTTATCTTTTTCATTTTATGTTTTAATAAAACTAGATACAACATAGGTAGTAAAGGTATGATAGGTACTTTTAGTGCCCTTTACAATTTAGTCATCTCAAAGGGTTTTATCCTCAAAGGGTATGAATGTCTCCTAGTTAATAATTCTTTTGTGCTCGGAATAGTCCATATTACTGTCTGTCCATATGTTCTGGTTTGAAGGGTGTAGTAAGAACGTCAGAGGTACTTTCGGAGGTGTTACTACTTAGTACAAGATAATTAAGTTGCAAAACCGATTTGTGGCCGACCTAATGTAACCAGTTACCCTCAGATGTACCTAATGCAACATGCATTACGTTTGCAGTGGCTCGTTTGTACTTACCTGTTTTATACTAATGAAGTGTCGTGAGTAGAAAACAGGTAGGTACAAAGATTAATATACAAGACGCCGTCCTCAAAAGTTTCACCGATTCAAAGCTACTCGTACCTCATGTAAACTTAGCAGTTCTCAACTAAACTTGGCGGTCTTTGAAAATAAATCCGGTGAAACACAGTGGTCAGCACAAGAAACTTGACAATAACCGGCAAACACCCATTTATGCTCTAGTGCATATCCATTACACACAACAATTGCTTTAAGCTCTTAAAAGCTCACTTTGTTTTGCCGAAGCTTTGGCGGTAGGTGAAGTCGGCGCCGATTTACTGACCAGTGGCGCAAAGAATTTGGAAAAGTAAAACTTATTTAAAAAAATGCAATATGGCTTTCGTTTTAAACAGTTGTATATATAAATGCAATGTAAGTGTCTGTCCGTGTAATAATTTATAATTTTGTTTAAACTAAAATTAATTAGATGTTCTGTAATAAAGACTTAGATTACATGGGTACGTACCACAGACCAGGTAGGTACAATACAAATACAGGTCTGTGGTATATAAGACTTTTTTTTAAATAAACATTTTTTTTTCTATTCATGTTTTTGATATTGCATTAAAAAAGTTAAATCTGTTTAATTGTTTTTATAAAATCAACGTTTATAAAATTGTCGCCAATATAGCTACCTAATTATTTTTCTAGTACCTTTAATTCAAAATTAGAGGACTTAATAAAACTAATTTTTAGACCAAACATATTCAAGGACCATAAAATTGTAACTTTTAACAATTGCAACTTAAAACTATGCTCGGAGATTAAAGCAGACGGAGCCACATGCAAACCTTATATTCTCCACGTATTATCAAAGAATAATCAAAGGCGTTGGTTCTTGAGATTTAGTATCGTTGGATGAGTCTGAATCGATTTATTTCGGTGGAAACCAGTCAAAAGTAGGCGTAATCTCGATGAATTTGGCGCAGCTGAGCTAGACAATGATTTTTGATTTGTGATTGACCATTCGAGCGATGTGTCAACGAAAATCCGAAACGTGTGTCGAGATTACACAGTTTGTAATTTTTGAGTACAAGGTATTGATGTAAACGTTTTTAGTTTTGTTATTTTCGAGAGTGGGCTATTGAATCAAACGTTGGTCAATTGTAAATTGTTTTCATTCTATAGCAGTGATAGCCTAGTGGTTAAGAAACTCGACCTCGAGCGGGAGGGGTCCGAGGTTCTAATCCCAGGCATGCTCCTCTGATTTTTCGAAGTTATGTGCGTATTAGAAATTAATTATCACTTGTTTGAACGTTGAAGGAAAACACCGTGAAGAAACCTGCATGCATACCTGAGAAATCTTTAAAAAAAAGTTTTTAAAAGTATGTGTAGACTACCAATATGCACATGGCCAGCGCGGTGGACTATTGCCTAATCCATCTCACTCTGGGAGGAGACCCGTGCCCAGCAGTGGGACATTAATGGGTTGATGATGATGATGATCATCTGTTTTGGTCATCATTCTATTTTCACATTGTAAAGATATTTATAGATTTTGAAAACTTATTTCAGAGATTTGGAAGCTGCGGAAGTTCGAATCATCGAATTAAGAGAGATGATAATGAGAATTTTAAATTACATTACTTTGTGCAAGTGTGAAATGCAGGTGTATTTTTCTCCAAAATAACTCTTTAAGATTATGGATAAAAAATGACTATGATTAGGTAGGAGAGTCGCTTTACTTGTAAAGTTAACAATTAATTTATAATTAAGTACTATTTTATTTCATTTTGACGTTTAATGAAATGAACTGCTTTTGTAATTTTTGTCGAAATATATACGTGATAAAAGCTAGATAATGTTTATCATCTAGCCTTTAACAAATATATTTTTTAAAACCATATCAAGCGTAAATAAAAGGCAGAAATTGGCATTTATTTTGAAATTCGAGACAGACACTTCAGTTTATTACATTTACTTTTATGTAATGTAGGTTTTCGAACAAACGTAAGTTACACTATGTACAGTATACACAAAGACACCCGTGTACGACGACTTGGGAGGTTTCGGCACTTTGTGGGATAATCCTCTAGTATCTGCAATCGATGCATTGTAGCCTGCGTCTCCGTTGCCGCCGCTGCAACCGTTTGTGGATTGCCGAGCCCTTATCTTTTAATGGATTTTTTTTCAAATCAGGTTTTGATATAAAAAAATACAGGTTTGCGGAGTTGGTGTTTAACGCAGTTTGATGTTGGTGCCTGTAACATTCCGTTGGCATGTAGTAGAGAACTATGGATAGTAGCAGTGCGTCTATGGCAGACTTTAAGTACCTATAGACACTCAACCTCACCTGGGAAGGACGAGGATATGGGTGGCCACGTATTGCCGTAAACACCCAAAGATGTGAGTGTGTGGTAGAGCCCAAGAGCTAAGGGGATACCAGTGCGTTCGTTGGAGATTCCGGAGTTCCCCAAATAATACTGGAAAACTCTACCGAGGGGGATTTAATCATGGAACAATAATAAGAAGCCCACGAGTCGCTAAAATTTACTAAACATTAAGTACTACTTCATTCTTTTACTTCACTAATACTTATACAATGATGCAACTTGCCAAAGTATACTCCAGAATTCCCCCAGTTGGAGAGACTCGTGCCTAACAGTAAGAGCCAAAAAATTAACCCATCTTTGTAATTTGCAACATTATCAAAATAACATTAACGTGAATCATTGGAGACGATGATTCAGTATCTTGGCTCGACAACACACTCAACTGAAACACAAAAAATACATACATTCCTACAAATATGTATGTATGCGATGAATTGAGTACCGTCGCTTTTGTTGAAGTCGGTTAAAAAGACGCTCATTTTTTACACGTCTTAAAGAATCTCTTTCATCAACAACAAGTAGAAAGTATCATTGTAAAGAGAGCTTAATTATCAATTGAAATCTTGTAATGAATACGTGTAGCAGGTAGGGTTGTCAATTTAAAAAATAGTCTATTAAAAAATGTAGGCATATACTAAGGAGATAAGTGCTTTTGGAGAAATTAAAAAAAAATGTACACTTTTAAGTATAACAAGTAGTAAAAAATTATCTTACTACACCACTATAAAATGGAGAAGACTACATTTTTAATTTTCTTTTCAGATATTCTGTAATAAAGACTAAGATTACATGGGTATCACAGACCAGGTAGGTACAATACAAATACATGTCTGTGGTATATAGGTACTTTACTTTTTTGAAAACGGTTTTTACTTCGCCTGACGACTACTTCTTATTCCACTAGGACCTAAATCTACTAGGATGACCTTACTTTTACTATGTCTGTATGTTCTTCTAAAACAGCACATACCCACACCGTCACTCATAGACAATACATCTGTGACGTCACTGCTCATGACGCAATTTCGGTGGGTCACATAAACTCGCAACATTTTAATTACGGATGAAAATTTAGATTTTTTTGTATATTATATTAGCGCAATTACGTAAAATATTGTAGGTACGATACTACATTTTAGTAGGGGGTGGCAACCCTACTATCAGGGTGTTTCGGTAGCGCACAAAGCGGCGACTCAAAGGCATCGTTCGTTTGATCCGATGCGCCACGATAGCGGTCAGACGGTTTTTGAATATCGAATCGCCTTTTAATTCGCTCCGACATGCTCCTGGTATAATGTGATGTGATGGGGATGATGAACTGAGGAATTATTCTGATGACCGCTAAATAAATTGTATATTCAGTACCGTTTTACCAAGACACACGGTTTTGAAGGAAGGACCAATATAGTTTGGTCGGGCAGGTAGATTCGCGCCAAACGTCTAGTCTGCTCTGAATATAGACATGAGTCGCGTTGCAACAGCAAATTGTACATAGCAGGACGAAGACAGCGCAGGACCCCTCGGTACTCTCCGCTACAGCTCTCGGCCACAGGTACATAGCTGCGTTAGTGAGCTCTTACTGCTACGGAGTATATGCTTGTAGTTGTATTCGACCGCATTAGCTCTCTGAATACACCTGCGCGCAACAACTTCAGAGCGGACTAGAAGTTTGGTGCGGACTATATCTAACCTTGCACCTTTTTTTATAATACTGGAGTAGCAGATGAGCATGCAGTCCATCTGATGTGGCTACTGGACATCTGTAATTAATCCCAGATGAGATTAGACTCCTACCTAAGAACTTATCTCGAATCCCACGGAAAAATATGTCTTCCTTACCACACCCTTCAAACAAAAACACAGTAGGGCTTTACATTATTGTTATTAAACAGAAAGAGGTGTGGCGGTGATGCTGCTGGAGTCGAACCACAGTGGCTTCTACCACTTTTAATGAAATGAAACAGTTATTTTAAAAAATACAATATTAAAATTTATATTATTCAAAAACACGAGTGCTCAGTTATAAATTGTTTATACAACCTATAATATATCTACGGATGGTCCGCCGTTCGATCCCGGCTCGGGTCAGTGCGCTTAGTTAACTTTCCCATTACATTATATTTAACTGAATATCATTGCTACTGTTTTGTTAGTACGTCTGAATTTTGATTAACGATGAATATGTTTTGGTTACACCAAATTATGTTTCTAATGTTATTGTTTGATTGTTAGAGAAAAGCGAGAAGCGTTGCATAGCGGTCACCACAAATTTCTGATGGTTTCGAGTTCTATCCTAGACAGTTCAAGGTGGTAGAACCCTTTGTGGTTCGACTCCGGCGGCACCACCACCACACCTATTTCTGCCTAATAACAGCAGTGTCAGGCGCTGCTGTGTTCCGTTTTGAAGGGTGTGGTAAGGGAGACATACTTTTCCAAGGCGTTTAGCTTAGTCCTCAGGGGTAGCGGCGCATCTGTGGCCGACCTCAGGTAGGAATATTTAATCCTATCTGGGGTGATTACAGATGTCTTCGGGCGGCAGTAACCACTTACCATCAGGCAGACTGCATGGTTGTCTGCTACTCCTATATTATAAAAAAAGATATCTACAATTCCAAATAATTAATTTAAATTGTAGTTTCGGTGTGGGTGTTTGTGTATTCGTTTACCAAGACATACACCAGTACACGATGGCAACAACCACCTAGAGAAAAAAAACCTAGTGTCGGGGTATGCGGGTAGAGAGCGTTATTTATACATAATAGGTATATTAAATTGTAGATATACTAAAGGAACGAATTAGTTGGGTCCTTAAAAGATAAAAATAGAATAAGTGTGGCGGTGCCTTTTGGAGCAAAGGGTTCTATTAAATTTCGTTTACTTATTTTATCTAAAAACACTTGATGTTTTTTTTATAAGTAAGGTAGTGGACATATACCTTTAGTAAGTTACCTTTACCATATTATAACATACAAAGAAAAAAAACACACGTGATAAACTTCAGGCTTGATAAAATTCTCATTCAAATCATTCATTCAAAAATTCAGATGAATATGTGAACAATAGTAACACTTCACCAATAAGTATAATTAAAAACATCTTGTCTATAAACATAATGGTGTTCGACGTATTTCAGAAGTCGATTCGATGACCAGCTGATTTGATGGTTTATTTATTTTTTCCTGATTGGTAATCATCTGGTAATAATCATTTATCAGCAGCGCCGCGGGTGATCACACTCGATTGATAACTGTACTGTGGAAGTTGGTGGGACTCGCTTATGAATGTATCGGAATCTGTATTTTGATATGAGGACAACGAAAATTGCGGATAACTTTATAGTAGGTATTTGTAATAAAATGAGGACCTAAATTTAGTGTGAAGACCTTAATGCCATTATATAAATTAGTAATTTTTGATTATATTGTTGGTGGTGATTGTATGTAAAGTTAATTCTACTTTATAATTATAAACTATGTAAGTTGGTGTTGCATCTAATAAAGATAGTATAAAAAGCCGAAATACTCTATCTAAACTCTATCTAATAATCCCAATAGGTATATTTCACATTATTACTGGCTCAATAAAAAACCAATAAGTCAAAATTTATATTTTATAGGAAATGACCGTTTTAAATTTTACTATATTTTAGACCTCTAATTTTAATTATTGTTTATTCAGTATTTACATAAATATAGGAGTGTATAACTTCAAAGTAAGTGTATCATAATTGCAAATTCTGAGATTACCAAGAAGACCGTTAATTAATATTATTAGAATTTGAAGTGGACACAGAAATACCTAATAATAAAGCCTAGCCTTAGAAATCTAAGCAGTTACACTAATAACTAAACACATTCAGTATATGCATCCCGCAGTGCAACTGCACGTATACATCTCGCAACTCCGGAGAGCTCTGCTTCATACGTACTCGTAGCTCGGATGTAAAAAGGCCGAGTGTAGAATTAATTAAATTACAATTTGACCTCTGCTACCGAACTGCGGGGGGCGAGCCCGCAATGAGTTTGTTAATTTTGTGTGCTCGCTGCCTTGCCTTGCCATGGATGTTATGGAGTACTGGATGAAACAATTATTTTTAAATAGAGTCATACATTTACTTTATAGTATTGTTATAAACGATGATAAATTTAGTCATTAGTAATTGTAGCATTTGCTTTTAAATCACCAATGTGTCCCTAAGAAATAATTTTACTATCTTTTAGGTATAGGTTTCCTTTTGATTTAGATATCTACACTGACTGATCTTAGAAAAACGTACCATGCAGGTATTATAACACACATCCCATCGAATATGACTTTACTCAAATATTATTTTAATTATTCTCCTAATCCGTGTTCACTTAATAAACTTTCTTTTGAACTCTAACCCACGTTATTAATATTTTTTACCCAATTTATACCTGCCATTGAACGAAATTTGACAATGAAATACAAGAAAATAGTCAAATGTCAAATTTTTAGTAGGTAAAACATTGGATAGATTGATAATCATACATTATTAATAATCAGGCTTTTACGCCTATTGGTATGAAAGCCTCTTCCAGTAAGTTATTGATCTTTAGCGCTGTCATTGACGAGGTGTCGATAGATCACTCACGCAATGACAGAAGATGTATGGAACGATCGTTGACCCCACACGGCAGTTTGTTTTTATTTGTACTTTTGATTCAATATCCAATCTCTTGTACAAATACTTTGGTTTACAAGCCGGTAGGTAGGCTTTAGTATATTTATATTCGTACTAGCATGGATGCATGCCGCAAGTACCTACCTAGATCTTAAGTCTTATATACCAATATATTTTGCACACCAAACGTTCATATTACATTGAGATATCAGTGAGCAGTCACTGCGTCACTCACTTTCTAGGGACAATCTTTATCTAAACGTGGGTTAGCTAGGTTATAGTTAATAAACACATACCAGATAGAAAAAATCAGTAATGGAATATAGTGCTGCCTCTGTCATTAACTTCCCAATAATCGAAAGTACATGGATTAAGTAGATTAAATTTCTACCAAAACTATACATGAGTACCTTAATCAGCCTAGAAGGTATATAGAATATTAATCCATTGGTTCACAAAGAACCAATAGCTGATATATACAATAGCAAACAAATTAACACTACGAAATAATAGACAAGAGATTTAAATAGCGTTTTTAGCAAGATTAAAAAACGCTTAAAACATTTCAAACAAAGAAATGAATAAGACACTTGAATTATTCTTAACTGTAGACTGACGCCTTATTTTTTAGTTTCTAAGAATAAGTATAACGCCAAACTTACAAATAAACTTAACATTATGAAACTGGCAAGCGGATTATCATAATGACATTTCTTTGTTAACAAATTTTCTATAAACTTTTACTTAGGTACTTTTGCACCCGTTCGGTAGAGTTAGTTGTGAAATAAAGGATTATGCATACAATCCTTTTGTTGTTAAGTTTGTCTAAAGATTAAGATAGTTTTTAAGCGATGTAACCAATCGAATGTATTAGGTACCAATTTGGTGTCATTTTTTACCGTTCAGATTAGGTATTTACCTTTTTTGGATATCTTTGAAAATTGTTTAACTAAATTAAAATTGTCGTAAGTGAGTGATTATAAAAATTTAATTTTTAAAACTAAGTAGTAAATGTTAAAGTGGTTAATGTCGTTTATTGAAGAAATTATAGCAGATATGTGTGGCAGAAGTACCTCCGTAGTCACCCACGTAGCGCTCTACCACCTTACACAAAAATACAATGATGAAAATTACAACAATAGATGTGACAATAATTAAAAAAAAGGCATATCGTGAGTATCCTTTACATAGTAAAATGTCTTAAGAATCTTTATACCTCTGTACATACAAGGTTTGTACACACTATACAAGCATCTTGCTTGTATAGTGCGTACGGACCTTAGCATTTTAAGATGTTTTTGTAGTACAGTTTGTAAATTAACTTTTGCTCAATAACTTTGGACAAAGGCTAGCAATTTGGCGTGGCTACTGGGCGGTCGGGTATGACTAGTTATGATATTTTGGAAAATGTTTTGAGGGTTAAATCTGTCGTCTTCAGGTAGATGAAGTATATTTTGGAGTCAACAAGTTTTTGTTTTTATAAGTTATAATTTTTATTATTATAATATTTAATTGGGGTGTTTTTGTTTATTATAATTTATAATTATACTACTGGTGAGTATTGTTCATTATAATGGAAAGCTTTATTTATATCTTCATTTGAGTTAACGCAATCAGGATTATTTAGTAATCATTAACGTAATATTGTAAACATTTACCTTATGTTGCTGTAAATGTTATTTTTTATATGAGCAATCCCAATTACTTTAAAGAAATCAATTAAAATAGATTAACGCGCTCAGTCTTTTGCTAGAAATCAAGCACGAACTCTGTATCAACCATGGATATACTACTAATAAAGACGGTATCAACCATCAATACGTATTAGAACCTCTTACTCTACCTATTATAACATGATAGAGTTAAAGTCTACTTACATAGTTAAATTGCAACCTAATTTCGCAAGAATCACTAAACTTTAAAATCTATTGTACAAGATAATGATTTTAACCATGCGTAACAATACAAGATCACACGCAACCACGTAGGCGCCGTCTGCGCAACCATTGCCCGGGCGGACGGGTCTCGCACGGTTGCCGCGTCACCCGTCCCATTGGGCAAGTGGGTTGATACCGCGACCGAGGTGACAATGTCTTCATTGGACGAGATTCTTAAAGTTTACATGGGTTTTAACTATGAAATTTAAGAAAAATAATAATAATCAAATGGTATTCAATCTTTTTTTGGCAAAACATTGACAACATTATAAGACCAATATGAATTGATCTATCTTACAATGCACGACGTTTGAATGAAAGTTAAGTACACATTCTCATGTATAGTGTAAAAGGAATTTATTTTAAACTATGCGTAACAATATATGATCACACGCAACCACGTAGGCGCCGTCTGCGCAACCATTGCCCGGGCGGACGGGTCTCGCACGGTTGCCGCGTCACCCGTCCCATTGGGCAAGTGGGTTGATACCGCGACCGAGGTGACAATGTCTTCATTGTCCGAGATTCTTAAAGTTTACACAGTGTTCTATGAAGTTTTCAAATTTAAAGTATGTACCGAATTCGTTTTTAACGGTATAATCTTCAACTGCCAAAAATAAAAAAAAATATTGACAAGAATATAAAACTAATGAAAAATGCATATATTCACAATTTATAATGTTAAAATGAAAAACAGGTATATATGCTAAGTGTGGAGTAAAACAAATTTAATTTGAACCATGCGTAACAATACAAGATCACACGCAACCACGTAGGCGCCGTCTGCGCAACCATTGCCCGGGCGGACGGGCCTCGCACGGTTGCCGCGTCTCCCGTCCCATTGGGCAAGTGGGTTGATACCGCGACCGAGGTGACAATGTCTTCATTGGACGAGATTCTTAAAGTTTACACTGCTTAAATAATACTTTTGAAGGACAATGTAGAAACTTTCCTTTTTAATGATAAATGTCATGCGGGTTTTCGAGCTTCGGAGGTCACGTTGAACTGATCATCAGAGTTGTTATCATTATAGTTGAACCTTGTGGGGGAGGGCCTTAAAACGTACGATGTGCGTTGGCTTAAAATCTGCATTAGCAAAAGATTAAAAATTATCTAAACTAAAAGATAAGTATGTCGCTACTGCTGAAAACTAACTAAAATTGTAACGTTCAATAAACTAATAATGGCAAGTAACCAAATATGTCAAACAAAAAAGCCTGCATTAAATTACAATTTGCTTAAGCCAAGTAAAAGAAAAACCTGTTAAAACTTATAATGCGAGTTAAGCACTTACCAAAGATTAATTCGCGTTCCCTTATCACCGACATAAGTGTGTGAAAGAGACGTTTTAAGATACGGCTATCCAAAAAGCTGATGACGCAAATCCGTGAAACAAACCAGCATCGGGTTAATCGTGTATCTTCGGAAAACATATTCAATCCATTAATTTCAAAAGTCCCGAATCGGTGCCGCGAGTGAATCGATTACGCGATAACGATTATTCGACTAACTTCCGCTCGTGGATTCGATTATGTTTATTTTTATGCGTTTTTTTTACGTGATATGCTTAATATCTTAGAGTCACCTATCGTAGACCTTTGTCATTGTGCTTTAATAAACTCCTTTTAATAAATAAATGTTTTCAGCAAATAAGTTTATAAACTAAAAATAAAAAAATAAAGAAAGCGTATTCCGCTTTATTTAACAATTATGAAATTGTGTAGGAATGCAAGTTCAGGTTCGATCAAATCGATTAGTTATAATCCCTAATTCTGTTATGTTACAGGTGCATCTATTTTAAACTTTTCGTTCGACTCCGGTAACCTCCACTGCTACCTATGTCACGGTCATAAAAGCAGTGTTAAGAGCTGGTATGTTCTGGAATGAAGGATGTAATGAGTTACACACATAAACGTGATTTGCGTTGGTCCTTAGAGGTCGATACGCGTCTGTGATACCTTTGATAAAAGTCCAATCCTGTCCGGCACTAATTGTTGGGCGGCAGTGGTCATTTACCATCACCTAGATTGCATGTTCCTTTGCTATTTCTTTCTAAAAAAAAGGTCCATGCCAAAAAACGGCGTTCATTTGTAATAACAGACAGACAGTTCAGTTTTATTTACACGCGTAGATTACAAGACCGTCCCGTGTCTGCTCTGACGCCTCAACGGACGAGCCGATCCATCATCTTCCGAGATTTTGGGTGGCGCTCAAAGTTTGGACACTAGTGGAACATCAACATGATTCTAATTTTTGTAATACGAGTAGGTATTGCAAACTAATAGATCGGTTAACACTCAATAATTGTTACTCCAACATGATTGTAATTTTTGTAATAGATATTGAAAAGCAGACCGGTAAGTATAAAATTATTGTAGGTTGTCACTGCCGCCATGGACATTTGCAATCTGTTGCGAAATAATGTTTATATGTTTGCTTGTTTTTACCGTAGTCGTAGCATTTCGTTATGGCTGTGGCTATAGTCTTAGCGCACTTATATACCTATATGTATTGACTAACAATAACTTATACTTACACAAAATATTCGAAGAAGATGGATTTCGAACATCATGTGGGTCGCCAATATGTTCAAAAGCTTTCTCTTCCTTAAGTCTTTAAACGGGTAGTAGCACAATGCTACGTATGCTATGTCATACGTAGCTATCACCAGTATATACCACAGTAGTTATCACCAGTTTGTTATGTAGAAGGTCTCGAGTTCAATTTCTGATCGGGCAGATATATATCTATCTATAAGTAATTGTTTGATGTGTACGTTTCCATGCAACTGTAGTATGTGGCTCTGATTGCAATAAGTAGTTACTTTATTATTTTTCACGTGTTATTTAAAGTATTTTTATATTCTTCCGCGAACTTTGAGAACCACTGAGATTGTGGGCGGTCGCGCGACATCGTCGTCACTAATTATCGATAGATCGATACACGACGATTATTCCGAATAATTAGTTTGACCTCACTCACGTATCGACATACGCATACTTACCTGAAATAAATTCTCATTATAATTTATCATTTATGGACGCTGGACAACGTTTAAAAATTTTGTTTAAATTTAACGTTGAATAATGCTTTTGATTTGAATTTTTAAGACCTTTTTAGTCTTCAAGACCTTGTTATTTAAAAAAATAATATACAAGATTTTTTCATCTTGATATTAAATTTAAAGTGATTCATGTAATTAATTTTATCCTCTATCTACAATATAAGTTGTTTTAAACATATTATTAAAAGTAATCATTTGAACACTAAAATACTATAGTAAAATGTTTACGAATCTAACGTTTTGTCAAAAATGAATGAAATGAATGCTTAAGAATATTTAAATGAAGCACAATAATGATTTTTAAATGCAAAATATATGGATTCAGAGAATCTTATATTTATCGTAACCGTATTAAAATTTATTTTAAAATATCAATCATCTACATGGCTTTATGGGGCTTTTCTAAAAAGAGGGTCTATGATCTATTCTAATATTCTACCTATCTACCTATTCTATTGGTTAAAAAATAAAAAATAATTACTGTGTAAATCTTTTGGTCTACATATTTGTTTTAATTAAATAATCTTGTTGTTAAGAAATGGTACCTACCTATCATAGCCATAATAAGTAATAATGTACGTACTGAAAACATACAGTAAAAAAATTCACATTATTTTTCATTTTCGTGGAGCCAAAAATTGCTTGCATTTAACATCGAAGTACCGTAAATAGCCCTGAAGTTAGTTACCAAATATTTATTTGTTAAAATTTCCGTACAAGCATTTCATAGCAATTTAACTTAGAATTATACAACAACCATAGATTAGTAAAGCTTACTCACTCCTAACAAGACATTGCACCCAGTTTTGAGAATTGAAATAGTTGCGTAAAAAAGTTTTGCCACGTCTCCGTGCTAAAATGTCCCTAAAATATTTAAAATAATTATTTATTTATTATGTAAATTACGCAATATTAGTTATTTATTCGTAAATTTTCTCTTAAAATGTTTTTATTTGTCAAGAATTCAAAAAAAGAACTTACTAATAAGCCGTTTGTGGCTTCATTCAATTTCAAGGCGGCGAAGTATCTTTACTGATCTATGACAACAACTTAAAGGTAAGCTTGCTTTACTAAACTCATGCAAGTTACCTACATACTCGTAGCATGAGAACAGCTTTCAGCCCAAGTGTCACTGACTAACGTTGCAAACGAGCTTCAAGCCCCAATATACCTAATTACTGTACAATAACATTCATCAAAAAAATTAAACAGGCCCGGGGCTGTATTTAATATCTCGACTTATCTTATGATCTTGCACTTTTTGTCGTCTCATCTTTTTTTAGCCGTTCCAATTACCATTTGCTTTACGAATATAACTTTTACGTGTCAGCAATAAGGGAATTTCGTAAACCTTTTAGTTGTAATAGAAAAGTTTGTGTAGTTGTCGTGATCGGTCGACATTTTGACAATTTTGTTCTCCAAGAAAGTGTCAGGCCTTTCTGAAGACCACCGGGTGACATATCGCGCTCGGAAGATAGAGAGCCTGATAAGAATAGTTTAAATTACAATTAGTGAGAAAATATTTGGGACAACAGGCCGTTACTTATTGAAAAAAGTAGGGCAACACATTTTTCTCTATTAGTAATGGCTAGTTGTAAAAGAACGGATGAGGGTAGTAACAATTCCGATATTTCAAATTTCGAATATGGAATGTAATGTACCGTCCAATTGATGTTAGTAAACATCACACAAACACCGAATAATGTATTAAAACCGTAGCACAAAAAGCCAAAGCGATGCCGCGTTCAAAAGAAGCTATAAAAAATAATAATCCGCCCCAAGTATCAAATAATAAACTTGGTAGCAAGTGAATTTTAGGGGATCGGGTTGCGTTCTTCGACGATAAAAAACCTAATCGTTTTTTTATAAATAAAGTTTCATGTGTTCAAAATTCGAACATGATGGCCGACGTCAGCGGCCGTCCAAAAAGATCCAAAGATATTTTTACTTTCTTAAAAATGGGTGAAGTACGAACAGTATAATCTATTGTTGGGTCCAAATCCAAGTAATGCTAATGCCGCCTTCGGTTTTATGCGTTTTGTAATCCCAACATTATAATTAGCTGTGGTTGTCGCCAAAGATCCTAAAAAGGAAACAAATAAAAAAGCAAACAGATTGTTACAAGTAAAATACTTATGCTAATATGCGTTATTTTGTTCTAAGGTATAGGTATCATAGAATAGATATACCAGAACAAACTAGTCTATGATTTTTAAATGAATCTACTCTCTCTACTAAAACTATCTAAAATCAGTTTAATATACCCACCTAAATGAAATATGTATTCTTACTTATGCTGTGAACTTATACATATTTTTATGTTAGGCATATTGAGGTCCGCATAGGCCGTGTGACCAATCAATGTCTACGATGTAACAAACGATGATTACAAAATTAATTATGTTCGCAACTATAGCCGTTTACATTTGATGTAATGCGACCTCAGATTAACAAAATTATTTAAAATCCTTCCACTTAATTATGCATTCATCGCGTCCGATGCACGAAATGAAACGAAATACCCCACAACAGGTTATCCAGAATATCCAGATAGCATCCGATTAAAAATTATATCTCGATGTTCTCACAAAATCATTCCAAATACGACCTTTTTACGTTTAGTGTAGGTGTTCTTTAAAAATACTGGCCGATAGATTAAGATGAAGATAAAGAAATAAAAATAAAAGGCGGGCTGTTTGAATAAAGAACGCGTCACGTCAAGTGAAACGTCAAATTGTGACAGTTTCCGCGCGGGCGAGCGTTGCTCCCGCCTTCTTGGAAGTATCATCAGTATGTTCGAGTAACCGAATGTTTTGCAGTTAATTTCACTCAATAAAAACAATTAAAGACCATTTGGGCTTTTTTTGGTATCCTGTTATGTGTGCGTGGTCAATCTCAGTGGCAACTGTACCAGAAACCTACATTCAACGATTTGTTTTTAAGGAAGTCCAACCGTTTTGTTTCCTAAGCGTGCTTGCGTTTCACTTTTTTTGTACGATAATATTATGGTACAAATTTGACGTAGGAATTTATGATCAACATAATCAATAAAAAATAGCATAGATTGAAACTTGATAGCTAGTATTAAAAGCGTACTACATAAAATGAATATGATGAACGGTAAAGTGGAGTGCGAAGGTGGTAGTCGGTAATTGATTTCTGTATATTTCATGTAGCGCATAAATTAAAAAGACAATTTGTTTATTTTACGTTGCCTAACATTATTAGTATTAGAAATGCACTTATTCAATAAACTTTTTGAAGGTGGTAGAACCCTTTTTCTATTTTCTATTTCGCCACACCTATTTCTACCTAATAACAGCAAAGTTAGGCGCTGCTGTGTTCCGTTTAGAAGGGTGTGGTAAGGGAGACAAACTTTACCGAGGCGTTTCAGCTTAGTCCTCAGGGGTGGCGGCGCTTCTGTGGCCGACCTCAGGTAGGAGTAACTAATCTTGTCTGGGGTTGATTGCAGATGTCCATGGGCGGCAGTAGCCACTTACCATTAGGTGGACTGCATGCTCATTGCTCGTCTGCTATTCCTATATTATAAAAAAAAACATACCTACGTCATACATGTAGGTACCTAAGATCTGAAAAAATATTCTTTACTTGGCAATACGTCTTCAACACAGCTGTCATCATTACCATAGTCAATTTTGCTATTATCGATTTATGAACGCTTCAATAACAGGACATACGGACGACATGGGACTGACGTATAGTACCACTTAACGGATGGCGAACAAACAAATTATATTTTCAAAATAATTATTTACGGATAATTGCGCTTTTGGTAATCTTTGTGGGAAATTCAGTTTTAACATTTGTCGACGTCTACATCGTCGGGACAAGATGTTCTTACAGATATTATAGGACACGCTCTTAGTAGGTGTGCCTTAAGATATACCTATTATCCATAGATATTTTTATTTATTTTTCTATAGAAAATCGCCCAAAATCAATTGTAACCGGGATTTGGGTCAAATAATTTACTAACATGGTTTTAACTATGGACTTATAATAAATAATTATAAGTCCTCTAGCAAATAGCTACGATTGTCATCGACTGACCAAATTCAAATAGAATGAAGTGAATAGTTTTCATAAGTAGCTAGTTATTTTTTGGAATATTAAAAAACTGAAGTGATTAATTAGACCGATTCAAAAAGTGAATACCATATTTATATTGGCCAAATTTACATAAACCCACAAATTAAGGTATACATCACAACAAAAGCACTCGAGCGTTACACAAGAAATATAATCCTAACGTCAAAAATGCATTTCCAACGGCCTCACCAAGCAATTAAGACAAAAATGTAACAATTTATTCAAATCCACATAGATGGAGCATTAGATTAGAAATACAAAATAATAAAGTACATAAAGTACCATAAGGTAGTTGAAAAGGGAAACGAACCGCCTTCCCACACCCGCGCCGTCTGCTCTGATTGAAAATATGGAATAACTTTGTAAACATCTTTGCCTTTGTACTGTGAGAGGTTTTGATACTTGGTTCGGTCGAGAACAACTGTCACGAATTCCTATATCAGAACCATTAATATATCAGTATATCATTAGCTACCCATATTAGAGGAAGTATGAGTTTCCACGACTTCTTGGTTGAGGCACCATTTTTTCGCCTATTTCTTCCTTTATTCTTCTTAATTTAAACTGTTCTGTTCTGCTTTGAGTAGTAAGGAAGAGAGACTTCGTCCTCAAGAGTTAGACATCTGTTAGCAATCGTAGTGATTCAATTTCTGTTCAGGATTAACTAAAGTCCAGCCGAAGCCACGCACCATCATGTAGACTAAGTACCTACATGCTCGTTTCTTACTCCTTTATTAGGAAGAAATTAGCTAAAGGTTTTAAAGTATAACTTGTTTTAACGTTTTAATCCAATATTGCATTTCCGCATACCTTTCACTCGCTCTACAATATACGAGTGAACGAGAAACATAAAAAAATTGCCATTTTAGATGAAAATCTTTATTGAATCAACTAATACGAATAGTGAACGAGAAACATACATAAAATTCGCTATTTTGGATCACAATCTTTATCGAACCAACTAATACCAATAGTTTCAAAATACTACAAGTACCAAAACCCTTCAGTCCAGTACAAACCGGGAGCCCAATGCAACGATGCGAGCTAACCAAATTACGGTTGTGAAGTGAACTATGAAAATAGGATTTCTTTACAACCCCCCTCCCCCCTTAACACCGCAGGTAACGGGTGGATTACGAAGATTACTGATATCTCAACAAGATGGATTCATAATTACTGGGTATATTTTTATGATTAAGTAATATCACACGTCTTAAATTGTATTTGGAGAATGTGCATATAAATTTTGAAGCCAAGATTGTACTTTCAGTGTATTAGTGTTTAAGGGTGGTACTTAGAGCTAGTGTAGGTAGACTAGGAAGGCACCTCAGCTATATGTATTTCTAGCGTGTAGCAGTTCTTGCATTTCAGTGGCGTGGGTGTCGGCGGCTAGTTGTTCATAGGTTGCAGTGACCATTTTCTAATTAATAAGTATATTTTGCAGTTTCTTTGGTAAACTTCCATAGAGCAAGCTGTCTGAAATATAGTTACTGTATTTTAACCTCTAAGGGCGAAGATGGAACGCCTGGTATAAGTTTACCTATTTTATGTAATTTAAGTTTCAAGTCGTATTACAGATGCATTATTATCTTTCTGGACTAAGCTCAAACGCCTTCTGTAGGTACCTGTCTTCCCCATACCCCTCAAATCATGAGTTTTTACGTTTTGACAAATATGACTGTAATGGTATTTGTTTACGTATTTGCCCATACAATTTCCAATCAGCGCCCCTAGCGGATTGTATCAGAACTATAGTGTCAGTAACGTAACATTAAATGTCTAAATTGACAAAATGGCACTTTATGTTTTGTCTCTTTTATGTGAACATGTTAAGCAGACAGAAGGACTTGAGCCCTTACTTATTGTTACGTCTACTCAGTCTACTGAAGCAAACGGAACAGAATATTGGATTGAGGAAACGTAACGTAACATTGTGGAATGTTTTGAAAACTCATGGTAAGGGTACTTGTAAGAACTAAAACACATCCCACGCTTAAAATTTTGTTATAAGACAGAAATGGTTGTAGCAGTAGTGGTATGGTGGCAGTCATGGTAAGGGTACTGGTCACTACCGCCCATGGATATCTGTAACCTGATGCCAATCACAAATGCAATACCACTCCTGAGGACTAAGATAGTTATTGGCCTCATATACTTATGCGTACACGCAAGAAGTTCTTCACGCTTGAAATTGATGTAGTTTCTTCCTGATCAACCCATACTGATTCTACCTGTATCAAAATTACTTAATAATTGCTAAAAAAGTTACACTTACAAATACACTTTCAATGCAATAATCTTCGATATACCGATTCCTTTAAGAATACTTTGTCGGTAGTTTTCTTTGTAAACACCGGCATATTTCAGCGGCGGCCTTTGCAATATGCGCTTGCGCAACAAAAGTGGTAGGTTTTGCTAATCTTCCATTGTCGACCATTATAACAAGTGTTTGGTTTGTAAGCATAGGTGTTTAGTGATACCGAATTTATTTTTTTATATTTCGACGCAAAAAAATACGATGGTTGTAGAATCTTTCGTGGTTCGATTTCGGAGGTACCATCACTACATCTATTTCTGTCTTATAACAGCATGGCTACGCGACTGTACAGATCTCTAAGTGTCCGCACTTTACCATGTCCTGTACCCTTACCATGAGTTTTTACGTTTTGACAAATGTGACTGTTTTGGTATTTGTTTACGTATTTGCCCATACAATTTCCAATCAACGCCCCTAGCAGATTATATCATAACTTGGAAATAGTATGGGCAATACGTAAACAAATACCAAAACAGTCATATTTGTCAAAACGTAAAAACTCATGGTAATGGTACAGTTTGCTATTTTAATGTGGTAAAAAAAGTAATATTGGAAAAATAATAATTGCTATTATAAGGTATTAAAAGATATAAATATACACAGTTAGTATAATTTATTACTTACAGAAACTAACAAAAGTGCTTGTTTAGGTACCTATTTAAAAGTATGTATAGCTGTTTGCCCCACTGCTGGACAACTGGGCCTTAGAATCCACTCCACCATGCTGCAATGTGGATTAATGACGTCTCTACATTTCAATACTAAAAACTCATATTAAGAAAATTGTGATTATCTTGTTGTTAAAGTGTACACTTATATTATATACTTAAGTAGTGTAACTTTTGTTCAATCTGTCTATAATAACAGAATTACTAATATATCTAATTTATAATATTCATCAAGAGTTGTTATGTTAGGTAATTATATCATTTGCAACTATCATATTTCTAACTTAAGTGTAATAAATAGGAAAACTAAGTTATAAGAATTATATATTAATAGTTAATCAAATTATCTAGGATTTATATGTTTAATTGTATTTATAATATTTTTAAACGCTATAAATTAATTGGATTAAGAAAGAAATGAATACTAATTCGTTGTTTATATATTATTGTATCAATATAAGAAAAATAATTTATAAAATTTTAATTATTTAAAATATGTGAATGTAGATATACTAATCTCAAATTTAATCTTATGAATAATTATATTCACGTGTTAATTATAAAGAACGCGTAAAGCGCCATCTACCGGGCGGTAGCGAAAGTATTTCATCTTATAAGCAACCCTTGCGAATTTTGTTTCCGGAGTGTCAGCCCTCCCAACCCTCTGTAAATAATTTCATGCGCTCCGAATATAGATGTCACTACAATTAACAATTTAAACTATGAAATATGAAACTTTTCTTTTCTATAACATTTCAATTAAGGAAACATTAAATAAAAAAAATTACATCAAGCCATTTTATAGTTTTTAAGATAAACATCAGCAATCCATTCCAATTGTGCCTCTATTGGGCCTCCTTTCATAACAAGAAAGTTAGTTAGAAAAGAAAATGTACGAAAATTAAAAGCAACACAATGCCTGTCATTGTAAACTATTAAAGCATTTTTTTTATTATATAAGATTGTAGTAGTACACGAGCATGCAGTCCATCTGATGGTGGTCATCGCTCACTATGGACATGTGTAATAAATTTCATATGGAACTGTGGTGTTTCCTGAAGCCTCTTGGAGATACGTTGCCATTCCCGAAGACTGTGATGGTCGCCTTATGTACCTACGTTAATCATCCACACACTTCTACCAAAATGTAGAACTTTAGAAATAAGTGTAGTGATGTTAACTCCCGGCGAATCCTATCGTATATTGAAGGTAGTAGAATCCTGTGTGGTTCGACTCCGGCCGCACCACCGCCACACCTATTTCTGCCTCATAACAGCAGTGTATTTAAAAGCGCTTCTTGTGTTCTGGTTTGAATGATGTGGTAAGGGAGACATACTTTTCCGAGGCGTTCCAGCTTAGTCCTCAGGCGGTAGCGGCGCATCTGTGACCGACCACAGGTAGGAATATCACCTCCTATCCTATCTGGGGTTGATTACAAATGTCCATGTGCTGTAGTAGCCACTTACCATCAGGTGGACTGCATGCTCGTCTGCTACTTCTATATTAGAAAAAAATATCGGTTTTACTATCTTTCAATATTCGAATTTGAACCTAAGACTTCAGCATTTAGGACCAACTCTATCTATCACTGGGCCAATAAACCTCATTCGTTATCTGCGAGCCAACTGATCGACCATTGAGCCCTAATTATAACAAAGGAACCAAAATAAAAATAAAGCGACACATTACAATAAATAGCCCCAATTCTGCCCTTGGCTTACGGGGTTGGACCCCTTTTTGAAATAGGGGTGCGCGGTGTCGAAAATTTTAGCGTTGTTATCGATAAAAAATATAATGCAACCCATTTTGACCTTTATATTTTAAAATAGTTTTTTAAATGTTTATAAAAAGTACATTCTTTGAAGATTTTTTTGACCGTCAGTATAATCTACAACCACTTCGGAACGTGTTTCGCTATGGAGAAAAAGCGACAAAAGAAACTCTATGACACACAACATATCCATAATAAATCATACAAAATGACAATCTTCGTCCATAGAACATTTGGAGCTGCAGCTATTTAACACCACACAATTTTATCAGTCAAACAATAAATTGTTTTATATTATGCTTTTTCACTAATCATTTGTTTAATAAACTTTGTAAACTATCTTTCTAATAAGATCATCTTATACCATATTGTCTTATCTTTCTGGTAAGTTATGCATTTGCAGTGGAATGGTCTATAGTAGGGTTTTGATCAATTGTGATTTAAAAATACTTTGTACTTAGTCTACATTACGGAAAATTCTCAAGCAAGTGTATTTCCTTAAGGTGTTTTCCTTTACCGTTCTAAGAAGTTATTATTTATTTCTAATATCTACATAAAACTAGATTTAAGTGGTTATGTGCGGCCTGCATAGGTACTAACACGTATTTGCTATTTGAATTAAAAAAATAAGTTTTTCCTGAACTCTTCGCTCTTAAAATTGTATTGCCCATCGGTTAGAACCCTTAAGCCTGCGGAGGGACGTAGGTTCCCTCTGCGTGTTCTACCGGCTTTACAACGGTGAGTGTTCTGAAGAACTGTTTGATCTGGTGCCTACATCATCATCTTTCATCGCACCAATCGCCGAAGGATGAAACTCTATACACATCAACTTGACCTATGGCGGTCCTCGACGGCTCGGTTTGCACGGTCATTTTTGCAGCGTACGCGCCCCTCCCTCAGGACTATGACATGGGGCTCTTCAAGAGGAGTGTAAAAAGAGCTCTTCTTCGAAGCCGGCGATGCATTGGCGACTCCTCTGGTGTTGCTAATGTCCGTAGGCGACCCGGTAGTCCGTCTGCCTTATCGTTAGGTTAAATATAAAAAAAGTTGTAGGTTACATCATTGGAGTTATAGCAAAGTATACTCTTATATGACCGTTGGCAGTTTTATAATATAGAAGAGATCCCTGTGGTTCGACTCCGGAGGAATCCATCATTGCCACACTCAATTTCCCATACCAATAGCAGTTTCAATTGCTGTTATTTTATAAGATCTCTTTCTGCTTAGTGTTTTTCTTGGTCGGTAAGTAGATTTAGTAGATACTACTATTAAAACTTTGGAATCAGTAATATTTTTTTAATCGTCGCAATGTGCCGCGGATGTCATTTCTGTAACATTATTGCCTGTTTCAGTAAGTTTTTTGTAAAAATGTTAAAAATTAGAGTAGAAATTGGTCACTACCTCTGAATTCTTAAAAATATTACTTAGGCGAGAAATAAGCGTATTTCAAACCGACTCAATCACCAATTAGCAATGAAATACATTATCGGATAACCATTAGGATCAAAATCCCTTGCATCATTAACTTAAAACATCGATTTAGTCCCTTCACTAATGGCGTCGGTCGCTCCTGATCCCCGATACAATTACACTCTGTGTGTAGACTCGTTACTGCACAATCTTCTCAACACACCGCTACACCTTCCACCCGAAACCTACCCTTAACTCTCCCCAATAAAACTCAATTTACCCCGACGGAACCACCCCCAAACTTTCACCTCTTTCAATAGGAGTTTAAACCTAAATACCTTGCGTAGAAAGCTTTCACTTTTCAGAAATTATTTTAGAGTCCCATCCGATTCAATCTCGGCTTAATTTAGAGTGGTTAGAGTCTGTTTTTCTTCCGTTTGTGCAAGTTTTTCCGAAGGCAGTAGGCTTAAAACTCTCGAAACCAATTCTCGGGGGCTCCAAAGGTTTAAACCCTCCAAACAATAGACGGAACAATTCGATATTTAGCCGATTATAAACGTTCTTCGTAATGCTCTTACCGAGGTGTGATTTTTGTCTCGATCCCCTAGAAATGTTGAATTGAACTTGTAGATATTGAATTCGCAAATTGGTTTTCTATTCCCTTATAAAACAGTTTATTTCGGAATTATGAGAGAAATCTAATTCCATGGTTAGTATATGTTCCCGATAAATTATGTATGTATGGTAATATAGACTGTAGTGTTTTTATTTTACACTTCACTACATTTTTTTGTTTTATGAGTGAAATAGCAGCAATGTCCAAATGTACAGACATCGTTAGTCGTTTCAGTGCAAGTGTTGTTTTCTACTTCAATAGTTAGAAAAAAAGTGCGTTTCTACTTATAAAACTAAGTTTGCAAGTCTCGTATCTCTTCCTTACCACACTTTTTCAAACAGAACACAGCAATAATGCACACTGCAGCTATATTTAATTAAGCAGGTATAGGTAGCGTTAGTGCCTCTATAGTCGAACCTCGATTTTAAAAGCGGTATGACTTACCCACATGAGTGTATAAGCTAATAGCTAGCCGATCATCTATGTTAAGGGTTAAGGGCGAGCGCACACGACACGCACCCAATTAAAGCGTTTCACGGTTGATCGGCGTACGCGCCGTGTACGTAGATGGAAGTTTTCTTAGTGGCTTAGTAATAAATTGTAGTTACTTTTGACGTAAAGATTATGAGCTGTATTGTGTATGTTTACTTATTCTTAATACTTTAAATGACTATCTTTCGACTTTTTAAAGGACAAATCAAAAATAACATATAACAATCTAATAAGATTATTAAGTTCCAAAATTATTTTATTTTCTAGACAAGTCCTCTAACAGAATTCCTGTAGGTGTATGAGATTGCTTACAATAAGTAGTAACATAAGGCATAGATGTCACATTAATGTAGGATAGAGCCAATAGACAGGCGTTGCAGGCACTTCTGGTTTTAAAACACGAGAAGGTTTATATACCTTAAAGATGTTGTAATAATGAATTATAGAAATGTAAAAGTGAGTTCTACCACATTTTTTCACTGAGTTTTCGTTAGGTTAGGTTAGGTTAGTTAAGTTAATAACAGTGTTACGCATTGCCGTATTTTGGTTTGAAGTGTGTAGTAAGGCTAAGTGTGTGTTTAATACTTATTCGAGGCGTTCCAACTTAGTCCTCAGAGGTCATGCATCTGTGGCCGACCTCGGGTAGGACTATAATCTTATCTAATGTTGATTATAGATTTCCATAGGCGGCAGTGGCCACGTATCATCACATAAACTGCATACTCTTTAGCTGTTCCTATAATATGATAAAGTTAATTCGCGTAGCTCTACATCGACGGGAGCTTACGCGTTGTTTTTTATTAAATAGTTTATAAAAATATCCATTTAAATTAATAAAACTCATCGTAGGTTGTATTTTCTTAAGTTATATTCACAATTAGTTTTCTAAAGTTGGATGCACATAAAACAATACTTGTATTTTTTTTACACGACTATTATTCCATACAACAAAACAAGGAGGTTATAGAGGATTGTGTATGTACTTTATGTAAGGTAATAAATGTACTGAAGTATTTTAAAGGTAAAATTAAGTATATTATAGGAGAGTGATACATATATTTCTTGATGTTGTAAGTTACTGCAAAGTGCAAAGCCAGATTGATAAATTTACCAAGATCTTATAATCACCAAAATTTTAATATAACTTTAAGCCTTCAGTAAAATCTGTAAATAAATAGACGCCTTGATAGAGTGTGTTTTGAACCAAACGCTAGATAAATAACTACTAGGTAGGTATATGGAGGTCTTTAATTTGTGTTTTAGAAATAAAAACAAAATAATAAAATATTGATTTTATTTTTTCACACAGTTATCTAATGTTAATTGTACAGATACCTTAGTCTGTGACTAAATGTTTTCATTTATTTATAATTTTCTCGCGTTAAAAGGCTCACTTTTTAATGGTTTATTAATAAACATTTTCTATTTACTTAATAATAAATATGTTACCAAAGATGTTATAAAAGAAACAACAATTTCCACTAGCTTCCACGTTTCTTACATATTTTTCACAACTTAACCGGCTTTCTAAACTTTTAACACCTATAATCTTATTTATAAAAGAAATTATAGTTTACAAATTATTTTTTTAAACTCTATTTATTTTCAATAACAATTTAAACACTGACGTTATTCAATACTTAAGTTAAAACAACAAGACGCACAATTTTCACGCGACAAGACATTCTACACAATTACATCTGAACATAACACTGTACTGAATAACTGAAACCACGTCACATTACAAGGGGCTCATAATAAACACCAAAGAATTTTATCCATGGCCACAATTTTCGATTTTCGAACGCCTCGCGTCGGGAAAATGCCGTCGGGAGGTTGCCGTCGGCCGCTAACGCCATTCTCCCCTCCACCAATGGTAGCTCAGAACACGCCCTACCCAGAACGAGATAGCAATATAAGGAAAAACTCACCGACAGACAAGGACGGAGCAGCCTGTGTGTGTAAAATGCGTGTGTTGTAACTCTACGGGGGAAATATGATGCATCGTGTTGTTTTAATATCGGTTACTCTTCGATTTATTTATGTATTTTTTCTGAAAGGTAAGGACTTGAGATGAAATTGTGTAAGTATCCGGACTAGTTTATTGAATTGCGAATAAGTATGTGTAATCCTATACGTTGATACGTTAGCCTTCATCAAAACAAGGTGATTTAAAAAAAGAATTCGCGCCAAGATGTTTACGACCACAGATTATTTTTTTTATTAAGTGTCATAAAGTATTTATTGTAAAGTTATATTTGGAACGTTCGAACTCTAGTCAACTTATGTGACCGGTCTATGTGTGGGTTTGTTTGTGTGTGTGGATTTCCACAGAAGGGGAAAGCGCGGGTTTCGTCGACGCACGTTTTGAAAATGGAATGCCCTTTCAAGTTTTTTTGAATATTCGGCCGCCGCCGCATTCTCATTTCTAAATTATTTCCAGTTTTGGAAATAATATTTTTAGTGCGCGCACCTTTTGTGTCCTTACATTGGATTTTAATATCGTTGTACCTATAAAGAATTAATGAAACGGCTTTTCCATATTATTTATTATTATATACTACTTGCATTTAAAAGTAGGTACGTTATTGTTATTATTAGTAGAAATAACACAAAAAATCTTTTTCCATAAAAGTTGTAAAAATCATTATATTTTTTTTATCCCTCAGACAATATAATTTTTATTAGGTATATTTAAGTAGGTATCTAGGTATTTAAATTTAAAAAAAATACAGACATACCCGCTGGTAAAATACTAGTGTATACTAAATAACTACTTAAGGCTGTTTACAATATACAACACTAGCTATGAAATCCATGCATACAATCAAACATAAGGCTTCGCCACGCTACATATGTTTTCATGGTAACTAATACCTATCTCCTCATGTTCCTGTTTAAATATATAAGGCTTTGTCTACATAGTTATTATGTCTTTACATAAATTTTAATTATGTGATGTAGGTTTAAAAATATTGTATTATGTTTTAACTGTAGAGCCTCGTAGCATACCTAATGGGTGTTACCTTAATGTTTGTATCCGTGAAGTCTCAGGTTTGAGTCCCGGCCAAGCTAAAAGTGAGGAAATTTAAGATAACACCGATTACTAATGTAGGGCTGTATGTGTGTGTGATTGTGGCACCCAAAACATAATGTTTAGTGTGACGCTATGAGTGTAGTGTAAAGTTTCATTTTCTTCTGATTTGCCTGAGTAAGAAACTGCTAACTAATTGTTCAGATTCGTACCGGCTGACTTTAATACAGGCAAACGAGGGTTTGAGTGATTTCCTTATATCTTATAGACTGCTTCATATGTTCAAATGTAAATGTCAACTCAAAAAACCGACTTATGAAAATTATATACACCCAAAAATTATACTGAACATGTAACTCTACAAATATTATCTACGAAGTGATTTAAAAACTTAGCATTATCTAACCTATAGGCATTCTGCCTCCTAATTCACTACTGTGTTCTAGTTTCAAGGATGTGATAAGACATTACTTTTTGGAGGCATCCCAACTTAGTCTTCGGGATTGGTAATCGTTTTGAAGGTGGTAGAACCCTTTGTGGTTGGACTCCGGCGGCACCACCGCCACACCTATTTCTACCTAATACCAGCAGCTGCTTTTAGGCGCTGCTGTGTTCCGTTTTGAAGGGTGTGGTAAGGGAGACATACTTTTCCGAGGCGTTCCAGCTTAGTCCTCAGGGGTAGCGGCGTATCTGTGGCCGACCTCAGGTAGGACTGTCTAATCCTATCTGGGGTTGATTATAGATGTCCATGGGCGGCAGTAGCCACTAACCATCAGGTGGACTGCACGCTCGTCTGCTACTCCTACTTATATTATATAAAAAAAGAACTTCAGATAGAACCCCTGTTATATGCGCATTTGATTACACATGTCCATTGTCCATAGGCGGCAGTGATTGCTTACTATCTAATAGCTAATTTCCAAGTTCTGTTATAATCTGCTAGGGGCGCTGATTGGAAATAGTATGGGAAAATACGTAAACAAATACCAAAACAGTCATATTTGTCAAAACGTAAAAACTCATGGTAAGGGTACAGGTAGACTACATGTTCATTCGCGACTTCAGTCTATTAAAAATACTTGAGTAGATACCTACTTGCCCTGTATTATTTAGGTTCTTTAAAGATGCCATTCATTATATAGCGGCAATATAATATTCAACGTTAATATTCCCCCAGTTATAACAGATGCAACATGATTATACATTCAGCGTTCTTTGTTTACAAATTCATTGCCATACTAAGGGTACATATCATTAAGCCCTCGATATTAAAACCATTGTTTTTGTTCGCCTTTTAAATAACTATGGGCTATGTAAGGGCGTAAATTAAAAATTATGCATACCTATTTATCTATTATGCATCGGATAGGAATTTTAAAATGGCTGATTTTGTTTGTAAACCTTAATTAAAAAGAATAAAAGTGTCATTGGGCGGGAATACAAATTGTTTATTCCAATAAAAAATACATATGACAGATTTTAACCAGCCAGTAGTTTCTAGGAACTTAAAATTCGATGCATATAAAATTTAATAAATGCGAATCATATATAAAAATAATATCAAGTTTTAAATGATGAGTATTAACCTAAAGCATTTATTTAATAATCTGTATAATAAACTTAATCTTTTATTCAGTGAAACAAGATGAAAAGTGTGAAAGAGTATTTTTTATCTGCATCGCTTGCTATAGTTTAAAAATATTAAAAAACGTTCGCCTATTGCAAAAGCGAGGTAAGTCAATACCGCACAAAAAAGCGGTGGTTTGCGGAAGATACCGCACGTCAAATTGGCCGCGTCGATCTAATCTGTAACCTATCGGTGAAAAGAATTCTCATCCTTTTTTAATGTGATACGTAAGGTGTAAGTTACAAGCGGTAGTACATTTTTATTTTATGTAACCTTATAATTATCTATATTACAATGCTATTGTTAGGAAAAAACCATGGTCGCGGGTCAGAATTTTTATTCTTTTTGTAAACATGTTGAATAGTTCATAAATTGTCATAGATTTTGTTTACGATGGATAATTAAAAGTGAGTATATAGAATTAACATACAGCCATATTCAACCCCAAAAACAAAGCGTACTTACTTTAAATATTTCAATACAATTAATACCTAATACTTGGAAGCATTAGAAAAAGTCACATTTTGTGCGGTCTTAAACATAGAAAAAAACAAATGGAAGATGCCTTATACCTTTTGTTATTCTTAAATCATACCTATAGAATAACTTACTTAATTAAAATACCTGAAGTAAAGTAAAAGTAAAAAACAGTTCGCTCCCTCTTCCACCTTAAGCCTGTCTAATCTATCGGCATGCACAAAGCATTCGTTACTTAGAGCGGGATGCTGTGAGCCGCCAGTGATGCGTGTAAGGCGGCGCAGCTGTGGAAGGGTAAGATCACTGCTCGTAGGAAAATTCGAAACTGTAGCGGCTTCGCAAGAAAGGTAATGAACTTTGAGGTTCAGTTAATCTGTCAAGATTCAAATTTACATGTAAACATGTTCAGTAAAAACAAATACACCGTATTTGTTTTTAACGTATCTTTTACTCACACACGTAACTTATGTGCTAGGAAGGAACTAAAAAACTAGGTTTATGCTTGTGGCGTCGCTTGTATGCAATTCTTATTAGGTAAGTGTTTGGGCGTTGTATAACACTTATTTATGTTTATAATAAGTCCAACTGTTTCATTGGTTTTTAGTTTACGGATTTGAATTAAACCAATTGCATTGTTTATGCTGAAGTATCATTTGGTCTAACGTTTCAAAAGATAAATTGAGACATGAAATTAACTTAGAATATACAACAATACCTTGTAGCAATGATAAAATTATTAATATGTTTGCCTGTATATTATTTAACAAACATACAATCAATCAAGCGCTCTAAATAATGCAAGTATACTTATTTCAAGTCTAAAACACATGAATGCTAGTACTTAATCTCCATGTAATGAAGTCTACACAACAGAAGCCAATAATCAACTCCATACAACAAAGTTCTTTTGAGACGAAATAAAATTGTTGCACAATAGCCAACGTCTACGCAATGTTACAAAACGCGCTCCAAGAACAATCCCTTACAAATGCGAAACTACAGAATAAATCTAGCGATGCGTAAATTAAGGATCCGACGCTATTCAGTAAAGGCATAAGTGCAAATAAAAAAAAATCTAAAGAAAATACCCGGCCCCGCGTATCTAGATGTCCCGCTGCGGTATACTTCATTGTTCTTAGACAAACACTTTCTTTACACGAGAAAAAGCATTATTTATTTTTTAGTAAATCACCCGCGATTCCATTGTGAAAAGCTTAGATTTGATGGTTGAATTAATTTGAGTCGAAAATTTCAAATTAGCGCAATACCGCTTTGTATCCGACGTACGCATTGTGTCTACACAAACGTTTTTACAAACTTTGTTGTGAAAACGCAGACCTTTTGACCCGTTTGCTCGCAAAATGGGAAAAAAGTAACGTCTCAATCAAAGCGGACTAACCAGCCGAGACGAATACCGTGACATGGTATCGCTGGCTCTCACAATAACTAAGAGCGAGCGTGAAATTAGGTCTGTATAATTTAGGGCTAAGTCATTGAGCGGCGAGCGGCGTGACGGTTGCCGCGTGGCTCGCATTGTGATGCGTTTTTGTTGATTTTAGGTTATGCGCTTTGGCGGGCGGCCGTTATGATTAGCGTTGTGCGAAATTAATTGGCTGTGATGCAACTTGTTTCGCTTTGTCGTGATGTTTTAATTCCGTACAGAATATTTGTTGATATGATTTATTGTTGTTCGGATTACGTGATATGATATAACAGATTATAAGTACCATTATTTGGTGAAAATTTATAAGGTGATGTATAACAGTTTTTGTTATTTAAAATCAGTCAATCAATAAATATCGTATAAAGTGTTGTTATACTTATTACAAATTATTTTTTTCCAATATGATCTTATATTCCTTCACTAAAAAAATGTTTTAACTCTATGGTGCCTAAATATAATAGCAAATAAAAGTCTTGGCTAAAATACAGATCTATTTAGAGTCAATAAATAGAATCTTCCATATCTTAGTTGAAGTTAAAAAAATCATTCCGGTCACTCAATCATCATAAGGTGGAAACAATCTATTTTAAATCAAGTGCCACCCCCAAGCATAAAATATCTCCTTAATTACTCTGGCCCTTGTGTCCTCAGTACCGGAATAGTACCTACCAAGACCGTTGTTTGACAAGGTTTGAAATTGACGAATCTGAGTTGACATTGGAAGCTTGATGGTTCCATACACAGGCAAACATAATTACAAATAAAAGGCATATCCAGAAATATAAGTAAATAAAGTATAAAAGCTTACCAAGGTACAGGACCTTGGTAAGATTTTTATACTTTTAATTTGAATTTACTTGAATTTTAATGTTTATTGAGCCATCCATAGATAGCTAACACAGTCTAAATAGGAACGGAATGGGTGGAACAGGGGCATTCCAACTTAGTCTTCAGAGGTAGCAACTGTGGCCGATCTCGGAAAGGCTTCAATCCTCGAAATCTATGTTTCATTACAAGTATCCTTGGGTGGCCACTTACGAGTAGGTGTATTGCATATTTCTTTACTTTACTACTTCAAGTCTTTACTACTTCTTTACTATTTCAAGTCATAAGTAGAGTTCATAAGTAGAGTTTTAAAGGAAAAAGGGCATCTTATAATATATACTATACAATATTAAAAGTTTATTTATATTTAAATATACTATACTATTACTACTTACTATATACTATTAGGTACAGAAGTAGTACCTAGTAGTAATAATAAGTACCTATACTATGTTAGATCAGGTCGTAAAGTGCATAAGGCGGTTTACTGCCGGTTTTCAAACGTTTATGTCCACCACGTTAAAGATTTGGCGGTTCAGCAGAACCGGCCCTAAAACTTTTACTTCGGACTTATCTTGTGATTTTATGAAAAGACCAATTATATGCTTACCGATCTTTTTCCTTTTAATTTTGTTCAAAGTAAGAGTTAAATATAATATTTTTAGTTAAAAAATATTTAAATTTAGTATATCTTAAATATTTATACTAAATTAAATTTAGTATAACGTAAATTTAGTATTTATTTTAACGTAAAAGTATGGTCTGATTTCTTAAATCTACCCTCTTATGTAGAGCCAATAACAAATGAATTCATAGACAATGAGATCCACGACAGATTGTCTAAAGTCATTTTCAGGCAGATATTATGTCTTCTTAACCAGAATTGAATCCCGAGTTTTCACAATTACAAGATTAGAACGGCTATTGGTCATTTATAATAAATAAAAAATAAAAGACCTCCAGAAAACAACGATGACAAAAACTTAAAACTGCAAACCTTTTTTTACTATTTCTAAAGTTACATTTTAATTTTTCCATTAAATATTAGACTTGTAAAACACACAATAAAACCATATCATTAAAGTATTTTTTAATTTTCATGTTTTATGTTCATTTCCATTACGTCACTTACAGACTCTACAATATAGAGTCATTATTTTCATTTATATTTAAGATTTAGTTGCTCTACATTTGTATTTTATTTATATTTATTAAAATTAAATAGTTATACGAAACTTTATAAACCACTTAAAGGAGATTAAAAGATCAAAAACACGGAACTGAGTGTACGAAATCTTTGGAATTCAATATTCAAGAGCGAAATGGGTGCGATTTATCAAATTCGGAACTCGAAATTCGAATACAAGTGGCGAAGTCATACAGCATGCTTCGCGAGTGCTGGAACGCGGTGCGCTAGTGGGCGTGAGTGTGTCTGTGTGCCACCCTGGGGTGAGGGCCCTAGGCCCCGCCCCTCCGATGCTCACACGGCTGAGTTGGAATCAGATGGCTCGGCCAGTCGCAAGCGAGCCGTGATATCGAGAACGGTTCGCAGCCTCCCAACGCGCCCTCACCCAATACTTAGACCATTCGATGATTACGCGCTACACTGGCCATCGGTGCGTTTAGAAACTTGTCAAATTAAAGAATTCCGGTTGCGGTCACGGTTCACCGGTTCCGATTTCGTGTACTTGTTCAGTGTTTTGTGGAACTATTGTGAATGCAACGTTGTGTACATGCCGACGCACCGCTACTTAGGTAGGTTCACGTTTTCACAACAATCACTTATTACTTAACTATTAAGATTTATAGGACCTAATTATAGCTGCTGTTTTACTATTATTTTACTACTAAATTAAAGCAACTCTACAATTTTAAACAAATTTACTCAATTTTGGTTTTTCTCTGGTTTTCAAAAATAATCCTCTTTATAGAAAAAGTAGGAGATGTTAAATTACTAAGCAATGATTGATCAAAATAACATTTTTCTTGTCTATTCCTACTCTACTTTACTTATAAAATTATAAACTTACAACTCCAGTGCAAAAATAATAACATTGTTTATTAATGCTTACACTTAAACAATGTTACATTTCTTTTTTGTATCAATTGTAGGAACAGAAAAATTTGGAATTTAACAATTTTTTTTTTACTTTTTTAAAATGCTACGTCGGTGAAATAGCGCTTCTATTTGCAAGTGTTACTTGATGTAGCATTGTTAAATGGTAATTTGGATCCATCCCACAAATTACCCATCAATGATAATTGAGATTAAGTATCTTGCGTTATTTTATAAATAAAAACATCTTACACATACTATATTCAACACAATTTTAGTAAAAAGGAAACTTAAAAAAATGTTACACACAAACTTTCTTTGGTGCTAAAAACATTTTTTACTTGAAATATTGAAACTAAAAGAAAAGTATTGTTCAAATGTTTTTATTTTCATAAATAATGAAGTTATAAATTAAAGATTAAATCAACTCATCATAAAATGTCTATAGTGAATTTGAAAGAATAAGTAAGAATTTTTAAAAATGTTATTTTGATTTTAAACTTGTTTTTCGAACTCTACACGACACAAACTGATTGCTGTTCAAGCCATTCAGTACAATGATTGACAAAAATTACGTCTTAAAATACATTAAATATATTTTATACTATTCAAATATAAATTTAAACACTTTTAACAAATTGATCTACCTGTCGAATAGACCGTTTAAACCACCCTATTAGTGTAACATGATATTTTTGTTTGGCTGATACTCATGCGGGATTCCTTAAATGTAATCGAAAGACTCTACCCGACTCTATTGTTGCACATAATTTGTAATAGTAAACATTTGGGCGTATTGTTAGTTTTTTCAACATTAAATTTGTAATCTGATAGTTATTTTTCACTCAGTAACAAGCAATTATTCGGACTAACGCATGTCATAGAGTTACGGGATGGATGTTTTATAAATTGAAATTTATAAAACTTCAATTTAAAATTCGTAAAATTAAAGGAAATAACATTATGCAAATTTGAATGCCATTAAAATAATAAAATATGACATTAAAATATTATATACAAAAAGATAAATTACTGTTCAAAAATATTTTAAGTCCATGAACTTTCTTTAGAAAACGTTCTTAATTTTTCAGCAGTTGAGAAGTAACACATCTTTTTAGTAGAAAATATTTTTAACCAAATTCAGTTTTATAAAAGTTTTTACAAATGTAAAAACTTTTATAAGACTAATCTTCTTTTCTAATATTCACCTTTTATAAATACTAAAATTATATAATTATGATTTTACAACTATAAATACGAGTACAATTTAAAATTATGCATTTCGAAGATACGAAAAATATTTTTGAATAAACTATATATGTTACTTACTCATTTAATGTTATAACTTAATATAGCAAAAATAAAAAAGCCAAAATATTCCACATAATTATTATGATTTAGTAGTAGGTAAGTGCAGTTATATGTTTGTGTGAGTTTGTATATTTAATAAATTTCCATTGTACATTTATTTCTAAAAACTGTTTTAAAATAAAAACGTTTTGTATCGTATTATATTCAAGTTATTTAAAACATACGGAAAACAAAGTAAATGTAGTAATAAAATAGAGTTTGTAATATCGTCTTTGAAATTATGCTAAACAAAGATTTCCTTAATATTATTCGTGACGTATATAACTTACAAAATCGGTTATGTTCCTAAAATCATTGTTGTATTACTTTGCCAAGTAAAGATATTTCTTAAATCCTGAAATAATAGTTAGAAATATGTTATTTATTCCTAATATAATTTTGAAACAAATAATATGGCATTTATCATATCAATCACTATAAAAAGTGATTGAATTTTTAGCTATAATTTAACAGTATTTACAATAATTTCACATTTATTGCACCTATAAAAATCATTATTGATTTTGCAAAAAAAATTTGCAATTTTTATGTAAATAAAAAATATAAACTAACTTTATTTTGAGCTATGAAAATAATAAGTCTACTGCATATTATGATTAAACTGTTAGTATAGTAATAAATACTTTTATAAGATTTATTGTATGTAACATATACATATCGTAATTAAATTTACGAATGTATATATAAAAAGACAACAATGTAGACCTTTGATCCCTGCCGAAAGTACTTCCATTGTAGGATTGGACGTCCAAAATGTGTAATTTCGTTAAATAGAGATCTCCGAGTGTATTGTGAATGGCAAATAATTTTTGTGGTAACCGATACTCGGGCACAATGGATGACAGTGATGTGGGGTTTGCATGTCGGCCGTATTTGCTTTTTTAACTAATGTTGCTCTTCGAATGAACGGTTAGCGTAGATAAACTGAAATGTGTTGGTACTTTTGTGGTGTTACTGATGTGGATTGGAGACTAGTCGTCATTAAAGTCCTTATGTATAGAAGTAAATGATTATAAGAGCTACGGTAAAAATATAAAACAGTGTGCCTAAAAGTCAAATTTTATGTGAGTTTACTTGAACCATATTTTTAAGTTTACTGCATTTTTTTAATAAATAAATTTGTAAAACGCTTGCTCCATATATTTTTTTAGTTTTTACAGATAAAGCAGTTCATATAACGTAAAAATGAATATTGGATATGTTTATTCCGCATTTCTAAAAAAAAATACAAACAAATTTGTAAGTGGACGTGAATTGATTTATCTTGCTGATATCACATCTGCAATAAACGATTAGGCAATAAAATGTACAACATGCCATAGAATCACTCGACAAAAACGTCAAATATGAACTTTTACACGCACGCCGACAAACACATTTTCGACAAAAAGCCATCGTGAAATCAATAAATCGAATGTAGAGTCAATTCAAGCGTTCCGACAAAGTAGCGAAATACTGCAGCGAACAACAGCGCTCTATTATTTATACTTCAAAAGCCAGCATTCGAGTGTTGACAACTCTATTATGTAACAACTCTCAGGGGTGTCTGTCGAGTGTGACAATTTTTTTCACGTATTAATGACATATTTTTTGAAAGAGCGACACAACCATTGACAGTTTTGCAAGTTCTCATACTGTCATTACACGGTGCTAAGCGATTCCGCTTGCTTAATGGTCCCTCGGCAATTGTAGAGAAAGAAACTATTGTACTTGTAGTGTCTGATAGAAAGTGAAATGTGAATAATTATTATAAAACGTTTTGCTACTAAATTAATTTGACATAAAATGTATAAAATACGTCTTTTAACTTATTGTACGAAATTATTTAATGTTAACATTTAAACCGTTACAATTAAGCAAATGAAACATTAAATTCGTAATATTACTTTATAATCCATTTTGCTCTCATTTAACTGTACTTTTAGAACGTTTCAAACAACAGTTAGGGATATAGGTAAAAGTGGATAAGTGCAAACGTTTAAAAAATATACTTAAGATAAATAAGTTGGTACTTTATATAAAAAAATAAGTAATATAACAGATCAGACTATTCATTAGATAAATAGTAAATAAATAATATATTTTAAAGTTATAAATAACAAATAATTTAATATTGAATATTTCCACTATAGGTTGGAGAATATAATAGATTCACATCAAATAGGTACGCAGAAGTGCAACACTGTTTGTTATCAACACTGTTGTTATTATTCCTGTTGTCACGATAAAATAATGAAAAAAAAATCTAAAATATACGTGGAGACATATGATTTTCTTCACAATTGACTAGAGGACTAGACTATGACCTAAATACCTAATAAGAGAAAACCAGTGACCAACAGAGAGACAGTAAAGACGATATAATTTTCCCTCCAAAAACAGAATATAAAGTTGATTTTAATCTTCTTAACCCAATACAACTCCCAGTGTTACGATATCTAGTTTTTTTCAGACAAAAATAATATAATCCATATGGGCTCAAAATAACACCTCCAGGTTTCAATAGCCGACATCAGCGCCGACGATGAGGCTTAATAAGGATTAAGATAGAGCCTTTTTTAAAAGTAAAGAGCTTTCGATGTATCGCTCTTATGGTGTTCTTTATTTTGTAAGGACGCATCCATTTATGCTCATTGTCTCTGAAATGACATTTAGGATATTCAGTTTAATTTAAATTATGATTTTATTTTATTTTTAGATGCTATCAGTTTTAATTAACTGTTGTATAGTAAATTGATTTTATTTTGGACGTTATTCACATTATTTATTATAAAATCTATTATGAACTTGGTCTCATGTATAGTTCTGAGTATATATATTTACTTTAGAAAAAATAATAAGTCCATAGTAAAAAGTTACTAATGTTGAGCAAAAATTCTCATAATATACTATTTCCAATCTCTGTATTATATTTATACCAAATTCAAATATCATATAAATTACTACATATTTTTTCGTTACGTTCTCGAGATATCTTTTTATAATAAAACATAATATAGTATCTACCACAATAAGTATATGTCGGATTTTTTGAAATTTGTCAAAAATTATATAAATCGTTAAGACGAATATAAATACAGATAGTCTTACATTTATAATTATATTATATTAATACATATATTGTATGCTTAGTGTGTCGTAGAGTCCGTGGTAGTCGGTTCAACCAAAGATAGTATTCAATACGCCACAATGGTAACAGATTGATTTATCGTGCCGACAACCTGTGTACACGTCTCTACAGTAGAGAATTAAATGTAGAGGCAGCAGAACAATTAAATGTTTTATGTGAGTGTTGCAAAGTTGATGAAGGTAGAGTTTATGAAAGTGACACAAGCAATTGATTTGTATTAGGTATATCCCATAAAAGTAGTAAATAAAATATTGATATAACATACAATGTGGTATGCGTGGTAGAGTTATATAGAGTAAGGAACATCAGTACTCAGTAGTAATTTTATCGCAATTATTTACACTACATAGTAGAAATGGTTCTACATTTAGGTCTAATGGATGTAGGAACCCATTATTTTTTTAAGTTCTTTAATACCTCTCTACACACCCGAACATTGAAACTTTTTACATAAGTTAAGAATGTGATACTTGATAAAAAAAAAAAATTAAAGCTGGTTTTAGATTCAAACATATTAGTGACATAACACATTAGTGATACACTAGTGTTTTAGGGCAGAAATATTGCTGTGGTAATAGAGATGAACGAATGGCTCTACCTTGTAAACATATGTAAACAGTTAAGAAATTGTATCAGTTAAATAACGGACATTTATTCACAGAACAATTGTATGGTTTCTACATAATCATGTTTTATCTGCACTACAGTTATTGCAAAAACGTGAATGCAGAAGTAATAAAGCAATTGTGTAGAGCTAATAAATGGCTAAATCAACGATAGAGATTGGAGAAATCAAATGGGTAATCGCTTTTTGTAGCGATGTTAGATAACTCTATTTTATAGTTATCTTATGATGTATGAGAACTGACTGTCTTGTCGTGTGTATTAGGGTTTGGTTACGATGAAGTAACTTGAATAATATACAAGTTTAAGTGTAGGATATTTCATGGTTCTACTGTGGCTGCTCACACCGTCATACTTGGGCTCTAGCAGACATGCTATTTTTAATATCGTCAACACATTTCAACTTCATTATCGACTGTTACTGATTACAAGTTACAGATTTTGTGATCGATCTTAAATGGGACTGAAACTAATTTTGAGGTTGTTAACAAATGCCTTTCCAAATAACTTTTCTTCAAGTTGACGGCAAGCTCGTTTGCTAGTTCAATGTTATAAAAAAATAATTATATAACTGACATCTGTACATTATGCGTTTTGGCGCAATTCTCTGGAGTAGCAGTTACGTTATTTATTTGTAAGACAGTTTGGTTAATTGCAAGAAAAATGGATTTTTGTGGTTCTAACTAATGTGCATAAGTGAAATGAAGTAAATGAGAATGATCAATACAAAAAATTGTTATTAGCAAAAATTAAGACGTCTTGTGTGAACTCGGCTTTATTTCAGGAGCATAATAACTGTTGTAAAAGTGATTCTTAATAGAATTTTGTATAGAAATAATTCAAAGCGCTTTTTACAAAATATCTTCTATACAATTATAGTATTCTTTAAAATTACCACAACCATTAATAATATGGTTCAAAGTGCCAAAAATTGTTTGTCATTATTAGTCATGATCTTAAGATTTTTCTTATAAAAGATAAAATAGATTAACTGTACCGATGTTTCTGCTGACGGTATTTTTTGAATCGGCGTAACGAATCGTTAACCGTTTTTTGCTGGCCATACAAATAAGACGGACGGCTAGATCAATGTCCTAATTAATTTCTATTAACTCAACGTCTACTGTGTTATAACTTCAAAAATGTTTATGTACCTATATGATGGAATGTCTGTTGACTTACGAGACATATAGACTCGTACATATGAGGCGATATCTTAGTCCTCAGAAGTTGTAACACTTCTGTGATCGGCTTTAGGTAGAACCTATGTTGTAGTGAAGTTGGTTACAGATGACGTTCATTGCTACTTCAAGCATATAAAAATATCTAGGTGTACGGCAGTACGTCCACCAAATTCCAGGACATATACTTCACGAAAGGTATTTAATTTTTAATCAGTATTATTTTAGATCAATATTATAAATAGCTAAGAAAAATTTATATATATCTGTTATTTAGTGTAATTTGGGTGTCATTTCCAAAATTCCTCTCTTAGACTCATCTTCGTTATGTAAAGAGCCAGTTAAATCATGTTTCTGGACCCACCGGTTTAAGTTATGCATTGTCTGTCAATCAGTCAGAGTAAATTTAATTATATTGATAGCTATTCACTTTTATCACATTTTTATGCAAATGTGACTTGAATTTGATCTTGATTATCACCTGCAATAACTTGTCAGTAAGTCGACTTTTCACCTGATGTTAAGTGATATACTTAAGCGGTAAACTAGAATTAAGGTTTCTGAAGTCAGTCATATTGCTACTTATGATATAGAAATAGCAAGTTCATCTGAAGAGTACTGCTGCTCATGGAAATCTGTAACTCCAATAGAATAAGGGTTCTATCTTTAGCCGATCTCAGATGCATTGCCATTATTCATGGTTCATGTAAGTTAGTCAGCACTCCCTTTCAAAGACTAAGTTTATATATGCATGATGTTCCAATAATACTTCATAGTAAACATTGTTATTATGAGGCAGTTACATTATACTTCGATTAGTTATTTTCCATCAAATAAGGAAGAAGGAAAAATTAAAAAGGAATTTTAGATAACTTAATCTTAAGTTAATAACGTAGAACAAAAAAATCATTTACAGAGTCAAAATATGTAGTTCTAGAAAGCTGATATTTATTTCACGTGCCAATAGTTTGCAACACCGGAGTTTCTTTTAAAAATGTTCACTACTTTGTGGTGAATTTAAATAAAAATAATTGCAGCCGATTGTCAGTCGCTGTGAAGCTCTAGGGTCGGTTTCAAATTATAAACGCGGTTATTTTCGTGTATATCGAATTGTATAAAATGAAAGTAGAACATCAAACGGAATGTATGATACTTGACAATTCAAAGAACCCACTAAGCGCTGCATTCGTACTAACTCTAAAACTTCGAGCGTCACATCACTGTTAATTATGTAAGTATACAGCGGACTGAAAGAGCCGTGCTCCTGTTTTTTTATTTTTTTAAACGCAGTGAAAAGGAAGAGCGCCTTTGACGTTTGCAACTTAGACGCGTAAGTGCTCGTGGAAATAGGTATATGTTTTGTGTTGCACGGGACGCACGTGCGTACGGCACTTTGATGTCATTACAGATACAAAATAACGGACGAAAGCAATCAGCGAATGTTGCTTTAATTGTAACTTCAACTGTCTATTGGGTTCGGTCTTAGAATGAGAAGGGTTGAGCGCCAAGTGCAGGTTTTCTCACGTTGTTTTCCTTTATCGTTATAGAAAGTTTCAATTAATTTCGAATATGCTGATGACTTTAACCACATTTTTAACGCATACTTACTTATTTACTTTCCTCTTGAGTAAATTACTTTTATGCCAGTGCCCTATTTTTGTCTATTTTAAAAGATATTGATATTTAACTGATGCCAAAGCTCCAGTTCCAACAGTAAAATACATTCCAAAGGATTTACATTTTATTCAGTAAAAGTTATTGTGTTATGAGTATCTTAATAACTTATATATGCTTCTAGTTACACACATTTAAGCTTAAAAGTCACTAATATACATTGTTTTTGTATCTGTACTAGTAAATTCGAACTAAACTACAAATAAATACACTTCAAAACTATTGAAAAACAAAACATGTTTTCCCATAAACGCTAGCGAAAATAGCCTAGTTTAAGATAAATGCAGGGATTCGATTAGGAAATCTATTCGTTTGAGTAAAGAGCGGGCATTAGTAGCACCTGCGAACCGAGTAACGACGCTGAATCAAAGTGGGAGCTAATGAGGTGTGCGAGCGAAACCTGCCAGACATCCGATCTTTAGAACTCATGGATACGTTTAGTGCGGTGAAATGGATTCTGACGGTATACGAATTTGGATTGGGATTGTGATTGGTATTTTAAGGATTTTTAACGTTAAAAATGATGCATTTGGGTATTTCGACGCAAAGTTGTAATCATAGCAAAATTTAAATACTTATATAAATTTGTTTTGTGTATAGAGGCATTTTAAGGAATCGTATATTGTCACAATACTAAATCAAAGTGGGGGCCAATGAGGTGTGCGAGCGAAACCTCCCAGACATCCGATCTTTAGAACTCATGGATACGTTTAGTGCGGTGAAATGGATTCTGACGGTATACGAATTTGGATTGGGATTTTGATTGAAATTTGAAGGATTTTAAACACTTGAACTCGGAAGTTTTTAAACTTATTTTGCCAGTCACCCACTTTGATAATCAATTACTCTGTAGCACTCCCAAAATTTTAAATTTCACCACATATTGAAGGTCACAATCGTAATAATTACCTTAATCTAATTATAGCAAACTACTTTAATTTAAGGTGGTAGCAGACTTTTCTGCTATTATAATAATGCCTTAATTCGTACATTCTCCCATACCACACGTTTCCAACCAGAATATACTAGCGCTTGAAATATATGTGGATATGGTGTCCCGAAAGTCGAACCACGAAGGGCTCTTTGATAAGAATAACCAAATCGACAATCCAAACGCTTGCAAGGCTAGAATTTAAAACGTTGGCACTGTTTGGCATTCGCGGTCTTTGACGCTGCGATAGGCATTTACAACGAACTTTTTACATTAAGATACTTTAGTCGTCATTTTTGTCTAGTAATGCTTTTTTAAGCTTAATCACCATATTTGTGTCCTATTAATCCAAATTTTATCTAACTTTTGATGAGTAAAAAAAAAACAAAACTAAGTAGATATATAATATAAAGTCGGTTTTTTTTCTAAATCAAGGCGAGAATATACGCAAAAATACTTATCTTATTTTTACAAAAAATATAATCTTAATATCGTAACTATGTCGTTTATATGTATAAAAATATGTAACTAAAAAAATATATATTCCCTTAGAATAACGAACATTAAAATATACACCTATATATAAAGATACCCGAAATCTTTCAAAGGTAGAGTTTAACACGTCTGGTAGAGAGTAGACTGTAGGTGGTGAATTTACAAAGTTGGCATCGTCTTGCGCGCTGTTTGGCATGCGCGGTATATGCCGCCCTGACTGGCAACCAGAAACTTTTTTCTTTTCTAGACGGTTGTCATATTTGGATGTATTTTCTTTTTCTTTGGTTCTGTGTTACAATAGTTTTTGCTAACGACAAAGATACTTACCTATAATATTATTTTATACATGATTTTTTTCAAGTCACAACAGTAAAATCGATTGATATTGCTATTATTAAATCGAAATTAAAGGAATATAATTTAATATTTTTGTAACAGAAAGAAACAAACTCCCGGACCTAACCGTTGACATATCGTAAAATTTAATAATAGTTAACTGATAAAAATATTTGTTTTGGAAATTGATTTAAGAATAACAAGTATGGCGACAGTCAAAATCTTCGCTAGGGTAGAGTTTAAAACGTTTGGTAGAGTAGACTTTGTACGGTAGAGTGCTTTGCATGCGGCGCAGCCTTTGAAGCTTAGACTGCCACTTACAACGGAAAACTTTTATTTTTACTTTTTTTCAACATTCGCTAACATTTAGGTACATTCACTCAGCTTTTTGAATATCTAGATGAGATGTAGAGATAACATTTGTGGAAATATCTGAATAGTAGTAACTTATTTCTGAAGAAGGATTCTATGATATAAGTGATTAGATTAGAAGGAGTTAAGTGATAAATAATATCTAAAAAAATCTTAAAATAAATGTAGAGTCGAAATTTAATATTTTTTTAGGAAAAGCAATTCTTTCGAATGTGTCATGGTATTTACGACATACGGAATATTAGTCTTTGACATACGTGTAATAAGTATTATATGTAATTCATTGCAAGTCACTGGCAAGTGAAACAGCAGATCATATGAAAATGTAAGAAAAATAAGAAATAGGCTGAAAAGTATTTTTTTAACTTAAAATTTTAAATCGTGCAAACAGCATTGCAAGTTGTGGCTTTGATGCACTCAGCCGGCCACTTACAGTAAGAAACTTTTTAACATCCACCAACATTTAGGTTTGCTTAGCTTTCCCGTTTTTAACTAACTCTATCCGCATCAATATAGAGTAAAACTGAAATCGTAGTTGAAATGTCTAAAATTCGTATTTGATTGTTTTTAGATACTATCTATAATTTCACTTATTCTTTGATTAAATAGTGTGGCTTGATAAAAATAGAAAAAAAATGTCTTACCCCAAGTGAAGTTTTGTCTCTATGTAAATAAGGCTTGATTAAAATTGATAGGTTCACGCGGAACAAGCAAAAAAGAAGAGTTTATAATAAGAAATGTATATGGTTATTTTTAGACTTTTAAATTAGGGAAACTTCTTGATTGCCCATGCGTATCATATTATTCTGAGGCTTTAAAAAATAATGCTACAAAATTTGTCTTAGTATACCTCTCCACACAAAGCACATAGCAAATAGAAAAATATGCAAAGATAATAAGATAAGAGACCCTAAAATACACGCAGAAATAGATGTAGGCAGAAATATCGGTGGTGATACCGCAGACAAACGTAGAGTTTCACCACCTTTAGTGGCTATTACAGAACTCTACATTATGTATGACCTTGTCTGATAAGTTGAACAAATGAAATTTAATCCAAGTTTTGCTCGCGGGCTCTCCCTGCGGTATTAGTTTTTCATTTAAAGTTTTCAAGTGGATTTAGGTCCAAAAATATGAAACTTTGGTCGGAAAGAATTTTTGAATTGCAAAATGTTATATTATAAGTACTAAGAGTACCTATAGCTTCCTATCAAAACGTACAGCATCGTAAATTCATTTCTGTCCCACTGCTGTGTACGAGTTTTTGTTCAGAAAATGGGTTTGGGCCATACCCCACCACGCTCAAAGTGCTGGGTGGTACACACCAACAACTTTTTTCTAAATTCCAAGAGAACTTAAATATAATCTTATACATATTATTATTTATATATCTCTTATAATATTACGAAAAATAAATTATGCAGTATGGTTACACCTTCAATTTCAATTATGTTTGTAATTTTTTGACATTTCTTTTTCGATTTTTATCAATTTGTAAGCCCTCTACCAATACACACAATATTTTAATAATCAGTAGTATATTTATAGCACATATTTGACGACCTCACAAACTCCTACATTTCAGTCTAGTAAGACCTAAGCTTTCCCACCAGTTAAGCTATGCACCTAATTATACTAATTAGAAACAACTTTTTGTACTCCGTAACTCGATACAGGCGGGTGTTCAGATAACGTATAAAGCGGCCGGCGATCGCATCGCGAGATAACACGACGTTTGATGGAACGTGATGTATTATATTTGTTATGATGAAGCCAGTTGCCACTGCGAGAACTTTACTTTCGCTTTGTATGGACGTAACCTTATTTTTACGGTTTAGTACCGTTTCGAAGATTGTTTTTATGTTGAAATTTAATGTATAATTGATTTATTTTTTTATCAGATAACGGTTTATAAGATGTCTAAAGATTATCTAACTGAGATCTAAAAAGCACTTAGAACACTGTGTGTTTAGCTAAATCCAAAGTGTGTAACAAAGTCACCCAAAAAATAATCACATAAAAAATAATAAAATTTGTAGGATCTACTTTTGTACACTTGACGTAGTCTCTTTGACTGAAGACTTAAAAATTAAACACTTTTACCCACACCCAAAATTACTCAAATTTGTAGCGGTCCCCAACTTAGATGCTTGACATTCATCTAATTGAGAAAGTGACTAACTAAAGCCAAAGCGTGTCACAAAAAATGATTAAAATTTGTAAAGTCCAACTTAGATGCTCTACATTCGTCCACTTGACGCAGTCCCTTTGACTGGAGTCTAAGTGAGTCACAATTTGAGACCCCCGAGCCAGACCATTGTACGTTCGAAGGGGAACGTCAAAGGAAGTCATTCGATTGGGACTTGAAAAGATCAAATACATCGCGCGATATTTGAGTACCTGACTTTTATGAAACGATATCCGATTTGCTTATAACTTATAATGTCGTTAGAAGTGTATTCTCTCGCGATTTTCCCTTTGCCAATCTTGTGAATTTAAGCGAGTTACCCCTAATAACTTGTCTGAATGTGAAACGTGGATAACAACCGTTAGGTGGCTCTGAATATATCTTGAAAAAAAGTGACGAAAAACTTTCTTACGTTGGTACGCGGCCTAAAACCACAAGTTTTAGATCACGATGACATCTTGCTAAAAGAGGTAACAGATTGTGCATCCATACGATAGTTAGAATTATTACTTTTGAACGTAAATAAAGTGATCTCTATCATATATCATTTTAATGAGAGCTGATCAATGGTTAGGCCACCATATGGTTTTTTTTGGGGAACCAACTATTAATAGTATTTCTTGAACTGTTTTTGTAAAATCTTAAATTAATGTAAATAGGATTGTCCAAAAGTCTATATTACTAGGTATACCTTTGACATCAGAAACACTTTTCGCAAATATAATTACGTAAATAAAGCCTTACCTATAGGAATCTTAGAATCTATTTAATGTACTTAAATGGGATAAAGCTATATTAACATGCAATGTAGAGTACGTTAAAAATAGAGTAACGCATACTACTTCTTTAACTTAATAGGTAAAAGGAAAAAAGTTTCCCTTTAATTACTTTCTTCGTTACGCAGGCGCTTGTTACAAAAAATATATAAAATGTAACATAAAAAGATAATTATGATAATATATCCTTCAGAAAAATAAGTTCGATTAATATTTATTAAAAATATATATGTATATTAATTTTATTAAGTAAGATTCGATTTAGTGAAGGTTATATTAAAATTCAAAATATACATACTAAAATTATTTGATAAAAAATTAATTATTTTCTTTTTTCTTCAACTTTTAATTTTATTTTTGAAGACTGCTTGAGCTTATAACGCTAATCCTGAATTAAGCCATTCAGAGACTTTCTCTACATAAAAAGTAGAGCCTTTACGAATTATTTCAGCATAAAATTAGTAGAATGAAAAGTAGAGACGGTTTATTTACCTGCTTTATATTTATATGTCATTTGTATAAATCTAATATGTGTACCCTTTTAGAGTGAGATTTTGTCTAGTGTTTTCTATCTTTAAGTAGTATACATGTAAATTCTAGCCAGTAACATCATATACTATATCATATACGTATGTTAGATTCGATTAAGACTAGTTGATTATATGCCCCATGACATCGAAACAAACTGATATTCCCTATACTACTAATAGATTGGCAACTAAATTCCCGCCAATTTTAAGGGTTGATGTAAATGAAATCCAATATAAATAATTGACCAGTTTCCTTTAAGTAGTAGATGAAACAGATAACAGTACTAATGCAGTGTGTACGTTAAAAAATGTTCTTTGACCTCAACAACTCACTCAATAAAAAATACACCGACAGATTGACATACGGTTCGACTACCGTTCGGTTGCCAGCGAGATGGGTGGTGCGCTCCGCGTGGTATCGTACCATCTCTCTTCATTATCCATCGCTCATCGATCATTATCATATCACGAACGCCGCAACTATTTGTACTATGCAACAATAGATGGCGCTTTCCAGTAACACAATTCAGCAGCATCATCTACCAATTAGCTTCGTTTGTCTCTTTCATATCTACGTTTGTAGCGTCCGTTGAAACGAGACGGCGATAGGCCTTAAGTTTTCAAAGAAGCGTAAGCGAGGCTTGATTGTAATTGATGATGCGATTGTCTAATGCCGCTTTGAGGTCAATAAATTTCTTCAATCGTGAATCTTTGTTTGCAGGTCACGGCGCGGAGGTTTCGCGATAAGGACTCCTATACACGTCGCGTCCGGGAATTACTTAGTCATTAACTTTAACGGGGAATTTAAATTTAGAATTGACTGATATCAGTGTATAGATAGCCTAAGGGACTTGTAATGTATGTCAAAGTTACATGCTTAACGTAACGTTAGCATTATTGATACGGGATTTTTAAGTGTAGCAATCTGCAGTTGTGATTTAGGTTAGGTTAGGTTAGGATAGGGGCGAGTGGGGTAAGGCCGCGTGGTGGCGCTCCACGGGGGCTGGGGGCGGGCCGCGCCTGCGCCCGCGCACGCCGCCACCACGCTGGTGGGCGGGCTGGTGGCGCCGCCGCGGGAACCCACCACGGCGGCAGAGGCCTTCTGGAAAATGCCGCATAAAGGTAATTTGCATCTGATTTATTATTTTATTGTTTATATAGTTAGGGAAATTATGATATTAAAGTGAAGTATAATAGTAATGGCTGGCATTAATATTTTATACATACCTTAGAAGATACAATTATAAACTTAATATTATGCGTAAGCCATGAAAACTTAATCAGAATGTTTCATATAAGCAAGATTGCCTTATCACATTTCGAACAAATTAGAATACCCTAGCACGAACTCTTCTATTATACGAAAAAAAAATAGAAAATGCTTATAAAATAGCAGTTGCAATAATTGTTTGCCTATAAGTCTAACTAATTACGTTTCATATAAGTCATAAATAGTTTCAATAACTATTCGATCCATCTATTTGATTAAATTTAAGTCGTAACTTTCTTAAACACAAAATCAGCGAGCACTAATTAAATATTCACAAAGTCATAAGTCAGAGGCGCTGCGGGCAGGCTCTGGTCGACCGGGCGCTACGGCACCTCTACAATAGAGTCGTTTTTAATACAATTAACCTGGCTTGAATAGACTCGTAGCTTATATTAAGTTGTTCAGGAAATAAAAAATATATATTTTTTGTGAATAAAACTCTTGGATTACATTTAGATTCGATTTAATAATGACTACCTTGTTAGTTGTAGGTAAGTAAATAAAAATGTGATTTGAGTGTGAAACATTCGTACAAAGTGAATATTTTAAAGGTATATATATACTAATCGGTACAGTAAATTACAAATGTTTTTGTTTTAGAAAGTTTTCATTCTTCTGACGCAAAATTGACAAAAAGCTTAAAATTTTAATAAGTCAATAAGTCATTTATTATTTATTTTAAAGATTAGGACAATGTACCTTATATTATGAATTCTACGAAAGTATTTACATATTTTTCATATTTTAAAAACGACGAAAATTTAAAAATTAGTTATTTACAAAAGCTCGGTATAAGTTGCATTGCTATTCACAGACTAAGATTGTCATAACAGCATTGAAGATTCCGAAAATAGTTATATTCAGTATCCAGTACTGCGAAGTAGCTAACTAGCGGAGTTGGCTTGTTTAGCGGCAGCGCGGAGCCGTGCAGGCAACTTTGTTACTTGTAGCTGCCACTTGCGAGTTAGTTGTTCTGTTCAACGACTTAGTAACAAAATAGACCTCGAAAAGATGCACATAAAGAACAAAATAATATATGAAAATAATATTTTAACAAAAGAGGTTGGGAATATATAATTAACATAAAATTGCTATGGACAGATGTTTTTGTTTTATGAAGTTTTATTTCTTCAGGTGCAAAATTAACATAAGATATGAATTATGTTAAGAGTTTCCAGGAATCGAAATTTATGTTTTTATCTATTGTAATGCTCATGGCTACCATTGTAAGCAATCATATTTTGGCATCGACGAAAGTACACATTTACATATTTGTCATGAGTCGAATATTAGATGCGATGTCAAATCAAGAACCAAATCTAACATAGACTAACATTGTCATAACAGCATTGAAGATTCCGAAAATAGTTACATTCAGTATCCAGTATTCCGAAGTAGCTAACTAGCGGAGTTGGCTTGTTTAGCGGCAGCGCGGAGCCGCGCAGGCAACTTTGTTACTTGTAGCTGCCACTTGCGAGTTAGTTGTTCTGTTCAACGACTTAGCAACAAAATAGACCTCGAAAAGATGCACATAAAGAACAAAATAATATAAGAAAATAATATTTTAACAAAAGAGGTTGGGAATATGTAATTAACATATAATTGCTATGAACAGATGTGCTAAGGATGAAAAATGAGTGAAGACTTTTCTGAAGCCTGTAAAGAGTGGCTATCTATACTTAGCTGTTAAACGAGCCTATACTATCAACACACAAAACGAGCCTATAATATATAATATAAACACTAAATTTCAGTCAGCTCAGTACCCTTGCAAAACAAAGCGAGTTCACAAATGTACAAAATCTTTTAGGTGTCTATTTGGTTACTCAGTCCATGGCAAACAACTAGACAGAACTTGGGACTATTGTATGATCCTAGTAATTTTGCTACCTATGTTGTTATACGCTTTACAACCCTACCTTCTTCATACGGAACTTTGAGTTCGTGATAAATAAAAGGGTAAAAGTTTATAAAATTGAAGCTAGTGAAAAATTATTCTGTTTACCTTATAAATGGACACCCATGGACATCGCAAAAGATAAAAGAGACGTTCTATATAAATATAGCCGTAGAGGCGTTACCTAGAAGCCTCAGTTGGAATGCCTCGTATGCCTCTTATCACACCGGTCAGACTGAAATACAGTAACAGATTATTTTAGTAAACTACTCAAAAATTCGTATATTGAAAAATTAAAATGTTGTTCTTTTTAACAAGCATAATATCACCCCAACATATTATAATTTTATCGTCAAGCAAGAACCATACAAAATAAAATGACATAGATATAACTGAAAATTTGTACCTTCATTGGAACAGTGGTACTATCTGTCGCAAATTGTTCGTACCAACTCAGAAACTTTCGAGGGCTCATGCACTACAACTTTGCTAAAGATCATCACATGAACAAATGCATAGCTTACGATTCTATAAAGGACATCCAAACATTAATTTTTATATAAGTATATAGAAGTGGGCATTATAAATCTTAGTGATTTTAATTTATAGAGAAATACGTTTTAACTGAGTTTTACTGTCTCTGTTAGCACAAGTTAGTTGACTTTTCAAGTTGTAACTGGCTGACCTTTTGCTAGACCTCCTTCGGGTCAAACTGGCATACTTAGTCTGTATTTTGAATTGTTAATTTACATTAGTAGATATAGCTTCAATTTTTATGAAATTTTATTTTATTTTTGAAAATTAAGTGGCAAATTAGCGACCGCGTGGCGGAGTGGCCACCATACCGGTCTGACAAAGCACAACCGGCAAAGGGTCCCGGGTTCGATCCCCGGCCAGACAGATATCTAAATGATGATTTAGATTTCTGTTTCTGGGTCTGGGTGTTTGTGTATTTGTCTATGTGTGTCTCCATGGCACCCACGACACAGGGAATCCTAGTGTGGGGCTGTGAGTGTAGAAAGCGTTTAAAAAAAATAGTATGGAGGCCGACTATGTGGTGACTGCAATCCTCTATATTTGTAATCAACCCTGATTCCATTAGAACTACCTAAGGTCGGCCACAGATGCGTTGCTACCATCCATCCATCAGCCTTTTGAGGTCCACTGCTGGACATAGGCCTCCCTTAATTGGCGCCACTCCAACCTGTCCCGTGCCCTTTGAAGCCACGTTGCGTTGCTACCACTGAAGACTAAGTTGGAACGCTTCGTATAAGTGTCTCCTCCTTACCATTCCCTTCTAACCAGAACACAAGTACACTATATTGGACAGTAGTGGGTTAAAATTGTCTAAAGAACGCTTTAAGAAATGAATTAAACCACCTAATACCTATTAAAACATTGTATTTGCTTTGTTAGACTAACTCAATCTTTTGTCATTCTAAAACACAACATAATTCCGTATATAAAGCCATTCATGCGAACAAAACTGCACAAAAATGCTAATTTAACGTAGCACTCGAAGAAACAAAATCTCACGACACACTTTAAACAGATGTATTACGAACTTGTAAACCATCCAAAAACAGTTACCGCTATGATTTAAGAGGGATTTGCCTCATAATTGTTTCGTTTAGACTTGGCTTTGGGTGTAACACACAGAAAATATAATTATGCCGGCGCAGCCAAGCCACCAAACGGGGCATGCGACAACTGTCACATTAACCGCTAGATAGAGACAAATAGAGTGGAAAATCGGTCGCCGGAAAGAGATAAACAGCTTTTCTTTGTGACGCCACTAAGGAAATTTTAATGATTAAATGCTCGATTCAGTCTACGGGCCGTCTTCGTATATTTGTTGGGTTTGCGACAGACGACGGGTTAAGTGTTGTGTTGTTCGGGTTCACGGTCTATTTCGTCCATTTTTAGGTTATTTTAGTGTTGTTTTATGAACACAGTTATAGATTAGATTTTTGGTATTAAATAGTAATCATCTGCACTATTTTTTTTAGATGGTATTAAATTAAATAGTCTGAGAAATAATAGGTAGGTAATGGGTTGTCTTCATTAGTAGTGGAGTCCTCATAATATTTGATTGCACGAGTTGTTGAACCTATCTTAAGGTAAATAGTACTTTTTTATAAGTTTGTGCGAACTATAGGTACATAATTAATAAGTAATAAACCGTTTATGTACTCATTTAAAAAAGTCCAGTTCAATTTATTACCATATCAGGTTGCTGAGTCCCAATCAGGCAAAGTACTTATAGATTACAATTTTTGTCCAGAGTAGGTGATTAGTAGAGTTCTTAATCATTTTAGCCGCTATCTTATTTTAGTTAAATGGTTAGTAGCCAAATAAACATTTAAAACACAATTAATAAAAATAAATTCAGATATTATATTTCAGAAAAATGTTGACAACCACTAAAGGAGCCCGAGTAGGTAGTGAAATAAAATAAAAAGTAGGAAGGACGCACGCGCTAAACCTTTTTAACGAAACTTGTCTCTGTTGAAGGGTCTTTTAAAAGTGACAAGGGCTCATAATTTGAGATCCAAAGATTTCAATATAGGCTTAAAATTTTATGGTTTTTATTTAACAGAAGAAATCATTTGAGAAATTTATAAAGTGTTCTCAGACATACGAGTTGGTATAGTTTACGCAAAAGATATGCTTTTCTTCGCTATTAAACCAAGTATAAGTAAGTAAGTAACCAAGTATATGGATAAGTAATTTCTAATAGGCACATAACATTGAAGATTAAGGGAATCGAACTTCGTCACAGAACTTAGGCACGGCACACAAATTGAAAAAATGTAGAGAATATTATATCAGGGATCAAATGTGTGGAGAAAGGATTAAGGTGGTTTCCGAACTGTTAATATAGTCTGCGATAAGGTTTAACGATTGTCTTCCAAAGCAACGAAACACGTAATTTGTCCACCAGCGGCCACCCATCCAACTTCCAACCGGGCCCGACATTGCTCAACTTAGAAAACTTTCAACCATTATACAAATTACTTATAAACTTTGGACATTATTTCTAACCAAATAATAAAACTGATCAAAGCACATAAAAGTCAAATGCAAACCTTTTTTCCATTCGTATAAAAACATTTATTTCTAAAAGGCTCGCATCGTTTGTCAATGGGCACATTTTGTCCGCGCTAAAGGGGCGTGGTTGGTATTGCAATAAATTATAGTGACGTAACAAACGATATAGTAGAGTGAATGGACGAGCGTAAAATGTAATAATTTACTCACAACTTTTTGCAAAATGTTTGCATATTTGTGGGTAAATTAAATTTTTACATGCTTTATATTAGCTTCACTTGTATGTTTGTCAGTGAGTAACTCCGTTTTTCAGTAGAAAGAGATCAACATACAACCTTATCTTACCCTGCATGTATGAAAGAATAAAATAGTATCTATACCGAAAGCTTTATAGTTGATTTTATCATAAAAGCGTGTTTTTTTTTTGTTTTTTTAACTATATTTATTATTTTAGTTTTGAAGTGGAATTCACACAAGTGATATTAATTTAGGAGATAATTAATTCCGCGCTGCAAATAACACGCGAAATATTTTAAGTAATTTGTTGGTAGGTAAAGTAAATTTCCATAAAATGACCACTTGGCAGCCATTTTTAACTTATTGTAAATGGAAATAAAATTGAAATGTCCATCTGTAATTTTTAAATAAGTCATTTTAAAAGCTCGGTGAGATATTTATTTCTATGAGAAATTGTTTAACAAATTATTTATGCATCTACCTATAAGCGACTTATGGTGAGCACGAACAATTTTCCACTCGGAGTTCAATAAAAAAATGTCAGCTACTAACTAATTTTGGAAATGACAGAATTAATTTTCATACATTTGTCATTTTTTCACAGTGCACTTTTCGTTTTACATTTCACTCTTAAAATATTTAAAACCTCTGTACAAGTAAACCTCTAAAAACCGTATTCAGGGGTCCAAACCGAAGGGTCCAAACGCGGTTAGTATAAAAATAAAAACGTTAGAACAAATACGGATTACCCATGTGCATGGAGAAACTAAAACTTGTTCTATAGCAAGCCGATCCACTTACCAACCCCATAACCAACCATACGGGATTTGATGCATCCAAAATGGCGTTTATTATCACAATTAAACTTCCCCCATAGATTTAATTCAAAAACAGATACAAAGTAATAATAACAGGGGTAGTGAGTGGGGCTTGTCTGGCTCCAGGTGTGTCTGAGTATGACAGGGTGGCTACCCTTATGTATTATCTGTTTAGTAAATAAAACCGAGTGTTTGATTAATGTTTAATGTGTTTTTGTGCTATGTAATTGTTGCTTAACGGTTTTAGAGGTAAAGATGGTTGAACTTTCGAACTTGAGTAAATGACAAAACATTTAAGTAAGACCTACCTAAAAAAAATTGTCGAGTATTTTTTGTTTGATACTTAGGTTCAGACATTTAGAGGTTATCATTAAGAGAATAATTCGTAAATAATTAATTCGTAAGTTCGGAAGATATTATTTCGTAAAAATGTATTTTTTAAATTACTGAAAAGATTGGTAGCACATAAAGCACGTAAAAATACTAAAAGATTGTATAAAGTACCTATTTTAAATTAAAACTAACATAGACTATTCTATTTTTACATTTATTCAAATGTGATAAGGTTGCGGGTCGGTGTGTAACACATGTGCTAATAAATAGTACTTTTGAAAAATATTAGGTATTTTTAGTATAGATATTAGGTATTTTTAGATAGAGTTTCTAAGAGTCAGTCCTGTAGGCATTATGTTTGAGTCTGGTATATCTGCCTTTCCTCTAAGTGCCTATTAGTTCTAATATATTCATGCTATATTAATTTTATCCGATAAATATAGAATTCGAATTTCAAATAATTTGGTAGAGCAAGGAAGATATCTTTAAGTTATTATTAGACACTACTGAATAAAAATAGATTCGTTCATATTATTATGTTCTTACGTAGAAAAAATATAGTCAGTCAGTAAATCAGAGAATGAATGTTTAGGATACAAGATTATATGAGATATTCACAGACAGACGAATCCGCAGGTAAAACAAAGTGCTTACGTAAATTTATTAATACTCATAGTCATATCAGTTGCAGACGAAATATATTTTTGAAATCGTAAAAAGTCTGATTTAAATACTTATCACCAAAATTATATTTTAATGAATGCTATAATCTACATATTCCCAAAATGTGTTTGGTTATCTATAATTATATTTTTACATATTTTTGGAACTGGCCCATAATATTTAAATTGTTTAAGTTTTTTGTTTGAAATGCGCTTGAAGTAACGTTGTAATTCATGTAGCTGGTAGGTACTTAATAAATTGTATTTTTTGAGGTAGTAGACAATTAGGGGTAATCAAAAACCTAACTAACTAACCTAACTAACTAACCTAACTAACTACGTTAAAACTTAGACTAAACTTAAACACCGTAATTATAACATTTAGTACCTTCAATAGTCCTATTATAATGCGATAGATTTTTTTTTTATAATATAAGAGTAGCAGACGAGCACGCAGTCCACCTGATGGTAAGTGGCTACTGCCGCCCATGAACATCTGTAATCAACCCCAGATAGGATCAGATATTCCTACCTGAGGTCGGCCACAGATGCGCCGCTACCCCTGAGGACTAAGCTGGAACGCCTCGGAAAAGCCTGTCTCCCTTACCACACCCTTCAAACCGGAACACAGTAGCGCCTAACACTGCTGTTATTAGGATGCGATAGATATTAATAAGGAACATAAATAAAAAATGCAAATAGGATTACAGATATTTTCCATATAGGTACATAATATATACTAATATCTACGCTGTTGACCTAAACATTTCTCTAGCGTTCACACAGCATTAAACATTTCAACATCAAGCATTGTGGGCTTAATAAAAATAAAAATAACTACAACTACACATAAATTTATAGTCGCGCCCATAAAAACGAGGATTAAAAATAAATCGCTCGAATAAATTGCACCTCTGAAATTAAAACACTCCCTCACGACACGCGTACTTGCGCCGACACGTAGCCGATGCCACGAGTCATAGGAGGTAGCGAGTTGCAACTATAGACAGTATTCGCTACTGTGGGTATTGCGTAGCATTTTTAGAATAACTATAACCCATCCAAATTGGATCAGTAGTAGTGGAGAACACCGCGGTCATACAAACTTACATACATACATAGCGGTCGAACCTCCTTTTTAAGACGGTAAAAATAAAAATATGTCTACTACTAGACTACAGACGATACTTGCAGAAAAACGATGTTTAGCATAAAACATGGAGATGTGTAGGAAAGGTTATATGGTAAATCATAAAGTTAAAACTTTACTGCGTTATTCTTACATCTAAATGAAATAATTATGTGTAACGATAATTAATTTTTGAGTTTTTTAATGTAATGATTTTTTATTTTATATTTCACAAATGTTGAGTTTAATGCAGTTATCAAAAATATATCTTTATAGATCAACATGAAATAAATAGACCTTGCATTCATTTAAATCATTCCCAAAAAGTCACTAATTACGTAATTAACATATTAAATTAACGAATTAATTTTAACTTTAATGAATAGTTAATTTAACAAGAGTTGGTATTAAAAAATATTTGCAGTGGTTGGGTGCCTTGTATCTACTTAGTGTGTAGACGCCATAAGCATATACATTATACACAATTAAGACTAACACTCTGAACTAGAACCATAGATAAGTATAGATATCTCACCGCCTTGTAATTGAAGGAGGCCATTAAATGACTTAAACAGCTGACAATTCTATCAGCCGTTTAATGGCTGTCATGGTGTAATTTACGGAATAATGCCGACATGCGCAGTTAAGACACGAAATCGAGGAAAAAGTGCGAAGAAATATCGTTTCATTCGTAAAAAAACAAAAAAACTATATTTTTTAATTTTTCAAACACGAAACTAATTGACAGTGACAATTGTCAATAGGTTACATTTTCTTGTTACGAGCGAGTAATCTTTACTAATCGACTAGAACTAATATCTGGACGAAAGAGCGATAAAATTTCTATTCCAATAACCATTATATTCTGAAAAAAATAAAATCAATTCCCGCTTCCACTCAGCTACCATCTAATCAACCCGCGACCTCTTACTCTTGCACCACACTTGCATAGCGTGGGGGTCTGCCCTACCAATTGTCCATTGTTCTTTTAACAGCCACGCTTGTTAGGGCCAACGGTTGACGACGCCTGCCGAGGTGAGAAGAGGTGTTATTAATAACGAGTTTTGGCGCGAAAATACGTCACTTAATTGGCGAACGACGTGTATAATTAATTTGGATCGGGTGCAATGAACGCGCAAAAAATTCCCTCAACTTTCAACCCTTGGAAATGAATTCTTCGACAGTTGTGTTGTACATATGTACTCGTGAGCATATAATGTTATACTTTTGTGTTTCTGTTTAAGATGGAAGTAGCATTAAGCTTGCAGTTCATCTAATGGTAAGTGTTCTGCCACCCATGGACATCTGTACCCAATTCCATATAGTTTACTTAGGTCTTTAGTTGAAGCCGACCATATATCTGTGCATTGCCAGTCTTTACGATTAAGGTTGCTTCATATGTAGGTTCTCATGTCAGTTGGCATCTACACCTTTCCGCCCATAAGCAAGAATAGATTGATGCTTGAACTAAGTTTGACAGTGGCACCTTCCTTATAAAACCATTTCACCTCCTTTCGATATCGCATACTTTAATAGGTGGTAGAACCCTTCGTGATTCGAATTCGGATGCTCTACCTTACATCTGTATCTTTGCTGTATTCTGATTTAAAGTGTGTGGTAAAGGAAACACATTGATATGAGGCGTTCCTGGTGTTGTCATTTTAAAAAGTAAAGCCAATTATGACCTATATATTACTTCGATCAACATAACCACTGATCACAAGGCGCATAAAACAAAGGCGAACGATCGCCCAATTTAGAACGTTCGCATTCGCTTCACGCGCGCAAAATTATACGCGACCGCAGAAAAAAAGGGCGAAAACAATGAAGTTTTCGTCATACCCCACCCTTTGGCCTTAATCAAGGGCCTGCCCTAAATTCGCCCACAAATTGCATCCAATTGTCCATTTTTTACCGACTATTTGTTAGGGGAAAAGGAATTATCTAGCGGGCCGACGGTTGGCCGCATCTGATCTAATGCAATTCAAGAGTAGTGGCGTGAAAACGCCGGTTCGCTTATAATTGTGTAGCGACAACTGTTAGGTTGAAACCATCTGGAATTTGCCTTAGCACAATGGGATATAGAAAAAAATTAAATACGTCAACATTCATAGTAAGATCAATCTCATACAGATTTCATTTATTGTGGGCAATGAACACACACAAAAATACGTGAAATTCTGTTCTTAGACTAGGTCTGAGACAATGATAGGTTATACATCTATGGTCTCAGAACAAAAATATAAACTCATCACTTAGATATTTGTTAACTGGAGAGGAGTCCCCCAACTCAGGAGTCCTATATTTTTGGGGCTCGTTCTGTTTTTTTAGCTAAACTATAAGTTCAAGCAGACATTACTTCGTGAATGCAGTCTATTTAATATATTATTTTTCTCAAGTTTTAATTTCAAAGTTCTTTAAACTGATGTAAAATGCGTAGTCAACTTGATTATTGAATTATATATTATATACGATTTTGATTGATATCAATATCATAAACGATATAATCGTTGATATCAATATCGTTAACGATAATGTTTGATATCAATATCGATAAAGATTAATAACCAATAAAAATAAAGGCCAAATAAGATTTAAATAAAATATACACTCTTAAAAACAAGTATTAAAAATAAGATCCAGATAAAAAATGGGTATTAATATTTTTAATAACCAAAAAATACTAAAACCCAAAATTTTACTAACGGTTCTTCATTGTACACTACAAAAAGATACTCAAGTATCCAATATCTGAGAGGATTAGACTGATAATATTTTGTGGTTCTTTCGTACACCGCGAACCCTTTTAGACGATTTCATTTTAAGCTATTGCATAGCTTTTATCGCGGGCTTTGAGCGCGGCGACCGAATCGAGAAATTCCGTAACGAAAATAAGTAACACCTTTCAACAACTCGGTTGCCTGGAGACTTGATATCTAACTATCAAGTCTCCAGGCAACCGAGTTGTTGACTGTCAATAGAAAAATATGGATATAATTGAATAAAGTATTATTTTACATTCCTTATTATTTTATTTGATATTGGCGACGAGATGTCGAATGAACTAAAAAACAATAAGGAAATACGAGCCACATTACGTGGGTTAATGAAACGAACCGAAAATTACATTTCGGAAATAGAAAAAATTGACATTGAAGAAATAAATATACGACTGAATTCTTTACAAGAAAATTTGAACAAATTCTACGTGATTCAAGAAAAAATTGAATGGCTTACAGAAGAAGAAAATTTAGAAGAGGAAATAAAATACAGGTACGAATTTGAAGAAATATATACAAAGCTAAAATTTAAATTTTTGAATGTACAAAAAGAAATTAATCGGCTAATACCTGAATGTTCTTTTATATCAGCAAGAGCGGAAGTTTATTTGATAAACTGTTAACTGTCAAGGCACGCTTGAGACGTACACCTAATACAAAAGAGGTATCACCTTATCAGTAAATGTTCGGCAGAGAGGTAAGAACCTATATGCATGCCTTATTTAAGAAATCCGCCCCACTATCCAGATTACATTACAATGCACCGCCAACGCAGGAGTTCGGACAAGGTGATAAGGTATAAGTCCGCAGTTACACCAACCCAAGAGTTAAATGGGAGTTCGGAGTCGTCATCCGAAGATTAGGTAGACTCCATTATGAAGTCAGAACTGAAAATGGCATACTGGTGCGCCGTCACCTTGACCAAATGCTGCCGGCGCCCCTGGTGGTGTAAGTGAAAATAGCGGTGGAGGACTGTTGGATATCAAGTCTCCAGGCAACCGAGTTGTTGACTGTCAATAGAAAAATATGGATATAATTGAATAAAGTATTATTTTACATTCCTTATTATTTTATTTGATAACCTTAATTCGTCAACTTGAACACAGATGGCAGTAATACACATTTTTTTATAATCCGTGCAGAAATCTTAAAATTGCGTGAAGTATATTTTATATTCCCATTATAAAATTCAAAATTATATTACCATATTATCCAAATAATATGTTTTATCAACATAAGCTATGTTGAATTCTGGATTGATAAAATAACGTAAAAGAGTGTTTGTTACTTTTAAACGTACAATTACAACTGACAGACTTGACAGCACAAAATCAAAACGCCATTATGATTTATGGTACAAATAATTTGTGTACAAAGTGTTTTAAATATGAATAAACAAAGTGCATTTATTAATGAAAAATGCGATGTACCTGTAACATTCGGCCAAATGTCACAGGCACATCGCATTGATCCATTTATATTGCTGGTTGTTAATACTTTACGTCACTTATTAAATACTTTTCTATTTTATATTTTAGAATGTTCAGTCTTGCTTGGAGTTATGAAATGTCAGCTGATATTTGCAATGTCTTATATAATGGAGATATGATAAAATAGTGGATAAAGATGTATTAATGTAAATGTTGATGATTATGGAAAAATATATTGTATTTCTGGAATTCCTTCTGAGCGTTTTCATAGCATAAAAAATGCTATGCAATAGCTTTACCGCGGCAGTCTCCGAGTGCAACACGTATTTTTTTGTTCGAGATGGTCGAGACAATCTTTTTATTTTCGCAAAGCGGATTATTTTTTTAAACGGGTTTAAGTTTTTTAACACTTTTGTGATATATACGGCTATTTACGAACCAGGTAGGCATAATAACATAAAAATGTGTAAAGAATTAAAGATATTCGCCATAATACAACCGATCTGAAGATGTCTTCGTAGAACCACTTGAACGAATTGAATTCGGAATTTTTATGGGTAAGGGGTGGGATGGAATTGCAAAGTACAAAAAATGTCTGGCTAATATTGAATAGGATCTCAAAATAAATTGCATCTCGCAAATTCTTTTGAAAGGTGGTAGAGCCAGTATGGTCCGACCGGGTAGGTATTGTCCGCGCCAAACTACTAGTCCGCTCTAAAGTTGTTGCGAGCAGGTGTAGTCATACAATTTGCTATGACGACGCGATTCATTTCTATATTCAGAGCGGACTAGCAGTTTTACGCGGACTATACCACCGTTATACCTAGAACTAAGCAGTTCTGCGTTTCTGTAGAAGGGTGGATACACACTAACATAGACACTCTTAAATGGTCTAATAATGTCAAATATTGTATAGTTCTTAACACAGATGATGACTAAAAAGTACTTTAATAAATTCATATTCAAAAAACAGTATCTATTCAGATATTTAATCAATTCATCAGTATCTTTCATTTCTACAGATGAGCTTATGCACAGCGCGGCGATGGGGGGCGGAGCCCTATTCGGGTGCTCATCCGCGGGGCACAGCGGGATCAACCAGCTTGGGGGGGTATACGTGAATGGGAGACCGCTGCCCGACTCCACCCGGCAGAAGATAGTGGAGCTGGCGCACTCGGGCGCGCGGCCCTGCGACATCAGCCGCATCCTGCAGGTGTCCAACGGCTGCGTCTCCAAGATCCTCGGCAGGTCAGCGAGATTTCTTGTCTTTTTTGATCTAAGAAACCTGTAACCAAAAATGAATTATTTACAGAGTATTTACCCGCTCAGTCAATCAATGATGCGTTCCTGTTGTAGGATTGGGTGCCTTTCCATCTTGGATATGTGAGGTTATCAGGTAGCTAAGCTTTGGATGTGTCAAATCCACCAATCGTTTGAATTTCTTTGAATGAATTCATTAATAATAATAATAAGTGAAAAACAAGAAATCGTTTAATTGGACGTGACATACATCCATAGATTAGCTACCTCGTAGTTTCTGATGGTAAGGCACTTTTAAGTTACCACGCCTCATATTAATGTACTAATACTATGATTATGATTATTACTTAAGAGTGCATCGTAGCTTACATTAGATTAATAAATATTAAAGATATGAAACTAATTAAAGTGACTATTCCAGTTGCTGTCAAATGGTAAGTAAATGCAACGCAGTCCTTTAAGTTAAGGGTTAAGGCCACAGTCACCACAGTCAAGGGTTACTACAACACCTTTGAGTAGTGGGAAATTGAGAATATTTTAAGATAAAGTTTTGATGTAATAAAAAATCTGCCCTATAGGCTTCGTTACGATGACTTCCTTTACCCAAAACGATTAATTAACCACTTTAACATAGGTAATATATCAAAAATATGTTTGTTAAATTTTAATTTAGATTACCGGCTATCACCAACTAAAAATCTTATAATTAGTTATCATATTATTTTACTTAAAATATGAAAATATTTTCATGCTTTCCATTCCATTATGTCAAAAATATTATCAAAATCAAACAAATGTCACCCAGAATATTATAATCACGTAAATCGAAACTCCAACTTAAAAAAGCATCATTTTACTAACAAAGTCCGTATCCCATACACTACAATGACAAACATTAAACTCAAACCCCAGCACCTATAACAATTAAATCGAGCACTATTACACGAATAAATGAATTATTTAGCACAAAACCCTGTCGACAAAGACGATTGTCCGCTACAAGATGAGGTCAAAATCTTGGGACACGCGTACAAATTGATCCTATTCCCATAGCCCGCCTGAGGAATACCACAATACCTTAACAATGCACCTTTCTTTCAATGACTTAATCAATAGAAAAGTTGTTAACATTCCCATACTATTGTTTTTGTTTAGCGCGACGGGTGAATTCGGCTGGGAATCGACATCGGGTGCTACGGGGTGCCGGTTCTAATTCCGTCAGCGAATTTATCGTGTGATTGCGATTTTATCTTGAATTGAGGATTTAGACCCTTCAAATACGATGGCTTATAGTTTTCAGTTCGTTGTATTTACGTACTTCATTCTATTATTGGTGTTTAAAGTTTAACAAAAAATCGTTTATATTATCGTTCTTAAATTATACTTGTGTCAGGTGCTCTTATAGAATAAGGCGAGTTATACACAGTGGAGTACGCTTTCCAAGTGCATTTCTTTTCACAAATATTGGGTCTTAGATTACACAAATCTGAAACATTGAAAGATTCGGGCCTCTGAGCCTTTGACAGGTAAGAAAATAATAATGAGGTGAAATTTATTACAATTCTTAATAAGAATTTTCCGGTCTCATATCTAGACGTATTCGGATTTTTTAGAAGACGTAGGTACGGCTGTGCGTTTCCCAAATTTAGGGAACGCACGCAATTCCAGGTTTATATGCATCGAGGTGATTAAGGGATAAAATCTGAAAGAGTAGCATCTCACTTTGAACACCTTTCTTTTCTAGGGAAAGCTCCTATCTCCCAATGGAATTTTAACGGTGATTTTAAAAAAGAGTGATATTGGGTACTTAACATATGGACCCTATACTTCTAGTCTATTTACTTTCATAAAACACACAAAAATAACATTCTTCATATTTACCAACAAACTTCAATTCATAATCTGTTTACTTCCTTCAATAAATATCCAATTTGTTTTATCAATAACTCGACAGCAGCACGGGCCCTTCTCCCTAAAATAATCACTTTGGTACAAGATCTCTTGAAGTGCTTTCAAGTAGCACACAGTAGGGGTGCCAATTACTAGAAAATAATGTTTTATTTTGATTTTTATTTAGGGGCGGCGGTGGGACAACCCTGAAAGGCACACCCTGCATTAAGTTTTTGACGTCTTTAATATTATTTTATTGTTCGCGATTGACTTTTAGCGTTTTGTTCTCATCAATTCACAATGGCGTAAGAACGTGAATATTTTATTCGATGGTATTATTACATGTTAGATTTGTATTGTGACGCGAATAGAGTATTGTTTGCCTGTACAATTATAAAACTTAAGGTTATTGGGAACATTAAACTATCTATTTCGTAATACGGATCATGAGATCCTTAAGTATACTATTTATTTTAGATTGTTAGTGATTTATATGTTGCACTGAAAATTTTTCGCGGCACATTCTTGGATTAACTCACGCCACATACTGTACTAGAACACGAAACATTCCAATTTAGCTTACGAAGTCATTCAGTAGAATTGAATTGAAAAGAAGTGTCTTGTGCGCTGCGTCATCAAAGGCGCTGAACTAAGCAACCTTTTAGGAGTTTTAGGTGTTAAACCACCGATCTTTTCAACTTATAAAAACTTAGAGGTATCAATTTAGAATAACTATTGTGGCCAATACATAGATGGTTACAGATCTCCATCCAAGTATACGACAACAGCCACTTACCATCCGATGAAGTACATACTCATTTCCTTATTCAATACCATAACAAAACTCATACACACCCCATACCTTTTAGTGGTCGTCCAAACATTTAATCCAATTCCCAAAAAGAAATGGGCTCCCGAAAATCCTTGTATCAATTCCGAGACTTGGCAAGTCGGCAGCAAGTGCTACAAACAACGTTTTTCCCACACACCCCTGACATTCTTATCGTGCCAATTATATGAAGGGTTAGTTCCTTAGGGGCAAGCGTGGCAGGACTCCTAATTAAGAAGGATTCCCGCTGTTAAGCGCTCCTGACTTCTGCTCAGCTGTTGAAGTAATGGGAATTTAGCGGTTTTTTAATGTTTTGGTTTTGCTTTTAATAATATGATATTTAATGTTTTGAACTTAAAAAAAGAAGTGATAGCCTAGTGGTTAAGAAACTCGGCCTCTCGATCGAGGGGTCCGAGGTTCGCACGGACCAGCACGCACCGCAGATTTTTCTAAATTATGTGTGTATTAGAAATTAATCATCACTTGCTTAAACGGTGAAGGACAACATGTTGAGGAAACCTGCATACCTGAGAGATTTATAAAAAAAAATCTCAAAGGTATGTGAAGTCTACCAATACGCACTTGGCCAGCGCGGTGGACTATGGCCTAATCCTTCTCATTCTGAGAGGAGACCCGTGCCCAGGAGTGGGACAATAATGGGTTGATGATGATGAACTTAAAAATATCATTAATTACCATTGCACTAGAAGCGTTAAACTGATATTGCGTTCCGATGAAAGAGACGCTGACTTTAGTCCATATGAGGTGAACATCGTCAACAAGAGAGGCAACGCACTTACTTTTAAGTAGAACCCTCTTTCTATGTAGAGTTGGTTAAAGAAGAGTATGGGCGGCAGTGACCATTCATAGAAAGTCAATCAAAGATGAATTACCACACACCCCAAATAAATAATTATTGTTTATCACCACCAAATAAATAATTATTATTTATTTGGGACTAAATCAATAAATTTACCTGTAATATATACGTACATACACTGTTTAATTGTCGTTGATGGCTGTTTAAGTAGATTTCAGAGAAGCTGCTCATAATCTTACGACTTACGACATGAATCTATACAGTTTTAAGATATCCAGACCATAATATGGTCCTATACCAATTCGTTGCTACTATACAGTTCGAAAATCTTTTATGCTGTTTTAAAAACTTATTTGCAACAATCCGTCGCTATTAACTACAAATTACTAAAGGCTTGTTAACAAAACTTCGCTATTTTCTACACAATTAAATTCAGTAGCATTTGAATAACATCAGAAGCAATCTGAGATAATATTCAATTCGTTGCTACCCGGGGACCGTATCACGGGATCTTACCCCCGACAGTCATTAACGTTCGACGTACATCGAGGAATTTGTACTAACAAATTTGTTCTTTGTACAACGAAACGGGAAATGAATTGGTTGTTGAAATAATGACGCGGGGTGTATTGTTATCCCTGAATGCGTCTGATTTCGATCAATTTATTATTGTTTGATGCAATAATTGCTCGGTTGGACGAAAATTCGATAGCAATTTCTCTGCAATTCCATTGTGGTGGGACATTAAATGACTTTTCAAATTATCGGTTTTCCGAATTATTTTTGTGATACGTTTACAGAGGAGTTGGTTATTTGTTTTTGGAAATGGGTTTTCGTGTCGTTATGAGTGAAATTTGGAATATTTGTTATTTATAGAAGAATTGAAATAAAACTAATTAGTAAGTTTCATTTTGTGTTTTATACTGGGCATTTTGATTCATTTCACGGTGAATTTTTGTGTTTACGAATAAAGAAACGGAAAATAAGGAAATCGGGGTTCAAACTTGGGAAACTCAGTGCCAGCTCAAAAGTCAGCGTTGTAGAAGCTTCTAGTAAGTGGATTGAAAATGGAAATATTACAAACTGCCTAATGTCCGGTTTCTGAGGTACTTTTAACTGTGGTTTATGTATTCGTTATTGGTCCGATAAATTGAGAAAGTGCGTTTCTGAATAGCACATTGGAAGCTAAACGTCGTCGTATTCTACGTTTAAAACACACATACAACTATATAAAATACACATAAAACTTTCCATAATATTCTCAAAGATGTGTAAAATATTCATACTTGTACAACGTGGTGGATTGCGGCCTTAACCCTTTTTGCCACAGAAGACCTGTGCCCAGCAGTGGGGCGAAAGACTTGAGCATTTGGTCAGTGTCGTAGACTTATTCCTTACTCCTTTTTAATACTAAAGAAGATATGGATCCGGGTATGGACCCAACAGTGGGACAGAAATCAATAATGAGTTAAGGACGATTACGTAACCGAACTCCGAAAAGATATTTCGAAGATCGGCAAAACATTTCCGAATCTTCCTTTTGCCTAAAAATACGAAAGTTCGTCAACCTTCCTCCCACTCAATAATGACGTAAGCACGCGCCCTATTCTCAAATCCGCCCGCCCGAGGCGAAAACGATTACAGAGCGCCACTGGCGACCTAGTAGGACCCTCGACGATAATAACTTGCTAATAGTTCTCGACAATGCCTAAGTAAACAAGTTCGACAGATGACATCGCGATCCCGATCGCCTATTCGATACTGTTTATTTGGGGGTTGACGTTTTGTTTGGCGATAAAATCTGCGATGCGACAGTTTTGTAACGGTTTTTCGGTTTTTAAATTCTTTTTGTCAAAATTTGTAGCCATTACTACTTTATCGATCTTTTGTTCGATTTCCTCATATAGTCCTTCTTCTACACATGTATTTTGTGGTCATTTATCATCAATTTCTGTTTAAATGAAGCCATCGTGTGTTGTATTCTTTAAATTGTCTTACTAAATACTTATTCTTAGCAGCTACTTCTTCTAATTTATAAATGACGTTTTGTTCAATTTCCTGCTTAATATTCTCATGTATTTTATCTTTTCATCATTTACCTTTTTATTATTTATCATTGGTATTAATCGTGTGTAATATTCTTACTAATTGTTATACAGTTGAATCCAAAATTAAAAATACTTTGCATGCCTTTTTATTTGAATTAATATTGAAATTAGTGTTTAATTGCATGTAGGTACCTTTTTAGTTTCATTTTGACAGTGACTAAAAACGCGTATTATTTCGTTATAAGTATGATTTAATTTAAACTTAATAATATTCCTAGGTACAACATAAGCTTCTTCTTATTTCTTCAGAACCTACTTTAATCTATCCTCTACATTCCTTTATCAAGTAGAATTCAACAAATTTCAACGAACAGTATCTACCACCATTTGCCATTATTAAAAAAGAATTACTCAATACTCAATACTTTATTGCAATCATGGTTTTACAATTGTTCTATAAAAATCATTTACAATTTTAGAAACACATGAACCCACAATGGGTGTAGCAATATTAAACGTAATTTCGCGCTTTGATCCACTTTACAAACCAAACTAAATTCAGCTTTGTACGTTACGACACGGGGTCGATCAAGCCTCGCGCAGTACGGTTAATCCCGTCTACATTCCCTTATCAAGCAGAATTCAACACGTTATTGGTATCGACCGTAATCTATCGACATTTGCCAAACAGTTCGACACATGTCGAAGACACAATGCCTTCGAGCACATCCTCCTATCTACCATTATATCTAGCTGCCTATAACATAACCCAACACCTTATTTTCTACACAATACCGCCCATTTTCGTATACTTTTCTGTTTGCGGGGTGCAAAATAAGTTGGCACACAACATGTATTTGTATAGGTACTTGCAAGGGATAGTTTTGGAGATTATATTCGTAATTGTGCTCTAATGCCACTCAAGTACGCAAAGCTGTTCCTATGATTTCAATGGGCAATGCAATGTGTTTATAATTTGTTTGTTCTGCTAACATTTTTTGCTTACTGTAGGTACTCATCATTTTATTTTGAAGAAAATAAATTTTGAGAAAATATTAAATTTATTTTATAAGTGATTAAAATAATAAGATATTACGTGATTAGATTTAGCTACATTTTTGTAGTTTTGGAACGCTCTGAAATTCTAAAATAACTTACCTTATACCTATGTAATCATACTAAAGAATCTAAAAATAAATAAAAAATAACTGTGTACCTTTAATTTCAAAATAAAAGCGAATGTTTATGTACATGACTGTGCATATTTCTTATCATTAACTACCCACTAAAATTAACACCATTTTTATGTACGAATATAAATGTATTTTTGTATCGTCATATTATTTATTATAATTTAACATATCTTATGTATTATTTTAACTCCACTACGCTATCCTTTACAATCCAAGTTTAGTTTCGTCGCAGACTTTACGAGACGACGTCAAGAACAAGCCTCATATTCTACAAATTCTGAATTTTGCTACAGCAAATAAAAATATATTTTTAATTATATCTCCATATTTATTTATATATCCGTAAAATTGAGTATCTATCTTTCATTTTAAAATAACTGCACTTTGCAAAAATAATATTTTTTATATATATCCGCCAATTTTTACATGACAATGTTCTTTGACTTTTTATATTCATTTGTATAATTTCTGACAATTATTTTATGATTTCATTAAACACATATAAGTATGTATTTACGCTGTCATCCACTTCCACAATCCAAACTAAGTTCAGCTTTGCACGCAGATATTACGAGACGGGGTCGATCAAGCCTCGCGCGATCGGGGGGTCTAAGCCCCGCGTGGCCACCACTCCCGTGGTCCAGAAGATAGCTGACTACAAGCGGGAGTGCCCGTCGATCTTCGCGTGGGAGATCAGGGATCGCCTGCTCAGCGAGAATGTGTGCAATAACGATAATATTCCAAGTGTGAGTACTTACTGTTTTTACTTTTTTCTTTTTTTAGTTCTATGCATGTTTTTGTTTATGATAGAAATTAGGTTACATAGAGGAGCTTTTTAGTTTGTAGACGACCTAATAGGAAAACACTGCTGACTGTATAAGATCGACTCGAATTAAGATTTTCTGAAAATTAGTCAGAGATGTGTTGCTATTCCTCACGATGGAGAATGCCTTCTGTAATAGTTGTTAAACATTAAGCCTATTTATAAGTATCATATTGAATTTGTTACATTTTGTTAAAATACATTTTTTTATGTATTATTATTATCGTGACTCTTCAGAAGTAAATTGCAGGAAGAACCTAACTTTAAAAAAGTTGTCCTAAATTATCACCGTGGTGAATAAATTTGCTCATTAATGGCAGTAATTAAAATAGTTAATTAAGTACAAAAGGTAGTTAATATAGGTACATGTATAGACATCATGAAGGTCAGCTTTAAGTTTCAATTCAATTACATTTTTAAAATGTCAAAAACCACTTGACAAATTACTTGTTATAATAATTAACATATCGAAGTATGGCTAATCCAGGCGATTAGTCATACTATGACTATACAATAATATATAAAAAGAAACATGTAGGTATAAACTACAAAACTGAACGATCAGTCGGTGAATTCAAATTATTGTCACCTATATATACAATCACCTAACCTATACTATCACATATATTACGTTCCTAACAGGCGAACATAAAAATCAATTAATAAAGGCTTATTAATTGATTTTTATGTTCCATTTCAATTCAGGACTTAAAAACACGTTTTAACTTTTGTCTGAATGTATGAATAGGCTAGTCTAAGAAAAAAATGTAACTAGCAAAATAGGGCTAATATCAGACATATTTTAAATCCGCGATCCGCGCGATTCTGTATTGAAATAAAAATGTCCTTTAGGCAGAAATAAAGTATCTACCTAAATGTACCTACCTATTTTGGACGTAGGCACAGCGAACACACACTAGTATGGCTAAAATTCGCGCAAAAATCTACATTTTAACGCGTCAGATTTATGTAAAACTCACTCACCTTGATCTGTCAAGTCTATTCAGAAAAGATCATACGTTACTTGTCCATGTCATAACATTCAAACATTTTAATTAGGAATGCAGCTCTCTATTGTGCCGCCTATCAAAATAAGCCGGACAAAATCCGGGGACAATTCTGTCCCATAATCCAATTTTGCGACATTAAAAATTTTATTTCACCGGACCATATGGACCGACGCTATTGTCCATCCAACCTTTAGAAGTGCCTATTCATAGGATAAGGCCATTCTGTGAATTATAGAACTTATATAATTTTCGGTCGGCCTCTGTTGCATTATTAGCTCTGCCGTTCATACAAATAGGTCTATAGAGTTTGGAGTTCATAAATCCTCTTCGAAGACTTCGCCCGACAAATAAATTGCTTCGCTAATAAACTGTCAGCTTTGAATCGGTGAAAAAAGATACACTTCGGTCTACGGACTGTGGATAAGTTTCGAGAATTTTATATCAATGATTGAATATAAAATTTGTGGACGTAAAGAAAAGTGGCAAAATATAATTGATGAATACTTAATTAAGTACAAACATTTTGAATTTTAATGCGTATCCAATTCTTATATAAACATGACTTTATAGACATTACTTTTTTAGATATAGATTTTACAGGGTTGCTTTAACAGTTAAAATAGTTGAAAAAATTATCTATAGGTAAGTAGATAAACATTACAAATACGAGTAGGTTATCAAAGTGAATATTACGTTATGAAAATAACAGTTACGAAATGAACTAAATAGGTTTAATTGTTTTGTCAACAATTTCTTATTTTAAAACTAAGACTACTTTTAATTAAAACACGCAACGTTTTTTGAAAACTTTAAATTCGAAAACACGCCGACTTTTTATTTACAAATTGAGTTTTCGCCGATAAAACTTAAACGATCCGTTATCTTAACAAAATAGTGGACGAAGGACTTTAATTAATTAATTAAACGCCTCGCCCATTATTACAGAGATTAATGAGATGACAAAAATATCGCTGCGAAAAATATCATACTCCACACATTAAATAAAGCGGTGTCCGAAGTGACGCGATCGGTAATCGAGGCGGACGTATCTGAGGGACATCTGCCGGCACAAAAAGTTGAAAGGAGAATATTGTAAATTTTTTCTCCATTCAACGAGCCAATTTTTCTGTTAATCATGTCAAAACTCGAATCATTTGTTGGATATCGTTCGATAGTGTAAACACTCGGTGACACAATGGTTTTTGTTCGGTTTCGAGAATGAATAGTTCTAGTGGTATGGATGTAGGTTAATTCGAATTCTGATACTTGAGTTTTAAATAGAATTTGTTGGAAATATGAACTTAAAGCAGTAGGCACTTAATGATTATGTGTTCATAACATAGTTATTTAGGTGTTGAGATAGGTCTCTATAGTTGAGAAAAATATAAGGTATCTACGAGTACCTAAATAATAGGTATGTTACCTGTGAGATTTAAGTCGTTGGTAGGTGTATGATATTAGGAAGTCGTGATAGCCTAGTAACCTATAGCATTGACTTCGACGTTTCAGGCTGAAGTTTAGGGTTCAAATCTTAAGTACCTCTGATTATTATTAGTTATGTGGACATTGGAAACATCGTAAGGAAATCTAGTTGACCTACTTACCTAACCAATTTTTTGTATAAATTTTTCATATGACCATACATTTTTCATATAATTATTCAAACTAGCTTGGAGTCATGTAGACATGTAGGTACACGTATGTACTTATGTATGTGTGGCGTAGTGGTCTCTAAACCGGTCTGACATGAAGATGATTCCGGGTTCAATCACTAACTAGGACTATATAATATTTTAGCTCTAGGTTTCTGTTATTACATGTAGAGTTTGAGAGTGTCTATGGCATCGATGTTATGTATTTCTATAACATCGAAGAAACTAACGAACTCTCTATCTAAGGGGCTCTATCTAAAGCCGATCACTGATTTGTTGACTCTACTGAAGACTAAGATATACATATGTAAGTGAGGTAGCATCAAAAGTAATGTATGACAAAAAGTAGTGTGTAATCTTATTGTAAAGCTTACCTATAGGTAAGCATTTCTCATACAATAATACTAAATAATGAATACCATCATGCTATTTTTGAGGCAATCTAAAATAAGAAAATTGGTGATGAAATTAAATAAGTAGGCACTTACCTACCTAAATAAACACGTCCATACTATTATACGTACGATAATAATATCGTCTATATAAATAGACTACATGGTAGGTAACAAGAAAAATGTGTATTATCGAAGACGCGAAAATCTTTCGAATCATAGAGGATGATATTGCTCTCGAAATAAATCATAGCATTCAATATTAAAGTCGGAGGCAAATGACAAAACGGCCCACGCCCAACTGATCACAACACACCTATACCTACCCTCTAACAAGAGGACGCAAAATTGAAATACCGAAAACCCCTAGAAGATTCGGCGCCAAAGGGGCTATTTTTATGACTGTCGTATCGTACGCACTCGGCCCACTGGGCAAATAGGTGAAAGGCACGACCGATGCATTTACACGTGTGTTAGAAAGGGATAGGTATTTATCCAGCGTTGCGTCGCCTAGTCATAACGGTCGAATGGGCGTGATGTTTCTTACCAACTGAAAGCGGACAAAAATACGTGGAACAATCGATTGCGGCTTACACGCAGAAGGGCGTAAGTGCACGTCGCTCCTTAGCGGGCTGAGTTGTCTCGTAGACTCATAGTCTCATAGCCGCATATTCTCGATGTGTTTACAGATTCATTATTTTGATTTTAAAGTCATAGAGCTAGATATGTCTTGGAGTTATAGTATAATTTTAACGTAAAATGTAAGTGCAGTATTAAACCCTTAGCGAATTGTAGAGACATAGTCAAATTCTTATTCACATGTTCACGGTATTTTTACATTTTGTTGATTATGATTTTACAAAAAAAAAAAAACTTAAAATAAAAATGAATTTTACTTCGTGGTTGAAAAATTTTACAATTTTCAAAATAATAAGTTAAAAGCTACTGCAGGTTATTTATGAATAAAATTAAAAAAAAATAATAACGATAAAAATGATATACAAATCTCTCATTATATCTCATTATAATAAACTACAATTTTGTTATCACAGTATCCAATTAAAGATAATTTTGGGTGATTTTTGAAGATTATTTACTGTAAGTATTATAATAAAAACACGTAACTCTACCATCATGAGCAACCTACCTTAATTTAAGTTTAACTTAAGAATTGATTTTCATTTTTCAATTCTGAAAAACATCTCCAATATCTGAGGCAACGAACAAAAGGGTAGCACATACGTCTTTTTGCCCACTTCACTATAACGCAACGTTTCACGCATAAGTGCACAAAACATTTGTCATCACCCTCACACTTATGGGATCCGAAGATCTGCGTATCGCTGTTCTTGTCGCACAGATTAACGTCAACTGCTTATGATGGCATAGGAATTGATGGTAAGTCCGGCGATATTTATGGAAATGTTCGGGAATTTCGAACGAGAGGTGGGAATTTGAGCAGACGGTACATTTATGGTGTTTTGTTGTAAATTGCATTGTGTTTGTATTCGTACGTTCATATAAAAATAAAATAAGGGATTTCTAAACTTATAGTTGCACACTAAGATTTTCTGTTGTAAGTACCTTGACCATTGATCCATAATGTGAAACACCCAAAAAACATGAACTAATCTCACCATTTCGGTGTTTACCTGGGAATCGAACCCTGAACCTGTATATGACTCTACCAACTCTACATCTTTAACATGTCAAATTATTTACCTAATGACTTTTGTATCGTGTTAAGTTCGTACATTAAACTTATGAATGTCTAGTGTATCTACAGTACAATAGAGCTCCTATTCCGTATAAACAAATAAAATTAAAGTAATTTTGTCCACTTGTATGTTTACCGAAGCTAACACTGATTTATTAGTTAATATTTACCTCGAAAAAATAGATAAATAGGTACCTACGTCATAAACGTAGCATTTAAGTCAAAACATTTAGATTCCTATACAAAGTTTCTGAATAAAAATATAAACCATAATGTAATAGAGATTCATAAAGCACAATGAAAATATTCTAGTAAAATTAGTTTAGTAGTACTACACTAATGACTAAACCACGATTAACTAACGCGGGGCGAATGACCTTATTAAGTTCTAATTAAAACAACAAAACGTTAACCGGTCGTCAATTGTGCAAAAAATTGTGCGTGTCAATGCGTTCACGCTTCAGACCACATTCGGAGATGCCTAATTCTGAGTTACAACCATGGTTCCGTAGATTATGATTTGTGAAATTTTGGAAAAAATATACAAGTGTGATGGTGACAGTCAAATGTGCTATTAAAATTGTTTGGGCAGGTATAGATCCTAGAAAAATTATATTATGTGTTTGTGAAGTGTAATTAAGAAACATTGTAGGTAAAAATACTGAAAATGTGCCTAAAACACTTGACGTTTTAAAGGCAATCCGACTGGGATGACAGTATGCATTTTTGCCTCATATCTGCAGCAAATAAGACTGTTATATTCTCATTTTAAGAGGCATAAAAAGGCAGACTTAGACATGAGAGACAATCATACCTACTTAGGTAAATAAACACTGTATTTCTTAAGGACTGCAAGAAGAAATCTCATTTCGAGTGATTAATTGACGGTAGTGATCATTCAAAACTAGGCTTTCTATTACACAGTTATCTATAGGTATATGTATATATTTTGCTACATAATATAGATAGATAATAGTTAATTCTCGCATGTATACAAAAAACGCGTCACTAAGAGATAAAGTGCTAAAGTTCGTACATTTCGGAGACACCTAATTTTAAATTAGTAGTCGGATCGGGCGAGCGCACACTGGTCCAGAAACCCGACACCGCCAAAATGCTACCGGCAAGCATTTCGGAGGCTTCTGTCACGTGTATTATGTAGCCTTATGTAGCCAGGTTTCGTTTTCGATGTCACGCAAAAGGCTGTAACTGGAGATTATTTTAAGTGAGTTAAAAAGTTTCGGTTTTCTCCCCGTAAGACGATGTGACGTAATGTCACGAATTCTCGCGTGTAATGTCCGGTAAACCGGTAAACAAACTTAGGCCCGTTGGCGACTATCGCTTGGCCTTATAGCTTTAGCGATTAAGTAGGTTGATGCGACTGTTAAAAGTTGCTCAGCGACTATTTAGTTGCTTATGTCTATACAGACGCGTTGAGAATCGACTGAAAAATCTGTATCTAATGAAATCGGGCATGTATCGCTCGACGGTCGGTCACGCAACAAATTGAACGCCCGAGCGGTAACAGCTAACGCCAGTGAATAATCACTTAAGCGACTAAGCGACAAAATAGTAGCCTATGCGATCAAAAATAAATCCTAAGTAGCAGTGTAGAAAGCTGTAAATCTTATTTATAGAGTTTGTACAAGCCTAGTTAGTTATCATCACATTGCATTACTTTAACTAAATATCGAAATTGCTCTTAATTAGTCGTATCTTACATTTATTAATTTTACTTATATTACTTTAATAATATAACATTCCATCCATGCATCTATATATGATCATAAATACCTATTTTCACAATAATAGTCATATATCATCATGTAGCGCTCACACCAAAATAAGCGCTAAAATCAAAGTAACAAAACACGCACAATTACCCATTATAAATTAACGAGGCTCAACATTTCACAACGAAGAAAACAAATCCCTGTATTTCAAACTGTAATCACCAAATAAACCGAAACATTTGGACATTTAATTTGAATGGGTATTTATGCAAAGTGCTCTATCAACATTGCAATATTTCAATTTTGTGTAGGTAATTAGCTATTGACTGCGTTTATCGCCACCAATCAAATAAAGTCGTAATTGTTAACCAATCTGGTCACGTGAACAAACATCGTAATAATCAAGTCATTGGTATTTTGTGTTTGTTATGGTTAGTTAATAGATAAAATGATAGCATAGAAATTGAATTATAGATAGTATACCTAGTTTGTTGTAGATTGCATTCTCTTTTGGGGAATCAGTTATAGTTTATACGTAGTATAGTTTTTATTCGTTTGTTTCTTGTTCTGTGTTTCTATTTAGTTTAATTTTTTTTCTTTCAGTGAGAGTATTTTAACTATTTGACTTTTCGCGTGCGTGCTTTTTGTATTATTCATTTGTCCTGAATATTTTTTTAGCATAGTTCTTCTAATGACAATAAAATTATACAGAATAAAGCGTCAAGTTGTCTGAAAACTAGTGTCTCTTTTTAACAATTTATGTAGATAAATACGTCTCATCTCTATTATTAACTAAAGATCTTCCAAAAACAATTCCCGTTTTCCTTTTATTGGCGTATAAATGGGGCTGGCATGTTCGTATATTTCCTATTGCCGTCCCTCCGTCACGCGAGGTGACTCTCATTTATTTGTCACGTCGCAGCGCGTACAAACATATTTGTAATTACGGGGCTTTGGAAGACGATATTGCTATTAATTTACTATTTATTAGACGATTTATGATATATTTTATCCCAATTTGTAAGATTAAAAAACACTTCCATTTTAGACTTTTGTTATATTATTTTCACAATACTAACATTCGAGAACAGTTTTCGTTAGCTATCTTTCTGCCTTTTCAGGCAATTCTTGTAAAGTACTGAACCGATTTGATTAGCATTTTTACGATATAATGCCACTTTTTGTTGGCATACAAACATGAGGGCTGGCATGTTTGTATATTTCCTATTACCGTCCCTCCGTCACGCGAGGTGACTCTCATTTATCGTCATGTTGCGTCTCTGTAATTACGGGGCGTTGGAAGACGATATTGCTATTAATTTACCATTTATTAAATCATTGTCAGTATATATATAACTATTATGATTTAAATGTATAAAATGCAGGTTTTATAAGTGTCATTTTATAAGTTTGTGACCTTATTTGCCCCATACTGACAAGTACCTTACGCATGGCGCTTGCCGCAATCTCCAAATGCCCACAAGCGTTTGGCTCAATTAAAAAATAGCTACAAGCGCTTGAAAACTACACAAATCATGTCAAACGTTGTATCCATACGTTTGAATTTGTGATGGCTTGGCAAGCGTGCGGACGCGGCATTTCATTCTTTTTATGTTTTTTGGTGTAACCTGGAAAGCTACTAAAATAATTCGAACTTTTAAGCTACTTACGATAAAAAAAAATTGCATGGAGTAAAAACAGGTTACTTTTTATTGGCGTTTAAACATCGGGGTTGGTCTGTGGATATTTCCTATAGCGATCGTCCCTCCGTCACGCGAGGTGACTCTCATTTAGTCGCAAGGTCTCTGGGCGCATACAAACGTATCTGTAATTACGGGGCGTTGGGAGATATTGCGATTAATATCGTCATCATTACCAGATCATTGACGGAATATTTTATTGTTTTATTTATTGATGGGAATAAATAGAATGTACTTTATTTAAAAAAATATTATGATTGTATAAGACCTAGTATAGTGTACTGCATAAACTACTCTTTAATCCGAATACAATAAAAATATATTACGTGACAAAAAGCACGTGCAACGCTTATGTACTAAATTTAATTATGTTTTTTACAACTTGTTAACAGGAAAATTAATACTGACATCTACCTAATAAAATACTAAACACACCTAATTATTTTCAAATTACTTACTATATTTTTTGCAAAATATTCAAAGTCAAAGATGTTTAAATTATAACCCAAACAACTTAAACCTTACTAGTCGTTACAAAACTACTTACAAGCGAATCAGCGAAAACGATTTAACAGTCATAATGAACTGATGGCCCGATGAACTATCCAATCTCGGCGTCCTAAGAGAATTGCAAAAAACCACCCCTAACCAAACCGCACCCCAAGGCAACCGCTTTTCATCGGGGAATCAAACCCGGGTCTCCGCGGGTTAAGCGTGTACGTTAAAATGTTTATAGATAATACCAATGTAGGTAATAGTAATTCTAATTCAGAGGGCCCGACCCCTACTACCCTTGGATCTGACGGAATTTGTATTCAACGTAATGGCTTTGTCCGGATCTCTACTATCGGTTGATGTTGAAAGGCGCTGGAAAACTGTATAGAACCACTTTTCTTTGACTATGACAATTTATTGAAACTTTTTTCTGACGATTTGCGTTTTTTACAGTGGGTATTGTTTGACATATTTTAAGTACCTACGTGTTCATGTGTATGATATCAAAATTTTATTAATACATAATTATAATTATGTACATACTTTATTCATTTTATATTTACGGGACTATCCGTGTGGCGGAGCGGTCAACACCCGGTCTGACGTGCAAAGGGTTCCGGGTTCGATCCCCGGCCAGACATCTGAAAGATGAATTTTGATATCTGTTACGGGTTTGGGTGTTTGTGTACTCGTATTAGTCTTTGCACGTGTCCGTGGCATCCTAGTGTAGGGCTATGAGTGTAGAATGTGTAGAAAGCGTCTATATTTATAGTGCATGCAGTGTTTTTTCTTTCGTTTCACATCTAATTTAGCAATTTGGCTATCAATAACAGTATCTATCGACTATTTTCCAACCAAATAGACCTTTCTAACATGCGCAAGACCACCATGGCGGGGGGATCTCTAACACTATCGTTGCTAGATGATCTATCGCCTTGTCTGTAGGTAATGAGGTGCGCGCGCGCATCCCAAGTGACACCTGTCAACTGTCAGAGTGACGCAAGAACGCCCGCGCGCGACATGATCTATAAGCAGGGTTGGCACTTCCATCATAAAAGTATTTTGTGTATTTTAATTTGGATTAGCATCTCTGCAAAAAAGTTTTCTTTACATTTCAGAGCATGTCTTTAATTCTTTTTAACTTTACTTACAGTGAGCCATTTATCATTTATATTTTCTGAGATTTAATATTTAATACCAACAACAGGTAATTTACTATTAGTTACAAAAAGAGTTTAAAAAGTAGTAAAACGATATTCTTATTATAAGTGCATGTATGACGGACACTTTAATGCGTCAGTACACGTGCGTCAGTACAGTATGCGTACACGTTAACAAAACCTGGCATATTGAGACACAAGGACCTTAACCTTTTAACTCTGTATCAACTTTCACTAATCACCTTCCTTTTGTTTAAATTTATATTGATTTTTAAAAACAGCGTTATGTGAAATACTATTATATGGTAAGTGGATTTTAAAAACTAACTACCTACGTTATACTGTATCGTACGGCATTTGCGACATGACATGAAATGTGTCTTAAAGTCCAATATGAAAATAGTCTAAATTTTGTTTTTTATCTATTTAACCTTGACTAGGTATAAAGTTGTGATACAGACCTCTAATACAAAAGCAAGACTAATAAAAAACATATCCTTAGAAGGGATAGGTTTATAAAATGTTCATAAAAATACATATTAATAAATTAATTATCAAGAAATTAAATACAAATAGATTACCTACGCCCCAACCCTAATTCCTAGGGCTGCCGCCCCGCGCCCCGCGAAACTCGATACTCTACGAAGCTATCGTTGTAATTTTATAATTTTCTCCTCTGTGCCGCCATTTACTCGTACATGGCCTGAGAAAATTAGCCCGTCTAGATATCTGTCAGTGTGTCTGCAAAGGATTGAATTTGTCATAGAAACGTACCTATATGATGGAGAGAAATTGTGTAGAGAAATGTAATTTACAATGACTTATTGTAAATTACATTTATTGTGAGGATTGTTATGCCCTATTATGAAATGTACAAAGAATTTAGTTTCATTAAAGAAGTATAACTAATTTTATTGAGTAGAGTACAATAGTGAGGTATCTCCGTGAAATTATTTTTTACATAATAAAAATTATAATTAAAAGTATGATTTGTATACAATTGTCATTAAATATTGGAAAAACTTTCATGAAAATATCAGTCATTTTTCTTTCTAATATTTCGACTAAAATAAAACAAGTGCCATTAAAAACAATAATACTTAATGTCAAATATAAAATCCATTTTCCACCCACTCAAAACAAACTATAAATTTCAACGGTCTAACTCATTTTCGAAAACTATTTCGCATAATCCAATCGTTGAGAGCGTTATATTTTTAAAATCTCGTTTTAAGCCCCATCCACACGGCCCCAAGCTGCCCAAGTTTCGGGCCCTTCACACACTTCGATGATCACCGATTCGGGTCCCTTATTTGTAAAAGGGCGTAAATGCATCGGCAAATGAACAGTACTAATGGAGTAGGGCGCGTTCAAGCTAAGTTTGTTGTAAGTATAGTTTACAGTTTAGAATTTTGAAATTGAGTATCGCTAATTTTTCGGTGAAAAGTGCGGAGAAAGTTATGTAAAAAAAAATTGGAGCCAAGAGTGTTTGAACTCTACCAATCCATATTGCGCTATCGAAGTGGACTAAGGCCTAATCTCGTCGCTTAATTGTCATTAATTTCAAATTAACATACGATTTTACTTAGGTTACTCTATTCCGATTCTGTAACGTATATATAAATTGGTTACGCCCCAAATCCGTTATTTAAAAATATGCTATATAGTGTTTCTTGAAAAATATTTAGCTATAGTCTATTCGCTGGTTTAGATAAACATAAACAGTAGTTACCTATTTTTTTTATTTTTTTTTAAATTCAAAATAGGTTCATTACAGAGCACTTTTTGAACGTCAATACAACTCCCATATTGTCTTATTTTTATTTTAGCAAGCACGTATTTCCAAATTGATTCAATATAAATCGCATTATTAAATACACAAAGATATAGAATGTGTATCAAAGGACAAAATAACTAATTACCATGACAAATAGATGATACGTTGTATTTTTGTCACAAAAAACGCAGCTGGAGGCATTGCGGCGTATAATAAGGTAAGAACGGATCGTTGGGTTTCTAAAATACTGGCAGCAAATACCTATCGATCGGTGAAAAAAGACACGTGCCATGTTTTTTAATAGATAAAAGATAAAGCATAGATAAAATAAAATGAAAATAAAACGTGAATTGCATTCGCAATGATATGTTGAAATTATTTGTAAAATTAAATGGAATTGAATTGAAATTTGTGTTTTTTTTATTGAAGTAAAGAAATAAGACTGCCTTTATGGAAATTGTTAACGGACTTTAAATTTGTTTTTTTTCTTCTATTGCTATTTTTCTGTCTGATTGTCTTTCTGTTTCTATAATTAAAGACTGTTATTATTACACTTATACGTCTGCTTAATCAATACTCTCGAACTGATAGTACCACTTACTAACTTTTTAAAATATTATTTTCAATAAAATCATTATTAATATTATACGATAGAAATATTTTTAAATATTTAATTACTTTACGTTGTCCAACCTTAACTTGATGTCACAGAACAGGCTACGGGTCTACCTATTTTACATAACAAAGTGACGTCATTCTCATGCACCAATCCGACCAAAACAGGCAGCTACTTGATCACGCAAACAAAAAATTAAATCCTTTAAAATTCTAATAGGAACGGCTCTGTTTAATCTTCCGCTTTCCTATCTGATTGGCTCGAGCGCTGTCAGATACAGAATACGTGTTTGAATGCGCCTCTCTTATTGGCCGGTTTGATTTTCGAACGAAATGTTTTTGCCGTTCAAAAATAAGAGTTCTTTTCCGTTGCACGACCTGATTGGGGTTGTATTTGAATACAATAATTGGTTTTTGTCAATCATCGATTAAATTTGTGTTGGGAATTATGGAGTAGGTAATAATTGATTTCTTGACCTTTGTGGCAAAATTTGCATACTGCAGTAAAGGTTCAACGGTCTTTCCCACGACATTTGGCTTAAGATTAATCAACCCGCTAATCTTATTACAGTCTAATTATAATTTTAATTGTATACAAAAGTAACTAGTAGGTAGATAGTTACTTAATCCCCATCCATAGTAAATCCAATCAATAGTTTGTTACTAAGAATTCCAAATAGGTACCTAGTTCTTTTTCGTAGCAGTCAGTACATATCATACATATTTTTTTATTTGGTTAATTTGAATGACAGTATTCAAGGTGGTAGAACCCTTTGAGGTTCGGCTCCGGCGGCACCACCGCCACACCTATTTCTGCCTAATAACAGCAGTGTTAGGCGCTGCTGTGTTCCGTTTTGAAGGGTGTGGTAAGGGAAACATACTTTTCCGAGGCGTTCCAGCTTAGTCCTCAGGGGTAGCGGCGCATCTGTTGTCGACCTCAGGTAGGAATTTTTGGTCCTATCTGGGGTTGATTACAGATGTCCATGGGCGGCAGTAGCCACTTACCATCAGGTGGACTGCATGCTCGTCTGCTACTCCTATATTATAAAAAAACAAATCAATGGTTGTTTTGTTAATTTAAATGATTAATTCATAATAAACGAACGACTTTAACATAGTTATCTCCTATTTGAAGTTAATTACACTTGTATTAGTTCGACATTATTTATTTAACATCAGGTGTTCTTTGGAAAACTGTTTTTGAGAACAAAGAATTTAATACCAGATGTATTAAACATAAATAAGAAAAAATCGAAAGTCAAAGTGTTAAGTAGGAATACATAGAAATGTATAAACACCAATATCGGTCCATATTGGAGATTGTACACCTGGTCCATTACAATCCATTAGCATATGGGATTTAAGCCGGCGTAACAGCTTCGGTACCGGCATTGCTTTCAATATCTCAAATATTCGCAAATAAGTTTAACTTGAAAATAAAAAAAACAATATCTAATAAGAGAAGAAAAAGGAAAGAATTAGAAATTCTAACAAAAACCAACTTGATTTTCATTTTATAAAGATTTTTTTTTAATAAAAAAAGACGTTACATTTGGTTCATGTGCCATTAGTTGCTGCCATATGCTGCTGGAATATTATTAATTTAGTTATTCCTTTTTATCGCACTTTTCTAACTAGAACAAGCAAAGTCAGTCCATAATAGAAAATAGGTGGTTACCAATTCATTTTTATTTGTGGTCAGCCCCAGGAGGTCAGCCCATTACCACCGTTACTGTCCCATTGCTGGGCATGGGTGTCCTCTCTGAGTGAGAAGGCCATGTTCACACACCTTTGAGAACTTTTTTAAAGTTCTCTCAGTATATGTTCTCATGTAGGTGATAATTATCTTTTATGAGAATAAACTTCTTTAAACCTTATACAGGTTTCCTCGCGGTGTTTCCCTTCATCTTTACAGCAAGTGACAATTAATTTCCAACACGCAATAATTTTGAAAAAAATAGAGATGTGTGCCGAACCTTAGTCCCTACGACTGAGAGCTAGAGTTTCAATCACTACGCTATCACTACTCTTATTTCGAAAATATATCAATCGAAAATTATTAAAAATAATTATATCAAAATTAAATGGAGACTAAAGAACTAGAATACCTACTTCGGTCCTTATTGGAGTATATCTGGTCCGAACATTACGTTCCATTAGCGGACGGGGATTAAATCGGCCGCTGATGTAGGTAGTCTGTACCTACTGTACCTACAACGCTTCCATCCCGAAATTGTACTCGAATTCACCTAATTTAAACATGTACATCGAATAAATATTGAGTGTCTGAATTTTCAGCTCAAAATAAGTAATATGCTTATTTTAATTAAGATATCTATCCGTATTTTTGTCAGAGATACTAAATGATTTTGAAATAAAAAAAAAATAAACGGTATTAATATTAAATAGTCTCTATAATATGAATAAATCAGTATGAAAATTGAGTACTGGACACAGAATATAAAATAATGTAAAAATTTTAAGATTCATTCATATTTAAAAGGACCAATTCACTTGAATGAGAATAGTCTCATAAAGAGAATAGTCCGCATATAGATGCGAAGCATTTAAAAATCCAGTCTATTTAATAGAAACTAACAAGAGTCACTAATCTATCTATCTTCATTCTATTTTCAGTAAAATACCGAAGACTTACTAGATTCGTATAGGACACTATATAACATATACTTAATTTCACATTAAAATAAAGTTAAACAATGTTTTCAAATATTTTCTTCATAAGCATACTAACTCATAATTGAGAACAAAACGCAACATACGAACGGCGAAACGGAAATTACCTACAAAAGCATCAAATCGATTCAACATCTCTCTAGGTACAGGCATGCATCGCGTTTGCACGATCCCCGGCTTCCCCCATAGGGAAAAATATATTTCCCCGTTGCCAATAGCAACAAGAAAACAGATAGATATTATTATCTAGGGACGCCCCAAAGATACCTCTATATACGCACAACAAAATAGGTAGAACCGTTATACCGTGTTAAAATAGGCGCATACATAGAATTATGTTTGTGTGAGTCAGGTTTTTACGCATGCGTGCTTTTTCGCCGAAAGTAGATAGATATTGGGGTTTTTAGGCCCTGAAGGGGTGTGGGCGGGGGAGGCCTGCCCTAATCTGTGTCCCTTTGAGGCACCCGATTGGAATTTAGTAATCATATTAGATTTTAAATTACACGTGCTTCGAACTTAAAAGGGGTTGGAGCGCAATTTGTTTCCCATTAGACAGTTGTTTACTGTTTAATAGATATAGAGACGCTATCCTGTTATTCCTAATAAGTTTACAGGGAATTTGTTTTGTTGTAGTTTTCAGGAAGTTTTCAGCAATTAAGAACTTATTATTTAAGAACCATATCATTGATAGTTTAAATTATAAGTATAGCCAATGTATGCTTAAATAAAACTTGTAAATAAAAGATAACATATACATGATTCTGTAATCAATCTACTTAATCGAATCAATCTACTTACTGTCATTATAAATCATCGCTCTCTAACTAAATTGTAAAATCCTGCCTAAAAGCTCAAGGGTCTTTCAAAGTTCCTTCTTCGTTACAAACAACCACATTTTCCCTCAGGTGTCCTCCATCAACCGCGTGTTAAGAAACCTGGCCTCCCAGAAGGAGCAAGCGGCGTCAGCGCAGAACGACAGCGTGTACGAGAAGCTGCGGATGTTCAACGGCCAAGCTGCCACGGGCTGGTGGTACCCTGGTCTCCCAACCGCACCAGCGGCCCCGGCGATACCCGCGCCGCTACCTCCCCAACTGAATAGGACGGGGACGACTGAAGAGCATAAACGAGGTAAGTCAATGTTTTGTAGTGTGGAGCTGAGGTGTTACATAAGTTAGTGTAAGAGTTGTATTAGTTAGTCACAATAAATACATCATCTAAGCAAGACGCCTCACAATACAACACGTGCCTGCTTCCTCACTACACTTGTTTTTTACCGTAAAAATATTTCTCGCTTCAACGTATTAATGTTCTTCTTCTTCAACTTCTTTATTTTCTGTCGGGCACGGCTTTAGAAGTTGGTGCGACTGTCAAAGTTTCACCGCCACACCTAGTTTTAGCGTGAAGCACTTTTTGCGTTTCGGTGGAAGGGGTGTCCGACTTCCTACCATCAGGTAGATTATGTTACCTATATTTATTATGGTACTTTTTATAATTTAGAAGAAGCAAATGAGCACACAGTCTACCTGTTAAATGACTACTACCGCCCATGGACATTTATAATTAACAAGACAAGATAAAACACCCTGACTTTAACCACAGATGTGTATCTACTGAGCAGTAAGTTAGAACGCCTCGGAAAAGTACGCCTACCTTACCATACCCTCCAAAGTGGAACACAGCCGCGTTAACACTGTTGCTATGAGGCAGACATAAAGTGGCGATGGTGCCTTCGATGGTGGTGGTAAGGATTCTACCACCTTCAAATCAGCTTTTGTTAAAAACGCAACAATTATAATCTGTACCAATGATAGTACTCTACATATCCTATTGGTACCTCTATGTATCCTAGAGTCGAGTTTTATACTACCTACATGTGTATGCCTCGGAATTTTTATGACACGTGACGTAGAGTTTAGTAACAGGTAATTAAAAGAGGCTGTCACGTGGCGGATGTTCGTTTCCGGTTCGCTAAGTGTGACGCGTCTTGAGTTTTCCAGTATTGTAGGGTTATACCTGGTTTTCTATCATTTATTATAGTTTAATACTTTTGTAATGGTTCTCCGAAATGTTTTTATGTTATTTCTTAATCACTTTTATTGTTTATCTTTCTAAACTAGTGCTAATATTACTATTACTACTACTAGACTTTTTGTCAGTCTTTTTTCTTTTTTTTACATATGCATACGTATAAATTACATGAATGTATGTCATTGTTATTTCTTAATCTTATATAATTAAGCAGTGATAGCCTAGTGGTTAAGAAACGCGGCCTCTCGATCGAGGGGTCCGAGGTTCAAATCCCAGGCACACACCTCTGATTTTCAAATTTATGTGCGTATTAGAAATTAATTATCACTTGCTTAAACGGTGAAGGAAAAATATCGTGAGGAAACCTGCATACCTGAGAGATTTATAAAAAATCTTAAAGGTATGTGAAGTCTACCAATACGCACTTGGCCAGCGCGGTGGACTATGGCCTAATCCTTCTCATTCTGAGAGGAGACCCGTGCCCAGCAGTGGGACAGTAATGGGTTGATGATGATGATATGATTAAATCCTTCGTCTAGTGCATATATCGTAGTGGAAATAATCCCTTAATATATATAGTCCTAGTACCTTTGTAGGTATTTTATAACACATTTCGTGGAGCTACGTTGCAACGCTTTTTATGTCCCACTGCTGGGCCCAGGTTTCACAACATGAAAACCTTGGGACATACTCCTTCACTCTCCAATGCAGGTTAACAGACAGTCTTACCACCTCGTTTGTCCAATGCGGATTGATAAACAATACTAATACATAACATTAATCAGACAATTCCAAAAACAATCCTGTCGTAACACTCGCGAAATATAAACTGAAACCCTACAGTTTTACTCAAAACGTAAATCGCACAAAGTGGGCTAACCCCGCTCTCCCGTGAATGGAGCCGGGGAGGCCGGGGTGGCACTGTTGCCGACTTCTTGTGGAACACCTCGCCAGATTATATGCCTTTGTCTACTCGTACTTCGGATAAGTTTAGTATGTGTATTTTAATACGTTACGAAGAGCAAATTCTTTTTGGTTTGTAGGTAGATTTATTACAATAGTTAATAGTTAATAATTATAGTAAATAACACGTTAAGTACAGTGTAATTTATGATAATTACGATGGATAAGGATAACGATTAGTAAGTTTATAACATACCTACTGCTAACAATATAAAATTATTTATATTATTTAAAGGCTCAATCATATCTTTGTGTATTTTTTCTTTTAATGCAAAATTTCATCTAAATGTTAGGGCTGTTTCAAGTTAATAAAAAGATCATCTTATAAATTCACAAATATTACTCGATTTGTAGTAATATGGTTGAAGAGAGTGTTATTTATAACACAAAGAAAGATTTTATGCGTAAAAACTAAAGTGTGTTTATAAGGTAACGTAAAAAACTAAAGTTTTACGCATTTACCACCTCGCTAAGTGTGGTAGTCTCTAGGAAGACTCCAAGACAGCCAAAGATAAAGAATAACCTATGGTTTTGACTCTACCAGCTACACTATCTTTTCTTTTCTTGCTTGACTCTACTCAACTGACCATCCGCTACAATCGTCGCTTATTGTTCGACTCTATCTAACTGACTTCTCTCCGCTTATTGTTAGACGCTACCTAACTGTGGTACAGAGCAATCTCTCGTGAAACCAGAGCGGTTCTGTTGGCGCCCTCTTGCGGGAACAGTTCGAAATATAAGCACTAAGTTAACCTTTGTTTTGTGTATCTTAGAACCAACTTTAAAATAATTGAATAGTTATAATGATTTTCTAAAATATAATTGTAAATATTGATAGTGGTATGATTGGCGTTGGGGCTGGGATTCGAATCCTATGTAAATCTCAAACTTTTCGAAGTTATATCATATAAGGAACTAACCCATATTAACGATGTAACCTAAGGACTTGAGAGTCCATTTTTTATATGTGTGTATAGTCGATCAGCCATTTGGCCAGCATGGCAAACTATGGTTTAAACTCGTCCTATTTTAAGAGAAGACGCGTTTCCAACAAGTGATAATTAATTTTGAATACGCACATAACTTTGAAAAATGTGAGGTATGCCTCAGACTCGAACCTCGGACCAATTGAAAGGCATAGGTTCAACCACTATAACCAGAAGTCAGCACTGTTTAATACTACTGTTATAAGTAAGACAGATATAACAGACCGTAGTGCCTGAAGTCGAACTTCAGTATGTTACCTTTACCTTTACCTTTACCTTTAAAATACGTCAGTCTTAAATAACTAGTTATATTTCTTGGCTAGTTAGGTCTCCAAGTTAATTTAAAGTGCCGTGATATTATTTCTGAACTTTACGAAGTTTGTATTCCCACTTGACACTCGGTTTTAGTTGTCAAGTTGTCGCATGTGTACGCAAAGTGGGAATATTCCCAACTTTCTGAAACTTACTTAAATTTACTTACGAATCTTTTATGTAAAATACTTTGACCGTAACATTTAAGTTAATTAAAATTATTTCGTCTTTACAAATAAACACGGATTCTTGTATTTTTTAAAGTCCAACTGATGGTAAGTTGTCTGTCGCTTATAGACATTTGTAATTAACCTCAAATAGGATTTGAGTCATCTCTGAGGTTCGCCAAGCGTCGATACCTTTGTACCTAAGTTGAAACGCTTCGTATAAGTGCAAAATAGAAAACTGCAACGCTTAACACACTTATACAAGTATCCAACGAGTTTGCAGTCTACATATTTATAAAACAGAAATGGGCATTACAGAACTGTCAATATCTTTATGTATATAAGGATCGAAGACCTATGTCAGCTACATTGCATTGCTAACCCAGAAAACTAAACTAGAACGTCTCATGTGCAAAGAAAAAAAATATATAAATGTCGATAGGTTTTTCTTATAGAGTTAATAAAACGATATAACTTATGTACCTACATTGCCCTAAAAAGGTAAAAATTAAGGGTCATTTCGCAAAGCTCGTAACTCGTATCACAGTGTCTCAAGCTTACTGTAAGCGTCGGACTAAGAGGTCACTCGACACTGCCTTGTTTGTGTCCCGGACGTGACTCGAATACCCCTATCGTATCGTGTTTTAGTCACAAGTGTGCTAAGTCCAAACAAATCGGTAAGGGAGGTAAGGTCAGAAAGTTTAGTATTTTATTATGGCACAAGACTTCTTAATGCAATTGGTGGAGTATCGCTATTGTCTCTGCCTTTTAGCAGCTGATCTCGATGGTGGTGGTAGGTACTACCGCTATATGCACGTATTTTGTGAGCAGTAGATTTCGATGATGGTAGTACTGCCGCTACACGTGTTTCTGTCTTACAACAACGGTCTTAAGCGCTGTTGTGATCTGGTTTGAAGAGTGTGGCAATTGGAAGATATATGGAGATTCCAACTTAGCTTTTACCGCCAGCTAAGTCTATGGCCGACCTTAGGTAGTACTCCAATCCTACCAGGAATTGATCATAGATATTTATTGGCGATTTTATCATCATGTGGATTGCTTGCTTGATTTCATTAAAAATATACCAACACGTATATATTGTACGTATGTATGACTTTACCTATACCTATCGTATGTGTGTGTACGAACGTCAATGTGTGTATAACGTATATATATTTGTCGATCGGCTACGGTTTAATTAACTTCGACGGCGCACATTTTTACCAATTCAATTCTGGTGAGCACGAACGGATGCGATACCCACAAACTATGGGTTTTATTACTATTTCATGTAATAGAAGTGGCATAGAACATGTATTTCTGGGAATAGGACAGATTCAGGGCAGGCAACGACTTTACCGACTTCTAATAGTTAGGTGCAATTAAAATGGGACATTTCCAATTTTTGACGGCCCTGAACATACCTGAATATGGTTGAAAGCACTTTACGAGAGACATTTTCAAAATAAAAAAGATTTGTTTTGATTTTCATACAATTTAGTTTTCTGGCTACTAGCATAATGCAAAAAAAGTATTTACATCAACCCATTTATGGATAAGTGTCTCTCTCTTATGAGTGAGACACTTATTTATCATCAGATGGACTGCAAACTCATCTGCTGCTTCAATCGTATGAAATATCTGTGGCAGAGTATAAGTTTATATCTGGTCACATAATTAACACCTCTTTTTATGATTTATGTTACACATAGAAGATAATGTTACATGTATAGTCCGCTCTGAATATAGAAATGAATCGCGTCACCATAGCAAATTGTATGACTAAACCTGCTTCATGTTCAGACCGGACTAGCAATTTGGCGTGGACTATACCTACAATGTACAATTGCACATGCATTATTAAGCTCTGCGACATTAAACTAAAACCAATGCAAATCCGAGATCGGATATCAAAAATCGAGTCGTCCAACCGGCGTTGGCCTACAAATTTTTAATATCCAACGCACTGTTCCACGCATCAGTGCACACAGCCAATGTTTCGGAAGTACCCAAAACGGGGAAAAACAAAAACAAATGGCAATTTTGCTTTTCGTTTTTCCCATGTATTTTCGTTAAAGGCGGACAGTGTGATAGACGGCAATAGGCGTAATACGCTCGCTGGAATGTGTTGCGATTTTTTGTGTTTAGGTTTTAGGTCGGGTTTTATTGTGTTTAGGTCGTTTTATAGTGCATTTGGACATAATTCGTATATGTATTGAAAGAATAAAACGATTACTTGAATCAATTTACAAATATTCTTCCCGCGCAAACTACAACTCAAACGTCCACAGAGTTTTTTTTTCTTTTTTTGCTAACTGATACAATCGTACGAACCAGTAACTATATAAATGGGAAGTTTATAAAAATAACACAAAATAATTAATAAAAATAATACTATAATAAAATAATTTTAATATATTTCTAATAGTATAAATTTATCCCTTTATAGAGGAGTAGGTAGAGTAGGAAAGAATTTTTTACGAGGCGTTCTCCAGTTCTCCAGTTGATTATAATATAAAGATCAATATTATGATTAATAAAAAAATATGTACACTTCGTCATCACGTTTATGGATTAAGAAAAATTGTAATATTTTACGATGTCTAATAAAAATCACTTATCGTAAAATGGAAGGCACATCAATGAGATGTGCGTTCAATTTACGATATGTGTGATTAATAAACGGTAAAATGGTACTTTTTATTAAATAAAAACATATACAATACTGTAGCATTTCCAAAAAATAGACACTTCTATAGGTACCAATAACATATAATCCATAAGCCTACACATACTCGCTCAAAACAGATTTCAGGAACTGAAATCTGGCTACATACACCGAACTTCGCGTCCAATAGCCGTTTGAGACCATAGAATACATGTCACATAGAAGTGTCATAGGATTATGACTGGAATCTGTATGCCGTTCCAACGATTGTATGCTTAGAGAGTGGACGAAAAATCCACAGTTATAAAGTATTTAGCATTTCACCACAATTTAAAAAACATCGCTATATTTTTGGTGTAAAATAGACTTGCATCTATGAACCGTTCCATTTTAGTCCTTCGGCTACCAATACATCCGATAGCCTTAATATAGAATCCTCAAGGGTACCTATGCATTTAAAAGCCTTTATATAGAAACCCTAGCCTATTTGACGTATGAAGTACTTACTCTATTTGAATTTAACATTAGATGTAGAACATATCCGTTTTCTACTTCTTAAATAATTTAAAAACGAAGTAAGCTTCGGTACCGATACTTAACAAATGTTTTCGTATTTTTTATAGATGGTTTACTCTGTGAAAAAAAAAACACACCTTTCTTAATTTATTATAAAAATATTAAAATCAAATTAGTGTCCAGTATCTAAACCTACTTAACAAACATTTTCGCCATTTCTATAGATGATATACTCTGTAATCAAAACCACACGCGACAGGTGAATCGAATTCTAAAACCATGGACAATATAAGCACAGTGGTCGATTGACGGCACTGCACAAATAATTGCGCAAATTGCTTGTGCACACTGGTTTAGAACAAACATTGCACGCCCATCACAGTGGTCAGTACATTAACCGGGCTATATTGAGAAATACACGAATTAACTACGCACTGAACTAGCTTGAATAAGCGGTGAAAACTTTATGGACTTTATTTTGATGACCAGTGAGCGATGCTTTTTTTAATAAGATGATTAAGTGGTCAGGCGTACATTAATCGGACTATATTGAGAAATACACGAATTAACTTGAAGCGGTTAAAAGTTTATTGATGTCACTTTGATGTCCAGTTGATAGTTTTTTAATAGGCTGATTGCAGCAGTGATAGCCTAGTGGTTGACTCGATGTTTTTCTCTCTATCGAGGACTCCAAGGTTCAAATCTCACGCACCTCTGATTTTTCAAATTTATGTACGTATTAGAAATTAATTGTCGTGTGCTTTAATGGCGAAGGCAAACATCTTGAGGAAAACTGCACACCTGAAAGATTTTATAAAAAAATCTCAAAGGTATGTGAAGTCTACCAATACACACTTGGCCAGCGCGGTAGACTATGGCCTAATCCTTCTCATTCTGAGAGGAGACTCGTGCCCAGCATGGGACAGTAATGTGTTGACGGTGATTTATTGTTTTTTTTCTTCTGTGAATTAGCTTCATATAAATAAAATATATGCCTATATATGTAACTCGATCCCTGATTGTGTACATTGCAAGAAAATGCCACTTGTATTATTAATATGAGTGACCACAAATGACTCAATATTTACGGGCAGAGTAACACAGAAGTTAGTAGGCAATAATTGTTATAATGTGGTCACAAAGTCTTTGAAGCGAAGAGCTAAATCCTAGAAAATAATACTAATGTTTATTTTAACAATTACGTTTACAATAAGTATATTATGTCTGATATTTATTATGGGACAGCAATTTGGATGAGGCTTATTATATTTAATTTCTTGTTAAATTATAAGTATTATTATATTTTTTTAGGGTTCCATACCGAAAGGGTAAAACGGAACCCTATTTCTAAGACTCCGCTGTCTGTCCGTCTGTCACAGAGCTCTAACTCTGGAACGGTAATAGGTAAACACTTGACATTTTTAATATATTATTTTTGTACGTTCTTTTATAAATTAGAAATTATTTAAATAATGAAATATAAGTTGTACCTACATATAAAAAATCAAATAAGTTATGTAATAACTTGTTTATTGATACTATTTATTCTTTATTATATATTTCGGCTACAAGCAAAAGATGTTGCAATATATTACGTGACATTACAAATAGAATAAATACACAAATGTTATAACAAATCAAGCAATTATATTAATATCATGTCAAAACTAGTATTCGACGCGTGCGCACTGACATTAGGACTAATTAAAATTGTCATTCACTCAATAGGCAGGTGTCACTTATACGTCGTTCATATTCAATCTATTGATATCTATCTATATTTTTGGTAAGGTAGACATAATATTCAGAGGCATACTATTGAAAGTGGTAGAACCCGTGTGGTTCGACTCCAGCGGCACCACTGCTACACATATTTCTGCCTAATAACAGTAGTATTAAGCGCTCCTGTATTCTGATTTGAAGGGTGTGGTAAGGGAGATATACTTTTCCGAGGCATTCCTGTTTAGTCCTCCGGTAGCGACGTATTTGTGGCCGATCTCAGGTAGGAATCTAATCTTATCTGATGCTGATTATAGACGCCCAGTGGCGACAAAAGCCACTTACCATCAGGTGGACTGCATACTCGTCTATTACCCCTATATACCAAAAAATCTTTGTACCTACTTACTGAAGATACAAAGACAACGTCTACCTAATATGAACAAAATGTCAAATGTTATAACGGCTGCATATCGGTTACATACTCAAGTGTAGTGCGCTTCAGTTAAACTTTGAATTGAACGAATGAAACAATAGAGATTTAATTGAACCTATAAGTGGTTTCATTCGTTGGCAATCGACTTTAAAATCTGAGAGCACTATGACGCGTGTGTAATTGTTAATGGTTCGTGTTAAGTGGAGGCAGCGGTCTGTTGCAGTTTTGTTGAGTGCTGATCGGTTACCCCTCTTCAATGCTATTATGTGTGTAGTTCGTAGTTAGCCCTTCAATGTGGGTAGTTGTGGAAAATAAAAATACAATGACTATACGAGAATTTAGTGTGGTGTTAGATTTACGATGTCGTATACCTAAATCCAGAAATTTTGATTCATATTTTAGTTGTTTAGTCGGGGTCGAACCCGAAAGCCCCAGCTTATCGAGTTAGTGTTTACTTTGTATGATGATAATACCATCATCATCATTATCAAAATTGTTATGATCTCATCTCACGAATTCGAATCTTATGCTCTTCGGAATTTTTGAAACCTGTACGTTTTCAAAATATATATTATTCTCTCAAGAAATTTCTTAGGCTATGACTTCTCTACTAGTATTCTTTCCATTTTCTTCTTTTACCTTTCCATAAACCTTCTTTTCCTTACGACTCCTTCACCCTCAAAGCCAGTGAACTTTAATTTTTGTACAAAGTTACGTATATACAAAACATCTAATGTTTCTACTTTCAATTAATCTAATTTCAAAAAATACTTCAATTTGAACCCTAACCAGCGTCACTACGATGACTTTAACTGTCACTGCTCTTACGTAAAAAAAACCATTGATGAAATGTTAGAAACCTAAAATGTTCACCATTCCATTACTTAAATGTGAATCCCTCAAAAGAACATCCTTATGTTAAGACACCCCTCAGCATTAACAGATACAAATTGCTTTACTTGCCCAACTATAAAAACTAAACCTTATCTACCCCACTAAGTAATTTATATGAGTCGACTGGGGCTACAAAGTGAATGGTTGATTACAAACAACCAATTTATCAACCTCTACCACTTATAAATGGACTGACCTAAAAATGGCCTTCCATCGAACAAGGGGTCCCAATTAAATGGTCTCATGTCCTCGGGACCAACGAAAAATGGACTAGGTTGCCAAAAGATCTCCCTTGAATAACAGATCTGGATTTAATGGTTCCGTGTTGATTATGTCTTTATTTAGGACAAGCTGCTGTGTCCTTTGCAAGCGATGTAATAATTAAAGTGTTATTAATACGCGTCATTTAAATAGGTAATGTTATTTACTTATTTCAATGTGTCCAAATTTATTCCACTAATGTCCATTTTTAAAACAATATTTTGAAGTAGCATACTGCCGCCCATTGACATCTGTAATCAATCCCGAATAAAATAAGAAAATATTATCTGAGGTTGGCGCCAAATGCAGTACCTACTCTACTACTACTCTTGATGACCATGTTGGTAAGGCCCGGATAAGTAGGTAGGTACCTATGTGTTTCTTACCGCCCCTTCAAAAGTGGCGATGAACGCACAACACAAAGATGAGGTGGAGGTGCTTTCAGTGTCAAACTTATGCGCACAAGTTAAACGCAAACTTATAAACATTAAATTTTAGTTTGAGCAAGTTATGCCAAAACGCGTTATAGATACGAAATCTCATGTCATAGAATTCTCTATAGCCTACAGCTTTTGTTAAAAAAGCAACAATCATAATCCGTAGTAAACAGTACCACGTCTAGTAGACGCGGAAGCGTGGCGAATTAGCCGACTCGCGCCTTGTCCGGCCGCAGAATTGAGGGCCGCGGACCGCCTGTGGCCTGAGTCATGAGCGGAAGCGATCTTATTTTATTTTAATACAGAAACAATGTGAATTATTCTGTTAAGTTAGGTTAACTAGATAGTTAAGTCATGCAGAATTCATATATTATATTATTGCTGGTATACATAGTAAGCCATTCATTAGGTTTATTATAATTGTATTGTTATAAACTGATAGTAGTCGATAAATTGTCCAGAATTATGTAAATGATTTTAAAAATACCCGACACGGATTGACTGTGCGTGCTAGTGACTGCAGTAGATAAATAACTTCGTGAGAAGATGCCGCTGTTCATCTGAATGAAATCCGATTAATTAACGTAACTCTTTAATTAGTCCTGATAACGTTATCAACCGCTTCAACCTCAAATGAAGTGAAAAGTGCACTAATGCTGCTACTTACAGTATCAATGGTTCCAAAACGTCTGATAGCTGTCACATTAGCTCGTCACAGCCCTTATCGGCGTATTCCATTGACGGGACACCGCCACGCTGTCCGCGCCCGCCGCCGCCCGCCTGACAGTATCGATCTCACATAATCGCGGCCGGCGATCCCCTGCCTACCCACGTTCGCCCCGATAACTCCAATTCCGCTTTATCTTTCCACTCCGACTTTCTTCGGTCCCCTTTGTGCTTATTTTCTGGAATTTTTTCACCGCCCCCACTTTTATTTCGCTCCTTTTCTTATTTTCTTACTACTATTATTTTCTCTTATGTATTTTTCGTGTTTCACCCTGCTCACCCCGCTCGGCCTGTCTGTTGAATATCGGCGAAGTTTTTTCTTCGATCATTTGTAGGTCGTTATTGGTGGAATTGTGGCTAAGTGCTCCCGTCTCGGGTCGTTTTTTTTAATGAATTCCTCTTTTATGTTCCGGGCTGCGACGATAAATAATGAAAACGTGGATTGTTAGAATGGAAAAATATTCATTTGGATGGAGTTCGTTTGAAACGAGGTATTATTTTATCCGCCGTAAGCCAGATTGTTTACTTGTTATGTATGAACGTACTCGTTCGTACAGTGGAAGTTTCGAGAGTTTGTTAAAGCTAGATGGGTGTGCTAAGTTTAAAGTCTTATTTACAACCTGTCTTAAGTTAACCGTTTTGGACAGTGAGTGGGTTAAATTTAATATTCTAACGTACCATATTATAATACTTAGTCCATAATTAGTTGTGTTATAATTATAATATTATTCGTTGTTGATGAGTTTTAGCATAATTAGAATAAGTTTCTTGCTTTACTTTTCAACTCTTAGAAACATTACGGTCTATATTATGATTCCTTTACATTTATTAATACATGTTTTAAGTCCAGTATAAGTTATCTCTCGCTATTCATAAATAATAATTAGTGAGAATAATTTTTACGCTACCTACTTATAAAATATAGAATTTTGGTTACAAAAAGGATTAAATTCAAAGAGCAGATAAATACAGTATTCGCCTTACACATACAAGATGTTTCACTGAAGTTTATTTCCCTCTCATTTGCGAATGACGATCTCATTACGCGCTAAGGCCCGCACACACTTGCGACTAACCAAACTTGTTACACGAACGTTGAATGCCTGAAAACTTTCCCACTATTCCAAGATATGAAATACGGTTAGTGCTTACACGAAATATCATACTTAGATCTCATAAACGTTTGTTTAAGCATAATATACATGATTTATAAAATGTGTTATACTGACTATTACAGTAGGTAATACCTACCTATACGTGGCGGAAGAGTTGTAATGTAGGTCTTACATCCAAAGGGCTCTGGGTTCGAACAGTAGTTAGGCAAACTTGTGAATACTGAGTTTTGATTTCTATTTTGTGTCGATGTTTGTGTATTTACTTGTGCTTGTGAATTACAATAAAACAAAAAGTATATTAATTATAGGTTTCGCGGGCATATAAATCATATATTATTATTACTATTATTATAAATGATATACCAATAAATTGTAAATGATAACGTACGTATAGGTATAATGTAAGGTATCTATTATAGCGTAGTCCCTATTTCATTATAAATTAGTAACCTTCCTCCTGCTATAACAGTGAAGGAGTTATGAGGAAACTTACATGCTTTCTGAGAGTTCAAAGGTGTATGAACTTTACCAATTCGCGCATAGTTTTCGTGTATGTGGTGTTTCGGTCTGATATTTCTTGTTCTATAAGAAAAATCATGGCTAGCAGCGACACAGTACTGTGGTACCTAATGATAATGATAGGTACATTCAAAAAGTTTGAAAGCAAAATTGATTTACAATATAACATTTCCTTCAAAAACATTTTAAAAGTCTGCACAAACTCAAAAAGCATGTAAACACAGTTTTCGCCACACAAGATACCGTAGTTTAGTTCCCTCTCATTTGCGAATGACGATCTCATTACGCTAAGGGCGCGCGCACACCGGCGATCAATCAAAATTGTCACCCGATTGGAAAGTCCATGTTATGAGCGTCTGGCGCGCATCAATCATGTTTGAGTGGAACGGAACGGGGCGTTATTTTGAATTGCGTTCTTTTTACGTGGGAATATTTATTTATTATTTGCAATTGATGTGAAGAAAAGAGTTATAACGTAATTTTTGAAAATTGAATTTACTTAATTGTTTTAAATATCTTGGCATATTTTAATTGCTATGTAAAAAAAAGATTTTTTTTCTAATACACGTCATGAATTCAAATTTAAAGTAAAATATGTGTATTATGTAACTAAACACTTAAAATGAAATTATAAAGCAAATTATTGTGCCTATCGTATTCTATAATAAGATAATAATTTCTTTTAATTTTTATTTCTTTTTTGTTTAATGTTAACCATCTAAATTAAAATGTATTAAGAAGTAATGCCGGGAAAGATTTGTAGTAAAGACAAACTCGAATTTATTTAATGTCTTGGTATGTTTATATTTGTACGAGATCCATTAAGTATATTGGCTCCCGCCTCAAAACATTGTATCAGAAAAATGTGACAGATTGCGTAACAGTCTCTCCATTCAGCGGAATCAGCAACCCGTGCGCCATTACCGACCCGGGAATCGAACCCGACTCAAGTGGTGACCATAAAGCAAATTAATCAATTAGCCGGGGGCATGTCGACAACATTACGACTAACGTTTAATTTTACCACCCTTATTTGGGGGATGCTAGCCAGTGTAACTTGACTTCTGGTTTGGATGTGACTGGTAGAAACGAGGGGTCAGCATGACTGGTCGTTTCGTAATTTTTGTCTGTAATTCTTGCAATTGTGCAATTCTGCTGACGCATTTGCCTGATAGTCGTTCAGTGCATGTCGAGTGCTGTGTTGATAGTTTATGATGAAGAGGTTTAGTCCCCTCTGAAGATTTGCTAATGGTTAAAAATGCCCTGTCAAATATTGTAACCATGTTTGAGTTTAAATTATTGCCGCTTTTATCACATTAAGTAGTTTAAATACATTTATAAAGTGTTTGCCTTTTAAAGCTTTTAAAACGAAATGATTTTAAATACAGATATGATTAAATAAATAGATTTGTAAAGTTATGTGTATTTTGTTGAAGATTTATAATAATAATTAATTAATTTAACAATCTGTTCTGGGCCTGAGCTTTTGGGAAATATACAAACAAAGGCCTTACTTATGCACATAGTTACTCTTCCTATTACCCAGACTTGGTACATTATTTTTCACTTAACAATTTTGAAATTAATATAAAATATAAAACATACCTTTATTGTGGATCTATAGAGGAAGATAAATATAAAAAAATAATTAATCTATCTTTATCTTTTGAACAGCGGAAGCCCTCCAATCCGAAGCGGGATCGGACGGGAACAGCGAGCACGCGTCATCAGGAGACGAGGACTCCCAGATGCGGTTACGGCTGAAGAGGAAACTCCAGAGGAACCGGACCTCCTTCACCAACGACCAGATAGATAGCCTGGAGAAAGGTAATGCTAACACCCTTCTTACTATGTATGTAGAAAAAAATGTTATCAAAGTTATGTGAAGTCTACCAATACACATTTGGCCAGCGCGGGAGACTATGGCCTCATCCTGCTTATTCTCAAAGGAGACTAGGTTAATGACATGTAGTGTAGAGGTAATCTACGAGGGGCATTTTTTAATACACAAATGTTACTTTTAACTTCTACGCTCTATACTTCTTATTTTCCCTCTAGTAAGTTTGTTTTTTTCTTTAAACGCTAGATCTTGGTTTTGTGATTATTTTGACAATGAATGGCGTGAATGGGTTTCCTTAGTGTCAAATATTTCTTTTTTAATACTTCGTTTCAAGGTCTTGGCTTCTTGTCTGTCTGCCTAATTGTTTATTGTAAGTCAGCCTATTATTGTAATATTTTACAATGGGAAAACAGAAGATTTACCTAAGATATATTTTATTTATTACAATGACTTCTCGGTCTAATTTTCATTTTATCAGTGAAGCAAAAATAAATATTTTAAAGGTTTTTTTATCAATTATTATTGGTTGTATTTCCTATGATCGTGTGTTTTAGGCTTACAGACATTAGGAAATAGAGGTATATTTTATAAAGAAAGAAAAATATAACACAATGTCAAAAGTTCATTAAATTTTATTGAATTTATACCAAAGCGCTGTTTTCACAAATTAGTTAACTTTCCCTTAAAATTAACACTTATCTACTCGAAATCAAAGTCGGAAACGTCAACCATCTAAAGTAGTCCAATACTCGACGTAAGCGCTCCCCGGAGCCTTCATAAACCTATTTGGCAATGTCCCTTTCATCTTATTTATTGTTTGCAATAACAACAACACGGTTATTAGTAAATAAATAAATATTGTCCCCTGTTATTTGCTCAGCTCTCCGACGGTGGCAGCCCGCCCAATTATTGATGTTGCCCTGTTAATCTCACTTTTTGTTGTTTGTTTTGCTATCCGTATGAGTTTATTGCTTTGGTAATTGCGTCTTTGCGTATTTCATTTTTTTTGAGAAACTTAGTAGTGAAGGGTTTTTGTTGAGAACTTTTGATTTATACCGTTTGTTTTTGAATCAAGATTAAAAGCTATATAAATGTGCATTTTGGTAAGATTATCGTTTTGTCACTTATATTGTACACATAAATTTATTTTTTATTTATCAATGTCATTATTCTTAAATGTTCTCTGTATTTTGATTTTGTTAGAAGTAACATTTCGATTTGGCTGTATGCACATTACATTTGTGTGAAAATCGATTCGAAAACATCGACAGCGAAAGAAAATTCATTCCAGACACGAGATTCTAAACTCAAATCGAATTGGAACGGCGGAACGATTCAAAATTCGCGCGCAGAGTTCACAATTTAATTTTGATTCTCTGTTGCAGAGTTCGAACGAACGCACTACCCGGACGTGTTCGCGCGCGAGCGGCTGGCCGAAAAGATTGGATTGCCTGAGGCACGTATCCAGGTAAAATAAACTCCAGTTTACACCGCGGTAAGGTGACTGTATCGACATTACTTGCGCCTCGTTTTAACAACATGGCGGTCGAAGTCAAAATGGCGGGAGTCTTTCGCGGTGATTTTGCACAGATTAATAATTCCGCTTTTTTAAATTACCTATCATGTCGATGTATTGAAGTGCATTGACATAACACATAGGGATGGGTGTTGCGTTTTTGTGGTCGCTATTGGCGTAAAAACTGCTTATCTTGCGGTTTCTAACCAAGATCGTGCTTACTAACAACTACAAAGTAGCGTTATATGTATAAATAGGTTTTATTTACCAGATGCATAATTTTCCTCTTTCTTAAGCATGAACTGTACTTTTTACAGATAATAATGATGTATAGATAATAATATAATGTGGTCAACAAATACAATTTTTTTTGTAGATAATTATGAATAGGCAAATACGAAACAGTTCAGTGCATTTTTCTGTTTGTTTGTTAATCGTTTTTTTTTGTTTGTTAACCATTGACAAACATTAGATTTTTCTTGGAAAATTTATAAATATGAGCGAATTTTAATCATTAAGCCAACACTATTTAACAAAAAAATAGTACGTTATTTATTACTGTAATTGATTTAAAAATATTTTCATAAATTATACCATAAAATAAAACCATTCGTATCAAAACCTTAGGTATAGGTATCATAAATTAGATACGACGAAAACTGGCCTCACAGATAATAACAAAAACCATGTTAGCGTTTAAAAAACAAAACGTAAAATAAACGTTACACCAAACTCGCGCAACAATCAAGCCGATCGAATAATGGATAGCTCGGATAAAACTCTATGACATGACAGGGGCGTTTTATTAAACGTACGTTTATAAGGGCAGTGTCTGTTTACATAGGCACGGCCATGTAGATGCGTCTTCGGCAAACAGACTAAAAAAACAGGGGCATATTATAACCCCGGCAGTCGACGCAAACACGGATATATACGTTCATATATAGTACATAGCTTACAAATATCAGCACAGTATGTTAATATGTTTTTGTTGTTTGATTTTTCGTTCTGTTTATCTTGGATGTTTAACGTTCGTTTTGATAGAGGGTTAATTAAAAGTAGCTGCTTTTATGCTAATAATGTTAAACGAGTGTTTTATTTTGTTACAAACTTGATTCATTGTATCCTGCTTATGAAGGTTTTGATTTTTAACAATATTTTTTAAATCGATTAAATCATAATAATATATTATTATACATAAATTTGGATTTAAGTTCTGCAAATGAGACGTTAGGCGAGACTTAGAGTGTTTGCAAATTTATTTCATAGCATGTACGTGCCAACCGAAATATTTTCCCAAAAAATGGGCACAACTTGAAGGGCTAGCAATTCGAAAGCCGTAGTAATTGTGAAAAATGAAGTAAACTAAAATATTCTTAACAAAACCGTTTTTGGTAACAAAGTATAAAATAAGAAAGCTATGAAAGCGAGCTTTCGTATGAAAATGAAAAGGCAGTGGAAAGGCGTCTCGTTAAAACGGCAAAAGTCGCGAAATTTCCGTATTTACGACAAATTGCATCGGAACATGCGAGGGAGTTCTTACCACTTAGCGGTAGCCGCCAACTGTTAAAATATCATTTGTCAACTTGGCTTACGAACATAATGGCTTAATGCGACTTGTATTGCGGCTCTTTAAGTAGGTACATTAAAAAAATAAGTTTTTTTTCTAATCGAATTATATTGCGAAATTTTCGTATTTACGACAAGTTATGTCAAAAATGCCAGGGAATTCCTACCAATTAAAAGAAATCATTAGACGATCATATATCACCATATGTCATTTGTCAGGAACTTATTTATAAACATTATTCAATTTCGATTTCTTCTTATTAAGTACTCTAAAAACATTGCACGAATATTTTTTTCTAAACGAATTATGTCGCAAAATTTTCGTAGTTACGACAAATTATGTCAGAATGCAATGGAATTTTTATTACAGCAAAATGCATTTGGCAATAGTTAATACATCATTTGTCAGGAACTTGGCTTACAAGCATAATGTCTTAATACGATTTGGATCACGACCTTTTATGTTTAAAAAACGCTGTACATTTTTCTAATCGAATTATTATAAGTGCAAGGGACCGGTTTTTAAGTCATTCTCATTGAATGTTATTATTTAACGACCCGTCGACTAGCTGTCGTGTTAAATTAATTTAGACATGACTAAGAAAATAAATTAAATTATGTGTTAAAATGCAACTTTACAAATTGCAAAAGATAGTTATCGAAAAATATATAGGCATGAATGTGGTAGGGATATTTTACATTAAAAAGTGAATCGGAAAAAATGCTATTTACGATATTCATAAATAATAATATGAATATCGTTTATAAAAATAGAATCTACATTTAATTTAACAAAAGTAGAATTCTATGTATCCTAAGCTGAATCTTAATCTCATCCATCAAAAGTAGAATCTACACGTAAGTTCAAAAGTAGGCCTAAAGTTTAATCTAAAAGTAGCATCTAAATTTTATTTACCTAAGAGTAGGAACTGAATGACGTCCGCCATTTTCTTTTTGGGAACAGTGACAGAGGTTTCTTGTTCCAAAAAGAAGATGGCGACATTGTTCCTGGCGCCGCGCTAAGCTCTCACATTAACCTCTCGTCGCTGCTAGTTAACATTCGCGCTGCAGCGGTCGGTCAACAAGTACATAGGTACTGATAGGGTTGACACTTTACATATCGAATTTATAATAAAAAAATGTGAAACATTTGTTTTGACAAAAAAGTGTTGCAAAAGGCTGATACAATGAAAAATAAATTTACATTAATTTCATCGGGTTTTTTTCAGAAAATACTAAAAAAATCTAGACTAAATAAATCTCAAATATTTTTTTTTATTTCGGAATTATTTAGTCTGGACGTGTCTAATATAACAATGAAGCTTACGTAGCTAAGCTAAGCCCAATAACAACATATTACATATAAATTTCATGTTAAAACAGTCTTATAAGAATGTCGAAAAGTAGCAGAAGCTATTCGGCGTAATAATATACCTACTCTATTTTTTAAGTTAATAAAAATCCTTATTTAAATCAATCTCATACCTAAAAACCATAATCGACTGACATCGAACAAATTTAAGACAAAAACGCGTCTTAAAACATATCTTTATATTAAACGAAATCTCCGCCACCTGGCAGCCCTGTATGAAAATTCTCGTATTCTACCAATAGCATACTTACGGCAAATTGAACTTAAACTGGGACGTGCAAAGCTCTATTTCCTGTGCACGTAAGGAGGCTTTCAAGGAGTGACGCGGATCGTTTTGTATTCGGACGGACGCCACCACGTGTTGCCCCGGGGTTCAAGGCTGTGTCGAAATGGCGGGGGTAGGGGCACCACGCGTTTGGATACACTTGAGACAAAATATAGTATACAATACTCTACAAATACAGCGACGCTTTATTTTAATCCGATATTATTTTTTAGTATGTACCTACCTAAAAAAAGATAGCCTTATCTAAGATACCCTTTCTTTATGAACTTTGGGTTAATGGTTAAAAAGGTTTTTTAGACACAAACATACATATTATAAAAGCTATTTTTTATACTTACAGAAAAAAGTAAATAAACTTCAATAATATAGTTTAATGTTTTGTATTAAACAGTGATATCAATGAACTCAAATATATTACGATATAAACGGTATATTTAATTGAAACGGTGATGAAAATGTATAGGAAATTTTACGAAAATCCTCAAGTTTAAAATTTTATTTCGGTTTCCTTCTATAAAGTAATATGTATGTGTATATCTCAGTATGTAGGTATATACATACCAAAGTACCAATAAATCAAATGTCTATTTTCATACATCATTTCATACAAACAAAAATGCAGTAATATCCGTAAAATTTTCCACACAACCACGGTCACCACACGGGGGTCGGGTATCGATCCCAGCCTATAGAAAGCGGGGGCGAATTTCCTGTGGAGGGTGTGTTTTGAAAAATTGCCATCCACTGCGCTATACAACCTTTTTGTCCAAAACACGCCAATTTGAACTTTGTACTTTCAAAAATAAGGAAACTATTGATGGATTTTAAGTATTTGTGGGTAAGTACGGAGATTTTGCGATGTCAAAATGGTGTCCTGATTTATACGGATGGATTTGTTAAACAAGAGTTCTATATTAAAGTACATTTGTAGGTGTGCCCATACATAAATATTAGATTATTTTCATTTAAAATGTATTAAATATTATAGCAATTATTATAAAACAAAGTCCCGGTGCCTACAGCCTATAGTTATTCCCATAATTTAGACGAAAGCAACGACACCTCATATTTAAAATCCATCAAATCGTTTGGGCTGCAGGGGGTTACTACCATGTCTTAAAACAATATTATTTTAAGCATACATTGAAATTTCGTACCACGACCTGTTTTAAGGAGGTCGTGGTACGAAACAAAATAATGTTCATGCAATATTCAAATAAAACTTTCCTGAACTATGATGGTTTTTAAAAGATGGTGGTAGGCCCAAAAAATTCCAAAAAATAACACAAACATTACCCTCCGAGATCAAGTAATAATCACACAATCTGCACGAGGCTTTTTTTTGCATTTTTCTTATATTGAAAGTATTATTCTAAACAAGTACCTACTAACTTAGTTAAAGAGGGTATCCACTAAGGAGTAATAATTTAATAATTAATATAGAGACCTACCTAAATTTATATTATTAAGGTTTAATTATTTATGCTCATGAGTAATGTTAAATTAGTAATTACGATTTCAATAAAAATAGTATAATTTATTTATTTACCAATTATATACAATCTAAATAGGAATAAAATATATTATCACATATAAAAAAATACTTTAAAATATTTTCTCAGTGGTTTTCAATATTTTAAATTCAACAATTATATTATTCCTCTTACTAGGCACTATTATGTTCGAGAATATTTAACTGAGCCTTCAGTTATTCTGACAGCCTAATTACAGATACAATATTAAATACCGTTTATTTTAGAAAATTACCATATTATTATTTTAATTCTCACAGACCCTAATGTCCAAAGCCCAACGATTGAGAACAACTGGTACAAAAAAAACCTTGAATTATTTAATATCGTATTCATATTCCGAGGTCGGTAGCAAAATAAATTGTAATAAAACGAAAGGAAAACATGAATCCCCGACAATAAGATTCATAACGAAATTTAAAAGTTGGGTAAATGTGCGAATAGTAATTAACGTCGGAGTTTTATTAAAAAGCTAATGAAATTACGAGCTAAAACTGTTGTCGTAACAACTTGTTGGCGAAATAACAGAATTATGGTGAATCCCATTTGGTGAGGAGGAAAAGAGATTGTTCTACCATCAGCGTGGAAAGAGTAGCGTGCGATATGATGAGAAAATGTGTTGGGTCTCTCCTGCAGCTTGAATACAGTTGATAAGATACTTTAGAGAGTTCTACTCGTTTTGCTCACAACATTTCATCATAATTTTTGATTTTATTCAAAAAGGTTATCGATTAGATTGTTTTATATAAGTAGTAAATAGATAGTAGCCGATTCTCAGACCTACTGAATATGTATATAAAATTTAGTGAAAATCGGTAAAGCCATTTTGGAGGAGTACGGTAACTAACATTGTGACACAAAAAAATTACATATAAGATTATCGTTAGCTATAATAGTGAAGTAATACATCGTAAGGACAGCTAAGCCGCCCAACTTAGCTAAACTTTGTAGATGAGCTATGATGACAAGCTGTGTTAGATTCTATGCGCGTTTTAATAAACATTTAAGGTGTATCGCTTACGTACATCGCTAGCGGTGAGACAAGTTTCGTTGTCAACTATAAGGGTAGCGCATGGAACACAATTTATAAAAGGCGAATGACGGAAGGCGGGAGGGTCTGTCATCGCTGTCACAGGATATCTATGGACAGTGGGAAAAGACACGTCATAATATTTTACTGTAATAGTAAGTATGTATTGCGGGAACGTTTTACGTAATTGGCTGCGATTGGGATGGGCGGGGGTGATGTTAAGTTATTTATGGGAAATGTAGTGGGTCAATCGACATAATTTTGTGAGTTATACTTAAAATATCATATAGGTAAGTATGTAATCATTTAAAGTGCAGTCATTTCAACAAAAAAAGCAACATTATAGATTATGTAGGTACCTAGATAGGTATTTAACGTAAAATATAATATTTCCTATAAGTTAAACAGAGGGAGATACGTGTTCTAATTACTTCCATTAAAAACTTAACTTTTAATAAGTAAATCAGAAACAAGTAGATAAAGATTAGATTTACAAAACATTGGCTTATCACAAACAAAAACATATTTTCAGAAAATCGTTTACAAGTGATCTTAATATATAAGTAAAATCATAATTATGTTTACTATTACTTACTTATTAACCTAAGTTTATCTATACGAAAGATAAAAGTGAAGAGTAGGAACATTCGTACCTAAATGTTGTATTAAGGATAATCTTACGTTTCTTATTAGCAACACACCAAAGTTTCAGGACCCTTTTTACTTTGGGTTTCGCGAGGGTTCGGATAAAATATTGTCCGCATTCGGCCATTTCGTAGGCCGAAGCAATAATATTATGACATATTACCTCTTTGCCGACTTCTTTGAACTTTTACTCGTATTTTCCTATTTCCCTATCGATATCCAAAGCAAGCTCAACTTTGGACCGAGGCTAGATCAAAGGAAATGAGTTGTGCGGACCATTAAACACGTGAATGCTACTGTGTTGAGATTTATTGGAGAAATAAATAGTACATAAACATAAAGTAGGTAACATGTATAGGTATATAAGTTGAGTGCCAAATTCAAGAAATGGGTATTTTAATCAACTAAACTGGAGTCATAGCGAATCCATACTTTTTTTATTACAATAAATAATTAAACTACAGATTATAAATTTGATAACAATAAATAATGTACTTATATTCAAGAACGGTTAACTGTAGCCTGTTATACATATTTTGATGGATTTTTTTTACCATAATAACTAAACACACAAAAACATGGTGTACTAACAAAACGTTGCATTTGATAACTTTCAACTTTATGTTACCGTAACGCAAGATTTAAACTGTACAATAACTTAAGTGGAAACTTAAAATCTGACTCTAAAATAAGGATAACCAACACTGTGGTAACATTAACCATTTAGTATCTAAATGCCTAGTGGCGGTACTCTACATAACAAAGGAGAGTTTTTCTCGCCATTGTGTGAAAATCTCTACATTATTTGGCCACACGATCCGCCCTAAGAGTCTCCCCACATATTCTGAATGAAATCGGCTTGCACGAGATAAAAAACGCCTTACATTTGCCGAATAGATCAGCAAATGAGTACGCACTATGCAGTATGTCTAATAATAGGTGGTAATCTGATGCCTGGCATAGCTACTTGCATAGATACATTACTATGTCCTAAAATCTCGTATAAGTTTATTTCCATTACCACAGCCTTTAAACCAGAAGACCAGACGACCTAATGATAGCAATGAAGTCTCATAACTTTTATAACGCTATAAATATTGGAGTCAAACTGTAAATGGTTCTACCATCTTTAAATCGCGTTACGTTGATGTGAATTATGTTGATTGTGCTCTTCTATCGTAAATCGTAAATGAACCTATAATATAATATTAATAATTGTTATTTTAAAGGTACGAATGTATTTCTAAACCTTTCCATAACCAAAAATGTTATGATAATCGCGGTTCTTAATGGATATATGTGTGTACTCCCCAAAGCGCGGGAACGCTGGGCGCCATATTGCCGCCGCCATGACTGTCGGCAGCGGAAGTGACGCGCACGTGAGCGCTTCCGGAGGCGCGTTCCGTTTCACTTGAATGTCACAATATTGCGTCCATGCTTCAATTGGCTGCAACTTCTGTTCTGTTCTACAATATCTATTGTTGTCATTGTTATTAGGTTTTTAATATTATGTGGTCACGAAGGATTATGATTTTTTTTTAAACTTGGTTAATATTTTTTTTATTAGTATCTCGATATTTTTATTATGATAATTGATAAAAGGTTTAGGGCTATGACTACATTTTTATAGTTGCAAGTACTTACTATAATTAAGGTATAGTTAAACCCTTCTAGGTTCTAGTAGGGTGCCATGCAAGAGATTTGTACATAAAGTTTGAGTTTCTTAAAAATACACATATTACCGAGCTGTTAGTCATATCGATCCGATAGGCTGGAATTTGGGTTCCGTCAGGTATTTGAAAATGACGAATTTAGATTTCTGTTATAGGTCTGTGTGTTGGTGTATTAGTCTTTGTTTCTGACCCTGGTATCCATAACACAGGGAAACTGTATTGAGAAAATTTCAATTTAGAAAAGCGTCATTTAATTTATATTTTCCAATTTCATAAACATTAAACCTAACTATAGGAACCCCAATAAACGCGTGTACGTCTGTCACACAATAAATCTACACTATCTACCCAATTATAAACTACTTACCCAATTATAATCATGTCTAACTCGTTAATGAAACCGTCGGTATGAGTTCAGGCAACTTTGTATTACGTGTTTTAGCAAGCCAACCCCTAGAGGATTATTTAATGTTTTAATTACACACCAACTAAATGAACATTAACCTTGTTAAAGTTAATTACATATCGTATTGATGCTTTCGTTATTGGAATTGAAATTAAAAAGTTTAATGGGTGCAGCGCCATCTGTTATCGTTGGGAAAAAAACAAAGTAATAACGGAAAAATGCATTTCTATTCACAGCTTTGTTATATTGTGCAGACCAGAAAGTCCAAAGTTTATTAACTTGTAACTCTCAAAGCAAGCGTTCAAAAACATCTTACTAAGGTGTACTTTGTGTTTAATAAACGTAACAATATCATTTAACGTAGGTATTTGTAAGAATATTGTTTGAAAATGTGAAAAAGGGTATGTTGTATTAAGAAGGGTAGAGCGCTTCTGCTACCTTTCAGTATTCTTCACCGCGCTTTAAGACCGAAACAGTTACAAAAACTTTAAAAGTTACATTACTTAAGTTTTACTACCTACCTACTTATACCTAATAATACAATTACATACATTTGTGTTTACCCTGTCGTTATAATTATTAACATCTATAATTATCCGGTTTTACCCTACCGTTATCATCATAAATATCTACCTGTACGTATAATCGGCGATTGATAATACCTTAAGAATCTCCAATTTATCAATAATTATCTTTGTTTTATCTCTAATAATTTATCTCTAATAACTTTCTATATATCTAATAACTCTATATCTCTAATAACTATATATCTGTAATAACTCTATATCTCTAGTAACTCTACATCTCTAATAACTAAACAGCATCTCTAATAACTCGCGATCCCAACAGGTGTGGTTCTCGAACCGTCGCGCGAAATGGCGTCGCGAGGAGAAGCTGCGCAGCCAGCGGCGAGATGCGCCCGCGTCGCCGCCCGCGCCGCCGCCGCGGCTGCCGCTCAACGGCGGCTTCAACTCCATGTACAGCCCCATACCGCAGCCTATTGCTACTATGAGCGATACTTATAGGTGAGCTTTTTTAAGTTAAACTTTTTTATTAGGACTTTTTAGGGAAAAAAATGGTGTAACAATTTTTATAAGGAATGGTTATGGTGGAGAGGTATATTACGGTAATAATATTCCGTATAATCATAACAATAAACAGGTGTATTACGTAATATACATATTATAAGTTATAACATAGAAGTATAAGGCACTATTTTATATTAAAGAAGTGTGAAACGAGCGTGTAGTCCATCTGATGGTAAGTCACCTTTGTCTGTAGATATCTCAGACTGTTACTACACTATTTACACTGAAATACAGCAGTACTACACGGCCTTTTGAAAGATAGGTAGGTACATACATATATTTCGATCACACTTACAGCTGCTCAGCGGTAAGTGGATAGGTAAAACCATTATCTACACTATTGCAATATCTTATTTCCTATTTCCAACCATAACAGCAATGTGCGCTGTTTTACTTTTCAGTTAAAACTAGTTTTGTTTATTTAAAAATGTTTTGTTAACATGCTCATCACATGCTCTCAGTAATTAAATTTGCTTCAACAAACCTGCCGTAAATAAGCAGTATAATTTTAAACTCAAGACAACGAACTTCTAAAACGTCTTCACTTTTAAAACTAAGCATGCGCTAAAAATCGTCCACATGAGCGGATACGCGCGTATCTAAACACCCGTAGCGGCTATCAGTAGCCGATATCAACTATCAACACCGCCATCTATCATCGAGCGGCGGAACTAATGGAATCGGTGAAGTCGACCGACAAAGGTCGCGTATTCCCGCCACTGCACCGAGACGATCCGAACTTGCCCCGACTTGCCACCGAAGGTCGACTTTCCACTCCAATTGATTTTTAATAGTGAACTTCAGCTAGCTTTTGTGGAGCAAATTAACTTAGTGAGACGAAGTTTCCGCTCGTGACTAAGTTATGCCCTTTTTGTTGTTGCGTCTTGGTGAAAGGTCGAAAGATTATAGTGAGAATGGTAATTTTTACAACAAAATTTATTACATGTATTAATATGTAATTACGACATTTGGAATTGAATATCATGCGTAAAGTAAAACGCAATTAAAATTGGACACATTTTATTAAATACTTGCATTTAGCGATTAATTTAAGGTTTAGTTTGGCTTTGTATGTTTAAACGTAATATTTTTATAGGTTGTAATACTTTATCCATGGAATTTTTAATGTAATTAATTAAAATTATTTTATTGCTCGTAGACTAAAAATGCAATGTACCTAATATTTTCTGATTTATCGGAAGACTAAAATGTAACATCTATTTTCCCTTGTAATACGTATTTATAAACATTGACTAAACATACTAAGAATGTAACACTTATTTTTTCTCTAGTTATACCTATACATGTTACTTTCATTCATAAATATCCCTTAGCATCCAACATTAATTGTTTGTTCAAATAATTTGCCATTCATAATTCTTCGTCTAGAGTTTATTTATTAACTAATAGTGAGATATATGAGTCTCCATCAGCTCGATGTCGGGGGGTCTCTCGTCGTCGTGTTGGACTATTCTATTCTCCCATATTTATCAGAACACTAAAATATAACATTTAATTTTTACTTGTAATAGGTACTAATCAAATAATAATAATAATAATCAAATAATTTCATATGGTATAGATTCACTATAATTATGGGTTAAAAATGTAATACTTATTTTTTCTAGTCCGTTATTTTTACCATCGCTCGCTTGAAATGGACTAAAACTGTAACATGTGTTATATTTTCACCACGCTTTTAATACCTTGGGTTGTATATATGTATGTATGTAACGGAATCTTTGAACTCAATTTTTACTCGCTTTGAACGGTCCGATTAATTTAAAATTTTGAACAATTGTCAAGAACCGATGACGATACACGATTTTAATAATTGTATCCCATTCTTCTCATCACGATCGTTAGGAATCACGATTAACAATTTTCCTTGTGCTATTTTAGCGTGGTTTTTAGATTTTAAACTATAATTATTATTTCACTTATAATACTTTATTCGCATTTCCATTCACACAAATTTCTTAGCTCTACAACAGTGTCTATTTCCCCACCAGCTCGATGTCGGGTGGTCTCTCGTCGTCGTGTCTCCAGCAGCGGGACAGCGGCTACCCGTACATGTTCGGCGACGTGCTGGCCGGCGGCGGCTACTCGCGCGCGCCCGCCGCGCACCAGCAGCACGCTGCCTACTCCCAGCCACAAGCCGCTCCTAGTACTGGTAAGGATTGCTATTTTAATTGTCTTCAACGTATTTTAGGGCTGAATGTGTCAGGGAAAAGCCGTAATGAACAACAAGCAAGAGTAGTCGGTAGTTAGTCTTTTTGCAAAAGGTTTGCTATGATAAAATTAATCTAAAACATCTTACATAATTGACATGCGATCATAGTTTGTGGGCCTCGATATGTGTCAACGTGTCGATATGTGTTTTCTCATCCTACCCAGATTTTCAGGAAATCCATAGATCTCGGCATCGAAAAATAGAGAAATATTAAATAGATAAATAATTTGGTAGACTTTGATTTGATTTAAACAGTTGTATTTTAGGTAGTTTGCGGAAACCTGACCCAAGTAACTATATCAATCAACTATATAAATCAACTGTGATAATTGTTGTCGCCGGAATTCACGTTTCTTAGTAGGGAAAATAAACTGATCAAAAGTTCATAATGAAAAACACCCTTGAATCCATGATAGATATACATACCTATTCGTACGTATTCTTCATCGTTATATATCGATTATAACGTTTGACAAAACGTAACAATAAACAATTACTAACCTTGAAAGAAACATTCAAGCTTAATGAACAACTTTGCAAAACAACGAGATAAAGTTCCGCCGTTCTCATATACCTCGAAGTCCAGGATACAGGTAGCGTGCAGTGTAGGTAAAAATCGAGAGAATCAAGGCTTGGAAAATATTTACCAACTTCGTAATAAAATGTAAAAAACGCTGAGTCAAGAGCAAGGGGCGTCTGGCACAAGACCGCGACATGACGGGAAACAAAAAAATAAAAGGAAAAAGAGTGAAAATAGGAATCGAGCCGCGATTGGATTTGCCGTTGTCTGTTCCTTACAAATGGCTTTTAAATTGATTTTGAATATTGAACGCTTTTGTTAACAAACAGTAAGTTTCTATACGGGTTTTGTCTTTCCTGTCGCTGTATACGATCTGAATGTATCTCAATTATTATTTGAAATGAGGGTGTTCTCCCAATTTTACTTAATTTATTTAAGTTTAGCACGTGTTTACGGTATGAAAACATATATACCTAAAATATAATTAATAATTAGAAAAGGTCTTATACCAGTTAATTTGATATTCAATACATAGTTACTGCAGCCAATCAATGACCGTATATTTGAAATCGTAATACCTAATATTGCCCAAGACTGATGCTATAAATCCCTGAACATATATTTGGAACAACCAATTAATATAGGGTAGGTTTTGGTATTTTCTTTGAATTCTTCGCACACGACACAGAAAATATTATAGAGATATGAGTATGAAAACCTTTAACGTTAAGCTAAATTACAATTTAATTTAATTTAACTGAACGAGTCGCGTTAAACATTTCAGTGCCGCTGAAAACGCTTAAACGTTTGCATAAATATCGCAGATTTATTAGTATTCAGAAAAAGAACAAACAGTGAGGCGCTGGCGTTTCCATTGTTTTAAAAAGGCATAACTTTTCCATTTGATATTATATATCACGCAGCGGACATTTTTAGCCGTAGGTGGCGGAAAGCGGTATGAATTATTGTTGTTTGGCCGTTTCGTGGCATTGTTCGCTGAGTTTCCAGCTCCAAGCCAGAACAAAAGAGTTTTTCACAATTCAAAATGCACGCTCTCGTTTCATTTACTCTTTTGCTGCGACGGGCGCATTTCCAGCTACGTGCGGTATTTAATAACACGGATCTGTAGCGTGTTTCGGATCTCTTGCCTGAAGATGCCTGAGATTAGGTGCTACTGTTGCGTTAATGTAAAATTTTAGCTCTTATGTTAATTATGATGCTTTTGTTTAAAAGAAAATTACAGTCGTCAGTCTATTTTTCAAAGCGTTTCATTTTTTTTTAAATAATAGGTACCGATTCTTCTGAAAAATGTACCAAAGCATTTTCTGCCCTGTTCAAATGATATTTTTATTCTACTTGTATCACGGACTAATCTTGAAATGTTTGATAAAATTCACTACTTCATAGTGATCATTATCTACTTTATAAATGTGAACATATATTTATTTGTTTATGTGTGATAGCTTGTTATATAGTCTATAGCAAAGTTGTGAACTTAAGTCATCTGAGTGACCCGATCAAAAGTTTGATCCTGGAAAATTGTCCAATGGGAATACAAACCAATGCAATAGAAACCACGTTTCTACATACTATAAATACAACTTCCTTCTATTATCGAAACTAGGAAGATCACAAGCGGGTATCCGCAAGCGTAACTCTAATATATCAAATAATATGTGCATCAAAGCGGCAAACAATTTAGCCGTGGAAACGTACGATAAACGACCGATCATAGACACGCCATTGACTAAACGAGTCTCGCAGGAGCGGTGTTTAGTCGATAATATCACATAATGAATGTAAACGGCGCTGCACTGTACCCCTTTTGGAACGGAAAACTGTTATCGCGGGGCCCCACGCGGTTGGGGTGCAAATAGAGGAAAATATTTATAGCCCAGACCTCCCTAGACAAAATGGGTATTAATTTAGCTCATGTCGAATATTTTGGCTAGTGAGGTCATAGATTAGTAAAGATACTTCGCCGCCTTAAAATTGAATGAAGCCACAAACGGCTTATTAGTAAGTTCTTTTTTTGAATTCTTGACAAATAAAAACATTTTTAGAGAAAATTTACGAAATTTACTGCGTAATTTACATAATAAATAAATAATTATTCCAAATATTTTAGGAACATTTTAGCACGGAGACGTGGCAAAACTTTTTTACGCAACTATTTCAATTCTCAAAACTGGGTACATTTTCTTGTTAGGAGTGAGTAATCTTTACTTATCTATAAGTGAGGTAGGAACTGTCTGGCTTTTTTACGCGAAATCCAAAAATACGAAATCTGTGTGAAATTATCAGAGTGATTAGCTATGTGTCACTTTCCAATTTATTGATATGCGGATCCATGAACGGTACAATAATATTGGATTGATATTGATATACCTGCTTAGGTACTAGTGTCTAGACATTATACTCGTAGTAAACTTAGATAATAATTTGTTGTTTTTATCAACATAAAAACAACAAATTATTCTCTAACTTTATATAACAGCTTCCAATTTAGTTTTCAAAAAAGTATCTTATCTGTCGTATCCTAATAGGTAGGTAGTTGAATAGTTATTATCGGTATAAATTAATTAATAACTTTTTGCGATGCCACAAAAAATGTCTAATGCATAATCAGCATATATAGGTACCTATGCTAATTTTTTGATTACATATTGGTAGGAGAATCAGTCATTAAGTTATCATTTCCAGCCAATGATGGCTTGCGACTAAACTCGATTGAGCGAGCATTCCGTAGGTAGATACCGTAATATGGCAGAGTCCAATTGGAATAATATTGAACAAGTTGCAATGGAAACTATTAAACAAGAATATGACATGTTATTATTATAAATAGAAATAAAATTAACAATAAAATATTTACTAAGTTAATGCTAGACGGATTTTGATAAGGGTTTCATAAATCGTTTGACAATTAAGTAGATAACGGTAAATAGGCATAGGTACTTATCAGAGGCGTTTCAACTTAGTCCTCGGGAGCAGTATGTGGCTGAGTTCACTTATCTGGGTTTTATGACGAATATCCATGGGCATCAGTAGCCTCTTCTCGTCGTATTAGTGCTCAGTCGTCTTATTAAAAAAACTTGCCGTCAAGCTAATGACCTGGTACAATGCTAATTATTCAAAAAAAAAATACTATCTATCTAATATTATAATCGTCTCTAAGCTTGTAGGTAGGTACCTATTAGTGCATACGTGAAGATGCTCTATCGACACATTATAGTTATATCGAGAACACACAATCGGAATCCGTTTGAACAGATCTTGTAGGTACATCAGGACAAATTAATTCATGTTTCCAATTAACTTTAACTAAGTGGTATGCAATAATACGATTGATATGCTGATAGCTATGCACATGTGATATGCAAGTGAATTAGATCATATAGCCTAATAGGCCAGTGGAATTAATAGGTTAAGGTGAGCTGGCAATTAGGCTTAGAACTTATGGAGCTTTGGACGTAGAATAGCTGCCATTTATTCATTAAAAAAACTCTCCGAAAGTTTTTACCCTTACTCATTATCTGACTGGATGGCCATATTATGCTGTTTACTGGTATACCATAGAAGTACACTGGACACTAGCTTTTAGATGAAAAGATGTGTCATTACCTTGATGTCTAAAATATGTTTAAAATTTACCTGCTCTTTTAAAAATGTGAAGGATTCTTAAAAGGCAATCTACCTCATGGTAAAATACGACGACGACTCTACACATCTTAAATTAAACGCTTTTTTGTCAATAAACAATGTTTTTTATAAATAGTAAACAATAATTTATTAGTAAGAATAAACATAGGTAATATTTAGTCTTACATAAATAGGAATTCTTAATTCAGAATTTAGACATCAATTTCTTTTTAATTTTTCTAAAACCAGTAGGTACCATGTTTTCTTATAAGAATTAGGCTTACGTACCTACATAATAATTATCTTATACCTAAGGATAATTCCTAAGTATAAGTCCTATAATAATTATTAGAGATGCGCCGAATATTCATACAGACTTATATTGGGTACAAAATAAGTACAGGTCTGTGGTAAAATTTATTTGGTATGCCATTACCATCCCTAAATAAGATTGGAGATATATGAGGCCTGGCACATAACTATATAGGATAACTACCGAGACTAAGCTGGAACGCCTTTTTTACCTGAGCGGCTCTATCATAATAAGTACATGTGGATTGTTTGACTATCACAATACTCGTTATTTTCTTGCGGGGTATAGATTAAATATATCTTGTAGGTCAGCCTTCGTGTAAATAGAGATAAATCCGAAATCTAATTGAAAAAACAAATAGGTAGTTAAGTAGGTATAAAAACTTATTCGTCTCAGATGTTCTGAAGATTAATCCTTTAACGTTAAAACAAGTCACAATTTATTACTAATACACTTCAAAATATCAAAACTATCTCGGATTTGAATCCCGATACACTGACCGAACTATTATCTAATATCAGGAATGCAATCAGAATTCTAATAGACATATGAGTGCATACGGCAATGTGTTGCTAATGCTCCGGGATTAGATTATGTACTGAACGGAGATCGGGCGGGATGTTCAGATTGTTATATTGTATATCAATATTGACTGTTGATTTTGTTGATGGCATAGTAAAGACATTCATCTAATTTTATTTTGACTCTACATGTAAGAAAATAAAACAGAATATGAATAGGATGAAAAAGACTACCAAATAAAGTATTTCTGATTGTTTTTTGTATAAATAGGAAAAAATATTATATAGGTATATCTATATTTAGCTGTAGGTACTTGACCGGCAATTCAAAATTAGGTAGGAATTAAGATAGGTACCGATTATAAAAAAATAAAATAACATGCGTCATATAAGACATATGTGTTCATATAAGACTTAAAAATAGGTTTAACTAAGTCCTATTAAAATGATCTTATAAGAATAGTGATTCTCAATCCATTAAATTCCAATAAGTATTGGTGTGACATGAAACAATTTTATTACATTACCTTATTAAATATTTTAACTAACCGATTGCTTTTTTGTCCATAGGTGTGATATCAGCGGGGGTGAGCGTGCCCATCCAAATCCCCTCGCAAGGGCCGGACCTCGCATCGAACTACTGGGGACGACTTCAGTGATCTCAGCTATTCGGGTTCCCGCATCGCCTTCTGGCCATGCCCGAGAACCCGGCCCTAGAGTCCCCATCTAGCGGCGAAGCGCACAACTACACAGACTTGGCGATGAACGCCATCAACATGACGGCCGGCCACGACGCCGTCCTGCCCAACGATCTCCAAGACAACAACTCTGTGTCGTAAGTCAAAGACTGTGAACTGAACACACTGCAATATTAGACACTATACGGTGCGTAATTTTAACCAGTGTATCATATTTAGTGTAACTAGCGTTAAGAAGCAACTGATGATGTTCAAACATAGCAGTAAGTTACGATGAGCCATGCTGCACACTTCAATAATTTGCTTATTTAACGTAATGCTCATACGTCTGCAGCATTTTTCATTGGCGACCTGGCTAACAATAGCGCGCGGTGTAAATATAGGTAACGCCATCTATTGTTCAGTAGCGAGTTTCTTAGCGGCGGTCCGAGGCGCTTATTGCGTCTTGGCGGTATAAAAATGTAAATTGTTTGTGCCAACGTTTGTAATAATTGAGTGTTATACGCCCTTTGCGAGCACAACCCTTTTATTTCTTTGATGTATGCGACAGGGGTGCGAAATATTAACGCTACACAGAAAAACGTGGCAATAAGCTTCGTTACAACGATTTGTTTCTCACCCCTGCCCGGCAAATTGACATACGAACTAAGCATGTTTATTATTGTATAATAGTAATAGATGTTGTTACGTACCTACGTGTTGAGTCGCAGTTTTATTAGCACACACCTCGAAACGAATTAATTTATGTTATTTATTACTTATTATAGATAAGAAGATCAATATTGCTGTGATTAAAATGTAGTTAGATTATTTTTATGGAAAAAATTTCGAATGTAGTCATTTTGGGAACACAGTAAAGAAATTCGAAATTTACCTGTACAAATGTAATTAAACTCTTATTGTTGTGTAATAAGACAGTATACAGTAACAGTGCGGTTGTCAGCACAATTTTGAAGAAATGTATGTACGAGACATATATTTTCAATTAATATAAAATGCAATACTAAAATGGTTAGGCGATACGGTATAATTGTATGTAATTTAGATTGAAGATAAGTGTAAAATAAATTATTACTCGATTGTAAGTGCATATAGATTGAGATTGAGGAGATTACAGTGAAATTTATTAATAAATATTGCATTAACCATTCATATTTGTTTCTTTTCTTACACAAATGAAGTAATGGCGACCCTAACGTCACGATCGTTTAAAATGACGAATGGGCACACTCGAGTGTGTCTAATAATTCGACAATGGCCTAATAAAGTGGGATAAAATATTATTATTGTGGAGAATATTCCGACGCCGCCAGATGGCGTGGATGCGTCCAATACAGAACCTTATTGCGCAAGAACGAGTGCTGCCACCCCAAACCGTTTCTATCGAAGAAAATTATACCGTTAACTATATTTGGGCGGTACATATTAATTTTGCGTGTTGGCTCTTTATAATCTGCCTGTTTTATATAGAGGGACGCGATGCAACCCCTAGGTTGGGGAGGGTCTTACAATGGGATGGGATTAAATGTGTTGTATTGTAGGCATTATACTGATCTAAACTTCGCCGGGGCGGACAGCTACGATTATACAGAGTGCTTTTTCTGTGATATTACAGAGGAACATTATATTTTAAAAATATCTTGGCAGTATGAAACAAAGTGAACTCTTCATATTATAATGTAGCAGATAAGTGTCAGGTAAGTAATTTAATGAAAATTAGTACAATACCTCCACATAGAACAACTAACAATAAATTTTAATATTTTCGATATTTGTAAAATTAATCAATTTGAGACCAATTGTAAGTATCTGGGGGCACAGTAGTGCGCCCACAAGTCGATCACTTCTTTAATTAAGATTAACTCTAATATTGTCACAGATATTTTATTTCATTGATACCTAGACCGATTATTTCGCATTTACAAAATATTTATTCTATCAAATAAATTACAGCAAACCAACACCCTATATAAACACAGTACAATGGAATTCTATCAAAAACACGCAAATAAACTTGCAAGTAAGTCCCCCGTCTCCCCATTCTCAACAATTGTATAGATTATCAACGGTTATAATTGGTTTGTCTGTCCGTCCCCGAGCCATGCGTTTGATTTCTATTGAAATAGTTGATTTAATCTTGTAATTCATGTGTTGTATTTACACATCCAATTATTACATCATGCGCATATGTTTTAAATTTGAAAGTTTGGATTTGAATTTTAAGTATTTTAAACGCGTATCTGGTAGATACCCATAAAAATAATGTTAAATTACCTACATTTAGTTGAAATACAATAGTTAAAAAGTCAAATATCGATCGAAGCTAAATATATTTTAATTTAAGATTTCTAGTGTATCCGATAAATATTTCAGTAAGTACGATATTATTTATACTGGCTTTTCCATTCTTATACAAAAACTCATACGCATGTCACACATACATACATTTTTGACATAACACACTACACCTTTAATAAGATTTTAATGTATTTCATAAAAACATTATTGTATGAAAATAAACCAACAATTTAGATGATTAACGATTTATTAAGCTTCTAATGACACATATACATAATATAACTAAAAATCACATGAGCAGTCTTACAAAACTTAGGTACAGTTTCCATCAGGTTATTTAGAGATACACATGTTTTGGTTTCGTAGCCTCTAGATTTACAGGGCCTCAACATTTTTTTCTAAAAGTTTTAGATACATAGATAACATACTGAATACTACTTATTAAATATAATAGATGACTACATTCTATATTACTGATAATTCGCAAAGCAAGTCACGGAGCATTTTTTTAAATTAGCGGAAAAAGTACCATTTTACTCATTTTAAAGTTACTAGATTTCTACTAGTTTTTCATTATTGACTTCGGGCTTGGATAGTTCATTTGCCGTTTCTAGTTTAGCATAATGACATTTATAATATTCCTATCTCCCCTTAGTCATTGCAGACCATAGTAATGTCATTCATGAGGTGCACTAGGATTTTTTTAGGAATACATACACAAATTATTATAATCAACAAAATCAATATCAACAAGTACCATAAAGAAATGAATACTTACATTTATTTCAATGAAAATATGCTATATGCTTAATGCTTATGCTTAATCGTAATAGAAAAATGACCACGGATTATAGAATAATTGGAATCTTGGAGCACTAATCTCTACGATGCTTTGATTATATTAAAGAATTATTACTTAAAAATAAAAAAATACAATATTATAGGCAAAAATTAACATGTAATCGTGTATAGAAGCAATATAATTATTAAATAATGGATTCTAGAATAATCTATTTGTCTTTGTTCATACATTGGAAGCAAACTATTTTATTTTTAGAAACAACTTTTTTTACTATAACGACAAAATTCGAAGCAAGCTTACAGGTTATTCAAAATTTTGCGCTACCTTTAAAAGTCTTAAAAAGTAAGGTACATCTAAGATATTGAAAGTTATTTAATTTAAATTTATCGGCTACATACTGATATTATATAATATATTGCACGATATTTTAATAATATTTATATAGTGCATCGAAAATTTTAAGATAAGAAAAATAGCACATTTTTATTTTTAACAAATTAGTTGCCTGTAGTGAAATTATTTACTTATGATACATAGCTATTTATGGTATTCTAAGGCCTTGATTATATTGGCAATAAAATATATCATTATACTAGATATATCAGGAATAATTCAAATACGAATACACATTATTTATGAGTATAATAATATGATAGTTCTAGAACATCTAAACATTTAGAATCGATATCTGAATCGAGCAAAAATATCGATGTCATGGTCGATTATCAACATCGATAGAACGAATCGATTATATTATTAATAAGACATTAGAATCGATATCAGAATCGAGCTAAAATATCGATGTCATAGTCGAGTATCAACATGGATAGAACGAATCGATATTATTAATAAGACATTAGAATCGATATCAGAATCGAGCAAAAATATCGATGGGATAGTCGATTATCAACATCGATAGAACGAATCGATTATATTATTAGGACATTAAGCAGATATAATTACATATGTGAAAGTACCTTTACAGAGATTTTATTTCAGAAAAATATTTTTCAAATCTAAAAATAAGCTACCATATGCGTTTAATAAGTTTGATATTCAATTAATATCGAACCGTTATTTAGATTTGATATTTGGTAAAAGCTGTTTGGTCCACTTAAGCCTAAGCCAAAAGTGGAGCTGTTTCATTATTCGCAGTTCGGTTTTGGGGACTGGTGGGTCCGTCTCCGCGTCTGAAAGTAAAATATAGATAGATATTTATTTAGACCTTGATTATCTTCACTCCTATGGAATAAGTATAAATACAAAAATTACAAATTTAACAAATAATATTAATGATAAGGTTTGAAACTTCTATTAAGTACAGCTCTGATATGTTTATAACTACTGAAGACTAGTAACATATCAAAATAAATGTACACACTCTTTATAAATGTTTGAATTTTAATCTATTTCATAATATTTATTATATTTTCAATAAATTAAATGTATATATGTATAAGATACCGCAGTCGACTATGTTGTCAGAAACGCTAATCGGAGCGAATGACGTCATTTTTCAGGCGTGTCACTGTATAGCTTGATTTTGTCTATGGGACGTCGTAGTATGACGTCACCAGCGGACGCCATGACACTCGCGATCGTTTTCCCGCTTAATTCAAAATAGGTATAGCAATGCTATTATTTTCGTTAACTGAATTTATTGCCGATCTAATACGATTTTTGGAATCACGTGACATGTGGGTGCCTACATTATAGAAGGGTGCACATTTCGGGTTTAAATTATAGGGTGCTTACCTAGGGGTCCTAGATCCAATGGTACCATAAGTAAGTCCCGGCATGGTAGGCCTGACACTCCTGGGCGGCGGCGGGAACGGCGGTCGACCACGGTTGTGGTAGTGTTGCACTAGGAACCCGGTTAACGCTAGCGTCACCCATAAGAGGCTTACTAGGACATCTGGAATGAGGAAATAGTGAATTTTGTTTAGTTTTTTCAAAGTTTTAGGTTGGAAACATTTTTTTCAAGCTTTTTTGAAGTTTCGAAACTTCGTAAAATTTACGAATTATCGAAAACAAATTAAATAGGCAAAATGTAAATTGTGTCAAAAAAACATTATCACCGATTTCGTGGTTATCTACAGATCTCGCTTTTGCATTATTAATTTATCTTTACTAATTATCAATTTATCGATACAAGTTCGGTTTAGAAAGCGCGTTAATTGACACTATTAATTAAAAGTCGAATAATACCCGATAATATTGATGCACATATGATCTATTTGACTAATGGAAATCGAAATAAAAATGCATTACATTTTATTTTTTCTATATCGAATAATCTAAATTGAACTTTAAAATCTGTCTAAAATCAAATAACAGAAAATTGGAATAAAAGTAAGCATAGATTTAATTTTTCTATGTTTAAAAGCGTCTAATTTTATCTATCTCAAAAATAGCAAAAGGCTGTCAAACTCACCCCTCCATCCGAAAGGCGGCGACAGGATCGCCTTGTTGAATTTGGGAACCACTGCCCGTCTCACTGTGTTGATGATAATATACTTCAAGTAGGACCCAACGCTGTAGTCAACAGAGAAGACAGCGGCATAGGATCCCAGGATGACACAGCAGAGGATGTTCGAGAGGAAAGTCATGGAGACCAGCATTAAGGATGTCAGGATGGTGATCAGGATGAACAGCGTCCAGAAGTTGAAGTCCACTTGCAAGGCTATCAGGCCTCCTGCGAATAGGTACATATTAAAGTTTGCGGACTTACTTAATTGCTTACTTAAGCAAAAATTGGTGCTTTTTTTAATGATTTTTGATCGCTCAAAGATATTTTCAATAAAAATCTTAGGACTAAGCTCAAACTTTTGCTGAGACAAAGCTTTGCAAAAAGTACGTAAAAAAACAAATTTAGTTTTTTAAATACTTTAATATTTTCGCGTAGTGTAATTTGTGCAAAGTAATATGTTTCCGTAATGCAACTTTAGTGACATCGAATATCGAACCTCGGACCCCTTGATTGAGAGGTGGAGTTTCTAACCACTAAACCAGGGGTAGCAAACCAGGGGGCGGCCTTTTTTAAAAAAAAAACTTAAACCCATTTATTAATAAAAACTTTGCTTGTTTTCTCCGGCTAATGTCCGAAACGGCTGGACCGATTTTGAAAGGTGTTTCACTGGCAGTAAGCAGATGTCATAACGAGTAACTTAGGCTACTTTTATTTAAGAACAATAAATTAGGATTCCGTACAATCAATGTTACCTATTGTTCATATACCTCTCTAAGAGTATTTACACTGCATTCGGTAAAACCGCGACCGCGGGGCAAAGCTGATATAGGTAATATATAGCGACCCAATACAAATAATGCACGAATATTTTATTTGGCGATGATTAAAGAGCTTTCCCTGTGTATAGTGTAAATTTACATACATAATTGCATTAACTTGATGGACAATGGGCGTATTTAAACCTTTTTGTTAAAGTCAACACGTTTTTCGATATTCGATATTTATTCCGAATACTCATACCATAAGGTTCATTGCGGTGTGGCTGTATGTATGTAATATTTCGTCTACTATGCATGAAAACAGTAGCTAATATAAATATTATGTATCTCGTTCGTTTAATCTGTACAAATAGAAAAAAATTGAAGTGTTTGTGATTTCAAAATACTGTCTGACGCAGTCGGGATACAGATCTGATTGGGTTCGAGGCGAAACAAATATTTTAATAATGAATGTTGGTTCTAAATTTGAGTATTTCTGTTCTTGTCAACTGGATGATGGCTGTAGCTTGCTGCTCCATTCTGCTCCATTGCGCATTTGTGAAGGAAAGAATGAGTTAATGGCTTAGCTCATATTTTCTATAAGCCCATACTTTTACATAAGATTTAACGACTGCTATTTGTTGATAACAAAGTGCCCTTCGAAGTACGGAAGGGCGCATGTAATACCACTATTACATGCGCCCTTCCGTACTAGTCACCCATCTAATACCTACCTGATCGCGGTCGACGTTACTTAATTCTGAAGATTAGTTACGATCTACACAAATCGGAGGACTATCGGTGTTTTAAAAGTAAAAAGTACCTACATAACTAGCCACGAATAAGGGATTTCTATTAATAATCACCATTTGACCCATTTCGTTAAATCGAGTGCATGCCTTTTAATTAACGGTTTAGATTAATTACGAGTGCCACCAATGATTTTTTTTTAATGAACAAGTTTACACTCATCGACATCGCATGGTCATGAGGAGTGTATTTTGTGGTCATTAGGAATTTTACGCTTCATATGTAAGTTAGCAGTGACAGCCTAGTGGTTAAGAAACTCCGAGGTTCAAATCCCACCCACACAAATGAGTGATCACTTGCTAAACGGTGAAGGAAAACATCGTGAGGAAACCTGCATACATGAGAGATTTAATGAAAAAAAAAACTCAAATGTATGTGAAGTCTACCAATACGCACTTGGCCAGCGTGGTGGCCTAATCCTTCTCACTCTGGGAGGAGACCCGTGTCCAGCGTGGGACAATAATGGGTTGATGATGATGATGATGTAAGTTAGCCGGTATCCACAAATCTGGTGTAGATTTTCAAAATTTAAGATCTGCTTCACGCTAGAAATGGGTGTGGCGTTGGTACTTCCGCGATCGGATCAAACCATCTTTTAAAAGGGTATCGTTGATCTCATTATAATTATAAAAAAGATTTAAGTTTTGGTTTTCTCATTTTCTTATACATATTTATAAAAGCGATGTTAAAATTTTCTAAAATATTGATCTTATTCTAAAGATAGTTGATTAGTACCTTTAAGTTATGTACTATTGGTATAGTTACTTACTACGATAAATGTATGCAATATAATAGTGCCAAATATTTGATTTTAAGAGATAAAAAATACTTGAATTGAATTTAATAGTTTTTTTAAATCTACCTAATCACCTACATATAGCATTTCACCCTATCAATTGAAAATTAATATGTTGAAAGATACGTGAAAGATTCGCGAGAAAAGTAACGGATACGGATACGGATCTTTCTTTTCCGTCGGATATCCGCGGATACGGATACGGAGGTCCGGAACATCACTAGTCTTTACATACTTTTGAGAACTTTTTTAAAGATATTTTCAGGCTTCCTCACAATGTTTTCCTGCACAGTTAAAGCAGGTGACAATTAACTTCCAATACGTACATAACTTTGAAAAATCAGAGGTGAGTGCCGGAAATTTGATCCTCGGAGCTCCCGATGGAGGCCGAGTTTCTACCACTAAGCTTTCACTGCTTATCCGATCGAATCATTCTGGTAATACTCTTCTGTCGCTAAAATTAAGTGAAGGGATCCAAATTTATAATATAATAACTGCAAATCTTACCTGGCAGCCCATGATAGATAATGGCGGCGAAGAGGAACCCCACATTGAGAGTAGAGAGCAGGACAGCGAATATCGGTATCCCGTAAAACCACCAGAAAAGTAACCATATTGCACCGAAACATACCCCGGATAGCATTGAAGCTCCTAATAATGCTGCAAGGAAAATGTGTGTTAATATGAAGAAGTTTAGACTCCTAAAAAGTTAAGATGACGATTTGACATATTTGGGTATAGAGTCTATTTACTTACTTCAACTTTCAATGATTCAAAATAATAACAAATCCTTTTTAACTATGAAAGTCCAGTTAAAATAAATAATTTTTAATAATCAAAAAACAATACAATATATACCTATTTACACAAAATTATTTGGTATATAACGGACAATAAATTGACGCCTCGCTTAGTGCAGCAGGCTCTATACTTATATGACATACAGAAAGTTTTAGGTTCAATCCCGGCTAAGTTACACGTATCATACAATAACTATGAATCTTAATGATACTAATACTGTCCTAAGAGTTTGGACTCTGAAAAAAAATCGGGGATCAAACCTGAAACCTCTGCATGTCAGATCAGTATGATGACGTCTCCGTCAAGGGAGTCGTCAGAATCACAAAAAGAAAACCCTTCCAATATTATAAACGTAATCATACTTACGTGGTCGATCAATAACAGCGATCAAAGAGATAGCGATATATGTTACTAGAACACCACTCATTAGTCCAACGAGGAACATCTCAGTCTTGAAGAAGTGGTGTCCGAGGTAGCACACGAATAGACCGACGAAGAACAATGCCGCGCAGAGAAGTCGCGATACTGTGTCATCTGGGGAAGAAATATTCTTCAGAAATTATCTTTAAGTTTGATACATAATTAATATTCAAATGTGGTAAAACATCTTAGTATAAACTTGAAGTATGAAATAGAATATAGGTGGTAGAACCCTTTGTGGTTCGACTGTGGCGGCACCACCGCCCCACCTATTTCTGCCTTATAACAGCAGTATTAAGCGCTGTTGTGTTCTGGTTTGGAGGGTGTGGTAAGGGAGACATGCTTTTCCGAGGCGTTCCAGCTTAGTCCTCAGGGTAGCGGCGCATATGTGGCCGACCTCAGGTAGGAATATCTCATCCATCTGGGATTGATTACATATATCCATGGGCGGCAGTAGCCACTTACCATCAGGTGGACTGCACACTCGTCTGCTACTCCTATATTATATTAAAAAGATGGACTGCTCGCTCGTGTCCTACTGTTTTCATAAAATATCTTGTAATATTTTACAATTTGCACTATTCAACTTACCCAATATATCGCAGTCGCCCCCCTCCAACGGGTCGCATCCGTACGTAGTATCGGGCACGTACACCGAGTACGCAGACTTGTTGGACGCGCTGTACGCGATAGCGACGTACACAGCGCCCGTAGCGGGATACGCAGCGAGCCGCCTACGCATGTGTTCGCCGTTTTCTGGCACCTAGGGTTTGTTTTTATGAAATAGTGGGAGGGACTATATTATCCTGGATCCTCCTTTATATAGGCGAGATTTTTTTCAACTAGTTCTTTTTTTGTTTCCCGTCGAGAAATCCCATACCTACACTTTTTATTGTGGATTCCCTCTCCCCTTAAGTGTAGGGTGGATAAAAAAATCAGGTCTGACCTTTTTTCCCGATCTCGGCAACAAAAATACTTTTGACCCCTCCAGGCCTCCACCCCTTAAGATATATACAGCTAAGTGCATGGATTTGAGTATGTATTTACTCGATGACTTCAGAATTACACATTGATTTTTGTCGTCATTATATGTAATAGAATCAATGATCGTCAACAACACTAAAATAGGTTATACCTATTGGGCCAATTAGGAATATGAATTGGGAATTTCCTAAAGTTAGTTTTGTTGTGATTTTAATGACGAGGACAACTACCGTCATTCAAAGACTGAGTACATCGAATATTTAATGTAAAAAAATGTCAAAACTAAAACAGTAACATTAAAATAATAATGGAAACGCATAATCCAACATTTTACCATATTTAATATATGATGTGTATACTGTACTACCTAAATACTGAAATAAAAAATCTAACAACTTTTTGAAACTATTTTTTTTAAATATTTTGTAAAAAATAAAGTTTGTCTTTGAAATCCATACTTACAAATTCCCCATATTCCACAATGCTTCCCAATGTCAACATAGATTTAAGACCCTTAAAATAGGTGTCTGTATCAAAATATCCATCCAGTATGAACATCTTGTAGAACACTACAGTAGCTCCGTCAAATAACGTGCATTTTTTATCTGTGGAATCTTTAGCAGCCGCAGCATCAATTAGGATGAAATCTTTATTCACAGTAGTTCGGAGATACGGAGAGATAGATGTTGGAAACTCCATGTTACATCCACCTGGTATGGGATCTGAAAATGTCCGGGAATTAGTATTTTTATCCATCAATTATAAAAAAAATCTCTAAGAAACTTGAAGGTGCTAGAGTTAGTAGAACTTTGAAAGTGGTAGGTAGAATTCTTTGTGGTTCGACTCCAGCAGCACTAATGCCACACCTATTTCAACCTAATAACGGCAATGTTAAGCGCTGCTGTGTTAAAAAATGGCTCGACTGTGGCATAATAGGGGAAGTACCTACCATGTACTTTTAGTATGAAGCAGGGATCACTTGGTTCCAAGTAAATAGGTTCCATTTTGTGAAGGATCTGTTATTATCAGTTCACTACTTGTTCAATCACAGATGTAATGTCCTGAGGCTAAGTTAAATGCCTTATATATGTATCTGCCATATTATATTGTTGAAATCAAACCATAACTACTTTAAAATAGTACAAGGCAGAATTAATGAAAAAGGTCTGAATATAAAAATAAAATATATCATACCTTTTGAGTCATACCCATGTATAGAGATGTAAAGCTTGAGATTAAGAGTATTCTGATTGTAAATGTAGAATACATCCGGTGCTGGTTTAACAGCGGAATAAAGTCCTATGTTCGTACCAACCACAGTTGAGCCATGCGATACAGAATTATTGTATAATGTGACATTATACAAATGGCTGTGTACTTGGAATATAATGTATGATACATCTTTATTCTCATTAACCAAGTTAACTTGAAGGGTAGATGTTGCGTTTAGAGTCACGAAGCCACCGTACAGTTCCTTATCGGCCCATGATATGGTTTTATTCAATGGAATTGTTAAACTGGCATCTGAAAAGAGACTCTTGTTAAGAAGACTGGTACGGTATAGAATACTTATCAACAGTCTTATAATAAGTAGACAACATCAAATCCATTAATGGTGGTGATTGTCCAAATCTGTATTTGTGATGTATATTCTGTGTAGTCTTACATCCTAATATTATAAATACGAATGTTAGTTTATTTGTTTGCTAATATTCACATCTTTTCTACCAAACCAATTGTCATGAATTGGTCACATGGTGTCAGGGGTTTAGATAATGACATAGGGTACTTTTTCTCCCATACCGTACCGTAAAAGTACCGTTCTCGAGGGAAGGGTAAACACCTACAACATAAAATATCACAGTGTCTATATAAGTATTAATGAAATGTCAATTAATTCTTATATGGTTTTTCATTTTTTGTTGGAAATTCAAAGAATACTGAATAGTTGTCGTCAACTTGGTTTTACAGAGTGCATTACTATCTGGACTATTATCATATAAAAAATTAGAAAATTGTCAAATTCCTGTAACTTATTAATTTTATAAACTGTGCAGTTCATTATCTGTAGATTAAAAAAATCATTAACCAATATTATCAGTATTGTTCTATCTTTTAAATTAAAACATATCAGAGTTTATCTCTGCGTCTATCAAACATATTACAAATGTGTCATGGAAAACAAGATAAAATTACTAATATTACTTTTACAGCACTTAAAGGAAACACTTTTAAAATAAGTCTCATTAATACTATTAAATACATATTTGTTTCCTTATTTGGAGATCTGTTTCAGAACCTATATTATAATTCATTATTATGCAATAATGGATGCATGTACGTGAATAATGAAGAAAAAAAATTGTATGAATTTTTAAGATTTAAGATTTTATTATGTTATCAAATATGTTTTAAGGCTAATAAGCAACTTAAATACGCTTTCTACACTCACAACCCCTCACTAGGATTCCCTGTATCGTGGGTGCTATGGACACACAGAGACAAATACACAAACACCCAGAGACTTTGAAACAGAAACCTAAATTGATCATTTAGATTTCTATCTAGCCGGGGATTGAACCCCTCTGTGCGTCAGACCGGTATGGTGACCGCTAACGCTTTCTAACGCTTTCTACACTCACAGCCTCACACTAGGATTCCCTGTATCGTGGGTGCTATGGACACACAGAGACAAATACACAAATACCCAGACCCAGAAACAGAAGTCTAAATTCATCATTTAGAAATCTGCACGTCAGACCGGCATGGTAACCGCTAAGCCACGTGGGTTGTCATGATGAACTACAGCCTTCTCACTCCTACCAATTCTGACAGTAAACCGATGAGAATAAAACATTAGCAGATTACCAAACAGACACACAATACAGTATCATAAATCTATCATATAATCAGTATAAAAAGTTTGTTGCAGGATCAATTGCTGTTCACATCAACTAGACTTATAGCAGTTTTAAGTTTTTTAAATAATCATTTTTAACAGCAATATGCAAGAAGAATGAACTTCCTTCCAAAGATTTCCAGAAAAATATTAGATTGAACCCTATTATAGTAACTAAAAGTGCTAAATTGCTTATTTAATGGCAATTCCGGTGTTGCAAATAGTTATGCAGGCTACAGTAACTACTTTCAATTAGATAACTTACCTGCCTTATAATTACTTATTACATTTATTCGTTTAACATTTCATGCAGACATAATAGAGACAAAAAAAAACATAAAGAAATTGGACATACATTGTGCATTTTTATTGGAAAGAAAAAACATGTAGGTATTTTTTGTACCTAAGTAATATTTTTTCTGATGATGTTATTGCTTAGTAACTGATACATTAAGGGTACAATAGTGCCATTATAGATAATTGTATGAAAATAAAAAGAACGCTTTAATGTTTTTAAATCAAATTATAATCATGTACTTACTCTGACATTCACATGCACCGAAGAGTATAGGCAAAAGTAAAAATATGAACTTGGTTTGCGAGAATACTTTTGCAGAAAACATCGTGAATCAAATAAATGCTTATATCAAATGTACATATTACAACTTGATATCACAGCAACAGTATTACAGCTTACAGCACGCCAAAGTCATAAATATTTACATTTAACACTGCGATTTTTGCATCGGCTAGAACTGTCACTGTCTATTATCAGCTGTTCAATTTGACAGATACAAAATCGATATTTCCTACTAAAGTCGTAATCACTACTTCTTAAAAAGTCTAGTTGCGAACTGCGATAATCTTTCAATAACGCAAATAACCCCAAACGCAATACAAAACAACTCTTTGGAACAATGATCTCATATTTGGCGATAACCAAAAGAAAACACCTTTTGTTTAACACTGGACTTGCTGAGGCAAGTGCACGTTACAAACAAGAAAGAATGAATGAATAGCAGCATATGATAAAACTACTAGAGAGAAAGAGACACCGTAATATTCTTTAGTTACAAGTCAACAGCCGTTTAAAAAGAGATTTTTCGAGTACGCTTTACAAGTATGTTTCATTAAGTGTGCCCTTTTAATAGCTAGGTCAATGATAAATGTATTAGTAGCGATATTTAGGCATGTAAAGCTTATTTTACGAATTTTACTTCGTGCATTCGCATAAAGTAAAGTGTGGACAGCGACGAGTTCAATCTCGATCGATTCCTTCACCGGCCGCTAGAGCGCACTCACGTTCAAATGTAGAACATGGCGGCGCGATCAATGAAGTTGTAGTGTGTAGTGAAGTCTAGTGTAAAAAATTGAAATGATTGAACTTTGTGTTGGTTTTTGTGTATGGTACTAGCCATTAAATGGGACATGGGAAGAGGACAGGAGTTATTGGACGCGGCGCGTAAAGGGGACGAGCGGTGTGTGGAGAAGATATTAGCACAAATAACGAAAAGGAGTGGTCCATTTACAAGGTACGTGTTTTACGTGTTTTGGAAAATTTAAGTCACAAATCATTACTATTTTCTAATATTTACTTGTATATTAACTTATTTGCTGCTTAATGACTATTTCTTTTTGTATATTGTTGTTATAAAGATAAGTTATTCAAAGAATAAGGATATGTTTATATATTAGCTATATTATCTTGATTTCTTATCGTGGTGGAATATTTTATCGGTGCGACCGTCTAACAGTTTGCTCAAAGGTATCATTAGCCTGGACTGACCGACAATTGCCAATTATAGAAACTAAGACAAGGTCGGTTAAATCTTACGATGTCCTTAGCAAATAAACACTATAATCTATATAAATGTGTCGGATTTAGTTAATATCTAGCATGTAAGCTCGTTTCTAGGGCACGACAGAAGATTTCGTGTCACCTTCCTTTTGGGATTCCTGAAGCTCCAAGACTAGTCTTTTCAAACATACTAGGAGCTTCTCTACAAAGTACATTTACGTGACTCTTGTGTTTAAAGGGAAACACTTAAAAGGGTGTTCAGTCACAGTTAGCCATATGTATTTTGTTATGAAAATTATTAAATTGTTGAAAATAATTCCTGTACACAATTATTATCCTAATTTTACCCCTTTAAAATTGTATGAATATGTAGTTATTTAAAAAAAGATGTAAGATGAATTGTTATATGATAGTTTTAGACCAGAAAAAACCTCCAAAACCACTAAAGTACTAATTGTTACAACTTTTTCAAACAAAGATAATATATTTTATGAAAACTCCTAAATGTCTTTCAGAATTTTATAATACATTTACTAGGAAGTGTCTTATAAAATTTCATAAAGTTACAGAACATAAAAAATATCATTTAATAATTTTAATCACCACTCGCGATATCTAGATACATAGCCAAGTAATCAGTAAACATACTAAACAACATAATTATTAAATAATTATAATTTAAAAACTAAAAACCACGCTAAAATCGCACAAGAAAAATCATTAATTCTGATTCCTGTAGATCCAGATGAGGAGAATGGGATAAAATTATTAAAATCGTCTATTGTCATCGGTTCTTGATAATTGTTCAAATTTTTAAATTAATCAGATCATTCAAAGTGGGTAAAAATTGAGTTCGAGTTTGGCTTTTGAAAGTCTACATAAAATTGAAGAAAGTTTAACAATACACAGTTCGACCTGCTAGCCTATTTCTGTTGTTGTGAAGTAATCTTTGTACATGTACACCTTTTATTAATTTATTCAATTATTAAATTATTAATTACTTTAATTAATATTAAAAAAAATGGATAGATTGTTATTAATAATGAGGAATAAGTGATGAACTCCATTATTTTTTTATAAATGACTCATTTTATGTGGCCGAATAATTCCTGCCTGTTTCTGCGATTGATTTATAAAATAGTATGGAATTTTACAATTACACTACAGCTTGAGCTGAATCTACTAAAGTGTGAAGTCATTCCTGTTGATTATTATTTTCCTTGTCATTTTCCTCAATACACATGACACCCACAGAATAATATTAGTAACTCTGCTTAAAATTGAATTTACTGTATCCCAATTCGAATAGCGCTGCTGTTTTCTGGTTTTAAGGGTGTGGCAACAGAGACATACTTTTCTGAGGTGTTCCAGCTTAGTCCTCAAGTGTAGCGGCACATCTGTTGCCAACCTCTAGTACAAGTATATTTAATCCTATCTAGGGTTGATTATTGATGTCCATGGGCAACAGTATCAACCTTACTATCTGATGGACTGCATGCTTGTCTGTCTGTATACTCCTAAATCATAAATAAAAAAATTCAAGAGTAGGATTCACGGTTTACCTTCAGTAGGATCACTGCTGCAATTACTTCTGATATTTTAGTTACTATGTACTCATATACTGTGGTACAAACAGGTACTTATATTGGGCATTCTAAAATAATCTTTAGGGGCAGGCATCATTGTCGTGAGGACTAAGTTCAGTATTAAAATTGAATACTTTATGTAAAATGCACAGGTAACCATGTAATGTGGTTGGATTAATCTGGTATTAAATCATGTCATGTCATATTAAATGAAAAAGACCTTTGACATATATTAATGTACATAATTGGATATATTCTGTAATCTCGATTACCTTGTTTGTGCTAATGAATTATTTATTCATTTGTTTTTATACTGTAACACTGTTATCAAACAGTATAAGTATTGTGCATATTTATTTTGATATAATTTAGTATCTACTAACTTCAACTGAAGTAAATTATGTAAACATATAGAAAATCAGATATCTGATCTGAAAGGTGTGGCTGTGTGAGTCTGGCTGCAATCCATTACTGTCTCCGATTGCCGGTCTCCACTGCTGTAATAACTAGGCCCAGAACTCATTTAATTGGTGAGGAGTATAAGATTATTTAATATTAGTTAACAATTTTATATGAGGCATTCCATTATAGTCTTCAGGGGTAGGATCACATCTATAGTCTTCCTTAGGTAGGACTTAGGGTCTGTGGTTGATTATAGATGGGTGGCACAATCAGGTGGACTACATGCACCTTTGCGGTATAACATATAAAACTTTTAATTAGTATCGGTTTTAGATTGAAGCTATCATTAAGAAGTAATAACAAACAGCACTTCTTATTTGAGTTTTGCTAATTGCTAGACTATTTGCACACAATGGACAACAATAAGATAACTGTTTTAATAAAGAATTTTTAGAAGAATCTCATTGTTCTGTAATCTTTAACTTGACCTACTTTTAGTATCCTAGTATGAATATTTTTGTTCATTAAAATTATTTAATGAAAGTTTTGAGAAACGAGTAGAATTTAATTTTCAAGGCTTATATACATGACACATAGAACAAGTGCAGTTTTTAGAGCTTTTTTTTATTAGGATTTTTATTACCTGTCTGTATTCTCATTGTAAGTATGCAGTGAATACATTTAATTAAACAAATCCATTTAATAAGCTAATAGGATATTTTTCAACTTGTACTCATTCTACATACAAATCAATGTACTAAACCCTGATCATTAGGCCATCTGCATCCATAATATTTTACTGCACAATTAATATTCTAAACACAACCAAACAGTACCCGCTTATTTATTATTCTATTGAAAATTTGGCGTGACCCGATACAGTTTTGGCACTGTTGTGTACTTTATAATGTAATGTAATTGATAATTATCATTAAAACACTAATGTTGTTCGCAATTTTATTGTTATGTAATTTGATAAAAATGCGAGTGTTATTTGTTTTCTACATATAAAAGCAAGAAAAGATGTAACTGGTTTTTTGCAGTTTTTAACTAGATTTTTTTTTTTTTTTTTATATAAGAGTAGCAGACGAGCATGCAGTCCACCTGATGGTAAGCGGCTACTGCCGCCCATGGACATCTGTAATCAACCCCAGATAGAATTAGATATTCCTACCTGAGGTCGGCCACAGATGCGCCGCTACCCCTGAGGACTAAGCTGGAACGCCTCGAAAAAGTCTGTCTCCCTTTATTCGGTTGAGGTTTAGTTATGTTTGCTCGATAATTGTAAACAATTCTGTGTGAATGACTGGCCTAGGCCGGTTGTCTGAGTAGTGGCTAATATAGACTGAAAATACTGTTGGTTACTAAGTCTATGTTCTTCCTTTAATAATACTTTCTGCATGGAACCCTAAATAACTTTTGGATTTGTGTATTATTTGTTTTAATTCAAAATTCATTGTGGATGACCTTAAATGGTTATTTGAACCCGGCAAATTGTATGCCATTCACCACTTTTTTATCTTTGGAACAACTCCAAACTAGCAACTAGTGTCGCGACTTTCATTGGTGTGGTTGAATTTCATTATGAAAAGGTCGTTGCCAAAAACCGCTTAAACCGTACTGGGGCTAATCGTTATCTATTTAAGGAAGTAGGGGATAAAGTTAAACCATTAAATTAAAGTGTTTGGCCGCGGGCCAGCCAGCAATCGATGTGGAAGGTGCGTTGAACTTCTGTCTGTCTGTCCATATCCTATTCACCTATATCGGCATCTTTATATGCATACTTGCACTTGACTCGAGCCGTCAGAATAAATAAACGAGTAAGAATTGTCCCGCCAAATGTGTCTAAGCGCCAAATGCAATGCATATTTGCAAGTTTAGTTTTCGACTTCCGCTTTATGCATTGTTTAGTCTCACAAAAATTTCGTAGCGAACCAAATTTTGAATTAAAGTTACGTTTGCTATCTAGACGGGTTGCAGTTAAAGTTAAAATGAATCTATTTAAAGACGCACGTATAAAACGCCCTGTTACTCGATTAAACAAACAAAACGTTAGTTGTAAGAGTCTACGCTCTTAAGATATGTACTATTAATATTCTGTATAAGATAAGTATGTATTCGTTTTCGTTGAACATTGCCTTTTATCGAAAAAGATAAAAGCACAGGATAAAAGGCAAGAATGAATGAAATGAAAATTTTTGGAACTTAGCCATAATTTCAAGCAATATATTTGGTAAATAGTGAAGGCCATACTATGACCAGCCGTATAGTAAGGTGGCAAGTGGCTACTGCAGCTCATGGAAGTTTGTAATCAACCCCAGATAAGATTAGATTTCGTTCAATGTTGGAACACCTCGGGAAAGTATATCTCTCTTACCACACCCTTAAAGCAGAATACGGCAACGCTCAACAATGCTTTTATAGGCAGAAAAAGGTATGACGATGGTGCCCTGGTATCCCTGGAGTCAAACCACAACGGGTTTGACCACCTTCAATGATCTTAACATTTAACAACAAATGCTTTTCATGGAATTATATATTCACAGTTTATTATTTTGTTATTTATGTGGATTGATGCCGAATGTATTATTTTAATTACTTGAAAGACCCTGAAACGAAACCGTATAGGCATTGTATCCTAATTGTTTATAGTTACGGTTATTTTAACTACGCGTTAGTGAGTCATTTAGTATAAAGTGTGTGTGTGTATGTGTGTATGTTTATAAAATTATTCATTGTAGTGCCAATGACCACACAATTTATTATTTTCTTGTTAAATAATAATATTTTTTTTTATAATTTCGGAGTAGCAGATGGGCATGCAGTCCACCTGATAATAAGTGGCTATTGCCGCCAATGGACATCTGTAATCAACCCCAGATAGGATTAGATATTCCTACTTGAGGTCGGTCACAGATGCGCCGCTACCCCTGCGGACTAAGCTGGAACGCCTCAGAAAAGTATGTCTCCCTTACCACACCCTTTAAAAGGGAACACAGCAGCGTCTAACACTACTGTTATTAGGCAGAAATAGGCGTGGCGGTGGTGCCGCCGGAGTCGAACCACTACCGTTCTATCACCTTCAAATTGTATGTCAATGCTTTGATTTTTATTTAGAAAGGCTTACAGTGCATATGAGGCGACTGGTCCTCAGTATAGGCAACGCGTCTGTGGTCGGCTTCAGGTAGAAACCTTGTTCCACATGGAGTTAGCTACATATGTCCATGGGCGTCGCTGACTCCATGTTCATGCTCGTTTACTTACTACAAGAATTGGCCAAGTCCAAGTAGACTCGCACAATGTGAATTCCGTACCACTAAAGTTTCATTTTTAGGGTTCCGTACCCAAAGGGTAAAACCGGAACCCTATTACTAAGACTTCGCTGTCTGTCCGTCTGTCCGTCTGTCACAGGGCTATATCTCCGGAACCGTAATAGATAGACACATGATATTTTTAATAGTATTTGTTATCATAGCAGCCATAGAAATAAATGCATTGAGAATATTTGAGCTGTCTACCAATGATGATTGTTATAGCGGCCGTATAATACATTCTCTGTAATAATTTCAAGTGCCTTATCTATTACGATTCAAGACATAGAGGCATGTGAGAGTCTCCACTGCCTATTCGTTTGCCCATCAGACGGAAAGGCAGTGGAGGCTTAGTAATAGGGGTTTTACCCTTTGGATACGGAACTCTAATAAAAAGTAGACGTTCTTTGGAGTTGAAACATTTGGAATCCTGCATCACAAAGTTGCAAGCGCCAGGCGTCAATTGGCCAGATAGTCTAATGGGCTTATCGTGGCGACCCACTTTCGGACTTGTGCTTACTATGTCGATTTGTGGCTGTAAATCTTCATTTGCTGAAGCACTTACGTTATTTAGGCATGTGATTTTGATTTGTTGAAATAGAACACGAGATGTGGATTGTGGTGTTTGAAGGAATTTCGTTACGAAATACGTTCCTTGTGAATATTTGAAAGTTTTCTAAGTTAACTAGATTTTTTTAGAATTTCCAAATATGTTCTGTAAAGTGTTCATACTTTAAGTTTAAGTTCTAAAGGGAAGTTGAAGCTACATGGTGCATATTATTACTACTTCACATTGTAGGTAAGGTATCCGTTTTGTCTCAGATTGAGAGGTTACCGGTAACAATGATAATTAAATATTATCAAATTTAATAATTTGAATGATTATTTACTATTGATACCGGGCAATAATCCAAAATTTGATGATTTCTAGTAGGCATATTTTGCCAAATGTCGATCCAATGTTGAAAACATTGGATAGATTGATTATTAATAATGGGCGTTAGTCTACCGTAGGAATTAAGTGATAAATGATTTATTTAACTTCCAATTTATAGCATAAAAGTAAATAATTGTCTAGTTTTGTTTTATCACAGTTCCACTTTGAACGTAATATTGGCAATAAATCGAACTGTAATTTAAAAAATACTCTTTTAAATGTACCCTCACTTATATTGTAACCGAAAACGTTATATAACGGTCTGCGTATAACGTTCATCGTGAATAAGGCACGAACTCTATCTAGGGTTTATGGGTTAAGCACTAGCTTCCCGTAAGTTAATTGCGGATGCCTCTTTCCCACCAACGTAGACATGATTTTAGGAACGACACTATTATACTAATTTTAACACGCCGCAAGTGGATAGCTTTTTTTGTAATAATATGGGAATAGCAGACGACCATGCTGTCCACCTGATGGTAAGTGGCTACTGCCGCCCATGGACATCTGTACTCCAGATAGGATTAGATATTCCTACCTCAGGTCGACTGCAAATGCGCCGCTACCCCTGAGGACTAAGCTTGAACGCCTCAGAAAAGTATGTCCCTTACCACACCCTTCAAACCAGCACATAGCAGCGTTTAACATAGTTGTATCAAATTCATCCTTTCAAGGGATCCGAGGTTCGCATACCAGGCACTCCTCGTTAAACGAAGTTAAATGCGTATTAGAAAAGAATTGTAATTTTTTTTTATGTTTTAACGATGGTTGAAAACATCGTCAGAATTTATGCGGGCAGGATGTAAAGTTCTGAAAGGTGTGAGAAGTTTTTCAATCCGCACTTGGCCAGCTTGATGAACTACCGTCTCAAACCTTTTCAAGTTAAGAGAAGACCCGTGCTCAGTTTTGGTACGGCTTGACATTTACTATAGTAGGTACTTGGTTAAAAACTCGTTATAACACAGAAGCAATATGGAAAGATGGGCGTCAGGCGCGAAACATCACCCTAATCTTAGTTACAATCTTTGCCTAGAAGCGTTTTTGAAATTATCCTTCTTTTGGCTTGTTGGGGATAATGATCTGGAATAACATGTTGCAGAAATGTTGAGAGCCAGTTTCGGAAGTCCTTTAATGGATCTACGCTACTGAATTTAGCACTTAAATATGACCTAATGTATAAATAAAAAAAATCAATGTTTATTACGTTTTTTTTTGGAAAATTATATTAAAATTAAAGAGTGTTTGAAAATTATGAATCACGTACCAAAACGTATGTTGTATTATGTGGTTGTATAATATAATAAATGATGTATGATTCTTGAATAAATGCGCAAATGACAGCGCCATTTTAGACTTGAAAACACGCCATCTTGTGACATCTTCACATTTGTATTTTCATGCATGTCATCATCAACCACAGGTTACTCATTACCGAAATCTTTACGAGCATTTTGTTTAAAGACAAATTCATAAGTTATTGTTGAGATTTTCCTCATGTGCTAATTTACGCGTGCAAAGTTATTTAGTCTTCAGAAGTACGTGGTTTACGTTTAATCAGTCGAGATGATTAGTCATAACATTCATAATCGTTCAGAAGTGTGAGTGTATTATGATGACTTAGCATAAAGTACCTAACATAAGAGGAAAGTAAATACTAAGCTTAATTATTAGATTTTTATGGAATTTGGTAGCTAACGAGTATGTACTTCAGAATAGCAAATGGTTATGGCTGCTCATGGACGTTGGTAATCTATTCCAATAGCATTGAAATCTTACTGGCAGTCCCGAGGCCTAAGTTGGAATACCATGTGACAACCTTCAAATTAGCAGTGGGAAATTTTGCTTAACACTGCTGTTGCATGCACTACTGCCACAATTATAGCTGCTTTAATAAAACTTACTCTTAGGTGTTTTGGTTTCGTTTGTAGTTAAGTACAACTTAGTTTGTAAAAGGTGATAGAAGCCTCTGCGTCGATTGCGGAGGTACCGTCGCCACACTTTTATCAGCCTAATGATAGTAGTGTTCTGCGGTGCTGTGTTTTGGTTTGAAGGGTGTGGTAAAGGAGACATATTCCCCAGGGGTGTGCATTTGTAAGCTCGAGTACCTTATATTTGATTACAGATGTCCATGAGCGGCAGTAGTCACGTACCATTAATATTATAAAGAAAAGAAGATAGTAGCATAGTCCAACATAATCCATGTTAGTCGTCAAAAATACTAAGGCAAGTAAGTTCATGTTATATCCTTAAATAGAGACAGAAAGTAAATTTTGAACAGAATGGGTTCTTAGAATATTATCCGTTACGACACATTACGGTAATGAGAATCGGGGAGTGTCTGGGAACATTCGAAGCATAATATTCTGATAACAATGACGGATAGCTGTCTGTTTAGTGGGAACTTGAAACAATTAGCAATTTGTATTCGACGCGAGTATGTCGCTTGACTGACTGATATCTTTAGGTTAATCTTTATGGACATAGCTTAATTCATGTTACTTGGTGATATTCTGTACGTTTTTAAATTCATCATCACAGTCCTACTGCTGGGTACGGGTAGGATATTCAGAATAAGCAGGATAATTACTTAAGGACTAGGGATGAATTTATACTAATATTATAAAGAGGAAAACTTTGTTTGTTTGTTTGGTTGTAATGAATAGGCTCAGAAACTACTGGACCGATTTTAAAAATTCTTTCACCGTTCGAAAGCTACATTATCCACGAGTAATATAGGCTATATTTTATTTTATTTTGAAGGTGGTAGAACCCTTTGTGGTTCGACTCCGGTGGCACCACCGCCACACCTATTTCTACCTAATAACAGCAGTGTTAGGTGCTGCTGTGTTCCGGTTTGAAGGGTGTGGTAAGGAAGACAGACTTTTCCGAGGCGTTCCAGCTTAGTCCTCAGGTGTAGCAGCGCATCTGTGGCTGACCTTAGGTAGGAATATCTATTCCTATCTGGGGTTGATTACAGATGTCCATGGGCGGCAGTAGCCACTTACCATCAGGTGGACTGCATGCTCGTAATTTATAACACGCACAAGACTGAAGGTCTGTGCATCAGAGGTCTTCGCCGGCTTTGAACCTCGGATCCCTCGATTGAGTGGTCGTTTTTTAACTACTAAGCTATGATTTAAGATTGTTCACACTTATATGAGGTGACCGGGCGCTCGCTATTAATAATCATTTCGTACAATTTTTGCCTACCCAAGGTCGAAATTTGACAATTCAGTAGGAAAAGCATTTGGTAGATTGATTATTAATCATGGACTAAGCTGTTTATCCGATAACATCTTCATCGCATTCGAGTAAACCATAGAGAGAAGTAACAAGATCAAGTATGTTAAGACATTTTTAACCACCTTTTCGAAGGTACCTACAGTTTATTCTCTAGAAGATAGATTCACTTTATATCTAAAAGTCTACGTTCCTGTAACTTCTACGCTGGTTACCCTACGGATTTTATTATTCATTTTTCCTTATTTGCAAAACTGCTTCTTATTTTTTGTTTTATTTTTATACCCTTATAAAATATGCAGTATTATGAATATCATGAGTCATTTACTATCTGAATTGTCCGTGACGAAATCATTGGAGCCGCCCATAAGTGGCATGTGGTTGTTGTCAATCATAACATGGTCAGGTAACTTAGTACTATGCGGTTTCAAACAAAGAGACATAAAGTCTAGAAAGTATTCCGACGTTGCATTGCAAAGGTATGCATGCGAAGGTTAAAAGAAAAGTAAAAAGACATCAACATAAATTACTAGTGGGCTGCGAAGGGCTACGAAAAAAGTAAAAGATTACACAAAATTGCTCACCAATGAGTTTCTGATGATATGAATATGATATTCTTGCAAGTCACCATTCGTCCTTAAAGTTGAGGTTTTTTTTTAAGTGGAACCAGTTTTGGAATACGCTCTCATGCAGATAATGAATTGTTTAATGGGAAGTATGGAAGTATTATGCCATTTAGCAACGCATGAAGTCTATCGTTAACTGGTCATAGTAGTTCATGGACATTTTTCACCATAATTTTCCTATTTTAAACCGAGGACAAGAGCGTTACAGAAGTCATTATGTTTTGTAACTATTGTCGATTATTTACGGCCGTTATTAGTTACCGATCTATCCAATGTTTTGCCTTCCAAAGATCAATATTATTCTGAATACTAAAAATTGTGAAATTTCGATATTTGACAGGCACCATATGGATACATTGAGTATGAATATCGTGTGTATGTCGATAAAGATCAAGATCAAGAGATTTTATAACTTCTGCGAGAAATTCTGAGCTATTTTGAACGCTCGTCCTACTTTATAATGGGTCTGTCGCCGGCCGTCGCTCGCAAGTTAAACAATTCCCATTTAGTTGCCGACATTCCAATCAATTTCCGACAAAACATTCTCGGGTTAAGTTTCTTAGTTATTACCTAACTGGAACTGGTTTCGCTGTGCTTATCGATTTGAACCTCATTGCTCCGTCGTACTAGTTTGCATGCTAATGTATTCGGAATGAATTGATATATTGAAAATTACAATTTGACCCCTCATTTAATAATATTCTTAGTGCTACATCGCATGTGTTGCATCTATTGGTGGCTTTTGCTAGAAACTCGTTTGTTAAATGCTAAGGGGGACTGCAAGGAATTCACGATTCGAGAATAAATTGTTATTATATTAGTCGTTTTGTTGTCTTTAAAGGCCAAAAGCTTAGCCACCGTTTTGTTAGTATTCGTGTAAATTGGCGATGATAGTCGGTTGTTGCCAGCTTGTTTCGAAGTGTGGAAAATAATGAAAAGTTCAACGCATTTTAAAATAGTTAATATTTTTGGGGAAAAGCCGCATAAAATTATAATAGACGTTGTACGAAAGTTTGCCATCTAATTGGACCCGTAGCTCTAAAATCCCAATAACAGTTACTCGCAAAAAATACCGCAATAAAAAGTTTAAACTGAGGCAACCTGTTGCCTATGATTCATCCCGCGGTCGCTCGGTTAGTCACAACCGGCCGTTGGGACGCTCGGTTCGCTTTCTTGTAAATATTTTTGAACCAATATTTGACCAGAGATCGAGATAGTAAGTCCTAATCGCTTTTTGACGGGCTTCAGTCGAAACCGGATGAAAACATGTAGTAATTTGTTCTCAAGTTCGTCGTATCGCTAGTGATAACGGTTTGTGGTTGTGTGTAACATGAAGTTTAGGATCCCCTACTTCGGAAATGAAAATAACATGTTCAATAGGCTGAAAAGGAGATTCAGGTATTTCATTGTTTTCGTGTCTATTTACCGTGCCATCAATTATTTTTTCCTCAAAGTCATGAGTGTTGTCGTTTAATGAATCTATTGTGTTTGCATTGGATTCAATAGTTGTTTGACTTTCCACTTCGTGGAATGTACTTGCGTTAATAACATTTGTTCCGCTCTTAATCAATTTTGTTTTCCTTTTACCATCACTTTCTAAATTAATCTGTTAATAGCAAAATGTTTATGAAAGTATTCGTCATTATTAGGTTTTGATAATTAATTATAGTGAAATTGCTTACAATAACCCTCGTAAGTTAGTGAATCAACATCAAATAGTGTATTCAATGAACCTCCATTGATGAACTTTACAATAACATAGTGGACGTGATATTTAATACGATCTGATTCTAGGTTTGCAGTTGAATCGCTAGTAACATCGCCCTGTCGAGTTCATTGTTTACGGACAGACCGATTGTTTGTTCAATTATTACCGGCTATTTGCCTAACAGGCACTGGTGGCTTGACCACACTAATAATAGGTCGATTTATTATTAACCTTTATTTATTTAAATAGACTTCAATTAGTCGGTTTCCCTGATACTACAAGACATGCATTATAGTTAGTTCCTCAAAAAAAAAAATATAAATATAAACTCTTGTTATATTTATTTCCGGGACTTTGATATTAAAGATCGGTTTAGCTAATCTCAAATAAGTTGTTAAGGATAATTATAACGAATGTGTCATGGGGAATATGTCCATAGTCCATTATATTATTAATTTAATTAAAAATTAAACATAATACATAAATGTATAGATAGAACCTGCAAAAAGATAAAGGTTTCCTGCATAGCAACCATGACTCATTTGATACCACATTTATTTAATAAGGTATCGCGAAAGGTATTACCGTTACATAAATAGCCGCTAAATAATGAACTGCAACATGTGCTGTGATATAGGGCATTATGTAGTTAGAAGTAGATCATCCCGCACGTTATTATATTATACGTTATTAAAAAAAAAAAACAACAACAAGTGTTATTTAATAGTGGAATAAAATAAGACTAACTTGACTATTAAGAGACGAAACGAATAAAAAAGGAGACGAATCAATGGCAGTTCTAAAATCTCGATGAAAATATACGCCTGCGGATGGATTTTCTGCATTGAATGCATGGATTTTCAGAACAAAACTAAATGAAACGTGACTTTATAGACGTGACTTTACTCTTTGTTGTGTTACGTTATTTAAGCAAAATAAATAAACTGTGATGGCTGAGACTGTGGTAGCTTGTGACAAATAAACAAAATCTTTATCAAAGAGTGAAGTGTAATATGAAATAATAAAGACACTAATTTGTTTATACACTTGTGCCATTTCCTTGGTCCACTTTACATATCTTATCTAATCATATCTTTGGTTGGATTCATTACACTCATTACGTCCACCTAGTGTAGTACCATTTGGAGTTACCGTTGTCATTTTGTTGTGTGTGTGGTTATTGTTACACAAACCGGCTATAATGAATGGGTTTTGTGTGAGACACCATCTCACTACGCCCTTTTCATTAGTCATGGCTGAACTTCCGTCAAGGAACCTATGGTGTTTTTGTTAAAACAGTGACCGTTTATATTATTCTTGCCATTATTGTTTAGAGGAAAATCTTTAGTTGTGAACATGAGTAATGTTGAAAAGACATCTTGTTGTTATAAACCAAAGTTTGCTTTTACGTCTGATACTAAATTATACGCAAGGAGAAAATGGATGAAGACCAAGAAATTGATTTCGAGTGTGTTTGACTATGATACGTGAGTAAATTAATTTGTATCATTTGTTGTCTTCGCACCATGTTTAATACTCCTATTTTCTGTTCTACGACACTTATAATGTACGTCAATACTGTTTGGAAAATCTTGTATCGATGTCCTTCTTTGAATCATTTCTATTTTCGCTTTCAAATAAGGATTCTTATCAGATTAGTTGGATGATTCACTTTTTGTCACTTAAAGTTTAGGTAGAAGTAGAATTGTCGTGGTTCAGTGCTATAGCACTACAGTTACGTTATCTCGGCTTTATAAAATTAGCGTAGCACTGCTCTTTACTGGTTAGTTGGGGATTATCGGTTCAGGGTTATAACCTTTGTTATCAATTTTATGTGGAATTCATGACCTATTTGGATTTGTTGTCAGGTGTCTATGGGTTGTAATTACTACGTAACATCATTCTGATGAAATGTAATTTTGCTTCTCGTTTATAATGGTTGAGTGCCTCATGATACAAAAGTAAATTTGACTGTGTACTTAGATTAATTTAACCGAATCGGGTTTGGTTTATATAGACGCATTCCCATGATTGTCCCATCCCATCAACCAAAACGTCTCTGAATAATCATTATAATATAACAACATATTAATTAATCTTACACTTAAAAACATCCATTTATTTTAAGTGAACGGAAAGAATAAAATAGTAAATTTTGTTTCTGTCCATACCAATAAAGCTTCATACACTTCACTTTTTAATAATTCTAACATTTTGAATGGGAAATCCCATCATACGAGATTGCTCATTTGCATACTTACTTTTATGGATATGTCGGTTACTAAAGTTCGAACTTTCAAGTTTGTGTTTTTATTTACCACTGTGACTAAGCAAAGGTAATTATAAATTCCTTGGCCTTGCGATCTCATTCATATTCATGTTTTATGTAACATACGGGTTTTTTATTATTTTATTTACAAGATTCATATGAAGAAGCAAGTTCTGCATTTAGTTTTTTATTTAGATTTTTACTTAAATTCGATCGGTAAAAATAAAATTTGGAAGGTCAAAGGACATGGTATTCACCTTATGTTGAGTGATACTTTAAATTGCAATTTTAATACAAATTCAATCCTTATTTAAATCCTTTCTTAATAAAACCGTTAGGGGTTTTATTTTGTGAGGAGGCCCGTGCCCACCTGCGGAACTTTTGCGAGTTGACAATGACGATACCTACGATCTACTGGAAGAAATTTAATTTCATAAAAATATATAATGAAGAAAAGGTAATAACTAAATATTATTTTACTATACGAAAGTTACGCCATGGACGTCGTTGTTTACACAAAAACTTAACATAACCACAATATTATTTTTATTTTAAACCGTCGGTGCGTGATACATAGAATGTTGTTTATTATGAACGGTGAATGAGTCAGTCGTTAATATCGGTCAGGAGTTATGTGACTGTAAAGTAGAATTACCGACAAGAGTCCTACATAATATAATACGTGCCTTTCTACCGTTATTTCAGATTTTATGCTACAAAATTAAAATAGATCTTAAATAACAGATTATAAAGCAGATTTGAAATATCTCGCGCATTAAACAATAGTAGGATATAATTCGGTGTTGACACAACTGAATTTTGGACTATACTAAGCTAAGAGGGACTATAGTGAACTGTAACTGTGGCTAATAAAGGTGATTTTACATTCGATGGTTCTCTCGGTGGAGTTGCATTGTTTCAAACAGTTCAGTGACCCACCGCGTACAGTGTGTACGGTGTCAAGGCCGGATTCATGATACTTTTTATTAATTAGTCATCTCAGAATCTGCAGTAGTTAACGTGAGTTAACCACTTTGATTTGGTTGTTCAAGGCTAGCGTATCAACTTTCTAGCAGTTATTGCATGCTAAGTCTTTATAAAATAGAGTATAGTATCTAATTACTAGCTGACCCGCTAAACGTTGTGTTGCCATATGAATAAAAAAATGTTAAGGGTGACGAACCCTTATCACTTAGGGGTATGAAAAATAGATAGTAGCCGATTCTCAGACCTTCCGAATATGTATATAAAATTTGGTGAAAATCGGTAAAGCCGTTTCGGAGTACGGTAACTAACATTGTGACACGAGAATTTTATATATAAGATAATATATCTGTTTTTGTTGGTACTTTAATTTTGTAAGATAGTCGGCTTAGTAAGTTAAATGACTAAGTTATTATTTATACTTAATATATAAACGGCAGGATTTCAAAGATTTATTCATCATCATATACCTATATACATACAAGCAAACTTAATATCGTAAACAGCTGCTATAGTTATAAAACTGTGTTGCAGCTATTTACGCCCACCTTCGGACACAGCAGAAGTACATATATACTAGTAAAACATTTGATTTTCACAAACACGTGATTTATACAATTCAATAGCTATATAATCGTTACTGAACAGAGATTAATAAATGTATAATATTGATTTTAAAAGGAATAATTCACCACTGAAACATTACATATACATTGTGGCGAATAGACAAAAGCTATATTATTATACGAGGACTTTATATTATAAAGTACCCAATCGTGACGTTTGCCTTGAGTGATAAAGATGTCTTATTGGGAATTACCGCTGACGGGATACCCTCTTACTAACTTACTTTCTATTGGACGCCATGGTAAAACCCAGAATGGGTTAAAAAGAAAATAGATTTCAAAAATTAAGGAAAAGACTGAAATGTTTAGACTATATACTCATGTGTTTACTGAATATTTTTCGGTTTCTTTATATTCAATAATAATGTACTTACTTATAATTATTAATCATTTGTTACTTTGGTGTCCTATGATGACTGAATGTTTTTTGATATTTCCTATCTATTTGGTAAAACCCATGAGTGGGCTTTTATGTTACTTACTTGAGTGTCTTTATAATAATTATCGTAATAATACTGATGGATTAGTAATACGCATTATAGTACACTACAGTTATATAATATTGTAAGCATAGATATACTACTAATTAAGACGTCTTTATTAGTAGTATATCTATGATTGTAAGCTTATTTTCAGTAACATTCTATGTTGACATAAGCGTTCGCAGAAATGACTTTCAGTCTTTAAAAAATACTGTGAAATATTTATTTTTCATATAAAATTAACTTCTTCTCCAAAATGGTCACCATTCCACTGAGTTTTTAGAAATGTACGAACTATGTTAATTCATTTCTTTATACTCACAGATTATTGAAGATAATGATTGTGTTGTTGTTATCTCCACTCTTCGCTAATATAATAATAATTACAATGTCATAGAACGACTGACGATAAGAACGATATATTATTTTATGTCAGCCATCAACAAGCAGTCGTGGCCGAGCGGTTAAGGCGTCTGACTAGAAATCAGATTCCCTCTGGGAGCGTAGGTTCGAATCCTACCGACTGCGAATATTTTTTTGTATGTTTTTTGCAAATTTTATTTGTTAATTTACATTAATAAAATTAATATTAAAATTTTTAATGTAGATTTTTTTTGTTATTTTGATCCACATTTTTTTTTTCTTTTTCACCGATTTAAAAAAAAAGAGGTGGTTATCAATTCGGCCGGTATTTTTTTATGTATGTACACGAATTACTCCGCCGTTAGTGGACCGATTTTAATATTTCTTTTTTATTGTTTTAGCTTAAGAAGATGTGGTGTCAATGTTCAAGACGACAACGGGTACACAGCTCTTCATCATGCCTGCGTGAGAGGACACAAGTATGAAAAAATATTTAGTTTTTTTTTAATTAATGGCTATAAATATGACATTGAAGTCAATTTACCTTTTCTTATAGGTCATTTTATAGTCAATTTATAACATTAAAATGAAGTTTATAAAGGTTTGCTATATCATGAAAAATAGTTATTATTTTACAACTAAATTTATTTTTGGAGAAACATTTCTGGCTCAACATACGAGTAAATAAATATGACGTCATCACAATGAGGTTCCTAAAGTTAATTATTTCATTGGTAGGATATCAGTTAACATAAGTTCCTCTATCGCAGGGAGATAGTGCAGCTTTTGCTGTCGGTAAACGCGTCGCCATGTGTCGTGGACAAGAAGGGCGCCACGCCGCTCCATCTAGCGGCGTGGCAGGGCGACTCCGACGTGGTCGGGATGCTCCTGGCCCACAACAATCCTCCCGTCAATATCGATCAACAAGTAAGTTACAACAACATTAAATATCTGTAAATGAGTATCAATAAGTGCGTCGCTGTGTGTGGTGGACAAGATGGGCGCTACGCCGCTCTATCTAGCGGCGTGGCAGGGAGACTCCGACGTGATCGGGATGGTCTTGACCCACAACAATCCTCCCGTCAATATCGATCAAGGAGTGAGTAAAGCAACAGCACAACATTTTAGATATTTACCTGTACACCTAATAGGTAATTATTTGAAGGCATTATTTTGAAGATTAATGGAGATCTTGATTAGATCTGAGTAGTTATATTGATATTTATAAATTTTACATATAAAAATGCATTTAAAACGACCACGTGTTTCAACTGATGGTAGGTGGCCACAGTCACTTATGGATATATTTAGTCAACCCTAGATACTTTTGGAATTTCACCTAAATTCGGCTGCAGTTGCTATTTCGTCTCTGATGATAAAGGAATATCTTTTGTGTGTGTGGATCACTTACTTTTTAAACTAGAACACAACATCATAATTAGAGAGCGGCGGTGTCTCCGGTAACGAACCACGAAGGATTGCTCTAAATTTTTAAACATAATTTTAACATGAATTATTTATTTTATCCCAGATAAAGTCATAATTAAGCACTATCAATTTTGTACCAGACGGTGAACCAAGAAACGGCACTCCTCATAGCGGCACAGTTCGGATACGTGTGTGTGGTCGCTCAGCTGATAGCGCGCGGCGCTGACGTCACGATACAGAACATCAACCAGGAGACCGCGTTGGACCTCGCAGCGCAGTACGGCAGGTAATTAACTAACCTTTTATTCTATAATAAAGTACTGAGTTAGACTGCAGTGAACGCCTAGTCGTTGTAAAATCGGTCTCTAAATTGGAGGCCGATTCGATTCCCAGGCAAGCACTTCAGATTTTTCAAAGTTATGTGCGTGTTAGGAATTAATTAGGTACTGCAAGGTAGTGCAGTCTACTAATACGCACTTGGCCAGCGCGGTGTCTACGGCGTAATCGTTATCATTCTGAGAAGACCTTTGCCTTGCAGTGGGACAGTAATGGGGTTGACGACGAGGTGGACTGCATGTCTACCTGATGTTAGGTGGCTACTGCAGGCCTTATATATCTGTTATCAACTGAGACGGACGGACAGACAGCAAAGGCGTAGTAATAGGGTTCGGTTTTTACACTTTGGGTACGGAATCCTAAAAAGCAAGTCATCCAATTGCTTCTCCTTGCACAATATCTAGGGTATTTCAACTTCGTCTGTGAATAAACTTCGTTATGCATGAGACTTAAGTTGTCTATCCTGCGGTCATGCGGTAAATCATAACTTGATAACTGCGCGACTTGCTGAAGTTTCAACTTGAAACTTTGGTAAGGCTGGGTAATTTGGCAGATCTGAACTTATTAGACGCCAAGTTTTAGAAACAAACACTTAAAAATAAGAAGTCTGAATGCCCGGCTCCGTTTGGGTTTGTCAATGACTACAGATTTTGAGACTGTTTCGTGAAGATGAAGGGTAGAGATTTTAAAGATATGATTTGTACATTTACATTAAAAAATTGTCCAAAAGGGTGCTGTAGTAGGTATTACGTTAATTTATATTGACGTATAAAAAAGAATTATATGTATATTGCATGTTTTGATGTTGTACTTTCTTTACGAGAATATGGTGCATTCTTTAAATATTTTCTAAATATTTTTGTAGACGTGCAGATAATTGAACTAAATTGATTGCGTATCCAAAACAATTTCCTGATATTACTAACATGAAGCCACACTCTTTTGGTCCCGTGATGCGCTTAGCCTAAATAATTTGCGAGCTGAGTCCCAAGCGATAGTTTTAAAAATAACTTACTATATTAAAATGTTATTTTAGTTATCGTGTGAATGGAATATATTTTTATGGTTTTGTAAGTGTGTTAGCATAATATTTGATTAACGTCACGTTACTCATTGAAATCCGCTCACGTTTGTTTCTTTTAGCACGTAAAACGTACCTTGTAATGTGTGTCAATAAAGATTGGACTCAAAAATGTTCTATTCAATTTTATTACCATCTTGCTGATTCTCTGTGAGCGGGAAACATAAAATAGTACATTACAATACGAGGACGAAAAATTTTTTTCTGACAAGTGTGAGTTTGCAGGCCGAGCCGCAGGCGAGGACTGCAATCACACGAGTCAGAAAAACATTTTTCGTCCGCGTGTTGTATAAAATTTTATATTACGGGGTCGGAAATGGGGGTTTTGCGCACGCGAAGCGTGCGTAAAACGTCAATTTACGCACGCCGTGATATAAAAAAACATTTCTACGCTCACAGACACACAAAGACAAATACACAAACGCCCACACCCAGAACAGATAACTATATTTAATTCGTATGCCTGTCTATCCGGGGTTTGAAGCCGGAACACTTTGCGCGTCAGACCGGTTTGGTGACCGCTTCGCTACGCGGGTGTTTAAAAGTCCGCCATTTTGGTTTACATTCCTTATTGAATCACTAAACACAGAATTATATTTGTCTTAAAAATGTCTATTTGAACTTTTTGTCTTTTTTATTTTCTGCAAAGTTACCTAAACCTAAAGTAACCTAACCTAATACCTCGTAAAGAAACCTAAGTAACGTGTAGCTACAGAATATAGGACATTGTGCATGAATTCGCATGTTACAATTAATATCGTATTAAAACACTAACATTAACATTATTTTCAAACATTTTGTATGTTTGAATATGTGCAGAATAATAGAATACTATTATAATAAGACGTCACTTTAATCATGTTTTCATAACACGAGTCTTCGAATTAAGATACTAAACGTTTCAAAAGGAATACTTTGGAAGTCCAACAAATTACTTTTGCTCGTGTCATACAGTTTACAGGCTATGAACTTCCACATACGCTTCTAGTTAAGCTCACGTGTTTAACATTTGTAAGGAATACTTTGCAAGTTTGTGTTGAAGGTAATTATAATGTTAGTGTGCTTAGCTGTAGAGCTATGCTACAAATTTCGAAAGGTCTTGGGATTCCTTAGCTTTACATCAGTGATATAAATTTTGGATTTATGCGAAAGCGGTCTAAGAGCCAAATCCCAGGTACATATTATTATGATTTCAATGTTTTTTAAAAGTTAAAAATATACCAACCTAATACCTAAAATAAATAAAGTTGTTTTTTTTAATATACATATACACATACGCAACAAATAAATTGTTTATTAGGTATGGTATCGACGGGAATCGAACGCGGAACCCTTAGCGTGTAAAATGAATTACAGTATTCACCTCATCCACAATGAAAAAACATTATGTACAATGTATTTATATATTTGTTTCTATTTCTTAGATTGGAGACAGTCCTTCATCTTCTACGGATGAGGCCTCTGTTGATCCAGCAGTACAAGCTCCCTTGCAGTCGAGGCCGCATCTTCAGCTCGACACCGTTGCACAGAGCCAGCAAGAATGGACACAAGTGAGTTTTTTTTGCTGTTTATCTTATTGATGTACCTGGTATAGGCCCCGTAAAACTGCTAGTCCGCTGTGAATATAGAAATGAATCGCGTCGCCATAGCAATCTGTATGACTACACCTGCATGCAACAACTTCAGAGCGGACTAGCAGTTTGGCGCGGACTATCACGTTTGGAGCACACACCATCAGACATTTCAAGGAGGTAGAATCCTTTGTGGTCCCATAAGGAGCAGTGTAAAGCACTGCTTAGTTCTAGCTTGAAGTGTGTGGTGACTTATGTGTGGGTGGGTTGGCGTGTTGAGTGGGTTGGTACCTGGCAGGTACTTTTAATTCTATCTGATGGTGGTTGATTCTTCTAGCTCTGTCTTAAGGCAATCAAAGTTGCGTGCCACTTTACTAATACGATGGCCTTATAAGTATGTCAGCCAATATGTCTTCTATCGAAGCACAACTGCTTCATTCAGAAAATAATTTATGTGAAAAAGTTACCCAAAAAGAAAGAAATCTTAGTTTTTTTTTTAATTTTCAAATAACTCTTCTTTGAAGAGTAATCACAATCTTATAATCGTCCCGTAGGTAAGCATATACACGTAGATGCGTTCAATTTCAGCGCGAAAAAGTTGCCTAATAAGAAAGAATATTTCGTTTATTGAAAGAAAACAGTAATTTTGGAATTAATGTCTTCTTTCAAGAATAAACATAATATCATAACCGTCCCCTACGTATAGTCCGCGTAAAACTGCTAGTCCGCTCGGAATATAGAAATGAATTTCATGCTCTGAATCGCGTCGCCATAGAAAATTATATGACTACACCTGCATGCAACAACTTCGGAGCGGACTAGCAGTTTGTCGCGGAATATAAGCATATGCACGTAGGTGCGTTCAATCTCAATATGTCAAGTGGCATGCACGTAACTATTTCGTCGCTGAATATTAATGCATGCTAATGTACTGGTAAAGGCGGTCGCACACATGCGAACATTCGCTTCATATTCATACGCGTCCGTTCGTTATCACGCACCAATGGGTACCGTCTCGAATTTGCGTTACCACCCCAATCGTTGATGGTGAAAATTGTTCGGATGCGCCGTTTTTGTAATATTATTTCGGTTAATTTGTTTGGAAAAATGATAAGTCAATTGTATCCATGTGTGAATGATGAAAATGTTGTGTGAAAATCGTCTTTGTGCTATTTGTGAGTCAAATCCGTTCGTGAAAAGTAAATAAATGTTCTTTCTTAGAATACATTTTATAGGCGTGTAAAATTATCAACTAATTGGGAAAAAATGTTATAAATGAATATAAAAAATAACATAATCTGCTTTGTTTTTATTTACTCTTTCGATTGTGAAAATCCAATGTAAAGCATGTGCAGGGTCAAAAAGAATAAGTTGAATAAGTTTATATTTTTAACAAGGTTGGCTACGTTTTTCAATATTTATTTTAATTATGTTTGTGTATGCTCTGATTGTTTTAGAATTTAGGTATATGCCTAGGCGTCTAGTCGAAATCTAGATTTCATCTTAAAAAACTCTTAGTTTATCCTACGTTAAGTTGATAAGAGAGACTGTAATGCGCAAGAAATATATAGGTACATTTATTTATTACTTCATTACAATACATGTAAAAAAATATTGGATCTTTACACTGCTATTGCTCAACTATTGTTTGTTTCTTATCGCTTATAAACTTACTGGCATAGGTTAAATCCTCTTATCGGTGTTTCACCCACTGGCAAATTACCGATTAAGGTTTATATTTACACATATTTACCTATATATTGATAAGTGATAACTGATAACCGTCAAATGCAAAAAATATTGTTGTTTACGTTACTCACTTATATCTTAGACTGTAATACCTATTTAATTACTTATTATTTTATACTTACCTTGGACAACGTAATTCTTTATCTATGAGTACCTCAAAACATATACATAATAGGTCTTTAAGTCCTAATTATTAATTAAGGCAGTTGTCATCACGTTTCGAAGCACGATCTTGCTCTTTGGGATGTATCTGGTTTCTTTGCAATAAAAAATCATTATTATCCCATTTCTTTGCTGAGTTGAAGTTGAGTGTCTTACTCAATGCCAAACAATCCAACGGTCAGTGTCTAATCTACAAAACATACATAGTTTAGATTATGCAACTTATAATTAAGCATATTTTTCTGTAGAGCGAGCAAAGTATGCCTTGTTTCAGATAGAAAACTTTTTGGTCAATCGTAATCACTTAACATCAGCGAACTGCAAGTCAGTTTTCCCTCAATTTATAACAAAAACAATATTTTTTAACGTAAATACAAATTGCCAATTCTAAAATCAATAAACGAAACAGCTAAACTATATTGTGATATACATTTTTGCATATTCGTGTTCGAAGTTGAAAAAATAGTATGCATCGTCGACCGGATTCGTTAGTGCCATTTGTTCATGAATATGCATTCACGGTATCGAATGTGATCGCTGTAAAATACAATACGCTTGTCAAGGGAAATTGTTTTTCATTTTATTTTTTATATGAACAAGGTAAAATGTGAACTAACATGGAGCTTCGATTTAGTTTTTGGGTATAGCTGCACTAAAATAAAGTCGCGACTTTTGGTTGGGTTCCGATTTTATTTGAGGTTTATTACATATGTCTAGCTTAATTGCATGCAGTCCACTTGAAGCTGACTACTGCCGCCTATGGACATCTGTAATCAACCCCAGATACGAATTACCTAATCGCGGTCGACTACAGATGCGCCGCTACCCCTGAGGACTAAGCTGGAACGCTTTGATAAATGATGTCTTACCACACCCTTCAAACCACAGCACGTCACCGATGAACACTGCCATTGCTAGGTAGAAATAGGTGTAGCGGTGGTGTTGCTTTGAAACTCATATCCGCACTTTAATAAATCCCCTGAAGAACTACAACTTCTGCTTTTGTTGGTCATTATTTTGTATGTTTATTTATGTCTTATTATTTGTCTTGTCTGTAAATTATTTGTTTCTTGTGTTTGGGGCATAAAATCAAATTTATTATTGTGCTTACATGCGTATATGCGTAAAAACACGTTTTTTGCAACAGGGATGTGGTAGGAGCCCTCCTCGCGGCCGGCTTCGACGCCAACATCCTCACATTGGACGGTACTCCCCTCCACGAAGCGGCCTGCTTCGGCAAGGCCTCCGTGGTCCGCTTGCTGTTATCGAAGGGCGCGGATCTCAACACGATCGACGGCAAAGGGAAGACGGTCAAGATGCTCCTCGCAGACTTCCCCAAAGAGGCCACGAGGAACGTCAGACGGGTTATTAAAGGTATGTAGCAGTGTTTATATTGTAGAGAATATTTGAAGGACATTTTACAAACGAAATGAATTATGAACAGCATTTGTTTAAAACTATAATAATGATATACATTTGCATATAGGTATTTTATTGGGAAAACCGAAAATTAATCAAAATTTTGTTTGCTGGCGAAAACTGTTATTTTCAAGTGTTTTGCAAAACAGTGTTCTTGCATATATAAGTATATGCATGTTTTATTTTTTTGGCGTGCCCTATAGCCTAAACGGCTTGATGGATTTAATATATATGGTGTGTCATTGAATTCGCCTAATTTGCGGGAGCAAAAAAGTATATGCTGTCGATTCTTTTTAGTACGAGTAGTTGCTAGTTATTTAGAGAACTTACTGGCACTGCAAAGTAGGCTAAATCAATTACTTAAAATCATACTTACATGTCATCTAAGCTAAGCTAAGCTATTACTACCCTTTAGAAAGTTCATTTAAATTTTTTGTACGTGATCTATTCCTAAATAAATATTTCTAATCACTAAACACCATTTAATTTTTTTACATGCCCCCTATATTAAAACCAAAGTGTTTTTCCAGAATATGAGAGCAAGAGGAATAATTACGAAAGCGAAGATGAGGTCCCACCCTTCCCCGTACAAGACAGCCCCACGGGCTACCCGAACTACCCCGCAGTGTAAGTTACAACACAATAAGATACACTTTTTAATGCGAAAGGAGTCATGTCATTGCAATTGTCAGGAATAACAAAAAATACGTTTAAAAGCATTTGTGGTGTGCTATTTGATACACTAAACGGTTTTTGATGTACGGTTACTAAGATGTGTGATTTACCGGGGTCAATCACACATCTTAGTAATCGAATCCGAAGATGTGTGTTAGATGGTATGGAGACCACCCAAGTCGCAATTAATATATTTTTGGTCATTTATTCACCTAGCTAGATCTATAATAAATAATGTTATTTTAATGTAAAACAAAAAATGAGGTCTTTATAATATGACATTTGCAATGAAATGTTCTTAAAATATTTTTTTTTATAAAGATTGGATGATTTAATTACGATTTCATTCTAAATTTACACATAAATTAGTAGCTACTTACTAACATTGCGTTGTGTGTTCATTGAGTATTCTGTTAGTGTAATATTTAATGAATCGAATAGTAAATTTACATTCTTATTATTTTCAACTTAAGTAAAATTATAGGATACGGAGTATAAACCGAAGTGTGCACCTAATATAAGCGTGGGGAATGCTTTGCTATACAATCGAGGTGTTTGCACCGTTTTGTTCTATTTCTTTTCGCTTTTTAATTTAATAACATTGCATGCGCTGGTATATCTTTATGTTTAAATTCGTGTTAAACGGTGGGTGGAAAGCCTTTGAGATATTAAAACGGCCTCGTATCTCGGATAACTAGACGACTTGCGGTCTCTCTAACCGTCCGTACCAGGGCTGTAAAGGAATCCCCGCCCTGTAATTACTCGAAGATGCTCTTTAGAAGAACCTCTAAACATTCGGTTTTAATTGGAGAGCGACATCTCAATTATGACACACGGCGTGACACCACCTTTGAACTCTTGATTGCTATCTTTCGTACCTACGGTCTTTTTGTGGCCTCAGAATCGAGGTTGACAGTAATGAGCACCTGTGGCTTTTAAACTTTATCTTATATATCGGTGAAAATATTTATTTTTTGAAGAAAAGTCCGAAATGCTAAAAGTCGTTTAGAATATGCCTTAAGTCCGCTTTACTTTTTAGCATCTCAATGAAGGAAGTTAACATGAGCAAATCATTGTTGATACGGTCATTCCATTCCATTCATTAGTTGCATTCGTTTCAAAAGAATAATAATTTTAAATTATATTAGGTAGGTATACGTATAAAATATACCTATGAGTCGATGTAAGAAATATTCAAAGCAAATTGTGTAAAAACATTTTTTCTTTGAAATACTATTTAAAAGGAACAATACAGGTCGTTTTATCTAAAGAGAATTCTACGTCTCTCTGCTTAACAGGGAAGATGCAAAACAAAAACTGTCAATGCGAGAGCCTCATTAAAATCTTCCGTGCCTTTGATTTTGTCTAGAAGCGGTCAGGTACAAGTTTGTACGACACAGGAAAAAGACTGTCGTGCTCAACGTCCTTTGATGCCGGGCAAAGACCCGTTACAGTAATACAAAATTTTAATGGAGTCAAAACAACACAGATTATGTTATAAATTTTATATTTATTAGTATGTTAAAAATTAAAAAATGTTAGTATTATACGCTTTTTTGCGTACACTTAATAAATCACAATGAAATTGAATTTACAGGTCTACTAGAAATATCAATGCTTTAGCCACAGTACCGCCTAGCGCTAACGTTATTGCCTCATGCAGTAATCAATCGAAACAAAACCAAAATAATGTATCTAACGCAATTAGTGAATTAACTGTACGCCATCAGCTACAATCTTCAGTAAAGGTTCCTCCGAATTTTAAGACGGAACTGGATAGAGCATGTACTTCTTTAAATGACACTAACCATTATCTTGAAATGTCGTCTTCAACAAGTAACTCGCCTAAAGATTTTATACCACATGATTCATACAACTCACCGACAACGAGTCAGTTATCTGAAGATAGTAAAGATTCAAAACGCCCTGAAAGCTACAAATCATGGTCAAATTTCAATTTTATTGAGATATTGAACAACAGTCTCGGGCGTGTATTTAAAAGATCAGAAGAAAACACAGTGGTAGATGATACTGTTCATTATGAAAATTTGCCACAGAGAATTAGTCGTTCTAGTTCGAATAAAGCTCCAGAAATTGAATATGAATCGGTTTCACTTGACTCGCGATTTAGTTGGAAGAGGAGACCAAAACCTTTACCGAAACCTTTGGTTCCAACCGGTGAAACTGAAAATCATAACGACGATGACAATAAAGATATAGAAAGTCCATTAGAAAGTTCGTATTCTAAACGTGTAGTATGTGATTCTAACATTTATTACACTGTACCGAAAACGCCGCCACATAATTTAAGTCCAAATAATACGGAATTATATAGTTCTATGACCTCCAAAAGCAGTACGGCACCAACAAACGTTAAAGACAGATTTCTTGTTGAATACGAATATGTAGAAAGCGCCATTAATCCAAATAAAACCATTACAAGAAAAATCTCCGTTATGCACGAAAGACCAAAAAGCACTCATTTTAGAGGTGATCCTGGATGTGTTAATGAAATGCCTGAGAGCGACTATACTTATGACCTTAATCCTAAATGTGTGACTGGTAACATTTTTCCATTTATAAAAAAAAGACGTAGTGTCGAGAGATTGCCATGTTTTTGTCATGAAAATCCTAAATATGAAGTTAGTAATATGGAAACTTTAAAGTCTAACGATCTGTTTTATAGCTGTGAAAACTTTTCGGACCAATCAAAAGGTATTTACACTTCAATTAATAGCAACAAAAGTGAAGTTGTTACTGATGAAATAGACGTTGAAAATATGACATTATCTGTATTTAAATCTAACGATGGAAAAACACACAGAAAAAGTGAAAATGATTCTAAAGTGAAAAGTATTATTAGAAAAAAGGCATGTCAGTTATCACAACTATTTTCTGATTGGAGTTAGGTCTAAATCGTAATAAAACTTGTGATTACAATTTAGCTTTAGGTGGCGGTAGAAGTTAAGACAAATTACTAACATTTTTTTATGTACCAGTTATTTGCAAGGTATTTTATTTTTGTTGCTTTATGTGTTTTGCAGGAAAGCCCCAGAGACCCAGAAAAATACTAACGAAAGTGAAAGCTTTTTATCTCCATCCTCATCTTTACTAACAAAAAATCCTTCTCAAAGTTTTGTCAAAAAGCTTGCTTCAAAGTGCTTGGGCCTTAAAGCAAAATTTAATTCTGCTCCTAATATTTCTAACAGTTCTGGGTTAGAGTCCAATGTCGATGTTAAATCAAAATTAACCGACCATAAAAGTAGTACAAATACCTTACTTATAGGAAATAGTAAATTTTTCAAAATGTTGTCGAAGAAGGAGGAATCTGGCGAAATAGTTTGTACTGATGAGTTTGATACCATTTCATTAGACAGACAGACGCTTAACAGAGACTCAACTGTAAACAGAAGTAATAGGAGCTGCCCTGGATTTAAAACATCACTACCAAACATTTCGGAAAATAACGAACTTAGTGATTCACGCGAATCTATTGCAGAACAAATGGTGATAACAGATCTCGACTGTGATATAAATAAGTATGATATAAAACCCGTAGAAGCTGTAAATAATGATTCAAAATTAAGTATTTTTGAACCACGTAAGAACAATAATCGGACATCGGTGACATCAGATCTATCTTATGATTCAGCTAATTTCGTTAATGAGTGTTACGAATCGTATGAGTTCACGTCACCCAATTCCATACCCAAATTAGGAGACAAACAAGATTTTAAACCTGTATTACATATTCCTAAACCTCCGCCAAGATCTAATCCGTTACCTCCTCAAGATGAAACCAGTAATTCTATATATGAAAATGTAGTTATAAATAAAAACAGTAATAGGCGTCCGACCCCTGCACAAAGAACACATATTCCGGTAAAAGTATCTATAGACGACGATGACAAGACTGCAACATATGAAAATATTTCAATTAAGCGAGAAAAAAGGTGCCCAACGCCGCCAAAAAGAAACATTATACCTTCGCAAGTTAAATCTTCAAATTCTTCGCCCAGTATGAGTAGATCGTCCACATTGTCTTCTGATTCAATGATAGATGAAACAAATTTAGAAGACATTTTACTTTCCGAAAAATCCAAATCGTTCCGCCTCGGCAAAAAAACTATTATGTCCACAGGCACAAGTAAATCTAGCATTCATAGAACTGAATCAAATGATTCAGATCTGACGGACGTAAGCGCTATAGAAAATGTCGATTGTAGTTATGATCCCGACGCTAAATCAATGTATCTCTCTATGACAGGTACATTACCTTCGAAAACGCTTGACAGTCCTGATAAAAAGAAAGTTCTTTTTAGACACAAAACATTTACTAATATAGAAGTAGATAAAAAATATAACGTGAAAAATTTACCACTGTGGAATAACTCATTTGTAAAGGATACGCTGGCCAATTATCATATCAGAGGAACAGGACATTGTATCTACAAAGCACCAACTGTGCAGGAATTTATTTACATTTTCAATAGGGAGACATTATATAGCGATGTTCCTCCTTTTTCCAAGGTACCAAACAATAAAAGAGATAGCTACTTTGAGACCGCGATATGTTTTTGCAAGCCCATACCTCCAAAGCATCACAAGAGTGCTGAAGATTTACTAAATATTCATCCCCAAGAAGCAGAGGAAAAGGTTATGATTGATATGGATGCTTTGAAAGACGATATAGAAATGTTTTCTTCTTCTTTCCGTTGCTTCTGTGACGAAGGGAAATGTGCATTGCACGCAAACAAACGAGAGTCCTCTAATAACTTGGTTGTGAAATTTTCTGTCATAAAGAGAAGCATGTCAACACCAGATATAACGCTTGATATTTCGCCTTCTTCGACAACACATAAAACGGGATTGAGTAAAATTAAGTCAGTTCCATCTAATTTGGAAGAACCCTACGCTGTTGTCAATATACTTAAAGAGGCAGATGGTAATACTCGTGCAAATGATGACGCTACCGATGCGTATGTCGCAATGTCCCCACATTCTACCATTTCATCTACCGAACGACCATATTCCATTAAAGATATATCTGAAGTAATATCTTTAACTAGTTCAACATCGGCAGGCACTAACCCTACTCGTGCTTCTGATTCGCATATAGCGCTACGGAAGTCGAGCTCCTCGGAACACTCTGGTCAATGGTCTTTAAAATCGTGCTATTCGAACGTAACGATCGTATCGGATTTATCATTCCAATCTTGTATAGAGGAGTCCTCCGAGGAAACCTCGGACGACATGTCGCACTCGGACGAAGAGTCCTCGGACGCGGAAACTATTAAGTCCGACGTCAGCACGTCAAAACGGCCTTGGGTTCCAAGCGGTTCCTTCAGATTCGGGAATAAGAATTTGAAGGAAGCGAGTACTGTGATAGAGGAATCCGTGGAGGATAGTGACGCTCCCAATTCGAACAAGTTCGAGAGTGGGATCAGCGTGGAGGGTTCGGAAACGTATTCGTCCGAGTGCGAGGACGACAGTGGTGTTCCGGGGGCGGGCGCGGATGTGTCGCTTGGTGCTTCGCTTGAGCGGGGTTCGGGGTTGGTCGGGGGTGTTTGCAGCGGGTCGGGGCGGCGGCGGTGGGACGAGGCGGAGGGCACCAGCGAGGGCGACGCGCTGAGTGTCTCCAGCGCTGCGTCCAGTTGTGCGCCGCTACACTTGGCACACCATCTCGAGTACAGCAAAGTGTCGGTGAGTTTAATGTTTGTATTTTTTTTGTATTCAATCTACTGCTACATCTGCATATTGCTGCTTCAATTCAAAACTACCATAAATCAAAATAGCACTTTTTTACGGAAGAGCTTATTAAAAAAAGGTTGCCTTTATAAAATTAATGTATAACACAGATTAGTTTTCGAGATGTGGCACTTTTGTACAAAAGAGACGTGTTTTCAGCTCGTTTGTCGACGCGCAACTAACAATATGACGGTTTAGATTATATTTCGCCCGATGAAAACGAAAATTCAAAAGTAACGGTTGCGTAGTTTTATATCTCAGAATGCAAAACAATGGGAGTCTTTTTCAATTATAAAAATATAAAGGCTTACGATTGCATTTTTGCGATAAAAACATTTTTGTTTTTTTTTTATTTGTGGTACTTTTGAATTTAAGCAGCTATATATCTATACTACACTACACTTACATCTGTCATTATAATTACAACTTGTAGTACTGTTGGTTTGAAGGCTGTGGTAAGGCGCTATACTTACGTGAAGAGTTCTATATATTAGTCCTCTGTGCTGCCAGTGCTACTGTGATTTACGCAAAATTCCTGTTCTACATGAATTTATTAGTGATGGTTAAAAAATGGTAAAAAGTGGTAATGGCTGTGGTACCTCCTCTTATCTCTTAAATCCTACTATTAATCTCACGATACAATACGTTATTTATTCGATTTAACTCACGTGTCTATTTAAGTATCACATAATTCTAGGCGACTCAAAGGGGGAAAACAATTATTGAGCTGATGACATAGATGCCGTTTATTCAATTACCTGTTTATATTATTAATGCTCTCTTGACGGAAGAACAAAGTCCGCTTTTATTGCAATATTAGCTTATATAACAGTTACTTTAATTTATGAACGATTTGTCTATGAAAGATCGAAAATCATATTTAACTCATTATTGTTGCTGGGCACGGGTCTACTCTCAGATTGTGAAGGATTAGGCCATAGTCCACCGTGCTGGACAAGTGCGTATTGGTAGACGTCACATACATTTGAAAACATATTTTTTAAGATTTTTCAGCTATGCAGGTTTATTCACGATGTTTTGATTAACCGTTAAAGCGAATAAAAAATCAGATGTGCCTGGGATGTGAACCTCGGGTCCGTCGATCAAGAAGCCGAGTTTCTTAACTACTAGGCTATCACTGTTTTTAACTTCTTTCAAATGTTGATCTTTGGTTGTCATAAAATTGGATAGATTGATTAATAACAACGGGCGTCAGTCCATGATTTAAAAACACGTAAGTAAAAACAAATTGTATATAATGTGAAATTAGGCTAATCGAATGTAATTTATTTGATGCGAAGTTAATTTAGAGACACACCCATTACCTGTTGCTGTCACGCGATGGTAGGCGTTGAGTTATTAAAAATGTATTAGTTAACGCAGTCACGGAATATAACGTGACTGATAAGTTGTATGAACCGCTAATGTAAATTACGTAGTACGTGACAACACGGCGCTGAAAATGTACTTCCTGAAACAACTTCATGTAACTGTTTATAAGGCAGTATTAGTATAGAGGTTTATACGTACTTTTGCATCGGATGATTTATATGTAAGGGACCATCTTAGTCTTCAGAAGTGACAATGCATCTGAGGATTGATTTCAGTTATAACTTCTGTTCTACATGGAAATAGTTATAAATATCTTTGAGGCGGTATCTACTTACTCTCAGTTGGAAAACTTACTCGTTTACTACTTCAGTCATACTAAAAGCTATTGCGTCCATTATAAAGGGCATAGGGATAATTTTCTGTCGATGATTTCAACAAAAACTTACCTTACCTAAATAAAAGTATGGAAATACAAATAATATATTTGAAATTAGGCTAATCAAATGTAATTTATTTGATGCGAAGTTAATTTAGAGACACACCCATTACCTGTTGCTGTCACGCGATGGTAGGCGTTGAGTTATTAAAAATGTATTAGTTAACGCAGTCACGGAATATAACGTGACGGATAAGTTGTATGAACCGCTAATGTAAATTACGTAGTACGTGACAACACGGCGCTGAAAATGTACTTCCTGAAACAACGTTATGTCACTGTTTGATAGTATTAGTATAGCGACATATACGTGTAGGTATTATTTTGTTGGCGACTTATGTATAAGGCGATTGTCTTAGTCTTCAGAGGCAGCGTTTGAGTAATCGACTTCAGGATTGCCTCCTGTTCTACATGGAAATAGTTACAGATGTCCATGGGCGGCGGTAATCACTTACTATCAGGTGGACTGCATGCTCATTTGATACTTCAATCTTAAAAAAAAAACAAATATGTCCGTTGTAAAAGGGGATAGACATAAATTTCACTATTTAACAATTGTATCTGAATTCAAAAAGTGAATATATATGACGTTTCGAGAGATAGAGCCCCATGACAGCCTGATAATTGAATCTTAAAAAAAAATGTCCGTTGTAAAAGGGGATAGGTATGAATTTTACTATTTAACGATTGTATTTGAATCCAAAAATATGACGGTTCAAGAGATAGAGCCCGACATGACAGACTGACAGACGGGCAGCCAGCGGAGTCTTAGTAATAGGGCTCCATTATTACCCTTTGAGTACGAAACTCTAGAGTGCTGTAATGAATGAAAGCAATATAAATGTCCACAACTAGCGTCGACATAAATTGATTAAATCGTCGTGAGAAATGAATAATCATGGAGTTATTAAACGTTCCCATATGGCTCATAACAGTTGAGCTCCAACCGCAATTTACGTCATTATTTATGGCTATTTGTGTTTATTTATGTTTCTTTGCAATTAATTGTTGTTATTTGAAGTACGTGTACTCTGTATGCCAAATGGGGCCCCTTTATATCGGAAATAGGCGTGGCGGTGGTTCAAATAATGTGAAATAATGTGTTGATGTGGTACGGGAGACATACTTTTCAGAGGTGTTCCAGCTTAGTCCTCAGGGGCAGCGGGGCATCTGTGGCCGACCTCAGGTAGAAATATCTAATCCTATCTGGGGTCGATTACAGGGCGGCAGTAAGCACTTACCATCAGGTGGACTGCATGCTCGTCTGCTACTCCTATATTATATAAAAAATGTTATCTACAATCTATTTGTCAAAAGAGATCAATGGGCAAAACAGGTCATAATGACAATTATGATTATATTAATACGTACGGTTAAATAATAAATAATTGGCCAAATACAAGTCGAACTCACACTTACATAGAGGGTTGTAATACCAAAATTTTCTGAGAATGAATTATGTTAGTATGGCAAATGTAGTAGTAAATACATTATATATTCACATTCACATACCGCCGAACATAGATCTTCCTCGTTCTCGAAGTCGGTTAAAAATTTAACTTGTCTTCCTATCCCGGTTCAATCGGAAATATCGGAGAAGCCGAATAATACCCCCATATGAAATGGGGACCACCTCATAAGAAACTGATAATAACTTTTTTTGTATAATAATTGGTTGTTATAGCATCAAAACACTGAGTGATAATTTCAAGTGTCTATCTATTATGGGTCAATAGTCCTGTGACTGATGGACAGACAGCAAAGCATAATATTCATCAGTTATTATCGTTTGGGCGCGAAACCCAAAAAAAAAAATGCAGGAGGTCGACTAAATTGCGAAGTTCGATTAGTCCCGTTAATGACTATCGGATTAACCTAAATAAATGAGTATTTCCTAAAGTCTTATCTGTAAAGTCCTGTAAAACTGCCTCAGAAAGAGTGCCAAGTGCATTTCAACCGGTGGTGTGACGTATCGCGTTTTATACCCCTTCAGCGGAGGTTCACCGGCACTTTCACAAACTGTCTTAATTGCTATACTCCTTTCTTTAGTCGTTCTTTTGTCTTGGTGCTAGGAAGTAAGAACTTATGTTAGAATAAGTTCTGTGCTACACTTCTTACCTTTTATGTAAGTTTGGATTCAGTTGGTAGAACCCTTTGTGGTTCGTCTCCGGAGGCATTATCACCACCTATTTTTGCCTCATAACGGCAGTGTAGAGCATTGCTGTGTTCTTCTTTCTTGGTTCGTGGTAAAGATATCCGAGGCGGTCCAACTTGGTTCTAAGAGGTAGCAACGCATCTGTGACCAACCTCAGGTAGGAATTTAATTTTATCTGGGGCTATGGACGGAGAGGCCATTTGCCGTCAGCATGTTTGTTTGCTACTCCAATGTTATAAAAAATATAATTATCAGAAGAGATTCGCAGTAGGGATTTAGAGCGTTTTTTCATTAAAGCAAATATTTGAATTACTAGTACCAGTAGTAGGTATTATCAATAAAACACAAATTGACCTGCTTATTGTCTTAATCGTTTATTTATTTTAACTATTGTAATATTTATCAATGGACTGTATTTAAATTAGCGATCTAACTAAACACTAACCACAAGTTATCAAACATATGGCTGCCTGATAGAATGAGTCAATAATACAATTTAAAATATTAAATGATAAAATAAGTAGCCAATAAGACAGAGTAATTCACGATGATGGATCGTTGGTAGCAAGCATATGGTACATTACGAGACTACGTTTTTAAGCGTCTTGGCGTATGCTTAAGGTGACCAAATATCGCCCTTTGGGAGAGGACAATCTTGCTGTTAGTTGGGGTAATCGGGACTCGGGATAAAACAAATTACAGAATGAGTATTTTTTTGAATTGATAACATGTACAATGTTACCAATTCAAAAATTCATTACCTTGAAGTGTATAATGGCAAAGTGTATGATAATAGCAATTAAAAAAACAAATTAGCTTGTAGTTTTAATCATACGAATTTACCTCAACGGCTGATATTATTTCAACTAACCTTTAATCTTGTTCATGCGTACAAATCATTCAAATCAGCTTAATTCCTATTGAAAAACTACATACAATATTTTTAAATGTCGATCAATAAAACTTGCAGTCGTAGATATTAATTTATGTAAGTACATGCTTATGACGTTGTTTGTAGGCACTTAAAATGTGAATCTTTTCTTTTTAATAAAAAATATTAAAACAATAATAACTAATAAGTTGTTTTTAGTATGCTTAATGCCAATGAGTTTGTTTTCTACACCAATCTGCAAGCGTCCCGATTCGACGAGAAAATAAATGGTTACGTTACGTATGCTAAGAAATTAGGCGGTCAGTCGCTCCGTCGCGTACGATCAAGGCATGCGCTCGCTCGATCGTCTCTATTGTTTTCCTTATCGATAACGTGAATTATAAGCTTAATAATCGATATTTGTTAATAGTGAAGTTGAAATAATAATACGCTAATAATGCCGAGTCGAGAAATACGCGCGCGCGAAATGTGTCGTGGTAATCGGGTGTGCTAGTGATAATGTTAATTATTAAATTATTAATAGTGTTGTAGGAATTTTTCGAAATATTGTAGTGAGTGAAAATGTGTCTGTGTGTGTCATAGTGTCAGTGAAACGTTTTGGAGATGTGTGTCATAATCCTTTGTAAGTTATTTTTAGTATTTCTATTTTTTATTTACATGTCAAAAATTTGTTTTATTGACGGACTTAAAATTAGAAATGATGATGAGTCTACATAGATTTTTGTACTAAATTTACAAACCGACGTAGTTGCATTAGTCGTGTCTCTTTAAATAGCGTGTTTTGTAAAACGTAAAAACCGGCAGTTGTGAGTCAAACCACGCACACTACGGGTTCCGTAATATTAACCGCAACATGTACATGAATCGTATTTTTAATTGGTAAAAATAAGTTTGTTTTCATAGTATTTCAGACAGTATTTTGCAAGACGGTTACCGCTAAACTTTAAAAAATAGGTAGGTAACCGAAATGATATAGGCATTTCACACTCTTCTTTTTTAAATTGTTAAAATTATTGTATAGTAGTTGGAGTTAATAGACCCTTTCTAATTCTTTCTATCTATTATCAAATATGCTATCAGCAAAATAGATCAGATGACTTGACATGACAAAATTATAAGCGTTTTAGTTTTTTGTTTTCGCGACTGAACCCAAAAACGTAGCATTCTATTAAAACTCATGTCAAGGGCTCGGCGTGGCCCAATTTTGTCTGTCGTAATTTCGATGTTACATCCAATAAATTTCAAAGATTATTAGAGGAGCCCAATCAGACGATGGAGTCTGAGTGTGAGATAATTTATAGGCGTGAGAACTATTTTTAATTAAAGGTGATGTAAGTTACGATTTTAGTTACGAAAATCATGCATTTACTCGATATGTAGTAATTATTATAGATCTTCAATAAAGCCCTAACATCAGTCCTTAACACTAAACAAAGCGCTTTCTATTCGTACTATGTCGTGGGTGCCAAGGACATGCAAACGTAGGTACACAAATATCTAAGGCCCAGAATAGTAATTGAAATTTGCAATTTAGATGTCTGCCTGACCAGACATCGAACCCAGAAACCTCTATAGGAACAGTGTGGTGAGTGGCGATAGGAGCACCACGTGACGCGTGTAATTAAAAAAAAAACAATCTATTACGCGAATCCAGTTTACGAAAATGCAGGTTTTGATACGTTTTTGGAGTTTATTTTCGTAATTTTCTCAAAAACCGTTCTCTGAAGGTAGTTCAAAATAAATATGAATCAATAAATACGACGTTAAAAGTACATCAAATAACAATTTCAGTATATAAACCGCTCACAGATCATTGGTCCCAGATAGTGCCGAACTGTTCCGACCCACGGAAATAGGACTTCATGGAGTGTTGGCGACACGCCAGCGCTTCGGATCTCTGGTACGTGTTTACGGCAAAACAATGCTAAACGTGAATTATGTATTTCGGGATGTTACGTTGCCTAGGAATGTGTGGATAGACACTTTTGTACGCGGAAAAGTTGCTAGAAATGCGATAAGAATGAGTCTTTCTTAATCCATGACGTAAAATTCTCTGTAGTTCTCTTCTAAGCTCTTGGTTTTTACTTGTTGTGTGTGTCTAAACCAGTTTAGTTAAGATTACATTAGGATTCTTATTAGAAAGGGAGTTACATGGGACAACTTCTTTGTTTGAAAATTTTTGGATATGATTGGAAAACTGAATAGGATTCTTCACGAAACTAATCATGACTCCCTATTCACAATTTTCTTTTTCTAGTGCTCATCAATAAATTATTCTTTTATTCATGTTTGCTTTTGATTTACAATTAATTAATTTTAATATGATGATACATCTTTCTTATTATTGATAGGAAACTCCTTAGTAAAGTTGCCTTCTTATTTCGAAACTATTCAGGCCACATGAACAACATCACGTCTTTCCTGTTTAATTTTATAACAGAACTCCATTTTTCCAGCATTCAATTACCATAGATATGGTTTATTGCATCACATCGACATGTGGCCGAAACAGATGTGTGAATTTGGTCCTACTTACTGGTGTTTACGTTGTCGATAACAGAAGCGGTAGGGATGGCGATTTCTTCCGAAAAAGATCTATTCTTGAATCGATTCGAATCGAATGTGATAAATCGATTCACAAAAAACACGATCTTCGATCTATTCAGGGGCGAAGCGAAAAAAGGTCAGGACGAAACAATTACTGAAATACGTATCCATCAGTAAAAGACGTCTATAACACATTTGTAATGTTCAATCAACTTCAAAAAAATCGAATTGCTGAATCCCCTACTGGAGATCGATTAAAATAAACGATTCTTTTGGTCCCAAAATCGATTCCTCGATTAATCGATCTCAGATCGCCATTCCTAAGATGCGGGCGTTTTGGTCCATTATGTGGGTCAGTGGATTTGGAATATCTAATGATGGGGCTATTCATCATGCTCAGAATTCCGATAGCAACCTTGTTCTGTTGAAACTATCCAGAAACAAGATTTAGTTTTATTAGTAAAACGAGGTTTTAATTCAGAGGAGTGTTGGTGTAGCGCCGTCAAAATATATGAATGATTCGAAAAATTCGGTAAATGCAATTCGAAGAATTATGTACGTCGTGTATCGTTGTCTTCAACTCGTTACTGTCCCACTGCTGAAAATGGGTCCCCACTCAAAGCGAGAGTGGCTTAGGCCATAGTTCATTACGCTACCCAAATGTATATTGTAGTAGACTTCACACATTTTGATAACTTTTCCTCGCGATGTTTTCCTTCAGAGTTTAAGTAATTCACTTCTTATTGATAAACACTGATATAATGATTCATTACAAGTGTATTATGTATATCCGTGTTAATTATGAGTGTAATATTACCTATTGTTAGAAAACTCTTCATATTCATTTTACCAACTGAAACCAAACGCTACGTAGAAAATTATTTGATATATTTTTCTAAATTCATTCGTAATCTCGTCATCATCATTCGTAACTAAAGAAATCATAGCGTGTATCCTCCATACGGGTACGTCTGTCTCGTTTATCTCTTATTGAATAAAGTATATAATCTATATAATAGATCAGTTTAAATGATACCCTCTTCGAATTCAATAATCCCCATCGGTCACGGTTAATAAACGACCATTCCCCATTTACACAAATCAATGGTGTTAGCAGCATGTTGGCGCCGTATTAATGTGTCTGTCAGTACCGTGACGGGCTGCGCAGGCGCATCTAATTTATATCAAGCCCTTTGATGTACTTTGTTCTCCAAAATGTTGACGTGTTCGGCGAAATTGGTGCCTTTGAAACTACCCAGCTCTGTAGTAATTGTGATTTTATGGGATATTAATTAACTACTGTTTGGATTGTTTTATTTCAATGTAGCGTTTTACTTTCTAATTGTATACTATGGTTTCTATTTAAATTGACTGTATATTTCAGTGGAACCTCTCTGAAGTACTACTCAAAATTAATGTGGTATAATTACTAGTTTTACGCAGATAAGGATTTTTTATCTTCTTTAAACGTTATTAGGATTCTCCATCGTTAATGCCATTCACACGCAACAAAGACGAATATACAATCATCCAGACCCAGAACAGATATGAAATTAATCATTTAGATTGTCATTAGTAGAAAATTGTTCATGTGTAATATATGTACGAGGTTCCGAGGAGTCCGAGGTTCAAATCCCAGACACGCTTTAAAAAAAAGTTTTCAAAGGTAGTGAAGTCTACAAATTCGCACTTGGAGTGATGGACTATGGCCTAATTCTTCTCATTCTGAGAGGAGTGGGACGGTAATGGGTTGACGATGAATACGAGTACATGTGCACAAATTTGCTGCATTGAAACTTTAAGAGAAATTCTTTTTTATTGTATTTATAATTGCAATAACATTTGTCCTTTGTCAACACGTGGTACACACTCCTCCAATTCTATAAATATCAACAATAAACATGAAGCATGTGTTACAGTGTGTATAATTATATTTGCGATGATCGAAGGCGGATACAGGATAATTACTGCATGGAATGAGGGAGTTATTATTGGCATATTAACTTTGTATTGGTTAATACAGTAATTTTTATATAGAAGTTGCAAACGGGCGTGCAGTCCGCCTCATGGTAAGTGGTTACTGCCGCCCATGGACATCTGTAATTAATCCCAGATAAGATTAGATTCCTACTTCGCTTCGACCACAGACGCGTTGCTATCCTTAAGGACTAAGTTGGAACGCCTCGGATAAGTATGTGTCCGACCGCTCTTTGGTGTGGTATATATAAAGTAAGGGAGACGTACTTATCCAATGTTTTTTTTTAATATAATGAAAAGTTATATGAATGTGCAGTCCATTTCGTGGTGAATAGCTACTGTCCACGGAGCTCTGTAATCAACCCCAGAAAACATTAGATTCCTATCTGAAGATAGCCACGGATGCATTTCTACCCTTAAGTACTAAGTTGGAACGCCTCGAACCTATTTCCCTCCCTTACAATATCGTGTATGTACAATTGTACATATATCTGCAAGATGGTTGAGGGCGGATGCAGGATAATGACTGTATGTTATGGGCGAGTTATTCTTGGCACATTGTTTAAGTTTGTATTGGAAATGCAGTACTGTTTCTGCTTAGTATTCATATTCGGGCCGTCAATCATTGAGTGATTACGGTGGATATTTTATATGGTTGCCACCCGTATTATAGTATTGCTGTATATTTTAGTTAGAAAATTGTACATATTCTTTTTTTATAATATAGGAGTAGCAGACGAGCATACAGTGCACCTGATGATAAGTGGCTACTACCGCCCATGGACATCTGTAATCAACCCCAGATAGGATTAGATATTCCTACTTGAGGTCGGCCACAGATGCGCCGTTACCCCTGCCGACTAAGCTGGAATGCCACGAAAAAGTCTGTCTCCCTTACCACACCCTTCAAACCGGAACATAGCAGCGCCTAACACTAATGTTATTAGGTAGAAATAGGTGTGTAAATATAGTGGGTAGAGGAAATATAAAGTACGAAACGTATTTTCGTAGGTAATTCAGACGTCGTGGGGTGCTCTCACGAAATCGCTTTATGAGATGAGAGGTTTCCGATATTTAGAAATACGTCAAAATATTCTCGGTGAAAAAATTAGGTCTTCAGAGAAATACGGGCACAATATTTTTTTCCTAAAGGAATATATTTTTGCAAAGGACTTTTTTTCGAAAAATAAATAGGTGGCAACCCTAATCGTTTACCGTTCGGAACATTGTTGGGCGCAACTTCCCGTGTAGACATGTTGACGCCTAGGATATGGAACTCACAATAGGTTGGTTATATTGTAGGTACCTGCAGGTTCCTAGCAGGCAGGCCATGTTTGTTATACTATGGGTGGGTTGCATCATGTAACTTTAAGGTCTACAAAAGCGTGCATAATGCTATTCAAATTATTAATAAAAATTTAGAAACTGTAAGAGTTTGGTCTAGTCAGTATGGTATTGCTGTTAATCCTACAAAGTGCCAAGGAATTATAGTGGGTAGTTCGAGACTGTTGTCTAGAGTGGACTTGGTCAATCTGCCCTCAATTACATATGGAAATTCTATCATTCCCTTTTGCAACGCTGTAAAGAACCTAGGACTTTTTATAGACAGCAGCTTGACATGGCGTGTTCAAATCACTGAAATTAGTCGTAAGGTAAATTCAACATTGCAATCTCTGTATCGCCTTAAAAATTTCCTTCCTTACAAGACTGAAATTACACTAATACACAGTCTCGTTCTACCTGTTATTGATTACGCAGATGTATGCTATCAAGACTTAACAGATGATCTTCTTGACAAGCTAGAGCGCCTTCTTAATAATTGTATCCGTTTTATTTTTAATCTTCGCAAATATGATCATATATCCAATTATAGACGTCAGCTGAAATGGCTTACCATTCGTCAAAGGCGTAACTCTAGAATTCTCCTGGCTCTGTATTCTATTTTATACGATCCAGCATCTCCTTTGTATCTAAAGGGAAAGTTTCAGTTCCACACCTCGTCTCACGATAGTGGACTACGTTCCTCCAGAATTTTGAAAGTCAGTATTCCTTCACATAACAGTGGCTTTTTCCGATATTCTTTCAGAGTACAGGCAATACTGCTATGGAATGCCCTACCCGAAAACATCAGGCAAGCTCCAAGCAGGAGCACTTTCAAGAGATTGGTTCGTGAACATTACTTACGACCACCTTCTAGCATTTGAGTCTTTCGATCTTTTATACTTAGCATATTTTTAATTTGTTCTTATTTTGTATATATTTTATATATCAGGATTATTGTTTATATGTTTTTTATATATTTATTATTGTTACTAGTATGTATATATATATGTATATGTATGTGTATATATAATATATTACATTTTATTTTACTTTTGTGTAAATGCCTACCACATAATGTCGCCATCGCCCAGGGTTGACTGGCAGAGAATGCCATTAGGCATTAAGTCCTCCCTTGTTACCCTTAGTTTAAGGTGTTACAAAATTAAATAAATAAATAAAAGCCAAACAACCGTCAAATCTGTGGTTAAAAAAATAATTAGTTGCACCATTTTAGTTGACGTTGAAATGACGTCATAACTAACACTTAAAATTAACCGCTCGATTTCGATCGGTTAAAGTTACAGTATTTGTCAAGTTCCCTATCTGTCAACGTCGACTAAAAATTGTGGTGACAGCGACACAAATGACGTTAATGACAAAGAAATTGGTGTAAACAGAATTTTTACATCGTCAAAGTTACTGTTATATTTAACTTTAACGCTAACTTTAAACGGGCTTTCGATGCAACGTACCCTTAAATTTATAACCCTTTATGGTTCCACTCTAAATGTACCAGCGGCATACCTATTCTTGTATAATGACAGTAGTGTTTAGCGCTTTGCGTTCAGGATAGAAGCTTTGTATGAGGGTGATATTTATATAAGGCGTTCAAATTTAGTCATCGGAGGTAGCAATGCATCAGTGAACGATCTCGGGTCCCCGATCCTATACCAGGTTGATTACAGATATCCATGGACGGCATTTGTCACCAACAGTTAGAAGAACGTTCTATATTATACTCTTAAAAAGTCTTTGTATATATAGGTATACGCGTGAAGAATTGGCAATGAAGGCAATATTTGTAATGCTAAGCTTGCTTTTCGCTTTCACTAGGAAAACTACACTAGAAATCTACTGGAATAAATAAATACAAATTTTCCGTCTGCAATTTTGATAAAATCTGATATTCTTATTTATATGTCAGTTGAATAATAGTTGAATAATAAAACCTTTATAAAATACTTGAAAATAAATATTTTTTCGTATAAAATAATATTTCCTACTCTCTCCCGTACTAGTCAAATTACGCGGCGATCTTCATTATCTACAAGCTTCCTATAATCAATCAATAAGTAAAATCTTCATCAAATCCTCAAATCAAATATTGTACACACATACATCCATATTATGTAAATTCGGAATATCAAAAAAGGTGCAAAAAGAGCTCTCCTTCAAAGCCGGCGATGCATTGGCGACTCCTCTGGTGTTGCAAATGTCCATAGGCGACGTTGACTACCTTCCATCAGGTAGCACGTCTGCTTTAACGTCAGGTTCAAATATAAAAAAAAAAAAAAAACTGACCCACATGCAACAAACACCGGATGAAATTATACAACAAAAGGAACGAGAGCATAATAGGAATTTGTGCGTGCGTTTGATCGTCTAACGAGCTTTTATGTAGAAAATTGTCCATTCAGTGACCGGCTGCTACCAATTTGTGGCTCATCCGCGGCACGATATTGAGTTACTTGGACCACTTGGGGCTCGTGTGGCTCAAGTTAGAAGATTGAGCTTCGAAGATTTGCGATAGACATGAATAACTCACCAATTAGTGCTATTTTGTCTAATATAAGTAGCAAAGGAGTGCGTTATCCACCCGATTTTTATCAGTGATATCCTAAAATATTTTGACTGATTTCGTATAGAACAAGAGTTTTCTGAAATCGATAACATAATTACCTACTCTTGAAGAGTACTTAATTGAAATTCAATTAAACTATGCCGAATAAACATAAATAAAAAAAAACAAAATAAGAATAAACCAAAGTAGAAGTTTAAGGTACTCCAGGCCTATTAGGATTATAATAGAAATCCACGTGCGGGTGCGATCATTTACCATTAGGATTCAATGTCAGTTTAAGTTCCATTGTTCCTAAAATAACATACATAGGAGGCGAACATCTTAGTCCTCAGGAGTGGCAACGCATCTGTGATCGGCTTCAGGTACAACCCCTGTTCGACAAGGAGTTAGTTACAGCGTCCTCGATTACTACATCAAACTTACGTAATAAACATATCTTAGCTAAATTATCCTGTATCCAAACAACGCTCACCTTGGACCACATTTCACAGCTCCTCGCTGCCATAGGAATTCACAATTACGCAATTGCGAACACTTATCTCGCTTCCCCGCCGATAACGATCTCGTCTATATATAGCACGTATATTGCTAGGCTGGATAATGGTAATATCTTATAAACGAAGACTGATGGTGGTTATGAAGTCATATCCGAAAGAACCCATTCGAAGCTCCGTCTGTGACAATCAGTTTGTCTAATTAAGAAATATTCTACCATAATAAGAGGCGATTTATGTAATTAACGTTAAGTCCTATAGGTACTTTTAGCAGAGGTACTGTCATAATTCGTGATAGTGTTAACGAATACCATAGATTAGTTGCCTAATATATATCGAGAAACAAAATAAAAAATAACGACGACGACGTATATTGTTTGTTATTAAGATAATCAATTTTATCTAATGTTTGTGTACGTACTACAGTTCGGATATGATAATTTTGGTAATCAAAAATTGTCAAATTTCCTACTTTGGTATGGAAAATGCGTAGCGGGCGTAAATAGAGATGTAAATAATTAACTTTTATGGCTTTTGCAAGTCGCGCCCAAAAAAATAAAAAAGGAACCAAAAATCTATTACGGGTCTATTCGCATACATTATCTATGTTAACGTTACTCGTATTCTACAAGTCATCAGTCCACTTGCTCATTATTGTTACCCCAGTCGTCAGAACTGAATTAACACTGAATACAAAAAGACATACAACTAAATATTTTTACAATAGAATATCACATTAATTTTCAATATTATATAACTACATCTCAATATTTTTGTCCACAGCCCACGCCTCCCAAGAAGCCTCCTAGACGGAACCTCTCGGTGTCCCCCACTCATGCCAACTCCCCCTCCTCTGGGTACAGTTATGAATTGAGAGCACACGCGAGGAGTCAGGACGACTTGGATGAGATACAGGTATGACAAAGAACATTTGAATTTTCAGCCTAAGCTATTTCATACTGGTATGACTAAAAATATTCCAGTTTCTTATGTCTTCCATGATCAAGACCTTTAAATTCTCTGTATAACATATATGTATGACTAAAGAGTGTTCTTCCTATAGCTATGACATATAGGAAGGTGGTAGAACCAAAGATGGTTCGACCGAAATGTTACGAGTCTCAGGGTTATAGCGTTTTAAAAAAATGTCTCTCTCTACTCACAGGAATCTCTATCTAACATGGGCATAAAAGTTGTGAGATGATAGGGCGTACTGTAGCTATGGAAGAGCTAACCTTTCACCATTTCCAGATAGGATTAGCCCCTCGTATAGACGACCCGCGTGGCGGAGCAGTCACCATACCGGTCTGACGCGCAAAGGGTCCCGGGTTCGATTCCCGGGCAGACAGATATCTAAATGATGAATTTAGCTTACTGTTTCTGGGTCTGGGTGTTTGTGTATTTGTCTATGTGTGTGTCCATGGCACCCACGGCACAGGGAATCCTAGTGTGGGGCTGTGAGTGTAGAAAGCGTTTGTATGTCTAAAATTGTTAGGTGGAGATCTTTAAAAACGTTAAATGATGCGATGAATGCAGCAATTTCTGAGGAGAAAATTCAACATCGTTGAATCGTTGGGGTTGATTACAGATGTCCATGGGCGGCATGCTTGTATGCTACTCCTATATTATATCTTATTCAAAGTATCTAATTCAAGTAGCGAATAAAGAGAATTGAGATTAATGACTATTACGACTTAAACCTACTTGAATGTACAACGTTAAAAAGAACAGTTATCAATTCATGTAATAAATACCCAGTAGCGTAGTAGTAATAAAAAAGCAGCACTTAACTTGGTTCTTACTTGTTCATTAGAAGATGTAATTAGTTCCCACGCATCCTGTCGCTTATTGTTGGAGACAAAAGGCGTTAATTATAGCTCGTACTCAAGTTGCTTCCACACTTGATATAAGTTATAATGAGACACGCGACTGGTAATTTGTAGGAAGGTATTATTATGAAGATAGACATAGTTAGGGTTCAACACATGTTAGCGATGTGTCGTCACATCGTGCCGTGTTGCGACGTCGTAGGAAGTTGCGATGTCGCGTCGGGGAAATATGCGACGTGGGACGCAATACAACACGACACGATGTCACACCTTAAAAATTGGTAAAAATCTTTACCTGTTTATGTAACTGTTGTCGAGAGATTTGAACCGCCGGCAACAGTCACAGAAGTAGATTATTTAATTGTCTTCAAAAAGCGTCTGGTTTCATTATTACGATTACGTGGACCTGAATAAAGTAAACTAATAAATATATCTGCAGATATCATTGGTCTTAAGTTTTGTGCAAAAAATCAAACTTAATAGATATAACGACAAACGGTATAACCTAACGATTAAGCATCGTAATCCACTAACTTATCGATCGTCAAGTATTGTTTCCAATTGTTGCAGGGTGCTAAACACTACCTCAAACACGGTCGTTCCGTCGACCAATACGTGGACAGTAAGCTATCGTACTCAGAGTACGAGGAGAACCACAACTCCCCAAGAGTTCCCCCAGTACCCAACCCTCGGCCGAGTCTCGGTCTCAAGAACCGTTCACAGCCAGTCGCTATCACTGCGATGTACGAGAATGTCGTCATAAAAGAACAGAATCCTCGACGAAAACTCAAGAGGAACTTTGGACCTCAATACGAGAATTTTGAAACGAGAATGGCTGAGAATCGCAACAGAAAGTATTCGCATCAAGAGAAGTCGTCCCTAGAAAGTCTGTTGGACGACCAATCGATGAATAGCCCTAGTGACTGTGAACGATACTACGACGGGCCGAGGGTTCCCATACCCCTATCACCTACACACTATGAACAACCTCCCACACCGGATCATCCCCCTCCCTCAGCGAAGCAAGCCGAGAACAGCATACACGAAAGAATCAGACCTCTAAGTCAGGTTAGTCCGCCTGATTGACATTTGTAATGCTCGCATTGGGTTTTGTGATTGTAGTTGCATTTTTTATATTGAATACTACATAATATAAGCAAAGATTTTTCTTAGATTTGACGTATTTATTTATTGTTTTAGTTTGATACAGACATTTACTATTATTAGATTTTTTTCTTTGTCTTTCATATATCATATCATAAATCTTTGCTTATATTATGCGGTCGATTATAGAAAGAGTATTGTTAATTTAAAAGGGATATAAAAACATATTGTTTTTATAACGATTATGTTAGTATTTTAAGCTAAGTGCTCAATTTGTTTGTAAATAACACACGTCTTAAGCACTCCATTCTAACACAGACCATTCATAATAATGTTATGTAAATATTTTGTTAGTCACAGTTTAATTTTTAACTGGGTTCACATTCGTTAAACATTCCTTTTAAAATGATAAGAGCAGGGACATTTTATATTGTTCTTATCCTATGGTTGTTGCTCTGTTAATACAGTAATTGGTACATACCAATTATAAAACTACAATTATTTATTTCCACATTTCGATGTCTTAAGAAGTAATTGTGCTAAGTCCAAAACGTCAAAGGTTACAGGAAAATAAAAAACATAACTGATTTTACTTATTTTGACATGTTTTTTTTCTATATATTGCTGTTGTAATTAAAGTAATGTATTCTATGTATGACAAAAAATGGATTTACCACTTTTACTCTTTGAGCAAAAGATATGCATGAGCATGAGTTTCAAATCATATGCACGATATTTGAATGCACGATGCACGACAAGCACATTCCACATGCACCAATGAAACTGTTAGACAGTTTGAATTTGAGCCCTTTATCAAACCTATTAAGTTTTTAATATTCTTGACAGATGCATTGTTTAAGACATATTGTATTGCCAGTATGACAGATCGTGGATAAACTTGGAAAATAATATAAAAAATATTTAAAAAATGCCTCCCTTTTTGAAATTGGCAAATAAGCGAGACTATCATTATGCTAGTCACGTAAAAATGAAATTGAGGCAGATTATAGTACTCGATATATATAATACTCAAAGATATAACGCACCTGAGGCCTGTGCCCGTCTATTATAAGACTCCCTATCCCATTTAGGGTTGATTAATAAATGCTCATCAGAGAACCGAACGTTTACCATCAGCTGGAGTGCTTGCTCATTTGTTTCTTTATTTTAATTAAAAATAATAGAATAAATAAAAATATCACACCATTATTTACTTTTCTTGCCTATGTACATTTAGATACAGTAACCATGCGACACATATGCATAGCTTTGCATGTGCATCGTGCAATACAATGCATATTTCGTGCGTTTAATAAATTTGAGCTTTTCACATTTTATTTTGTATTTACAGTTTATTTTTTCAATAATTTCAGCTTATTATGGAAGTTGTCGAAGAGATACGAATTAGGAAAAAGTCACAGGGTGACATAGTGAACAGTTGATGTAGTATTAGTTGTTACCCGTATGTAATGAAAAGTATTCTGTTTTATTATGTGTAGATTATGTTAGTTGATATTATCATCTATCAGCCTAGTCTTATCTGTATGTATAGTCGAGAAAAAGGTTAATGTTATTACAACTTTTTATTTATTTTATACTAACTGTTCAATTCGAATATTTATTAAAAAAATAAAAATAGGAGAGCAACACAAATAATTCATAGGTATTTTAATAGCATAAAGATGTTTTTATTTTAATCAATACTCCGTTTTGTCAATTTGGGTATAGCGAGAAGAAATCTGCGAAATGTATGTATCTACTGACCATTAGTTTGTCGAATATATAAAGACTTATAAACAGTATGTTTTATTTTATTATAATTCCTGAATGAAGTATTATTTCTGTTTCTCGACCATAGATAAATATTATTTCTATTTCTCGACTATAGATGCAGATTGTCTTCCTTATTATGGTGCTTTTATCTTGTTCGAAAGCTATAAGTTTGTAAATAGATATATCCTTGCAAGATATTGTTTTAAGGTGCTACTGGATAGAGTATAGTTATTACAGCTTAGTTGTATGTCTTTTTAATTTAATATAAAACGCACACTATATTAAAGTGCGTGTACCATACAGTTACTAATCTATATTTAAGCGTTTCAAATAATCACAAGTTTTCTTATATGCGATATGTATCTACACAATACTATTTATATACGTACATATCGCATGTATTGTTAAGGTTTTGTTGACTAAATATTCGTATTATATTATCGTGATAATGCGTCAGTTATCGTTATGTGAACGTACACAAAGTTAGAATTGGTAAAAGATAAAAAGTAATTTTTAATTATTCAATTTATATTTAACTATTAGTAAACGAGCATTTATTATATAAATGTTTTAAGGCAAATTATTGCGTGGTAAAAGATAAGAAATAAGTGAGACGTAAAAGATAAAAAGATGTGACGTAATATATAACCATGGTTGTTTAAAATTTTGAATCATTTTAATGTACATTGATGGTTTAACAATCTTATACCAACATGACAGTATCATGAAATATAGATTAAGAAATGTTATTAATAATGTTTTTAATAATGTAGTTATTAAGATTAAATTGGAGAAGTCTGTAAGTGGATGACAACACTGACCAAATTAGCATTTAAATTTAATTAGACTGGAAGTAAAAATAATCTCCTAAAAGGTATTATGTATTGGTCAGGGATTTTCAAATATTGATTTTTTTTTGTTATTTTAATTAGCTATTTTATTTTTAAGCTTCTTGTATTATTTTAAAATTTTATTTAGTTTATGAAAATAAACTTTATGTAAGATTTAACCTGTTTTATTTTATTTTGTGTACCTTTAAGTTTCCTATTGTTTATATTCTGTTTTGTGTCTTTCATCAGCAACCCATTACCGTCCCACTTCTGGGTCTCCTCACATAATGAGAAGGATTAGGCCATAGTGTAGACATACTGTTGAGATTTTTTTTATAATTCTCTCAGGTTTCCACACGATAGAGAGGCCGAGTTTCTTAGCCACTAGGCTATCACTGCTATTTTGTCTGTCTTGTCTTTAATACGTGTCTTTAGTACTGTCTTTACTACGTGTTAATGATATGTGCATTAAATGCTCCATTGCACGTATTGTCAGTGATGACGAAATCTCCAAGAACTATAGTTACGGGTAAATAAAGATAACAAATAAATAAAAAGAACAGTAGGATCATATCATTGCCATGTATTTCAAATAATTTTGTTGGTAATAAATATTTAAAAAATAATTATTGATGTGCATTATTACAAATTTGCAAGCGCCTGATTCTTTTTTATTTTGAAATTGTGCATTGCGCGTCTTGATTTCTCGTCTAAAATATTAGTGTATTATCTTTATGAAAAGACTTAAAGGCTCCATCTTGGAATCTTGGGTATGTTTTGGCGGGGTTTAATTAAATTTGTAATTTGCTTAGATTAGAGCTTAAAAACCGAGAAAAAGATGGTTATGAAGTGACTTAAAAGAGTTTATTAAAATGCTTTGTTACACTAATTGTATTTTTTTACTGTAATCTAATGATAGGTAAACTACAAGTGTAGAAGTATGTTAATGAAAATTATCATAAAAATCCATCCATATTTACAAGAGGTAAGTTTTTTCTGAGATAAGTTCCGGTAAGTACACTTGAATGCAAATTGGAAATTGTATTTTTAAACCATTATGTATTTCGAATGTTAAGAAACTTCAGAATATATATATAAAATGTTTTTCGAACAATATTACATTCAAAAGCAGATACATACCCAGTATCGTATTAATATGTACTTAGATTATTTAGGTACACAAGTGCAGTCGCGGGAGATATATTCGTAACTTTATTGGTGGAGCCTTTCTTAATATTCGAAAGTATATGTTTTATTATTCTTATTTTTGTAATGTTTTTTTTCTCAACGTTAACGTTTATGAATGTTTAACTAATTTCGAGTTCTCAATGCCTGCGCCTGAGAAATGTGTGCAAGCAAACTTTGTTGTACGCAACGAGGAAGTTAATGTTTTATTAGGAGAGACTATTGTTATTCATTCAACTAACAGTTTAGTTCTTTGTAGATTTCATAAAAGTGTTAATTTTGTGAATTGCAGTATAAATGTAGAAGTGAATAGACTGCAATATACTTACAATTTTATTTCACATTTTGTCTTCAAAATAAAATTATAGTTTAATTCCGCTTTGCGCCTGTTACATATTATTCAAAGTTGATTTTATGATGAATGCTCATGCAATTAAGCAGGCGTTTTAAAAAATAATTTAATTTAAATTAAAACAGGAAGGGTTCCAAGTAATATTTTTTTCTAACAGGAATATAAGCGGAGATCCGCGCTTCGCGACAGTCAGACTGAAACTGAGATGTGTCTACTGCGGGTAGCGTCGGCAGCTTCGGTCGCCAGTGGCGCCACCGATCGCAGCGGCAACACGGACAACTGCGTCGAGGAATACGTGTGCGATGTGCCATTTGCAGGTAAGTGGGTAGTTTGAAAACGTAATATGTGTATAGTCCGCGTAAAACTGCCAGTCCGCTCAGAATATAGAAATAAGTCGCGTCGCCTTAGCAAATTGTATGACTGCATCTGCTCGCAACAACTTCAGAGCGTACTAGCAGTTTGGCGCGGACTGTAATATGATGTTTAAATGGTTTGTTACGTCTAATGACGTAATACTACGCAGATGTAGGATTAAAGTACGTTACTTATATTACAATGTTACGTACTTATACCGGTTACTATCAGGTCTGTTATTTGGAGTTTTAAATTCACGAAGTGGATACATATTTACATATACATTTTTGAAACACTCGAAGTTGATAGATATTTGGAATTATACAAACATAACGATGGAATGTTACATCCGTATAATTGAATGCAAACCAACCAAAAAACAAATCAACATTTTTTTATAGTTTTAGTGAAATTGATTTTCGACAAACAAAACCAAAGGAAAATGAAATATTTTCCATATATCAAAACGCGACAACGGAGGCGCGAATCCAAAACCCCCGATTCGTGTTTGCCGTGCAAACATCGCAACACAGTACGCGCCAGCGATCGCCACATAGCAAACAGTACGCAAATAAATATCCCGCAACGAATTCACCAATATTTGATGAATTGTTCGCCGCGTTTTATTTTGACATTTCACGAAGCATTTTTTGTGTGCCTCAGAGTAATTATAAAGTGTAGAGCGAGCTTACACGAGTACGAACTGTAGCCATATCAGGTCATCAACATCTCCACGCGTGGTATAGTGCGAACAGTCTATAATTCATGTTCCAATTGAAAATTTGACTTTTTTTATAGCAAACGAGCATCCAGATTAGCTACCTATATCATCAAATGGACTGACTACTCCCAAGATATCTGTAATCAACCCCAGATAAGATAAGAATCCTACCTGAAGTCAGTTACTGATGCGTTACTATTCCAAAGAACTAAGTTGGAATGGCTCGGATAAAAATGTTTCCCTTGCCACACCCTTGAAACTGGAACACAGCAGCGATGCATATCGCTATAATAAGATAGAAAAAGGTGTTAACTACGTCGAAGGCTCTACCTTCGGAGATGAACAAAAGAGAGACCTTCAAGTTTAGCTAATGTTATTGGTTTAAAAGTGAACATTATAATTATTGTTAAACATACTGTGAAATCAATAACATTTCACAATTAAGTTAGTTTATACAGCACATCTGTCTATGATGCGTGCAATGAAGTATGCTAGTATGGTGTCTACGGCATGGACATAGCACTCTATTTTATTATTAATCCGAGTGTTTCCACGTTTGATTTTGACATTTCACAAAGCATTTTTTGCGTGCATCGGCCCGATTGTTTTCTGGTTTCGCTGACAGCAACTTTTGTTGTGTTTATGGAAAATTAAAAAAAATACGCGATACATATTTTCAATTCGTAGTATTGGCATGAATGGGTTGTTTCTGCTCTAATAGTTATTAGAACAGTTGTTTGCAGTAAATAAAAAGTTAGGTATATTCTAATAGCTGCTTTATATTTTGGAAATAGAGAATTTTGCTGTATTTTTGATGAATGATGGTCGGACCATTTTTTGTATAAAAATATCTTATACGATACTAAAAGTGTTTAATTTATTCGGGACTTTTTTCGTTCTTTCTCTTATATGTTATCTGTGTGTTTCTGTTATCTGATGCACATAGGGTTCCAAGTTCGATCTACGTCTAAACATTAAAACTTCTGCCGTCCAGACAAATCTCGGTTCTGGGTCCGAGTTAAGTGTTTGTATGTAAAGACGATCATACACACTTAGTGTGTATTCATGAGACCCACGGTAGAATAATTCTATATGTGAGGCTATGCTTGTAAAAAGCTTCCTTAGTATAATCATTGCGACTATAATCGAGTAACAATTTTACCCTATTCCATACACGGTACATTTTACCCAATAACATGCTTACGCACTAAATTACACACATTAGAAACACCGACGTGCATACAAAACTGTTGTTTATCACTAATCTTCTGTAAGGCAATTACGTTTTTTAATATCCAATCCATCTCGGCATATTTACCGCTATTTGTTTTTAATTTGTAATGAGCTAACGTTATCCAATTTATGTGAACTTGCTTCAAGTAATCGATAGGTGATTCATAGGTAATTTAATTTGATATTAAAATATAATAATAAGTATAATTAAATTTGACTTTACGTTATGTGCAAGACACTGAACTTTATTTCATACCAAAACGTTAACTCGATTGGGTTCTTGAGCCAAAGAAATTAATATAATGTTGTTGTTGCGTTCGAATCACAAATGCGTTGCTACGTTTCGTGTGGTAAGAGAGACATACGAGTACTTTTGCGAGATGTTCCAAGATAGATCCCAGGGGTAGCAACACATCGGTGGTCGAAGTAGGATTTTAATCTTATCTAGGGTTAATAACGGATGTCCATGGGCGGCAGACCACCTGATGGTAAAGGTCTTTTAGTCAGGTGGACTACACGCTCGTTCTGTTATAAAAAAATATATAGGTACTTAAAACGTCTTATATTAGTAAACTTTAGCGCACTGTTTAATTCACAAGATAACAGCGCTGTTGCTACTGCAGAAATAATAATAAGTAGAGTTCCACCACCTTTATCAAGCATACGAACTCTATAACCCGTTTGCGAGCACTTTAACTTTCCTCTTATCTTTTATCTAACAAGCAACTAGCCCTTTCTTAACTTAAATACCAAGAGATATTTTCCAATTATAATTGTGCCAAGCCTCTCATATCAGCGTAACCGTTAGATACTCTTAGAAATGAGAAGTATGTAACGTGTAGAGTTTATGTATGGTTGTATGAGTGTTAGAGAAAGTTTTGAAGACTAGAGCCCTTTGACCTCAAGGTCCATTCCATCGTCTCACCTTTATTGTGTAACCTGCAACACCTTTTTTAAGTTATACATTACCTAGTAAGTAGATACGCGAGAAAAAAATGCAAGTGAAATTGTTTCTTACGCATTTACAAAAAAGTCACAAGCGACCATACATACATACATACAATACATTAGAAATAATGATAGGTAGAATTTCAGAAAAGTTCGCGAACACAACTTACAAGAAATCTTGAATTTATTTTTTATGGTAGAAATAAGTGTTACGGTGGTGTCGCCCCCGAACCAAGTCAAAAATGTATTTAGGGTTCCGTACCCAAAGGGTAAAAAAGGAACCCTATTACTGAGACTCCGCCGTCTGTCCGTCTGGCCGCTTATCCGTCTGTCCGTCTGTCACAGGGCTCTATCTCTAGATAGACACTAGAAAATATATATGAAAATTTCGGTGACGTAACCCTCCGTATGCGAGTTCGACTTGCACTTTGCCAATTATTAAAACTGTTATGTAGGTATTCTATACAAATAAAGAAAAACAAAGTGTCTATATTTAATTTCTCAGTACATGCGTGTTGTCGTACAGTGTCTTTACGGGACAGACAACTGCGGTAGGCTAATGCATCGCGGGCTGCGGTTTCGTGCGGATTGCGACCAGATAACGGCTCCTGCTTAGATCATCTGTTAATCTTACGGTGTATTGTTTATAAGTGATGATGGGGATTGACCAGTGGGATGGAAATCGTTTGGCTGTACTCGATTTCCTAAATAACTCTGTAATCGTCAACCCATTATTGTTCCACCGCTGGACTCGAGTCTTCTCTCAGAATGAAAAGGATTAGGCCATAGTTTATCGCGCTGTCTAAGTGCGTATTAATAGACTTTGCATACCTACCCTTAAAATTATTTTTATGATCTCTCAGGTATGCAAGTTTCATCACGATGTTTTACTTCGCCGTTAAGGAACTTAATTAATTTCAAATACGCACATAATTTTGAAAAAAAAACCGCGAAAACTCCTCGATCGAGAGGGCGAGTTTCAATCGTTAGTACGCTATCATTGCTATTCACTTAGAAAAATTCTCTGGAATTTGGAATCAATAATTCTAGACCCTTTATTTTATCTTACTATAGGGAAGTAAGGTGACGTTTTTCGGGCCTATGTATGTATGTGGTTTATTTCTGAAGTATGAGGTTACTTTGAAGGTGGTCGAACCCTTTGTGGTTCGACTCCGGCGGCACCACCGCCACACCTATTTCTACTTAATAACAGCAGTGTTAGGCGCTGCTGTGTTCCGGCTTGAAAGGTGTGGTAAGTGAGACAGACTCTTCCGAGGTGTTCCAGCTTAGTCCTCAGGGGTAGCGGAGCATCTGTGGCCGACCACAGGTAGGAATATCTAATCCTATTTGGGGTTGATTACAGATGTCCATGGGCGGCAGTAGCCACTTACCATCAGGTGGACTGCATGCTCGTCTGCTACTCTTATATTATAAAAAAAACTTTGTCTTCGTCTTACGAGTTTCCGATAGTACATAGAATGCGCTTATCTACTGTAACATCCCACAAAATATTTTTTCTATAAGTATAGCTTAAGAAAATATTATTTACCCCTCAAATATAAAAACCATAAAGACTACACGTAAAATAGTTTACTTAAAAAAAAAAACAAGTTTTACTGCCACTTATCGCAAGAGCAATCATCTGCAAACAATAAGAATATTCTCGGCAAATCCATCCCAGGTAAATAATAAAGCAGGTAAAACTAAAGCGTACACCGTATCTATGCCACAGGAATGGGTAAAATATTTCATATTGTAGAATATAATAGTTGTTGAAGTAAAAAATAGTTTTACTGTGTTAAGTAAAAATATGATGATCGTTTAATTATCTAAATGTTAAGTAAAATTGTAAAAGTACCTAATATCGGTACTTTTTATTCCATCATCATCGATAACACCTGTAGCGTAAAAAACGTTAGGTCCGAATCAATCTGTAAAAAAATGCATAGTGTAATTCACAAGAATTTATGTTGGTTCCATATCGATATAATTAAAATTATAATAATATTGATTTTGTTTATTGTTTAGCGATATCCATCCGTTATTGTGTTTAAAAGATATTATTTCGATACTAGGTATATATTTTGAACACTACTACTACAATACTATCTAAACCGACATCTACTGATAAACTCACGTCTAATAATTTACATTACCAAGTCACGTCCCATACAATCACAGACGCAAAACACCATGCCCGATTACCCGACTGGGGTGCGACATCTACAATTACAATTGCAGTGCGCTCACGCAAAGCTCACGAGTGCAGGCGCCGGCCCGCCGCGCCGCTCTCTCGTCCTTTTTGTTTTTTCGTTTCACTTGTCTCGGTGCGGCTGTTTCATACTTGCGATTTGCAATGGTGGTTTAAAAACCATCATAGTTCAGGAAAGTTTTATTTCCTCCTTAAAACAGTAAAATATTCCGTCATACACAGTTTAACAAACTTAAACCCTTATTAATTTTTCGCTTATCCATTGTATAAAACCAACTAAATTTGTTATATTTTGCTTAAAAAGTTAAATTTCCTGCAAAAAAACTAAAAGTATGATTAAAATAATATTGTTTTAAGAGATGGTAGTAACCCCCCAGGTCGTCGTCAACGCGTTATTGTTCCACTGCTGGGTACGGGTCCCCTCTCAGGGTTAGAGCGGTTTTATCATAATCTATCGTCAAGTGCAAATTGGTAGACTTTACCCACCTTCAAGTCTAAATAACACAAGTAAATCAATAATAGTATTTTAACACTAAGAAATTAACATTTCTTGTTGGTTGTTGTTGGCCATATGCGCATTGAAGACTTCATACACCTTTGAAAACTTTTTTAAAGAAAATTCAGGACTATCGGTTTCTTCACGATGATTTCTTTCACCCTTATGACAATCGATAAGATAAGTAATTTCCAATAGGTACGCACGTAACAAAAATCGGAAGTGCGTGCCTGGAATTCAAACCTCGGATTACTCAAATGAGAGACCTAGCATCAACCACTAGTCTGTCACTGTTTTTAAATAACGGGTAGGTATATGAGTCGCTAGTATGAAAAATATGTCGTACAAGTAAGGATATTTTATAGTCTCATGTATTTAACGTAACACTAAAGGTTAAGGTTTTTGCTTAATTTATTCAGCTGTTATATTTTATTATGTCACCTGATACCAGTTTTACGTAACTGTGTCTTGAAAACGTAAATAAGATTTGTAGCTTACTGATTAAAGGTCATTAAGTGTGTTGTATCTTGTTTGTCCTTTTTTATATGTGTATAATACATTTAGATACAGCATGAATAAAATATTAATAAAATTAATTACTCGTGCATATTTCATTCATCTGCAGTGATAGGCTAGTGGTAAAGAAACTCGGCCTCTCGATCGAGTGGTCCGAGGTTCAAATCCCAGGCATGCACCTCTGATTTTTCAAAGTTATGTGCGTATTAGAAATTAATTATCACTTGCTAAACGGTGAAGGAAAACATCGTGAGGAAACCTGCATACCTGAGAGATTTATAATAAAAAATCTCAAAGGTACATATGTGAAGTTTACCAATACGCACTTGGCTAGCGCGGTGGACTATGGCCTAATCCTTCTTATTATAAGAGGAGATCCGTGCTCAGCAGTGGGACAGTAATGGGTTGATGATGACATATTTCGTACAGTTCTATATTTGGATTTTCCTATGTAATGACTACTGTAAATTTCCTTTAACTGGTGATAAATGCTAATAACCGCCCGGAATGTCCATGAGCATATGTAATTATGTTAAAGAAAACAGGATTTGGATTCTATTTGAAGTCGGTTACATATCAATTGCTACCCCTGACGACTATGGTAGAATGCATTACACCATTTTTAATATACTCAAGAGCCTTTGTTATCGCTGTTATACTCTAGAAAAAGGCGTGGCTATGGTGCCTCCGGAGTCGAAACACGAAGGTTACTTAAAATTCCATATTTCTAGTCTATACCATAAATCCAGCATGTAACACATAATTCTCCAACCAAAGAACGGTATGTGGTAACAAATAAGCGTGAACGCACATTACGGTATTTGATTACGTTACCACGGGAATAATCAACTTGTGTGACCACAAATGTTGATGACAAAGGTACCTACGAGTAAGTACTAGTAGACATTGTAGTACTCGTAGTTCAAAGAATGGAAAGTTATGTGTCTATTGGCCAATGTTCTCATAATCCGGCTTTTATCAAGTAGAAGTAAAAATCAAAAGACATATAGGTACCTCATGACTATTAATATATTTGTCTCCTTTTTGAGTAAGGGTCTCTTCTTAGATTGTGAAAGGTTTTAGGTCATAGTTCATCAGATTTACCTAGTGAAAATTAATATACTTCAAACACCTCTGAGATTTATTTGACAGAATTCCGGGTTGAAGGGTTTTACGATGTTGTCTTAAATAGTTAATGCGAGGATTAATGTTTAATACACACATAACTTTGATAAATCGGAAGTGCCGTTTTTGAAGGTGGTAGAACCCTTTGTGGTTCGACTCCGGCGGCACCACGGCCACACCTATTTCTACCTAATAACAGCAGTGTTAGGCGCTGCTGTGTTCCGGTTTGAAAGGTGTGGTAAGGGAGACAGACTTTTCCGAGGCATTCCAGCTTAGTCCTCAGGGGTAGCGGCACACCTGTAGCCGACCTCAGGTAGGAATATTTAATCCTATCTGGGGTTGATTACAGATACCCATGGGCGGCAGTAGCCACTTACCATCAGGTGGACTGCATGTTCGTCTGCTACTCTTATATTATAAAAAAAATGCTTGCCCGGGAATCGAATCCCACAAACCCAGCATGAGAAACCGAATTTTGCAACCACTGCTTAAAAAGAGGTTCACGAAGGGCTTCTCATAAAGTTTGTTTATGTACAAAGTATAAGTTTCTTGTCACGATACTCATCTCTCAGGTAGTTCGGCGCGACTCAAACAAATGTGCACAATTAAAACTGTACGCCATTTACAACGTAAAGCAATTAATATAATGCATTCACGTTTGTACTTATCTCTATTCAAATAAGTATTCAGTAAAATTTATATTCTGAATCTCATAAAGAATGTTTTTGACTGTATGCGAGGGGCGAGTAAAATAACGAGATTTTGCAAATTAGCATTTGTTTTTATGAAAATGCTTATTAGTAAAATATAGAAATAAAACGTTTTTAAAACGTTGAGAATACCAATAGCACATTCGCTATAGAGGATCTGAAAGGAGAATGGAGCTAGTCAAGAATCTAATCTTACGTGTGATAAAAGAAAATCTTAACGTGTTACTTTTCTATACTTAATATATTTGTAACTTCAAAAACTATCCGTAGATGAATATCAGTGATTTACTGTAACGGCATTGCCAAACGGCGGTATTATCAAAGCATTAGCATTAGTACTTGGACATTACAAACATTATATTACAAAACGATAAAAACAAAAGAAACATACTTACACAAATTCTTGGAAATAATCGCTGATCGCTAATCGCTTTAGCATTTGTTTCGCACAAGTTAGTAAGTCCCCATTTGTCAAAGAGTCGTGGTTTGCGAATGTTACAATTTCACTTTGTACCATTTTAAGGAGAAAGGTCTTGCTCCATACAAATTTTACTGCATCGTAAATAACTTGGTACAAAAGATAAGCTTTAGCCTAGGAAATTTCAATACTCGTAGAACGCGGGTTAGAGGTTAATGTTAAGATTTATCGTCTATTTTATGTGGTCTTATTGTTCAGAAGAGTTAAGGTTATATAACTTTATGCAGTAAAATTAAGAATTCATACTTGAATTGAATGTATGGTTCTTAAGGCCCTAATGGGAACGCTAGGGCCACAATGCCAGTGACAAACAAAACATTAAATCATATAAAAGCATAGATTAGTAAAGATTATTCACTCCTAACAAGAAAATGTAACCAGTTTCGAGAATTGGAATAGTTGCGTAAAAAAGTTATGCCACGTCTCCGTGCCAAAATATCCCTAAAATATTTGTAATACTTATTTATTTATTATGTAAATTACGCAGTATTAGTTATTTATTCGTAAAATTTCTCTAAAAATGTTTTTCATTTGTCAAGAATTCAAAAAATAACTGACAAATCAGCCTTTTGTGGCTTCATTCAATTTTAAGGCGGCGAAGTATATTTACTAATCTATGGAAAGCTACCAAATCGGCAAAATTATTGCCAGGTCAACTTACGAGTCATAAGTTTCATTAATTGGTCATAGGTGTCAAGTACCTATTGGTCACAGGACCAATTACAATTAATAAACTATAGATGCCGTGACAATAATTACACTTTATTACTTGACAAAGTGTGTCATGAGCGTTTTTATAAAAGTGATTTAGTATCACGCTCACTTTACACTTAATATATTGTATTGTTATTGGTCCATATTTTTATTTTTAATGTCTTTACCGTCGATTCCATTAAAAAAGGAACAAATTAACGAAACGATTGTTTTGGAAATTCGATTTTTATGATTTTTTTATGTGCTACAAACAATATTTATTGTGCCGTGTGCCGTGGTCAATTCAAGTATTGGCAGTTTAATATAATACTTATTATAAATTTTAATGGTGTACTTATGTAGGTGTTTTACATATTTGTATTTGCAGTGATAATTTATTAATAAGCAAATTAATTTTCAATTATATACGTTTAGATGTCACATGATACAAAATTGGACATATATTGGACATTGAACAAATATGGTCATTATTATTTATTATACCAAGTCGTCGTCAAGCAAACGTTAGATAAGCAAAGACGCCAGACGGTATAACATATGCGTCATTGTTGTCGTATCCATTTGACAGTCGAACTGTCAAGTCACGTGACATGACATGACGCACTGTCGCGACGCGCGTCATTGACGGGGCTCCTTGGGTTTACTGGACGAGTGTCGTGACTCATCGATATAGTTCAACGAGTACTGTAAATATATTGTACGTAAATTGTCTGAGTGTAGTTATACAAAATAGATACTTAAGTGTATATGTAGTACTCATTGCACTTAAGTGACTGATCGTGATGTGAAAAGTTAACGATGGAGGCTTAAATTTATCATATACCTATTATCGGATTATAATTTGCAAAATTTAACGAAACAATAGTGTTTTTTAATATATCTAAGCATTTGAATTGTATGCAATCGGTATGGTTAAGATGGACTATGTGTAATTTATGTGATGTACAAAGCATTACAATTTGTTTCTCTTTCCAATAACAAATTTACAACTATACACAGCAGACCAGTATGGTGATTATTATTTATTATACCAAGTCGTCGTCAAGTAAACGTTAGATAAGCAAAGACGCCAGACAGTAACGTATGCGTCATTGTTGTCGTATCCATTTGACAGTCGAACTGTCAAGTCGCGTGACAGGACCTGACGCACTGTCGCGACGCGCGTCATCGTCGGGGATCTTTGGGTTTACGGGACGATTCTCGTGACTACTCATCGATGCACAAAGAGTAATTTAATGTAATAATGTTGTTAGACAAATTTGGCATATCATTGCACTTACGTGGATGAGAGTATTTGTAAAAAGTGAATAGCGAAAGTGAATTCATCATGTATTTTCGAATTGCATTTTGCTAATTTAAACGACACGATAGCCATATGAAATAGATATTTCAAAGTGTTTACAATCGGTATGATTTTGGTGTAATTTGTGTACCTACTGTGCAAATCATGAAAATGTGGGTGCGCCAATGTTTTGTTAAAATTACGAAAGTAAAAATTGCTAATTAATTATTTTTCGCATTTTGAAAAAGTTTTGCATTTATTTTCTGATAAAGCTTTAAATAGTTTCGAATTATCTTTTCTCCAGAAGAGAATCTGAAAGCAAAAAGCTAACTCTGAACTTACTAAACTAACTTTCTCAAGAAATAACTTACTAACGTCGCCCTGACCTACACCAAGAAACATTGTCGCGTCTGTATAAACGGCGCCGGCGACAGAAAAAGCGACTACAACCAACCATACAGTTAAAACTAACCTTATGCCCTGCACATAAAGCTTTATTTTACTAAAATTGCTTGTTTCCTCATCCGAAAACGGCTTATGACCTCAGTCAGTGAATAAGTGCGAAAACTCAGAGGAATAATTAGTATAGAGTCCATGTTTCCAACACCTTGGTAGGATTTCAAAAACTATCCATCGGTGCCTAAAACTAGTATTAGAAATTAATTATTACTTGCTATAACGGTTAAAGCAAACGTTTTGAGAAACATATACACCTTAGAAATAAAAAAATACGTGTGGCACTCGGAGACTGCCGCGGTAAAGCTATTGCATAGCATTTTTTATGCTATGAAAACGCTCAGAAGGAATTCCAGAAATACAATATATTCTTCCATAATCATCAACATTTACATTAATACATCTTTATCCACTATTTTATCATATGTCCATTATATAAGACATTGCAAATATCAGCTGACATTTCATAACTCCAAGCAAGACTGAACATTCTAAAATATAAAATAGAAAAGTATTTAATAAGTGACATAAAGTACTAACAACCAGCAATATAAATGGATCAATGCGATGTGCCTGTGACATTTGGCCGAATGTTACAGGTACATCGCATTTTTCATTAATAAATGCACTTTGTTTATTCATATTTAAAACACTTTGTACACAAATTATTTGTACCATAAATCATAATGGCGTTTTGATTTTGTGCTGTCAAGTCTGTCAGTTGTAATTGTACGTTTAAAAATAACAAACACTCTTTTACATTATTTTATCAATCCAGAATTCAACATAGCTTATGTTGATAAAACATATTATTTGGATAATATGGTAATATAATTTTGAATTTTATAATGGGAATATAAAATATACTTCACGCAATTTTAAGATTTCTGCACGGATTATAAAAAAATGTGTATTACTGCCATCTGTGTTCAAGTTGACGAATTAAGGTTATCAAATAAAATAATAAGGAATGTAAAATAATACTTTATTCAATTATATCCATATTTTTCTATTGACAGTCAACAACTCGGTTGCCTGGAGACTTGATATCCAACAGTCCTCCACCGCTATTTTCACTTACACCACCAGGGGCGCCGGCAGCATTTGATCAAGGTGACGGCGCACCAGTATGCCATTTTCAGTTCTGACTTCATAATGGAGTCTACCTAATCTTCGGATGACGACTCCGAACTCCCATTTAACTCTTGGGTTGGTGTAACTGCGGACTTGTACCTTATCACCTTGTCCGAACTCCTGCGTTGGCGGTGCATTGTAATGTAATCTGGATAGTGGAGCGGATTTCTTAAATAAGGCATGCATATAGGTTCTTACCTCTCTGCCGAACATTAACTGATAAGGTGATAACTCTTTTGTATTAGGTGTACGTCTCAAGCGTGCCTTGACAGTTAACAGTTTATCAAATAAACTTCCGCTCTGGCTGATATAAAAGAACATTCAGGTATTAGCCGATTATTTTCTTTTTGTACATTCAAAAATTTAAATTTTAGCTTTGTATATATTTCTTCAAATTCGTACCTGTATTTTATTTCCTCTTCTAAATTTTCTTCTTCTGTAAGCCATTCAATTTTTTCTTGAATCGCGTAGAATTTGTTCAAATTTTCTTGTAAAGAATTCAGTCGTATATTTATTTCTTCAATGTCAATTTTTTCTATTCCCGAAATGTAATTTTCGGTTCGTTTCATGTTCAACCCACGTAATGTGGCTCGTATTTCCTTATTGTTTTTTAGTTCATTCGACATCTCGTCGCCAATATCAAATAAAATAATAAGGAATGTAAAATAATACTTTATTCAATTATATCCATATTTTTCTATTGACAGTCAACAACTCGGTTGCCTGGAGACTTGATAGTTGGATATCAAGTCTCCAGGCAACCGAGTTGTTGAAAGGTGTTACTTATTTTCGTTACGGAATTTCTCGATTCGGTCGCCGCGCTCAAAGCCCGCGATAAAAGCTATGCAATAGCTTAAAAAGTTCTAAAATGTACGCGAAGTCTACCAATCAGCACATGACCCGCGCGGTGGACTATAGCCTAAACCTCATTCTCATTCTGAGAAGAAACTCACCAGAGGGACAGTAGTGGGTAAATTAAGAATCTTCACACTGCGCATAGTAATGATGTTCTCACTTGAAAACGCTCAGAAGGAATTCCAGAAATACAATATATTCTCCCATAATCATCAACATTTACATTAATACATCTTTATCCACTATTTTATCATATCTCCATTATAAAAGACATTGCAATTATCAGCTGACATTTCATGACTCAAAGCAAGACTCCACATTCTAAAATATAAAATAGAAGAGTATTTAATAAGTGACGTAAAGTATTAACAACCAGCAATATAAATGGATCAATGCGATGTGCCTGTAACACTTGTGTCTACTGTTCATATCTGGCTCGCTCGCTCTATAATTTTAAATTAATTTACATACAAGATATTTATCAGTACTGTATTTATTGCAATATGTTTTGAACTTTTAACACTGCTATGTGCGTGATATGTCACATACTGACGAATTTATTGTTACCGTCAAGCGATCTCGCGCTTGTAGTAAGTTTCAGAAATTTAGTGCCTGTTCAAAGGTTTTGTAAGCTGATATGCTTGATATTGAAACAGTGATACCCTTTTTTTAATGTCGTTACGAACGAGTGTGAAATGGTCTAGATAATTGTTATTGAGTGGTGACTGCCAGGTATGGATATTGATAAATCAACCCCAGATAGCTATCGTTAGTTTGTGCAGCGTCAAGCTGCAGCCAAGCCTTTAAATTAGACAGTAAGGTAAATAAAAACATGATTTTTGTTAGCTTTTACGTAACTAGCTACCACTAACTAGTTATGTAATTATATATTTTTTAATTATTAAATTTTAAAAGGCTTCTAATCCACCTGATATTAAGTTATCACCGACTACAGACTACAGTTAATTATAATCGACCCTAAATAGATTTGAAGTTCTACGTGAGGTCCTACCGAGGCACTTTTACTAATTGTGACTACTCTTCCTTACCTCCTCTTAAACCAGGGGGGTTACTACCATCTCTTAAAACAATATTATTTTAATCACACTCTAACTTTTCTTGCAGGAAATTTAACTTTTTGAGCAAAATATAACAATTTCAGTTGGTTTTATACAATGGATAAGCGGAAAAATTAATAAGGGCTTAAGTTTGTTAAACTGTGTATGACGGAATATTTCACTGTTTTAAGGAGGAAATAAAACTTTCCTAAACTATGATGGTTTTTAAAAAAATGGTGGTAGGCCCCCAGAATATAACAGCTTTTAACACTGCTGTTACAAGGCAGAAATAGGCGTGGAGGTGTTACAAATTCGAACCACGATGAGTTCTATCTTAATTTATAAATTGTAGTACTATACCACAATACTGTCTTTGTTACATAAAAACCAAGTCGTTAATAATATTACAGTTTTAATCAAATTTATACCATTCAAGTACGTACCAACTTTCTAACAATTAATCTTACGCGTAATAAAAGACCTTAATTAAGTAATGATTGGACATTCACGATTCTTTCACCAGACGCCATAAATATTATCTGGAAAGTGTTGTCTGTTTCGTAAAATGTCTACCGGTATTTGTTTCAGTGACTGTTTATTATATTTTTGGTAATAAATGAGTGTTGGTTTCGAAGAATCTAGAAGGTAACATAAAAATCCTAATTTGGTTCTTTTTTCGTAAATCTAAATAAATAGAAAGATAAAAGGCAATGTAAATAGTCCTCAGGGGCAGCAACACTTATAGATAACCTCTGACAGGGCGATGCCTTTCATAGGTTCAGTCAATCTGAATCCGACTCATTAGTGGGATCATGAGGATCATGCTGGAAGAAATGGGATTGTCCTCATTTATGCTAAAGGAGGAAGCACCAATTTATGACCACGCATATCGATCCCTATAATTAGAAATTAATTTTCATTTGCATTAGTGTTGTAGGAAAACCTAAAGAGGAAAAAATCTCAAAGGCGTGTAAAGTCTTCTAATTTGCATTTTGATAGCGCGATAGACTATGGTCTAAGCTTTCTCACTCCGAGTATACACGTGTCCAGTACCCTTACCATGAGTTTTTACGTTTCGACAAATATGACTATTTTGGTATTTGTTTACGTATTGGCCCATACAATTTCCAAGTTCTGATATAATCTGCTAGGGGCGCTGATTGGAAATAGTATGGGCAAATACGTAAACAAATACCAAAACAGTCATATTTGTCGAAACGTAAAAACTCGTGGTAAGGATACAGCCGCGGGACCATAATAGATACTGATTCTATATACCTTTTCTTTTTACTTATTCGGCGACTTAAAATTCATAAAAATAACATTACCTATTCGAACTTCACTGATAGTTTTATTTGGTTTCAAACAGGACTGTTTTTTGGGTTATCTACAGTTCAATGCTACCATTGAACACTGACTATCAGGTAGGGACCTTTTTACCTGCACATGCGAAACCCACAATATTTGCGTGAGAAGTGCACCTGCGAGGTTTAAAAAGTAGCAGGTGTTTGTAAATTAAAGTAAACGACTCAAGCGCACGACAAAATCACTTTTATTTCGTGGCAATGACATTTTATGAACAAAGACAAAACAGATTTTGAAAGTTTTTTTTTTCAACTCTAAATTTATATTGACTTGTGTGATTAATTGGGTAAGTCGGTTTTTAAAAGATAAGACGTAATTTCATGCAGTCAATATTTGACTTGACGTAAAAAAATACGGAAAAAACATAAATCAAATTATAAAGGTTTTTAGAAATGCGAATGGTTTCAGTCATCTGGATTAGACATTTAATAAACAAGTATGCTTTATTGGGAATCTTCTCTTATAATATAGAAGAAGCAAACGACTCTGCGGTCCACATAATGGTAAGTGGCTACTACCGTCCATTGACATCTGTAATCAACCCCAGATGAGATAAGAGCCCTACCAGAGGTCAGGTAAATAGTAAGGTTTATAGTATAATGTATTTCTAGTAGACGCTGAAGAATCTGTTTAATATACTTTTTGTCTTCTGGAAATCACTTTCTTCGTAAACTCAGATAAAGTCGCGAGCAAAGCTACTATATTACAAAGATAGAGGAACCACGCTTGAAACTCCGAACACATTTGTTCAGACTAAATACGTCAATTGTTCTAATTCGGACCGGGATCGAACTGGATCAATAACACGGAACCCCGTGTCAACGTACTGCGCGTGCGCATGGACCGCGTTATGCCGAATGTGTTCATGTGTTAATGAGAATTTATTTTATTAGCTCCTGCTTTGTGTCTAGCGCTGATAACTCGTTTCTTTATGTAAATATACTAGAGAACAGGTCTCTAAGAAGACTGCAGTGTGATCAACCTTTTTTAGGAATTTGAAGCAAAAAAGCTTGTTCTCTAATCAAAAGAATTTTACCTTGTTTAACCAGAACTTGGATAAAATATATATTTTGGATATAGTCAGTGATAACCGAGTGGTTGAAACTTGGCCTCTGTGTCAGAGGTCCAAGGTTCGAATCCCAGGTATGCCTCTAATTTTTCATGTGAGCAGTTGCAGTGTTATGTGCGCATAAAAAAATAATTATCCCTTGCTGTAACTGTTAAGGGAAACAACGTGTATAAACCAACACACCAGATAGTTTTTTAAATAAAGTGATCTTAAACGGGTGTGACCTCTACCGATTCGCATTTGGCCAGCTTGGTAGATTACGGCCTAAACTCCTTGAAGAAGACCCCGTGCCCAGCAATGGGACAGGAATGGGTTGACGATGACGATTAAAACCCTAAATAGCCGTACTTGGAGGATGATTCAATACTTACTAGGACTTAGTTCAATACGCAAGTATACAGCATTATTAATTTTATTGCCTTTTAAAAGAAATCGTAATTTCTACATCAACTTATAAATTACAAGGTCATATTGTGATATAGATAAGATACCGTGTATTTGTAAATATCAGCTTATAATGATTTCAAGGCGATCGTGTTTCACGATTGGTATTAGAATAATTTGCATTACAATATCGACGAATTCATTACGAATTGATTAATTACTTCTGTAACTCGTTTTTGTTGCATGTAACTAATCAAGTTGTGTATAACAAATGGGTAAAGATTTTTTAGGTAATTAACAAATGGATTATGTTTTTTATAAGATTAGGTAGCCAACGAGCATGCCGTCCATCTGATGGTAAGTAGTCACATCCGGATATATGTAACAACTTCATATAAAATAGGTTCTACCTGAAGCCGATCATAGATACATTACCATTCTTAAGGACTGAGATGGTTGTCTTATACGTAAGTCAGCTCTCATCTCTATTATGAGAAACCTCTGCGATATGAGTATTTCCTGACAAATTCCAGTCATCTTAGGCTGCATTGAATGTAATCAAGTTACGAGTAAATCACTTTTCGCACACCTTCCAAAAATGTATTCATACATTCTTCTCCATGCTTAAGAAACAGCATTTATATTTTCTTAAATAAATTAGCATTCATTAATGTTTTCACCAAAATTAAATTACCGAATTCCTGAACTTTTAAGTTTCTGAAAAATAAAGCTAAGCTTTATAATTTATACTTAAGTATGGAAAAAATGAAGACATAAAATGTTACAATCGAGCACAATTTCTCTTCGTGTCTATAGGAGCCCTTGGCCCTATAGAAGACGTTACCTGCCCCTGCGTATTTACTAAAAATACATCGGTTACACGGTGAATAAACACAAACAAGCAGCCAGTTTTAAGATCCTTCACTTTCTAAAGTAACTTGAAGTGCGCGAGGTCTTTCGAATCGGTCGGTTTACTTGCGCCGGCGCATGGTGCGATGATTTCTTCTGTCAGTTGCTCTCGCGCGTCGATCCACGGCGGTGTGTGGATCTTGTGTATCGAGATCGTTTAAATCTTTTGTGATAAGTGATCCTATTTAGTCACAAGTGTACAATTTTAGTGCCTAATTGGTTACGCACTGTGTTTCAGTTGACAATTGTCGCGTCGGATTCGTCTTATCTAAGTAAGTTTAATCTATGAATTATCACCAAAACGATAATGGTTTGGTTAACGCCGGTAAACGCGTTTTTCTATACTATGTTTGGGAAAAATAGCGTAATCGAACAAACTGATCGTTAACTATCCAAAGTTTCTAATAGATTTAACATTGGCAGCTGTTTAGCGTTTCGTAACGCTATTATCAGCTCTTTATGATTTATAAATATGTCTGTTTACATAACGTATGTGTTGCTGAGAAATGTACATAATAAGTCATTTCATTGATATATTATTATGTGATAGTAAAATGTTTTACCTACAATAATATGGAATTTCCCGATATACTTGGAAAATTAAAACATTTTATTTATTGACTTGAGAGGTTTTAAAAATAGAAAAATAGGTGGCATTTTCGACTACATCGGCTGTATCGGCAACTATCCCCATCAGTGTCTGCCTTATTACAGTAAGGGGTGTGATAAGGAGGACATGGTTATAATAACATGAGGTATTCCTTACATAGGCTTGTTTTCTCTATTATTCACGAGTGGATCGAGCAGAAATATCAAAATTTTGCTTAAACTCATTTGTGTACCTTAAATGGTGTAATATTAAAGACCTTAAGTAAAAATACAAAGAATTATTGGGAGGGTGTGAGTGACGCTCTAATCAACCCGATGTTGAAATAAAAACAACCCTTACAGAGAGATGATAAAAATATAAAGTAAAAATAAGATTTTGTGATTCAATTCATACAAAAAATATAAGGTATCCCTACTTATTTAGTATTGGTTGGTCTTGTTTGCAGATTCTGTTTTAGTAGTAGATAGTCCCGTCTTTTTGATTAGTCATAGGTAAATAAAACTTTTCCTTAATTAAAGTTTCTATTGTGTGTGGTATTCCCACAGCCAAAGTAAAGATTACGAACAAAAACCTATGAGAAAGATTCATTCATACGTTTTATTTTCCACTAAATATACAATAGGATGAGTAATACATCTGTTTGTTAACTTATCTTAAATGAGGATGTAATGTATTTAAAACTGTCTTAAAAATTTTCGTTACGTTTAATTTTGTATTCTATCATTCGATATCGAAAGTACACAAAAAATATCGATATTGATGCAATGACATTTAATTTTTATATACTTAATTGACTAACAGCGTTTTTTGGCCATAAATTATTTATGAAATGTAAACATAAATTTCAATACAGCCTGTCTTAAACGTTTTCCAAATAACATATTTTTGTACCTCTCGATCACAAAAAGTATTCAAAATGTAAATACAGATATTGATTAAATTGCATTAATTTTCAATATAATTGACTAACTTAGCGTTTTTATAGCCATCATTACTTTACGAATAGTAATGTAAATTTCAAAACACTCTGTATCTTTTATTTCTTCGTATTTACATTGATTTTTGTATAATAGCCCTCGATTAAAAAAGGTTACAAAAATCGCAAAATAATGATATTGACTAAATTGCATTAAACTTCAATATAATTGACTAACTTTGCGTTTTTATGACCATCATTAATTTACGAAATGTAAACGTAAATTTTAATACAACCTGTATCGAAGTAACATTGATTTTTGTATAATAACACTCGATTACAAAACTGTGTAAAAATCACAAATTAATGATATTGACTAAATTGCATTAAATTTCAATATAATTGACTAACTTAACGTTTTTACGGCCATCATTAATTTACGAAACGTATTTAAGAAGTCGGAACTTACGAAAACGTTAACCTTAACGAGCGAACGCATTACAGATAACGATAACAAATGTTTTCGAATCTGTACGCAATTTGGAAACAGAAACATCTTGGAATTACATAATTATATATTTGTTTTTATGTAATGAATTAGACGCAGTCATGGCTAGGTGGTATAAGACTTGCCCTCTCAATCGGGAAGTATCGGGAGCAAATGAGGATGCAGTCCACCTAAAGAAAAGTGGTTACTACCGCCCATGGACATCTGTAATCGACCCCAGATAAGATTGGAGTCCTAGCCTAGGTCAGCCACAGTTGCGTTGTTATCCTGAGGACTGTTGAACCGCCTCGGATAAATAAGTGTATGTGTCCCTTATCACATCTTTAAATCTGCATACAGAAGCGCTTAACACTGCTGTTATTAGGCAGAACAAAGTGAAGCAGTCGTGCCGGAGACGAACGATAAAGGGTTCTTTCATTTTCATTCGAATCTCTGGCACGCCTAACTGATTGTCTAAGGTAGTAAGCTACCTGTTTTAAGAACATGCAAATTTTCCTATTATATTGTTAACTAGCTGACGCGGCAAACTTTGTACCGCCTCGAAATCTATTTATTAAATATATTTTAATATAAAATATAGCCTATGTTACTCGTGGATAATGTAGCTTTTGAATGGTGAAAGAATTTTTGAAATCGGCCCAGTAGTTTTTGAGCCTATTCATTACAATCAAACAAAGTTTTCCTATTTGTAATATTAGTATAGATGAAAAGATTCATAATTCAAAACATCAAACACATTAATGTTTTAATGTGTTCAGCCTCAATGAGATTATTTACATTAACACTATAAGGTCATCTCAATGATAACAACTAATTCATTTTGTTTTGTTTGGTCTAACGGTTATATGTTTTTGACATAATTAGCTGTTATCCGTAATTACGTTTGTATCAAATGTAAATAAAAAATGAACTATTGATCCTCAGAAATTAATAAGTATATGCTTAAACTATAAATTACATCGTGTGATAACCTGGCCTTAGATAATCTCTAAAATAAAAACAAGATATTAAATGAGTATGAACTTTGGCTATGACCTAAACCATCTTAATTAGGATGATTTTTGTTTAAATATTGTTTCTATTTAGAATGTTTCTTTTTTAAATTAAAATAGCTTATAAATGACGTACGAAGATAAAACTCGATGCATCGAAGTTTTTTTAATAAAAAATATGTATAGTAAAATACATCTTACTCCAGAGGTTCCAGTCCAAAATGCTAAGGATCATTACAGACGCTCCATGGTTTATAACAAACCAACAATTACACCACGACCTTCAAATCAGAACAGTCCAAGAAGAGATCAAGCACTCAATGAAATCCTACAGGAATGGAATAGAAAACCATTCAAATAGACTGACTAAACACTTAATGAATAACACCTCAAAATTCAAAAGGCTAAAAAGAAAGTCCCCTAGAGATTTATAGGGATTGATAAATACAAGGGGCGTACGTCGCTGGACTGACTGCCCCCCAAGACAAACATATAAATCCATAACCCTGTGCTGAATGTTCGTAAGAAACAGATCGCATAAAGAACATAAGTAAAAAAAAAAAATACATCTGAAACATAAAAATCCTGTATAACGTAATGAAAGAAAATCTACCAAAATTCACAAATGTTTTCAAAAGGTGATAATATTATAAACATATATTGGTTTTCGGAATAAAATAATCCTATTACAATTTCCTTACATAGTATTATGCTTAGATCTCTAAGTAAATCTCTTAACATCTTCATTTGGTACATTGTAGAGTCAATAAATTCTCAGTTTATTGCTCGTTGAACTGCCATCTTCGCTGTTATCTGCGCTATTCCAGTGCGTCTCGAGTATGTCCGTTTCCTGTATTTGCTTACTCTACGCCACTCTACGCACTAAATGATATAATTTCCTTATTAAATATTGAACGATTGAAAGAAGCAGCTTCCTTTGTATATACTGAGCATGTTTTTGACTTTGTTGAAAAAAGACATATCTTTTCAGTTTGTTCTTACATATTTTACTGTTCATAAAAGTTTTTACAAATTTACTCGACTGCGGAGGGTAAGGTTTTTTGTATGTATTGTATGTATGTATGTATGGTATGTATGTATGGTATGTATGTATGTATGTATAGTCCGCGTAAAACTGCTAGTCTGCTCTGGTAAGTCGTATGACTACACCAGCTCGCAACAACTTCAGAGCAGACTAGCAGCTTGGCGTACTATACCTATGTCTCATTCTTTGGTACGCCTTAAGCTCGACCGATTTTAACATATGAGTTGTCGTTGGATTCTTCTAAATTGTGGGAGTAAAATAAACTGCATTATGTCAATTATTTATTTTAAAGTAGTCGTTTCATTGTTTTTATAATAACTACTTAGTTATATAAGCTGTCAAAATATTTTTACCTTAAAAAATATGCACAGAATGGCTAGTGAAGTTTAAAAACAAAACATCATAAAATATAATATTCTGCAATGTAAAAATATTACAAAACCTGCACAATAACACTTTACCTTCATACAAGCATTTCTGAACTCTGAACTCTACGTTCTTGCGAGGTTACATTTCATTATCACGTTTTTTCTAAAGTAATTTGAAAAGATAATCCATCCTAAAATATATTTTGAATATTTATCGATGTAATCGCAATTTTCTGTATATAACACTAGCAAAAGAAAACGGGCATATGGGGGCATACATGCAAACTTCCAAATTATTATTTATGTGTGATAGTGGCAACTTTCCGTGTATTTAAAGAATGTGGAAAAAATAACAGTATCGCACTTAGAATCATGATAATATTTGTGGTAGCTATGAAAATTGGCATACGAAATCCCGTATTGCGAATAAATTGTAGGTAGCATTGCGAATGGAGACGTAAAAAATCTTTCATCCCCTGTGCAACTGTTTAAGGGTTTGCATCTTAGTTACTCATCTATGTTAAATAGGCTATGTTAAACATCAATCTTTTAAATTTTTAGACCTACAGGTAAAAATTGTTACCAATTTGTGTTGAAGTCATTACGTCAAATATATTTTTATCACTAGACATGCTACTAAAAGTCATAGGCTCGGTGATTCACTATTGATTTATTCTGTTATGCTTAGCAGTCTGTTTTATCAGCAAACATTTGCTTAACCCGAGATAGGTATGGGTTTGAGATATGGGTGCGGACCTCAGTCATTATAATGTATAGAGCGAGACTACTCGGGTGCGAACTGGCAAAGGTCAGAACATTATCGCTATGCGTGGCAGAGGAATTAATAATTCAAGTTCATGCTGAGTGATTTCGGTGATTTCTTTTGTTTAAGAGTAAATACCGTAATTTTGGATTATTTTAATGTGAAGATAAGTAGATCGCTTAACATCTAGGGAGCCCTTAGATGTTTTACACTACAGACTACAGACAGACTACTTTTAGTGTCGACTATCGACGAGTGAGTATTTTTTCGGAAGCTGCTTGCAATCATCATGTGCTGAACGACACCCACCCACGTACCAGTTGCTGCAACTATTGAACGCAACTTGCACTAAATACATATGAAAAACGATTCAGTCGACAAAACGCGCGTTTCCGATACCACAACTAAACGCAGCGAGTGCCAAAACGTGATGCAGCATCGATACACTGTAATGCAATGTAGCATGCCTGGTAGCGTGGAAGTCTAGCTTTTCGGGCTCTACCCTGGTGGGAGCAATTTGCGCTTCTCCTATTCCATCTGTTTTTACGATAGTATGCGACCATACATACCGATGTCCTTCCCGGGGTCGCTAGCTAGACGGTTCGTGCTCTCACTTTTGGCGCCCGCAACACCGGAAGCCCCCTTTTAGTCGCCACTTACGACAGCCAGGGATATCGTAACCCTATTCTAGTCCCGGAACTACAGTTCCTTGGTGTTGGCGACATTAACACTCTATACCAATTATCACTCTAAGGTGCAGACAGTTGCACACGCTATCCTAAGGTCACGATCGTACGTACGATTTTATCTATTCAAAACATTATGAACGACTCTCGCCTGATGTTTCTCCGTCTCGCTTGTAATAACTGTCATTTGTAATCTTGATTGAGAGTGTCAGACTTGATTTTCAAATTAAAATTATTTACCTTAGCTTCTTTTTATCTGCACTAATATTATAAAGAGGAAAACTTTGTTTGTTTCTTTGGTTGTATTGAATAGGCTCAAAAACTACTGGACCGATTTTAAAAATTCTTTCACCATTCGAAAGCTACGTTATCCACGAGTAACATAGGCTATATTATATATGAAATATATTTGATAAATAGATTTTGAGGCGGTACAAAGTTTGCCGGGTCAGCTAGTTTATAATACTTGTGAAATAGTAGAAGACATTATGCATGGGCTTGTTACAGAGGTGTTAACTCAGCACAAAAATAAATCTAGAACTGAATCAAAGGTGGTAGAACCCTTTTCGACTCTGGAGACCCTATCGCTTTTACCCTATATTCTGTCATATAACAGCAATGTATCAACAGCAGCTGTCTTCCGATTTAAACGGAGATACTTGTTCGTTGACGTTCCAACTTAGTCCTAAAGGGTAGCGACGCATCTATGGTCGACCACAGATAAGACTTATCTTATCTGGGGTTGATTACAGATGTCTATGAGCGGCAGTAGCCACTTCCCATAAGGTAGACTGCACCCTAGTTTGGTACTTCAATATTATACGAAATGTGGCTACCTACAAAGTATACAAACATTCAAATTCCAACTAATTTAAAGTCACTATAGATCTTACTTATCCGGGCATCAAACCCGAATGAGAGACCGGTAAGGTGACCTTAGCGCTACTCAAGTCGACTATGTCATGTCATTATGTCGTACAGGTTATTTATTATCCCCATGACACGGATAAAGTTCTATGAAACGAATGTATATGTGAATTTATTAAGCTTAAATTACATAAACGTAAATGAAGGTGACTTCTTAGCATATTTATAATAGTCTAAAAATAGATGTTTATATTTATAAATATTGAAATTATTAATATTATATTACGCTGATTTTGTAATGTCATACAAATATACTTATAATAATAAGTGTATCGAAATACCTTAAGATAAAATATACATATTTTTGAAGTGAACACTTTAAGGGCGTTGTGCACTTTTTACGCTGGGTAAAAAAAATTGACTCGCGTCAGGACACGTGGTCTAATCGAAAATTCGTAAGATGGCAAAGCAAACTGCAAAAGTCAAGATGTCATTTGGTGTCAGCATAGAAACAATATATTGAGCGGTGTCAGTTTTATTTATTTATTATATTTTATTATTCAGGTTAGATTTCAAAAGATTGCACTTCAGCCGGCACTAGCGGAGTGCAACCCGTTGATTTTTTTCCACAATGAACGTTCATATACTTTTTTTCGTTATTCTATGTCTATGACCTGCCTAGCCACTGCGTGTTGACAATGTCATGACATTTAATCATGAGGTAATATGAAGTCGTTATTCTAGTTTTTATATGCAAGTTTAGATAGAATGCATCTTTTTCACAAGTAAAATGCTATTTACTCGTAATACAATATCTATGTAATTTTTCATAACTAAGAAAAGCTCATGTTTCATTTTATTTACTTAATCCCTCAATTATTATGTATGTTTATAGAACACACACTTTGATCTATGATACAGTTTACATATTAATCTTCTTTAATTATGTGCAGTCTTTCTAGTTCAAAACATCTTGACTCTATCTGTCTCTACCACCGCTCTACGGTCTCTACCATTTAAAATATTCATTAATCTTCGAGGAACGTCCCATAGGTGTTTCTTTTATCAATTTTGAAGAGTTTCCGGTACTCGAGCTCGCCGGATGGAAACGATTAATTTTGAATCCCCAGTTCCGACTCTACCGGCAAAAAATACCGAGGAATTGCCCTGTTTCATCGCTCCCACAAGACTCGTTAAGAATTCTTACATCTTCGAGTTTTATATTTTTGTATTTAGAGATCTGCACTTTATTAGTAGAGTTTGTAATTTATTATCCATAATTATATAAGAGTACTATTTTCTACTTTAACAGATTTTGGAAAAATAGACATCAAATTACATGCTTTTTCCATGATAGATTGCTACATTGTCATCCGTCAAGAAAACCTACATTAGGTTTTCTTGATGATTTAATTTAAATAGATGTTTTAGGTTTTATTTAATTTAAAATAATTTAAAACGAAGTAATATTATAATAAACTAGTTAATTTTATTAATTACTATTTATGCACACACAATGCAGACACGACAAAAGTATGTACAAAGGTAATGCTTATTTCTGTAAGAAGTTTTGTTTCAGCTGACCTGTGTCTGGATAGGGGATGCAATATAATAACATAACATACATATGATTACAAAATAAATAAAAAATAACTGTCAATCAAAGAAATTATAGTCGCTTACGAAATCAGGCGATTAGTTTATAAATATGTACTGCATATTACATACATCTACATGTACAAATAAATAATTAATACATGGGTAAGCATTTCATTCGAAACTTGAAACATATCGGTGTAATATTACACTATCCTTTGGTAACGTAATATGTCTCAATTTTCAAGAATTTGTATTTCAAGTATATGAAATATGATCGGCCATTTGATATTGTGAGCAGCTAATGCTCTTTGACCTCTGTGGTTTATGTAAAATTTAGTGTTAAACAAGTATTGACAGTTATATTACCTGGTTTTTATATTTGATAATTTGATAGTATCGATAAGGCAGACGGACTACCAGAAAGAAGTCATAGTCGCCTATGAACACTTGTAACACCAGAGGACACTTGTAACACTTGTAACACTAACGCGTGTTAAAGGTCTACCACCTTTATAGTTTGACTCCGACGGCACCACTGCCACACCCATTTTTGCCTAATAACAGTAGTGTTAAGCGCTGCTGTGTTTTGGTTTGAGGGGTGTGTTAAGAGAAACATACTTTTCCGAGGCGTTCAGTTTCTAATCCTATTCAGGGTTTGCATGTTCGGGAGCGGTAGTAATCTCTTACTATCAGGCGGACTACATACTCGTCTGCTACTCTTACATTATAAAAAATGCATCGCAGGATTTGGAGGACAGCACATGATTCAGCCTAGTTGCGCGTTAGAGGGGAGACGAAAACCTTTTTGCATCGACCTATTTTCTGAGGGCTGCTCGAATCCTCGCCACCTACGGCATTTTGTAATAAGCTATGGTGTGCGACTTCTTTAATTAACATCCTCACATTTAGCCCATAACTTGAAAAAAGGTATCCATGCGAGAGTGTTTCTTTTAGTTTAAAACGATAATTTTAAAATTATTATTTTTGAAAATTATGGTGTACCATGAATATATTTATGATACATAAATTGGCATTAGGAGTAGTTTCTGTACATTAATATCATAACCATAAGTAACCTCCCGCCCGCGGGTCCGCCTGTGTGTCTCAAACCCGCATATTTTCTAATTGAGTGAGCCGATTGGAATGACTCAAAGCCTTAATGTTATTCTAAAGTAAGCTTAAATGTATACGTTTACGAAAGCTATATTCATATTTTCAAGTTAATTCGAATAGTATTATCCTAATATTGTAAATGCGTGTGTTAGTTTGTACTTTATTTGTACATTATTTGTACATACGTTGTCAAGGGTTCAGAAAAGATTGACTAATTTTTATCCTGAAAGAGGTACCTTTTCTAAGGGATAGACAAAAAGCGACCGCGAGTAAAGCCACGGGTAAAATTACTTGAAATTTTCGTCATTGTTCAAATGAATACAAATAATATTTATGATGATTGTATTGTTTGGTTTTACAGAGTATGTTTACTTAATAACCTACCTACCTAGGTAACTATAAGTCCCACTACTGGGATCGGATTATGCAATACGAAAACCTCGTGGACTCGAGCACTGCTTCGTAAACTTAAATTTCAGAATCTTATGGTGAAACGTTTTTGGCTTGCATCCATTACTGCTACTGTAAATATACAAGTGAAGGTAATACGAAAGCTACTTGAGAGCATCCGAGAGAGCCTGGGATTCGAACTCCGAACTCTGGACTCTGTACCTACCACTTAGACTATTACTTCTTTTATTAGTATCTATACGTTCTGCTATTTACTTCCGAACAATATAATAACCGTTATATCTCGCTCTGGTGCAGAAGAAAGTCGCTCACTGGGTACTCGAGTTCACATTCTCATGAAACGTGAACAATGGTAGTACCCATTGTTGTATCTTTTTGTAGAAATTAAACGACAAATGAGTGTGCACATTACATGTGAAAATGACCTAGAAACGAATGAAATGGTACTTTTAATGTTTATATGCGCAGACATGTTATATTCATATCTATGTTTATAAATATCCATGTGTTTAACGTTAATGATTATCATTAGTTCTCTTGTATTCATTGCGTATTTTTTACAATTATATTAAAATAAATCTATATAAATATCTTTTTTATTTTTTTAGTAAATTGAAAAGTTTTAATCTGGTCACCATATTATATCGTCAATAAGTTATGCCTTATTTTCATAAGGGTGATGAGACAGATCTCGTAAGAGCAGTTTTGAGCACTGCTGTGTTCTAGTATTCTGTAGGGTAAGGAATAATATAATATAATAAGCCTTTTATTTATCTTTAACCTAACCTAGATACATATAATAAAAGTTTAGTAATAAAAACGAGAAATAAAATAATTAAGTTAAAGCCCCTTTGCGGGTATAGGCCTCCTCCAGACGTCCCCATTTTCCTCTATCTTTCCCTTTCTCTATCCAGTCTGTGCCCGCTATTTTCCTTATCTCATCTGTCCAGCGTTCTGCAGGGCGTCCCCTTCCTCTTCTTTTGACCGGACCTTAATAAGGAATAATTCTTACCCCAAAAACGTGTACTGTAAAAACTTTTCTACCACTCTTTCAGCGTGGTCTTTACCCCACATAATATTATACTTTGAGTGTGATCCTTCCTTCATATATAAACTAAAACACGCAAGTACAGGGATATTATAAGAGTTTCCAACTTAGTCATGTAGACATCGCTTACAAACATGATGAGGGTGGTTGTGTGCACCTACTATCACGTGAACCATCCTGTGTGATGCACACTCATTTGCTACTTAATACCAAAATTACTTTATGTCAATTTGAATCAAATTGCAAACAAAACGCATTCACCGATGATTTTGAAATCCAAAAGGATATTTTGAAAATCCTTAACGAACAGCATGCGAGCATGAGCAACGGTTCTCGGTATTGCGTCGCCGTTTCCGATAACAGCTGACAACTTAATAAGTCTTACACAACCGGTTTATTGGCATCGTTTCAATCAATTCCGATTTTTAATTTTGCAATGACATATGGCAATCGATATGTTTATAGCAGCAGTGATAGCCTAGTGGTTAAGAACGAGGGGTCCGAGGTTTAAATCCCAGACACGCATCTCTGATATTTCAAAAGTTATGTGTTTATAAGAAATTAATTATCACTTGTTTAAAACGTTCAAATCTGCATACATGAGAGATTTATACGCACTTGGCCAGCGCGGTGGACTATGGCCTAATCCTTCTCATTCTGAGAGGAGACCCGTGCGCAGCAGTGGGACAATAATGGGTTGATGACGATATGGCAACCGATATGTATATGGGAGTTTCGTTTTTTGTTGTGGTTGTACGTTGGGACTCCCAACTGGGTGACACGGGATAGAGGGAATGTGTTGGGTATTTTTTAACCGAACAAGATTCGCCTTAAGCATTAAACAGTGATAGTATAGTGACTGAATCTTGGCCTCTGGATCGAGAAGTTCGAGGTTCAAATCCCAGGCCTCTGATTTTTCAAAGTTGTGTGCCTATTAGAAATTAATTATGACTTACTGAACGGTGAAGGGACAATATCGTGAGGTAACATGTACACCTGAGATCTTAAAAAAACTTAAAAGTGGTAAGTCTATCAATATGCACTTGACCAGCTTGGTTAACTATGACCTAAAGTTTCTCATTCCGGGAGAAGACCTGTGTCATGGCATTTTATATTTCATTCTAATTATTCAAGAATATAGAAGTTAGTAGATATCAATAATTACAGAATACAGTTCATTACAAGAGTTTTTAAATATGACGATTTTGATATATAACTCATCATATTATTGTAACAAACAAAGTAGCACCAGAAATAATTGCTCTACAAGTAGAGTTCTCTTATCCACTGACTCTATAACAACGCATTGTTTCATATTTCACACCATACGCGTAGTAGAGCACGTGGCTTTATCTATTATACTGTTTCATTGTCATATCTTCGTTGGTTTCAATGCCATTGTTTAAACTGAGTTGTTTCACTGTGAGCGAGTACCTAAGCTAAAACGATTAAAAACTCAAGCGATTTAATAGCTAAGGTTTTTTTTAATCTGAGATTTGTATCAAAATTAGTACAACAAAACAAATGTACAGTATACATATATCTAATTACTATTATAAAAGCCAAAAAAGTTGCTTAAAAATATAGCCTTAGTCTATCCCAAAATTTAAACTTTTTTTTTATTTTTACAAAATTTAAACGATACTTTCTTAAAATCTGTTAAGCCGTTTGGGCAGTAGTATTTGTCAAAGAATGAGACATACATACGATCGATAAAAAATACCCTTTGGAGGGTAAAATATGTTGAATACCTTTTATAAGTCATAAACATCTATTACATGTATTTTTGTTTATATTTATTATAGGTGAATTACGTTAACGACAGCCGGAGGACTCAAAAAAAACCAAAGTTACTTTAAACTAATTTATTAAACTAATTAAATTACAATTTAAGATTATAGTGGTCGATGTGAGATCCAGCTATATAATGACAAATAATTCTAATTATAATTCAAATGAAAATTATTAAATGCTGATGTCGCGTCAGCTACATCTAAATTGAGGGCGCGCGTGGAGTTAACACGCGCTGCAGCGTCGGCGGTCTTCATCTAGGTCGCGCATGTAACACCTCCACCCCCAGAGCAGCAACTATTTGAGTACCTTGACCGAAAATGTTGCTGGTACGGCCTCCTGGGTTCTGGATCCTTCAGGAGTAGCATAGGTGTGAGCCTCGTCCTTTTTGGGTTCTGGTTTCTTTTCAGAGGTAGCGGTAGTGCGGTTCACATAGCGGCGAATTATTATAACTGCGGTGACTGCGAGTACCCCAAATATAATAGTGTAGAAGGGTAGCGTCGTATGGTATAGTGAAGAATTTGTGTTGTCCAAGGTGAGTGGCTTCTGAAGAAATATCCTGTCTTCTAATTTATGTAGACTTTTCAGGTTGACGGAGTTAAGAGTTATTTGGTTCATATTACTATCGTCTACGGAAATGTGATGATTGGGGATCTCCGTAATTTTCAGTGGCTGTCCTTTTACTTCATCGTTGATGTTAATGATTGTGATAGATTCTGTACGCAGGGAACATTCATATGGAATAGTGGCGAGATAACTTCCAGAAAGAGATAAGTATTCTTCACGGCCACACTTTAAATCCACTTTCGTAGGTTGTGGGAAGAAAAGAGTGTAGTGTTGTCCGTCCAACTGCTCCATGGCCTCCTTGGTGACTGTAATTTTTGTAGGACTGCAGGATTTATCTATCAGCTGGTGCGTAATGATGCTCTGGATACAATCAGTGTGCTCTCTTAAGAGATGGTTAATATTTTCTTCACAGAGAAGGTGGTGACCGAACTTCGGGCATTCAGCCTCCATGTACATGAATGCTTTTCCATCGGTTGCCATGAAAGGATACGGAGGTAAAAAGGTTTGTAAGAACTTGTTAGGAACGATGGAAAGGCGAAATAATTCGTAAGTGTCCGGGGATATAATCGGAAATTTAAATATTAATACTAATCGTTTATCAACGAAATAACTACCAGGTTTAATGACGTTATAATACTCTCTTAAATCAGCATCTAATATCTCATTACTACTATAAATTTTCCTAAGTTTAGTTAACATATGTTCTAAGTTATCTATACTTATCATACTATGATGAGTGCTCGATGCACGAATAAATGCTAAAATATTTTCTAGTTTAATTATTTCTAAATATAAATCCTCAGCGTTTTCACTGATAATAGCTAAGAGTTGTGCAAATTTGGCATACTTAACTTCGTAAATGTAATTTTTATCTAAAAGTAATTTAAATGTTTCATTTAACTTCTGTTGGTTCTCCACTAAGATGTCAATCAATTGTGAATGTTGAACCATCCAGGCTTTATTAAGGCTAACATGATTATTGAACTCAGATAACAATCTTTGCTCGTTATTCTCTAATATTTCTATTGCGCTGTTATATTTTTCGGCATCCGAATGATCCAAGTTACCAGTTACACTCTTAATTAATGATCCTAATCCATCGAAAATACCTCTTTTTGTGCGGTTAGGTTCTAAGCTTTTTAGTTGGGATCTTATCTTTATAAGTTTGGAGGTCAAATAGTCAATTTGAAGTTCATATATGGGTAGGGTGTTGTTGTCTAATTCAGTCTTAAAATAGTTCAATTGGTTGTCAATAGAGTTAAGTTGGTTTTCCAAGTCTGAGAGCTGTATATACTGTGCAAAAGAATGGTAATGGGTAATAATTTTAGTTTGTCCAAGGTTAAAGGGTAGTAGTCCAGGTCCATTGTCAAGTGGTTCCAGTCTTATCTCGAGCGCCATCGTCAGGTGAGCTAACAGTACCAGTCGAAACCTGTAACAATTTTATTTGGGTTTCTTAGGCGCACGTTTAAGGCGGGATTTAGCGATGGGTCCTTTCTTTTTTGAGGTATATATGTGAATAGGGAGGTCGGCAAGGACGGTATCCTGTGTATATCGTGGTGCTAGTTTCTGTCTATTAGCTAATGGGTTTTTAATAAATACTTGTTGGTCAGGTGAGTATTCTATTTCGGGTTCGCGGTTCTTATTTCGGTTATTCATTAATTGGTTACGGTCAGCTGTGGTAGACTCGTTTATCAAGTCGTATACAGTCTTCATTTGTTCACGATGAGTTAAGATATACTGTTGCATTAAGTGCTCGGTAATGTCAATGTCCAGTGGGTCTCTAGGGTCAAAATGTCCTCTTATTATGTCGTGGGGTCTGCATTTAGTAAAGCTGTGTACTGAACTATTATATGCTAATATCGCATAAGGCATCTGATTAATTGTCGGTTCGTCCTTTTGTCTAAGTCGTAATATACGTAAATGCTCTAATAACGTCGAATGAAATCGTTCTATGATTCCATTATCATTAGGTGAATTAGGCAATGTTCGGTGGTGGTTAATTTTGTGAAGTCTTATAAATTCGGCGAAAAGTTGATTTGTGAATTCGGTTCCATTGTCGGTCACTATAGTCAGGGGTAGTCCGTGATGTGTACAGTAGGTCAATAATCCTTGTAAGATACTGAGGGCTGTACCGTCACGTAAATGATAGGCTTGTCCGTATTTTGAAAAGGAATCTACGAAGGTCAAATATTTCTCATTCTGTGCAGTGAATAAATCCATATGTACTATCTCAAAGGGTCTAGTTGCGGGTGGTACGATATTAAATTGTGGTTTGATAGGGTTTCTGTCATATTTAGTCTGTCCGCATATTGTACATTCGTTTATGTATTTGGTTATTTCTTCCTTCATTTTAGGCCAGTAATAACGACGGGAGAGGGACAAATAGCATTCATTAATGCCTCGATGGTTAGTCTTTCCCTCGTGATAGTGTTTTATTATCTCCTGTTGTCTTAGATATTCCTTTACGTCTTCTAGCTCAGTTTTAGCTAAAACTAAGTTCATAGACGAGTTTCTAAAGTTCCTCTGAAGGATTGGAATAACAGAATACATCCCTAGTGGTGGTGTGATTTTAAGGGCGGTCTTTATTTTGGGGTTAACGTATTCTTTAATTGCATTGACAACGTCTTGTTCTAAAGTCGACTCGGAGATTTGGATGTGGGTTCGTGTGTGCGTGTCAAAAGGTTTTGTAACTGTTGTCCGTCGTTTAATGTCACCTACGATTGTCAAGCAAATTTGTCTGTGGAATTTATTTAAGGGTTCGTCTGTGATGGGGATCTCTAAAATAGGGTCTTCATTGGATGTGTGTATGGTGGCTGTTGAAGATCCAGGGGGTTCAGGTCTCGTGGATAGATCGATTCCACATTCTCTAAGGAGGGATTCTATTTCCTCGTTATTAATCTGAACTCGGGATAGGGCGTCTGCGTTGGTGTTACATTTTCCTTTTTTGTAAATGATAGTGTAGTCGTATTCGCTCAGTTTAAGTCGCCATCGTGTCAGTCTAGAGTTCGGTTCTTTCAGGTTCATTATCCATTGGAGGGGTTTGTGGTCAGTCAAAATTTTAAATTTTCGTCCAAACAAATAGGGTCTGAAATACTTAGTCGCCCATACTATGGCTAAAAGTTCTTTCTCGATAGTGCTGTAGTTCATTTCACTATCGTTTAAGGTTCTAGAAGCATAGCAGATGGGTTTGTCTGAACCTATAGTACCTTGTGAAAGTACGGCTCCTATCGCTACGTTAGAAGCGTCTGTCGTTAAGATAAAGTCCTTTGTAAAGTCGGGATATTGGAGAATGGGGTCGTTAGTCAGTAAAGTCTTACATCTCTCAAAACAGTTAATGTATTCTGAGTCTAAAGTTATTTTATTTGATTTTTTTAAGCATTTAGTCATTGGTTTTGTCAGTCGTGCAAAGTCCGGTATAAATTTCCTATAATAGCCTAAAAGTCCTAAAAATTGTTTTATTTCTTTACTTGTCTTAGGTATTGGGTAATTTTGAATGGACTTAATTTTATCAGGGTTCGGTTTGATGCCTTCTCTAGTAATTACATGTCCAAGATAGGCTGTTTCTAATTTTAGAAATTCAGATTTATCCATCTGAATCTTAAAATTAGATTCTCGAAGTCTACTGAAAACCTTCTCGAGATTCAACATGTGTTCTTGTAGAGAAGTACTGAAAACTATGATGTCATCTAAATAAACCAAACATATTTCATTTTGAAGTCCTCTGAGTACATTGTCCATGACTCGTTGGAACGTCGATGGAGAATTTTTAAGTCCCATGGGCATGCGTAAGAACTCAAAGTGCCCATGTTCGACATTGAACGCGGTCTTAGGGATGTCGTCGGGGTTCATTTCGACCTGATAAAAACCTGAGGCTAAGTCCAAAGTTGTAAAATATTGACACCTACCAAGTTTGTCTAAGACGTCTGAAATATTAGGGATGGGGTATTTATCGTCAATAGTCTTGTCGTTAAGTTTTCGAAAGTCGACTACCAGTCTCCACTTTTGTTTGCCGGAAGCGTCCGCTTTCTTGGGTACTACCCAAATAGGCGAGCTCCAAGCAGAGTCCGAAGGTCGTATTATGCCTTGTTGTAACATTTTTTCTATCTGGTCTCTAACTTCTTGTCGGTGTACGAAAGGGTAGCGATAACTTTTGGTATATACTGGGATTTCGTCATGGGTCCTAATATTGTGTTTGATTTTGTTGGTAAATGTCAGGGGTTCTCCTTCTATATAAAATACGTCGGCATACTGTGCACACAAGGTCTTTAAGTTAGCTTGTTCTTCGGGGTTTAGGTGGTCAGTTCGAAGTCGGGCTAGTACGTCATTAACGCGTCATTAATTGCAAATTCAGTTAACAAAAGGTTATGTTTTAAATCTATTTTACAATTTTCTAACAAATCTAAGCCAATTAATCCGTCGAAATAGTTATGAAATTTATATATGAATAATTTAATATTTTTCTGGCTATTGAATTCCGGAAAACTAGGTATAGTAATTGAATGTTCATGCGTACTTGTCACACGCGAATTAGTGACTTCAAAAGGATCAAAGTTTCTTTGTATGTGTGAGAAAAAAGTAATTACGGCTTCAGGGCTTATAAAGGACTGGTTTGCACCGGTATCTACAAGGAATTTAAGAGGTGGATTGTGGAACTGAATATATGGTAATTCTTTTTTTGATTGCAAATTAAGTTCTATTCTGGTGTGGTTTCGCAGTGGTCCTTGGGAAAATCCTTCTCGGGTTTTCTGTTAGAGGGTTGCGGCGGTTCTTTAGAGTGCATGGGACGTGAGCCCTGACTCTCACAGTACTGAGGGTAATTTTCGTAGTGGTAGTCTGGTACAGCGTGGTAGTCATAATAATTATTATAGTCAGGTTCTGTATAGTCGGTCTGATAGTTATAATAATAGTCATAATAATCATAATTATAGTCATCGTAGTCATAACTCTCATTAAAGTTCATTTCTCTTGTCTTAAAGTAGTTAGATGGAGGGGGATTGCCAAATCTTTGCCAATCGTGACCAGAGATTCGCGGGGGTAACGGCTTAGGTGTAAAATGACTAACTCCGCTCATAGGTTTTGGTTCTGTAGCCTGAGGGGCGTTCCTGGGAGGAAGTCTAAATCCACTATTATTATAGTTTGGAGGGGGAGCTCTGAACATTTGCTGCGTACGAGTGGGCTGCATAAACATACGCTGCGGGGGTTGGTTAGATTGAGGAGGGGGACGCCAATGCTGGGGTGCATTAACAGGCGTGGGGGCAGGCCTCTGCCAGCTTGGTCCGGGAGAATTTAAATTAGGCACAGAATAATTGTTAAAATACGGTACTTTTGGTGTTGGTTGTGGTGTGATAGGTGGACGCCGGTCCGAGGAAGAGCTATTGCGATTCTGAAGATACATCACGTTAAGTTCCTCTTGGACAAATTCCAGAGCCTTCTCTATAGTTTCGGGTCTCATACACCGTATACGGGACCCGAGAGGTTCTTTCAAACCTCTGACATACGCCTGCTTGGTTAATTTACGATAAAGGTTTCGCTTGGCCTCAATGGTTGTAGCCACAGACTCATGCAAAGAAACGTATGTCATAATTGTACTAAAAAGGGTCTGGCATCTGTCATAAAACTCTTGAGGGGTGTCGTTACCTTGAGTCGCTAGAGATAGATCATTGTAGAGGGCAGTTTCATCCCTCTGGTCGGCAAAGTTATTAATTAAGGCCTCTCTAATACCTAGCCAACTATCGGGAATGCCGTTGGAATTAATTGTACGAGCTGCGGCGCCCGTAATTTTATTTAAGATGCCATTTATTAAACATAAATTCGTCAACTCGTAGCCTGGATCATTTTTAATATATTGTAGTACTAATTGGTCACAAAATCTTATAAATCGTGTGAGAATATTAGGATTGCCGTCAAAATCTGGGACTGAGCGTAAAGCCTTAAAAATCGTATCTGGGTCCATATTTAAATTAATTATCGTACTATCTAAATATAAGCTAGAACAATTTAAATCTACGCTACAGTTTAATGAATCTGAATTATTAGAATCCGAATCTAATGTATCCAAATTTCTATTATAATCTAAAGCACTATTTCTATGAATCTGTCTTGAAGAGACAGATTCTTCCCCGAGTTTTCTTAGATGGAAAATGGTGGGAAGGGATAGACAACACGAAAAGAAAATGCAATTCAAAGCACTTACATGTGTCTTCTCTGGTCTTTTTCGGCGCTGATTTCTGAGTGCGGCCTCGGCTGAACGTACGATGTTCGGGATACCTCGACGAAACACTTGATAGTGTACGCAGCTGGTCCTCTTCTGTCCGATTTCTTGGTCTTCTAGAGCCTAACCACTGCTTCGAAGTATCCTACCGACTGCGCCAATTACGTTAACGACAGCCGGAGGACTCAAAAAAAACCAAAGTTACTTTAAACTAATTTATTAAACTAATTAAATTACAATTTAAGATTATAGTGGTCGATGTGAGATCCAGCTATATAATGACAAATAATTCTAATTATAATTCAAATGAAAATTATTAAATGCTGATGTCGCGTCAGCTACATCTAAATTGAGGGCGCGCGTGGAGTTAACACGCGCTGCAGCGTCGGCGGTCTTCATCTAGGTCGCGCATGTAACAGGTGTGTAAATGTTTTCAATAAGTTCTTATTTAAATTTATAGTTTATTTTTTTTACTTTTTTTTAGTAATTGTAATTATAAATGTAATTGTAAATAATACATAGGGTCTGAATACATTACATAAAACTAGCTACAATATTACTAGTTCATAAATAATCAATTCTTCGACCAACTATGTAGTTAACCACACAGTGGTCTAACAAGTTCTTATAGTTTGATTAATGGTTGCCATCGCTACGGGTTACCGGGCTTTTTTTAAGCTTTTGTTCCCAAGACCATAATTATTGTACTAAGCTTTTCTTTAAGACTATGAATTGTTTGTAAGTCTTATGGTTATAGATGACTTTTGGCTCTTTTTTCGTCTGTTACACATTTATGGACTATTCAAGAATTTTTGAGCTACTTAAAAATAGAAATAATATTAAAGTGTGTGTAAAATTATATTAACCAAATGCTGGTGAGATTCTAAGAGCGTTTCATTTTTTATTCTTCATGTGGAACATTAAAACATTGCCCATTGGAACATTAAAACATTGTATGTATATCATTCTTTGACACGCTCTACAAGCTATGGCTAGACAGATTTTGAGACGTGAGACGTGGTTGGATTCGTCGACATTTATCCATCCATTTAATACATGAAAACTGTTTCATATACTAAAAAAATGTCGCGAGCGGATTTACTAAAAAATTAAAAAATGTTTAGTTTGCGAATGTGTGAAAGAAATGTATTTTCTTACAAATGAGACTTTTCTTTTAGTTTTTCATATTAGCTTACAGATTTTGACCCTCATAAGCGACACTATCAGGTGGACTGCACACTTCTTCACTTTAGTAACAGACCGTATTTATGTTTTGTAGTATGGTATTACTTCAATGTTCTAACAAAGATTTGTGCAACCGTTTTGAAAGAACAGTAGTGTCGTTGTCTTAAGTGATAAGGAATGATGTCAAGATTGATAAGTACCTCCAACCTGGAGGTTTCTCAACTAGTACGCAACATTGTATGTTGTTTACATTGTGTCACCAACATTTGATGGTTGGACGGTTAGTTTTGAATGTGTTAAACTATGGGTCGCGAAATATTACTATTACAAGTTGTGACTTGCTCTTAGAATGTATAGGTCAAATATTGCTAAATTTTAACTACTTCAACTTAACCGATCGTCGTCATCGTCAACCCATTACTGTTCTACTGGGCACGGGTCTCCTCTCAGAATGAGAAGGATTAGGCCAAAGTCCACCGCGCTGGTCATGTGCGTATTGCTAGACTTCACATACCATTGATTTTTTTTTAAGATCTCTCAGGTATGCAGGTTTTGTTCCGATGTTTTCCTTCACCGTTAGCGCCTCATAATTAATTTCTAAATGACCGACCGATTTTACTGAATTTACTAAAATAATTATATTTACTAAAATAATTATATAGCTAATACATACTTTTGAGTATCTTTAGCGCACAAAGCCGAGTAATTTTTTCTTAATGTTACTAAATTTAAGCGTTGTATTTATAAGGAAGTCGTATTGCATTAAAGGACGAAAAAGCGGAAGAGGTAGTTAATATAATTTCTTGTCAATAAATTGCTTAATTGTTTCATTATCATTATTCACATTTACTTAACAAACTGTGTCCATGGCACTATATCTCTATTTTATGACTTTCTGAAGAATGAGGTTCCAATCATCAATTAGATTATATTCTATACCCTTAGTATGAGTTTTTACGTTTGTACAGAAACAGGCACTGTATTTTTTTTTTCGAATTGTTTAGTTACTGGTGGCCCTAGCGGCCTGCACAGCTTCACCGCGTTTTGGTGGCGAGCCTAAAGCTCAGCCGGGACAAGAAGACTATGGGCTGAAAGGGAGGGATAGCTTTGGTCCAGCTAGTGCCGGAGTTCTGACCATCGCCTCTTGTCATATAGGAATTGCTGCTGACCTAAGGGCACCTCCTGAGAGGTACGGACCTCAACAGCCACTGTTTACGGTTTTGCCCATACATATATTTGCAATTAGCGCCTCCGTGGACTGTATAGGAACTAAAGTTTCGCAGTATGAGTTTCAAAAACGGAACGTCATGTTCAGTTTAATCGTTCATGGTACGTGAAAAATGTGCACGCAATTCCAATCAGAGTATTCTTTGAACGCTATGACAGGAGTCCTAAATAAAAGGGCAAAAAGACTTTTCATTCAATTTCGGCTATTGATTGGCAATGGTGTTGGTATATAGGCAACAGTGACTCATAATTCAGGGTAGTTCATTTGCCTTATCGTTGTTTAATAAAGATATTCGAAATGGATTCCGGGTTTGATCCCCGGCTAGACAGATATCTAATTAATAAATTTAGATATCTAAATAAAACATTTAGATTTCTGTTTTGGATCTGCGTGTTTGGGTATTTCTCTTTGTGTTTGTGCATAGAACACATGATAAAGAAAAAATCTAGGGCAAAGTAGGTATATAGAAGGGGTTACGTTTTTTTACATAGCCTCAAGCCTTGCTTAGTAAAATTAACTATCAAAAAAAGGGCCGGTACTTCCAGAGATAAGGGCGTACAAACATTTTTAAGCTTTATTGTATTGGTATAGGTTAATATTTGTGAAACTACTTCTAAAATGTTAGACAATATTCATACAAGATTGATAAGTACCCCAGCGTCTCACAATGTTTGCTTTATTCCGAGGCAGATATGAGGCAAGTTTTATCGGATTTCGCCAGCGGATGTGACTGAACAAACAGGAGGAAACACCTTTCCAATTATGTGGTTAGGTTATTTGGAGTATTTTGTTGAGGATGTTGGGACATGTAGCTAGGAAGTCGAAGCAATGTTTAATAGATTATATGCACGAAGGTACCCAAATATTAGCAAATACTTATTGGCTATTATTATAATAATTACTATCAACCATTAAGTAATGTAGGTACATTTTTAAACTATTGTGCCTATTTGTAATTTTGTTTAACTGTAATTCCCTAGTGATTATTTGTATAATTTTAGGCACTCTTGTTAATTCAAAATACTTGATGTATTTTCATTTAAGAGGTGACGTTAGATTCGTCTTGGTACAAGTGACACTGCAATCAAATTAATATAAATCCAAAATATTGTTTAAGCAGTCAGATTGTCCATCTTTGAGATCACGTGACTTGTTGAAAATATAATTTAAGTAGCAACAGCATGTATTTTACTTTATAGTATGTGGTCATTGCTATCCTTGAACATGTGTCAATTTCACACAGTATTTTAGTCCTACTTTAGTGTGGCCAGCTATTTCCCCGATAATTAAGATATAATATAGGAGACAAGTATACAAAAGTTTCTCTCACATCTGTCAAATAAGAACACAGTTGCGCGTGATATATACATAAGGCATAAATAGGCGTTGCATCGATACCACCAGGGTTGAACTACAGAAGATTATTTTAAAATTAAATAAAATTATCAATTTAAATATTAATCATTCGTTACGCAATTTAGCAATTTGGTCCATAACGTCATGTTTCAGCACCCATATGTTCCATTTACCTCACCTCCGAGAAAGCGCAGTCATCTGCCCTTCTACAGATGATTGACGTACAAATTATAAAAATAATTTTCAAAAAGCAATTACGATTCTTCTTATTCCGTCGAACAATGCAATGCGAATAATGTACCCCCATTTTATTATGATGATTCAACTATTGGTGTCCAACGTAACTCGACCTCCCCCACAGTTTTCTGTGTAACAATTTATAGGGTATTTGGTGTAATTGTATTGAGGTTGATAGGTCTATGTATGCTGGTGACCTCCATCATGTGATATCATCGGTATATCCAAGCGACCTTCAGACTTGATCCAGATTCATGGGAACATATAGGTTAATGCGTGTTATTGTGTTTGATATGGTTCTTATTGTTGATTTAGAATGTAATGGTTTCGTAAATCTTTTTCACAATCGTAACCTCATACCATCTTCTTTTAAATATTTACTTGATAGGGTTTAAATTTTAAACCTAAAATAAAACCCTTGTTGCCGTTTATATCAAAAATCTCTCCAAACGTACAGTTAAAATTTGTGCCTCTAATTTCATACAAGAAAGACGAAATATTTTGAAAAAGTTAAATTAGCAGACGTTTCATATGGTTAAAATATGAGTTCTTATGTGTTATTTAAAAATACTTTTGCCAGCATCAAATCTGTATTTTGCATGCCTACAGTGCTGCCCTTGATAAATACAGTAATTTTAATAATATAATTATGTCGACGATGTTTTAAATCAAAAACGTCTATTGTACTCCACAGAGTACTACAATTAATACTATTACACTACAATTAAAGTCTAAGAATAAGATAAGTAGTGGTTTTTAGATTGAATAGGATTTTCCTTGATACTATTATCTCTTCGTAGATGAGATGATGCTATTATAAGATAAAGCACGCCACTGTACTCCACTTCACACTTCTCGAGTTGATTATAGTACTTTATCTTCTTACATTGATGATTTTTTTTTATATTATAGGAGTAGCAGACGAGCATGTAGTCCACCTAATGGTAAGTAGCTACTGCCGCCCATGGACATCTGTAATCAACCCTAGATAGGATTAGATATTCCTACCTGAGGTCAGCCACAAATGCGCTGCTACCCCTGAGGACTAAGCTGGAACGCCTCGGAAAAGTCTGTCTCCCTTACCACACCCTTCAAACCGGAACACTACAGCGCCTAACACTGCTGTTATTAGGTAGAAATAGGTGTGGCGGTGGTGTCGCCGAAGTCGAACCACAAAGGATTCTACCACCTTCGAAAGATAGATGATAGATGTTGTGATGCTGTCAATGTCATCCTCTCATTATCATCCTTAAGAATAGCGTTGCAGAATTAAAGCTTCTAACTTTGTCGAGGTACTACGAAATGGCTTAAAAATATCGAATTAATTTTAAATAACATATTTAAGACACTTGTTACAAGGCCGAAACTGGTGAAATAAATAAGTTATATTTATTTTGTATAGACCTAGAGTATTTACAAATTGTTTGGCTTATTTATATTATAATTCGAAGGTGGTAGAACCCATTGTGGTTCGACTCCGTCGGCATCACCGCCACACCTATTTCTGCCTAATAACAGCAGTGTTAGGTGCTGCTGTGTTCCGGTTTGAAGGGTGTGGTAAGGGAGACATACTTTTCCGAGGCGTTCCAGCTTAGTCCTTAGGGGTAGCGGCGCATCTGTGGCCGACCTTAAAACACAAAAAAAAAACATGTTAATTACAATGTTAATTTTGTTAATTCATGACAAATGTTTAAAAAATTCAACTAATTTTTATCAAAAATTATCTCCATTGTACCGACTAGATACAGTAGGTTTAAAGTTTTATTTAATAGTATTAATTAAATAATTGATAAGCTTAACAAAGAGTAGTTAAATAATTGACGCACGTAATTGTGGTACAATTTGTGTGAACCAAGGACCATGTCCCACATACCCAGTTGCGTAATATCAGCAATTTGTCCCAATCTATCTGATAGTACCAGCCTCATTACTTTATTGAGTGTAATACAAAAATAATTTAGCATCTAATGACTTGTATCATCTACGGGAATGGACTGAAAATTTTGGATTATTACAAAAAGTAATAAATAGATATGTCTTTTATCAATGTTAAGATCTCGTTCTAAGGCAACCAATAACTCAGTATTGTCCTACTGCTGGGCACGGGTCTCCTCTCAGAATGAGAAGGATTAGGCCATAGTCCACCGCGCTGGCCAAGTGCGTATTGATAGACTTCACATACCTTTGAGATTATTTTATATAAATTTCTCAGGTTTTCAGGTTTCTTCGCGATGTTGTGCTTGGCAGTTTAAGCAAGTGATTACTAATTTCTATTACGCACATAACTTTGAAAAATCACTTAGCAATATCAGAAATCTATATCAGAATAGCCTATATCAGAAAAAATACCAATTTATTGCCTCAGTGAAGACATTTGTCTATGTAAAGTCTCGTTTAGCATTGTGTTTACACATATGTTAAATATTATTATATTTCGGTCCGATGTATAATAGTAAAATCTGCCGAATTATTGCTGTAAATTCGTGGCCAAATAAGTAAGCAATTTTCGATATCAGCTTCCACAGAGAAGATAATAATGATAACAGTTTTGAAATTACACAAAAAATAAACAAACTATTACTATAAGTTACTTATTATTTACTTTAAAATTTCAGACACTATTGTTATTTACGATCTTTTGTTTAGCTTCTATATCAGGTAAGTTGAAATAGATTTCGTAGAGAATAAACCAACCAATATTTTACCACACCGCAGTGAAACAACTCGGTTACAAAGATAGATCTAAATTACCTTGCAGCGGTAAATGATGTAACCTAAATGATGAAACCACAGCGCTAACTTAAATGACCAATTCCGACGAATTGTGGTGTGTACTGTGTACGCCATTACGCGTGCAATTTGTTTGTTTGTGGTAAATGTTTGTAACACAAGAATGTTCGTGCGGTATTGCATGTAGTCGCAATAATTGTCATTGATAAGAATATTTATCAAATATCTATTTTTTTTATAATATAGGAGTAGCAGGCGAGCATGCAGTCCACCTGACGGTAAGTGGCTACTGCCGCCCATGGACATCTGTAATCAACCCCAGATAGGATTAGATATTTCTACCTGAGGTCGGCCACAGATGCGCCGCTACCCCTGAGGACTAAGCTGGAATGCCTCGTAAAAGTATGTCTCCTTTACCACACCGTTCAAAACGGAACACAGCAGCGCCTAACACTGCTGTTATTAGGCAGAAATTGGTGTGGCGCCGCCGGAGTCGAACCACAAAGGGTTCTACCACCTTCAATAAAGAATGAAGTAATATTGTTACATAATTTGGATGTTTTTATGTAAACTATGTAGGTTATTTTTATGTAAAAATAACGATAATTGTTGCAGTAATCGATATTTATAAATATCATATCGAGCTTTTGATAAATCAGATCGGTAGATTTCGTCTTTGTAAAGCGTCATAGGTATCTGTTACTTCTTTCGTGTTCAAAATATATAATATAGAGTTCTAAACGAAATTATATGGCGACTTTTATGATAAACAGTAATTTCAGTACCTGGTTATTACAACTCTTAATAGATTTCGGAATTAGTATTTCTAAATCGAAGGTAATTATAGCCATTGAGTAGCTTAATATAATATTTATAGTCTGCTACTACTATTTAATGCTTCATCTATTTTAGCCTCATATCTGTTCTTAAAGGCTAACCTTAATTAGATTTACTTTTCAGTAATATTTCACTCATATTCCAATTAATTTTATAGGCGCCATTAATACAGACGAATGTCATTTGTCTTTTTGTTCAACTAGCATTTACTTGATCCTGTGACTCCACCACCACCACACTTTGCTCTTCTATTGTGTACTCTATTTATTATAATATAGAGTGGGGTTTAACTTGTCTATGTCTGTAGTCAGTTTCAGCGATGTAATACTCAACAATTGCTTGATTACAACAATTAATGACAATTAAATGGAATTCGTGCGGCTTCCTAATGATATTTTGGATGTTTGTGGGCTCTTGGGCTTCTACAGACACTGTTTAAGTACCTTTATAACTGTTGAATATGTTTTGATAGATACTATGATGTAATTGTCGACCTGGGTGGAGGGTCATCATACTGGCCTGACATGCAGAGGGCCCAGATTCGAGTCTCGGCTAGAAAGATATCGGAATTATGAATTTAGATTTCTGTTTTTGGGTCTGGGTGTTTGTGTATTCGTCTTTTTGTGTGTCCATGGCACACATGACACAGGAAATCATAGTGTGGGATTGAGAATGTACAAAGCGCCTTATATTTTTGTTAAAAAAGTTATGTAAAAGAGGAATTTCTTTTTAATTACGAAACTGTGTTCCAAATTTCAAAATAGTCTCAATTTTAAAACGGAAACCAAAGTTTAGTAGAATAAATATTGTATCTAAAGTGGAAAGCAGGTTTCAAACTACAGGAAGTTCAATCTATATCTATGAATAGGTATGTCTGTCTGTACCAACCAAACTCATTAGCGTGTTATCACGTACAATTTCCAAAGAGCTCTGTACGTTTGGTTGAGAAATTTTTATTGGATGTACTCATAGCATGCAATGACGTCACTTGAATAATAATTGTTGAAGATGATGCGTTGTAGATAAGAAGCAAATGTAACCGGATATCAGGATTTACGGGAAGAGAAAGTTAGAACATTGCGATATTATTTTAAAAAGTAGTATGGAAAACAACCGCATAGATCGTATCACGTCCATTATCAATAATCAATCTATCCAATTTTTTGATTAGGAAAGTTTGACGTTTGACAATTTCCGTGTACTAGAAATCATCAAAATCGATCTTTAGTAGGTAAATTTTAGATTGATAACGGAGTTTATAAAGAAACCTTTTTGAGACCTACCACCGCCTCGCAAAGTGCTTCGTTTACGAAGAAGCGACGAAAGTCCTTACATAAATCTACTGAATTTACAATTCCTATGGTAGCTTATATTAAAGTATTTTGCTAATGGTAAAGTAGAAAGACTTTTACGAAGTATTCAACCTCAAAGACAGCGAGGCATTCGTGATAGAATTCATGTATGAAATATGAAAAGACTTACATTCCTCTATAAGTACCGGTAAATATTTACTTACATCAGACGAAGTACATGTCTGTTTATTTGACATAATATAAACATTCAGGTCAATGGGACTTAGGTATGACCTATAAGCACGTCCTCAGGCATTCCGCGGAAGAAATGCACGTAACAGACTATATTTAGACTGTCTCGTGTCACGTTTAGATGACGGGTTCCTATGACCTTGTAATTAGTCTTATTCTTAGAATGATGAATTATTTAAGGTCTGGGTACTATCGGTATTTTTAATTAGTTTCGTAAACGGCTAGAACAACATTCCATAAAAAAATTGAGAGAATAGTTTCGATAAAAATGCGAAGAATTTTTGAATATGATGCGATTTTTTTTCAATATTTTATAAGATTTGTATAACGTTTCGTGTTGATCAATTACAATCATTGCATTAAAAACTTTGATCTACTAACTATGGGTTTCATATTAGTGTCTTAGAGAGAGTTCAAATAACAAGAATAACAACGCACTAAGAAACTCCATATTTTAATGTATGTTTTTGGCTTTTTTTTATCTAAAACTAGCTGACCCGGCAAACGTTGTGTTGCCATATAAATAAAAAAAAAGTTAACAAAAAAGTTAAAGTGAACAATCCTTATCACTTAGGGATATGAAAAATAGACAGTAGCCAATTCTCAGACCTACTGAATATGCATATAAAATTTGGTGAAAATCGGTAAAGCCCTTTCCGAGGAGTACGGTAACTAACATTGTGACACGAGAATTGTATATATAAGATTAACATTATTCATAATATAAAGACAAACGTAATATAAAGATGTCATATAAAGAATAAATAATTTCTTAAAGATTTAAGGCGCATATACAAAATTAGAACCGTTCAATTTTCACTTCCACAGAATTAACCCGTTTAACCAACCTCATTTCCATACCAAATGATTCGAATACCGTCTTATAAATAACCGGGAACCTAGACATAAGCTTCCTAGATCTGTTTCAACTGTTGAATAATGTTTACAGTTAAGGCGAGTTCGCACTGCGGTGTGTTTTCGCGTAAGTGTGCCAATGGCTTAAGATTCGAAGATTTAACGTACATTTGATTGTTTTATGAAACTGAAGTAACTCGCTGTGCTCTAGTGGAGTGGAGTGAAGGATGTTATAAGGCAGGAAGTTGCTCGATGCATTCCAACTAAGTCTTCTGAATCACACCCTATCATTAGCTGACCTAAGTAGAAGTCCTATTTTATTTGGAATTGATTACAAATACCCATGGAAGACAATGACCTCTATCATTAAGGGTCACATGCTCGATTGCTTCTCCAATTTAAAAAAAATATTAAGTAAAAAATGGTCCTTTTGCTGGGCACGTATCTTCTGTTATATTGAAAGGCAATAAATTCTAATACTTTAATACGTAAGACGACGACGATGATATTATACTGAGAATCGTTTGAGGACAATATCAGTAACCTAAATAGGATCGACTTAACATACAGTAGGGCGGAACAGACGGTATACAGACAGTTATTATGCAAATACGATGTTTGTACGAGATAGTGACGCAACTCGGCGATACGTGACGACGTGTGGAGAGTCCTAATTTACATTGTTTTACCTGTAAGCTGTGGTTTAATAGCTCTGTGTACCTTTAGTATCATACATGGGTTCGGGTGAATTCGAATTTTAACCGAATTTCTCGAAAGCATGACGTCATCTTCATTACCCATTTAGGTCCTACTCCCATTCAGGTTTATATCATAGTTAGGGTTGCCAAAATTCAGACTCTCTTGAGAAATCTCAGGAATACAGGATTTTTCGCTGTTTCTATTCGTTTAAGCTTTCGATCACTAATAAAAAGTAGATCGAAGGTTTAAGCACGAAAATATTTAGATCTAAAAGACATATACGGAACTCCTAATAAATCGAGGTGTTTGTTTGAAATTTAAGCCTAAAGCGTGAGAGTTATCTCTGTTATACCCATAGACTTAGATTTTTTTCTATGTCAATGATTCTACCACATTATTTATATTATGACTATTATTATATTATGACCTATTTTGTGATCCGATTTGAAAAGTTTATAAGATTTTACAAGCTTATTTCAGGATAAATAGAGAACTTTAGCCAAACATGACATAATGAGGTTACCGAAATTACGAGTTAGATTTGGTCCATTTTATAATTTAGCAGGACTATTCTTGATCTCTGAGAGTTATTAGACAAGGACGATTTGTGTTGATGTTTCTGACAAACTTTATAATGCTCCATCAAAAAGAATAGCTATGATTTTGTAAACTAATTTTAGGTATATCTGGTTTCTATTTATTTTTATACCTAGTTATATTTATTTATATTTTTAGATTAGTGTATAAAACGTTATGTTATGTTATACAAAACCAATATAGTCTCAAAATATATTCATCGACTATAAAAATAGACCTAAGTATTACCACTTTAAAAACAAGTCATTACAAAAACGGTCGGTCATACACTCATAAGTAATTTTCGTAAAAGCCTTATCGTGGTAAGATAATCGGATTCCAGTAGAGAAAGTTGATCCTCCGATATCCGAACATATGGTCGTATAAGTCGTGTGGCTTATAGCAGCGGATTACAGCTTAAACTCATGAATGTTTACAAAATTGCCGAATTCATGATTACGAGGTGTGACTTTTGGTAATTTAAGTATCATCTACGTGTAAAGGTTGCGTATTAAACTGGTTCAGTGCAAGTATACTGAGGGTTCCGTAAGACTGCGAAAGATATTTACGGTATAATATACGTATCCATCGCTTTTATACTCTTACAATGTAAACATGAGAACCAATATATACCAGAGGTTCTAAAACTCATCTCGTCTATTGCCTACTTTGAGAGTCAATTGTTTTCTGGAGTCCACAAAAATGCCAATTACTTTTATTATAATATAGGAGTAGCAGACGAGCATGCAGTTCACCTGATGGTAAGTGGCTACTGCCGCCCATGGACATCTGTAATCAACCCCAGATAGGATTAGATATTCCTATCTGAGGTCGGCCACAGATACGCCGCTACCCCGAAGGACTAAGCTGAAACGCCTCGGAAAAGTCCGTCTCCCTTACCACACCCTTCAAACCGGAACACAGCAGCGCCTAACACTGCTGTTATTAGGCAGAAATAGGTGTGGCGGTGGTGCCGCTGGAGTCGAACCACAAAGGGTTCTGCCACCTTCGAAATTACATTCGCAATAATTGATTTATTTTTTAGACGTAATAACTGATATAGGATATTTTACTTTAAAATATTAAAAATTAATCACCTTCTACGGACCCTTTACTGCCTGCTTGTAGGTCTCCAGCGCCTATCGTTTGTTTTGCTGAAAGACGCGTCATTACATACTCATACTTTTTAACTGTTTAAAATAAGCATGACATATAACTGGTAATTATATTAAAAATAAGTAACTATCACAATTTACATGCATCCAACGGCAAGTCATATGTTAAAATCAGTATTTTTTTTGCTGTTGGGAACCAAAGCATGAGTTATACCTAAAAACAAACATAACACACTAATACTCATAAACTCGAAAAACATTAACCTCTGCAGTCGGTTAAAAAGCAAAAATAATTCCATGAACGTCTTAGTCAATTCTTTTTTCCACTGCTTATAATTATCACAAAGTGTATAAGTAGTCAAGATTATTCCATGAACGTATAAGTCAAACCTTTTTTCTAATACTTATAATAAGCACAAAGTGTATACGTAGTCAAGATTATTCCATGAACGTATGTGTCAAACGTTTTCGACTTCTTAAAATAAGCACAAAGTGTATAAGTAGTTAAGACTATTCCATGAACATATAAGTCAAACCACTTTTCGACCGCTTATAATAAGAACAAAGTATATACAGTCAAGATAATTCCATGAACATATAAGTGAAAACATTTTTCGACTGTTTATAATAAGCACAAAATATATAAGTAGCCTATATTGTTCCATGAACGTATATAAGTCAAATGCCTTACGGTCCGGTCGCGCGAGATGCTAATAAGCTCGTGTCGTGGCCCGTTAAGCCTCCAATTAAACGTAATGTAACGGTCCACGTGCGCTTTGCATCCTTGTTTTGTTAAGCTTTGTGCTTTTAAAGCTCCTTAAATATATACCTGGATTGCAATTTAAAGGTAGAAGCTGTTATCATTGCTAAAACTTCTTTTACTTTATACCGATATGATATTTTAACTTTATTCTCAGGGATAGTTTTTAAGGTTAAAGAAGAGGCTTATAGGTATACACGGTATTCACACCCCCACACAAAAAACAACTCTGTGTTATGGGTGCCATGAACACACAAAAACACCCAAACTCCAAATAGAAATCTAAATTTAAAATTTCGGTGTCTGATTGGCAAAACCCTCTGATTGTCAAGCCGGCGACTGCTTCGCCGTCAAGGTGATAGCATTCTTTGTAGTTCGGCTGCAACAACCCGAAATCTATTTCTACACCATAGATTAGTAAAGATTACTCACTCCTAACACTAAAAATGTACCCAGTTTTGAGAATTGAAATAGTTGCGTAAAAAAGTTTTGCCACGTCTCCGTGCTAAAATGTCCTAAAATATTTGAAATAATTATTTATTTATTATGTAAATTACGCAGTATTAGTTATTTATTCGTAAATTTTCTCCAAAAATGTTTTTATTTGTCAAGATTTAAAAAAAGAACTTACTATAATAAGCCATTTGTGGCTTCATTCAATTTCAAGGCGGCGAAGTATCTTTATTCTTTACTAATCCATGTTCTGCACTAATATTATAAAGAGGAAAACTTTTTTTGTATGTTTGGTTGTAATGAATAGGCTCAAAAACTACTGGACCGATTTTAAAAATTCTTTCACTATTCGAAAGCTACATTATCCACGAGTAACATAGGCTATATTTTATATGAAATATATTTGATAAATAGATTTTGAAGCGGTACAAAGTTTGCCGGGTCAGCTAGTCTATTATATAGAAGGAGTATTAAGCGGTGCTGTTTGCTGGTTTAAAGATTACACGTCAGCGAAACCTATTTGGAATGTTCCAAGTTAGTCCTCAAGGACTTGGACTGCAATTTTATCTAGGGTTGATTGACGGCAGTAACTACTTGCCATCAAGCTGGCTACAATATTGTTTGTACTTCAATTTAAAACAGCTAACTAATTTCAATAAATGTATTGGTGGTGCATTTTGAATATTATAATGCCATCATATTCAAATAACATAAAATATTTTTGTTAATTTAACTCTTGTTTACAACTAGCTGTATCAATATTTATAATAACTCAGCGGGGAATCGAATGTTATACCACCGACCACTTGTACTAAGATGTTTTTCGAAAAAACATAATACGAGGCGCATTCTCTTAAGTGCTCTTTATATTTTCTTTGAGGAAACATAGTATAGGAGCTTGTTAAATATTTGTAGTAAATTCGAGTTTTATTTTAAAAAAGTAGACTAATGGAAAGATTTTATATTATAATAACTGTTTTGGTAATAATGAATAATATGATACAAATATATAAAACGATAAAAATATATAAAATGTTCTATATTTTTAAATTTTCTAAATAGACTTAAAATTATACCTAATCACTAATTAGTAATATGTATATCGTCAGTGGAATGGCTTAAAGTCTAACACGAAAAGAAGCCTCTTTCCAGTGACGGTACTATTATATCATGTAAATTTATTAATATTTTTTTTTATAATTCTATTGTCTTATTGCATAAATATATCATAATATATTATATTAGTAGATAATAATATCATCGTGATCTCTTTAACTGATATTTCTCACTCAATATATCACGTGCATGGTGTAAATCACAGCCTACGTCGCCAGCGCCTGTACTAGGAAGTCTATTGAAGAGTTCGACAGCCGCCCACTGTTTAGAAAGCCCTGAAATCCAGAATTGTTTATAATACTTGCTTGACATAAACATGCTTTTATATCTTACTAGCGATTAAACATAGGACAGACACGTATAACAATGTTTTGTGTGGACCTTCTTTCATGTATTGCAGAACTTTAAAATTAATTGGTTCTTTTCGAATATGTACCTACTCAAAACTTGGCGACAAAAATTCGTTTATGAGTAATAACATTCTATTTCTGACGTAAGTTAGTGAAAAAATATCCTTGTATGGATTAGATGGATGATCATTTACTTATTAGTTGCTTAAAAATTATCCTAAGTTACGTATTATTTTTAACCGACGTGAAAGGTAATGTTTTTTCGAGCGTATGTACGTATTGATCTACGTCTATGTATTTGTGTATGAACGTATGTATGTATGTAATTGTATGTCTAATTCTCTATCACGCCCTGCAAACGGCTTCATGGATTTTAACATACGAGGTGTGGTATTCGTGAAATAGTGAGTGACGATGAGTGGAAAAGAATCCAAATTAGGTATATTATGTAATTATATATTAATCGTAAATATTAAACGGGCAAAAATAATATAAATAATAATCAACAACCCATTACTGTCCCACTGCTGGGCACGGGTCTCACATCTCATAATGAGAAGGATTAGGCCATAGTCCACCGCGCTGGCGAAGTGCGTATTGCTAGACCTTTGAGATTGTTTTTTTATAAATCTCTCAGGTATGCAGGTTTCCTCACGATGTTTTCCTTCACCGTTTAGCAAGTGTTAATTAATTTCTAATACGCACATAACTATGAAAAATCAGAGTTTGGGATTTGAACCTTTTGGACCTCGGACCCTTCGGATCGATCGATCGGCTGAGTTTCTTAACCACTAGGCTATCACTGCTCTTATAAATAGTATAACATAGAAACTGTCAGTAGTACTTATACACGTATTGTATCAATTTAAGTAAAATTGTTGCGTGAAGGTTATTTTTTTCAAAACAACAAGCAAATAAGATTAACATCAAATTTATTGCATTGGACATCTGCTACGTTTTTTGTGACGAAAGGACCGATTTGTCCTATACGCGTCCTAACTGTCCATTTAAATTTTACGACCCCCATTAAACGTGTTTTTATTTGTTTGTTTAAGGCAAAAGTATAATAAATGTGTTTTTTTTAGTTTTTGGTAATCTGCATGTGTTTTGGGTTTAATGATAATTTATTTAAATTGACTTATTTTGAATACGCCGTCTTTTTATGATGGTGGATTTTTAATAATCATTGAATTTGGATGTCTTTGAGGAAGGATTAGTTTTAACGATATGATGGTATATTTCCCAAACTGAAGTTTCACGATAGACCTGTTTTATATATATATGGTATATGTATGTAATTATTTACGATGAATATGAAACTTATTATTTACGATTGTAATATATTTATGTACAAATAAAACATAAAAATAATCATTTATTAATAAACCAAAGTAATAAAAATATTATGTTAATATATTGTGTTGGTAGCGGATTATTGCGAAATTAGTATAGTTTTTTCATATGTTTAAACCTAAATATAACAAATATATACATTTCAGTAAACCTCATTAATTAAATGATAGTAATTAATAAATTAACAACAAATAATGTAAAGTCATTCGAGAACCCGTAGTAAATACTTAAGTCTCATTGCTTCGAACGCCCATCTTATCATAACCCTTAACGACTTACATACAGTATGTTTTCAAGGATCTTCACTCGCTGGTCGTTGTACCAAAATATTGAGTTAGGATTTAGAAAACCAATTTGTTTGTCTGTCAACAGTAAGAAATATAAGGGTTTGGTGGCTTAAGTTACGTTTCGTCAGTTTCCATATATAGAAAGAATAATTAACTCTCGTCTTGCGAGTAGGTATGTTAATTTTCTGTCTCCAAAATCCTTTTGTGGCTTGATATTCGATCACTTTCGTTTTGAATTTGAAAGTACCTGATAGAAGAAAGATATTGCTTATCTTTGTCTAGTGCTTGTTGGTAATTGGTACATTTTTTAACTAAAGAAAATAATGAATCATACCCTCACCGATTTATAAAGATTTAATACCAGCCTTTAGATACTTTATCTTTTTGCTTATTTTTCGGTATATTAAGAAAAAAAAACCAAATAAACTTTTCTTTTTGCCTGTGAACGTTTACGAATTGAGTATGAGTAATAGACTACATTTAGGAAATTATATCTTTGGGAGGTTTCCTTTCTGGTAAAATATCTCCACGGGATTATGTTAGGTTTAATATTAAGCGTATAAAAGTGGTTCTTTAACATCTTCCTAAAATAAGATTTCAAGTATAGTTAATTATAATAGGAATGGGTTTCGTCTCCCGTCCCATTTTGATCTTTCTCTATCCATTATTTCGAAAACAACCACATAAATTCAAGGCAAATGACCATTTCTTGCAACAGATAACCATTACAATGAAAACTGTTTTAGATTTTACTGCTAACAAATCGTTACAGAATTTGTGGCGTCATTAATCCCATACCAGATGTGCGGGTTCCATAGACAAAAAATAAACATTCGGTTCTCTTTATTTCATTTATTTTTAATTCAATCGTTGACTGACGAAGCTCCGACCTTGAACGTGACAAAACGACAGGATTCGAAATTTAAAAATAAATATATTTAGACCGTCAGTTCCCGCGGCGCATCGCTAACGGCCGTTTTAAATATAGAACGTGTTCTATTCTCGAACAGTGAACTCCCGGCCGATGGCTTCTTATTGTTTTTGCTTAGCAGGATAATGTGGGTGTCGTGTTTGATATGTCATTAATTTTCTGGTTTAGTTACAGTCATATATCATTTAGATAATGTTACTTTCTATTTTAGTCTAAATATAAATAACAGGTTTGATAAATTTCATTATAATTAAATTTCGGGTACTGAATATTTTTGCAGCTTTTGTCACCTAATCATTTATCGAACAGATTTTGTGATAATTAAAAAAAAACATTGTCAGATGTAAAATTAATCCTAATTTATTTATAAATAGTTATTGTTTTTTACATTAGCAAACTACTACTTACCTACCTACTTTTACTTAACTGTAACCAAGTTATTATTTGTCATAATCATGTTTTATATTTTTGAGAATTGCTTATGAGGAAGTAGGTACGAGTAAATCGAATATCTTTAACAATACCCCTAGTCAAGTCCTCTATTACTAATGATACCCACAGACACAAAAAAAAGTTCAATCATTTTTTATGCAATAGATCCAAAAAACATATTTTAACCGACTCCATATAAGACTCCACTATTGTTATTGTCAAGGACCAAATGACTGAGTGTTTTATATACATTAAATATTGCAACGTATTAATGTCGATTTAAGATTAGTCCCTAGATATTAACGATACTTCATATGTTAAATCAGTCAAGCAGTTTAGGCTGCAGTGCCGAAGAATAAGAAACACATACCTTTTTTTTTGTTAACGAGGGGGAAACCTTCAAATGGTACTCGGTGCTGTGGGAGCGACACAGGGTTATGTGAGACTCTTACCGCACGCCGCCCTCCACCCAGGTGAGCTTGACTCTCGCCACACCGTCTGGTGTGCACGACGGTATGCGACCACACATACCGCCGTCCTTCCCGGAGTCGCTGGCGGTTTGAGCTCCCACTCTTGCCGTCCGCAACCCCGGAAGCCCCCTTTTAGTCGCCTCTTACGACAGGCAGAGGATACCGTAGCCCTATTCTGGTCCCGGTACTACAGGGACAAAGAAACACATACCTACGCAAAACGTTACCCTCCACAGTTAACCAAAAGTCAACCTGAATGTTACACTAATACAATTAGACCTCTAACCATATAACAAATACATTATTAAGCAAATATCCAAAATAGACTTACGTATATCTCGGTTACTAGGCGTTAACCAAACCACTTTTACTACTTACATACTACGTATGTAAAAAGAAAAGTCAACAGTTTATGATCTCTTTTTAAGGCAGTTCCATTTTCGAAGAATGAGTGCGTGTGAAGTTTGAAGTGAAGTGAAGTTGTAGCATGTCAAGTGATTTCAGTGAGCGCAGTGTGACACCGGCTTAAAGATTCCGGATTACGTCGCTACCGAGGGGCAAATGGGTACGTTTGTGTTTTGCATTTATTTTTTATTTTATTCTCAATATTGACGTGTGTATAAAACGATATCTGAATGTACTCTTGACTATATTTTTTAAGTATTTAAATAGCTTTAAAAATATCGGGGTTTTTAATTTTTATTTTCTCATATTTTTTGGATAATAACTCGTTTCAGTGACTTTAAATAGAGTTATACAATAGATTACATAGATAGATAATTAAATTAAAAAGGTGTTCAAGCTTTTATGTCGTTAAATAAGCATGTAGTGGTATTTTTCAAAACAAACAGACATAAACATGAGTATTATTTAAATTGCAAGTGAATAACAATGATAGTTTAGGCATAGATTTCACTTTCAAAGAAATTTATTATTATTGCCTTCATTTATTTCTATCAAGATATATAGTAAATCAGGCGTCGGTGGCGAAAATGGTCGAAAAATAACAAAAACCTTCTTGAGAGTTAAATGCTGTGCCTTTTTATGCCAGTTAATGGACTGTGTCCTGAATAAAAAATTAAACTCCATACAACATTGGGACCTCTAAATTATAAAGTCCATTTGTGTCAAAATAAACTTGAACTCAACGGTCAAGTTAGGGCTGCCAACAATTTTATACCTAATAAGGATATAAGTAAGGATTGTATCATATAGTTGAAAAATAAATATGGTACGTAAAAATATTAATTTTAGTGAAGTAAAGTGCATAATTGTTTTGTGATACAAAGAATATTAAAAAAAAGGAGAATATGCTAAAAATATAGTTTTCATAACAATAAACTAAGCAATTTACATAGTTTCGTCATTTTTTATTGTCATGTAAAATGATATATTTTTGTAGCTTATTAAAAAATATTATCCGAAAAAATTTTGGCAGCCCTTAACATAATCAAAAACCCAACGTGTAAAATTGTATGGGCATTGTCTGTGTCACCAAAAAACTTTATTCCGACATCTCTACATATCTATCTCTCCAAATGACTCTATATTACTATAAATAGAGTTCAATTTCTTTTGCTGTTTTTCCTCATATGGTCATATATGGTCGTTTATCATTTTAAAAGGTAAAATGGACTTTATGAACAAGATATAAAGCATATAGTGAATCTTAACCATCTTTTGACTATACATTTTAGCTTTGTTGGCATCGATTAGCGTTTAACCAATTTTGAGCTGTATTTTATGGCAGTAAGGTTTGTTGTACAGCCTTTTTTGAATAAAAAGTGGAATTATCTCCATTTTGATCGTACGTGATCCGAATTACGCTTAATTTTTTGTTTCTTTAAGAAAAGGTGTTACGGTTAGATGTGGTCGTTTTCAACATTTGACGGTTATCTAGCCGATATTGAGCTGGAATATCGATATGGAAAAACTGCTTTCTATTATCGCAAGAGAGATCCAAATTTTTACCAATATCGAGTTATTTTTTTATAAAACAATTGAAACCACATGTTATAATATTAAATTCATTCGCTTCATCTCTTTCTCACTTCAATGAGTGTTAAAAGTTGAAGTGAGCTGCAGCGAATATTGCTGGAAACGGTTTTAGTTTTTACTTCGATAACTTCGACGTTTATTGTTTGTACGTGTTGTTATAACGTTTACCTATGTCTAGTATATCGATATGATATGATATATGATATCGAGATGCTGTTAAATTTCAACGAAAGCGGTTTTTAGTTATATCAGAACCATAGCTTCTTATTGTTGCATTAACAATGACACATAATGATGAAATGAGAAACCACATGTCTTCGTTCTTGAGTTAAATTTTGAATTATAATAGTAACAATAGCATGTCCGGAAATTGTATTTTACTTTGGAACAAACATAATTATGATCTTTGTTATAAAATAATGGGTTTGGAGAATTGTAAATGAAGTAAACACTCGTATGGCCATCCGGTGTTAAGAATCAAATGAGAAATATGAACTGCATAGAAACATTTGAGTCTTCTGACTAATAATTGGGTCTGAACTTCTAAGAAGTAAGTTTAAGTTCATTTTATAATAAAATAAATTAATATATTGATACTTATTTAACATTAAAGGTAAAATTTAAAAACATAGTTTTTATCTATTATGGTTTTAGACATGAACCCTGTGACAAACGGACAGACAGCGGAGGCTTAGTAATAGGATTCCGTTCTTATCCTTTGGGCACGAAACCGTAGGAAAATAAGAATTCATTTTATTTTCTGGGCATACTCTTTTCCAAAAAAGTCTACTAAGTGCATTTAAGACCCGCGAATTGCAGTCACCATATTGATCACACACATGAGTGCCGGGTTCGACTCTCGACCAGTCAAACATCTAAACGTTAAATGTAGATTTATTTTAGTAATTTTCTTTTTTATTTACCTTCTCTTGTAACCCTGTCATAATAAATAAGTATTACGACTTAGTACATTTTAAATGGCATAAGAATTAAGTGTGAAGTCAAGTTTTTTTAATAGAAACATTAATGACCGAACATCACTTAGAAACGTGACGTGCTTAATCACCATTTAATTAACTATACGGAAAAAACTACGTAGGAATTAGTCTCGATAAAATTAATAGTTTCCTGGAAATTTGCCTTTGAATATAAGTTAAAATTTCCACAAACATACGATTATTAAAACAAAGAGGCTTTTAAACGTGTTTAATCTTCTAATTGTCTTTATATGCCTACGGGTACATCCTACTGACAAGAAAAGCAATTACATAGATAGGTTAATTATTCGACTCTGATGCACATAAATTTATAAGTTTAACTTGTAACAGGTGTATAGGGAAAGTTTATACAGTTACACTTACTATACACTTAAGCTGTTTGTCCACCGCCACCGTCACCGAGCCGATACCGATAATTAATGACGGCGCCGAAGTAGCGTACATACATTTACTATAGCCGCTTGTCCACAGCACGTCCGTCGATATTTCGAGTAGATCGACGTGACCGCTAGATCGGCACCAACATTTTGACGGGCCGATGTGCTGGTAATATAAAACACATTGGAACTTGTCCATACACCGCCGTCACACACGTGACAGCCGGAACAATCCGTATTAAAATCGGCCCCAAAATAATCTCGTTCTCAGTATCAGCTCGGTGACGGTGCGGTGGACAAACGACCTTACTGTTTGCCTCATTGTATAGCGCTCTCTAAATCATTCAGCGTTAGTAAATCCTTTAGGTTTAGAGTTAGGGGAAGTTCGTAGTTACAGAGACAAAATTGAACTTTACGCGCACCCAACTTCACAGTCCTAACCAACGTAACCACGTAAAAATAATATTATTCGGAGTGTATTCAGTTCGTTGATCCATTATTATTTATATTAATTACGGATGATTAATAAACGGAGAAATATAAAAAGAGACCACTAAAAGGAGACGGGAGGTGAGAGCTAAAGATTTTTAAATTATGGAATTTTATATATTGACAAATTCGATATGATAATACGTTCCCTATATGTTTTGATAAGACGCAAAGTATTATTCGTATCACTTCGGTTCAAGGCCTCTCCATATCTGATTTGCTCTGTATTAGCAGATAATATTGGAATTCATCGTGGCTCGATAGCGTCGGCGTTCCCGCCACACCTTTTTTATTTCATAGAAACAGTAGTGGTGATGTGTTGTGGTTTGAATTCTGCGAGACAGAGAACCATAATAGGTGTTACAATTTCGTCCTCAGGGGTAGTGACACAACTGTGTCTGATCTCAGGCATCCGCTAGAACTTTGATCCTACGAGTATTTGGGTCAATTACAGCTCATAAGCGCCAATGACTACATACAACATGTGCACTGCATGATTGTATATTAAAATGGTATTGTAAAAATCAAGACTGCTGTTTTCTGAATAAGTAAACACCAGTCTGTCTAGTATTGGAGCAGCGTGGTGGTACCAGGCCGCTCCCACTTGAGGAGAGAAACATGTGCCCGATAGTGGCACATAAAAAAGGTTGCATCTATGGTACATCAAATTATAATAAGTCAACCATCAACTTAGCCCTTAAGAGAAACAATGTATCTCGTATGATACGAAAGGAGGACTCTCCTAGTAGCACTTATGGGTTTAGTCTATGGCCATGGAACATAAGCTCTCTATATTCCTATTTGTTATTCCATTACAGAAATAACGTTATTTACAAAATGTTTTGACAAGACGTATCGTATATTACATCGTATCGGCGTTTCAAGGCCTGTTTCTATATCTGATATCGGCGGATTTGAGTTAAATTGGAATGTTTACACTGATTTTCATATCTCAATTTATCATGTAGATACGACAGTTATATGATAAGTTATATTGAGAGTTATCTAGTTAAAGTTATTTTTTATATGTGTAGTAGACGATCATGTAGTCCACCCTACGTTACGTAACTTTTGTCGTCCATGGACATCTATAATCAACTCGGACAAGGCCAGATTCCCACCTTAGGTCAGCTCCAGATGCCGCTACTCTTAGTAAGCTGGAATTACTCAGAAAATTATGTCTCCCTTATCACACCCTTAAAATCAAAACACAGTAGTTTAACTCTGCTTGTAGAGTTTTAGGTCGCTGGTTTCTAATCCGAAATATAATTTGGAACCCTTGTGCGCTAGAAACAATAATGTAGGTGAATAAATGTATAAATACCGTAGAACTGTGCGGTGCTCCCTTCGGCGACCGATCGACCGTGATGCACACACACTCGCGACTCCCAAATAGGTCCCCAGGACCCCCGTAATATACTATATAATTAGATACGTCCCGTGACGAAATCTGAATACCGACTGTATGTACAATGTGTGTTATGACAGAAACGTCAACCTTTTAAATTTTGAATTTACTCCTTTTATTTCTAATCAGTATTTCGACCAGTTCTAAATACTGAACACTGCCGTTATTAGGCAGAAAAATGTATGGTGGTGGTATCGTTGGAGTCGAACCGCATAGGGTTCTACCATCTTTAAAGCACTATTAGAACTCATATAGTTAGATAGATACAATACAAGTTTATAAATATATCATAAATAGTACGGTGTAATCATATTTTAAACTAATCTGATAAAAGAGACCTTTTGAGGACAAAAGTCTGAAGTGTATTTATGATAGAGTCAAAATTTATCAATAACTAAAAACACAAAACGCTCTAAAACTCATCAAAAAAGACCGGATGTATCCGGTTGCATTAAACGTACCGGAAGAAGGGTACTTACCTGCTATTTCCGGTGCATTCTGTTTTCAATATTGAATGCTATGGTCGACTGCTTTTTGTGTATTTTTTTATAAGATTGAACTAGCAAACTGTGGTCCACAAACATAAACATAAAAACATACGCTTAACAGCCCCACACTAGGGTTCCCTGTATCGTGGATGCCACGGATACACACAAAGACGAATATACAAACACCCAGACCCAGAACAGATATCTAAATTCATTCAGATATCTGTCTGGCCGGGGATCGACTCCGGAACCCTTTGCGCTTCAGATCAGTATGGTGACGGCTCCGCCACGCGGATCGTCATATGTAACCAACTCCACGTAAAACAGGGTTTCTACTTGCCACTGATCATAAATGCGTTTGCACTTCTGATGACTAAGAGTGTCGCCTCATATGTACGCCAGCATGTTTCCAACAAAACGCAAGTACTGGTGGTGGGAAACATAAGAAATAAATGTGGCGATGGTACCTCCTTGGTCTAACTAGATATTGATTTTACCACCTCAAGTCACGGGCAAAAGTTACAATAGTATACAAATCTTTACTATAGGAAACATCTAAAACGTAGTCATAGTACTCAAGTCACAAAGTTAAATATCTGTTGAAACACTAAAGAATGACTCTGTACCTGGCATGTATTTTAGATGTTTGACTAGCATTCTCTTCTATCTCAGACCAAAAAGACAAGGCCATATAAAGCGATAAACTTTCATAAGATATTAAACGCTTGGGCTTTAGAACAATATTTCCCAAATCTACCTTTTTTGATCTAAGCTGGGTACCTTAAACCTTTGTACATACTCGTAAACCCAATTCGAAAAGGTCTAAGTTCAACCAATAAATAAATGCTATGACGCAGCTTTTTGCTGTTAATAGAGCATCAATCACATACACATTATTAATGGTTTAAATTGGATATTTTTGACATAATGCTACTAAAGACACTTATTATTTTTATTTATAGCTTTTATTGTATTCCGGTTGTTGATTTCTCCCATAAGAAGTTATTATGCCATAATACCTGCCTTGTGAGTTTTACCTAAAGATAGCAATTCTAGTAATTGCTATGGTGTTTGGGGAGGTTATAGTGTTTAGACAACTTAGATTTTATTTCGAGTTGTGGCCATGAAAATTAAATGGCTTAGTTTAAGGTACAATAAAATATTATGTAAAATTTTGATTTAAATTTGGATTTCATAAAAATTGGTACTGTTATTAGATAGAAGTTTAAACTAAACAACTGATAGATACGAATTTTTTATTATAAGTATATCCATTAGATATTTTATTAATGTAAAATCATTTGGATCTATTATGAAAAGTTATACCTACATGTTTAATGACATTTCCAAAAATGTAACAGTTTATATGACAAAAAAGCATAACGATGTTATGATGTAAGTGGATATTTCAGTCCTAATTTTTAAATAAATTTAAAATAAAAATAAATAATCACAGGTATTTTATTTTACACGTAAGCTTTACTTTATGTAAATTTGATCATTTTAAGAGTTTTTGCGTTATAAGTATTTATATAAAAATCGCCTAAAATCGCCTGTAACTATCGCAGTTTTCGTGGCCTCTACATTTCTATATGTACAATCATTAACACGTTATCTGTGTATGTGGGTCAGCATAATACATCAACGTGTGGATAAATACACATAAATATTTATATTTTCTCGACACTTATGTCAACATTTCTCGTGATAGATGGTAACATTACTCGATGTTGCGTATTTATGTTTGTTATAGTTCAATATGTAACGTGTTAAACTTATAGTTCAAATGTACAGTCGGACGCAAATATTTCTATTATTAACTAAATGAATATTAAGCAAATAAATTAGAATCTAGGTAATTATATACATCAACACATTATTGTCTCACTGCTGGGCACGGATCTTTAAGTGCGAGGTGTGTTAACTATAATCTCTCGCGCTCGCAAAGTGGGAATTGATAGACTTCACAAAACTCTAAGAACTTTTTTAAAGGACAGGTTTCAGGTTTCCTCACGATGATTTCTCCGTTTAAGCCGTTAATTAATTTGTTATACGAACGTAACTTTGAAAAAACAGTATGTGCCTGGGATTCGAACCTCGGACCCCTGATTGAGAGTCCGAGCTCCAACCGCTGGCGATCACTGGTTTTTTAATAATAATTAAGTAATTACTTGTTTTCTGTGTTTTTTTTTATACTAGACCGGTCTATTTATTAGTTCTTTTAAGATAACAAACATAGTAAACTACTTATTATGTAGATACAATGTATATATAACAAAACAAAGTGAAATCAACCAATACTTGTCTTATTTCGTATTTTTCTAAGAACTTCTTTATGACCATACTTTATTACCATTTACACGACTTAAGCACAACTCTTCTTTGTTCAGTAATAAGTGTAATAACCATAAAGAATTATACAAACGCCCAATACATGGCATAATGGCGTTTGAGTTTGCTTTCTTCACTCATAAAGTTTAAGAATACGGTAATATGGTAATAAGTGTGGAATAATGTTTGTTTGTTTATTTATGGTCTTGCGTCGTGCGTCAATTGTACAAAGTTAAGCAATGTCGGGAGTGGTCGCCAATTGGATGGGTGACCGTTAGTGGTGTGCCAATTCCGTGCTTCGGCGGACACAGTAAGTTATCGCCTTGGTTATATAATTTGATAGCAGGCGAACTTGAAGTAACTGTGTCCTATATTTTAAAATACTGTAATTTCGAAAATAACAATCATACTTAGGTATTAACTCAATAAAGAAAAAAGGTTTTTTTTTTTACTTTGTATGAAATAATCCTAAAGTTTCATTTATTTTCTGACTTAAAAAAGTGTAACACATGTAGATTGTAGATACGTTTTAATGCTAACGCTTCTCGCGAACCAGCATCGAGCGTCCAGAGGAACGCCGCGGAGTTTAAATCGGTAAGAGTCCGACATATCCCTTTCGTTTCCCTGGGCGGAAGGGAATCCATGAGGATTTCTCCGCGTTAAAAAAAATGTAGGTACGTTTTACTTAAAAAAAAAAACAAAAAACTGGGTCTGTTGTAAATAAATAAAATAATAGGTGAACAGTAAAAGTCTCCGTTACAATGAACAAAAGACATTGTTCATACGGATGATAAGGATCGCTTAAATTTTAAATTTTCAATATAACGTTTTTTATTGAAAGTACCCACACTCACTTTCTTTTCTTTTGTAACAATATGAAATGGTCCCGAACGTTATTATTAGCCGATTTTTCGGTTTTCGAAATCGATTTCGAACAATTTCGAAATTGGCGTTCGATTCGAATGGATTCCGCATTGCGAGATAATCGATTTAATGATTGTATGAAGAAATCGATTGTGAGACAAAAAGTATTATTTGCAGCTGCAAATAATACTTAGCTAGTTTCTGCCCGCCACTTTGCTTATTTCAACGTAAATTGGTTATTGCAAATTGTGGACTTGTAAAGTTAACTTAAATAAATATAGTGTAACTATAGTTGATTTTAAACCGCAGTTGTTTCGTTTAAGTCACTGTATAAACCCTATTTCTAACTTAATGCTAAGATAACAAAATGTTACAAAGATAGTAAATGGTCACGAAATCGGCAAATACATCGGTTCTCTTATATCAACTATTATATAACAGATATAATTAATTACAGAAATACAAAAAATCCCGACTTGTAAAAATGCATCCTATTCCACTCCCACAATTTAGAGGTATTTAACGATACCTCATATCGATGCCTTATTTCGCAAATCAGCCAACTCCACTTTTTGTCAAAATGTTTTTTTTATTTACTTTGATTTCGTTCAACGCCATTTACTATCAAAATAAATAAAAAAAACATTTTGACAAAAAGTGGAGTTGGCTGATTTGCGAATTAAGGTATCGATATGTTAAATCCATCAAGCCGTTTGGTTTGTAGAGCTTGCCAAAGAATGAGACATAGGTACATATGTAGCTGAAAGCATTACCTTCCGTAGTCGGGCAAAATAAAGTTGGAACGCCTCATATAAAAAACTGTGTTACCGCAAAGCCTTAACAAATGTTTAGATACAACTTCACTTAACTTAAATACTGTTTAAAGAGATCATCCAATACTTATTACTCGTCTTATTATAAAATATTCATACGAGACTTACATGTAAGACAGATTTTTAGAACATGCCATGACCTAAATATTTCAGTTTAAGCCCAGCTGAAACTTTTCAAAGAAATGTAAACACTTTGAAATATCCCAAGAGACCAATGTTTTCATTCCTTCGATTTTTCTTTGCAACATTTTTGGGTCGCAAGTTGTTGCAAGTTGGTAATATTTTTAAAATCGCAGTCTTGTCTCATTATTATGAATAGATTATGTTATAAACTTAAGATTCTTAAAATTTCTCGAAAGTTATCATTTTTGGAAAAAAAATAGATTAAAAACTGTTTTATGACTTTTTTTTAATTTTTCAGCAAATTCAGCAAAAACAAACAAAATTAAAATTTAAATAGGAATAAAATGTAAAATATGGCAACCAATAATTTTATAATTTAATAAATAATGTTATTAAATATTTTATATTTAATATAATTTGCATATTTAGGGAGAACACAGAGATTTCAGGGGAAAAAGTTTTTTGAATAGGGTAACACTATAACAATTTGCAACTATTGCACAAGCTGCAGCGAAGCTAGTGCAAGGTTAGCAGGTGGTTCGGTGGGGTCAATGCAACCATGCTGCTACGTCTCCATCGCACAATACGGCACGATATTGAGACAATTGTTTCAGTTCCATTTTGGATTTGCCTTGCGTATGTGGTGTCTATTTGTTTATTATATTATTATGTTGTGTATATTTTTTATGTATTTGAAGTATAATATGTTGAAGTGCAATTGTAGAAGTATAATTGACCTAATAGTATGTATTAGTAATATCTAAACCCCTTCTAGTAAAATACCCCTTAAATTGAGTGTTTTGGTTTCAAATCTATCTATAATATTTCAATATTGTATACTGTAGATATTTTTATATTTACGTATTTACCCGTAAAAAACACCGTAAGGCATGTGGACAATTGGGCATGTTGCCTAAAAGTTTTGTAAATAAAGTTCTCAAAGTTGTTTAGGATCCACTAAGACTAGTAGTAGACTAGTAGTAGTAGTTACTAGTTAGGTACTAGGTAGTTAGTAGTCCAGTTGGACTACATAGTCAAGTTTACTATATATATTGTATTTTAATAAAAAAATATTAGATTTACTATGGCTTAAATACATTGGTAAGATAAATTTTCATGTATTTTCCTTAAGGGCTAATCGTATCGTGCATCAATGGAATTGATACCGCAAAGTCATCGAACCTTCTTTGTCCACCCTTTATGGCGGCTATAATTTAACTTGAAGCGTTTATATTTACTGTATAAACAAAACATAATAATAAGTATATTTATTGTACAGCCCTGAAACTGGATAAACGAGATTTTTTATCTATTTACTTATGCGTGTGGGTTGTGTAGTTTTTATGCGGTACTTATTTGGTTGTATTCTGCCCCTTAGAGGTAGAAATTAGCCAAAGTCACTTTCTCAGCATTTCGTCAAAATTGGTTAACGATTTCTCATACTTTGTGTAGTTAGTTTAAAAAGAAAATAGCATTTATTTCCGTTCGTATTTACTTGTCATTTTTAAATTTATAAAATATTTTCATAGATAAATAAAATACTAACTTAATTGTAGTATACTGTATAAATAAAAGTGTAGCTGTACTTTTTTTTAAAACAAAAAAACTTAAATTATCTGTGAAACTTTTGTGGGAATTGTAAAAACGTAAGACGGCTTTCAAGGTGAATTTATATTGAAAAATCTGTATCGTGCAATAAAGTCACAGACTAAAAATCTAATATTCAAATATAAAAAAAAAATCATTCACCAATACAAAAATAAATATGTTATTCATTCGACATTTAAATTGTTAACAATCAACCTACCAGTCTATTCTCCCGCCGAATCTGAATCACCATAAACAAACAAAGCGTCCACAGATAAAAAAAACGTAATGATAAATACTAGTGTTACATTACGAATACTTCCGAATCAACAATCAACACACACAAGGTTTCGTACAAAAATGTTAGTTATCAAATATTTAGCAGTTTACCGCGTGTGAGCAACGTATGACTCATATGTTCGACGTATGTGTGACTCATTTACGTTGGAAATTGTGCAGACAATTTTACGTAACTACAGATCAGATAGAAAAACAGAACGGTATGTTGTTTGATAAGGTTTTTTTTATTTACATCGATATTTTTGGTAGGACTACAATTTTTGTAAGCGAATATCATTGATAAAGATAATATCAAATATATGTGGTTGGATCGACATATATGTCGATACACATATACACATGTGTCGAATAATATTATATCAAACGCATACAAGGTTACTGATAAGACATTTTGCAGATTAGATGGTAGGCAGTGACCCATTTCAATATTAAAGCGCTTAAGTATAATAATATAAATGTGTTGTTTTATTTTCATACATAGTAAGAAAGACATACATAGATAAGGGGTAATATTATCAGGACGTGGAATGCAATAAATCATAATATAAATATATACTTTTTCGCTTCGATTACATAGATTAGTAAAGATACTTCGCCGCCTTGAAATTGAATGAACAAACGGCTTATTAGTAAGTTCTTTTTTTGAATTCTTGTCAAATAAAAACATTTTAGAGAAAATTTATGAATAAATAACTGATACTGCGTAATTTACATAATAAATAAATAATTATTTCAAATATTTTAGGGACATTATAGCACGGAGACGTGGCAAAACTTTTTTACGCAACTATTTCAATTCTCAAAACTGGGTACATTTTCTTGTTAGGAGTGAGTAATCTTTACTAATCTATGTTCAATTACATGAAATTTATTTTGGCGTCTTTCTTCTGTAATTATATTTTTAATTAAAAAAATAATTGCAATTCGTAATACATTAAATTATTGACTTATATGGAAGTATCGGTAGACGTGAAATAAATAGTAATGTTGGTTATTGTTATACTCGTACATTGAGCGTATTAATACAATATTTGAAACAGAAATATATGGTACGGAATTTATAAAAAAGGTTTAAAAGACCTGATTTATTTTTGTTCTTACAAGGAAATTTTACTAACTACTGATTTCTTAACAATGACTGTTCCTAAGTTTCTTAATATAATTTGTCACCAATGCTCGCAGAATTTAAAGTATTGCATCACCGAGTGAAAACTAGAAACCTAGATTACACAGAACTGATAAAAACAGAGGTTATCAAATGTTAGGCTGACTGCACATGTTGATGACAAATGTTTTAGTGATAAAATACGAAGTGGTCAGATTTGTCATAGATTGACTGCGACGGCATCACCACTACTTCTGCCTAAGGGCAGGGGTGTTATCGTTTAAAGGGTGTGTTAAGGAATATAAACTTTAAAGATTAAAATAGCAAACGAGGATACTTTGCCCTTGGTTAACTATAACCAATTTAGTATACAACAGGGTTTCTACTAGAAGCCGATCACAGATGCATTACCTCTCATTAGAATTAAGATGGTCGCTTCATAGGTACGTAAGTTTGTAAGATTAAATACAAAGGGGTCTGATTTGTCACACTTTGACAATGATCATTCATCATAGTAGCTCATGGGCATCAAAATCTGGAAATACAGTTTGACTTATATCATACATTATACATTACATCATACATTACTTAGGTCAATAAATATTGTTTTTGTTTTTGTAATTTGACGTGAATATGTCTATAAATTTTCTAGCATAGCGGGAGGCAATCTAAAAACTAATGATAACTAAATAAAGATATAAATTGGTAAAAATGAATAATAAGGTTTTCTACACTCACAACCCCACACTAGGATTCCCTGTATCGTGGGTGCTATGGACACACACAAACACAAATACACAAACACCCAGACCCAGAAACAGAAACCTAAATTCATTATTTAGATTTCAGTCTGACCGGGGATCGAACCCGGGACCCTCTGCGCGTCAGACCGGTATGGTGACCGCTACATGGTGGTATATGTTACAGCTACATAAATGTCTTCTAAATTAGAGATAAAACAAAATTTTATACCGACAAGTAGTGAAACATACATGTGAAAAATGTTATTTAAACTCAACCAGTACACATGTGTACCGACATTTTTGGTTAAAAAACTTTCAAAACCACATTGATGCTATTGGGTTTCACTTAATAGCTTAATTTTACGACAACCAACCCTTAAAATTAAACTCAATACTTACCAGAATTAGAATTGAAAGTCCCTTGATGTAGAGTTGAGAAGATTAATTTTATCTTGTAACTAAATGTGACGTTTTGTAAAAAAAGAACCATATAGGGTTACTATGGGTTTGTTTTATGTCCGTTATCTAGAACGATGGTTTTTTTGTGGGGTAGCGTTTCCTATGAAATCTTGATTTTTACTGCGGAATGACGGGTTTGTGAATGTACATTTGAAACTGAGGATACTTGTCGCTTTAACTTGTTCCGTCGTTCTTATGTTATTTCTAATTTTATTATATTTCTCTTCTTCTTTCTAATTTTATCTTTACTTTAGCTATGATCAGTAGCGAGTATCATATAATCGTTATAACATATTGTGGCTTATAATTAACAACTTATCTTTTACTTTGTCTCTAAGATATTGCTCCTCATGATATCCTATCTATTTTTTATCTTTTTTCCTATCTATTTATTTTCTAATATCTGTTTTTCTTTGTGTTGTACAATATATGTGTCTTCGTTGTGATGTATTTGAATTACATTTTTCCAATTTTCGTGTGCATTTAGGCCTTATAAGTTAGATCCTTAAAATAGTAACATTCAACCATCTTTGACGAAGTTCTTTAAAAAGTTCAGTAATCTTAAGACTATTCGACGGATACAAACAGGCGAATAGACAAATATTCTTAGTAGCTACAGTTTATATCATCAGTAATTTATATATTACCCATCATAAATGAATGATTATAGTGGTTGCTAATAACAGCAATAAATGCAATTACATACATTATTGCATCGCATGTTCTAAGAAGTAACAACCTCCTCTAAGATTTCAATTTTATAGCCTTGGATACAGGAGACCACATGCCATCGTAACGTATTAGGTTACAGCTCTACTGTAAACGGATAGAGATAAAAGATAATAATTGTTTGATAAGTTTGTAACATCATCATCTGTATAACATCATTAATATATCAGAATCTAAATTTTATGTGCACGAAATTATTGTGCACAGTTTTATGGAGTGAAATTTATTTCATTATGTTTGTCTTCGCTTTGTTTTTAATATCGTAAGTTATCAGCCCAAATCCTAAGGTCGATAGAAGCGACTTATGACTATAAAAACATAATTAACTCATACATATGTCCTAAACCTCATACATAAAGCTCTTGCTCGCCCTATTTTGAAAGTTTCGCGTCGAGTTACCTTTATAGGTACATTTAGTATGATATTATAATATTAAACCAACAAACGAGCATGCAGTCCACCTGATGGTAAGTGTAATCAACCTTATGTACATATGTGTCCCTTACAACACCAAATGTAAATGAACAGGGCGTCGTCGCCTCACGTCGCTTCCGTCTACCCTGTTTAAGATAATCGAAGACACATGCTTCTCTAAAGTATTTACACAAAGGAATGTGCGGTATCGGGTGTCTATAGTTAAATTGAACATTTGAGTATTAGTTAAATCTTCTTGTAAAGAATAACTTAAACAATTCCTAGTCTTATACTAAGATTTATATACATAAACGTCTTTGTGAGAATAAAATTCTTTAAACATAGATTAACAAATACATGCGTATGCGTGTATGTGTTACACATGTATGACTGTGTGTGTGTATACACAGTACTATCTACAATAGAATACACAACAAACATAAATATGAGTATAATAAAACTCAAAACCAGAACAGATAAACATTTTCCTTCCTAATACGATATTTTTTTGATGATCAATAATATTAGATACTAGTAATAGGTACTACTGCATTCTAGTTCTTACTTCTGATTTAAAGAACATACAGTTACAGGACAGACAGGACAGATAGGACGACATACAAAACTAGGATAAAAATTGCTACTATGTCAATTCTCAAAGTTTTAAACTATATTTAAAAACAAGTTTTTTAAAAGTTAAATACGATGGCACATAGAACGGTGAAATTTAAAACACCATTAACGAAATCATTAAAATTGGATTAGCGTGAGAAACGGAATATGGAAATCACATAAATACTTGCATTTGATTAATAACTGCCGAGCCTCATATATGCTAATGGCGTTTTGAACATATCTGTAAGACGGATACCTCGAGGCTAAGTTAAGACATCTTTATTTCCGATAATCTGTAAATTATGATTTATTTTATAATATTGAAGTATTAAACTAATGTTTATAGGCGACGTTGACTACTTTCCATCAGGTAGCACGTCTGCTTTATCGTTAGGCTCAAATATAAAAAAAAAAACTACCGTCTATGTGATAGCAAGTAGCTACTGCCGTACATAATCAACCCAAGATAAGATTAGATTCCTATCTGGCATTACCCACATTTTTTTTATAATATTGATGTAGCAGACGAGCATGCGGTCTTCCTGATGGTACGTGGCTACTGCCGCCCATGGACATCTCCAATCGACGCTAGACAACACTAGATTCCTATCTGAGGTTGACCAGAGATGCTTTGCCACACCAGAGGACTAAAATTGAATGCCTCGGATAAGTATGTCTACCCTAAAACACCCTTCAAGGTAGAACACAGCGTTACTTAACACTCCTGTTATTAGGTAAGAATAGGTGGGGCGCTGGTGACTCCGGAGTCAAACTGCATAAAGTTCTGCCACCTACAAACTACATTGTGATAAATGGACCTATGAAGACGTGAAATGAACACCAAATTTGATTGGGGTTTTATGAGCTACCACAAATACGTCGACATTCCTAAGAACTAAGTTACAAGGGCTTGTATAAGTATCTCCCTTGTCAGACCCTACAAACATGAACACAGCACTGTTTGGTAGGTTTAGGGCAGATATATACGTGACGGTTGTGTCTCCAGAGTCCAACCACGAAGGGTTCGGCCTTAATACCTTAAATGAGTTTAAAGGGCTCTTTATATTTTTTATATCGCCTTATCTCACGACCTACTAAGTCTATCTAAACAGGCTGCCAAGTACAACGGGTCCCTTCATCCGGACCTAAACCCTTTAAGTGTTGCAGTGCCCTTCCATCCTTCGTACAGGACTGTCATTTAATTTTAGACCTGTCAGTTTAAATTTAACTTGAGCGTCATGGGGTTTTGTTTGACCGCGGGCGAGTGACTAACGGCGGAAAGGATTCAAATACCCTAAATATGGTTGAGTTACCGTGTAACGTGAAAATATTTTATAGCGATCGATCTGATAAGGGATTCATTATTTCATATGTTTTTTTCATATAATTCGGTCTCGGTATCGATATATCAATGGAACGCGTATAATCGATATATGGAATCAATTTTGTCGATGATCCATCCGACTTTAACAATGTTTTCAGTTTTATTAAATACTCGATCCGGTATTCCCGGTTAAAAAGTGTATTATTTAAAAAAAACAATACTTAAAAAAAAGAAATATTAATAATATATATTTTTTTTTATTTTATTTAGTCATGGTTTCTTACGTTAAGTGGTATACAAGTAGGTATTTTTTTTTTGTCGGAATTCTTCCTCATCCCGTTTACCCGTTCCCAGTGGAATACCATTCAATTGTCGTAAATAAATTGGTGCAGATTAATAAAGTGGACGATAAGTGACGTTTCAACTCGTCTTATCAATATAGCTTCACTTGCAATTCGCCAGTTGGTTCACGGACGTGTAATCGAACGGTATTGCGTCAACCATTGTCTGTATAATAATATTACCTTAAACATTACGGAGTTTATAAACAGAAGTCTGTGAGTCTGTGAGTTTGTGAAGTTTCTCATCGAATTCCGGTTGATTTATGTGCGCAGGCGCAGCGAATTATGGAAATCTGTGTGTTTGTGATGTGAATGTAATCTTTCTCGAAATACAAGTGACTAATGTAGAAATGACGGCCTCTGGAGGTTTCGTAGTTCATGATTGCCACACTCATGGGAAACTGTAAGTTTTTATAAAAATGCTATAGTTTTCACAAGTCTAACCTTCTGAAGTATTTTCGGTATGACATAGAGATATATAAAACTTAATTCTAGAATATTGTAATCCCGGAAATGGTCGTCAAAACATGACGACTTGTTTGAACTTGAAATAACAAACGAAGATGCAGTCTGATGGCATGTAGTCACTGCTGATCAGAGATAGGTATCTATAAGCAATTCAAAATAGGATTAAAACTTCACTTAGATAACATTCATACTTCCTTTAAAACATAATGAAGTGTTTAGGTTTACTGCTCAGATTATAAAGCAGTAAATTCTGCTCTTATAAATCAAAGTATACAATACAGATACAATCTTTTGGCAAGCATTAGTAGAGTTGTAATCGGCAAATAACAACTTTGGTAGCTAAGTCATTTCCTTGACATTGAAATATATCTTTCGTCATCTCTGTATAACATAACTATTTATTTGCAATATTAGTCATTGCTTGTATTAGTACGATCATCTGATCATTCGAACTAAATTATGTAGCTTATACAATAATTATTTAAAGGTGTGCTGTGTTTGCTCGATAAGAATTTATCGCTTGAATTAAAATTATCGATGCGTGCCAAGTTTTGAAATTTATACGAGGTTTTAACTTATTATAGTCTGTAGAATAAAATGTAATATTAATACTCTTTCAGTATAATTTATATTGAATTTTAAGATAATCTTAGAAGTATTTCTTTTTATTGAAAGTGTTTGTTGTGAACAGTGCCATCTTTTAGCACATTTAAGAAACCGTTACATTAATACGTTATTTTTGTTTGAACCAATTATAGTGTTTTAGTATATTAGGCCGGTTTTAATTCATTCATTTATTCAGTAATAGGCTACTGACAGCATAATTTTATCCGAAATATTATGTTTAATAATGTTCTCCACAATTAGCAATATGAATATACCAATGAATACTGAATAGGTATTCTCTTCTACAATGTGCAAAATGGAGCGTCAATCAATACAATTATCTTGAATAAAAGATAATTATTTGGGGTATTATTTTTATCAATTTACTTTTAAGTGTCGGACAATTATTATAATTACCGTGTCGCGTGTAATGTTTATTTTCATATCATATAATAAATTTAAAAGAAAGAAATTCTTTTTAATAATTATGAAGGTATTTTTTATAACAAACAGTATGCCGTCCCCCTGAGGGCAAGTCGCCAGTGCCGCCCATGGACTTCCGCTATCAACCTCAGATAAGATAATTCTCACCTATAGTCGACTAAGTAAGGACTAAGTAGGAACACCTTGTATATCGATCTCTCCCTTACCACACCCTTTCGACTAGAACGTAGTAGTCCTTAACACTGTATTAAGCAGGAATAGGTATAAAAGTAGTAGTTACTTTTCATCAGTTAAAAAATATAAAATATTTCCTATAGTTATAGTAATGCACAGTACAATTGTTCTTGAAATTATATCCGACATGATTTTAACATCATCAAAGCTTGTATCTTCATAATATTAGTATGAAATATGATGACAGAAATCAGCATGTTATTATCGAAACTTAACACTTAGGTATCTCTTTTAGAATATACTACGTGTAAGTTAAACACAGACAATGCAGTTTACATTTTATGTAACTAGACACTATAGACTGTTAAGTTTAAAGCAGCTGTCTTAGTGCTCCTAAAATAAATATAAAATAGTTATATTGTCATCAACCCATTATCCCACATGGCCACAGGTCTTCTCTTAGAATCAGGAGAGTTTACGCCATATTCCACCAGGCTGACCAAGTGCGGACTGTTTTTTACGAACTTTTGAGGACTTCTTTAGTAAACTTTAAAATGTATCAAGGTTCCGTTCCTAGCTTTGCTTTTACCTGATTAAATTAGATTTTTCTTCCAAATCCAATCCAATCCAATATCCTATATGTGTGCTGTAACGTAAAGAAGATAATAATTTTTGATTTTGATTTTTTGAGTCCCTAATGAACAGGAAGATCTCCTTCAGGAACACGTAGAAAAAGCTTATTGCAGACAAGGTGCATAATTAGGTATACGTTTTATGCACAAAACGGCTCCGTTTCATTGCTATTATTATGATTAAATAATATGAAGGTTCAGTACATTTTCGATAACTCCCATGGTCAATTGAATGATGACTTGACGCTTAATTTATAGTAAACATGTCTATAATATTATTATTCATGTGTCTTGCGTCACTACTTTTCCCTATAATAAGTATTTATAATGGTAAATTCCTATCTAACTGTCTTGATCATATACCCAGTATAGTCCCTTCTTTACTAAATCGCTCAATAATATTTTAAATGACATAACCACTTGCGACTAATAGGATGAATAATATATATAATGAATAATAGGATATATAATGAATAATAGGATTCATCCATACATTTGAATCGTTGTATAGTGGTAGAATTATGTGTGGTTCGACTATGGAGGCACGATCTCGACCCCTATTTCTGTCATATAACAGTAGTGTTAAGCGCTACTGTTTTCTGCTTTAGGTGTAAGAGCGACATGCTCACCTGACACACTCAACTTAAGCCGCAGAGGTAACAACGCTACTGTGGCCGACTTCAAATATGATTCTTATCTAGGATTGATTATAGATGTCCATGAGCTACGGTGGCCACTTATCATCAGATTTACTGCATGTTCGTTTGCTACTTATATAGCTACTTAAAAAGCTACTTAAAATCTATCTTTGGATGGCCACTGCTAGACTTCGGCTGCCTTATAACAGCAATGTTAAGCTCTGCTATGTTCTATTTTCAAGGGTGTGATAAGTGAGACTTATTTATGAGAGGTCTTCCAACTTAGTCCTCAGGGGCAGCAAGGGATCTGAAGTCAACCTCACGTAAACTTTTATCGCGTCAGTCAGTAGTCACCATCAGGTGAACAGCATGCTCATTTGCTACGATATTACAAAATATATAATATATTTTTATATATAAGCCCGAGCCAATCAATCGTAGGAAAGTGGACGATTTCCGCCGTGCCGTACTCGTGATTAAATTGCTCAATTGGAAGATGAACGTTCCATCGGTTATTGCTATCATCTTGTAGCTTCGTGACTATCTAAACGTAATGGTTATTTGAATTTAATGTAACGTTTTAACAGGTTACGTAATAGGAGCCTGTGTTGGTTTTTTTTATGAAATTGTAGAAGTAAATGGTTTGTTCGCTTGAGTACATGGTCATTACTGTCCATAGAGATTTATAAGTGACCTTAAATAGTAATGGAGTTCTAGAGTACTATGTAAAGTATGTTTCTAAGGGGGAGGTATCATCTTCTTTTGGAAGATGTAGGATAGATGTAAAATAGAAAGGGTGCCGACTGACTTATGTACGAGGCGATCATCTACGTTCTCGGAAGTGCTCCTTCTTGTATTCTACAGATCTTAAAATGAATGAACTGCATCATCAAACCATTACTGTCTCACTGCTGGGCACGGGTCTCCTCTCATAATGAGAAGGATTAGGCCAAGTACGTATTGGTAGACTTCACATATTTTGAGATTTTTTTTATACATCTCTCAGGTGCAGGTTTCCTCACGATGTTTTCCTTCACCGTTTAGCAAGTGTCAATTAATTACTAATACGCACATGACTTTGAAAAATCAGAGGTGCGTGCCTGGGATTTGAATTGAACCTCGGACCGCTTGATCGAGACGCCGAGTTTCTTAACCACTAGTCTATCACTGCTTTCGAACTGCACGCTCGTTTGTTATTTCAGTCTTATAAAAAGATATAGTCTATGTTTGAATTTTGGACTATGGGCACCTCAGGTTTTTCATGTCCTGAGTATGAAGAAGAAATGATGGAACGGTTACTCAGAACTAGTTTATTTACATCTACAACGTAATCGTGGAAGCGCTGTACATCCACGGTGCAGTGGACATGCAACCACAATGGCCTATTGTTTCACCATCGTTACACTTTTACAAACCATTGTTTACGCTGTGCAATATGATAACAGGTGCCTACATAATGCGGTGAAAGTTTCCTTGTTGTATTTTTAATATGGTTCCTTATATAGACTTGAGCGCCTTAATTACTTGCACTTCAATTAAAAAAAACGTTCAATAACTATAGTCGTAAGTAACGCTGTTGAAGAGTTTATATGTGAGAAATGCCAAGGACACATGTAAAGAAAAGTATAGTCCGCTCTGAAGTTGTTGCGAGCAGGTGTACAATTTGCTATGGCGGCGCGATTCATTTCTATATTCAGAGCGGACTAGCAGTTTTACGCGGACTATACTTATATGAAACACCCAGATCCAAAGATGATGCTTATCTTCCAAACGTCTTCATGGTCTTCCATCCTAAAGCGATCTTAAAGGTTTTGCATTAATCGATTAATTCAAAGGTTGTTCTTAAGAAGGATGTTTGGATATAGAGGTCTCTACATATAATACTCTATAAAATATCTGTTACTTAGTAAGCCTGTATCTGTGATCGACTACAGAACTGAAGTCCTTTTTAAGATCACCTTTTTAAGACACCTGATCAAAATATTTTCTACATTACCTAATTATATAATTAATCGCTTATTTCGTTTAACTTGGAATATTATTATCTTAAACGACGAGCTAGCTCCACGAAGCTATAAACAAAATCTTACAAATTAATCAGTATACTTCAATAAATATTGTTTATCGATAGAAATTTTAGAACGCAGTAACTCACTGTATTATGTAAATGTATTTGTCGTCATCCGACTATAAAATCAGGGATAGCATGTATCGGCTAAAGTTGTTGTTATATTCTTAATTCAGAAAATTATGCTCATTTGCATGTAACGAGATTTGGTTCTTTAATACTAAACCTTTCTTTTGATTTTGTGATATAGTGATGCTTCTTTGAAATTTAATTACATAATTATGATTATTAGTCACAAAACTTATGTTTATTAACGAAGTTAGCATCGATATTTCGATATAACGCATGTTCTACTTTCCTAGAGAATAGGTTGAGTAAATATTAAATAACGAATATTTAGGGCATTATTAGTTTATTTTTCAAAATTATTATCAAGAGCTGTAATTACAAAAAGTTGTATTAACACTGCAAGAAGTTTTTTTATTTTATTGACCGCATATTGAATTTAGATATTTCACAATATGACCGATTTCATTCACAGCTTTCGACTCAACGATGAATAAATGAATGATGACAATTGGCAAGTCTAGACTAGTTGAATAAAACAAAGGTAGGCGCCTAAACGTCTACATTCCGATCTAATTATAGCCTAGCACTAAACAGGATAGGGCTTACACCTTCGGTTGGTTTACTGGGTCGTGGGTTCTAAGCCAAAATAATGTAAAGGTAAACAATTAATGTTACTTCTTTATTCATACTTGCGTACGAAAAATCCTTATCGTATGATCATAATTTTTGACTTATATATCAGAGATGATTTTTTCTTACCATTCGAATTATAAAAAAAGGCTTATAATAGAATAAGGTCATGATAATTTCTAGGAATTTTTTAAAGTAAGATCAGTGATTCCTAATTTTTTTGGCATGTATTTTTCATATCTGTAGGAATATATAACTGCTTATAAGGTAAGAGTCAAGATGATCATTTTTGAGACGGATAAGCCACCTTAATTTAACTGCATTCCACTTACATTTTTTTCTGACAAGTCATATTTGACCATGTTTGTGACCTTTGTCGATGACTATGACTGACATTTTACTAAAATTAGCTACGAAAAACATACGCACTTGGCCAGAGCGGTGGAGATAGGAGAGGACGAGAGGAGACCCGTGCCCAACAGTGGGAGAGTAATGGGTTGACGATAACTATGAAAATACTTACAGATGGAATGTAAATATCAAATAATATAACTCCTTGAATTAGTCGTATGATGAACGGCTTTGATTGGACTAAATTGTTTGGTATGCGAGCCATGCGTAATGTACTGAAATTCGTGGTGACATATTCAATTCACACATACTAATCAAAGTGATTAATCTGCAGAATTTGATGATAGATTTTGCTGTGGATAAAGTATCGGTCGAATATACCATCTTTAATAATAATAAATCTTTGAATATCTTTAATAATTGTATCTTCCAGTTAAGCATAAATAAACATAAATACCTTCGAATAAATACGTACGTATGTAGGTAATATGTAGTATAGCATTGTTTGTAATACTAGCCTTGTTGTTGAAACACGTTCTTTCATTCGAGGGGCTAAGGTTCGAATCCAAGGCATGCTTCTCTGATTTTCCAAAGTTACGAGTATATACAAATTAGAAATTATAATAACTACTTGCTATGATGGGAAGATATTATAAGGCAATCTGCACGCCTGACAAGTCTTAAAAAAAATCTTAAGGATATGTAAAGTCTACCTACGCGCACTTAGCAACTTCGGTGGCTGAGTAGATTCGTGCCCAGCAGTGGGACTGTAACAGGTTAACAATGACAATTCACATCCATTCTTAATTTACTTAATGTTTCTGAAAAGAGACATATTTAAGTAGGTATCTTATTATACAAGATCCTTGCTCCACAAACTCTAGTTTATTATCTAAAGTACTAAGAGGAACCTTGGCACGTAAACTGATGACTAAACCGGTTTTCACTTTTCATTTGGTGGTTTCCAAGGAATTGGAACGGAAAATTGAGTTTAAACATTTCATTGTGATAACATGTACCATTTGTGTAATTATTGTTTTGTTATAAGACAAAAACAAACAAAAGAAAAATACTAACACAGTTCACGCAAAAAAAAAGCAATGATGAGATAAGATTGGTCATATACTCAAACAGAGTACATTCTACCAGAACATAAATCATAATCATCGTTTCATATCGCATTTACATGTATTAAAGAATTACTTATTTCTTACTTGGGATTGGTGAAAATGGAATATGACGTCTTAAATCGAATTAATCAATCATTATAATAATATGATATTGGTATCAATATGAAGTTGTCAGTTATTACATACCTTTTGAATCGGTGAAGAAACTTCTTGTCTTGGTGTAAGGGAAGAATCGAATACTCCGATATTAATATCGAACTTGGGCCTGTTACATGACTGATAATATAATGACGTCAATTAATAATCTATTCATTGTCCCCAGGCCTCTTCAAAGGCTCAACGACCACGCTCGACGGGATCGGTCTGCGGCCGATGCCAGCGGAACGCCCGAAGACGCTGAGGAAGCTGAAGTCGGTGTACGACGCGTCGCCCACAGAGCCGCAGCCGGTCTCGAACCTGAGCAGCAATGGACAGAGCAACGATAGGAACTTCAACGGCGTGGAGGAGGAAGTCAGGAGGCGCAGCAACACGACGAGTTCAACGCATAGTGGGGATAAGTCCCTGTCGATCCTCAGTCCGTTTGATGAGCAGGTAATTTTGGATTTATCAGCCATTTGTTTACAATCTATGTTCTGGAAGTTAGTAGGTGCAGCAAAACGAACATTTCGACAGACAGCGGTGACAAATCTCAGACAACTTTGCTTCTGTATAATGATCAGGTTAATTTTAGATTTTCTACGTTTTTGCTGCAGCGATTGTTCCTCTGCCAAGTACGAGTGTTTTCCTACAACTGACGAAAACATGGAATTTACCACAGCTTCATCATTATAACTATATTTTTTTTTACTATTTTACATAGTTAACTAAAATTACTAAGACGGTTATTATAATTTAGAAAAGTGTTTAATATCGCCTAAAAATCCTACTAGAAATTTTGACCATCTGCTAGAATTTAATACATCAAGTAGATACATACCGCATTCTATAATTTGAGTTATTACGACCATAAGGTACATTACTTAGAAAAACGTTATAACGATAACTGCCCCATTGTCGCGATGAAGTGACGTGAATTTATGTTCAAAGGACCATAACGGTACATAATCTGTGGTCACAATGGTCGTTGAAGGTTTTTGAAGCTTTATTTTTAAACTGTTGCTATTTTACAACTAGGTTTGTTTTTTTAGTAGTAGAGAACCTCAGGCCTGACATGTAAAAAAAATCAGGTTCGTTCCCCGACCAGGTAGAAATATAAATTATTTTGAATTTCGGTTTCGGGTTTGGATGTTTTTGAATTTACCTTTTGGTGTTTTCATGGCATCTGTGTCAAAGAGAATCTTGAGTGCTTTACACTTTTGTGTATAAGCATAGAAAACTTTATCAAAATAACGCTATGAAAACGTATCTACAAGATGTTATAGCGTGTAGGTTAGTTTAGAATGTTTACCTTATTTATTTAATCTAGTAGTTGCAAGTGTTGCAAGTATAAACCGCTGTGAACATTACATGACCGAAACTCTGAAAAAATCCACACTTTTATTTCTGTGCTGAATTAGACGAATGTCGCAACCATTGTCAGTATAACACGGCCTTAGGCGCGACTTACTGACAAAGACAGGAAGTGATGGAAATTAACATGTCACGCGACGGCAACACCTGCGGTTTGGATACGGTGCTCAAGGTTCGCTTATCCGACTTTAAAAGTACAAGTGTGTATTCACCTTTATATTGTTGTTAAATGGAGCAGTTTATGATATGAAGTAGTGAAGTGAAGATGTAATATTTGGAGGTGCAGATGATGTCTGTAATGTCTTAAGTGGCGATGTTTGTAGTTTCGAAATAGTGCAATTTTCAAAGGTAATTTTGAAAAACTGTGTGATTGTTTTTTAATTATCACTTCTTCATGGGTAAACCTGTGTTGAGAAACTTGTGTAGGATTTGTAGGAGTTTGATAACGTAGCAGTTTTCATCACCTTTTTAAACTTTAGGTGAATTTTCTAAAATCCTATTGTCCTTTTATCTTTAAGAAACTCGTGTATACATTTTCACGCTTCTAAACGCAGTATTTCATTTAGAAAAATAGAATGTGTACGAATAGTTCCTACTTCTAATTCAGTTCGCAAAAATCAATATCAGACATGACTTAAATACCTACCCACCTATTTGGGGTTACTTATTTACTTAAATGCCTACTGATAGTATGTGGGCCACTTAATGTCACTTAATAAAATATTGCTGATATTTATAAAAAAAAAAAACATAAAAAAGCAATGTTGATTAAACCCAAAGATTAAAATGTCATATTTTAATATTATCGTTTTTAATACATCTGTAACAAAAGACCAAGATGCGGGCTTACATTTACAAAATATCCTTTGATAAAATCAGCATATCTTTAAGCAGCTGGTCGCAGTTTATGCAAGCAGGTGGTATGCAATTGTGCACAACACCTGCATTACTTATTCTTAATTCCAACTTGAGTACTGCAAATAACTTTTATCTGCGCATATCAGATTAATTTTGCACCTGCTTTTTAAATTGGTCAGATGTGTCGGTTATTGATTCCTGCATTAAAGTCAAATAATTCTGTGTTGTTGATAATTTGGTTATCTTTTATTAACTTATTCATTTATAAGCTTCACGCGTGCGGAAACACAAGTATAATAATAATAGAAAGTGCATAAGTAGATCATGACAATCTCTTCGTTCAATCCCATTTAATTACAAGTCAATTAACGGCGATTACGGCAATGCTATTTTCGACTTAATTTATTTATTTATTTTTAATAAAGTTTTTTATTTGCATCGTTTCATTTATGATTTGTATTGTTTTTATTTATATTTCTTAATTTTATGACACTATATTTTAATTAATCGACTTAATGTACAATTTGAGTCCTTTTATTTTGAAGATATTATTTTTAAATAGGTACATGTAATTTAATTTTATTTAATATCTTAAAAGGCGTGTAGTTAAAGTCTTTTAATTCCAATATAATCTACCTTCTAATCTACCTTCTTAATCTATCTTCTACTTGACTGTATCGATGTACATAGTTTGGGCCATCAATAAAAAAGGTATTTTCTTTTGTTCAGGAGGAATGGGCGAAAATCTCCGAGATAATGGCGTCTTTTGGGAGCAAGTTGGTGCGTGAATCTGTCTTCGTGTCGGAGTTGGAGCAAGAGTTCACCTCGAGACTGGGGCTCAGCTGCTCGGAGTCCAGCCTCAGTCCGTCGGTGGCCTCGACGCTAGGCCTCTGGCTGTCAGGCCTAGGCCTCCACGACTACGAACCACTCTTCATAGAGAGCGGCTACGATGATATCGATTTTATTGTAAGTCTTACATCCTAACAATTTATTTTGTTAAAGACGCAATGTTTCTCTTTATAGTGAGACAATTAAAATATTTGTAAACAAGAAATGCGAAATTCGTTTAAATATGTAGTTAATTTATTCGATTAAAGTACGTTTAATTTTGAAGTGACCTAATAATTTCACACTAGTTATAATGGTTATAATAATAAAATGTAAATTTATCAGTAAGGAGTGTATTGAATTTTAAAGATTAAAGATTTCATTTATTTCTGAACTTACAAAATAATTACTCATTTTTAAGAAATAAACAAATGTAAATATTTTAATATTTATTTACTTAAAATTTAAATTAAAATAAAAATAAATGTAATTCCCAGACATAATACGACTATTGAATATTATTTTGCAACGTTGTGACAAATATCTGTCTTTTTATTTAAATTAAAATTCTTAATATATCATTTTTGTTCCAGAACGGTATCTTAGACGAGACAGATCTTCGAGAAATGGGCATAGAAGAGAACGATAGACAGAAGATTCTGGACTCGGCGAAACAATTACCTCTTAAAATAACCGAAATAAGCAATAACTATAACAATAATAATATAAGTAAAAACCAAAACGAGTCCGTGGACGATTGGTTAAGGAATATAAACTTAGAACAATATAGTGATACGTTTAGAAAACATTTGTATGTAGATATGGACAGGGTGAGACGAATTTGGGAAGTGGAGTTGACGGCTGTTTTAGAAATAAATAAGCCGGGGCATAGAAAGAGGATTCTGTGCTCGGTGTCCGGGGAACAGAATGGACCTGCGAACAATATGGAGGATATTAATGTTGATCTCAATACATTGGTAAGTTTTATTGTTAGTAGTTTATTTCAAGCTTTCATTTAACATGCCTTGTTAGTTTTTATGGGACGGAAAAAATCTTGCAACTGAATTATTAAATTTTGAAATTTCGTTAAGATGTTTACTTTGGATCACAATGAATAGTGACGTCAGGCTAAATCCAGTATGCCAGACACCGCAAGATAAATAACATTTATGCAATACCATGATATGGGTATTTAAAGAAAGGATTTACTGAATACACTGAATACTTTACTGAATAGGAAAAAGCAAACGAAGAAAACCTTTTTAAATTTATAAATTAATACTAATTATAAATAAATTAATTCTAAATATAAATTAATTAGTTGAAGTTAAGCGAGTGGTAGACTTATTCCATAAACAAAAAATAAGTAATAAAAATGTAGCCTATGTGACTCCTATAGTTTAGACAAATCCAACGGTATCTTATATGTATATGAAAGAATGTGATATACACACAAACATTTATACATATGCTTGAAAAACATTATTCCCCGCCTTCGGACAAAAATGTTAATTACATTTCGTGAGAAATTAAACTTATTGCGCCATCTACCGGACAGCGCAGAACATGCCGAGCTAGGTAGTCAGTACTTACATATTTACCCATTACCATTTTACGTCAATACCCAATAAGAACAATGATAGTCCTTGAAGTGTCTGCCAAAACCAATATAATTTCACGTATATATTCCACGCATACTCTGCGGTTATCACCTAACCGCCATGGTGACCATGAATATTGAATTACCAAGTGATATAAGCAATAATAAGCATATAAATCGCATCACTAGTCTGAGAAACGAAGTGTTCCGGGTTCGAGCTCTGGTCAATGAAACATGTACCTATATGATTTTTTATATTTTGGACTATTTTTTGTGTACCCACAAGCTCTATTGTGAGCTTTATAACTACTGATATTGATATAAACCTATTATAGCCCCATAGGGCACGGGGTCTCCCCTTACGAGTAGAATGTAGTTCTAGACCATAGAGTACCACGCTCACCTATTGTGGGTTGGTAGACTAACACGCACCTTCGATTTTTTCTAAAGAGCTCTCAGGTGTTTTATTACGTACAGACATAAAATTGAAAACACACAAAGGAATACCACAATAATCAAACACCGATACTTAGAACAGCATTTAAAGACGCTTACTACATTCATAACCCCACACTAGGATTCCCTGCATGGGTGCCATGGACACTCACACAAGGGCGAATACACAAACCCCCAGACCCAGAACCCCAGACCCAAATATCCAAATTCATCATTCAGATGTCTGTCTGGCCGGGGATCGAACCCGGAATCCTTTGCGCGTCAGACCGGTATGGTGCCCACGCCGCCACGCATTTGAATACGATAAACCGCCGCAAGGGATAAAACTAAAAAAATAATTAGTTAGGGATGATGATACAGATCATAGAGGAATGGACAGCCCATTGTCAGTCTTACATAATGAACAATTGGAGAAAATATCGTTACGATTTCATTACTATGATTGACATTCAATTCATGTGACAGTTGATCACGTAACGACCGGTGTGGCATCGTCTCTCTCTGAATGTGAATTAGGTGGTTCATACTCTATGGTAGAGTTGATTATGATCATAGATATATTATCCTACTGACGTATTATGATGGTTTAATATTTTTTTATTATAAAAGTACTTGTGGTTTTCTTGTAGCTGTCTTGTGATAGTTAATTGTATGTCTAATCGCCTTTCTCTGAATATGAATTAGGTGTTTCATACTCTACGGTAGAGTTGTTGTTTTATTACGATGATGGTTTAAATTTTTCTATAACTACATGTCGTTTTGATAGGCTGTCTTGTGATAGGTAATTGTATTTCTATAGTATTGCTTCTCTCAGAATATGAATTAGATGGTTCATACTCTATAGAGTTGTTGGTTCATTATGATCATGGTTTTTTTTTAATTAAGTACTTCTCCTTTTTTTATATGGTAAATATAGTTGGTACATAAGTATACAAGTCACGCAACGACAATAAAAATGTATTTTAATAAGAATCAAAGGTACATAAAAATAACGTCATTCACGTCACGTAATTTCTAGTAGTATAGGAAGACATTTTATGGTTAGCAAAACATTGGATAGATTGATTATTAATATTGGGCATTAATCATAGACAATTACCTAAGTACTCTGCAAAATAAAACAAAAGATAAATATACATTTTTGACTTACATCGACTCTACATATACTAATATTAAACAATTTCAAATAACTAACGTTCCTATAAGTACATCTTGAAAATAATAGACCGACTTATTTCATAGTTGCACGACAATTAAAATAAAAAAATCCCTATAAACACAGACCTGTATTTGTGCCCATAACAATTTCATTTTATATTTTTAGACGTACCAACTCTGCGTACATTTAAAAAACTATTTCAAAAAATCTAAAATATAAAGCAGTGACCCGTCGTCAAATTCAAATGGGTTGATATTATCGGGGCGATAAATTGCGCAATCTATTCAATCAGCCTGTAAAGAGGATATCCGATGCGACTGCCGAGCGGCGACGGGGGCGTTGCTATGTGCATTTATTTTGTGAGGAAAGTGGTTAAAATTTCGCTTTGGAGGGTGCGGGTTCAAATACTGGCTTTTTATAATATAGGAGAAGCAGACGAGTCATCCTGGTAAGGGATACTGCCGCTCATGGACATCTGTACTCAACCCCAGATTTAGATTCCTGCCTAAGATCGGATGCGGTCGAGATGCGCCGCTACCTTTGTGAACTAAGCTGGAACGCCTCGGAAAAGTATTTCTCCCTTACCATACCCTTCAAACCAGAACACAGCAGCGCGTAAAACTTCTGTTACACTTTATTCCTCAAGGGTAGCAATGGATTTGTGGCAAATTTTATGTAAGTATCTAATATTTTCTGGGCTTTATTACAAATCAAATGGTATATCTACAGTACCGGATTTGCCTTAACAAAAGTTTGACTTCTATGAGTGTACCAGTCCCCAGCAGTGGGACTGGAATTGTGATATCCAAATGCAAATTAGCAGACCTCACACATCTTTGAGAACCTTTTTTTAAAGAACTTTTAGATCTTTCGTCACGATGTTTTCTTTCACCGTTCAGCAAGGTTTTTTCATTAAGAAAATATATGTTCTATAAATATTATATTTAATATATTATATTCGATAAGTAAATAAATATATTATATAAATAAGAGCTACAGTACCCACTGATGCGGAAGGCCCTTATATTTAAAACGCTCCTATAAACCTGTTTAAAGGTTCTTTCATCCGTTCAGGTAAAATACGAACTCGTTAACTATGAAAAATCGTATTGCATTTCATAAAATATTGATGTGAAACATCTATAGCCGCACGTAAAACCGATTTCTGGCGTGCGACGCATGCCGTGGCCATGCCACGCTATACGATGGGATGGTATGTATATACAGTCTATATGCAGTAGTGTGTACGGTGTGGCGACGCGTCGCCATGCGCAGTAACTATTAGCGAAGTCACTGATTAAACGAATTAAGTAGTCACGATTTGAAATAAATTCGTAAATTTTTGTATTTAATGATAATAAATGTTTATTCAATAAATAGTCATCGTTATCTGGAAAAAAATCGTAATATTTTATTTTATCATTATGACATATTTAGTTCCTATCACAATATGTTCTTTTCTGCATATTACTTTTACAAAATAATGTCGATGTTTCACATCTGCTAGGCGTTCCGTGACGGCTCACAATTTTATTTGCGTTATATATTGAACTATTTCGAATTTTTATAAATGTTACACATGTGTTACATTATGTTTTGTATGTGTAGTCTTGGTCCTGTGTGTGTGAGTACATATGTGTTCTGCGTAGATATGATTTTTTATAAAACTTATAGATTTAAAAAATCGATACCATAAAGTTGGTTAGTACCTAGTTATATGTTAAATATATTTGGTAGCAATTTTGTCATAATTATTTTGTAATAGTTACATCAATTACAATAATTGATGAGTAATTCAATGTAAACATTTTATTATAAATTAAAACAAATACATACATATTTTACAAAACTTTTAGTGTGCATTTATGACCGATTGACGCACAAACAAACAAACAATCGTATTTGTTATTGTGCATCAAGTTGAATTAATTTGAAAGAGGATGTCCCTTCACCATACCAGTTTTAATGACGTATGTAATATACGACTTTAACGATATTAAATGAGTATTTATGTTATTTTAATAAAATTGACTACAAACAAGTTCTCGGATCCTAAATACTTTTGTGGGTGCAGTTACTCAAGAAAATTAGAATAATAATCATCATCTGTTGACTTGCATATGCGATCATTATCTTAGTCCTCAGGATTCGAAATGTCTGTAATCGGCTTCAGATAGAAGCCTTGCTCTTTATAGAGTTGCCTTATAACAAAAGAGTCAGGCACTGTGAGCTATCAGTGCCTGACACGACACGAAGACACGAGGAATTCTACTTTAGTCTTCAGGGGTAGCATATGTCCATTAGCAGCAGCGAACACTTACCATCAGGATTGCATGGTCGTTTGCTACTTCGATCGTTCGATCTAAAATCATTCATTATTCCGTAAACATATCGAATTTCATTTTTTCGAACTCATATTTGTATAAAATTAATCATTACTTAATTAATTGGTTAAGGAAAATACGTGAACAAACTGATAATGCAACGGGAAAATGATAAGTGTGCTAAATGATTATAAAGTTAAATAGTCCACCACGCTACCCAATTAAACCGTGTATGCTTTTTATGAATTCGAAGATGATCACTTGGGTAAACGGTGAAGAAAAACATCTTGAGGAAACTTATATATATCTGAGAAAAATGGTCTCAATGGTATGTGAAATCTACTAATTCGCACTTGGCAAGCGCTCAGACTATGACCTAAGTTCCTCTAACTCTTAGAGGAGACCAGTGACTAGAAGTGGGTACCTGTAATGGGTTGATGATGAATCTTTCTTACGTAAATGAACCCGTTTGCGTTATCATTGGGTATAAATATAAAAAAATGTACAATTTTCTTTCTCGTACCTTTCAAGAAATATCAATGTCATCTAATTGCATGATGCATACTAAACATCGTTTAAAAACATCATCGGCCAAGGCATAAAGTGTAAGATTGTCTATTAAAACTATACACTTAAGCATGATTACATGTGCTCGACCGAGCGGAAACTATCGCCGCCTTATTGCATGTCACTTTAAAAGTAGGGATGGCGATCTGAGATCGATTAATCAAAGAATCGATCTTTTGGGCCAGAAAATCGATTACTTTAATCGATCTCCAGTAATGAATCGATTCAGTGAATCGATATTTTCGAAGTTGGTTGAAGGTGGTATAGACCGATACGTATTTCAGTGCTTGTTTGGTCCCGATGACCTTTTTTCGCTTTCTTCGATCCCTTTTTGGTTGAAAACATCGAAGATGGATTTTAGAGAATCGATTCTTTGTGCTTCGATGTTTTTGTGAATATTTATTGCATTTCGATTCGAAACGATTCAAGAATCGATTTTTCGGAAAGAATCACCATCCCTATTTAAAAGTTGATTAAGTTCTCCCCGCAAATGATGACGGTATTAAAATGGGCGATCACGAAATTGCTCATCTAGTCTGATCATGTGGGGCGTTGCCATGATACGCCCCAGGTGTGATGAAGTGAGCTGGAAAAGCAGGTGGTTAATTGCTTCATAATGGGGACTTGATGCCGTTTTGTGATGAGCTGTAAATAAAGCTAAGGGTTGTGCAGTTTGACGGATTTTTGTTGTTTGTAAAATTAGGGTGATAACACGAGCGACAGTTTCTGGCTACAACCGACGACGGATTATGTCGCTAGGGACAGGCGGTAATTTGTAGTTTGTTTTTTGAGTATATTAGTTAATACTTACTTAAGTATTGTAATTTAATCTGTATTTCATAGAACGATAGTTGAATATGCTTATATAATATGCTTAATATGCTTGGCAGCTGTTTAAACAGCTGTCAACTCGTTTGGTCGACGTCTCTGGGGACCCGAGAGCTGGCATACATTTCGCTCAAAGGATTGGTATAGCAATCCAGAGAGGAAATGCTGCCAGCGTCTTGGGAACCTTGCCAAAAGACAGTGATGGTGACAATTTTTTATGGTAGTGTTTTTGTTTTTCATTTTTGTATATATGTAAATTTTGTAAATAAGTTGTTTTATATTTGTAGTTTAATTTATTTCTTTTAATTTTCTTTTAATTTTAAGTTTAATTATAATTGTAAATATTAATGTTTTTTCGAATTAATAAAGCGGTAACGATAGTTGCTACTACGAGTATTACTTAAAAACAAAAACGGTAATAGAATGTTATTGAATGTAGACTCAATAATTGTATGTTACAAAATATAGAAATAAATAGATCATCGTTCGTGAAGTATAAATCATCTATCTTAGATATTATTGCGAAGTATAAGTTAACTAGGATAAGATAGGGAGGGATATCGATGCTTTTCTAGACCATGAAACACGAAATCAAACGGTAAAGTCTGAAACGGTACAATTCATTTGCAATGCTGGTCACAATGTACCGTGGTTTCGTATTTAGATTTATTTCTAAAAATATTCTAGTCCTTAGTGGTACGGTTTTCGGCCTGTATCTAGAACCCTGATCTTATTTGTGTAACTTATATACGTATTTATTAGAAACGCCTTATTATTTTATTAATTGTTAAAATAATTGATTTTTAAAGCATCACCTATTTCTGCCTAATAACAGCAATGTATGCACGTTATTTTCTGGTTTAAAGGGTGTGGTAAGGAAACATACTTTTCTGAGGCGTTCCAACATAGTCTACAGGGGTAGCAACTCATTTGTAGCAAACCTCAGGTAGGAGTCTTATCTTATCGGGGATTCATTACTGGTATCCATGGGCGGCATCTTATTGGGAGTTGATTACAAATGTCCATGGGCGGCAAGAGCCACTTATTATGAAACTTATTATGAAGCATGCTCGCTAGTTATATAATAAAAATAAAAAGTAGGTATGTTTTGTATGAAATTTCAATACGGACCCAGCGGTAAAATCAGCGTGTATTTCTCTGAGCACTTGATGCTCTCGACAAATCTAGTCTATGTACACTGTACAGCCTACACATAGTCGAGGCCTTTTTAATTTCACACGTCGCTAACCCCGTATAGGTAATTAGTGCTCAATTCGACGTCTATTCAGGGGTTTCCATTCATTCCCGAGTGAGGCACTCTCTGCGGTTTCATGTACTTGCCCTAACATGGCTAGTGTAGGTAAGAAACGCGTTTGGTTTTTATATAGGTGTGTATGTTCGTGTGTTCATTGTGTTTAAAGAGATCTGTCCGCGAGTTGCGTGATTTAAACGGAAAAGTACCCGTGAAGTAAGCGAGAAAATTATCTAGTTGTATACATTCATAAATAGGTATAGGTCTATTATTTCCCGTACTAGTCCTTATAGGTCCTCGTAGGTCCTCCTTAAACGCTATCAAGAGTAATCTAAACCAATGACCTAACCAAAAATTCGTGAGCTAATAAATATTGCCACACCTGCAAAGTCGTAGATGCAATGAATGATTTTTAATCCTTTTATAATTACTTTATTTATTAGGGTACTTATTAAGGGTGTGGTAACTAGATTCTACATAACTACCTGTTATGGGGTATTCCTAATTCGAAACAGTTGCTACCCAGGTGGCTTCGAATGTGTGAGGGTGGCACTAAGGCTCCCCATTCGTGGCCACTGCAACGAAACATTATTCTATTCATTAAAGCTGAATACTGCGCACAATCCACACCTCCATTTTATGCCCTTTTTTCAAGCAAGGATTTTACAGACTTGCGCTTTTGTGCGATTTTGCGACTTGGCTTAGCCTTTTGTTGAAATTGTACGATGTTAATTAAAAAGGGTGTCTGATAATCCAATTGAACAATTTATGGTTTGAAACTTTTAGATCCATTCGTTATTATTTTATCATGTTTTCATGTGTCAAACTATTATTTTTTAAGCAACATGATAGGTATGCAGCTTCCTTCAATAAGTTAAGCGGAGTTGGAAAAATCTGCGAGTAATCATTAGGACCGGCTGAATGGCCTGATTACTACCATTAATCTTAAACATGGTTGATTAGAAATACAAGTTATGCGACTAAACCGTAACATTCTATCAAAACAATTGAAAAATCGCAAGGCTATGCCAACACGATCGCTGAATCGCGCCTTCTATTAAAAACTATGTGCCTGGGAAGTGACACTCACTTCAAATTAGATGGCTCATACTGTCAATTATATTTCTTTTGTGCGTTCGCCTTAGAGGGTCTTAATTAAAATTTCACGCTTGTCTATTCTGTACGTTTCCATTTTCGCGTTGCATCATTACTTTTGTTTTACACCTGTGAAGTGTTAGGAGTGTTGTAGGTGTTTTGTTTTTATTATTCGTCACTTGTTCATTTTATTAGTTATTCGCATTCACACCCCGGTGATCGCGGGGTGGGTGTAAAAGTGTTTTGGAGTGATAAAAATGTTTTGTATATTTTTTTGATATTATTTGTAGTGGAGGTGTCCCTCCAATTTTGTTTAGGTGTCAATTATTGACAGCTTTTGCTCTTGTTGTAGAATTGGGGGATATATCTGATACCCAATTATTTAGGTAGAATTATAAAAGTGAAAGAAACTACTAAATGGAAATAAATGCACTGAGTTAATGGACATTTTCATGATATACATATCACTGGACGGTAGTCATTTTGATTTGGTTGGTACTACTAGTAATGTGTCGTAAAAATCGTAATATTTCGTCGTAATTTGGTGCAGTCTGTAATTATTTTATAAATTTGACTGAAAACAATGTATATCTCTTTCTAATCACTATTTAGTACCTACTATGGCGAATTTAATCAAAATCATAATTTTGGGCACTTTTCATAGTGCTCAGCAGTGGGATAGTAATGAATTGTTGATTAAATGTTTCACTGAAATTACGAAAAGACCCTTTCCGAACCTCCTTAACATTAAATGATATTTGGTGATTTTTACTAAATCCTAAATACCTTAACATTAAAAACATATTTTTGGTTTGCTTATAACTACTCCCTTTTCTTCTAGAAGAGCAACATCCAGCAGCTGAAAGAAGAAATCAAAGAGAAGTTACCATCAGAGAACTTGAAGCCGGTTCCACCTCCAGTGGTGCCAACCCTCGCTCCCCCTGGTGGGGAGACCTTGAAGCGTAGTAAGAAGAACCGGCCAGCGCCCCAGCCTCCTCGACCCTCGGATCTGGAGATCAGAGCACCATCTGAGCTCCTGGTTGGGGTACCCGGGGCGCTGAAGACTCAGTGGAAGCACCAGCCGTTCGTGTTAGTGACGGGAGCTGTGACTTATGTAGCTAATGTAAGTGGTTTTGAACACTGTGGTATTTCTACGTACAAATTAGATTTTTGAATATATTTTTTACTATTTTTGTAATTATTAATTGTTAGCAATGGAAATAGAATGTGTACAGATCATGTGTGCTACCATACAAAAGTCTACAAAAAATATTTTTTTAATATAATACTCATTGTAGAAGAAATAGTGTAACAACGGGGTAACGTACTACTTTTTCAAATATATAAGTTTGTTACTCGGATGTCTTCCTCGCGGAATCGAACCTAAACCATAACTTCTGGACAATTTGGAATTTCGACTAAATATTATTTCAACAATACAATATAGATTGTAGCACTTTAAGTTTAGACGCCTTTGAGCATACACATTTATAATACACCCTTATAATACTTTTGATAACCATTTCTGATTTTCTGATTTTTTTCCATCAGTACTTAGGATCAACCGTGGTCAAGGAGCTAAGAGGTACAGAGTCCACGAAGAAGTCGATACAGAAGCTAAAGAAAACCACCAAAGAACCCAGGGATTCTCCTGACATCATCTTATCTATCAGCTATAGGGGTGTGAAGTTCCTGAATACTATTACGAGGGTGAGTAGATCATTTGTAAAACACCCCATGTACATATAATAAAATAACATCTTTGAAATAAATATTTATTTTTACAAATTTTAATAATGGTCTTGCCAGGAATTGTACCCCAAACATGATACAGTAGCAATGTGTAGGTGTAATTAATTTACTGATACTTAGTTAAATTTAGTTGATATGATATTGCATCGAACAAATTAATGATAGTTTCCCTGAGAATCGACTTCAACCCTGCATAGTTGTATTAAAATGTCAAATTACTTTATTGCAAATTCGTTAAAATATGTTGATATGACATCAGGCCGACAAAACTAGTGAAAATGTTTGAGTACAAAAAATCAGAATGTTAGGTTTCACTGTAAGATGATGCGCTCATTAGAACTAACTTTGCTATTAGCCAAAGTTGTATAGAAGATTAGGACCCTACTAGCTAAAATTGTTATTTACTGCAAGAATTTTGCCATAAAAGACTGTTTATTCTTTGAAAATCATCCAAGCGGACGGAGGGTAAAGGTCCCTAATGTGGGCCCTACAGCCTTAGACAAAGGCCCGACGTTGCTCGCTTGATTTTTAATTACGGATCACCGTTCACACTTGATCGGATCACTCGGCAATCTTGCCTTTGTGTTTCTTACAAAAGGATTGTTTTTTTTATGAAAATTTTATGTCAGAACTCTTCACGGTTAGTTACCTGGGATAATTAGTGTTTTTTGTCCTGTTTCACCCCGAAACAGAATTGAGTTTGGCGAATTGTTTTTTTTGTTTTTAATAGCGAAAGGTTAAAGGTAATGAATATTTTTGGGTTATTTATATTTTTGTACTCTAGAGTTGTTTTAATTTTTTGGTAAAGATAATTTTTTTCTTAGTATTATATATAAAACGCCGAGATGTTTTTATCTTTTATTTATATGTCTTACAATGGGGCGAATGTATAGACATCAAATATACTATAACTTTGGATATTTTTAAATGTAATTTTATATGCATCTTCAAATAAAAGCGTAACACCTACTCTTGAATATTTTGCAATCAGTAAACATATTAAATAGATTAATTAAAATGATTGCAAATTGGCGACACTCAACAGATAAATAATTAGGTTAATTAGATAAATAATTAATATGAAATAAATCGTTAGTAAAGCAAAATTCTTATTTACCCAACGTTTAATCATGATTAAAGATAATATGAAGAGAAAAGAGGAATGTAACGTTTGTTTAGTCACTAAACCATATCAAGGGGAAGCCCCGTTATATTTTTTTTTTTATAATATAAGAGTAGCAGACGAGCATGCAGTCCACCTAATGGTAAGTGGCTACTGCCGCACGTGGGCATCTATAATCAACCCCAGATACGATTAGATATTCCTATCTGAGGTCGGCCACAGATGCGCCGCTACCCCTGAGGACTAAGCTGGAACGCCTCGGAAAAGTCTTTCTCTATTACCACACCCTACAAACCGAAACACAGCAGCGCCTAACACTGTTGTTATTAGGTAGAAATAGGTGTGGCGGTGGTGCCGCCGGAACGCCGAACCACAAAGGGTTCTACCACCTTCAAAATTATTACGCATTTATTTTCTTTACCAAAAATCATTTTGGAAACCTTGTTATTTTATATTTATGAATTTTCCATTAAGATGTTATTGTTATTTGCTAGGAACTGGTATGCGAACACGAAATCCGGAACATCCACTGCGCGTGTCAGGACGCGGACGATCTCACACACTTCGCGTACATCACTAAGGACCACGCTACGAGGAGCCACTACTGTCATGTCTTCAGAGTAGCTACTATGGTGAGTATGGCGTTTGAAGTACTATCTTAAAGTGGTTGTATAAAGCGAGCAAACTATATGTTACATTTTTCGGTGTAAAAGTCATACACACATAAAAGTTGTATAAACAAATCACACAAAGATAAATTATTTTTATACAGTGGTCGATTTATATGCAGTTGTTGTTAATGATTTTTCTGATAAAAGTTTTGTGATAAACGTTCCCGATTACATTATACTAATTTGATAAAATAAATGATTTATGACTTTTAAGATAGTTTATATAAATTAATGTTTTAGCTACATAACTACGATTTCAGTCATGGTTAATTGGTACATTAGTACGTACTTGCTAATCAAATATGTTTTTAATAATTATTTCTATAAATACAATATAAAAAAAGTAAATCTTTGTTTTTAACGACTTTTTGAGTTTTTTTTGATGTGACAGCGAAATAAGGAACTAATTATTCTCAATTTACTTTCAGGATCAAGCGACAGAAGTCATCCTAACACTGGGCGAAGCGTTTGAAGTGGCTTATCAAATGGCGTTGCGAGAACAATCGAACCGTAGCAAAGTTACACAGTCCCTCGCGAAAACACCGACGCACGACCCAATGACCACGACAAATAAGGAAAAACCGAACGTAAACCACGGGAGATCACATTCCATAACAGAAATAAAGTTGAACGGACATCAACTCAAAATCGCTCCCATACCGGCTTCGTTGTCAAATGAGGACTTCCAAGCAACTTCTAGGAGTTCTGAAGGTTCCCGCAGCCCTCGAACACCCTTACTCAAAGCACCCATAGCCTCTACCGAAGAATTGTGAATAAGGTATTAGAGTTCGCTATAATTTTAATTTATCTCATATTTTAAGTGTTAACGTTCATATCTTTAAATATCAATTAAAATGTTCCAACATTAGCACATTTACCCTATACCATTGTGCAGTAAATATTGTATGTCTTTCATTAATTAGACGCAATTTCTTTAAGCTTCATTATAATCATTTTAATGTGGTATTGAATATAAGCGTAAAATAATGATATAATATGATAATGAAATTATTTATGTAATAAAATAATTGAGACTTCCAAAAATGGGCCTGTAGCCGGCTTTGATATTGCAAAATTCCTGGTTCGTCTTCCAATGTTTTATCATTGGCATTCAAATATTACCGAACTCGATAAATATAAAAATTATATGAAATTATAATTATACTCGTAGTGAACAGTAGAATTGTGAAAATCGATGTTTTGATTAGGATTATAATAATAATAACTCGAATCGTTAATGATATTTGTGGAGTGTACCAATGTTTAGATTTTATTTTAAATTTAAGTTACATTTTGGTGTTAGATCGTCGTCATTATAATTTTCGACACTGCTTTTGTGAACCTGATTTTAATAGTATTTGTATTATAAATAGTTGAATAAACGATTTTACTATTGAATAGTAAAATTTAGGGGCTGTTATATTTATAATAGGTTTTAGTGACTGTATATTTCGTTCTTTTATTATGTAACGCGATTATATTATTAATAATGATAACAGTTGTATGTGACAGTGAGTGTAAGCAGTGCAGCTATTTCTATATTTTGGTCCAAGTTAACAATAAAGTTTCTTACAATGTGACCTAAATATATTATTAAATAATAATACGATATGACATTCTATGTATAGAATAAATTTTAATAAATACTTTGCTTCCTTTACGCACTTGAATTCACTATTGATATTAAGGCCTAAATATTATAAAATTATAATCTCGATTATAGATATAATAATTAATGATATGATATTATTATATGTTACCATGTTTCATGTCGTATATACGTTATTGTGTATATACAAATAGTCTAGTGTTGTATAGATTAAATACCATGGGTTGTTGACAACGTCTTATGAGGACTCAAATGCGACTTTGTTTAACATATAGTACATAAAACATATCAACCGATGTGACGTCATAGTATGATAATAATCAATATGGCGCTTGAACTCGTTATCTTTATTTGTAAAAGGATTCATATGACTTAAATTAATTTTAACATAGTCATTATAGAATGCGCAGGCGCATACTGATGGACGTTTTACGAGTAAAGATTATGTGATCAAGTGCAACTGAAAAGCGATCTTCCGATATTAATTTTACTAGTAATAATAATAATGTTATATAGTAATATTGTCTGCGTATAAAAATATTGTCTCAAAATGACAAAAAAGTTTTTTGATAAATTTTGACGTTTTCTTCAATTATTGCAACTTTTTGCTCAATACGCTTTGGCATTTGGTTATTATTAATGTAATCATTTTGTACTAAATTGTTATAAAATTTACTGTTTTCGGCCTTATTTTTGTCTGAAGATCTAAAGTCTGATTAATTTGAAATTTCTTGTAATTTATGTGATATGGATATAAAAAGTAAAGTTATCCAAAAATTTTTGCTTTTTATTACAAAAACGGTGTCCTTGAATTAAACCTTATGGCTTATTTATTTATATGCTATAAAATATATTTAGCAAGCTTTTATATGTAATATTGTACTGTTGAAGCAAGTTAATGTTTTCTCTGTAATAAATTTATAGGATGTATCTATCGATGTTGAATATATTGATGTAGAGTATAATAATAATATTTATCATTATATTATAGTAATAATAATATAAATTATAATAATATGTGCCAAATCGCAATAATACAAGGTAACACACGCCAATATACAACCCCATTTTTTGAATTTTTTCAACCACTTGAAAGATTAATTAGCTCATTTTAAAACACCAATTTTACTTGTAATCACGGTTAAGTATTTTTATCGTAACATATATATTATATAAAGGTAGTTCTGGTAATAAGAAAAATACAGATAAATAAATAATTTTCATCGTTATATGTTTGGTCATTGATGACCCCGCGGTTTGAATTTAAGGCACCTCTGATTGAAGTCATGTGCGTATATAGCGGTGAAAATATTTGGCCAGCGTGTTGAAGGCCTAAACTTCACATTTTGAGACAAGACCCAGTTATTTGGACCTTTAGATTGAATTAAAAAATCATAATGTTTAAAGAAAAATGGACTCGCACTAACAAAACATTTATTAGAGCATATTTATATTATAGCTGTTGTTATCACTTTTAATGCAATAATTATTAGGATAAGTCAATAAATAATAATCATTACAATAGAAACGATTCATCAATACAGGTTTTATACAATTAGACAGAAAGTTGTTACATTACAGTTTTTCCAATTAATAATTTTATAAAATACGAGTATACCGTAAATATCGTATGGCTCACAGTTATATACATAGGTAGTATTATAAATTTTCTAGAAAATATTTTGTAATGAAAATTCCGATGTATACCAAAGATATAGTAGAATATGCTGGGTAGAATAAAGTAGTATAGGCCGCAGTTAAAATATTAATTAATGTTATTCATTAATTTATTTATAATTAATGTTAATCATTAATTAATATATTAACGTTAATCATTGTTATAATTAATGTTAATAAAAATATTTATTTAGTAAAGGGTCACTGCCGGTGGAACGAAGTATCCATAATTAGATTTATTATTATACTTTTATATATTTATATTATGATGTTTTTACATAATATAATTTTAATAATAAATTTATTACATATTTCCTTGGGCAATTAAGTACCTTCACATCCCGTACTCGCATGCTTTATAATAATAAATAAAATTCGCTTCTATGTACCTAATTATTGAGATATTTATATGAAAAATTATTGGTTGTGTGCCTATGATTTATTTAATTATATTAGATTTATCTATATGGTAACATTGTAGTGAATCTTGTGTGTTGTAAATACCTATCTATTATAATATTAAAATCAGAATTCAATAAAATGTGAAATTCAAATTCTTATTTATTCTTGCCCCGTAGTTGAAATAATTTATAAAATTCTTATTTAATTTAAAAAGTAATAGAAATCTATGTACCTATATCAATAAAATATACTCATAAAAATCAAACTTCCAATTGGTGTTAAGTGGTCACTTTTCTATATAACTGTTATCACACAAACAATTAACAGATTTTAACTATTATTTTGATCTCTATAGAAAGAGATAAGTTTTAAATCAATATGTTTAGTCACCGCCACAAAACATTGCAACTGATCTGGGGGAGGAAAAACCTTACGATAAATACCTTACGATGAGAGCATCTAAGCAATTTGCAAAGCAAGTCTGCTAGCTCCGTTTCCATATTAAAGAAGTATACTGTAGTTGGGACTTGGGACTCTTCAAAATAGGTGCAAAAAGAGTTTTCTTTCAAAGGTCCCTATTCTACGATAACTATTTCCATCAGGTAGCCCGTCTCCCATACCGTTAGTTTAAGGTATAAAAAAATATATTTTGAGTGTGAGGACCGTTGATATCTGAGACTAATGATAAATGCTATGAACAAGGACACCACGGTAACCAAGTGTTCATAAGAAAGCATGCTTTATATATTCAAAATACAGGTCGATACGAATGATATTTTTTAGAGTCAAATTAAAGTGTTTTAATTCATATCTAAAATGGTTTTCACCACATATTATGGACGACTATTTTATACGTAAGCTACTACTCCTTATATAGGTAACTGCCAACTAATTAAAAGTATAACATAAACCTACTTCTGTGACATAAAAAATGTCCTCATTAATATAGGTATATTTTTTGATACAGACTAACCCCAAATTATAACATTCATATGCTTCAAACGTGCATGTGATAGAAATTAAATTTAATTTCCATCGTTTCATTGAAGCTTATGTTGGCCTTCAATCTCGCCTGATGGAGGAAAATTTTATCAAACTCAACGTAGATCCGATTGGTAATGGTAGTCTTGGTAAACTTGGTAAAGGCAATTAGTTCGTATTGACGTCTACAAATAGGTAAAGGAATTTTGTTTTATTTTTAAAAATGTGTGGCAGTGGTGTCTCCGGAGTCGAACGAAGGGTTCTTTCTACATATCAACATGGAGTACCAACGTTCTAAAAACGGGAGCGGTGTTCCATCCATCCTGAATCCTGTAACCTAATCGAGCGCACGGGAGCGCGATTAATAAATGGAGTTTAAAGCAACCTTTTTTCGGCTAAGCTAATGGCCCGGGAATAAATAGCCGGTTTTTACAGCCACTGGCACCAGCACGATTTATTATTGGATAAATTCGAACCTTTTGAATAAATTACTCGGGAACGAAACTTCTTTACGTGCGTTGATTTTTCGCTAAGTGGCTTTTTATGTAATTAAATTAAATTTACGTTAAATTTGACCAGTATTTTTTGAGATATGAAAATGGATATGATTGGTAGTAGCAAAGAGTATACTAAATACAGGTAAATTTGTTATCTGCTAGAGGCCTTCTGAATATTCTTGAATACCTAAACCGTTATTCCATCTGTAACTAACTCGAAATCTGGAGTTACTTAAAGCCAAACGCATAAGTTGTCGGCTCAAAATATTTTAATAGCTAAAGTTTATGATGAGGTAAATACATTTTTTAAGAAAAAGTTTACGTTAAGTGGACATTTGCAATATCGTTGTCACTGCCTTTGATATTAGTTGGACCTTGTTTGAATAACATCATATTTATCTAGAATTAAGTACCAATATTAAGGTCTATCTGAGTTATAAGCTTCGGAACTTTATTCATTATTATAAATATAGAGTAAAATGCTTACTGAAACGTGTGAATTTGTTAAGCTATTTTTGTCACTATAAAAAATCTTAAGAGAGTAACAACTTAATAAAAATTAAAAGAGCGTTTATACTAAGGCGTGTTCTCATTTAAGATAAACTTAGATAAAATAAACCTAAAGGTTGCACTAAAAATAATAAAATGCTCAGTCGCGTATAAAATATATGAGATAGTCGATCAAATAAAGCTGCGTTATCATGATACCATTTCATTTAAATTTAATGTTGATGGCGATAATTATGTTGCGTTTTGATATCTACTTTTCTGAATTATGATACCAATGTAGTTCCGCTGTATTCTAATGCTCTGCTTTATAAGGGATGTGAACATAAAGAAACAGTCAAACAATGTGCTCCTTTCTGAAAGGTTATCTGTGTTTTTTTCTGTATTTGCTGCAAGAACTACTAAGTAAAGATAAGAACAACCATAATTGCAATTTAATATTTCAAGGCGCTCGTAAACATGTAAGCGTTTTTAGCACAATATATTCGACGAAATGTGTTTACACGTTCATATTATTTGTCTAACTGACCTAGAACTAGAATTAGAATTAGTAGATATTTACACCTTTAATATAACGAGAGCGCTGAAGAGTGAAGAGTGCATCCATAGTCAAGTTTTCCAAGTCGAAATTGTGTTGTCGTTTTTAAATAGTATTATCAGGCGCGTAACTATAGGGGAGGATGGGCAAAATACCACTGGCCCCCAACACGACGAGGCTCCCAGCTTGACCGGGCCCCCGGCCCGAGAGACTACGAGCTCAAAAGTGACCATAACAATTTCAGAAATGTATATAAATCAGCTAATAATAAATTCTCTTTAAATGTTTATAGGCATGTTCATGAAAAAAAGGTTGCCAGGACCAACAGTCGGTAAAGTACGTATGCGTGAGCGTTTTCTTAGGGCCCCATGCAATGAATTTACCACAAGACTCATACGGTATGCCAATGCAATATACTTAAATTTTGAGTTTTTTACATCTATATGTACGCAGCTTTACAATGACCAGCAGGACGCGAGCTAATGAGGCGGCGTTGCAGCATCATGTCCGGAGACTTGCCTTCTTTGCTAAACCCTGCGCCCGGCTAAGGGTGATTAGTTAGGGGTAAGAAAAATTGGCATGCTTAACATATACGCGAAAGAAATAAACTTTAGCCAAGGAAACTTTGATAAAAATTGTAATTTAAAGAATAATATGCGGCGTATGTTTTAAATTTAATAAAATCTTTTTATAGTTTTTTTTGCGACGATACTAATTTTGTTTCTGTCTTAATACACAGTAGCAATCAAAGACCTGTATTGTATCTAATTCTGTATTCTTGTGTCACGAGTTATTCTCAGTCACTTATAAGATTTTTTTCAAATCGTTTTAAAGCGTAACAATGCGATTCTCAAATTTTTACCTGCAGTTTCTTGTATATTTTGTATATTATGTTTCTTGTATATTATGTATATTTATTGTAGCAGATAAGCATGCAGTCCTACCGATGGTAAGTGACTTCTGCCGCCCATGGACGCCTGTAATCAACCCCAGATAGGATTAGACATTTCTACCTGAGGTCGGCCACAGATGCGCCGCTACTCCTGAGGGCTAAGCTGGAACGGAAAAGTATGTCTCCCTTACCACACCCTTCAAACCAGAACACAGCAGCGCTTAACACTGCTATTATGAGGCAGAAATAGGTGTGGCGGTGGTGCTGTTGATAAATACCACCTACGAATTTTTGGATTAAATAAATTTATATTCAGATAGATACCGGTTGCATAACTTAAATCGAAATGAGTATTAGATGCAGGGTAACTAGGGTAGCGGGTGCAGCGCAATTACCGCGTAGATCGACTGCATCGATCGCTCCTGATGGGAAATTTACCGCACCGCTTCTCAGAGGTATTGGCTGACGACCGTACTTACATAGATTGCACGTTTTATGCTCATTTAAGAAACTTATTTTATATTAACTAGGTAACAAGTAAGGTTCCTTACGATTTCAATTTTTGTCGATGAATAATGTTTGTAGGGCTAAAAGATAAACATGAATTATTGAAACGACCCTTTATATCCAATTTTGTCTTATAAAAATAAATGAAAGATATGTATTTATTACGAACTTATATCCTCCGTTTAGCTTCCTTAATAAATTTACAAAGGTAATAATTGTCTTTACGATAAGGAACTGTGAAACATCGTGCTTCTAAATGCATCGAATTATGTATCAGTCCGCATAAATATAAATAAGTAGCAGTTTAATGAAACTAGTTGTCAATGTATGTTAATTAGGATTTAATTTGAGTATATCGGGGAGATAAACCATATTGAAATCTTCAACGTAGTTCGCAAGATATAAATAATGCCTACACTTAAATCGTTAATATTTTTAGTATTATTAAATTTCGATTTAAATTTATATGAACAAAAGTAACCTTATATTCTTGCACACAACTTTAGGATAACTCCTCATGATCTTTAAGTTTAAGTTAATATGGATAACATAATACCTTTATGCTTACTCCAATATTGGTGTAATAGGTGCTAACACTGCTAACTTTAGAATGTTCCCGTGCAACAAATTTCTCATTAAGCCAGCCGCGCGTATCAAACGATCACACGCGGTAATTGCACCTCGCTGTCGGGTTGAGAAATGGTGCATCTATTACATCAGGGCAGTGCTTGGCTGTGTTTGAAAGCAGACATTATATGGCATAAAAGCTGTAGGATCCGTCATGGCTCGATTGCGGAACCATCGGCTTTTTAAGACTATCAACTTTCTTATAACTTACAGAAGAACGGAGTCTTCTACCTACCCACTAGATGCACCTACTCTGTGCTTAAAAGGAGACTAGCTACTACCTAATATTGTCCCTGTAGTTCTGGAACCAGAATAGGGCTACGGTATCCCCTGCCTGTTGTAAGAGGCCCTTAAAAGGGGGCTTCCGGGGTTGCGGACGGCAAGAGTGGGAGCTCGAACAGCTCGCCGCCAGCCAGGGCCAGCAACCCGGGGATGGACGGCGCTATGTGTGGTCACATACCGTCGTGAACACCAGATGGTGTGGTGAGTTTCAAGCTCACCTAGGCGGAGCCCGACGGGCCAACGCGCCAAGTGGACTCCGGTTGAGATCTCCGTTGGAGATCCCGGAGTTCTCTACGCAGCGCCGAGGACGGCCACCGGGGGGGTTTTAGTACGGTAAGAATCCCACATAACCCCGTGCCTCTCCCACGGCAAAGGATACCTTTTGAAGGTTTCCCCCTCGTCAACAATTGCTTGTGGCAAAACAAGCGTTCCAAGTTAGCCCGCAGTGATAACTTAGTGTCGCATCTTTAACCGACTTCGTAGACACATAATGAGAATTCCTACACACATAATGACAATTTCCATGAACAGCAGTGACTACTGAATATCAGGGGGGTTACTACCATCTCTTAAAACAATATTATTTTATTCATACTTTTACTTTTTTGCAGGAAATTTAACTTTTTAAGCAAAATATGACAATTTCAGTTGGTTTTATACAATGGATAAGCGAATTAATAAGGGGTTAAGTCTGTTCAACTGTGTATGACGGAATATTTTACTGTTTTAAGGAGGAAATAAAACTTTCCTAAACTATGATGGTTTTTAAAAGATGGTGGTAGGTCCCCAGATCATCTAATCTGATCTGAATCAGATATAAGAATGAATACTATTCTATTTGAAGCTGTATAAACGTCCACAAGTTTTACTGAGTATGTACAATCAGAACTGCATAACCATTACATAAACATGCGATAAAATATTCCTGTGATGCAGGATGCAGGGCAACTTTAACGTAAGTTCCCGTTCTACAAATTTCTCATCAACCCCTTCGCGCGTGTGATCAACCCCGATCAGACGGTAATCGCTCTCCGTGTCGATGTTTAAGAAACGATATTCGCTCGAATTTTTACTTAAATTTCGAAAATATATTTTTTAATTTATTTTTTATAGTCCATTAGTAAACGACGATATAGCGCTGTCATATTATTCACAATTTTACTCTAATTATTTATTATTGTATTTTCACTGTTGACGGAGATACCATGGGGGAAGCCAAGGGTTTACTCCATCTTGTACGTTTAATGCGGAACTGGAGAAAATAATGGTTTATTAGACAAAACATGTCGAATTTTTCAAAGTAACCATAACGGCTCATTACCGACCATGAGACCTCCGATGGTTTTATTAGGGCTTTATTGATGGTAGTTTAAAGGTTTTATTAAGGTTAACAACGGAGTCCTCCCGCTCCGAAGCTGAAGGTGCCCGTGTTTAACCAATGTCGGCCACCCATCAAACTTTTAACCGCTCTCGATGTTGCTTAACTTTTTATCTCAGTTACTAATGAAAATACACACGGCATTTTGTGATTTACAATACGGCAATACTCTAGATTTAGTAAAGATAAATTCTAATCAGATTTTCAAAATTAATAATTGAATAATATCTATTGCTAGGCAAGTACCATTTTCAATTCAAATACACGATTGCTAGAATAAAAGACACTCACATAATAGGACTTGGCTCTTAGGCATTCATTAACTCAACTCTAGACAATATATTATACATAGACAAGTACATATATTTGTAAGTACATAGCTTTAAAGGAATTCAACTCATATAACGTGTAGTGCTCGCCGAGCACGTTACGTTCGCTCGCCTGAAGTGCGTAATTAGCACGTAATTACTACATTGCTATAACTACACATCAGGCGCGGATTTTGGGACATTCTACTCTTTAGGATTTTTAGTAATCGTGGATATTGTCAGTGTATTTGGATAAGTATTTAGTACTTTAGGTTAGCTTATGTAGTTCTATAAATAAAACTTTTGTAGGTTTATAAATAGAATTAGGTATTATGATATATTGGTGGATTGATTTCTGTTCCACTGCTGGGCAAGAGTGAGAAGATTAATACTTGGCCACACTTAAAAAAAAAACCCAATAATTGTCAATTTCATCAACGTCATATTTATTTGTAGCCTTTTGTCAAACTTCTAGTAGGTCGTATGATAATTTAAAATATATTAATTAGCGCACACTAATAAGTATTAAACAATGTATGATGTATTCAATGTGTAAAATGTATGACGAATTAAGTTTATAAAGAATTAAAGTTTACTTACTTTCTTTAGTAAGAAATCTTAACAAATCTTCAAAACTGGTCGTAATTAGTTTAAAAATTAGATGGAATAATTGCTTTGATTATTTTAAGACTTAAAATTTTAGCTCCCTTATGTCCCCGTACGTATAACATAGAGTCTGTATATAAATAAACTCATAAGCACCCTACACCCCCGTCACGTATTGAGGTATTAGAGTAATTAAGTTTATTGCGTCGGCGGGAGGAAGCTCTTTGACTTTATACCACTTTGTACCTCCAAATTGTATTACCTACTTAGAGAATTTTGATATTTATACTCTGAGCATGTATAGGTAGGAATATAGCAAAGAGATGAAATATATAATAGGATACATTGTTGAGATTTTCGTGCAAAGAAATAAAAATTTAGTATTTGTTACCTATACACAAATAAAACGAATTTAATTTCACATGTTAAAATTCAATAAGCCATTTCTGCTGTGAGGTATGTCAAAGTTTGAGACAAACAGACAAAACCTCTAAAAACATTACCCTCTACAGTCGGTAATAAAGGTATACAGTTAAAATATTTAGTTTTCTTCAATCCTACAAAATTTATAGGCAAAATAATAAAATTAGTACTATTTCAAATTTGCTACTTAAATTAAAAAAAAACTTCACAACAGAGTATAGGTAAGCTCAATTTATTTATGTTACCCCTTCATATCTAGATATGGTTCAAAAAGCTAAATCACTAAACAAACACTTTTCTATCACCAAATTGGATCTCCGAATAAAACTCTCATTTTCTGAGAAATCGCAAGTAAGGTTGGATTTAATAAAATAATCTCTGCTATTGTGATTTGACAATAGAAGTCATATGACAGTAGGTATATTACGATTACATACGAGTAGGTTAGAGCCATAGAATAAATAAATGTAGAAATGATAATAAAAATGTTTTATCGAACATTTACTCTTTAGGAATTTTTCAAAAATCTTTTCGTAGTTGTCTCAGTTACGTTTATGAACGTTTGTGCTTCAAAACTTCATGTTTTGGCTCTACTACTTAAGTTTGTCGATAGGAAAAACTTTCTTTTTACTTATAATGCAAAAAATTAAATAATTAAACTTGAAAAAAAATCAACCTTAAAAAAATTGGAAATAATTCATATGCATGCAGGAAGGAATAATTTCATATGCACTGCTATTATATGACCACAAATTAGCACTTAGACATTACCGTAGACTATACTCTTCTCAATCTGAGAAGACCTGTACCCAGCAGTGGGACAGTAATGGATTGATGACATAATTGAATCATGTACGAGGAAGATTACTATTATGACGATAAATGGTAAAGTTAAAGTGAATATTATGTTGGCTCTGCGTGATGTGTTCTTTGGTTATGTTCTTATATTATATCGGAGGCTCACAACGTGTCCAAAGCTCCGTGACAACCGCACGTGATCCATTCTTTTGTTAGAAACAAGAAATGATAAAGGTTGGATATGGTCACATGTGAATTTTATTTGCCAGAATATATAGAAAATTCCGTTTTTTTTTGCCAAAGATATTAAATTAGTCTAAAAATAACTGAATGTCAATGTTTATTGTTATTTTGTTGATACTCGTACATTATAGATTAGCAGTGCATCTGTGGCAGACCAAGTAAGTAACTTCTTAGGTTTGTAATTTCTTAATAAAATAAAAATAGATATATGAGTCTGTGATAGACAGGGTAAAGATACTAAAATTTTACAAAGATATTTAAATAATATACTTAAACATATTTTATATGTTTTGTAATTAACTCATTTATTGTATAACTTTACCATTAATGCAATACCATTGATTGCAAAATGTAAAAGTCTCAATAACATTGGACAAACAATGAGAACAAAAAAAGCTTATCCAAAACATTTTTGTTCTTGGAGAAGCTTAGCGCGTCGCCTGAATACCAACTGCGGTGATCTCGGCACTGCATCGATCAACCGAACGGAGTTGGATCCGAACTTTTCCAAATCCTTTTGTGTCGTACTTTGTTGAACTGATTTGTTTTTGTATGGATTAGGAGAAGTATGAAAGTATAAACGTTGTCAACCCATTACTGTCCCACTGTTGGGCATGGGTCTCCTCTCAGAACGAGAGGGATTAGACTATAGTCCACCGCACTGGCCAAATGTGTATTGGTAAACTTTACATACTTTTAAATACATACATAGAGTTCAAGCAAATAAAAACGTGGTAAAAAAGCTTATCCGATACCTTTTTTGTTCTTGGAAAAGCTTAGCGCGTCGACTGAATACAAACTGCGGTGATCTCGGCACTGCATCGATCAACCGAACGGAGTTGGATCTGAAACTGTCTCTGAACTTTTCCAAATCCTTTTGTGTCGTATTTTGTGGAAATTATTTGTTTTTGAGTATATTGGGAGAAATATGAAAATACAGACATCATCAACACGTTACTGTCCCACTGATGGGCATGGTTCTCCTCACAGAACCCGAGGTATTATGCCATAGTCCACCGCACTGGCCAAATGTGTATTGGTAAACTTTCCGTACTTTTAAATACATACATAGAGTTCAAGCAAATAAAAGCGTGGTAAAAAAGCTTATCCAATACATTTTTGTTCTTGGAGAAGCTTAGCGCGTCGACTGAATACAAACTGCGGTGATCTCGGCACTGCATCGATCAACCGAACGGAGTTGGATCTCTCAACTCTCTCCGAACTTTTCCAAATCCTTTTGTGACGTACTTTGTGGACTGATGTGAACTGATTTTTTGTTTTTGTGTAGATTTGGAGAAATATGAAATAGTTATTAACCTAGATCTTGAGGGAGAGACAATTTAAAGACGGTCCAACTTAGTACGGGTAATCAGAGGTAGCAGCGCATGTATGGACGATCATACTTGAATATATAAAAATATTAAATAAATAACTGTTCATAAGCAAACAAAATTTTAATTACTTTTCGGTTTTCCTAATAGTATATTTTAAAGATACGGTATCCTAATAGTATCTTCAACAACCCATTACTGTCCCACTGCTGGGCACGGGTCTCCTCTCATAATGAGAAGGATTAGGCCATAGTTCACCGTGCTGGCCAAGTGCGTATTGGTAGACTTCACATACCTTTGAGATTCCTTTTTTTTTCCTAATAGTATATTTTATATATACTAGGATAGTGTTTTCAATCAAATGAATTGGACCTGGATCAAATCTAGTCTTTTCGGTATGGCAGACCAATATTAGGATCCATATTATAAGAGCTAGAAAATTGTTGAAAAACGACTTTTAAAACTAATATTTTTTATGCCATACTTTTTAATAAAAAAAATCCGCAGATATAGTCCGTTGTTCACGCAGGCTGATTTCCAATAGGACTATTGTGCGCGGATTAAATTATATCGAATATACCGCGATCCCGACGAGGAAATTGTTTTGAGAATTATAAGACTATGGACTTAAGAACATTTTTAATAATCAATTACTTTAGTCTTATGCTTCGTGTCATAGTCTACGCTTGGTGTTTTCCGTAAACTCCTAATCTCTACAAACGTTTGACTTGATCAAAATCGACTCGTATGTTACAAGCGCTTGCATATTTACACAAACCATGTGAAATGCAAGCGTACGGACTGGGCATTAAGTATAAATAATTCGACAAGTACGAGTCGAACTCGCACATGGAGGCTTCCGTACCACCATTCATTATTTGTTACTTATTTTGATTCATTTTATTATTTTCAACCATACTCAGTTATATGATATAACAAGAGATGGCGTTGGGGTGATGATGAATGATACGTAAATTTTCAACAATACTTAGTTATATAACACAAAAATAGACATACGTAAACACCGTATAATAAAATCAAAATAACTATATCAAAATATGTTTTATGGTTCTTATTTGTATTTATTATCATACCAGTTAAAGTGCTAAACGGATTGTAAATTTCAACCGTCTTCTTAGTACGGTTTAAGAGTTAGATCGAAAAATGCCGAAAAATACCGGTTTGTTGTATGGGGACCCCCTTTAATATTCAAATTTATTTTATTTTAGTATTTGTTGTTATAGCGGCCACCGTTATGCATCTTCTGTAAAAATCATGTGTCTATTTATTACGGTTCCGGAGATATAGCCCTGTGACAGAAGGACAGACGGACAGACAGCGAAGTCTTAGTAATAGGGTTCCGTTTTTACCCATTGTTTACGGAACCCTAAAAAATATTTAGTAGGAATCTAAGTAAGATATTTCCGCATATAAATACAAGGTTTATCATGATTCTATCTGACACCTAAACAATTTCACTCGTTAACATTAAGGACACAAGAGTATGCCGATTTTAAAGGTGGTAACATTTTTCATGCTTTGAATGAGGGATCCACCGCTGATAATACCAAAACAGAAGGGTAATATTATAGAAGTTGTTAACTAGTTTGAATTATAGAGTAACGAAAATGTAGACGAAAATTTCCAAGATAGTTCTTAGATGTAGCAACGAATAGATTGCAGACCTCAGATAAGACTTCTATTATAAGAAAGAAACATTTATTATCCGAATAAATGTTTCTTTCTTTCTTTCTTTCTTTCTATAATTGGGGTTGACTCTAAATTATCACCCATTGACTAGCAGTGATAGCCTAGTGGTTAAGAAACGCGGCCTCTCGATCGAGCGGTCCGAGGTTCAAATCCCTGGCACGCCTGGCACCTCTGATTTTTCAAAATTATGTGCGTATTAAAAAATATCACTTGCTTAAACGGTGAAGGAAAACATCGTGAGGGGTTTCCTCATGCATACCTGACAGATTTATAAAAAATATAAAAAATCAAAGGTATGCGAAGTCTACCAATACGCACTTGGCCAGCGCGGTGAACTATGGCCTAATCCTTCTCATTATGAGAGGAGACCCGTGGCCAGTGGGACGATAATGGGTTGATGATGATCACCCATTACAAGCTTAAATTTTATGCTCATTTTCTATTTTTCAATATGAGTCTCAAGTCCTCAGTTTAAGTATTGAGACCGACGAAGCTTGTTTAAGAAGAAATGAGGTTCCGATTTTCACGTGTACGGTTGATTGGTTCTGAATTGTCGTCACGGTGTGGTGGCTACTATCTATTTATTCAGGAAACCTACGAATATCCCCATTTTTAATATTACGTTATTTCGTAATATCTCCATCATGGTTTTGTTATAGATATAAATGTAGCAAATCACATGTAAGTATACAGATTTATGGTAGTTTTGTGTGGAGAAGCTGTTTTTAATATTGTTATGTGTCTTTGGCACTAGACACTGGAAATCGTAGTGTAAGGCGACGAGAATGTACTCCTTATCTATATTCTCTTTTTACGTCTGGATTTTGCAATCAGCAGTGCCTTAGATTTGAAGTTCGAACCCCGACTGAGAGCATGGTTGAGTTTGAGCAGTAGGGTATTACCACCAAATTAATAGTACTTACAGTTAATAAAAATAAACAAACTATAAATTTGTTAAGAAGTTCAATGTACTACTACTACATGACATTTTTTTTTCATCATCATCATCATCATCATCAACCCCATTACTGTCCCACTGCTGGGCACGGGTCTCCTCTCATAATGAGAAGTATTAGGCCATAGTCCACCGTGCTGGCCAAGTGCGTAATGGTAGACTTCACATACATTTGAGATTTTTTTTTATAAATCTCTCATGTATGCAGGTTTCCTCACGATGTTTTCCTTCACCGTTTTAGCAAGAGATAATTAATTTCTAATACGCACATTACTTTAAAAAATTATAGGCCTGGGATTTAAACCTCGGACCCCTCGATCGAGAAGCCGAGTTTCTTAACCACTGGACTATCACTGCTTTTTTTTTAAATTAAACATTTTTTAAATAATAATAAATAAGAAAGGGTAGAACAAACTGGATAAAGTCTCTACTTTGTTCTACACTTCAGTACAATTTTAACTCTGAAAATGTTAAACAAAGTGGAGCTAAGAATACAAAATTAGATTCAGGCCTTGTCTTTTCATATTTTTTGTACATAGAATAAATGAAATGGTACCGTATGATAGTCCCCTCGAGGTCGGAAGTCGTCACGTTTGCTCACATCGTTCCCCACACATGAGATTTGATTTAGGATTTATATAGAGATGACACAACTTCATTTTTATTTTCGTTCTAATATCTACTACCAGTATGTGATATTAAGTCATTACTGTTCTACTGTAACGCACGTATCGCAAATAATTGGTCTTAATCAATCACGTCAGCAAATCAGCCCTCGTGGCGGAGCGGACACCATACCGGTCTGACGCGCAAAGGGTCCCAGGTTCGATCCCCGGCCAGACAGATATCTACATGATGAATTTAGATTTCGGTTTCTGGGTCTGGGTGTTTGTGTATTTTTCTATGTGTGTGTCCATGGCACCCATGACACAGGGAATCCTAGTGTGGGGCTGTGAGTGTAGAAAGCGTTTATTATTATTTATTATTATCAGTAACTTAAAGTAAATAAATTCTTCACACAAGTTCGAGAACTTTATGGGCTCTAATACATGGTGGAACAGTTCTTGTGTTTTGGTGGAATGTTGAGTATGTCTGCTGAATTATATATGAGGCGACCATTTCTGTCCTTAGGAGTGAAAACGCATCTGTGACAGGATTTAAGTAAAATTTTTGTTATAAACGATTTAGATTACAGATGTCAAAATAATTTACCGTCAGGTAGACTGTAAGTTAAAAAAAAAGATGGCCTAACGATTATTTCCTTCGCCGTAAAAACAAATTATTAACTGTGAACACTTATTACTGAAAAGTAATCGAAGATAATTTTCATTTGAAACAAAGGAAAATGAACGATATATGTAAAAACAAATGATAAAACCACAAGGGGTAATAACAGCTCTATATGATGTCTAATAAAATATTCGCAGCACGTGCAAAGTGCCAAGCGCAAGTCAGTCTGGTTCAGTTCTTAACTCTTTAACCCTCTCCGCGACCCAGTCGCTTCCAGATAGTTTCATGAACTGCCGAAGAATGTTCTGGAACAATACTTTACTTTTCGAGAACTATGAAAATATAGATTTCAAGCAGGATGGATGTCACCCTTGTATGAAAATACAACCAACTTATTTTTCTACATAATATGCTTTTGTTAACATAACATACTTTCTCGTTGACCCTTAAAGCAAGTGATTAATTTATAATACTTATAGAGTTTAAAAAATATCTCAGATATATTTACCTGGAACCCTCTACCATACGAGAAATTACTCAATCTACAAAAACAAATTGCAAAATCACAAGGGGTAATAACAGCTCTATATGATGTCTCATAAAATATTCGCAGCACGTGCAAAGTGCCAAGCGCATGTCAGTCTGGTTCAGTTCTTAACTCTTTAACGCTCTTCGCGCCGCAGTCGCTTCCAGATAGTTTCATGAACTGTCGAAGAATGTTCTGGAACAATGAAAATACTTCACTGTTCGAGAACAATGAAAATACTACTTTGAGGTAGGATGAGTTCTACCGTCTGTAACTTTATTTACGCTATGGAAGTGATTCCCTTATGACTAACAACTCTCAGATTAATTTCACTTTTACATATTTTTTTGGTAATATAATATACTTTTTGTTTTACATAATAGTATAAAACAAAGAAGCAAACAAGAATGCAGCACATCTGATGGTAAGTGGCTATTGCTACCCATGATCATCGGTAATCAACCCCAGATAAGATTAGATTCTTATCTGAGTTGTGCTGCAGATGCGTTGCTTCTCTTGAGGACTAAGTTGGAATGCTTCCGATAAGTATGTATCTCTTACCATACCCTACAATTCAGAACACAGCTGTTACAAAGCAGAAATTTGTGTGACAGTGGTGCCCCTAAAGTCAAAATTAGATATTTCTCATCAAAATTATATGTAAAATTCAAATGAAAAATTAAGCAGTAAAACCTCGAACCATCCAGACAATGGAGTCTTAACACCAAACTAAAGCCTTTGCGAATTTCTCCAAATTTAATGTCGTTAGCAAGAATTTCCCCGAGAATCCTTTGGCAAATCTTATAATGCGATCTATACACTGCGCGCACGCACCGGAGCGTGCAACGTCGAGAAGTCGCGGGGCTTGTGTTCTCGACCGAGAAATACCGAATACGTAAGTCGCTACGCCGTAGCGTCTACGCCGTAGCTTCACTCGTGGAATTGCTCTTGTGGTTTTGTATTATTTTTACGAGAATATTGGAAAGTTTCTTTTTACTTTTATGGTGATGTTTTTGTTCTAATGGAGGGTTGTAATGCTTTGGTGTCTATATTCTTATTGATCATTGGAATTGAATTAATTTTTGGAATGCTTTTTTCTTTTAAAGTTAATCTTTATGTTATTGTGAATATCTAATTAAAAAAAATACAAATGACTTTTTATCTTTGTATATAATCTTTTAATCACGTCTATTAATAAGTCTAATAAATTATCTTGTGTACTGAAGAAATATTTTTCCTAGCTAGTTATTAAAAAAAAGGTTTTAAGTGATAACAATAAATTGATTATAATTCCGCCATATGATATTTATCATTCAATAAAATTGTCGCTTTACCCAAAATCGAACCCACACCTCAACGTAGCAATACTCACCACTAAACACCAAACAACAAACTTCCCAACTTCGAAAATCGGAATAAATCGCATTTGTCTCGCTATAAGGGATCCCTAATTATTAATAGCGGAATATGCAAAGTTAGTTTTCTCTTATTTTGTTGATTTAACTCCAGCTTCCGTTTTATACCACCGTTGGTAATTAGAATTTTAGATTGGGAATTTCATATTCGTTATAGCGTGCGATACGAAATGGAATGTTAATTTCGTTATATTATTACGGTTTTGTTTGGTAGCCTCAAAGGATTAGTCGGAGTTAATGAGAAGAAATCATGAAACCGTGTGATTCTTGAAATATAGTTTTATTTCCAACTAAGTATAACTTTTTATTCGCGATATGAAGTAAAATGTATTTTTAAATAGGCATATAGAGTCGAATTGTGACTTACATTTTTTATCGATTTTCGCAAGCTGATCGCAATTGAATGAATCCGGTAAGAAACACAGCGGGCTTAAGATTTTTATGTTTCTCGATTGTTTAATTTTAATGTTTTTTTGCCACTAAGGGCTAAGAATATGGTCACCTCATATATAAGTCGGCCGGCATCTATACACCCTTTCACCAAAACGATTTTATTCGTATAATTTTAATAAAAAAACGCTTTTATAATAATATATATTTTATCGTTTCAATGTACATGTTGTATACATTTTATTGTTTTCTGTCAAGTATAAACCCAAAAATATATTTTATATCTTACTCCCTCTTTTTGTATTACACTTCTATAAGTAGTTATGACAATATGCATACATAATTAAGATAACATACTCACAGGCCCCCATTGTTGATGTGTATTAAAAATGATCGTGACATCCCAATTTACATGTAAATCCTCTAATTATTCCCAATACCAAATGATGTCCAAATCTCATACAAAACGCTATCTCATCCAAAATCTATAAAACAATCGGATTCTAAGGACCCTTACATCGATGTTCGTTGATAATCGTTTTTTATGGAGTTCCGTACGCAAAGGGAGAACCCTTTGGAAGTTGGCAACATATGCGTTTTTACCCCTAAGAAGTAAGTTGGAAAGTCTCGGAAAAGTATGCCTCCCTTACCACACTCTTCAAATCAGTATGCAGAAGTGTTTAACACTGATGTTTTAGAAAAAAAGGTGTGGCAATGCCGCTGGAGTCGAACCACCGGATTCTTCCTTTAATGCACAAGTATACAAGAAACCGGTGTTCTTTATATTTTTTCAGTTGTCCATTGGATGTAAAATCTTATTTAGTTTAATTTTTTCTGCTCTAAAAATATTAAAAATAAAGGAAAATTTGTTGGTACCGAACCACCGTGTGCGAGTACCACTCGCACTTAGCCAATTTCTCGCCGATGTCTGCCCGTGATCGACGTTGATTAATGTCTGTCTGTCTGTATGGACGGATTAAAAAAAACTTTGTTTCAGTGATACGCCTATAGAACAGGAAAGATGTGGAAACGACGTTTAGGTGTTGTGACGTAATAAATAAAATAATCTTATCTAATATTTAAATGATGAAAAAGAAAACTCATATCGTTACAAAATTAATTATGTATTGTTTACTAATTGATAAACGACTACTTGGATGAGATAACGAAAAAGTCTATTTGATTATAATTTTAAGTTTAACTAAGTTGTATGTAACGTTAAGTGTTTTATTACATTTTTTTAAGTGAAGTGCATGCTTATTGTCCAGCTATTAAGTGTTCACTCTGCTGAAAGAAATTTCTTTAGGAATAACTAGCACTTTTACGCTAAATGATAAATATAATTTCGTCTTGTTTAAATATTTTTGTGTGTTTCTGTTTATATCGAGGGCTAAAATATCCAAACAAATAAATAAAGTTATTAACATTAGTCATTTCATTTTAATAAAAATTGTACGAGCATACTTTGAAAACAAGAATCGTTTCATTTCTAAATAAAACGAATTCCTCAGTATAAAATATACAGATCCTAATTTATCCTCAATATACAACTAAGGACTCTCTCCATGCCACTTTTATTCCAGCGACATTTGATTTCAGTGACATCTGGCGGAAGTAATGGATTTTTTCAGTTAGCTGAAGGTGAAAATTTAATCTGCGACGATAAGCAACCACCAGAAAAATCGTTAAAGGCACATCAGTCAAATTCAAAATTAGAATAGAATGACATCTCAAATCGTGGTCTGTTTCTGACGTTTACTTATTGTGTTTAGAAATAAACATTTATGTTAGTTTTTTGACGTAAAACTAAAAACAAAATACTTAAATTATGATATCAAGTTTTTTGAACGAGTACCTAAAAGTTTTATAAAAGTTAGAATGTGAAAGTAGAATAATTCGAAATCTCGTATATCTATTTGAAAACAATAAAATTTAATTTTCTTTTTATTTTGATTTTGAAGAATTATATTTGAAATATTTTTTTATTAACTTCAAGATGCGTTAATATTTATCAAAACGCAATATTTGATTATAATATTATAGTATAAATAACGCTACTCATACATTTTGACTTCACAATTTAGTCCTGAAAAATAATAAGCCTTCTATGATTTTAAGAACTCTTTCTAGACTTAGGTTCATTGGATACAATTATAATTGATCATATCAACAGTACCTACACATTTAAATTGATATAGATACGCAAATAAAACATAAGTAATAAAACGAAACGAAGTTCTGTCGATAAATCTTTAAGACACTGCGTCTCTACTCTGCGCACTCTTGGAGGCGTGGCTTAGGGATGGTAGATAGATAAACGAAAGAGGTTTTATATTAGCTACACTTTAGTATAAATAGTAAACAGTTATTACAATTGAATCTTCCGTTCTGTTTATCGCTGTTGTCATAGACACGAATACGAACAAAAATACCATCAAAATAAATGTAATTCACCATTCAATGTCTCCCTAACTAGGGGTAAAATATAAGGGTATTACTGCTTAATATACTAGGATAAATTAAAATTAAAATAATACCAATGACTCGATATCACGACGACATCACATACGAAAAGTATGTGGGAAACATAATTTGTATGACATATTTATTGTTGATGAATTCTTGGTTACAAATATGTTTACGTCCTACTATTGATAGAACCCTTTGTGGTTTGACTCCGGCGGCACCACCGCCACACCTATTTCTGCCTAATAACAGCAGTGTTAGGTGCTGCTGTGTTCCGGTTTGAAGGGTGTGGTAAGGGAGACAGACTTTTCCGAGGCGTTCCAGCTTAGTCCTCAGGGGTAGCGGCGCATCTGTGGCCGACCTCAGGTTGGAATATTTAATCCTATCTGGGGTTAATTCCACTTATCATCAGGTGGATTGCATGCTCTTCTGCTACTTCTATATAATATAAAAAAAATCTACGGTTCTTTTTTTCACACTTGAGGATAGGCGTGGACCATACATTCAGTGGTAAAAGTTTGGTTAGTTAGTTGTTGATTAGGGACCAATCCGTGTTAGATGTTTTAGACCGGCTAAAGGATATCCTAGTAGATTCAATGCTGTTTAATTATAACAGAAAGCAACGCTTTAATAATATTAGTCTAAAATGATAGAAACTAACATCTTAACATGCTTTCCGAAGCATGCAAGCGCGCTTGAAATTTAGTCATTAGCGGTCATCCATTCAACTCAACCGAGCCAAATATTACCAACTTTGTAAATCTTCTACATAAGCCGCAGGGCATGCGCTTTACGCAAATCTTGCCTAGCACATAATTAGCTAAGAAGGCAGTGCAAAGGCCAAACTTTGCGACATCAACGAAAGTTTGGACCTAACTATAAGTATTAGAAGTTAAGGCGTCACTTAAGTCCGTTTAGAGCGTCGCCTAGTACATTACATGGGTGGTTACACCCTGCCAGCTGCGAGTTGGCTGGCTTGACGTAACTAAGGATGGGGAACTGTAACCAATTTATTTATGGCACTTTAAATTATATTTTAATGTGAGGTTTCGTGATTTTTTTAAAGCAATGAGAATAAAAATTCCTTTGGGGTAGTTAAGGTGGACTTGCTGATAGGTTTTATGAAACCAGGTTTTAGCTTCGGATTCGGAGAGGTCGCGTATCGATGATAGATAGGTAGATAGAACGATAAAATATTATTTATTGCACACGTCAGAAGATCATAACAATAATATACAATTACTTAAGTTAATCGTATGAAATATTCAATAGAATATCGATTTCCTCTTTTTCTTCTGAGGGTAGACCCATGCCCAGCAGTGAGGCACTAATGGGTCGGCGACGACTATGTCTTTGTCTATGACTATACCCTTCACCACGTGTGTAAAATTCCACCGAAATGCAACAACTCCTTTACTGTAGAAAATGTGTGACGGTGGTACTATTGAACTGTACTGGTTCTGTCGTCAACGTATTACTGTCTCACTGCTGGGCACAGGTCTCCTCTAAGATTGAGAAGGATTAGGCCATGATCAACCGCGCTGGACAAGTGAGTATGGTTAGACTTATTTAATTTCTTGAAGAACTTATTTTTTATCTGTACTGGTTCTATCACCTTTCAAGTAATAATAACATTTTATATTTATATTGCATAGAGTACCATGATCACTTAAACAAGTTTCTACAAAAACCCATAAAACAATTCCACCATGCTACGTTGAAGGCACGATGGGCTGAACGACTTCAGGCGGAACCGGAAACCGGAAGTAGGCTTCTTGAAATTAAATTAACAAACTTGAAGAAGTTTCTCCAATATTAGACAGGCGGAAGAAAATTTGCTAAACAAAACAAAACATAAATACTACTGTAGATACAAAAATGTACTACGTAGTGTTTGCTGTGGGAGTTTATTTTTTCGCGAAAAAAAATTTCAAGCCATTTATTTGTTCATTTAAATGTACTTATAATTATTATACCGAAATGAGAATATATGAATGTTGATAATTAAGTATAGGAATATAACGATTTGATGTTTTTTATAATGTAGGAGTAGCATACGAGCATGCAGTCCACCTGATGGTTAGGGGCTACTGCCACCCTTAGATATTCCTACCCGAGGTCGGCCACAGATGCGCCGCTACCCCTGAGGACTAAGCTGGAACGCCTTGGAAAAGTATGTCTCCCTTACCACACCCTTCAAACCGGAACACAGCAGCGCCTAACACTGCTGTTATTAGGTAGAAATAGGTGTGGCGGCGGTGCCGCCGGAGTCGAACAACAAAGGGTTCTTCACCTTTTATATACTTAAAAGTAGCAGAAGAGCATGCAGTTCACCGGATGTTTTGTCTGCCATCATTTTGACTGCCAGACTACCCTAACTACCTGAGATCATACACAAAGGCATTGGAATACTTCGAATGACTATCCTTCCTTACCATACCCTCTCAAACTAGAATACACCAGCGTTCAAAACTTCTGTTATTAGTCAAGGGGTGGTGGTGGTGACTCCGAAATCGAGTGACTAAGGGTTCTAACACTTTTATAATAAAGAAGCAAAATTATTATTTTATACGTAATAGTAAATTTGAAAAAAGCGTTTAGCGAATGCGAACAAAGTAAAGAGGCAGAACTCTGGCGCACGCAGTGACGCAAAGATTTCAGCTCGACTGCTAGTTTCAGCTTCACTGCAAGTTTCAGCTCGACTGAAACCAACTCGCCTTCTATATAAGGGACGGTTGAAGAAGGGCAGCATCAGTTCGGATTGGTTTCCTTGGCGAGTTTGTGAGTATTAAAAGTTTGAAAAATATAGTGAAAATTTGTGCTAAGTGGTGAAGATTAGTCGTTAAAATGACAATCAAAAGCGTAAAGTATGAGTATGTACATTTAAAATCTAAAAATGCACGAGAAAGAAAAGACCAAAATTTAAAAATATATATTTACATCATCGACGAGGTTTTGATGCGGATACCAGATCTCCAGCATAGTCCCAGTTGGCCGTCGGGAGAAACAATTCATCTGTGATCAACAACATGTAAGGCCTAAATAAGTAGATGGGTCTAGTTTATTGGCTGCAGGAACCACATCATAATACTTCAAACTAAATGCAAAAAAGTCAGAGGAATGCCCAATGCATATATTTCAACATCGGTTCATCAAAGGTAGGAATGGGCCTGGTGGCGCCGCCGCAGTCTACAAAGAGAATTAGTAATTCGCATTTCAGACATGACTTTATATGAAGACCAATTTATAAGGTAAGTAAGGTTAGCTGTGTAGGTACTTTAAGGTACTGTGAGTTCTGTGAAAATATTTTCAGTTTTCATATACGCAACGGTGCATGTGTGTGTTCTAACTTCTGTTCACTTTGTAATAGGAATAGAATGCGTGAAATACCAATTATTTTATATTTAGAATTTGCACCAGTTACATTTAGAAAAAAAGCTTTCACATAAATCTAGGGCAACTTTCACATACAGCTTTTCTAACAAAAAAAAACGTAACAAAATTCTAGTCACAATGCCACAAAACGAAACTATGTACATTTTGTGCAAACGGAACAAATACATACCCCACAAAAATCCGTTTGCAAAATAAATTCCCAAGACAAAGGTGGCTTACGTATTCAATTTGCATGGCCACGTGGAGGTACAAAAAGTAGATCAAATAGATATACGGCAGCGGACGTCAGGCGGTCTATTCATTTCGCCGGAGTCACGGGGTAATGTATATTCTAATATATTTGCGAGAGCGACTTTTCGTGTCCATCGGCCCATGCGGTCTGCGGCCGGTCGTAGTGACGTAGCGATATTTAATCGATAAAAATATTGTTTGATTTAAAGTAGGATTCTGAGACTGCAGACGTCAACCGAATGTTAATGTTGTGGGGGCTTCAGTGGTGGCGCTGTACATTTGCTATAATTAAGGGTACATTGTAATGTAATGGGTAGTAATTGTTTATACTATTAAAACTCTTGTCCTTTCAATTACTGGTAATTTCGGGAGATTTTTTTTAAATTTATTATACCGCATTTATCTTTTATTTATGCAAATATGTCTGGCGGATAATGTTAAGCATTTTAAATTCTCCACATTTGTATAAGGCATATTAGTTCAAACACACTTGCGTGTAAATAAATAACGTTGAACCTTTACAGATCCATTGATATGTTATATCTACCTATCGCAATTTATTCGTTTACCTTTCTGACTTCTTTATGTATAACTGTTACTGACTGCTCTAGAATGATCTAAATCTCCACCTTTATTAGTATACACTATTATAAGCCACACGATAAACAAAATATTTAATTTTCCTAAATAATCGATAAAAATATAATAATGCCAATCCCTACCTGACCCCGTATTTACTCTGCACCTCGCCGTTCATCTTCATTTTTTATATCTTTCACCGGAAAGAGGCAAAAAAACGGAAAAGCGCCATAGTAATGAGTGTAAAAAATAACTATAAAATGGAAGATATCTTTCTCATTTGAAAATAGGGCTTTCGCTTTATATTTGCCCTACATCGTTCGTAGCTCTTTGCTGTCTAATACTTTATAGGTAAAATGGGATTAAAAAGTATTGTATATTAATTAATTTGATCGTTATACTTCAACAACATGCGACCGCGTAGTGGAGCGGTCACCTTACTTGACACGCAAAGGATTATGGGTTCGATCCTCGGCTAAATAGATAATTGAATGATGAATTTAGATTTTTGTTCCTAAGTGGGTGTTTGTGTGTTCGTCTATGTAAAACAAATACAGATCTGTGTATGTGACCGTGGCACTCATGTCACATTTTGAATCTCGCAGAAAAAAAGTTCAAGTATGTCGTTAAAAAAACGCTATGTAAAAAAGCGTACTATAAACTAACTGATTATTTGACTGACAAAATGGTGTGGTCTGAAGTAGTTCCAGCTCCACATGTACCATTAGGTTAAGTTTAACATTGTGAAAAACATTTTATTAAAAGATGTGTGTTATGGAGTTTCTTTCGCCGCTTCTTCTCCATAACGAAACACCTTGTGAAGTGGTGGTGGTAGACATTCAAAATTTTTGATTGTTGTATAACAAGTTACCAATTAGTTATTATCACCTATGTTGTAGAAAAATATTTTGTATACATATGTATATTTATGTATGTTGCATGTATGTCTCTTTATTTATTACATTCATTAGCCCAAACGTCTTAACGGATTTTAACATATAATTGTATGATTAACATCTTACATTACCTTCTTTTTTAAATTGTATGAGTAACATCTTAGCCTTCATTACTTTCTTTCCCAAAAAATATTTTAAAGAAATATGGTGTTTAGTTTTTAATAATAATAAATTTATAAATAATATTCCAAGTATTACAAATAGCTTTTATATATTCCTGTACATTACTCACGCTAGGAAAAAAAACAGCTAACCCACCACAAAATGGCCTAATAAAGGCACAAACACACATAATTGGATCGTAGCTCGAAATGTCCAATATAAGACAATTTGGGTGAGGTCCTCAGCGCAAATTGATGTTCCCTTTCAACCGAATACCTTGTAAATTGGGATAAGGGCGCCCGGACCTCTTAGCCTGGCCCCTAATTTAATAAACCTCCGTATGTTAATGCGGATTTTGGCTACAATACTGGTTGCAATCATATATTTTTATATAGATGAGTGGCTTAGTGAAGTAGATTTTGTTTTGTAGGATTGAAGTTTGAAGCAAAGCACAAACCAAATCAGTAGAACAGGGATTATTACTTGATCACAGATGCGTCGCTACTTCTGTGGACTAAGGTGGTACCTCCCCGGACAAACCACATTTTTTTTCAGGCACTTTCCTCCTTTTACCCATGTTGAAATGGTTAAGTTCATTTTTAGGGGAATTTTATTGAACGATATAAATGTGTATAGGTACACTATGACAAATTTGTTTATAAGACGGAGAGTGGCCAAGATGGTAAAATTTAAAAAAAGGCAGTTAAGTGTGAACTCCATCAAGTAATAAATTTCCCTACACATTAGGATTCCCTATGTCGAGGACCATGCACACACACATCGACAAAACACAAACACACTGATCCCTAACAGAAATCTGTATTCATCGTTTTGACGTCTGTCTGATCGGGAATTGAACCTAGAACCTTACGCGGGTTAGACTGGTCTTGTAACCGCTCCCCACTCGAGTCGTCAAATAACTTATTTAAAAAACACAAGAAAACGAAACGAACGAAAATTTCTATCATCACATCAACTGCTAATTGACATCGAGGCGACGTATCAGCGCGTATCATTTTGATATCGAATCCGAGCTCAGATTTTCAATCATAGGTTCTCTACACGTTTACAAAATATGTTGCGAATTCTGTTATTTGAGAATTAATTAAACGAGCCAACAGGGCGTGACGATTTACGGTGCTCGCGTGGCACAGACAGACATGCCTACACGCGTGACGTCACACTGTAACATATTAAATTATTTGGGGCCGTCAGCCGAAAGGAATCGAGCTGAACGAGATTGGAAGATATCGTAAGGACCTGCTGTGGAATGAAGGTGGAATTTTAATTTGGTTTGGTGGTTTGATTGCGGTACCTCCAGCCGCTACACTTATTGGTTAAATCGCAGAATTTCGTCCTTTTAAGCGACACTATTCGATAACGTATGGTTTGGACTAAGATCCCAATATAAGACGACCTTCACCGAGCTGGTAAACGATGAAAAGTATTTTAAGTCGAATTAAATATGTCGCTAATTATATTGCAAATGGGTTGTCTAAAAAAATCAGTCCAGAATATGATTTTTTTACAACATGATTTATGTACAAATTGGGTATTAACAACCCTTGGGTAAGCGGATATAGACAGGTAAACAAGTTGGCCTACCCATGGACTGTGACAGGAAAAATAGACAACCTAACGTTTCCATATTTTATAGGCTTCGTACTTTCGATTAGTATGTAATTTTTATATTAACGAAACCAGTGAAATGTTAAAAAAATAAACATATTCTGGACTGAAAATCTTAGTCAACCCATTTGCAATATAATTTTTTGACATAATGACATTTAATTTGATATAAAAAAACGTTTCATCCATTAACCAGCTCGGTGAAGGTCGTCTTATATCGGAATCTTCTACTATATCGAATACATTTTTTCATACATTCTCATACAAACCATTTTGTAATTTTTAAATAATCGTAGTCTGGCCAGGATGTATTTAGTAAGTGGGTTAGCCACTTACGATATATTTTTTTATAAGCTAACTTTTATATAACTTTCATCCAATACATGGGTCGTCCCTAATTTGGATGTTCTATTATATGTATTTTGGCTTTATGCTAAGTGCTAAATTATGGTGTATTCTGCTTTGAAAGGTGTGGTTACGTGGTAAGCCTCTGCCTTAGGTAACAAAGTTATTCTTAGAGATAACAACTATACTGTATCCTATTTGAGGTTTATATGACATGACAAACCGCAGACGGTAATGATCACTTACTATCTGGTAGACTGACCATTACTTACAAAAGTAGTAGAAATATCATGCACTTAGTAAAGTAAAGTACATCTAAGTTATACAATATCAATCTCAGTGCACTTATTTTTATTTATTATTTTCTCTATAGAAATTCTTGAGTATTGGTCGATTTTCTTCTATAATTTTCTCTTTCCTTTTCAAAAAATTCCTCTTCAAATCCCCAACTTTAAATATAAAAGACAAAAATTCCTAATTTCCCTTGTCACGCTTATTTTTAAACATTGCAATATATATGGAAAACTAGTGAAGTTTGGGCCCTATCCGTCGGTTCCAATCAATAGTCGATTAATCAGCGGCAGCGGCGCGGGCGCAGTCGCGCGGAAAATCTTACAAAAAATCGGGGGCGGGCTGCCCTTACGCACTGCCGGACTCGCGATTTAGGCAGCACACAAGTGGCGTGGAGTGGCTTTGGAAAATTCGTCTAAATTATTTGGAATGTAAATCATTATTTAACAGGTAGGCATGTTTTTGTATAATAGAGTAAATGTTTAGGGCACATTTTTTATTATGTTCACGTTTCAAAGTAATTTAATGGATTTAACGATACATAGGTAAATTCGCTTTTAAATTGTATTACAAAACATAGTGTATATGATGTCAAATTATAATCAAATCAAATAAAATTATAAATTATGTTTACGAAATCGAATCTGTGTATAAAGAATAATTTCGGGGTTTAAAGTAACTTTTATGTATACGAAGAATTTTTTACTAATATATGATTATCTAAGGTTATAGATTTTCGGATAAACGTGTAAAATCAAATGACCTAACTTTGTTCTTTTTTAATACTCTCAATTTACCTTAAGTTTTGCTGCATTTATGTCAAATTCATAACATTTAAATAAACAAATATTTTTAGTAACTTTAACCCCACTTGGCACAATAGTGAGAGATTAATTTAAAATAGTGTTCGACTCCACGACCTCTGTTCAGCTTCAGTAAGAGAAGGGTGCTGCGTGTCGATAACAGAGCTCCATAAATCATTGCTGGCAAATGTCTTGTCGTTGACTGCAGCCGGCGATTTGCCTGCCCCGCCCACCGTTCGTCGATCTCACGGTTATAAAACTAGTTTAAATCTACTCTTTAGTTTTTTGAAGTCCTTTTTGGTGATTGGGGAAAACTATGAGAGTAAGTTTTACGAAACTGGCCGATTTTAAAAATGGACATCCTGAAGTCGAGTGTGAAGTATGAAGTGAATATTGGAAGTATTGTAGGAAAAAATATTTTTGGCAATTGTTACGTTACGTTGCCTGTCGTTTCGTGTCGCATCATTTGATTTTATTTGGTTCTGTAATGTTTTTACAATCCAATTTAAGAGAAAAGCTTCACATTAATAAAATTCACAAAAATCTACACCTACCATATACAGATATTTAAATTAATCCTTTAAATTTACCGACAGGGGGTCGAACCTGGAATCCGCAGGTATGGTAACGGCTGTACCTCGCAATTCATCGTGTCTCATCGGTAGTAGAGAAACCTAGTAGTTAAGGTTTTGTTCGAAATACCAATCCCAAAAAAGTGAGCATGTTAATAAGTGACAAATATATTTTTCTTGTTATTTGTAGTTGAATATAATTGGGGATAATCAAACAAATAATGTACATAACTAACTAAAGCTTTTCTGTAGACACTGAAAATAATTGAATCCTCGTAAAAACACTGGTATCTTAATTAAACGTAACTACGACTTGTGATACTGAGAATAAATGTGACTTGTGATACCGAGAAATTCCAAACATCAACCATTTTGAAATTATTGATGTGGAAGTCGAACCGTGTCGTTAGGCTAGAGTCTAGATTATAGCAACAACTCTTATACTAATGTATGTGTTATATTTTAAATCCATTCAAAAAATTTTTTAGAAGAGAAGACTACAAAAACTTATGACAAAACTGTTTCGCAAGAATATTATTAAATTATTTCATTTAACTCTGTTATACATATCTTATTTATAGTTCTAACTATATTAAATTCCTATATAAGATGTTATATGAAACAAATTATTATAATACAAAAAACACAATTACCAAAGATGATGGACGTATAACAATAACAAAATGCATAATGTATTAAAATATATATTCAATTATTATGACGCTCGCTGTGTCAAACGTAAGTAGTTTTGGATTTGTTTTTCTGAAATGTTCCCGCCTACATTCACGTTATATTTCATTTCTTATACCAAACTCGGAAGGAAACGAACGTACAAAGTGCTTTTTAAAAACCTTCAGAGTCAAACCTTGAAGGGTTTTACCATCTATATTTCCTCCTATAAATCATGAAATCTATGTTAGAGCACAGCAATGTTGATCTGAAACCTGTCTATTTCTGAATAGTCAAACGTCAGCCATTTTGCAGTCATCGGTGCGTGAATCAAAGCACGTCGTTAGCGCGTCAAATGCACGATCGTGTGCTCCGAACGTATTTCGCAAATGAGGGAATGTGTGAATATTTTGAGCGAATTGTCTATTGAAAAATGGTTGTGTGAAATATTTATATTGGCGTTGTCATTGTCGGAAACCCTCCATGGTCCCATACACACTAAAATGAATCCATAGTCCGCGCACTACGCAGACAAAGTGCGAATTGATAGACTTCACACACATTTGAGAACTTTTTTTAAGAACTCTCCGGCATTTAGGTTTTTTCACGATGTTTTCTTTCGCTGTTGAAACAATTCATAACTAATTTTTATGCGCACATTGCTGTGAATAATTAGAGTTGCGTGCCTAGAAATCGAAACTCGGATCTCCCGATCGAGAACGAATTTCAACCCCTAGGATATTACTGCTTTCAAAACGTTCTACCACTTTCACAGAAATCTATGTTAGAGCATAGCAATGTTGATCTGAAACCTGTCTATTTCTGAATAGTCAAACGTCAGCCATTTTGCAGTCATCGGTGCGTGAATCAAAGCACGTCGTTAGCGCGTCAAATGCACGATCGTGTGCTCCGAACGTATTTCGCAAATGAGGGAATGTGTGGTGGAGTGTGAATAGTTTGAGCGAATTATCTATTGGAAAATTGTTGTATGAAATATTTTAATAATGTAAAATATTTAGTAGGGAGCGATATATTTAGAGGATTAAAAATATTTATGGCGGTTCCGTTTTGATTGGTAGGATTTAAAAACTATTCAGGGCGGTTTTTCATCGGTCATGTCTTTGGGGCGACTAGATGCAAGTTTTATGTGCGGATAGTAAATTCTAATGTTTTAAATTTTATATAACTAGGTTACTAAGTTTAACTGAAGTATACATATATTTTTATTAACATAATTACCTCAATGTAGGTTTTTAGATAAATATCGCGTATTTTATTGTTTATTAAACGTTCTGGGTTCGATCCCCAGCACATAAATAATAAATATATACTTCTATTTTGGCAGTGGGTGTTTTTGTTTCATCTTAGTGTGCGTCCATAGATCCAACAAAAAAGTAAAAAGCCTAGGGCTATGGCTATGGGCTATGGGCGCAGAAAGCGTTATAAAATATTAAAGTAACGTCTTTCTGCAAAGTTGACTGTGACAAAACCCTATTTCTAAAGGTACCGTACGTCTAGCACAGAACTTTAAAAGACTAATAAATTCACAAAATCTTCTTACTCATATTATCTTTGACTTCACTATTACACAACTTCGAGAACATACAACTAATATCAGAGAGAAGAGTTTAGTTCAAGACGTCGGATTGTTCGCACAAACCGCGACCGCCAATTTGACTTGCAAGTGTGATCAAAGATGTCTCCTCATAATTTGCCCTCCGCTTGCCAATATTTGCTAGTTTCACTGTTTTGAGGGCTAGTGACACTAAATAACAGGTGTTTACAGTAAACATGTCAAATACACCCTAATTAAAGTACTCGTAAATCAAAGATGCTTAATATTTAATTTCAGTGATTCTTCGATAGTAAGATTGATGAAAAATTAAACATTTCGATTGAAAACAAAGTTAGAAGTTTTATATAGTTAGTTAGGTTAGTTACATTGCGTTATTAAAAAAATAATACCCGATGTAGGAAAATCATAATGTTCCTGGATTAACGTACAAAAAATTATAGACAACATATTTTGCTGTTTCCCTCAAAACATACAGTATATTAATAATTATTAAATCATAGCAATCATATTATTGTTAAAACACAGAAAAGTATCTAATGCATTCATTTTTAATATGAAATTAAAGCATTTCGGATTGAAGCAAGAGAAACTTAACCTTTAATTAATCGACAGTTAGTGACATCGTGATACTGAACCAAAGTGTTTCCTTTAAGTAAGAAACACGTGTACCGTAATGCGGTGAAACTATGTTCATTACATTAAGGACTTACTTATATACATATTAAGCAATGCCATATAATATATTTTGAAATGTAATAAGTTTCTGGCTTTTGACTTAAACTACTTTAATATTCATACAAATATGCTTTTATATGGGATATGCTTGTATTTTTAATTTATAAGTTTTTCTTTTTGAAACACTGATTACACAGTTACTTAAAAAGATAAGCGGTTTTCATTTTAGAAATACTTGTTTGAATCCAAGGAATACCAAATAATCAAAAAAACTTTTTTTTGATTATTTGGTACTTTTGAGTAAGTAGGTAAGTATTGCTTACTTTCATGGGGAATGTATTTTTTTAATATTGAAACAGAAAATCTGGATCACGATGTAAGATACGATAAAATGTATCATATAAAAAATAAGATGTATGACGATCCAAAGTAAGATTAGATTCCTACTTGATATTGGCCACAAAAGCGTTGATAGCCCTCAGGACTAGTTGAAACGTCTCGGATACGTATGTTTCTCTTATCCCTTTAAGCCAGAATACAGTAGCGGTTAACACTGCTGTTATTTGGTAGAAAATAATGCAGCGAAACTTAAAGGGTTCTGTCACCTACTTACACCCATAGATTTTTAATAATAATGACTCTAAATACTAACAAAATTTATAAACTCGCTACGCAATTATAACTACGTAAAAAGTAAAAGTAACCGAATAAAATGGTTAAAACCATAAAAGTACACAAATGCGTGTATCGAGTGAGGCATGAAAACTGAAATTATTTGGCTATACGCCAGCAACCCACGTGCGTCGCATTAACATAATGTTGAGGCCTGTCAGATGAATTACTAGCGGATAATGTTCTGGGGGATTTCATATTTTATGTATACCTACTATTCGAGTAATAGTAGTATTCGGATTTAAGCCTTTATATGGTTTATATAGCAAATGTGGTCCCTTGCTTGGATATATTGTATTGTATCTATAAATAATGGAATTCTCCGAGCTCCTTAAAAGATTTAGATCAATATTTAGGTTCTAGATACCAATGACGCATATAACTATGGATACACAAATTTTCAAATTCAGAAGAGAAATGTTATATTATCATTTAGTCGACAGCCTGAGCGAGAATTGAACCTATAACCTTTATGAGTAAGGCCGATATAGTGTATATCTCTCTAGTGTCTAATAAGTGATCGCTAGGTGCTAAGTTTATTGTCCCTGTAGTTCCGGGACTAGAATAGGGCTACGGTACCCCCTGCCTGTCGTAGGAGGCGACTAAAAGGGGGCTTCCGGGGTTGCGGACTGCAAGAGTGGGAGCTCGAACCGTCCAGCAAGCGACCCCGGGAAGGACGGCGGTATGTGTGGTCGCATAACGTCGTAAACACTACGTGGTGTGAGAGGAGCGAAAACTGCTCCCCCAGGGTTAGAGCCCGTTGGGCATCGCGCTTGGAGGGCTCCGGTTGTGTTCCGTTGGAGATCCCGGAGTTCTCCAACAAGCGTTGAGGACGGCCACCGGGGGGTTTTAGTGCGGTAAAAATCCCACATAACCCGGCGTCGCTCCCACGTCGTCGGGTACCTTTTGAAGGTTTCCCCCTCGAGAAGAAAAAAAAAAAAAAAGGTGCTGAGTTTATGGCTTCAAAACTTCGATACTTCGAAATACGTGTAACGGTGGCATCAGTTCTTACCTTCAAAAAAGGAGTTTTCCATGAATTAGCCACAATATATCAATGTGAACTACCGCAATTTCCAATTCGAATACTAGATTTATCAGAACAGGGAAATTATGAACAGCGAAGCCTAAGCCTAGGCACTCATAAATTCCATTTTTAAAAATTAAATCTTGACCAACTATTAACGGAGCTCGCAAAAATTCGAAATCGCAAACAATTTTCCCCCATGTACGGGTATAACCTGCTTTTAAAAATGTTCCAGTGTTGCGCGAATAAAAATCTTGTGCATAAAAATTTACCCCACGCTCGAGCCAGGAAGCGTGAAACACGGCTGCCCGTACATCGCTATGTAATGGCTATGTAATGTTGAAGGGTGTAAATAGGTGTACGATACGATAGTTGTGGTGTAGGTCAGTTTGTGGTTTGTTTTGGGAATTGATTATTGAGTAATTAGGGAATTTTCTTTCGTTGTATCGTGCAATGAAGCCAGAAAAAATATAGAACGTCTTGAAATATTATGTTTATTGTTGATTGTTTGTAACTAACAATATATTTTACGTAATTCAATAAAATATATAATTTATAAAGCTTTGAACTTTACTTCTTCAACATTCCGGGCTTTTAAAAATGAAATGAACTTTGCCCAGTCTAGTTAAGTGCGATTGGTGAAACTTTATTTTAAGAACCTTGTGACGGAAAATGATTTCCTCCAGTTATAATGCACCGTTAATTGTTTATTATTAATTATTAATATGAATACTTTCATAATTTGAAAAAATCAGAGGTGCTTAGGATTTCAATGATTGTACTGTAGTGTGCGTAAGACCTTTTAACTCGAACCTGCCTGCGACATAACTACAGTAAGTACTTTGGTTTTCCACTAGTGATATAGTTACATCAAATCTATCGAGAAATAAGCTAATATAAGTTTTCTGGAATCCTAAATTGGAATATTTCAATTATCTTAGATTACTATTCATCACTTAATTATGTTTTATAAAAACACACGAAAACTCAACAAGAGATCTCTTAATTACCAAATACGTACAAGTAGTCAAATTTTACGGACCAATTCCCAATCTTGCATAAGGACTGCACTACTCTATATGACGTAGAGTATAAAACATATAGATATACTCAGCACTCTATTCCAATGCGGCTCATTCAAGGCAACGTCTGCGCCATCGACGTGCGCCGGCTGCCCAATGAATCACTGCTGCTTTACGTAGAGCTAGGAATATTTAGACAGATAAAAAAAGAAATACAACTCTAAGATGCTAAATGCCCTCTATTCATCAAAATAAAATAGATACTGCGCATATTTCAAATATTAATATTTTTATTAGGTGTTTATTCTTCAACTTTAATCTGTGGTATTCTCTTTTTGTAGGTCTCGTAAGTGGACACTAAGAAAGAGTAATTAAGGTTATGGACATTAATTTATTTCCTGCAGTCATCATCACGCACAGCTAAGTGCCATGTCTATCGTTTAACCCCTAAACTGCGGATAAGTAGCCTTTTTGTATAAAAATAAAAAGGCTCTAATTCGGCACTGGTTTGGACATACTAACAGATGATAGAGTTAATGTAAATGTACCTATAAGGTGGATGTTCGCAGTTTTACTACGTTTAAAATTTACATTTTTCAATAACGTTTCCGTGGCAGTCGGGTAAATAAAATATTATAATATTAATTGAACTCATTTTTATATATTTTTTAATTAAACATATCACATCGACAACAAGAGTAAGCAAAATGTGCTTCATGTCATTATTACAAAAAATATTTAAATTTGGCATGTCATGTCTAAAGCTTCATACGTCAACAACCAATCTGTTGACCACAGGACACGTATTTTATGGTGTTGTGCTCTCACAAGAGGAACCATTGTGTTGACCATACGTGTTCAGGCTTTTACAGACATCTGGGGGACAGGGGGCACGCTTCTGGTGGTAATGGGATGTCTGGACTAGCTTTGGCTTGTGACTTCCTCTGTGTGTAGCGGTAGATTTTCAAGTATATACAGGGTGAATTTTTAAAACGGGCCTTCAGGGCCAAATCCGAAACTATAAGGATAAGCGAAAAATGCTGAAAGGAGTTACGAGGCCGATTTTGATAAAAACTAAAACTGCATCATTACTTTTTTAAAATAACTTTTTCCCTAGCCGGGAATCGAACGAGTTCATTTTGAAAAAAAATGCACCCTCTATATTATTCCACTATCTGATAGTGTCGCTTATAAGGATCAAGTTCTGGGAAGTAATGTTATGTGACAAATTAAAGGAAAAGGAAAATTTTGAAGAAAATACGTATTTTTCCATACATTGGCATACTAATCCTTAAGGATTATACATAATAAATGATTTATGTATAATTCTCTAGAAACAGACATAAGTCATACCATTGAAGAATTTGTTGGTTAATCAACTAATTATTCGATGTTATGACTATGACATACGGCTTAGTATGAGAAAGTAATAGTTTGGCAAATAAGTTACCGCCGTTTTTAGTATTTATTTATTAATGAAAATAGAGAACTGATTAAATAGTAAATTCTTATTGTTTGTTGTTCACAACTTCGTTTCAACGTTAAATATGATTTTCTATATCTCTTTTTTTAGTAATCACTCGGATTTGACTCTAAAAAGTAATTCTCGCAAATTGTCAACTTTACATCTGTATTAAACAAAACTCCGTCCATAGCAAGTAAATCTATTTTAATGGTCCTAAAATAACCTTAGCTAAGTCGGACATAAAAATATAAATTATTGGGAAACAAAACGTCCATTTCGAATGATTAGAAACATCGAGCCAAAAAAATGTTAATACACGAAATGTTTAAATTAATGAATGGCGGGAACTTAACTGCCAAATTAATATGAAAAAATATGTATTTTCTTAAAATTGAGGCTTTTCCTTTAGTTTGTCATTTATCATTACTTTCCAGATTTTGATCCTTATAAGTAACACTATCAGATAGTGGAATAATATAGAGGGTGCATTTTTTTTCAAAATGAACTCGTTTGATTCCCGGCTAGGGAAAAAGTTATTTTAAAAAAGTAATGATGCAGTTTTAGTTTTTATCAAAATCGGCCTCGTAACTCCTTTCAGCATTTTTCGCTAATCCTTATAGTTTCGGATTTGGCCCTGAAGGCCCGTTTTAAAAATTCACCCTATATAGCTGAAATTTGGTATGACTAAGTACTATTAACTTGTGGCTTCGTGTGTTCTGTACGATTTCCATAATATAGATTAAATTTGGTATGCAGTGATTTTATTAACTTGTCTTCTTAGTTCATATATGAAAGGATCAAATCTTGCAACTAAATTTTAAAACAGTTAGCGCAAAGTGATTGAGCTGAAATTTTATATACACTTTCGGTTTGATTGTCATGAGTTTAGTGACGTTCTGAATATGGCAGGCTTCTCAAGAAGCGTGATTAATTATCTTTATGCATCCCTATGATATGGATATCAAATGAAAGAGTTTTTTGAGTAGACTAGGAAAAGAAAAATGACGTTGTTCACCAAGGAACTTGTATCTTTTTTCTTATATGAATTTATTATTGCATGGTGTTTTGAGCTTTTTACTTGATATATTATTCCCATATGTTTAATCATCATCAATCGACCACTATCCCACTGGGATAGCCTTTGTCGAGATTCTCTTAAAAAAAATACGAGCAATTTAAGCCGTAGTTCCAAATGCTTCTAAGAAAGAATTGGTAAATAAAAGCAGACCTTTATGAAGATCTCTTAGTTATGTAAGTTTCTATGCCGTTATTTAGTTTTCCGTTAATTCAAATGTAATTAATTGAAAGATTAGGGTTACCTGGGGTTCTTATGTAAGTGTTAACTTTCAAACACGGACTCATAGCTTCAAGTACATTAATAATTTATCTTGTTCAAAGCTTACATATAAATTGACTACATATGTCCATTTTACATAGACGGCAGTGACCACTTAACATAATCATGCTCGTAGGTATCGAAAAGCATGAAAATATATGTAGTGTTAGCTATTAATTAAATACTAATAGTGTATATTATTAATTTAAATATTTATGATATAAATGACCTAACAATAGAAAAACATAAACCTTTTAACTATTGCAGTACTCCATTCTACACGTTGCGAAAACAAAGAGCATTGTGCTGCCATATTTTAATTAGAATTATAACATATATTATAATTATTGTAGGTTTTTGGTAGTGTAAAATTGCGTTAAAATATACTTTGTAATGTTTAGTTTATAAAACATTTAATTTTATTTATAATATTGGTAAAATCAACTCCTTAATGTGCAAAAAGATTTCCATATGAATAAACTGTGATATAAGTGATGGGCCGGCTTGTCAATCAGAGTCAAAGGTTCAAAGCCTAAATTATGTGTGACTATAGCTTAAACCCTTTTAATTCTGAGAGGAGAACCGTGCCAAGCTGGGTCAGCAATGGCTTAATGATGTGATAAACTGCATCATCAATAAACATCAACAATCAACATGCCATATATATTATCAAATAAAATGTCCTAAACGTTTGTTGAATTTAAAATTTGTGTCTGAATTTACTGCTATAACAATATATAGGTGACATATTTTCCTTAAACACTTCAGACGTGAAAAAAATCTAAAGTATCTAATAAATTATTCAAATTAGTCACCTAAAACACTATGCCCACGAAATTACCAATCTTAATCCCATACAAAATGCATGAATCTCCCTAATTGGCTATTCTCTGCGTTTCAAATTATACATTCACGCCTCGAGCGTACCGCGGTCAACATAGCTAGTGTAGGTTGATACAAAGCAAACATTAGTTCAGCCATGCATTATTGTCAAGCACAGGAGCAAAACATGCTTTGTACACCCTACTTATACGGCGTCACACACTATTGAAATCTAGACTGTATGTAGCGACACTATGGGTTCCTTTTTCCGTGCGAATATAGGGATGTTAGGACAATTTTGTTTAAACAAGTTTCGTATATGCATCGGGCTGGCAAGTCGCATACGCACCGGTGGTCTCGGGCTATGACAAAGATTGGAGTTGGTTGCTTTATTAATAACAGTGCGTTTTCCGCCAGTGTGCATCCCCATTATAACGAAGCATGAATGTGCCCGGTTAATTGCATTTGATTTCACTTTTGAATGTTAGAATGTTTGTTACGTCAATTGAATTCATGTTTTCTTGTAGGTTATAATGGGATATGTATATTTTGAAAGTAGCTAATTATAAAATTAAATTAATTGTTTAAAAATACAAAAAATACAAGTTGACGAAACATATATATATTTTTTAAACTTTAAAACCTGAAAATTAATTCATTTCAAATGGAACTTTAATACGAGTATTTACCGCCAAAAAATATACTAAATATTTTTTTGGTATATTTTTCTGTTATTTTTATAACAAACTCGAAATTAAAAAAAAAAACAAAAATTATTAACTTTTATACAACGTTCCTCTCATTTTGCCGGCGTGTGTATTTTAAAGATTGAAGTAGGAAACCATTTGCAGCTCATCTAATGGTAAGTGAATACTATTATCCATGAACACTTGAGACTAATTCTATATGGAACAGTTGATCACGGATTCGTTGCCGTCACTCTTGAGGACTAAAATGGATTCCACATATCTTAGTCAGTCGGCATCCACACCTTTCCGCCAAAACGTAAGAAATGCTTTACGCTAGAAAGAGATTTGGCAATAGTACCTCCTCGGTAGGACATTACTAGTTCTAACACCTTATAAAAGTGGAGGTTCAAATGTCCTTATGTAAATTTGAAGGTGGTGAACCCTTCGTGGTTCGACTCCGGCGGCACCACCGCCACACCTATATCTACCTAATAACAGCAGTGTTAGGCGCTTCTGTGTTCCGGTTTGAAGGGTGTGGTAAGGGAGACAGACTTTTCCGAGACGTTCCAGCTTAGTCCTCAGGGGTAGCGGCGCATCTGTGGTTGATTACATATGTCCATGGGCGGCAGTAGTCACTTACCATCAGGTGGACTGCATACTCGTCTGCTACTCCTGTATTATATAAAAACTTTTAAAAATCGAATACTATCAAAGGGAATGATATCTCTAGATGACATCTTTGTAATTCCCTTCTATAGTAATTTGTCTTACAAAAGATAATATTAACATTAAATTGCCAATGGGCTAATAAAACTGTATCATAACTACTTATATTTTTCACTAGCTGACCCGGCAAACTTTGTACCACCTCAAAATCTATTTATCAAATATATTTCATATATAATATAGCCTATGTTACTCGTGGATAATGTAGCTTTCGAATGGTGAAAGAATTTTTAAAATCGGTCAGTAGTTTTTGAGCCTATTCATTAAAACGAAACAAACAAACAAAGGTTTCCTCTTTATAATATTAGTGTAGATTATGACTAAATATATTTATTAACCATATTCATGTATAGTATACTAAATTGCTGTCAATATTAAAGTCATAAACGATATCCTTAATTACTAATTATCGAACGTTAAACCAGCTGACCAGTACAAGGTGTCAGTAATTAACCCTCGCGTGCTCGTGAAAACAAACTAAATCGATGAGTACTGACTTCCTGCAAGTTTCCCGCCCGCTGCCCACATTACACGGTATGATCACTGGGCTTGCGAGCTTTACGCCTGTTAGGCCTATCATGCCTTTGTCAGGACGTTGACATTAGCGTTTAAAAATGTTGGGGGCGCTGCTGTTATGCACGGTAGGTTGGTAGGTTGTTGATTGTTCAAGCTTTGTTGGTCTGGTTTCGAAGCCTCAGAAATATATTTGGAATTTATGAACCGTTAAAGCCATCAATTAGGTTTTAGATATTCAAATATAACTAAATGACAAATAAATACTAAGGTTTATATTCATCAAATAATTAATCTTAAATAACTTGATACTTTGGTAAAAATTGGGCTGTAAGGCGATTATTATGTACGAGTATTATAATAAGCTTTTCAACTTAATTCTAAGCTATGACATATTAGTCATTTTTGTCTATGTAACGCGGGACCTAGGTTTTATATAGACCTAATCACTTTTTATTTAGACTAGATCTATAAACATAAAATATCTAGTGACAATATTTGTCACTATGATAATTTGCATATGGGCATAAGTCAACGAAACCAAACAAATGTTTAAGTATTAACTTTTCCGTCTGAAATTTGAAAAAAGTTTTCCAACAAACTTTACTTCTTTCAAAGCTTCTAGATTAATCTATAACTTACAAGCAGTTACTTTAAATTATAAACTCACTATTACATCACTAAGATTGATTGCTAATATAAATAGACGTGAATATTCGTATTTCGTACATAGCGAAGGTGCCTATATACGGACAACCGCACTAAGCTCGGTGCGCAGCGGATCAGCCATTACTGCTAATGACTTCGGCACGGTGCCTGCTCGCAGTTTAGGGTTGATTATTACTGAGTAATATGGATATTTTGTTGGGATATTTTGGTTTATGTAAATGGAATTAAATATTGATGGTGTTTGAAGAAGGTATACTAATGTAAACAACTACACAATGTAACTTGTCTATGAAATGTAACTTTTTTAAAGACATATCTTTAGATTTATCTAGAGTCCGCTACCAATCTTTGAAATAAATTATTTTTAAAGTAGTTTTAATTCTTAATTACTAATAGCATACACGTAAATCATTCCAGCTACTTCATGTGTTAGCATTTTTTAAATCAAAAAGGGGCAAAGCGGCTGCTTAAAAAATAATGTCTTATAATGTATCTGACATAGACTTTGAGAACATTTTATAATAACGCCTGTGAAATAAAAATCGAATGGGGAGGGGTATTCCACGAGCAATAGTAAGCTTATACGTGAGCTACAGGTCATGATGACAAACGCCGATACTGACAGACGGCGACCATCGCCATCTGATGGTAGGTTATGACCACAGACCTGTACCTGTATCTGAAGATCATATAACAGTTCTCAAACGTTATTTAATAAATTATTTCTATGCCTAATAAATATTACGTACTTATAGAAAATTCTGCTGTGTGTTTTAATTTTTGTAGCACTATTGACGAGGTACATAATGCTCTTTTTTAATTTTCTGACCATTATTGCTTGTATCTAATTTTTTGGATTTATCATATGAAATATTATCCCAAATATTTTTAAATTGTGACTGTTAAAATAACACTTGTATATTCCACTATTCAATATCTAAAATTACAATTATTATTTTGTTTTCAGGTGACAACCCTACCATTTGCATCACTGCACTCGGCATATTGCAGCAACATACAAACATCGTACGGGCCTCTCCTGATTGGATTTGTGCGCTGACGGACAGCTGGGATAGATCCTGTAACAGCTATTAATAATCTAATCCCGGGTAATACCCAGTAGACAATATAGCTACGTTCGGATAATATTAGGTGCTTATAATTATTGAGAAGGTTTCGAGTTTCGACCTAGAATAATAGAATTAAAATCCTCTACGAGACACAGACTTTGTTTCTCTATTGTTTACAAGTGGATAGAGCAGGAATATCAGAATTTGCTTTTTGCTTTTCCCGTGATGTGCGAGATCGCAAGAAAATTACTTAAATGCACCGGTAAGATTTGAATCGTAGTAGCGTATCAAATCGCGTTCCTATGAAGCGTTTATTAATCCGACGAATAGACATACACACAAGTACCGACAAGAATTGATTCCCATTTTTTAATTAAAAATATGAATATTAATGTTTCTTTTCTTCCAGTTCCTTGTGTAACGAGAAATGATATGTCATATAAGTAGTTCCAATATGAACTTATAGGAGTTGTGGTTGTGATACAAAGAAAAAATATTAGCCGGACATACCTTTTTCTATCCGATTTTGCTCCTCAGTGCACGTAGTATATCATATAAAATATATTTTCTATACGTCTGGATGATACCAAGAATAAGAATCTAAAATCATCCCAAAACAAAACTTAAAATTGTAAAAATGTAACTTCAACGAATTAGACAGACTTGCTCCCCAGTTTTACAGTCGAAATATTACAATTTAAGAGGGTAGATCATACGTCCGTCCCTAGCAAGGGGAGAGTTGGCAACTGTGCCCATAACCGTATTTCACTTGAGTCATAAAAACTAAGAAACATTGGCCCGCAAAGTATTATAATAAGAAAGATGTGGTCACACTGACTGCTTACGTATTTTGTATGATAACGCCTCATAATAGTTATGTATAAGCCTTTACGAATTGTGTCAATTTCAAGGAAATTAGGACATCAAATTAGGGACATCTGGCAAACAGGAAAACGGTATTAAATTTATTTAATGGAATATTTGTGATATCATTTAGGCGATGGTATTCTGATAAAATTGAAGTTCAGGCTTTTTTTAATATAGAAGTAGTCAATTAGCATGCAATCCACCTGATGGTAAGTTTTAATGCCGCCCACGGACACGTGTAATCAAATAAATAAGAATAGATTCCTACCTGACGTCGGCCACAGACACGTTCTTACCTCTGAGGACTAAATTGGAATACCTTAATAAAGTTTGTCTTCCTGACCACACCCTCCAAACCAGAACACAGCAACTCTTAACACTGCTGTTATTAGGCAAAAATAGGTGTGGCAGCGGTGACTCCACAAATGAATAGCGAAGGCCTCTACAACCTTTATATTCTTATCATGTTACTTTCCCTTTATAACTCTTAAGTATAATATCTACGTAGTAAACACTAGAAGTCCCCCGTGGTAATCTTCAGCCTTTTTATTATATTGCTGCGGCAATCCACTTTTTAATAGTAATTGCTGCGCTTTGTTCTACTTAGAAGGGTGTGGTACTTACTCGTAATTTAAATGAAGTTACTACAGGGCGTTCCTATTTTGTAAATAATATAAGACTTAATAGGTACATGTAAAACTTTTAATCTGCACCAGTTTTTACCTAGTAAGTATGTAAAAAAGAATTTTAATTGCATATTTCTATGAATACAAATGACTTGATTAGATTATAACTCTTAAAACATCTTATTTTATTGTATATTATCTAAAACTGAACATAAACATTCTATTACAGGATTTAACATACTACCAATGCTTCGGAAAACACCTCGTGTCACTACGAATGAGAAGCAAAAAACGGGACGAAAATTCAGAAATTAACTTCAATACAAGATTAAACGGACTACCGAAAATTCTTTCCTCAAAATAGTTTAGAATTTCATTCAGCCAGTACCCTCCCCACATGCATGCAAATCACGCCGTCCGACTCACCCCAACTTCCCCTTTTACGATCGTTATAAAGAACCTAAGATGTATTTCCTCGAACATTTTCTTAAGTTATGTGCAGTTTCAGAAACGTGCGGTTTTTATTTTATGGATTAACTATACAATGTACCTGCTAAAGGTACGTATAATATACCTTTAGCAGACCTACGAAATGTAAATATTTGAAATGTAGGTTGAAATTTCGGCCTCATAAAGTTAGGATCTGGAGTTCATATAGGATACAACGATATAGATGCAACAATAAAAGAAGCGATGAAAACTTAATGGTTTCAAGTGAAGCATTTTACACAAGAGGTCTGTCGTTCGATTTCAATGCATACGTCTTTGATATTCTGATGTTATTACAATTACAATGTGAAGGTGATAGAACCCTTTGTGGTTTAACTCCGGCACCACTGCCACACCTATTTCTACCTAATAACAGCAGTGTTAGGCGCTTCTGTGAAGATGTTTCGTTTTGAAGGGTGTGGTAGTCCTCAGGGGTAGCGGCGCACCTGTGGCCGACCTCAGGTAGGAATATCTAATCCTATCCTAGCCCCTCACCATCAGGTGGACTGCATGCTCGTCTGCTACTCCTATATTATAAAAAAAATAAAAATAAAAAGCGCGTGATGAGAAAGAGTCAAGATTACCAATCCGCACTTAGCCAGCGTAAATAATTATACTATACATAGGTATCCTAAACACTTTGAGAGGCAATATGTTCCCAGCATTGGGGTAAAAAATGATTGATTACGAACATACAATATATATGTTTACCTCAGCACTATCTATTTATTTACGTATTATATAAATCTATAAAGGTTCTATAAGCGTAAGAAAATGTTAAACTTCAAGTTAGAATTGTATTTAACAGTTTTAAACCGTACGGTCTATAAAATGAGGTGAGTTAGCTTTTAAACAAAACAAGCTTTCATCCTCTTTCTTGTCCTAAGTATTTCTATCCTTCCTAAATAACTACGAAAAAATCGAGCTCTAACACAGTGAGTGTAATCTTAAACGCAGCGTTTGCCAATAAGTCAGTTGATATTATTTAGTATAATATATATTATAGATAGTAGTAGTAGTATTAGATAATAGATAGTAGATAGTAGTATCTATTATTATAGTAGATATTATTAGTTTTATTATTATTTTGTGATGTAGAATAATTAATAATAGAAACGAGTGCTCGCGATTTATTTTTAATGTAATATGTGTTCCGTAGGTACATAATAAATAATAATAAAAATGTTCCTAATTTTAAAAGTGTTTCTATTTGATCTCAGTTTCGCATGTTAATGAGACCTCTTGATCTCACAGTTTGTCCTATTATTTTTGCTTTGAATAGGTACTTGTAGATAGTCGTAGAATGCGATATACGTAGAAAGAGGTACACTTTTTGAAGGTATTCTGTGAATAAAACGAATGGGGTCAAAGTTTTATTATAACAGTCGGTTAATAGTTTTTCGGACTAAAGGCGGAAGGACGTCAATTTAAAAAAAAATTATAAATATAATTTAGTCTTTTGTTTCGATTAACGATATTCCCGACACCATTTTATGAGATATCGAGATGTGTTACCGAAGGCTATATATTATTTCGCCGCTATTTTTAAACTGTCACGTTGAGTAATAATTTTCCTCGTAAAACAGTAACTTTTCACATATATCTGTAGCGTGACACTAATTTGTGTAAAGAGCGATCCACTCAGTCATAAATAACCATCTCATTTACATACCAACACATTGTTAGAATTCTCCTTATGTACCCGACAGTCGTCTCTGCCAACTATCTTTAAGAAAAGCCGCATTTATTTCATTCTAATTTGTATTTTCCTCTCATTCTGACATAGGGTGAGACCAACCAAGCGTGCCGATAGGCGGAGCTTCCGACCTAACCAGTTCAGCGTGACCCGTGGAAATTCGTTGAATGTCTCCTCTAAATTCCATTTCGCGTTGAAAGCAAGAAGCAGGGTAGGTCATCCAAAAATGGGTGCACTATAAAACGCCTGACTGCACATTGGCTGATTTAGACCACGCCTACTTGGAAATGCATTTCCAAGATTGCTATGCAGATGGTATTCCGTGTAAGGACGGGAATTCTAAAAGTTTTGCTCGGATTTGGCGGGTGGCAGGGATTTTTAAGAAAAGAGGAGGATTTTAGGTTAATGGCAGATGGGAGGTTTATGCGGAAACTTGAGAGTTTGTACTGAAAAGATCGTAGCCTCGTTGGTAGGATGCCTAACCAAGTTTTTTAATTAACATGCTTTGGCTGTAGTGCGCTTTACATTTGAACAAAAGTGTGCCGAAAATCTCCGTGGAGTGGCAGAATAAAGATTGCTATACAGAAATTTTGGAAAATTATCGCGAACATTGACTCAATTTAAACATTTAGGTAGACTTTAATATAATTTTATACGTCTATAGGAAGTTTTGAATGAATTAAGAAAGGGAAAAGTGCTGAAAGTGATTTTTAAGAAATGAAAGCATATATTGAATATGTTCATTTGTATGGATTGTAGATAAGTCCACTGCTGACCATCGACATTTGACATTAAATTTCATATAGATTAGATGTTCTACATAAAATCCTACTTACGTTATGTACTAGTTACGTTGCTTCTTTTGAGGACTAAAATGGATTGTTTTTAAAAGTGAATTTGCCTTACCACACCCTTTAAACCAGAACGTAGCAACGCTACGTTGCTGCTACGAGGCAGAAAATAATAGGTGTGGCGACCGTAGATGAATCTTAACGGTCTACCATATTTGCCCATATGAAATCAAATAGATTGTCAACCCATTATTGTCCCAAGCTGGGCCAGAGTTCCTTATATAATGAGAAAGGTTTGGGTTTACCAATGGGTAGTATATACTACGTGACCGAATGCGTGTTGGTAGACTTCACACAGCAGCAGTAATAGCCTAGTGGTTAAGAAACTCGGCCTCTCGATCGAGGGTCCGAGGTTCAAATCCCAGGCACGCACCTCTGATTTTTAATAATTATGTGCGTATTAGAAATTAATTATCACTTGCTTAAACGATGAAGGAAAACATCATGAGAAAACCTGCATTCCGTTATGGAGATTTATAAAAAAAAATCTCAAAGGTATGTGAAGTCTACCAATACGCACTTGGCCAGCGCGGTGGACTACGGCCTAGTCCTTCCCGTTCTGAGAGGAGACCCGTGCCCAGCAGTGGGACAGTAATAGGTTGTTGATGAGACTTCACACAACCTTGAGAACTTTTTTAGTTCTTTAAAAGGCGTTCTCTTTAGGCGTGTACAGTATTTCGCGTATTTTTCGCCATTTAAGGGATAATTAATTTCTAATAGGTCACACACATAAATTTTGAGAAATCAGACGTTCATCGCTGGGATTTGAAGTTCGGATGGATTGAGAGGCTAGCCAGAAGGCTATCATTGATTACCAAAGGTATCTGACGTGAAAGACAAATAGTTCTTTCTTTCGTTCTTACAGTGTTTTTTATTTATAAAATATATGCGTTTAAGAAGCCTCTTTGGGCAATCCTGTGAAATAATATCTTTGTAGAATGAATACATTTTAATATATAATTAATACTCACGATACGTTTATTTTATATCGCTTAACACTATCTTGGCTAAGTTTTATGCACCTGGGTCGATATACTGGGATAAAATTTACGTAAGTATCATGCATAGTTGTTCAATATGCTATGGTATGCTATAATCTCTTATATACCTATATGATATGCTACAATGTTAAAATGAACAGTAAGTACATTCTTTAACAATGATATTAATTAATACCTACTTATTGAAAATTTTATTTGATATTAATAAAATGCTTATCCAAATTTTGCGGATGCCGGCTGATTTACATGAGTAGGTACCGTGTTGCATCGGCTTCAGGTAGAACTCCTGAAGGCATTGACCACCTACCCCATGGTATGGTATGGTGGTAGCCATCTACATACTTGTAGATGGCTACCACATACATACATAAAAAAATGTCTGTCTGTTTTGTCTGTACGTCTTAAATATGGAAACAATCCTATCTGAGATACTTTGACAGTATTTAATACTAGGATCACAGTAAGTTCATGGCTTGTTTATAACAAAGACGTAACAAAACCATAATGTAACAATACGGTAACTCATTTCCGTCATTGAATGCCCTCATAACTCCGCCATTTCAATAACAATGTTCGCCATTATGGCGAGTCCGTAACACAATGCTTGCCGCGCGGCGCGCTCCGCTGGGTTTCAATCCCGCACTTCCACTCAGTAAGCAGTATTATAGAAAATGAAAAGAATGAAGATTTTTCCTAACAACAAGTTCAAAAGGTATTCCGATGAGATTAAAACACATTTTTGTTTTTTCAATTACATTCGCTTTGAAACTGGTAGTAACTAAAGAGTTGTAGAATTTCATATAATGACCATTCCTTTTTGATTTGAAATAGGTGTTAATCTAGCAGTATTGGTCTCGTACTAATTTAAACTTTCCATGTGGTTCAGTGTTCAGATTCAACTCTACTGTCCTCTGTATTTTTGTAATTATGCGCGTTTTTTGGAGTAATGAAAATTACCGCTTATTTAAAGGGTAACCTTTAAACTTGATTTTTTTTCAAGTATTGTGAAGTTCAAAATCCGTCATTGGTCAGCGTGATGGACCTCAGCTAAAAAAATCCTTTAAAAACGTGAACAAAACGTTACCACAACCACACACGTAACAATATTCTGTTAAGCCGTACAAAAACTAATAAAAACGTAACAATGTAGCTCCCGTCATTGAATGCCTTCAGCGCCATTTCAATAACAATGTTCGCCATAATGGCGGATCTCGCTCCGGTGGGTTTCAATCCCATCCTGTTGCGGATTTCATTCCCGCTTCGTTTCCACTCACCGCGGTATTGTGGGGAATAAAAAAATGAACTTTTTTCTTAACACCGGCCTAATCCATAGTGAGTACCTATAGGTGATATTACTCAAATTTCAACGTACTCCGTGCTTTTAGGTATGAGTACAAATGAAGAGTTTATTAAACTTTCTAAGTACATATAAATCTAACAAACATTTTATAATAAAACTATAAAATGTGTTATTAATAGGTATAGCTTACTGTATGCCATCAACAAAGGCAATATGTATTTTTTAAGTTTTCATAAGCATAAAGCAAAAATTAAAAGTACTCTACTTACTTTTTTAAAGGAAACCATTTTTTCTTGCAAAATATTATACCTAACACTAAAATAAGACAATCCTTTATCTCTTCGTTGTAGTAATTTCCAAGATGTTTTATGTTTGTTTAAGGATTTTTTTTATAATTTAGGAGTAGGAGACGAGCATGCAGTCCACCTGATGGTAACTGTAATCAACCCCAGATAGGCTTAGATACTCCAACCTGATGTCAGCCACAGATGCACCGCTACTCTTGATGACTAAGCTGGAACGCCTCGGAAAGGTATGTCTCCCCTACTACACCCTGGAACAGAACACAGCAGCGCTTAACACTGCTGTTATAACAGAAATAGGTGTGGCGGTGGTGCCGCCGGAGTCCAACCACAGAGGGTTCTACCACCATTTTTACCTTAGGTACCTTATTTTAGAATAATAGTCACATTGTACTTATATTTTATTTAAATAAATTTCAATTTCCGTTCCAGAGCACTGAAATAAATTCGCCATATTACTCGAAAATAATCTCCTGTTCGTAAGAGCAATCCTCATTAAGTCCTCCCTTGCATGTCAAGCAATAGTTACCATATTTTAAAACCGCCACGTGTCGCCTCGGAAACGAAGTCTACTAATGGACGGACGGACGTCATCTATTTCACGTATATCGCGATTTAGATGGGGATGTGTAGATAAGTAGTTACATATGGGTAAATGTTTAAAGCAAAAATATTTATAGTTTAAAATGAAATAGCGAAATGTCGGCGAATCCTTTAGTTAACAAAGCAGTCGCCAACGCGAATTTCGATAGTGTATCTAAAGATTAAATACAAATACAAATAAAAATACAAAAATCTTTATTTGTAGAATAAGGTGTATCTAAACATTGGTGTTATAGTCAAGAATTTTCGCTCATTCTGCCATACTCGTATAAACCAAAACCCATATTGTGTTGCATAATTAAAAAGTAAGTGTATTTGCTATACTACATATATTTATTAACTTTTCGAACGCTAACTAGGAAGTAAATGGATTTATAAGATCATTTATAACATGTCAATTTATAAGAATTAGTGACATTTATAAACAAATGAAATTAGTTTTTGTTTGTATTTGAAAGCGTGCAATTTACTCAATGGTAATTAGCTACCGCTGCCTAATTGGACTCCTACTTGTAGTCAATCATACATGCGTTGCTTCCCTTGAGGACTCATTTGAAAATCTTAAAATATCTCGTATAACTGTGTTTTGTACACAACTATCTTAACTAGATCATAGTGACACGAAATCTAAACCCCAAAATAGGAAATACAACGAACTGTTCCACCAATTTAAAAAGGTACTGGATAGATTTCTGAAGAAGATTATGTTCAAAGTATGTAAAAAATTACATGTCTTGTTTAAAATCCCAAAAGGCAAATAAGTTATGAAAATCAATCCAGTGTTTTTTCTGTAAAACTTGTTAAAAAATTACTGTTTTATTAAACAAAATATACATTTAGAATTGTCTTTCATTTTATCAAGTAATTAATTTACTTTACACCCTGTTAATTTTGGAAATATGGATACCTATACTTACACAAATGAAAACGCAATATACTTACAAAGCATTTATTTTTTTCAAAATATTTTGCTGCAATATAAGTTTAAAGTGACATGCCCTAGCAAGTCCCACCCTCGTGAGAGAGGGTAGGCATTGTCATTTAAATTTACAGACGCATCCCGACATTTCGACATGAAATTTGAATCACAATCGCAGTTTACAACACACTGAAGTTTTTGCTATGCTCTATAACTTTTATGTATTTTACAATGTAGGTATTTCATCTTTTGTTATGCGTACCAAACGAGAATACAGTCTACGTGATGATAAGTAGTTCCTACCGACCATAGACAATTATACTAAAGCCTAGATAAGATTTGTATCGTGATATTGGCCACATTGCGTTGCTACACGTAAAACTAAATTAGAACGCCTCGGATAATGTCTCCTCTACCACACCTTTCAAAGCAGAACACAGCAGCGCAAAAGCTAACTTACTAAGACATTGTTTTTAAAAACCTTACCAATATAAATTTATACTCCACTGTTACGTATGGGTATTAGTATCATAAATTAAGATACTATACTTATTTATTTAAGCACACATATGTATATAATTAATACAAAAGACTTATAAATAAAATTTCGTGCCAAGGTATCTTCCTACGTCTGTAGAAGGCCTGGATAATACTATAGTACATGTACGTATAAATGTTTTATTATTCCTATGACAACACAACGCCTCCTAAGAGTTCCAATCTCCTTTACCACATTCTTCAAACCAGAACACAGCAGCACTTACTGCTATAAAGCAAAAACAGCGGCGGTGTTACCTTCAGAGTCGAGCCACAAACAGTTCTTCTAAACATGAGCCCATAAATGATAAATGAAAACATGACACTTCATCCACACTATCGCTTACTGCGAACAATATTTATTACATTCAAAGCGCTAAAACCCATTGAACAAAACACCCCAGTATCAAATAATGATGCAATTGAAAATATGTATTTTGTATTCCTATGAATGATATGACACTTTAAAGGCGTTACGAATTATAGTGGCATGGGACAAAGTTACCCCATGCGCCTCAAATACTACAAATTTCGAACAAACCCGTTTATGACTAAGAGATAGAGTACATTTTTGCTACATAACCCGTTTTTGGGTAGTATGTGCGTTGAAAATAACATCTTATTGTGTTTTTAACACTTCACCCCCGTTGCAGCGAGTGTGGGGTCGCTTGGGGTCCACCCTCTCTGATTAGCGTTCTTAATCTACGGGGGATGCTTGGTTGGCGTTATACAATTGGTGTCATCACAATTGTATTTTAGTTGAAGTATTGTCTGTTTCTACGAATATTAAGTTTTAGTTATTTTTAAGATAAAATTAAAATACAAGAAATTGATACTTAAAATTTTTTTAGGCTGTAAATTATTATTGTTAGAGTACATTGGCAATTAATTCGTTGATGTTTTAAATTGTGAAATCAATAATTTTTTTTTTTATAAAGTGTTTTTGTGTTAGATTGTCCAATATGTTATTATTCGTTAACAATATAACATGTATTTACTTTTTTTATTATACAACAAAATATAATGTAAAAATCCCATAAAAAGATAAATCTATGCTAACTTAAAATTCACGTATTTAATTTTTACAACTTTTATAACATTTATTGTACTTTACGTTCGTATATTACATTTATAAAGCACTTTTGTAATTAAACTTTTATAATTATTACAACTTATTTTTTGGAAAATAAAACGCCATCACTCTCGCATAACACCGTCCAGTTATTCAATAATATTTTGAATGTTTATTTAACATCTTAAACTGTTGCTTAATGAACTACAGCCCGTCTGTTTGTACATGTTATCTCATTATGTTAATAGTTAATACCGTAGGGTCATCTGTTTTGTGCAAATGTTACTTCTAAATACGTACGTATGCTAACAAATGTTGGTATTCGTTGCATTATATTATTGTTTTGTTCAAATATTTGTTCAAATAAATTGTCAGTCTCAATATGCATTTTAATATATATAATATAATATAATATAATATAATATAATTATAACACTATGACTACAATGTAAAAAAATAATTTAAATAAATATTAGTTTAGTACATAGTTCTGAGTCGACGCTTAATATATTTCATCGCTGGATCACGACGGAAACAGTGGGTACAAAATAAGCAATGAGAAGAAACTATGTAACGATTTATCACTGAGGGTGGTAGAACCCATTGTGGTTCGACACTGGAAGCACCACCGCCACACCTATTTCTGCCTAATTACAGCAGTGTTAAGCGCTGTTGAGTTTTTTTTTTTATAATATAGGAGTAGCAGACAAGCATGCAGTCCACCTGATGATAAGTGGCTACTGCCGTCCATGGACATCTGTAATAAACCCCAGATAGGATTAGATATTCCTACCTGAGGTCGGCCATAGATGCGCCGCTACCCCTGCGGACTAAGCTGGAACGCCTCGGAAAAGTCTGTCTCCCTTACCACACCCTTCAAACCGGAACACAACAGCGCCTAACACTGCTGTTATATGTTCTGGTTTGCAAGGTGTGGTAAGGGAGATAGAATTTTCCAGCTTAGTTCTCAGGGGTAGCGGCGCATCTGTGGCCGACCTCATGAAGGAATCTAAACCGCTGGTGTTGATTACAGATGTCCATGGGCGGCAGTAATCACTTGCCTTCAGATGGACTGCATGCTTGCCTACTAGTCCTATCCTATATAAAATCACTAATTTGTTTTGAAGCGTAAGGGAATGATACTTATTACAGGCGTCCCAACTTAGTCTAAGCTTCAAAACTAATTTGAAATAGCTCATGTAACTCAGGGGTAGCAATGCAGCGTTGGCTGGAATCAGGTTGGACTATCCTATCTGAGGTTGAGCCGCCCATGAACGTCAGTAGCCACTAACCATCAAGGGTACTTACATAAAAAAACAACCAACACCCATAAACTAAATACACCATTAATCGCGGTCATTAACCGCAGTGTTATTCTGGATCGCATAATCGCATTCGGATATATTCGAGACATTAGGCCGATCGGATGTGGTGCGCGGGCGGCGGAAACTAACGCCATCTATTGTGCGTGACGTCACTTCCGTCGTGGCGATGTTCGAACAGCAGGCGGTCTTAGTGTGAACGGCTTTGTATTAGAAGCTATAGGTGTGTGCGTTAAATAGGTGCAATTATATACCTATAAGCTGACCCGGCAAACGTTGTGTTAACATATAAATAAAAAAAATTAAGGGTGATTATCACTTAGGGGTATGAAAAATAGATAGTCGCCGATTCTCAGATCTACTGAATATGCATATAAAATTTGGTGAAAATCGGAAAAGCCGTTTCGGAGGAGTTCGGTAACTAACACTGTGACATAAAAATTTTATATATAAGATATACCAAATATTGTTTTTTTTTGGGTAATTTGAAGCAGCAAACGGGCATTTTTCTTATTATATAGGAGTAGCAGACGAGCACGCAGTCCACCTTATGATATGTGGCTACTGGCGCCCATGGACATCTATAAACAACCCCAGTTAAGATTGTATTCGTCGCTAAGGTCCAGCACAGCTGCGTTGCCCCTCCCCCCCCCCACCTGAGGACTAACTTGGCACGCCTCAATGAATCTCCCTTACGACATTCTTCAAAGCAGAACCTAGCAATACTAAACACTGGTTTTATTAGGCAGAAATAATGGTGGTGCCGCCGGAGTTGAACCAGAAAGAGTTTTACCTTCGATTGCCTTTTTAACACGCTTTTATTAGCTTCAGACGTATGTATGTTGGTATGTTGGTATGTTAGTATGTAACGGAATCTTTGAACATGATTTTAACCTCCTTCAAAACGTCGGATTAACTCGAAATTTGGCATACTTATTAAGGACCGATGACAATTCAATATTTTAAACATTAATAGTTTTGTACCATTGTCCTTATCAACATCCTCTGGATTAAAGATTTTCGAGGCGAGATTTTTCAAACACCTTCAGCAAAGTCCATCGCAACTTTAGATTGCAAATAATTATTGCTATTTAGTTTCAATAGGCGTAACTTTTATATCGTGATTTTTAGTTTAGAAAATAATAATGTTATTTCCCTATAACTCAAATGTTCTGAAACATATCTATAATGCGCTCTTGTAGAATGATTTTTAGGATTCCGTACTCAAAGGTTAAAACGAAACCCTCTGCGGTCTGTTCGTCTGTCGTTGGGCTTTATCTCTTAAATCGTAATAGATAGACACTTGATTTTTTTACAAACGATGAATAATGGTGGTCGCTATAACGAGAAATACTAAAAATTAATAAATAATTATAGTTCAAAAAACTAAAAAACACGCTTTTATGATAAAATCAACTAAAAAGTAGAAAATAATTTTCAATCTAAGAATCAAATAAGGAACAGTAAATAGTATAATTGTGGAAAAAGTGTGGGGTGCTTTTCGAACCTGATAAATGGAGCACCCCACACTTTTTCCACAATTATACTATTTACTGTTCCTTATTTGATTTTTAGATTGAAAATTATTTTCTACTTTTTAGTTGATTTTATCATAAAAGCGTGTTTTTTAGTTTTTTGAACTATAATTTTTTAAGGAATTTTGTCTTAATCATAGATTAGTAAAGATTACTCACTCCTAACAAGAAAATATACCCAGTTTTGAGAATTGAAATAGTTGCGTAAAAAAGTTTTGCCACTTCTCCGTGCTAAAATGTCCCTAAAATATTTGAAATAATTATTTATTTATTACGTAAATTACGCAGTATTAGTTATTTATTCGTAAATTTTCTCTAAAAATGTTTTATTTGTCAAGAATTCAAAAAAATAACTTACTAAAATAAGCCGTTTGTGGCTTCATTCAATTTCAAGGCAGCGAAGTATCTTTACTAATCTATGGTCTTAATTCAGAAGTAAAGTATATGTTCTCAAAATAAGCTAGGACACCTGTTTTATATCAAATTTGCTACTGATGATAGCGTCCACTAAACATCAGGTGGTGTGCGCGCTCGTTTGATTTTCATATTAAATAAAAAAGAGCTAATTACATTTCTCAATTCTATTCAGAAGCGTCGTTAGCGAGTGAGTCCATTATTATTTTAATGTCCATTCAGAATACCACAATGCATTCCACACTTGAATTAGTTACGACCAAAGAAATTCGATTCCTAATTCAAATTGTAAAAACCGCCAATTCGACACGCACCGACCGCGTCGCGAACAAGTGCAACAATGACGTCATTAACCAAACTTTGCGCGGTAAAATTAAATTAACACATTCTTTAACACAGATAAATAAAGGCCATTTTGCAGTGGTAAAAATTTTGCAACAGAAAATACGGTTGTCGTAGCATTCCACCGTGTATGAATTTAAAAATAATAATACGTCATCGCTCAGTCCCTCTGTCTTTTTGATTCAGTGTTGCGTATTACGCGTTACAGTCGTATGTTGAATTTGATGAGCGTAGATTGCGAGTTTCCATTGTTAGCGATATGAGAATATAATATACCGTTTTTTAAATAAGAATACATTGAAGTAATATTAATTTATTCTAATAGCGTTATATTAACGAATAAACCTTTCTGCCTATATTGCTTCTTGATCGTTGTGGTACCTACCATGGGTAGCAAGGACATACCTATATCTTTTTCTATCCAGCCTCGCGTCCTAGTTCTTGGAAGCTGTACAGACCACTGGGCTAAAAGCAAATGCAGATTAAAATAATTGGCCAAGTACGACTCGTATTCGTACACGAAGGTACCACACTAGTTCCCCTATTCCTAGTACCTAGTATCGGTTCTCTTATTTTTTTTTAATATTTATAATTTCAAGTGTCTATCTATTACGATTCAAGGTAGAGCTCTGTAACAGACAAAAAGACGGATAGATAATTAGACATCGGACGCGTAGTAACAGGGTTCCGATTTTACCTTTTTTAGTACGGAACTCTAAATACATTACAAATTTTGTTTCGCATTTTTGTTAAAAGTCACAATGGAAACACAGACACCCGATGGCTAAATTCGCGCGTGAATTTAAATCTCGCCTGGGGATAGGAAGCGGTGATTTGTGGTTATTTACCGCGGCTGTTAAGTTTCCATTTTGGATCGCCGCTCGTGCGGAATCCGCGACGATTTGGATGCGGAATCCGTTTTTAATTTTACAGAATAGGGCCGCAAACGCCTTTGTTGTATGTATGATGGTATATGTGTGTGTAACGTAGAGTAGGTAATAGTTTTGAAGGTTCCATTTGATGGTTCGAGTCCAGAGATTATTTACACCTATTTCTGCCTAATAACAACATCGTTACGCGTTGCTATATTCTGGTTTAAGGAGCGTAATATGGGCGACACGCTTAATCGAGGCTTTCCCACTTAGACCTCAGGGGTAGCCACGTATCTTTCTTCTTATTCTTTGAAGGTGGTAAAACCCTTTGTGGTTCGACTCCGGCGGCACCACCGCCACACCTATTTCTACCTAATAACTGCAGTGTTAGGTGCTGCTGTGTTCCGGTTTGAAGGGTGTGGTAAGGGAGAAAGACTTTTCCGAGGCATTCCAGCTTAGTCCTCAGGGGTAGCGGCGCATCTGTGGCCGACCTCAGGTAGGAATATCTAATCCTATCTGGGGTTTATTACAGATGTCCATGGGCGGCAGTAGCCACTTACCATCAGGTGGACTGCATTCTCGTCTGCTACTCTTATATTATAAAAAAAAATAATTAAAAATCGAGTAGGTATATCTACACGAATATACATATCTGTAATATAGCCTTAAGTTAAATATTTAGTCAATTTGGCCTGAAATCGAATCCGAAATCTTTACGTATCAGATCGATATAATGTCCAATTTGTAAACCAACGCGGATTTACCTATTCGGTCAATTTAGGTTAGTTTCCTACGTGCCAGTGGCAGGTGGTATCTAATCCGATCTAGGATTGATTACAGATGTCCATGGGCAGTACTAACAGGGCCACTCACTAACAGGTGAAATGCATACTCGTCTGCTACTATTATATTATAAAAAAAAAAACTCTTGCAAAAACTTTATCTATTTCATAGTAACTAAGTGCTATAGTTTTATAATAAACACAAATATATCTTACTAACATATTAGAAACATATCTAAGCAACCATCGAGTAAATATTTGTATTTAGAGAGCTTTCTCGAAGCTCCAGCAAATCGAATTTACGAATCAATTTGTCTACTCTCCGAACAGAACAAATATTCAGGTAAAATGCAAAACTTTGCAAAGACTAAATAAGTATATGTTGCTGCGTCCTGCTTTAATACCTATCTCGTTGTTAGAGCTGAAGGTGTTATAAATAAGTAAAAGGTAAGGTGCACAAGTTTAAAAAACTAAACAATAACGCTATCCAAATTGAATTTAAAATGTAAAATGCACTTTACACTTTAAACGCATATTTTAATGTTATAAACGCATGTATTTATATTTGTAAAATTAAATGTTGTTGCAATTGACTATTCAGTTTTTTTAACCTCATAATGCGAAATTTTTGTTCGGACACGGTCCAGGGGGCGCTGTAGGTATGTCTGTAAATGTAAACAGTGACCGTTTTCAAACAAACGTAAAAACGTTTTTTTGAAAACGGTAGTTTACTTTTTAAGTCATACTAAGGTTAGTCGTTTGAAGGGTGTGGTAATGGCGGCATTCTTGGCCGACCTCGAATATAAGTCTTATCTTATATCGGGTTGATTACAGATATCCATGGGCTGTAGTAGACCTTACCATGCTCGTCTGCTAGTACTATATTATAAAAAATCTTTGAAGGTTACTTTCAAATTGTTTTAATGTCAAAACGATGGGCAAAAATCAGAACATAAAAATTAAAAGTGGCACGTCTACATATTGGAATTTTGATCTATGATGTTGCGCCGTCTGGAGCCAACAGCGAATCAGTTCAAGCCAATAGATTTAGTAAATTTACTAAATTTTAAGTCTTCGCCGGTTTCTTGGGAGGCGCTATGCAAATTTTATTCCATCACGCACTGTGTATTTTAAACGTAGCGTTTTCTTGATATCTTCTTTTATATATGAATGATTTTTTATGCTTTCAAGATTAAAAACATGTAGATTTCAGATAAGATAATTATATATCATTTGTTTTCAAATGTAGCTATTTTACCTATAACCTTGTAAACAATTTAAACAAAACTTTCTATTTATTCCCTACTAGTATTTGCCCGCGGCTTCGCCCGCGTTTAAAAGAAAATAAATACATAAAACTAAAATTCGTACCTTCATTGGAACGTCAGTGGCGCCATCTGGCGAAAATTGGTCGTACTAACTCTGGGACCTTCGTGGGCTCATGGACAACAACTTTGCTTTGCAAGTAATGGAATCCATTGCTCAAGTATTTCAAGTAGAAATGGTGAATCTATCCGAAAATAATCGACTTTAACATCGATTTAGTCAATTCGAATGTACCTTTCTTTAAACGTTCATCGTAATATTATTTTCATCTTCTGATGGTTTCATCAATCCTCGAAATTTTTAAGGACTAGAGATTGTAGTAGATTGTAGAGTAAAATCAATCTTCGATTTATTTTATTGCTGATCTAAGAAAAAAAATCGATCAAAAAAGAAACACGTTTTGTACGCTGCAAAAAGATGAAAAAACAGCAAGTGATAAATATTTCAACGTTTCTTGTATAAAGTTCAATCTCGATTTCCGTGTACCTGCGTTCACTAAATCGATTTATTGCTTGATGTGGATTAAGAAGATCTACCAAAATCAATAATCCAAGTAGAATACAGTTGTAGTTTGCGTTTTAGATGAAGACTATTTACCTATACTAAAATAACTTACTTTTATATTCTGCTTTTTGTTCTATGTCAACAAGCGTTTTTTTATCGCGATGTTTTTACCGCAGCGTTTTTAACGACATGTATGCATGGAGCCTGAGTGAATTCTCAACGAGGCTGTCACGAAGGGTTGACATTTGCTCGTGGCACGTTATTTGAACAAAAGGGTTTTTTGGAGGGAAATCCAACTCCAGATTGTCTCGTCGACAGGCTGATTGGATTACCCGATTTGAATCTCGATTTTGTGCCATCTCGATTAAAAAAGTTTACAAGTTGTGGTAAACATATAAATATTGATGCATTTCTGTTGTTGAAATCAACAGATACGTATAACTATTTTGAGTATTTTCATATTTTAAGTGAGGGTATATAGTTAAAACTTCTGTACATCAATTGCAATGCAATTGCAAAGTACTTGTGTACGAATATCTTCTTTCTTGTTTTTAGAGGCAATGGAACCTTCTTCCGTTGGGTGACGTTTTAATATAAAAGTTAGTATGTTAACAAATTAATATATTATTAAAATTTTCTAGCTAGACTAGGTAGCTAGATTCATACAAATTAAAAAGTGGTTAGTATGAGAATGGATGAAAAAAAAATCTTAAAAATTACATCATTATACCCAAAGCTAAATGACAGCGTAATGATACAGGATGTACATTATTGATGAAAAGAAATGAGTAAGTTGGAAAAATCACCCTGTATTATAAAGCCATCCGACACTGTTTAATAAAAATAAGTATTATTTTAAAATTATTTTTCTCCGACTATCATTATAACATATTATGCAATATTTTGCTTTCTCTACATACATATATAGAGCTACAGAATTACAAAGGCTGCGAGTAAACGAGTTGGTCACATTCGGCCGACCCTTTTGTACATTTGTTTATTAAATTAATGTCCATATTTCCACGACTTTGTCTCTACAAGAGCCTTTGCAACGTACATAAGAGAAGATACACGGTTTTGGCACATATTCCTACAGTTTAAAGCATATAATTGCGTAGCAATTTGTCATATGTCATTTCAGTTGAATATTTCCAGGGCTGGATTTAGGGGAGAGTAGATGAGACCACTGCCTCGGGGCCTCCAAAAGAGGAGGGCCCTCAAAATAGAGGTAAAGAATATCCAAATTTCGACGGGTTAGTAACTTTTACGTGATGGTTTCTTTTCGAACAGTATATATTCGCATTTTTACCAATAGTACTTGCACAAATAATTATTATTATATACTTTTTTACTCCGCTGGCGCACAAACCAAAGTCAGTAGCCCCTGAGATGAGAGTTTGGCACTTGAAGTTGATTTAAACTAATAACTCATACTAATTACCATATTCTTTGTTGTTATAATTTTATTTCATGCCAAAATTGTGTGACCAACTTGACTGAAAATATGTTGCTTTTATTCCGAAAATAATTAGAGGCCTCTGCTTTTTTGGTGCCCCAGTGCCTCCATACCCCCAAATCCGGCCCTGTATATCGTTTGAAGCAGTGCAGTCGTAACAAAGGTGCCTTGTTTTAAAATAACAAAGATATGTCGTTCAGAGTTTTTGAGATTTGCTCTTTGAATTTTAATTTGTTCTCTCTGCAGCGCGTAAGGGAGGTTTGTTTATTAATTATGACATTTTTTTAAGTTAAAGGTCATTAATAAAAACACCTAGTTTAGTTTAGTTTCAATATTCAAGTATTTTGACAGTGATAGAATCCTCTGTGGTTCGACTCCGGCGGTACCACCGCCACACCTATTCCTAATAACAGTAGTTAAGCGTATCGGTGTTTTATGGGTGTGGTAAGGGAGACATATTTTTCTATTCCAGCTTAGGCCTCAGGTAGCAATCTAATCCATCTGGGTTTGATTACATACGTCCATGGTCATAGGTGGCGGACTTACCATCAGGGGGACTGCGTGCTCATCTGCTAGTGTGAAAAAATGTGTTATAAAAAAATACCTCATATTACATTAAAAAACGCAGATTGTAAATGCTTTGTATCATGTTTTATATAGATAAAACTAGCAAATAAAATTCTACGTTATGTCTTATATTTAATGTAAAAATCCAAGTGTGTAAATAACCTAAATAAGACAGTACCTACCTAATTTAAATCCATTTCAATCCACGGATTCGTCACAGCCCCAGATATCTACAAGACAATACATAATAAACTAACCTAAAACATTGACACGATATTTCGACATAGGCGATTATAATTAGCGAGGACCCCTCTCTAACGCAATAAGGGGTGAACGGGGGCCCTTATGCAATAACCCACCTAATTTGATTTTTATTTTGATCTCGTTTGTCCGTTTGATTGTCCCCCGGGCGAATGTAGTTAACTTCAATGATATTAGATATGATTTTTGTGGATATTTTTATTTATATTGAAGTCGAAATAAAATGGCAATGTCATTAATTATTAGACTAATCATATTTGTTTCTTAGTAGCTCGGGAGGGCTCCTTGATAAGTTTTCAACGAATTACCTTTTTAGAGAGTATTTTAGAGAGAAGATTTTAAAGTGGTATGGTATGGTATGGTATAGTGTGGTGGTATGGTAAACAACCCTTTAAGGTTCAATTTTCGAAGCACCACAACCGAACCTACTTTTGTCTTATAACAACAGTGTGAAGTGAACTTTGGTGGTTTAAAGGTGTGGTAACAACTTATTACACAAGGCATTCCAACCTAGTCTTCAGGAGTAGCAACAGATCTGTGGTTGATCTTAGATATTAGTCCTTTTCTATTTGGGGTTTATTACAGGTAAGCGACCGTCACTACTTAAGCTCGCTCCACATTCTCGCGAGAACACTAGAAAAGCACAAGAAACGAGAATGTGGAGCCTATACGAAACGAGTTTCTCTGGCGTTCTCGTGAGATTCTCGCAAGATTCTAGCGAGAATGTGGAGCGGGCTTTACAATCAGATGGACTGTACTTTCGTTTGCTTCTTCAATTTCATAAAAAATGTATATTAATTGTAATAAATTAGTAGATACATAATTATGATTAAACAACACATAAAACTGAAAATACATTATTAACAATATATTAAACGAATTTCAATTTCTGCCGGGAATTGAACTGGAAACCCTCTGGCAATTGTGCGGAGTCGTTCCTCTATTTTCATTTGTCTCCCGGGATTATATGAGATGTACAAGAATGAACGTGGAAATGCAATAAATCCTATTTGTTTAATAAAAAGAAGATTTTCATCCCCATTCGGGAACCGCAACCAAATTGAATTATCTAAGCCAGCAACCCCGTGGTGGTATAATTTTATTGAAAATAATAGCGTTTGTTAGAAATGGCAGATCGCATTCTTAGAAAATGAATTATTTATAATTTATAATAATACAACGAGAGACACTTCATTTATAATGAGTTATGTGTTTGCGAATCAAGATGTTTGGTAGTTGTTAGTAATTATTTAAAACTTCAGAACCTGAAATTCTTAAAAGATTATAAAATTCTTCGGAAATTATTAAATAATCTTTTAATATTCATATTTGAGAGATTGTCTAAAGGTTATTCATAGTTGCAAAGGTACGGAAATATATTCCTAGCAATATCTTATTTAAAATTTTTAGTTCTGTAAAATACATATTAAGTTATATAAAATTTACTTCAAATATGTTTGATAAGTACATTGAAATTGAAGTTAGATTTATAGTACTTACACTTTTTAAAATTAAATTTTATTTTTACTCTTACTTGCAGTATTACACGCGCGTCTTATTTGGCTTTTCTTAATAATATATTACTAAGATACTCGTAAATAGCAGACGAGCATGCAGTCCACCTGATGATAAGTGGCTACTGCCACCCATGGATATCTGTAATCAACCCCAGATGAGATTAGATATTCCTACCTGAGGTCGGCCACAGATGCGCCCCTAAGGACTAAGCTGGAACGTCTCGGGAAAGTATGTACATAAATATACAATAGTTCCTGACAATCACAATCCATCAAAGCCAAAGACCCAATAAAGCAATCTATAGAGACCGGGTCTTAAATTAATCGTACACATACAAGCAAAATAGAGTATGGGTCTTAAAAATCAATTGTAGTGCGCAGACGGTTGCAGATTACGCCGCCATACATCACGCATGGCTAGAGAGGCAAATTGCTCGCTAACCTGATTACAACTAGTTCCACATTGTCTTTACCCCCAACCCTCAACCACCCTCTGGGGGTTGAATATAGATTGATAAAGTGCAGAGTATGCAATGCCGTCTAAAATACAAATGGTATGACTAAAGGTTTCTTTTGAATTATTTTTGATATTTATGAATTGTCTATTAAATTTTTGGGTGATGACAATGTTTTAGGCATAGATGAATTTTACGACTGACTCAAATATTAAACGTCTTAAGCCTCAAGAGTGGCAACTCTTCTTTGAGAATTTTCCAGTAGAATCCTAGTTATACGTCAGTAGTTATAGTGTTTCAGATAGATGTTAGTAGCAGTGATAGCCTAATAATTAAAACTCGGCCTCTCGATCAAGGGGTCCGAGGTTCAAAACCCAGGCACGCACCTCTGATTTTCAAAGTTATGTGCGTATTAGAAGTCAATTATGAATTGCTACACCGGTAAGGGAAAACATCGTGACGAAATCTACATATCTGAAAGGTCTTTCCAGGTATTTGAAGTCTCGTAGACTTACTTGACAAACATACGCACTTGGCCAGCACGGTCTCAATCTGAGAGAAAAATGTGCTCTACAGTGGAACAATACTGAGTTGACGACGACGTTATTAAAAAAAAGGAACAATAATACGTTCCAATTTTATTAGTGGAAAATAATGAGTTGCTGACAACGTTAATCCAAAAAAGTAAATATAAATAATAATAAAACGTTCCAATTTACGAAAAGTAATGTCACGTCTCATTACTTGGCGCAACTGTTGCAAATCCGCGATTGAGACGTGGTTCTAATGCGATGCGTGTGGCGGACGCGTGGCGCGTGTCGCTGACATGCGTGCGCTAAGCATGCTCTGTTCGTGAGTCGCGTTTTACCAGCTTTCGACTTGCGTAGTATGTGTGGGACAAATCTTGCAATTAATTTTTATTTCTATTTACTGTATTTTTTATTGTTAGTTATACTTAAGCATTTGAGCTGGAATATTGATTTTCTATTGCATTGTATTATTGAGCGGATGATGAACTTGGGTCATAGCAAAGTATTAACTAAATAAAATAATGACCCGTTGTTACAACTTCTTGCACACCATAGTCCGTGTAAAACTACTAGTCCGCTCTGAATATATAAATGAATCGCGTCGCCATAGCAAATTGTGTGACTACACCTCCTCGCAACAACTTCAGAGCGGACTAGCGGTTTGGCGCGGATTATACCAGCTTTTGACTTGTATGTTAGTATGTGTGGGTCAAATCATGCAATTATTTTTTATAGAATTATATTTTTAATTAATATAATATTAATATAAATTATATTTTAATTAATATAATAATAATTTTGATTATTAGTTATAGCTACTTACGCGGTTGAGCTGGAATATTGAATTTCTCTGGCAATGTGTTATTGAGCTGATGATGGACTTGATTGACCATAGCTAAGTCTTAACTAAATATATAAGATACTCGCCGTTATGTTCAAACTTTTCGTACAATAGTAAATATGTCTAGTATAGGGTATCGCCCAAACGAATACGTTTGGAAATAGCAGACATTGTTAAATTTCGATTTATGGTCGGTAAAAATAGGAAACATTGATATTTAATAACGGACGTAAGAATATTTTTACCTGTTTATTTGTTTACTTGTTTATATGTTTCTTATTTTCTGATTTCTGAAAGAATATTATAATTTAATAATATTATTTATACTTTGATCAATATTAAAAAAGAAACAATTTATAGACATGAGGCATTGCACAAAAAATGGCTGTTCATTATCTCGCGGTAATTTGTCCAAATAAATGGTATTTCTCACACAAAAAACGCATTTATAACAACTAAAATGATTGTATTATACGTGTGAAATATAATATAATGTCGGCACGCGACTTTTAATGGGTTAATATGTGTATTACTGACAAAGGGATAAAAAATAAATGAGAGTGGGTGACATTGATATCATAATCAAAATATGAAATTATATTTAGGGGAGGGACCCTTGAGTAGGATTAGTTATAGCCCTGTGTTTGTTTTTTAATGATATTTTATAGAATTGATATTGATAATTTATCGTTGTGATATTGTTAGGATTATTTGAGATTTAATTTTGAGTGGGAACGCTAGTATGTTACTATTCAAATGATTTTTAAATCAAATGTAATTTTGTACTATTTCAAATATTTTTTAAGGCCTAAAATGTTGAATTAATTGTGAAAATGAGGTATGAAAACAAAGTAGGGTCTTACCAACGACATCAAACTAAATCGATTTTAAAAAACATAAAAGTCGGAAAAATATTAATAGGTAGGCAAATAAATTAATCGTCTTATTTGATTATCTAAAAAGATTTTTGATATAATTATATGATTACACGTATTATATTTCGTTGTGCGAGTAAATTTACATAAAAACACGAAAAACGGCACTAGTAATAAGAAATTTGTCAATACTTGACATGATGTAGAATAATTTCACGCTTGTGTAAATTGGTGCACAAACCCTTCACTATCCTGCTATAGGGCTGTCCTATACATTTCCCAGACCGACTTCACCACCAGACGGCGCTGCTTTCGCACGCCGAAATAAAAATTCGGTAAAAAGCGCGCCAACACGTGCCGACGCATTATTCGATAACCGTCGGGGGCGGTTTAGACTATACCGAACAACCCTAATTTCTCTCAGAACTACAAACGCAAAACGCAACTCTGAAACTACAAAACAGAGTCGATATTCCACTACGAAAAATACCGATAAAAAAGTTGCGTTGCACAGAATTGCGTCGCACAGAATTGCGTTCTTTGCGTGTCGGTTAGACTTGATTTTAGATTGGTTAGAAATAGGGAGCAAGCCTGTTTCTATTTATTGGTGGGAAAGGCCGCGTGTCACTTCTAACACCAGTTTTAATATTTAGTGTCGCGTGCTAGACACGTGTGGTCCTTTGGTAAAAAACTGGACGAGCGTAATTCGCGTTTTATTGTCGCATTCTCAAATAAAAAGGGATTGGTAGGTAGGTATCTCGTTATATTTTCTGTGGTTAATGCGATGGGGTCATTAGTAGATTGGCTGGGTCTCAATGGAATGAATGAACAAATTTTAAATTGTGGTCAGGATGACGCTTTTGTTATACTTTTCAGTTGCGAATTTTGAAGCCCAAATCACTTCGATGATTGCATTCAATCAATTGAGTGATATTGTGGGTTCTGTGGGTAATCATATTCATTATAAGAATTCATTTCAATATAATTTAGGAGCTATTATTTAATCCTAATATAGAGCTATTATTACTAATTAACTACCTGCGTGGCAAAGTGGTCATCATACACTACAATACAGGGTGTTCGGGTTCTATGCCCAGCCAGTCAGGCATCTAAATGATAAATGTGTGTATAGGAATTCTGTTGCGATTCTGTAGATGTAAAAAGCGTTATTTTTTTTTAAAATTAAAGTAAATCACTCTAAAGTAAAGTAAGTAAAGTCAAGCCATCTCTAAGAACGACTAAGAAATGTTCTAAGCTAGAAATAATTTGTGCTACGCTGCTACGTAGAATTCTACGTTTCAAAGTTTTCGTCTGCCGTGAGACTAGTAGCGACATCTGTTTTTAGTTTGTGTGAAACTTCTGAAGGTTTCCTAATTATTTTACTTGAAAATTGTTAAAATAGTTAAATAGTTTGTTACTATTATTAAATCTCAAATAAATTTGAATTTAAAAATAACTATTAACTACGGCATTATAAAAAAATATTTAATAAACAAATAACAAATACTTTTTAATTGTTTTTTTTTAATTGTATTGTAATGATTTGCTTAATAAATATTTTTTATAATGCCGTAGTTAATATTTATTATTAAAGCTAATTACTGATCCACCCTTTCACAAAGAAGTACTGGGCCAGCCAGTACTTAAAGGATACAATACTTCATGTAGGACAACTTTGGCTGCTTAAGATAGATATTTAATTGATTCAATGGTCAAGGTAACATTAGTTGTTCAATACACTTAGCTAAACACATAAATAAACTTATGAACAAATCACAAAGTATAGGTAGATGCCTGTACCTATGCGCTTTAAATTTGGACCCAAAATCCCTGTTTGCGAAGCCGAAATGAAATAGTCAAAAATTAACTTAATCTGGTACAAATATTAGTAGGTACAGGGATAGTTACATTATTAATACTCGAATGGTTGTTGCATCTTCAAATCACGTACCTATTTACGCACGATAGGTCTGTGTTTCTACGAGTAAGATCTTAAATAACGCGAGGAAAAAACATCTATTATAAACGAAACTTAACATATGCAGAACAAGTTTCGCAACACCTAACGCCATCTACCGTCGCCCTCCAACATACAGCCGGCCAAAGGGCATATTTCCGTCCACGTGCCGATAACAATGCGATATGCTGCGATATTGCAACGATATAATGGAACACGTCATCTCTAAATCATAATACGATTCACAACAACGGTGTAGGAAATTGCCTTTTTGCGTCCTCCTTATAACGGGGGTCTTTTCAACGGTTAAGGACCCTAAATTAATAATGGACGCTGTCACGCTATATATAGGAAAATAGATTTTTTAATGATTGGCAAGATAGTTTAAAAAAATAATAATAACATTTTATTAATTTATAATCACTTTGTATTTTCAACATTATCTAAGTACCTACATTAAATTCTGGAGGAAACGGTTTCAAAGTTTAATATATAACATTTTTTATATAAAATGGAAGTACGAGTAGCAAGCGTCCAATTTGATGGTAAGTGGTCACTGCAGCCCTCAGTTCCGTAACGAAATCCATATGCCTACAACAGGAGTTCTCTTTGAAACCGATTCTAAATGTGACCCGTTGCTACACTTTTTTTATGATATAGGAGTAGCAGACGAGCATGCAGTCCATCTGATGGTAAGTGGCTACTGCCGCCCATGGACATCTGTAATCAACGCCAGATAGAGATATTCCTACCTGAGGCCGGCCACAGATGCGCCGCTACCCCTGAGGGCTAAGCTGGAATGCCTCGGAAAAGTATGTCTCCCTTACCACACCCCTCAAAACGGAACACAGCAGCGCCTAACACTGCTGTTATTAGGCAGAAATAGGTGTGGCGGTGATGCCGCCGGAGTCGAACCACAAAGGGTTCTACCACCTTCAACACACACAAACACACAAACACTTGGAACTAAATGGTCGCTTGTATGTAAGTTGGCCGACATCCACACCCTGCTACTATGAATAACCTCTGAAGACTTATTAGAATGCCTGGGAAAAGAGCCTTTCCCTTGTCAGTTATCACACTCTTAAATACACAATTGCGCTTGACACTGTTAGTATTAGATAGAAATAGGTGTCGTGGTAGTCTCCCCTGAATTATCTGAAGTTGAAACACTGAGTGTACTACCACTGTTAAAAGGTTGGCAATAGACCATCATTATAGAAGATATTTTGTAAAACACGACCACGAAACATTCGAACAGGATAAACTAGAACCAACTTTCGTTCATCTAATTAGGAACATTGTATGTACCTACCTTACATCTGAATAAAAATCATAAGTAAAAGGAAGCGAATGAAATATCTTTCTCTGAATATTGTCGAGTGGTTATTACAACGTCTAAGTGGTCTGCTCATTTCGAGCCACTCAAATGGTCGAGGGTGCTCACGACTTAGATTTTGCGCTGAGAAAATTAAACTTATGCTCGGGGGATGTAGTCTAAATAACGTTGTGAATGTGTGTGTAATTAGATTGTTTTGTAACTATATAGTGGTTAGGTTTTATGCTAAAGGTAGGGTGCATAGTTTCGCGGATTGTGTACATGTAGTAGATATTCATTTAAGCAATACTAGCGGCGAAAGTCGGATGGGTGACCGCTAGTGGTAATATCGCTTCCCTACTTCAAAAGGCACGTTAAGACGGTGGTCCTGATTTTTATCAGTGGGTGGCAATAATTTCAGGCGCTTTGAAGGTGGCAGAACCCTTTGTGGTTCGACTCCGGCGGCACCACCACCACACCAATTTCTACCTAATAACAGGGAGACAGACTTTTCCGAGGCGTTCCAGCTTAGTCCTCAGGGGTAGCGGCGCATCTGTGGCTGGCCTCAGGTAGGAATATCTAATCCTATCTGGGGTTGATTAAAGATGTCCATGGGCGGCAGTAGCCACTTACCATCAGGTGGACTGCATGCTCGTCTGCTACTACTATATTATAAAAAAGTCGTTACAACTAATTTTAACTAATTTTATTGCTACCTGAAGACTACATTTCAGTATTTACTTGGTTACCTATTTATACTAAGCTTACCTAAAGCCGTGTCTCAAAAGCTATAACGCTTCAAAACGCTTCGTGAGAACCAATACTTCGAAATTGCTCAAATAGCCATCGTCTTTGATTGGGAAGCGTATGATTTGAGCCAAATGCCCTCCGGCAGTTTGATGGCATTCTGATCTAGATACCTGAATGCTTATGTAGGTACATACGTTATGCAACTTCACGGTACCTTGTTGACGGTAAATATGTATATGGCTTACAAACAAACCTACCTACCTGTCTACCTATTTATAACATTTAAGTAGTGCGATCCACCTAAATGTTCACCACCCGTAGATATCTGTTACCAAATCAATATAGAATATAACACAATAATTATCAAAAGAAGTATATAAGATTTAGACACCTACTTATGTATAATTATTTAGGTACAGTATATTTATTTAGACTTCATTACTTTTACAAGCTAGGCACGTACACATTACATACACACACCCACACATTCTCATATTATAATAAAATTACATTGTAGTATTGTAAAATTAGAAAAACTAGTCCAAGAAAATATTTTTTTTGTTTTTAATTAAACGAATTGGCTCGCTTCGGTGAAATTGTTCACATATGCATATTTTACGCACTGGATTCTCTTTGAATTAACGATCGACAAAAATATTACGTTTACACTTACTATACTATATTATATACTACATAATCTTCTAAATTGATATAATATCGTATAGAGGTAAAATATCTAGCATAATTATTTTGTTGTTTTGTGACTAGTACTGCCATCTAGTGGCGAGTAGCAATGCATTTCAGTAGTAACACCGCCATCTATTGGTGAGATTCAAAACTAATATGTTTTTAGTATAACAGCTTCAGGGCAGAGACATCTAGCATAATTATCTTGAACTAAATTCGGTTTACAACGCCATCTAGGAAATATATTTAGAATTAATTTCTTTGATAAGTCGTTAGTTTACTAAAAGTTGTATTAGTATGACACTTTGCCAATAGGTGGCGCAAATATTTTTGTTTAAATATTTATTATTCGCTACTTAATGCTTTTAAATAAACATAATGAGTGAACGAATATCAATAACGGATGAATGGACAAAATTATTGCCAGTGAGTCTGAGATACCTACTGTGAGCGAGTGTTACGACTGTGTTGTCTTTTACGTGTGTTGTCTGATATGACCATGTTAACTAAAGTAAAATAAAAAAATAATGTTAACTGAAAAAAACAATAAATAATTATTGAATTGAATTTCGTAACTGAGTTTACGAATGCACGTTTCGAATCATCATCATCATCAGCAACCTATTACTGTTTCGCTGCTGGGCACGGGTCTCCTCTCATAATGAGAAGGATTAGGCCATAGTACACCGCGCTGGCCAAGTTCGTATTGGTAGACTTCACATATCTTGAGATTTTTTTTTATAATTCTCAGGTATGCAGGTTTCCTCACGATGTTTTACTTCACCGTTTAGCAAGTGATAATTAATTTCTAATACGCTTCGAATGGATACGTCAATCTCGATCCAACTTCTACAATGTATTTCTTTTATTAACCTATTGTTTAAAATTTTATGATTATAATTACATATACCAGGATTAATGTTTAAAGAAAACACCGCGAATTACGTTAGCTTCAACCGGAGGTTCCAAAAAATACCAAAGTTGTTTTAAATTAAATTAAATTTAAAAATAAAAATTACATTAATTACTTATTTTTAATACTAAACTAAGTAAGCGACCCTAATTCGAAGTTTGAGATTAGAATGACGCGGGGGCCTTACGTAGGTCTAAGGAAACCGCGTGATTGACGTCAATGCTGCATCTAAACTTCTCTCTGGCCCGACTAGCATACACGTGTAACGAGTCAGCGATTCCCTTAGGGTTCCACTATGTATTTCGCGAATTTGTCATTTAATAAACAACATTGCTACTACATAGTACTTTGTTTCAAAGATTGATGTTCAAAAAAGTTATGTTAAGAATCTATTTTGAATAAAATACTTATTTCTGATTGGATTTTAATTAGCTACTAACTACAAAGAGACAAATGGAAATAACGTGTAAATTAGTTTGTCGATTTGCCTTCATTATTACCTAGTCGTACTTTTAAATCCAGGTATTCCGTAGAAGTGTATTCTCACGGGACTTAACGCAGCTATCAGAACTCGACTGTCAATCGCGTTAAGAATCCAATTAACATTTTTACAACTGTAACTATTTTTGTATTTATCTGTACATGCAAATGTTGCATGTTTCTACTTACAATGTGTGAGAAATTTACATTAATGTGATATCTTTAGTCTACAGAGAAAAGTTGCTTTTTTATCTCTAAGTTTTTTATAATATAGGAGTAGCAGACGAGCATTGCTATCCAGATGGGTATGTGGCTACTGCCGTCATATGTAATCAACCCCAGATAGGATCAGTTTCCTACCTGAGGTCGGTCACAGATGCGCCGCTATTCTTAAGGACTAAGTTGAAACGTCTCGGAAAAGTATGTCTCCGTTACCACACCCTTCAAATCAGAACGCAGTAGGTATAGAGAGAAATTGATGTGATTATGGTCTGTGATTCGACCATAGGTAGTAGAATCCTGGTCGGCAAAGGTGATAGAATCCTCTGTGGTCACCATCACCACCTATTTCTGCGTAATGTTAAGTTGTTAATGTTAATTAATGTTAATGTTAACAAGTGTTAAGCGCTGCTGTGTTCTAGTTTGAAGGGCGTGGTAACGAGACACACTCTTCCAAGGCGTTCCAGCTTAGTCCTCATGAGTTGCAACGGATTTAATCGGCTTCAAGTAGAACCTGTCTTATATGAAGTTTGCCACAGTTAACCATGAGTGGAATGACCACTTACCATCAGGTGGAGTTCAAGCTAATTTGCTATTCCTATCTTGTAAAAAAATATAATACTTATAGATATTTTTATAACAACGTTCTATAAATATCTATACGTATTATGTTTTTATTTTATTTACGCCTTAGATGAATTACTTCCTTCTGATGGCAAGTAATTAGTTCTTTTAATTAACTGTTAATCTATGTTTGAATACTGGCGAAACTGCAATAAATAGAAGGAATTAAGGGAATTATATGTAAATGAAGCGGCAAACAGTTTTTAAGTTTCAATACTCGACTCGAGTTTCTCTCTCCAATTGGATGAAACTTATTCTACCACGGTGGTGGTAAAGGAAAGTATTTTTGGGTTAGTGGCCAAATCTTGTAAGTTGTTTAAAAAATCCCCATAAGACATGACAATGTTACGAGTCCTATCCAATAATAGTAACCGGCACCGAGAGTGGCCGAAGATCTGTTATAAACCCAAGATAAGACAAGATTCCTATCTGAGGTTGGCTTCAGATGCACCGATCCGCCGCAGATGCTACCCTTGAGGACTAAGCCAGATGCCTTGAAAAAGTTTGCCCCCACCACTGCAGTGCTTAACACTGCTGTTATTAAGCAGAAATATATGTGGCGGTATGGCGTTGAAGTGGAACTACAGAGGGTTATTTAAACCTTTAAACTTTTACTTAAGATGAAATGAAAAGACTTTAAAATATTTATTTAGTAGAGGAGTGTTAAGGCCGAAAAGGTTGGAATATACTTTTCAATCCTAACTAGCCAATCATCAGCAACCCATTACTGTTCCACTGCTGGGAACGGGTATCCTCTCATAATGAGAAGGATTAGGCCATATTCCACCGCGCTGGACAAGTGCGTATTGGTAGACTTCACATACTTTTGAGACTTTTTTTTAATAAATCTCTCAGGTATGCAGGTTTCCTCACGATGTTTTCCTTCACCGTTTAGCAAGTGATAATTAACACATACGTTTGAAAAATCAGAGGTGCGTGCCTGGGATTTGAACCTCGGAGCCCTTGATCGAGAGGCCGAGATTCTCAGCCTGGCTATCACTGCTATAGCCGAGCATAACCGCAAACATTTAGTTAAGGGATGACAAATTATTTTTAAAGTCCCCACCGACATTTGTACCTATTGTGGAGTCATCAATTATCAGTACCGGTATGAATATTCAGTATCATCCGATCAGAAACAGGTCTTTATCTGACTTGCCATCCTGTCACATAGACTAAGATCGAGTGCCGCCTAGCTTCTAACAGAATGCAATAAGTGGATATGTGTTCATGTGTACAATGTTGCATTGCAAAGGGAAAAATGAGTGAATGATACTTCACCGCCTTGAATGAAGACACATATGGACGGATTTATCATTTGTTTTTTTTTATTATATAGGAGTAGCAGACGAGCATACAGTCCACCTGATGGTAAGTGGCTACTGCCGTCCATGGACATCTGTGATCAACCTTAGATAGAAGTACATATTTCTACCTGAGGTCGGCCACAGATGCGCCGCTACCCCTAAGGACTAATACGACGATGCTTGTAAGAATAGTCTTTTACTTTATTCCTTCATATTATCAAATCATGATTAGTATTGTTAAGGCAGAAATAAGTTTTAACATATGTTTCAAATTTTATTGTGTTATTCATAGATAAGGTTTTATGTAACACTTTTTTTAAATATTATATTCTTCAAAGTAAATTTTCTTTTCCATTCTCAAACTAGCGCAGTACTATCCTAACTATTATGCTAACTATATTGCGAGTGTAAGTTTGTTTGCTTGTTACAATTTTACACTTTAACTATTTAATATCTAATCCTATCTGGGGTTGATTGCATATGTCCAGCGGCAGTAGCCTGTTACCACCAGGTGGGTAGCATGCTCGTCTGCTACTCCCATATTATAAATAAATACATAACCGATTGTCATGAAATTATGTACACTCTTTCTCAGGGGTTTCGAAAAGGATCTATCTATCTATCTACCAGCCTTTAAAGTCCACTGCTGGACATAGGCCTCCCCTAGTCTGCGCCACTCCGACCGGTCTTGAGCCGTCTCCATCCAACGGTTACCCGCCGTCCGCTTCAGGTCATCAGTCCACCTGGTCCTGTAATCCTTTTGCGAGACGTGGTCTCCATTCGAGGACCTTCCTACCCCACCGGTTATCGGTCCTACGAACTATGTGGCCAGAACAAGGTACCTATTATCCCGAAAATCGTTACCGAGGAATTTCGAAAACCTCTAACCGCGAGCGAATCCGCGGGCTAAAGCGAGTTACAGAACAAATTTTATTCTATTCTAGTTTCACTAATACACCATTTACAGTTTCATAGTAAAAGAACAAAGTTAAATTACCACGTTACAAAGTTAAATCGAGACACGTTCGACGCGAATTCGAGATGATTGGCGTCATTGGGATAATCATGTGTAATGTTCACCATGTTCTGTGATTGTTTGAGACTTTCCTGTTTTCTCTCCACAGGTCTAATATGGACAGGTTTGTTGATTGGTCTTTTAACATAGTTATTTTAAGTTAGGATTAATAACTAAAATGTATTTTTCATGAATTTAGGTTGACAAAGTGTAGTAGTACCTATATAGGTACTCCAGAGTTTCAGGCCTCAGCGTACGCATGTTCAGTAGTTTAATTTCTGAAAGTTTTGAGCTACATTTTGAGTTAGTACCTACCATTTGTTGGTCAAATAAGTGGTTAAAGTTGGACCCTTAAGATTGGCTTTCGTAATTTTTTTACTTACTAATTACTAAAAAATATGCGTTGGGTGGGTACCATATAATTCGTATGGATTGGTAAACATTTATCTTTTCATTTCTTTCTCATCGAAGTGACAAAGTGTCTTTATGAAAATAAAATTATTTAAACTTAAACAATTTTCCGATTGGGAATTCTAATATTAACCTTTAGACATGGTTGCCCTATCATGGGACATTTTCATAGATCTCATTGTGCGAGGGAGACAGATAGGATAGTGGAACGAAATGACAACGATCATCGAAACACAATCATTTTCGTAACTAGATCTGCGAATGTGGAGCGCAGTATGCAATAATATCAAGTAAAATATATTTTACAAATTATTTTCATATTAAGTGTTACACCTTTTTATTTAAATTAACGAGACAAAACTGTAATTTTTAAATGAAATTATGAACTTTGTTTTTACTTAAATAAATTAATCAATGATAAATACAAAACACAAAAACTGGAGGTCCGAAATGAATAATTAGGTAATTTGGATGCAATTTTTGACTAATTTATATTTAAATGTAAGTAGTTGAGCTTTGATTAAAACAATGATATTGTAGATAAAATCTTTATATACTATTCTGCGAACCTTAGTCAAGAAGTATAAAAAACATGTTTTAGAAACCTATATATATACACATATAAATAATTAATTTAAAAAATCAAAAACCCGACTGCACCAAAAAGGCTGAAGTAGAATTTCCAAAAGCAGTGAAATAGGCATTTCATTATTTTTATCCAGAACGCCAAATACAAAGTTTCATAGTAGGTGTTTGCTTCAAAAACAAAAGATGTTCAAACAATATTATCCTATTTTATCCTCGTAGTGTTCATTTACGCTATATAAAGAACCTATGTGTAAAATTCCAGCACGTTTAAGTTCAGCGGTTTCCCTTTGCGTTGATCTCTGGCACAGCAACTCACTCATTTAGTCAGACAGTCATCTCGATGTGTATATACGAGTATATATGTACTAGCTGACCCGGCAAACGTTATGTTACCATATAAATAAAAAAATGTTAAGGATGAACAACCCTTATCACTTAGGTGTAAAAAAAAATAGATAGTGGCCGATTCTCAGATCTACTGAATATGTATATAAAATTTGTTGAAAATCGGTGAAGCCTTTTCGGAGGAGTACGGTAACTAACACGAGAATTTTATATATAAGATATATTATATAATGTATGTGTAATCTCCTCTTAATTTCCTTTATTTTGACACCCTACTCGATAGATTTGGTTAACTTTTTTAAAACGTGTTACTATTTCGCGAAAATATTCACCATTTACGATCTATAAAATATATAACTTCAGTAAATCAAAGTTTCGGTCATTATTTTACCTCGTTAGAGGTAGCATTTCATTATTTTTATCCAACAAGCCTGATACAAAATGTCATAGTGTTTGCATCAAAATCGACGACTGTTCAAATGAACTTTTAACCCTTATTTTACCCTCTACGGGGTTGATTTTTCAGAGGGGGATAAATAAGTGCGTCCTTGTACCTATCCAGAAAGCCAAATACAAAATTTTATAGTAGTTGCTTCAAAATTAAAGGATTTCAAAAAAACTGTTTTCCCCTTTTTTACCCTCTTAAGGGTAGAATTTCCAAAAGGCCTTTCTTAGTACTTATTTAAGCTATATAGAGAACCTGTGTGCAAAATTTCAGAACTGTAAGGTCCTTGGTTTAGGCTGTACGTTGATTTCTGAAAAATGAAAAAGTCATTTAGTTAGTCAATCAGTCAGTCACCTTACTGTTTTATATATATACAAATATATTTTTATAATCTCCGTTTAATTTCCTTCCATTTGATACCCTACTCGATAGGTTCGGTTAACTTTTTTTTTTAAATGTGTTACTATTTCGCGCCAAAAATCCGCCATTTTGATTTTTTTTTACTAACACCTATCTAAGGACACTCGGGTCATTGAGACAAACATAATGACACTTTAACTGTTGAAATTCATCCAGCCGTTTGTTAGATCGGATCAAATAAAGAAAGACAAACATACAAGATACGCGCGAAAAACATAACCCTTCCTTGGCAGTCGGGTAATAAAAAAGACGTCAGCAATCACTGTTACATTACACCATCCAACGCCAAGCAGAGACAAATCCTCTAAGAAAATTGTACTGTGTGTGAGTACAGTATTATTGTCAGCGGTGTACACATAATAGCCATGCGACTGTTTCTCGTAGCAACAACTTATCTTACACTTGCTTGCCAAAAAAGTATAATATGTATTTTTTATAAGTTTTTGCACACGGAAAAGTTATGAATAGCAAACAGTAAAGAAACAGTGCAAAGGACTGCTTATTTCAAAATGAAATCTCTTCCAGCAACCCTGAGATTGGAATGGTCATACGAAAGCAAATTCTGTTTCATTATAATAAAGGTTGCTCCTGAATCAAACATTCAGGAGGCATTGTTAAAACTCTTATTTGTGTCTTATAATCGCAGTGCTAATGGCTTACTCTGGTTTGAAGAGTGTGTTAAGGGATATATATTTATACTAGGCATTGCAATTTAGTCAGGGGTAGGGACGCATCTGTGACTGATGTCAGGTAGGACTACAATTCTATCTGGGATTAATTACAAATATCTATGGTCACTTGCCATTAGACGCTCTGTATGCTCGTTTGCTTTTCTGAAAAGAGTTCTGCTATCATTAATGGCCAATATTCTGTTCCCGTTGTCTCTACTGTTTTAAAAAATAGACATTTGTATTTAATTTATATTATTAGGTAAGTCCTATCATAAAATAAAAACACAAAACTTTTAATTTAAATCAATGCAGTAGTTTCGTCGTGGTAATCGAATTAAATATCAACTTTTATAGTATTGGAATGATTAGTATACTTTTCGTGCCATCAAGTGTACACCCCGTAACCGAATCTCACGTATGCAGGCATTATGTGTTCGTGACGTCATTCCGGAGTGATTTGTCAAGGCGAGGAATATGGTTTGCTGAGGAATTCCCATATTCCTTTTGCTGTTAGAGATGGGAATTTAAGTGTCTTGTTATAGATAAGTGTTACTATCTGCTTTTATCTTATAGTGATTGGAATGTGGACATCAATGGATAAAAATATTTATCAATTTGAAAGGTAATAGAAGCAGTATGGTTCGATCCACGAGGTACCAACGTCACACTGGTTTCTAATGATTTTTTTTATAATATAGGAGTAGCAGACGAGCATGCAGTCTACCTGATGGTAAGTGGCTCCTGCCGCCCATGTACATCTGTAATCAACCCCAGATAGGATTAGATATTCGTACCTGAGGTCGGCCACAGATGCGCCGTTACCCCTAATGACTAAGCTGGAACGCCTCGGAAAAGTATGCCTCCCTTACCACACCCCTCAAACCAGAACATAGCAGCGCTTAACACTGCTGTTATTAGGCAGAAATAGGTATGGCGGCGGTGCCGTCGGATTCGAACCACAAAGGGTTCTACCATCTTCAATGTGAAGCAGTTCTTATATTTCGGTGGGAGGGCGTAGACAGCTGCAACCGTCCTATGTCCTATACGTGTTGGAGCGATTCATATTTTGGATTTTATTTCCCAAAAGTACTAAAATTTGGCAATTAAAAAAAACTGTGACTACCCTATCTAGGAAAACTGCTACTTATCCACAAATTTTCAGGAGATAGTATAAAATTTCAGATCCTACCCCTAGATCCCGCAATGGATAGTTATATCACAGAAAAATGTTACTATGAGTATAGTTTGTAGGGAAAACAAAATATGTATATTCGCAGAAGGAAGCAGATCTGTAAAATTAGTCGCCAATTTTTTGTAAGCTGCAGAAAATTTATCATGTAATGATTGCCCGGAATTATGGACGCTTATATGAAAGGGTTATTTATATTATGTACATTTTGGTCTTAAATTAAAGATAGTTAAGGATTATGTACACTGTATGGAGAGCGATATCAAAGCTAAAATATATTTTTTATGATATTGGACGATTTTATTTATAAAAAACGAAATTAATTATATTTACACCGTCGTTTACTTTGTGTCTTTGTTAATTGGTTACATAAATAAATAAACGCTTTCTACACTCACAGCCCCACACTAGGATTCCCTGTGTAGTGGGTGCCATGGACACACACATAGACTAATACACAAACACCCAGACCCAGAAACAGAAATCTAAATTCATCATTTAGATATCTGTCTGGCCGGGGATCGAACCCGGGACCCTCTGCGCGTCAGACCGGTATGGTGACCGCTCCGCCACGCGGGTCGTCAAATTGGCTTATATGGATAATGAAAAGTAAGCATAAGATCGATTAAGATAATAAATAATGAAGACACTCAATTGAGATAGCCGAGGTTTAAAATCCTGGCACCTTAGAGTGTGTTTTACAATAAATTTCCGTATTTCCGTATGTATGTACTCGTGTATTATGTCCGTATTAAAGAGTACATCGTGAGTAAGCCTAAACGTCAAAAAAAGTTCTCCAAGTTGTGTGAAGTCAATTAATAAGCACTTGGCCAGCACGGCGGACTGATCTAAGACCAGCAATGGGACATGAAACAATGGATTAACGATGTAATCGGCCAAAAACATATCAAACAAAAAACTTAGCTTCAAACTCGCACTGGATTGCAACCTTATTGGCCACCCAATTGTGTTGGCTCATAAAATATTTTTCGAAACATGATTTATATGTCAGGCAGGTCTAATTATTTGGGTCAAGCTTTTGAGATCAACTTTTTTCGATGCACGGGCTACGCTGACAGAAGATGTCAAAATTCGCTATTAATATTACGAATGACGGAATGGCCAATTAAGGTTTATATTTCCTGTTCCTGGGTGTGGGAAGAAGTGTTTTTAGTAAGTGAAGACATTTTTTATTTTCCTAAGTAAAACGTGGTTTTGCAAAAGAAGTTAGAGTAGATGATCCGGCCTTCACCCATCCGTTTTTTTTATGGTATAGGAGTAGCAGACGAGCATGCAGTCCACCTGATGGTAAGTGGCTACTGCCGTCCATGGACATCTGTAATCAACCCTAGATAGGATTAGATATTCCTACCTGAGGTCGGCCACAGATGCGCCGCTACCCATGAGGACTAAGCTGGAACGCTTCGGAAAAGTCTGTCTCCCTTGCCACACCCTTAAAACCGGAACACAGCAGCGCCTAGCACCGCTGTTGTTAGGTAGAAATAGGTGTAGCGGTGGTGCCGCCGGAGTCGAACCACAAAGGGTTCTACCACCTTCTTTAAACTACTTAGTTTTCGCTATTAAAATATTAGTAAGGACAAGAATTAGGAGTCTATTTTAATACTACATCTATGCTTCGTGTATCTATGCATTGCATTATGTAATTATCAATATCTGTACACACGAAATGTATCCAGCGTACCATTATCCGGCGGTTCACGTCTCAATCTAAAGGTTAACCGCGTGTCTGTTGGCGGACGCGCCCCGCTGCGTTGCGCCTGCGCATCCTTCTCTATTGTGTGTTACAGGGCATAAGAATACGGCGATTTGTATTTAGCAACAGAAATAAGGTCATTGCTTAAAAGGCTAGTTTTGAGTTACTGAGTTTATTTTGAGTAATTCAATGACTTCACTTTCTTCCATCTGGCTTTTTTGAACAAGACTAAAATTTCATAATTAAGTAACTTCAAATATAAACGTAAATTACCCATCTTATGTCAGATTCTGTAGTTCAAAATGAGTTTAGTGCCCTAAGTTGTTTTTTTTTTTTCCGTTTTCTTATAAATTTTCAAAATACTTTGTGAAATCATGGCAGGGATATGAGTACCTAACAATTATATTGAATCCTATTATAGTAAATAACTGGTTTGTTTATACTGATCATCATACACTATAAACACCACACATTGAACGTCCAGGAGTTTCTAGTTGGCATTCCCATTTTCTGTACGTACAATTTTATTTTAAATCTTCCTATTTAAGTGCGTTGTTTGTTGTCTTACTGTGTAGAAAAGAATTCCTTAAAATCGCTCATCGTTCATAACTTGCACCGCTCTACAACAATTTGTTCAACTAAATTATCTGTAAAACTCGCGCTTAGAACGTTATGTTTAATAACTTGTGCCACGGGAGGCTGTGACTGTGTGATCGTTTCGTTCAACAAATAGCGTTTCGACTACAATCAACTGCAAGTGATGATAGCTCTGTGGATCCAGGGCTGCTACAAAATAAATAGAAAGAAACAAAAAAACAAAACAAAAAGAAATAAACTTTACTTAATTAATATTGGATATTTATTGAGACATTTATTTGTAGTACGGCATTACATAACAAAAATATACGAAAAAAAGTTGGACGATAAATCTTAAGAATAAAGCTTATTAAATTGTGACATAATTTTACCAAAGCCTTATTTTAATATAATTTAATATTCTATACTATTTCATTTCAAAAAATGATTGCCACACGCCCAGAGAATGAAATTTTGGCAGGATTTCTTTAAAAAATAACAGCGGTACTTGATTGGTATGATGACCCTTTCGCATTGAGATTGTGGCGGTGAAAATAAACATGATAATTTGTTGTTGTCATACTTAAGCCATACGTAAAAACCTAGTAAGAAAACTTGCCAGATGCCTGAAGTTCTCAAAATATAATTATACCTGAAAGGATTCATCTTGGGAGTGCCAAAATAAAGTGCCAACCCTGAATTCAGTACCATAGGAAGTCGAGATGCATAGAACTATCACGTTCTTTGGTTACGCTTAAATTATAAGTTGAGTGACAGTTTCATAGCTAAAGTTCTAAGAGATTGCGCAGTACATTGCAATAATACTTAGGAAATGTTATATTTTGGTGAAAATATGCGGCGGGAAGGTGGATGGGTGACCGTTAGTGACAGAATTACGAAAGATCCCTTGTTGTTTTCTTTGGATAACGGTTCTTAAAAGTAGTTGGAGGTTTTATTTTAGGCTGCTACACACAGCTCCACACTAGGATTACCTGTGTCGTAGGTGTCTTGTTCATCATTGAAATATCTGTCTGGCCGGGGATCGAACCTGGGACCCGGCACGTCAGACCGGTATGATAACCGCCTCGCCACTCAGGTCGTCAGCAGGACAGCCAGCGGCGTCAGGGCGACTGTCGCTCCACCGCGCTTATGTTGAAATCGCCGCAGTATGTGTGCCCGAAGGGTAAGACATCCCTCTTGTGTGTGACTGTAACTCGTATGTTACTTTAGGTATTTTAAGATACTCTTTATTAGGGTTTATGAGTTATTTACCTATCTGATAACTATGAAAGACTTATTTACTGCTTAGTATTAAAATTCATATCTAGATTAAAGTGGCAGTTACTATTGAGTATAAATGCTCGTTAACTTGTTCTATAACATAGAAACAATAAAAAATAGACATGTTCTTAAGTTTTATTTTGTACGAGCTGTGACCCACTGTTTTACCTGCGTTTAATAGTGTAAATAGATACTCGGGACATTTCATGGGATTTTTTTACGCGGAACCCTAATTCTTTTCAAAAGTAACCTTAGTTGGACCTTTTAATATCAGCTACCTGCCAATGAAAATTCCATCAAAATCGGTCCAGCCGTTTTGGAGATATACCGTTATACCGAAAAAATACACAGAGAGGCAGACAGACAGACGAACAGAAAGAGAACTCTTTTTTTTACAAGTACCATATACACTTTCATATGCTTGCAGAGCTGTTATTTCGACATGACACACAGACACTTCAATTTTATTTATTTGTATAGATTGATGTATTGTGAGTATTGGAATAATTCGGAACAAACGAAGCGTCGATAAGTAACGGACGGATGGATTTGCGAGGCGTATTGTAATCTCTCGTTGGTTTTGCATACGATGCGATAGCAGAGATCATGAAAGGTGTAGATAGCTTATTTGTACATGTTTGAAATATTTCAATATTTATTGAGATTTCGACAAGGTAGTTTAGGGGAAATAACGGAAATAAATACAATCAAATTTATATCACAGAAACGCTTTTGTCTAAATCAAAATTAATAACAATAAATAATTATTTTGCAACAAAAAATCATTTCAATTCGACGATTTTCGCCTACATAAATTATATAATGGACGTTAGAGCATATATTTTCAAAATATCTTTCATAGACACTCATAGGTATACATTCAAATTTAAGAAATTTCTAGAAAAAATACTTTTAAAGCTATATAATTTCCATCAGTAACTCAGGATCAGTCAATGAGGAACACTTAAACGCTTTCTACACACTCACAGCCCCAAACTCGGATTCCCTGTGCCGTGGGTATGGTAAATATATCATTTAGATATCTGTTTGGCCCGGGATCGAAGCCGGATCCCTCTGCGCGTCTATATGGTGACCGCTCCGCCACGCGGGTCGTCAAAGTCAGTATTAGTTTAATTCACTTAATTCAATGCATTACCTATTTCTACCTAATAACAGCAGTGTTAGGCGCTGCTGTGTTCCGGTTTGAAGGGTGTGGTAAGGGAGACAGACTTTTCCGAGACGTTCCAGCTTAGTCCTCAGGGGTAGCGGCGCATCTGTGGCCGACCTCAGGTAGGAATATCTAATCCTATCTGGGGTTGATTACAGATGTCCATGGGCGGCAGTAGCCACTTACCATCAGGTGGATTGCATGCTCGTCTGCTACTCCTATATTATAAAAAAATAAATATATATTTAGGCCCTCTCTACCCATTCTTAGTTCTAAAATTGATTTAGGGTGTAAGCTGACACAGGGCTGTCGTAATTTCGACTTGTTATCGACTTTGTTATGCTTATTTATTGGTGCTTGAGCAAATAATCCAAGGTGTTCTTTTAAGGCTTAATGAGGAAGATTTAAGGGTACCGGATGTTTGCAGACCAGCTTATGGCGTACGAAATTTACATACGAATTTACGAGTAGTGTATGTTTTTACATTTTTCTTTATCTTTTGTATCTTACGCTATCTTTCGGTATCTTTCTGCCTTTACGCGTCCTTTAAATTAGAACAAAACAACTTTAAAATATCGTTATAACGCCTTCGAATCGAATCTTAATTCTACCGAATAACAGCAGTGTTAAGCGTTGCTGTGTTCTGGTTTGAAAGGTGTGGTAAGAGAAACATAGTTTTCTGAGGCGTTCCAGCTTAGTCCTCGGAGGTAGCGGCGCATCTATGGCCGACCACAGGTAGGAATCTAATCCTTTCGGGGGTCGATTAGAGATGTCAGTATTTTCCTTTCCTATTACCAATTAATTTGGCCAAAGTGGCAAATAATTTCTGTTTATTACAATTAATTTCTTTATTTTCTAAACTTACATAACTATAAGAGTACGTGACTGGGATTCGAACCTCCGACCCTCGAATAAGAAGCCACGTCATCACTGCTTCCTTTAACCACTAATATGTAACCGGTAGCCATTAATACTTCCTCAGCCGTGGGAACTCTCCTTAACCAAGTTAACATGGAGAAATGCCTTAATGACTAGACGACTATGGTGTGTAACTATGGACAACTATACCCTATACGGCAATTGTAATGTAGCTGTACATAATTTACATAGACACATCGGATAGTGCGTAACCTGCCTTATAGGGTAAGTATACAAATTACATGTGTTTAGAATTTTCCTTGTAAATTATGTAATAAGCCGTTTTCCAGAGTGAAATCTGTATAAATTAATAAAATTTATTATTTGTCTGTCACTTAGAAAGAAAATCACGTTTTTAATGTTACAATAATGAATAACAATTGTAAATTTATTATTATTTTTAATAATCTTATATTTAAATTAATATAAAAAAATAGAAAAATAAACAAAATTTTTATTTATATTACATTTAAAGAATAAGAAACAATTCTATTCCCATTTATATTACATTTAATAAATGTAAATAAAGGCGTACCCACACACTCGCGTAATTCAAATCGCAGCTAACAACTAATCGATTCTGAATAGCGAGTCGCTCGCGGATCGCGCGACGGAAATTCTTTGATAGACGGTTGATTGTGGCAACGCGCGGAAATTGCCGATATTGGTGCTTGCACAATCGGCTAAGCGAGAGTGGGGAGATGGCTTATTGAAATATTAATATCATAAAGATTATAATCTAATATTTCAGTTCAGTGAACGAATGCAAATATGGTTTCTATAAAGTAAACTTACTACAATGTGGAATTTACTAAAAAGAGAAATTGTGGTATGATCTCGTTATTAGCAATAGATCTACAATCTGAGGTTGGTCATAAATGCGTTGCTACTGCTGAGGACTAAATAAGAACGCCTTGGATAAGTAGGTTTACCCCTGATCACGCCGTTCAAAGCAAAACACAGCAGCACTTTATACTGCTACTATGAGGCAGAAATAGGTTGGCGGTGATGCCTTCGGAGTCGGACTACTAAGGGTTTTACTTTCAAATTCTTTTATTAGGCAGATAGGTGATTAGGAACAAATAGGCATTGCGGTGGTGCCTTCCCAAGTGTCGTTGTGTTCTAGTTTGGTGGTATTTATCTGAGGCGTTCCCATATATTCTTCAGGGGAAGCATCGCATCTTTGTTGATTATAAATGTCCATGGGCGGCATGTCACAAAAAATCTTTACATCGTGTACGTTTTGTTTTTTTTTATTCAACATCTATGTCAGATTTATTAATAAACGTTAGTAAAAGTCAGACGTAAAGTCAAACACAACCTTAATAACCACCGTTTTTCCATTTCACTACAGAACCCACAGATAATGTCAGTTAATAATAAAAGCAACTAATTACAACTACCTACCGCATCCACATAATATAATATCATTACTCTCGGCTTATTATTTGCCATTATATCGAGATTACAAACTCGTTTTAATAACGATAGATGGCGCTGAACGGAACACGTTTTGAATATTAATCAAGTTACCCGTTTGTAATATTATAGTCCGAGCGTAATCTTTTGCGACACGAACGTTATTATTATTATTTAATAATTGATTTAACTGTGTATAATAAGTATAACATTTGATTTAGTGTAGTCTAGGAGATGGCTACCTCTTAATGCTTTTAATGCGTTATCTTTTAGAATTTGAAAATGTGAAATTGATAGATTTGAATATAATGCTGAGTAGCAATTAAAAAAATGGAAGAATGGCGTATTAGAGTATTATAAACTTGTTTTTTAGAGTTTTATAATATTTGAGATATTGTATTTTTTTTTCATTATAATGAAAAAAATGGGTACAAAAATGATAAATTTACCTAGTTTAGGCTAACTATTCATGTTATTGTTACGGTAGTCTTTTTTTGTAAAATGGTGCGTAAGTGGTAGTGCATTTTGCTGAAGGTACTGGCTTCAATAATGAACGAGAGAAACTATATAAATACATTAGATACTTCTGTGTAATAATATACCAGCCACAACTTTTTATGTAGAAATCATTTACAACTGAGATTAAAAAACGTCTTCATATATCAATTTAGCAATTCAATAAAAAATCCAGGTAGGAGGTACCTAATACGTTTTTGAGTTCCCCAAAATGCCTCCACAACAATCCCGTCATGTCGTTGACAAGGTACGCAAAACAAATATTGTCAATATCCGATCCCAGCCCTTTAAGGCAATCTTGTGGCGGATATAACTGTGATTGGCTAAGAATAACGCCTCATGTCTTTTGTATAGGAATTTCTTACTTCGAAATATTTGAAGAATTATACATTTTTATAGCGTTGTCGAGATTGTGTGGGTGGTTAGTTTCTATTTTTTTCATTATGATAGCAAATAATTCAGTCCACCTGATGGTAAGTGGCTACTGCCGCTCATGGACATCTGTAATCAACTCCAGATAAGATTCCTACCTGATGTCGGCTATAAATGCACTGCTACCACTGACGACTACTTAGTTCAGTGGTGGAGCGCCTCGGAAAAATATATCTTCCATTCCACACCCTGTAAACCAGATCATAGCAGCGCTTAACAATGTTATTAGGTTAAAATAGATTTGGTGCTTCCCTAATCGACCCACAGATGGTTTTACCACTTTCAAACTGTACTTCGTCCTGTCCGAACGCAATAGCAAACACAAGTATGTTATATTAGTAGTAAATAATTATAACTCCTTATAAAATTCGAAGCCACAATACAATTACCGATCTATTACTCAAAGTTACATGGCAAATCCAGTTACGTTAACATTTGGAATCAATCGCCTCATGCATAGACCAGCGTAAAACTGGTTAACAATAACAGACCAGCCTGATAGGTCCTAAGTGCACATTACAGCCTGGGGACCGGATAAATCATCGTAAATCGTTCACATAGACCGTGTAAATAATAGAGGTGTCTGAAGTTTGAGTTATTTGAATGAATGTTGAGTTTGAAAAAAAATGGCTTAAAGCAATCATCATGGTTATAAATCAATACAATTCTACAATAGGGGTAAGAGTGAGAATGGCCAGAGTGAGACTTTTCAAAGCGAGGTCGCTTTATGCCATAGTCTACCGCGCCAGCCAAGTGAAAATTAGTAGACTTCTTACATCCTTGAGAAAAGAATCCTTAAAAAATCCTTCCAAAAGAGTTTGGAACTCCTAGACTGGTAGATTTTCTCGCGATATTTTAGGGTTCCGTCCCTAAAGGGTAAAAACGTAACCCAATTACTAAGACTTCGCTGTTTGTCCGTCTGTCACAGGGCTCATCTCTGGAACCGTAATTGTGAGACACTTGAAATTTTTAAAGATAATGCATAATGTTGGCCGCTATAACAAAACATACTAAAAATAAAATAAAGTTGTAATAAAATGAATAAAAATAAGTAAAAAATAATGAGCATTTGGTGGTACGGAAGCCTCCATGTGCGAGTTTGACTTGTACTTGGCGAATTATTCTTAGCCTTGCTTGCTTTTAAACAAGTGGTAATGAATTTGAAATAAGCATATAACTTTTGAAAAATCAGAGCTGAGTGTTTGATATTACCTATGTATTTATCCTTTTCGTTACTAATATTATAAATCCGAAAGTAACTCTGTCTGTCTGTCTGTCTGTCTAATTGTCTCTTCTTCACGCCTAAACCACTGAACCGATTTTAATGAAATTTTGTACAAAGATAGTCTGAGACTCGAGAAAGGATATAGGATAGTTTTTATCCCAGAAATCCCACGGGAACTAGAGATGGCGATCTAACATCGATTAATCGGAGAATCGATCTTTTGGACTAAAAAAATCGATTAATTTAATCGATATTAGTAAGGATTGAATCGTAAACTATACATTTGATCAAGTGATGATCTTTAGCAAAGTTCTTGTCCAAGAGCCCCCAAAGGTTTCAGAGTTGGTACGACCAATTTTCGCCAGATGGCGCCACTGTCATTCCAATGAAGGTACGAATTTTCAGTTTTATGTATATTAGTATGTCATATTATTTTCTTATAAACGCGGGCAAAGCCGCGGACAAAAACTAGTTAACCATACATTTTAACAACATTTATAATAAGGTAAATCTATAAATTTTACAAATTTTGTTAACCTGGCCATTTGTATTTCATATTTATCCTGTGGTCGTAACATATTACAATAATGCTTCGTTTCACTAGTTTTTTGTTGTTTAACACCGTTCTTAAATGTAAAATGCCGGTGGTATGAATGATTTACAAGTAAGAGATGATACGGAAAATGAACAAAATACAAGTAGAATGACAGTTTACTACAGATGCTGTACAAATTGATTTAAATACGCTATAATTACATTACACGGAGAATACTAGGTCGCAGGTAGGTAAGTAGATAGGTTTTCGGTAGAAATAAGTAAGATGCTACGACAAGTTTAAAGGTATATACAGGCAAATTCTAAAGTATTCTTCGAAAGTGATTTTACTTTGAAAGGTGGTAGAATCAGTATTGTTAAAAGGAGAAGGTATTATTGCCACACAAATTTCTAGCGTGAAGCAGTTTTTGCGTTTCGGCAGAAGATGGCAATGTCGGATAACTTTTTTTTATACAATATAGGAGTAGCAGACGAGCATGCAGTCCACCTGATGGTAAGTGGTTACTGCCACCCATGGACATCGGTAATCAACCCCAGATAGGATTTGATATTTCTATCTGAGGTCGGCCACAGGTACCCCTGAGGACTAAGCTGGAACGCCTCGATAAAGTATGTCTCCCTTACCACATCCTTCAAAACGGAACACAGCAGCGCCTAACACTACTGTTATTAGGCAGAAATAAACCCAGTTACCTACCTACCTTTTTTTTGTTTACGAGGGGGAAACCTCCAAAAGGTACCCGACGACGTGGGAGCGACGCAGGGTTATGTGGGATTTTTGCCGCACTAAAACCCCTCGGGTAGCCGTCCTCAGCGCTTGTTGGAGAACTTCGGGATCTCCGAGGGAACACAACTGGAGTCTCTGCCCGGAGCACCTTTGGCTCTTTTGGGTGTGGGAACACCTTCTGGTGTTTACGACGGTATGCGACCATACATACTGTCATCCTTCCCGGGGTAACTACTGCTGGACGGTTCGAACTCCCACTCTTGCCGCCCGCAACCCCGGAAGCCCCCTTTTAGTCGTCTCTTACTACAGGCTGGCGATACCGTAGCCCTATTCTATTCCCGAGTCTACAGGGACAACCTACCTACCCACGTATAAGATGACCATTAATCCTTAGAATTGACGCACCTGTGATCAGATTGAGATGAATCTATATTTAGTGTTGGTTACAAATGTCCACGGGCAGTAACTACTTAAGATTAGTCGGACTACATACATGTTTCCTAACTTCAATACATTAAATGTTCATACATACGAATAAAACGACTTAAACCAATAAATGTTATGAAATACCCTTCTAAATAACATATTAACATATCTATATGACCATTAGACGATTCAATCCTGCAAGTACCAGTCAATTGACGCGTGCCCAAAGTAAAAGTGGGACAACTCCATTTCAACCAAACTTGATTGTATGAGATGAATGAAATTCTATAATAATACGGCAACGAAATAAACATACTTGTTATGTTACTCATATTCTTATATGGATTAAATTTCAATGTTGGTTTGTTTTAAAATGTTAAAACATTTAGATTAGATGTAGTCAGCGATATGGTAGCCATTTTTAGGTTATAGATATAGAAAATTATGCAGTCTACTTGATACTTATCTATGTCCAAATTAAAATACTACTACTATGAAAACGGTATAAAACTATCTCATATATGTATACGTATTTTAAGTCTTAATATGAATATTTTACTATGTTAAATACGTATTTCTAAATCTTAATAAATTATTTTCAAAACAAGTCGGCAATTTGAGTTTCGTGACTTACTTTCTTTTTGTGTAGCACTTAATCTTTCTTATTTAAATTATATAGAGTTACTAGCTGACCCGACAAACGTTGTCATATAATTAAAAAATGTTAAGGGTAAACAACCCTTATCACTTAGGGGTATGAAAAATAGATAGTATCCGATTCTCAGACCTACTGAATATGTATATAAAATTAGTTGAAAATCGGTAAAGCTGTTTCGGAGGAGTACGGTAACTAACATTGTGACACGAGAATTTTATATATAAGATTATATAGGTATTCTTTTGTTATAGTTAACATATTACAGTATTAAATTAAGGATGCACTTATATAAAGTAATATTGAGATTTTAAAAAATAAAATTAAAAAATGTAATAAGGGTACCTTAAAATTTCCTCCATACGAATAACTATCAATGAATATCAAATATAGTACATCATATAGGCATCTGACCCGAACTTACTTTTGGTATAATACAGTACCTATGTGTAACAAAAATAAAACAGACGGAATATAGGCGTCTGACTCGATCCTTCTTTTGGTATAGTACAGTATGTGAAACAAAAACAAAAAAGAAGGAAAATCGTAGGAAAAGCTACTCGTAGTAAGCAGCCTACATAATTTATAGCCCTTCCGTCGCCACACGCCGTATCGATTCGAACTAGTTCTAATTATTTCAAAGTTTCCATAAATGTACGCAAATGTACCCACTGTACATAAGTAAGTTAATTTATTGTTACTATTTTAACGTTTAGTGACATATATGTGTGTTTAATTTAGTGCGTGCACGTTACGGAATTTAATCTAATCTGCAATGGTGAGTGTACCTTATGTAAGCCATACACAGTACGATCACCTACGATCTACCGGACAGGTTTACCTGCGCAGGTTTGCCTGTACAGGTCAACCGCTCGTCGGTAGTGTGTTTGTATGGGGACGTTTCGGTGTACCATATTATTATGATGTTCAGTACCCTTACCATGAGTTTTTACGTTTTGACAAATATGACTGTTTTGGTATTTGTTTACGTATTTGCCCAAATAAATTCCAATCAGCGCCCCTAGCGGATTGTATCAGAACTATAGTGTCAGTAACGTAACATTAAATGTTTGGTCTCTCTTTTTTGTGAACATATGAGGTAGACAAAAAGACTTGAGTACTTACTTATTCTTACGTTTACTGAAGCAAACGGAACAGAATAATGGATTGAGTAAACGTAACGTAAAATTGTGGGATAATTTGAAAACTTACGGTACATTTCTGTTTGCGGTAGCATCGATTGAAGACGACGATACGCCGTACGGTGTCACACGAAATAATTAATTTTTGAACTTGCGCCAGCCGCCTGCACAGGTTCAAAAAACTGCACTGGTAACACACAGTCCGGTGTACCTGCGCAGGCATACCCGAACAGGTGGATCTCTCCGGTGCACCGTAGTGTGTATGGCAGGCATTATGTAGTATAATTCTACCGCCATAATGTTATGTTAGTAGAAAGGCGGCTTAACCAGTATGGGTCGGAAGGTACATTGCCTCAACTATGTGTAGTGTGAAGCAGTTGTGTTTTGGTGGAAAGGTGTGGATAGAAGCTGACTTACACTTGAGGTCATCTTAGTCCTCAAGAGGGGCAACGCATCTATGATCCACGTTAGGTTGAATCCCTGTTCTATGAGTTGATTACAGATGCGTTGATCCGCAGTGACCGTTTACCATCAGATAGACTACATACTTATTTGCTAGCTCAAATCAATATTAAAAAAGCAAAGATAGTAGGACCTTTTGTATATCGACTCCGGTGGCACCATCGCCACAACTGTTTCAGCCAAATAACAAAAACAACCACGCTGTGTTCAGCTTTGAAGGGGTTAAGAGAGACATGCTTATCAGAGACGTTCCAACTTTGTCTTCAGAGGTGGCAACGCACCTCACTCATTCAGTAAATAATCTTACCTTACAGTAAAGTAAGATAAAAAGGAAAAGGTTATATCTATCACCAACTCCAGAATCTTTGGTCGCAGAGTACTGACCATCAAGTAGATAGCACGCTGATTTACTACTTCGAAAATAAATAACCAAAACCAAATACTCACTTAAGACTTATATCACTTAAACATTTCCTATAAACCGACCCATAACTGTCCCCAACTCGTCACTCCAAAAGAAAGCGGATCTGTATCAAACCGTATATAAATCAAATTGACCCCAAATCTCAGGCCAACTTCGTTCATTATCGGCCAAAAAAAGGCAATTTGGGTCAGGTTTTCGGCCAGTCCCGTAAGACATGAGTCGATTGTAATTGTAGCGCATTGTTCTTGATAAAAGAAACAAGCTCTGTTCCGTGTTTAATTAAAATTTTGTTCCGAGAACAGGAATTGGGCTCGCTTTTTTGGAGTCGAAATGTTATAATTTGAGCTTTACCAGAGCGCACTTTAGTAGGTAAGTACGGCGAATAAAAATAAAATTGTATCAGTCTGGTTGGTTCAAATATATTTATGTTTCTTTGTAAAAATAGTGTTTATCTTTTAAAATGCTTTTTACCTGACTGTTTATTTGAATTTGATTATGCTACATTGTTATAATATTTTTGATTTCGTTTGATTGGCTTTAAAATAATTGGGTTTGGCCATTTTGTGAAGAAACGCAGGCCTTTTAGATATTTCATTTCATATGTATAATTTTCTTCTCAGTTTTTTAACTTACATAGTAAGGTAGGTATATGTCTACCTGAAAGTAGTATCAATCTCTAGACTAGAACTACATCTATATTCCTACCTGAGATCGACCACAAATGGATTGCTAGCGCTCTGGATTAAGTTATACAGTGGTGGTACGTAGTAACGTATAATAATGTCTCACACCCTTCAAACCAGAGCATAGCAGCGCACCGCAGCTTTAAGACAAAAATTTGGACCACGGACGGTTCCATCTTTTTATAAGACCACCTAATATTATTTATTGACACTATCAATTGATGTTAAATACTGTCAAAGCCTGGGTAATAAAAACCATTTACAATCAATTTAACTATGTTTTTCCGGTAATAATGATGTAAGCCCGGAGCGCGGCGACATCGCCTGCAGTAGCATGAACACGGTCTTCTATGAATAAATTAATGTATATTCACGATGTATATGTGGGTGGTTGCTTCAGGGTGCATGCATAAGATTTCCTGAGTGGTAATAAAGATGATAGAGAAAAAAAAATTTCTACGTTCGTCGCCCAACACTTAATTAAGTTGCATGTTGTGAGTTGCGGGTTCCATTGCGTTGGGAGGACTCTGATTGAGTTCCTCTGGAGATCGTTCCAACTGGAGAGCTTCCAACAAGTATGCCTTTCTTACCACACCTTCAAACTAGAACACAGCAGCGCTCAACACTGCTGTTATTAGGCAGAAATAGGTGTGGCGGTAGCACCGCTGGAGTCACACAAAGGGTTCTACCACCTTCAAAACTCTTGCAAAAGTTTAGAGAATAAGTCGTTAATTAAGACAAAAATGTCAAAATAATCGAAGATTCGTTACAAAATACACTTTAAATATCAACGCCGCTTACATAAAAAAATGACTAAGCAACAGGAAGCATCAGAGGCTCTGTTTAAACAAAATTAATAATGATTACAAAACCATTTATCTGTTTAGCGAACAAATTGTTTTCTACAGTAGTGACGCTAGTGACAGTAGCATAGATCGCTCCAGGTCTGCATCCGTTCTATAATTATGTATGTGTACAGTGGGTAAGTTACATACAATTGTTATGGTTGGGTACTGAGCTCCTCTCTAAGTCTTTGTTACTAAGGGGTTTGGCAGGGGTTTGGTGGTGCTTCACACAGTTGAAAACTGATTATACACGGCTGCGTGGAGTAAGAAAGTAATATTTTTTAATGTAATTATGTAAATGTATGTATGTTTTATTAATTGGCAAGCCCTGTAACTCAAACGGATTGCAACCAAAACGCATTCAGACTTACGGGCCGTTGTTTGATACGTCTAAATTGTGGGGTGTTAAATTAAAATAAATATTATACAATTTTACATAGTGGTTAATATAATTAATTATTTATGATGAATGGATTTTTTTGCCCTGTGGTTGTACGGGATATGTTGGCACAAAAAAACCCTTAATAAATTGAAATAATAGTAAATAAATAAATAACAAACGTTATCATAGGTCTGTACTTTAATGCCTGACGCGCAGCGGTAAAAAAAAATAAATTTTCCTTAGGCCACTGCCATTCACTTAGGAAACTTACACACGAGCGTCAGCCCACGCCGACGACTGTCACCGACGGTTGCCAACTCTCCAACGATTGCCGATAACCGTAGCCGACTACTGTCGCTGGTGTATTAGTATATTTTCGCTCATGTGTTTATTCTTTTAATGTTTCAAATGAATAAAATAGTTACTGGTTTATACCGTTTATAAAGTGAAAGGTGTATTGTGAGGATAATGAAAGGACAATATGATACAGCAACTAAATTTTGCTTAATAGAAAGTCAAATAGATTTTTTTTTTATTTGCTTACATCATAATTTATGAGTAACAAGCTAATTAAGTAGGTAATATCAACACTAAGAAAGCTGTAACTCTGTATCTGTCTACTCCCGTGGACAGTAGCGCAGATCGCTTCGGGCACTGCGCCCGCGCAACAATTACCGAGAATACCCGACCGCGCCCGAACACGCCCGAGGCGGTCACTTGATAGACGTTAATTGTTCGGGAATAATGGCCGGATAATTATGTTGTTTCTTGGCCATTGTACGTAATGTAATTCGAAACGATATTGAATAGATTGAGATTGCGCGTAAGAATTTTTGTTTTTAGCTTCTGGAGATTGTTAAAAGAACTTTGCAAGTTGGTTGCGACGAAGAAATAATTATTAAAAAAAATGTGTTCATCATACTATTATGCAAGCTGTCTTTCATCTTTTGTAAGAGTAAAGTGGCATAAGCATAAGCACACTGCTGCCTATGGACATCTGTGACCAACAACATAGAACAGCGGTTTTAGCTGAGAAGATTTCAGACGCGACGCCCCTTCTGAGAAATACGATGATCCTAGGAATTACAGAAGGAGAACCTTACAAAATATATGTATTTTCGTAGTTATACGATACGTTACGTTACGCTACGTATTGTGTAGTGTCGTATCATTTTGTAATCAGCTTTGTTTTCTACTACTTAGCATTACTTATTGCATATATTGATACCTACACTCTTTTTTTATAAAATACCCCAAAGACATAGTTTCTTCCGTGCGTACATTCCTTAGTACAGACAAGCTTTTTAAAATTTTAAACGACTTCTCTGTACCTATTTTATAGTAGCTTTGCATACTAACCGTATGTTAACTACATTTTTAAGATAAAACGACAAACCTCATTAGTAAACAACTCGAAATACACAATCGAACTATAACACGTTATTTACGACATCCATAACAAAAAATCGTCTTCTATAAACGCATCAACATCGGACTTGAATATTCCGAAGATAATTACGAAAACGGGATAAATATACAATTGTAATAAAATGAAAACGATTGTGGCCGACAGAGGGCGGTATAAAAGCTCATTTTATTTGTTTCGAGAACGGATATAGCCTTCATAGAGCACGATTACGGCTAGAATGGTCTGCGGGACCTCTGAGGGACTTATTTTTAGTTTTATGTACCTGTAGTCTAGGAGCTGGGTATATGTAGGTTTCAAATGGAAAGTCTTGTCGCAATAGTAATATTTATAAGTACGTAGTAATGTTTCATGTCATCGTCAGCCCATTTCTACCTCACTACTGGGCATGTGTCTCTCAGGGTGAGAGTTCTTTTCTTGTTAAGTGTTCCGTACGTAACTCGTAATCCTCGAATATTTTAACTTACTTACACCTGTTATTTTGGAATATTATTAAAATTGTTGTCGTAATAATATTAACATAAAATAAAATAATAATAATTAATAATTATTAAATAATTATATTTATTACTATTTATTACGCATGTTACATTAATGATTACCTTTTATGGGTATTACTTAGTATTTCTAATTAACCATAACAATAAATCAAGATTTATAATAATATACATGCTTACAATAACATTTTATGACACAATGGTTGTTATTAACAATAGTTATAGGTTATGACTATAATAAATAATTATTTGAATAATAGCAGTCATTATTTACCTATGCATTTAAATAACACGGTAGATCCTTATATTATAACTAACCTTAGGACAGAAAATAGATATATCTGTTGTTATAATCAATAATCTACACTGGGACAATAATTTATATTGGAAAAATCTGGGTATACCTACAGGGTGAATTTTTCAGGTGGGCCTGAATAGCGAAATCCGAAACTATTTGGATTAGAAAAAATACTGAAAGTCGTTACGAGGCCAGTTTTGATAAAAAATTACGGCTGCGTCATTAGTTTGTAAAAAAAAAGTGTGTGTGTGTCAGCTACGACGCACGATTGGAGTTTACTCCTTACGAATGATAATTATGATATATATCGAATAGAAAAAAGGGTAGGTAAATGAACGCATCTGCTAAAATGATAAGAGAAACAAACATATATCTGTAATTATTCGGATTATTTATATTACTTCAATAATGCGTATTACATAAAGTATGTTACAAAATAATATAAAATAGCGCCATCTAGTGGCAAGTTTTATAAATTGTAAGTTTGCAAGTTTATCAATCTATGTATTTTGGTTCCAAATATTATAATGGTAACTTAATATAATTGTTTATATTAAAGTAAATTTTAATATAATATAATTATTTATATTTAAAACAATGTTAAACGTTTTATAACTTAAAACTTAATAATTATAATTTCTTTGCCATCTATAAAATATCCTTGTTGCAATTTACGGATGAAATTTATATGAGACTCAATCATAGATAAGTAAAGATACTTCGCCGCCTTGAAATTGAATGAAGCCACAAACGGCTTATTAGTAAGTTCTTTTTTTGAATTCTTGACAAATAAAAACATTTTTAGAGAAAATTTACGAATAAATGACTAATACTGCGTAATTTACATAATAAATAAATAATTATTTCAAATATTTTAGGGACATTTCAGCACGGAGACGTGGCAAAACTTTTTTACGCAACTATTTCATTTTTCAAAACTGGGTACATTTTCTTGTTAGGAGTGAGTAATCTTTACTAATCTATGGACTCAATAAACATGTTAATATATGTAATTTGGATTGTTTCTGAATGTTTTATAATTCTAGAATTCATTTAAAACGTATTGCTAATTTTATATAACTTATTTTGAACATAATTCATTAGCAATAATTCTGTAATAAATATTAAATAATACTGTTTTGATTTTGCCCGTTTATCGTTGATAGATGGTGCTGATCAATAATGCATCCATTTTTATAAGTTAAATTAATATATCAGTAACTTACAAAAGCCTCTTTATGTTAAAAACTTATTTTGCTAATATTATATCTTATTCAATTGCTTACTGATTTTATATGTTACTCTTCTTTAAAAACGTTCATAAAAGATTGTTAATCATATTATAGCGCCAATGTTCATATTTTTCACAGTGTTTATAAATGATCAAACCTATAACTTAATTTATGCAAAAATGTAAACAAATTAGTTAATGACGTTTTAATGTTTTATATATTGCTAATTATTTTTATTGTAATAATTACTTTCATATGGGATTTGAACTTACTGTATTTTAAATTAATAAAAGCACTCTTGATTCATATTTTGGTTACCGTTACGCCTCAACTTTTCGTGTTACACTTGATTTTACTCCTCATAAAATTTCCGTACCGGGCCTTATAACTCAAATCGTTTCTTAAGGAGTAAACTCCAATAAACTCCAAAAATCTTTTTCCCTAGCCAGGAGTCGAATTTTATTCAAAATGAGTAACATTTTGAATAAAATCACACCCTGTATTATTTCCAAGATATGATACTTTTGGATCTTGTACACTGATGGTTGTATGAGTATAGAAAGGTAGTATCTACCTATATTCTGAAGGTAGTAGAACCCTTTGTGTTTCGACTCCGGTGGCACCATCGCCACCCACACCTATTTCTAGGTAGAAATAGGTGTGCACACACACACAGCAGCGCCTAACACTGTTGTTATTAGGTAATAACAGCAGTGTTAGGCGCTGCTGTGTTCCGGTTTGAAGGGTGTGGTAAGGGAGACAGACTTTTCCGAGGCGTTCCAGCTTAGTCCTCAGGGGTAGCGGCGCATCTGTGGCCGACCTCAGGTAGGAATATCTAATCCTACCTGGGGTTGATTACAGATGTCCATGGGCGGCAGTAGCCATTTACCATCAGGTGGACTGCATGCTCGTCTGCTATTCCTATATTATATAAAAATATATATTCATATTTAAAACATGAGTGGATAATATTATTATGTAAATTTAGTTAATTGAGGAATATATTGTTATAGAATGTTGAATATATTTTCTTATTTTCCATACCTTTTTTCTGAAGTAATGTTTTAATTCTAAAGTCTGCATTGAGTCTACATCAAAAGTGTAACCATTCCCTGGACTATACAGATAGTATTGTTAAAATAATGCTATCTTCAGTTAATGGACAGACAATTTATTTTAATTTGATAAGCTTTGAAGTCAAATATAAAACTTTGCCAAAGGACCTAAAGGGTAGGTAGCTAGATAATTAAAACCATAATTTCTAACTTTACTGTTATGTCTATAATAATTACCATGGCAGTAAAATTCGAAAATAGAAAATGCAACTACACAATGATTTTACGATCCAATTAATTTTACTACCACATGCAAAATATATTGAAAATGGTTTTAAGTAGCGACAAATAATTCTATCCAATTAAATCTCTTCAAATAAGTATTAAACTTAGTGTTTTAAAATTATTTGTATGGATTACCAATTCACTTATGACCTTAGATATATTTTTATCACAATTTGATTGCCTGCAACTTAATTTTAGGGTTCTGTACCTAAAGGATAAATGCAGGAAACCGAAGAGCCCCTACTACTCTTCGTCTGATACATTTTGAACCATAAAAGAATAAATAAAATTGAATTAAATAAATAAAAAAATCAAAACAAAAATGACATCTGATTAAAATATGGATATCTCGATATTTACAAGTAATTTTCGATTTGAATTTTTAAAATATGGTGTTTTTTTTTTACTTTAATGTCAATACCAAAAGTAAAATCAAAATGAAATATTTTTTTTTATTCAAAATAGATTCTTTACAGAGCACTTTTTGAATGTCAATAAAACTACCACCACTTTACAAGGTGTTTCGTTATGGAGTAGAAAATTAATAAATATGTCGCTCATCTTTGTGTCGGTTTGTTCGTTTTGTGTCAAATATTTTATGATGGCACGAAACCCTCCGTGTGTAAGTTCGACTCGCACTTGGCCGATTATTATTTACCAATTATTTCTATTTCAAATACCTATGTTAAATATATAATAATTAGCATTAGTCTAAACCACAACAGCGTAGCATTTATCCATAAACACGAACATTTACGTACAAACATGTGAATTGCAACTAGTATGTGCTTGCACGCAGTCTCAATCGAAAAGCGAACGAGAAACCGTTGCTTACCAACAACAGTTAACCAGGATTACCTTTGCTCACCACAAACAAACTCCAATCTTATGTACCAATAATAAGGGACAACGCGCCGTCGTGAGATGAAACAGGTATGCGCTTCCACAATGCTGTCTAGCGTCGTATAAAAATATCAAGTGGCTTCAGTGAGCCTTATATGCAGTACAATGGTGGACGTGCCTTGTGGGACAACGGGGTGGAACGTAACTTGTTGCGTTGCTGGAAATTCTTGTCTATTTTGATTTTTACTTAATAAAAAGTTCTACTGAACTATAGTTGTGGAAGCGAGAAAAAGAAATAACTAAAATAACATTCGATATTCAAAAGAAGATATGTAAGACCTAGGGGAACCATATTTTTAAAATTACTAATAAATTAAGGTCATTATTTTTTATCAATCATCAATTTATTTATTCACCCCCATGGTCTGATATGTCATGTGCAATACTTTCAACAAATACATATAGACAAAAATATATCCTTAACATCAATCTTAAATTATGACAATTATTTCAAGAAAAGTGACATTTTAATCATTAAAGAAAAAATATATTAAAATATTTGCATGTAGCTAATGTCATATCAACAATGTTCGAGTATAGTAAGTACATTTTCGCTACGTAACGAAGTTACATTCTGTCTCGGTACATTTGCTCGTCGGAACGCGAAAATCACTATTTATTGTTTAAGTGACGAGCTATAAATCTGCGCGACAAGTGCCTGACGGGCGGCCATTGTGGCCTATTGTGGTTTTATTGCGTATGCTCATTGAATCGACCCTTAGAATTGCTATGAAATTGTAAAACTTTAACCTATCTTGCATACTATTAAATTTAATACTATCTCTGTATAAAGCATGTCGTTTTAATTTATATATTATAGTGTTTTTGTTAAGAGAAAATCGATTATTATTCGAGTAAATTACGGGTCTTTTTGACAATGTTCGAGTAAAGTTTGAAATTACCTACTTGAAAATTATATTCTACCGAATAAAATATCTATTGTGTTTGTAAATAAAAAAAAGTGAAATGACAAAAAGTTGAAAGACAATCTAGCATACAGCTAATCCGTAACATAATTAATTTGATTATTTACTCCTCTCACCCTGACAGGAGAGCCGTGCCTAGCAGTGGGTCAATAATGGTTTAAATACCAGCAAACTTTAAGAAAAACACCTTAAATATAATAAACATGTTAAGTACTAGTAAATCCTATCATAGTTACGTTCTATGACGGTACATTTGCTCGTCGGTACATGAAAATCACTATTTATTGTTTAAGTGACGAGCTATAAATCTGCGCGACAATTGCCTGACGGACGGCCATTGTGGCCTATTGTGGTTTTATTGAGTATACTCATTGAATCGGCTTAGCACAATACTCATGGAAAAACTAAACAGCGTTACGAATCTCATACACCGTAAAAATAATACAATTAAAAGTGTCAAATTATAAAGTTAATTTCATCTCTAAACCTAAATAGTGGATCTCTGACAGTTAGATGACAGATGGATAAATTCTATTATCGTTTGAATTTTTTATAACATATACTCGTACATTATTATTGTTATCAATGTTATAGTAAATGGTAGTAGGTACTCTACGTAATGCCATTGTTAAAGCATCGTGGCACCCTCACACCTTTTCCTGCCTATGACAGTAATGTCCTACAAAGTTCCGTTCTGATTTGAAGGTGGACGTTACGTTACGACTACAACGAGACGTTCCAAATTAGTCTTCAAGAATAACAATACTATTCAGATTCTATTCAGACTTGATCACAATCTCTAGGCAGTCGTCAACACTAACACTAATAATTAAATGGAAGAAATAAAAATGCAGATGTGGTTTTGTCTGAAGATGTTTCTCACAGTCTATCAATTTGTCCTAGAAATATAATCTTTGCATTCCATGCAACTGCTAGTATAGTTATGCGTATGGTTTAATTTAATCTGTAATAGACTCCGAATTCCCAGTCGTTCTCAGCGTCACCTAGTCGCAACCATTTAGATATCCCATCAAATAGTTTAGCTATGAAAGGCATTTGTCATATAACAGGCGAGTAAGTTATATGTTTACTATTAGTTATTGTTGTAATCAAATACGTGGAATGATCTTTTATTTTTTTTTACAATTTTGTAGAAAATATTTATTTTTTTATAGCAAAATGAGAATGCACTTCATTTGATCGTTTAGTTGACTGCGGCCTATGGAAACGTCAAGTAGCCGATTTTAAACAAAACATGTTATGTATTAGTAGGTAAACTTGTAAAAGAAAACGATCATTACTGCTTGTCAAGGCGAAGAAAAATATAAAAAATAAGCATTGTTCAGATCTGTAACTTTTACAGTTAGCCAATCTTGAAATATTTCGCGGTATCGCTTCATACTCTCTCCTCGCTACTCGCAAACAATGAAAGCCAACCCCAAGCCCCGTTACTCAGATATCAGTCTCAGTAGGTAATCGCTAATTCAATAAGAAACCCAGCTATTCTACGGCTTCTTTGCCAAACGCTGTCTGATTTATCACAGCCATTTGATTCGAAGCACGGAACTCGGCTAGGTAAAATAAGGGAGGCTGTGCACTTTTAATTGACTAATTAATTAAGCGTTTACGTATTGAATGTGTCTTTAATGAGCCCTTTATTTTAATTGAAGCCCAACTCAGTATTAATGATATCGGTCGCTGTGATTATTGTGCGGGTAAGCTCATTTAAGCTTCAAGCGACCAGTTTTTGGGCATAAGTTTAATGGTTTGCTTAATTGGATTATAGTTTAATTTGTGTCAGATTTATTTAATGGGTCGTGACACGCAATGCGTATAGTAATGGAATTCTTGATTTGTGAACAGGTGACTTTGTGAGATGCAAAGATTATAGATTTAAAGAACTTTGCTTTTATAGAACTAATTGGAGTATATTTTTGGGCATGATGACAATTTTCAGTCAGATTGTTTAACTGGAAAATATAAAATATTAAAATAAATTCGATTATATTTGTAAGCACCTGATTTGTAAGTTATCAATTATAATCGAATGTCTAAATATTTTATGTTTTTCGTGTTCTACCAAATTTTGTTATAATCAGTTAATTTCTTAAATTTGAGTGGATTAAAAGTTGATATTATGTAATTTTTTTTTCTGCAAGTTGCAAAAAGCACGATCGAACTTTATCGTGTATCATTGGGAAGGTTAAACACAAATTTTAATTTAAATTAATTAATATAATATTTACATCACTGTCGATAACTAAAATACATTTCTGTAAATAGCACAGAACAATACAGGCCTACGGACAATAGACATTAGATTTAATCGTCTTTATTAGGTACTAAGAAATACGCTTAGAACTCGAAGCATTATTAACTTACCTAACAAAAATGAAACGTGCATTTGCAGTAAGAAGTGAGACGTATAATTATAACATTTATCTACAGTCTCAAGCCAGCGGTTCCCAAAGGCGCGGTGCGGTAAAGGCGTTGCAACTTTACTCCTGCGTTAATTCCAAGCGCTGTATGACAGCCGTTGGATGCGCAGCTACAAAAGATACGGGGCAGTGCAACTTTGAGAATAATATGGATAAGCCTAATGTTACAGTAATAAATTGGGAAAGTTGGGTCGTCTGTAAAAAAGGGAGAAGTTTGACTTCGTATTGACCTAGTACCTACGGGTTGATCGGCTTTTGGAAATGTAGAGAATTTCATAATTCTGATGACATTCGAGGCATATCTTCTGTTAGATCGAAATTTACGCTACTACTTTTTTATCACTATATAAAAATATCATGACTTGTAAACGGATAAACACTCTACTCTACATAAATATTTTCTATCCATCTGTGACTCAAGAATAGAAATCCATCAAACTAGAACACTTCTGCATTAGGCAAAAATAGGTGTAGGCTGCAGTATTTCCAGAGACCGGCCGAATGATTTCAACAATAGGTTTAAAGTGTAAACAAATGATCCATATTTTTTATAATATAGGAGTACCAGACGAGCGTGCAGTCTACGTGATGGTAAATGGCTATTGCCGCTCATGGACATTCGTAGTCAAACCCAGATATGACAAGATTCCTACCTGTGATACGCCGCTACCACTGAGGACTAAGCTGAAATACTTCGGAGAAGCATGTCTCCCTTACACCCTTCAAACACGAACAAAGCAGCGCTTTAGGCTGTTATTATTAGGCAGAAATACTCGTGGCGGTGATGCCGCCAGAGTTGAACCACAGAAGATTCTTAGCATCTTTAAAATACCATATATACCTCCTTTAAAATATGCCTTTGCTCCGTTGAAAGGCCTTGCATTTATATCGCATATTTGCATTTTTAAGCGTATCCATATAACACGGACGTAGGATCGACGTGCGTGCGACGGGCTATAATAGTGTTGATATTCTCTTTATCTCGCGTTCCCAGTGTTCCCTGTACCTGTTTTGCGGATTATTCGCGACTCGTAAATACCTTTTACATAGGTATTACAAGCCCGCTTTATTGTACAGGCTTTATTGGTTACGTGAAAGTGAGGTACAAATGTCGTGTACCTACGTAGCCCTGCACTATTCTTTGTGTGGGTGTTAAGCATACAGAAACAAATACGGAAGGACTGAGACCCAGATAAGGTTCTTGTTTTAAAAATTTAAAGAATTTTAGTTGTGGCAGCTTATTACGTTCGGAAATAATTTTGTAAAGTGTAGTAAAAATATCTAAATTATGAGCCAAATTACCTAATTTCGTACATAAACATCCTAATATTCTTTAAATATGAAACATTATTTGAAGACTCTGTTTTACACATAAAAAGATAAATAACAGTTAATATGAAAAAAAAGGTAATTAGGGACTTATTTTAGAAACGTAATTTCTCCAAAGCAACCGGAAAATAAATAAATGTTATTTGAATAAAAAAAATGTATAATATTTTGATTTAAAACATACTTACGTTAACCTTACATTTGAAATCTAGTCAGTTTTCACCGATATAGAGTATATCTGCATTGTCCCAGCACTTTATCACTATCTTAAGGATATGGTGTGTCTCTTTGTGACTTCCGCTAGCCACAAGTGAAACACGGTTTTGTTTTACATTTTCACATATTTTGTTATTATTATATTTTGTTATTTTTACATTAATGAAACTAGATAAAACTAGTTCTTTAAGTAGACAAAAGGGTGGTAGAGTCATTCGTGGTTCGACTGTTACGGAGCAGCTGTATCTGTTTGTTTTACAATAACACTGTTATGCTCTACTGTGTTCTAGCTTTAAGTGTGTGTCAAAGACATCTATGAGGTAGTTCTTAGTCCTTAGGGCATCTTTAGCCGACCTCAGGTAGGACGCCGATCATGTTTGGGGTTGGTTATGATAGATGTCCATGGGTGTTAGTGTCCGGTTAGATAAACTGTAATTTCCTTTGCCTTTTTAATTTCGTATAAAATATAAGCATCTCATCTAAAATGTATATCGTACAATTCGATATACTACCATATCATTAATAATACGCCTATTTCTTAAACCAATAATATATCGCTACTGTATTCTCGTCTAAAAAACGATGTAGGGTTTACCTAAATACATCTTCAGTAACAAGTGATACTTGCATCTCCAATATTTATATGAATCATCCCATATACTCTTAAGCTTAAGTCACAGTACGGTCAGCAACGCAACCGAGTATTGATAATGTTAGGAGATGGTTTATTACAAGGAGCTACACGGAGTGACAATTACCGATAGCAAACCAAGATAGCCTAGTTGTAAGGTTATCTGATATTTGTTAGCTTGTTACGTAGTTCCCGTCGTGGACTGGAATGTGTCAATATTGTAATTAGTTGGAGCTACTTTCTAAGTAGCTATTTTCCTTGCATGAACAGTACATTATTTTTTACTATATGTAGTTTTAATACTTAACGGTTTCATTTGTGTGTGAAATACATAAAACAATAAGAAAAGCAAGGTTGGGTTGCACCATGTAATTTGAACGTTTTAATAATAAATATATCTAGGTATATGGTAGAATTAGGCGTACTCCTATTATTAACAATTAATCTTTCCGATGTGTCGACAACTAAACTTTGGAATTTGACAATTGCTGCCTAATAAAAATTGTCAAATTCAGGCAATAATTCCATCGATTGATTATTTATATCACTTATTTCTTATACCAACATACATACCTGGCGTATTGTTTTCTAAAACACATCAGTAACAATTGAAACAACCATCTCTAATATTTGTATGAATCATCCCATATACTCTTAAGCTTAAGTCAGCAACGCAACCGACTATTGATAATGTTAGGAGATGGTTTATTACAAGGAGCTACACGGAGTGACAAGTACCGATAGCAAACCAAGATAGCCTAGTTGTAAGGTTATCTGATATTTGTTAGCTTGTTACGTAGTTACCGTCGTGGACTGGAATGTGTCAATATTGTAATTAGTTGGAGCTACTTTCTAAGTAGCTATTAGGGTTTTCTATTTTCCTTGTTTATGCATGAACACACATTACAAACATTACCTTATATACATTACAAATATTACCTTAGATGTTATTTTTATTTGTGTGTGCAATACATAAAACGATAAGAAAAACAAGGGTGTGTTACACCATGTAATTCGAATATTTATAAAAGCCTAACTAGCCGTGAAATAAACAGTTAAATATTTCATTAGTTCCACCATTTTGTATTTTACGGGTGAAATGACCGCGTAACTTACACTTAAGATTAACAGCTCGATTTCGATCGGTTAAAGTAATTGTTTCTGTTAACTTACATAGAGTACCTTACTTAGGGTGGGTGCATCATGTAACTTTAACATTTACATAAGGCTAACCAACCGTTAACCAATCAATGATTAAATAAATCATTAGTTACACCATTTTAATTGAGGTTGATATTACATCATAACTAATACTTAACTTTAAACCATAGATATATTACCCTACGTCAGTAGGATAATATATCTATGCTTTAAACGCTCGAATTCGATCGGTTAATGTTACTGTATTTGTCAACTTCCCTATCTGTCAATGTCGACTAAAAATTGCGGTGACAGCGACATAAATGACGTTAATGACAAATCAATTGATGCAACACAGTATTTTTACATTCATTTTCAAATTCATTATTTTTACATTTCAAAATTACTGTTATATTTAACTTTCACGCAAACTTTAACCGGGCTTTCGATGCAACCCACCCTTAGAGTAAAAGTCGTAGAAGAAAATTTAATGTAGTTACCTGAACAATATGAGATGAATAGTGGTACAATTTCTAATTAATAATCATCATGCAATATTAAATCAAGAAATATTAAAATGCCGTTTACAAATATCTTTATGTTAATTTATGACAAATTCGTAACTTTTCCTGTAATTAAGTACTTACCTGCTGACGCTACATTATCTTATATGACGTGATCTTTTCTGATTCTACATCTATCTTTTAAAGTAATCAGCCAATGCATATCGGATACCAATGAACGGATATCTCAATTAAACCGTGTAGTTAATCACTGTTACCGGCGGCTGCTTTAATTGATTTTGATTAACTATTATCTTTGTTGCTTGCATTATTTTAAGTTGAATTTGGTTTTTAAGTGCCTATAAATTTACGCATTTTTAGATGCAACTCTTTGTGATTCATCGCTACATCTATTGCCTTATAAGACAGTAGTGTTGTTGAATTCAGGTTTGAAAGGTGTGACAATTCTATATAATTCTAATAATCTATTCATATTGTAGGGCAAATGTTCTGTTTTTGTAATTGATTACAAAGTTCATGGGCGGAAGTTAGGTATAGTCCGCGTAAAACTGATAGTTCGCTCTGAACACAGAAATGAATCGCGTCGCCATGGCAAATTGTATGACTACACCTGCTCGCAACAACTTCAGAGCGGACTAGCAGTTTCGCACGGACTATATTTATGATGTGGTATATATGCTCGACCACAATATTTGTGACAATTGCGTTGAAATCGGTATACCTAATCAAAATGATCGTTATTAATTTTTGATTGCGTACTTTGTTCAAATTGAAGTTAACTTCTTTTAACTTAAGCACAAGGTATAATCATTATTAGTCCATTACTTCCACTTAGCCAATTTTATGATTTTTTTTTAACATATTTCTAATTCTTGAAATTATATCCTCGTCTGGTTCAAACATTATCGGTACACTCTTATAAATCAACACAAAAAAAATGGTCAGCTAGCTTATAGTTCACCCTATCTAAGTCATCATAACCCTCATAAACGTAGATCTAATCAACCATTATAAATATAGTTGATTATTAGAGCTACTACAAACGTTACGGACAGACAGACATAAAGATTTTATGTCGTAGTAACCACGTTAAAACATTTATTGATACTATCTATGTGGCAATGTGGCGCCTGTGTACTGGGAGTAAATATTAATTGATTTTTTTGAGATTTTCAAGATATTTTTAATATACTTTATATTCAACATATTTTTATATTCAACGTGATTTTTATAAACTAGGAGTAGCAGACGAGCATGCAGTCCGCCTGATGGTAAGTGATTACTGCCGCTCATGGACATCTGTAATCAACCCCAGATAGGATTAGATATTCCTACCTGAGGTCGGCCACAGATGCGCTTGGGGTACAAGGACTGAGGACTAAGCTGGAACGACTCGGAAAAGTATGTCTCCCTTACCACACCCTTCAATCTAGAACACAGCAGCGCTTAACACTGTTAATCTGTTATAAGGCAGAAATAGGTGTGGCGGTGGTGCCGCCGGAGTCGAACCGCAAAGGGTTCTACCACATTCAATAATGTTATAATGTTTTGGATTGCGGAAAAGCTCATCGTTATAAATTTCTTACGGTCCCATTGCTGGGCACGGGTCTCTTGGCCACGTGACGGGTTTAGGCAATAGTCCACCATGCTGGCAAAGTGCGAATTGAAAGACTTCACACAATGTTGACATTTTTTTTAGATCTCTCAGGCATGTAGGTTTCCTCAGGATGTTACCTTTCGCCCTTTAAGTAATACCTTATTAATTATTTAATTTCTAATACACTCATAACGTACGCGTACCTATTTATATATAATAGTAATATAACTGAGTGATACCTATATACTAAAATAAAGTTTTGGATCTGTCAATAAGCCAGTACGAAGAATAATATTCTATCTATTGCCATCATGAAACAGAAAAGACAAGATTGCCATCCTATCTTAAGTAGACTTATTACTTTGTCGTCAAAATTCACTTTATAATTAGACGACCACCACAAAATGGTAACCAGAATTTAGGCGTAGAAAAAGCAGTAAACAAAATTTTAGAATCCAATATTAAGCTATTAATTCTTCATATCCACCTAAATTGTTATCTTAACTTGTGCATAACAAAACGTAGAAACAAACATGTTTTATGCATATTATTATATCTGTAACACGGAGAATTCAGATCATTATCCTTTTAATTAGGCCTCACGCTGCGTTGCTGATTGAAAAATCTCCCAGTCGCGAGTCTGTAGCTAGCCTTAAATTTATTGTATGCTTGCTTTGAGAACGAATCTGTTAGGGTTCCGTAATCGAATTCGAAATAAATGTAATAAAATATCGATGAAGTATAAAATTGGTCTTCTTTCTTATTTTAGTTCGAAGGCAAAATAAGTAACTTTCTATGAAATACTCATAGTTCTTATAATACAAATAAATACAATTTTAATAAGAATTTGTACATTATTGAAAAATTGCTAATAGGTACTCAACATACATTTTTTCATATTTCTTATCTGAGTCTGTAAATTTTTAATGCTACAAGCTCTAAAATGTCTGAATCAATTTTGAAGATTTAAAATAGATAGATCGATATTGGATTATATGTAATTTCAGACACTTTAGACGATATTTTGAGAATGACGAAAAAATCATTAGAGGACTTACATAACAGTTCTTCATATACTTCAAATAATTTAAGTTTATCGTTAGGTAGCATCGTAAACCTACCCTTTTACAGCAAAAACTGTGTTTAGTTGTGTTAAAAACATTTAACTACAGAAATGTGGACAAATAGGCTGGTAACACTAACAGTTAATTAAATATCCGTATCTTTTTTAAAAACGGTCGGGTTCCGTACTAATCGCACTTGGCTTTTATTCAATAGTGTTCCGGATAATTACTGACTAATGAGTGTTATTGATAGTCTCGTATTTTGTTTGGATAGCTGGTTGAAATAAAAATATATCTTGAACACAGATCTACTTTATATGAATTATTGGGAAATTCGTAACGCTTTGGGTACAGGTACAAAATATTTGCGTAAATTAAAAGTATTTTTCACATAATACAAGTTATGAAGAACATTTAAGTTATTAAGGATTTGAAAATAACTGATTCTTTCTGAGCGTAAGAAAGATAATATTATTATGCTGATTTTTTCATGATATAAAAAAAACCATTAATGCGTTTCTGACAATCTCTTTGTCTATCTGTTTAGACACAACTAATTTTTGATGAGGCTTCCTCTTTATGCTCACTTATCCCGCCTTTATCCCGATATTTCGAAAATAAAAAGATCATAAAGTGTAGAATATTATTCTAATTATTTACTTTGAACTTCTATAATCAAGAACTTAAGTAAATACAGTAATTACTAACTAATTTCCACTACTAATATTACTTGTGCGTTAGTGCGTAGTGAACCACGAACACAGCCTATTCCCAAGCGCAAAAACAACAAAACCACTCAGTCATTGTCAGGAATAGCTGTCCGATTTTCAGCCCTTAAATCTTAAGCACAAAGGATCATTACACCCGATCTGATACACAAGAAATATTACAGCCGACATCACTGATGTGCGTAAACAAAAACGCACACATACATCCGGTAATTACAATAAAACAATGCACGGACTAATCGCACACACAAAGAAACTTGCATGCATAAATAAATAAATGGAGACCGAACGGGCAGGTGGAGTCACTGATTCTTCGCAGATAATTTGCCTAACTGGTTTTTAGTCTGACACATTGCTTCACCACTGCATCTTGACAAGTTTGAGCACATCGCTATGTACACCATCCATTGCTTGGTTTGATATTTGATCTTGAATAATTACAGTATTAAGCAGTTAAAGGTTTGAATACATTGCGAAGTTCACGAAGTTGGAGAAGTCTTGTATCACAAAATGATGTCCTCTGGTCAGTAGCCCCATCCATACGTCCGGCTGATAAGAGAGCTGCTTATTGCGACATTTAATTATTATGATTATGGTATGTTTCAAAGAACATTCTGGTCTGGTTTTCAGGTAGGTCTTTGTTGCTTTCTGGAACCCAGTTTAATACCTTATCGTAAGGGAAATCGTTGTTTATATTATAGTTTCTGGGAGACCGGGTGATTAGAAAATGGCGTAATGGTTTTAACGGCTTTATTATGTAGAGATAATTAGAATGGATCGGACCACAGGCCTGCTGTGATCGGACTTTTGTTTTTAAGACTATTTTCTAAAGCAAGTAAAATATGAAGTGTGAGTATTAAGATTACAGTTTTCTTTACCAATTATAATATGAAGTGAGAGCTCATTGGAAAAAAATTTCCTCAGGGTAGTAATTTAGGTTTAAATTCGATGTAATTCAGGAAAGTGCCTAAAATAAGTATACCGCTGCTGTGTTTAAGGTTGAGAGATATATTAGGAGAGATACTTATATGATGCTAGCCAACTTAGTCCTTAATGAGCGATCTCAGGCAGGACTCTAATCATAATGTGTTAATGACTAAAGATCACGAGTGGTATTCGTTTATTCATGTCATCGTGTGAGAAAACCTGTGGTCAGAAAAGTCTGCCTCATAGTCCTAGTGATATCTGATCACCTAACCCTATACCTACCTACGGGTTTGGGCGTTCATAAAGGTACCACCAAACCATCATAATAAGCGATTCTAATAAAAAAAAACAGAAACGCTTATTGTTATTGTAATAACTAAACAATTATTAACACTACGTATCGGTATCCCAAATCAAACGACTATGATACCTAATCAAAAATTCAATAATCGATCTGACAGCAAACGAATCTATCAAGTCGTTTGTACAACTATTATTCCCTTATCGAAAGTAAGCTCAAACAATAGCCCATAGTTAACGTAGGGCATGGAGGCCAGGCCAATATTGCTGGACAATGGCCAATTAATGTTACCCACAATTAAATCAGAGTGGTGTTGCTGCGAAGAACTTTCCACGGATTTTATAGAGTGGTTATTACCCTTTAATTAGGTTGAAAGCAATTGTTGTGAAGAAAAAGGTAACTTATGCAATTATTTATTTTTACCCGAGTAAAGTTTTATGCATGTATGTATGTACCTATGTGTCATTCTTTGGTATGCTCTCCACCCCGAACGGCTTGACGGATTTTAAAATTCAAGGTTTTAGATTCGACTAATTTATTAGAGTATCATAGGCTAAAATCTTAAGCAGTAGTGGTTTTGTTTTTATATTAATTACTAGTTTTTAAATTAGATTCACAAACAGTTGAGGAATTTATAACGCATTATCACTTATGATACTTTTAGTTCCCGAGCATTGCTGTTTTAAATTTAGATTTTTTGATTTCCATCACCTTAGTATCCCATTTATTTTAAAACTGGAGCTTATTTGTTTTAATAGTGAAGAACCGAGGATGATTTAAAATGTCCAATACTGAGGCACTTCTTAGAAATTCAGAAATAGATACTAGTCACTACCAGTACTTAGCAGGGAGACCATAAGGGACCAGCGACTGCCCGCGCTGATAACCGTTCGCGGTAGAACTAATAGTTCAATAACAACGTTGGTGGTAAAAACCGCTCTATAAAATCCTTCTCATCACCGTCTTGCCGCCCACTCGTCGCATTGTTCGGTTCGTCGCCGAGTTATTATTGCAGATAATGCTCTTGTTTATTATAAACTGTGAACACAATGTGCAAGCTTAATGAAATTTACTTCATTGTTCTTTATTAAAGTGTGATCGAAATTGATGCTATGATCGTGCTTGAGAATGTTAAGTTTCCTTCTCAGATACTATCATTGGATTCGATAAAATCTTGGAGGTATCACTGCTACGTTTATTTCTAACGTGTAGTTTTTACGTTTCAGTTACGTTTCGGTGATCTAATCTGTACCCTTAGTACATACTTAGTAGAATTTGTACATACAGCGCTCCCGTGGATGGTATCGGAACTAAAATTCCGCAGTACAATTTTCAAAAACGGAACTAAAACGCTATTCAAATTGAATAAAAAATGTTAAAAATAAATGCATTCTATTTATATTTGTAAAATTAAATGTCGTTGCAAATGACTATTCAGTTTTTTAAAACTCATAATGCGAAATTTTAGTTCCGATTCCATCCACGGGAGCGCTGAAAGAGCGAATTCGCAAACGTTGAACGTTATCGAGCAAACGTAAAAACTCATACTAAGGGTAATAAACTAATAAATAAAGGGTCATAAACGTAAAAACTCATACTACTCATGCTTTAGGTAGAATCCCTGTTTTACATAGGTTACAAATGGCTATGATACTTTGAACACCTACGACAATTCGACACCTAAATCTAGACAATCCTTCCTCAAGTACGGTAGAGTTTTCTTTGCAAGTAAAAAGTGTTAAAATAATGAATTGTAAAACAAACAAAAGTAAATAAAGGGAGCATAACTTTCTTAAGTAAGACATGTGATCTATCAGCTTATAAAATACTACCCTTGGACATAGGTTAGGTTAGGTTAGACATAAGAGTATAAGTAGGTACTCATGGTACATATGGTCATAGCTATACCATGATACAATACTGCTATAAGGCGGTTTGCTGTTTCTAATACACATCGTTCTTATTACTACAAACCCATACCATTTCTATAAATCAGATCCTTTAGCAAGACCAAAGAAACTGAGCAAACTACTTAATTGCTCTAATAACCCATACGGTACTGTTAATCTAACAATGAATCTGTAGCTTTCCGGCGGAAGCGAGATAATGTTTAATTGGCGTGAAAACTCAATAATTGGAGATAAAAATCAGCGGGTGGCACCGAGGACCAATTACGGCACTGTGTGGCACTACGCATCGGACCGCTCGCCACTCCACTGGCTGCATTGGCCGCGAGTAGGGATGTACACGATATCGATATTTTGACATCGATAAAAGAGATCATAAATAGAAGATGTGTGGCATTACGCATCGGACGGCTCGCCATTTCACTGGCTGCGTTGGCCGCGAGTAGTGATGTATTTGATATCGACATTTTGATATCAATAAAAAATATCATGATTAGAAGATGGCATTGCTCCGGTCGCCACTACACTGTGGTGATGTACACGATATCGATATCATGTGTATATGTTATCGATAAAATATATCAACCACAACCAGCGAGAAATTTTGTTAAATCACAATACGTTTAATGGCTGTGCCCTACGTGATTCGATTAGGTACGGTGGCTTCACTGTTATACCCATTTCTACGTTATAACTGTACTAAGTGCTGCTCTAATCTCATTCGAAGAATATAGTTAGCCTTCTCCCTTAACACACCAGCTAAGTGTTTTAATATTTGTGTGAGGTTCTCCAATTCCTCAGGCAATGTATATCAGACTAGCTGACCCGGCAAACTTTGTACCGCCTCAAAATCTATTTATAAAATATATTTCATATAAAATATAGCCTATGTTACTCGTAGATAATGTAGCTTTCGAATGGTGAAACAATTTTTAAAATCGGTCCAGTAGTTTTTGAGCCTATTCATTACAACCAAACAAACAAACAAAGTTTTCCTCTTTATAATATTAGTATAGATGTTTTGAGTACGACTTCAAAAGTATCAAGAATTGATTACAAATGTTCATTAGTAGTGATTCAAATCTATGCACATTAAAATACTGTAATATGGTAATTAAACTAAATGAAATCCAACCTAAAGTTGGTCAGATGCCCTGACATTTTGAAGGCTGCGTTGCAACTTTCTCCCTTAAAAGTAGATGTCCTTAACACACCTTATAAGGCCAAAGTGTGGTGTTTTCAACACGGAAATAAATATGGCAATTTGTTATTACACGCTGACTTAGTAGAACTACTAGGTCAGCAAAATTACAAATATCGATACAGCAAACAGATAACGCACAGCACTACAGCTTCACATGCGGTTTTCCGGCGCGGCCTTAACAACTCATTAGTCGGCCGGCCCGCGCGGTCCTCTATTTGCGCTGTACACGCAGGGTTAATTGTTTTAATGTGACCTCCCGTAGAATTTGTGAAGCTGTAGGCATAATAGTCCGAAATAAGTATGACAACTTGTAATTTTAAGCTGACTTAGTTAAGCTCCACTAATTTTAAGCTTACTCAGTAGTTACTAAGTGAGCTTAAAATTACAAATATCGATACAACAAACAGATAACGCACATCACTACAGCTTCACATGCGGTTTTCCGGCGCGGCCCTAACAACTCATTAGTCGGCCGGCCCGCGTGGTCCTCTATTTGCGCTGTACACGCAGGGTTAATTGTTTTAATATGACCTCCTGTAGAATTTGTGAAACTGTAGGCATAATAGTCGGAAAAATTCCCACTGTAATTTGGTTAGAGGGAACTAACTTTGTTATCTTTTTTTTTATATGATATAGGAGTAGCAGACGAGCATGCAGTCCACCTGATGGTAAGTGGCTACTGCCGCCCATGGACATCTGTAATGAACCTCAGATAGGATTAGATATTCCTACCTGAGATCGGCCACAGATGCGCCGCTACCCCTGAGGACTAAGCTTAGGTACGTATAGAAAAGTCTTATTTCAGGTGGATAATGAATATTGGAACTCTAGAGGATTAAGAAGAAACGCCTAAAAATGAGAATATATCTTTCGCACTCTTCAAACCAGAGGAATCTTTGGTACACTCTTCTAAAACAAACGGTGATTTAGTCATTTCACTTTCATTTTGAAATGCTGTATTTTTTGGCGGTTATGCGAACTTATTTATATCTACAGCAACATCAAGAAGTCTAGTAATTTTAAACTCGGCCTCTCGATAAGGGTCTATGTTTCGAACCCCAGACACGCTTTATTTTTATATATATACTTAGCTTATCTTTGATATTTAAACGTTATCTGTATGTTTAAATTAATTATTATAACTTCCATTAACGGCTAAAGAAAACTTTGTGAGGAAATGTACACGCCTCATTTTTTTTTAAATTGGTCAGCGCAGTGGCCTTAACCTCTCATTCTGAGCTCAGCAGTGGGACGGTAATGGGTTGACAACAACTTATACAACAGAAAGAAAGAAAAAAAGAAAAATACGTAGTTTGATCAAAAGCATTCTTCGGTCCACTTAATTTGCAACGAGATACTTTATGAGGTTTATAAGATTAAGATAAGAAAAGGTGTTTAATTTTAAACAAAGAATGTGCTTCATAATTATATTAGTCGTTTTGTTCTTCCAGATATTTCGAAGACTTCGCGCAACTGTATCTGTCATCTGTCATACAAATGTTAACATGAGTGTTAAGTATGGTCGGGAAATAAAAATATGGTTCGGCAGGTATTATATTATTTTTAAGAAGTAGTAAAAGATTATGTAGCTGTTCTTCTGATTTTAGTGGTTATGTCCATGGACACTTATATTTAACAGCAGACAGGATTATCTATAGGCCGGTCAAAGATACGTTGCTAGGCTTGAATACTATATTTGAATGTCTCGGATAAGTTTGTCTTCCTTACCAAACCCATATACACGAACCAACCATAACACAGTAACACTTAATACTGCCCTCATAAAGCAGAAATAGGCGTAGAGGTTGAATTACGAGGAGTTCAACCACCATTAATTGATGGAGTCAAGATGGCTAACAAAGGTTTAATTTGTTAGCCATCTTGATTCCATTGAACCACTTTGATATTACGATTTCTTCCCTACATTAATATTCTGCGAAAATTTCCACCAGCTCTACATTACGGTTTCAAAACTTCAGCTTTTCAAGAGTAAGTCAAGCCGTAGACTTCACAATAGTTCGTTTTTCAACAGAACCCTAAAACCCAACTCCAGTTACACCGCTTAATTATAAAGCATAATTACATGAACAACGGGCAGATTCTGCACCAATTAAAGAAAAATGATAAAAATGTGAGTGGGGAAGCGAAATGGGTATGTTATCAGCTCTCTCCGGTGACACGATCCGTTCAATATACAAAATATTCCTTGTCGTGTGTGGATACAATCTCGAATGCCCCGAGTATCGAGTTTGCATCGGACGTGTTACTAGGGGTTCACGAATGGAATACGATTTTTGTTTTGAAATGATTCGAAAATATATATGAAGAAAAGTTTGGTGACGAGTCGCATATTGTTAGATAAATATTGAGATTACAAGTTTTTTTAAGCAGGAAAGTCTAATACGATTACGATCGTCGCGTACGAAATTATTTAGGGAAAATTTAATAACGACAAAACTAAGGTTGACATACTAAAGAAGATGGAAGATGGAAGAACTAATATAGTTGGACTGGGGCGGTACCACCGTTAAAGTAACTAGAATGAAGCGGATTCGGTAGAAAGTGGTGGATGCTAGCTGACTCATATATGAGGCGACCATCTTGGTCAACAGTAATTCTAACTCGTATGTCTTCGAATAAAACCCTCATTTAATATGGAGTTAGATACAGATTTTCATGACCACTTTCCAGTTTGTCAAATGGTCGCTTGTTTGCTACTTTAGTCTTATATAAAACCTTATGCATTTGTGATTAAACAACGCAGATTCCTCTTTAATTACCCTTTAACATCAAATTTACTGCACTAAAGACATCAATGTTCTTACGAAGTTTGTCCACCGCCACCGTCACCAAGCCGATACCGATAACGAGATAAAGGCGACGAAGTAGCGGTTACATTTACTATAGTCGCTTGTTCAACGCACGTCCGTCATTCGAGCACCGTCACCCTTGCCGCCAATACGACCGAGACCGAGACTATTATCATATTAAAATCTATGATCATATTAAAACCGGCCTCAAATAATCTCGTTCTCGGTATCGGTTCGGTGACGTTAGCGGTGGACAAACGGCCTTACTCTTCCTTTTTCAGAAAATTCGACAGCCGCTCTTGTAACGAGCTAACACAACTCACAAAATTCTCGAACGAACATTAAAAACTAAAATCGAGAACCAACAGTACCAACAACGCCAGCATCCAAAGCCCGCGTGAACGATGCGATCGTCTGCCCGGAATCGAATACATTATCTCCGTTGAAGGCATTCGCGCATAATTTGTAACATTTGAACCGGAATTCGTGCGATACATTTTATTAAGGTTTTATTGTAAATTAATCTTATTGTTTTGTTGCTCTGTTGATCCAATAGATATAGCGTTGAGGCCATAGATTAATACTTTGTTATATTTGTAGATTAATAGTTTGTTATATTCGAAGGTGGTAGAACTCTTTGTGGTTCGACTCCGGCGGTATCACCGCCACACCTATTTCTACCTAATAACAGCAGTGTTACGCGCTGCTGTGTTCCGGTTTGAAGGGTGTGGAAAGGGAGACATACTTTTCCGAGGCGTTCCAGCTTAGTCCTCAGGGGTAGCGGCGCATCTGTGGCCGACCTCAGGTAGGAATATCTAATCCAATCTGGGGTTGATTACAGATGTCCATGGGCGGCAGTAACCACTTACCATCAGGTTACAGTCCACCCGCTCGTCTGCTAGTCCTATATTATAAAAAAATTGTAATGACTGTTTGAAAGTAAATTCTAAATATCAGCTGGCGTTCGAGCCTTGCATCATCTAAGTTCATTTTTTAGTTTATCTTCCATTGTACTATACCATACTATGTAGTATACCATTGTTATACATAATAATATGTTATCCTTTGGTAGGTAAATAGATTCAAACGTATTGAAAATATTAATATTTTATTTGTAACGATAATAATTTGTAGACATACTTTTTCTCAAGGTACCTATGTTTTGTGTATAGCATACGAAGACGTTGCTATTATTTATTTTTATCGAACAAATATATTTTCAAATAACCTCAGACATAGTTATCAGCATTTCCTAGCTCGAGGAATATTAAAAACGCAGCTTCATTTGAAATTCAGATGACATATTACACCCATCAGTATCATAAAACACTTAATCATGATATTAAAATGGAAATATTTTGTCATTGATAACAAATCTTTTATCAAAGTTAAACGAATCACAGTCGAATATCGCAAAATCGATTCTCCGTAGCAAAAATCGATCTACGTTTACGATTATGCATTTCATATTCAATCAAAAACGGACAAAGGATACAACTACGGGTGGTACCACCGTAACTTTGCTACTACAAATAACCTATTTTCACTCCAATCAACCTTAAATCAATAGGCGACAAGGTCCATTTTGGTTAAAGAAAAGTTTCACGAACGGCAAATATAAGTTTGTAGGACTTTATTGCACTTCCATACAACCCATGTCAAAGGAATCCAGGCATTAGATGCGTTATGATTATTAGTTAGATTTGACATTGAAGTGGCACAATGGGTTCTACATTTGAATGTGTATGGAAACTGTAAATGTATGTATGGTATGTATGTACGTGTATTGATACTAGTACATTATGAGATTAGTTATGTGGATGTTAACTTAAAATTACTTATTCATATTTTTTTTAATAAAATCGTGTATGATGCGTATTCGCTTATCAGTATGTATTTATCAACATTTAATGTACCTATTATTACGATCTCTAAAAATAATGTAAAAAATTATAAATTTTATTCACATGGCCTATTTTTTAAGATCTTAATGTTATAAAATTAACATATGATTATTAATTAAAAGCGTTTTATTTGGGGAATGTATAAAATCGCTCTTACTTACTACAAATTACTTTTGCCGAATCCCACTGAAAAGTTTGTCGGACTAAACACATTATACTAGGGGAGGGTTGTACCACAGATTAATAAATAGTTACTACGGTTTTACCTACAGGACTCTATATTGTCTGACACGATACGCGTTTGACACGCCCTATGTCTGAAGATTAAGATGAATCATTAAAGCACAACTGGGCCTTCTCATTTATTCTAAAACATAGGTTGTACTTAGGTTGCATTGTTGTAGGTTGTATTTATTCTACAACCACTAACAGCTTTATTTTAACGCAATATAAACAATCCTTGGTCGACCACAGATGCGCCGCTACCTCTGAGGACTAAGCTGGAACGCCTCGGAAAAGTATGTCTTCTTTACCACACTCTTTGAACCAGAACACAGCAGCGCTTAACACTACTGCTGATAGGCAGAAATAGGTGTGGCGGTGTTGCCGCCGGAGTCAAACCACAAAGGGTTCTACTGCCTTCTAAATTGAAATTTATATCTATGCTGACCGTACAAGAAATCCTAGTGTATAAAAGCCGTTATTAACGCGTTATTTTTCAAATAACGGTTTTCCGCTTCACAAGTAAATTGATAACGATAACGGATAACGCAGTCTTTATTTTAATTTAATCCAAGATGGAGATAAAACTGATTAAGAATGTGAGTTTATCGATCTTATCTTAGTTTATCGATTTCAATTTGGTACAGATCAGGTTACAATGGAAGTGAAAAAGCTACTACTATTTGTAAGGAGACCATTATTCTTGGAGCACATAAATGTGGTGCTAATCTTAGGCGGCAGTTGCTTATCTAGCTGTAATCGTTTTACCTGGTCATGTATATTTTTTATGAAATATACTTAAATTAGGGAAGGGCTCGTCTAGTCCATCTGATAGTGTGTAGTCACTGCCTTACCATGGGTATCTATTATCATCCTTAAATACAGAGATATAACCCCACAAAGAAAAAAGAAATAAAAATAATTTTGAGAAATAGATTGTTTGAACAGCACATTAAGACGACTTGACTCATTTAAATAAAACTTTTTAATATTAACAGTACTTTCAGGTAACACCAATACCTAGAATTAATGCAAATAATAGACTAATATTTATTATGAAAAACCCGACTGCTTTATAATATACCCTATGGTCACTTCCATAATTTAGACGAAACCACGGTCATCTCATATACCGTTTGGACTGTAGGGCATGCCAAGGAATGAGACATACATACGTACACTCGGAAAACATTATTGTCCACAGTTGGGTAAAAACTGGATTCTCTACTAATTAAAATGGCAGATGAAGTCCACTGTATAAGCAAGATATAAAGAGATAGTACGAAGAAGATAGTTACATTAATAAATTTGTTTTAATAGCATTAGACATAAACTGTTTTCAATACTTTCCTAATTTCGGCTCCTGCTAAGCTAATAACATTACTTGTAACTTAATTTAATTAATTTGCATATTACTTTTGTTTTAGGGCGATGTTCTGACTTAAGCGAGTTAAAAGCGATCAAAATACAAAATAAGTAAAGTCTTACTTATACAATTCGGTGGTATAAATTTACCGGAAAAGAGTGGTCGATTTTTCATTTTGAATACGGCGCCGGCTGTAGAGTATATAGTTAATTCTACAATGCGTCTAATTTTATATGACCTAATTTCTGGTAATGGGCCAGAATTGATGCTATATAAAATTAATTAAATGTAATAAATACCATGGATATATTATTATTATTTCTTCCATCTCGTTAAATAAATCCATCCATCGATTGTAACTGCATTTTACAGACGTTTGGTTGCAAAAAATAAAAAAAAGTAATACTTAGCGTTGCTGTATATTACAGTCCTTAGACACATCATACATAATAAATATACAGCGTCTTAAACCCTTCAATCAAAAATACAGCGGCGCCACATAAATGCAATAAAGAAGACATTTAAAGAAATATGGTGGTGATACCACCTCGGTCTGCAAAGACTTCTACACTTTCTTAAAGGTGGTAGAACCCTTTGTGGTTCGACTCCGGCGGCACCACCATCACACCTATATCTACCTAATAACAGCAGTGTTAGGCGCTGCTGTGTTCCGGTTTGAAGGGTGTGGTAAGGGAGACAGACTTTTCTGAGGCGTTTCAGCTTAGTCCTCAGGGGTAGCGGCGGATCTGTGGCCGACCTCTGTTAGGAATATCTATTCCTATCTGGGGTTGATTACAGATGTCCATGGGCGGCAGTAGCCACTTACCATGGTGGACTGCATGCTCGTCTGCTACTCCTATATTATAAAAAAAACTTATATCTTTATCGTTCATCTATTTTATGTGTGACGAGTACCTTATAACCAGCAGGTAGCTTCACGGTGTTAATCTCATAGCAACTTATGTTAAATATAGTCATTAGAAATCATTACTTTCATTAACTTTTAAAAGAATTAATAGAACAAGCGTGGCATAAAATTATTCTGTAACGTATTTTTATTTCCGAAACGGTAGAAAGTTCCATTACTTGCAATAAAGTGTGTTATTTACGTATGATGGTTAATTGCATCTGTTAGTTTAAATTTAAATGTTTGGTTCTTATTAATGAGTAGCAAGATGTTGAAGAAAGATGTTTTACTCTTATATTATTGAAGTAGTTGACAAGAATGCAGTCCTGATGGTAAGTGGTTACTGCCGCCCATGGACATCAGTCTAAACTCAGATAAGACTAGATTTGTACCTGAGGTTCGGCACAGACGTTGCTGTCTCTGAGGACTAAGTTGGAATGCCTCAGATATCCTCCTGCCTGATGTTTCCTTTACCACACCTTTCAAAATAGGACAGCAGCGCTCAACACTACCAGAAATAGGTGGGGCGGTGGAGCTCTGGAGTCGAACCACAAAATGTTCAACTCAAACAGTGCCTGTTATTAATTAAAAGGAGCGTTTTCACTACCTGCATTTCTCTCACAATTTTCGCTTACTTCGTTCTAATGAGAATCTTTCCCTCTCAACTCCTTCTTCTTCTTCATCCTTCTACGGTAAATCCTTCACTGCAGTGGCTGGGCGCCTATGGAACTCCTTACCGATTGTTATCCGACGTGCACAGTCATTGGACTCTTTTAAAAAACAAGTGAAGGAATATTACCTAACCCTTTAATCTCTCTCTTCAATCTTTTATTTTAGCCATTCTGTGTTTTTCTCCTCTTGCTATTTTGATGTTAGATACAAACTGCTGACATATTAAAGTTGGTAAATACATTTTGTACACCCCTCTTTCACTTGCTACTGAATTATGTTACCTTAAAATCAATGGTTGTCTGGAAGATATCGCTATTTTAGTGATAAGACCGCCGGTTGTACCCTTAATTATTTATTATTGTTGTTTATTTTATTGTGTCTTTGGTGTGCAATAAAGAATTATTGTATTGTATTGTATGTTCTACCAATTTTAACATTCTACATTATTAAAGGCTAAAGTGGTAAAGAAAAACATTATGAGGAAAGATACTTTGTAAAACAGTTTCTATAAAAACAGTCTAAAAGGTGTGTGATGTGTACCATCCACAAGAATTACTAACGCAACAAAGTAAAGCAGAACTTGAACAACAAATCAATTTAACCACAACAGGACAAAATCCTTATGTGGAATTCGCTCCATGCACGCGTTTTTGTTCCCCAGTTTATCCATTAGCTTAGCACGTAAGTCTATTTTCTCCTGTACCTGATGATGTAACAACAGGTTGTGTTTGTCAGTTGTTCTGCACCACAATAACCGCTACTTGCGTGCTTTGGCAGTTAACTACATAGAGTTGATAGTACCACACTTCATTTCAATCTATTAATACAATGCATTTTGTTGTGCGATTTTACTGTATTCAGCGACATCTAATATCATTTATTAAAATATTATAGCAAAACTAATTTAATAAAATATTGCAGCATGATTAAACATTGAACATTTATTTTTAACACTAAATCTTGTTCCCCAATTTATATAAGAAGCAGGTTCCTCTAATTGGTTGAATATAGCTATTTCAAGTTTAAGTTATTTATTATTATAATATTAATAAGTAATAAATCAAAATTTATGTGTTTCACTTAATAATTGTCATAATATATCACTTTTATGTCATCTCCTTAATAAATATGTATATTGCATTTGTATATTATGCATTTACTAACCAAACATAATCAGCATTAATTTTTAAAATGACATTTTGTAGCTGTAATGTGTTATTCATATTTTATGGATTTCTTAACTTGCTACGAGTATGAAGTCAATTTAAAAAATGTCATTTAATCAGGTGTGGGTTCTATACCCAGTTATTTTAGATTTTATAATTAAAGCTATTTTCTTGTTAAAAATGCTTCTGGTCTAGAATATATTACTAAAATACAAAGACCATACAAGACAATCTACATCGTACATTAAATCAATACCTTATTTATCTAAGAACAACTTCCGATACGAGGTAATATGAAATTAAATATTTATGGACAATGTAGCAGCTCTCTATAAATATGCGAGAGCAATTAGATCGTCAATGGACAAGTGTCGCGCGGTGAAGGAACGTTGCAATAACAACGGGTAGGTATGACCAGTGATTATAACCGGAGTGGGGGTACGTGTCCAGTAATTATTGACAGGTTTTTTATGCTTTCTTTTATTATTTATCTGGATGTCTGTAATGATGTCTTTGAATTTTAATTGCGGTTGAAAGTTTGTATGGGAATCCATCAATATTGAAGCAAATTGTATGAAACGTAGAATTTGTCATTCGGCTTAGAAAAAAAAATACCTACTTTACCGTTTCTCATAAATTATATTCAACCAATGTCTTATTTATCTAAGAAGAACATTAAAATACAAAAAATAATATTTCTGGGATATATAGCAGCTCTATATAAATATGCGAGAGCAATTAGATCGTCAACGGACAAGTGTCGCGCGGTGAAGGAACGTTGCAATAACCGCGGGTAGGTATGGCCAGTGATTATAAGCGGAGTGTGGGTACATCCAGTAATTATTGACAGCATTTCTAGCGCTGTGTCTACGCTTTCTCTTGTTATTTCTCTAGGAGTCTACAAAATATTTTTGAAATTTAATTTTGGTTGGATGCTCCAATGGAAGTCCGCCAATTTAGAAGCATGCTGTTATAAGGGTTAGTATTTGCAATATTTGTAAAGATACCATTGTCATTATCACTCCGAAATAGTGAAGTGTAGCGGAGCGTAGCTTCAACTTTGTAAGATCTATTAAGTCATAGTGGCTTATAATATATAAGGCATTCAAAGTTATTATACATATAATTAAAGTTGTTTAATATAGCAGCTCTATATAAATATGCGAGAGTAATTAGATCGTCAATGGACAAGTGTCGCCGGCGCGGTGGAGGAACGTTGCAATAACCGCGGGTAGGTATGGCCAGTGATTATAACCGGAGTGGGGGTACGTGTCCAGTAATTATTGACAGGTTTTCTATCGCTCGTGTCTACGCTTTCTCTTATTATTGCTCTGGATGTGTTTAAAGATGTTCTTCAATTTTCTATGATTTTAAAGTTTTATGAAACCATTTGGATCAGAGAAAATATAGAGCCCTCAGTAATACGATTTACTGAGGTTTCTTAGGTAGTATCCCGACTAGTAATCAATACAAAAGTAATAAAATTAATTTTGTTTTGTTAAATCTGTTTTGACTCATTAAATGTAGTTACATCGTAAGTTTTCTAACATTTATACGTTAAAAGGGACGACTATGTGTTTGAATTAATAATCAGCGTGTTTTTTAATATTGTGAGATGCCTAGACTTGGATGCCTGTTATTATTGCAAAGAAAGCTCTCAAAGATGATCTTACATAATACTCCTATATCCAAACTTAGCCACAAATGGATATTATTCACCGAATTATATGTGTTCAGAATGGAAACCCGAGCGTAGAAATGTTACAAAAATTGATCGCCGATTGATCCTTTTCGATATCTCAACTGTAGAAAACACATTTATTTATTTGTATAGCCGTGCAATGTAAATAAAGCCACACACGGTGCAATCTCTGCAATGTATAATCTGCAGATTGCAGGACGCACGTGACGCACAACCGACGGCCATTGTCTACGCTATTGTAGATTGCAGTAGAGTCGGAAGCCGTACGCGACCGAATTACGCTTCGATTGGAAGAATAGTGTGGATACGCCTTTAGGGCTTTTTGAAGCAAGTTTTTGAATGAAGAAACGGCAAGTAGGCGTGTAGTCTTCATCAACCCATTTGTGTCCCACTGGTAGGTACGGGTCTCTTCTTAGAATGAGAAGGAATAGGTCTTAGTCCACCGCGCTGGCTAGAGTAGACTTAACATATCTTTGAATTTTTTAAAGATCTCTCAAGTATGCAGGTTTTCCTTCACCGTTAAAGCAAGTGATAATTAATTTGTAATACGCACATAATTTAGAAAAATCAGAGGTGCATGCCTGGGACTTGAACCTCGGACCCCTAGTTAGAGAGGTTTAACCACTGGGCTAAATGTAGCAAAGGTAAGGTAAAAAGGGTAAAAGGCCATTTCCATTCAAGGACTCAACCTAATCAACTTTATATAAGGTAGGAGACCGACTTGAGTAGGGCCAAAGATGCACACACATATATTTAGCCCTAAAGCTACAGTGATGAAAGCTGTTGAGTTTTAATTAAGTTTAAGTTATGAGAGAGACTGCATGTCATTTTCTTTATTCATTTTAAGTAACAAAATAATAAACAAGGAAGGTCCTATACAATCTAACGTGTAACGTGTAGTGAACCATTATTGAGTAGCCGCTTCTGATACAGCGGAACCCTAAATTGAACGTTTGCAACAAATTGTTGCTTTCAATAGATTATCCTTGATAAAATGTTCATTTTGTGTGAATTTTATGGAATTGAAGTGGCTATGGGAAGAGTAACGTCCATAGACACAGACATATTGAAAATTACGAGGTTTTGTTTTTATTTTGTTGACTATCTATTGTTAATTTGTTATTTATTTGCACTAATTCAGAAGGTGGTAGAACCCTTTGTGGTTCGACTCCGGCGGCACCACCGCCACACCTATTTCTACCTAATAACAGCAGTGTTAGGCGCTGCTGTGTTCCGTTTTGAAGGGTGTGGTAAGGTAGACAGACTTTTCCGAGGCGTTCCAGCTTAGTCCTCAGGGGTAGCGGCGCATCTGTGGCCGACCTCAGGTAGGAATATCTAATCCTATCTGGGGTTGATTACAGATCTCCATGGGCGGAAGTAGCCACTTACCATCAGTTGGACTGCATGCTCGTCTGCTACTCCCATATTATAAAAAAAAACTAAATTTATTATTAATTTTTTAATGGTCACTATTTTTCTATCTAACATTTTTTCAAAACATAAACTTAGAAAATGTTATTTAGAATTGTCAATTGAGTAATTACAGGTACTACTGTTGAATTTCATTGAAAATGAAACTACATGTGTTGAAAATTTTCAAATACAATTTATTTTTATTATGTACGAAAACATTACTATCTGTGTTTCTTTACATAAAAATGTATGCCTATGAATAATTTTGCAGTTACTTTATAAGTGATTTTTTGTAGTTTTAATATTTTTTAAATTTACTTATTTACTATTATTGTAAACGATTTTAAATAAAAAAGGAAATTGAATAGGTATCCCATAGAGACCGTTTTAGGAAAAGAGATAAAGCACCAAACGCGAAGGTAGTTGTTCAATCGTTCAATCGTACAGTGATTGATGATCGTGAGTGAATGGATGACCGAATGGTTTCGATTTAGAGACCACCGCCCCATTTGCATGTGTATGCCGCGAAATGGCCGCCTATAGATAGCTAAGATTAATGTCTTTTAAAACGACAGATATGTCTTTGGCTTGTATAAAACGTTTCTATGTCATTATTGTCGTTTGATTATTATAGGGGATGAGTATAGATACTTTTATAACTTTAGGCTTTTCATTGTGGGTGCTATGGACCCACAGTAGCAGATACATCAGAAAATCTAAAGTTATTTATAACTAACGTAAATTTATAACTAAAATATATAAGGAAGTTATGTGAAATATTCACATATATCACAAATACTTTTTTGTTTTATTTTAAACGTTGAAATGATCCAATCCCCTTTTTTTAATCAAAATCAGTAAACAAGTCAAATGAAATGAAATTTAATTTAGGGATTAAATATTTCCTTATACACACATTTGACATTAAATGAGGTATAAAACAAGTCCACTGCTGTACCCTTAGCATGAGTTTTTACGTTTTTACAAAAATTACTGTTTTTGTATTTGTTTACGTATTTTCCATACATTTCCAATCAGCGGTCCTAGCGGACTGTATTAGAACTGATTGGAAATGTATGGGAAATACGTAAACAAACACAATAAGAGTCATTTTTGTAAAAACGTAAATACTCATACTAAGGGTACTGATAAGTGAATCTGAAAAATTGTACGTTATTTAAGCCATTTACTCTTAAGAACACTCATATTTAGAAATCGTTCGAGTACGAGTACTAAAACGATAAATTACGAAAACATACTCTACTTTACTCTAATAGACCTCCTATTTAGTACTTACGAGTAAAATGTATACTTAAACTCCCAAGGTACAAAAATACTGAAATGGTATAACTCACAAATGCATACAGCATCCATTCCATTACAAAACTTGAGATAAAATAAAAATTATCACGTAAACGTTACTATGGGATGTTGCTTTAATGTATGGTAATTTGATGCCATGGAATACCCGAACACTATGGAGTTTCCCACGTACCAAACAGTTTAATACAAGATGTCATTATGCAAATGGTAATTAAGTAAGAATGGTCTTGAGAAAGAAAGCGCTTTAAAGCAGGTGGCTCAAGTGTTGATACTTACGGTTTATATTTGTTTGTGTTGCTGGCCAGTTCTAAAATCAGGCGTTTTGAGATCTAGATATTTCTTGTCACATTGTTGTACCTTTAAAAGAAAAGTATATTGTAAAATTTGGTAATATATTTCATATTGTTTTATAACATGGGTCTCTTCAAGAAAAAAGGTGCAAAAAAGTTCTATTTTAAAGACGATGCATTCCTCTCATATTGCAAATGTTGCAAAAATACATTTTTACTACCTTGGGTTATATGTATGTATGTATGTATGTATGTATGTATGTATGTATGTATGTATGTATGTATGTATCTATGTATGTAACGGAATCTTTGAACTCGATTTATACCCACTTTGAACGGTCCGATTAATTTAAAATTTCAAACCACGATTCCACGATTGTCCTCATCAAGATCGTCAGGAATCAGGATTAACGATTTTCTTTGTGCGATTTTAGCGTGGTTTTTAGTTTTTAAACTATATTTTTTAACTATCTATGTTATCTATTTTGGATTTGAGGATTGTGCTTTGTTAGATATTATTAAATGTAACCACATGCTCTCACGTTGCTACTATAAAAATTAAACTCGCTGCAATTTAATAATAATTAGAGAAAACTATGAATAATTTGTCTTTAAATTTGTCGATAATATTGAAATGTGACACCGCTAACCGGACTTCCTGTACGCAGAGTTGTAAATACCACCCAGAAAGTAAGTGTTGTAACAACTCTGAATAGTTTTAGTGCTACGGAAACGGCGTTCTACAAATTCAAAGGTAGCCGATTATGGTCAATAGCCTTTTTCTAAAGCTTGATGTTAAATGTTTACTATCTGCTATAAATTTAATGGGATCATATACATACCTAATGTTATATGGATTTCGAAAGTTGGGCCACAGTGGCTACTTGTAAGTATGTTCATTTACTGCTGATAACGTACCTACGACCAAGCATAATAACAATTTTTTTACATGTATTTTTCTTATTGACGTAGGTAATTCAGCTCCTTAAATTGATCAATTATTTATGTACAAAATCGCAGTTAAAAAAGTTCAAATTAAAAGGATCTCCCCCAAAATTTAAATAAGCATGATAAGAACGCAGACGGTTTATGAAATACAATTTCATCTGATCTCACTACGACATAAAATTTAAATCTTTATATTGTTAGATCTTTCTCAACTGATGTTTATTCGAAGGTCAATTGTTCATACATTCACATGAATGTAATTTAATTTTAGAATACCAAATTCGATGAGGTATAAATTGATACGACTAATAACTTTAACGTAATAAAAGAGAGATTCAATCTGGCTTTTCTTATTTTGTGTCTATTGGAAAGTGGTAGAATAGATAAAATTTCGATTTTTTGTATAAATATATGCAATGAATGAATTTAGTTAAAAAATGTAATGTTTACTGAATAAAAAATACGTTTTACGAAATTAAAAGTTTACTGAACATTAAGTCCACCTTTTTTAAATATAGGAGTAGCAGATGAGTTACCTACTCAACTTACCATCTGACGGTAAGCGCGCACTGCCACCCATAGACATCCGTACTCAACCCAAGATAAGATTATAATCCTACCAGAGGTCGGCAGATGCACCACTTTCCCTGAAGACTAAGCTGGAATGCCTCAGAAAAGCGTGTTTTCAAGTTCCTAATTACTTACATTAAAAAACAAATTTATTATTGTAATAAAGCTTTCATAAAAAGTTGTGTTTTATTATTTATATATATTATTATATAATATTAAGTTAAATTACTAGTTTAGTTTTAAGTGATTTACTGACTGGTAATATTTCAAATTATTCGCTATTTTCTGCTAACTGTGGAGAATCGCGACGAAGGCTATTTAGAAAAAAATTAACACACAAATTATAAAAAAACGAATACCTACTACTATATTCTCTAAATTTACATAAAAAATCACAAGGGGCGTTCCCACTAGAAATACAAATCCAAACCAAACTCAACTCTATCCGATATAACTTAAAAACAGAAATATTTTGTAATTTCCTTCGAATCGTCGTAAATAAAAATGGTGTGCCATTTTGAAAACGAGTTTAAATAAATAAACACGGTTATATATTAAAGCCCAACTGCTATTTGATAATGATCTTGAATCTGTCGTATACCTACACCTGTTCATTTAGTTAAGGCCCTTTAGGCCAATTCTACTAACATATGCTCTTTAACCGACTTCTTTAGAAGACTGAAATATCAAACTATACCCGTTTGATATTTCAGTGTTCTAAAAGTCTATTCTTTTTTTTTATACTATAGGAGTAGCATACGAGCATGCAGTCCACCTGATGGTAAGTGGCTACTGCCGCCCATGGACATTTGTAATCAACCCAGATAGGATTAGATATTCCTACCTGAGGTCGGCCACAGATGCGCCGCTACCCCTGAGGACTAAGCTGGAACGCCTTCGAAAAGTCTGTCTCACTTACCGCACCCTTCAAACCGGAACACAGCAGCGCCTAACACTGCTGTTATTAGATAGAAATAGGTGTGGCGGTGGTGCCGCCGGAGTCGAACCGCAAAGGGTTTTACCACCTTTAACTATTCGTTGGAAAGTGATCACTACAGCTCGTGGATATGTATAAACAAGTTTATATGGAACAGAAGTTCTATCTGAAGCCGATCAGAAACGCTGCCACTCCTGAGGACTAAGATGATCGCCTCATAACACAAGTAAGTAGGTTAAGAATAAAATCTCACAAAATCATAATAATATTTAAGTAAGAAGTTCGATCCTCTACAAAGTAAAATTTTCTATATAATAGTGTAAAGTTAACTTGAATTGTACTTACTGTACTGTAGGTAGTTAAATACATGCGTACGAGTATATAGTTGGCACATACATTTTGAAGTACAGAGGATATAACATTATCTATATTTTGAATCCCAAGCTATTTACACGACCCGAAAAGTTACTTAGAATATTATAACAAATTTAAGTTGTTAGTAGATTTATCCTTCAAAACGGGTTCCGTTTAAAATAACAGATTTTAATAAGGTTTAGAAGAACCACCTGGTGGTAAAACGCTCAAGGCCACGTTGTTACAGCATTAAGTGAACTAAATGTTAGTCAAAATGTAAACGGTTTAAATTCTCATTATTATGTCATGTAGCTGTTAATATTTGATAGGCCCCCGGCAAATCAGACCACCCTTTATTTCCTATGGGTGTCGTAAATGGTGGAGAACTATATTTTTAATGAAGTACAATCCAGCGGATGGTACTAAAAAATACGGTCTGTCTATGTGAAATTGGTAGGTGTCGTGAGCTAGTCTGCCGAAATCGCCCACCGTCGAATGCTTCAAAACTGCTTCACGTTGAAAATTGGTGTGGATGCACCTCCTCAGTCGAATCATACGTATCCTGCCTTTCAAATTGACATGTTTGTGCTTAAACAATTAACAAAGTTAATTTTTAAGGAAACGAAGCTAGTTAAAAAACTCGTCTAGTTTCCCCAGCTTCTGTTACGCAGACTAATCCCCTACAGTCTTATGTCCAACTCCTGCCTCCCCTCCCCATGTCCTTTGTCAAATCATACTTAGTCTATTACCTTACACATCAAATAAGAATTAATAACGACAATTTTATGAAAACGAAGCTACTTATCAAACGTTGTCTAGGTTACCCAGCTCCCGTTACGCTACTAATTCCCTACAGTGTAACGTCCTATGCTCCACGTACTTAATCAAATAATACTTGTTTTACCACCTTGCAAACCGACCTGTTTGTGCCTAAAGAATTAACAATTGTTTAGTTTTCCTTGCTCCCGTTATGCAGACTAATCCCCTAGTCACTTGGCCAAATCCCTGAACTGTGGCCTAAACCCTTTTGACGGGCCCTGTGTCTCGCAGTGGGATAGTAATGGGTTGACGAGAATCTTACGAAACGAATCTTGTTTATTAACCGAGTTTTACCTACATTCAAACTGACCTGCTTTTGCCCTAATTACAATCAACTTTTGAGGAGAAGTGTTCTATCACCTTTGAAACTAACATGCTTGTACCCAAATAAGAATTAATAATGAACTTTTTATGGAAACGAAGCTAGTTATCACACCAGCTCGCGTTACGCAGACTAAACCCCTACAGTGCAATGTCGAATGCTTCACGTCCTTTATCAACTTATATTTCTTCTACCACTCTTCAAACTGACTAGCTTCTGCCGAAAGAAAAAATATCAATGTCAGAAAACGAAGCTAGTTAACAAACCGTGTCTAGTTTCCCTAGCTCCCGTTACGACTAATCCCCTACAGTGTAAACCAATGCCCAGTATTACGAGTGATCATACAGTCGCGGTCGCCGCTGAACAGAAGCCGTTGTTGATATTACACGCCACATACCTACCGAGTGCGTTGACTCCTTTTAATAGTATCTATCACTGCTTCTTTATGTCCTTTATCAACTTGTATTTCTTCTCACTCTTCAAACTGGAAGGTGGTAGAACCCTTTGTGGTTCGACTCCGGCGGCACCACCGCCACACCTATTTCTACCAAATAACAGCACTGTTAGGCGCTGCTGCGTTCGCGTTTGAAGGGTGTGGTAAGGTAGACAGACTTTTCCGATGCGTTCCAGCTTAGTCCTCAGGGGTAGCGGCGAATCTGTGGCTGACCTCAGGTAGGAATATCTAATCCCATCTGGGGTTGATTACAGATGTCCATGGGCGGCAGTAGCCACTTACCATCAGGTGGACTGCATGCTCGTCTGCTACTCTTATATTATAAAAAAAAACTGACTAGCTTCTGCCGAAAGAAAAAATATCAATGTCAGAAAACGAAGCTAGTTAACAAACCGTGTCTAGTTTCCCTAGCTCCCGTTACGACTAATCCCCTACAGTATAAACCAATGCCCAGTATTACGAGTGATCATACAGTCGCGGTCGCCGCTGAACAGAAGCCGTTGTTGATATTACACGCCACATACCTACCGAGTGCATTGACTCCTTTTAATAGTATATTGCGTACGCGCAGCCGTTCTGACAGGCTCACATGACGCTGTTTAGAAAAAGTTTTGAGGGAAAATTCCTTGATTGAAATTTAAAGAAAACAAAAAGTTACTTTTATAGTTAAATATTCATATGCGAATAACTGTAATAATAAGAAATATATTTTGCAAAAATATATTTTTGCTTAATAATTATTATTGATATGAGAAAAAGTAAACACATATCTACTTGTACTTTTAAATTCCATGACATCTGGAATTTAAATTTTGGTTTTAAAAAAATAAAAGTTATGAACTAAACCTAACTTGTCATTAGGATACCAGCACAGGTAATACCTTGAAATAATTAAATATCCATAACTCATGAACTTTAACTGAAGCAATTGCTGCTTGCAGCAAGAATAAAGCTAATAGGTGCCTATTAGCTTTATTCTTGCTCACTCAGTTTAAGCTCTAGATTTCAGGGCGCCACGATACTTTTTGGACCTATTCGTAATTACATTATAATAAGCTGTTTTTAATTAATGAACTAATCTCGTCATCACCATCAACGCCCCCATACCATTTCAGATTTTACGATTACCTATGAACACATATTTAAATCACTTAACATTTCTAATTAAAAATCAGCGGCATATAAACCAAGCAGGGACAAGGAAAAGATTGGCACATCTCAGCTACCGTTGCTCAGGGCAGTCTTACCTAATCACACTTATTATGTATGTATTAACTTACGGCCTACAGGACCCGATTAGCACATAAGTGGCTGCGACTATGTACCTGTTAGCTCTCACTACCACATTCTACTGCCATTATTGGAATGATAAAAGCTTGCGTAGTTTTAGATTGGATGTGTACGAAAATGTATGGCGATGTAGAATGTATAGTGGTGGATTCTTAAGTTTTATATTTCATTTTTGACTTATTCCTTTTTTTATATATGGAGTAGCAGACGAGCATGAAGTCCACTTGATGGTAAGTGGCTACTGCCGCCCATGGACATCTGTCATCATCAACAACCCATTACTGTCCCACTGCTAGGCACGGGTCTCCTCTCAAAATGAGAAGTATTCGGCTATAGTCCACCGCGCTGGCCAAGTGCGTATTGGTAGACTACAAATACCTTTGATATTATTTTTTATAAATCTCTCAGGTAGGTGTGCAGGTTTCCTCATGATGTATAACACTGTAATCTGATATCTGACAATCGGACATCTGTAATGAACCCCAGATAGGATTAGATATTCCTACCTGAGGTCGGCCACAGATGCGTCGCTACTCCTGACTAAGCTGCGGACTAAGCTGGAACGCCTCGGAAAAGTATGTCTCCCTTCAGAGTAACTGTACTGAGTACTAGTATGTAAGAAAGGTATTAGACCTTTTTGTGGCTCGCCTTAAGAGGCAGCACTGACCAACCTTTTTCAGCCTAATAACGAGTTTAACGCTGTTGTGTTCCGCTTGGAAGTCGTAAGGGAGACATACAAATCTACGTCACTGTGCCGCACCGAGCGGCATTTTTGGGGCGGCAAAATATAATATCTTATTGTAATAACTTTTTGCCCTGACCAATTTTACGGGCGGCAATTAACGCAACCTTATCCTTATCCTCAACGTTTTCGTCCAGTTATTTAAACCAATACGTAAGATATTAATGGCTACAAATATCAAGTTAATAATAACAGTATATAAGTCAATATAATTCTTAATTCAAAATCATCATATACCTAAGTCATTAGTTTAAAATATATCTAAGTCATAAAACATTCGATTAACGTAGATATATTTAATTATAATGCATTTTTATAAACTAAGCATACTAGTTAATATATTAATTTATGCAAATTTTGATTAAGCGATTTATAAATTATGACCATAAAATTCTAACAGCTATTAATATGTTGTAAACCAATATTAAATAAAGATATTTTAAGTTAACTTTATACATTCCTTAATAAAACTAGTAAATGTGATGCAGATAGGTACACAAAGATAATAAAATATCTCAATAAAGGGAGACATACTTTTCTAAGGCATTCCGGATAAGTCCTCAAGGGAAGCCAAGCATCTGTGGCTGAACTTAAATAAGAATGTAATCTTACCTGAGATTGATTACAGATTTCCACGGGAGGCAGTAGGCACTTGCCAATGTGGACAGCATGCTCGTCTTCTGTTTCTGTCATAAAAAATAATTCTTGAGAATAATTTATATCTGAGTCTTTTCTATTAGGTATTTTGTCCAAGTAGAGTATGGCGATAAAATTAAATATCCTTTCAAGTCTTGTATCTAACTTAACAAAGGTTGGAAGGGTAAAAGTGTTTTTGTCAGTCTTGCGGGCGGCAAGAGTGGGAGCTTGAACCGTCCGTAGAGCAACCCCGGGAAGGACGGCGGTGTGTGTGGCCGCATACCGTCGTAAACACCAGGTGTGCGGGAGGAGCGTAAACTGCTCCCCCAAGGGCAGAGCCCGATAGGGGCATCGCGCTCGGAGGACTCCGGTTGTGTTCCATCGGAGATCCCGGAGTTCTCCACCAAGCGCTGAGGACGGCTACCGGGGGGTTTTAGTGCGGTAAAAGTCCCACATAACCCGGCGTCGCTCCCACGTCGTCGGGTACCTTTTGAAGGTTTCCCCCCCGTAAACAAAAAAAAAGGTATAAATTATATTAATTGGTTGACGCATTGCGAAATAATCGTTGAGTCGCATAAATGTAATATTTAAAACATATATCTCTTTCCGTTACGAAGTAATAAAACCGTTAAGATTAAAATGGATTACTCAATCCCTGACATAAACCGATCGAAGTAGGAAGGTAGTTGTTGCAGATAAGTTTACTTGACTGCAGTCTGTTACATATTTTATTGTCATAACCGCTCCAATTCGTAAGAATAGGTCATTAAATACAAAGGCATATTACTGGTATCGACGTCGGTTCAGATAATCGGTTTATTTCTAGAATAGTAGCTGGTTTATATCTTGAATCGTAACGCATTTCCTGATAGCTGTGTAATATTGTATTATTTGCAAATTTGTACTCAAATGCCTAAATAAGTTTAATATGTTACTGGTTTTTATTTTAATGTTATATTAATTTATCGGTTATTAAATATAATTTTGGAATGGACTTAGGGCGGAAATATGATAATGCGAATTTAATGTTTATGCCGTTTAATTTATGTTTTTATTATATTTTTTCTTAGAAAAGTATCTTGGCGACTTTGCGATGCTCGTCAAGAGATGCCGCCACGAGTATTCTGAATCACGCTATCGAAGATTTCTAAGCATCTTGTACTTAAATAAGCTCCGAACTGAGACTGTTGGAGCACGGCCGCTGCCTGGGCATGATCAGCCCGGCGAGAGATCTCCCTTTGCCAAAGTATAATCAAGGCTTCTATGAACAATATTGACCGTTACAAATAAATGTAATTTTCCATTTTCTGACGAACGTATCGAGCGTATCATATGGAACTGTGGATAAAACTGTCATTTGGCAAATACTAACTTATTTCCCACAGAGAGGTTTAGGCACAAATTTGGGAACATTTTATTTAAAGTAGGTACAGACTAGTGTGTAGGTTTCCTCGTGGTTTGTTCCTTCACCGTTAAAGCAAGAGAAGAAATTTATAACTTTATCGTTATATCTATATTATCAAATTGTTACAATGTAATAACTTAACCTACTCATTATTGAATTAATAGTAAACCTATTATAACCTATATTAATTCTCAGTCGAGTAACGCAATCTATCAGATTTCTAATATCAGAATAGCTTGAAGCAATGCAAAATTGTTATCATAAATATTGATTTAAATAGCTAGGTGCTGCCGGTGAAAAATATCTGTAATCAAAAATTGCCTAACGAAGTAATTGCCATCATGGAGGCGGCCGTAAATAATTATGTCGTGGTCACCGACAATACACGCCGGGTATTGTCGTAACTTCCTCGTAAAGGTAGGCACACATAAGGGGTATTGATAAAATGTATAAGGTAAAGACATAGATAACTACAGATATCACACCGCCTTGTAATTGAAGGAAGCCATTAAATGGCTTAAACGGCTGACAATTCTGTCAGCCATTTAATGGCTGTCATGGTGTAATTTACGCGGAACAATACCAACATGCGCAGTTAAGTAGTGCAAAAACACGAAATCAAAGAAAAAGTGCGGAGAAATATCGTTTCATTGGTACGAGTAAATGATCTAAAAACTACATTTTTGTAATATTTGTCAAACACGAAAATATATGACAGTGACAATTTCAATTGTCAAAACTCATTTTCTTGTTAGGAGTAATCTTTACTAATCTAAGGGTAAAGGTAGGGTACCTTATTGATCCCTCTTGCGAGACCTCGCTTGCTATTTCTATCTTAATAACAAAGTTAAAGTGCTTGACCGCGCGTATTAGTGATCGTAGTTATTAAAAATAAATAAATTATTTCACAAGAAGACTATATTTTGGGTTCAATAATACTTACAATAACACTTTCTATACTAATATTATTCAGCTAATATTTTCTTGTGTCGTGAGTTTTGTGAATACAGACAAAAAAGAATGCAAAAATATCCGGGACCCGAACAGAAGTTTAAATATATTATTTAAATATTTGTCTAGTCGGGGATTGAAACCGAAACGCGGATAACCATTACCGATCCCACACAACTTTTCAAATTAATATTCACAGAGAAAGGTATTTTAGGCCTTTTTTATAATATGGGACTAGCAGACGAGCATGCAGTCCATCTGATGGTAAGTGGCTACTGTCGCCCATAGACATCTGTAACCAACCCCAGATTAGATTAGATAGTCCTACCTGGAGTCGGTCACAGGTGCGCCGCTTACCCTGAGGACTAAGCTGTAACGCCTCGGAAAAGTATGTCTCCGTTACCACACCCTTCAAAACAGAACACAGCAGTGCTCAACACTGCTGTTATGAGGCTGAAATAGGTATGGCGGTGGTGCCGCCGGAGTCGAACCACAGGGTTCTACCACCTTCAACCATCACCATTCACCATATTTACAGATTTTTGTTATCATAAAATTACCTAACGAAGTAATTGCCATCATGGAGGCTATAAATAATTAAGTCGTGGTCACCGACATTACCCGGTGTGTATTGTCGTTAGATACTTCCTTGTAAAGGTAGGCACACATAATGGCGTTTGTTAAAAGGTGGTCACCTTCAATAGTCGACTCCAGTGGCACTACCGCCACCGCCGTGTCACATCAATGGTAATACAGAAGTGGCATGATAAAAATGGTAATGTCGTAAATTATACCAACTGTTTCTTGTAATATAAATAATTTTGGGTGACCGCGCTGTTCATGTGCAGGTGTTGACGTAAACAATATGTTATTCACAGGTCGTGAAGATTTTAAAGATATGTGACGTTCTATCTTATACGAGATAGATTAAAAAAATAAATTATTGTAGATAGTGTTGATTTAAAGATGTACTTATTTTAATTTTACATACGATTATAGGTACATTTGAATTATTGCAAATCTAAAAATCCACTACTTATATATTTTTTATAAAAAATAACAATAATGCGCACAAAGCAAAGTGTGATACAACCCTAAGTGTTAGAACACAATCTAATAAGCAGTGTGCTATGCAAATCAATCTGTTGCACAAAGGATTGTCAGCTCGCATTGTCGCTCGGTCATTACAGGAAACGGTCTTTCTACGGGTAGGGTTGCTAACAGTGACAAACATTAAACCGCTCAAAAAAAAACAAAAATTAAAAAAAATACATAATACTTGTTGTTTAATGTACAATAGTACATTATATAACGTAATACATATAAAATGTAATTATGAATTGTATTAAGTAAGACCTTGTTGTATAATAAAATACATAATACTTGTTGTTTAATGTACAATAGTACATTATATAACGTAATACATATAAAATGTAATTATGAATTGTATTAAGTAAGACCTTGTTGTATAATGTATTATTTGAATTGTATTAAGTAAGACCTTTTTGTTTAATGTACTATTGTACTATTGTACATTATACAACAAGGTCTTACTTAATACAATTCATAATTACATTTTTTGTTCCTTAAAAAATAATGGATTTCTATTCATAATCGAGGAATAAATATATTCAAATATTAGCACTGTTACACACTAGCATAGATTTAGAAATAGGTAGCTAGAAAAGACCAGAAACTACAGATAGTGCACATGAACTACTTTTTCTGATGAAATGTTTCGAAATTTATAATGTTTTGTGTTTTGTAAGTAGGTACGAGTATGTGTCAATAATCGTTTTTGTTTGGTAAAAAATATTTATCGACGAAGTAACACATATTTATCAACAACATCTTAAGTAATTATAAATCTTAATTTAGCAAAATATCGAGCCGTTTTGTTGTCAAAATTTGCAAACCAAGTGACAACCCTATCTGAGTAATGGTGTTTTATTGTGAGGCAAATAAATGAGTACGATCCGCAAGGTACCCGTGAGAAATCGACGCGACAGTTCGTAAATGACTGAAGCCTAATTACGATTAATGATTTTTAATGGTTTAACACTTATGCAGGTTTTTTTCATTATACAGTAGCGTGTTGTGAAATATTGGGACTCGTGGATGTCCAAACACGGTTATTCACTTCTGAATATTGGCTTTATTTTTTATAATATGGGCGGAGCAGACGAACGTCTACCTGATGGTAAATGGCTACTGCTGTCCTTAGATATCTGTAATCAACCCCAGATAAGATTTCATTACTACAGGAGGGCGCATCTATGATGCGACGCTACGCCTGAGGACTAAGTTGGAATGCCGAGGAAAATAAGGTACGTCTGTTACCTCACTCTTTAAACCAGAACCCAGTAACGCTTAACACTGCTTTTATTAGACAAAAATAGATATCGCGATGGTGCCGCCGGAGTCGACAGACAGATGATTCTAAAATTCTGTAGTATTTCTTATGTCTCAATCTTGGCGTGAATTAGCGCTAGGAAGAGCTAGCCTGTGGCCATTCAACCACTTGCTCTAATATTGATTGCTATAAGATTGGTAGAGAGAATTATATTTAAGAAATATAATACACTAGCGACACTGAGTTAATAGTCGCTGACGGCAGTCGTTGGCGGTCGCTGGCGACGGAATGCGACAGTCGACACCCATCAGCGTGGACTCATGTATTAGCTCGCTAGTTTTTATGCTTTCTAGATACTAGGATCCATTTTCGTAGATGACGTAGAGCAATCCACGTGATCAATTCCAAACAAATAAGGCGTTTGAAATTTCAGTTCTTTTAAGCTATTTTACTTTCACAAAAAATATCAAAAATTAAAAGCACAGCCCTAGTAGCAGCAATTTCCTAAGTGTATGAACGGAGCCAGATGGCAAGATATTGACTGTAGTAACGCTACCGGCTATAACTTTACTAGCTTGCGGCTATGGAACGATTTGACGCTGATTCCTCTGCGCGCATAAATTCTTGACCAACTCACCGCGAGCTGTCAAGATAGCTAAAACAATACACAGAATTAACGATCCAAGACTTGTTTCGAAGCTCAAAACAGAAGCAAACGATAGTGGTGAAACTGGAGACCCTTTGGCAAGTATGTTGCGTGAAATAAGTATTGCTAATGTAAGAATTGATAACATGAGAACTCATAATAATAAGAAAATGAAAATAACAAGAAAATGTTGTTTAAATAAAATAGACATTAATAACATTTCAAAGGGACTATGAATTATCACATTTTAAAGTAAGTTTTTATTGGGGGAAATATTTATTTGAATGAAATTAAAGATTATTAGATTAGATTATTAGATTTTGTTCATGACTCATGAACAAAAGATGAGGAATTGCTTGCATTTTACAATAAGTTTATTCTAGCTGATGTTAAGTGAGCTGTAGGTTAAGCATGAAATTTTATTGGGTGTTTTTTCTGACGTCATCAAGAAAAATAATTTGTATAAAAATATTTATTTCCATGTTATATATTCCTTTGATTGAATTGAATACTTCAATATTACATTATCTTAATACTCGTATGATATAGACTCTCTTAAAACCTCGATTACTGGAAAATAGATATAACTTTTTAGACATAACATTGTTTCATGTATCTTGCATGTTTTCGGTACCGCTAGTGTAACCTAATGCAATATTGACCTCAAACTTTTGTTTAAGTTCCTCTACTGGCAATTTATATTTTTCTTTCTTGCCAGTTGTCAAATGTGATCAATCATTTTCGCATTTTTATTAACCTGCAAAATCTTACGATCAAGTATTTCAGACGAATAATTTTCGATATCCGTCGTTCATTCCACCTGTACGTATCGCGTCAATATCGACTTCCTACTGTGCTCGCCCTACCAACTGGTTAACGCAGTACATCGCCTGAGGCGTCGTCATTTAGCGCTTGCACTCCGTAGATTTATGTAGTCTCAGTTTTACACTTGAAACGCTATGCTTTGTTACGGCCAGAACTAATATTTACGACATGTTCTCCTTTGTAGCGTAATGTTTGTAGATGGCAGCTACTAGTTGCTTGATAAACTGCTGCTCAAAGCTGTTATTATAAGTTGTGTCTATTTTTAGGTACCGGTTAATTGTTTTAGCTTAACGGCTTTTGTAGATGAATGGTTAAGTTTGTAACTGCTGCTTTTCATGGTTGTGAATGTAGAATTTTCATAATGAAACAAAGATCAGCAAATAATAGTGTATCTTGATTAAGGCAATCAGGATAGTGATATGTATAAGTTCTATACTTAAAGAAAGGATGCACATAGAGATAAGTTACATATTACAAAAAAGAACAAACAAATGAATAAAGGAAAAGACGTCCAAATTCCAAAACAGCAGGTTCCAAAAACAAATGCAGTCAATAAAATACCTTACAATCTAATACAAACTTATCAGCTCTTAGTGAATGCCATTCTTTTTTACCTTTCTTTATTAACCCGATTTGCGAACGAGCTCGGATAATTTCAGTACAATCGCCCGCAGGACTGCAGCCAAATAACAATAATTTAGCAAATTTATTCAGATGATCGCCCTTTTGTTTTACCATAATGAGCGGTTACGCGGCTGATTTTAAAATGCCATTACCTTCATAATGTCCACTGAAAATTTAGTGCGCATTTATCGAGCTGTTTTAAAGTTATTATACGGTCGGTTGTGCTGATTATGCGTGTGGCTGTACCGTAATTTGCGGGTTGGCTTATTGTGTAACAATGAGCTTAGGCTTTAACGGGTCCAGCGGTTATTCGATCTGATTGAAAAAACGCCGGTTTGTTTTTAAATTTACGTGTTTATGTTCTGACAGCTTAACATGGAAATTAATAGTATTGTATGAGATGTTGGTATTTATTCTTTATTGGTATTTTTGTCGATCTTATAGCATTTTCTGAGAAGTACTCTAAAACTGTTTTGTAACTTGTTCCTATTTAATCTCAACATGATTATATATCGTACTTATGAATGCTTAACCTTCAATCATAATAATACAGTATTAACAGCGTATTTCGAACGCCACGAACTAAGTAAACAAAATGGAAGGGTTTTGTTTAAGTACTTCTAATGAAAGAGCATTTTGTTTACTTCTAGCAAGAGCGATTTTTTTTTATAAATTTTCGGCAAATAAAAAAGAATTAAATTTGTTCATTTTTACGCCATGTCCTCTTTGTAGCATTTAAATTTGTTAATTAATTAGTAAAATGGACGCAAGCTTTTCAAGTACGGGGTATAATTGTATCACCCACGTTCAGCTGTATGTACTGAATCAGTACTGTTGATGACTTTAATCTCATAAACTACATTGCACACAGTAACTTTACAGAACGTCCAGCGTTTGAACCGCACGGTTCGTACGCCACATGTATAACAGTCGTCCTTTTGTAATTACGCTCCGGAACAAGTCCAATTTTCTCACAATACAAGGAGAATGGAGTGAAACACGCGCGACACACTTTATTCGAGCTTTCATCAATCATTGGGATTGAAAAAACTCAATGAATATGCCACTTTGGACCCGTTATTATAACATGTTTTTGTACAAGTAATTTTAATAATGGAAGCAAGTTTTTGGATATTCAGTTCGGTGCTAAATGCTTCGTCTAGTGCAGAAACGGTACTTAAAACTCGAAAGCTTCAGTCGAATATAAAATGTTTCACATTATTATTTCGTTCCAAGAGGAAGATTTTTATGAAGAATATTGTGAAGAAGTAGAACTCTCTGTGGCCTCCGGCGGCGCAACCGCCATACCTATTTCTGCCTAATAACAGCAGTGTTATGCTGTGTTCTGGTTTTAAGTGTTAAGTTTAAGGCAGACATACTTTTCCGAGGCATTCCAGCTTAGTGCTCAGGGTTATCGACACATCTGTGGCCAATCTTAGGTAGGTATTTAATCTTATCTGGGGCTGATTTCAAATGTCTAAAATTAGTAGGCAGTAGTAGGCGGCAGTAGCCACTTACCATCAGGTTGACTGCATACTCGTCGGCTACTCCTGTATTATACGTCATATTACGGAATTAACCATCAGAGATCAATATTATTTACACGTAACTACTTAAGAGTACATAAATATCTAATATTAAAGTTTTTGTATTTTATCGTAAGGGCACAATGTAAAGTCATTTACGGTAACGTATGCATGTAATAGATCAACTTAGATAAATTATAATCGCGAATCCTATTACAAGAGGTCGATGATGTAGCCGGAAATGCGATGACCTACCGATTGTGGACCCTAAGATTTATGGCCATAAACCCTATGTGTGAGTTACAACAGTTGTTATTTTATAGCTTGTAATTACAATTTAAAATTTATGTACCGAACAAAACGCTTTTGTCTGTTTATGTGTTTAGGTTTGGTGTCGTAGGATTAAAGGTAACAACAGGGTTTAGTTGTTCAAATGCGATGGCACCACTGTCACACTTATTTTTGCCTTAAACAATAATATCGAGTGCTGGTGTGTTCTGGTTTGAAGGGAAAAGATGAAGAGATCTCTCGCTTACTTACACGTGACATTCTAATTTAGTTGTTAGGGGTAACAAAGGACTCGAATCGAAGTAGAATCGCAATGTTATTTGATGCAGCAAATAATCGGCCACAAATGCTTCGCTACCCCCCAGGAATAAGTTGGAAGGGATAAGATATCCCTTACCATACACATCAAACCACAACAGTCCTTAACACTGCTACTATTAGGCTGAAATAGGTGCGGCAGTGATGCTTTCGGTATCAAAAAGAGTTCTACCACCTTTAAACATCCTTAAAATATTCGACAAGGGCCACTAATCCATACTCCCTACATAAAACACTGTAGTAGCGCTCAAATCCTCCACCGATGTAAGAGAGCCGTTCCCAGCGTGGCATAAAAAGGATTGTAACACTCATATGAACATTACCCACGTATAATGTATATACATATATTATCAGATAACTTACGTGGCATCGGATCTCAATTCACGCCTTACCGGCAGGAGTGGCCGCGAGCGCACGCCACTCTTTATAATTTGATCACATTTGTACCGGCACAATGCTGGCCTAAAGCGTATGAGGCGACAGATGGACAGGGGGATCTGTGGAGTCGACTTTCGTACGATGGAGTTTGAAATTGGCCCTATTGAAAATCGAACAGAGACTGGCGTGTGATTTTTCAGAGAAATTAAATGGTTTTCTTAAGTGTCTTAGTGTGTTTCTGTATTTGGTGAGAGTTTAAATGTAAAAATTGTAATTTCAAAAAAGATGTAACGTTCTCGTTAAGTAGTAAAGTAAAGGCTTAATAGACGAGATCAAAGTGTTTGATACCAATGAAATTATTCGAAAAATTGAACAAGTAGGTATATGTTGGATAATTGATAAGCATATGAACAAGTGAAAGCAAGTAACTAATACCAGAATAATCAAAAAATAATCAGTAATCCAAAAAAATACCTAAAATATTTCAAGTTATCTACAAAATATAACATTGAAAAAAAATGAAACCTACTTCGTACATAAATAAAACAAAATATATTAATTTATGTCTAACTTAAGCACCTACTCCATAGTTTTCGCAAGCCATTTCACACCACCGACTCCTTCAGTGGAGTCGCCCGGGGTGGGCCACAATGGCTACTTTTTCCTGCGCCATAATAAACATTTGTATTCACGGCGCGGGGCCTGACCGGGCACATTCGGCCCCTCACATAGATACAGTTACTGCACCGGTTATTCAATAAATTGGGACATGACTTTCATTGCGATTTTCATAATAGCGTTATGATCGAGATATCGCTTACTTTTTTTACTTTTATATTTTATTGTTTAAAGGTTTTTTTTATAATATAAGAGTAGCAGACGAGCATGCAGTCCACCTGATGGTAAGTGGCTACTGCCGCCCATGGACATCTGTAATGTTTGTAACCCCATGATAGGATTAGATATTCCTACCTGATGTCGGCCACAGATGCGCCGCTACCCCTGAGGACTAAGCTGGAACACCTCGAAAAAGTATGTCTCTCTTACCACACCCTTCAAAACGGAACACAGTAGCGCATAACACTGCTGTTATTATGCAGAAATAGGTGTGGCGGTGGTGCCGCCGGAGTCGAACCACAAAGGGTTCTAACACCTTCAAAGGTGGTATGATTTCTTTATAGTACCGATATCTTTATAGTAGTGGAATTTTCAGTACAGTTCAGCTGCAAAAGTCCCAAACATGAATGTATGGATATATCCGCGATAGGATCAAAGCGGAACTAATTCTACTATGCTGAAGTTTTCTCCTGCCTATTTCTGGAACCTTTGTTGTTGTTAACAATAGCTTATGAAAACCTTACTTTGAAGCACGGAAGCGGGCATGAAATTTAGTAATTTACGTGCAGTCCATCTCAAAAAGACAATAGTTGTACCCTGGGGATATGTCATTGTACAACACAGAATAAAAGCAAGTAGAGAAAAGCGCTTTTGACAATGTGTAATATACAACATTGTTGCTTGACATAAAGACGATGTGATGGAGACGAATTTTGATATTTTTTAAATTTTGAAGTTTGAATCCTCATACCACATTCATTGCTATTTGCTATGTGTAGAACCCCTCTATATTGTATTGGTTACCGATGCCCATGAGCCAGAGTAACCACAAACAGGTGGACTACAGCCTCGTTTGCTATTTTCATTTTAAAAATCATCAATCATCAGAAATATTCATTGATCTTCTTCTTAAATTTGATAGTAAATGAAACCAATCAACGCTTAATGGCGATTATTGTAGATCAGTGGCCTCGCTCACCTATAAACGTGAAAGTATATTATTATAGTTATTATGAAATATTACAACAGCTAGTTTAAACGCTAAACGCAATTTAACCATAAAAACAGTTAAAACTGCTCTTATGCCGTTATTTATTATTTTACAGCCACAGTCCAACTATTAACAATCTGGTTACTGCTAACTAGGTATTATATAGTTTATGACAATGTTATATAATTGCTATTTATGTGTAATATCCATGCTATAAAATATATTCTTGAATATTGTAATAATGGTGTTATTTTATGATTATTAACATGCTGTATATAACAACTTTGTAGCTATGAGATTATTTTTCTTTCAGTAATTAAGTGTAAGTGTAATGACTGTTAAAAATAAAAATTTAATTGTTTGCTTTTCACCGGCTACAACTTTTATCTATAATATTAATAAGAATGTATTTTATCCCTTAATAAGTAAAGTTTTAGCTTAATAATAACAAAAAATTGGTTCCAATAATTTTATTTTTTTTGAACCTCCTAAATGAGACAGACAAAATATAGATTACATGTATCATGTTACATGTTACATGTAGTGTACCCTTACCATGAGTTTTTACGTATTGACAAATATGACTGTTTTGGTATTTGTTTACGTATTTGCCCATATAATTTCCAATCAGCGCCCCTAGCAGATTGTATCAGAACTATAGTGTCAGTAACGTAACATTAAATGTCTACATTCACAAAATGGCGCTTTATGTTTTGTCTCTCTTTTTTGCGAACATTTACATGGCAGACAGAAAGACTTGAGCACTTACTTATTGTTACGTTTACTCAGTCTACTGAAGCAAACGGAACAGAATAATGGATTAAGTAAACGTTATGTAAAATTGTGGAATGATTTGAAAAGTCATGGTGAGGGTACTGGTAGAACCCCTCTATATAGTATTGGTTAAAGTTGTCCATGGACAAGAGTGACTACAAACAGGTGGACTACATGATCGCTTGCTACTTCTATCTTATAAAAAAGCTTTATGCAATCATTAGACATATTCATTGATCTTCTTCTTAAATTTGATAGTAAATGAAAGCAATCAACGCTTAATGGCGATTATTGTAGATCAGTGGCCTCGCTCACCTATAAACGTGAAAGTATATTATTATAGTTATTATGAAATATTACAACAGCTAGTTTAAACGCTAAACGCAATTTAACCATAAAAACAGTTAAAACTGCTCTTATGCCGTTATTTATTATTTTACAACCACAGTCCAACTATTAACAATCTGGTTACTGCTAACTAGGTATTATATAGTTTATGACAATGTTATATAATTGCTATTTATGTGTAATATCCATGCTATAAAATATATTCTTGTATATTGTAATAATGGTGTTATTTTATGATTATTAACATGCTGTATATAACAACTTTGTAGCTATGAGATTATTTTTCTTCCTGTAAGTAAGTGTAAGTGTAATGACTGTTAAAAATAAAAATTAAATTGTCTGCTTTTCACCGGCTAAACATTTATCTATAATATTAATAAGAATGTATTTTATCCCATAATAAGTAAAGTTTTAGCTTAATGATAACAAAAATTTGGTTCCAATAATTTTATTTTTGTTGAACCTCCTAAATGAGACAGACAAAATATAGATTACATGTATCATGTTACATGTAGTGTACCCTTACCATGAGTTTTTACGTATTGACAAATATGACTGTTTTGGTATTTGTTTACGTATTTGCCCATATAATTTCCAATCAGCGCCCCTAGCAGATTGTATCAGAACTATAGTGTCAGTAACGTAACATTAAATGTCTACATTCACAAAATGGCGCTTTATGTTTTGTCTCTCTTTTTTGCGAACATTCACATGGCAGACAGAAAGACTTGAGCACTTACTTATTGTTACGTTTACTCTGTCTACTGAAGCAAACGGAACAGAATATTGGATTGAGTAAACGTAACGTAAAACTGTGGGATGTTTTGAAATCTCGTGATAAGGGGCAAAAACGTTAATTTCCTACTTTCAGATAAAATGTGATCACGTAAGGTGGGTACCACGTAATTTACTAACGAAAACTCTTAGAACGTCGCATAATTTTCCTGGATAAAATCTGCAAATGGAAATTCATATCACTAGTGAACAGGTACATAACACCAGTAGCCTGGCAGTAAATAAGAAACACAAAGTCAGAACTCAAAACAGATAGCCGTTACGAGCTGTCCGCACGCTAGGCTTTTGCATATGAAATACTTGCTTACAATGTAAACTAACTTGTTGAAATGGATGGACTCTTGCATACATACATAATATTTAGGAATTTATGATGAAAATATTTGCTATTACTTACGCCTGTTATTAATACACATTTTTTCTGAATTTTAACCAATAAAGATATAATTTTGGCTTATTCTAGTAAAAATGGCAAATGATATTTGTAGCTAAAACATTAGATAGATTGATTTTTACTAATGGGCGTTAGAGATACTGGGATATTTACTGCACTAAAATATCCCGCTCAATGGCCATCCATGATGCTACGCAGATGACTCCGGGGTTTTTCCAAAGAACGCAAACATAATTCTTTTAACGGATCCCCCTGTTGGTACAGGCCGAAGCTTTTGGATAAACTCCTGGGAAGAGTTCCAGGAGGCCACATAAACCGTCGTCGCCGGGTTCACTGACTGTATAGTTCGAGCTCCCATTCTTACCCTCAATCTCGCATGCCCCCTCTTAGTCGCCTGTTACAAACAGAGGATATCGTAGCTCTATTCTGGTCCCAGGCTACAGACGCACGTATTATTTGGAGATGACACCCGGACTAAGTAATGCAATATTATTATATTGGTGATATTTTCATTAGATATTTTCAACTAAGTAAACTGTAATTTATTATGGACAAAATGATAAAAGTACATAGCGTAGTATCATTTTCCCATAAGATAACAACTCATAAATTATTATTTTTAAACTACAGATTGAGAATGTTGAAAGAATTCGGAAGCCATATTAATTTAGTAGCTCTGTCTATTCATTTTATCTACATAATTAGTAGCATAAAGAAATATGTGTGACAGGAAATTTAAAAGGTCTTGGAATATTTTTGAGTATCTCCGTACAAGATATCGTTGAAAGCAATTAAATTATTAAGCTCGTTAAGATATAAATTGTCGGTAGCATCCACGAGACTTAAGTACGTATCTACTGAGCTAAAGTGATTTTTTATTGAATTAATGGAAGAAAGTACATTTTCTAAAAAATATATATAAGATGAACATTTAGGAGATTTTTAAGCGACCCATAAGGTTTACGATAGGTATATAACGATAACAACTGGGACCAATATTTTAACATACCCTACGAAGCACTAAAGGGTGCAAAATTATCCAGTAGCTGTAACCTATACAACACTGACCACGCCTGACGTTGCTAAAATTCGTGACACAAATAATCCATCCATCAGCCTTTAATAGTCCACTGCTGGACATAGGCCTCGCCTGATCTGCGCCACACCGACCGCTCTTGAGCTGTCAGAATCCAGCGATATCCGCCGTCCTCTTCAGGTCATCAGTGCACCGCGTCGGGGTCCTGTTCTCCTTTTGCAAAGACGCGATCTCCATTCAAGAAACACAATATCTATTAATTCGCTATGACCAGTTCCTTCTTGGCTCCTGTGCTTGTGTGTATGAAACGACAGGAATAGGATGTCAGTGACACGCATGCGGGCGTAAACACACGCGACAAGAAAAGCGCCGTAATTTGCCGTATTGCGTATCTCTTGCCGCGTATGTATGAAACGGTAAGATGTAAGTCTTGTGGCACGCGTGCGGGTAAACACGCGCGTCCCTAATATAAGGTAAAGCGCCCTTACGACATAAAAGGTATATAGAACCACTGGAACATATATGTTTCTTATTTTAACTTACAGCCTCTGCTTACTCACTTGATACTCACATACAATATCACATACACATAAATAAAAACACTACCATTGAAAATAGAGTGACTGAGTGACGCCAAGTTGCAGACGAAATCGAACCAAAGAGAATCCTACCAATATATTATATACAACCTATCTCCTAAGATGAAACATTTACAATATTAAGTAGGTATTCTATCATACAGTGAATTACGGGCATTAATGGTTATCAAGCATTAACCGTTTCGGAAGGAGGTCACGGGATTAAAAACGACCATAATTATTTCATGCGTTTACGTGTGATGTCTCACTTTAATGTGGGAACTGGCCGATTGAGCAGCTCTAATAGAAAAGTAAGGAACAACGGTCACTACGCTGCTAAAACGTCAATCCTAAAAAAATTCACCTGTTCTAATGGGGGACACTAGTTTATAAAAAGGATTTAGGTTCCATATAGGCTATAAGAAAATTTGTTTATATCATATCATTACCAATAATATTCAGAGAGCATAAAATAATAAAGGCTTGTGATTTGTTGGGATTTTAACAACATAAAAATTTAAATTTTAATGAAATTCGTTTAAAAGGCGTTAATTTGTTTGAATGTAAAATTCTTACCAATACTCATAAATAATTAATTTATTATTTTTTGTAATCATTATTAAAATTAAAAATCAATATAGATACTTGGCAAATACAAAAATGTCGAGTAAATCTATCATTTTGTTTTCCTGTACACAAGCACTCGTATATATCATTAGGTATGTTACTATAAGTATTTTACAATATCTTATTATAAAACATATATCGGAAACCATACTAACATATTGTGAAAACATTCACAAAATAGTATCGTAAAATATATTGTGATAATATTCACTAAGCAGTTTGCATCCACGCCAATGTGCGAGTAGCCTTACGTTCCCAAAACCGGCCCCACTAACGGCCTGACAATGATGTATTGTGGCTCGGAGTCAAAGGTTCGATTCTATTAACATTTTATAATTTGTTTATCCGACGAACGGAGAGGCTTGTTGGCAATGTTGGCGTGTTGGAGGGTTGGCGTATGTTGGTTCAAATATTTGGTTGAATAGAACTTGCTGTGGTTTTTACTTATTATAAGTATTTTGTAGAGGGTTTGTGGTCCACCCATTAGTGTACCACTGCTGGGCCCTGGTCTCCTGCATATTGAAAAGGATTATTATAAGGATTAAAATAACTAAAAGATCCCTTAAATAAATACTTCCCGAAGATCGAAGATCCCTTTATTTAAAATGATTGCCAAAATACTTAAGTATTGAATAAAAATACATATTTATTTAAGCAACAGTAATTTGTTAACTATTTAAATTAATCACTAAATCATAAGTCATCAATAATTAATCATAATCATAGATAATAAAAACAAAAAAAAATAAAAATCGTGATAGTGTTATGCGCCGTCTACAGAATCTCACAACACTATCCAAATATTGGTCCAAACGTTTGCTAAAGGCCCGTCCAATCACATCGAGAGCTCGAAACAATCAATTTGTCAAATCGCTTAGTCGAGATCATCCGTTTTATTTTTTACTCTCCAACGCCGCGCCACGTTTTGACAAGGAATTACACGAAGTGAAATTGTAATGTTAGACATTTAAATTCATATGGGATAGTGGTTCATGTGTTCATTAAAGATGTAATATTAATATAATGGATGAGTATATAAAATTATAGTACATATTTAGCCATCCATCAGACTTATGAAGTTCATTGCTCATTTTAGTGTAGTGGTACGAGTATGTCCCTTATAGGGCTTCCATTCTTGAGGTTGGGGTTCGAATCAGTTTTACTTTAATTTTTAAAATTTTGGCTCCAAAAGTTAATCTGCAAATCATGTGAGTGTCACAAATTAATAATAACTTTGCCTTAACGATAACATAAAATTCAGTCTGGACAGTTAAACGGTAAAGATTTTTGTACAGGTTTGGTATATTATGGAGTCTTATAAAGTCTCATACTTATATATGTTTCTTATTATTAATTAGCATATTCCTGGATAATGAAGGCAATCGACGGCTCAGTAATGCAAATCACAGAAGGCCAGGCTGCTGTGGATTTCTGTGGGCATACGCTGTCGGGACCGCGGACGCGTACTACTAGCGTACCCATGGTCCCGATAAAGGGAGTTCAGAGGAGGTATAGCCGGTAGGTGTCTGGCATCCTCTATGCTGCCTTCGCGGCTCAGAAGAATCCAGGCAGGGTTTGGAAATTTAAAAGTTATAAATATATATATGTATGTCGGAGGAAGAGTCAGAATTATTTAATATAGCTTTAGCTATACTGTTACTTTAGTATTTTAGTAATGTTATTGGTACTTGATCAATCGAAGGGTTAATTGCTTTAAATTATAATTAACAGGATTGTATAGCTTTTGTATTAGAATCAGAGCAGAGACTTTAAGAGGTCTCTAGTGGAGTCGAGGTATGTGGCGGCGCGGTGGGGAAACATGGATAAGAACTGATGTGAGTGATCGAGGTGGATCATTATTTCGTTGTGCTTTGGAGCGTGTAGTCACTACCTTGAACCTGCTGCTCAAATCCTTTATTTGTAAAGTAATAGTAGTAGTATAGTATAGTTATTTTGTAAATCCGAAGTTATAAACGTAAGAACAATAAATACTGTGATTACTGTATTTGTGCCTGCATCTACCCGATGACAACGCCCACAAATCCCATAGATTCTATCAATGATGTCGATGAAAGCCGTCCTTCTCCGACATGTATATAATCACTACATAGTATAAAACAAAGTCGCTTTCGCTGTCCCTATATCCCTGTGTATGCTTAAATCTTTAAAACTACGCAACGGATTTTGATGCAGTTTTTTTTTAATAGATAGAGTGATTCATAAGTAATAAATCTGTCATTAAGGTGTCGATGCCTTATCTTAACTTAAATTTCGTTTTTATCTTTATGATTTTATTGATTAATTATGTAATATTTTCTCATAGATGATAGGTTTATAAATAACAATCAATTCCAATAATAATGCATCTTTCATTTTAAATATGCCCAAAATAACAATTTTTATTCAGTTTTCTAATAAACTGTACGGTATTTTAAAAGTATGTTAATCTACATATTATTTAAGTACAAATTTATGCTTCAACGCCTGGTATCATTAATACTCGTAGTTACAATTTCATAACATATACATTGCAACTTTTTACGTCCTAGATTTTGCAGTAAAAATCAACACTTGTTTAGATTGGCAGTTACAAATAACATGTCACATTCAATTTGTCAATTATTAATTATACAAAATGTAATAAACAACCAAGAAAAATAATGAGAAATAGAAATGTAGAGATATGTATATCTAAAACGATATTTTTTGTAATTTCTTTTATACTTATTTTTGGTATGGAACACTAATCATTCCTGCTTCAGTTTTCTATTTATTTATTTAAATCATCAACGATTATTACATTCATATGTGGCATCTTAACTTAAGGACTATGAATCTTGTGAGCATACATCGCAACAAAAGTTATTAATAATAATAATATCCATTTGATCCCATGTAAGTGTAAGTTTTTATCATAAATATTTTAGACGGGGGCATGGACACACGTTCATGCCCCCGTCTAACTACATACCGGCAGTTCTATGTTTATATACCTTTACTTTATACCTTTACTTTTAGTTGTATTAAAGCTTTTTCAGGTATTATGAGAACACCACCTTAATAACTACATGTTTCTGCAATCATTAAAATCTAAACTAAAATTCGACAATGTTGCTTATGTTTATTAGTATAATTTATATAATACGACGCCCACATGCATACGTAAATGAGAACGAAACGTGGCCATACACTTGACACAAACAGATCACGCAAAGTACCTACACTAAGTTAAAAATGGAAGCATTTTTCGTTTTTTCAAAACGGCATTGAGTCATATAATAACATTCGTGCACGTGCGTTTCCCTAAAATATTTCGAATGGATCAAAGTTTTTTAGGACTTTATAATAGGTACTACTTTTCCTTTTTTTTAGGTCCCACTGCTGTACACGGGTCTTCTCTCATAATGAGAAGCATTGGGCCATAGTCCACCGCGCTGGCCAAGTGCGTATTGATAGACTTCACGTACCTTAGAGATTTTTTTTATAAATCTCTCAGGTATGCAGGTTTCCTCACGATGTTTTCCTTCACCGTTTAGCAAGTGATAATTAATTTCTAATACGGCAATAATGGGAACATAATAGTTACTACGAAAGGGTTAGTTACTGAAAATTTCAAACATTTAAGAATTGATATCTTCATTATGGACATACAGGCTATTTATACAAGCGAATGTATGAACCAATGTTAATTGGCCTCCAATATTTATTGTGGAATGAACACATCACCAGGATGGGACCAGGACATAACTCAGCTTCTGTTCATGTGATTCTCCATTTTGTATTGCGGTGTACGATAAGTGGAACAGAGGGAGGAGTGGAGCGGGTTAGGATTCTAATTGAATTTGAATGGAAACAAAAAATAGTATGATTTAGAAGTAGTAGAAGTGTTGTTTTTATTAAATGACTTAGTTCTCAGGCTGTAATGCAGCTATAATTGCTTTTAGGTAGGTTGCAATTGTCAAATTTGTCATGGGCAGAAAATGAAATATTTGTAATGAATATATCATCTATATATATAAAAGCGAAAAGATACTCACGTTCGAAACGTATTAATCAAGGTTTTGCCGAAACTACTGAAGCTACAATCATGAAATTTGGAATATAGCTTTAATTTATAATGTAGATGCGCACTAAGAACGGATTTTTTGATATTCCACCATTAAGGGGGTTAAATGGGGGTTGAAAGTTAATATGAAAGTCCGTCAGTTTTAAAGCAAACTGGATGAAAATTGGTATTTAGCTTTCTGATTTAAAGTTATAAAAATCGAATCTAAGGGTTTTTTCAAAATCAACCCTAAAGGTGGTTAAATAGGGGTTGACAGCTTATTTTAAATTTTGCCATTTTGAAAGCCAGCACTATGAAAGTTAGCCATTGCTTTACTGGTTAGATATAATAGAACTTTAGTTCTACCGTTTTTGGAAAATAAACCCCTATGTGCGTTAAATAAGGGTTGTAAGTTTGTATGGAATTCCCCCAGTTTTGATGTAAACTCTATGAAAATCGGTATTTGGGGTTTCGATAAAAAATAATAAAATACCTATTTCACCATTTTTGGAAAATCAACCCTTAAGTTTGTAAAATAAGGGTTGACAGTTTATTTTAGAATTTGCCAATTTGAAAGCCAGCACTACAAAAGTTAGTCATTGCCTTACTGATTAGATATAGTGGAACTTTAATTCTAGCGTTTTTGGGAAAATCAACCCTTATATGGGTTAAATAAGGGTTGTTAGTTTGTATGAAAGTCCCCCAGTTTTGATGTAAACTGTACGAAAATCGGTATTTGGGTTTTCGATAGAAAATAATTAAACACCTATTTCACCATTTTTGGAAAATCAACCCTTAAGTTGGTAAAATAAGGGTTGAAAGTTTATTTTAGAATTTGCCAATTTGAAAGCCAGCACTACGAAAGATAGTCGTTGCCTTACTGATTAGATATAGTGGAACTTTAATTCTAGCGTTTTTGGGAAAATCAACCCTTATATGGGTTAAATAAGGGTTGTTAGTTTGTATGAAAGTCCCCCAGTTTTGATGTAAACTGTACGAAAATCGGTATTTGGGTTTTCGATAGAAAATAATTAAACACCTATTTCATCATTTTTGGAAAATCAACCCTTAAGTTGGAAAAGTAAGGGTTGACAGCTTATTTTAAAAATTTCGGATTTGAAAGCCAGCACTATGAAAGTTAGCCATTGCCTCACTGGTAAGATATAGTGGAACTTTAATTCTATCGTTTTTGGAAAATCAACCCTTATTTGGGTTAAATACGGGTTGTAGGTTTGTATGAGAGTCCCCCAGATTTGATGTAAACTGTACGAAAATCGGTATTTGGGTTTTCGATAGAAAATAATTAAACACCTATTTCACCATTTTTGGAAAATCAACCCTTAAGTTGGAAAAATAAGGGTTGACAGCTTATTTTAAAAATTTCGGATTTGAAAGCCAGCACTTTGAAAGTTAGCCATTGCCTCACTGGTAAAATATAGTGGAACTTTAATTCTATCGTTTTTGGAAAATCAACCCTTATTTGGGTTAAATACGGGTTGTAGGTTTGTATGAGATTCCCCCAGATTTGATGTAAACTGTATAAAAATCGGTATTTGGGTTTTCGATAGAAAATAATTAATCACCTATTTCATTGTTTTTGGAAAATCATCCCTTAAGGTCGTTAAATGGGGGTTGGAATTTTATTTCAAACTCCGTTAATTTGGAAGCAAGGTCTATAAAAATTTGCATTTGGCTTTCCTGTTGGAAATAATAGAACTTTTTTAACACCATTTATGGAAAATCTACCCTTAAGAGGGTAAAATAGGGGTTGAAAGTTTGTTGGGAAGTCCGTAGATTTTGAAACAAAGTCTATGAAAATTAGTATTCAGCTTTCTGATTGTAAATAATAGAACACCTATTTTACCGTTTTTGGAAAATCAACCCTTAAGTTCGATTAATAGGGAATAGAACCTTATTTTAAAATCCGTTCATTTGGAAACAAGGATTGTAAAAACAGCATTTAGCGTTCTGGTTCGAAATAATAGAGCTTATTTAACACCGTTTATGAAAAATCTACCCTTAAGAAGGTAAAATAGGGGTGGAAACTTCGTTTAGAAGTCCGCATCTTTTTAAGCAAAGTCTATGAAAATTGTTATTTGGCTTTCTGATTGAAAATAATAGGACACCTATAAAACAGTTTTTGGAATATCTACCCTTAAGGTTATTTAATAGGGGATGAAATTTTATTTTAAAAACCGTTTATTTGGAAGCAAGGACTGTAAAAAATGTAATTGGTTGGGAATGGTAAAACTTTTTTAACACCATTTATGGCAAATCTACCCTTATGAGGGTATAATAAGGGTAGAATCTTCGTTTAGAAGTCCGCAGATTTTGAAGCAAAGTCTATGAAAATTGGTAAATTGCTTTCTGGTTGTAAATAATATATCACTATTTTTCCATTTTCACACACCAAATCTTGAGGTCGTTAAATAGGGGTTGGAACTTTATATATTTTATAATCCGTGAATTTGGAAGCAACCACTATGAAAAACTATCATTGGACTTAATGAAGCATCTGAGTCACTGTTTTTTTTAGATCAACCCTTAAGACGGCTATAAAAGGGTGTATGCATCATGCCTTTCTGTTTACACATCTGTTTCAGCATTTTTAGCAACTCAACAATCAACCCCATTAGGGTGCTATAAGTAAAGAAAGTTTCTTTAAAAACCGTTATTGAAGTTACTTCTTTTGGCGTGTCTGGAAAAAGAACAGAGTGCAGAGAAGTTTAGTGTAGGGCGAAATTCCACGGGCCGTAGTAACATATATTTTTAACATGGCAATGTATTGCGCGTGCTGAAGTCAGAACAGCGGTTTTTTAGGGTTCCGTACCTAAAGGATAAAAACGGAACCCTATTACTAAGACTTCGCTGTCTGTCCGTCTGTCCGTGTGTCACAGGGCTCTATCTCTGGAACCGTAAAAGATAGACATGTGATCTTTTTACAGAGGTTGCATAACGGTGGCTGCTATAACAACAAATACCAAAAATAAAAAAAAGTTGAAAACAAAAAGGGGACCCCATATAACAAACTGCTATTCGTTATTTTTCCAACCAACTTTTGAACCGTTAGAGGTAGACAGTTCAAATTTTCGCAATGTGTGTACTTTAATGGTTGCTGCAATATTAAATACTAGAAATTTAAAAAAATGAAAATTTTGGTTGTACTGAACCCTCCAGGTGCGGGTTTGACTTGAACTTCCTTCTGAGGTATTCGGAGCGCTATGACATGGGGCTCTTCAAAAAAGGTGCAAAAAGAGCTCTCCTTCAAAGCCAGCGATGCATTGGCGACTCCTCTGGTGTTGCAAATGTCCATAGGCGACGTTGACTACTTTCCATCAGGTAGCACGTCTGCTTTATCGTCAGGTTCAAATATAAAAAAAAAAAAAAAAAAACTTGGCCAATTATTAGTAACGCACAGACCCGCGGGCCACAAGGGAAAGTCGCGGGCACCTGTGGGTGCCCGCGGGTGCTGTGGGTGGGTGTGGGACACCTGTGGGTGTCGGGTTGCCGACCGCTGGTGTTGAATATTAGCTTCCAGAAATTTGCTGATAAAGTATTTATTGATGCATATGTACATAGGATGTTTTTGAAATTCTACTAAGGAGGTAAAGTTAGTGTTATATGTATGTACCTATACGGGAATCTTTTAAGTTCGAACTTAGAAACGTGAAATTTGAGATAACGTCTATTTAGACCAATTCACGACCACGTGGACGGCTGCAAATTTTTTATATGATAATGCGTAAGTTTATTCAAATTGGCCTACATTTTGGTATACTGATTAGATACGTCGCAACTACTTTGGACACACTATGTGCCAACATTTTGTCCTGCCGTGGGGTATGGTTGTGGTTATGCGTGGATTAGTGATGTTGATGTAATAGATACATAGATCTTGGATTAAAATTTTGAGCTAGAACAGGGCTACAGTATCCCCTGCCTGCCGTACGAGACTAAAGGGGGACTTCTGGAGTTGCGGGTGGTAAGAATGAGAGCTCTAATCGCCCAGCCAGAGACCCTGGAAAGAACCACTGTATGTAAGGCCCCTTAGATGGACCGTTCCTATGGAATAGTGTAAATAATAAATATTGTATCCTACATTTTAAATAAAGTTTCATTACAGTCCACTAATTAGAGTTTTAGTGTATGTTTCTGAAGAAACCTTAACCAATTTAGGTACACAGTGACGAAAAAAAAAGCTTTTATTAATTAAATATTAATGCCACTTTATCGTTAAAATTGTTAAAGGTACAAACAAATTTACGATTACAGTTATTTGTATGTCATATCATATTTTTTTACGCGGGCGAAGCCGCGGGTTCTGCTAGTACAAATTATATGGATTGCGCACTGGTAAAATGTGATAACATATAATATTATTATACGACTTTAGCTATTATAAAATCTAAATAAAATTCATTATAAGTACATATTTTTATTTTAAATATGTAAGCACTTAGTTGTTTTAAATATAAGCACGTAGAGAAAAAGTGGGCAGCCATAAAAAAGTTTTGATTTATTCCTTTCAAAATAATAAATCACGTCTTTTAGGTTTCACTCCTCTAATGACACTCATAGGTACAAAAAAACACTTGAATTTTTGATATTATTTTCTTAGATTATTTTAGTAGAAACACCGCTCCACACCTTTCCAAAGCCAGGAGATAGCAATTTAACGAAGCAGCATCAGGGAACGTCTTCATTTATTCAATAAGAAACAAGAACAAAACGGAACAAAACGGATTACAATATCAATTTAGGAAAGTGAACCGAGTGATTTATTGTTGCGTATCATGTAAATATTGCTGCCGTGTAGCTGGGAACGTGTGTGCTGGGTTCGATCTGTTAAGGATGTTTGTTTTATGTCAATTGTCAATAATTTAACCATAATTGATTTATGAAGTTTAAAAAATATGCGGGAAAAATATGGAACAACACGTATTGTTATAAAGCTTACAAAATAAAAAGAAAAATTCTGTAATAAAGGTTATATTCATCATCTGTCAGGTAAATTCATAGTGGTCACAAAGACATCAATGAATGCATAAGTAGAATAAAGAAATCAAGAAATCAAGAATTCTAAAGAAAAGAAGAATGCAGATTAGATAATTCATAGTTTCATAGATATATACTATTAAAGCGAAACGACTGGGCAGGGTATCTCTCAACACACATTCATACAATATATTTCGATTAAATTTTTAGACGTACCCGTACTTACGTGCGATCTCAGAAAGAACTTCGATCGTGTCTAGGTTTAATAAGAGATGAAAGTTAGTTTTATAAAATGGATGTAACATCTATTTCATTTTTTAAAAATGGATATAAAAAGAATAACATTATACGGTTTAAAATAATAATTCTCACTCAAGAATTAGAATTTCGAACGTAAAGAAATTTAACATAAAGAATTCAAGCCGCGTGCGTTTTGTTCTCGCTAATTACTTTGTCTTGAAATGGTCGTTGTTATGCAGTAGATATTAATCATATATGAATTGGTATTAATAGCAGTATTGTTGCTCCCTTATAGGACTGTGGGAAGACCCTTATAAGGACAACTATGATTGTATTAAGAACACAATCAGACCTTAAAAGTTTTCATTTTAATTTATCTAGATTGCATTTTCTGTATACGATAATAATAAATACTGTATATTCGAAATATTGTAAGAAAATATGGATAATCGTTTAGGGGAAATAAGACAATAGATTATTTTTATACAAGTATTAGTACTAATGATTCCGGGGTTGATTCCCAGCTAATCAGACATATAAATAATTAATCCCTTTTTTATAATGCTAAAGTAGCAGCCGATTTAGATTTGTGGCTACAACTGCCCATGTACATGTTCAATAAGCCCCTTATGACTAGATTTCTATCTGAGACATTTCTATTTACTATTTCTCTTTATGCCTCGGGAAAGTATCTCTCTTACCACGCCCTTCAAAGAGGAACACAACAGCGCTTAATACCGCCGGTAATAGACAGGAATATGTGTGGCCAAATGCCTCCGGAATTGATCCACAAAGTGTTCTACCATCAACAAAAAGATACTACTCTGAGTACAGATTAAAAAAAGTCATAAATTCTCCACCTCCAATATGGCAATTCATTTGCACCTGACCACATCCTATTTTAACGTAAAATTACCGTTATTTTTAAATTACCGTGAAGATATCTAGCATCTAGTCAAAGTTTAATGTGTCTACATTTTATTTAACCGGAAAAACCAAATATATTCTTACAACTTTTCAAATGAGTCACCGGTTCGCAGGTGCATCAGAAATATTTTTATATTTCTCGTATCTTGAAATGAATGGACTGCAGTTACGTAACTGTGGTACAAGTTATAGACTTCCGACGAATAAGTATTTCTGAGATTTTCCGAGAATATAAAATTTATAATATGTTCTAATAAATATGATATATTTATTATTATGGACGTCCAGTCAATATTGGATAAACCTAGATAATAACGGGAGGATTATTACAATGGAGATACACTCCGTAACATTCGGGTCATGTTTAAAAAATAATAATTGTTTCTAAAAATCTATAAGAGTTGGAAACATGCAAAGACATAATACGAGTAGAGTTGGAAAATATCTGAACTATGAAATGAGCAACAAAACGCGCATTGTAATAAGAGGCAACAATAATAAAACTAGGCTATGGCTTAATCATAGTCAATCAAGGACATTTGTAACTTACAATAAACATACCCCAATACGACAACACTAATCCTCTTTTCTTCATTGTATGAATACATAAACAAGCAAATCAAAAACAGCTACACAAATTGATAATCTAGTCTAAACTGGATGTTCAACCTCGGATGCTGCAGCTCCATAGAAACTCCGCTATCGCTTATACCTTACACTATTACCGGGACGGCTAACAACTACTCTGTCATCACATAGATCAGCTTGTCGGTATGCGGGTCGTTGCACTGTCGCGTTTGGCAATACGCGACATTTCGCTTTAACGGTAGGTGGTTCGTATTTACGCATTTTAATTGGTGAAGACCTAGAATCTAGATTGTGGCTTTATTACAAAACTGTTAGATTGTTTATGCGCTATCCGGAGTAATGCGTCTATTGTCGGATGCGGTATCGGATGTCGGATGCATCATAGACGCAGATGACAATTTATTTACATTAAAGATTAATTTGTTTTATGACTAAACATAGAAGTAAACATCGCCCTAGGATATAACCCAACTCTAAGCAATATGTGATAGGCTCTAAAAGTCTATGTGTCAGCCACAGATGTGTTGTTTCCCCTTTGGATTAAGTTGGAATGGATGTTTTTTCCTACCACACCTTTAATGCATAACACAGCGCTTAATACTCCTGTTATTAGGCAGAAATTGTAGTAGAAGTGATGTTAGTTCCAAAGTTGAACTACCATCTCCGAAACCAACTTTAATGCAAAGATCGTGTTCATACCCTTTTTCGCAAAATTAACAAAATCGGAACGTTAATCGGACTGTGAAATGTTCTATCATCATACAGTGCGTAGTGCAATACCGTTATCGCTCGGATAGTGTGTAGTCTCCCAATCATACCTATCCATGCGACAATTTTAGTTCCCTTAAATGGTGTAATAAATGCTCGGATGTCGTGCTGCTTTGATTTTTAGTTAACGATGCGAATATGTTATTTTTAATGGCTCCCAGTTTACCAGTTGTATGGAAATAGTTTGAATGTTGTCTAACCAATTTACAAACAAACGAGCTAACAGATTTATATATAGCGTTAGTTGATTTACAATGGAACGGATGTAGAAGGTGGTAGAACTAGGAGTTTCAACGTTGCCGCATCATAACCTATTTTTCCAGTCTCTTATAATAAGTGTTTTACTTAGTTGTAAAAAGCTGAACGTTATACTGTTATATTTTTTAATAAAGTAAATATGAATGAAGTGTGATTTTATTCTTTTACATAAATCTAAAATCTTAACTTACTACTTATTATATTTACAAATATCGTAGGTATGTACGTCTGTATCAAAATAGATGGAGATTCTCTTCTGTTTTTCACTTTATTTATTTATTCATATTATTTATTAACAGCAGTGATAGCCTAGTGGTTAAGAAACGCGGCCTCTCGATCGAGGGGACCGATGTTCAAATCCCAGGCACGCACCTCTGATTTTCAAATTTATGTGCGTATTAGAAATTAATTATCACTTGCTTAAACGGTGAAGGAAAACATCGTGAGGAAACCTGCATACCTGAGAGATTTATAAAAAATCTTAAAGGTATGTGAAGTCTACCAATACGCACTTGGCCAGCGCGGTGGACTATGGCCTAATCCTTCGCATTCTGAGAGGAGACCCGTGCCCAGAAGTGGGACAGTAATGGGTTGATGATGATGATGATGATTATTTTTTTCTCGATCTGTGTAGGTAGGCAGTAGTGTCGCCCATTCATATGTTTGCCTCGGCGGGAATTGAACCCGGGGACCTATGTCTCTCAAACTTTTATAATTACCGCTCCAACGAAACTAACAATTTTATTCTGTAAACGCATACTTGAAAGTAGATAAAAAATAAAAATATTTAATTTTTAAAAGCCTCTTCACAATATCGCGGGCTACTCACGAATCCAATCAGCGCACGACACAGATAAATAAAGGTAACGTTAAATAACAAATAAAAAAGAAAGTTGCAAGGGGCAAATGGGAATTTGCATTTTGGGCTACCGGTGAGAGCGGTGTCAAATGTATGATCCATTTTTCTTCAAATAAGAGCACTTTTTATACAAGTGTTTTATTTTAAGGTACAATATGCGATCTATATGTTTGTTTTTATTTTATATTGCTTGTTGTGATTCGATAAAAAATTTTGAAAGCAACAGATCCTGTTTGAAGGACCAAAATTTTATTATTTACAGCAAATGTGTTAACAAAACACTAACCGTTTTATACATGGGCCATACCCAAACAAAGATTTGTGAAAACACTTCTAATCTAGGTCTGGCCTAGATTAGAAGTTTAAATCCATCATTTAGAGTTGGCTTGTTAGGGGATCGAACCTGGAACCCAGCACGTTAGGCTGAATGCCGTCAATTAATCAATAATATTAATCTATGTAAATTTGAAACAAAATGACAATAAATGTATACCAACAAAAAGCGCTTGCATTTTCGTAAGACAAAAGAGCATTTCAGTCAGTAAGTCAGATACTAATGGAGAAGCTGCAATCGAGCGGACAGATCTCCGCTCGAAGCAATTAAAGCGTACGGAATGCTTTGGAGCCGCCGGACCATCAACTTAATCGCTACGATTTAACACTTTCCTACGGTTTTGTATTTACGGTTGTGCCTATGTTTTATTAAACAAATTTATTACAAGGTAAATTGTCGTATTATTTGCCAAAAATGTTTTTACACATGTTCCATATTTTCTCATTGGGCTATCGATGAGAGCGATGCCAATTGATGTACTCGTAACATCAAGTTTCTTATATTGTATTTTTGTTTCTTTTTTATTTTAACGATAAGAATAAAAATGTGCAATATATGATATCCAGCTCTGAAGACTAAATGTTGCACCTATGTCATCTGGCTTGAAGGACCAAAATATAATAATCAAGAAAGGAATAAATATAAAACCAATTTAGCGGCAATGTTAAAGCAAATCAAGGAAATAAGTAGAAAATTCTCGCAATTTCGTAAGACAAAAGAGCATTTCAATTAGTAAGTCAGATACAAATGGAGAAGCTGCAATCGAGCGGACAGATCTCCGCTCGAAGCAATTAAAGCGTACGGAATGCTTTGGAGCCGCCGGACCATCAACTTAATCGCTACGATTTAACACTTTTCTATAAGATATCTTCACGGTTGTGTGTCTATGGTTACTCTCTTATGATTCAAAACATGACCGTGTATAGTACCGTGTACGATTTTAACCGTGGTATAATCCTTTGTACTGCAAGAGCTCCATCGCCACATCTATCTTGCTTTTTAATGTTATTAGGCGCTGGCATCTTCCAATCCAAATGATATGACACTAAGGAAACTCTAGGAGACATTTCAACTTAGCAATTCTAAGAAAATCCTTTTTGTTTTTTGAAAGCACCTTTGCCCAGCAGTAAGACAATAATGGGTTAACGGTAAACCCATCTGAGGTCAACTACAGATAGAGTCGGTATTATTTTCGACTATTAAGTTAGTAAAAAAAATACTGAATCTATCGTGGTTTAGTTAAGACCAAACCAAACCACGTGAACAATCCTGCAGTACCTATATCTTAGGACTAACATTGTCCTTATAATCATTAAAGATAATTCGGTTATATTATTAAAATATTGAAACGAGGCGATCCAGAAAAAAAGACAAGGGAACAATTTAGGTACTCAAATAATTTCTCAGAAATTATGCAAATTGGCAAGAATGTTTTTAAAAGCGGCAGCCCTTTGTTATCTGTATCAACATTTTGGGCACTTTACGAGCCAACTAACACGAATGTCGCCACATTGTCGCTGAGGAAAACAAAAGTGCAAACTGCAAATTTAAAAAAAAAATGTAATATAGAAGTATCAAACAACCAAGCAGGCTATATGATGATAAGTGACCATGGTTGATCCATTGGCGGGTACGGGTATGCTTTCAGAGTGAGAGGAGCTTAGACTATAGTCCACCACGCTGGCTAAGTATGGGTTGGTAAACTTATATACTTCTAAGAACTTTAAAAAAAAATCTCGGATGTGATCTCGAATGAAGGAAATCTAATTTATTTAGTATAATAGAGTATAATATAGTATAGTAGAGTAATAGTAATAGCAAAAAAGTATCCCAAGGTCCTAATCCTCATCGATATAAATTTCTTTACGATTTGTAAAGGTGCAAGCACACTTATACGATATCGATAACAAATAATGACTTTCCAATGTGGTATTGTATTAATATGATACCACATTGGAAACAGAGGAAATTCATAGATGTAATTCTTACTTTAAGTCTTACGACAGTTATTATCAACTAGTATGATTACTGGTATAAGTATTGGTATAATTTACTAATATACCTACTATCAATGAAAGTTAGTTATAGCGGCCATAGAAATATACACTTTGTAAAAAATCCATCCAAATTGTACAAGTTTATATATATATATATATATATATATATATATATATATATATAAATCGGATTTGGCCCTGAAGGCCCGTTTGAAAAATTCACCCTGTATACATACAGCGGTTTAATACAGAACCTCGTTTGTTTTAATTTGGTTAAAAATATCAAGTATTTATCTATTAGACTTCAATAGAAAGAGCCCTATGACAGGCGAGCAGACACCAAAGGCTTAGCAATAAATCACGTTTTTATCCTTTGAGTACGGAACTCTAAAACAAATTTCACTTATGGTGTGGCAGCACCTTAATAGAACATTACATCCTGCTTATACTAACATTTAATTTCATTGAGCAACTACGTTTCGCTGGCATAATCGATCGATCTGCAATTATTTATTAGCGTTCACTATAAATTATTTATTTCCACATGTTTCTAATATATGTAGGTTAATCCGTTATTTAATTTTATCGAATCAATCACGCATAGTCTGTGGTATGTGTTTAAATTAATAGTTTAAAAATATATTTGTTAAGTCTTAGTTTAGATGGACTTATAAATTGTTATTGCCAATCATTGTATTTAATAATACTATAAATGTTTTAGCAGTTTATATAAGTTTGCCTCAAACTAAAAATAAATGTAGCGTAAATGTTTGAGTAACCGCATATTATTACAATAATATTGTTATAATTTTAAAAAAATGTTGGTATATAGCTTACAGCGCACTTAGACATGTTTTACTATATATATTATTTATTACATCTGACTTATATTTGTGAATAAAAGTATAATATAATATGAGCTCTATCCCATAATTCATAGATCTAATCATCAGACCATACCTATGTCAAGGTATGAAAGTACGGTAATGAAATACCTTTTTAAATGAAATAAAAAAAACGAAGAAAAGAAATACTAGAGTTTTTCAAGATTATATGAAATTAGGTTTTCCCGATTTTCCAGGAAAACAGTCAAAAATTTCTAATGTATTATATATTTGTATGTGTATATTCTTAAATATGCTTTCAAATAACCAAACGCCCATGCAAATTGGATCAGTAGTTTTTGAGAAAATTGCGGACATACAAATATACTTAATACATAATGGTCGAATTTGCACCTCCTTATGTGAAGTCATAGATATAAAGATTACTTTCATAAAGTCATATAAAGATAGTCATATAAGTCATATAAAGATTACTCACTCCTAACAAGAAAATGTACCCAGTTTGAGAATTGAAATAGTTGTGTAAAAACGTTATGCCACGTCTCCGTGCTAAAATGTCCCTAAAATATTTGAAATATTTGTTTATTTTTTATGTAAATTGTAGATTGTAATTATAAATTACGAAGTATTAGTTATTTATTCGTAAATTTTCTCTAAAATGTTTTTATTTGTCAAGAATTCAAAAAAAGAACTTACTATAATAAGCCGTTTGTGGCTTCATTCAATTTCAAGGCGGCGAAGTATCTTTACTAATCTATGTTTGAAATAGGTAAAAAATAGTGTAATAAGTACAACCTGCAAGCAAAGCCGCCGGAACAGCTAGTTCACAACATTTAATTGGCGTGTGATATTAACCAAAATCAAAATCTTTTCCTAACCGTTCACGCTTTTCCCAAACTAATAAATAACTGTGTAAGTATCTTATATTTTATAATTACCTAAAATGGTAGCGGCCACGGTCAATCAGATACCTCCATTAAACCTTAATGGCTTGTAATACAAAAACTGAATTAGTGATGTAATTTTTCTAATATTATTATAGGTTATGAATCAAAATTAAGTGCATGTTATCGTCTAGCTGGGTAGTAGAATAGAAGTTTCAAAACAAAATAATTAAGAAATGACGTTGTTCAAAGTTTCAAAAGCAATTCTTCTTCACAGCTGCCGATTTTCTGGTGTCTTATCTGGTATTGCAGATGTCCATCCCATCTGCTTTATCTATACGTTTTTTTAAAAGTGTCTCATCATCAACCTATGTCTGTCACATTGCTAATCATGTCACTTCACAAAACTTTAATAATCTTTTTTTTTTTAGACCTTTGTGAATAAGTTTGAATCTGTCTAGAATAGCTCAATATAGAGGTTTAACAATTAATGTTGCAATTAGTTAATGTTAATATTAAAAAGAAAATATAAGCATAATCTGTGTATATCTGAGCGTTTGATTTTGGCTTCGTGTCTCTTACACGAATGAACTGATTTTGATTATTTTTTTGTTTGAAAGGAACTTTGATGTATATAATTTGTCGCTATGATTAAATAACATAAGCTAATTATCTGTTTTTTATCATCGATTTTTTTCATTTGAGACAGTTATTTATTTTTCTTCTTAAAGAGTTCAAATTCGTCTTGTATCTCGTAAATTAGGCACAGTCAAAGAATTACCGGACAGTGCATACAGTCCACGTAACCCAGTGTGTACATCACGTTATGACAAAGGATACGATGGAAGGAAGGAACTGCGCAGTGGGAACGGGTGTGGGCAATAGAGACAATAGCCCAATTGCTCCGCTCACGGCCCCCTATTGTTGACGCACGGGACTCTACTAGGACTAGTTGGTTTTGATACTTGATAAACAATGCTGATATATTTGTCATCTATAAGAATAATATATTTGGTAAAAAAAAAGTAATACGTATTAATTTTTAAGTAATTGTTATTTGAAAAAAGTGTTTCAAATGGTATCATATCGTAAATCAACACAGCCCATTACTGTTTCGAAGATGAACTTAAATCTCCGCCAAGAGTAGAAAGGTTAACTATAACAAACATCGGTCGCTGTGGTCACCTAAGTATGTAAGGTAAAATGTAATGTATATTTTTGAATTCCTACTTTTTACCATACGATAAATATTTTGATTATATTTTTAACTATTGAAGTATTACACTTACAAATGACAAGTGATTGCTAATTATAATATTTATAAGCATTGTTGCTTCTGTTCATGTTGTGTTTACCTTTTATATTTCGTTAATTATTGAGAAAATATAGCTATTTGTTTTCATACTAAGTAATATACATAACATACAGTTTACAAGTCTACAATGTTGCTCACATACATATAGACTTTACCGACTAACTTAAGTTATCAATGACTCCACTAACATTAACGCCGACCTTCAGTACCTTAAATATTCCTCAGTTCAAGAGTTCAAATTACAATAACAACACTATCGATCACTTAGACTTGTGGAAACAAGACAAAGTAGCGTTGCAAATCCTCTTAATGCTAAGAGAAACCACGCACTTCCTAATTGCCGTGATAAATTTGTCCATGCAATAGCATTCCATTAGACCATAGCGCACTGAATAAAACTTATACGGATAATATCTATACTGAGCAGTTTTGTTTTACTTTAAACGGGACGGTCTTTTGTAGAAGCCTTTGTGGTTCGACTACGTGGACATCACCGACTCACCTGAAGAAATTTCCTCACCTCGTGAAGAAATTTCACATAATAATAGTAGTGTTAAGCGCTACTGTATTACGATTTGAAGGATGTAGTAAGGGAGACATACTTTTCTAAGGCAGTCCAGTTTAGTCCTCAGTTAGGGGTCTAATCTTATCTGGGGTTGATTGCCATTTATCATTAGCTAGCCTGCATACTCGTTTGGTACTTTCGTAGAAAAACTACAAATTATTTGATTACCGTGGTCTGTGAGCTGCACAAGAAAAAAAACAAAAGTCTTGTTCAAACCGGGACGTATGGTTACATTAGTAATACCACATCTAGGCGTGTGAACAGACCGCTCCCGCTTATGCAACAGATCTAGCTAGATAATAACTACATACGGTAATAAACATGCATGTCAACCGACTGAAATGACACAGCTTTCTACAAGGAAATTTCTCGAGTCTTATTGAAAATACCGGAACGCTCCACGATCCATCATGCCGGTAAGTGGACGTCATTCTGACGTTTTCGTTGCATACTTGTAATGTAACATGTGATGCTGTGAATTGCGTTTATCATGCTGATATGCTCTCATCTTTATGTTGCCAATAGTGTGACGTTGTATTGAATGTTGTTTTGTAGAAATGACACGTTGAGTCAATTCAATATACAGAACGTTTTGTATGTTTAGTGATTTTTTTTTTAATAAGACACACAGAGTTTTTAATTTTACTGTTAATTAACGTGTTTATTGGTTACTGTTTTTAATTCCAAAGTTTGCCGTTGTATTACTATCTACCTACCTACCTACTAGAAATTAAAAATAAAATAATCGTTACCATAAATAATCGATCAAACGATCGATCAATCGAAACGAACAATCGATTTATATAACAGAATATAAAAACTTTGATGGACACGTATATTCTCAGGCATTTTATAATGTCTTCTATCTAGAGTGACAGTTCCTTAAAATGGCTCAACCATATCTAACTGAATAAATATAAATTATGGCATCAATGATACTAAAAATATAGCTAAACGCTATAAATCTTTCTTTAAATAAATGTATTTATCGGTTTTTGATATGACAAATTAACATTTTTAAATATATCTATTTATATCAAATGATCAAAACTTCTCAGTCGCGGTGTACCAACAATCGTGACACTCGCACTGCCCTCGTCAGCGGTGTCGACGCGGATCTATTATGATCTCGTTTGTTCTGCGACACTCGATTAGCGGATTGAATGAAAACATTGTTCAACTACTATGAATAGTAATATTTAGCTTACAATACTCTAGTATCTAGTTTAGATGTATAGATATAACGACTACGGTATACGTGTAAGGAATAAGTGTATTTATAGTAGGTACCCCATCTCAAGGTGGTAGAACCATGTGTGGTTCAACTCCGGCGGCACCACAGCCATACCTATTTCTTTCTAATTACAGCAGTAGTAAATACTGCTATATTCTGGTTTGAAGGGTGCGGTAAGGAAGCTATTCTTTTCCGAGGCATTCCAGCTCCTCAGGGGTAGCGGCATATCTATGGCCGACCTCAGGTAGGAATATCTAATCCTATCTGGGGTTGATTAGAGATGTATATGGGCGGGCCATAGACACTTACCATCAAGTGGACTGCATGCTCGTCCGCTACTCCTATGCTATAAAAAACGTATTATTCAGAATGGTAAACTGTACCTATCTGGTCTGAACTCTTCTCATCCTCCTCTCATCAATTTATGAAAAGACTCGTGCTTAGCAGATTTATCGATAGTTCACTCATACAGGTCGACAAAGTTACACAACATATTTTGCCTTATATATTATTAAAACCATATTAAAATCAAGTAAACGCACATGCAACTGCGTTTATTTCGTTACACAACGCGCAGAACGGGTCTTCTTAAGCGTCAATTAAAATCACAGGATATAGAGCGGTTATCTCTCGTCATTACAATCCGGGATTACGTTTAGATCCAGTTCTTGGCTCCACGTTTCGATTACGTTTCTTCGTATCTTGTTGTTGCTACGTTTATTAAGCGATTTTGTTAAATTGCTTTTATGTGTAAAGCTTTCTCTTATATATTTTTATATACAATGCACGAGTAGCAAATGAACATACATTGCACATTATAAGCGGCAACTGCTGCCACTGCCACATTCTTAGATAAGGTTGGATTCCTTTCTGAAACGGTTCAGGTCGAACTGAAACAGTATCGATCAAATGTATTGATACTACTGAAGACGAAGTTGGAATGCTTCGTATAATTCTGTGCCTTAAATCCGAACTAAGTAGCGTTTAACATGTACCTAACATATTAAGCGATATATATTAGATGCTTTATAACAACAGGTAATGTGAGGCAGATTAAATTTTTCAAAGTAAATGTTAGATAACTTACTTGTGTATTAATATCTTAAGATATTAACTCATATAACAAACCCGAAGACTATTTTAAAATTGTAAACCTACAAAACCAAAACACCTAAACAATTAGTTTCTACAACTAAACTATTCTAAAATAGACCACAGCATCTGCGTACTAAAGAAACACCCAATTAAGGGTGGCAAGGAGCAAATTTTTCACCTCGGTCCAACCCTATTTGGTCACGCGTTCGTCAAAGCACTCTTTAGCCGCACTCATACAAACGCCGATCAAGTGCGGATTCTACACTCGCCGTCACTGTATAAGGCGCCGCGGCTTAAATTAGCAGCAGCAATTGTGCTATACAACCCTGCTGACTACTGTACTTGTTCCACTCTTGGCGAATTGGTTACAAACTATTTAAAAATCATCGTTTATAGGTCATAATATGTCGCTATCAAAAATATACCCTTAACATTAGATTGTTTACTTATCTATTTTTTCTGTAACGTAAACACATAAATGTTAGTTTCAGTTGTTTAAATTGAATCTTTATGCACAATTTCTAATAACAACATATTCGTAAGGTAATAATACTTAATTAGGGGTGGTAAAAAGCATTTTTTTCACCTCGGTCCAACCCTATTTGGTCACGCTTTCGTCAAAGCACTCTGTAGCCGCACTCATACAAACGCCGATCAAGTGCGATTTCTACACTCGCCGTCACTGTATAAGGCGCCGCGGCTTAAATTAGCAGCAGCAATTGTGCTATACAACCCTGGTGACTGCTGCTTTAGTTCCACTATCGGCGAGTAGCTTATAGGCCAATTTAAAGTCATCGTACATCGGTGAATGTTTACAGAGAACTATGCATGTACTAGTAGTGCAGAAAAACATTTTCTAGGCATCAATTACATGGTATAGAAAATCTACAGCTTCTTGAATGGGGAGACTGTTATGGACTGCGCTTTTACATTTTTATGGAAATAATTTAGATAATTTTAAAGACATTAACTGATTTATGCTCCATAAATTTTACTTTTTCGTAATGATTTCCAGTTAACCGAAATCCTAGAATTCCGGAAATAAAAATGTTTTTTAAACATCGTACAGGCACTAAAGCTTTTAATCTGTTCATTCATGGTTATTTCAAGCTTATGTATCAATATTTTATGAAATAAATTACACAAGTTTATGAAAGTAGCAAAAAGCCTAGTGAATACCTAATAAATTAATTAACTAATGATAATGATAATAAATAAAGCTTAAAAACACATATAATTTATTTTACCACCATACTTTATTTTACCATTAAAAACTGTCGATGCGGTTGTCGTGCAACGCATTTAATACAACAAGCGCTTCACGCTCTGTTCCACAGCGATTGTCAATCCAATCGATTTATCAGGTTGTTACCGCGTGTTTGTTCGTTTAAATAGTTTGCACTGGAGGTGTGAGGGCCTATGACACGTCATACGTTACGTTTAATAGATTGTTCGGCCGTGTGAGTGAATGATCACCTATTAATAGTTAAATATTGGGCGTTAAAGCGCTTCTTTTGCTGAGTTATCAACGGGGTATTCGCAAACGATTTTGTTTGCTCCGAAGTGACTTTGTTAGGGAGATGGCTCTGTTCATAGAATCCAATCGGGATTCTTGCTTATGTTTATAGTAAGCGCTTTAGTGTTAAATTTACAAGTTTTGATATACTTTGTTAATTACATAATGGATACTGAATATTGCTTTAAATTCTACGTATCAAAAATATTTATTAGCGCTAGTTAAAACTAATAGTGTTAATAAGGGTAAAGGAATTCAAATTTTAATTACTTTTGAATTTTATTAACAGAATTTAGAACATTAGTAATTTGTGCAGTGTGCAACGCTTAGACATTTATTAATAATCATAAAATAAGAATAAGTGGTGGTGGTGGTGGAACATACATAAATATCGCAGTAACTCTTAATTATTTATCGCGTTAGATCAAAAACTGCATTTATCGAGTACCTGGCCACAAGTTGTCGCAATTAATAATTAAAATAACGAAAAATAATTGTAATTACGATAATTATTATGACGGCATTAGAGAGGTATGGAGTTTCACTCGAGTAGAAAGCAAGATAATATTGCTAAAGTAATTGCTGACGTGTATGAACGATATATCCTTTTAAATGCTTGTTAGATCGACCGATAGAGGGTGTGGCGTTGCCGGAGAAAATTGTACCACTAGGCAGTATATTTTCCTTAAACACACGTATTTAAATTTACTAATAGCTTATATACAATTTATTGCTCTAGGACAGGTGTGAGAATAATTATTTGTGAAATGTTATGATTATATTTAAATAGATCCGTCGTTTCAAAATGTTTCGAATATTAGTAAAAGTACTAATCAATGGAGAATACACGTTAAATATTAACGCTTTTTTTATATTTCTAGCATATGGTGTAATTCCGGGCGATATGGACACACACAAAGACACATAGGAATAAACAAACACCCAGACCCAGAACAGAAGTTTAAAATCACGATTTAGATGTCTGACTAGCCGGGGATCAAACCCGGAACCATTTACATGTGAGATTGGTCACACCGCTCCACTACTTGGTAATAGGTATATACCCTCGATTTGATGTCATGTTATCATTTATTATATCATTAGCATTGTTATAGTGTTGTTAATATTAATTGCACCATCGTAATGTTCGCACTCTAAGCAACGTTAGATAGCCACAGTTGACGTTACCTATAGCGCGAAAACTCTAAAGATAGCGCTATGAAGAACATTATAAAATAGTACACATAGTTATTTGTACTTAAGAGTAAGGAATAAATAAGTTCTACCGCCCATGAACACCTTCAAACCTAAATAAGACGGAAGTATTAACCTTAATTATAATTACAAGCGAGGCAAATGCCTTTACAAGTAGCGCCTTAATAAACGGCAATTTTTACATATAAAACTACTTGGTAAATTACTTTGTAATTTATTGACCCCAATACGTGTATCTTTTTAATTTAGCTAGCCAATAGAATGCGTTTTATTATTTATTGTTACAACTATTGTAACAAAATTGGATATACAAATATATGTTTAGGTTTCAAATGCAAACATCTGATTCGAGTAACGAAAACTGGTATAGGTAACTAGGCCATCACGGGTTTTAAAATAATTTCAATGGTACATTGGTATTTGAGCAAAGATAAACTTTTAGTTAGATTATATAGGTATTAAAATTATTTTATGCATACAGTTACATAATAACACAGGCAGAACTATGCCGGGTTGCGCTATTATACACATAAAACTAACAATATAGCGTACAAAAGTAAATTAATTATTATTTTACAACGCATAGCGTGTACTTTATTTATAAATTAGTTGCATTACAATGAGTGGACTGGGTATTTATCACTCCGAGCGACGCAGGAAGCGTCAGCTGACGTGACGGATAGCGCGATGCCTCTCCAGATAGCGCTAGTTCGCAAAGGGATTATACATAATCTTCTCTTATCGTAGACTCTGATAACTTTGTCAGTAAGTCCACATATCTAATAGGCATAATATATTATTTTTAATTAGTTGCTAAGAATTTTAATTAAAGTATTTTCGTTAATGCAATTAATGTGAAGTATAAAGCATCATGATTAAACTAATCGAGGATAAATCCCGGGTTTAAAGTTTTAAATTCTGGATCTAGGTTTTTCTGTACTTATTAGTCTTTGGGTGAATACTTTTTCTACATTGTAAATAATTTGCATCACAACATTTTTTCATTATTTATTATTATAAATATTGTAAAAAAATGGATATCTTAAATATGTATATGTTTCGGTTTCAATTGCAGACATCACATTTGAGTAACGTAAACAGATATAACTAGGCCATCACGGGTTTTACAAATAATTTCTTAATTAATCCACGCGGGTATTAAAGAATATTCATTAAAAAGACGTACCATTTAATTAAATTGAACTCTATCAATGTTTTGTAGCAAAACTCATCAGGCAACCCAAGATGATACAGGAAGCTGCATCAAAGATACTAGGAGGACGATAACAATAAGGAATCTGGAATGAAGCAGCAAAAACCGTCGCACAAACAAGTTGAGAAGATCTAGCCGCGGACATTCCCACATTCAGAGGCGTGTGTCGCTGTCCATTGGTGCCGTATTCGATAAGCAAAACCAGTTGCTCACTAAATTGTTCCTAATTTGTTGGTGGCGTTGTTGTTGTTGGCGTGCATTTGAAATGGAATTTGAATCATTCCGCCATCTGGCGCCACTAGAAATTCGAATGATGTAAAATATGTCACTTTGTATCCTAAAATATATTCGAAATTAGGACATAGCCCCCTACACTGGCCGCTTAACATATTCTTGTGAACTATTTTTACACGACTCTTTTTTATCAGATTTGTAGTTTTACCTCACGGTAGTTACTTAACGATTAAATTAAGTGACAATTGACTATGAAAACGCACGTACCTAAAAATTATACGCGACGAATAGATAACTTCTTTCCTTTGGGAAATCGGTTAAATAAACAGAGATGTAGATAAGTTAACGAGCCGAACCGCAGGCTCCCAGCGTAAAAAGTGTAGTTTAAACCCTTGCTTTTATATGAAATGCACCTTATTTTATTTAATATTATATGATTGAATCGACACAAATGGACAAACACAACATCGTGTAAACTCTGTATCAGCCAGACTCCGAGATCGATGTATGTAGATCTGAGTCCGTATTTACATACGTTCGTCCATTATTTCATGACTACCGAACTGTTGTCATGTCTTGTTATCTGTGTTAACCAATACTACCTACTAGCTAGTGAAATATCAGAAAATAAAGCGATACAATAGAAAGTTAAAAAAAACTATTTAATATAGAACCAAGTCGCCAGCGCTGTTATATAAATATTATCTATTAATTTTGTCGACTTATGTTAAACTATGTTTATGAAGAAATGATAGCAAATTAATGCGATTAAAATCCAGGTAGTTATTTTAAGTCCTAATTAATATCTTTTCATTCGTTTCAATTGTAAACAGCGCGTATTTCTTATTTCGGCATATGGAATCCATTTTAATTTTTTTACCATAAATCTTCAGAAATTCCCAGTTAAAATATTCAAGTCACTATACTATTTATCGTCATAATATTGTCTATGTCTTTGGATGAAGCTTACGTCATATATATCCTCTAAGTGTAGTCCTTACAGATAGACAAAAATTAAAACAAAAGTATTTATTTCAAATTTTAATATTGAAAAAAAAACATAACGTACTTTGTTAATTTAATCTGACGAATATCACAAAATCCATATCAATATTGTATTACAATATCGTTGTGTTTTATATCTTGTATATCGTACCTGTATCGTGCTTCATGTTGAGACGTACCTTAAACGCCTTACCGCCTTTGCGATGCCGAAGCGATAAGCTTGATTAATTGTTTCATTAATAAATTGCTTCTTTAATAAAGGTAAAAAGTGTAGTGGAAATGTACAGTAAATAAACACCGGCCCGCGATGAGATCGCTTGAAAAAATGATCGCTCAGCGCGGCATTCGGGCGGTTTTACGAACAATGTGGAATTTATGGAGCTGTTAGTACCACTAGTGATATTTCATTTTGTAGTTATATTTTGGATATACAGCTGTAAACTGAATGAACAATAAATAAGAAAATTTGAATTATTAATTTTTAACGTCATTCTTTTTTTGATACGATCAACACAATACAATACATTTGTGCAAGAAAAATTATATGTATTCTGTTGACTTGTCCTGTAATTTTAATAAAAAAATTAATGTAATAAATGAAATTTAATAATTAATACAATTTAAGGAAAAATGTTGAAAGCATTTTCATCTTTGTAACTATGTACTTGATATATTATAAAGTTAAATGTGTGATATTTTTAACAAATGCCGTTGTGATTTAACTTTTTGCTATAAATACTAGAATATAATTTTGTAGGCGTTGAAATTAAGATAAGCAAACAGAAGGTTACATACTAATACTAAAAGATGTTACTAAATAGGTATTAACAGCTCCATATAAATATTCAATCTTGATCCAGCCGTCGAAACTCGCGAATGCCTTAAATTTTTAAGCCGAATTTTAAACAAAATTAATTGCGGCCCTTAACTATACAAGCGATAGATTTCTTAAGATACTTAGATACGTGTTTTTAATGACCGCCATAAAGTTTTGAGCCGACGAAATATCTATACGTGTCACCTTTTTCGTTTTAATAACATTATTATACGTTTTTTGTTTTATTTTGTTACTTTTGTATTGTTTAAAAAACACTTCTAAATTTTAAGAGGCAAGTATATTTCGGTAGAGTTACAGAGTTCATGATATATCATTTAATGTTGTTAAACTATTGATTTAATTAATTAACTTAACAAAAACGTTATAATATTACATATCTATTTGTATATAATTATTGTAATTTTAATTACTCTAATTTATGTATTATTCAAACTAATGAAAAAATATGTTGTTCTTAAAACAATAACATATCATTACACTTAGAAATTAAAAACAAAACTTTTTCACCATTTGCTATATCTGAGTAGTTTTCTTAAATCATTATAAGTAAACTTGTTAATCAATCTGTCAATCTCTACATTTCTAAGCTCTACACTAGAGTATGCAGTATTCATTATACACTAAGAATGGTACATCTGTATTGAGTCCAATCGAAAGTAAGCTCCTCTACCATAAAAGGTGGTAGGTTGCCACAATGTTGCCATATAACTTCATTTGAACGGTTCGAAAAAACAATGCATACAACATTGTTATTACGTTGCGATATTACATCTCTTTTCCATGTTAAATTGGATTGAAATGGATTAAATTAATTATTTGTAATACGACTAAAATACATCCACGCGATACGAACGTGATACGACGCGACGGAGTGTAGTGATGCGATGTTGTGTCGTGGAGGGATACGTCGTGCATCCTAAAAAAATACGACGTCTCATATTGTTCGCTATTATGGCTAAATATGTCACGCTATATGATGGTGTCGCATTGTGGTACGTTCAATATTGGTGATGCAAAGTGTGTTATTATTCCCAAAGTGATTCCAATTGGTCGTGTCAAAAAACACTGTCGTGAAAATTCATGCCATCAATTCACACGACAGTGTTTTCTTTACGATGAGCCTTTTTAAAAAAGTCCGGATATATCCAGTTAAAAAAAACCCAGGCCATACGTCGTAGGCATCGTATACCGTTGCGATTCCGTGATGAGCAAATCTATTTCGTGTCTAAAAAACCACGACATAGTCAAGATCTGTGATGCAAACTATGTTCTCTAAAGCAATTATTGGGAAATTTTATCACAACAATATTTCATCGTAAATTATTAAAACACACGTCGTTGATGTCCACGACACGACATCGCATCGTAGGACTATCAGCAATATCGTATCGTGTGTATGTAATAGACCTTATATTGAAGTATTAATGTAGATTATGGTTTTGTTTGTATTTCAAGCTCGAATGGTAATTGGCTTTAATCTATAGCCGCATGCAATATGGTCATTGCTGAGTTGCTCTTTTTTGATTAAACAGCAAATTGATTAAAGATCTTGGTTAGATGAATGTGCCGGCGACTACCATACTTCGTTCTGGTTTAAATAATTAGGTAAATATATGAGGCGTTGCAACTTGGTAAGTAGTAAATATATCAATGTTAATTAATTAGCACTTTTATCCCATTTTTTATGTTTGAAAGATAGTAAAAGTCTCTGTGGTTCGACTCCGGCGGTACCACCACCACACCTGTTTCTAGTTTCGCCGCTGTGTTCTAGTTTAAAGGGTGTGGTGAGGAAGACATACTTTTACGAGACATTCCAGCTCAGTTCTTGGGGGTAGCGGCGCATATGTGGCCGACTTCAGGTAGGAATCTAATATTATCTGGGGTTGATTACAGATGTCCATGGGCGACAGTACTCACTAACTGTCAGGTGGACTGCATGATGATCAGGACTAAAATGGGACGCCCCCAAAAATTTATTTGATTTCATTCAAGTATGGCGAAGATCCCCCTGTAGTCGGACTACAAAGGCTTCTACCACTTCCAGTAATACATTATTTACATACAAAAATACAACACATATGTTGTCCTCTGAGTTTCTACGGAGGCTTTAAATTTCATTGAAAGATATACTAGTTACGAATGCGTACACACATGTCTTAATAGAACAACTTGTTTGTAAAGAGAAAACGTGCATACATACATGAATAACATCAAGCCAATATTCCACGTAGCAAAAGTGAAGCATCATTATATTTTACATGTTTTTAAAGTTTGATTTTTAACCAACTGCGGAAGGTAATGTTTTTCGAGCTTATGTATGTATGTACCTGAGTCTCATTCTTTCGCATCCCCTTCAATCCAATCGACTTGACATATTTTAACAGAGGTGTTGTTGGATTCATTTTTACAAGTGTGGTAGTTCAGGTACTTTTGAAGGTGGTAGAACCCTTTGTGGTTCGACTCCGGCGGCACCACCGCCACAACTATTTCTACCTAATATCAGGTGGACTGCATGCTCGTCTGCTACTCTTATATTATTAAATCTTTCGTGGTTCTACTCCGGAGGCACCATCGTCACATCTTTTTTTGCGTAATAGCAGTGTTCAGCTGCTGTGTTGTAATATAAACTGTGTGGTTAGGGCGATATGTTTCTTCTTAGTGCACAGGGATAACTATGCATCCGTGATCGACCTTAGTAGGACTCTAATCCTATCTAAGGTTGATATGTATGTATGTCATCATAAAGTGAACATGCGTACGTAAAACGTTTTGAAGGTGGTAGAACTCTTTGTGGTTCGACTCCGGCGGCACCACCGCCACACCTATTTCTACCTAATAACATCAGTGTTAGGCGCTGCTGTGTTCCGGTTTGAAGGGTGTGGTAAGGGAGACAGACTTCCAAGGCGTTCCAGCTTAATCCTCAGGGGTAGCGGCGCATCTGTGGTCGTCCTCAAGTAGGAATATCTAATCGTATCTGGGGTTGATTACAGATGTCCATGGGCGGCAGGAGCCACTTACCACCAGGTGGACTGCATGCTCGTCTGCTACTCCTATATTATAAAAAAAAGTATACTTACTATTTAAAACATAAAAATATATTCAAAGCGGAATAAAATGTAATGGGTAAACATAAAGGTATATTTAAATATAGGATAGTATGAATGAGCCGCCACGCGATGGTTATAACGTTAATTATTATCTAATACAGTAGCCGCAATTTCCAGTGGCTGGTAGGACTAAATAATAAATAATTCCAGTTACATAACAGGTTTCATTAAGAGAGCAGTAAATCAGCCGAGCCGACCGGCGCCCGCGCAACCCGCATTATTCGATACGGTTGGCAAAACAGGCGAAATTTACTAGCAACACATGCTTGTATACATACATATGTGTAGTATTCATATTGCTGGGACGGCTTAGTGGTATACATTTTCACACCTCACGTTGGAGTTAAGGGTTCAAATCTCGGACACATATCGCCGATTTTTCGATGGTTTTGGTGTATTGTAACTAAATTACCCATACTTTTTCAGTTAAGGAATATATTTGCGCTGCTGGCAGGCGCTGCTGTGTTCTGGTTTGAAGGGCGTGGTAAGGGAGACAGACTTTTCCGAGGCGTTCCAGCTTAGTCCTCAGGGGTAGCATGTGTGGCTGACCTCACGTAGCACTTTTATCAACTACGTTTCTTTTTGTGTGACTATATTTTTAAAGCAAAAAATTTGCGGCTATTATCGTCTCCAACGGAAAATAATTGTTTGTGTGTTGGTACAGCTTAGTCATGTTAGGACCAAATGACACTTTATTTTAAAATTCAAGAATAGGTATTTTGAAGGACACATTATTTTGAGTTTAAAGGTTACCATTACACCAATTTTAGTTTTGAAAAAATATCGCTGCTTACATTTTGCGGGAGTGAGTTACGAACTTTCATATCCTTGGGAATAACTAAACACTTCGCAAATTGTTTGCTTCGGCTCTTATAAACTCAAACTTCCTTTATTGCCAGAATTAACTCGCGTAAAATATTCCCTCTGTGGCGACTCGATCTAAGTAACAGAAAATTAATGTTATAACTCTGTTAAATAAAGTTGCAACCTTTCATTATGTGAATGTAAAGAGACGGGAGGCTACTTATTTTTTCTTAACTATATTTATTTTATGATTTTTATATAAGCTTCTTCATCTACCTAGATGCGTATTATTTTACTTTGTATTTTATTTTTAATATATATTTTAAATTGTCTGTTTGGATAATAACCATTTAGAAAACGAATGCGTTTATTAGTACGACGAGACGACGACCGAAGAACTAAGACTTTTTTATTATGAACTGCTTTTAAACCTGAAAATGTTTAAATTTCTTGCCAATAGGATAATAACCACATACAGATATATAATGTATGATAACTTGACGAACCCACCGTGTGGCGGAACAGTATTATAGACACGCAAAGATTTCTGAGTTTCATCCCTGGTCAGCCAGACGTGTAAAAACCAAATTTAAATTATTGTCTTGAGTCTGGATAATCGTGTATTCGTCTTTATATGTCGGTTCTTTGCAAGAAGAATGGCACAACTCAAAATTATTTTTTCTGTTAAAGATACAATTTAATCCCAAATATTTCCTATTTTAATGTGTCCTAACAGTACTGTGGTTATATACATAACTACTTATAATTGTATTTATCATTATTTTAATTCTCATTTAAAAAGATTTCGAAAAAAAACATTGTTTAATTTTAAATTGCCTCTCTTGGAAAATTGCCTTTTTACTCGTGCCATTATTCTTGCAAAGAAGCGATATGTCGATGGTATTCATAACATATAGAACTCTAAGGGCAATTTTGAAGAAGAGTTCTTTTTGCATATTTTAAAAAAACGCAGCTGTTTTTGCATCCAGTACTTAACGTCTAATCTTTTTAGCTATTTGTGTGCTACAGTGAGTGGAAATAGTTATTAAAAGAATACGTCCTCGCGGTTTATCCTGCGGCGGTTGAGCGATCTTCTTGATAGTCTCGCTTAATCTCTCTCGGTATCACGTAAGCTGAAGGGGTGTATGCACTATCCGTTAAGTTAACTTGATTTTTTTTGTAAGTACATCTTAATTTCGGAAGCTCTAATTATATCAAATGTTAAGTTCATTGTTACGTTGTTACATTCATTGCCAAAATTAAACAAAATATGACGTTTATTACAAATGCTTGAAGTTCGTATATGACACGCTGAAAGTATCAGATTCGATTCCTGGCCAGCCAGATATGTAAAAGGCGAATTTTAATTTTCGTGCTGGATATATGTGTATTTGTCTTTATGTGTGTCATTCACAACATATACAATTATAGTATAGGGATAACTTAGAATCCTTTTTGAATGCGATTCTTGATTTTTTTTCGAAAATCCGCAACTTTTTTGCATCCAGTACTTAACGTCTAATCTTTTTAGCTATTTGTGTGCTACAGTGAGTGGAAATGGTTATTAAAAGAATACGTCCTCGCGGTTTATCCTGCGGCGGTTGAGCGATCTTCTTGATAGTCTCGCTTAATCTCTCTCGGTATCGCGTAAGCTGAAGGGGTGTATGCACCATCCTTGAAGTTAAGTTGAGTTTTTTTTGTAGGGAAAGCAGGAGACATGCAGTCTACTTAATTTCTGTGGCTGTAATCATACTAATGTTAACTGGTAAATTCATATTCCACTCGAAATAGGATTAGCTTTTCAAAGTTTGATTACATATGAGTTAGTGTTTCTTAACTTTTTGTTTAAGTATATGATCGTATAAAACGGAGGACTGAGTGTGAAGTGAGATTTGTTTTTTTACCTATCCTCTTCAACATTTATATCGATGCAAAAAACACGTTTAATAATATATATTTATTTTTCAACATCAACAAATTGTTTATCACCGTCAGGATCGTGTGCAAGTTACTTAATGTTATGACGAATTTATTGCAAACACATCGAATAGCCTTTTTCTGCCTTAACGAGTATAATCTCTATGATAACTAGGTTTAAGAAAGTTAAGCCTGGATTGATTAGATGGCGTTAGTCAAACAAGTTCAGTATCGGGTGTCTAAGTTTGTAGTATGGCGTTAGTATCACATAAAATATTTTATTATTATTTTAAGTGTGATACGTTCAAATAGTCATATGCTATGAATATTTTATTATAAAACTGAAGTAGCATATGTGTATGAAGTTTATCTGATGGTAAGTGACCACTGCCGCCTATGGACATCTGTAATTAACCTAAATTAGGTAGGACCGAAGCATTGATAGCCTAGTGGTTAAGAAACTCGGCCTCTCGCTCAAGGGGTCCGAGGTTCAAATACCAGGCACGTACCTCTGATTTTTCGAAAGTTATGTGCGTATTAGAAATTAATTATCACTTACTTAAACGGTGAGGAAAATATCGAGAGGAAACCTGCATACCTAAGAAAAAATAAAAAGAGACCCGTGCCCAGCTGTGGCACAGTAATGGGTTGATGAAGTGGTAGGACCGTAGCCTATCCTTAGGTGCGTTGCTGCCCCTGTGGACTAAGTTGCAATGGATTTATGCCTTATGGGCAGTTCTGCTTTACTCAAATTCTAGTAAAATAGGTGAGTTATTTTCAAAGGTTGCGTTTGCGGGAAAATTCAAGTCATATCTCATGCATCCACATTTTTTTATATATTTGTTTTGGACCAAAATAAATACAATTTTTTCATTACCAGTGTCGAATCCTGCAAAAATAATTAAGATATCCCGTAACTTGACGCTTCGTGGTCGCGAAGGCCCCTTAAACAATTTTGGAATATCTCTACTAAAAATGACTATTTTTTATTATAACAATTATTCATCTCGCCATACTGTTCAACGACATTGTAATCTTAACAGTAAAATCTCACGTAATTTAATAGCTCTTTGCGTGCAATGATAAATTAAATTCACATATGATGGATATTATTGCTTGTAACTAATAAATACCGATGGGTTATGAGCGTAACGAATAACAATAAATTACAAAATTGAATTGTAAGGGGTACGCACGACCCCGACTATGTCGTGACCCCGGATAAAGGGTTAATCTCGCTAAGGGGTTGCCCTATAAATCATGTTGCGTTTGATCTGTGCAGGGTTGCAACGAACTTGAAAATAATTTTGGATAAAATAATCAAAAAAAACATGGAACTGATTATTAAAACCAAAATAAAATTTTATCATAAACAGTTTACTTATATTTAGTATAATTATGAGGACTTTGAATACATGTTTTTTAAATTATTATACGTGATAGATGGTGATTCATGATCACAGTGTTCTAGCAACATATTTATCTGATTTAGGAAATATTTGAAACCAATTAAAATACACAAAATATATTCGTGCTGCATTTTTAGAAAGAAAATTTTAAAAATGTTTTAAATATACTTTGGCAGCCCTAACGCTCGAGTATAATAACTCATTCAGTTGACACAGATGGCGCTGTTGTACATCAAAATGGCCGCAGATTACTGTCCCACTTGATTTATTTGCATCAACCTTGCACGGCTACTTATTTATGTGATATTTGAATTTTTAAAGAAAACTGTTATTTAAATTTGTTTTGTTTTGTTAGAAATATTGTATACTCAAATTATTTAATTATAGGTACTATGATTTTAATTAATTATTTTCTGTTATTTTAATGATGTGCTGTAATATAATAATAACTGGCTGGTAGGATTGTATGAGTTAGCATAAAAAACAAAGAGAACGCTCTTGACATTTGAGTTGTATTTAGCGCGGGAATAATAAAAGTTGCAAATTGGATCATGAAATGCTATTATTGTATTAGCTTATAAAATAGTTCTTTTTTACAGTTAAACTTACGATAACGCAGACGGGCTACCTGATGGAAAGTAGTCTTCTGTGGACATTTGCAATACTAGAGAAGTCGCCACTGCAACACCAGCTTCGAAGGAGAGCTCTTTTTACACTTTTATTGAAAAGACCAATAGGACTTCAGGTATGCCTCTAAAGTAAGTTCTTTCCACATCTTGCACGTAGAATCTTTATAAAGAAAAAATATTACACCTCAAATGCTATAAAATTGTGTCTTATAATATTTATTTGCGTTTGAAGTGACACCTAAAAATTGCGAAAATCTAGAGTCATGTTATGTAAATATAAAGTTTCTTAAGCCGCTTCTTCTCAATACACATTGTTAGTTGAAGTAACTTACTAATTAAACTCTGAATAAAATATAACAGCTTTTCATCTTTAATAAAACAATTACTTACAGCACTTTATCAGTCACATGAGACACCAAATGCTTAACAAATTCCATCAAATATCTACTTACTTATTCCATAAGGGTTGTTTAAAGCTATAATTCATAAATTGAGCCGATTAATTGCCAGGAAGGGTAACGAAGGGTTACACCCTATGACATTTGTTTTGACAATCACCGTGATATAACAGGCGTGATTGAAGAATAATTGAAATGCTTTCAGTGTTTTCCCGATGGATGTGAAAGGGAATTATTGGTTTTCAAAATATTTTATAAAATACTACCTGACCCGGCAAACGTTGTGTTGCCATATAAATAAATAATGTTAAGTATCAACAACCCTTTTCATTTAAGGGTATAAAAAATAGATAGTAGCCGATTCTCAGACCTACTGAATATGCATATAAAATTTGGTGAAAATCGGTAAAGCTGTTTCGGAGGAGTACGGTAACTAACATTGTGACACGAGAATTTTACGAGTATATATAAGATGATATATCTATTAGGTATCGTACTTTATTTCAATACAATTCGCTTATTATTTACTTACATAAAAAATCTATTTATTTATATAAATATAGCGATAGATAACTATAATGAATACACAGGTAAGATTTCATTGTTTATCTGCCTGTCTATCTTAATTTTGAGGTTTTTAACTCTTAAATTATTTTGGAAAAAGCACTATGTAAAAATAGAGTACCCAAAATGAAAGTGTGAAATATAAATTTTAGCTTTAGTTCAACAGTAACAATAAATCTAGTCCCAAACTTCTAATAAGAGAAATACCTACACTTACAATTTCACATTAATTAACTACACGTTTACTTAAAATTTGCCATTAGTCTTGTTTTACATTTACAGTCACATCGCCAGCATTGAATAATTAAACAGCAAAATTTGTTAAAATCAAAACTGAATTAAAACAAGCAAATTAGAGATAATTCCCCATCTAATGCTTTTAGAATGGGGTCATGAAATCGCTATTTAATAATGCATTTCATTATATGAGGGTAGTTGTACTTACAATGCAAACTCACTCTTAGACTAAGGGCGGTAAGGTTTGCTAAAGCATTGCGCGGCTATAGGGTAAATCCCATGATAGATGACTCTTCTTTTGACATGTGCTATGTTACAGTTTAATTTCATTGTAGATTTTATCTTGGATCATGATTAAGCTGATTCTACTTACTGCAAGAGACAGACGGACAGCTAAAGTGATTTTCAACGTTGATTTAAATAATGATTTACAATACCTTTGCACAGTTGTTTTCTGTAATGCTGCTTGATATTAATTTGTTTACAAGGTGGTTTTAATGTAACTTTTAAGTATTTCGTAGTAAGTGTGTACTTCATTTTTCATTTAGTCTTAAAACTAAATTTTGATAAATTTCGTTCTGAACACGTATAAATTTAAATACATTTAAAGTCATTTAAAATGCACAACATACCTATTAATTAAGCATTTTCAAAAACAACTTACCAATTTTCCATTAGTTTTACGTTTAAACGTCTTTTCTGTTACTACTTGTTACTTCACTTAGGATAAATAGTAAATATAGTTCATGATAAATTATTATTCATTTTACAGGGTAACGGCTAACTTCCAAAAATATGTTTGACTAGTGAGGGACTAAATCAAGAAGCTAGGTGCAGTCCAGTATCTTTCGCAAAGTTATTCAATTACTGTCTTTGCCAACACGAACAGCTGACCACGCATACTACGGCAAAACGTCAAAGCGGCAAAAAGTGGATCTAAACTCTGTAAATACAGCACAAATCCAAAACGTATGCTTACTATAAACAAGATAAACAGGCAAGAAAATCTAATAATATTACGCAAGAATTGTCTAGCAAGAAAACCTAACAGCGGTGACTAATTAATATCCTGCGGATTTTAAGAAAGTGGACACGAATGGGCACACCTTACATGTATGCAGCCACTTAATAGGCTCAGTATTGCCTACTTTAGATGCTAATTACGTGAATAACTGGACTGTGTTGGCAGCGGTCGCTCCACATTATGACTAAGATTGCTAAACAAAATAGCACGCCCTTTTATGGCGCGATAACGATTATGGAATGCTATTTTATTATGCACGATATTTGGTGCTTTCACCTAAAATTACCGGATGAATGAAGTAACCAGAAAAATATGATTACTACTACTTTTATTTTTAAAATTACTTTAACTAGATTTAAAAAATAATTGTAGAATTGTTTGAGGACTAATGTTTGTTAAATCTTGTTTCCGGTGATTTAAAGGTTAAAGGTACGATTCGTTTAACCTCCTGGGACCCAGGAAAAAAAGTTGTTAGGAATTTGAATTAAATTTATCCTAACCAATACAATAGGTAACAGAATTACAGGAAAAAATATAACAAAAAATGTAAGTCGGAAAATATGGATTTTCTCAATGTCATATATATAACACGTGAGTTCCCAATTACAACTATTATTTGTGTCATATATATATGACATAGAACATTAATCATATATATTAATGTAAAATTTTGGTAATATGAGAAATGTATTGTAAAAAAAATACTGTCTGTGTTGTGTACAATTATATCTTAATCTATAATTTTAAACAGTCACACTCAATTTAAAAAAAATGATTCTACAATCACATTCAGCAGTAAACTTAACTGTCTGTTGTCTTGTATATTTTTTCTAACATATATCACAGTCATCAAATAAACTTAAAATATGTTCCGTTATAAAGTCACAGTACACAGATTATATAAATATTTTTTAAAGTAAAAATAATACTATTTAATAAATTTGCGGTACGTTCTTATTATGACACAATTGATAACTGAACACAAAATATGGTTACAAAAAGTATAAATTGGTGATTAAAAAAATTTTTTTTTGTTGAATTATAAGAAACAATTATGTTTTATTGAAATATATATTGCATTTAATACAATATGCTCTTGTAGTTGCTGTATTTCGGTTTTCTCCATTTATTTGGAACGTTGGAGTAATGGACTAAATTATGTACTTTATGATAACGGAAACTTTCGGTTGACATGGGTTTTATTTTAGCCTTCTATTTATATGTCTTCGTCTTCGAACTGCCAATCGAACTCGAATTACTGTCAGATTCAGTGTAATGACACAGTGTGTTTTTTGTCCAACCACCATGTGAGAACTATTTATCCTAGCTAATGATTTCGATATTCCCGTCGCTTTTTTCATTAGAAAACTCGCAGGTCTTTGCAAATCTGTTTTAGTTGAATAGTTATCGTTATATGAAAACCTCCTTTCAAAAAGTCTTCCAATTTTGTATTAGTGAAATAATGAACACAATAAAAATGTTAATCTGATATAAGTATTTCGCAAATTTTGCGGACTGCCGATTCACCCAAAGTAAATCCTTAAGGCTCTAGGATGGCCCCTTCCATTAATTATAATTGAGGACCCGATAAAAATATCAAAACCTGCACAACTTTCTACTTCAATAAACCGAATTCGAATTCTAATTCGAGAAACCAGAATACGAGTCATTGTTGCCATCATGACATTGTAATGTTACGTCTTCTAGGTCATCTTCATCAGTTAAGTCTAGCTTTGAGTCGTCTAGCATAGCGGATATTTCGTAATTGCGTAAGCTCGTAATAACAAACAAGAATAACATTAAAATATGAAGTTCGAGAAAGAAAAATGTTTATGTCATATGAGTATTACACTGGGACTCTTCCATTCACAGTAGTAATTGGGAACTCATGTGGTACCAGTATGACATAAAACTTTCATCCGATATTTCATAATTTTTAATGTAACCTACAAGCATTGCAGACTCATATTTAGTAAAAATGATTTATTATAAACGATAAAAATACATATTTTTTATAAAAACATCGATATTTGAACAAAAATCTCAAATTCACTTACTACTTGTTTCCGACCGTGACGCCATCGTTTGGTTAAAATTCACAATGCAATAAAATAGTATCATCCTATCAGCTAATCACAGTTTTAAATGGTGGACCAACATGTTATCTATTGAATAAAACTAAAAGATCTCGTAAATATTGACAGATGGTGCTGTTACATTTTTTTCTTTTCTATGTAATATATATATGACGAAAGATCCCAGGAGGTTAAGGTAATTGCAGCATTATTGTCACAATTTCTGCGTAAACACTACAGTTCTATTGTGATCGGATTTGAAAACATTGACAGCGAACATGTTATGTTCCAAGTTACTATTTACGAATTATTTCTGTTTTGAACTTAATATTTGTGATCTGGTTTTATGAATATGATCATAAACTATTGCCTATTGTTGATAATCGATCCATCTATTATTTTACCTACCAATGGTTTACTAGGGCTTGTCAAATTTCGATCCTTAGTTAACAAAAAAAAAGATAATATATTGGTTATTAAATAACCTATTGGTTAGCAATGTACCTGTGATTTAATTCTCAAATAAGATTTCTAAACTACTTTGCGTTAATTATTTGTAAACAGGACAATAACCTCTTACTACCATTAGGTATAAACACTATATTTCGTACAGATCTACAGTATCTATAAAAGGTCTGCTAATGCACTCCTGCTCCTTTCACTCATCTCATATACCGTTTCACTAATCGCTCCACCTTACAAGTGGTAAAAGGATATAGTACCTTAAGACCTAATAAATATTAATGGCGCAGCGCCGTCAAATACACGATATAACCAAGTTCCGTTCTACAGAAAGATACTTTACAGTGGCCTTAGATGACTAAAATACATAGATTGATCACTCGTAACACGAAAGTGTAACCAGTTTTGAGAATTGAAATTGTAGCGTAAATAAAGTTTTGCCTCGTCTCAGTGCTTAAATGTTTAAAATAGTTATTTATTTATTACGTAGTCTTAATTATATTTCTCTAAAAATGTTTTTTATTTGTCAAGAATTTGAAAAATAACTGACAAATCAGTATTTGTGGCTTCATCCCATTTCAAAGCTGTGAAGTATCTTTATATTTTACTTATCAAAGTTACAGTGCTGCCAATAATTACCAACTTCGGCAAAGATAACTCTGCGTTCCGTTTAGAAGTTGTTCACTCTTATTTGTGTGTCGTAAGGAAGGGAATGTGTTTTATTAAATCTTGGTATTGATGGTGGATTTGTAATGAGCGCCTCGTCTCATCCATCAGTCGACGCCAATTACAACCGATCACGCGTTCGTCTGCAAACCCTATTTCCCGTCAGTTTTTTGTACCTCGGTTCCATCTCGTTTGGAATAGGTATAGATCTGAGACTAATATAAAAGTAAGCTGGCATACTGACCTAGTGTACAAAACATGTTACAATTTTAAATTGATTATATTTTATAAAGTACAAGTAATGTCTGATAAACATAGTGCAAAATCAAGCTGTGTTATAATTTTTTATCTGTTTTCAGTGACATCTATTTCTGCATTATAACAGCAGTGCTAAGCGCTGCTGTGTTTTGTATTGGGTGTGGATGTAGTTACACGAAAGGCCGACACGTTGGCTTAGAGCCTCTAAGCCATTTGTAATCAAAATCTGGTAGGACTGCAATTAATCGGTATCCCTTACAATATGATGCGTGGCAATGACCACTGACCAGACCAATCATGCTTGCTAAAATGGTGATGGAAAACATCGTGAGGAAACCTGCATTCCTGAGAGATTTATAGATAAAAATCTCACAAGTATGTGAAGTCTACCAACACACTTGGCCAGCGCGGTGGACTATGGCCTAATCCTTCTCATTCTGAGAGAAGACCCGTTCCCACCAGTGAGATAATAATGGGTTGATGATGAGACCAATCACACGATGTCCTTACTTAATGGAAGGGTATAATTGTTTCCTTCAACTACCTAAAAAGTTAACTTAAATGTAAGTACTTAAATTAAATGCTTGTAATTGCATGTATGAAGGCTTTATAGGTTCTAAATATGGTAAAAGTCATCGATTGTAATTGGTGGGACATTAGTTTAAGTCTATCGCATAGAGTACTGAATACATGCGTGCCAATTATCTAAATCTACAGACAGTTTACGAATGTAATATCAGTAAACTATACTTATTTATAGTATAATGTAACACATATGTTCCCTTGTACATAATGGTAAGATTTCAAATACCTAAGAGTACTTATACAGGTATTAAAAGAGGTAGAACCCTCAGTGGTTCGATTCCAACGGCACCACCGCCACACCTATTTCTACCTAATAACAACAGTGTTACGCGCTGCTGTGAACGGTGTGGTAAGGGAGACATACTTTTAGCGCTGCTATGTCGTGGTTTGAAGGGTGTGGATAGGGAGACATAATTGTTTTAGGCATTCCAGCTTAGTCTTCAGGCGTAGTCGCGTATCTGTGGCTGACGTCGGGTCGGAATCACTATCTTTAGTTTCGGAAATACTATAGGTATTACACCTGTTCAACGTTAATAAACTAACTTTTCCCAAATAAGTTCTTTACGCACGTATTTTAATCACTTCTACGTAATATCAATGCACTGTATATCTTTAAGAACATTAAAGCAGGCATGGAACAAGATTACAATTGAGATAAAATTTGACTTCGGTACCTGAGATGGCTTCTAACCTTCCGAAGCAGTCACAGTGATGAGAAGTAGCGATTAAAAGAATAGCGATTTGAAACCCTATGTTGTTAAAAGTATGGATTCTCTTCTTTTGTATAAAAACTTTATAAAAATCATACAATAAAGAAAACATGAAAAAGCTAATGAACATCTTTTAGCAAAAGCCTGGTGTTGATAAATATTTTATTTACATTTACTGGTTTATGTTCATTGTACAAAATACTCAATTGACAAAAATAATTAAATAAGAATTAAATTTTCGTTACTGAGTGTAAAAAGGTTGATTAATAGAAAAAAAAATGTAGTCATATTTCCTCAAACATACTTTCGGCAAGGTAAAAGTCATATTAAACGGACTATTTCCGCTCCGCCTATCACTAAGTGATCTTTACAGGGTCGCAATGTTAAAACATCTGTAGAGAGTTATGGGGAACTGAGGTCGGCACTTGTGGACATGACTTTTCTGATATATTACACCTTTGATTTTATTATTCCTACACCTAACTTATTTACTCACCTATACTTCATTAATACGATACATTTACAAACCATTCCCATAAGGTTACGGTTTAGATTGGCTTGTAAAGTTTTGTAATCTTGCTGTATCTTGATACATCCGTTGTACAACATCGTGGGAAAAATAATTTTGACTGTAAATAAATAATGTCTCGTACGAAAAGATTTAAATAGACATCCTGGTAATAATTTTCGTTTTTAACGTTTTTTGAGACATTTTAAACATGTTAACTGATGATAAATTTTAGGTGTGTTTGTACTTTCAAACACGTAATCAGTTATGATTATTTACGTTCCTTTCTACGATAAAACAATACAACGTCGTGAATTTAGTAATAATATATATTTTTAACTTTTTATAATAAAAAATGTTAAATATCCTACGTGCATTACACACTGTTACTATTAGTTAGCATAGTAAATTTAGTACAACAATTTATTAGAAAGTCCATATAAAGGCACATAAAAATATAATATTGTCAACAAAAGACCAATAATATAACAATAAAATAAAATATGCAAGCCAACAATAAAATGACATCTACACAAAAAATCTCTAATCGTTCCCAAATACCATTCACTAGTCCCATAAATGTGTTTCCACGACAAACAATTGAAAGGCATTACTCAAAGACGGTGATCTGTCAACGGCTTAATGGGACCGAAACAATTTCCCAACAAAAAAGGAGGAAACACACGTCCCTACACACCACTAGCGCTTCCGCGGAACAAAAAAAACTAACAAAAGTCGAAGAAAATTTCGTGTCAAGTTTTAGGGTATTTACCCTACTCATAAATGCCATACAATTCTGAATTTCGATACGAGTACAATAAGGTTCAATTTCTATTGAGAATTTGAGGGCAGTTAGGACAGTTGGAGCGAAGAAGGCTATAAAGGAAACCATTATTTCCGAGGGGTTATTTCGAAGGCATTTGTATCGCGAATTTGAAGAAGTTCGACAGTTTGTTTTCGAGTGCATTTCGTCATTAATCAATGTTTTGTTCCCGTTTCGTCGACGGTTTTATATTTCGACTTGTACCTGTTTTCCCCGGGGAAGTTTTAGCTTTGACAGTTCGTACGTAATTGATTGTTTTGGAAATACTTCAGCTTTCATATTAGCGGTGGGATTATTTGGATCACGTGTGTTCTGGTTGAAACAAAATCTTATAATATTTTGTTATGGAGCAAGTAGAATAATCGTTTTTCATATTCAATATTTCGAAAATTTGGCATACATTGATTATGCAAGTAAATATTTTAATCGGTGTTAACAGTAAAATACTTTAGCTTTTTAAGTGTATATACTTTTTATTTTTTAAACCAAATGCAAACTAACAAGAACTGTAGACACAATACGGTGACACAGTGATTACCGCACAAAACGCAGACGCAGAGGTTTCCGGGTTCGCACCCTGGCCAAGCAGACATCTAAATGATGAATTTAAATTTCTCTATTGAATCACGGCACAGTACGCCAATAAGACTATGATTGCAGAAAGGGTTATTGTTTTTCTAAAAAGCTCAAAGTATACAATAGAAAATATGTATGCTATGCCCCAATTGAAAATGATAAAAGCTTAATTCATTATTCTACTAAACGTTATCAGCTGATAACATTTGACTGGCGTTAGCTTAAACAAGTTAAACACCTTACTTGTGCTAGGTCCGGGTTTTGTATCCGGGGTTTAATTTGGGTTGCAAAAGTTTATTTCGAAGGTAAGTAAGATGGTAAGGAAGTAAGTTTAAACAAAATTTCCGTGTTAGAAATCCGAATGCTACACATATATATATATCTTAAACTTTTTTTTTATAATTAGCAAACAATGACGCAGTCCACCTTTTGGGAAGTGGGGACTGCCACATATACGTATGCATACTCAACTCCAGGAGAGATCAGTTTTGCCTGAAACGGATTTTAATTTAGATGAATCCAACGACACATATGTTAAAATCGTACATAGTTAGGTACACATGCTCGAAAATAACACTTTTCTAATTAGTGCATTATGCTACCACGAATCGAAGAAGAGTTATCAGACCTCTGCACCTGAATGTGTGCCAAATTATACAGGTTGGTGCCTGGCTTCCCTCACAGGACACCCCAAAAAAATCTAAAAAGTCATTTCTCAGTAAGTGATTTTATATATTTTCGAGAAATAAAGAAAAGTAAAAATAAGTTGCTTACTGTTCACTTTTATTCAATATATTTTTTTATCATGTAATATATAAGCAGCAGCAGACGAGCGTGCAGTCCACCTAATGGAAAGTGGTTTCTGCCGCCCACGGACATATGTCATCAAACCCAGATAAGATTATTTACGTTCCTGAGGTCGGTCACTAATACGCCGTTACCCCTGAGGACTAAGCTGGAACTCCTCGGAAAAGTATGTCTTCCTTACCACACCCTTCAAACCAGAACACAGCAGTGCCTAACACTAATGTTACCTAATATGCAGAAATAGGTGTCGCGGTGGTGCCGCCGGAGTTGAACCACAAAGAGTTCTATCACCATTATAGTGTTTAATTAATTTATTACTACCACATAGACAAAGTCTGGTACAAAACCAAGTCCTGTATACTCTCGAACAATCGAAGGCTTACGTAAAGACTAATCGACAGTGAAGCATGTCGAACGAATTGCAAAGTAGATCTTAGGACGGATCTTGAGTACCGTGAAACGTGAGCGATAGCGAGACTAACGGATAGCACTATGGATTATAATAATCTTTTGTTAGATCTAGATCTTGGTTTAGGGATATTGGAGAGATTTGAGATGAATTTACCTTTATTTAATGCAACTCTCATTATTTTATTAGTAGCGAAGACACATATGGTGTGTCTGATGGTAAGTCGCAACTGCTGCCCGTCATCATCAATCATCAACAACCCATTACTGGCCCACTGCTGGGCACGGGTCTCCTCTCATAATGAGAAGGATTAGGCCATAGTCCACCGCGCTGGCCAAGTGTGTATTGGTAGACTTCACATACCTTTGAGATTTTTTTTTTTTTTTATAAATCTCTCAGGTATGCAGGTTTCCTCACGATGTTTTTCTTCACCGTTTAGCAAGTGATAATTAATTTCTAATACGTACATAACTTTGAAAAATCAGAGGTGCGTGCCTGGGATTTGAACCTCGGACCCCTCGATCGAGAGGCCGAGTTTCTTAACCACTAGGCTATCACTGCTGCTGCCCGTAGACACCTGTAATCAACCCTAAATAGTTCTACTTGAGACTACAGATGCCCTTCTTTTCCCAAGGACTAAGTAAGAAGTCGTGTAAGTCTCTCTCTTTTACACTTCAAGTCAGAACGCAGCGTATAACACCGTTATTATAAGACAGAAATAGAGGCGATACTGGTGTCATTGCAGATCACAAAGACTGAAGAAGAAGAAGATCACTTCTACCGCCTTTATAAAGTTCTGTTTACTTTGTTCCTACTGTTTATTTTGTTACAAACAAAATCAATCTTATGGTAAAATAATAAAAAAAATAGAAGGAAACATTATTTTAGTATGAATTAATAAAATAATATAACAGAATATCTGGCTATGTGACTGTTGTCAAACATTTTCAAGGATACCGAAGGACGGGCTCCTAGGACAAAGTTAGAGTGTTATGTAAGCTGAATTAGAATACTCTTCAAATTAAAACGCAGTAGTATAGGGATCTACCATAAAATAGCACTTAATACTGCTATTTTATGGTAGATCCCTATACGACTACATTGGAATGCTTCGTGTTACTGTCTTACCACACTCTTCAAACTAAAAATCATCACCGCTTAACAATAATAAGTAGGATAAGGCAGAATCACTTGAACAACTCTGTAATCTACACATAAAGTTTAAATACATGTTATATAACGATCACAGTGAAGCGTCTGTCCGTCTGTCCTGCGGCTAGAACGGTAGCAACCGAACACGCGATCCTAATTAACCGTTGATGTTCACTGCGAGATTTACTACATCCGCCCTCTGACTCCTGTTCGACTGTGAAAAGGTTTGTTTAAGAACTTTATGGAGATGGGTTTTATTGGTAAGCAATATTGTCAACCTATTACTGTTCTACCGCTGGTCACGGGTCTCCTCTCAGAATGTGAAGGATTAGGCCATGGTTTACCTCGCTGGTCAAGTGCGTAATAGCCTTCACATACCATTGAGGACATTTTTTTAAAGATCCCTCAGGTATTTAGGTTATTTCACCATTAAACCAAGTGTTTATTAATTTCTAATACTCACATATCTTTTAAAAATCAGATGTGGCCTGGGGTGCCAACCATTGACTCTCTCATTGACAAAAATTAGACAAAAATGAGTCGTCGTATTTGTCTAAATTGTGGTGTAACATATTCTTTAATTTTAAGTAGGCGTGTTTTTTGTATAATAATTACTAGTTACTTTACATAACAGCTATCGACTCATCAAAAATCTAGAACACAGATAACTAATAAAACAGATAAACAACTTGTATTGAAATTAGTCAATCATCGTCCCAAGACTGAACGGTAGCCGCAACATGCGACGCTAATTAAACACCAGACTGGTATTTATTGTATCCGGTTCGATTCCGCGCGGTAATAGAGTATGCAGGTTTTATGCGGCAGATAATGGAATAGTGGATGACGGCCTTCTATGGTACGATCGACTGATTACAGTTTGATTGGGTTTCAATAGAAATTGAATTGGAAAATGGAGTGAAGTACTGTAAATGAAGTTTGACTTACTAATACTGACTTTTAGAAATTAGATGCGTTATGAAAACAAATGATTATTTGCATGCGTAAGATTAGTTCGTGACTGGGATTCGAATCTCGAACCATTTTGAGACCAAGTTTCCAACCACTGTTTTTTTGTACTTACACATCAAAGCTATCATTACAATCTAAAATACAGATAACTAACAAAATAGATGTGAGCTAAGTAAAGTTAAGATGATTGACTAATTTCAAACTATTTATATTGAAATTAGTCAATCATCGTATGCCAAGACTGAACGGTAGCCGCAACATGCGACGCTAATTAAACACCAGACTGGTATTTATTGTATCCGGTTCGATTCCGCGCGGTAATAGAGTATGCAGGTTTTATGCGGCAGATAATGGAATAGTGGATGACGGCCTTCTATGGGTACGATCGACTGATTACAGTTTGATTGGGTTTCAATAGAAATTGAATTGGAAATAGAGGACTGTTATAATTTTGTAGGTGGAGTTTCTCTTTTTCGTATAGGTTTTAGCGTAGTTTTTCTATAATATAAAATGAACAAATGAGCGTACAGTCCTGTTAAAGGTAAGATTAGACCTACCTAAAGTTGGCCATAGATGCGTCGCTACCCCTGAAGACTAAGTTAGAACGTCTCGGATAAGTATGTCTCCCTCACCACACCTTTGAAACCAGAACACAGAAGCACTTTGCCTTAAAACACTTATAACAATAAGCCAAAAATAGGTGTGGCGCTAGAGCCTGCGAAGTTGAACCGCAAAAGGTCCTACTATTTTTATAACTAAGTTAGAGAAAAATCTTTTACCGGAAATCGAACCCATTTCCCGTGGCCTAATAATAGAACATAAGTTATCTGCAACACGAACATCGTTTGTATCTAACCTAAGATTACATACAAGTAATCCTTCACAAACCTATTAAATCTTGCGTGGAAATAAACAAACCATGGTATATCTGGTTAAATTGGCTATTCCATTCAGCTGAGCATTCCTCCTATATTGTGGCTACTACTCAATAACTCATTGTAGATGCTAAACTTAGAAGCTGGTTACACAGCTTAGATTTATAAGGTGGTCATAACCACGCACGCACCGTTCAATTGAACAAAACAACTGGGTATTTTTCATATATAAATTTAATGCACATTTTCAAACAATAAATCTCTAGTAGGGTTTACAGTAGCGAAGGTCTCACGCGAGCTAATTAATATGGAGTATGCTTCGATTTATTGGCGATTGACTCGGAGTTACGCGTTGTTCGGAGGTGTGACACACGGCTCGGAAGGTTAGAGGTCCCAACTTTTGGACAGTTTGATGACCGTGGTTAGTCGTCACTGGCCTGGTGTACTATGATCTACTTCCAGATTTAATTCCCCGTGAACCGAATATTAAATTTTAGCTTATGATATCTGTGTATTTAATAAAGATGATAAGATACAAGTAGATGATAAAAAACTCGTAAGAAAATTTTGTTATTTTTTATTTTTAAAAAGAGTATTTATGTCACAAGGGTCTGTCCGGATAGACAATAGTTTGTCCATATAGGTTTAAAACTCTTGGAAACCATCCAATTAATTTTGATGGCTTTTTCAAGGGTAATACTGCTTTTTACTCCGAACATGTAGCGACAAAAAAGTAAGGAAACGGGACTAGCTGATCGAAAAAAGAAGAATAAATAACATGCAATACGTACTTCTAAAATAATAATTTTATTTATCATCATTATTTTGTCAATTTCGCTCTCCATTTACCCTACCCGTGTGTCACAGCAAAGCATAAACCGTCTCATATTACGGCGTGTCTACATGAGCATAGTCACAACGTAGATGCTATCTCCAGTAGTCCTTGTACTTGAAATTAAATACTTTTCGGTGACAAGACATACGCGTAGATACAGTTACAATATTCCCATGTTCGCTCTTTCACCTGTGACGAGGTATTTTCATATTTAGCGCGTAATGACAGACAAGTGTTTGTTTAAGAAATATTGTAAGTCAATTTGGCGGGAAGTTTTTGTTATACTTTAGGTGTAATAGACGAGTATGCAGTTCACCTGAAGTTAAGTGGCTACTGCCGCCCATGAACATCTGTAATCAACCCCGGATAGAATAACATATCCCTACCTGGCATTGACCAGAGATGCGCTACTACTCCTGAAGACTAAGCTGGAATGCCTCGAAAAGTATGTCCACACCAGAACACATCACCGTTTAATACTGCTGTTATAAGGCAGAAATAGGTGTGGCGGTGGTGCCGCCGGAGTCAAACTACAAAGGGCTCTACCACCAAGTTTTTAAAGTATCATAATTAATAGAATATTGCTTGGTTTTAATTCTTTCTATGTCTTACTGCTAGGTACGGTTTAGTAGTTTTTATACAAAATTTTTACAAAAAAATAATAAACAAAATATTACTAAATACCATGAAATCAAGTTGCAATGCAAGTATAATTATAGGAAACAAAAGGGAATTTTAATTAAGGGCAGAGTTAAAACTCTACATCAAAAATTTTAATTGTTTTAAATTGGAACTTTCGTTTTTACAAAAATGACTGTTTTTGTATTTGTTTATGTATTTCCTATACATTTCCAATCAGTTCCGATACAGTCCGATTGGAAATGTATGGGCAAATACGTAAACAAATACAAAAACAGTCGTTTTTGTAAAAACGAAAAAACTCATACTAAGGGTACAGTTGTACAACTCTACTGCATTGATAAAAAAGTAAAAGATACAAAATTATAGGAGTAAGTCAATTAAAAAAAGATAAAGTTTCATTTTGTCACTTAATATCAACACATGCAAAATAATCACCCTCTCATAAATACGAAAATCAATTAAACCCATTCAAGTCGTTATCGCGTAAGTTATCGTGAGATATTATATAAATAACCGTTGCTAGTTTTAATTATAGTTTAATGCAAGTATACATTACGTTAATATACGCAACGTTATAACGTCTTTGATTTACTAAGTTATTTGCGAAGATGAATCGACCATTTCGAAACTAACTGTGGTAAAATTATGCACGTTTTATAAAATTCTTGGTTACGCGCTTAAAATAAAGTAACTCGTTATTGCTGTTTTTGTAACGGTTATTTGTTAAACAAATGAGCTTATTTACGCAAGTAGTAAATATGTGACAGTTCTTGAGGTTTTACTACGGAAGGAAGTTTCTTTATTCGTCTGCATTATAACAGCAGTTTAAACCGATGCTGTGTTGTGGTTGAAGGGTGTAAAGGGGGTAGAAAGGACACGTCGTACACGAAGCTTTCCAAATTAGTCCTCACGGGACGTATCTGTGGCCTTAGATAGAACTTTCATTACTTAGGTTTGACCACAAACGTCCATGAGCGGCAGCAGCCGGTTACCAAATGCATGCCATGTCATATTTACAGAAAGTTCTTCTTTTTCATAGAAATTTGATTCAATCGATAAATACTTCTTTGAAAAATTTAAATGAACATCTTTTCGTTTATATAATCTTTTAAACGGTCTATCCCAACAACACGACTCAACAACAACGAATATAAAAAAATCCTTTCAAATAGTACAACCAAAGAAAAAAAGCTCGCGTCCTTTTCTCACATCCTTAGGTATCTAACACTGCGCAATACTTTCTCATTTAAACCGATACTAGAGTGCGGGTATCATATTCAATTGGAGTCGCAATCTTATCAATTTATGGCCCTCCAGACGGGAACACGATCGGGAAAACGAGCTGGTCTAATGGGGACTTTTTTAGACCCTAATCGAGGGAATGGCGCAATAAAAAATAATTATCTCTCACATTATTGCCTTGGTTGTACTTGTTGAAAATTACACTTATTTGTTTTGTTAACATTGTAGGCGCGTGATATTTGTCCCCTTAGATTAGGACTAGAATAGTGGTATAGGTTCCCTTACCTGTCATAAAAGGCGAGCAAAAGAGACGGTTCTAGGCAGTAAGTGTGGGAGCTTGAAACGTCCAGTCAGCGAGTCAGAGAAGGTAAACGGTATGAGTGGCCACGCATCAGCGTAAACATTTCCAGGCGCGGGATGAGAATAACTTTTGCAGGTTGAAACCGAGAGGGGTGCCCTAAGAGGACACCGGAGTTCCGATGGTGATTCCAGAGTCCTTATAATAGCGCTAGGACAGGCCTCCCAGGGGGTTTTAGTACGAAAATAATCCTACGGAACCTGACGTCTCTACGAAGATGCCTTATTCGAATTACTTTTTGGTCTTTGATTTACAAAAAAATCAAACAACATCGGGCACAATTAGTAGTTGGAAAGGCGATTGCTACAGGTGAATTTTCATTTATTCTTTCATACCTTGAAGGAGTCTTTAAAACTTATTGTGGTCCTATCAGTGTTTTTCAATGTATAACACAAAAGTAAAATATATTCTCTTATATTTCTTCCCGATCTGCTTATGTAGAAAACAAGCCTATGTAACATCTCATAGGTGGTCTTATGAGTGGTTTGAAAATATCCCCCACCTTCTTCACCCTTACTTTTCTACATTAAACTGCATTGATGGAGCGAAGTGGAGACTTGTCCTTACAAAAAACTACCTGAGACTGTCCTCTCTAAATACGTACAAAAATCGCTGTCACTAAGAAACAATTTTTCTTTATTGAAAAACTTATTGACTCCAACGTATAAAGGACTAATGTTGATTAAATTTCTGTGATGCTTCCCTCAAAGTCATTTCGTAATTGCCAGGGCTTTGGATATCAAAGCCAAAGATCCAAAATAGGCTACCTGGCTTCGATATTAATAAAAATAAGAGTGTATTAATAGATGAAGTTATAGAAGCTCCAGTCAGCTTGCATTTTCTTAAAGGAACCAAGAAAATGATGTCCGATCGCACGCTCATGTTGCATGGATATGTCTTGAAATATTTCTTGAAAAAATACAGGAATTTGTGCAATGAATTCTAGATACTCCATTTTTTATATTATATAGGAGTAGCAGACGAGCAGACACTCCACCTGATATTAAGTGGCTACTGCCGCCCATGGACATCTGTAATCAATCCCAGATAGAATTAGATATTCCTACCTGAGGTTGACCACAGATGCGCTGCTACCCCTAAGGACTAGGCTGGAACGCCTCGGAAAAGTATGTCTCACTTACCACACACTTCAAAACGGAACACAGCACACTGGTGTTATTAGTCAGAAATAGGCGGTGATGCCGCCGGAGTCGAACCACAAAGGGTTCTACAACCTGCAAAACTGTAAAAATACCTACTTTCTCAATAGTGTGTGTGTATCAATTCGCGTTAACCAGCGCGTTGGTCTATGCCCACAGATGTCCATGGGCGGCAGTAGCCACTTACCATCAGGTGGACTGCAAGCTCGTCTGCTACTCCTATATTTAAAAAAAAGTTAGTGTGTCTCATCCATATTACCGCCAACATCTCAAGTTCATAACTGCAAAGGCGGATAAAATTGCAGGCGCATAAAGGAAAGCGGGCGGATATAGAAAGTCTCTCAATAGCAGCCTCCGGGAACGAGAGGGGATGTCGGCATCACTCGCAGGACCGTGCTGGTTTATTTTTCACCTGAAATTGTGAAATACTAAATGTGGTGTCTACCTTGTATTTTGGTAGGAAGTAAAGTCCAAAATATTTATGTAGGTGAAAACCTACGTTATGTTAAACATTTTAACGTAAAATCATCTAAATTTTACTTTTAGCTAAGAACTAAAAGTTATTATAACCTACCATTTATTGCTGAATAAAGAAGTTTTCGCAAAATATAACAATTTAGTGTTTATAAAACTATTTATTCCTACGACAACTATTTCTTATAAGTTAGTTTATAAATATTTGCGAATTCAAATCAATAAAAAAATAGTTTTACCGTTAAAATATATTAAAGGTACAGTACTTAATTAAAAATAAGCATTGTAACATTTTACAATATTAAAGAAGTAACCACTAACATTAATATACTCGTAGGTATAACAGGAAAGAAAAATATGAATTTTAAAAGCAGTATTACCAGTTATTTTTACCAAAGTTACATACCGCAGATATACGATTTCATATCCTAAACTACCAGGAATACATAAGATCCAACTAGTTCCCAACAAAAGTGTTGAGTCTGACTACATAAATCAATTTACCATTATTTATTGCTTGTTTACAGTTGCGTAAACTTTGCGAGAGATTTGTTGCAACGCTTGTTCCGATACGTTGTAAAACATTTTCAAAATAAACACCAGAGAGCTTACTGTCTTTCAATCTGAGATAATCTAGATCAATTTAGCAACAATTCTCTACCGTGAATAATTACTTAGCGCTGTAGATGTTGGCTAGAACAAATGTATAGACGGCATAGATATAAATAACTATCTTGGTGTTTATGTTAATTGGACTGGACCATGCCACTGTAGCGGAGGGAGAGGCCCGGTTTTATTATCGCTAATCGTAGTTTAATCAGGAGTATTAAGAATTTATTTTAATCAGTGTTATGTTGTTGTCGTTCATTCGTTAACAAAATCGTTTTATGAATTTGAAGTTGCAAACGAGTCAGCTGGCTATTTGATCGCAAGGACTATCGCTGTCAACCATGAAATACTATTGAAGTCTAACTTAAAGCGGCCTTAGGTAACTAAATTAAAATGTCTCGTGGCACCCCCACGATCTTTGTTTCACCAGGTATTTTAATCAGAACACAACAGCGCTAACACTGCTCTTATAAGCACGGGGATTATAAGTGAATTACAATATGAGGCTATGATCTTGTTACTATTTAATAATACTTTTATCTACGCTCACAATTTAAGAAAACAAAAATCTATTTAAGTTATAGATGTCACTGATATAATATAATCATTACTTACATTCTATCATAGAATAAAATCTACACATTCTTTCACACATTAAATCTAAACTAAACCTACACACACTAAACCTCTAGATAGTTGATAACGATGGCCAAATAACATTAGTAATAACTAACAAAGGCTAACCTTTCACATTAGGCGTTATCCTGATCGTAAATCGATGGTTAATTAGCGTTTAAATGTGAGTGGCACTGACCTTCGGACGGTCGGGGTAAATCTGCGACCTCTAGAGACTAATGTTCGCGTCGGGATTCGCTCGACGCATTGTGCTTTATTTGTATTTGCTAATGTATACAATCTCTAATTACACGCAACGCCTTCCTACCAGCAGGGCTGCCTCTGATATCTTGTGATTTCATACATTGTTGTTATAATTATAGTTTTTGTGAAATATAGTTATCAACCCTAAAAGGTTGACGTCCTATACGAAGTCAGTGACAGACGTATTGCTTGCCTTGAGGACTAAGGTGAATTGGTTCTTGTCTCCCATACCAAATCCTTTATAATAAAGTGTAGCGAGCTCTCGCTGCTCGTCAAGAGATGGCGCTGCTGAATCACGCTATCGAAGTTTTCTAAATATCCTGCATATATTCAAGTTCCGAACGGAGACTGTCGGAGCACGGCTGCTCCCTGGGCACGATCACCTAGCCCGGCGGGAAATCTCTCTTCGCCAAAAAAGCACTAGAGGATACGACAATGCAGTTTTAAAACAGAAATAAGTGTCGTGTGGTGCTGACGAAATCGAAGCATAAAGGTTCTTCCACCTTCGAAAAGGTACTGAGTACAATGTAGGCATAAAATAACTTAACCTTATGTGATATATATTATCTGCTGATCGCTATGCTGATTTAAATAATTGTTCAAACTCTTTTCTCAATTTATACACTTATTTGTATGTGAACTATTCAAAACTACTCTTTTTCTTATGTATTTTCTTGACAGGGTAGTTTTTTTTATTATTTCAGTCCCTGTTATGGCAGCGAAATAAAAAAAAAATAAAAAACCAATTTTGAATTCTAACCTAAAGAATTCAAACGCAAACATATTTAAACAACAACTTTATATTAGTATAAATAGAGGGATACAAAATAATATAGTAATCTTAAAAATATACTTCTTATGTCGAATTTATTATACAAAATCTCGGCCGATATCGATACCTATATAATCGAGAATTTTCATAAATAAATAACTGTGATTAGAATTTTAATACCAGATTTGCATGATTTAGCAATAGTAGCATCATTAACGATCACATAATTAATTTTAATCAGGCAAATAGATTGTTAACTCTAATATAAGATGGCGATCGAAAGCCCGAAATCTATACACGTAGAAAGTGTCTAAAAATAATAATAATCTAGACATCGTACGTGAGAGGTTTCTTAACGATTATTAAAAAGATATAACGGTGATTCTACTTATACATTCTAAGTATATTATAAAATACTAAAATTATAAAAGTAGCAGATGTAACAATTCTTAAAAAATCTGGTGTTATATCCTAGAGGATCCCACGATTATAACATTAAAATAATTCGGTTCAATAACTTTATTATAGTAAATTGTTATTCTTTCTATTTCTATATTTTGTTGTGGCAGTCAATTAGTATTTTTGGATTCGATGGCAAAGTTAAAATGTTATGGTTAAAATGTTGAGTTACTTATATTGAAGCTTCACTAAACGTACACGTGTTCTTGTTATAATAATCAAATTTTCTTTATCGGTGTTGTATTACATTATATCATATAATTTATTAGCAATGGAAAGTAATTTATAAATATTGTACATCACTGTACGTACACAACTCGACTTAATGAAACAATTTTATATTTCCCTTACATTAAAATTAAAATACTATTCGAATAAAAGAAAAATCGAAAAGTTAACAAAGTTTACTTTTCTAGCGAAAAATAGTTAATTATTAAAGAAATATTAAATAACAAAATAATTTCCATCATTATGTAACAGTGGCAAAAATATTATTATTTAAGATTTCTTTAAAACCTTCGTTTTTTAACTGTTTTCACCAGCAAAAACATTAGCTTACTTTTCGGTTTCCTTAATAATTTATTTAGGCAGCCCTACGTACGTCCCGGCGCTAGCACAGTCCCACAGGTGTCCCGCGCCTAATTAGGAACGCCGAGGTGTCGGTATCCCTGTACGCTTTCCATTCTGCGGTGTACGGAAAATGTACCCACTTCTTTGTTTGTGAGAACGTGGAATATAGCTGGGTACTTAATGTTGCTAACAATACTGGTTTCCTTTAAATTAGGTTTATTGTATCAGTTGGTAATGGAAGTGTGTTTTAAAAAGTCTTTTTGCTGTGTACAGATTTTAAATGGGTTTAGTATTCGAAATATTGAACAATTGTTTTATTAAAGTTTAATAAGTTTTAATTTAGGTATACGTTTATTTTATTGGAACATTAGTTCGTAACACAATTTGATTTTAATTGCATTTTCTTAAAGATGAGTAATTTCCTTTGGTGTTTGTTCTTCTTGTACACAATTAGAAATATATATTACTTCAAAAGATATTTTTTACCTTGAACTATATTTATATTATCTATATTTAATAGAGGTGTAACCGACGAGCACGCAATTGACCTGATGTTAAGTCATCTACAATCAAACCCAGACAAGACCAGATTCCGCCGCCACCCTCGAAAACCTAGCCAAATGCCTCGGAATATGTGTGAATGTGTTCTTAAAATAATATTTTGCTACGTAGTTGAGATACTGTAGAATTACATGTAAGTAGTCAACATCAAATCAACTGCTTATTTATCTGCTACATCTATCATATAAATGTCTAATTATACCCCTGAACAGATCAGCGAGTTACGTACGCCAACGCAAAAGTTAGAGAATGTTATCGAATAATTTTATATCCGATAACTCAGTTGCTGATTTACGTATAAAAACAGCGAGGGATTACATGACACTCGGAGGAAGAATAGACTACATGTAGACTTATAAAAAAATAAAGATAGTTTTTCCAAGGTGGTAGAACCCTGTATGGTTCGACTCCGGATGCACCACCGCCTAATAACAGCAGTGTTAAACGCTGCTGTGTTATGGTTTGAAGATCGTAGTTTGAAAAAGTAAGGGAGACATACTTTTCCGATGCGTTCCAGCTTAGTACTCAGCGGTAGCGGCGCATCTGTGGCCGAACTCATGTAAGAATATCTGATTCTTTGAATCCAGGTTAACCAATTGGACTGTGATCAAGAAGATAGTGGAACACCACTAGATTCAGATAATCTTTATGCACAATTTATTTATATTAGTGATATGAAGGTTTAATTACGGTACAGCAATATCATAATTATGATCCTACTTGCATGCGATATCCCATCATAAATATTAGGGTAACAACGCAATTATTAAAAACTTCACGCAGGAATTCTATCAGAATTTGTTAAGAATTGTCGTTACGGTACAATGAACATTTAACATAGGTGGTCTCCACATACATTTACTTACATGTTTTCACTACAAAAGTCTCGAACAAAAATAGCATTGGATATGCACGTAGAGAATTGCATACCTGTTGGTCGAGACTGATTTTTCCCATTTCGTTTTAAGTACATAATAACTGTGCAAGATGGCCATTTTTACTGAGACAGCCTTATAAATACATGGTTCGTTCCAGCTGAAACCCAGTTACGGATTAGTCTCACTATCGGAGAGTAAAGAGTGGCGACTAGTTACGAATGATTCAACTATAATTTATTTTGATTTACACATGTAAATATAAGTCTTAATGAATTTGCGTCGGAAGTAACGTTAAAAGTATTAGTAAATCGTAAAAAAGAAGGAATAATTATATGTTTTTTAATTCTTATTGGAGCGTTAGACCAGGAGAAGGCTACCTTGAAAATTAAAGATTTTTAGTTTATGTTTAAGTTACCTATATTTTAAATGGTTACTTACTAAATATATCCGTTTGTAACTATGTAATATGATAAACATTTTGTCATTAATATTTCGCAAGATTTTATGTGCCTTGTTCAATTAAAAGTATTTCTTCTTCCTTTTTCATCCTGATTTTCATATATTTATCGTTTATATTGCTACCAAAGCATTAGAAAGTTTATCACTACAGTCAATGTCACCAGATAATGAAGCTACAAAGTCAATAATCCTAACTTTTCATTTCTGCTGATGAAAAAATTATTTTGGTTTTTATTTTTTTCGGAATTATTTATCGCTTATCGCTTACTCGCTGACCATGAAACACTCCAGCAAGCGTATCACTCGAACCATTAGGCTAACGCTTACTTAACTACCACAGTAATAAATTACAGCCATTTGAATACCGTGAAATCACACACCGACGAGTAAAGTGGCAACTCAGATTTGTAGAGACGAATTAGAACGTCGACTCGTGCGCATAACGCCGTGACGGATTTTTTATGCTCTATTGTTTTTCAAATGCTCGATTCTGATTGGTCGAGAAAATCGCGGGAGGTTCTATCTCGATCGTGATTGGCTAACGTGAAATGAATGCGAAATAATGATGGCTGCTAAGATTGGTGTGACAAGACGTATTGTTGAATAAATTAATGTAAAGGCTCGTGACTTTATTGGACGTCGCCTTTGTTCGCCAGTTTTATATTGTCCAACTTGTATGCCATTGAATACAAATAGTTACCTAATAAGTGGTTTCGACGCGCTTATACATGGCTATAAAGGCAACATTCTTGAATTAATATGACAGTTGAATACAATTCAATGGGTAATTATAAAACTAATTTTAATTCTAATAAGTTCATTAAAACTCTGTATTGCTATATTTTTATAAGGAATGGAATATTGATACTAATCTTAACATGTCGATTCAACTTAATTTTGTCAAAAACTTATTTTGAAACTTCTGAAGGTAAAATGGACTCACAATACTACTTTAAAAGATACTAAAGTACCTCCATAAAACACAAGGAAAATAAATATTTTAATATTAAACATCAATTCACATAACTAAATGAATCATTTCAATGCAAAATATTTCTTTAGGATGTGTATGATTTTTTATTTAATGTTTAACCTCTAAAAGTAATATAACTAAAATATTTTCTATGTAATTTTTTTTTTTTAATAAGTTATACATATTTCAGGGATTTTTCTAAATTATTTTTCATGCAAATATTTTGATGTGTAAGTGTTTAAGTGGCATGCACGCTACAGGACCAATACCGCCCATGGACATCCGTATGTAACCTTAACTAGGCCAGTGTGATATAGATCACAGGTGCGTTGCCAGAGCTCGAAGATGAACCTTATACATAGCCTTACAAACTGTCATAACACGGCAAAACCAATTATGATCATAAAGTAGTAATACCGTACCGTAGTCGTTCGTCGTATGTTTTCAAGGTGTAGAGTACCGCCATATCTATTCCTGCGTCATAATAGCAACGTTAAACGCTGCTCTATTCTGGTTTAGTAATGGAGACATAGCTCGAGACGTACCAACTTATTCCTCAGAGGTAGCACAGAAAGCTTCCCAGCGGAGACCTCAGGTAGCTAAGCAACTGTGGCCCTAGTCCATACTCAAGTAAGACTTCATTCTTATTGAAATGTGTTACCTGTTAGCGTTACCTTACATCAGATAGGCTTACGTGCTTGTTAAATACTTAAATTTTATAAAGAAACAGAGTGTTGTGACCACAACAACAAAAGTTCTTTCATCTATTCAGTCAATTCTTATGTAATTTGTTACAAATTTCTTTGCCATTGTTATAATTAGCAAATAAACACACCACACAAACTTTAATCCTGTACACATAACCTGATAAATGGTGACAGCCTACCGCCATTACAGCCTCCCCACCACATTTCGTTACAGTTACATCCATGTGATTTAAAAAGAAACATTTAAATTATTTATTGCTCAGTGCAAACCCGCTCCCGATCCGGCGTCACAAATTACAAAATAATAACACGTTGGTTAGTGTTGTAATTCACATGAGCACACATACAACCGTGCGTGTATCTGTCTGTCCGTTGCTGTCAATATATCATATCTCCCGCTAGACATTAGCATTAGTTGCGCGGGCGCACCGCGGCCATCTTTTATTTAATATCCACCGGCGTGCGCGCATGTGGGAACTGAACGTACGTGAGAAATTATGCGTGATGCTTGATTTATGTGACTGAAAGTTTTGGTCGAAGTTGACTCGATCGGATACAACTACCGGCTCTCAAAGTTTTGATTTTTTATTTTGTTGCTTTTATTTTAGTTTAGATGTATAGTTGTAAATTATTCCAAGAGTATTTCATATTTTTAGGCAAGAGTAGATTTATTTATTTTTTAAAAGTATCAACATTTCGAAGACAAATTATTATAGTTACCTTAAAAATTATTATATACATATTTTCTACCGCAAGAATTACCGATACAAGATAAAACATCTCATGGGTTTAAAGGAGAGTTTCTTTGCTTTTTTCGAAATCAAATAATTCAGGACGTCGTCCATGAAACTAAGAATTGTACGTCATCTGAGAATACTATAAATAAAATTCAAACCTCGAACGTGAGTTCACAATTATCCAGCATTCCATAAATAAAATCCAAATGTGCATCGCAAAATTGACGTTAGAGCCGCAATGTAGGTTGAGTGCCACTGGCCTCGATAATGACTTATTGGTCGATTGAATCGCTACTCGTAATGAGAACTTTAAAAAATCAATCATCGTGTACGTTTAAATATTTCATGATAGGTTTATTAGTCACCCCGTGAACCTTGTTCTACCGGCTAATTTATGCAAGAATATATGTTTTTATTTCATCTCAACCTGATCGACTACCACGCATTTCTTGAGTTATTATGCAGTACGGAATCGTTAATTATGACAGAAGTTGTATGCTCATTATAAATAGTATGAATACAATAAATTATGGAATAAGTAAGCAGAAGCAATATTTTAGGTTGGGTGAGCAATTTTTAAGCGTTTACATTAAATTTAATGGATGATTTTTGGTCAATTATATCCGGTGTTAGGTTGACATTTAAGATTTTAATTATACTTGTAAAGCTAGTTTTGTTACTTAATTAACTGGGAAATAAACTGATAGATAATCTGTTATCTGATGGCGGCAAACAGGTGAAATAAATTCTGTTAATCATAATACAAACAATAACAGAGGTTATTGTTCATATTATTTTATTTGAGATGTATCTAGATACATTGCCTTGAATATTTTTTTAAATATTGAGTTCAATACCCTTAGTTTTTACGTTTTTACACAAATAACTATTTGTATTTGTTTACGTATTTCCCATAAATTTCCAATCAGTTCTGATACAATCTGCTTGGGGCGCTGATTGGAAATGTATGGGCAAAGACGTAAACAAATACCAAAACAGTCATTTTTGTAAAAACGTAAAAACTCATACAAAAGGTTTTTTTTATAATATAGGAGTAGCAGACGAGCATGCAGTCCACCTGATGGTAAGTGGCTACTGCAGCCCATGGACATCTGTAATCGAACCCCAGATAGGATTAGATATTCCTACCTGAGGTCTCTGAGAACGCCTCGGAAAAGTCTGTTTCCCTTACCACACCCTTCAAACCGGAACGCAGCAGCGCCTAACACTGCTGTTATTAGGTAGAAATATGTGTGGCGGCGGTGCCGCCGGAGTCGAACCACAAAGGGTTCTACCACTTTCTGGTAGGATACAGTCAGCACAGATGCGCTGCTACCCTTAAGGACTAAGTTGGAATTCCTCGGATGAGTGCGTCCCTTACTATACCCGTTAAACCGGAACACAGCAGCACTGTACACTATTACTCGATAAGATTTGGCAGTAGTGCTTCTGGAATCGACCCACAAAAGGTTCTACCATCTGCAAGACTAATAATAAAATAGTGGTAGTATAAGTCGGTTTAGATCAGTAATAAATAGCCAATTATTTCAACTGCGCTCTACTGAACTCTACCTTGAACAAAGATATAAATTAAATGTATAAATTACACATTATAAAACTTGCAATAACTTATCAACGTCAAAAACAGGTGTCAAAAGTTCAGAACTATAACGCTATTCCTTATTATGTGTTAGATTGACAGTGGTATAATTAGATTATAAAGTTATTAAGATCGTAGGCTCTACCACGCCTTACTTTGAACAGTAAATTCCGAATACTCTACAATAATAGAGCCCAACTACACAATAATGGGCCAAGATTGCAATTTATATACTTGATTATTATTTATTACATGATTTAGGGTCTGAGCAGACGTGCTACTTTTGATATCAGCGATCGAATATGCTGTCCATCCGATGATAAGAGGCAGTAGCCACAAACTTACTAACTTACTTAGTGGCCACTGCTTCTCACCATTAAAATAGATTACATTCCTACCTAAGTTTGTCCACAGATGCATTGGTACCCTTAAGAACATTTCAACGGAGAATGTCTCCCTTACAACACCCCTCAGAGCGGAACACAACAACGTTAAACGCCACTTTTAGGTCACAGAAATAGGTGTGGCGATAGTGCCGGAGCTATAGCATATTTGCATTCTTTCCCATTGGAATTTGTATATACACTGCAGTCACACGCGTAACAGGTGGAACAAAAAAACAAAAAGATATCGGTCGCGGTGGACAAACTATCGCCGTCACGACATATTAAAATCGGCCCGAAATAATCTCGTTCTCGGTGACGGTGCAGTGGACAAACGACCTTACAATGCGCGTTTTCATTGATGCAACCGAATTACCCAACCAAACGATAAACCGAATAACCGAATCGAACGACGAACCGAATGACCGAACGGAACGACGAATGACCAAATCAAACGACGAACAAGTCACCAAGATGCATATCGCGATATTATACGACAAGTGGCTAGTCTGTTAAAGCCGTTAACTCTGGGTTTCCTCGCGCTCAAATTTTAATAACTAATGATCGAGCAGGTGTGCGGCGTCTACTGGTACACATGCAATACATAACGTAAAGTTAGTTTTTAGTGGTTTAACGGTAGAAACGGAACCACCATACCTATATATTTGTCTCATAACAGCACTTCAGAGCATGCAAAGCAAAGTACAAGACATCTTTATTATCTTTATTATATATATATTTCTTATGTGCGTGTGTATGTCACTGAACTCCTCCTAAACGACTGGACTGATTTTGATGAAATGTGTTGTGTGTGTTCAAGGGGACTTGGAAATGGTTTAGATTCATAATTTAGTCCGTGGGAAAAGGTATTTTTTAATTAATTTTTAATTTGTAAGTAGTTGTTGATTTTGGAATGTTTCACATTGGATTCGACAGACTTCGCTACCATCGCAGTTTCAAATATTCTATCTATTTTTCAAACCCGTAAGTGATAAGGGTTGTTCACCCTTAACATTTTTTTTTATTTATATGGCAACACATCGTTTGCCGTCAGGTAGTTTTATATGAATAGATACATACACTAGTATCACCCTTCATAGTCCGGTAAAAAAACTGAAAAAATATTTTTTGAGTTTTAACTATTATACTTTAAAAGTAACTTCTATGCATATGTAAGGAATATGAACAGGCCTTCATAATCAAAAGAGGCTTATAGCAAATCCACACAACGCTTAACGCGTCTTACTTATCTATCTCACAATAATTCAACCAAATCTTGATGTAGTACTAACAAATGACTAAGCGGAATAATAATTACGATGGTGCAGTAAGTATGAAGCTTGCACAAATCAGATAAAGGAGGAATTGAATCGTCAATAATTGCAGCTTCATGCAAGTTGCGAACTTCAATGGTTCCTGGAACGATATTATCGTAATGCTGTCACAACGAGGCGAGAGCGCTTGTGAAATAGACGTGGTCTTCTTTCCCACTTCTGGGCATCGATCTTATTTTAGAGAGAAGGGTTTGAGCTATGGTGCTGGCCAAAGGTATGGCCAAAGGTAAGGGCCACTATGGCCTAATCCTTCTCATTCCAAGGGGAAGGCAGCGGTGGGGCAGTAATTTAATGTGGGGTAGTATTGACAGCAAATTTGGTGGACTTTACACACTTTGTAACTTTTTATAAAAACTGTCAGGCACAGATTTCCTCACCATAATACACATATAACTGCCGTTTTAAGTTACTATAGATACGCCTAAATAGCAAAACGATCATGTACCCAAAATCTTTGAAAAATTAAAGATGCGTGCCTGGAATTAAAACCTTGGACCCCTTCCGTGAGCGGCCGAGTTACAACCACTAGGCGATAACTGCTTTCTATATAAAAGTGTTTTATTAAAATATTTTTTTTTGACAATATTTTTTGAAAGTCATCTATAAACCATCTTCGCAAAGCCATACACGAGTAGTATGGAGAAGAAGCTTTAAAAATACTAACACAACAATTAAAACCTCACTAAGTTCTTAAAACTTAGTACAACTAAAACAGACACAAAATTTTCATTCATTTCATAATTTACGTCGATAATCAAATCGCAACTAGGCGACTACGGGTACAAATTAATTACTCTCCATGCGCGCATTAAAGGTAGTTAGGGCACTGACAGCCGATAGAAGTTCTAAATCTAGACCCGGATAGTCCAGTTCAGCTCAAACGAGCGTCTTAATCGGCTCGCTTCAACATGACTGATCGTCTACATAACCGCTGCTTTCCGACCGATGGACGGATAGGGACACCATGATAAACTTAAAAGTGGGACACGACTGCGTAATTCACGTGTTTTGAAATTATCATTTGAAAGTTTTTTTAGAAGTAAAGTTGAAAGTTTTTTTAGAAATTTTAAAGGTGGTAGAACCCTTTGTGGTTCGACTCCGGCGGCACCACCGCCACACCTATTTCTACCTAATAACAGCAGTGTTAGGCGGCAGTAGCCACTTACCATCAGGTGGACTGCATGCTCGTCTGCTACTCTTATATTATATAAAAAAAAAGTAATTATTGCTAGTGATGTGACTATCGGGCAATTAATTTAATACGAGTAGTAGTCACCGCTGAGTGCGAAAAATATTAAAGGAATTGCTAATGCGTTACCGGTTTAGAAGAAGCTTTTTAATGATAATATAAAATAATATTATGACTAGATATTATATTATCAGTTGAAATATTGCAATATACATTTATCATGTAGAAAATAATGTCTTAAATTGGTTGAAAAAAAAAGTAAATTAACAAATAAATTAGGAAAGTAAAAAATAAATTTAAATTCCATTTACATAGTTTGTTTAATCTCGAAATTGTTAATAGTAATATTTATTTATGTACATAATTTTCTTAGCGTTTCAATTAGGAGAAATCCGGAAACACTTAAATACATGGTCACACTACACACGTTGTAATTATTTTATTCACATAACAAATAGTTTCCTTTCCGTGACATAGTAGGAACAGGGTCTTGATGGCTACTTTGCTTAGTTCATTTAGCAGGAAATGTTTGGTGCTTCTATTTTATGATCTGTAAAATGTAGCTTAAGGGTAAGTACGCACAGGAGGCGTTACAGCTTAGTCTTAATGTACTTGTGTTTAGTGAAAAGTTTTGTACCACTAATGGGCACGGGTCTCCTCTTAGAATGAGTGGGGTTTTGGCTGTTTCCCATAAACACTGGTAGGATTAGTAAGTGGATATTAATTAATTCACTAATTATTAAAGCATTTATGATATCTTTTTTATAAAATTGAAGTAACAAGCTTGGATAAAATTCACTCACTAAGTTAGTAAAGGTAAGTAGGCACTGCCACCCATGGACATCTATAACTTCAAATAGTATAAAAATATTCACCACCACCTGCATTGCTATCTGAGCACTAAAGTATATCTCCCTTCTTATCTTTAAAACCAGAAAATAGTAGCGCCTAACATTACTTTTATAAGGCAGAAATTGTTGTGACAATGGTGGACTACGAAGGATTCCACCATCAACACCTCAATAGGTAACATATTCGAAAATATTTGGACAGACTTAAGAGGAATAGAAAACACACTTGAAATATTTTTGAAGGTTGTAGGTTATGTTAGGCGCTGCTGTGTTCCGTTTTGAAGGGTGTGGTAAGGGAGGCGTTTCAGCTTAGTCCTCAGGGGTAGCGGCGCATCTGTGGCCGACCTCAGGTAGGAATATCTAATACTATCTGGGGTTGATTACAGATGTCCATGGGCGGCAGTAGCCACTTACCATAACGTGGACTGCATGCTCGTCTGCTACTCCTATATTATAAAAAAAATAAGGAATTCAGATAATCACCCCAACTGTTATTACGAATACAACGACTAATAACGACTAATGATATTAATGAATTTATAAATGAAGCTATAAATGTTTATCTTGCACAGGAAACATCAATGACTATTAAAAGGTCGATAGGCAGTCCAACAGGAACGTCGCCATGAGATAACATCATGCTGGATGATAAACAGCAATAGCTTTAACTGCTTTAGTTAAAAGTTACGTAGTGTTTTTCTTAGGAGAAGACTTATGCAATCCATTTTGCCTTTGTTTTTTTCATTTATACTTATATTATAAGAAGTAGCAGATGAGCATGCTACTTAATAACTTATTGACATCTATAATCAACCTCAGATAGGATAAAGACTATCTAAGGTCGGCTACAGATGCGTTGCTCCCTCTGAGGACTATATTGAAATGCGTTGTTTAAATATATTATTATTACAACGCCCTTTAAATGAGAGTAAGGAGCCGTTTACACTGCTGTAATTAGATAGAAATAAATATGTATAACAATGATGCCTCAGGAGTCTAATCTCGCAGGATTCTGACACCTACATCAATCACTTACCTTATAACTACAGTCCATATAAACTCGATCAGGATCTAGTAATATTATAAATGTATTAAACAATTGTATTAATTTTGGCTTAATGCTGTTATTGAAGGAATGTAGAATACATGAAGCGCGCTACTGCAGTGAGGATGAATGAAGCGCGGGCGTCGCTCTGCGTGCACCTGTGTCTTACTGCACGCGATCTAAGGATGGGGTTATGGTGGGATGTATTGTTTACTATCTTTAATAACATACAACGCTTAAAGAGCCTAGAGAGCTGTGTTCAATATTTCCATACGCGACTGAATCCGTATCGTTGAAATCCGTAGGAGAACGAAAGTTACCAACATAGTTCTTAAAATTAGCAAGCTGAAGTAGAAATGGCCTGATCACATTGTTTGTAGGACAGCCGTAGGTAAGTCCTCAAATGGAGACCGTGTCTGGGCAAAAGTTTAAAACTACTGGAATCAGACCGCTCAAGACCGGTTGGAATAGCGCAGACGAGAGGTCTATGTCCAGCATTGGACAAAGGCTGAAGGGTAGTTGGATAACGCTTATAGCTAGCAGTAACCCTTTCTTAAGTCACGTTGCTCGGTATACATTCTATGCTATGCTAAACCAAATGAAAGCTTTGCTAAACAATTATTATTATCATAATTAATTTCTAGACCCCGGACTATCCACAACTTGTCACTGTATTATAAATTAAGTTTGGTTTTAGTAGAAATGCAAATCTAACACTTTTAATCAGATATAGGTGTGATGATTTGACTAATGTTTTCGAAACCATATCCTCAGTAATACCGTTAAACCGATTTATTAGCGATTACTCATCATAGATTCTATAATTTATCAAATTCAAATACAAATCTCACCTCTGAACTATAGTATAGCGCCAGCCATTTGACTTATGCTCAATTTATTCATATTGCTAATTGATTATAAATTATACTAGGTTTAGCTCGCGATTTCGTCTGGATGGAAAAAAATAAATTTCAATGTTCATTCACTTTGTTTGCTGGGAATAAAATAGTTTTAGAAGGTACAATTTACAGGTTATTTATGCTATGACGACCAGCGTGGCGGAGCGGTCACCATACATGTCTGACGGTCTGACGCGCAGAGGGTCCCGGGTTCGATTCCCGGCCAAACAGATATCTTGGCCTAACTGATGAATTTAGGTTTCTGTTTCTGGGTCTGGGTGTTTGTGTATTCGTCTGTGTGTGTGTGTGTGTGATATTTTAAAGATGAATTTAGGTTTATGTTTCTAGGTCTGGGTGTTAGTGCATTTGTCTCTGTGTGTATCCATAGCATCCACGATACAGAGCATCCTAGTGCAGGACTGTGAGTGTAGAAAGTGCTATGATTTTAATGCTTAAATTTGTATCCAACCAAATAGGACAATATATCAAAATTCAATCATAAATGCACGCATTGTTTATCGTTGGCTAAATGTCTGAGTTTCAACGCATATACCTTTTCACACTCTTCAAACCACTTATGAGTTATCAAGTGGAATACGGCATGTATTACGTTAGCTCCTTTTATTACACAAAAAGTGAAATTCCTTGCAATTTTCCATATGTGCACACCCTTAGGTTCGGTGCACGTCGCCTGTGATTACCTGCGAACGGCCTCCGTTTAACCGATTCCTTTTTTAAAACTCGACGTTCCTGTTTCAAGAACCTGCACCATTATTCCCGCGTCTTCCTCATTTTGAATTTGGAACGGACAATGGCAATGGCTTTTCTCGACTCATTTTGACTTTTTATTTTTCCAACCGGCCAAATTAGGCCAGTTAAGTCATGCAATCGGATTGTCACTTAACTGAAGACCAGTAGTCAGGGCCCGAACCTCTTTTGTCCAATCTTTTTTCGGACCAAACTCGGCCCGAACAATTCGTTACGTGGCCCGATTTTTTTAGGTCGTTGGCAAATTGTGGGGACTGGTATTGTTAATTTTGCGGCAACTTTGTTACTTAAAGTCCTTTCAAATTGATAAGCAGTTATCTCATTAAGTCTGACGGGGCCATAAGAGTTGTAAATTAACTAGATTATACGCGGCAAGATTTTAAAGGGCCGGAAAGCTGAATTTATTCCCGGCAACCTAACATTTAATTGTTCTGTCGTCAGCGCCATCGCAATAAAGTTCCTCTACGCTCGTAAGAGTAATTGTTAGTTCGCTTCTTTTGTTTTTAGGCTTCCAGAAGCGCTGGGCTCCTCTATTTTTAAAGCGCGAGCAGATTACTGAGAGGCAGCACATCCATCCGATAAGAATCTCGCTGGCGATTTTTCATAAACAATAGCCGTTTTAATATCGAAAAGAGTAAAAGAGTGTAGGCTATTGATAATACAAAAAATGCAATAATAAATTACCCGGCGGTGGGTAATAAACCGCGATTTGCTCCGGGCGACTTGGAGGGCTACCAGTGCGTACAAAGAATAAAAGAAGTAATAAAAGAGTAAAAATAATACGCTTAATATCAAAGAAGGTGTAGTTCGTTAATGCATTCGCTGCCTTAAGGCTGCCGCGTCAGATCCGACATTGTTTTCTGGAATGCGAGCTAAGGCTGGCTGCACACAGAGTTGGGCGTTAGCTGTTGCTAATGTATGCAAATATTGTGCTCCTGTGTTAATGTTTGTTTTTATTTGTGGGAGTGAAAAAACTTGATAACACACTGAATTTCATTAAGGTTTATAAGTACTGTTTGATGATCATAAAATAGATCCAATTAAGATCATTTGCAAGCAATGTTTAACTCTTATCCAACAAAATAAATAGCAAAATGCTTCTTACAAATTTGATCAGATTATATTTAAGTTATATGTCATAGAAATAACTATATTCATAGTTTATGCAAGTTTTGTTTGTACATGCGTACGCCATCGAAACAATGTGTAAATATAAATAATCTCCTTTTTTGTTTTTATCTAGATATTTACACTGAGTTTTCTAAACTATCCACTTTACCAAGTAAGAACTAAGAATATAGTTCTTACTCGTTCTAGTGGGATAGTCAGCATTAAACAATACTTCTTTATTGCTTCTCAGAATTTACCAAAAAATATTTTAAACAATCATGTAGGTCCTTATTATACTTTAAAAAGTACAAAATACATTAAAAATCAAATTGGCAAACTCAAATTTTAAAATCATAATTTAGAAGTGTGTCTTTATAACTTTTTGTTACTTTTTATTTGTAGAACGATATATGAGTGAAAATAATATGGCACATGTCATAAACGTCACAAATTACCAAACATTATTCGCCCAGTGTAACGCCACCTTACACTTTAGCAGTCTTTGTCGAAATTTAAATTTTGATTTCGGCGAACTTATCGCAGGTTCGTGTGCATTGGAATTATGCAATTAGCTCAGTTTTGTACGTGTGCTGAAAAACGTATTAAAATTGTCCATTTTGATTGTATCTTGACGGCGGTCATAAAGATGTTTAACTGAGTGTTTACGAAGGTTTGTGTGCGATTTCCTTAAGTGCTTATCGACGTAGGAAATAAATGTGAATATCTTCCTTGCTAAAAGTAGCTAAGCTAAGAATTGTTATCTTATATATAAAAGTCTCGTGTACTCCTCCGAAACGGCTTTACCGATTTTCACCAAATTTTATATGCATATTCAGTAGGTCTAAGAATCGGCTACTATCTATTTTTCATACCCCTAAGTGATAAGGGTTGTTCACCCTTAATATTTTTTTTTATTTATATGACAACACAACGTTTGCCGGGTCAGCTAGTTGCATATAAAAATATTGGTGCATAGGAAAACGAAGTAATTTATATTTAGGTATTGTATAATTATTATCTTATGTCAAGAAATCGTCAAATGAATCAAAAACAAATATCTCAAAGTCTTACAACTTTTATTAAAATATGTAAAAATTATTTAATGACATACAAATAAAATAAAAATGTTTATTTAATAGTTATGTAAATTAGCATTTTCGATTTCAATCAGCTATTTAATTAAAAATTAAAGTAATTAAAGTACTTAATTTTGTATTTGTAACTTCATTGAAAGCGTAGTAGGCTATCCCCAATTGTATGGAGATACCCATGGCCAGCTGTGGGATAGCAATATCTGACAGTAGCAATACAAAATTTTAATTGTAATTCAATAAAACAATTACTTTACGACTGTGTCATAATTATTATTACACCCACGGTATTTAATATTAGAAGTGGTTTTCAAGGGTTTATTTACGACTACCTTTTGCAAAAATGTGTCGTTAAAATAATTTCAATTCAAATCAGTTAAACCTTAACGGAAATACTAAACAAACAGTAGTTTAAATTGCCTCCAGTGGGTGTTAGTTACTCGCACATAATTAACTGTAGGCACAAACAATCTCACGGTCCGGAAAGGTCAATTAACGTGTGTCGTCGGTGCGACATTGCGCTGCGATTTGTCGCAGGTAACGAGCGACAATACGATTTGTCGCAGGTAACGAGCAACAATGCGCGTTGCGGTCGCGCGCCCCCCGCCGGCTCGCATTTGTACTGCGGGCGCATGCTTTGCGCTAGCGTTGGGCTGGTGATACACTGGCAGCTTAAAATTGATATTGTTTAGTTTTGTCAACAACCTCACGGTCCGAATGGTTAATTAACACGTGTCGTCGATGCGACATTGCGCTGCGATTTGTCGCAGGTAACGAGCGACAGTACGATTTGTCGCAGGTAACGAGCAACAATGCGCGTTGCGGTCGCGCGCCCCCCGCCGGCTCGCATTTGTACTGCGGGCGCATGCTTTGCGCTAGCGTTGGGCTGGTGACACACTGACAACGTAAACTGATATAGTAAAGTTTTGTCAAACAATCTCACGATACGGAAAGGTTATTGTTTTTTATATGATGGAATGCATTATTCACCGCACGCAAACGCACGTCGCTAATAGACATTTGCAACACTAAAGGAGTCGCCAATGTCGACCCCTTTTTACACCTTTTTTGCAGAGTCCCATGTCATAGCGTTCCGGGAATACTACAGGAGGAAGTTCATTCCACATCTTGCACGTTCGTGGCAAGAACGTCCGTGCAACAATTAACGTGTGTTGTCGATGCGACATTGCGCTGTGATTTGTCGCAGGTATATTTTTATAAATTGTTTTTACGATGTTCAAAATGTTATTCATAATCGTAAAAATTTAATAGATCGATATCGATAAAATTTAATAGAGCTTGAAATATATGCCTATCGCCATCACGAGTACGAATGACTTACAGTTAGACGCTTAATGTGGATTTACATCATAAAAAATAGTATAGCAATCTAGGCTAATATGGATATATGTATATCCACATGTTGACTCCACAAACATTACAAAATAGAGACTTTCGAAGCATGTAGATTTCTTTACAATTTGTTTGTTTTTTGAATTACATAACCATACCACACAATTTATTCATTCATCATCATAAATAATAATCGATTACATTATCAAATGCAAAAAATAAAAGGAAATCTTAAAATCATAAAAATAACTTAAAAGACATTTTCCTCAGAATACTTAATAAATAATATTAGCTCCTGTTGTGCCTCAAGCCTATCGAAGTTCGTGTATCGGTCGGTCGTTACGCCTAACTAAGCAACAAACTATCGGTTATCCATAACACTTATTGTGTATTCTTTTGACAAATGCGCGCGCGCAACGCTCGTTAATATACCGAGGCTACACGCCGATTATTTCTATAACAATTTATTGTTTTATTTAGCTCACGGTACGCTGCATTTATTTGATAGTGTTGGTTAATGGATTGTTAGGAGAGTTTGGAGTTTTGTAGGTTCTAAAAGTTTGATTTCGTGACACAGTGATAGCCTAGATAGAATCTAGAATTGTAGATTGCGGTCCAAGTTCGAACCCAAACACGCTTAATTAAATTTTTCAAAGTTGTAGACGTGCATATTATATCCTTCTGCTTTATTATGACGCGCTGTTATATCACATGCTATGGTCGAAAGTATAAAATGATTTGTTATATTCAACAAGAGTTATATACTTATTTAACCTGCTCAAAATGTCATATTTATATGCATTATTCGTATTATCAAGGAATGAGTTAAAACCACAATACATAGCTTAGGCAAAGTTATTCTCCATTTAATACTCGTCGATGAATATTAAGAAAATGGTAAAGTATGTGAACAAAATTGTAAAAAATGAGGTGAGCAATAATAATTACGGAAACACAAACTCATTCGTGAATTCTTGCGATTTAAATATCCACTCATTTTGGTCCCTCGAGCCGGACCGTTGCATTCACTCGAGAGCATAACGCAAACTGTCATCTTTCACCATCATTACACCGCATTATTATGACACCTTAAACATTGCAATTTCTTTAAAAGTATTCCTTATCGCAGCCCATAACAATCAGTTGATATGATGTTAATTAACATGAACGGGCCGACCGTACAAAACAACCTTATTCTTCGCAGAAAACAACAATGTTAAGTTATAACTCTATACGAAACCCGCTTACAACCCACCGCACGGCGCAATAAACAAACAATAAAACAAATAAAAACAATAAAACAAACAAAAAAACTGGTTGCAAAACAATAGTCGTGGCGGGATTCTTGACGTTTTTATCATTTCGAGCGGAGAACAAAAGCTGAAGGCTTCCTGTAGAGGCTGCATCACCATTCTCGCGAGGCAACTTGCGCGGACACACGGGTATGGGGTTCGTCCAATTAAAAATATTTTTAATTATTTTTTTAGCGATTTGTGTTGATTAATATGAACTATGGACAAGTGACTATCTATATTGAACAAATCTGTTCTTTTATTTTTTTAACTTTTAATTTATCTCTGCTAAACATTTGTGACCAACTCATATAAAACATGGGCTGTACTTGAAGCCAATCACTGATTCGTTGCTTCCCCTAGAGATTCAGATAGTAACCTCATACCTAAGTCAGCCGACAACTATACTCTTCCACCAAAACGCAAGAAGTGAATCAGTCACTCTAAAATAGATTAAGCGGAAGTAGGTACCAGAAACATTGTCCCTGTAGTCTCGGGACTAGAATAGGGCTACGGTATCCCCTGCCTGTCGTAAGAGGCGACTAAAAGGGGGCTTCTGGGGTTGAGGGCAGCAAAAGTGGGAGTTCGAACCGTCCAGAAACTAACCCCGGGAAGGACGACGGTGTGTGTGGCCGCATACCGTTGTACTGGTGTTTACAACGGTATGCGGTTTGCGGTTTGTGGAAGGAAAAAGAAACAAAAAAGGAGGTACCAGAAACATATTGGTTCTACCTTTCAACTACCGCTGCATACTAAATTCCATATCGCTATTTTATTTTGCACTACTCGCTATCAAAACTCCAAAACCGTATGTCCCATACCCGAGCGAGTACATTAACTTACAATAGAGGTGGACGTTCTATTCATCGGCGCCACGACGGCCTGATCGCCATCTGACGAGCGTCACGCCAATGTCGATCGTAAGGAATGCCCTTATGGAAATATACTTAGGATCCGTGGAGAATTGAGGAGGAAGATTCTGATTTTATAGGTTCTGAAGTTTGATGTTTGGGGGAAAATATTAGGGGGGTGATACACGAGCGACAGTTTATGTCGATGATCGTCGCCGATTGTAGCTGCCTATCGTCAGCGAGAGTCGTCGGCACATGCTGTAACCACCCCGTCTTTTGCGATTATCATTGGCTGTCGCCGCCTATATTCTACGATTGTCGTCGACTGTCGCCACCTATTGATGACAGTTGTCGACATGAAAAGTCGTTCATGTATTAGCTGACGGTCACCAGTATATTACTTCCCTCGACCCTAAGACACCAATACAACAATCGCTAAAGTAGCGAAGAACTAAAGATCACGGAACTAAAAATCATTTCCGAATTTTTAAGAGTCATTACAGATTTAGTTCGTACTGAAGATTTCAGCTCATACCACCTCTAATTTATAATGCTACGAAATGGAAATAGCTAGCAAATAACAAAAAATGCTCTAAAAACAGAGCAAATATCAAGTCTTGAGACATTTTTTTCTCCAAGCTAGTACTAGACCGACATTTACATTTTACTACTACAATAATTACAACCAAAACTGAGAACTAAATTATGTTCTTAATTAAAAAGCAATAATATTCCACTTCAACATTCTTACCAAATTAACGATTCGGACTATAATGTCAATCAGAAGCTTTATTATATCAACCGAAATCTTATCGATGACTTAACCAGAAAATTAGTTTTTATTTTAACCGCCAACCATTTTAATGACGGCCATAAAGACGATGAAGCTCTGCATTCACATAGGATAATCTCTCCATCACGAGTGATACACTAGACCTTATTTATGGGATAAAATATCAAACGATGCCTCTGAAACATAGACGGAATAGCCAAATAGACTCCTAGAAATTGGTGATAATTTTTCATACGGCCAAATATGTGCCGGAATTTTTTACATTTTTTGATTAAAGAAGCGAGCTACTTAATGAGGCTACTAATACTCACAAACATACTCTACATATGACCAACGTATTTTAGAAGTATATCGAATAAACATTTCTTTAAGTTATTCTCAATACACAAGAAATCCAAAAAGGGATTTAAAAAATATAATAGGTAGTTAATATGTAGGTAATATATTATGTGCCTAAGTGATGTGAAAATATAAATAAGCTACGACAACCTTGGTAAAAGTAAATGAGGGAGGTATAATATAAATCTTTTAAAATGTTAAAACAATAGAAACACAATGATTTATTTAAACTATCTATATAATAAGATAATACAAATCCATTTGCTACTTTATATATGTTAAAAATATTATTGACCCACTTAATAAATATTTTTTTACAATAGATAATTATGAAACCAAAACCCCCACTGTAGAAAAATATAGCCAATATCACTCCCACAACTTAGACGAATCTCACGACACCTCATATGTTAAAATCCATTAAGCCGTTTGGGCTACTGAGCGTGTTAAAGAATAAGACATACATACACACATACATTCATACATACACTCGAAAATTTTACCTTCTCCAATTGAGTAAAAAGGAAGCTGCCTATGAGTATAGCTAAATAGACACCAATTATGAACTACCGGAGCCAAGTTACGTCAAAGGTCCAATCTTCGTACAAATTTGCATCGGATCGATATCGTCCAGTTCACGGGGGTAATTGTGATATGGACCGTGAGAATATTCAATTACGGCGGCGAACTTAATTGCAACTTGATAAAGTTAAGTTGGCTCTAAGTGAACTATCTTCCGAACTCGGTTAACGGCCATTATCTTTGCCTTTGTCCACTCGCTCCGTGCTTGCCTAATTGGGGGTTGTAGGACGGTAGTGTTGTATAGATAAGACGTAGTAAAGTAATTCTTATGAACAAATATCAAGTATATTGATTTCGGTTCTTATTTTACGACTCCTCTGGTGTCGCGATTCGGAAATACGCATAAGCTATGGTGATTGCTTTCCATCAGGTAGCTCGTCTGCCTTACCGTTTAATTGACCAAAACGAGCATGCAGTCAACTGATGGCAAAGGATGGAAATCTGTATTTAACCACAGTTAAGAATAATCCTACCTGAGGCCGGCCACGTCACTGATAAAGTTTTACTTACCACACCTTTCAAACCCGAACACAGCAGCGCTTAAGAGCTAAAAGGCAGAAATATGTGTGACGGTGGTACCTTCAGTGTCGAACCACGCACGGTTTCACCACCTTCATACTGTTTCTGTAACACTTATTTTTGTGATATTATCGCTGAGTGACGAATTAAATAATTATTTAGAAAATAGGAATGTAACTGTAAATATTTCAATCGCACCCGAGGCAAGACTCTCCCTAGGATTTGTGGAATTAAATTTGACTTTTCAAATTTGGAGAATAATACTGCAATCCCATTTGAATAAAGAACGTGTATTTTTACTTTCAAGAAGTGTCACTTCTAGCCTTACCGTTTGAGTAAGGCACGTACAAATATTCCCCTATTATTTTTTATGCTTATCCACTCCACACTTTCGTGCATGTCCGGCTACCGAAGGCCGTTCTAATCGAGTTATTGTGCGCCACAATGCGGCAATCAACGACGCAGCCTGTGCATTGTCGCTGGCTATCATACCCTGGGCACTTTAGTGTCGAAAATTTTACATCAAGTATTAAATTTAGAACACCTGGAGTTTGACTAAGTGGCAAATACTTCTGGAACAAGACATTTAACTATATAGTGGTAAAGTAGACTCGGAAAGAAAATATTCATTCATGACTTAGTACCAATTGGTATTAAGTTGGTCTGAAATGTATGTAAAACGTCAATAAATCTGTAAAGGTTTTCGAAGGGATCTAATAGAGACCCACTTATTTAGGTATACATACGTCACTCTCTAGGGCGGATCTTGTACATTTAGCACATATATATTTATACTAGCAGAACCCGCGGCTTCGCTCGCGTAAAAAAATATGATATGACATACAAATAACTGTAATCGTAAATTTGTACCTTTAACAATTTTAACGATAAAGTAGGAGAAGTAATATTTAATTAATAAAAGCTTTTTTTTCGTCACTGTGTACCTAAATTGGTCAAGCTTTCTTCAGAAACATACACTAAAACTCAAATTAGTGGACTGTAATGAAACTTTCTTTAAAATATAAGTTTCTACATGAAACTTATATTTTAAAGAAACATTACAATTTAACATTACAAATTACAATAATTATTATTTACACTATTCCATAGGAATCATCCATGTTATATGGGGCCTTACATGCAGTGGTTCTTTCCAGGGTCGCTGGCTGGGCGGTTAGAGTGGGAGCTCTTGCCGCCCGCAACTCCAGAAGTCCCCCTTTAGTTTCGTACGACAGGCAGGGGATACTGTAGCCCTGTTCTAGCCCAAAATTTTAATCCAAGGTCTATGTATCTACCACATCACCACCACTAATCCACGCATAACCAAAACCATACCCCACGGCAGGACAAAATGTTGGCACGCAGTGTGTCCAAAGTAGTTGCGATGTACCTAATCAGTATACCAAAATGTAGACTAATTTGAATAAAATTACGCATTATCGTAAATGAAATGTCGTGTATTTGTCTGAATAGACGTTATCTGAAATTTCGAACCTAAAAGATTCCCGTATACATACATATAACACTTCTTTTACCTCCTTAGTAGAATTTCAAAAACATTCCTATGTACATATGCATCAATAAATACTTTATCAGCAAATTTCTGAAAGCTAATATTCAACACCAGCGGTCGCCATTCCGACACCTACGGGTGGTGTGTGGCCCGCGACCTTCCCGTGTGGCCCGCGGGTCTGCACGTTACTAATAATTGGCCAAGTGCAAGTCAAACCCGTACCTGGAGGGCTCCGTACAACCAACATTTTCATTTTTTTTAATTTCTTGTATTTAATATTGCAGCAGCCATTAAAATACACACATTGTAAAAATTTGAACTGTCTACCTCTGACGGTTCAAAAGTTAGTTGGAAAAATATCGAATAGCAGTTTGTTGTATGGGAACCCCTTTTTGTTTTCAACTTTTTTTATTTTTAGCATTTTCTGTTATAGCGGCCACCGTTATGCATCCTCTGTAAGAATTTCAAATGTCTATCTATTACGGTTCCAGAGATAGAGCCCTGCGATACACGGACAGAAGGACAGACAGCGAAGTCTTAGTAATAGGGTTCCGTTTTTATCCTTTAGGTACCCTAAAAAACCCCTGTTCTACACTTCAACACGTGCAATACATTCCCATGTTAAAATATATGTTACGACGGCTCGTGGAATTTCGCCCTACACTAAACCTCTCTGCACTCTGTTCTTTTTCCAGACACGCCAAAGGAAGTAACTTCAATAACGATTTTTAAAGAAACTTCCTTTACTTATAGTATCCTAATGGGATTGATTGTTCAGTTGCTAAAATTGCTGAAACAGATGTGTAAGCAGAAAGGCATAATGCATACACCCTTTTATAACCGCCTTAAGGGTTGATCTAAAAAAACAGTGACTCAGATGCTTCATTGAGTCAATGATAATTTTTCATAGTGGTTGCTTCCAAATTAACGGATTATAAAATAAAGTTCCAACCCCTATTTAACGACATTAAGGGTTGATTTTCACAAAATGGAAAAATAAGTGATATATTATTTACAACCAGAAAGCAAAATACCAATTTTCATAGTCTTTGCTTCATAATCGGCTTACTTCTAAACAAACTTTCAACCCCTATATTACCCACTTAGGGGTAGATTTTCCATAACTGGTGTTAAAAAAAGTTCTATTATTTCCAACAGGAAAGCCAAATGCAAGTTTTAATAGTCCTTGCTTCAGAATTAACGGAGTTTGAAATAAAATTCCAACCCCCATTTAACGACCTTAAGGGATGATTTTCCAAAAACAATAAATAGGTGTGAAATAGGTGTTTAATTATTTTCTATCGAAAACCCAGATACTGATTTTCGTTCAGTATACATTAAAACTGGGGGACTTTCATACAAACTTACAACCCTCATTTAACCCAAATAAGAGTTGTTTTACCAAAAACGGTAGAATTAAAGTTCCACTATATCTAACTAACCAGTAAGGAAATGACTAATTTTCGTAGCGCTGGCTTTCAAATTGGCAAATTTTAAAATATGCTGTCAACCCCTATTTTACCAACTTAAGGGTTGATTTTCCAAAAATGGTGAAATAGGTGTTTAATTATTTTCTATCGAAAACCCAAACACCGATTTTCATACAGTTTACATCAAAACTGGAGGACTTTCATACAAACTTACAACTCTTATTTAACACACATAAGGGTTGATTTTCCAAAAACGGTAGAATTAAAGTTCCACTATATCTAACCAGTAAGGCAATGACTAACTTTCGTAGTGCTCGCTTACAAATTGGCAAATTTTGAAATAAGCTGTCAACTCCTATTTTACCAACTTAAGGGTTGATTTTATAAAAATGATGAAATAGGTGTTTAATTATTTTATATCGAAAATCCAAATACCGATTTATATACAGTCTACATCAAAACTGGGGGATTCTCATACAAACTTACAACCCTTATTTAACCCAAATAAGGGTTGATTTTCCAAAAACGGTAGAATTAAAGTTCCACTATATCTGACCAGTGAGGCAATGGCTAACTTTCATAGTGCTAGCTTTTAATTTGGCAAATTTTTAATTAAGCTGTCAACCCTTATTTTACCAACTTAAGGGTTGATTTTTCAAAAATGGTGAAATAGGTGTTTAATTATTTTCTATCGAAAACCCAAATACCGATTTTCATAGAGTTTACATCAAAACTGGGGGAATTCCATACAAACTTACAACCCTTATTTAACCCACATAAGGATTGATTTTCCAAAAACGGTAGAACTAAAGTTCTATTATATCTAACCAGTAAAGCAATGGCTAAGTTTCATAGTGCTGGCTTCCAAAATGATAAAATTTAAAATAAGCTGTCAACCCCTTGGAAGATAAACTTTTTTTTTAATTTTCAACGCCCCCGCACTCCCCTCTGGGGTGGAATATTATAAAATTAGTTTTTAGTAAATTCAAACATGCCAAAAAGAATATCCTGACTAAGTTTCATACCTATAAGAGCTGTAGTTTTAAAATGTGAATTTTTTTTAATTAACACCCCCGCAACCCCTCTTGGGGGTGGAATTTCGTAAAATCCGTTCTTAGCTGACCTCTACTCGGTGAAAAGAATATTCCTACCAAATTTCAAGTCTTTAGCTCTAATGGTTCCAGAGATATCGTGATGAGTGACTATATACGTGGAAATCTCTTATATATATATAGATTTGTTCTAAACCTACAACATTATTTTTTTTGGTATGTTTTAATAACAATTATTTCGATTGCGCGAAGAGATCTTTCAGTAGAAGTGACCAACTGACCACCAAGTTATTCCATTTTAAGAACAAGCATTTCAGACAACTATTTTATATGGTAAAAAGACGTTCTCCGAAAACGTTCGGGTTGTAACTTTGAATGTATAGGAAGACGTTTTTGGTAAAGACATCGGTAAGGAAACAAACGGAGCTTCATTAAGTATTATAGGGATAGGAGGTTATAACACGTATACAGTTTAACTGGTAACCATAGAGAATTCTAATACCGTCTAGGTTAGGATGAGTGAAATCAATATCAATATAATTAAGCTAAGACAAAACAGTTCACTACTTTTTTGAAATTTGTTTGTCAATTGACTTTTGTTGTTTGGTTGACAAACTTTAGTAAACAACTAAAAACTGTAAATTTAATTATAATAGTCGAAATTTGACCGGTGAGCAAACAGCTCATAAAAAATCATTGTAAACATTAGGTCTCATAACGTATCAGCAATCCATTTGGGATCAACCTTGGGTAGCCAAATGGCTTGATCCCGAAAGAAGATATAGTACAAGAGTTGAAATGAGACATGAGCCCTTTAGTTGAATAATGAAGGACCGTTTCTAAACCAATATAAATATTAGAATTATATTATTATGTCCCTCTGTTAGGAATAAATTGTATAATAGAAATAAAATTACATATTATAAATCTCATTCGCAAGTCACATTAACGATGTAACTCTAGTTTCTCTAAAAAACATAGCTCCGTCTTGTCTTATACAAATAGACGTCAATCCGTCTGTTTGTCTGTCAGTTACTCGCAGATAATACGATACAAATTGGCACCGCTTTCATATGTAAGCTTTAACTGAAGGCATTGGATGAATGTGAGCGTAAGTCATGTGCTTTTGCGGGCGAGTTTTTATTTGTCTAGTTTAAAGGAAAGCTTTTAGAATTAAATGTCGTATTTTCTTATGACTTGCGGATATTTTATAATGGAGTGGGTTTTTTATGTATTGTAAGTAAGTACTTATGTATTAAATTATAAAACAATATCTATGATTGATTCAAGAACTTGATTTGTTAAGTAATTCATCTACAAAAATAAGAATATAAAAATATTGCAGTTCGTTTGTTCAATATATTTTATTTTCACCTGGATATGCGTGTAGCTAAAAATCTTCCATTTTAAGCTTGAAAACTTTTAAATCCTTTGCAATTTTCATAAAAAACATTAATCGTTATTATCACAGCATTGCATATGTTTTCAGCGAACATCGCTCACTTAATAATTCCACTTATTCTCTAGCGCAAATATAACATACTTATCATCGCCAAACTCTCCTAATTTGTACCAATCGCCCTGCGGCGCGCTGAAAGGCTTGCCGGGCGCGACAACACCTGTTCCCCGCCTTTGCGCTCGCCGCCGACATTGTCAAACCCGCGATGGGACACCATTAAAGGGACAACTCTACACCTATTAATAAAGGGTGTATCGCTTCCATTGATTCAACGTTGGGGTTTCCAAGGGACGATTGTTGGCCCTCAATTATTTGTACTAAAATAAGTTTATGTGTATCATTGAATGGTTTGTATTTATATTTCAAGTGAATATTCAATAGGTTGGATTATGTTCCGAATATATAACTAATAAACGTAATTCCCATTAAAAATTGCATAACTTACTGACAGATAACCCACAACTTACCTATATCAATGGTTTTACTAGTATTAAATTTCCAGAAATTCCATATATATCATAAATGTGTTTTAGGAATGATTTTTGAAAATTCATATCTTATTTGAACAAAATATATATATATTTTTTATAATATAAGAGTAGCAGACGAGCATGCAGTCCATCTGATGGTAAGTGGCTACTGCTGCCCATGGACATCTGTAATCAACCCCAGATAGGATTAGATATTCCTACCTGAGGTCGGCTACAGATGCGCCGCTAACCCCTGAGGACTAAGCTGGAACGCCTCGGAAAAGTCTGTCTCCCTTACCACACCCTTCAAACCGGAACACAGCAGCGCCTAACACTGCTGTTATTAGGTAGAAATAGGTGTGGCGGTGGTGCCGCCGGAGTCGAACCACAAAGGGTTCTACCACCTTCAAGGATAGGAGACGAACTATGACACACAAACGATTCACAATGTAAATATACTTAAAAGTAAACAGATTGATAAGAGCTAATCAGAAGACGTCCCTTAATTCAGAGCAAACAAAAAGCATAATGTACTGCAGTATCAAATATCAGTTGCGTTTAAAACATTTACTTATCATTTCTTTACGATAGCAGGCTAATTGCTTTAATGTACTCGCATTTAATACGATTAAGTGGCCACCCTTAAGTGGTATGGGACAAATGTGGGCGTAATCAGAAAAAAAGAAGTTGAACACTACAGGATTTGCAAAAAGCAGAAGCAAAATGCTTAAGAAGATTATTTTAATAAAAAACAATGTAAGAGATATTATCATAAGTAACATTTATGCAACTAATTATAATCAAATTTTATGTCATGCAAGGAGTAATAATAAAGAAGTATCTAAAGAAAGCAAGATAAGAGTTTTGGTAAAATTGTATAAACAATACAATTTATAATCTGTTAGTATATAGTCATATTTTTGTTGATAAGAATCGCTTTAAACAGTATGCCATTTGTTTCATGAAAATAATATCTATATATGATATTTTTATGATATGATTAAGATAATGGATAATAAATAATTCTCAGAAGTTAAACAATGCAATCTATTATTATTATTCTTCGCCCTGCAAAAAAATCGAAATCAGTTCTCACGTCTCTCTCTCTCAAGAAAATTATCAGTAGAGTTAAAACCAAGTGATAACACAAAACTTCCGAAAGTAAATCAAGACAATGCATTAAATTCCAAAATTGTAAATGACAGTGGAATGATAAAACGCGAGCTTTACACGGGATTGTCGTCGGCTAAAAAAAGAATGACCATAAAAACATTGATATAGAGGCGATGGTACGCCCTTTCGTAACCCTATACAGCGAGGTTGAAAAAAAAACAATCTAATCTCACCTGTCATCGGCGGTAACGAAAATAGCCGGGAATATGAAGGCAGGCTAATGAGACAAAAGGGTTAATGAGCATAACAATGGCTGAGCAGTAAAATATTGGATTTATTCGTGGGACAGGTCGAAGCGATGATCTGATAACGCGAACGCCGTGTTAAGGTGAAGCGACACACTTTGAATTTGGGTTGGTTTGGTTTTAACTTTGAAAAATTCGTACTTATTGGGGTTTTTATTGAAATTACTGTTGTTTGATACGCAAAGTTTAAGGAACAACAGAAATAAAGTGTGTTTAAAAGTATGAAAATTATTACTTGTTTTAATATTGTTAGAAAATATTGGAAGGATATAGGGATATAGGGGTACGATAAAAAATTTGTAGATTTAAAATAAGTGGCATATATTTTGTTGAATTCATTCACCAAAAATTGTGTGTTTTATATTAAGAGTCTATCTAGTGTATTGGTAATTTATTCGCCTATCGTTTGACACACACTAGACTCGTAGTTACGAGTATATAGGGTTATTGACCTTTATAACTTTCAGATATTTTTAAAACCATTGTTTTATGAGATGAACTACACGAAATACATACAGTATTAAAATGCAATGGTTCTCATAATAAAAAGATTTTCTTAATAATAAATGATTATTTAATATTCTTTGATGATACTAATTATTAGTCATTTAGTAAACTAGTAATTTTAGATTAGGTCGTCCAGTTTTATTTCCTAGTATCAAGTTACAGTTGTCTAATAAAACATTGCCAGATTAATCTTAAACATACAAGTTATAAAACAAATATGTGAGATATTTTGGAGACTAATCATTAAAAATGTTTGCATTAATAAATTAGTGCTTTAGATAAAGTAGTAAAGAATTTAAAAATTTATTGAAGTTTTTTAAATATCACCACAAACTTTCTACATTATCTAGATTTAAAATAATAATTAATCAGACTTGTTTTAGGTGGATTTAGTGATATTACTATCACTATGCATTTCGTATAACTTTTATTTTTTAATATAATTGTAATAGTAATATTTAGATGTATTTCATTCATTTAAGAATGTACTAAATGTATTCAAAAAATTACATTAAACAGTAACATAATATTGTTATTAAAAACCGTTCACAAAATCACATACATTTTAAATCCTTTTTTTACACCCTTACGCAACTATATCGTTAATTGAAATAGAACTACCCCTTAACACCGCACCACGGTTCGACCACAATGATCAAATTTCGTTTTTATTGTTAATCCAGCCACAAATGAGCAGCGTACTCCGATCCTAAACAACTGACCAACACAAAAAGCGAAAAAAATATATATTCCGAGATTCCACAACGAATTTTATTCCCGTAAAGTTTTAAAATCAAGGCGGTTATTGTCACACTAGTGATGGGCCGCGGGTTTAGTGTTTGGCGTTATTTTTAAACTAGTTTTCAAATGATATAAGAAACTGTGAAGTCCTATAAATACAATAAGTAATGAAAATAAGTTAATAGTTTAGACTTTATTTATGAACGCAAAATAGTTTGTGCTGTATTTATTAAATATAAAGATTTGAAATTATAATCACTCACCGTATGCCCCGCCACGTGGTATATGAAGTATAATGGATAAAACATCCTAAAATATTATTAAAATATATAAAGTAGACATATTTAATAAAACAAAAATTATGCTACACCCACATTTTAGATGAATGCAATGATACTCGTACCTCATATTTACGTTAAAACTAGCTGACCCGGCAAACGTTGTGTTGCCATATAAATAAAAATATGTTAAGGGTGAACAGCCCTTATCATTTAGGGGTATGAAAAATAGATAGTAGCCCATTCTCAGAGCTACTGAATATGCATATAAAATTTGGTGAAAATCTGTAAAGCCGTTTCGAAGGAGTACGGTGACTAACATTGCGACACGAGAATTTTATACATAAGATTTGTTAAGCCGTTTTGGCTACACGGCGTGGCCAAGTATGAGGCATACCTACATACATATAGACATACATGTACACATGTGCTTGAAAAACATTAAACTTTCGGAATCGGGTAAAATATTGGTAAAAAACAGAAGTACAAACATAAACTTTAGCCAATTTGCTTCACTATAGATATTCATATTATTAATACAACGGTTGCATTTTTGGTAGTAACGAAGTGAACAATTCGCGTTGTAAATAAAGATCGTTTGATGTTTATGGAAATGAAAATGAAACCTTTTGGGGGCCATAATTGTTATCATCACTTACACGTTTTATTAATCGGCTGTCGGTACGAATAAGGGGTCTTAAATGTATTGCAAAGCGAAATGTTTCAAGTTTAGGTACACTTAGCGCAATATTTATTATTACTTTTAAATTTTCTTATATTTGGTTCCTAGATTATAAAAATGCCTTTATTGTTGTTTACACATCCTGACTATATCATAGAAAATAAGTTTAGTACTGTGTTTAAGGATAAACTTTTTTCTTTTCGGTATTTTGAGTACAAACTCTATATAAGAGGAACAAAATTTGGACAACAACTTCCTTATAAGACGTAGGTTCCAATAAGGAAGGATTTTTTTGATATTTAGGGGTTGAAAGTGTGTTTGAAAATCTGTCAATTTTAATGCAAGCTCCATGAATCTTTGAAATTGGCTTTCTGATTATACATAATGAAACACCACTTTTATCTTTTTTGGAAAATCTGCCGTAAGGGGTTAAGATGGGGTTTGAAGTATGTCATGATTTACGCATACGAAGTAGCCGGCAAAAGGTATAATATATATTTTCTTAACTAACTAGATATTCACATTTAAATTCTCTACAACCAAAGTTATTAAGAAGTAGGTATGAATGATTTACCAAGAAATTCGGCAACATAATAAAACCACATCGTGAAGTGTTTTATTCTATTTAATGTTCATTTGCTAAATCCACAAAGAAACACTTAAAACGGAGATAGAATCAACATATTAATTTTATTTATGCGAGAATAAATTTTATGTTAATGTCTCCGGGCATTCTTAACCTTAATTGTGTAAAGTTCTTTTTATGTTTTAAAGCAATTTTCAAATTAACTGTATAAGTATCTACTTACACTCTTGATAAAGGTTTAATTAGGTGGAAAATAGACCAGTAAGCATACTTTATAGGTACTTTTATGTGAAATTGATAGCAAACGAGTGCATTAAACCTGATGAAATCCTATGGACATCTGTAATCAATCCAAATCGTATTGAAGTCTTGCTTGAGGTCAGCTACGGGTACGTTGCTTCTTTACAGACATTTTTTTTTCAACATAATCTATCATTTTTAATAACTGATTAATTTCAGGTATACTGTATGATATCACATAGATAGCGGGAAGCTGTTGGATTCAGAACGCATAAGATTAGTTGGCCTAACTTAGAAATGACAATTACAAATCGAGGATCTCAAGCCATAGAAGAGATGAAGAGTGAAAGGAAAATTCACTTCTTATCGTCAACTTATTATTGCCCCATTGATGGGCACGGAAATGGCACAGTAAGTAAGTATATTGGCAGACATTGTTGGTCACCTACCTTTGAAATATTTATTTAGGAACAAATTAGATTTAAATTTTAAGCTATATTTCATTATTTTTACAAAGTTTTATGTTCTATTAATTTCTTATTTTATTCGTGTATCTTTTACAATAAGTAGGCAATTATTTAATTTGTAATAATTTTTTTACACTACTTCCATCACATATAAATCTAGCCTAACAAGTGCATTCCCAACCCTTTCAGCAATGTTTTCGCTACTTTTAAGCGTTTCGTTTATCCATTTGTCAGCGCAATCGCGGCCATTAGCGATAATTACGCTCGCGGAGCGTTATCGCCGGATGGGGAGACGGTGAGCTGAAGAGACGTACTTGAGACATATGGGACATGGTGATATAAAATAAGATATATCTTTTTATATATTTGGAGTAGCAAATAAGTATGCCTATGGACAGTAAAGATTTCATCTGAAGCCGATAATAGATGCGTTGCCATTGCCTGAGGACTACGATACTTGCCGAGTATAGTAAGTCAAACACCACTGAGTTGTTATATATATGGTCGTGCCTCTTGGGTCAAACCATCGAAATATTAAGAAGAAGTTTAGGAACCTTAAATTCGAACCCAGGCCTCTAACTTAAAAGACATATGGCTAATTGAACTATTTTCCTACGTAGGTTTATAAATAACGTACACCGACATAAAAGCATAGCCTGCAATATGATAGTGATGTTTCATAAAGATCCGATTCACACTACCAAAAAGAAGTTACCCAAAATAACAAAGAACCGGCCCAATCTACATATCCATCTATGGACAGTACCAAAAATCTTAAATCGTCACTTCAATGCAACAGACAGTAATGAAAACACAGGTCGTCGGTCCAACGCCGGTACACTGACGGCACAATGTGATGTTGTATTTCACATTAACATTATGTTCACAAGGTGAGCGTTGTCGCTATTGTCCACTTATGTTCCGAACCACGCCGCGGACGGATCACATGCGACCAAAATTTGCTAATATTCTTTGTATATTTCACAGACTTTCTTTAATTACTTAGTTGGTTTCCTAGAGTCCAATACACAGGTCGTCGGTCCAACGCCAGTACGCTTACGGCACAATGTGATGTTGTATTTCACATTAACATTATGTTCACAAGTTATGTACCTATACCTATATTACCTATGTATTTCTTTTTTTTCTTTACGCGGGGGACACCTTCAAAAGGTACCCGACGACGTGGGAGCGACGCCGGGTTATGTGGGATTTTTACTACACTATCTCCCCGGTGGCCGTCCTCAGCGCTTGTTGGAGAACTCCGGGATCTCCGACGGAACGCAACCGGAGTCCTCCAAGCGCGATGCCCCGATTGGGCTCTGCCCTGGGAGAGCAACTTTCGCTCCTTCCACACCATCTGGTGTTCACGACGGTATGCGACCACACATACCTTCCCGGGGTCGCTTACTGGACTGGACAGTTCGAGCTCCCACTCTTGCCGCCCGCAACCCCGGAAGCCCCCTTTTAGTAGCTTCTTACGACAGGCAGGGGATACCGTAACCCTATTCTAGTCCCGGAACTACAGGGACAATGTACCTATACCTATTCGATTGCTACTTAATTTGTAATCTTTTTTTTAATAATTTGCAGCAGTAGTCCATCAAATGTTATAGATATTTTTTTCTCATAAGTTTTTCCCCAATAAAATTAAAATACTTACGTCAACATGAGTATTTATAGGAAGTAAATAGAAATTACAATAAATTAAAACTATTTCAATCGCATCATGTAGGACCTCTCTTAAGGCTCTCATTGTGGCGGCATTGCCCATTGAAAGGGCTACCTATTGTTGTTTCAGTTTAATATAAAACAATACGCAAAGATTTTCACATTGACTGCGCTCTTTTATTTGCTCTGCCCTTTGTAAGATGCCGCGGCGGCATTTTTTATCTTCACACGACTCATTAAGATGGCTTTTTTAGTCGATGTTCATTGAGTATTACGGTTCTAGTTAGATTCCATTTACATTTTTAATTTGTTACATTGTGCGTAGGATCGTTTCGTTAATCGTTTACTACTTAAGACAAAGTTAGAATGGTTCATGCTAAGATAAGATTAAAATGGTTCTATAAGAAGTAGCAGATGTGCAATCCAGCTTTTGGTTACTGCACATGGACATCTCTACTTAATTCCATATAGTAAAGGAGTTCTAACTGCAGCAGACTATATGCGTTGGAACTCTTTAGGTGTAAGACGGTCCCCCCATATGTAAGTCATATGTAACTGCTGCATATGTAATATTACTATTTAAATGATCAAAATCATGAATAATCTTTAAAACTATTCAGTTTACTTATAGAACGGCACGGGTCTTTTACTTTTCAATAGTGATATCTTGATTACTTATATGTAGAAAACGTTTATCGTGTTTCCATGGTAGTGGCACCACCCTTATATCTCCCGAAGTTAAATTTTTGTATATGTGCCACTTTCACCTTCACCAATTTCAAAACACATATAACGTTTAATAGAACATGTAAGCGACGCGTAGTTGATTTTATATAATTGTTTATTTCCTTTTTATATTATCTGTATTGTTTTATATTCTATCTATGATTGTTATCTTCTTATAGTTTTGAGTTGTCAAAGAGCCTTTGTCACGATATATTGAGTTGCAAAATAAATACCTTAAATATTGCTTTCCAAATCTTTTTGTGCTTATAACCCAATCATCGTTCGGTCCACAACAGAACACATATATTTTCCAAAGGTTATCTATATAGAGCCAATTGAGTTAAATTCGGTTACATACATACATACAGGTCGATGGACTAAGAATGAATTTATAAGGGTTCCATTTTCGCCATTTATCAAAAAATCTCTAAAATACTCGTATAAACAAAAAAACCAAACACCAGGATGACACGAGCGAAAATTACTTAAGAATAATTATAGTAAGTAGTGTTGGAATTTTAAAATATGTTCAACTTTCTCTCATAAACATTTAATACACTATTCTACTAGTAAACCGACCGATCGTAAAAGTTCTAAATTCAAAATCCGAACCTTTATTAACAGTACCCTTACCATGAGTTTTCAAAACATCCCAAAATTTTACGTTACGTTTACTAAATCCATTATTCTGTTCCGTTCGCTTCAGTAGACTGAGTAAACGTAACAATATGTGCTAAAGTCGTCTTAGGCAAAACATAAAGCGCCATTTTGTCAATTTAGACATTTAATGTTACGTTACTGACACTATAGTTCTGATACAATCCGCTAGGGGCGCTGAAAGGAATTTGTATGGGCAAATACGTAAACAAAAACCAAAACAGTCACATTTGTCAAAACGTAAAAACTCATGGTAAGGGTACAGTTGTTCGTATTTACAGCCTGTAAAGTGTCACAAAATGGCAGAATATCTTTCTGTACTCGACTTTTTACTTACCTCTTTAGTATTCATATCAAACGCTATCTACGATGTAAGTTACAGTAATAGAAAGAGACGAAGATAGTTCTTATCTCATATGTCTTCTATAACTTTGTTCTATCGCTATAATAAAAGGTACAAAAGGCAGAGAGAGATAACTCCATTATTATTACAAAATAGCGTGAAGTCTCCGCATTGTGGTTTGGGAATTCGAAAATGATATTCCCATTCGTGACTTACACCTTACTATTTACGATTAGAATAAGTATCTTGATGCATTTAGATAATTTTATTAGACGAACATACAGGTAAATACTAGATACCGGTCAGTTGAAGGGACTATTGTGAAATACAATACGACTCTACATCTTAAGTTGTTAATAATATAATGATTACAATTTCATTAAATTAAGATAAAATGTTTTTTGTTTTAAAATTTATGAAAATAGATTTACTTTACGAAACTATCCATTTACAATATTGTTTTCTGTGACATATTTGAGTAAGTCAAATAATATGCAAAGTTTATAATTATTTCAGTTATTATTTAATAAAACTTAAAAAAAAAGTAAACAGTTAATTAGTTTGTAATTTAAACTCAATAAATAATAATAATGTTTACAAAAATATTTAAAATAATTATAAAGATTATATTATATTCTCCTTATCCCACATGACAACTAAGCAGTTATAACGGCTCTTATAAAATCCTTACGATAGTCATTACTTTAGATGACGTTACCCTGATACATACTTCTACAATCGATATCAAGCTACCTACTCACAATCTTTAGCTACCTACACAATAGCAAATATATTTTATTTCAAACAATGACTTAACCGGTTCACGCACATTGATTCAGAAGTTGCAGGTAATACCTACTGCAACCGTGGTACCTGGCCTATAGGCCAAGGATAGGATTATAAAAGCTAATACAAAACTTATCTGAGAAACAAACGTCGCTCAATAAAAGGTGCGATGAACCGACGGTAGTAACCCATATGAGAAATGTCGATGTTTTGTGCTCACATCACGTGAGCTGTTATTACCACCTTAGTTTTATTCAGAAGGTATAAGTATCGGAACAGTATCCTTACCATTAGTTTTTACGTTTTTGACAAATATCACTGTTTTGGTATTTGTTTACGTATTTCCCATACATTTGCAATCAGTTCTGATACCGTCCGCTAGGGGTGCTGATTGGAAACGTATGGGGAAATACGAAAAGAAATACAAAAACAGATATTTTTGTAAAAAAATAAAAACTCATACTAAGGGTACAGATTACGTATTTCTTAAATAAGCTACCACTACATAATTTCTCGAGATTTTTAAATACTCACTTTTCAAACTTATGGATACAGGTACAAACTACAGTTTTATAAAAGATACAGTTGTATTTTTTCCACAAGCAAACTCAGTCCATCTGATAGTAACTGCCACATGTGAGTCAGCCGAGATCATCTGACCTTTTTACCTAAACGCAAGACATGCTACACACTGGAAATAGGTATGGTAGTGGAACCTCTGTGGTTGAACCAAATTAGTCCATTTTCATGCTTCACGAATAAAACCAAATAGCTCCATATAATTGTTATTATTGTCGTTTCAATTAATTAAATATTATGCAGGCTATGACACATTGATTTAAAGACACGAACTAAATGTCGTGGAGGTTTAGCAAATGGCAAAACGATTGCGACGCCATTACGGATATTCCAGATGACATATCTAAACGTCATCGTATTGTGGTCTATAAAGTTAGGTTAATTTATGCGACCGTTAAATGTAAATACTGTTCAGATAGCGTCACGATCGCAATCGGGGGAAATACATAAATGAAATGCCTTTATTCCTATTAAAGATTAACCGGCCGTTGATTGTTATGGATCGTTTTAATGCTGCGTTTGACATTTCGGATTTTAGGTATATGTCAAAGGTACACGTTTTTTATATTTCACAAAAATGTTTATGATTATGACAAATTGTATTATCCTATGATTATTGTAGTTGTTACAAAGTGAACGAAGTTATTTAGGGAGTTAGTAAATATTATAGTAAGTGCCTAATAAATTTGGCAAGTTGTCTAATAATATTTTGTTGAACTTTATGTGTGTAAATATTTAACAATTTGAGCTTTTTTTTAAACATTGTAACAACCCTACTTCAACTTGTAGGGAGCTATTCCTGTCTAATTAAGACATACACTATGTTATTTATGTATGTTACCTTTATATGTACATTTTACATGTTATTTATATTACATATTATGTCAACATTAATACTAACATAACATGAATACTACACGACATAAAGATATTTATCAATTTAAATCTATATTTGAATTAATATTTATTACACTAATAAACACTGGCAATCTCGACCTGAACTTTTCAAACTAATACTATAAAGACATCTTGACATATCAATATAGTATTAGTATGAAAAGCAACTTGCACATAAACCGTATTAGCAGCTCTATATAATTCCCGTGGAATCCTGTGAAGTACGCCGACCGGTGTGTAGCCGATAATATGGAGACAAATACAAATTGATAAACAAAAAGACATACATTTAATGTTCGTACTTATTTAGTGGTAAAGAGTCGGAGCGCAGAGATTATAAGGTATCAGAAGGCTTGAGCGTAAAAGCAAACTGTATTATTATTATGTTTATGTAGAGACACTTTTGTTGCTTATATTGTTGGGGGTAATTGGTACTGGGACCGGGTACAATAACGCTTTACGAATGAGGTGGGTGCAGTACCTAATTTTAAAAGTTAATAAAAAAATATCTTTAGCAAAATATATACTACTTTAATGAAATAGTGAACATGCCAGTTCCAGTTTAGTCTTCAATTGCGGTATATAAGGTAGGCAGGTATATATTTTCAAGGTGGTAGAACTCTTTGTGGTTCGACTCCGGCGGCACCACCGCCACACTTATTTCTACCTAATAACAGCAGTGTCAGGCGCTGCTGAGTTCCGGTTTGAAGGGTGTGGTAAGGGAGACAGACTTTTCCGAGGCGTTCCAGCTTAGTCTTCAGGGGTATATCCTATCTGGGGTAAATTACAAATGTCTTTGTTCGTCAGTAGCCACTTACCATCAGGTGGACTGCAGGCTCGTATGCTACCTACTTCCATATTATTAAAAAAATCCGGTTCCAGATATATGAAGTTAGTTAAGGATATCCATGGGTGGTAGTGCCCACTGACCATCAGGTGGACTGGTGGACAATTGAGTCTTATAAAAATTAGAATCGTCTAATAAATACCAAACATCTGTGAAAAAGTACAGAAATCATTTTCGACAACAATTCCAAAGATGACCACGGACCTATAAATCGCATCGACTCCCAGTGACAATCGCAACAGAACACGTTTCCCCAATTATATCCCGCGGTTATCTATCACAGCCTTCCAAGGTCCCATGCACCATTGTCGGCCAACGGACAGACGGATCAATAGCCAGCACTAACTAGCTGAGCTGTGAACTTATACAAATGGCTCGAACGTACAAAGATTGTTTATGGATTGTCTGTTTGTCGGTTGGAAAAATGCTAATAAGCTAGATATTGTATTGATTTCTTTGTTTTGGAGTTCGCTTTGAGTTGTCAATGGATGTATTTCAAAATTGAAAGCGTGTATGCGATTTTAAATTAAAGATTAAAAATATTTAATCATCTAAATATATATAACTCAAAGGTGACTGACTGACATAGTGATCTATTAACGCACAGCCCAAACCACTGGACGAATCGGGCTGAAATTTGGCATGCAGGTAGATGTTATGCCGTAAGCATCCGCTAAGAAAGGATTTTGATCAATTCTACCCCCAATGGGATAAAATTCTAGTTTGGCAGGTAGGGCGTTAAACGCGTTCTAACTTAGTCCTCAGGACTAGCAGCGCATCTTTTGCCCATCTCAGATAGGAATCTAATCTTATTCGTAGTTGATTGCAGATGTCCATAGGCGACAGTAACCACTTAACATCAAGTGCACTGCATGCTCGTATGCTACTACTATATTACAAAAAAGGGTTAAAAATGAAAATGCCATAGGTGAGGTAGAAGTGCTCCAGTTAAACTTTGAAGAGTTGTACTTTTAAACTACTTTATAATTTCCGTTTACCTCACAATCACTTTCATTAATAACCACCCACTATTACTTTAAAACAATTCTTGGAAGCGGTGAATTGTTGACGAAACGTCAAATTAAATCTTCAAACAAGTTTTGAACAAGTAATCTTTGGTACTTGTCGTGCATTTCACGAAGTCTCGTTCAGTATAATTATTTTGAAACGAAAAAGGTTCAATATAGCAAGATACAAGTGCCATCGTGAAATGTATCTCAACTTGATCGAGTCCTCGCAAAAACCTCATTCAATATGAATAATTGGGTGTATTGGAACAAGAATATCAATCATAACTGTACTCTCACTGACATTAAAATCCGCTCTGCAATAGTTTTTGTACCAATTTCCTGTTTCGTTGAACTAAAACACGTAAATTGAATGAACGAAATATTATTTTTTATTATGTAGGTATGTATAAACTTATATGTATAACAACTCATCCATATTATGAATAAATGTCATCTCTTAAAATCTAGATGCTCAATCATTGTCTTTTACCATTCTCTAAGGTTTTTCTGCGAACAAAATGTATGCCGCCTATGGACGCCATAATTATTTTTAAAATTAGCTCCAAATATTATGATTGGAGTATTATTCGAGCTCATTTTAGTGGTGGATTTACAAAATAAAAACTAATAGTATCTGAAATTTGGTTTGCGAAAATAAAATCGTCCAAGATGACTTTACCGATCCTAAAATTCTAATTTTATCGCTCCTAAAATCTGTCCGCATAAGCGTCTCCCACTACTGCCTCTACACTACTCAGTCTCCTGGTAAATCTACCTCTGCATCAGCTATAGATATGTCTCGTGCATCTTTCTTTACCACAATCTTCAAACCAGAAGACGACGATGCTTATAAAGAAGAAGTAGTAATGACCTCCCTTAGGGATTAGGGATATTGATTAGTCAAACTAAGAAAGTATGTCTTAAAATCTTTACTCTAATTAAAAATCATAAATGTTTCAAACAAATTATAATAATTTCACGACCCGAGTAACTTAGCGGTCAATATAAATGATGAATTTAGATGTCTGTTCTGGGTCTCGGTGTTTGTGTTTTAGTACTCGCATGTGCACCTATGATACAGGAAAAAATCTAGTGTAAGTGAGTCTAGAGATCATTATTTTAACCACAGCAATAAATTACAATACTTGGGAACCACAGAAAAAGTGATATAATGAACAAAACTTCACATAAAACGGATCATTAACGTAATCATCACTTCGTAAAACAAATTGCATGTCAAAAGGTGTTAATAGATTAACCACTGTAAGGGGCGTTCCACACGGGCGGTCGACCGTAACCTTACAAACAAATTAAGTCTATAAAATTTTCAGGACAATTACCCAGCAACACCCTAGCACAGGGCTTCTCAAAGTGTAGCACACGTACCCCTAGGGGTATGTTAATAGAATGGAGTAAGTGACTGGAACGTTATTCACGAGCTATGCACATGATGGTGCCGTCTTCATTAAATCAATGCAGAATTGCTCTTAAAATCAACGCAAGTTGCGATAAGAAATAAGCCCATTTAAAACAATAATTTATGACACGCTTGTATTATTCTTTGTTACTGCTTTTCTTTTTTCATAAAATATTTTATTTTGTTGCCTTCAAAGCTGTTTTTACGGTAACTTAGTTATAGTTAGTAAGTAAATTAACGGTTTTGTTCATATTTTAAGGATTCTGTGTTTACGAGGGGTTTGAAAATATAATAGGGTTTGAGTAACTTTGAGAAACCTTGCGCTAGCACGTTCCATACCAAAATTGGTTAGGTTTTCACACTCCGATGCACATCGAAGCTTCATTGAAATGGGAGCCGTGCATTTAACATATAGAGTCGAGATTACAAGATTGTTTAAGTGATTGTAATTTAAAATTAGTAGTAACAGTGGATTGGACGCACGCGTACGTTTTTACAATCAGAGGTAACAGTGCATGTAATCGCGATGATTGTTAATGATTGGTGTAACAAAAACTGTTTGCACGTTTTACCGCCGATTATGCTTGTTCCCAGGCAACGTTTATTGTTATTTGTTTTTGTTGTTATAATGCTTTATGTATTTTCATTAAGATGTTGGTATTCGGAAAGCTTTGGAAAAAGCTTTTTTTAATAATTGGTGGTAAAAAAACGTTTATTTTGCTGTATCCATATATTAAGGAAACTGTAATTATTATTTGCTAAGCTGATATTATTGCGTAGCTGATAGAATTATAAGAAAAGTAAAAGTTATACAATAATAACTTTATTTACATTAACAGAATTAAGACTAATTAAATTAAAAAGCAAAATTAAAACTATTTTTCTAATTTGCCTCATTTATACAAATCTAAAGGTTATATTCTAAGCAACAGCGCTCTCGATTAGTAAATAGAAGGTATCAATAGAACCGACTAAGTACACTCAGTAACAAATTACTGTAACCATGCATATGTATCTGTCGGTAGTGTCGGTACAGTCGCGTCGGAGAGCAAAACAACGTCCAATTAAACCGACAAGTAGCAACGCTCCGTAGTTGTCGCGTCGTATGTATTGTCGCAGTCGCACTGTCGCTCTGGTGAACAGATATTTGTAAGACTCGACTGGTTTCTTTTAATACTTACTTTTAAACTTCACGATGTTTTTACTGTAACATACTTATCTTAACGTATTAGAATAGCAAAAGTGATCTCAAGATGAATTGGTGACCGTTCGTGACTAAATTTTATAGACACTTCCTTGCTTTGGAGGACACGTTAAACCATTGTAAATATTTTTACTTAAAATCATAAGTACCATGAAGTACTATTGATTTGGGACGACAAACATAACAAATAACTAATTACAGACGTATGTATAGTCGCAACGGAAAGTGAAATAAAATGTAATTATACAGACACGTGGCAGCGACAGTCGCTACTTGTGTCGCCGACGAATTGTCGGAATCATATTTAATCTCGATCGAATTCTAAAAAGAGCGCTGAACCTTTTAAAGCTGTGGGTACACTTTTAAGGGTAAGGCTAAAGATTTATTAATCATTAATTGATTATATTAAATATATAATGAATTTTAGAAAAAAAAAACATTTGATATGAATAATGATAAAATTATATAATATTTTTCATGTTCTGACTTGGCTCCTAAGCCAATGTCTAAATACAATCAAACTACAAATTACAGCAACTTATCCATGCATGTTTACAGTCGTGACGTAAAGCGAAAGAACGTCCAATTACGCTGACAAGTGGCAGGGACGGTCGCTACTTGTTGCGTCGCCGACGTATTGTCGCAGTCGCATTCAATGTCGCCTTCGGAAGAATGCAAGACGTTTAAAAGTAGTGACTACACTTTTATTAAGTTTAGGTATTTTAAATAATCATTTAATCACAATTGATGACTAAAAATTTAGACACAATTTTATTCGTTTGACATTAATAAAGATTTTATTATTAACATAGAAATATTTTTTACTCATATACGAATGAATATCTAAATACAATTGGACAAGAAATTACTGCAACTTATCTATGCATATGTACTTTGTACACTCGGTACAGTCGCGACGTAAAGCGAAAGAACGTCCAATTAAGCTGACAAGTGGCAGCGACGGTCGCTACTTGTCGCGTCGCCGACGTATTGTCGCAGTCGCATTCAATGTCGCCTCCGGAAGAATGCGAGACGTTTAAATGTATTGAATATACTTTTATTATGTTTAAGTAATTTGTAATAATTATGAAATTATAATTGATTACTAAAATATTTAGACACAATTTTTTACGTTTCTCATTAATAAAGATTCAATTTTTTTTTACTTAGATACGAATCTCAACTCACAATTTTTTACGTTTCTCATTAATAAAGATTCAATTTTTTTTTACTTAGATACGAATCTCAACTTTTACTCATATACGAATGAATATCTAAATACAATTGGACAAGAAATTACTGCAACTTATCTATGCATATGTACTTTGTACACTCGGTACAGTCGCGACGTAAAGCGAAAGAACGTCCAATTAAGCTGACAAGTGGCAGCGACGGTCGCTACTTGTCGCGTCGCCGACATATTGTCGCAGTCGCATTCAATGTCGCCTCCGGAAGAATGCGAGACGTTTTATAGTAGCGGCTACTTTTATTACGTCTAACTTTTTTACTACCAATTAATAATGTTTACGTTTGTGAACGAAATGATACGTGTAAGCTAGTCTAAATCTTTTTCTTTATACTTATATAAAAAAATCTGCTTCTGTAAGTTCGTGTCTGTTAAACCCGAAAAGAAGTCGATGGATTGTTTTACTCGTATATATTTCTTAAAAAGATGAAATTGATATAATAAAAAGATGCATGCCGTTCACCTGATAGAACCTATGTTCAAATAAGATTAGGTAGGGTAGGTCCATTTATATTCAAATACGATTAAAGTCTATCACAGGTGAAGACTAAGTTAGTCCCCTACCTGCATCTCATGCATTCATGAGATCATCATGTCATCCTTATGTTCAAACCAGGACACAGCCTAACACGGCTGTTACCTATAAGGCAGGCATAGATATTTATTTCTATACTCTTAAGCATCTTACTCATTTGCTTATTTGCCATGAGTATACTCACTTTCATTTATATCCAGCTATAGTAAACTGTAGTATCTCTTTACGTTAACGTAGCTTTACATAAGAATGTAATCTTTAGCCAATATTAAAATTTTGTGTCAATATTTTCAAAAACAACTTTGCATCGGTTGCAATTTCTTTGATATGTACAGTTGTACACAGACGCTAACTCTAACTGCAGTGATTTTCACAAAAAAGACTGTCCAATTATTATTTTTTTCAATTTTGGCTAAAATTATCTCACAAAAATTTCTTACATAAAGCGTTATCGTAAAGATGGTTTAACTTTCGATCGTCAGGTTGTAATAATATACAATAGATAACAAAACACAGGTTTCCATTTCATTAATCTAAATTAGGGTTTCCCAGTCATGGCAGATAAGCGAGTGAGTAAGTGGCCTAACAGTAAACACGGATTTTTGAAAAAGCGGCCGAAGTCAATTATCTATCCGACCAATTGTCCGATGCCCGGACCAATAAAATTAATCTTAACACAACCGACGCCATTACGTACCGGACCGTATTAATCTCGAAGCGTTGATTAGTAAAACTATAAAAGCGGAAGTATCACAGGAATGCGGTTAATGAGAGACTGAAAGCCGATTTTATGGTTGATCGTTAAATGGCCGACAATTGTCTAATTGTTGCCTACCTTACATCTACCGTCGTGGGAAGACGGCAGCCGACTGACTTAGAAAGTCTAAAACTCATTTTATAGCGTCACAAGATTCTAAATTCGAATTGTAATCGGAACAACGAATCGCTTTTAATTCCATTTTCAAAGAACAAAACGGTTTCACGGTAAGTAGTTGGTTGGTTGACAAATTATTTACGGCTTGGATGGTAGTATTAACGATAAGGATTATAAATTAAGGCTATAAAAATATGAACTTATGTCATAATTAAGTAGCTTAAAAACATGAAACATGTATGTTTATGGTACCTACATCGCACTCGAAAGCCTACTAAAATTAAGCCGGTAGAAAAATGTGTTTGCATCTTTATTTATATCGTCGTAATTTAATTAATCAGCCGTTTATTTTTTATTTTATGTACAATTCATTTTGTTAAGCACTCTTAAATCGATTATTTTATCGATCCATAATTAAGGATTAACTAGCAGTTAACTACTTAATATAGTACTTAGGTACATTATTAAGGTATTCTTAAAACATCAAAATAATCATTGTGATCAACCCTTCATCGTGATCAAAAAAAAAAAAAAACAACAAACATAGGCACATCGGGTAGGTAGATAAGTGTTCAATCGAACTGAATCCATGAGCGCCGGTTACGTCTTACTATTAGACTGCATGCCACCTCAATTTTATAGAAAAAAAATGTGAGCCGTCACGGGACGCCTGGCAGATGTGAAACATCGACATTATTTTGTTAAAGTAATATGCAGAAAAGAACATATTGTGATAGGAACTAAATATGTCATAATGATAAAATAAAATATTACGATTTTTTTCCAGATAACGATGACTATTTATTGAATTCGATTGCGCATGGCGACGCGTCGCCACACCGTACACACTACTGCATATAGACTGTATATATATACCATCGTATAGCGTGCGCCACGGCATGCGTCGCCACGCCAGAAATCGGTTTTACGTGCGGCTATAGATGTTTCACATCAATAAATGTTTTTTTTTTTATAATATAGAAGTAGCAGACGAGCATGCAGTCCACCTGATGGTAAGTGGCTACTGCCGCCCATGGACATCTGTAATAAACCCCAGATATGATAAGATATTCTTACATGAGGTCGGCCACAGATGCGCCGCTACCCCTGAGGACTAAGCTGGAATGCCTCGGAAAAGTATGTCTCCCTTACCACACCATTCAAAACGGAACACAGCAGCGCTTAACACTGATGTTATTAAGCAGAAATAGGTGTGGCGGTGGTGCCGCCGGAGTCGAACCACAATGGGTTCTACCACCTTCAAATACATACATATAACCAAATTGTATCCTTAATACTATGACTCAGTAGACACCTCATTCTATAAGAATCTTAACTGCATGCACTTTTTTACAGGGAACTTGTTACAACTTTTTATATTTTACAGATTAACCTCAAAACCTGCTGGACAATGGCACTGACGGTTTACGACGGTCTGCTGAACAGAGGGTCAACGTTCGATTCTCTGCTAGGTAACGTATAGGATAAATGTCAATGAAGATATATTTATTTCTATTCACATACATATACGAGTATTAACAAATGTTTATGATAAGATACAAAAGGCCATGTTATCTAACTAATATTTTCTCAGATAACCTTTTTGATTACTATAAATAAAAGTGGACAGAAAAGAATAAGAGAAGGTACTAGTAGTGATGTAACTATTTATATTCTTTTATATTTTGGTGGGTATGATATTGAAACTCGAAGCTTGCAGCTCAGGACCGTTTTTACCGTATTAGCTCGATTGATTTCAACTTATACCTAGTCTTTATGAAAATGGTTACAGATGTCTATAGGAGCCATTAACACCTTACTAAGGTGGTAGAATCCTCTGTGGTTTGACTTTTGAAGCACCTTTTTCTGATTTATAACAACAGTATTAAACGCTGCTGTGTTCTGCTTTATAGGGTGGTAAGGAAGACTTACTTATCCGAGGCCTTCCAAATTAGTTCTCAGGGTTATAGGTAGTAATATAATCTTATCTGAGATTGACTGAAGATGTCCATGGGCAGCAGTTGCCACTTCCCATCAGGTCAGAAAAAAATTGGAGTACATATAAGTCTCCTAGTTCAATATAAAAATCTAACCGACTATGAGTACATTACCGTTTCTGAGGTGTTACTAACATTGTAAATCAAATGTTTCCAATAATTATAAAGCCGGGTGTCAATCATCCACCTGGAAGTAATTCTAAAGGACATTTGAAACATCATGCGGTTGACCGTCAAGGAGACAGGTGGCAGATCCTACAAGATAACTGTTAGGTATCACTTGTTAGATAAAAAGATAGATAAATAGTATTGTCAAAGTATGATGTAAGAAAGATATGTAATAATTCCAAATATGAAGTCGATTATTCATATAGAAAGCAAGTACCTATTGTTTAGTCTAAGCTGCTCGTCTGTTTGTCTGTTTTTAGAGGGCTTTATCATTTGTAATAGGATTGCTAGTTCGTATTTTCCAAAATACGTATTATCAGAGTTTAAAATGTTTCTAGAATAAGAAATAGATTATTATAAATTTAAAGAGTCAGTAAGCAGAGCTGTGATGCCATAAGGAAGGCACATTTCAACACATGAGATAGTCCAACTAAATCTTCCTTAAGTAAACTCCTATCCTACTGAAAGTTACTTATTGGCTTAAGGGCGATGTGACAATTGACAATTAAGTGAAGTGTATGCATGATTTATCCTGAAGTCTATCAGAGATGCTATCGCCGCATATGTAAGTCAACATTAGACACACTTTTCAACCAAAACGTAGCATGCACGTAACAAAGTAGATGTGTTCAATATACTGATTTTAAACCTCCAAACCTGTATTTCCATAAATTATCAACAAATTTTCATATAAGCCAGCGAGTAACGTCGCGCGTATAAGTCAGTTACGAACTAGACCAGATGTACCCACATCGCTTACAAATCACGCTTATTTTAATAAGCGTAGATAAACCGATAACGGTTGGTGGTCCGCTAAGTATTTGTTAATAATCGACACGTACGTAAATTACAGCCGTTTTTAATTACACGCGTGTATTTAGTATGTAATTTCGTATAATTGTGTTTTGTGTTGATTTATGTGGAACGCCTTATGGGCGGAGCCGGCAATTTTATTGTTTCGGTTTCGGCACGGTAACGGTATTCAATAGTTATCGGTACTTGAACAGGTTAAAATGAAATTTGTATTACGCTTAATACGTGGCCCGGGGCTGTGAATCAATTCGATTGAAAATCTCGGAGCGTTTTACGGAAATTAGGTGCCGTGTGTGCACCTGATGGTGTTTATTTTAATGGACCACCATTTTTTTAAATATAGGAATAGCAGAATAGCCTGCAATCCACTTGATAGTAAGACATCAAGTACTCTCAAGACCCATGGACATCTGTAATTAACCGCAGATAAACTTAGATTCTGAGGTCATCCATAGATGCGCCGCGACCCCTAAGGACTAAGCTGTAATACCTCAGAAAAGTATGTCTCTCATACCCCACCGTTCAAAGTAGAACACAGCGCTTAACGCTGTTTTTAATAGGCAGAAATAAGTGTGTCTGTAGTGCCTTTAATGTTGAACCATAGTTCTATCCATACTGTATCTACTCTATCCATACTCTATTCTACTAGATTTTTTGCATGGTGCTCGTCTGTAACTCCTATATTATAAACAAAGTTACGAGCATAAGCTAGTGTAATAAAACGAAATGATTAGAGAGATAGTATGCAAATGTATTATCTAATAGTCTTTGATAACGGGACATTGCCTCCGCTGAACACCTGTCCCAAACTTAATTTAGTCATTCGTGCCACAATCGTTACTTTAATGCCACCAATAAAGTATGCATTAAAATCTAATAGATGTTTTTAAACACTCAGATTCTTTAAAATTTATTGTGATTTTAGAAATCATTAATTATTATACTTGTTTTATACTAAAATACAAAAACACTTTTTAAATAATCGTAGTCCCATGCAAATATTTCATGTCATGAACATGACGATATGTTTGTCTGGCCGGGGAACGAACCCAGAACTCACTGCATGTTATATACGAGTAAATATGGCGAACACTGTGTAACGCAACTGTGATCGATTTGCCAATTTATTTTTATTACTCTTTCAATTATAAAAATATAAATATACAGGGTGAATTTTTAAAACGGGCCTTCAGGGCCAAGTCCGAAACTATAAGGATTAGCGAAAAATGCTGAAAGGAGTTACGAGGCCGATTTTGATAAAAACTAAAACTGCATCATTAGTTTTTTAAAATATTTTTTTCCTTAGCCGGGAATCGAACGAGTTCAATTTGAAAAAAAATACACCTCTATATTATTCCACTATTTGATAGTGTCGCTAATAAGGATCAAATTCTGGGAAGTAATGTTATGTGACAAATTAAAGGAAAAGGAAAAATTTGAAGAAAATACGTATTTTTCCATACATTGGCATACAATTAAGGATTATACATAACAAATGATTTATGTATAATTCTTTAGAAACATACATAAGTCATACCATTGAAGAATTTGTTGGTTAATCAAGTAAGTATTCGATGTTATAACTATGACATATGGCTTAGTATGAGAAAGTAATAGTTTGGCAAATAAGTTTTTAGGATTTATTTTTTAATGAAAATAGATAACTGATTAAATAGTAAATTCTTATTGTTTGTTGTTTACAACTTCGTTTCAACGTTAAATATGATTTTCTATATCTCTTTTTTTAGTAATCACTCGGATTTGACTCTAAAAAGTAATTCTCGCAAATTGTCAACTTTACATCTGTATTAAACGAAACTCCGCCCATAGCTAAGTCAGACATAAAAATATAAATTATTGGGAAACAAAACGTCCATTTCGAATGATTAGAAACATTGAGCCAAAAAAAAATGTCAATGCACGAAATGTTTAAATTGATGAATGGCGGGAACTTAACTGCCAAATTAATATGGAAAAATATGTATTGTCTTAAAATTGAGGCTTTTCCTTTAGTTTGTCATTTATCATTACTTTCCAGATTTTGATCCTTATAAGCAACACTATAAGATAGTGGAATAATATAGAGGGTTCATTGTTTTTCAAAATGAACTCGTTCGATTCCCGGCTAGGGAAAAAGTTATTTTAAAAAAGTAATGATGCAGTTTTAGTTTTTATCAAAATCGGCCTCGTAACTCCTTTCAGCATTTTTCGTTAATCCTTATAGTTTCGGATTTGGCCCTGAAGGCCCGTTTTAAAAATTCACCCTGTATATAGGTAATTAAATTAAATGTAATGTGATCTATACTAATATTATAAAGAGGAAAACTTTTTTTGTTTGCTTGATTGTAATGAATAGGCTCAAAAATTACTGGACTGAGTTTAAAAATTCTTTCACCATTCGAAAGCTACATTATCCATGAGTAACATAGGCTATATTTTATATGAGATATATTTGATAAATAGATTTTGAGGCGGTACAAAGTTTGCCGGGTCAGCTAGTTTAAAGTAAATGTGAAGATTTGTATTTTACTTATTTTTAATATTTAGCTTATAAAAAATGCAGTTGTTTCGAAATCACAAACAGATATGTAAATGTCTGTGGATTAGCAAGAATAATTTAATAGTAAGCCTTCCATCTTTAATGTCTATCACAGCTACAGTAACCAGAATTACAATTAAACATTATCTTTGTAATAAGGGATCTCTACACACAAGGAGGGAAGTACACAACCCCGCGGTCCATTTGGGGCGCGGCCAGTTTTTGCCCCGGCTCGGTCGGTCCACACGAACGCATTGTATTACAAATTGTAATATTCCCTTTATATGGCCTCTCTGCAGAGAGATGGGTAATTAGATACTGACGCGAACGTATTGTAGAGTTTTTTCTAACCTTTTCTGGTATGGCAGAAAAAAATCTAAGTTTCTGCAACAGAAAGGACATTCTTATGGAGAAATAAATGAAATAATATAAATGGTAAGCTATATTTAATGACAAAATACTCGTCGAATATTAAAGAGTTTATGCTTCGTCAACACGAATACACAATAAGGTCAATTATTGTAATAGAAGAAGATAACTGATGCATAATGGCGCCTCGTGCAAAGTAATGATAATAGTTATATTTTTGTAACAAGGATCTATACACACAAGGAGAGAAGTCAACAGCCCCGCGGTCCACTTGGGGCGCGGCCAGTTTTTGCCCCGGCTCGGTCGGTCCACGCGAACGCATTGTATTACAAATTGTAATATTCCCTTTATATGGCCTCTCTGTAGAGAGATGGGTAATTAGATACTGACGCTAATGTATTGTATAGTTTTTTCTAAACTTTTCCGGTATGGCAGAAAAAATCTAAGTTTACGTCATGGAGAGGACATTTTACCGGTAAAGTAAATGAAACAACACAAATGGTAAATTATGATTATTGATCTGTCAATATGGTACTTTATTATTGAAAAAATACTTATAAAATATTGAAGAGTTACCCTTTAGTCGCACAAAGTCACAATAAGTTCGATTATTTTATTACAATAAGGTACTGATGCATAATGACACCGCGTACAAGAAAGCAATAATAATAGACATATTTTTGTAACAAGGATCTGTACACAGAAGGAGAGAATGCAACAGCCCCGCGGTCCACTTGGGGCGCGGCCAGTTTTTGCCCCGGCTCGGTCGGTCCACGCGAACGCATTGTATTACAAATTGTAATATTACCTTTATATGGCCTCTCTGTAGAGAGATGGGTAATTAGGTACTGACGCGAACGTATTGTATAGTTTTTTATAATCTTTTCTGGTATTGCAGAAAAATCTAAGTTTCTGCAATAGAAAGGACATTTTTATAGAGAAATATATGAAATAATATAAATGGTAAGTTATATTTATCGAATATTAAATAATTTATGCTTCGTCAACACGACGACACAATAAGGTCAATTATTGTAATACAAGAAGATAACTGATGCATAATGGCGCCTTGTGCAAAGTAATGATAATAGTTATATTTTTGTAACAAGGATCTGTACACACAAGGAAAGAAGTCAACAGCCCCGCGGTCCATTTGGGGCGCGGCCAGTTTTTGCCCCGGCTCGGTCGGTCCACGCGAACGCATTGTATTACAAATTGTAATATTACCTTTATATGGAGTAGAGAGATGGGTAATTAGGTACTGACTTGGACTTATTTTAGAGTTCTTTCTAACATTCGTAAGAAAAAAGAGATTCAGAAGAAAGTAACTTATTGCTTGTATGTGCATGTAACCAAAATGCAAGAAAGTAGACAAGGACTGAACTAATGAGTTTGTGAAGACGAATAAATAAATTTTAACTCATAATTTATAAAATTTGGGGAGCACACGAGCATGCACTACACCTGCACAACACACAAAGATAGGACAGACAAAATGGTTTGTTACCCCTGACAGCCAAGTTGAAATACTTCGCATGTGTGCCTCCCTTATAAATCAAAACACAGCAGCGATTACTCCTATTATAAGGAAAAAAATCTCTTGAATACTAGATACAAATTCCATATTACTTGCTTTTCAACAGGCGGATACAAGTATCCACAACATTTTATCCTTAAAAAGCCTAACAGCTAGGAATGCGAGGGATAGTTACTCAGTTCGCAGTTACATTTATATTTATAAAGAAAAAGTATACCAATTTGTGCTTCAAAACGAATATTGCGCAATTTTTTACCATTTCCCGACACTTAAGAGTGTCGCTAGAACCGTAAATATCAATTTAAAGACCATACCTTTTTTGTAGAGACAGCTGGATAAAAAAGCTATTTGTAGTAACACTTTGTACGCATACATATTGTATTTAACATCATTACAGCTTCGTACGTAACATGTACCAAGTTGAGAAAATCTGAACGGAATACGAAATGAGGGGAAAATATCACTTAAGCCATAAAGCTATTGGCGGCCCGAGCTGAGAATCGAAGCCTGATCTTTACGTCGCGTCTGCCTTCTAAGGCGTTATAATAAGTCGTCTAGTTCACGTCCCGTGTTGCGTTTTTCAGACTTACTCACTTGCATTTTAAGTTTTTATACCGTGGCTACACACTTGCCAAACGGTCACATTCATACGTGTGGATTGAGCGTTTGGTTTAGCTCGTGTAGGTTCGCAAGCACTTGTAGCATAGCTTTTGATCAAGCCAAACGTTTGTAGATGTTTGGAGTTTGGTGTTTGTGGCAAACGCCTAGTGTGGTTACGGCATTAGAATTACAATAAATTACAATATTGTGTTTTTTACATATCATTAGTTTAACTTACAAACTTTTTATACTGCGTAAGCTTTTAAGGTTTTTCTTGTAGATAAAGAGATATATACCTAACCTCACTCTTAAGGCAGTCGTCGCTGATTGTAAAAAGTAGATAGGGAGAAGGCATAGGAAGTAACTTTATGCCAATTGTGGTTATTTAAGTGGGTTTGATCACAGTAAAGGGCATATATAAATGTAATGCGAATAGGTATATGATTCCTTTTTACATAAAGCCCTTTATAGTAGATACGTGTGTTGAGTGACAACGACAAAGTACACACACAAAGACAAGTGCACCAGCACCCAGACCCAGAATTGTTTTGAATCGAAATATTAATGACTTTGACTTCAAACTGACCCTGATGCGAACTCCTACCCTTCAGCACAATAAAACGTTATAGCAACCACTCGATCAGAAAGATCGTCAAATAATATTGATGGTCATCATCCACCCATTATCGTCCTACTGCTGGGTACGGGTCTCCTCTCAGAATGAGAAGGATTAGGCCATAGTCCACCGCGCTGGCCAAGTGTGTATTGGTAAACTTCACGTACATTTGAGATTTTTTTTGATACATCTCTCAGGTATGCAGGTTTCCTCACGATGTTTTCCTTCACCGTTTAAGCAAGAGATAATTAATTTCTAATACACACATAATTTTCAAAAATCAGAGGTGTGTGCCTGGGATATGAACTTCGGACCCTTCGATCGAGAGGCCGAGTTTATTAACCACTAGGCTATCACTGCTGCTTATATATTGAAGGTAATCAATTATAATTAATAACATCTGTTTTTTATTTGATTTGTTTTTGGGATAAACCCCTATCGATATTATGTAGATAATATTTTCCGTTTTACCTCATAATACACTGACAATAATAGCTCTGGGAATTTTAAAAGAACAAAAGAGTAAAGTTAAGATGAGATTTGTCATAAATGACTCAGTTAATTCTTAGTCATCGGGGTATCGATGAAGCGAATTTTATAGAAATCTTAACCGGTATAAGTCTTAAACGAAATGATCCATGTTTAGCATAGAACTTGCACAATTTTATGTAATCCATAGAAGAATGTAACCGGAATAAAAAACGTAGGATCAAAGTTTTATAAATTGCACATTATTATGTAATCCAATTTTTAACTTCGTAAAAGAAGAATATACTATTCTACTAGCTGAACCGGCAAACGTTGTGTTGCCATATAAATAAAAAATCTTAAGGGTGAACAACCCTTATCACTTACGGGTATGAAAAATAAATAGTAGCCGATTCTCAGACCTACTGAATATGCATATAAAATTTGGTGAAGCCGTTTCGGAGGAATACAGTAACTAACATTGTGACACGAGAATTTTATATACAAGATTTTATTGTTAGAAATACCTAAATTCAAATTATTTTATTAGGTATAGTATTATTTTAATTAATTATTTTGTGTTTTTTTCGTGATGTGTTAATTTTATAATAATAAGTTTCCATTTAGTCACTGGCTGGTACGATTGTATGAGTCAGCATGAAAAAAGAAAAAGAAGTGTCTTGTTGTAAGTCGTATTTTGCGCGGGAATAATAAAAGTTCTAAATTGGTTCAAGAAATATTTTTATTCTTTCAGTATGTTTTATGTATGTATTATTTAAATAAAAAGAACAAATGAACAGTTACCAGATGGTAAGTGGCTATTACCGCCCACGGTCGACTATAACTAACCCTAGATTCTACCAAAAATCGGCCATAGATGCATTGCTTCCCCTGTGGACCAAGTTTAAATCGTATCTCTTCCTTACCAGGAGGCCTACCACCATCTTTTAAAAACCATCATAGTTCATCAACATTATTTTGTTTCGTACCACGACCTTAAAACAGTAAAATATTCCGTCGTACACAATTGAACAAACTTAAACACTTATTCGTTTTTCACTTATCCATTGTATAAAACCAACTGAAATCGTGATATTTTGCTTAAAAAGTTCCTGCAAAAAAATAATGAATCATACCAACATAAAACTGCTTATTTTAAGGTTATAAAAACAATCTTACTTTAACGAGGTAGTGGTACGAAATTTTAATGTATGATTAAAATAATATTGTTTTAAGAGATGGTAGTAACCCCCCAGACCTTAAAAGCCACAACACAGCATCGCTGTTATTATAACACAATATTAGGTGTGACGGTGGTGTTTCTAGAGTCGAATCGCGAAGGCTAATTATTATCGAAAGAAATCGGTGACAGTCGCTAGCGGTTGCTGGCGATGGGCAGTAACAGACAGGTAGTGTCAGTGATGTTCGTCGACTATTGTTAGTGACCATAGCATTTTTTTTTATTTTTCGAGGGGGAAAACTACGAAAGGTACCCGGTGCCGTGGAAGCGACACAGGGTTATGTGGGACTCTTACAACACTAAAAACCCCTCGGTGGCCATCCTCGGCGCTGCGTAAAGGACTCTGGGATCTCCAAAGGAACGCAACCGAAATCCTTTTAGCCTAGAGCCACCAACTGTCGTTGATTGTTGCCAGCGATCGTCGCCGACACACTGTGCTATTTCACTATCGCGCATGTGTTGTTACCCTTATAAGTTCACACTTAATCAATTACCATAATAATTCATTTTCCATTAAGATTATATTCACAATTAGAAGATATATTAAAACTTATATTATATGCAACGCGATTTAGCATAAATCTGCAAGCATTACCGCTTCTCACTCTTTGTATGCAAAATTATAAATTAATACCATTTACAAGTAGATTTATACAATGTTGCATAAGTATGACGTTTATATTATTTATAGTAAATATATACAAAACGATTCGGTATCGGATCGTGGTGCGTTTGTTTACGATAGAAATAAATGGATAGACACAGTATTTAATTAGATAATCACTTTGAAAAAAATCGCAGGATTCCCACAGAACGCCACGACATGAACGCCACATCGTGTCGCGACGTGATATCACGTCATATCATATGTATGTGTTTGCATTAAGATATCATTGATGAGGATAGATTCATGTTCTATTTCTGAATAGGCCTATGTCATGATCTTTATTTATTCAACAAGGAAAACGATTAGACGATGTGACGTGTAACGTTGAGGCGTCGTGGTAATTAACGACGTGAATTGTAAAAATTCCCGACACGACATCGTAATGTCACAACTTTTATTAGGCAAAAATTCTTAAATTTAGATTTTTGGCAAAACATTTATTAATTATTATTAATAACAGGCATTAGGGCCTTTACATCTACATGCATATAACGTGTCAGACGCGTGCCGTAGCAGACATGTTTTGATTGACTTAACTTATTTTTCCAAACACAGCCTTTTTTGTACGAGGGGGAAACCTTCAAAAGGTACCCGTGGCGTGGGAGCGACGCAGGGTTATGTGGGATCTTACCGCACTAAAACCTCCCCGGTGGCCTTCCTCGGCGCTGCGTAGAGGGCTCCGGGATCTCCAAAGGAATGCAACTGGAGTCTTTCGCTCCCGCTTCGAGCTCCCACTCTTGCCCCCCGCAACCCTGGAAGCCCCCTTTTAGTCGCCTCTTGCGACAGGCAGGGGATACCGTAGCCCTATTCTAGTCCCGACACTACAGGGAAATTCCAAACATACTCGTAGCCTGTGCGTAAAATATTTTGTAAAACATTATGATTTTGACTAACAAATTCAATGTTTGTACATATGAAATAAATGCTTTAGTCGATGTAGAAGCTACTTTACAATAACATAGTGTTGTTTATTCACAGTATGTGCATGTAGGTGTGGAAACGAGTTAAGTTTCTGCTTCTAGACGGTTACCATTTTATAAACACTATTGTTTGTAATCTTATCCCCGTTGCACAATATATGATACAACGGAAAATCTCTATCACTTCTAAAATACCCAGTTTATGGTTTGAACTATAGAGTCCCACTGCGAGAGGTAAGCGATAAGATAATTATAAAAATATCTCTTAACACTTTTTTTTAAATAGCTGGTTTATTACGTCATTCTGGTCTTACCTCGAAGGGGTAAGCGATGAACATTTTTTCCCTTAAAAAATATTTTGAATAATCAACTAATTTTAGCACTTAATCTTACAGCTTCAAATTGTAACACAGTAGTAGATATAAACATCACTGTTAAGAAACAGAATCAGGCATATTTTTATATAAATTAGCAAATGAGCACGCAACATAGGCATTATTCCCAGGCCCGAAATCATAACTTAGGTATAATTCGAATTCGTGTCTGAACTAGATCGAACTCGGAACTCCCATGTCAGGTTGTTATAATGATCTCTGCGCCACACTCGTTTCCTTTAAAACAATAAAAATATATTTACTTTTACAAAATAGTTTTATAACTCTCGCTTTCCAAATAGCGGTGAAACAAGTACCTAACGTTGGAAAACACACAAGAAAACCAAGTAGCACTAGTGACCGAGTTACGTCTTTCGTGAATCGATATAATCTAGCCTTTCAAGCTCCGATTTGGTAGTGCCGCTAATTGTTCGATTAATCGCTACTGTACATAACTAGCAAATACTAAGCATACTTAAAACAGCTTTACTGTGTGTCTATTTTATTAAATTTTTAACTTTATTGTATCATAATTATTTGAACAAAAAGTGTAATAACATTAAAATTCATACCTAATGAAGGCAGTTTGCTTGTCAATTTTGGTACAAAATAGTAGGTAGGTATGTAGGTGAAGTGTAATGTAGGTGGTAAGTAGGAAATAAAAAGAAAATGCACTAGAAATATAATTATATATTATTAACGCATATTCCGACGTTGATTTTTAAAGGTGGTAGAACTTTTCTTTGTTCGACCAGCTACTTCACTTCACTTCTACTACATTTGTTTTTCCTTATAACAAACATAATGAGCGCTGCTATTTTGATGTGAAAAATGTGGTAAAGGGGATACACTTGTACCAGGCGTTCCAATTTAGTTCTAAAAGAAGCACGCTTCTGTGACCTATCTCAAGTAGGACTCCACTTCTATTTGGAGTTCATTACGTCATATGTCACTAATTACACTTAATCTTTGTTGCCAAAACCATGAATTAAATAACACAAAATTCAATCGTAAAATCGCGTAAGTCAACTAAAAAGGAACATTCCTTACCTTAACTTAGTCTCACAGTCAAATTGACTTCAGATATAATTAATGCTCTCCATCGACCGATCATTGCAAGACACCATTAAAACGGGCAGCGTTAAAAAAATCACACATCTATTAAACTGATTAGATTCTATACGTAATTTATTGTCAGCCGTATAAGCCAGTCGCCGAACTGGACAATGCCCGCTAGAGCAGGACAGACAGAGGTTTAGTGCGAGACAGGTATAGTGGGCCTTGCAAGGTGATTTCAGTTGCGTCTACGCAAGCTTATAGTCAGGTTGTAACACACACAAGCGCGTTCACGCGCGCCTTTTTCGAAATCGCGATGTTACAAAAATAACAACGTTTATGTTCTAATACGAATCCGATTCACATCGGATCCCGGACGATGAATGTACAAATAGGGACCAAATCGTAACTATGACTATTGAAAGTGCGTGAAAAGAGATTAGTGGATTTTTTCCATAACAAAACCAATGCTGATAGTGATGTGTGCTTCCAATGTTTTGGTACTGAAACCTTGTTGCGAATGTGCGTTTTTCGAAATAACTGTGAAGTGCAGTTAGAAACTTTTTCGGAGTTACAAGGTGACTATTTTTATTACTTACTTCTCTATTTACTTTAGGTAACACAGAACGCATACTAATTGTGTTTGTGTAGCGGCGAAGCAAACTTTTTGTGGAGATAAAAAATCTTTTCTATTATAAAGTCGTCAAGTGTAAGGCACTTATGTTTGAAGCACCGATGTATAGATTTCTAATTGCACATACGCAAAGCTGATTATCGTATTATTAATGGTTGCGATTCAAAATATTGCAGAAATTTATCATGTGGCAATTAGTATTATAAATTATCGGAAACACAAGATGATTAAGACAGCGACATTATTTTCAGAGAAATGTAGAGAAACGAGTATAATTATCGAGATTTTTATCCTCTTGGTAAATGTATTTGCTACAATACAAGGAATACTTTTATTCTATTACCTAGAATAGGTTTATATTATGACTAACATTTATTTTTCGATAAGGTATGTATGCGAATATTATGATTGACGACTTTTTCTATACAATTGAAAGCTAGCAAAATTTATTGACTAAACGACTATCTAGTTTTGGCGAGCAAACTTTCAAATTGTTTAACCTTATCATTAATCATACAAAAATGAGTTGCTCTATTAATATTTCTGTCTGTTATCAACGATTGTCATTTTTTAAGATCAAAATTATTATTAGCACGTAGTATACATACTAACGTGTATAGTACATAGTACTTGAACTTAAGTATGTTCAAAACATGACACGACGGACTAAAGAAGAATTAATTAGTGGACTGTGAGAATTTGTATATGTACTAATTGAGAGTTAACAGCACTCTATTTAAAGATTTACAATAAATGATTTTGGAAATATAAAATATATTTTATGAAAAGGATTTAAAATACAGAGTATATAGAGTTTTATTTAGTGTCATCTAACTAAATTTACTCGCATTACATTACACATCTAGACATGAACCATTCCCGAAATTCAAAATTATTTTAGCCAAAATATCTAAAATCCGTCTCTTTACGTACTAACGTAAATACATTGTTGCCCATCTAACTTTACATAACAGAAGTCAATTATCCCTCATAATACGTCTATCTAAATTTACACAACATAAAACAATTATCCCTCATCATATACAAAGCATCATCATATATACAATACGATAAAAGCACCTGTTCGATTTCACGCGCAGATTTACTCCGCATAAACCTATCATGGTCCCAGACACCGTCACGTCGCTAACAAGTGCGTAGTGCCCACGCATTCTGGAAAATGACAGCTACACCCGCTGCCGGCCAGGTGCGCGGCTCCAAATGTCATACAATGTTTGTGAATATTCCGATTGGGACTTAGGCTTGATTATTGATACAAATCAAAGGTACGGTACAACTTCGGTACGGACAGGTGTGTTAGAAGCTGTTAATAGATACTATAAGATTACATAGAATATGGGATTCAATTTACATCCTTACAAAGATTTACATACATGTAATTACTAGAATTACTACTGTATATACTACAAACTTTAAGCTCATATTTACCCCCTTAAGGCTAACTTTTCAAAAACGATGTTAAGGGTGTTTTATTATTTCTAACCAGAAAGCTAGATACTATGTTCCATCACAACGATTTTCAATAAAAACTTTTAACCCATGTGAGCCCATTTCGTTAACAGAACTTATTACCCAAATTTTGTCATAAGACAATGTTTTCGGATTTATTCCAATAGGAACTTAGGCTTGATTATTACAAATCAAAGGTACGGTTCAGAAGATATGGACAGGTGTGTCAGAAGCTGTTAGTAGATACTATAAGATTACATAGAATATTAAATCAAATTCACATCGTTTTTAGTAGCTTTTGAGAGAGATTTCGTAGGCGTAAACCATAACATAATACCATTCTTAAGCCTCTTAAAGTTAATTTTCCAAAAGCGATGAAAAAGGTGTTTCATTATTTCAAACCAGATAGCCAAGTACCATGTTTTATAGACCTTGCTTCAAATTTAGTGGATTTTTAAAACAAACTTTGAACTCTGACATGTAGGTGCACTTAAATTCCATGCTTTAGGTTGTGTGATGACAAATCAACCAGTAAGGAAAAATGTAATAAGTACAGAAGAAAATTATTTTACTGTATATTTAGATAAAACCTATTTAACACGTACTTTTCTTGTTATCATGCTGCTAACTGCGTGGAACCTACGCATTTTCGAAAATAACAACACCCGCTGCTGGTCAGGTGCACGGTTTCAGATATCACAGGATAATTTAATTAATTTATAGGATTTATGATTGAACTAGAATAGATACTTTTGCTGAAGTAAAAAGTTATTTTAATGTAGCCACTAATACTCCTTTGTGATTGATTTTTCGTAGATGTAACCAAAAATCTATTGTCTACATTTTCGTAGCGCCATCAATATACCTACGTCGTTTGTGATTCAGTTATTTTTTCAGGCTACCACATATTTCTGTTTTTTAAATCAGTTTTTATAAAAACTTTGATAAATATAAACTGACAAGACTATTGATCCAAGTGCCAATCGATGTTACAAAGTAACTCTTTTCCTTTTGGTGTAAGTTACATTTCTTATGGCGTAATTTACACCTTGTTACTCTAACAAGTGGATAAAACCCACGCGTTTCGGAAAATGACAAACATCCCGTTGGCAGTCAGGTGCAACCTATGTCACTCAACAATGTTGCTTGTTCTTGTAGATTTGTTTCTCGAGAACTAAGGGACCCTAAAATTATTTAAGTTCTTATATGGACATATATATAAATTAGTCTTTTATAGGTAATATCCAATTATTTTCCTATTTCATCGTCAACCCATTACTTTCCCAATGCTGGGCATGGGTTTCCTCTTAGAATGAGAGGAGTTTTGAATACCGCACTGGGTAACCTTCTTTAAAGAATACTCAATCCTGGAGGTTTCCTGGCGATGTTTTCTTTCATATTTTAAGTAATAAGTACCTAAATTATAATACGCGTAAAATCTAAAGTGATTCGAACTTCGGACCTTGCAATTGAGAGATAAGTTTCTAACCCCTACATTATCACTGTTTTTTGCATTAGTACTAAAGAACCCTAATTATTTTGATTGTTATTTGTGCATAGACCTATTAATTGGTCATTACTAATATCTACACGATAAATTTAATAAAAATGCAGACATAGATTACTTAATAATGCAAAAATGTTATACACGGTTATTAATATTAAGTTAAAATATTGTTAAGCAATAAATTAGTAGCAACCGAAGCATGTTACGAAGTCATTTAATTCGGTACAATTCTCAAAGCGGAATATTTCATTCTAAATGTCACATACAGTGTAGTAGTATAGAATTGTAATAGAAATAGGATGCAAATCTCCAAGTAGCTAAAGAGTTACAAATGCTGTAAGGCCATAAGAATCCTTATTTCAACATATAAATATTCAAAATATTGTAAGTAAAATGTTCTTCAGTACCTTTAGTATGAGTTTTACGTTTTTACAAAAATGACTGTTTTGTGTTTGTTTACGTATTTTCCATGCATTTCCAATCAGTACTGATACAGTCCGCTAGGGGCGCTGATTGGAAATGTATGAGCAAATACGTAACAAATACAAAAACAGTTTTTTTGTAAAAATGTAAATTTTTTAGAAGCGTTTATGATAATGTCAATCATATAAATCTCAAAAAAATACCATTAAAATAAATAGTAAAATTCCAATTACCGAAGCCACATGCCTTATTTTGGAAAATAGAGTTTCGTCTCTGTCTTAATCTGAGATTTTTAGCATGCCGATTTATCACCTGATTATTCATTATCCATTTAATTATCTTAGCTATTTTTGAACATATCTACATAAATTAAATTTATTTTACATATATTTACCGTTGAGAAACACATAAGCACGAACCGTATTTTAAAAGCTCTAAACTCCTTTTAATTAGTCTTCCAACATTAACGACATACCAAATTCTATTTTTAATAATTATAAATTAAAAACTAAGAACCACGCTAAAATCGTACAAGAAAAAACTTGATTCCTGACGCTCCTGATGACGACAATGGGATAAAATTATTAAAGTCGTGTTTTGTCTTGATAATTGTTCAAAATTTCAAATTAATCGGACCGTTCAGTGGGTATAAATTGAGTTCAAAGATTCAGTTACATACATACATACAACCCAAGGTAATAAAAGAGTGTTAAAAATAATTGTAGTGTCTTATAAAACGCGGCATTCCGGCTTAGTCTTCAGAAATAGTAACGCATCTTATTTGTGACGCTATAATTTTGTTTATTATACTTATCATGTGGGATATCCATTTAATAGCATCATTGTTCAAACTTACTGTGTTAATAACAACGCAAGTCTAGAAATCTTGTAGGTATAGGCACCATCACTGACCGCACCGGCACTTTCTATCAGGTGATATTGTGGTTTGACTCGCACTCATATTCAATTAAATTTATATGTTGCCTTGATAAAGTGGTGTTGGGTTTATGTTACCTAATATTGATAGATAAACAGTAGTATGGTATGAACTACACCGTAGGCCAAATAATGAAAGTGTATCACAAAAATAAAGAAAATTATAATGAAAAACTTACTCGTATAGCGGTAAAAATAAATAATAATACATTATAACTCCAATTTTATTCTTTATTATTTTTTCATTATAATTAATACGACAAAAAGTAGTTCTTAATAGGTAAATTGAGTCACTAAAGCATGTCGTAGGCATAATTATTATCATCATTACAAGATCTTTTCAAATCTGGTCATTTATGGTGCAACACTGAAGACTGAGTTGGAATGCGTAATAATACATTATATTATATTGCGTAGTAATCATACCTTATATTAAACAATACATTCTATGGTTTACAGTGGGTTACTATTAGGTCAATTACCGGATAATTCCGTCTTCCATCTTTTAAGGAATAAAATAAGGAAAAACTACAAAACGAAGCTACAATACTATTACAAATGTTATTGTACCGTAAAAGTTAAGTTAGTATAAAATTTATTTTAAATGATAACACAACAGCAGAAATCATTATTTATTACGTATTAAATTAAGTTTAATATTTCTGTAGAATAAGAGCGTACGAATTATGCAAATATTATGGGAATCCATATCAATTAAGATAAAGAGTCAAATAGGTTGAAAGGTCCTTGTAAATTTCACTTTACCTACTTCATAAATTTTTGGATATGTATTTTATATGCAAACTTTGGAAGTCTGATAATGTATTTATTAGTGTGGTAATGTATTTTATAAGTATATTTAAAGTTAACATTTAAATTAACACTAATATATGGGAATAGATTAGTTGAAATTTATACCCCTATGCAGATTTTTTTGGATTTAAATTACAGGCATATTTGACTTCTTGAATCTTTTCAAATCAAATTAATTAGTACTTAAAAGGTGGAAACATCTTTTGTGGTTAATTTGAAACAACTAACCTTTTTTTCGAATGCGGTAACGGAACGGTTTTGTGCGAATGACAAAGACCAAAATCCTTAGTTCTTTTTTTTATATAATATTTTTTACGCAAAAGGGATTTTTGTTTTTTATAATTATAAATATTTACCTGTTGTAACGACAGTGTCAAGTGCTGCTGTATTTTAATTAAAAGAGTGTAATACGGAGGAATTACTCGTAGGTACACGAACCATTAAGACATCAACTTCAGTGCCCTTTGTATGAACTTTTACGATTTTACAAAAATGATTGTTTTTGTATTTGTTGGTTTTGCTTGTGTGTAAACAAATACAAATACAGTCATTTTTGTAAAAACATAAAAACTCATATTGAGGGTACAGGTAGGAGTGGAATCTTATTTAGATATGATTACAGGTACTGATGAGCAATATAAGTATACCGTTAAAAAGACTGGAAGTCTTTTGCAACGTTATTCCTGAAAATAAAAATGCAAAAAGATCTTTCCTTAACGAGCATTTTACGGTTACAGTTATGCATATAGAAACGATATATCATTTTACGAGCGTCATCCTAAAAGTATAAATAATATTATCTCGTATTAAGCACCTGCTAGATACAGTAACTTTTAGGGTTGGCTGCTAGACATATATCACTTATTAATTTATGTTTGTCACATACTACTTTTTACCTCCAATAGTAACGAGAACCCATGTAAGATTAAACAACCCCGTTAAAGTCCTAAGAGTCCTTAAAGGTTGGCCGCAGATGCACCGCTATCCCGGAGGACTATGTTGGAAAGCCTCAAATATAGTATAGGCAGAAATAGTGGTGATGTTGCCGTCGGTGTCAAACCACAGGTACTAACAGCTTGCAGACATCTAGTCCTGTGTTATCACAGTCAAATCACGAACGCCTCGCTTCTTTCCTTACTTACTAAACCTACACATTCTCATCAACCAGAAATAGGATACGTTTTAGTTCTACACAAATAACCACATATAGTGGCAATACATACCTCGTGCCAAGTGATGCGTACGAGATACAAATCAATTATTGTGAACAGCTTTTGTTACAACCTGTCTTTGGTCGTGGACCGCGTCGTTCCGTAACCATGGCAACCGGGGCTCACGTGAACCGTGGAGAAATGATCGATTGCGTATACCTATACTTATTAATGAAGTGATTGACATATATTTTAATTAGATATATTGATTGTTTAATCAATTTCGAATATGACAGTCTTGTAAATTGTCTTTGGTTTTGTTGAAATAGTTTTATAAAAAATATCGATATTATGTATTTTAAAATATGTTCATAAGTTATATAAATTATTGACAATGTGTTAATTAGTAACTATGATTTGATAACTTTATGTGTAATATTTAAAACCCATAGGTCTTTACCTTTATACATATTTATTTTAAGTATTCTAAAAGTATTTTTTTTTTGTTCTTAATGTATTATGTACAGTTCTTTAAGGAAATAGAATTAACAACAGCAGCTGTTTAAAAACCATTTGTTAAATAATTACACAATAAAGTGTAATAAATTCTTAAAAATAAATACTTGCGTAATACTTATACTTATAAATGATTCATACGGGATTATTTACAGAATAAAATGAAACAGTATTATGCAGTTATCTTGTCGTCATATGAAAATATTGAGTAAAACAATATAGTACAAAATAATTATTGAAGCAATTACACTGTACTACCTATTTATGATTCATTAAACTCACAATAAACAGGTTTTCATACAATTATGTAAACCGCATTACATTGAAAATACGTATTCAACCTTATTTTACACTGTAAATTGACTTAAAAGTTCAGAATAGCTTAATTAACGAAATTCAATTAAAAGTGATGTAACTGATATGAATTTTATGGTTGTTACTACTTCAAAAATAATTGAAATTGTTACTAAATTCCATTGTATTAATAAAAATTACCGTTATATTAACATAAGTTACATTACCTATGTTAATTTCTATAGCGAGTGCGTTGATGTCTTTCGTATCGACGAAATGTTCTTACAATATTTTGCTTATTCAATGGTCCGTAATTGAATAATTCATATTATTAAAGTTGTTTGCAGTAAAAAGGTGTGTCGAAACATGGTTCAGACTATAACAATTAGTACTCCCATAAGTGGAAACAAGGAATTATTTATTTTTGTTTAAGTATGACAAGAATACGCAATAAAATTTAGTTTTAAAATGAACATCTCATTTTCTGGGTCAGTTTCCTTTAAAATTAATATGATTACTAGAATTCTATTCAGTAGTGTTAAGCGCTGCTGCGTTCTGGTTTAAGGGGTGTGGTAAGGGAGAAATATACTTCCAAGGCGTTCCAGTTTAGTCCTCAGGGGTAGCGGCGCATCGGTAGTCGGCCTCAGGTAGGAAAGTATAATCTTATCTGGGGTTGATTACAGATGTCCATAACGTTCAGATGCCACCCAGCAGTGGCCATTTACCATCAGGTGGACTGCATGCTCGTCTGCTACTCCTATATTATAAAAAGATATTCCTTATATTAACATAGTATGTTGTGTAGAATTCAAGATTAAGAATACCAATGAATTATGCGCATTAATATTCGTACCCTTACTAATGGCAATGTTATCGACCGTATTTATCTATGTTTGTCTTATTGGCACTCCCTATAGCCCAAACAGCCTGACGGATTTTACATATAAGGTGTCGTTAGTTTTACCTAGTCGGTTTTTATAGTAATACCCTACTTCATAAAGATAGTTTATGTCAAATGGTTTGATTACTATCTGAAACTTAAACATAATTTCTATGATATCTTAGTAAAAATAAATTGTAGGAATATTAATGGAATTAACCTTTCCACCTTATCTTTAACCGAAGTTTATTGTTCTGGATAATGGGTTCCTAGTTATAGGGGCGATTCGGTTGATCTGTTATAAGTTTATTATCTTACAGTTCACGACACATGTTCTTATACAAAAATACATTTTTATACATCGCTATTGTAAAGTTACTTCTATTTCGAATTCTATAAATTAAAGCGGTAGTATTAAAGTTATTTAGATGTGCTGACCATAAAATATTTAAATGTAAATGCATACCTAAGAGTATAAATGTTAAATATTTAATTACATATGCGCATAAAGAAATGTCATCAGGGAAAATAAGGAATCACCAGGAATAAACTAGACAGAACACAGTAGGTAACACAAAGATAGTAAGTAATACTTCAAATTTTGTGCAGTGATTGTTTTATTCTTCACGCATTTAAACGTATATATAAATGATCAAAACGAATAGTAATAATGTATCAAAAACAGTACACTCAATGAATTATGATGCAATATAACTTATTTTGAAATAAGAACAAGAAACTGGAAATAATTTTACACGAATTGTTATTCTTAAAAACAAAATAAGTGGAAATACCGTAATTTACGTGTAGCCAAAACTGTTTAAATCAGTTCGTAGCGTTTAATTTTATCGTAATTTACGTAAGTACTTACATATTTCACGCGAAGAAATATTGTACGAGTACCTACGTACCTACATGACCGGCCCTTTTACTTTTTACATTTTACAACTTTTTTAAGTACTAGCTTTCACTGTGACTCCGTCTGGGTAGTTGAACCACTTATGTACTACCACTGTATTACTTGATAACGTATAAATTACTGGTTAACTTGTAAATTACTCAAATAGTAATTTACCAAACTATGTAGGTATAACTAAATAATGGTACTCTATGGATTCCTGGTAAAGGATATTGGTGACGCATATGTATCAGTTTTTTTGGGGAAAATATTAATTGCAATTCGATGGCTGTGAAATGTTTTCGATATTTGAAATCTTTAAGTTATTTTTGTGTTTTTATTCAAAATTTGATCGTTAATAATTTATTTTATACGTACATCCGGATACTATAATTTTATTATTTTTTTGCACTACGAATTTAAAATATGTAACATCCGTCAGATTATAACAATTTTTACACTCAAGTTACATACTATCCCAGTTAGACGCTACAAACGTCAATGATTAGTTCAAGTCAAGATTAAATCATTAAATCATACAGAGAACAAAATACCGTTGCGTGCAAAAATATAAGGATATCAAATGCGTGTCCAAACGCGTAATAAATAACTAAACAAAACGAAAACGAAAACGCAAGATGCGATCGAAAATAGAGCTCCTCGATTTAAAATCGGAATGTTATCGGGAGGTTTCAATATACTCGATTATCGAATGTTACAAAAAGACAAAACACACCTTCCGTGCGAAGTGGAACGCCGGGCGGCACGCAACGTATTCTTTGTCTTTTTATAATTTATACTTTCATTAGTCCACCCCGGTTTATTTATGTATCTAAATAAAGACACGATTGAATAAAATTAACAATTTCTGCAGATTGAGATGGCGTTAAAAGGTTTTTTGGTTTTAATGTACACGAAATGGAAGTTTAAATTGTGGTAAGACTAAACAGTTATATGAGGCATTGTGACTTACTTATAATCAATCTATCCAATGTTTTGCCTGCCAAAGATAGACATTTCACACTTTCCGCGTACTAAAAACATACTAATTTCCGCAAACTAAAAATTAACATTTTCCATAATATTAAATTTCCTTGGGAAAAATGTAGATGGACGCCAGATACCTACCATTAGATAGACTTCTTAATCGCTTATTACTCCAATTTTATGAAGTCACAAAAATAAATTTGAATATAAAAATATTCCTATTATTTTTGTCAGTTTTGATTTCAATCAGCAATTTGCGGATTGTAAAAACTGCACATACATTTAAATTCTTAGTGACATTCTTATTACAAGTCATGAGTCATTTGTGCCTCAGGCATGACATTTGACTATTTGTATAAAATGTAAACAAACAAAAAGTAGTATTACATTATTCAGTTGTCTATGTTTACAAATAACTTGTTAATTCTGAATTAATTAAGAATTTCTTTTGCCAACCTAATGTAAAAACGATCGTGCAAAGTCGAAAGTGCAAAGTATAAGAATTCTGTACCCTTAGTTTGTGTTTTTACGTTTTTAAAAAAATACTGTTTTTGTATTTGTTTACGTATTTGTCTATACATTTCTAATCAGCGCCCCTAGCGGACTGTATTAGAACTGATCTTGTAAACAAGTACAAAAACTTTTTTTCATTTTTTTTAAATGTAAAAAACAAGGATACTGTAAGTTTTTTTAAGTTCTTCTTATGTGGATTAAATGTAATGAGAGTTCATTGGATATAATTATTAATTATCAATTTCTTTATAAGTAGGACTCCTACTCTTACTAAAGTGACAGATAAAATACAGCTAAATCTTTTTGGGTTTAGGTCCATCGACATAAATTTTTACATCAAAAATAATATACATATTCCCTAAAAACGATTTTTACAAAAACGAAAAATAAAATATAAAATCTTAAAATATGTAAAAGTATGAAAGTATTATACATACAGTTACAACGTTCTAAAATATATTAGAAGTTACGTTTTAAAATATATGAGAAGTATGTAATAAAAAAATGAGAAGATTTCATTGTCATAAAGAAAGCCTAATAAATAAGTGCCATAAGCAAAATAAATCATATAATTTATCTAAACGCGTTAAAATAAATAGAAAACATGCATAAAACAGAATTAATAAAACCAATTTATACATTACAGAGAAGAGTTGCCCGTTTGACAGTACCCTTTGTTTTAAAATATGACTCTGTTTATCTCACGTAGTTGTAATTTTCAACCAAGTTTTATCCCTACAACTACGCCCTTAAAGGTTAAAAAAGGGAATTGTATAAACTAATATAGGGTGGGTTGCACTGTAGGTTCGTTTAAAATTTATGTTTAAGTTAACTATTACAATAACTTTGGCAATAGCGATGGGATATAACAATTCTGCACCAAATAATTTGCCATTAACGTCATTTGTGTCACTGTCGCCTCAATTTTTGATTGAGGTTCAGAGATATGAAGTTTGACGAAAACAATAACTTTAACCGACCGAAATTGATTGGTTAACGTCAGATATTACCCATAACGTCATGTTAACCGTAACTAAAATAGTGCAACCTTGAATTGCCTAACTGTAGTTTTGACGGATGGTTAAACTTTTGTTAAAGTTAAAGTTACGTTGTGTAACCCACCCTTACTTATATAACGTTTCCATATTCTTGTTAAAACTACAATCGATCATAAAACCTCCTACGCAATGTTGTATAATGACTTGTAGTCTTTTTACATTTTTAGGGTTCCGCACGCAAAGGGGAAACATCGGAATAGGGCTTTATCTCCGTATAGATAGACACTTATAATTTTTTAAAGGTGTGTATTGCCATACTCGCCATAACAACAAATACTGAAATAAATAAGAATAAAATGGAGCACCCACACAAGATACCGATTTTTTCGCACTAATTATTGAACCCAAGTTACCTATCTCTTTGAACCTAAATTAATTACTTTTTACTAGCATTGAATCGTAATAGACAGTCAGTTTAAATATTCCCAATGCATTTACTACTATGGCTTTCATAATAATGAAGGTAATAAATACTAAAAATTAAAAATTGATTGCACAGAACCCTCAATGTTAGTTCGTCTCATACCTAACCAATTTTTATTATTAATTCACACATCCATTGCTTCACTGTTTGCTGTCCGTTCTTTTGTTTTTCTCGATTGTCTTAAACTTTTATGAAGCGATAAATCCACGTGACAATGAGGAAATCTCGAGTTTATTGTGGGATTTTATTGTCACAAAATAAATATGTTTCTTATTCATCTTATACGTAATATAAGGACATGCATATTGTTAACTAAAACATTGTGTTAATAGATACCTATGTTTGCATAATGACAATGTCAGAGCTTCTCAACCTTCGGAATGACCCCTAAAAATAGATTTTCAGTATCTTTTACACGCGCCTTTTTATAATTATTCACTTTTAAGCCACTTAAATTGATTTATGAATAATGTGAATTAGTCAGGCAAGGTTTATCGATTTTCTGCAATATTCTGCGATATGTTTAAGGCAAAACTATTATTTTTTTCCTTATAAAGATGTATCATTTATAAATCATAACGTTCCATGCAAATCGATTTCGTTATTTTTATCTTATTTTGTATTATCACGGAAATCTACAAAAAAGATAATAAATAATATGTATATGAAGTTTCATCATAACAGGTTTTTATCCCTATCAGTAGGGATAAAATACCTTGATGGTAAGGGTAGGGTTGAGTAACACTGGTTATCCTATATTTACAATTAATCATATGTTTTTGTAATTCATCCTCACCTGTTTACAATGCATATGCTAAGTTCGCTGACCTCTGTTTCTACATAATTATATGACCAACACGGCTAAATATAGTTGTCAACACTTTGCATCTTACTTACACCTAATTAAAAGGTAATGTCTTCAATAGTACTACTAATTTATTACATGGTTTAGAACATAGTAAATTAAATAATTAGTTGCGGTTTCATATTTACTTATCATCAACTTTTTTTTTCACCGAAAATTTACCAAAATACCGACAGAGTAATAGAAATCAGAATCGCTATATTTACTTATTGACAGATAATGTCCTACTGCTGTTTTTCTTGGATTAAAACAGTTTGAATTTTTTATCTACTTGATAGTATAATTATTATAGTTGGTTTGGTTAGTTTAGGTTAGAGTCGTACTTTTTTGACATTATAGATAACTAATAGTCGAGTAGGATTTTCCGCTAATTTTTATAACATAACGATTAATATAGATGAAATTATTATTTAATAGGCATATTACTCAATTAAAAGATGAGCGCCATGGAATGAAACTTGGACCTCCAGAACAGTGATATCATACCACTAAGCAACCCAAGTCAAATTAATAACATCTAGCTATTCTTGATAATTACTGTCAATCTCCAATATAACCTTAACAATTACTAACTAATACCAAGTACAATAGAATTCTCAATACTCTCGAAGTAATTACGAAATGTATCGTAATTCACGTGATCCTTTCACAATATATAGCTTTATTGTAGTCATCTGGGATCGTAAATTATTGATTACGGACGCCGTTACTCGTTACTGCCATCTGATTATAATATTATGCCCACACTACTTTCGCTTAACGTGCTCTCTCTTTCTATCTTTAGTAAAGATATATAAGATAAAGGTGAAATTGAACATTTGTACTATGATTCTATAGTGTCTGTCTTCGGTCTTCGAATTACAGGGAAAAAGTATAAAGATAAGGAAAATAAAGTGTAATTAAAAAAAGGTTTAGTACCTTACAGTCTAAGTTTAATCTTAGGTATGATACGCACCTCTCCCTTCACCAATGCGTAGGTATCAGAGCACCATGGTGACTTCGGACTAGGTTGGCAGGTTGCTGATATAAATGTATGCTCAGTAGTGGGATCTAAAAATGGTTGCAATCAGTCTTAAGCTAATTTTTCCATTTAGTTTATATTTTGTGACAAAACAATTAAATTTACATTGGACATTACCTATATTTAATTTTATTTAAAAGAAATGTAGCTTTTAAATTCAGTATAACATTATTATGTAAAGTATGATAAGTATTGAACTTTACGAAAATAAAGCAATTTCAAATAAATGAACAGCAAAGATATTATTGTGATTTCTCAACAACTTATAAAGTAACTAGTCCCTACTTATTTACAGTGTAACACACATGTTACACCTAATGCACGTAAAACACAATTTACATGTATGGGTTACACGATTCCGTCTTTATTTGCTTCAGAATTGAATTATATCTCCACAACGAGTACATATGTTATACCTTGATTAAGGTATGTGTTCCATTAACACTAGATTAAGATTAACCAAAGCGATAAATTCTTAATGACAAGTGATGAATTTGCATCGATAAATACGTAATTATCTTTGAAACATTAAAGTTATTTATACTGTAATATATTTAATATAGGTGTTATAACTGGAAATCATTTTATACTTTCGTACCAGAAAACACCTACTTAATTATAAAGTATCCAGATTCAGATATTAATAGATAAAATACTACATGTATTAAAACTACTTGGAATATAAACATATAAATAGTCAATTTTAAACAGTTCTGCTAATAAAAATATCTCGAACATCCATAATCCCTTCATTCGCTAAGTAAGCTTGTTCCTTATTCTCACGCGGTACGACATATCACTAACCTAAGTAGTTTACTGTTCCGATATAGACGTCATGATTTTCAATAAAGTTACTCCACATTTGTGGTATTATCACATATTCGTATTTGCTTAGCCACGACGAACGACTTTGCTCACGAACGAAGTATAAATGAAATGTAAAGCAATATGCAATTTTAATGTTTAAAAGATGCATTTGTGATTAAAGAGACACATGTTTAGTCCGCGTCAAACTGCTAGTCTGCTCTGAAGTTGTTACGCACAACAACAATCATATATTCCGTAGCAATGTAAGGACATACTAACGCAGCTATGTATCCGTGGGCGAGAGCGGGCAGCGGAGGGTGTCGGGGAAGCCGCACGCTGTCTTCGTCCCGCTGATATCTACAATTTGCCATTCGATGTGATTCGTTTCTATATTCAGAGTGGACTAGCAGTTTGGCGCGAAATATACCTAGTACAGCACTGTAGCTTAAGACCGACCAAATTTTATAAGAAAACCACTATCATACCATATTTTTTTGCAATGCAGACTTTAATACATCAAGCGTTCCAACGTAGTATATATATATATATACATATATTTTCGTAATATATATATTTACCTAACAACGTTCAATGTTAGGAAAATGTATATATTAGTACCTGTGGGTGTAGATTCATTTCTCTGTCATGTATTGTTTAATTACTGGTGTCCAGATTCAAAGATTTATTAGGTATCATATAAGGTATCAAATAATCTAGGGGTAGTGTAGAAAGCATTACCTAATCACTGCATTATTGCGAATAAGCAAGAAGGTATCAATATCTATAGCGATTACACTAAGCAATAAAACGATGTTAGATAAACCGACAAATCCACCACATTTATGTGTTTAAACAATATTCTGAGCCAACCGATACCTATATAAATTATACTCGTTTACACTAGGTCCATAGATAGGTCCACGATATGTTATGCAATATGCTATAAGCCGGCCGCTAAATAACAATGCTAGTATGAACATGGTGATAATTTAGGTCCAAATGAGACTTCTTTATTGCCTCACAGAATCTATATGGAATCGCTGATTGCAGCGATTTCGCCTATAGCATTGGTATAACATTGTATTGGATTTATTTTACGATTGTATTGTATATGTGGATAGTATTGTGATACGTATAATTGTAGCCTTTAGTAATGATTGCTCAGGAGTGAACTTTGGTATCCCTGGCACGCACTGATGTGTTCAAATTGTGCGCTCATTAGAAATTAATTATCACATGCTTTTATGAGAAAGCGATGAGCAGGCGAAAGAAGGCATCCTAAAATAGATCATCATCAACCCATTACTGTCCCACTACTGGGCACGGGTCTCCTCTCAGGATGAGAAGGATTAGGCCATAGTCCACCGCGCTGGCCAAGTGCGTGTTGGTAGACTTCACATACCTTTGAGATTCTCTCAGGTATGTTCCACAGGTTCCACACGATGTTTACCTTCACCGTTTAACAAGTGATAATTAATTTCTAACACGCTCATAACCTTGAAAAATCAGAGGTCTGGGAAATGAACCTCGGACCTCTCGATCGACAGGCTGAGTTTCTTAACCACAAATTCAAATTCAAATTCAAATTTCATCAAACCAATATGATGCCGCTAAAATAGTTATAATCCTAAAAATACATAACCTAACTGCTCAAAAATAATTGCCTGAAAGTAATGTAGCCATGTACCATAGGCTCTATGGAATTACATATGCCTCCCACAATTTAGACGAATCTACGAACGAACGACGAATTAAGATCTGTCTGGCCTTACAGTCCAAACGGCATGACGGATTGCCGTATGTCAAACAATGATAAAAAACTAAGTAAAGACATTACCCTCTGCAATCTCCTAAAAAGAAACATAGAAGCAAGAAAAATATTTTAAAAACCGTCACCGTTAAAATATTGAACTAATTTAACCACATAACTACGTTCACTGTGAAAATTTCAATTAGTATAATAAATAAGAGTAATGCATTATTTATGTAATTCTATTTGCAATTAACTTTGGCTAACCTAATATAATGAGGTGTTTTCTAGTTAGTTTATTTTAAAGCTTTTAAAAATTTATAGTCACTTATACAGGCGAAATAATTACTACAAATTTATGTAGCTGTATCATTAAAACCGTTCAGTTTGGTAGTATTAGGCTTAGAACGTTACTTGTTTTAACTAAAAAATACATTGTTTCATTAAATGTTCACCAATATATACTAAAATATACCAGTATTATTACAACAACAAAAGTAACTGGTTAAAATCATCATCACCATCAACCTATTACTGTCCCACTGCTGGGCACGGGTTTCCTCTCAGAATGAGAAGGATTAGGCCATAGTCCACCGCGCTGGCCATGTGCGAATTGGTAGACTTGACATACCTTTGAAAACGTTTTTTTAAGAATTCTCAGGTATGCAGGTTGCTTCACGATGATTTCCTTCACCGTTTAAGCAAGTGATAATTAACTTCTAATACGCACATAACTTTGAAAAATCAGAGGTGAGTGCCTGGGATTTAAACCTCGGACCCCTCCATCACGAGATCGAGTTTCTTAACCACTAGGCTACCACTGCTTCGAATTTGTTGAAATTCGTCACGCCGATTTGGCTGTAGGCCGTGGCAAAGAATGAGACATTCATACATACAGACATACATACATACATACACACACACACACACACACATACGCTAGCATTGCGATTCGTAATCTGGTAATAAAAATACTAATATTAATAAAACACTATTGTCAACTTCTATATTTATTATTTGTGCATACATCAAACAGAAAGTTTAATTGTAGACAAAGTATATACTCCACGTAACACTTATCATCAGACGGACAGTACACTCGTTCTTATACATAATGGCGGATCGCAAACTAAAAATAAATGGTTTTTATATATAATTATGCTATGTTAATGAGCTATCCATATCTATCTCATTCTACTGGTACTAATCGGGAAAAGTAGGAACTTATAAACCGTTGTTGTTCATCTTAGTGAGTTTACAATTGCGATGGTAAGGCTGCGTTCATACAGATGATAAAGAAATGCAGAAATATTATCTGTATGATATGTTATTAGATATAGCTAATGTTGTATCATGTCTTACAACTAATATTATTTCGAAGCTAATATTTTTGCTACAGTAATAAGGCGTGCGATTCGGTAGTTAAACCAACATTTAACGCCATCGGTATTTTGATAGAAAATACTTTAATGCAATTTAACAGAAAGTGTTGTCACTTATATCCAATGATATCTGTAAAACAAATAGGTTTAAAATCTTATATCAGCTCAGTAGAAGATAAAATAACCCTTGAGGTTTAAGTTACATTAGGTTAGGATTTTTCACGAAACAGCAGAGCTTAAGACTGCCGTTATGAGCATCTCTACGTTCTACCTTTACTTTTAGTTGAATACAATCCATTCAATTTCCGGGGACATCAGTGTACAGTACATTAATATCATTTCCATTTATAGGGGAAACGTTATCAGCATGTTACTTTGGAGCGGTCTTTAAAGGATGTTGATACCCTAGCAAAATCAATCAAACTGTTATATGTTTTTTTAACAATTTAAATACTAAGATCCTAATAGTTATAAGTTCTACATCACAATATTAGGGTTAAACGAGTCGTTTTCTAACAGACATAGGATATAAAACCTTTTTGGTATACCATTAAGTTAACTGATTAAAAAAAATCAAATTTTGTCGGTCAGAAATAAAAAATATTTCATTCGATGGGTTAAGTATTTTGTGATGTTTTATTGTAAGTGATATACTTCTGAGACATTTGTGTCAATTTGTCATACATGATCCACCAAAAAGAAATATTTCCTATTTTTTCCCGTTTTTAACCCAAACACTTTAAAACGTACACTCGGACACTTACGGCACAAACATCGTGTCATTGTCGGGCTTAAAGCGTCATTCAATGACGCTTTTATATTTATACATCCAAAAGATTCCCCAAACCAACCTCCAATGTAGACACAGCCTAAGGCAGTCACCGTTCCACTTTTTAGATGTTCTCCCGTCTATCCCATATAAGGCTCAGTCCACAGTGCTTGCAAAACCTAGCCCGGCTCTGACGTACGGAAGAGTGCCACAAAAACTTGTACCAACTCGGGTTAGAATATTAATGATAATTGTTTTGCTGTAACACTGCGCGGGTTAGGCTACATATTATTGTATAATGTTGATAAAACAGCACCCTTAGTATGAGTTTTTACGTTTGTACAAAAAATATTGTTTTGGTATTTATTTACGTATTTGCTCATACATTTCCAATTAATGCCCCTAGCTGACTGTATCAGAACTGATTGGAAATGTATGGGAAATACGTAAACAAATACAAAAACAGTCAGTTTTGTAAAAACTCATACTAAGGGTACAGTTTTCAATTACATATTTCATTGTTTTACTAATTTTCCCAGACTGTGGAGGGTAATGTTTTAGGGTGTTTGTATATAAATATACCCGATAGTCCAAATGGCCTGACGGATTTTAACATGAAGGGTCATTGGTTTCGTCATAATTGCGAGAGCAACATAGGCTACATTTTTAGCAGTCGAGGTCGAAATTTCTTTAGTTAAATTAAACCTTTTTTATATAAAATAACAGCATACAGCTGCTTAAATGAAATTAAAAAGGTAGGACGATTGGTTTTAAAAAAAATCATCTTTGTCCTCAAGAATTTCATTTAATTTATTGTTTATTGTAATTTTGAATTTTAATTAAAACATCGTATTTTCTTGCCAATTGAGAAATATGTTGTAAGTATGGTGATCCGAAGTCTTATTTTCAAAATACACGGTTTACGTGTTTCTATTGCTTCTAAACAACCCATAAAGACCTCCCACAAGAATTAAAACTGCTACGCTATGATAATTTAATCAAATTTAGCCACTAGCGATCACCCATCCAACTCCCGACCGCACCTAACGTTGCTTAACTTTATAGATCAGTTGCAATACAAGCTGAGATCAAAATTACAAAATTGAATTGAGCAATATGAAATCTTTAACTAGAACCGGAATTTACTTACAAAATCCGACGTTTGACATTGTTTAGTGTTTCCAATACGTTTCCTGCAATTACTGTCACACTATATTGACGGATCGTAGCTAATACTAATCCCCTTTCACACTAGCGTTTGATACAACACTTACGCAACGATTACGCGGTGAATACGTCATGTTGTTTTTTTTGCAAAAGTCGTTTGGTATAATGTGAGTTCTTTTAAATTTAAGTCGACCTGATTAGTCTCCAGCACTCATAACCTTTTGTAAACTCTAAATAAAATTCAAATTTTACCTAAGGTCCACCGGATCTACAACTTACCATTAGGTGAACTGCATGTTAATTCGCTACTTCATTATTACAAAAAGTAAATGTATTGCTGCCCCTGAGGACTAAATTGGTATCCCTCATAAAGTAGACCTTACTGTATCCTGCAATTCAGCTTATAATCCTTAAAACTTACACGTCCGCAGTAGTCACAGAGGATTTTCAATACTTACGACGTCTTTCCTATTCGGTATTGTCGCAGTTCTATATCTCCCTACACTTGAGTAATCATTTAACATCAGTCGAACGGACATTTACTACTAGTTTTCTATAAAAACCTTCTCTTAAAGGTAAGATTTATTGCGCATAGATCTCTTCAATACCCAGCTGCCCTTTTGGTGCTTTGCGACAAAAAAGCGCTAGTATGATAGCCAGTAAGGTGACCGGTTACTACCACTTCTCAGGTTGTCTTCCTTTACAAAATTAATGCCGCATCAAACTGCTTTATTGGCTCCGTACATCCGCGCTTCGCTAATGGCCTTATTAGAATTACGATACAGACGTTTCTAATGTGTTGGTGCAAGTAACGAGTAGGATCGCCATGGGTTATGTTAGCATAAAACAACGGAAAATAAAATATGTGAAATATGAGAAACATATTCTATTCCCAAATTAAAATGTGTGAGTGGAGGTTGAATTGTTTTGTGTGTGTTTTGCAAACACTGATCAAATGCTATGTATGCTACGCTTTTGATCAAGACAAAGTTTGTGGAGATTTGGAGTTTACAGCAAACGCCAAGATGGGGATGCGGCGTAATGTGCAATATATTGAAAAGAAATACGTTGAATGATTTTATTATTCTTATTTTATAATATTGTAGTATCAAATAAGCAGGCAGTCCATCTACTGATGCGGGTCAGAGGTAACTGTAATAAATCTTTGAATAGAATCAAAGTTACCTTAAGTGGATAGTACTGCAACCATTGAGGTGGGGTTACTACCATTAAAGGCTACATTGGAATGCTTCATATAAGTGTATTTCCCTTATCACGTTTTTTACAAAAACTCAGTAGCGGTTAAACTATTATTATTAAACAAAAAAGGTAAAGCGATGATGCCGGAGACGAACTATCAAGGATTTTTTCAACTTTACAAATTCAAAAAGAATCGTATTATTGTGTTTTGCATAATATTATGGCTGTGATAGTCTCGGTCGAAAGGATTGAGGTTTAAATCGCAGGCTCTGATATTTAAACCTATCATTTACTTAAATGTTGAAGGAAATATCACGAGAAAACCCATACATGGGAGATCTTAAAAAAAATTAAATCTATATGAAGTCTACGAATACGCCTAATCCTTTTCATTCTGTGAGGAGATCCATGCCCAGCAGTGGCACAGTAATGGCTTGATGATGACTACATATATTTGCCTAATCAATGATAAAAATATATCTATTTAAACTTATTTCCAAGAGACATGTCCTACAAAACTACGTTCATAGAAACACCCTACTAACAAGTGGCCGGTGGATTATCACCGGCTAGAGATTTTGTAACGGAGATTGTCCGAAGTTCTTCGGAATGTTCGTATGAATTCTAATTCGCGTTTCGATTATGACACCGTGCAACTGTGTTGTCCGATTTAATGTAGGCTTTCTGCAAATGGCACTTGTTGAGTTATGTTTGTTTGTTGTTTTCTTAGCTGACATTTTTGTTAAATATCATTAGACTTTTCCTACTAAGATCTTAAGTCCATGATAGCTTGTGTTTGTGTTGATAATGTATCTTAATTTTGATTCGTTATCGACTTAACTATCCAACTACTGGACACGGGTCTCAGAGCGAGAGTGTTTTAGGCCATAGTCCACCACACCTACCAAGTGCAAATTGGTAGACTTCACACACTTTTAAGAACTTATTTTAGTAACTCTCGTGTAGTAGTAGCCGATTAAGGCTCATTATTAACAATTAATCTTTATATATTGTCAATATATATTGCCAATATTGTCTACTAAATATCGAAAAATTCTAGATATGAATAAATTATTAAATATTGAACTTTGCAAATCTAGACATATTGAATCTTTATCAATAAGAGACGTAAACAATTAACCCAAAATAATTTATCCTTCACAAGTTAAATCCACGGGACGAAAGAATGCTATTGTGAGAAGAGAGAAGACAGCAAACCGCACTAGTTTCAACATTAGATACTCTAAATTCGTTGAAACAATCAACATATCATTTACATTAAAGCAAATCACACAAAAAGATCACAGATACAAATCAACACGAACCATATCGTATCACATATATCACATAGTATTGTAATATCCTTTTTCTAAGCGTAATCAAGTATTGCACTCAACAATAGCCTTCCGCGAATCGCTTAAACTTTAAGAAACCAGCAATTTGTTCTTGACTTCCTTTGATAAGTAAAATAGACAGATAATTCACCACCTTGAAATTGAATGAAGCCACAATAGAACGATTTTATCTTTTATTAATTGATTTTTGAAAAATAATACTTTTAGACAAAAATTACGTATAAATAACTAAACTAAAATTTAAGTAATAAATAAACAAGTATTTCAAATATTAAGGGAAATTATAGGGCGGAGACGTGGCAACAACTTATTTAGGCATACAACTTCAATTCTCAAAACTGTTAACACTTATGTCAGGAGTGATCAATCTATGTATTTTACTTATTGACTGACATCGTAAATAAAGGTTTTACGTATCTATGATCGGAACGCATATCGAGTACACTGTATTGGTTTATAGTTTCGGATGTCTCTTAAAAGATTTATCATTATGTTACCAGGCTGTATATCTACCTACTTATATATGTGCACGTTTGAAAGTGATAGAACCCTTTATGATTCGACTCCGGCGGCACCACCCCCACACCTATTTATGCCTCATAAAACAGCAGTGTTAAGCGCTGCTGTGTTCAGGTTTGAAGGGTGTGGTAAGGAAGACATACTTTACTGAGGCGTTCCAGCTTAGTCCTCAGGGTTAGCAACGTATCTGTAACCATCATCAGATAGCACTATAATCTTATCTGAGGTTGATTATGAATGTCTATGGACGACAGTAGCCAATTACCATGAGGTGGATTGCACTTATATGCTACTTTTGTATTATTAAAAAAGATTTTTTTGAAGGCTCAATTAATTGTATCTAACAATAGCCTACCGCGAATAGCTTAAACTTTAGGAAACCCGCAATTTGTTCGTGACTTCATAAATAAAGGTTTTACGTATTTATGAAAGGAAGGCATAGTGAATACACTGTATTGGTTTATAATGGCCTATTGTATAAGAACAATGAGGTAAATATTGTTATGTTTATCTTGCAGTTATCAATAATGTATCTTTCTGAATAATTGTGTGAGTTCCTAGGTATAGCGCGGTTTACACTGCTCACGTAACTAGTTTCGAATTTCTCTTATAAGATTTACAACTGTTATCGGTATATATATCTATATCTGTGCACATAATTGTCCGTATGTAAAAATAAATGTTTGTCCCCCATACGATCCATACGATTTATTCGATTGCGATACAACTTTTGTAAAATTTTGAATTACCTAGTTAGTTTTTTGGAAATGTAAAATATATACGTAAAGTCACGTATATTTAAAATTCCCCAAAAATAAAAGACATTAAATTTTAATTTCAAATAACAATTTTAAATTTTTAAGACTCCAAATAAGATAATGTATTTTTATAGCTGTGAGTATGTTTAGGTCTTACCCATTTTAAATTAACAGTAAGTACCTATTATTTGTCTTATTATTATGCTAAGCTCTACAGAAATTATTTTAAATATCAAATCTTGTCACATCAAAAAATCCCGCGTTACAAATATCAAAACAAACTCAAAACACCCATTAGCATCCAAACCAAAGCACCGTACAAAACCTTAGGTTAACGGTTAAGCCACACGCACACAGCGCCCGTTCATCACTGACACGTATGAGTGACGTTTTATTTACACGCAGTAGGGCGCCCCTGCAACAATTAATACCACAATAGTGTAATGGATGGATGGATTCTGTGTAATTTCCTATGGATGAAGGATAGTTGGGTACTCAGATTGAAGGAGGTAGACTACGCCTCTCGAATTTTTAAAGGGCAACAATATAATGAATGGAATTTTCTTGTATACTTTTTTGGATGGATGATAGCTGTGTTAGACCAAAAAATACAGACTTCGCTAGAAAATATTGCAGTTAAAACTACAATTACACACTACATGATTTAAGTCAAATCAAAATGCCTTATTAAAAGTATATATTAACTATTTAGAAAAATAACTGTAAACAAGAATATTGCTTAACGTGCTATAATAAAATACAACCACGTTTTATATAATCCACAAATTATGCAAAAAATAACGTTAAGTACGAAAAAATATATCGCATAAGTCGTTAAGTAGTGCGATATCAAACGCTCGAAAAATGCCATGATACGTCCTTGGTGGTGCACAGAAAATTATAACTAAAAATCAGGTTTATGACATTCTTTTTTTCGCGAGGCGTTATCTATTTTTTTAGTCTAAGGTCACGTAAAACAAATGAGGATTCTTATGCCTGTTAGAAATTGGCTGGCCGGTTATGTGGCGTAGTGAAAGGCTATTAGGGGGAAGTCAGGAGGCCAACGCAGTTTCATTTTTCTTCGTAATTGGGAATCTCGCAGGTGTTGAATGTGCTTCTTACCATATTTACGACGGTTTTTGTATGTGTCTATGCTTAGGCTTAATGATCAAAAGTATAAAACCCTACGTATAATATACTTATCATCAACTAGCTGACCCGGCAAACATTGTACCGCCTCAAAATCTATTTATCGGTATAAAGTATAAAGGTGATGTTTCGACGTCACGACAAATAAATGTGCTATATCGTTGAAATCAACGTTTGTATAGTATTTTATAATTTGAAAACAAAATATGTAACTAATTAGTAGCTTGTAAATTATATTAACAGGAAAATATCGTGAATAAAGATGGACTAAATATGTTATACCTATACATAGACAATTAGATATGTAATCAATACCGACATACCTTCTCCTTTATAATATTTACAAAAACGTTTCATTTTTGCTCAATTAACTTAAGATAGGTGTATCAAAGATTAATTCCATAACAATAGAGTTTATTTATAAACCTTAACAATTGTTAACAACTTTTTGTTACAAATATCTATACATCATCATAAAAGCTAAAAAACAAACTAAACAATTCGTGTCGGCCTTACACATTACATAAACAAGGATCTTTACAGCACTAACTTTGTTTCACGGTTTTGTCTGTTAAGTAGTAAACTTAATAACACAGAAACACATATATGTGGTCACAATTTCATATTATGTCTGAGGACTTCTAGAATTAGATAGCCGTATCTTTTAGTTCTGGAGTCTATGGTTCCACTATTGCACCACCGCTATCCCTGTTTGTGTCTACTAACTGTAGTCTTAGGCGCTGCTGTGTTCTGTTCTGCTGTGTGGGTAGCGACTAAGACCGACCTCAGGTAGCTCTTTAAACTCGTCTAGGTTTGATTACAGATGTCCATGAGTAATAGCCACTTACCATTATGAGTGATTCGTTTACTAATTCAACAATATAAAAAAACATTGCAACACGATGCAGCTAATTTCAACTATAGCCATAATTTAGATTTGTGTTTCTCCGAGAATCGACCCCAAAACCATCTCAAATATCCAATTAGTCATAAAACTCAACACCAATTCTAACCAACAAAACAGTTCAAAAGTATCTATAGATAAACATGAGTCTATTGATCATCACCTGAACTCGATGACTATTGTTTTTTCACTTAATGTCCGATCGTGTAGCAACCGACAGAACTTCTGATATGTAGACATGACTTTGATGAGTTACTATAGGAACTCGAAAGCTTCGTAGCTAGTTTAGTCGTGTATTATAAGTTATATGATAGTGCATCGAAAAATATTATAGCGTTTACTAATTTTATCATAAAAACTTTTTTTTTTGTAATATAAACAAAAAAAAACCGTGTCTAAACATACAAACGTCTTAAAAATTCTATAAAATTGATTTGTGAAATGGACCTTTTGTGTTACGACAATATCAAAACACCACGTGACCTCGAACGAAACTCACTTCATCGAAACCAATCTACGATCGTAAACCAATACTAGTGATATCATCAGTGTAACGATGAGTGGACAGGTGCGCGCATTATAATGATTGAGCCATTGTTTCCCACGGTTACTATGGCAACGGTTGTTTGTGGGATGCAGGATCCGGGACTTCTCATTCGTTTTGATTTATATGTAAACTTTGATTATGATTGTTATAGACAACTTACTAACAAAAAAGGAAGAGTATCAGTAACAAAAAAAACGCAAAAAAGCTTTGGCCGTGCGATTATTTTTCCAATAGTCGAAATACAATTATACCTAATAATAGGTACATTTTTCTTTATTTAATTTTATACATCAAAGCCCCTCGATAAACAAACAAAACAACCGAGAGGTCAGAGGTTCAAATCCCAGACATGCATGGATTTTTCAAAGTTATGCGTATATTAGAAATTTATTATATTTAACTTACTTTAACGGTGATAGAAAATATCGTGAGGAAATTGCATATACCTATAAGAGATCTTACTTCTCAAAGATGTATGTTATTTGTGAGTTTGGCCTCCTCAGTGGTACAGTATGATACACTATGATGATGATATTGACAAAATTACAAAATGTGATTTAGTATCATAGCATCGAACCCGGTACCCTTTTCACAACAGCCCAAAGCGACAATAAAGCGTTGAATGCCCACGCGATATAGCGGTTCCATCAAAGCCTCTAAAGCCTTACTTATGTAATAGGTCGTTTACTCTCTAGTTTGACCATATTCTTAACCAATGCTGCCCTCTGCCCACAGACACCAGTAACAATGGATTGGCTAATTTGGTTAAACATGATTCTAAGTGTGAGAATATAATTATTATATTATACAATGTTGTGGCTATTAATCATTTTATTTACTTTCACTCTTAGCTGCTCGAAGCTTGTTAACGCACACAAAGATGAGTGCAACACCCAGACCCAGAATATAATCTTAATTTTTTGTTAATTTGGAGATATTTGCCTAACCAGGGATCGAACCTGAAATGTCAGGCCGGTGTGCACATTGCAACATGAATTAAAAATGAGTGTAAACACAAAGCACATAGATAGCAAAACACCCAGAATTTAGTTAGCATGGCCGGGGATTGAACCCGGAATATAACATGTCTGAGCGATATGGGTTACTACGCCAGGCGAGCCATCGATGACCTTCATCACTTATTTAGGAAGTAGGAGCAAAATAATAATTTTGATCGTTGGCTTACCGGAGATCGAACCCGGAATACTGCGCAATAAACAGATAGGAATGCGCCGTTCAGGTTGTCATATGATATTATGTTTAGTCATCTTAAGTTAACGGAAAGAGGAAAAATACTTTGTTATATTTAAAGGAAAACAATAGTTAACGTTGACTTCTTAGAAGAAATCATATATTATGTAGATTATAATATAGTTTAACATTAAGGTAGATTTCCTTTGAAATTTATTTTAAGGTAATTCCAAGATCACATTTAATGTTTATATTTAATGTTATTATCTTAACTTTTGATACGAAACCTAATACGAAAGTGCTAATAAATAGGTACTGCCGCACATGAACATTTGTAATCAACCCCAGATGGGATGAGATTCCTACCCGAGGTCAGCTGCAGATGCTCCACTACTCTTGAGGACTAATTTGGAACGCCTCGGAAAAGTATTACCACACCTTTCAAAACTCAGAAATGCTTAACACTGTTATTAGGCAGAAATAGGTGTAAAGGTGCCGCCGGAGTCGAACCACAAAGAGTTCTACCACCTTCAATTAATAAATGTACCATATTCAAGCCTCTATATACATATTTCTTATTAACACTTAACAAAATGTCACATAGACACTTTATGGAGAACAGATAGAATTGTGTCACTTGGCGTAGGATGGCTATGTCTTAATCGAACTGTGAAATGACATACTTTTTTTTTTTTTTTTTTTTTTTTTTTTTTATAATATAAGAGTAGCAGACGAGCATGCAGTCCACCTGATGGTAAGTGGCTACTGCCGCCCATGGACATCTGTAATCAACCCCAGATAGTAATTAGATATTCCTACCTGAGGTCGGCCACAGATGCGCCGCTACCCCTGAGGACTAAGCTGGAACGCCTCGGAAAAGTCTGTCTCCCTTACCACACCCTTCAAACCGGAACACAGCAGCGTTTTCTGGCTTAAGAAGTGACATTTTTGATTACTTAACATTTTCTACCTCGGAGACTATTTAGCGATAAATCCCAAAGATTTTAGAAGTGGTAAAACCCTTCATTGTTTGTCTAAGGAGGTGTTACCTTAACATGTAGGGTGCTATAAAAGCAATGTTAAGCGCTGCTGGTTTGACGAAACTGAGCTAAACCAATAAATAAGGCTTCAATATAATTTAGGGTTAAAATCCATTGACGATAATGGCAACTTTCCATGTTTGCCACGAACGTGCAGGATGTAGAATGAACTTCCTCATGAGGTATTCCCAGAGCGCATGAGGTATGACACAGGGCTTTTCAACAAAGGTGCAAAAATAGGTCTTTTTTAAAGTCAGGGATGCATTTGCGAATCCTCTAATGTTGCAAATATCTAAGCGACGTTGACTACTTTCTATCAGGTAGCCCATCTGCATTGTCGCTAGGTTTAAGTATAAAAAATATGCCATACACCTTACATACCATTCATACACATACGTCTTGATGTCATACAGAAAAATCAAACTGCATTCGTGCTTTCGTAAAAAGACAGACTAATAAACGCTATATGTTCAGTATTTAGAACTGGTCGAAATACTGATTAGAAATAAAAGGAGTAAATTCAAAATTTAAAAGGTTGACGTTTCTGTCATAACACACATTATACGATCAGTCGGTATTCGGATTTCGTCACGGGACGTGTATAATTATATAGTATATTACAGGGGTCCTGGGGACCTATTTGGGAGTCGCGAGTGTGTGTGCATCACGGTCGATCGGTCGCCGAAGGGAGCACCGCACCACTACGGTATTTATACATTTATTCACCTACATTATTGTTTCTAGCGCACAAGGGTTCCAAATTATATTTCGGATCAACCAGCGACCTAAAACTCTACACTACGAGTATATATGGAAATTATTACAACTCTGTTGCCACTTCGTCTGCTTTCAAATGAGAGGCGTGTGGGCGGAATATATGGCTCTATTTTTGTTCCTAATCTATTGGTGTCATAACAGAATTTTACGATATTCGAATGACAAGTAGCGAATGTTAACGGCTACTTTGGTTTATTGATACTTTTATATGCTGAAATAATGCTATTTATTTACAGTTTTATGTTCATAGTTACACAGTAGTATTCTTTAGTTGTGTTGTGATTGTTAAAGGTGGTAGAACCCTTTGTGGTTCGACTCCGGCGGCACCACCGCCACACCTATTTCTACCTAATAACAGCAGTGTTAGGCACTGCTGTGTTCCGGTTTGAAGGGTGTGGTAAGGGAGACAGACTTTACCGAGGCGTTCCAGCTTAGTCCTCAGGGGTAGCAGCGCATCTGTGACTGACCTCAGGTAGAAATCTAATCCTATCTGGGGTTGATTACAGACGTCCATGGGCGGCGGTAGCCACTTATGATCAGGTGGAGTGCATGCTCGTCTGCTACTCCGATATTATAAAAATAATCTTTTGTTATTTCGAACTCCATACAAAATATATAAAAGTTCTTTACAAATTGGTAGGAATCCGTTACAATTATCCGTTATTCTCTATCCAATACACGTCAAAGTCGCCATATTTAATGCTTTCAAATAGTCAAATGACGGTAACAATAGCTCTATTATACTGCATTTATAGATAAAATATGAGATATAAAATAAGATTTTTATCAATCTTACTACCGCTATTCACCATTTTTTACCGATATGAACACAGACGTAGTAATTAAATAGACTCCAAGTGCATTTTCTCCTAATTTAGGAAGAATGATCATTTAAAAATGGTTGTATTTACTACTTTTTTGTATTTTCTTTGCATCATCATCAAAGGCATCATTGTCACATCTATTTTAAGCAGTAAAAACTTGTAGTTTGAAAGATGTAGTAACGCTATTTACAAGAACTTGCTACTTACAAAAAACAAAAACAATTATTTAAGTAAACGTAAATTCATTATGGAGTCTATTTTCTAACAAACTCTACGGTTACCAAAGACATCGGCATTAATAACCCTACGTTTTGTTTATTGCTTTATTCGAGCCGCAATCATAAAAAACGCAGAGCATTGATTTTTAATTAAAGAAATATCAATTAAGTTCTTTCAGCCAAGTGTAAATTAGAAAGAAATAGTTGCTAATTTTTTAATAGGCTGACGAATAACGTTCGAATATGCATGTACCTATAAGTATATTTTACTTGAAAATGAGGTTCATTATAACGCCAAAACATTTTTCGGATAAAACGAATAGCTAATGTTCCGAGTACTATAAGTAATAACTATTATCTACCAAATAATAATAGGGTAACTCTTGTTCGAATCGTTAATTTCTGTGATTATTGAATGCATACAAACAATACCATTTTTTGTACACATTTATATTTAATAAAACAGGTGAATAATGATTATCCCACCACCTATGATTATCCCACTTCTGGGTACGAATCTCGTCTCAGAACGTATACGTAGAAACGTAGATATATATTTTTTGATTTGTTATATTATAATATAATGTATTAGTGTTTTGCACGGAGTCCTATCTATTTTTCTATAAATTGATCAGCCGTTTTTGAGATTAGCCGGAACAAACAAACAGACAGAGAGACGAAAAAGTATCTATTAATTCTTTTTTTGTTAAGTATCGCATCATTATTATTCGCATTTTATGAATAGCTTATAATTTGACATTACAAATAGTCACTTCAATTTTATTTATTTCCATAGAATTGGGCAATGATCGGCCCGCGGGCCGAACGTGTCCACCTGCGGTGATCCGGTCCGCGGAACATTTCAAAATCGCGAACATACTTAGTGTCGTTTAGGACAAATTCTAACAAATTAAAACGTTTTTTAGCTGTTCTACTTCTTAAAGTCGTTTAAGTTAGAGTTACGCTACGCAATTTAATCGATCAATGTAAATGTATAAACCTACAAAATAAAGAAATCTTGCACTTCTATTAACTATTAGATACGACCTACGAATTTGTTCATTTTGGCCCAAGACTCTCCAAAGTTTTCGACCCATTATTGCCCCACTGCTGAGCGCGGGTCTGTTGTCAAGATTGAGAGCCCCTATAGGCCATAGTCCACTGCGCTGACCAAATGAGAGTTAGTAGACGTTATGTCTTGACGCCTTGAACATTTTTTAAAAGAACCGTCATGTATTTAGCTCTTCAAGCTGCCTATCTTCACCGTTATAGCAAGTGATAATTATTTTTTCTTATAATAGGTTTGCTCTTCCAGCTTCGTACAAATCAATCAACAATTTACCAGATTTACAGTAACCTTTCATCGTTAAATTTAGAGCTGTCCCAAACTTTATCGACTATAAACCCGTTAATCGCCAACTCGGTCACAGTGGAACAGGTAATCCGCTTGTCTAATTATTCGGTTTACGCCTCGGCGGCACCGGATAAAGAGATCGGTGTCCCTAGACGCCCACGTGAGTGTTAAAGAGGTATCTTGTTTGGTTTTTTACGGCCAGTTTTGAGGTACTGCCTTGGTATGAAGTTCTTTGTTTTATCAGAAGACTTTTTGTTAGTGAATGCCTTTTTTCGTTTATATTATTGAAATTATGTTTGTAGAAGGTTGAAGTAGCATATTATGTACAAAAAGTTCACCCGATGGTAAGTGACCACTGCCGTCCATGCACATCTGTAACCAACTCCATGTAGGACAAAGCTTGTACCTAAAGCCAACTACGTTTGCGTTGTCACTTTTGAGGACTAATATGTTCGCCTTATACGTAAGGCACCTGGCACGCACCCTTCAACTGAAATGCAAGAACTGCTTCACGCTAGGAATTGGTTTGGCAGTTATAGGGACTTCAAATTAAACGGGTCCTATATTTAATATCAAAACCATCGATGTCATCTAGTTATTAAATTATTATTATTTTTGTATAATACAATAAATGTATACACTGAATTCCCAATTAACTTTACTTGTAAATATAACTTAAAAAAATCATATTGTATCGTGAGTTTATTGAATTTAAATAATATATTTTTATCATTCGTCAAACTCCAAAGGTAAATCCTTTATTTTTACTGTTGCCAAAGCCACATCTAACTATTTTTCTGTTACAATTTCAATTCTTACAAAAATCTCCAACAGAAAGCTCGCAAAACGAAGAGGCCTAAGCTCCCGCTACGCAAAACAAGACCAGATGTAGATAATTGAATACTATTTCTATTTCTTAGAAGCGGAAACGCGTAATAACACAGATTGAGCCGGTCAATGATAAACAAGACCATTGCAAACAATAAACAATTTCATCTCGTATTGACAACTGGTCACGTAGATCTTTGTTCTATCTGGTTTGCGGGAAATTAATGCGTAAAATCCATTTATATAGGTAATAGATATAGTAGAAACCAGGGTTTGGAAACAGTTAGACCAACTATTAATAATTAATTTTATCCGATTTTCGTCGACTAAAGATCGATTTTTTGCCTAAGTTCTCAAATTTAAAATTGTAGGTAGCAAAATTTAGTTAAGACTGAATAATGAATACGGGCGTAACGGGAGTAAAGGGTGTAGTCATACTGATCAGATGTTATTAAAGAGGATATAAAAATATTGCCGTAATCGAATTATGAATAAAGAGTATTTATTAAAATAAAAAAGAGGATTCGGGAAAAAATACGCCTGTAAAATTAAATATTATGATCCAATGAAACAATTGTCTACTTGACTTTTTCGGATATTATAGATAATATAAATATACTAAAACCAGCTATCAAATACTTTATCGGTAATCACAGAAAGAAATAAATTCCTGAAATCTTGAAACTATTAATTAAAAATCGGAATAAAAATTGGTACCCTCTTTCTATAAGGCGGAACTGAGTGTGACGGCGGTGCTCCTTCTGTTGAACTGTGAGTTCCACCGCCTTCGCAGAATTAACACAATTGTAGTTTACTTAAACATTTGCTGTAGCAAATGTAATTAATTGGAAAAAAGTAATTAATTAAGCATTAATCAATTAGCATTGTAATTAAGGGTAGCTTTATTTTTACATCCACATTACATTTTTGTGTACCCACATAAATTTTAGTTATTTTTTGTCAATATTTTAATATCGACGTCACGTACCTTAACATTAGCCGTTTCAACTGTTTCTTCGTCGAAACTGTTTATCTAAAATTGATTGCGTTGCGTAAAAAGGCAATTAAAAGCTGCAACGTTAAACAATCCCGTTGTACGACCGCTAGAGAACAATTTGCGAAACATGCGAACGGTAGAAATTGGCTAGTTACCGGCAGATGGCTACCACTAACCATTACCATTGTAAATGGTACTGCAATTGCCTTCACTTCCTCATTCTGGCTCTATGGCTTATTAGAGGCTCTATTTCATTCTAAGTATTAGGCTAAGTCAACTTGTCAGAATCTAAAATTCAAAGAATTTGAATGAGGCCAGTATATAATTATGAACCACTCATTATCTAGCAATTGTAGGATAATCTATTAAAAAAAATTGAATCCTCTGTAGTTAACCTTGTGAATTTTTGCCTAAGTACGTCTAAAATAAATATAGTCAAAGGAGTGTTTCATCACATTATGGTAAAAATGTGACAGTGACATCATCGCTTCTAAATGTATGAACCAATTTATATCCCCTCTTCTAACTAAATTAAAACTAGTTCTAATAAAATCAGATCAATGGTCATTAATGAAAAAAAATATATTTAGATTTACTAGTTGGTTACCTCACCTACCAATATTTTTTTTTTCTCTTATAATTTTATTTTTCGAGTATGTTTTGTATAACAAATTTTATAATAAAAAAATCTCAATAATTATATTTTTATGCAATTAATTATTTTTTAATCCAGCACTATCTAGGTATATTTGTGCTGGTTCAGGCATACATTAGAGCACCCAGAGATCCACTTAACAACTATACCTATCATCTTCACTTCCTCGTTTAAAACACATTAGAGAGGTTTTCCACAGTGTAATAAGGAAAGGCAGAGCAAACGGTTTTCGGTGATTGAATGCGGTTGGCTACGTCTAGTTATCTAGTGGAAGACGGAAGGTTTGATTAGAATGATTTGTGGAGTGCGGCTTGGTTTTGGTTGGTCATAATTATGCAGTCATAATTATCTTGATTAATAAGCAATCTGTCCATTTGCCTATCCTAGATCGTTATTTGATAATTTCTTTATTAGAACATAATTATAATGAAGTCGGTTAAAATACTATCTAGAGTCTGTGACTACAAAATCGCATAGGTGGCCAATTCGTGTCAAAAGTTTCCAGAATCATAAAGCCTCTAATAAGGGTTAATGGCTGTGGACCATTAAAAAAATCGGGACCGACAGCTTCACGTGCCCTTCCAAGCTTCCAAATGCACATGTAGGCACTAGTGGTCACCCAACGAACTCTCGATATCGTTCAATGTTGCTTAACTTTTTCAGACGCAGTCTACAATAAGCATGTTAGCAGCAGTCGTTAAACATTATCGACCTTATAGGTTTAAGAACATTCCAGAAAGTTTTTGACTAATTTACCAATTTTCATTTTATCAACATTGCGTAGTACGCTTTAGATCTTCTCCCATTTTAAGGAAAAATCTATGCCCTGAATAAAAATTAATTCCACCAACCAAACCATTAGTCAAACTAATTCATAGTAGGGTACATAAAAATTAAATTCGCTTTACTGTTAAACACGTTTTAGCAAACAAAAATAAACACAAGCCGTAAATACATTCCAATTCTAACTGTCTTTGCAGTCACAATTCCAGGTGTCCTTTCAAAGTGTGCAATTCCAGCTATTACCATAATTCGGTATGAATGCAAACCCATTATGTGTCCGGGCAACACTTGCTAATTCATTACGAAATCAATGGCGCCTATGCGCGCTCGGTACATCCTTTTCAAACCGTAAATGAACAGTCTGTTATAAACTTAGATTTAATATTACCGCATAACATTACTCCTTGCGGTACACTATCCATTACGTTGTGACCCACTGTAAAGTACACTTCGAATCCGTCAAGAGGTCAAATTAGACTGGTGTATAGAGATAAATCACCAGGCTATCGAGATCTATGCACACGTTTTATGTCCTTAGTGGAAGGGGTCAGGTTTACGTGGACATTCGTAATAGGCCCCGTACATCTAACTGTGAGGCGCTTTATGAGTTTCACTTGTTAAATTTTAATAACAGCCTCGGAAATGATAGACTTACCTACTCCGTGCTTATGATTTTGTTGTAATGTCGACTCCTCCTTGCATATATTCTGCTGTAAACGGCACATTATCGATATCCACATCCTTAGACCAAAAAAGATAGATAAATCCTAGCGATTTTTATTCGAATCAATCATCAACATTTAAATGTTAAATTTTAATTTGATTTCATTCAATCTTCATTAAACATAAAATTTTTATTTTTAGTGGAATATGATTATTTTAGAAATACCTTTTCATGACAATAATTTCGAAGTATCTATGGTTACGTACTTACCTTCGTTACAAAATATGTTATATGAAACAAGATTTCTTATATTTTCGAAAAAATCCCGAAGCGTGTGAGAAAGTAGAGTCGAGAACTATTAATATATTCAAATTTGTACCATACATTCGGGCTTAGTCGTTGACAAAATGACTCTATTGAGGATGCCTTTGTTGAAAACCACTGGTTTCTGACTAAAGCCATAATACCTCATACATTTATACCGGATTTAAATTGAATAGAATTTATATAAAATGTGATTTCCGTTTATACAACGCTGAACCTTTTAACATAATCATTTTTGTATTTCGAAAATATTATCATCAATTTTGGTACCGTGGGATTCTGACGGTCAATGGTTTGGTCGCCGCGACTAATTTCCGTATATAAAATAGACATAATTAAAGTTTTCTTATATTCGTGATTAGGAGATTTTATAACTTTGAAGTAGAAAAAATCATGCAGTCCATTTGATGATACGTCGCTACTGCTGCCCATGGACATCTGTAATCAACCCCAGATAAGATTAGATTCCTACTTGAGCTTGGCCACGTATCCTTTGCTAACCTTGAGGACTAAGGACGCCTCAAATAAGTATGTCTTCCTTACTACATCCTTCCAAGCGAAACACAGCAGCACTTAACACAGTTAAGAGTACTGTTATTAGGCAAAAATAAATGTGACTGTGGTGAAGAAACACAGAGGATTCTACCACCTCAATTTCTTACCATTTATAAAATATAAAAATAAAATTTTAACAATCTTCTAGATAAAAAACTTAAATGTTAATTCCTGGAGTTAACAGCAAAGAATAATATTGAGATGACTTGTACATGTATTTTTATTATTCTTACAAGTTAATTTAACAATATTTATAGTTAACACCGTAGATAGATCATATAAAATACAATAAAAGAAATTCTAAATTGTAACAGTGTATGTCTGTAAAAGATAACATCTATAAAAAATATGTAAAACAGAACATGAAAATATATTTGAATTTTAATTAAGAAATGGGAATACTAATTATGAACCTAAAGCAAATCCCGTTCTAAAAATACCTACATAAAAAGTTACGCGAAAACAATTACCTATAGTTATAGAGTCAAACTATTTTCTATTATTTTATATCTAAATTGATACATCTATTCTATTAACTGTGCGAGGATCGCTCTACTATTTTTTTTAAAACAGGACCTTGATTTTGATTTGAGAAATATAAATATATAAACTCATTTTGAAATAAAAGACAACACAAAAATTTAAAAGCGTGTTTTATGTTTTGGCACGGGGAAAATACCAGATAGACATTAGACTTAAAATAGACATAATTGTTATATATATTTAGTCTCATATACATAAATTCTATATAACAGACAAACTGGTATGTAGATAGATACGTTATCACTTTGACTGTATACAATAGTATACATATTACAATATAATGAGGTATAATTAAGCTTGATGTATTGTGATTTTCAAAAATTCTTAGTGCCAATCATTGTCTACCGGATTATTTTAATACTGATATTTATAGTATTATTACTTGATTACTGTATTGGAAGTTGATAAATAATGTGAAAAAATATGAATTATAAGAATATTTTTCCTAAATTTTACTTAGGAATTTCAACTCCTTTAACCCTATTATAATTTGTTTTAGGTATACAAAAGTGATATAATTGTCTACATTCATCTTCATCTTAAAGTTTGTAAATCCAGATGTAGCGGTAAGTCTATTCATTTATCATCTACATTAAAAGGGTACAGGGTAAAGGGATTGTATTTTTTTATATATTCGATGGCGATGTATGGTGAGTGAACGGGGACTTTCCTTTAGCAACGTAATATCAAGTACCTTACTTGATTCATTTCTATAAAAACAAAAAATAACACCAATATTTATAAAAAGGGTAGAGCAAAAAAGATAGTGGTGTTATAGGGTTATGAATTCTTCTAAATGTAGAGTAGGCGTTTAACTTAGGTTCCATCGATCTATTTTTATTCTTAATCTAAATGAACTTTACTACACCATTATATTAAACAACACCTTTATACTCTACCTTAACATAACATATAAAGAAAACTACAAACCCATTGATTTAAATATTAACAAACTCTACATTGTCAATAAGTCAAAGAGTAGAGCCGGTATTGAAAAAAGTAAAATCATCATCTTAGATAAAATCGGTTGACACTCAAGAAAGACGAATCGGTTTTACATCCGATACATCGATGTATCGATTACTCGAAAGATCGATGTTAAGGCTTTTTAATTGACAATGACGGTTTTTTATTATTGAAACTTTGTTTTAATATGAGCTTGTTTGGTTATAACTTATAACTTCAACCATCTTACCATGAGTTTTCTAAACATCCCACAATTTTACGTTACGTTAACTCAATCCATTATTTTGTTCCGTTTGCTTAGTAGACTGAGTAAACGTAACAATAAGTAAGTGCTCAAGTCTTTTTGTCTACCTCACATGTTCGCAAAAAATGAGACAAAACATAAAGCGCCATTTGTCAATTTAGAAATTTAATGTTACGTTACTGACACTATAGCTCTGATACAATCCGCTAGGGGCGCTGATTGGAAATTGTATGGATAAATACGTAAACAAATACCAAAACAGTCATATTTGTCAAAACGTAAAAAGTCATGGTAAGGATACTGGTTTGTTGTTGATATTCAGTAATTTTGTTTATTTTTAAAAATAAATTCGTTGTTGATGTGAAATTGTTAGTTCAAATATCAGAATACTTTATTCGTAGTGGCAAAAAAAATATATGAATAAAATGTCAGTCTCAAAATCGTCCTATATTAATTATATTTAAATTAAATTGAATTAAATATATAATAAAATAATTGTATTCATTAATTTCATTTTTATTTGATTCGTTTAATTATTTTTAGATTAAATTAATTTTATTTACATTAATTTAATGGTATTTAGATAAAAATATTTATAATTGAATTGAGGTTTGTAAGGACTGAACGTCTTTGTCACTTTTTTAAATACCATTTGATAAAATTTATACAGATTTTTGTGTTGTATGCGTAACTGTACAACGGTTATTATTAGTTGTCAACCTATTATTGTCCGACTTCTGGGCACGAATCGCCTCTTAGAATGAGAGGGGTTTAGTCAATGACTATTAGTAGTAGTTTAGTATATGACTAAGATGACTATCTTACAAAAATATTACAAGCAAAGAAATATTACTTATGCCCCAATATTTTCAACAAAAAGAAGACAATTATCGTGGTAAGTCGAAGTGACAAGTAAGAAGATTATTGTACGTAACGATTATGACAGGTGGTTTTACAAGTTAATTGAAATATCTTTACAATTGTCATATATTTATTAAGCTAATATGTTAATGCGGCTTCGTTTGCGATTTAAGATAAGATAGAAATCAAAAAGATTAAAAGATAGGTACGAATATATTACGGTCCCGCTTAAGGTAGCCAGTAGCACAGTAGAGCCTGTTATTGTAACAGTGTAACACATGGACGTATCCAGGTTCGACATGTCACATAACTAAATTTTAAAATTAGATTTGAAATTAATTTTTTTGTCTTATTTTTGTGATATTTTTGTGATATTTTCTGCTCCAGGTAAGTGTGATTATAAAATACTAGCTGACCCAGCAAACTTTTTACCGCCTCAAAATCTATCTATTGTAATGAACAATCAAACAAACAAACAAAGTTTTCCTCTTTATAATATTAGTACAGATTGTAAAATACTTATTTAATTTGTCAAAGAAATCCAAATACGATAATCATAAAAAATACAAAACAGAAAAACAGCATTACAATTTCATTTCATATACATTGTATCTACAATAAACTTTTGTTTTTAAATGTCTCCACAGACGACTAAAGCGCTAAATATTATCAAGCGTATTAACATTTGAACATTATAATTATGTTTAAGGAGAAAAAATCGAGCAAGTAGTGAGTTAACTTGCGTGCAGAGGGTTCCGTACCAAAACATTATAAATGAAAAAAAATCTTTCATACATAATGTTTATATATATTTGAGATCCCTACAACGAGCACTTTCATTTGATATACCACACGATACCGTTTGCATTTATTATTTTTTTCTTTGCAACCCAAAAGTTTTTTTTTTACTATTTTTTTATAGTTTAACCTAACGATTAGGCAGACCTGATGGAATGTAGTCAACGCCGCCTATGGACATTTGCAACACCAGAGGATCGCCAATGCATCGCCGGCTTTGTACGAAAGCTCTTTTTGCACCTTTTTTGAAGAGCATAATCTCCCTAAGTAAGAGATTGAAAGAAGTTATCCCCCAATTCAAAATTCCATTAATTATGTTTTAACGGTCACGGAAATTTATATGAGTAAATTGACTTTGTCAGACGGACATACATAATCACTATTTATCCTGTCCGTTTTTTTGTTGTTTATACGGAACCCTAAAAAAGTAGTATTTTATTTTATACGCTAAGTTTTAAAGCTTCTGGTTTCGTATGTAAATTCGCTAATCTGATAAATACGATTGTGTGTGTAACACCTGGTTTTGAGATAACTGTAGTTTGCATATAAATAAGTTAAAAGACACATTTATTTCACTAGTGTAGTGGACAATCAAGACTTTTAAATAAAATTAATGTCTTCTTACTTAATAAAAGTCTAATGACTGACTGACAGGTGACTTAATGGTGTGTAGAAATATGATTTTTGCAAAAGATTACCATAATAAGATATATAGATATTTTAAAAGCATTAAAAAGATTTAGAAAATTTGTGCCTAATTTTTGATTTTGACTAATGATAGCCTAGTGGTTAAAACGTAACTCAGATTTTCGAAGATACTTATGTACGAATTAGAAATTAAATGTTAGTTGACTTATTGGTGGAAGAAAACATCGATCTCAGAGTTCTTAAAACTTTTCAAAAGCTCTTAAAGACGTCAATTTTCACTCCGTCAGCAGGTGGACAATGGCCTGAACTCGTCTTATTTTGAGAGGAAACTTGCCCAGCAGTGGGACATGGGTTGACAAAAACATGCTTTTGATAAAAATATGGGAAATTCCTTTATACGTGCTTAACATTATTGGAATGTCCTCGAAAATATCGAATTTTCCTTCGTCAAAAATAATCGTCTTTTTTTCCAAAAAGACACGACACATTTACAAGAAACAATGATTTGATTATAATTATTTTTTGATTCAGGCCCTCCAAATATTAAAATCTCGCTCTACATCTATGTCAATTACTATTTCGTTCACAATTCGGCCTTATTCTTTTATTTTATTGAGAAAACACCCTTCACAACACTTAACCTCTTTAGTTGTCAGTAAAAAATCTAGTTCTCTCACAATTCAAAATACCATTGATCGTATTCACTGGCCGTACAATCGCCAATTAAGCCCGTAAGAACGAGCTTCGACTTTTTATTTCAGCTTAATACCGTACAGACCTTGTTTGATGATAAACGAGTAGCTATAAAATATTTAAAGCGAGGAAATACTATAGTTAATTAAATGTTAATTTCAAATTGACTTGTTTTTAAAGAACAGATGTGTGTTATGATTTTTTTACGCTTCTTAACTTCTTAATCAAAATTCTAAATACGTTTTTAAATGGTATGGTTTTAAATTTTGACGTACAAGTTTTCAACAGAAATCGTTAAAGAATAATTTTAAAATCGCAAATATGTCCAATATGTATAATATAAGTCTAAAAATATTACAAAAACGTATGAAATTAGCAAATTCTTTGATTTTTTTAATAATTGACACTCCATTGAATCGACTACAAGTGCTTGCTAATCTACACAAATTAAGCCAAATGCTCTATCCTCACGTTAGAACTTGTAACGATTTCTTGAGTTTTGGCAAGTGTGCGGACGCGTCATTTCTTTAATTCATAGACATAGTGGTCTTCACAAGCGCTGTTCGATGTACATTATGCTCGCTTATCGCTTACAATCAGACAAGTCAATAACTTCGTTGGTAGCTGACGCAACTCATTTGTGCTCATGATTGATACTAATCCTCTTAATCCACGAGCTCACTGTTCGGCCGCTGGACAAAGAAGCCTCAGAGAAAGCCTTAACACGTAGATATGTACCGATGTGATTAGTGTTGGTGTTTTGTTTTTCTTGGCCAACCGGCTTTGTAATGCATGTTTTTGACAAGTTGCTTGCAGGACTGTATTGTATTTTTTTTATAAATAAATAAATAATGGTCAATGTACGCCACTAGAGGCGCCACTGCCAAAACTACTATGGCTGCTATATTAAAGTTATAGTGTATAATAAGGAAGAGATACTTAAAGAAAGTAGGTAGTACAACTTCGACCTTAATGTAGTATGATGTTATGATGGATGGATGGATGGTAGTAAAACCCTCTGCCGTTCGACTCCGGCGGCGACACCGCCACACTTATTGCTACCTAATAACAGCCGTATTAAGCGCTGCTGTGTTCTGCTTTGAAGGGTATGGTAATATAATATTTCTAATTTAGGCTTCATGAACTGTATTGCATCAATGGTGCATCTTAATCTTAGGTACTATTTCTATATATGAGTCCCATACATGAGTCAACTGAGACCTCAACATCAGAACATATTAATTATAGGCACGGATCAAAAGAATCTTTCCTTGTTCCGTGGTTATAGACCTCAAGTAAGATCACACCTTTGTGGGGTCGAACACTTAAATCCATAAGCAGTAGTAACCATTTAAAGGTGTCGTGCGTAAAAATGACTTACGCTACTCAAAAAAATCTTACATTTATCATGCAACAAAAACGCAACAAACAAAGAAAGAATACCACAAATATAACAAAACGTTAATCGTTCAACGATACAATCTATTCACCGTTATAACCAAAAGTGAATTGAATCAAAAGCGATCGATCTTACGACCACCAACGAGCAGCCTACTCGATTAACTTGAGACACCTAAAAATTTATGACCCCCATACGTATTGTTTCAATTATAATGCCGAATTAAATGTATTCTAGTAACGCCCAAATTGCCATCTCGTAATCGTTATTTAGTATTTCCATTGTTATTTATTTATGAATAGCTAAACTGATCTACATAAAAGTAAAATATTATGTATGTGTCTGTGTGTATATAGTTTTGTGATGATATATGAAGTACCTATAAATTATTATATTCATGAAAAGGAGAGTCATATGAATGGTAAGGGTGGTATAAGAATAAGTTACGATTTAACTTATATGAAACTCCACATTTCCCCACCTATTTGGCCTAATACTCGTAACTAAGCTATTAAGTATTCAGAATGTATTACAGGATAATTTGAAGCATACAGCATTCTAGCTTAGTCCCTCAAACTAGCAAAACAGGCGATGTGCTGAAAGTAAAAATTTTAATATATTCCGAATGGTTACAACATCAGTCTAGTCTAATTAGTCACCCCTTAGTATGTCCTTACTAGTCACTAGTCAACGGACATTCGAATTCACAGCGATGACTAACGGAATTATCCCTATTCTACTCACGTATAAAAGTCTTCAAAAATATAATATTCCCTCAGTATAGATAAAGTCGTACACCCAAACTAGTCGTGATTTATTTTCGAAATATCAATAAACAGAACACCCTACAGCGGCAATATTTTACGGCCCGCCTATGTTATGTTTCGGCCTTTGGCGTCCATTATTTTTCTCAGATTTGATTTTAGATCAAAACCAGGTTACAATTAAATATATTCGAAAGCTATAGCTGTTTTTGAGTTATTCAATTTACCGCCTACCCACATGCCCAATGTATCAGCTATGATATGATATTAATAAATTGGCATTTGTAAATTAGAAATCGAGTGATAAGATTAAAGTAATGTCTGTAATCTAGTATTTAATAGATTATTTTTTCATGCTTCTTATTTAGGTTTAAGTTTTATTTTAATTTTACTGTGCGATGATAGGCATACTTACTAGACATTGCTTAACATGACTTTCACATACTCATGTATCAATCAACTACTAGTGATTAATATAGGCTCTCCGAAGCTGTTCAATAACTAGCCAATCTTGTTGTTACTTACCTTAAATTGTTAAATGACTAGTTGCGCTTAACATGTATATTTTTATAATATAAGAGTAATATGTGTTCTGGTTAAAAGGGTGTGGTAAGGGAGATATACTAGTCTGAGGGTTTCTAGTTTAGTTAGTTTAGTCTTCAGGGGTGGCGGCGCATCTGTGGACGACCTGAGATAGGAATCTAATCTTATCTGAGATTGATTACAGATGTCCATGGGCGACAGTAGCCACTTACCATCAGGTGGACTGCATGCTCGTTTGCTACTCCTATATTATAAAAAAAAATCCAACATCATTCGTTATATCAATAATAAACAATATATAAATATAAGCTTATCTGATACAAATAAAATAGCGAGCAACATAATATCAAAATTTCATATGAGCAATATGAAATCGACACAAACTAACGGCAGTATAGTTTATCATAAATGTGGGTTACTTACCGAAATTGTCATAAAAACATTATAGACAATCCATTACTTTCTACTATTCGCAACTTTGGCTGATAAAATAACTAAAACAATAGCGTTGTTAGTCGGTCAGTCAATAAATCAGTGCGTGAAACAGGTGTCTATTATAGATGCAGATTCCTATCAGTTCTGGAGCTAAAAGCATATGAAGGTTGTATCGCGATAAGATCGCTTCGAAAACGAATCTAAGCCTCTTGTTGTGACGGCTTATTTATATAGGCAGTTGATCCAAAAATATTAGTCTTTGCTTTATATTTATACAAATAACTAAATTATCTGTCTATAATTGTTGAATTATTTTCTATAGAAATTCTATGAAATTCGAGCTTTCCCTCTTGCCGCCCGCAATCCCGAAAGCTCTCTTTTAGTCGCCTCTTACGACAGGCAGGGGATACCGTCCGGAAACTTCAAGGACAGAGCATAGAGCCCTGTGTTATCTACAAAGTTAAGCAACATCAATAGTAGTCAGCAGCTGGATTGGTGTTCACTAGTGACATTTCAGATTAAATTTTAGTGCACTATTGTGCTTCGGGGACTACATTAAACCATCGGTCCTACTCATTATCCTTGGATAGCAGACTTTAAATCTAGCCGAATACGTTTTTCGAAACCTTGTTGAATATTTCCACACTACTTGAAAACTAACCCTTATTTAAACCCAAGAAACCATATTGAACCAGAGTAAAAAAATACTTCAAGTCTTTCTTAAAAATGCGAGCGTACAAAGCCTCGCTTATTAAGTACATTAAAATAATTATGCGAATTCAATACGACAAAAATAATTGCTTCTGATAAATACCTAAAATCTTGGCCTATATAATCATCTATTGTTCACAAGGCCGAATTCAAACAATTGTTCTAGATTGTTCAAAGCCTCCAATTATTAGAACACTTATAATTTTAAGTACTAATTTATTTTTTATTAGAACCATTATGTTACCGCTTTAATTAAGTAGCGGTTGTTGCAAATTACTTTAACTATAGTGTAGTTATAACTATTTGTTACCATTTCAACACTTTATAATTTGTAAGCCTTTTATAAGTCTAATAAAATGTTAGTTGGACTTTTTTAGCCTTACCAACAATGACCAAGTGGAATAATCCTTTCTCGGTGAAGAAGATTTAAGTCCACGAAAGTCATGAGTTAATAGTACTTCTAACTATTTGTTACCGTACCAAAATTTTATAATGTTTGCCATTAATAAATCAAATAAAAGAGTAGTCGGATTTTTTAGCATAAGGCCGTACTGACAGTGACCAAAAGTATGGGTGAACAACCCTTATCACTTAGGGGTATGAAAAATAGATAGTAGCTGATTCTCAGACCTGAATATGCATATAAAATTAGGGAAAAATCGGTAAAACGGTTTCGGAGGAGTACGATAACTAACATTGTGACACGAGAATTTTATATATAAGATATTCTTCTAACATTATCTAGTAATTGACCTCATGAACACACCGATATAGTTTTACACACACATTCAAAAAACTCACAATCACACACTACACAGCAACACAAATACACATACAAGCTAATTCTTAAACACATCCAAACATTACCCGCTAGGTGTTTAATTATACTATCACTGACCACTAAATATGAAGATATACCGTTCAACCCACCAATTTGCGAAATTATAGCTTTTACGATCGATTAATGACCTAAGGTACATTAACTGACGCCTATGGGAGCAATTTTCGAAAGTATCACATTGGATTATACGCCACAACATTCTTTAATAATACCCTCTGATTGAAGCCCATATGTGAAGCAATAAAATTAATCAAATAATTTACGATGTTTCCACGTCGCCGGATGAACTAATTAGTGGGAGGCTCTTAATGACACAATTTTTACTTTCTAAGGTCCTAAGTAATTGTTTAATTAGTTTGATTTTACCGGTTAAGGCTTGATTTCTCTTTTATGACTTTGGTCTTGAAGTTTGAAATGAAAAGGCACACAATGACAGCGAAAGATAAGCATATTGTTGCTTTTAGAAACAAAAAGATAGATAACGTATCGGAAACTTTCATTTGGGTAATTAATTATTTGTGGGTAGAAAATAAATTCCAATAACGGTTTTAATATTTTGCAGCAGAAATACACATGGTACTTTCTATTGTAGAATAAAAATAAAGTATCTACCTAAATAACAGTAATAGGTATCACGAACAAAAATGTGATAATAGTTTCGCACTACTAAGTACATAATATTTATCTTTATAGTCTGTTAGTATTCTAAAGGATATAGTTCACCCGGCGAGATACCACCGCCACACTATTTGTGACCTATTTAAGTATTTTTTTGAGTTTCGGTGGAAACGAGTCGCCCCTAACTTAGTCATAATTAATTTAATTATTTAATTTCTTACATTGTCTTAATTATTATCTTGGTTTTGAATTTCACGATCTGTTTTTATTATTATCATTATTTTAATGTATTTATGTGAATTATTCAAATTGTAATGTTTACCAATCATTGTTCATTAGTGTAATTGGAGTAATCCGTACTAATTGACTACATAATTACACAACTCTTAGTCTTTGGAAGCAGTGATACATCTGAGATCGGCTTCAAGTCTTCAGGACCCCTGACCCATATCTTTTGGCTACTAATTGCCATGGCAGTAATGATCACTTACTATTTGGTAGACTGTATCCTCCTTTGCTAATTTAATCTTTTATTTACAAGGATCTCTTTCTACACGTAAAGATAGCATGGGGCATATTCCTCTTTAATATGTATACAATATATACGTATGGATGAAAAACGAGTAAATAAATGTAGGTTGATTTTTTTATCATTATTCAACAATAACAAGTGCAACATGGGGGATATGAGAGGCTACATAGGGTTAAAAATAAACGTTGGAGGCATCTCACCGAAATTTCCATCTGTATTCTATACTTCTTCAAATCTAAAACACAGATACCTTTATTATAATACAGTAACTACTGAGTGTTAAAATACAGCGTGATCTTTTACACATTCCTAAAATGTCAACAAAAAATCGTAGCGTAACGGACATTAAACTTCCGAGCTTTAAGTTTTTCTGTATTGATTTCTAAAACTCGACTCCACTACTTAAGTCAAGCCGTTCTAGTTTTGCAAGTCTTTTGTTAAATGATTAATCATTTCTAAAAAGATTGTTAAATTATTTGACTACCTCTCGTACCACTTTCGTGAAACCGAGTTAGTGAGACGTTTGAGAAACAGACGGTGAATCTCATTGTGTTGTTATAACGGTTGTTTTCGCTTAACAATGAGTTTGGTAGCGATATAAGTTGTTGTCGGCGATATCTGTCGTCAAACCAAGACAGACAGATTGGGCAACGTGACACCTCTACATGTATGTAAGGTAGAAAGTAGTCAACGGTCCACAATGAGTGGAAACTAACGCATACCGCGGATTCAATTGAATCATTCTAGCTTCAACAGGTAGCGTTGACAAAAAACATAAGCTCGGATTACTACGGTATTTGACCTACTTTAGTTTTAAGTAGTGATGAAGCGGTTTTTTTTTCTTTTAAAAAGGTACATGTTCATTATAAAATCAGTTTCTTTTTTTATTAATAGAGAAGTATCGTGACGCGGTGGAGCAGCGATTACAGAAGGTCCCGCGTTCAATTCCTGATTGAACGGCATTAAAATAATGAATAAAGGTTTCTTTTTTGAACCTAGATGTGTGTGTTCATAATACCATATGAGATACCAGTGCCTAGCAGTTGGGCATAAAAAGGATGGTATCCATGTAGAGTTATGATATTGTATTCCTGTCTTATAAGTATACTATTTTATGTAGGTAAAAAATATTTTAACAAACATTGACAGAGTAGGTACCTATAGCTGTGTACATTAGGTATGTGCAAAATGAAATAACGATGTTAAGAAATCGTATAATAATATAAACGTTGCAAATATACAGATATTATGAAGTTTTTGAAAATATCTTCATACATAGAATAGACGTATCTAATTTGGTGTCAAATTGAAAGATCGAATGAATTAAAATGAGATTACACCAATCAATGAAATAAATTTGAATATATTTAATTAAAAATTATAATCGGTCGCTAAAAGCATTGTTATGTTCTGTTCTAATAACTTTTTGGAAAAAACAGCTGCCGAATGTGCCAGGTAGATTGGTGCTACTACGAGTAACAAGAATGGAACGCGGTTTTCCTCTCGAATTTTTATTTTTTACTTAGAAACTAATAAAAATCACAGAAATGTAACGAAATGAAATGTAATATGATGAAATTAAATGTAATCATTAAATTGAATAAATGAAGTGTAATAAGATGTAATGAAATGAAATACAAAAAAATACAATGTAACTAATGAAAAGAAATATTTTGTATACAATTTACGGAGGCCACTAATTGTCAGTTTTTAATGTATTTTTATACATATATAAATATTAATATGTACTACTTACTACCGGATTTGAACACGACTTCTACTGAAAAGGTTTGGGAATGAATTCAGAGGGTATTTGTGTTATGTTTGTCTTGTTGTTTTTTGTAGTGATATGAAGAATTATTTTAGCCCTTTAAAAGTTTTATCGTACAGAGAAATAAAAACAAAGGTAAACTTTAACCCTAGTAAATTAAAAAAACACGTTAGGAGATCCATATTTTTTGTAATTACGAACAAACATACAAGTCTATTTATCTATATTGATACCTATCAATATTCGGGCAAAATGTATCATGCCGACAGACGAAACCGCGAATTAACCTTGAACTATTTAGGTAAAGTTTTGTTAGTGTTGTTATATTTTGTTAATTTCCCGGAATAACTTAAAATGGAAGTGTCATTAATTTCCTGTGTTTGGTCATCGGTATATTTTTAAGTAGGATTTTTATATATACCAAGAAAGGTATGATACTGATATGACACTCTTAAGTTCTTTGGGACGTTTGGGTGCAGACATACAAATGTGTATTTTATTTTTTATATAGGAACCATATTTTCGCTCTTATGTCTCAATTTAAAAGTTCCATACAACTCGATAAAACCTTTCATGTTTAGCTTTCGTAAGAATAGGTAAGTGTAGGAGCATGGGATCAGACCTAGACAATTATTATTTAAAAAAAAAACAAAAAAAACCCCAATTCCTAAAAAATACGTATATAGTATATATTATTCACAAAATTTAAACGACTTCAACGACACCTCATATGTTAAAATTAATTTAGCCGTTTGGGCTACAGACCTTGCCAAAGAATTTGACATACATACGCTTGAAAAACATTACCCTTGCAGTCAAATAAAAAAAATACGAGAGAAAATACATATAAGAAATTATAACGAACATAGAATTACTACTTTCACTGAAATACATATGTTTCTGTATGTAACTACAAATGATCAGAACATACAAATATAACTCAATTAACTTTAATGAATATATTTGTAGGTATTTTCTGGTTATCTTAAAGCTAATTAAAGTAACTGGAGCCACTTATCTAAAACAATTGTTTTGGAGTCGGTACCTCGTCATTGTAACTAATTACTTCGCGTGAGTGATTTTTAATTTAATTGTAATACCTGATTTCGTTCAACCGACCGTGAGACGCTACACGGACGGACAGATGTCAATCTGGACCGCGGGTTTTTATATACATGTTACAGCCCAAAGATTTTTTGGTTAGAATAGAATTGGCTGAGTTTTCATAAGTGAAAAGAAAGGAAAATAAAGTCATATTTTCAAGTTCATATTTGTCAAAATAAAACTAAAACTTTTCTGATGTAATTTGAGCGTATACTTCATGAAATGGGACCCATTGTAAAAACACTTACCTTTAATATAATGAGAAATATCTTTATTAAAATTAGTAGTAGTAGGTACACTAGAACTAGGTACACTAGTTCTATACTTTAAACTTAAATAGACTACTTTTAAGGTGAATACTTATAACTGTATGTAATGTACAATTGTGCATACAGACATTAGACGAATCAGACACGTGTCGTGGCAGACAAAATGTTTTCAATAGGTCTCCTCCCACAGAGAGGTCAGTCTAGCGCGCTAGAGAATTGCGAATTCAAAGATTTTTAAAGACCTCTGATGCATGGAGGCTTCCTCACGAGGATTTTTCAACGATAAAACAAGTGATATTTAATTTCTAATACGTAGATTGATCAGAAGTTATTTACAAAAGTCGTAGGTATTTGCCTGGGATTCAAACCTTGGAATCTGGGGGAGATTGAGAGTCAGACTTTCTCAAGACTTTAAATCGAACGTTTTTTTATGAATGCCAACTACAACATGACATCATTTTATTGATTAATCACAAGACAAGTGTACTTCTGACCGGTTTGAGTTCTGACTGTAACATAATGCCTACATACGAGTAAACTTTGTTTTTTAGCGGCATGAATGGTCGGGGCTTCATAGCTTTTTGTTTTATTGTCATACGTAATGAATTATCGATAGGTTAGAAATATCGGTACTTGAGATCTATCGATATCTGATATCGTGTCTATAGATAAATTATTCAGGTACTAACGTTGTTCTAAGTTGTTAGTTTGTTTTAAATTAAAGTAAATTGATTCACAAGTTTCTTTTGTTTCCAATTTGTTTTTGTTTTTCTGTGAGGACAATATTAGGCTCTACCTCGGGTTGATTAAGGCATCAGAGAACCGAGATTTCGTTTGCGATCTTGCATCTTCCGGTAATCATCTAACAAGATTAAAAGCAATATTTAGCTATTCCTGCTCGATTTAAAACAAAATAGGTGTAGGAGTAGCGGATGTGCATGTAGTCCTCGTGATAGTAAGTGGCTATTGCAGCCCATGGACATCTGTAATCAATCCCAGATAGGATTACATTCCTATCTGAGGTCGGCTACAGACGCGCCGCTGTACCTAAGAACTAAGTTGGAATGCCTCGAAAAACTATGTCTCCCTTACCACACCCTTCAAACCAGAACACAGCAGCGCTTAACAATGCTGCAGGAATAGGTGTGGCGTTGATGCCGCCAAAGTCCAAACCACGAGGATCTCTACCTTCACATTATATTATTTCGCTTCAATTTCTTACAAAAACAACACGTAATATCAATTCACATCAGCCTAGATGTGTACATAAATATTTTATAATAATATATAATAGAGGTCTAATTACCTAACATCATTTCGTAATCACAACGCCAATCAAACATTTCAATACTAGAATCTAGTACATTTTCCTAACGGCTTTTTATAGACATAATTACAAGTAATTTACTATCAATTGTAGGAATATTTTCATAGAAATTATTCCACTTGTGACCACTTTCGCGCGCTCGTTTGATACGCGCGTCAACTGGCTCGAGTAATGGGGCGAGTAGATTGAAGATAGCATGACAGACTTATTTATTATAATCCTTATAACTTTATGCTTTAAAGAGAAACAATGTAATAAAATACACAGAATTGAACGGGACTTGTGGAATTTGCTATATTTTTGGGTTACAAATATAAATCAAAGAGTTTATAGTCGTATAAATAGCTTACTAGGTTATCGTCTTATAGATCAAAGTTATCTAGATGTACACATATCTTATTCAAAGTTAAAGTTTCCTATGTAGGTTAAACAGTGATAGTAGTGAAATGCGTATTAACCTCTCATATGACTTCGGGGTTCGATTTCCTGAATTACCTCTACTTTTTGAAGTACCTAATAGTAAAAGAAAATCGCAAAGAAACCTATTGCTTAAGCGTTCGGCACAAAGCAAGCTAATATGATGAATAATATGTATGAAGTGTATCTGTCATACATAGCCAAAGTGATGTACTATGGCATACAACCTTCTTTTAAGAGGAGGTCCTTGCCCAGTAATATTATAGAATGATAATATAGTATGACGTCAGACTATAATACAGTAGCAAAAAGTACTAGCCACTATGACGCACACGCACAGAAAATTTATTCTATAAACTAAGAAAAACGTCATCAAAACTTCATCCGGGTTCATCCCCGTTCAAATATTCATCATTTAAATTTACTCTAAGTCCATAACACACATCTAAACAGCTTACCTTATGAATATAATAAATGAGTTAATAAATACAAATTAATAAGAATTCACAACAAAACGGCAATTAATTAGTATCAAAAAACATAAAAATCAGACAATCAAAACATCACTTTCACACGATTCTTGAGTTCGGATCGTAATGAATTCACACCCATATATAAAAGTACCGTATTTGTCATACAAAAAGAAATTTATAACCATGTTATACTAGTGAGCACATTTCTATTCAAAATGCCAACTGGTCGACATTGGCTAGGTCGCTAGATCGGAATGGTAATGTGTAAGTCATCGACACGGTTTAGTAGACAGCCCGACGTCGGAAACGCTACAAAATTTTAACTGTTGCGTTAAACGCTGTGTTCTGGTTTCAAAGGTGTGGTAAGAAAAATACGTATTTTGTTTGATCAAAAAAAAAGCTCTAATTCGCAATAGTGTCTCACTGCTACCTATTTAGTCTTATAATAGCAGTGTTAAGAGGTGCTGTGTTCTGTACCCTTAGTATGAGTTTTTACGTATTTACAAAAATGACTGTTTTTGTATTTCTTTACGTATTTCCCATATATTCCCAGTCAGTTCTGATACAGTCCGCTAGGAGTTGGAAATGTATGGGCAAATACGTAAACAAATACCAAAACAGTAATTTTTGTAAAAACGTAAAAACTCATACTAAAGGAAATGGTCGACACTAGTTAGGTCGCAAGATGGGAATGGTAATGTGTAAGTCATCGACACGGTTTAGTAGACAGCCTGACGTCGGAAATGCTACAATTTTTTAACTGTTGTGTTAAACGCTGTGTTTCAAGAAGGTTTTTATTTAAGAAGGTAGAACTCGTAATTGTGCATCATAGTCAATAATAGCAGTGTTAAGCGCTACTGTGTTCTGATTTAAAATGTCTGGTTTGAAGGTACACGGCATTCTTTCTTAGAATTTAGGGTAGCGTTTGACCTATGTTAAAAAGGTTACAGAACAGATGTCCACCTCTGTTCATCACTATTTTAAGGGCTAGTAGATAAACGACATTTAACATTCTGTACCTATAAAACATAAAATAATATATTCAATATTCGATTTCGATATTCGATCGACCGAATCGATACTCGATTTTTTATATATATAGTTTAAAATTTATTATTCTGATAAAAACACAATTTACTTTTTAAATTATTAAATAAAAACACATCTAGTTGTTATTTTTATTAAAAAATAATTGAAATGATATGAAAATAGTATTATAAACTACATTATTTTCAACGATAACAATACGTTAAGATGAAATACACCCCTTTTGACGTCCATAATACGAACAAAGTGCTTACACCCAGTAAATGTGCAAGTGCAAATTACTTGCAGACTAACCGGTGGTCGTAATAGCCAGCATCCGAGTTACGTTGCGCAAACCAGCTTCCACGGATTATGAAACGCGAGATTTTTCTCCTAAACCTGTCTTAGCTTACATATTTAGTTTCTGAGTCATCTATATATAAAATGGATGTTGGTGTGTGAGGTCATCAAACTCTGAAATCGTCTGAACTGTCCACGAAATGATTTAAGCGTTTGTCGTGGAGGTTTTTATGTCAATTTTAAAGGTGGTAAAACCCTCGGGGGTTCAACGGCGGCACCACCGCCACGACTACTTCTGCTTATTAACAGCAGTGTTAAGCGCTGTTGTGTTTTGGTTTGTAGGGTGTGGTAAGGGAGACATACCTTTCCGAGGCACTCCAGTTTAGTCCTCAAGGTTTAGTGCATCTGTGGCCGACCCTAGGTGGAAATCCGCGCTTGTCTGGGGATGATTGCAAATGTCCATGGACGGCAGTAGCTACGTAACATTAGGTGGAGTGCATGCTCGTCTACTACTTCTATATTATACATTAAAAAAAATTAAGGGAAGTAAAACACGAGCGGCTGCCACGACTGTCGTTAGCGACTCACGACCGACCGCAGTAGCCGATAACAAAACACGAAATTCGATGATTGACGCCGACGGTCGCAAACTGTATCCGACACAAAGTGTCGCTTGTGTATTACCCTAACTGCCCATATTACCTTTATTGTCCACGCGAACGAAGTCGCTGCTAAAAGTTAGTATTATTAGTAGGAATGCATAGGCGGTACGTTTTATGTCGACAAATTAGTATGGTATTGCATCAGCATATTTGCGCAGTGTCGCATATGACGAAAAAAATACTTTTAAAAAATAATACACCATGAACTAGATTGACAAGTGGAACGGAAATTATATGCATTATTTAATAAAATTAGTTCAATATATGCAATGTAATTTGTTATTTTATTTAAATTTCTAATAGAAAACAAAGTAAAACATTTAATGACAGATCAGTATGAATATTCATTTTTCGTTTAATATTCCAACATATTAATTTATTCCCTATTAACATAGTTACTTAGCTTTATAAGTGTTTCACAAAGGGCTTTTAAACCTTATATTCATGAATATAATTGCAAAATAATATGTACAGCCAGCGCCAGAGGTATATGAACATATTAAGGTTTAAAAATGCATACATGCGTTGTTCATCTATTTAGACGCTTTACAACGTTCATCTAATTATGATGCTAGGGATGTTTATCTACTAATGAAGCTGACTGTACATTATTAAAGACCCGTGTAATTTTATAATCATGTTCGTAACACGGAAGTGTAGCCCGTAACCAACCTTAAAGATGTCCAAACAGTTTTCACTCCTTAACTGTCTGTAAATAGTAATTACATTACTCATAAACGCCTCTATGTAAGAATACATCGTTATTTTCCTCATAACAAAACCCATCCTTGTCGGACCATTCACCTTTAAAACCTTAACTAAAGGTAACGTTTCACTATTAGCAAGAAACGAAAAGCGAACAAGCTATATATAGTTTGACTAATAGTGACGAGATGTGAGGTATAAAGTAAGCTCGAAATATAAATGGCAATGGTATCGAAATTTAATATTTATAAATTTAAGATTTTATTTCCAAATAATAACTTATAATTGACAATATAACGATTTCCAGGTGTTATCTACTATTATTATTCTAATGAAACGATAACTAACACTTAAAATTAGCAAAATTAGAACTGAAAATGTTAAAAACTCTATCTTAAAGTTTTAAAATATTTGTGCTGTAACTGTTATTATTATTATTATTTATAATATAAGAGTAGCAGACGAGAATGCAGTCCACCTGCTGGTAAGTGCCTACTGCCGCCCATGGACATCTGTAATCAACCCCAGATAAGATTAGATATTCCTACCTGAGGTCGGCCACAGATGCGCCGCTACCCCTGAGGAATAAGTTGGAACGCCTCGGAAAAGTCTGTCTCCCTTACCACACCCTTCAAACCGGAACACAGCAGCGCCTAACACTGCTGTTATTAGGTAGAAATAGGTGTGGCGGTGGTGCCGCCGGAGTCGAACCACAAAGGGTTCTACCACCTTCAAATACATTATAGACCGCATGCAGGCAAACGCCAAATTCAAGTAGAGAAATATCTAAAACACTTTTGTTACAATGACCCCTTTTGTATGTGTCAACCAAAAAAAAATTGTGAGTAATAGCCTATCGCTTACTTGCTAACAGTAGCGCGATACAAAAGAAAGGTCATAAACGTATAAAAATATCTATGTTACGAAACATTGAAATCGGCAGCAAGTAACACGAATCGATTATATTAAATTGTACTAGTTTATAGCCACTGTTTTAGATAAGTAAAATAGAAAGATACTTCACCGCCTTAAAATTGGATGAAGCCACAAAAGGCTGATTTGTCAGTTATTTTTTAAATACTTGGCAAATAAAAAACATTTTTAGAGAAAGTGTGCGTATAAATAACTAATACTATGTAATTTATGTAATAAAGAAATAAGTTTTTCAAACATTTTAGGGATACTTTAGCACGGAGACGTGGCAAAACTTTAATTACGCAACAATTTCAATTTTTTTTTTTTTTTTTTTTTATAATATAAGAGTAGCAGACGAGCATGCAGTCCACCTGATGGTAAGTGAGTACTGCCGCCCATGGACATCTGTAATCAACCCCAGATAGGATTAGATATTCCTACCTGAGGTCGGCCACAGATGCGCCGCTACCCCTGAGGACTAAGCTGGAACGCCTCGATAAAGTCTGTCTCCCTTACCACACCCTTCAAACCGGAACACAGCAGCGCCTAACACTGCTGTTATTAGGTAGAAATAGGTGTGGCGGTGGTGCCACCGGAGTCGAACCACAAAGGGTTCTACCACCTTTATTCAATTCTCAAAACTGGTTATACTTTCTTGTTAGGAGTGATCTATCTATGTATTTTAGTCATCTAAGGCCACTATATAGGTGCTTATGTATACATTCGGTGCTTTATCACCACACGTGCTTACAATTATATTTTATGTGTTTGATACGAGATGCTATTAAGAAAAGCTATAAATAGACGTGTAACTGAGTGTTTTTGAAAGTAATCGTTGATTACAATAGCCAGAGATAAAATTACCTAATGTTTAGTAAACTGTTGAAGAGTTATTACCGCAATTACGACTATTAACGCAATGAGTAAAAGACATGTTCTTACGGTCATAACGCAAGTTAAGTTTTTTTTCTACTAGTCTTTGTAGTCAGGAGTAGATAGTAACATCTTTTGTATTAACCTCGAGAAATATGGCATATAATAGGTAGTTCTAGTAAAAAAACAGTTATAGAAGTAGTTTCAACTACCAAATTAGACGAATCTAACGAAACCTCATATGTTAAATCCGCAAGTTGTTTACGCTGCAGGGCACGCCAAAAAATAGGACATACGAGTATATACATTCATCCACCCATCAGCCTTTTAAGGTCCACTGCTTGACACTGTCTCCCTTATTTGTCGTCACCCCAACCGGTCCAGGGCCCTTTGAATCCAGCGGATTCCCACTGTCTTCTTCAAGTAGTTGGTCCATCTGTCTGGCGGGCAAGCTATGCTCTTGTACTTAACTTGTAATTAGTTCATAATAATTACCAAAGTTTAAAATTTATAAAGTTTTAAAAACTAAAATACACTGTCTCAACAACTTACAAATATTCTACATAAAACTTCAAACATCAACTTCAGAACCAAACCAATAATAAATAAACGTCATTTAATCCATATTAATTGGCAATCATTAATAAATTGAAAATCTTATGTTATTCAATACGTAAAGATTCTCACGTCCACACAATAGTATAATATTATGGTGTATTTAGGTATGCATGTATTCGTATTCATACGGGAATCTCCGAGGTGATAGCTAGTTAAGTATAGGCTGTAACAAATTCCGAATTAATAACATTCTTCAATCTTATACAGGCTGATGCGAAATCGCGGTGAAGAAATTCATGTCAACTTTGACAAATTGTTGTCGTGCCTTAATGAAATATTAATTGTAATTACAGATTAAATCAGCTGTGTCGTGTATTATTAGACCCGCTGTATTATAAAAGTCTAGTAAGTTGAAGTCTGTGTCTCAATTTATATACCTTACGTAACGTTTGTGCTAGACATAATACGTTATAATTACTCATACAGATTATGCTTACAGAAAAAATATTTAAAACTTAATTATGAATGTACCTTGATATCTAAAAAAAAATGATAAGATATAATAAGAGGTTCATAAAGAAAGGAGGAACATAACCTTTATTTAAGGCCTGCAATACAACTCCTTCAGCTTCCAAATGTTTCTATTATGTTCATCTCGTAATATATCTACCTACGCTAAGTTGGTTTATAAAAAAAACTTACAGCATATGTAATTTTTTGTTAATACAAAAATTTATAAAAAAAAGTCTATAAAAATATTTTTATTAAAGCAAATCATCCTGTATGTGCATCACAAACCCGCACCTGTTCTATCGGCCGAAATAAATAACCCACTGGAAGTGAAATTCGGTTTGTCCACTACAGAAACTGTTAGAAAGCTATTGTCGATTCCAGCGATTAATCGACAAAACCAGATATAAAATGATGTAAGGCGAGCTTAATATAAATGTAATTTAATATTTTTGTACACATAATTTTTGATTAATGTTTTTAAGGCTTGAGAACACTCTGTTGAGAATAGAATACAGACATTTAATAACCAGTGTTACGAGAAAAACAATATTTTGTTTTTAAGACCTCCGTGGTACGTGACTGTACCGATTTTATAAGCTAAAGTTTCGGGTTCGATCCCCGGTGAGGCAGACGTCTAAAAGTTGAATTTAAACGTCTTTTCTGGTTTTTGGATTATAGTGCAAATATGTATACCTACTAGAGCCTATGATATATTATAAAGAGTATTGAAAAATCAGGTGCGTGCCCGGGAGTCAATTGCGTCAAGCTCACTAATTAATTTGAATTTATTTGTTATATGTTATAGTAGACTGAAAGTATTTTTTATCTTATATTTTGACTGACAGTTAAGAACAGCTCTACACCCTTTGGCCGAGGACTGAAGCATTTTCAACCACACTGGTCTAATCGTAAACTTTTCAATATCATTATTATCATAAATGATTAAAAACTCCGCATATCCAAAAATTTGAAAATTAAGAAATCTAACACCTTAGATACGGAATAAACCTACACAATAAGTCTTGTACAATTGTACAACCTCAGAAACGGATACTTCGAATATACTCTTTATAGGCACTTTATAGAACAGAAGCAATTTCCAGTAATACGGGCGAGTGTAATTACAGGCACAGGATGCCTCTGCCTATATAATTACAATGGCTTGTTTATGTAAGAAGTGTTTACTTACCTTCGACGGGATTCTTAGTATTATGACAAAGTATGTGTAAACAAAAATATGTAATCGTAATACTACATTATGAGTTAGAAAATAATTATTGTTGTATTTAGAACTTTTGTACCTATTAGCATTTCACTTTATTTTTGTAGGTAGGTTTGTTGTACGACTCTGGAAGTACCACCGTCACACCTATCTCTACCTAATAACAGCAGTGTTTAGTGGTGCTGTGTTCCGGGTTGAAGGGTGTGGTAAGGGAGTGTACTTATCCGAAGCGTAAGATTAAAAATTAGTCACATAGTGTAGAAAAATAAACAATGTGTATTCGAACTTCAGACTCCATGATTGGGAAACTGAGTTTCAGCCACTAAGCTATCGCTGCTACACAAGTTTAATATTATAATTGAATTTAACTTGAATTCAAACTATTAGGGTTAAGTTATTCTCCGAAATCAGTGTTCAGACGTTAGGTAACAAAATAAATGATGACGTCAAAACCCAATATCCGAGTAATAGATATGTAAGCAGATACTTAGCGGGCTTCGCATTGTTATAGCATCAGATAAAACGCAAAGGGGGTCAGACAAGCAGACAAACGTCACGGAGATTACAGCATCGCATCTCTACATCTCATCGCACCTGTGCACGGTAGCCTGACGTTTTTGGGTTTGTGGACAAAAACAACGGGATTTGAAAGTTGTTTGTGTTAGATGTTTTTTAATTGAATTAGAGCTTGCAGTAGTTAGTTAGTTTTTTTTAATAATATAGGAGTGGAAGACGAGTATGCAGGCCACCTGATGGTAAGTGGCTGTCGCCCATGGACATCTGAAATCATCCCCAGATAGGATTAGATATTCCTATCTGAGGCAGAAATAGGTGTGGCATTGGTGCCGCCGGAATCGAACAATAAAGCGTTCTACCACCTTCGAGTCGTAAGTGGTTTTGGCCAGCCGTGGACAACTTTGTCGTTCTATCTGAGATAAGCTAGAAATGCTATCTTTGAGGACTGAGTTATAATGCCTTGCTTAAATGAATTTTTATTTTAAAGTAAAACACAGAAGAACTTACTATTGATGTTATAAGACAGAAACAGTCGAACCATGAAGATTCCTAACAATTTTAAATTTGAACACTATTTAGTTTACATATTACTGAATTTTACTTTATAATACAAACGAGTCTACCTTCAAGATTCTGAGGAAGGTCCTAATCGAATTTAGTGAAAGGTTTAATTACACTAACCGTTCAGGGCTAGGATGTCTACAATACTATATGCCGACCATAGTCAATTCTATACATATCACTTATAAGCCGTTATCAATAATTTATCTTTAACAGGGGACAACTCACGTGGCGGAGCGGTCATCATACCGGTCTAAAGCGCAGACGGTCCTGGGTTCGATCCCCGGCCAGACAGATTTCTAAATGAATTTAGGTTTCTGTTTCTGAGTCTGGGTGTTTGAGTATTTGTCTCAGTGTGTCTATAGCACCCACGATACAGTGAATCCTAGTGTGCGGATATGAGTGTATCAAGCATACTTCTACCTGCCACACATCGAAATTTGACAATATCTGGCATGAAATTGTAAAAACTCGATCATTGGTAGGCCAATCATCAGGTAGATTGATTATAAATAACGGGGTTTTAAAAAGTAACAAACTAAGAACCTTCGCAAGCCAATAAAAAACAACAGAAATACCGAAAATTTTCCAAAAACTCCCTTTCACTATCTATATATAAATAATCATTTCGTCAAAACAATCACTGCACGTGTACTGTCTGTACGACAGCGTCTCAATCTTGTCGCTGGACCACTTATCATAAATCTCAATCAAGATAAACGACATTTAGGATTTTAATGGCCCTCTCGATTTATTAATGCACCATTCAGTTCAATGCAGAGGTGCTCAAACTGTGCTAATGGAAATTGGAGTTGTTCTATCAAGTAACAATTGTTTCTTTCCTGACTTTGGTGCTTTGATAAGTTATGAGAGAAACCGTTAGGAGTATAAAGAGTATTACGATAGAAACTAATTTTTAACCACTCATATATCTTAATTGATTAGATTTATCTAAGTTCATATCGGTACAGAAAATTGAAAAAAGAAGTTAAGGATCACGCAAGTCACTTCACTTTACTTATTTCAATGTCTTTTAATTTATTGACTAAATTTACAAATATATAATTTACCAATCACGTTCATAACTTAAAAACGACAAACTTACAAGACTTATTTGCCCTCAAGCGTATTTAGAAAACAAAGTCGAAATCTAATTATTAATAATTAATTTTAACAAAAGGTTGAGTACCACTGGCACAGAGAATGACGGCTGTATCTGAATGCCTTTGTTATCTTCGCCTTACGATTTTTAATTGGGCCGCGTTACCTAAAACAGGAGATCGTTAGTTGGATGGGTTGATGATTGTGGTCACCGGGGCTACGGGGCATATTGTATGGCTATACCATTAAGCTTTAATCTATGTACTGTTATTAACATGGAAGTGTGAATTTGTTATATTATATAGAAGAAGGAGGAGCAAAGGAGCATGCAGTCCTAATCGTAAGTTTTCACAGCCGCCCATGGATCCCTATAATCAACCCCGGATAGGGTGAATTACCCGATTGGTTGGCCAATGAGTTGCTAATCCTAAGTACTAAGATATAACCCCTGATAGAGCCTCCGGAGACGAATCTAAGTTAAACCAAATCTTAAAATTAATAAGTTGACCGTGGTCACTCGTGGTCATACTGTTTGAGGAGATCTCTACCTAGCAGTGGGACAATAATTTGTTGACGATGTCAAAACATCTCAATATACCCAAGTTGCTATAGTATTTGATTAGGGAAAATACCCAACCCCCATTTACTATTGGGAATTGGATCTTGGTATCGGAGATCTATCTTTAATTAGTATATTTTACCTAAAGCAGTGTATAGGGATCGTTAGACGGGATGGAAGGCTATTGGGGTAACGGAATCCAATTGCGTATGTTGGCTACAGACGACATTGTTACTAAAAGATCACATAAACCTCACGATCACGACTTGTCGTGACGACATGATTTTACGTTTTGATGTTTCTTTACGTTCTGATCATAACTGAAATGTGAGTGTAGTATCCAGTATTAAGAGATATGATTTCATGATGGGTTACTTAAGGTTTTAAGATTATTAAATGCAAAATTTCTGGTAAATTCCTATAGAAGTAATGAATATCCTCCTCATGAAAACTTTTTTTCATATACCATATTTAATAATGCATTTTTTCTGCTATTCATTGCGTACCAACCATAAACTTATATCATTGGTTGTTTTTTGATATTTACTTTCTTGATATAAAACACACGATGTTTATTGTATTCCATTTTATTGTACGTAAATTAATATTTAACATTGTTCACATTCACTTACACAAGATTGCCGAAAGTTGTTTGAAAATGGTAGAACCCTTTGTGGTTCGACTCCGGCGGCGCCACCACCACGCCTATTTCTGCCTCATAACAGCAGCGTTAAGCGCTGCTGTGTTCTGGTTTGAAGGGTGGTAAGGGAGACATACTTTTCCGAGGCCTTCCAGCTTAGTCCTAGGAATATCTAATCCTATCTGGGGTCACTTACCATCCGGTGAACTGCATGCTCGTCTGCTACTCCTATACTATAAAAAAGTCGTGGTCGTATAGTGTAAATATAATTATAGTTACATCTCTGCGCTTTACAGTTCTCAAATCACTAGGTTTACAGTGGTTATTTACTTTATGAACAGTATTTCCTTGAAACTAGCCTATAAATGAGTGAACAACAGTTACTTTTATTACAACTAAGATCTGTACAATTGAATAAATATTGAATGAAAGTAAATTTACCGGACTATTATAATGTAAGCTTTGTTTGTGTAGACAATTGTTATTATTATACAAAGGGAATGTAAAAACAAATTTTAAATTCGTGTAATTATTTTAAAATAATTATTTATCTTAAGATATACGTCATACTAAATTAAGAGAAATCTTTGCATTTCTCAGAACAAAAGCCTTTAATTACTTGTATTAAACCCGTGTGTGTCTATTTTTAATTTTTATCAACCTATATTATCGATTTTGAAATTATAGTACTTACGAGTAGTTAAATCGCATTCGACGAGATATAAATCTTAGGGGCTAAACTAACTTGAAAATATATATAAATTTTGTAAATAATAAGTCTATACACGACACAGGTGACCATAATTCGAGTGTCTCTAACCAATAAATATAAAATTAAACACTCAACTAAACGATGATCTCACGTTAGTTTTTATGTTATTTTTGAATTTGAACTCAAACAATACACAAATTACTTGTTTCGTTAAGTCATCGCAATAAATTCATTGTCAAAGGCGTCCGTCTGTTTGTAAATCCAAAACTAACTACACGTGTACATACGCTACTTAAACAAGACACTAATAAAATTTTAGTGCGATTTTTTAAGCACGCATTGAATTATTTTGGTGCTGGCGATAAGCGAGTTGCGATAGCTGTGTTAATATCGCTTCGTGTATTAATTAATAACAAGGCTAACCTTTCAAAGGATGACTACAAGAAAATAATCCCAGAGACATAGGACAAACATACATTGGAATATTATTGCCTATTTACCTTTTTTATTTATAACACTAACACTGATTGACAGTCATCGAATTGTTTGGACCGAAGAAAGAATCATAAAATTTTACACAGGAATAAAATAGTAAATTAACTTACTTAGCATAAAAATAAATCGAAGAATTTTGATACTTCATCATTTAACATATATGATTGTAGATAAAAGCTTAAATATCTAGGTAAATCGAATTATCTCGACTATTCAAATTAATATTTATTTGAAAGTCCGTTAAAATATTCGCTAACCTGTTGACGGTGGGACCAGTACTTACATTTGTACGTGTACCGAACAAATACACCGAGTAATTCCTAAATATAGTTGTGTCATCATGGCCTAAAACAATCGGGTTTTGTTCTAAATTCCAATAGGTACTTTGCTGATTTTAAAAAGTGTCAATACAACCAGTAAGAACTTAAGATGTGATAGTTGTGATGTATTTATACGTTTCCCCCTATTATCTTGATTCCAATCCAAAGTAATGAGCGTACTTATACTCGAATACTCGTATTAGGCAATAATCATCTACCAAAGTGGCGAAGGAACACATTTTGGGAGCTTACACGCTTGAAAGCTTCTTTATAAAAGTTCTTAAAGGTGTATTGAAGTCTCACTATTCGCACTAGACCAACGTTATAGACTAATGGTCTGATCCACACTGGAAGACCCGTGCCCAACAATGGGACAATAATCGTTGTAGAAAGCGAAACTTTCTACACTCACAGCCCCACACTAGGAATCACTGTATCGTGGGTGCTGTGAACGCACACTGTAAATACACAAACACGCAGACCCAGACACAGAAACATAAATTCATCATTTAAATATCTGTCTGGCCGGGGATCGAACCCGGGACCCTCTGCGCGTCAGACGGTATGGTGACCGCTCCACCACGCGGGTCGTCATTATTAACGTTGACGGTGATGATACTCAAATGTTCCGATGACAAATGATCAGCTTATAACAATATTATTACAATTAGCATTCCTTTGTTAAAATCCCATCAAATATCGAAAAACATAATTTTAAACTTCGTAATATTGTCACTTAAACCAATATAAACCATTTATTACGCAAATACTTCATATCATTAATGTCACGCACATACCGACCGATGGGTATGTTTAAAATGTACTAATTTCGATACTAATGAAATAATTACTCTTAATTAACGATTGCAACATTATTTTCACGACCGTTATTATGTTACGGTAAGTATTCGCAGTAAATCAGGGTAATTATATTGTTCTTGCAAGTTTTTTTAATAATTTATGAGTAGCAGATGAGTATGCAGTCTATCTGATGGTGACTACTGCCGCCCATGGATATTTGTAATCAAACCCAGATAAGATTAGATTCCTACCTGAGGTCGCCCACAAATGTGCCGCTACCCCTGAGGAATAAGCTGGTTTGCCTCGGTAAGTAAGTCTCTTTACCATACCCTTCAAACCAGAACACAGCGGCGTTTAACATTGCTGTTATTGGGTATAAATATGTGTGCCGCCGGAATCAAACACAGTTCTTTTTAACTTGAATGGTATGATATAACAGATATTACTCTGTTTACAATATTTACTTGAAGGGATCATTACACCATAAAAATTCTTATAGTGTTTTCCAAGGAAAAAATCAATCATTAGAACGTTTATGTTTTATTATTTTAAGTACGGATTAATTACTCCAACCTTGTTAATTCGCGACCTCGTCCTTCTTTAGAACACGTGTTTACAATATTGTCCTTACATTGTTGATTAGTATGTGATGAAGCTTGTAGTACAGTACTCTACAAAGTTAAGCAATGTCAGTCGCAGTCGAGAGTAGGATGTTGGATCTTCCATCAAATTGCAAAAACTGCGTCACATTAAAAATATATGTGAATGTGGTACCTCTTTATCATCATCATCAACAACCCATTACTGTTCCACTGCTGGGCACAGGTCTCCTCTCAGAATGTGAAGGATTAGGCCATAGTCCACCGCGCTGGCCAAGTGAGTATTGGTAGACTTCGAATTTTACCTTTGAGCTTTTTTTTTATAAATCTCTCAGGTTTGCAGGTTTCCTCACGATGTTTTCCTTCGCCGTTTAGCATGTGATAATAAATTTCTAATAGGCACATAACTTTTAAAAATCAGAGGTGCGTGCGTGCCTGGGATTTGAACCTCGGACCCCTCGATCGATAGCCGAGTTTCTTAACCATTAGGCTATCACTGCTTACCACTAGTACCTCTTCAGTCGAATTAAACTAATTGTACAATCTTCCAAAAATCATGGTTGATCGTTTGTGCCCACAAATAAGAGTTTGAAGGTAGTAGAACTATCTTTGGTTCAACTTCGGTAACACTGCCACAACCATTTCTGCCTAATGGCTGTGTTCTGGTTTGAAGGATGTGGTAAGTGATACATACTTTCCTGACGCATTCCAACTTAGTCCTAAAGGGTAGCGGCACATCTTTGACCGACCTAAAGTAGGAATCTAATCTTGTCTGGGGTTGAATACAGTACAGTAGCCACACATCATATAGACTGCATGCTCGTCTACTACTCGGATATTATAATAAAATGACCATCAGGCGAAATCGCAGGTATAAACGTTCAATACTACGCGTAATTCCCACAGACACTAAGCCTATCGATCTTTAACTGATCACGGAAACCTTTAAGCTGTGACGCAAGAGCTTTTGTCAGCGCGGCGCAAACAGCCCGGCGCAAATACTACACCTCTCGGACCGTCAGCTTCTATTGTTTACAGCGAGAAACGGAAACTTAGAAAGTTTGGATACGACATAGAATATTTTAAAAAGTCAATAAAAAAAAAACTAAAAATGAACTGTTGTTATATAATAGGAAGGTGGTGTGAAAGTCTTTGTGGTTCGATACCGGAGGTACCCCTATATCTGCCTAACAACAGTAGTAGTATTAAGCGTATTAGTAGTATTGTATTATATTTAAGCGCTGCTGAGTTAAAAGGATGTGGTAACAGTGGCGGATTTACCAATAGGCTGAGTAGGCTTCAGCCTAGGGCGGCATATTTTTGGGGCGGCAAATTTGGGGACCCAATCGTTCCTGCCTTAAACGTGCCGTGTCACGAGCGGGCGTGAGGAGCAAAAAAAAAAAAAAGGAACAACCGTGTCACGAGCGGGCGTGACGAGCAAAAAAAAAAAAACGGGAACCGTGTCAACGGGAAACTAAAACATGACAATTGTAGAAGCAGGGGCGGCAAAAACTGTACAGCCTACACCTTATTTTTTTTTAAATCCGCCACTGTGTGATAAGAAAGACATATTTGTCTGAGGTAGCAACTCATCTGTAGCCGGCTTGAGATAGAACTATAATTTTATGTTTATAGTTCATGACAGACTTCACGTAAAACTCTAATCTTAACTGGGGTCGATGACAGATGTCCGTGTCCTGAATAAAAATATTGTGTGTTTTCAAACGCTTCAAAGTCTAGTTATATGCACTTCGTCAGCCGGTGGATCGAAACACTTGTCATTCTGACAGGAGACCCGTGCAGGACAATAATGGATTGATAATAATAATGATCGCTTAATATCAAGTAGGTTGCATGATCGTCTGTCGCTACCATAATCTAAACAAGAATACGTATGAGAAATGTAGATGAACAAATCCGTACCAAATTTCAAAGTACCGTATCCACTTCATATGTAGTTCTAGTCCACACTCAAGCTCTGCCCACTTCCACTGGACAAAGGCGTGAGGTCATACATGCATTTAGACACATACATATAACATGTAGTTAGGTACTATTCACTCGTGGGCTAAGAAAGGTTGCTAAATAATTGTGCAATTAACTGAAGCGCTTATAGCTCTGTGGCACTGACGAATTGCAAGCAATCAGTGGGGTTAGGCATACATTACAGTTGGTTGGATGAGCGACCGGTGGTGGAATTTCATTATAAGTGTTTTTGTACTTAGTAAGGTTGTTTTAACAATCGATAAACAGTGATAGCCTAGTGGTTAAGAAACTCGGCATCTTGATCGAGGGGTCCGAGATTGAAATCCCAGGCACGCACCTCTGATTTTTCAAAGTTATGTGCGTATTAGAAATTAATTGTCACTTGCTTAAACGGTGAAGGAAAACATCGTGAGGAAATCTGCATACCTGAGAAATCTTAAAAAAAAAGTTTTCAAAGACATTTGAAGTCTACCAATTCGCACTTGGCCAGCGCGGTGGACTACGGCCTAATCCTTCTCATTCTGAGAGGACACCCGTGCCCAGCAGTGGGACATTAATGACTTGATGATTTTGAATTTGAAAATACAACGAATTAATATCTTTTGGTTTTTAGTAAGAAGATTTAAGCAAATGGATATTAACATAGCTACGAATTAGAAACAGATATTAATTTTATTTTCAGCAGGGAATCAATGGAAGCAGTGTAAAATATCAAGAATTAAACGAATTTGTCCTATCGTAATCACACCCCTTAATCCTATCTTATAACAGATAGGTACTTACATAGGTACCTATCGATTTAAGTACGAATATACTTATATACGTTGATATATAAGACATCAAAAACATTTTAACGAAACAAACAATAATTATATTATTACATACTCTAATGATACATTACGACATTATACTTATGATTATTAAGTTTAATAAAATAATTATACCTAAAAATTTTACGCGTTGTTAACAATTCAACTTTTTTAAGAAAACACCAAGTCAAGCAATATTTATCGTAACAAATAAACATAAATCACGAATAAATCGAATCGAATCACAAAATAATATTTACAGTTAGGACAGACGAAATATGGCCGAACTAAAACTATGAATATGCATGCATTCAAACTCGAATTTGTTATTTCACCATAATTAATTGGTTGCCATCGACTTGCCACCGCGAATTTTACATTATCACCTGAATTATGACAGAAAATACATTATAAATTCTAATAGGATTCATTTTTATGTGCAAAATCGTAGTTTTATATGAGAATTTTATTCCTTTGAAGTCGTGTTGAAAATATTAAACATTCGTTTATCATTATTTTATAAGGTAAGCTGCAAACAACGTCTGACCGTCTAAAATTAAGCTGTCCATACTTCGTCACTGCTATCCATACACACACTATTTCAAACAGTACCCTCAGTTATCAGTTCTGTTACAATCCGCTAGGGGCGCTTATTGGAAATGTATGGGCAAATACGTAAACAAATACCAAAACTACCATTTTTGTAAAAACGTAAAAACTCATACTGAGGGTACAGGATAAAAATCCTACCAGAAGTCTATCACGGTAGGATTACTGCCACCGTAACATTGACGACTGGATTTAAATGGATACAATCACTGTGATTTACGTTTCAATAAGTTTTCTGTAATTTCACTTGCGATCATGAATATCACGGGACATGCGAAAGTAAACGCAAAACTCTGATATTACTGCTCTACCTACTTATACAGAATGAAGAACATAGATCTTAGATTTAGAAAACCACATAATAGTATTAAATTCATCAGGTCCTCCAAACAAAAACAGAGCAGTGCTTATGATTGGGTTAAAAAATAAACATGAAATATGCTAAACGGAAGATCTCACGCCAACAAAATTTATAGGCACTATTTTTTTAATAAAAAGTTTCTGTTGGATAAAGTAATAACCATATATCATAAGGTTCTGGTCAATTCGTCTCGTATCAAATTACTAATTTTGGGTAAATGACCAAATTGGTTATTTATAGGCATATTACTCGTATTAACTACGTAATAAGTAAAATTGTATTGACACAAAATGTATTATGAAATTATTTGTTAATTAATTTCATTATAAATTAATTAAATTATAAAGCGAATTAATTTATTGTATAAATGCGAAACTGGTTAAAGTGTATACAGTGAATCAAATACAGCACATTTGGTAGGAATTCTGCAACAACAACCCAGGAATCTTGGCTTTGGAATATTTCTAATTAATATAATATGTTGGCTAATTACTACAAACATTTTTGTTAAAGTCATCAATTCTTTCAGAATGAAATGCCGATTAACTTCTTGTGTATTTAATTAATATGATAAGATTAATGTTAAGTCAAAAATGTTCGCAGCCCGACTCCCGCATGCCACAGGCGAGCGAGAGTCGGTTCGCTCGTAAAACCAATGTTTAGTCGCGCAGTGCACTTCGTGTCTGACAATACTGCCGATGTTTGCGTAGGCCTACCATAAAATAAAGTATCTAGGACTTCACTAGCGTACATACACATTGCATAAGAGAAGGGATTTTCTTTTAGCATTACATTTTTTAAACATATTTTATTAAATAAATTATAACGATAATAAAAATATATTAGAAAAATTGTTGAAGAGAATTTTTTACCACATTTTTTAGAAAGAAATTAATTGATAAATAATAAATGTCATTAATGAATAACGAAATAACTTACTGTAATTAAAATATGACAATAATGAAATAAACCTTTCATTTTTATTGTATTTACCAAAGGTAATATTTTTACAGCGACATTACAAAACATTAAATTAATAAAGTTACACGTACAATTCTTTCCGAGATATTTATTAAATATTTAAAAATCCTTCAAATATACCCGTTATTATCTCAGCCAGTCCGACAAAACCCGGATACATGGTTCCCACACCAAAAAACCCGCTTACAGAAATATTTATAGGAATTTTGCAACAATGGCACGATCAATTTATGTAGGCTAGCGAAATTAGCCAACTTCCTTCGAAGCCTGTTCTATACGTAACACTTGTTAGTCACCTGTTCGCATTATTCCGTGAGAGTTAACGTGTGTTATGTCTTTACACATATAACATTGCTTTGAAATAAGATACACTTATCTATAGCTGCTCTAGAGTAAAACTAGAAGAGTTAAATACGCAACGTAATAAAACGACACGGTAGTTAATTTTAAACTTCAATAGGGTTATTTTAAATAGTTTTGATGGTTGTGAATTTCAACAGGCTGCCTATTGCGGTTCAAAAGATAAGTCCCTTTAAATATAGGATGTAAGCAGACCTACATTCAATATACTTAACAATTCTGGTTAAATTCTGTAAAGAACTCGATCAAAGATATTCAATTTCTCTTACAATACAAAAGATGTTTAAAACAATAACTAGAACAGAACCTTCTTATATATCTACCTACCTAGTATCATTGTATAATAATCATACTCATAACAAATACGTAAGTAATTCAACTTTACTTAAAAACACTTTTCTCCGATCAGTCTTGGGTACTTTGGGTTATTGTTTTTTATTAATGAACAATTAATATTTACTACCTACTATAAAATAGTTTAAGCTACTAGAAGTAACCATTTCTAGTTCATGACTCAAATATTGTGGAGTTATACCCATAATTATTCATGTTTCAACAATATAACAATAAAAACAAAAATTTCAATCAATCTATGGTTCTACGCTTATAATCTTAATTCGTTTATGAAGCCAAAATAAAATTTACGAAGCTTACCAAATTGCAAAATATACCAATAAATGTAGATCTCGTAAAATCAATCGAGATATATTTTCAAAACAAAAGCTAAATTGGCAATTATAATTTGAGCGGAACTAATGGATAGACTAGATAGAATTTACAATACCCAAATAAAACATATATAGCTATAGCAATTCAAAGACGAAATGCTGCCAGCATCTTGGGTACCTTGCCCCAAGGACAGACATGGTGATAACTTTTTATGATAGTTTTTATTTTTTTATATTTTTGTATTTCGTTTTTGTATATATGTACATTTTGTAAATAAGTTTCTATTAGTGTATAATTAGATTTTTTTTAGTTTAATTAGTATTTAATTTTATTGTTTCAAATAAAACAACTCTTTTATCTATATGGTGTATATTTATACCAATTTCTTAAATAACTTTTTTATATCCATTTTATTTCCCTATTTTATTCCCCAATGCGTATATTATGATTGATATCTACTGACTCGCAGAATTATCATCATACTAGATCGGTACCCAGAAGGTTCCAAGTTCGGTTTCTGACCAAGTAAATAAAATAACAAATCTTGAGTTCTATTGTGGGTTTGGTAATTTTCTACTCTGCTTATTGTATCTAATAACCAAGACACTAAATCCTACTGTTTATTTGTATGGAAAGCGTCATTACTAATTAATATCATTGTTTTCTTTTCGGTTAATTAAAAAGTAGCTTCAAAAAGTACAATCGAAAACCATTGAAGCAAAATTAAGTACCCAGCAAGCTATATGATAAAATTTGCCGTGTTACATAAAATCAGAATTGCAATTCAAATCAAAGTGACGTGTAATGATACCCGCGAAGCCGGGGCGGATCGCTAGTGTAATTACAGTTTTAAGCCACCTCAAAGCGAATGCAAGTGCGGTCAACAACCGCCAATTATAACTGGTCGGCGATTCGTAATTATTTTAATATACGATTTAGTGGAGTCCATTGTTGCATTAAAATGAACAAGTGTATGTCACGCGAAGTGATGTACACCATAGGTACAGTGTTCCCTGCATACCGGAACCCGATCAAAAAATTTACTTACACTGCTAAAGAACTCTTTGATGTTAAACCACCGTCACAACTATTTCGGCAGCTAACACTATTGTTTTCAACCCATTATTGTCCCTTTGCTGGCCAATTGTCTCCTCTCAGACTGAGAGGATTAAGCCATATTCCACCACACTGGTCCGTATTGGTAGACTTCATCATGAAAACTTTTTTAAAGATTAAGGAATCTCTCTCAAGTGTCATTACCTAAGAGAGATTCCTTAAAATGTTTTGTCGATACGATTCCTGACAATGTTTTCCTTCACCATTAAAACAAGTGATAATTAATTTCTAATACGCACATAACTTTGAAAAATTAGAGGTGCTCCTGTATTTCGAACCTGGGACCTTTCGATCCAGATCTTTTCAACCACAAGCTTTCATTGCTTTTTAGCCGATATCATTTAACACTATTATAAAGCAAAAATTGATAAAACGGCTTTGCCCTCATAGTCGAACGATGAAGAACTTAAGACTTTCAAAAAGTCTATTTGTTGTGAATAATAATAAAATTACAGTTTTGGAGTTCGAATTAAAATGTTCCATTATTTAAACTTTCGTATCCTAAGAGTCATTACAGAACAAACCGGGTTATTCTTCATTATACTTTACAATCTTGACCGTTCCACCCGCTTTCATTATTAAATCAATGTGTTGCAGTTAGAAAGTATCTAATGATTCTGTATATAAGATTATTGTTTTATCTTGAAACTTCGAAACAAGAGTGATAATACAATTTCAATGAGATAGAAATTCAGTTGCGGTCGAACGCTTATTTTATAAACGTCAATTTTGTATGAATGTTTATACATACATGATCTTGTGCTTATGACAAGTAAATTTTTATTTGCTGTGGTTTTATAAGTATGTGGACTTCAAAACTGATGAGCTATAAGTATAGATAAAAACCAATCGTAGATGAGTACTTACTGATCCGTAAAAATCAGTTTAAATGAGATACAAAAGTAGTTATGAACAAAAGTCGTGAACGGACAATTATTAACTTAAAACAATGAGTTCCAATGACAAAGATCAATCATGGCCCAGCACTTATAGTGACCCGTAAACAATGAGTTTCAATGAGAAAAACGAATGAGTTTTGACGAAATACAAAAGTAGGTATAAATGAACAAAAGTCGTGAACGGACAATTATAAACTTAAAACAATGAGTTTCAATGACAAAGATCAATCATAGCCCAGCACTTATAGTGACCCGTAAACAAAGAGTTTCAAAGAGAGACAAACGGATGAGTTTCGACGAGATACAAAAATAGGTATAAATGAACAAAAGTCGTAAACGGACAATTATTAACATAAAACAATGAGTTTCAATGACAAAGATCAATCATGGCCCAGCACTTATACTGACCCGTAAACAATGAGTTTCAATGAGAGACAACCGTCAGTAGGATGAGGATTAGCGAGTGAGCGGCTGTTGGCGCGTGATTTATGACGAGTCGCGGGCAACGCGGGGCCGGGAGATAGTGACGTGACGTATCGATATTTTAAGGTGAAATGTTTAGTTACGTTTGATACAATAAGTTTGTGAGCATTTTCTGCAACAACTTGCTGCAATTAAAATTAGGTTACTTAGATACAATAGTTATGGAATAACTATTAGACATCGTTAACACAAAAATTGTAATAATAAGCAAGCGCTCAAAAATATATTATCTCTAGTAACACATCCCATTTTTGTTAGTCAATCTATTAATAATTATTACTAAACGTTTCAATAAAAACGCAAATTCACCTTGTTGATGTGAAACATCTATAGCCGCACGTAAAACCGATTTCTGGCGTGGCGACGCATGGTATATATATACAGTCTATATGCAGTAGTGTGTACGGTGTGGCGACGCGTCGCCATGCGCAATCGAATTCAATAAATAGTCATCGTTATCTGGAAAAAAATCGTAATATTTTATTTTATCATTATGACATATTTAGTTCCTATCACAATATGTTCTTTCCTGCATATTACTTTTACAAAATAATGTCGATGTTTCACATCTGCCAGGCGTCCCGTGACGGCTCAAATTTTTTCAACAAAATATTAAAATTATTTACAATATTATAATAACTTAAACTAAATTAATAAAACAAATAAAATTATTTACAGTTAAAAAAAAATATCGAAAATAAAAAAGATAATAAAATATATCGATTCTTGTTCAGTTATGAAATATAAAACGATACATAGTTCTAAGAAAGAACGTCCTCAAACAATGTCATAATAACAATATTCCTTTGAAATGTAACAATAATTCAACATCGTTATATAATTTCATCGAATAACAATCATATCACATCACTAGCAGAGAGCGGACCGGTACAAGTCGGGTACAGGTGCGTCGGTTTCTCACCGTGCAGTGCGGTACACATAACGATTTGTCCGCCGATTGCATCCTGAGACTGACGTTATATTTTAACGGTTGTTACATGCACTTGAATAAATTTGAATATAATTTAGTGTATATAAGTGTTTTGTCTGGATATTTATGTTTTTTAACCTTTAAAATACCTAACTTAACCTAACCTATAATAAATAACCTTAACGTATAAAAAAGATTAGATTTTGCGCTAATTGTACTTAACAAAGGAAAATAATATTTTCTTTAATTACTTTATACTCTGGAAATTTGACGTACCACTACTGTTATAATTTTAGTACGTCATATTTATCAATTAAAGATTTTTTCATTATTTAACTAAACACCACTTAATATTAATTTTATATAATTATTAGCATATAAATAAATAACTGTACGTCTTGTTTAAAAAATGTAGTTACAAGCATTCAAAGTACATCGACTGATACATTTATTTCCAATAAGTCGTTGGACATTTAATCGGTGTATTCCATCATATGTCGATACGAAGCTCTTAATGATTCGCTGTCAGGCGTGGAAGCGCCAGTTACAATGTTTCAATTTAAATGAATTATTGTAGTCTAGTATCTGTATCTCTACTTAAATAATAATGACTTATCACGGTATTCACTATAATTGCTCAACATAACAAATCAATAATAAGCAAAATTACTGACAAATAGACAACAGATGGTTTTATAAGCAATATAAATTTTAGTATTACTGTGATTTTCTACATTTTCTAAAAACCAACTATCCACATTTTAAAAATGTAGAAAATAACCAACTTGGTAAATTTTTAAAATGATCTAATTAAAAAAAAAAATTACTATGGACATTTGAGTAATTATTGCTGTGTAAGTACATACATGTTACATATGATATACTCAGTTTGTGTGAAGTCACTGTCGTTTGTATATGGCTAAAGAAAAAAAAACCGTTTTAATTTTATACATATGTTTTTGATTACATTTACTTAACAAAATATCACTAAAGATTATCTTAACATTTAAATAGTAGGCCTATAAGTTAGAACGCGTTAAGTCGTCCAATGGGATTGTGAAATTAAAATAAATAATTAAGATAAGATCTGGTTTAGATTTTGCATATTAATGGTTATTCTGTTCATCTTAAAGCCTAATAGAGCGTGTATAATGGCAGGAAATTCATTTAGATACTAATATTTTCGACGACAACTCTATCAATTATTCCAAAAAGAAAGATGGACTTACAAAACGGCTAAAAATTTTATGTAAATAGAAGCGAAATAATAATCGCGTGATATCCGGCGATATATCGTCAGATTGTGGATCGTGTGGCGCCGGCGTTACAGAGCAAACAGAGATCATCTTTGTATGAGATGCGTGAAATTTATAGTCACAGTTACTTCTTTTGATTATACTACCTTACTACCAGACTATGACTGGCCACTTATTATGAATAAATTATGAATGTTAATAACTGAAACACTAACTGATGGATTTTTAGTGTATGTTCGACCTAACTAGAAAAATAATATAAAAATAAGCAATAATAATTAAGTGTCATTTAGCAGAATAACATCGGACATCAATGAAAGGTTCAACTCTGAGCTCTATTTAGGGTTAATATGGATTACGACACTACACACAATACACCCAGTGCATACAGCGAGTGTTTTATTCCGACACGATAGAATTACGTGAGCTCTATCACAGATGCTTAGTGATACGTTTAAAAAAATCAGGACCTAGAACTAGAACACTGGACCTCTGACATGGGACTCCAAAATTCATGTCAAGATAAGAAACAATATCCCGTTAAGTGCCATTTAGAAAACCCCAATCTAATTTAGCTATATCTCGCAAACTATCAACTTGGTAAGATAAACTGACAATATTCACTATTATTGAACTCCAACCGTTTATAACTAAATTTTCTATGCAAATTAGTGCTGTTATAGATAACCCAATACTTTGAAATTACGATGCCATTGTACCCAGCCAATGAAATACCAATAAATCTGTTTTAGTTGATTGAAATATGAGTTATTTCCTCTCAAAGTAATACGGGTAGTGGTTTGGATTTCTCTTTAAGGTACATGTTTTACCGCTAAAAAGCAACGAATTTGCTAACAATAGCGAGTGTAAAACTACTAATTATAGTGTTTTTAAAACAAGCTTCTATTTATATAGAAAAGCTGAAGAGGACAATAAGCTGCAAATCAATTTAAACCAATGAAAAACTTTATAATATAAAAGTATGTCATGAGAATACATTTTGACACAAGTAAATCTTAGTATCTGTGTTTCTTGTAAATTAATTTTACTAAGTAAGGGTATTACATCAAATACATATAATTTCTTTTTAATTGCATTATGTTTTTGTAGGTACTTTACTGCTGCTTTCTGCTTAGATTCAAATTAAAATAATTTAAAATTTCAACAACATTTATTGATCTATTTATTAAAAAAATGGTCATTAAAATTACAATAAATTTATAAAGATAAATAATAACAAATTTTATGAGCTTTTAATTTGTACAAGCTAAAATATTGCTTGTAGCTTATAGTTTCCTCGCTTGTAGTATAACAAACCGGTAAATAATGCAAAACGCCATGCTCAATTGTAACGAACTCATAGATCGATCGTTGTTCGAAACCAGTTCTTTCATTGAATTGTAAATAGTCTTGGATTACTTTTTAGTTCTTGATATAGTTTGACAACACTTACATTGTTAGATTGATAGCTTCATAGTTAAGAAAATGGAATACGAGAGATTTTTACTCGTGTTGAGAAAAGTTTTTGTACGAAAGGAATATTCGAAAATAACTAATGTTATGATTACTTTGGTTTCAATAAGTACCTATAACCTTTAGTAAAGACTTAGGTATAATATTTACTATGAAATAGGTATAGATCCTCTTCTTTGTTAAGTATCTAATTACAGGAATAAAAATATTTTAGCTCGACTTGGCGGAGGAACTCCCGTGCCTCCAGATTATTTAACAATAATAAATAATTTGTATGATAATTTTAAAATATTTTATTTCAGTGTCCTCAAAAAAGTGGACTTAACTACTCTTTAGCCTTGTACCTACAAGGCTTCTTGTTTGTTTTTAACTTCGATAACGTTTAAAAAGAATGAAAATCTTAATTGTAACTTTATAAAATCTCATTTATTTGTACCTAGATAACTAAATATTCCCTTTATATTGCAAAATAAACTATATTTATAAGTTGTCAGTGTAGTGTAGTGTAACTGTGATATAAAAATAATTTTATTTAATCCATCCACACAGAATCATCAAACAAAGCCATAGAAAAAACGAAGTCATCACATAACTACAAATAGGGGCATGTAAAAAATTATGTAGAAAGTAGTATGACAACGCACATGACCGGCTCCGCACGGCGACCGCGAGGCTGTGGATATAGTAATATGGAAATGACATCAGATGTGCATAGTTTAGTTTTAATCCGTTACGCTGAGATGTTGAGAGTCGTCTTATAACAAGTGACTGATATTTAAAATTATAATTACTGAATACATAAAATATTAAGTAATAAAATAAAGTATAAACGAAAAAGGAACTTATTTACAAAATATACAATAAAACTATAAATAAAAATAAATAAGTGACTGATGGCAAACTATAACATAACAAGTAACAATTTTTTAAATATTGGAAGTATTAGAGCAGATTCCAGTAATCTTTTTGTGTAATTTTCTATTTGTTCTTTTATCATTATTTAGTTGTTTTTTCTTTTCTTTTTTTGTTTATCTCGTCTTATAATGTTTTATATGACACATTTACAGCTATTACAATAGGAAATTTCTAACATGAATTGTACAAAATGTTTCTAAACGTGATAAAAATTACACTTTTTGACAATAGTGAATTCTTCCATAATCCTCAATAATGTCGATACATCCAATCCCAATACGACCAATCGATATTGGTCGCAAAGAAATGAGGTAGTAATTATTTTTTACAACCTTGACAAGCCTGATCATAAGCAATACGGTAAAATATTTCTTGCAAACACATGTATATATCCCTAATGCCTTCAAATTAAATCACAACCATACAAACATTGCATAACACACAGTTTGGTCCACAGTACGCACGCAAACTACTGAATATTTAAATAACGTGTCACTTCCAGGCACATCTTTATGTCATCGCTGATCACTCAGACTTGTTCTAGCTTTGTGTAACTACTATTACCATATATCGAATAATATATGTGGGAACAGGTGAACTGTGTTTAACTAGTGTTAGTTAAAAAAAAGTTTTCAATTTAATAGAAGGTAGGTTATTCTAGACTTTTGTTTCTACTAAAAGTGATAAGTGGGGGAGGGTTAGGTAGGTACGCGCATAGTGCAGTGGTCACTATACCAATCTGAACCGCAGGGGATTACGGGTTCAATCTCTGGTCAGACAAGAATTAAAATTATGAATTTTGATGTTTACTTCATGTCTTATTTGTATGAAATTATTAGCGTCCGTGACACCCATGGGTAAAGCAATACGATGCTGCTTACTTAGATTAATTCTTTAGTTACCATCTACAATATTCTCAAAGCAAGTGAGACTTGTTTGAGAGACACATTATCTTAAAACAATTGATATAATATCATAAATAATGAACATGACAGTTTTCAAATAAGGTAGAATTTTCTTTTAAAAGTGGAAGAGTAAGTCATAAGCTGCACTTTAATTACAAATATTATTCTTGAAACCATATTTATTTTTAACAGTGAAGCCAAATATTTGAATTGAAATCATTTATTCGGTAAACGTAAACCTACAACCATCTCGTATTACCATTTAAAACAACGAAAAAAAATAACTCCAAGCCGTATCTTTCGATAGAATCTCTATAATTATTTTATATCCCATTGTAGATCATCCCATGTTGCGATCAGTTTTTGCTAGCTTTCTCAACCGGTTGGCTGCGAGATGCGCTAGGCAGGTCGGTTACAATGTGGGAAAATGGTTGAAAGTTGTCGTGGATGCCTTTGTTTATCACAGGATGTGAAGTTACATGTTCGGACTTTCGTTTAGGGTTTTTATTCCACTGGACATGTGTTGCCAATGCCGATGGAATGTACTGCTAACCGTTGGATGTTTTGATGACTCCGACAAGGTTTAACGAGTGCTATTCATCATGAGAATTGACGGGTACAGTTAGATCTATATATAATTTTTGAATTAACTTTAAAATATCTAAAGTCGTTATTATTGTGCAGTGATACAAATTACTATTGCTATCTATATCAATACAAGACTTTCCTACTACTTTTCCTACAGTACTACTCCTACCTAAGTAGTACCTAAGTACACTTTACTATACAAGACTTTCCTACGTCCTTAGGTTCAGTGCCACATGCTATCTAAATTGGAACGCCATACTTTATATTAGCTTTACCTACTACATCTTTTGAATTTTACTACATTATTACTATATACTATATTATAAACATATCCCTAACCGTATTGTTTAACAAACCATGTACTAAGTTTATGAAATAAAACTATAAAAGGTTCATACAAAATTAATGCCTCTATTAACCCTACTCCATAATGTCACTATGAAATGCATAAAAATCAAAATAAAAAAAAATTACAATAATGTTACAAATTATCTCAAACGGCAATGATTAGTATTCAGTAGACCTCTTTCACCTCGCACGCCCATTTTATAATTGTATAATAAAATAACCATAAAGTCATTGGCTGCTGTGTAGTTTAATAGGAATTTTATGTGACACGTAAAATAAGGCTTATTATTTTTTATTTATTGACTGTAAACAATGTTTACTGACTTGTTCTCTGTAGAGTTACTATCTTATACATAAAATTCTCGTGTCGCAATGTTAGTTACCGTACTCCTCCGAAACGGCTTTACCGATTTTCACCAAATTTTATATGCATATTCAGTTCTGAGAGTTGGCTACTTTCAATTTTTCATACCCCTAAGTGATAAGGGTTGTTCACTCTTAACATTTTTTTTATTTATATGGCAACACGTTTCCCGAGTCAGCTAGTTTTTAATATAAATTATTAATCAGTACCTATACCTGTGCGCTGCTGTGTTCTGGTTTGAAGGGTATGGTAAGGGAAACATACTTTTCGAGGTGTTCCAGCTTAGTCCTCAGGGGTAGCAGCGCATCTGTGGCCGACCTCAGGTAGGAATATCTAATCCTATCTGGGGTTGATTACAGATGTCCATGGGCGGCAGTAGCCACTTACAATCAGGTGGACTGCATGCTCGTCTGCTACACCTATATTATATAAAAAATGAACTTTGCCAAGCATTAAGCCGTATTTGCCTCATACGTTTAGTAACTTAAGGAAAAAGTATTAAGTTCTATAAACCTTTTCAAATTTCCCCACATCAAAACCGCAAAGCAAAGATCACACCCAAATGACCGCATTAGATCCAACTGGAAACCACTGACAATCTGTCATCGATACGAAACAGCTGACCTGGTGATTGTTTCGCTATGATTGATGTAACTGACTGAGCATCTGTCAAACTGACGTGCGGTGTGAGGGACGAGCGGTCAGCGTTTGGATTTTTTTTTATAATACACTTGTAGGTGTAGCAGACGAGCATGCAGTCTTCCTGATGGTAAGTGGCTACTGCCACCCAAGGACATCTGTAATCAACCCCAGATATTCCTACCTGAGATTGGCCAAAGATGCACCGCTACCCCTGAGGACTAAGCTGGAATGCCTCGGAAAAGTATATCTTCCTTACCGCACCCTGTAAACCAGAACACAGCAGCGCTTAATACTGCTGTTATGAGGCAGAAATAGGTTTGCCGGTGGTGACGCCAGAGTCGAACCGCAGAGGGTTCTACCACGATCAAATTATTGCACAAAGCTCTTATAATAAAAAATATATTGTCATTCAACTCATAACTTGGAGCAAAATACGTAAAGTAAGCGTAGCAATAGTGTGAAATCGGACATAATGCGAGTCGTAAATTGAAAATAATAGTTGTTGTAACAGTATGTTTGTATAAGTCCCACACGATACTCGATTAATTTGTCATTCATGTCTCATTACGAAATATTGCGAGAGGCTAAAGATACTAGTGTTTATAGTACATGATTTTCAAGTCTTGTGACTGACTTAGAAAAATAAAGAAGCTTTTGAAAAGAAGAGTTACTTAATTTTAATCTATATTAAGTATTCCATGTTTTTATAGTAGTTAAGAAGTAAATAGCAGTGACAGTCTAGTGGTTTAGCGGTGGGGTCCGAGGTTCAAATCCCGGGCAATTTTCTAAAACCTATGATTTTTCAAAGTTATGTGCGTTTAGAAATTAATTCAACGGTGCAAAATTAATTCTTGCTTAAACGGTGAAGGAAGACGTCGTGAGGCATACCTGAACAATCTTAAAAAAATATATTCAAAGGTATGTGAAGTCTACTAATTTGCACTTGGCGCACTAACAGCGCGGTGCACTATGGCCCAATCCTCCTCATTCTGAGTTTAGACCCGTGCCCAGCAATGGGACAGTGATGGGTTGATGATGATAATAATAATAATATGATTTATTGCCCCAAACACAAGAAACAAATAATTTACAGACAATAATAAGACATAAATAAAGATACAAAACATAACATACAAAATAATGACCAACAAAAGCAAACTAAATGAACAATAAATGGAAGGGCAAAGGAAGTGGCTCAGCATTATGCTGGCTCGTGACGTAAGCCCCGAGCAGCGCTGTTTCTCAGCCTCTCCCTACCCCCTCAGGTGTCGTGCGGGAGCTACATGAAGAAGAATGATGAAGAAGTTAAATCCTCGTGAACGTTTTATTTTACACTCATTTAATAAAAAATAAGATCGCAAAACCTTTTTTAATGTAGATATTAAATGTCTAATGGTTGATCAAACTATGTAACTATTTGTATAGCTACATTTATTTCTTTGCAATATAAGTAGGATATACAAATTAATCAAACTTAGAATATAGTAAACGTATAAAATTGAAAATTTAAAGTAGGGACTTAAACTTACAATTTACATAAGTATGTTAATAAAAACCCCTTACTTACTTGACTTGTAGCGTTTCCTCGCAAAGCAAATGTACCTAATTTATTAGTTGAATTAAATACTTATAAATTAGTTATAATATTAATTACTTTACAACATTTAATTATGAACTAAATTAACTCATGATAAGTAAACTAATAAAAACATGTGGCACTTCTAATAAATTTATATTAGCAATTTTATCGCTTTGACTAATGATGACCAATCCCAATCATAATCAATTAGACCTGTAATTGTATCATGATGAATACACAAATTAAAAAACACGAAGTTCCTTTTTATTTTCCATGTTCAATACATTTCTAAAACATATTTTGTTGGCAATATTATCATTTTGACTAATGATAACCAATTCCAATTACGTATAAACAGCCTTTTCTTAACAACCTTACAAACAGGTGGTATGCATATTGTAAAAAGTTCAACAACCTGTACAAAAAACGCAATATTGATATTCAATAAAAACTTTGTCTAAATATTAAATGTTCTCGAGCGGTTCCGTATGAAATATAAAAACTTTATTCCTGAATCTTTAGACGGTGTAGAATAGTCTTTTATTTTTGGAAAACAGTAATAGTCTATTGGTTTGAAATCCAGCCTCAATCTTGGCTTTCCATATACCATACCATATCCATATACACTTAAAGAAAACCTCCCAAACCTATCCTATAACATAACTTAACATGAGATATTCGCATATAGGTACGATGATAAGTAATTATTAAATATAGGTAGGTACTTTAGAATCAAGATGCAAACAATCCTCTCTCTAACTTACCATAAACATTAATATCACGTTTACAACGCTTCTACGACCTACATATTTCGTCTACGGAACCCTAAATCGATTGAAACATCACAATCGCTTCTCGAACAGATTAGAAGGTCGTAAACGGTAGTTTTTCATCTCGGTGTTGCTAATGACAATATTATTATAAGGCGAGCTTGTTTGCCAAATAACACGGTACTAGCGATGGGCGCTTTGTTAACGTACGTGATGTCTTAACGCACTGAATTAGGTGTAGGGTTAGCAAAAAGGGAATCTAAAAAAAATATATATTCAAATTAAAAAATATTTTAATTTCACCGATGTGTGATATATAGTTATATGTTTATCACACTAAAATTACTTTAATTCGTCGTTATATTTTTTAAATCAATTCATTATATTTGAAGATAAAAAATAATGCGTTCAAAGTGTGAATTAATGCAAACTTTGAAAACATTTTTTTTATTTTTGTTATGGTGCAAATAAAACATCTTCAAAAAATAAGACTTACTTTCAAATCACATTTATTTATTTGATAAGAAAAAAAAACATTTTTTTGCTGACCATACAATTCAAATCGATGCGCACACAATCAACAAATCAGAATACAATCTGACAATTAGATTACCAACTGTAAGGTGCCTACTTGCTGAATCATGACGATTAGACGCATTGTTACATCAAGTGCTCGTGCGTCGGAGGCTTTATTTCCTATTTCTATTACGTCGTGTCTAATGGCCTTAATAGTGTTGATTTTTAATTGAAGTATGGTGCGTGTTTATGAGTGCCTTTATAAATATAGCTAGCGTTGTAAATGGTGAGCTTAGACCCATAATGGCAATACAATTTGAGCATACTAAAAATGGTCAAAATACGATCTTCGGTAGGCAAAATTTGGATAGATTACATTTTAATAACGGACGCAAGATAACATATCTAGTGAGGTTAGTCTTAAATTATAGGAGTCCCATTTCAGATTTAAAAAATAGTTCTCAAAGGTATGTTAAGTCTATCAATTCATACTTAGCCTAAAATCTCTCTCACTCCGAGAGGAGACCCGTACCCTGTAGTGGCACAGTAATAGGTTGAGGAAGAGGACTCCTATTTGACCTAAGTTTGGTAATAGAATGTTATACTTGCATTTAGTTGTTGCAGAACGACTTTATATTGGATGCTATAACTTTTTTATAATAGGGTAGCAGGCGAGCGGTCCACCTGATGGTATGTGGCTACTGGCGCCCATGGACAAATGTAATCAACCCCAGATAAGATCTGATTCCTACCTACGCGACCTCAGGCTACAAATGCGCCACTACCCCTGAGGACGAAGTTGGAATGCCTCTGATAAGTATATCTCTTAGTATGTATCCTTCAAAACCACCTTTTGTTAATTAATATCCATGGGGAATCGAACCCGACAATCACAATTACGCGAGACCACAAATGCCACTTAAGTAATGACTAATCATACATTTAAATATCCAATACATTTCTAACACGAAACCAAACGTAAAATTAAGTGCATGAAACGTAAAATTACGAACAATAAGATTGTTACGACATTAGCCCGAAGCAAGTATAATTTCGCATTCCATTACATAACACTAATAGGTGTTAACTACTTGTTGTAATTACGACGAGAAGCGAGAAACGATTAAATATTTTCAAGATCACAAGCGAGGCTATGCCTGGCGTGTTGCCGTAAGTCATTGGATGTTGCTTTGAAAGTAAATCAGCGGTAGCATTGAGACTGCAGATTTATTATTAAAAGAAAAACTCGACTGCATAAAAATACGATTATATCCTATGTCACAACCACAATTTAGACGAATCCAACGACACATTACGTATAATCAATCTGATTGGACAGTAGGACGAGTCAAATAATGAAATATACATAAATACAAATATACGTTTAAAAACATTCTTCTCTGCCTTCTGGCAAAAAGACAAAGGCCTCATTTATGGTCACAGATACTGTTAAACTACAAATGGTTCTCCCACCTTAATAAAACAACCTAACCTAACCAATCTAGCTAAATCTATTTTAAACAAAGTAAATTTGAATGTCTACTTATTTATCGCGGTTATGTTTTATTGCTAATCTTTTATAATTTTAATTGTATATAAAAAACAATAATTAACATCGCCAAACTATCTCTCATCGCTTGCCATTCACAGTGAAACAGCAGTGTAACGCGAGAATCGAACCCCGAACTGACCTCCACGGGTCACGTACCATAATTGATTTACGCTGCGTCCGACAATGCATTAACATAAGATAATGCTTAACCTTTGACATGAGTTTTAAAGTTTCACATCACTGGATCATAGCTGTGGTTTGTTTGTTCTTATCAATCTCATCTAGGTTACTGTACTTAAGGCATTTTAAATTGTCTTTTCTTTTTATCAGCAACGTTTGAACTTTGATATTAAGTGTATAAGATATTAAGTATATTAAATGTAAATTTATATAGGTACTTTTTATTATACTCCGGTTGCGTTCCTTTGGAGATCTGGAGCCCTCTACGCAGCGCCGAGGACGGTTTTAGTGCGGTAAGAATCCCACATAATCCCGTATCGTTCCCACGACATCGGGTATCTTTTGAAGGTTTCCCCCTCGTAAACAAAAAGAAAAGGTACTTTTTATTATAACTGGATGAGAAATTCTTGCATACACATACCTAAAGCTAGTAGCTTAGTAGTTACAAACTCGTATTTTCAATTGAAGGGATCGCGGTTCAAATTTAAATCCATGGCACATGACTGATTTTTCAAAAGTTATGTCATAGTAATGTATGTAAGTAATTAATTAAGATATTTCATAGTGCGATTAAATAATAATTTTACTATGAAGTTAAATATCGTGAAAAAAACCTACACATCTAAAAGTTCTGAAGGGCATGTGAAGTCTCATAATTCGTAATAGGCCAGCGCGGAGGCCTAAGCCCCTCTGAGAGGAAACCTGCGCCCAGCAGTGGAACAATAATTCAAAATATTTTGAATATAAATTCTCATAGTTATAACAAAAGATTTAACTAACAGATGAGCGTGGGTTGAAAACTAAAGCCTCCTTGACCTATGGATGAACTAAATAACCTTATAACAAGACTGGTATTTATTTTATTGATTTGCATTGTAGGTGTATTCTATGGTAGCCAATATTTACGCCATAAAGGTGAAGGACTTAGCTGTTTGTCCGCCAAACACCGATACCGAGCCGATACCGATAATAATTAATGACGGCGCCGAAGTAGCGTACATACATTTACCATAGCAGCTTGTCAACCGAACATCCGTCACCCGAGCACAGTCATCCCGGCCGCCGATATTCCGAGTAGATCGGCGTGACCGCTAGATCGGCACCGAGTTTTTGACGGGCCGACGTGCCGGCAATGTAAAACTCATTAGAACTTGTCCATACACAGCCGTCACACTGGAACAAAATAAACCGCCGATATCGGTTGCAGTGGACAAACTATCACCGTTACGACATAATTAAAATCGGCCCAAAATAATCTTGTTCTCGGTATCGGCTAGGTGACGGTGCAGTGGACAAACAGTCTTAGGGCGTTTGTCCACCGCCGCCGTCACCGGACCGGGACGGCTTTAATATATGACGGATGTGCGGTCGACACGCGGCTATAGTAAATGTATGTATCGCTATATCGGCATCGTCCTCTCGGTCTCGGTGACGGTCCGGTGACGATGGCGGTGGACAAATACTCTTACAGAAGAAGTTAAAGGAGAATGCCCATTCTTGGTACTGATTTTTCTCATGCGTCAAAATGAAAGTAATATTAAAATTATTTTTTGATTTTTTTACATAATTTGTCGATCAGAATAGTTTCTTTGAACAGGGCATTCCATTTAAGATAAAATAAGACGAAATGTTGATTGTTGTTCTTAAAAATTAAAATGGCGGAATTGTATACTCGGAATTCAATAAGATCTATTAGTGTTTTGACTAATGATTTTTCTCATGCATCAAAATGAAAGTAATATTAAAATTATTTTATGATTTTTATACATAGTTTGTCGATCAGAATAGTTTCTTTGAACAAGGGGGTTCCATTTAGGATAAAATAAGACGAAATGTGATTGTTGTTCTTAAAAATTAAAATGGCGGTATTTTATACTCGGAATTCATTATTTTAGGTTTTTAGGATTATTTTAGGTTTTTTTACCTACTACCTTTAAAAGTAAATGGAATATGTTAATCGAACTACATTATAGGTACCTACTATAAGTTAAAACCGACCATCAATCTATCGTCGGATATTTTCGATTTTGAGGTTATGTAACATTTCGGTAAATAACTTCAGAACCCGGGTGCTGATTTAAAAAATAATTATTGGTGGTAGTATTTGGTTAATTATACATCGTCCACAACAAGTTTCAATTTGATGCAACTCTGGACGGCGGTCCATACTTTCATGGGCATTGTCCTTTCTGTTATTACAAATTACAGAACTGTAATTTATGTAAAATGTGGTAGAAACAAACACGCATACAGTCCAATCAGTGTCAAGTTTGTTGAAGTGGTAAAACTTTTTGAAGTTCATCTCCAAGGCACCACCGTCACACCTATTTTATCCGTATAGAAAAAATTAAGCGTCGCTGTGTTATGGTGTTTGTGATAAGGCACGCGATATTTCGAAATGTTCAATCTTAGTCCTTAAAAGGTAGCTTAAAGGTATATCTGATACAAACGTTTCCAGATTCGATCCCCGGCCAGGCAGACGTCTCAAAGATGAATTTAGATTACATTTATAGCTCCCTTTGAGTGTTCAATTTACTCGTGACACAAGTTATCCTACTGTGGGGCACAAATAATTTTCACAGACCCTTTGCAAATGGTCACAAACACCCACTTAACCTTACATTGAGGTAATTTGCAGTTACCATTAAAAAACCGAACAATAACTTATCCATAATTCATTTGTAAATGACCAACCAAGTAACAATATGTAGGTATGCAACACATTTTCATTGCAAAACACTCAATTTTCAACAATACACGCCTTGAACAAGTAATAACATTATATTCCGGGTTATCTCACCACAAAAGGGTATGTGAAGTAGTACTGGAGTCAGTTAGGTCGAGATTGTTAAGGTTGATACTCACTAGGAGAAATTCTTTTAATTATTTTGCAGAGGTGTATCTCAGATATCGCTGAACCGCAGAGGGTTCATAGTTTCTTACCATCAAATGGACTGCACTGCTACGTTAACAAAAAAGAAACCTTTTGCCAAATCATATCAATTGCAGATATAAGGGTTCATTTCCAACAAAGTAAGCTATGCGGTGTACGAGGCTAAGCTACGAACCTATTTAAATTAAGCTTTTAAAATGTGTTTTGAAAATACTTAGCTACATAGGTCGCGATCCTTAGCTCGCATTCGTAGCTCCAAATCCTTAGCTTTTATCCACAGAAAAGAAATAAGCTACGAGAAATAAGCTAAGCGAAACAAATAAAAATGAAGCAATCCTAATGGATTTGACCCAAATCCATAGCTTAGCTACCTTGCACATTTCTGGTGGAAGGCACCGTAATTAAACACTGTCGATTACTGCCCGTTATTTATAATTAATCTCTACAATGTTTACCTACAAAGGTCAAAATTTAAAGTCTAGTATGAAGTTTTCTAAAGTCGATCTTTAGAAGGTAAAACATTAGATAGATAGTATATTAATAACGGGCTTATAACAACAATATTGCATATGTTCAGTCTGCGCCTACCTTTCCACAACCTAACAATGGTCCGAACCGTAGGAGTTTCTATTTATTATTGTTTATTTTTCTTGTACGGACAAACATTGGACTTTCCATACTATTATACCACTTATTATAAAAGCTACAGTAGCGACAATCGTTCGCAAGTTGCAAGTTTCGTTTTGCAATGGCTTAATTAAGACTGCAGTCTGTTAATTGGATCGGTTAGTACAATACTTCATAGAATGGGTTAACCTTTGCAAGCGAAGGGATAGCGAGTAACGATACATGAACGTTTATTAATTAAACGTCTAAGACTTGTCTTAATTGTTTTTATGAATGTTTTGGCGGTATAACTTTGTTGTTCGAGTCTAAAGGCACTACTTCTATAGTTTTTTCTAACACTACTGTTGAATAAATATGTTTATGGGCGGCAGTGGCCACCAGGTGGACTGCATGCTCGCTTGCTACTTGTAATTGTTTTTTTTTTATGTTTTGTAACTATTAATGTTTGTCATCCAAGAACTTATTGGAAGTTGTTTAAATTTTTGATCCCTGAAAAATGGGTTGAAACACCTAATGTGAAAGGGACCATACCACAGCGTTCAAACAGACACCACTTGGTACTAATACTGATCCACAACACGAACAGATTATTCTGGCTCGGAATACATTATATTTATACTTAGTTTGCCTTGCCTGGAATTGAACTCGGAACTATCTGCATTTCAGACTGATAAGGAGACTACACCACGAGTTGTCAAAATTTTAAACGGAATGCTTCATACATGCTTGCTGCTTCGTAAATGCTTTGTAAAAAATAATATTTTTGTCATAAATATCTCGTATAATTATTATGTATTTCTTTAATTAGAACTTTAGTTTACCCATTTACACTAATTAATAAAAATATTTAAACTACCACAAAAAAGAACACTATTAAAATAACAGAATATACGTACGAACAAATTGTACAAATGTCATCACTTATGCAATTCACCAAACGTATATTATTATTTATTTTTCTTGTACGGACACAATTTGACGTAGATAGTTTATAGATAGTTGATTTGCAGATAGTTCTAGGTTCAATTCCAGGAAAGGCAAACTAAGTATAGATATTATTATTTGACATCCAAACGTCATCACGACAATTCGCCAAACTGTCCACACGTTCCGATTCCAAACCATAATGACAGTACTTTCCTTGACAAATTCCACGTTAGCCAGTTAATTGTGAAAGTTGAACAAAGCGAGCTGGTGGTCCGCCACGGTGGGCGATTGTTCGGAGTTGTTTGCTTAGTCGCGGTTCTGTTTGCAAGACTAGTAGGGCTATGGGCATAGAGCAATGACGTGTATAGACGATACAAATATAAAGTGATGATTTAAAAGTTAAACACGCGCTCGTTATTAAAAAGCAATTTGTTAATATTTTACCGAAAAGAGTTCGAAATTTGAAAATATCTAGTCTGAAAATATTGTCATATTACGTCGATCTTTAATAGGCTAAACGTTAGATGGATTGATTATTAATAACGGCCGATAAAACACCTACCACCGAATGTAAAGTAATTCTTTCGAATATTAAGATAATGAAAATAGTTTGAAATATGCGGTACCTATAGCCACGCCTGCCTATCGATATTGTAGACTATGTATGTATAGAATTGTAAAAGGTATAACACAATGGTAGTCCCAGCGTATGAGTAGATAAAAGCACTAACCTTTCCTTTCATGCCGATCAGCAAACTCACGTCGTGCCCGAAGTGATGGACACGGCGTTGTCACAAGACACAACGAAGTGGGCCTGGCTTGCTCTTCCCGAGTGTTCACTAATCAGTAATCACTATACACTTTACAAAGCACACACGGTAGCACGGCTAGTTCACGTAAACAACAGGAGCGAGAAGACGCGCACACGATGCTCTCAAAAGGCCCAACGAAGTGGGCCTGGCATGGTCTTCCTGAGTGATCACTAATGACCATACACTTCACAAGACACACGCGGTAATAATGCTAGTTCACGGGCAAAAGAGGAGCACGAAGACACATACAAAACGCAATAAGTTAAAATACAATTGGATGGAATTTTTACATCTACCCACATTCAAGTTGATAAAAATTGAACAATGAATGGTTAATGGTTAAAATTACTTTGTTTATATTTCTGACTTTCATAATGTTAAAGCTTGAAAACCCGTCTATCTGTCCATTTTGACAAGCCTTTTGGGCAAAAAATAGTCTACATTTTTTATAGAGTTCTGTAATATACTGTTTTAAAAATACGTACTATAATATCTTTACCACTTCTCTTTTTATATCAAGTTATTAGAAAAAATGATTTTCTTTAAGAAATACAACAAAACATTACGCAAGTACGCTAGTTTACTATGCAAAATAGTTAACTTTCTGTATCACCTTACTCTGTGTATCACATGAATATTCATACGAAAGTCGTGTTGATTTACGAAGACGGTACGAGAATCTTATAACATGGTCCTAAAGTTGAAAATCACCAAACTGCAACGCCATCGTAAAATGAAAAAGCAAGTTCACATAACAATGGGAAAGGCAATTTTGAACAGCAAATAAAAACTGTTTGACATCTTGCAAGCACATAACTTAAAGTAATTGGAAATTGTATGTTAATGAAGTAGCAACTGACCATATTGTCCATATGACCCATACGTGGGTGACCCAAAAAATCTAAAAAAAAATTAAAATAACTTTGAAATTTGAAATTATGTTTAAGATCTGGATACGATTTTTATCATCAGAGTAAAATCATATCATTCATACTATTCATTTCAATATAAAATAATATAGGGTAGGTATTTATACACCTGTTTCGCTAAAGTCGTTCCCCATTACCACTACTGAAGGCTAAAAGTGTGAGTCACCTCAAATGAAACTCACCCTTCTACAGAAACACAGTAGCGGTGCCTCCCTGACCGAACTATGCTAGTTCTATCAATTCTATCATCTTTCTATATATATTTTTTATTACTATTTCTTAGGGATATCTAGCTACTACGCCACTTACAGTTATCCACACATTTATACATGTAGTAAAGTAGACACTAAGACAAATCAGATGACTATAACCTACATACAATTGTTTTCATGTGGGTAGGCAAAAAAGAAACTTCAAGACCTAAAATTCGGAATTAACCTTGTAATATTAAAAAGAGATAAAGGAGAGATTCGTGAATAGCAGACTTATATAGAATACTCTTCTCTACGCAGCTATCTTAAAGTGCACACAACAATGTTAACTTTTACGTAATATACTCAAAAACACTTGTAATCACGTTACAGAAAAGCCTCGATTGTTTGACTGTTTCGTAACCGAGTGGTATTGAGTTGAGTGCTCTGAAGTGCAAACTCTTGGGATGCGTACCATGTGTGAATCGTTTAAATGTAATGCCATGTTAACTGACTAAAATTATGCAGAAAAAAGGCATACTCTACTATGGCCTACGGCTGGGCAAAGGTCGTCATTAACACATTATTTTCCCACTGTTGGGTATGGGTAGGTATGCTCTCAGAGTCAGAGGTTTTTATAATATAGGAGTAGCAGACGAGCATGCAGTCCGCCGGATGGTAAGTGGCTACTGCCGCCCATGGGCATCTGTAATCAACCCCAGATAGGTTTAGATATTCCTACCTGGGGTCGGCCACGGATGCGCCGCTACAACTGAGAACTAAGCTGGAATTCCTCGGAAAAGTATGTCGCCCTTAGCACATCTTTCAAACCAGAGCACAACACCGTTTAACACTGCTGTTATTAGGCAGAAGTAGGTGTGGCGGTGGTGCCGCCGTAGTCGAACCACAAAGAGTCTTACCGCCTTCAAATTTGTCTTGTCATTAATATTAACAATTTTTTTTTCAGGTACTAATAAAGAAAGTTTTTGCAAGCCGAATCGACACACCAATGATACTGGTAAATTCAGACTAGGTTTAGTCCTATACCTATTCATGTGTAGCGAAGTCCACATAATTCGTAGCCTTCATTCGTGGTTTTAAGATTGAAATAGCACAGAAATATGCAGTCCATCTGATGGTAAGTGGTCGCTACCGCCCATGGACATCTGTAAACATCTCCATATAGACCAATGGTTCAATCTGAAGCTAATCACAGATGCTTTGCTGCTCCTGAGCACTAGTCACCTTACATTAAGTAAGTCAGCCAGCATCCACACCCTTCTAATGAAAAGCAGAACTTCTTTACATTACAAATATGTGTAACGGTCATTCCTTCTCAGAAACCATCTACCTTCTACTGGTACTACCTTAAAAATACAATAAAACCTGGGAGACTTACTTTTCCGAGGCGTTCCAGCTTAGTCCTCAGTGGTAGCGGCACATCTGTGGCCGATCTCAGGTAGGAATACATATCCTATCTGTGGTTGATTACAGAAGTCCATGGGCGGCAGTAACCACTTACCTTCAGGACTGCATGCTCGTCAGCAACTCCTATATTATTAAAAATATAACATGAAAGGCAAAACACACACCATAGAAGTAAATAGCATACAATATGAAGATTTATGCAAATTAAATTCAGTATCATGATCTTCAAATAATGTAAAATGTGTCCAGTGAAGGGTATTCTCACAGTGCTGCGGTGCCCATAACTCTAATGTTCACAAGAGACCAGTGTTGTTTAAGTGCTTGTAAAGGCCAATAGATTTTCTTGTTCGCGAGTATTTAGAGATTGTCGGTCTGGTGTAGGGTGTCTACGCTTGGGAATGTTTCTTGGAAATGGTATTTGTGATCTAGTTATAGTATTGCAAGAAAATTTCGGTTTTTAAAGCTGGAATCAAGGTACACCATTTGTCAGATTTGTTTGTCCATTTTTTTGTCAGATTACTAGACGTCGGTCTCGTGTATGCATGAATCGAGCTTAGACCGTGCTCCACCTCGTTGGCTAAGTGCAACATAATTTAAATATAGTTAGTAATTAGTACGTAGATACTTTCAAAGTGCCTCAAACATGTTGATTTCCTTAAGATAAATTTTCGCATACATAATTTTAGATATATCAAAGGTATCGTAATTCGAATTCATGACTTCGGGCATAGGAATCCAAAATTGGCTTGCTACTTATTTTGATCAGGTAAGTTGTAGATGTAAACGGAATGTGTAAAATTGTATGCTTGTATTTCTTACGCGTAATGGTGTATCTGTTAATTTAATTAAATTATCTTTTAAAATAAATGCATCCCAACACAATCAACAGGGAAAGTAAGTTATATATGAATAAATACAGTTAGAGTATTTTATATTCGAGGTTTAATATGAATCTTCATGGGTAAGGTAGGTACTACATAAAAATAGATAGATTTTACGTCTGTTTCCCATATGCACATTAATAAAACCTTAAAAAAGGAATATGACAAAATGCATACAACATGGTCATCCTACCCCAGACGTACAAGTCTGTCCCAGTTTAGCCTAAGTGCGATGAATAGTTACAGAATAGGTATGCCGAAACAATGTAATGGTCAGTTTGAATGCGCAAATTAGTCAAGCCTCATGTAAGGTAGGTCGTAAATTATGGGGATAAGACTAATCGGCGTCATTTGCAAAGTTGTGAATTGCAAAACGTTTTATTAATTTCGTTTTAATGTAAATGCTCCTTCTGTCTTTTTTTTTAGTCCGAAGTCTTCATTTTAGGTGAAATTTTATTTATAACTAGTTGACCCTGCAAACGTATTGCCATATTAATAAAAAATGTTAAGGGTGAAAAACCCTTATCACTTAGGGTATGAAAAATAGATAGTAGCCGATTCTCAGACCTACTGAATATGCATATAAAATTTGGCGAAGATGGGTAAAGCCGTTTCGGAGGAGTACGGTAACTAACATTGTGACACGAGAATTTTATATATAGTAAGATAATAATGGGGAAAACAATTTCATAAACAGTTTTTTGTATTTGTAGAATTATTCTCGTAGAACTCAAATATTTTTTGGTATCGATACCTAAAACTTTGCTTTTAAAATATGTTTGAAGCTAAAGCATGTTGTTGTTACAATGCAGCTAAAATTGTAAGTATCTAAGTCATCATTTTTGAAGGTTTTTGAAGAACCCTCTGTGGTTCGAGTCCGGCGGCACTACCGTCACACCTAATTCTGCTTAATAAAGCAGTGTTAAACGCCGCTATGTTCTGGTTTAAAGGATGTGGTAGGGAAGACATGCTTATCCGAGGCATTCCGGCTTAGTCCTCTTGGGTAACCGCGCATTTGTCGGCGTTCTTGTGTAGGAATCTAATCTTATCTTATGCATGGATACACCCATAAGATGGTGACAGTGGACTGCACGCTCATCTGCTAGTCAATTCCCAATGCTCAAAAAAATCAACAGTTTATAAAAAATAATAGAGAAGTATCTAAGTTATTCTACGTTAAGGTGGATGAATGTGGGTAACAGCTGATTTACATTTTAATCCATTGAAGTGGCACGGCATCTGTGACTGACATTAGGTAGAACCTATTCTATATAGCTGGTCAGAAATCAGCCTCACCATTAGGTAGATTGCAATCTTATTCGTTCATTCTTATAAAAAAACTTCGATGTAACTTTCTACTAACTATAGCCACATTTACAATACCATCCATCATTACCATGACCCGAGAAGCGATGCTTTTTATAAAAGGTCAAGTGGTCGTTGGGATACAACCTGAGTGGTGACTGTTATGGAAATATTTGTTCAACGCTTTTTGTTCGTCTATTGTTGGTTATTTGTCTTGTACTTGGCTGCGAAAACACCTACATTCAACATAGCAACCGTACTAATACAGCGCTTTTAGGTATGTATTACTGTTAAATGGGACTTATGGAAAATTTCGCACGTAATTCTTCAACGTCAATTATTTGCTCTTTGATATAAATGCACGAATCTCCTCTATAGGTATCTACATGATGTCGTTGTCAAGCTACTATCGTCCTACTACTGGGCACGGGTTTTTACAGAAAGAGAAGGATTAGGCTATAGTCTACAGAGCTTTCTAGTCCGCAGTGAAGATTCGTAGACATACCTTTAAAAACTTTTTTTAAATTTACCGCTTAGCAAGTGGTAATTGATCTCTAATACGCACATAACTTTGAAAAATCAGACTCTGGGATTTGAACCTCAGACCCCTCGATCGAGAGGCCGAGTTTCTTAACCACTAGGCTATCACTGCGTTACATGTACATATATGTACGGCTGTACGCATACCTCTAATATGCAAATTTTTTTGATAAGTAGGTAAATAGACTAAGGAGACACCACCACCACACCTATGAAATAAAGTCTGGCAGGTCAGAGACATACATGTCTAATCCCAGCAGTGGACCCTTACGAAGTTGAAAATTATAAAAAATATTGTTATACTTTTTGTACCTACCGTAACATTTCTATAACAAAGCAGCAACTCCGATTGATGTATTTCAAACCATGCTGATATTACAATTAAATTGTTTCACACACAAAATAAACATAAAAACATAATGCGCTTAAAGTAATCTTGAAAAGGATACTTTACATCATAAATAGACGAAAAACGAAGGCTCTAACAGCGTCATTAGCTGACTGCCATAGAATAATAAATCAATAGAAATGGCAATATTTGACATAAAAATAGTTTTGGCTATAAATGCTCCTTGCTGAATTTCTAACTATTCATCGAATGTATTTTTGTAGAAGTCCACATTAATTGTTTTACTACTTTGTTAACTCAGAGTATGATAATAAACGGTGACATAAATATTAATAATTTCACGTTATTCTATACTTATATAGGTAAAAAAAAACATAATGACCATATTTCCAATTCTTATTACATAAGTAGTGAGATGGTAGTACTATGACTTATCTATCCCCAAAGTTCTTTACGAAAAATTCTATGAAAAACGAAAACAAAATTACAAGATTGTAGGTAATTGATCCACCTTTCCATCCATTTACATGACATACAATCACAAAAATATACGCTATGTTTTATACTACCCATTTCTACTTCTTATTAACTCTATGGTCACTAAACATTCATTGATAAACGATCGACATCAAAGTGATACTGCGCAAGCGCGATAGACATATCAGCTGTCAATCACAGGTGAAGGATTAAGGTTGCTAAAGGGCCCACAATCATAGTCCCGGATTAGAATGTGTTTTTTGTCTCTTATAGTGTAAATCTGATTGAGCTGTATGTAAATTTATGATACGTTGTTATATAGCTGCTGATGATATTAATATTAGTAGTTAAAGCTTTATAAAAAAGTATGTAATGTTGAAGTAAGAAAGATTAAGCATTCAAATTGGTTGAAATATTGGCTTTTTTGAGATTTTGTCGCAAAACTTTATTTATCTATCCAGGTAACAAAATTGTGTAGTAAGGGTAATGAGAAACTTATAAGAAATGAAAGAAAATAATGGGTTTCAGGAAAAATACTACTTACTAGTTTGTAAATCTTAGTAAATAACTATGGTATATTGGGTTATCGTATTTTGGATTTTAGGTTGGACTTGTATATTCTGGAGCTATGTTAGATTATGACATATTGGTATAGAGACATGAACCAGCCTTTAGGGCTGGAAATATCGTGTGTATGCTATGCACGCTCACTTCACAAGGGACACTACTCAGAGGGGCCCCTCCCTCTCGGTACGTGGCTGTCGTTAACTTCAGCGCTGACCGACGTTGCCGGGCCGCGAATGTAATGATAATGCTTTTTCATGACTTTGCACCGAATGTCCAGAGGAAAGCCTCGGAGTTTTAGTCAGTAAGAGTCCAAGATACCTCCTGTTCCCCCGAGCGGAAGAGAATCCTTGAGGATTTCTCTGCGTTAAAATAAAACTAATCTACCTATATGTGTAAAAAGTGCTACTAAGTTTAACTACGACTAACTGTCAAGAAAAAATCACAATTTTATTTATTACACATTATATTATTTGAGTAGCATATCTTGTATTATGACTTATGTTTATAACCCAATTATGATTAAGTAAGTTGGACAGATTACATTTATTTTTATACAGACTTAGGTATCTAAATGTATTAACTTCCAATTAATTAATTTATATGCTTATTGCATTGCTTATCTCCTGATCTTATTCCGTTTCAAGCGATTAAGTTAGTTGTAGTGACACTGTAATTACGCTGTCGCCTCGGGTTCGATTCCAATTAAGAGAAAGTATGTTTTTGTTTACATTTAATTAGAATAGACTTATCATTTTCATATAAAACTCGATATTTATCTAGTTTATCTCACCTAAACTTTAAAACATTCCATGTCGAATATAAGAATGATGACATCAATCATATTCATAGTTATTACATACAAAATTTTGTCGAAAATATATTTTAAACCTAATTTGTACAAAACTGAAATTTAAGAAAATATACACCCTGTGTGTAAGTATACCTAATGTTTGTTTTCAATTATAATTATATATTTCAATAAACATAACGACGAAATTTGTTTTTTACTAGAAATTAGATTATAAGGATTATATCTAAGTTTCAATCTATCTACTTTCTTAAACTTTATATCTAAGTTTCAATTTAAATAAGCTGTGCTTACCGCTAATATAATTACGAGCGACACGACCATGTCTTTAAATGTGCTCAAGGATATAGAATATCAAAATTATATCTTTTGGTTACGTGAACCGTGATGTTATCTAATCTATACAATCAAAACATTTTGCAACTTTAATGCATTGCTATAAGAAATAAATATTGTTTAAGCTAGACTATTATCATGTACGGATGCAAATATTAATAGCGGTTAGCTTTTGGTTAGAGAGTTACGAAGCGATTGTAAATGGCATAGGGTGAATGGTGCACTATTTTCTGTTATATAGGAATGTCTGCGTTTCTGTTAAAACATCTGCCTTAAAACATATTTCGAAAATGAACAGACAAGATAGGGGACATGGTATAATAGGAAAAGCAATAAATAAGTAATATAACTAATATCATTAAGTATTTCGGTTATAGGGATTCGATAAAGAATTCGTGTTGCCCGTTTTAGGAAATAGATATTTGACGCTGTACAATAATAATTATGGTAAAACAGGATTATTGCGTCCATCCACACTTTCGTCTTCAACTCAGGAGATTCAGCTCCAGCTCAGCCGCGATTCGAACACAAAAGGTTTACACATTTGTTTTAATTCCACTCTGAAATACCACTTTAATAAACACTGTATTCGAATAATAATATTTTTAATATCAGTTCTATTCCTTCGTAGCTCTATGGCACATCACATAAAAATGGTTATCTAAGAGCTAAGTCCGCTGCACCTTCCAGTCGACGATTGTTTCGCGCTTTCGCAACGAAGACCGTCCGCTCGTGATCGAGTGACTAGTGGGCGAATAGATTATACAGCGTGTTATATTATATTTATTCAACAATTTTTTTGTAATTAATATTTTTTCTTATGTATTTTTGACACGTGTAGAATTTATATCACAATGAAATCGTTTATATTATGAGAACTTTATAATAACGATTGAAAGTTTGGACTGTAGCAAGAAAAATCGGAATGAATATGAGATACAATGACAGATACAATTTTTTGCAATGAATATAATTCCGGAGAGCTTCGAGTACACAGCACCTCCAACAAAAAATCTAAATTCATTAGTTTCATGTTTCCTTGCGGAGTTCAAAACCTAGAACCGTCGCCGTGTGAGACGGGTTACCTTTTCCATCAAAATTATCAAACCAAATACTTATACAAAAATTGACTTTATAAATATTTACCCAACATAAATTCGTATTATGTATTTGAGTAACAAATCCTAATTGATTAGCATACACAACATAAAAGGGATACCGATAGCAAAAACAAAATTAAATCATTGCGAGATGTTTCACGTGAGCGTTGACACAATTCCTGCCTTACAAGTCATGGATTATTGTAATATTGTCCTCAGTGTATAAAATTCTCGTAAACCCTTTGGTTTCATATAATATCGGCTTTTTAAAGCAGATTACGTACAATCCATTACCTTGAACATTGTTGACGATAAAATTAGGTAAAGACTTTACTGTATTGGTTTTTGTATTGTTTATGAAAAATACGTGTTGAATTTTATAATATGAGAAAGAGTAGCAGACCAGCATGCAGTCCACTTGATGGTATGTGGCTATTACCGCCCATCGTCATCTATAATCAATCCTAGATAAGATTAGATTTATAACCGAGGTCGACCACCGATATGGCGCTACCCTTGAGGAGGAAGCTGGAATCCCTCCCTTACCACACCAATCAAACCCCAACACAGCAGAAACAGGGGCCGCTGAGTCGAACCACTGAGGGTTCTGCCACCTTTTGTAGTAAAGAAACCCCTTTGGATGTGTCTAACACCTTAAGCCTTTCCAGTGACGATATGTAAAATCATATTTAATAAGACTATAAAGGAAATACCAATTTTAATTTACGCTTTGGAATGTATATTTTGCATACATAATTGTTAATTAATAAACGATAGATAATTACATCGTATAAAGATCTAACTTGTTTAGAGTTCTGAAGTATCGGTGTTATTTAAACAATATATTAATTTATGCAATACCAAGTGTAGTGCCTTAAATGGCACACGAGTTGTAAATTTTTCTATGCTTGTATCAAGGCACGATAAGTAGTCGCTTCTGATTTAATCACTACATAAGATTATTTCTTGTTGAATACCTTCAAACGGTTGTAAATTCCTTATAATTCTACTTGTTTTAAAGTTTTTAGTGGTTAATTGTGTGATACCACTGTCTCGCCTGTTCCCGTCATATAACAGCACTAATAAGCGCTGTTATTTGCTGGATTAGAGGATTTGGTATCACACGATGTATTGCAAGTAAGTCCTCATTGTAAGCATAGGTAGCAACGCATCAGTAGCCATCAGTAGATGTGAATCATATTTGGAGTCGATCACATAGGTATAGTCCGCGCCAAACTGTTAGTCCGCTCTGAAGTTGTTGCGAGCAGGTGTAGTCAAACAATTTGCTATGGCGACGAGATGCATTTTTATATTCAGAGCGGACTAATTATAATTATGTCCATGATTTGTGACCGTTTACCCTCATGCTCGTGTACTATTTCGATTTTTAAATACGTTAAATAAAATGTTAAATTAGGCTGACGGTTTCTAAATTACAAAGAAAAATCAGAATAATAAGCAGTGCCTTTGAAAATACCATTTCTTTATTTGTGTTTTTTTTTCTTCTTGTATCTGTATTGTATGTGCATAAGTAATTAATAAATAAAATAAATAAATAACGGAAGAATAAATGAATTCCAGAAAAGTTAACTTTTAACATCACCCTGTATCTATCCAAGATCCAGTTGTTACGCACGACAAGTTGCTCTACTTCGCTTCGAATATAATTTATTGTGAGAAATCAACAGGTAGCAAATCGCAATTGAGTAATACAATTACATTGGCTGTTTTATAGTCCGCGTGGTAATTTAATTAATATCTTGCCGGTATTAGTAAATGATGCATCGACATCGCGATAAGAACATTAATTGCTTATAAAATAATTTAAGGCTATGAAATATTGATTGAAGGTTTAATGCGAATTACATTTTAGTTGAGATTTAGTTGTATGTGCTGATAAAATTGAATTAAGGTGCTATATTATATAATTGATACAAATGGGTATTTGAGACACATGTTATACGATACCAGTTTTGATTTAGACTTACATATATTTTATTTATTCACCGTAGACCAATTACACATATCCCTTTACATAGTAATATACGTAACTAAACTTATAGATTTTATTTTTTATTATTTTTATTTATACTTCAAAATTTTATTTTTTTATTTTGTCGCATGAAATATTCTTCTTATGTTTGTTATTCTGCCTTGTAACATTAGGTTTAGAAAGCTACTCTTACATTTAAAATTTGTTTATACGATTGGTATAGCCAACGAGCTTGTCGTCCATCTGATGATAAAGGTTCGCTGCCGCCCATGGATATCTGTAACCAACTGCATTTAGAACAGGCGTTCTACCTCACGCGGATCACACATGCGTTACCTCTTCTCTTGTGCTTTTGAGGACTAAGACAGTCACCAAATGTAAGTCAGCCAGCAGCCATACCCTCGCAACGACACGCAAGAACCGCTTTGAGCTAGAAATAGGTGTAGCGGTACTTCTCCAATACAACCATACTGGGGGCGTACCACCATCTTTTAAAAACCATCATAGTCCAGGAAAGTTTTATTTCAATATTGCGTCAACTGTATTTTTTTTTCGTACCACGACCTCCTTAAAACAATTTTGTTTTATTCTGGACGAGTGATGTAAAAGAAAGAGTAATTTGTCTATTATTTATCCAAGAGGAAAAGGGACATCGAAACTAGAGTCATCCCTTTCGCACCATGGTCTTGGTTGTGTTCCGTCATACGCAGGTGAACAAACATACACCCTTATTCATTTTTCGCTTATCCACTGTATAAAACCAACTAAAATTGTCATATTTCGCTTAAAAAGTTGAATTTACTGTAAAAAATAGAATTAATAATTTCGACCGACATAATACAAAACTGCTTGTTGTAATATTATAAAAACAATCTTACTTTAACGAGGTTGTGTACGAAATGTCAATGTATGATTAAAATAATATCGTTTTAAGAGATGATAGTAGCCCCCTGATTAATACCACCTTTCGAAGCATGAGACATTCCGCCTTAGTCCTTCTAGAACTTGTAAATAACTATATTATTAATTGCTGTTACTACCTAAGATCAGGTGAACTATATACAATTTATTTGACGGCTGATATATATTTTTAATATATTAGTTTTATCTCAAATGACCCTAACATTAATTCTAGCACATTAAACAAAAGTTACTAACTTTCATATTTTGAAACAACTTTCATAACTCTATTGTAACTTATTAAATCAACACACTATATTATAATAATCGAGTTAAGTACTAGCTTTTCGCGCGTGTCTGTCTGTATGGTTCAATGTTTATTTTTTCTTTATAGTTCGCTGTAGTAAATACATGTCATAGCAATTTCTTCCCGAATTAAGATCTATAAGTTTTTAAACGGGATAGAACTACTCATACCAAAAGATATACGTATGTTTAAAGCAAGAGATATAAACGTAAATTCTCAAAAATACATAGGTATTAAAAAGTGAAATAGTATACAAACACATTAAGTAAAAGTTCGTCATGAGCGCCCATGACCACGCGAAGCCAGTCGTAGCTACTTTTTGACGCTCGATGCAATAACACTATGCTTATAATTCATATGAATTATAAGCATAGTATAGTAGTTTCAGCAAGTATACATACATATATATGTATACTTGCTGAAACGTTACGGCAAACGTTGTTGCCATGTAAATAAAAAATATTAAGGGTGAACAACCCTTATCACTTAGGCGTATGAAAAATAGATATTAGCCGATTCTCGGACCTACTAAATATGCATATAAAATTTGGTGAAAATCGGCAAAGCCGTTTCGGAGGAGTACGGTAACTAACATTGTGACACGACAATTTTATATATAAGATAATTATACATATATAATTCGTCAAACGTGTGACGCAGCGACGATAAAATCGATAATACACGAAGCGTCTGTGCTAAAAGAACCTTCTAGGACCATAAGAAAAAATATTAAGATATAAAATAAATAGATAATATAGGCCAATTTTTGTGTAGTTTTAATGTAAATCTATTTTATGTAATGTAATGATGAGGTGTCGTTAGATTCGACTAGATTGTGGGAATGGTATAAGCTATATTTTTAAACAAACGGTTTTTTTTTGTTTTTATCACAATTTTCTAATTAATTTTTACTAATACATAAGCACAGACACAAAATCACGTATTTATTATAAGTATAGATTACTCTTACAAGTGCTCGATTAATTATATCGAGAGCCAAAGCCATCGATCATTCATCGGTCGTAGAGGCGCCGCAGTGATCGATTGAGCGATCAACTGAATAAATTAAAATTTGATTGTTTTGTCGGCTTTATTAAAAGTGATATTTATTAGGAACGTAATATATCGAAAATATTCTATCATATGTAATTTTTATATCAAATTTAATGAGGTTTTTATGTCTATTTCAATATTGTGGTATTACCTACTTACTTATTTTTTATCCACTCATTGTTCATATTTTTATATCGTATAAAAATCAAATTAATATTGGTATAGGTATATATAATGTACCCAGGTGGTAATAAATATAAATATTATTGACAGCAAAATTTTATTGACACGTAATAAGTATCATATATTGATATGAATATTATCAATTTGTAAATAAACTTATTCTATAACATGAATGGAAGATACATTATTTTACATTACATTACAAATTACTTTCATCGTCGTTTTCTGCTTCAATTTTATTAAATAAGGCCAAATAAGACTCAGGAAATACACAAACATACCGAAATTTGTTGCATTTTCTGTATTTTACACGAACATTATTTACATACAGTTATTGTCATAGGTTAAGTCCGTAAGTTTCACACCTGTACCTCACAGTCTAGCATTAAACCGTACACGTTTAACAGATGTAGTGCGTAAATCAATTTTTCGCAACAATAGCCATTTTCGCCAAAAACCAACTAACTCCCAAAAACCCATCATTCGAAACCAGCCCCTATATTCATGGCATCGACATAAAATTAAAGATGAAAATCGCTTGAAATGCTTATTACTTATACCCTTTTGAAGTAGGTGACGTGTAACAATGCTCGCTTGAATATAACTCGAAGTGCGAGACATACGGAGTGTCATATGCGTGTAATTTATTTTGTATGTTGCTGTTATATATCAAAATATATGACGCTGTGCTAAAGATAATGAAATTGCGTGCGGTATTGCGGCACTGAAGTGTATATATTTAATAGTAGACATTTTTGTTTTGAACGGAACTAGTAAAATAAATATGATTAACTAGCAGAGGGATATAAAAATGTAAATGTAATGTAGGTCATGTATTGAATATTTTTTAGATAAAGATGGCAGAACCCTTTGTGGTTCGAAACTGGAGACACCACCGCCGCACCTATTCCTGCCTAATAATAACGGCAGTGTTAAGCACTATTGTATTCCGCTTTGAAAAGTATGGTGGAGACATAATTAATCGAAAGGATTTGAAGGTGGTAGAACCCTTTGTGGTTCGACTCCGGCGGCACCACCGCCACACCTATTTCTACCTAATAACTGCAGTGTTAGGTGCTGCTGTGTTCCGGTTTGAAGGGTGTGGTAAGGGAGAAAGACTTTTCCGAGGCATTCCAGCTTAGTCCTCAGGGGTAGCGACGCATCTGTGGCCGACCTCAGGTAGGAATATCTAATCCTATCTGTGGTTTATTACAGATGTCCATGGGCGGCAGTAGCCACTTACCATCAGGTGGACTGCATGCTCGTCTGCTACTCTTATATTATAAAACAAAAAAAAAAGGTACCAACTTCGTCCCCAGAGATAGCAACGCATCTGTTTTAGATATGTAGGTACTCTATTTAGGTTATAATCGATCCAACTAGCAGCCTACCGTTATGTTATGTTTTTACTTTAAATACTAACAAAAACATCCTAACATTATTTTAAATTTACGTGTGAACAATTTTACATCTATGAACATTAGAAAATATTTTTATGAAACTTATTAAACAATGCTAAACGGAGCTATTATAAAGCAGAAATCAAATTAACATGCATACGCTTAAAAATATAACACCTCAATAACAAAACATTTAAATATATTTACATAATATAATCTCCAGTTTTCAAAACTTTCGCAACAATTTAATAGATAAACTGTATCAGCCCACGTAATATACAAACATAGCAAAGTGTGTTGAAACGCTAGATATATACAAAACAATTAAATAGGGATTATGTAAATGGCCAGGCATGGTTCCGATATACGATATCGATATGACAAATAAAAACCGTTTACATGAATATATCGTATCATATCGATACGTTAGACGTAGAAAATCGAATGACAAATGCAACAAACTGAAAAATTAAACTAACGTCTTAGTTTTATTTTATTCGATAAAATAAAACTAAGACTAAATTGACTAAGACTAAGACTCGATGAGATTTAAGTTGAAAAGTGACAAAATAAATGAATTTTAATATAATTATGTCAAAATGAGTTCGTTTACAACTAATAACACTTATACACTAACTTAACATCTCTAAGAAGCTGCTTCTATTTCTTAAGAAGCTTTCTACTATCAATATAGTAAAACAGCTTAATTAAAAATAACGGATAATATCGATATGATAATGAAATATCGTTGTAACCGTTATCAAAATCAACCGAAAACGACCTCATCTAAAATGCACCGTATTAGCGTCCAAACAACATGGTTAAACAGGCTACATGTTAAACCTTGACACGAAAATGTATATATATGATTTATTCATTCATACTACATATTTACAACTAGTAACAATTCCATTCACTTTCATATGTTGTGTATATGTTACATTATATTCCGATTAATTTATGCGTATCTCGTATGTGTACATTTATTAAGTAATTTACTCAACATGTAGACGTAAATTTAAATAATAACAAGTTAGTAGATAAATAAGTTTTGTTTTTACAATTTTAAACTTTTAAAATAGCAGTTATTTCCACAGATCATTATAAGGTCATTTTCACGACTATAAGGATGTGTTTTAAATAACTAGGCCAGTCTTATGTATTTTCTAAAATATTTATTTTTGTTTAGTTATTAAATTAAGGATGTGCAATGCGAATCCGACTCACACTTCGCTGATTTATTTTGGCTTGAGTCTAAATTTAAATTACCTAAGGTACCACGATTCCTTGTTAGTACCTACTGTAGAGTGTAAATGAAAGACAAATACACAAACAAAAAGTTCAACCACACCAGACTCAGAACAAATAAGATTCATAATTTTAATTCTAACTGAGAATCGAAACCGGGACACTACGTTCAAACACAATCTAATTGAACGCATATGAAATCTTAGCGATGTAGAAAAACAACACCTTGATACATAATAAAAGTTATTCTTATAAATTGGGTTCAAATTTGTAACATTAGGGCAATTATAGAATCTTCATTCTTCAAAAATCTAATTACGAGCGCGCTTAATAAGTAACATTTTAATTGCAAACTGATGATTATGGGATCGATATGTTTAATCGAGGTTATCTTAATTCTTTTATTATGAATAGGACTTACGAAACTTCGAGTTCAGGAATTGGTTATATTGACTCTGCAATGTACTCATTGTCAGGTTTAAAGATGGTAGAACACTTCGTATTTTTTTTTATAATATAGGAATAGCAGACGAGCATGCAGTCCACCTGATGGTAAGTGGCTACTGCCGTCCATGGACATCTGTAATCAACCCCAGATAGAATTAGATATTCCTACCTGAGGTCGGCCACAAATGCGCCGCTACCCCTGAGGACTAAGCTGGAACACCTCGGAAAAGTATGTCTCCCTTACCACACCCTTCAAAACGGAACACAGCAGCGCCTAACACTGCTGTTGTTAGGCAGAAACAGGTGCGGTGGTGCCGCCGGATTCGAACCACAAAGGGTTGTACCACCTTTAAATATATAAATATGGTCTAATTAATTAGAGATTTTCAAAGTCGGTAGTAAGTTACCATCAGATATTCTACTCATTGTTACTTCAATTCAATAAACAACAAGTGACTTCAGGATTATTCAATAGGCATGTCCACACTGTAGTGAACAAACCGATTGGCCACGGTTCTCAATAAACAACCATTGGTAGTTACACAGTTGTCACCGCGTCAGTTGTGGTATGGAAGAATTTATGTCCAATCTCCGCTAAAGAGGCATTTGAGTGACAGATTAATAGATTCAGATCAAATCTAGGTCTAATTGGTGTTTTTGTCTATGCCAATGTCCAAAAATTGGGTTATTAGGTTCTATTTTGTATCATTGAAGTAAATAATGGTTTTAATGTAAGATAGATAACGAATAGATAGATGTAAAAAGACAATGGAACGTGTCGTGTAGTTACACATTGCGTGCGTCCCTAGAATTGCTTCCCTGAATTTGGTGGACGCAGCCGTCCGTCTAGATATTCGAAACACTGACAATAAGTAACCAAATGAAAAATATTTTTGAGCTTTTACCAGTTATTACAATGTTGAATGTGGAATTAAACTCAAAGATTATGAACCTTTTTTTTAAAGATTGAAGAAACAGACGAACATACAGCCCACCTCATATATAGTGGACTGCCTACCATCTTCATACACAGATAGATCAGTGGTACGATCAGAACTTGATCACAGATGCATTTCCACTTATAACGAATAAGATGGTTGCCTTATATGAGAGTGAACTTATAAAACTCACTTACTTACTAAATATTACAATACAATTTTTAGATTAAGATTTTTATATGTAACTAAGCTTGAATAACTACTCTACATATTTCCTTGTGCCGTCGGTCTGATAAAAAGGTTGACAAAGGATATTGTATGGAGAGAGCCTCTCTATTGTTTGTTTTTAAACCCCGCGCGACGGTGACAAGTTGTTGACTTGAGGGAGCTGCTACAGAATGTTGCTCTACGTAGAGCAATTGTTATAGCAGGATAGCATATAACAGCTATAATATGTTTAATATTTAATTATATTTGTACATATTTATTATACAATATATTTTAATATGCAAAGTAGGTATAGTTGCTGCTCTATAGAAAATTATACTTGTATTTCTACTTTTCCTAAGTTATAAAAAAGCAAAAGGAATGTCGTAGATCCCTTTGTGGTTCGACTCCAGCGGCACCACCGCCACATATATTTCTGCCTATTAACAGTAGTGTCAAACGCTGCTGAGTTCTGTGGTAAGGGAAACATACTCTCCCGATGCATTCCAGCTTAGTCCTCAGGAATACGGCACATATGTGGTCAACCTCAGGTAGGAAAATCTAATCCTATCTGGGGTTAATTACATATGTCCATGAGTGACAGTAGACACTTACTATCAGATGGACTGCATGCTCTTATGCTACTCCTATATGGTATATAAAAAAATACTTATCTCAGACTGTAAGGAGTATATTGTTACTGGAAAGATTTTTGACGTCTCCTTTTACGCCACAATTTTAATTAATATTAATTTAAGGTAACTACTTCGTCTTAAAAAATACAATGACGCATTGATTACTAATTAATTATCTATTTATATTAGGGAGAAGAAATTCTTTTAAGTATCACGTGATACGGTAAATTCTTTCCACTTCTAAACTATATAATTAATGTCACAGTTAACACCTACTATAAAATATTTAACGTCTCAACAATTACGTATAAACACTCCAGAAACGTTAAAATAACACGTAATTAGTCGTTTTTAAGGCTTTGATGAATAAAATATACGGCAACTGATTACCAAATACACTATCTAAATGTTAATACCACAAAATAACCGTTTAGTAGCTGATTACACACAATATTTTAATCTAAAGACGGTTTTATCTTCAATCCCAATATGTCAAATAGAATACAAATGATCCAATTTACCATATTACATCAAGCTCTGAATAAAATTATGAATAGATTAGTAATAAAAAGTAAAGTAGAGCAAACTTCAGTTCCGAATTTGAACAATAGGAACTGCAGTGGACGAGCAAAGATTGCATTTGAAATATTCACAACTTGTGTTGCATTTTACGAAGACGCGGATTTTGATCAAAACCCATTCTTATTACTTACTACATAAAGTATGTAAAGCGTCTTTGTAAAGTAAATTTGACTATCGATACCGCGCCTGCCCGTCTGACCATAACATTTTATCCACTTTACACTTTACTACAAACTAAAGTCACTTTTATCTTAATACTTATAAAGGTGAATAGAACCGCATACTAATATGAGCATGAATGAAGATTTTTCAAATATTTAGTACGATATTAAAACGTATTTATGCATAGTGAGCAGGCGTGGAGCAGTAAATGAGGAATTGATTTTATGTCACATTACAAAGCTAATGTGTAATTTGTCATACTTTTACTATAAGATATATTCCTTAGTAATTGAGTACTAAAGCCGTGGGATTCCACTTTCAAAAATACAAAGCATAAAGGTTTTAGGGTGACCGAATAATGTTTTTGTTCACTGCTTCTCTGCTGGGAAAAGGTCTTGTCTAAGTGTGAAAGGTTTAGGTCATAATTAACTGCGTTGGTCAAATGCGGATTAGTAGACTTCACACAGATAAAAATTTTTTAGGTAGCTTTCCGGCCTTAAAATTTCCTTATGGTATTTTCCTTCACCATTAAAGCAAATGATAATTTCTGATACCCACATAACTTCTATATATAAAAAGCAGTGATAGCCTAGTGGTTAAGAAACGCGGCCTCTCGATCGAGGGGTCCGAGGTTCAAATCCCAGGCACGCACCTCTAATTTTCAAAATTATGTGCGTATTGGAAATTCTTATATACCTCAAAACATTGTAAACTCGCGTAATTTACAGGCAATTCCTTAATAATGCGTGCTTTATTATAATTTAATAGAAAAGTCGTAAACTGTGGAAAGTTGGTTATTAATGGCACTATAAAGGCTGTAAATTTGCAATCTAGTCAGGTAAAACTATTTTCCCACATAACAGAAGATTGCTTGGTATCATTTTTTTAAATATAGAAGTAGCAGACGAGCATGCAGGCCACCTGATGGTAAGTGGCTACTGCCGCCCATGGACATCAGTAATCAACCCCAGATAGGATTAGATATTCCTACCTGAGGTCGGTCACAGATGTGCCGCTACCCCTGAGGACTAAGCTGGAACGCCTGGGAAAAGTATGTCTCCCTGACCACACCCTTCAAAACGGAACACAACTTCAACTTCAAAGCAGCGAATAACACTGCTGTTAATAGGCAGAAATAGGTGTGGCGGTGGTGCCGCCGGAGTCGAACCACAAAGGGTTCTACCTTCAAAATCAGCATTATGTCTTGCTTTTACCTTTAAAAAGGTTCAATCCCTATTTGGAACGTTAGAAACTGAATTTTCAAAAATTATCGCTAAGTGTTTATCTAGTTTATATAAAGAGCTATTCAAAATCATGGTTGTAGGTACCCACCGGTTTAACTGTGCATTACTTGTCAGTCAATATTAGTTTCCTTTATAACTGGAGAAGGCTGGGCGCACACGCAATAGGTATGTAACTATCAAGCGAGCGTCAAGCGCACCTGGGCGGAGCCCGATGGGGCAACGCACTAAGAGGACTCCGGTTGCGTTCCTTTGGAGATCCCGGAGTCCTCTACGCAGCGCCGAGGACGGCCACCGAGGGGGTTTTAGTGCGGTAAGAATCCCACATAACCCCGTGCCGCTCCCACGGCATAGGGTAACCTTTAGAAGATTTCCTCCTCGTAAACAAAAAAAAAGGTTATGTAACCATACTATACTAACATGCTGCTTCAGTCTTCTTAATTATGAGTGACGACAATTTATTTTCTGGAACGCTCAGGACTATAGGCTACGAAGCTGGAAAAATGAAATATAAAAAAGAGATTTTATGTAACATGCAATTTTTTTCTGCACTTATAGGCGATAAATTGCCAATTATTTATATATGAACTAACATTTTAATTTTCTTTCTATTGTATATCGTACTCCTATTATGTTTTTAACGGTTCCCTTCTATCCTTATCCTTTTTAATATTATAAATGCGAAAGTAACTCTGTCTGTCTGTTTGTTGTTGTCCATGAGCCCACGAAGGTTTCAGAGTTGGTACGACCAATTTTCACCAGATGCCGCCACTGCCATTCCAATGAAGGTACGAATTTTCAGTTTTATGTATGTTAGTATGTCATATTATTTTCTTTTAAACGCGGGCGAAGCCGCGGGCAGAAAATAGTACGTTATATCTCAACATGACGTTATCTACGGGAAATAAAAAAATAACACCCATTAACCATAATTTACCACTAAAATATACGTTTCGCAAAAAGTTTTATTCTAAGCGGATTCTATCCCGGATTTACCTTACGACATACACAAAAGATTATTTATTGAACATGAATATAAATACTTTTGTGTTCATGCAAATAAGCTTGCCTAAATCATATCGAAAAGCGATTATTTAAGTATAAACTAAAGATAATGTACGGTTTGACATAAAAGATTAGCGTAGCGCAAGAATTATTTATTGACGTAGAGGTCGAAGTTACGTTAGAGCTTACTAATTTTAACTTTATTTATGTTACAAGCTTTTATCCTTTATAGATTTGATGAAAAACAACAAAATGTTTTGTATAACTAATCTATATTATATATGAAAATCTCATCCAAAAAACTGATAGTCTTGTGGTTAGAAATTCGATTTCTCATGCTACATTTTTAAACCTTGCGTTTAAAAATATTCTAAAAATTCTGGAAAATATACAAACCTACCTACAATGTAGCAAGAAATGTATCTGAGAAGAAATTCATGCCCAGCAGTGGGCCAGAATTGGGTTATGATTATGATGAATGTTGCAAAATTTCATGCTTTTAGATCTATCAGCTTTAGCTGTCTTCTATCAATCCGTCATTGAATTTATTAAGTCAAGAAAATTATATAGGTAAATGAGAAGCAGGCATTTATTTCATAGAATAAGAGGTAACTACTGCTCACGGATATATCTAACAGTCTTCAATAGAAACATATATAGAATTCCTTAAACTGAATCAATAAAATGATTTTTTTGAAAATGTTATAATACTGTGAAGGGCTTAACCTCGAGTCCCACTTTCCTCCGCCATTAACTTTAATGTTAAACGTTGAATATTTATTTTGGACAATCATAAAGCTTATACGAAAGCTTAACATCTCAAAATACCAACAAATCTCGTTAATAACTCGTTTATTTCCATATCGAATTTCATACGGCCCCGGCCACCATTCCTCATGGTGGTAATAACCATTAGTTAGAATAATTTGTATGGTAAATATTACCCGAACGGAACACAGGAAATTATTTAATTAGAGACCCCCTATAGATAGTATTGATGCCTGCCTTCCTTAGTCTCTATGAAAGTTATGCTTCTAATTTAAGTAGGTCCTTGAAATTTTGATTTTCCCACGCGTGATAGCCGTCTTGATTGTGTTCTCAAAAAAGCCAGTTTGCAAGCCACAAACATTTTGATGATTTGATAATATTTATTGATACTTATTGATGACAGTCACGTGAAATGTTTGGATGCTCATATTCAGATTGTAGAAAGTATTTTATTTTATGAAGGTGGTTTTTAAGGAGAAAGAACCTTTGTGATTCGACCACCACCTCACCTATTTCTGCTTAATAACAGTAGCGTTAAGCACTGTTTCGTTTTGAAGGATTTGGAAAGGGAGTCATACTTATCCGAGGAGTTTCAATTTATCCTCAGGGGTAGCAACGGATTTGTGGCCGACTTTTATTAATTTAATTTTGTAACGGCCACTTACCATCAGATCAATTGCTAGTTTGTCTCCAATCTTTTAAAAATCAAGTCTATCTCGGATGTTATAAAAGTGCCGTTGTAACTTTTTTTTTATAATATAGGAGTAGCAGACGAACATGCAGTCCACCTGATAAGAAGTGGCTACTGCCGCCCATGGACATCTGTAATCAACAGCAGATAGGATTATATATTCCTACCTGAGGTTGGCCACAGATGCGCCGCTGGAGGACTAAGCTGGAACGCTTCGGTAAAGCCTGTCTGCCTTACCACACCCTTCAAAACGGAACACAGCAGCGCCTAACATTGCTGTTATTAGGTAGAAATGGGTGTGGCAGTGGTGCCGCCGGAGTTAAACCACAAAGGGTTCTACCACCTTCAAAAACTAAAAGACGTTTTTAAAATCTGGATGCACTGGTACGTAATTCGTACGACACAGATGTTTTGATTGTCGAAAGCTTTTTATAAGTACCCATACGGAGATTGGTTATGAAGCAAAGCTCTTTATAATTTGGTGGGTTGGTTATAATTTTGGTATCCATTAGGGCTCAAATAGACGGTAATTTGTCGGGTTTCTCGCGTCGTGCGGCGGCTACGGGTGGTATCGGTATATGTAAATTTTGTCGTGTATTCGATAAATTATGTCCATATATCAATAACTTTGGGAATCATATTTTTTGTACTAGATTTTATGGTACCGTAATGTGTTTGTTAAAGATGTGGATTACTAATTGGGTTATTTAAAATATATTTATAGAGCGACGTAAATAATTGTTGGTACATTTCAATAGGGAGAACCTATTAATTGTTGTTAAGATTTATTGACTTTAAGATATCATTGAGGCTAATGAGAAGGAATAAAGTCATAAAGGGATAAGTTTCTTATTAATATCATAATGTACATCCTTAAATTAATATTAGAACAGATGTAAGGTTTATGTTTTAGGCAAAATATGACCCCAGGCTTTAATAAAATAATCATAGATAAGTATTGATATCTCACCGCCTTGTAATTGAAGGAAGCCGTTTAATGGCTGTCATGGTGTAACATTACATGCGCAGTTAAGACACGAAATCAAAGAAAAATCGTTTCATTCGTAAATGATCTAGAAACTACATTTTTTAATATTTTTCCAACACGAAAATAATTGACAGTGACAATTGTCAAAAGGTTACTTTTTCTTATTAGGGGCGAGTAATCTTTACTAATCTATGATAATATTTATTTTAATTTTTAGAAAATACCCTTCACTTGAATCGCTTTACACCTTATGTTATGGGTTCTGTAAGTACACATACAGGCAAAAGTACATAAAATATACCCATATGTAAGCATTTCAATATCAACAAGTGGGATCGAACCTAGACCTCTACGTTTAATATCATCACAGTGGTTAATGTTCAAAACGTATCTCATAGCAAAATTAAGAAAATACATATAACTAGGTATTGTATATGTAATAAAATTGCCTGTATTTAAAAACAATTCAAATTGCGTCCGTGAAAATAATAGCATTGGACAAACCCGGAAGGCACGCGACGCCATGGCCGGAAGGGCGTCCAGACAGGAAATAGGTTTTTTGAAAGTTTCCATCAGTGGAAAAATTGATTTTGTTTCACTCTCCCACCCAATATTGGTTTTGACAACGCTGTGTAAAAACAACTCAAAATTTTCAAAATAGTCCTCGAATGTGACGAATTGAGACCCAAACTCTTTAGACTTGATGTAACTTGATGTAACTACTAGTTTTCGCCCGCGGCTTCGCCCGTGTTTAAAAGAAAATAGTATAACATAGTAACATACATAAAACTGAAAATTCGTACCTTCAACTTTGCTAAAGATCATCACTTGATTAAATGCATAGTTTACGACTCAATCCTTACTAATATCGATTAAAATAATCGATGTTTTGGGTCCAAAAGATCGTTACTCCGATTAATCGATCTTAGATTGCCATCCATAGTTCCCGTGGGATTTCCGGGATAAAAACTAACCTATGTTCTTTATCGGGTCTCAGATTATCTTTGTACAAAATTTCATTAAAATCGGTTCTGTGGTTTAGGCCTGAAGAAGAGACAACCAGACAGACAGATAGACAGACAGACAGACAGAGTTACTTTCGGATTTATAATATTAGTAAAGATAAGGATGATATAAACATTACAATAATATTAACATTACATTGGGTACCATATAATGTAGTGTGGTGTACGTCACGATTCAATTTCCAAATCTGACCTTATTCTCAAAAAAAGTCGAACTCTGTTACCAGTATTAACATTGTATCTGAAAATGTAATTATTAAAAGAAACTACCAAGAAAACAGTTTCCAGATTTACTCAAAAAAAAATACTCATTTGTAGATTGAGTGCCTTACAATCCAATTAGTTACAGACGTAAATCTTAGTAATTTTCAAATCAAAATACCATCCAATCTTCGCAGCACCTTACAATGTAACGTATTACAAAACCGCTATAAAAAGACGATTATAGAGCTAACCTGGCCATCTTTAAAATAAACTCTAGTGATTACACCCTAATGGGCGCAATTGGTAGTAAATGCGGCTGTCATCAACGAACAAACGGCTTTGTTCTCTGCCGACAGAGCTAGCGCGTTGCTTTTTATTTGTTTAACTGTTCCGTAGATTAAATGTTTTAGATTTCTGGACTTTTCTTTTGAGGACATGGCTTGATTGGTTGCTATTGTAAATCTAATTCAAAAGGAATTTTAGTGTGAATATAACTTATTTATGTGTCTATCATTCCTATGGTACTTATTCCTAACTCAAAAAGGACAACAATCTTTTTCGATTCCAAACGCTATGCTGATCCTCTTTTGAAGCCTTATTATTTGCTTTACAATATCTTAACCATAGCATAGCAAGACACACAAACATGTATAAGATAAAAATAGATTTTGAAGTATTTCTATTGACATTTTCCTACCTTCCTTTTCTACCTTGACATTTTCCCAAATTTGTCCTTCAAGTAAACTGATACAACTTTTCATCTATTACTGGTCTTAATTCTCTACCACATTAGACACAAGCAACCCAAGAATTACACGCCACGTCAAAGATACGACAATGACCGGAGATAAGCAGTCGGTTTAATTAATAAGACAATGTTTGAGCGGACAGGTGGGAACTGGACGGAGATAATGGGAGATAACGTGGCGTTATATCGACGGATGCTGGGAATGGATTGTGAAGTGCGTTTTATTTATGTGCTTATAGCGTAAAATGAACTATTTATTTAAGCGGATAAGCGGATTTCTTTGAAAAGTACTAGTCCTAGTTAGAAAAATGAAATAACCAAACAAAAAAAATAATTTACTAAGCTCCTAAAATTTAAAAAATATAATTTATTAAACAAAATAGGACACCAATATTAGAAATACAATAATGTAACACAAAAATAACAAGTAATTTGAATATAGTTATTAATGTAATCGATACCGACATCGATACCCAAAGGTTGACTGGTAAAGAATGCTTCTAGCATTAAGTCCGCCTTTTGTACCGATTTTTATGGTATAATAAAGTATAAATAAATAAATAAATAAATAAATAAATAACGGTTAGTCGATATATATTTCACACATGAGACGATCCAACTTAGTCCTTGATTGTAGCAATGAAGCTGAGGTTACAATTTTCAAGCCCACACCCATACAGATGAACAGCAATTATCACATAGACAGGATGCTATTATTAACATAATAGTAGCGCTTTCTGTCTTATCTCTGTTTTAAGACAATGCGACTAATATAAAAATAAAAAAAAGTGTGTGTGTGTCAGCTACGACGCACGATTGGAGTTTACTCCTTACGAATGATAATTATGATATATATCGAATAGAAAAAAGGGTAGGTAAATGAACGCATCTGCTAAAATGATAAGAGAAACAAACATATATCTGTAATTATTCGGATTATTTATATTACTTCAATAATGCGTATTACATAAAGTATGTTACAAAATAATATAAAATAGCGCCATCTAGTGGCAAGTTTTATAAATTGTAAGTTTGCAAGTTTATCAATCTATGTATTTTGGTTCCAAATATTATAATGGTAACCTAATATAATTGTTTATATTAAAGTAAATTTTAATATAATATAATTATTTATATTTAAAACAATGTTAAACGTTTTATAACTTAAAACTTAATAATTATAATTTCTTTGCCATCTATAAAATATCCTTGTTGCAATTTACGGATGAAATTTATATGAGACTCAATAAACATGTTATTATATGTAATTTGGATTGTTTCTGAATGTTTTATAATTCTAGAATTCATTTAAAACGTATTGCTAATTTTATATAACTTATTTTGAACATAATTCATTAGCAATAATTCTGTAATAAATATTAAATAATACTGTTTTGATTTTGCCCGTTTATCGTTGATAGATGGTGCTGATCAATAATGCATCCATTTTTATAAGTTAAATTAATATATCAGTAACTTACAAAAGCGGTCAAAAGCCTCTTTATGTTAAAAACTTATTTTGCTAATATTATATCTTATTCAATTGCTTACTGATTTTATATGTTACTCTTCTTTAAAAACGTTCATAAAAGATTGTTAATCATATTATGGCGCCAATGTTCATATTTTTCACAGTGTTTATAAATGATCAAACCTATAACTTAATTTATGCAAAAATGTAAATAAATTAGTTAATGACGTTTTAATGTTTTATATATTGCTAATTATTTTTATTGTAATAATTACTTTCATATGGGATTTGAACTTACTGTATTTTAAATTAATAAAAGCACTCTTGATTCATATTTTGGTTTCCGTTACGCCTCAACTTTTCGTGTTACACTTGATTTTACTCCTCATAAAATTTCCGTACCGGGCCTTATAACTCAAATCGTTTCTTAAGGAGTACGACACTCTGCGTTTGAACGCCAGACCGAGCAGCCCCGCCTGCTCGCGCTCTAGTGTTTCCTAACCCAGAATTTTCTCTGGCCTTTCGGCCGGTTCTCGCCTACTCGATATATCGATAGCGGTCCGTGCTTTGTTTATTGCCAATTTATTGGGAATAAACAAAACTCACGTCCCGACGCGTTTGAGTTGGTGGATACCTAACGGTGCCAACGAAACCAGCTAGCGTTGACCCGGTGCGCTTCTCAGACCTCTCGGCCTGAGAGAAACCGGCAGACCCGATCCCACTGCACTTGGGCTATCCCAAGGGTGACGGTAGCAGTTACTTTCCCTTAGGGGTAATTGCATTTTCCTCCCCCTCCCCGTTAGCTCCCTGCCTCGGCAGGGAGGCATCCCAGGTTACCATGGCCTACGTGGTAACAGATAGGTTTTTCGAGGCTCTGTCCTCCCTCTTGAGCAAGGAGCTCAATCGCCCATTTGACTCAGTCAAACTCCGCTCCCTTTGCGAGCCCTTAAAATCCGTAACGGATCCCCTGTCCGTTACTGATTCACCCGCATCCCCTGATGCCACCCCGAGACACGAGATGGACTTCGATGCCATCTCGCTCAAACGCCCCGCCTCCTCCGACGAATCGTCGGAGAACACTATTATCTCCGCCGCCTCCTCCGACGACGACCAGGGTTTCACCCCAGTCAAGTCGAAGAAGACGAAAAAACGACCGGTGAAACGCGTCGCTAAGGCGACAAGTGAAACCTCTTCCGAGGCCTCTTTTGAAGCCACCCCAGCCCCAGCGGCCCCCGCTCTGGCCCCCGTGCCAAAAGCCTCCACTCTGGCCCCCGTGCCAAAAACCTCCACCGAGCCCCAGAGCTCAACCCCCGCGGCTAAGCCCGCCAAGCCAGCCACGCGCTGCGAACCGGCACTTGCCAAGTGCAAACCGCCCCCACACATTTTCTTCAGAGATAAGTCGAAATGGTCCGACTTCTCTAAAACCCTAGTGGAAAAACAGATCCACTACACCAAGGCACGTAACCTTCGCGACTCTATTCGCGTTTCATGCCCCACCACCGAGGACTTCAGGAGCCTCATTAGGCTCCTAACTCACCTTCAACTCCCGTACCACACGTACGCTTTAGAAGAGGACCGCAAAATCAAAGCGGTCCTTAGGGGTCTCCCCTATGAGCTTCCCACTGACGAAATCCTAACGGATCTAGTCAACCAAGGGTTCCCCGTGGAAGGTGTACACAAGCTGTACAACCGCAAAGGGGTGAAATACCCTCTAGCCCTGGCCATTCTAGCCAAAACTCCGTCCTCCAAGGACATCTTCAAGGAGAAGGAGCTCACAATCTGTGGCCTTTCTGAGATCAAGGTGGAACCACCTAACAAGCGTGGCTACCCTGCCCAGTGCCACCGCTGCCAGCTTTACGGCCATGCAGCGGCGAACTGCACTGCCCCCCCAAGGTGCGTCAAGTGCCTAGAACCCCACGCCACACGTGAGTGCAAGAGAACTCGTGAAGACGAGTCCCCTCCTGCCTGCGTGCTATGCACCACTTCAGGGCACCCGGCTAACTACCGTGGCTGCCCTAAAGCCCCCCGTCCCGCTCAAAAGAAGGTTGCTAAAAAGCAGCCCTCGAAAGCAGGCCCACCTCCGGTCAATTCGACCAATTTCCCGCGGCTAGGGGCCTCCAAAACCCCAACCGCTCCCATGAGTTGGAGGAAAGTCGCACCCGCGACCGCCCCACCAACCCCGGCCCCTAAGGCCACTCCCACTCCCCGTCCCACCCAAGACGCATCGGTAAGGGAACATATCATGTTCCTTAAGGACTGCGTTAAGGGCGTGAACCTCGACGAGATCATACTCGTCTCGCAAAAGATGCGTAACGTCAGCCAGGCGGAGCGCATCGCAATCTACTCTGAACACCTAGCGTTGTTCAAGTCCATTCAATGAGTAACGTTCATACTCAACCCCTTCATCCCGGTCGTCAAAAACCTAAAGGCGTCTCGCTTATCTCCTTCAATGCACGAGGTCTTAAGCCTTGCATTCCCGAACTCAAAGAGTTCGTCCGCAACAGGGATATCGACCTGTTGCTTGTTCAGGAAACTTTCCTCAAGCCCTCCCTTAAAGGCGTAAGTCTCCCCTCTTACGCGCTTGTACGTAATGACAGAGCCGACGACCGCCGTGGCGGAGGCACTGCCATCTACTACAAGAGATCCTTCCATTGCACCCCTCTGGAAACACCCAAGCTCACCAATATGGAAGCCACCATATGCAAATTAGGCATGACAGGACACCCGTCCCTGATCATAGCCTCAATTTACCTCCCCGCCAATAAAGCCCCTCTCCAAAGCGACTTGGAGGCCCTCCTCTCGCTCGGAGACTCTGTCGTACTATTTGGAGATTTCAATTGCAAACATACCGTTTGGAACAGTCGTCTGACTAACACCAACGGTAAGAAACTCTTAACCATTTCCCGCGCACTGGACTTTGATATCTTCTCTCCAACAGCGCCAACCCACTACCCCGATCGGGAAGACCAAGAACCCGACGTGCTGGATTTCGCCCTCCTTAAAGGCGTCGCGCTCAATACAAGAGCGATCGAAACACTGGACGATCTGGGCTCAGACCATCGTCCAGTCTCTCTACAGTTAGGTCCCTATGATCCAACTCCCCATACCTCCTCGAAAACCTTCACTAATTGGGAAGGGTACGAGAAATCTCTCACCTCGGCCATAGAGGCCCCCGATTCACCGTATACTATTCCCCCAGACTACCTTGTTAGCTCGGAGAAAATAGACAGTACGGTGAACTCACTCACCCAGCTAGTTCAGACTTCGCTTCATGACAACGCGAAGGTGGTAGAGGTCCCGAACCGCAAACTACCTCGCGAGGTCAGGAAGCTAATCCAAACTAAAAACGCAGCCCTCAGATGGGCCGCCAAGTATCCCACCCCTGTCCTTAGGAGGCGCGCTAACGCCCTCCAAAGGAAAGTCAGATCCCGGCTAGCCGAAATGAGGGACTCCAACTGGAACTCTCTCATGGAGGATATCCAACCTTCTCATAAGGCATTCTACAAAATCGCTAGACGATTTCGTACCGAAGCCTTCTCAAGCACTCCCCCTCTCACGCGTCCCGACGGCAGCATAGCCTTCGAAGACGCTGAGAAGGCTGAATGCTTCGTAGATAGCATCGCTGCGCAGTGCTCCCCCAGCACTCAACCGTGCGACCCTATCCACATTCACAAGGTGGAGGAGGAGGTCCTTAAAAAGATCTCTCTCCCTGTCACCTCTGCTCCCATTAAAATCACTACAGACGAGGTCCGGACCGTCATCCGCGGTTTGAAACCTCGTAAAGCCCCAGGTCCGGATGGTATCTCCAACCTGGCGCTCAAACACTTCCCCGAGCAGGCACTGACCCTCCTGGTCATTATCTTCAATGCCTGCCTCGATCTCAGCTTCTTTCCAACAGCCTGGAAGACAGCAACAGTTATCGGTATTCCCAAGCCTGGGAAACCGAAACATATTCCCTCCAACCACCGCCCCATTAGCCTCCTCAATGCAATGGGCAAGGTTTTCGAACGGGTGATCCTCGTTCACATAAGAGGGCACCTCTTCCCAATAGATGCTCCCCCACTCATCATTCCTCACCAATTTGGCTTTCGCCTCCAGCACTCGTGCCCCCAACAAGTCCACCGCATTGTCGAGTACATCACAAGCGGGTTTTATCCAAGACGTAACAAGACACTAGCAGTCTTCTTCGACGTCGCCAAGGCTTTTGACAAAGTCTGGCATGGAGGACTGGTATACAAGCTATACCATTCTGGTCTTCCTGATCGCCTAGTCCGCATCGTGGCTTCCTACCTTCAGGACAGAACCTTCCGCTACAGGCACGAAGGTATCCTCTCTCCCCCACGCCCCGTAACAGCCGGAGTCCCTCAAGGCTCAGTGCTCGCTCCTACATTATTCATATCGTACTCCAACGATATTCCTATCCCCAAAAATGGGGTGCAGCTCTCACTCTTCGCCGATGACACCGCCCTTTACATCCAAGGGCAAAAGGAGTCATCTGTCCTCGCCAAACTCCAACGCTCGGTCAACGAGTTAGGAGATTGGTTTAGGAAATGGCGCATCGAAGTCAATGCGGAGAAAAGCTCCGCAATGCGCTTCGACCACAAACGCAGGCGCTTAAACAACCTGCCCTCCGTCAAATTACTTGGGGCCCCCATTCCATGGAGGCCCACAGTAAAATACCTAGGAGTTACCCTTGACCCGGGCCTCACCTTTAGACCCCACGTCTCTAAGGTCACCCATACCGCCCGCTCTTACATGAGCCGCCTCAACGCCATGATTGGCAGACACAGCAAGTTGTCAGCCAGGAATAAGCGAACGCTGTATAAGGTTTGCATTCGACCGGTGTTAACATACGCCTCTCCAGTCTTCGCTCACGCGAATCCCACCATCCTAGACAAACTCCAGGTCATACAAAATCTCTTTTGTCGTCGGGCACTTAATGCCCCCTGGTATGTCAGAAACGCTGACCTCCACCGCGACCTGGAGCTCGCTCCAATACAACAAGTCCTCAGACAATTCTCTGAAGCGTTCTTCGACCGCTCAGAAAACCATTCCAACCCCTTAATCAAGGGTGCAGCGGACTATGCCTCCCCCTCTTCCTACCCGTTACAATTGCCGTCGGCCAAGAAATATCTTGACCGACGCTCCTAACAAACTCTCCACCGATGTGGAGAATCTTCTGGCCGCCCACAGGGGCGTACAACTCTCCATAGAGAATCGTCTTCCCGACGATTCTAATCTTATTCATGATACGTTGACACCTTCAGTGTCATCTATCCAGCGGTAGCTCTCTAGGGAGCGCCGCTAGCGCCTCTCGCTCCGCAAACGAGAGGTCGCTATCCGATGTCGGCTGTACGGTCCCCTTGGACGAATGCCTTAAAGGAGTTTTTAGTGGGATGGTCCTCCCTTCAGGAGGACCTTTCATTCAGCCCCACACGACGCAGGCACCGGCCGTCGCGGCCTGTAAGTGCTTGGACGCATTTTTTGCTCCTCCCTCTCCGTAGAGGGTCAGCCCTTTTTCCACCTACATCTGAGCGCCAAAAAAAAAAAAAAAAAATTAAGGAGTAAACTCCAAAAATCAGTGAAGAAGATATTGACATAACTATAATAATAGAAAAAATACGAAACATTAATCATATACCCAATGCACCGGAGTCGTCATTAACCAATTATTCTCCCACCATTGGGCATCGTTCTCCACTCGAAATGAGAAGGATTAGACCATAGTCTATCGCGCTGGCCATGTGCGTATTGATAGACTTTACATAGGTACCTTTTGAGAACTCTTTTTTATCTTTCCGGATTCATCACGATGTTTTCCTTCATCGTTAAAGCAAATGATTATTAATTTTTAATAAGCACATTATTAGGTCAGATGTGTACGTGGGATTCGAACCGTGGTCCGTTCGATCGAGACGCCGGTTTTCAACCACTATCACTGCTTGAAATACGGGGATAACGGGTACTAAATAAAATATATAACGTCAAAAACTCCCGGTGAAGATTGAAATGCAAGAGACACAATTTAAGACCCATTCACTGAAGTCCGAGTATGTGCTGAGGTATCGTCCTATTGTTACGTTTATGGCAGCCTGGTACATAAGTAACGTTGTAATACCTTCCTCGAGGCCTTGCGTTTTTGTAATTAATTAGATGTTGTCTCTACAGGTGGTAGTCTATGTATATGTATATATTCGTGGACTTAAATGTCTTTTTTGTAACAGAAATAGCATTGAGAATAAAGTGCTGATACTAAGTAGCTACTGCCACCCATGAATAACGCTAATCAAGCCCAGGTTCAGTTGTAGTTTTACCTGATTAAGTTGGTACTCCCATAAATGTCTCTTCCGGACCACAATGTTTTAGCCAGAATGCATCAGCTCTTAACCCTGTTATAAGGCAGAAATAGATGTAGCGATAATGTACCCGGAATGTAGCTTAAACAGAGGATTGAACCACCTTCAAAAATCGCATGTATGGAAATGCATACACTATTGTTTTATTCAAACTAAAATAATTTTTGTTACTCATACCTACTTACGCGGAGAAATAGGAACTAGATAAGGTCATAGAAGGCAGCTGCACTAACGACCATCAGATGGCCTGCGATTATTTTCTATCCATACAAATAAAAAAAATCGCCGTGTGCAATTACAATTATTGTTACTAACAAACGATTACTGCTTGAAACAAAGACAATTAAATTATCCTACTTCTGGCAATAGGATTAGTAAACATAATTTATTAATTCTAATGTAGGTAGGTACTGCCATATTCGAAAACAAAACTGATTTAAACAACACAAAAGTGTGATATTACGAGTATTAGTCATATTTTCGGCTTGATGAGATTCCAGGATATACAGGTCAAACCGCCATTTTTTCTAGAATATGAAGCAAATCGATTCATATAATATAAAATAATAATAATTATTGAGATTTAAAAATATAAAAAGGCGCAAATAATCTTTATGTAAGTCTTTGATCAAACAAAAATGTAATTATTTGAGTGTTAAAAGAGACAATGCAAAATTTTTAAGTCTTTTACAAAAAGGTCTGTAATTACAATAGCACAAAAAAGCGTACACACATAGCGTACGTGTTGAACATATGTAATTATAAATTTTATTACACTTGTCGCTATTTGGGTTATGAAGAGCTTAAAATTTTATTGTTTTAATTACTCTTAAGCTTTCACACTTAATTTTTATGTGTGTAAAAACTTAAGTACTTACTGTGTCTTCAATGAAGATGTAACGGTCCATTTATACTCTATCAGAATCCATTCAGTCTAACCAACGATGGACTGCAATCGATAAAATTGATTATTTTGCGATAATTTGAGTAAAATAGTTTCTGTACTTAATTAAGGAAACAAACAAGTATGCAGACTGATGAGATGTTACTCCCTCTCATGTATTGATATTGATTCCAATAGGATTAGAGTCCTACCTAAGATCGGGTAGAAACGCGCTGCTACCCTTGAGGACTACGTTAAATGAAATCTAGGACATACCTTGCCGTATTAAGGTTGTCGTTAATCACAATATGTACATAACACTGTTGTTGTACGGTAGATAGACCTATATGGGGGCAATGGCGCCGGCTCCATCCATAAATTCGGTTCCACCATCAGTTCCACCATCTACTAAGGAATATAATAAAATACCACCAATTCTTCTCTTTTCGCAGTAAGAAAAGCTAAAAACTGTATCTAAGAAAAGGACTTTCCTCTGGTGCAGAGGCTAACTGTAGAGAGTTTCCACAATTTGATAATAGATAGAGCCACATATAGGTATCCTGCATTAAAACAATTAAGTTTCTCTTACCAATATTTTTTCACGTGGGGAAACCTTGCATGTGTTCCTCTCATGCCAGGCTCCTAGCAGCAAAAACCCCACGGTGTTGCCCTGAACACCCTTTGTCGTAACCACGGGTACGCTCTTCAATAGCATTCGTCCGCGATTCCATCGGCATTATAACCAACCTAGCCTCATCTACATCAATAAAATCCTCCACAAGCCTTGCTCCTTACATTCCCATACAAATTAACATTCAAAATGTATGAACAGGATGAATAATTAATAGCTATTGTTTACCTAACAATACTGGTTGCTAGAACCAAAAGCACATGCAATCCAATTGCGGTTAAATGACTGCTCTTTTAAGCGTTAATCGTTGATACGGCTTGGTGTAATTTATAAGCGATTGGGTGCTAAATATTATTAGACAAAATCCTTACAAAAAGGAAAATTAATAAAAAATCTATTTAAAATTGAACTAAGCACTAAATGTATTGTAAATTACATCCAAAAAAAGCATATTTACAAATTATAAGTTAACATAATTTTTAGTATTTAATGCATATTAATTAAATATGCTATCAAAAGCTAGGATAGGTCCAAAATATCTTTTTATTTTAAAAACCACCACTACTTTTAGGTTAGGTTAAGTTGTTGTGTGATTTTTCTATTAACCAGTGAAAAATATATATATTATTAATATATCTATATTATAAATATCTATATTATTATTATGCACTAATTAATCTGAGATTTTTCTCGTCAAAAAACAGTATAAAGAAAATTAATTTAGATTATCTGAAATCAGGTCAATATGTACATTCAATGCCTAAACATCAGATTTATAACAAAACTATACTTTTTAATAGCTTTTAAAATACGAGTATAAGAAGAAGTTAAACTGTACTCACCATTCTTTTCACATAGATAATCTTTTCACTTCTGATTCTTGACTATCAAGCAAAATTCATTCAACTACATCCAACAATCAATCCGCTGCCGCGCTTCCCTTGTCCACGGTTAATCGTTAAAATAAATCTTAGTACGATAATGCGGACTAACGAATGACGACACAATGCCGCGACAATCGCCGGCGGCTCCTTTCATCCTGACACTTTGTCTGGCAAGTGACGCCGACGAGAACTGGCCGTTGACGTCGATATTCGCAATTAAGCAGCATTGATCAGATGCAATGCGAATTCGTTTTGAGTTCCGGTTTTTGTGTTTTTTTAGTGTGACAATTATTTAGAGTTTTTAAACAGTAATCAGATTTTGTGTGTATTATATTTACACTAAAAAAATAAAGTAGTAAAAATACCTACCCCCAACTGATTGTGGGGGTAGGTATTTTTTTCAAGCGTATGTAATATTATGTACCTATGTTTTGTTCTATGGCGTGTCCCGCGGCTCAAATGGCTTGATGGATTTGAACATAAGGAGGTGCCGTTGATTTGTCTAAATTGTGGGAGTAGTTCTTAAGCAGTCAGGTTTTTTTAAATAAGTATCTTTGTATTAAATACACACCTATAACTAAATATTGTTTTAATAATAAGAAGATTTAATATTTTTCATATTTTTGTAAATTTAAAATGATTATTGTTAAGAACAAAAGTATTAAACGATAATCTACTGTCGTAAGTAGAACCTTTGAAAACGCATTTCTTAATACAACCTTACCGAATGTATCAGCTTAATAAAATATTTGACAAAAATGAAATAAAAATAGAAAATAAATATAAAAAAAGTTAGTGAATTTTTGTACACGACACATAATTCAAATATCAACTCAAAAATTCTCAACGTTAGAAATACCGTCATAAATAATGATCACCACCAAAATTATGAGACATCTTCAAAAAATAGACAGTATCTGGTGAGAGTATTCCAGCGATCCACGCACCAATCTCCGCGGCCATCTTTAATTTAAATTGCGAACAAAATCAGTCCGTGTGATCACATGCCACGGGCCAGTTCGTTACAGTCGGAGTACACGCGATATTGGTTTATCGGATGCCGTAGTAATCTGCGAATTTTGCCAAAGCGGCGGCTCCTTTGTTCCGGCGGTGGTTTTTTAATCATTTTTTTTAATTTAACCGCCTTCAAGAATCGATTGCTGGGTAAGGATGTGGTTCCAGTGTCAGCGAGGAACGAGTTTTAAGTGGGAAAATGTTTACTATTTCTTAAGAGTATGTGCAATATATTGATTTTATCGACTCATTTCATAATTAATTTATGCAATTCTGTTTTCCTAAGGAATAAATGAAGTGATTTTAGCTAGTGGTATTGACAAAAAATATTTTTTAAATCTAAATACCCCATTTTATTCCACATTTATACAAGTTAACTTAAAATGTGGGTATTTTGTCATGTTTTTTTCATCGTTTATCGTTTGCTCGCTTGTAGTGAGACAAGCGTGTAAAAGTAGCGCGATCACAATTTACACGGTGAATCTCAAAGCATAACTGGCGCGAGTGATTGAGGGGTTAATATTTTAAGTGCACTTCTTATGATTGGAAGAAAACTAGAGCTTTACTGCACTTGTGCATAACTTTTGGGGGTTGTAAACAAAAAGTTTGTAAGTATTCTGTTACATAACACGATTGATCTACACTAAGATTATAAAGAGGAAAACTTTGTTTGTTTGGTTGTAATGAATAGGTTCAAAAACTACTGGACCGATTTTAAAAATTCTTTCACCATTCGTAAGCTACATTATCCACGAGTAACATAGGTTATATTTTATATGAAATATATTTGATAAATAGATTTTGAGGCGGTACAAAGCCTGCCAGGTTTGCCAGGTCAGCTAGTTTGTAATAAAGTGTCAAAACCTCAAAACTGTCCAAGGATGAATTTTTGAAATGGTTTTAAATGAAACTTTAAAAGTTGTCTGCGTAATAACGGTGTTGAGGGCTGTTGTGTTCTAGTTTAAAGGGTGTGATTAAAGATGGTTATGTGAAGGCTTCTACCTTAGTCCTCTTAGCCTTAGTTAATTTAGTCTTTAGTCCGCATCTGTCTAACTTAAGTAGGAGTTTAATAGCCTCTAAAACTGTTTTAAGATATCCAGTAACCGTCAAATGGAATGCACATAGAGAAACCGAGGTAGTGCATATAATGTAGAATGTACCTACATATCTGGCAGCAAACAACCCCTTGTGTAATTTTGTAGGTATTATAATTACTTTCTTGTTTTCAGGTACCAATCCAATCGCAGATATCCGTGGATATGAAAGTACCGACTTCAGATTTACAGGTAAGAATACCTGGAATATATTTTAATGTTAAATAATAATAATAAAATGTTAAGTATCTTGAAAACAGATCGAAAGGTTTAATGGAAATTTTGTAATTAGAAAATTTATTTTTTAAAATATATTTTCATTAATATTTTCTTTTTAATTAAATAAGATAGATTACTTATAGGTATCGAAATAAACTCCTGTTACAAAAGTATTACATTATTAGGAGGTAACTATTGATGTCTATTATATATTGTCTATTCGAATATATCTACAGGTGCTTCATTTTAAATCGATGGCAAAATCCAAAAGTAAAAAATGCTTAAATGAGTCATGGAGTCGATTAATAAACTATCTTCCTATCCGGAATCGAATGAGTTCATTTCCAAAAAAATCAAACATTACATTAAAAAGTATATTTTTCTATCTATCTATATCTATTTAATTTTGAAAAAAGAAACATCCTGTAGTATGGCGCCATTTCACATTACCCACAGAGTAAAAAAAAAAACTCATACATGTCATATCATCACCATAAAAATTTCGATCCTATTTATGATATCCTATTTATGATATGGGACTTTATGGCCTCGGAATTGGTCTTAGGGGTCGCCATAAAACCCTTCGCCATAGGGAACTTACACCTTAATATGCAACAATTATTTCATTAGCCCTCCATAAAATTGTACAACGGGTAAATTATACAGTAATAGAGGTCTAATGTTACCCCATACCGTTATTTGAAAATGATTAAGAACTGAAACAAAGTTATTTGATTACTGTCTGTCTGATTAGGGATGTTTGTGAGTATCGATATTTATATCTATAACCTGAAATATCGATCGAAACTATCATTGATATTATAGATATTTCAATCTATGCTAATATTATAAAGAGGAAAACTTTGTTTGTCTGTTTTATTGTAATGAATAGGCTCAAAAACTACTGGACCGATTTTAAAAATTCTTTAACCATTCGATATACCTTTAAACATTCGAAAGCTACATTATCCACAAGTAACATAGGCTATATTTAAATAAAATATATTGATAAATAGATTTTGAGGCGGTACAAAGTTTGCCGGGTCAGCTAGTAATTAACAAAAATACTTTTTATTAATCGTGGCTATTCAAAGAATATGATGAATAGTTTTTTTACCCAAATGCGGTAGATAATGTTTTTCTAGAGTATGTGTTTATGGATGTCTTATTCTTTGGCACACATGACTAACGGTTTTTAACATACGAGGTGTCGTTGGATTCTTCTAAATTGTAAGAGTGACAGGCAATTTTTTTAAACAGTCATGATTTTTGTTTTCATAAATACTGTCTATTTTACTTTAAACGGCATTGTTACTACATAAATTATTTAAAAAAATCCATATCGATATCGGCGACGGTTCAATATCGATATATCGGATCAGATATTATCGAACTTTCGATATATCGTTGCATCACTAATTCTGATTGCTTGTTAAGCCACTTTTATTGTGGTACCTACTTTATTCTTAGCGTTGAGATAATAAGACCTCTTGTTGTTAGCTATAGATAAATGAAATTGATGTGTCTGTCTGTTATTTAGAGTAGATGAATTCTAAGCTCATGAATGCGAGGGTCTGGGGTTCGATTGTCATGATCCAAGATTTCTTAATAATAATATGAATATCAAATGATTTTGAAGGTGGTAGAACCCTTTGTGGTTCGACTCCAGGCGCACCATCGCTACACTATTTCTGCCTAATAACAGCAGTGTTACGCGCTGCTGTGTTCCGTTTTGAAGGGTGTGGTAAGGGAGACATACTTTTCCGAGGCGTTCCAGCTTAGTCCTCAGGGGTAGCGGCGCATCTGTGGCCGACCTCAGGTAGGAATATCTATCCTATCTGTTGTCCATGGGCGGCAGGAGCCACTTACCATCAGGTGGACTGCAAGCTCGTTTGCTACTCCTATATTATAAAAAAATAGATTTTATTAATTTTATTATTGAAAAGGAAAATCTTCCGGAGCGCTGCTAGATTGTTAACATTCAAAAAGAGTTCTGTTTGAATTAATTTTAAATAAATACATGAGATTTGAATTTGGAACTGACTTTTACATTAAGATAAGAAATATGTGCCCAGCAGTAGGATATTAAAGAATTGGGTGATAACGAAGATTCTTCAATTGATAGAAAAACTTTTTGATAGAAAAACACATTAGTTATATCTAACGGCTAATATTGGAAACTGCATAACAACTTGTCACGAAACTTTTATTAAAATGTAATATTACAAAGTAAGGAAACTTTTATCCTAAAAATTCTGAAATTGAAGCAAAGAATAAATAGAAAAACACAAGAAAAACCGAGCGTAGAAGCATACTCATAGCTACAAAGAAGAGGGATCTACTTATACTGGTCACGTTTTACAAGATGGTCATAACATAGTACTGTTTATGTCTTAATAAGATATTTACGATTGTTATACTCGTGTTAGGGTCACGTAATTGTTTTAAATGTGTAGTAAAATATTTACTTCATTGTATGAGAATTTATACATTTTAATATTAATGATAGTTAACTAGATTGTTTAAATAAATTATTTAAAATATTATGGGAGGTAATAATAAGGAATAGGAAAGTGAGATATTCAATTTAAAGTAAAGGTGTAGTCCGTGTAAAACTGCTAGTCCGCTCTGAATATAGAAATGAATCGCGTCGCCATAGCAAATTGTATGACTACACCTGCTCGCAAAAACTTCAGAGCGGATTAGCAGTTTGGCGCGGAATACACAATAAGTAATAAACGACTGTATTTTTTCATTCATTCTCAGAAGAAAGTAGGAGTTAAATAACTTTTCTTATGTAATTTAAGTTAAGCAAACTAGCACGCAGTCCACTGGATGGTAAGTGGTTACTGCCGCCCATGGATATCTGTAAGCCACTGCGTACAGTATATGATCATACGTGCTTTGCTATGCTTTAGAACGATGGCGACTCATATGTAAGTCAATTAGCAACCGATATACATTTATATTGTCCAACATACTCATACTATCACTCTTTAACTCATTGTAATTGTCTGTTAGACACATTACTCTTCATAACTGGAGAGATTCGATGCAAAAACGATTGCATATTCCACCAAGTTTGTCCAATGCGAGTTAGTAAAAACCAGATTTCATACTGATCAACCTTTAAGTTTACCATCCGCCCCTAAGGTATAGATGATATAAGACAATCGGGACTGACAATTTTACATACAATAACTCCGAAACACAATACCGTTTGAAATTAAGCCACTGACGGTCATCTATCCAACTCCCGACTGCAGCCGATGCAGCTTAACTTTGTAGGCTAATTACCTAGTGCTTGCTTAAATAGAAAATGCGGAATTTTCAAACCACTCTTTGGAAAAACTTGCAAACCGGCGACTATTGGCAAAAGGTTGAAAAACTTAGCCAATACCATGTTTGCCATTTACTGATTACCTACACCGCGCCGGCTTTGTGGAGATTTTGGTAATCGCAGGGCTGGATTTAGAGCAAGCTATTGCCCTGGGGCCCTCATAAGAGAGGGCCCCACAAATTAGAAAAGAAATGCTAATTTTGACGGATCAACTAAAATCAACCTAAATATCAGTTTTTTTAACAACGTATTAAGTGTCTTTACAAACAGTATTGAAATAATTGCCAATATTTTTTTAAAAAGGTTAGACTGCAAAAAAGTGTTTTAATTGGAAAAATAAAAAAGACACTCACAACCTCATACTTGGATTCCCTTTATCATGGGTGCTATGGACACACAGAGACACTCAAACGCAAGAACATAAGTCTAAATTCATCATAGATCTGTCTGACCGGCGATCAAACCCGGGAGCCTCTGCGCGTCAGACACGTATGGTGACCGTTCCACCACGAAGGTCCGTTGCGTCAGAGCTTCCAAACCTCTAAATCCGGCCCTGGTAATACGTACTTTGGTATTGAGAAACTAAAGGCAGTAAGATTCCTCGTTTTTCCTTTAATACCCGATTTCGCCTCCCTTTACGATACCCACATCGTGAAATGAGATTTTTTTGGCTATTTCAAAATTAGCAGTTCATTAGTAACTACGGAGTTTTCTCTTATATTTTTTGTGATTTTTAATATGCTTTCATCGAAACATAAAGCTTTGATACGCAAAATAGAAAGATACTTCACGGCCTTGAAATTGAATTAAGCTACAAATGGATTTTATCATTTATTGTTTGAATTCTTGACAAATAAAAAACATTTTAAGATAAAATTTTGGTATAAATAACTAATTTTCGTAAAAAATAAATAAGAATTTCAAAAATTTTTAGGATATTTTAGAACGGAGACGTGGCAACACTTTATTTAACTTTAATTCTCAAAACAGATTACACTTCACTTCACAAATAAAGAGATTTGATTTGATTTTATTTGATCAATATATGTACTGTGCTCATCTAAGCATTAAAAGTCACATATTGCATTTACTCGTATATGAAACCTTACATTATGAAATTCCTACATTAAGACTTTGTTAGAAAACGAGCATGACCTCCTCCTAAATGGTAAAAAATCATTTACCATTTTATTTTATAAGAATCCCAAATAGGACTAGAGTCCTACCTCAAATGCCCCTTAGATACGTTGCTATCCCTTAGGTCTTAAATATCGTCGACTGTACAAAAACGAATCCGCAAATATTTCGGACACATAGTCCCAAATCAAAACTCCATGGAACGGCTTGTTGTCCAAAGGCACATGGAAGGCAAGCGGCCACGCGGACGATCTCCTACGCGTTGGACCGACTTAATAAAGTGTACCACACAAGCGTCCATTATCCAATGTTGCCGCAACGCTGAAGACCGCAACAAATGGAGGCGCATCGCAAGGGCGGCATCGTCCAGAACTGATGCAACATCGACAAACCACGACTACTCTGTCAAGAGTGAACGACTAAAGAGAGAGAGAGGTCTTAAATGATATGTCAGTGTCCCTTACGACACCTTACCATCAAACTAAAACAACAATGTGCTTAACATTGCTGTTATAAGTCAAAAATCTGTGGTGGACGGTGGTGTCTGTTTAGTCCAACTACCAAATGTTTGACCATCATTTGCCTCACAGACAAACATTGTTAGGAGAGTTAAGATGTGCCTACCTTGAAAGCTTTTTACACTCACAATAGCAGTGATAGCATAGTGGTTAAGAAACTCGGCCTCTTGATCGAGGCGTCCAAGGTTTAACTCCCAAGCACCTCTAATTTTTCAAAATTGTAGGCGTATTAGAAGTGAATTATCACTTGCTTAAACGGCGATGGAAAGCATCGTGAGGAAACCTGCATAAGTGAGAAATCGTAAAAAAAGTTTTCAAAGGTATGTGAGGTCTACCAATTCGCACTTGGCCAGCGCTGTGGACAACGGCCTAATCCTTCTCATTCTGTAAGACCAGCAGCGGGACAGTAATGGGTCGATGAGCACACTCACAAACCTACACTAAAATTCCTTGTGTCATGGATGAAATGTCCACACATCAACACAAGTATAAAAACACAGTAGAAATATGCAATCATAATTTAGATTTCTCTAGCCGTGGATTGAACCCAAAATCCGCTATGTAACTATGAGTCACACTCGTATGACGTCAGCGCCACACGTATCATTTTACTTTAAACTAGACATCCATAATTATATTTACTTTACAATATCCCATGGGGTCTATAACCCTATAGTAACACATACCATACCAACATTTAAACTAATTCCGAATCACACAGTCATTAAGCTGATAGTGTCCAATAAACAAACTCCATTTGATTTAATTAACATAGTGGGTACCATTTCGAAAATAGAATCGTAAAGGTAATTGTAGATTTAGGTATGTTTCAAGATTTTTATGTAATTAAAGCAATGCCAGCTTACAGATCATCTTAAACTGGTCATCTCCCACTATTTCTGCCTTATAAATATAAGTATTTTCTGACTGGTATGCATAGATAAGTATAGATATCTCACCGCTTTGTAATTGAAGAAAGCCATTAAATGGCTTAAACGGCTGACAAATGTGTCAGCCACTTAATGGCTGAAAATTGCCGACATGTGCAGCTAAGTGGTGCAAAAACACGAAATTGAAGAAAAAGTGCGGAGAAATATCGTTTCATTCGTAAATGATCTAAAAATTACATTTTTTAAATATTTTTCGGACACGAAAATAGATGACAGTGACAATTTCAATTGTCAAAACTGGTTACATTTCCTTGTTAGGAGTGAGTAATCTTTACTAATCTATGTTGGTATGATGTGGTGATACACTTACACGAGGTGTTAATTTAGGCAACAGGGGTAGAAGCGTATGTGGCCTATTCCAGGTAGAGATCGAGACCTTATTGGTCCCATTACTGGACACATCTTCTCCACATAGCCTCTTCATTTTCACAATAGCATAATAATACGCAGTAGTAAGCAATGAAAGTTCTTTTAAGATAACCGTCGCCTACTTAACGCTTTCATTCCGTTAAAATAAGTAATTAGTTCTTAAAGATAGAGCAGTAATAGCCCATACACAAGGTTTGAATCCAAGGTACGCACCGTTGATTTTTGGAAATATTTGAAATATTTTTATTAGAGAAGTATATTGTTCATATCATAATTTTATAATCCATATAGAAAAATATCATGACACATGCGAGAGTTCAAAAAGAGATGATCTCTAGAGTATGTATTTACTAATACACACTTGACCAGGCCGGTGATCTACGGCCTAATCCCTCTCACTCTGAGAGAAGACCAGTGCCCAGCAATAAGACAGTAATGATAACTTAAAGATACATTAATTATATGGAACATTTAGAGGTACTTTAGAAAATCGAAGCCATAAAAAGCTACTTATCAGACAGATGTTCGCTTTTCATACATTAAGAGAAAATTCCCAGAAAACACCATCCAACAAGTCGTAAATACTTGCAGCTGATAAAGCTTCTGTTTCCAATTCAGGGGTCAATGACTCGACACCTAGACCCGGTGTCGCCGTGTGAGAAATGTCCGGAGTATCGGACACCGGTGTCGTATTAACATAATCGTGTTAAATGTTCGTTAATTTACCGACTCTAGTGAATTTGGATAGATTATTTCGTGGAAACGTTTAATTAAGTATTTCTGTTCTGAGATCGGAAATTAATTTGTAGTTCATCTGATGTAATCATAGGAACCTATGGTAGTTTTTTTTATAATATAGGAGTAGCAGACGAGCATGAAGTCCACCTGATGACAAGTGGCTACTGCCGCCCATGGACATGTGTAATTAACCCCGAATAGAATTAGATATTCCTACCTGAGGTCGGTCACAGATGCGCCTCTACCTGAGAACTAAGCTGGAACGCCTCGGAAAAGTATGTCTCCCTTACCACACCCTTCAAACCAGAAAACAGCAGCGCCTAACACTGCTGTTATTAGGTAGAAATAGGTGTGGCGGTGGTGCCGCCAGAGTCGAACCACAAAGGGTTATAAGCATTAGTGAGTTTCCTCTTCCTTGTCTATAAATCTAGCATTATTTATGTAGGTAAGTATAAAGATGAAATCTTAAAGTTACATAAACAAAGAAAAATCAATGGTTATAGAGAATTAATACGTAAAATTCTACCGTAATTTATTAAGCTTAAAATATAACTTTTAATTATCATTAAAATTATCCTTCAATAAGACATTATATTATAACTTCATGGACATTATTTCATTTAAAAATAAAAACACGTAGTTTTTGTTCCTCGACTTGAAATATATTTAAAAAAATATACGAATAAAACATTATACGAAAGTATTCGTAAATATTATAACTACATGCGTAATCATTGACCCCGAGTTCCCAGATGGTACATTCTAGAGATTTTTTGCTTAGTGTCATCAAAACCCATAAATTTTGTCATCACTTTTGTTCCTTAATAGTTTTGTATCTATCATTTTTAGAAAAAAAACTCAATTAATTTCATCAGACAATATTTTGAGCACAGATTAGTTATACTGTCAAACATTTACAGATTAACAACGGATCTTTAACATATCTCGTAGTGATATATTATACTTAAGGCATTGATACGTCGTATTAAAATTACTAATTTATAATTCTTTTGTGATCAAAATTGGTGTTAATCTACCTCACCTACGACTCAACAAGTGGCAAAAATATAAAAATAAGTTTTTTGTGCGTATTTATCTGAATATTCCCAATTCTAATCGGTAATAACTGTTATAATAGTCAAAAATTTATTTAATGTAATCATTAATTATATTTTCACTTGTTATTTAAATTTTAGTCAAATTAACAAAAAATAGAAGCTAATATTATTCTTCGTTATTTATTACCGTTTTAAAAATACGACTGTAAAAATAAACAAAAAGATTTTTACTTTTATTTAATTTTACAATCATAATATTAATGTCATCAAAATTACAAAAATCTACGAAAGAACATTAATTCAAATTTGGAATATAAAATAAGAAATGATATCCACACTTTAATCAACGTGCAAGAACTACCAATTAGCAAGAAACAAAATAATATTTCACGAGCATTAAACAAATACTATCTGTCAAGTATTTAAATTAACAAAATGGCATTAATAAAAATTAGATAGTGCACATTTAGACAATTTAAAATTCTCACTAGCTCCAAAATAATGCAGTCAACATCGTAAATCAAACGGTGCTGAGGTCAAAGACCAGACAAGAATAATTATGTATTCTTTCTCTAACAATACAATTTGGGATAAAAAATCCAACAGACATTCTTTATTATACACATAAAGATTATAGGCTATAATAATACATATTGTTAATAAATGTATGGGATTGCTCATGATATAAATATAAAGGAACACCACACGTTTAGAAATTTGAGGTTATATGTGCCGTGTGGTTATGTGTTTAAGAATTAGTAGAGATATACCCAACATTCCAAACATTCCATCTTAGTCATCAGAAAGCCAAGTATGTGAAAGTAAGAACAATGATTATAATTTAGCATACATTGCATAGCAGCATTGGAGAAACACGATGCTTATGTCTTAGTCATTAAAAGAGAAACAAGTCATATCAGTACTAATACGTATTTTATTTATAATTTTTTGTATAAAATATGTATATACCTCACCACACAGGGCCCGTAGATAAAATACTGATCGGTATATTGTATCTGCTCTGAGTACCAACTGATGTTAAGTATGATGTAACGTAGATTATGTATCATACAGAAGGTCTTAGTGTCGATTTACAAATTAGTTTTGTACCTACACGTAACATACTTCGATTTCAATTTTATAAAAATAAATTAGTCCAACAGAGATTTAAGCTTCTTACACAATAAACCTGGTTGAAAGATTTAAAGCTTTCGTATTTATATCTTAGAAATTATTTATCGTTGTTGTTTTAGCAGTGACAGAAAAAGTAACATTTTACAATTTGACATTTAAGTTATATCATATATAATTATATTTTATCGTGTATTTTATTTTATGTTAAATAGTGATCAATACATAATACCGTTTATATTCCATTAGAACATAGACCAAAAACTGATGCAACGAGCTTTACAAGCCAATAAAATGGCAAACAGGCGAATGGTAAGTGGTCACCATTACCTGTACCCATTTACAATATCTAAGACTTTCTTATTGACTTGTACGAGAGCGGACTGTTAAAGAATAAACTAATTTCTCGCTTTAAGCAACTAAACAGATATTTGCGTGAATTTCAATTATTAGAATTGGTATAAGACAAATGATAAGGTAATTCTATACCTAACAAAAGCAGTAATACTTTTTGCAGTTATTAATAATGTCTATGATTTATATTTATGAATGCACTAGGTATCTGTCAAATCAAGAATATGAACAATATAATATATAATTTATATACAAAATATATATAAATTTATAACAGTCATAAAAATATATTGTTAGTGTAATGACTTACGATCTAATTATTTCGTTTATAAAGTTTGTGATTTCCTACGAGTATCTGACGAAAAATACTGATCCCCAAAGACACCAGCAGATTGTGGAATAAGATGAAAAGTAGGAAAAAGTGTAATGATTTGTATACCTATATAGCTGTCTGATTTGTATACAAATGTCTGTCTTAAATTTGAGTTTGAGTGTAAAGCCATTATGACTTTTCTAATCAAATGGTTAGTGGCATGTCATATCACATTACTCAACTACACACGCTACCTGTTTCTCGTTTCCGGTGGGACAAGTCCTTTAATACCGGGACAATTATAGCTAGACTGGTTTCTTCTCAGTGCAGGAAACAGTTATTTCGCGACAGGCTCAATCTTCATAATTACACCCGCCTTTATACACCGTGATGGAATTAGAAAATGATAAAATGCATCTACCGGCTAAGCACGGAATTTACTATGTAAGCTTTTGAACAACTCGCAGTTTACATTATTTGATAGCATCGTTCTGTTTAATTCAGTACGTACTTTATTCCTACTGTTAAGAAATAGAAGCACCTTACAGAAGAAGATGCTTTACAGTATATTTCTGAATTTACTTTATATTTCACAATTAACTAAATTTTATTTAAAATTATAAAAAGCTCAATTGTAATTATTAAGACTATTATAATTTTAGTACACTTCTTAAATAATTTGACTATGAGTCGACTACCACACACTACCCTCCAACGCAACTTTACACGAAGGAGGATCTCGAATAGGTTGGTTTCTTGTTGGACTATCCCGAAAAATACACATCGTTAAGCTGTCTAATCTTTAGAATATTTGAACACACTCACAAAACTTAGTGTAGAGACATTAGATAATCGTATGTACGTACATGCTCGCCTCAGCGATGCAAATCAAAGCTCATATATACCTACTTTACCCTGTGTAACACGTTTAATCTATGACGGAACACTACGTGTATTGGCTGTGGGTTTTCTTTGTGAATTATTGCGGTTCGTTCTCAGGGCCGACCTGAACTCGTCAATACCTTAATGGCTACGTGCCAGGAACTAAAAAGTGAAAAATACACAAGCTTCGAAAATAGGGGAATCGACACCTGGGTACTAAGGTCTTGTTTACGCGTAAAATGCCTAAAATATTACATCTTCTTGTGTTAATAATAAGTGTAAAAGTAGTTTAGACTTCTCTACTATTCTAAGGATCTATAGTAGTTAGTCTAATTTAATCGGTGTTGTTTATTTCTACGTCCTCAAGGGATGTAATTTCCATATCATAAAAGCCTACTTTTTTATACATTTCCCTAAATTGTTCGTTTAAAAACATGTAGAAACCCATTAAAAACGATTAAAAGTGATAAGAAATAATTACGTAAATTAAAATCTTCATTTAATGTTATTTAATAATATGATCGTAAACCGCATGCGAGAATTCTCTAGAATCTCTAACCTCCAAATAGATTGAATATATTGGGCTATTGAGGGAACGGATATTGTCAAGATTTTCATACAATAATTTTCACACCGCAAATACATATAACATATCAGGAATTTTTGGGTGTTTTGTTCAGCTTCTCCAAATAAAGAGATAATTAATTCTCGTAATTATAATATTAGTATATTATCGAAGTACCAACCTTGTTACCAAGCATATAAATCATCACCTATGTAAAATTTTTAATCAACAGTTAGTAGCAAAATCTCATAAATTACATACCCATTTTATTTAAAAACTGTCAAAACACAGTTATTACTGTTTTATTACACATATTCCGTAAATTGCTGCAATTATACGGTAATTATAATAAATAGTACTAATAAATTATAGTAATTGCTGCCACTTAGCAATAGAATTAAGTAGGTATCCATTTTTGGAAAGCACTTTACAAAAAATGCTAAATAATCTTTGCAAAATTCTTTCTTACTTTCTAAATTATTAGATCCATACATTAACTGGTCAGCTAAATGAATATTTGAAGAAATGAATTAAAAATGAACACTAGATAAGTGCCACAGAAACCAATATCACTTTACTTAAGAAAAGGAGGGTCGAACTATATCTTACTTCTTGAAAATTTCATTCGTATTTATAAAATAGCGACCAATATAACTTGACCCCTTGATACATATAGGACAGCCCTGGTTGACCTTGTTTTTAACATTCTGCGCGGGGCGCGGGAGATCTACTTAAAAGGGTAAATATATCACTTGGTTTGGAAGGGGTGGTGAATTTACAACCCTTTGGGTACAGATTTATGTGCCGGTCGCGGGTTCAACCCAACATGCAGAAAAGATCGCGTTTCTTTATTTTATAAATTGCCACCAAAATAGACCGGAGTTTTTAGGGTTGCCCCTGTTATTTTGGAAGATGCGTTTTTTTATTATTTATCGAAATAGAACAGATCAAATTTCAATTACTTTTCTACAACCCTTCTGTTTTTGCTACTAATCTGGTTTAAATTAGTTTTTGTTTTTATATTTTGCAACGTGTTTAATAAGGGTTTTCTAACTACATACAAAAATAAAAGACATCGATGTCTTAAGTTTAACATAAGAATCATCAAGTGAAAAACACTTCAATAATTCATTTCGAGATGTACGTTGGCAGTGGTGGCGATTAAAATTGAAAATTTAAATTGTATGCGTATTTCTTTATACAACTCCCATTTGATGAATATTAAAAAAAAAAAATTTTTTTATGCAAATTATATGGCACGGGGAAATAAATTCCGCATAATACGCGATTATTGCCGCCTAAAGACCGCAGTTTACCCCAAATAGGAATAAAGTCGTAACTTAGCTTAGCCAAAAGGTTTAAAGGTTTTCGTAAAAGAAGTAACACAAGAGATATAAATTAATCAAGAAATACGAGACATCCCACAGACGTATTGCACATTATTGTTTCACCCCAAGTTTAACTCATACGCAGTTAAACAGCGATTTCTATGAGCTACAATGATCTAACCACAACACTCGATTTCATAAAATTACAAAAAGCATCATTAAATTCAAAATATATCCGCAAAATTGCGAAACAACACAACTAACACGTTAAATCTTATAAAAGCTTATAAAAAGCTCTAACTACACTGGCGTGCACCAAAACGATATCTCCACTCATTACGTGCTTCGTTCGGCGAGCATGTTCCCAGTATCGATGTCAGTTAATTTTCCACTCGGTGTAATTACCGTGGCTTGCTTTGTTTTTGCTACCGACTTTATTTGCATAGTGCAGGGAATATATCTCGCTCGCCGGGACAGAGGTGGGGTGGAGACGTGTTGTATTGTTCTCAAATTTGGTGTTTTAATGTTTATTTTGTATTATGCGATGGGTTATATATGCTAATGCTAAACATTTAGCTAAGCTTCTTAAGATGTTGTCGTCACTGCGAACACCGCGATAACAGACAATGTCTTGTGTTTTCCAAGCAGAAGTTATGCCAAGATAGACTAGATGCTAGCTCAAGTGATAAAAAATCATGTGTCGATAAAAAAATCATGTACTTATCTTAAAAACGCAGATACATACACCCGTCAAACTTACTGTAAATATAATACAAACTCCACAGCTAACCATTAAATACTAAAATCGGTCAAGTGTGAGTCTGGCTCGCGCCACGGATCTCGAAGCAAATTAAAGGAAACTATTTTTAATACCTGCGTTTTTAAATTACACAATTATTTTATGACCGTCCCTAACGTTTAAAATAAGTAATATACGAGTATTCAAGCATAACAATCTAATTCCTCTCCACGGCGGTCCCATTCGAGCTGCAAGGCAGGCACAAGCTAATAGAGACATCGCGGCGCTCGTTAGCGGATCAGATGCGCCCGCGCCGGGGGTCTGCAGCGCCATCTGCTGCACGCGCGGAACACCGCGATAACAGACAATGTCTTGTGTTTTCTAAGCTGAAGTTATGCCCTAACGAATAACCACATTTTATTATGCAGGTACACACGGTTCTACCTTTAAAAGATATTTTTAAGTATTTAATTCCAATCTTCTTGGGAACGTTTACAGCGGCACTGAGTGAACCTCTGCCCCTTACAAATTAGTTATTAATTAACCTGAAGGAGTTAGCTAGTACATATATTATGAATAAGTTAATTGTTACCAAGTATTATAGAATTTAGACTTTAAATTTACTATTGTTAATACATTTACAATACATATTTTGAATTAGAACTCGCCATAGACGATTAGACATTTTCTGTTCGCTTAAAAAAAGTATTTCCAAATTATAATTATTCCTATTGATTGAACGCTATTGAATTATTAAATAGTATTACTTTAAAAAATCTCGTTCATATATTATATTTTAAATTCTTTTTTCATTCTCTCTAGCACTCATGTTTTTGACACTGGCCCAAGAATAGCCTACAAACAAGATGTCTTTCAGTAACACAACAAGGAATGGAGCGCGGAGTGGTTGGTTATTGTCATATTATGTTGTATGACAGCGCCCGCGACGTGTTTCAATTTGCTCGTTTCCACTGTTACATACGGTACGGTATCAGGAAACAAACTCGCTAAAAAATGTCGGACGAGAGTGAAACGTCATTATTATTAACTCGCTACTGTCTCTTATTTTCTCATTTTTATTGAAATATATTTTCTTACGTATGCAAATAATTTCGAGAAATCACGTATTATATGGGTATGTGTATTCTATATCAAATTCCCAGAATATAAAGTCGAAATTGGTATTAATACATTACAATTATTAAATGTTTTGCTGAGGACCTGAATTATTAAATGAATTGATGAGGCTGTTGGGAAACAAAACATATCTATCTGATACAAACCACAATTAAAATTCACCTAAGAAGATTTGAAAGAATTAATTACAGTATAAGATGTAAATTGCAGAAAGTATTTTCTTGTTTTTTAAGTTTTTTAGTTGCGCAAAATGATACTCATTTAATGCACTACGTTGCGATCGAATGTTATATTTATACAAGAAATGGCGATATGATTTTATGAATAGAACGATTTGATGAATTGACGAGCCAACAATATAGGTACCTACAAACAATTTGTATGAGATTTAACTTAAAAGAATTCAATTTTTTACGGATTTTCATTTCTTTTCCAGATTAGTTCGGTTTATTCTTATTTTAATAATATCGTCCTCGAAATTTGTCAGATACGTACTTTCCTAATATCTACTGCCTACTTACTATTATATTAAGAAGTATCAATACTTATTCCCTTAGACTAAAAGTTAGGCTCCTTAGTTAGGCTCCTATACAGTCATTGATCGTGTCAAATAGGGCGATGGCAGACAAAGCATATTTTTCTGTTTCTGTGCAATTGTATTACAGTAGTTATGATACATACATTGTATAAGATAATACTTTTTTCTACCGTGCCATATGTCTGCCAACCTCGAATGTCAATAAAAGCAAATGAACCAATACGAACAATTGCCGGATCAAACCGATTTAGATGCGATGACACACGCTGACAGCAGATACTGGGGACTGAGTGATATTCGTTGAGTTAAATATTGTGGTATTATGATAAATACAGTCTGTATCACGAATATACGCAGCTGTGTTACGATAGATATTACTATGTCAATACACATCGTAAATGTAATTACTTTTGTCTGTCACGGCTGGCGTATGATACGCTCAATATCGATAAAGGTAAATAACAAAGCATGCTATTAGGCATTAAGTTATCACTTTGTAATCCTTAGCTTAAAGTATACATAAACAAAAAAAGAAAAATAAAAAAGTAGATGACCCATACCATCAATTGCCGGACCAAACCGTGTCGTATCGTGTCTCACTTTGGAAACCCACCCGATATCCGCCTCAAATAGCCGCAGCGGTAATGCCGCACCAGATTTAGATGCGATGACACTCACTGACAGCAGATACAGGGAACTGAGTGATATTCGTTAGGTTGGATACTGTGCTATGGACATCTTTATTACTGAGATGAATTGCTATTGGATCTCACTAGTGCTAATATAGAACATGTGGAATAAAACAAAGTAGAACGAAAAAGTACCACAAATGAAGTATATTTGTATGTAGAAGATATTGATTCAGTATTCTTAGTTTGACACTGTGTTTACCGTCAAATATCCATCGATTATAGTATCAAAGCTATTTTATTACAACTAGTTACCAGACTTCTCTAAATAAGAAGGGTCTAAGCCATCTTTGTCCACGCTAATCTAGTGCGGTTTGGTCTTTGGAACCCTTGGAAAACTTAAAAAAAACTCTCTGGTATTACGCTCATTTGTAAGCTAAATTAACTCCCTTTTACTTCATAAACAATGATATTTTTAGTAGTATATCGATGTTCATAACCCTACCTTACGTCAAAAAAGTTGTATGTGATCATAGGTGACCGAACAAAAATGTTCTTACCCAAATATGAGCTACCATTATTTACGTGTAATATCATGAGCATCATCATCATCAACCCATTATTGTCCCACTGCAATAAGAAGGATTAGGCCATAATCCACCACGCTGGCCAAGTGCGTATTGGTAGACTTAGGTACCTTTGAGTTTTTTTTTTATTAATCTCAGGTATTCAGGTTTCCTCACCATGTTTTCCTTCACCGTTTAATCAAGTGATAATTAATTTCTAATACCCACATAGTTATGAAAAATCAGAGGTGCCTGGGGTTTGAACCTCGGACCGCTCGATCGAGAGGCCAAGTTTCTTAACCACTAGGCTATCACTGCTTTTACATCATGAGCACTATTACAAAAACTGTGCCTAAATAGACTCCACAGCTTTGCAAGCTCAAAAATAAACATAAAACTGTAAAACCCCGCAATGGCCGCAATAATGCCTAGAAATCTTCATTTCGCAGACGACTCTCGGCATCTAATATCTGCATCCGACCCAGTTCGTAAGTCGTCTTACTGTGGCTTTAGGGCTATGTATTGCTTACGATATGCGATAAGCGATGAAGATGTTGCGATAGAATAAGCGTTGATGAAGATTGACAAACGACATTATTTACACTGTTGTTTGCTGTTGATTGCAGAAGTATGGAGGAATATAAAAATTATTGTGAATCTGCATTGCAATTGCTTGCAATTGTCTAATTAATTTTTGCTTTTTAGTTTATGCTATGCGAAGGCCATTCATGTCCCGCATTGGGAATGGTGTGCAGTCCTAAAATAAAGTGTCTTTAGGCCATAATTAATTTTACTGGTGAAATGCAGATTGGTAGACTTTTGATTTTTTTACAATGCTCTCAACAAGGCATGTTTCTCATAATTTCTACGTTCAATTTTAACATGTGATATTGTGAAATAAGATTTAAATTATGCAATAACAAAGTGGATGGGAAAAAATCACACCACAAGTCTTCCAGAACCACATCTTCATTTTTATTTAAAAAAATATATCGTATTTCTTATTGGTATTTTTTAACGTTTCTCGTTCATTGCTCATGGTGGGACCAGTCGGTTAGTTAGGATTTAGTTCGTACGGGCTTTGAATCGGAATCGCGGACTCTTTTACGTACTTAGATATTTTCATGAAGTACGTTTACAAGCGTTTCTTGAAATACTAAGAAGTTTCTACAGAAATATGAAGTAGAAATCTTTAAAGACATTTGATTTAAAGGTAGTAGAACCTTTTGTGGTTCATCTCCGTCAGCACCACCGCCACACCTATTTCTGCCTAACAACAGCAGTGTTAAGCGCTACTGTGTGCTGGTTTGAAGGGTGTGGAAAGGGAAAATACTTTTCCGAAACGTTCCAGCGTAATCCTCATTGGTACCGGCGCATCTGTGGTCGAACTCAGGTAGGAATATCTAATCCTATCTGCGGATGATTACAGATGTCCATGGGCGGCAGTAGCCACTTACGATCAGGTGAATTGTATGCTCGTCTGCTGCTCTTATATTATAAAAAAAACCATCAAACAGACTGCTTACTACTTCTATACTGAAAAAAAAACACATATCGACATACAGAAACAAACTCTGATACTTCATAAATGTTTAACCAAGAATCGAACCCGTGACCTTCACGGCACGATGACAAGTGTGACTTATTATCGTTAAAATAAAACGTTAAACTGAAAATTCATAACCGCTCTTAAATTGTCACTACGCCATTGACCATTTCCGTTCGCAATATTGTTTTCATTCATTCCATTCGTTCAATATAACGTTGTGTGTCATTACACCACAAAAATAAGCCATAAATGTTACAACACAATAACAAAAATAACAATAAAACTTCTCTGAATAAAATGTTGCTTCCGAATGCGACTGTACATTGTACAATACATGTTAATGCCCGCGATTTTATCTTATTTGTATGAAAAGTAAAAAAGAAATTACAGAATAAAATAAAGCGTTGCACTTGCGTTGCATTACCGGAATAACTTCGTCACGCACTTTTCCGGGTTCATTCCCTGGCAAGGAAATTGTCTGAGTTAAATATTTAGATATTTCATTGTCTGGGTAATTTTGGAAATCCTATTGTGTCTCAGTGTAGAATCTACAAGGATATTGTTTCAAAATAAGTAAAGTAATTATATAATTAAAAGTTACTCAAGGATGTTCGACGTAAGTGTGTATAAATCAATTAATTTTCATTTTTATTTCTCATGTAAGGAGTAAAAACTCACTTACATTTTTTAAAGACACTTGGAAAATCCACCAACAATAATTTTAAGCTTTCATAATTTTTGACGTGACAACGTCTTATAATTCGATGGAGCCGGCTGCACGCACCAAAAAACATGACTCATGCGGCGTTACCTCGCTCTGAGGCGTTCCGTTTAAGGCTTGAAGTGCAAGCGAAAGCGTGGAATGAGCGACAAAGAGGCACAATCGATATTTACCTCCTTCTCTCTATCCATACAAAATATCTATCAAACAAATAAAATTAAAATATTTTGAAAAATGCAACCATTCCATCAGTATTTTCTTATGACGTTGTCACGTTCATCTATCGTCAGTAAATCGACTTTACACACAACCGATTTTTTTTAAATGTTTTAAACTTGTGATACTGAAAAAATACTGTATAATTTTTAAAATTACAATTGTTTATTTTGTTTAATTTATTTCGGTTTCGTCGTTAAATACACGTAGTAAAATAGACATCTAACATAAAACAAAGAACTGCATACATTTCATAAATATCAGATATTAATGCGCGATTAACATATATTTATATATACTTTACACTTAAATAAAACCCTTCATTTTTTACCCGAAAACATAAACAGTATACAAGAATAGTGTATTTTCAAGAATATATTAAAGAATATGCTACATAGCATTTATTACATCGTTATTTATTTATTTTATTGTATAAAGCATTTAGTACTTTAGGTCAAATGGCGATACATAAAGTGAAATTTATTGCTACCTTTACCGGCATTACACGTGTTAAAACTTATTGAAAATGTTACAATTACAATAATAGTATTAAAGGTAAACAATATTAAGACGTGTGTTATAATGTCAAAATAATAATCAATAGATAATAATAATAATCATGTCATCAGATAATAATAATAGGAAAATTATCTAAAAACTGCAACGGACAGATACACATCAATTCTATTATAATGGTAGACCATTAAAATAAAATGCGGTTTTTTAATTGAGCCACAATAGCGGGGGACGGATAAAACACGGATGTACCGAAATAGACGAATAACAAACAGATGTTGAGGTTGTAAAGTCAGTTTCGAGTAACGGGTTAAAGGTAGCGCCATATAGAAAGCGTGACAAACGCTCGTTTAAAAACGCGTGTAAGTAAGTAGCTATAATTTTTTATTAAAAAAATAAAATGAAAACAAACACATTAATATAAATATTTATGACATTTTTATTGCATGTAGGTGGTAGGTAAAAAACGCTTAAATAGTAAGTTAAAGTTTACCTCACGCAATACTTATTTTTCTAATGTTAAATGCCGCAAAAAATTACATTCTATTCACCAAATGGCTTTAGAAAGAAACTCCTTCTGACATAACCAAAGAGTATAATGGTAGTAGATACCTAACCCTAAAAAATTGCTTAGAAAATACACAATATTTTTTTTTATTTTCAGTAAACTTAATTTTAAGTTATCGTTCTTAAATAATATTGCAGACTATACAAAATACTCGTATCATCAAGTACCACGGTATTTTAATCATACTTTTTCGCCACTATGTTCGTGTGATACACACTAATCAGAAGTGAGGCACCTTTTCCAACTTTATTTGTCAACCGCTATTTATTGTTTCAAAAACGTTTCAGGTTACCGCATCAATTTGTGACGAAAAAACCCGAAAGCACTCCCGCACTGCTACAGTAGGAAACGGTTAAAATTAACCCCAAACCACCGATTTGTTAATTGTTAGGGACTTTTTTGTCCCAACCCATTCCTGAAGGGTTTATTTATGAATTTAAATGGCCCCTGAAGACTGAGGGTTGATGCTAATTTGAATTTTATGAACTTTATATTTACAACTTCAAAAGGGGTAAGCTCCCATGAGATGTCAAGTAATGTTATTTACGTGTTTATTTAGTTGATTCATTTTAAAACTTTTTAAGAATTTTAATGCACCTAACATGACAAACATATATGCAATACATCTTAAATGTTAAGTAACAAATTGTTATTACCGCCTATAGCCATTTGCAATGAGATTAAAATGGGACAGGTGTACTTGAGTCGATAACAAATATCTATTTATTATCCCTAACTACTCATTTGTAATTTGTAATGTCATATAAGGCTGCTTACATACGTTGAACCAGAACACAGTATGCACTGAACACAAAAATTAGTTCAATTAAGAACTTTACCACATTTAAGACATAGGTAATATTCAGCAACGTAAAATTTCAAAAAGAAAACGGTCATTTTAAACATATGCGGGTAGCTTAGTTAAATTAAAATTGTACCCGCAATTAGTATTATGGCGAGTGGCGCCCTCTACTTCAACAGCAAAAGAACTAGTTTTAATTCTGTCTTAAGCTTTATCCCTCAATGTTTACCAAAACTACACTTAATCCCTGATTAGGGACAGGATTCTGTTCAGAACTAGTTCTTGTAGGGACACAATAACGATAATCCAGCGACACATAAACGCCGAACAGTCGACAAACTTTGATTAGATTCTTCGTGTAATCTCCCTAAGATGTAGGATGATGGGGTAGTAAAATACTTGCAACGTTGTTTTAGATTGGATCTATTATATTATGTTCTTGTGATAATAAGTCCAATACGAAAAAGCTTCAAAGTTACCGCCCTCGAAAGTCGGCAAAAAATCAAATGTGTGGATAGAGAGTTTGACTTTGTTTGGGTAAGTTAGTAACAGTTTATGGTTTATGGTTTTGATTTAAATTCAATTCTTTAAATCGAGACAAACGTTTAAAAATATTGGAAATTTCGGAAATTATTAAGCATGAGCACACAGCATTAATTTTTTTGTGAAATGCTAACACTGCTGTTATTGGGTAGAAATAGATGTGGCGGTGGTACCGCCGGAGTCGAACCACAAAGGGTTCTACCACCTTCAGACCTTTGCCTATCGCAATTCACTCCTACTCCTATTCATATTTATCATACATTAACATAAATGAGCTTACGAAAATAAATACACGATATTCTGAAAAAAATATTAAGTGCATGATAAATGAAGAACAAATGCTCACCTCAAAATAATTCGAATAAATCTAAGGGCCCTCCTGCGTTAACCCTGAAATCAATAAAGTATGACATTCAAACATAAACAATATGCTAAGGAAACCCTAAATACAATTTGGATAACATCAAAAGAATTCAATTTCGCCCCTGTACCCTTACCATGAGTTTTCAAAACATCCCACAATTTTACGTTACGTTTACTCAATCATTATTCTGTTCCGTTTGCTTCAGTAGACTGAGTAATCGTAACAATAAGTGCTCGAGTCTTTTTGTCCTCACATGTCCGCAAAAAAGAGAGAAAAAACATAAAGCGCCATTTTGTCAATTTAGACATTTAATGTTACGTTACTGACACTATAGTTCTGATACAATCCGCTTGGGACGCTAATTGGAAATTGTATGGGCAAATACGTAAACAAATACCAAAATAGTCATCTTTGTCAAAACGTAAAAACTCATGGTAGGGGTACTGATGACAGAAAATTGGAATTTATTTTAAACGGAAACAAAAAATAAAACGTACAATAAATCGTAATGAAACCCGCCTCTTCTTGGTATTTTCAGAGAAATGCCAATAAAACTATAAAATTATCGCGGATAGTGCCGTGTAGTTTCTGGCTGAACAGAATAAATAACTGCTTTTTATATAGGTGTATATGAATTATTTTATTGTGGAGTACAATAAAATCCTTGTCTGTCTATATTTGGATGCGTTAATTTTGATATTCGAGCACACAGATATTTTGGCGAAACGCATTTCAACTTTACTTTCAAATAGACCCCTGAGAAATGGAAAATTGTTATTGAGTAAATTGTTTCATAGTGTTAGTATTAATTTTCTATCTATTTCATTGCAAATAATTACCACAGATTTTCATTATTCTAATACGTGTAAATATTTACAGTATATATACTTATTTTATGAATAAGCGACAGGATACTACAATCAAACCTTACAATCATTGCAAAATGATATTGTTCTGACATTATAATGTGAATAATAAACCGGAACGTATTTCCATTGCCGTAACAAAATAATATTCTTTACATTATTCACAGATAAACCCTAAATTAACCATAAACAAGAGACCAACACGGGTTAGTAACTACAGATGTAATATCTATGTAACCTGCAGTTAACCTTATGTTAATATTCAGTTAATGCAAATCCGTGGAGCCTTAATCGAAAATTAAGAGTTAAACTATCGAACTTTGGCATTTAATAGTTACTTGATGATAGGTTTCATTGCTTTTCGATTGGTTAATTGTTAGGTCCACTAATTTAGTGAAATAAAAATACAAAATTAAGAAATGATATACCTATGTTATAATGCTTCTATCCACTTACTTATTTTATTGAAAATTAAAAAAAATAGAGTAACGTAAGTAACATAATATAGAGTTTTATGGCATATTTTTTATTTTACTTCTTTGAAGGAATTAATTAGTTGTAATGCCAGACGATATAATAATATTTTATTTCGTAGGCACTTGTACAAAACAGTGCAACAAAACTCGTTGCTATTTCTTTGCTTGAAATCTTTATGGAAGAATATGTATGTGTCTAATAATCATACATCTTGTATTCAATTTAGACTCATAATGCACGGTCATACAAACCAAACATTTATATAAAATTTTATCTCAATCTGTGGGGGTTAACTAGTTCAAAAGTCAGTTACAAGATTTGTCACACACATATGTATATACGAACTAACATATTAACAAGGCAAGTTAAATAAAAGCTTGTAATATGCAAGTACCAAGCAGTCCGGAGCGCAGTACACAGAATTATGAGTTACGACCGTGGCCTGCTCCCATACGACACGAAATAAAATTATTTCCAGTTTCTAAACTATTTATAATATTATAATAATTTCTCGCTCCAATTATTCCGCCGCTGACACGTTTTATTAGTATATCTACGATTGTTATGTTTACCCTCGAATAAATAATTTTTATAATGCTCTCTCCGTGACGTTATTATAAACAAAATTTTTGGTCTGATGTCATATAAATTATGTAATGAATATTGTCAAAGTCGTATTTAGGGACACTTGTGGCCACGTAATGTGTGTTTCGGGCTCAATTTTATATGATTTAGTGATTCATTAGGCGTCTAGACTTCGTTCCGTTTGATGAAGGAAGTGATATTAATTTGGATCTAGGCGCATTGCGATGTTATCATAAATTGTGGAAAGTATGCGATAATAACGTACGTCTGACGCTGTTTTAACTAGATTTTTCTCTAGGGAATAGCCGTAGCAAAGGATGTGGTGGAACTTTTTGTTTTGAAAAATGTAATAAGAAGATGATTACACGATTTATCGTCGATTAATAGGATCGATCACATAATCAAAATCAAAATCCAAATCACATAAAAAGCATACAATTTTACACAGATTTTATTAATACGTTACAATGTAGATATGGTAAAATACAGACGAATTCCCAGAGGGGCTTAATAAATAGGTGATTATTATATCATAAAATATGCTCCAATATCTCGTCTTTTATAAAAAAAAAATGAGAAAAGTCTTTTTTCGAGCTTAACCATAGGTAAAAGTTAAATATCATAGGTAAGTTTTCCCGCAGACGAAAGGCAATAAACAAAGGAAGCCTTATAATTTCAACCACCCCAATTGTTTCCTTTTATCAAAGGTCTTTTGTCCACACGTTAATATCATAAAGTTAACGAAAGCCCTCACGGCCAGAAGGAAGCTTTATTATAGAGCTTATAAGCTCTAATCAAAGTTTCACGGAAGTGTTACTAGTATGATTGTGTCGTTAAGACTGATTGGATGGAAGATTTTCATGTTCGGAGAAATGTCACGCTAAATACTGTTGTCAAAAATTAGATTATACCTGCTAGCATACAAGGCGTTCGGAATTAGTCCTCATATTTTAAAATCGTATTTATTCATAAATTACCTAAATCAGAGACTAAACTAACCAGCTAAGGGTCTCTATCGAGGCTCTCTCCGATGCTCAATAACCCTGAGACTTTTGATTTTTCAAAATCATGTGCGTACCTATTCCAAGTTAATTATTACCTTATCAGTGTATGTTAATTAATTCTCAGGGATGTGTGAAGTCTCCTAACACTTGCCAGCGCAGTAGAATATTGCCTATACATCCCCTATTACTCTTAGAGGAGACCCGTGCCCAGCAGTTGGACCAACGTAAAACATCTTTAAAAAAATATTTTAGAAAATTTCAGGCATCTAGGTTTCTTTTTGATTTTTTCCTTTACTGTATTATTGCTCTAGATATCTTAAGATTTGCTGCTATACAGATAATTATAGAAGAAACAATGGTCTTTGCACCCTTTGATGGGGATTAATTAATCTTAATCTGTACAAAAACTCATTAAAATAGAACCAATTATAAGTAACAAGTACCTACCCCCTAATACCAGTCAACATTTTCTTTGATAATCCCAAACTTTACCACCGTCAATGAAACCCTTTGAAAACAACCCTAAGTGTAAAATGAAAACCAATACATGATTATAATACAAAGTGCCAATAAGTTGGTGGATTTGGTTATGATTGTTCAGAAACAGTAAGAAGTAGGTATGTCACTTTTGTAACATTATATCGTTACATAAAAGGTTTTTATAAGGTACCTATCACGAAAACATAATATACATTATTTATCTTTTTTCTTTAAAAATAATCTGAAAAACATCAATCGTTGGATCTAATAATGATAATAAGTATAATATTAATTGCCTCTGCCTGCCTGCCTGCCTCCAAATAAATATTTAAAAAAACTAGGCAATAAAATAAAAAATATTTATTATAAAGAAATATTTATTGATGAATTTATTTAAATTTAGAAACATACTAAATATTCCAAAAAGAAATACACTTTTCCAATTTTAATTCCAATTTTTCGTCACCCACTCCCTACCCAACTTGGGAACGGGCATAATCCCTAATATTCGCGCTCCATCATAACCGACGTCACAAAGGTGACGTAATAACCGCTAATCCCCATTGTAGCGCCATCTCTTGACGGATTGCCGACAACTTGAATGGAGATTACAACCACTGGGGGGCTTTGTTCGCGCCGTTATTAAGAAAACCCTATTGTGAGTGCGGATAATTTGTTTTTCGGGTTTCAGTGCAGTGAACAAAATGTTATGGGTTTAGGTGTGGCTTATGTCGATTGATATGACGTTTGTTTTAGGGATTGTTTAAGTATGAAGTACCTTTTGGGAAAATAATAAGTGTGTATTGGGTAAGGGATTTGAGTAGGTGCTTTAGTAACTATAGCTTAGGGATTTTGTTACTACGCACCTATTTGTTATTGGTACTTACCCAAAGGCTTAGAAGCTTTCGGATGTTAAGTGTTTTCTAAGGACTTAATAAAGACAATTTATATTGTATTGTCTACACACTATAACACCTATGCCTATTTCATACTATACTTGTTATTTTTTACTAACGCAATAAGAGTAGCTACCTAAGTTTTACTTGAAAATTTGTTATGCTGTTGTGAATTTTGTTTTTTATAGACGCAGACATGAAACCGTACCTACCTGTAGTTGGTGACGATCCATCAATCAATATTATTTTGTGTGTACGGTGCCTTATCATACACATCTTTCATCTGAACAAGGCCTAACATGTCATCCATATCACAAAAACAACCCAACACAGTCGATTAGCCACAAATTGCCCACAATCACCATTAAAAACAATTATTCCGTTCGCGATTGCAAAACCAACCCCTATCGCAAAAAAACAAAGCGAAGCCATTTGGCGGGCCCATCAATAACCCGAAGGGGCGAGTGGGGGGAGTGACGCAATTATTACCCCGATCCATCATCTGACGTGACGTGTGACGCAACTAAATAATTTACGGGGTTAAACATTTAATTCCGTGACATAATACCCCTGTGTCCCCTCCGTTGAAATCCGCTCTCGATACTAAATTACTTCGGTATTCATAACAAGTGTCTTATGTAAGTAAATAAATATGAGCTTAAAATTTGAAGGCGGTAGAAACCTTTGTGGTTCGACTCCGGCGGTACCACCGCACACCTATTTCTACCTAATAACAGCAGTGTTAGGCGCTGCTGTATTCCGGTTTGAAGGGTGTGGTAAGGGAAACAGACTTTTCCGAGGCGTTCCAGCTTAGTCCTCAGGGGTAGCGGCGCATCTGTGGCTGACCCCAGGTAGGAATATCTAATCCTATCTGGGGTTGGTTACAGATGTCCACGGGCGGCAGTAGCCACTTACCATCAGGTGGACTGTATGCTCTTCTGCTAATCCTATATTATAAAAAAAGCTATGGACTCATGGCCCTACAGTTGGAAGGTACATAAACAATCAGACCCAGAAAATACCTTTATGTTGAAAACTGAACCCGAGACCTTTTGAGTGGCAGCGCTTAAGAGTAACCAGTTTACTGTGCAGATCGTAATAACAACATACTAATGAATAATATGGGTATAGTCCGCGTAAAACTGCTAGGCCGCTCTGAATGTAGAAATGAATCGTGTCGCCATAGCAAATTGTATGACTGCACCTGCTCGCAACAGCTTCAGCGCCTATACATTTATCTACTTACCTATTTTTATAATTTTACTGGTTATAAATTAAAATTATAAATAACTTGGTTGATACTTTATTTAATACTAATTACATTTTCTACATGATAGTACCTGTAAAAAGATATAAAATTCATGGTACAATCGCTTACAACACGCTTTTACATTCGATTTTTAAATTCCCCGCGCGTCGTTATCAAGTACAGTCAGGCACATAAACTCGATTTAATAAAACATAAACACGTGTCATAATCGTAATTTGCGCGCTCGTCGAATATGTCGTATATTTGCGCAAAATGCCCAATTTGGATGATAAAATTAGCACCAAAGTATATGGGGCGGAAAAAGCATAATTTTACACTCTTTATATGTTTCTTACACTTTTTGTTGACGGTTGAACGTTAATTAGACGTAAAACTCCGATGTGTTGACTTGAAGTAACAAGTGAGTTCTGAGTATAGAATTATTGTTATAAATTTGGTAGTGTACGACACTATATCATAATTACGTTTGCTCCAAAATATGAGAGATGGTCGTTAAATGTTTTTATTTTTGTGCGGATTACAATCTTTTCAGACAAAAAGAGGTTAATTTTGCATTCAATTTACCTAATTTAGTGACGGTACACTGAACTGAATTCGACGAACTTTCGCACGATTACATGTCTTAGATATATCAGATCGGCTGCAAATGTCTTGTTACCAATGGGGAATCAGTTGAAATGTCTCATGTAAGTCTCTCTGCTTTCGTAGGTACATTTTTTCAGCAATATTCTTGTTATCAGGAGCGATTATCACTACAAACTGTGGCAAGACAGAACACTAGACTACTTTATACTACCTATACTAGTCCTACCTTATACCAGTCCTGTTTGGGATTAATTATATATGTCCATTGGCGGCAGTAGCAACTTACCATCAGATTACGATTGCATTATAAATGTTCCTACCAAAGAGTACATTTTCATAAGCACAAACATCCATCTACGAAAACCTTATCTAAAACACAACTTTCCACTCTATTTCGCGAACAAGAAAGCGATTCTCATAAATCGGATTATTAGAAAAATAGATAAAGTAAATTATAATAAGAAATGGGGCGTTATTCTAAACGTCGGATATTAAGATGAACGGGAAACGCATGCTATAATGGAGTGGAAGTTTTATGTGAGTTTATAATATTAAAGTAGATTTTACACGTGAAGGTGTCTTAAAATGTGATACCGGTGTTTGTAAATTTAAAAAACTGTATTTATTGTTTTATGTCATCTTGGTTACAAAACTGAAGTAAAATTTTAATGGAAAATAGATATTTTTCGCTACCTGTTGTTGTTATTTTAAAGGTGTCACTTCATATGAAAAATCTGAGTGTAAATATTTTTTTTTTTCATTTCGGACTTTGGAAAAATTTCAATTTGAGATTTAACAAAATATGAGTGACTGTGGATATGTATTAAATATAGTTTTTATAGATAAATGTACCTTACCTAATATTTTACCTAATACCTAATATTTTATTCACTTTATGGCGTAGTTGGTAGGTACAGACATGCGGTTAATTTAGAAACGGTACATTGTACAATATAACTATAAAATATTTTTGTGTAGAATTAAATAACAATAATTACTTACGTTGAAAAATTAACAATAACATTATTTTCCGTGAATATTTTTTTACATATTTAAATAATGTATTCCTAATGTCGGTACTAAAAAGGTGCTTAAAATGTATTTATCGTAAGAATTATATACCTAAGTGGAATAGAGGCGGGCTATTAAACGAAATTTCGTTATTTATAACACATTAACGATTATAAAGTTTATGCGTATAAATTATTGGACATTAACGGAGCAAACAATTAAATTATTACAAAAAACGCGGAAATTCGGAGCGATTTTTTGAATCGCACGCGTTCACAAATCAGGTTGTCACATTATAGAGAGTTATCGTTGAAGACGTGGTGAAAATATTAAAAATATAGCTTATACCGCGACTGTTGCTTTAATTTTGTACAAAGACATCCATATTCCTATCAGAAATGTAAATTCATTATTTTCATACATCTATCTAATACTCGTATGTCATTGAACCCAAAACCCACTATGTGTTAATTAATGTAGGAATAGTAGTAAGCTTTATTTAGTCTGCAACTTTACCCATAATTCAATAGAATTAACTACTGAAAATATATCAAGATATTTTTAGTGGTTTCACAGTCGGTACTTTGCATGGGTAATTTACTCTCTTTGGCGTTTTAATGTACTAATCTAATATTTAATGTATTTATTTGAAAAAAAAAACATTTTATTATCATTTTCCAAACTGCTCTACCACACTTTTCAGGATGCGCTTAATAGATACTGCCACTAAAAAGCAGAAATAGACATGACGATAATGCAAGTAGGCAAGTACAAGACAATAATCACAAACAAAAATAAACTAAACAACTGTACTTAATATTAAATATTAAGGACAGTTGTTTAGTTTATTTTTCGTTTTTCGTCATATAGTTATTGCGGATTCAACGCAATTTTTTATTAGTGCACAGACGCATTTCTGTTAGAGATTAATAAAAAAACGTATCTATACAAAATAAAATATTAGGGCATTTTTATCTAACGTCAACAATGCTCTGAAATATATTACTCTATGCCGGAAATTAATTGCTTGTAGCTAAAGATTAATTACATGTTTACCAAATTATATTACGACTAGCTGGTGACATCAATAAATTCCCTATTTTGATTTTTATTTATGTATTTATGGAGTACAGTCGAATACACAAATCAAAAAAATGAAATACATTTTTGCTTGGCGCATTTATTTTATTCTTGCAACAATAAATTTGTAAAAAATAATACATTTTTGTAAGAATCTTTAATAGCGTTTGTCGATTATATACTGTTAATATTTTTATAATGCGCATTATTTTAATGCAGCCAGTGTTTAGTGCGCATTTATATTACAAGAAATATGTCAAATAAATAATCCCGAAAATTATTTGATCTTTTCGCCTTCTTAAATAAATTCAAAGTTACGAAATTATTTCTGTGGATTTTTCTATTAACTGAAGCAATAGTATAAACAAATCTATCTCCGAAGTCGACATGTCAAACTATGCTTTGCGAGACACACTCCTTGATATAATAATCCCCCCTAGATTACGTACGTAAGACACTTGACATTTCTAACAAAGAAAAATAACTTTCCTCTAATAATAATCCACTAATATATCAGCAGCTGTCTTCGTGTAATTATTATTTATATCCAGCGAACCAACAATAAAATTTCCAAAAATTGCGTTTCTTTTTTAAATACAGAAGACAAAAGCAGTTAATAATGATTTTTAGTCACAATAACTCAAGCGAAGAGTCAAATTATGATCATATAATATGCGCATAAATCATATAAATGTGTGGGACTACCCATTAATATTGCGGGGAGGACCGTTGTTTTAATTTACTGGCGATTCCAGAAACAATATGGCGGGAATGTGCCTATTATATGGCGATTTGTCACTCATCAGCATCGAAGAACTTAAGGCGATGACCTATTGAACCGTTAAAATCTATATTATAAAAAATACATGGCGAACGCATAACGAATTCATTTTTAAAATTGTTTTCTGAAGAAGAGCAAAATTATTTCTAATACATATAATGTTATTCGTAAAAGAATAGATTTAAATTAATTAAATATAAAAGGTAAAATTACATATAAAACTAAATTCATAAAGCATTACATTTAAATATTTTTTGTAATCGAGACGCTTTTAAAGTGCTTGTAAATGTTAATACATAAAAGATAATACATTTAATTTTAATTATTTCAATATTATAAATAGCCTCTTTATTTTGTCACGAGAAAATATCACTAAACACCTGTGTTAAAACAGAGCATTTTATTTCGTGGAGTTTTTTTAGAACATCTGCGACAACGTTCACTATTGTCATCGTGTTACGTGTCATCGCCTTAATGAGACAGCAACTTAACCCTTGCAATAATCAACTGTCAACACTGCAGCCATTGTCAAACAATAATAGATTCCAAATTCAAATTCCAACGTGAATCTTATTTTTATTTCTTAAAGCACACTTTCGACTAAACTGTGAATAGAATGAGTTGTGAGAATTATCACCTCGAGAATAGCCAAAGAATTCTAACGAACGTCGAATTTTTCAAAACAATAGACTAGGTGCTTATTTTTGATTTAAACTGACAGGTGTTGATTTATATTTGATGCCTCAAATACCAGAATGAATCGCATGTCAAAATAAACGCATTTTTATAACTGACTAATGGTTCATTGTTATGTTGATAAAATATTGTTTGAAATTCAAATTAAAAGCATATTTTAAGCTTGCCAATTATATTTGGAGCAATAGAATTTTATATACTTGTCTGTCTATCTACGTATTTGTTGGACGCATATTTCTTCCCCCTTCAAAGGAAAGTCAATTATTTAAACCGTTCCAAGGTTTTATTAAGACAGTTTTGTAATTACAACAACAACAATTTTTGCAATACTGTAATAGGTCTCTTCATACAGTTCGTAAGGACTAGAGTTCATACGATCATGCAGCTTCGTCGGGGAGTAAGAGAGCCGAGTTAGTGCCTGATCCAGATCGAATAGCTTTTTAACATAGAAGCAGCAAACGAGCAGGTGGTCTACCTGATGATAAGTGACCACTGACACCCATAGACATTTATAATCAACCCTAAATAGAAACCCTGAGGTCGGTCACAAATACATACCCCAGAGAACGTCTCGTATAAATTTATTTCCCTTACCATACGCTACAAACCAGATCACAGTAACACTACACTGCTGGTATTAGATAGAAATGGATGCGATTTTGTGCCTCCGAAATCAAACCACAAAGGGGTTTACCACCAAACTACTATCAAAAGATAAAGATAAAATGCCTTACGACGCACAGACAAACGACGAGTTATTATAACTACAGAATTGAAAATTATCACACAATAACGCAGAATATACTTCGTATAGAAATATATTATTGTCTCAAGTCAAAACAAAGCGATTTAAACGTAACAAATGGTCCATTGTTATTGTAACATAAGCTTCTAATCTTAATAAATATTTCACGTCACTCGTGCGAATTCTTGCTATCGATAAAACTAACATAAATTATAAGAACAAGCTACTGGAATTTACAAGAAATGAATAGAAATTGTTTTTGGCGAAAATAAGCGGTGACAATGGATTTTAAATATAAAAACGGGTCTTTTATATATTACATTTGAAAGAAAAATTGCCAAAAGTTATTTTTTTCGTTCTTGTTTTTTAATTTTTTTGTAAGTAATAGTAGGTTTTATAAAACAATATAGATGATATTATTATCCACATTATTTGTTATGAAAAGCAAGATTTTAAATATTGATTACGCAGAATAGAGAACAGAAAGATTTTTGTTCTATGTATCTTTTTCAGATCTTTTAAATCGATATATATGTTTTGCGAAAGTTATTAGAATAATAAATTCTTATAATATTATAATACAAATATATAACTTTCTTAAATTAAAAAAATAGACCCGTCATAAAATATTATGAAAAGCGCAACCATTTCCTCAACTAAAATAACAATTTACTCACAAAAACACTTTTAATAAATAATAATACGACCATTATTCAACGCACAAATCCATTTTTATTAGCTTTAATTTTCGAATAATAAAAGAAAGAAAATGTGGCCGCGTTTAAAAACAAAAAAATAAAAAGAATATTTTAAAGTAACATTCCGTAGCGGCTAGCGTTATAGTATCATCTATAATCGTTAAAATGTCGTCGTAATAAAAATACCGGGTTATTGTTTGAATAAACAATAGTGAGGAACTATAAAGCCGGGGAATAGACCGCAGAATGACAATCTGGTTGACGTGATAAAATGTAGATCAATGAGTAGACTGGTTACGGGTTACAGATAGTTTGTGGTTATGTTCCTTGTACCGCACTGAAGCAGTGACACGGCAGGGTACCTATGCTATTTCGATGTTTCAGATTTGAGTTTTTGTCATGTACTTAATAGACATTTATTACGGCATTCATAATAAATGTCTATTAATATAACACCCTAAATAAGTTTCTGTAATTAACCATATGTCTGGAAACTGTGATTATCACGGGGTTCACTTTATAATAATTTCTCAAATAAGCCTTTTTCTTCGAAATGGTATATTTCCCATCATAAATATTCATAGAAATTGCAGTTTAAGACAGTAATAATTTATTGCAATATTTTATTACATATTTACAAATTACCCATTTTTTTTTATTACAAATAAAAACCACAATGTACGTTAAATGTAAACAAATTTAATTTTCAACTTAAAGTACTCAAATAATTATTATTTACCCAATAATCATAATTGACCTAAAATTCAAGTGTCCTTATAGCTTAATAAGCCTTCAATAAACCTAATAAGTACACAAAACAAAATAGATGCCAATTAGCGAAGAAAAGTAAGCCATTTAAGTACCAATTAACCTTCTGCGATTCAATTTATTCTTTGAACAAACCAAAGAAGCTCTCGCAACGAAAATAGACGCTCAAAAATATTGAAGTGCGTTGAAAAATAGACGTCAAGATGGAATGAGAATAATAAGACGCGACGACAAACACTCGATAAGTGGGCCAGAATGTTCTGAATTTGTTCATCTTAGTCAATTACTTATTGCGTTTAAGTACAAAAACTGTTATAATAGCTCGAAGATAAGTAGTATGAATTTTGTTCTATTCTTTGTTCAAAGTCCAGTCCGTCCCAGATATTATTTTTATGTAAGGGTACGTGAAAACATATTGAAGCTTTAAATCATAATCGATCATAACTTACGTCCATTATTAACATTCAACGTATACCTATGACCCTAGCGAAGAACGGAAATTTCACAATTGCTGCATCAAGAAATTGTCAAATTCTGATTCTGATTTTTATCAGGCAAAATTTGGATAGATTGATTACTAATAACGATAATTCGCACCTATATAGCGGGGTAGCGGGGTAGTATCTGGCTTAACTCTTCTTATTCTAAAGAAAGACCTTGCGCTGCCAAAACTAGGCTATTATAATTATAACAACATATTATCTTTACGAAATTATACTACAGCTATTAAACCAATATTTTTGTGAATATACCAGTCCAAAAGATCGTATATAAAATTACAACAAGTGATGCTATTAGAACACCTAATAATTTTAAAAGGATACACAGCAAAGGGTTTTCCAGCAAACCTGTAACAAGTAAATCATGCAAACGTAATAAAACAATGATGTTTAATAAAATATAAGTACGTAAGGCACCAGCTGGGTAGCGCCCACGCGCTCCTATTCGTGGAGTGCGACAATTGTCCGCGCCAGTAATAGCCACAGCGTGTTAATTGCGTTACTAACCTATATTAAATTATTATATTGCCTTCCGGAGTGCGCTTTATAGAGGTGTGGTAAGGAGACATTTATCTGCAGCGTTCTTAGTCCTAAAGGGTAGCGGCTGTGGCAAAACTCGTGTTGGAATCTAATCTTATCTAGGGTTAATGACACACCATGGACGGCGGTAGCCACTTACTAGGTCTTAAGGTGGTAGAACCCTATGTGGTTTGACTCCGTCGGCATCACCGCCTCACCTATTTCTACCTAATAACAGCAGTGTTAAGCTCCGCTTTGTTCTGCTTTAAAGGGTGTGGTAAAGGATAAATACTTTTCCAAGGCACTCCAGCTTAGTCAGAGGCACCTGCGCATCGGCGTTGGCCGATCTCAAGTAGGAATCTAATATTATCTGGGGTTCATGACAGTTGCCCATACGGTGTACTGCTCTGCCATTCCTATTTTATAAAAAAAAACATTTGTGACTATTTTCTTATGCAATCTACTAATAAGTATTACATATCACAATCTATTTAAACTCCAGAAAATCTTAAAAATATCATTGAACTCTCAGGACCCATAAGTTTTCTCATGATGTTTTCGTTTGCTATCATAACAAATCATATTTCTTCTACCTTGTACCTTGAATCTGTACCTTGATCGCGTTTGCGTGGGAGATCCAAATTCGTAACTCTCAAATATTTGTTCACTGTAATTTTTCTTCATTTATCAAATGAAAAATTGAGGTAAACAGGAAAATGGATTGGTTTAAATATCAAAAACATTACACGCAATATGGATTACGGCATCATCATCAACCCATCACTGTCACATTGCTGGGCACGGGTATCTTCTGAAATGAGAAAGTTTAGGCCATGGTCCGCCGATCTGGTCAAGTACGGATTGGTAGACTTCACTTGCCTTTGAGAACTTCTTTTTAGAGATCTCTCAGCTGTACAGATTGCCTCACGATGTTTTCCTTCACCGTAAAGTAAGTGATAATTATGATACTCACATTGAAAAAAATTTACTTTGAAAAATCAGAGGTACGTGCCTGGGATTTGAACCTCAACCCCTCGACTGAAAGGCCGCGAATCAACCATTAGGCTATAACTGCTTCTTGCACTGAGATTACGGCATGTTATACAAGAACCCTGGGAAAATAGACACGAAAATCCAGTTTGAAGATTGCATCTTCTTATATCCGGGTTGAGATCAACAGACAGACATTGCAAAATAATTAATACAAATAGATTTCAACATTACTGTAATGGATCGCTCGTAACATTTAATTATTGGGTGAAATTAATTAATTTTTCTATCTCGATACATATCCATTTTGTTAGTCACGCCTACGATAATTAATTCGAACTCTATTGGCCAATACACTAAACGTTGGAGCCAATGTTTGGTCACGCTTAAAAAACCACTGCGTAAACTAGGCGAAAATAAAACTTTCTTGTTATAGAATATAATTTTTCTAAGAAGTCTTTCATTTCCTTTCATGGTTTATCTTTTATAAACGTAGAAACTATGGTATATATTCCATAAACTGCATATTTCCACACAAATGTGGTCTTAAGTCACCCAAAAATTCATTCATTCATCTTATCACGCGCCATGCAGAACAATTGAACGAATATTTCCACCATCTTCTGTCACGCTCACGCAATACATATTTTCTACCTCGAAGCCAACCTGTACAAGTGGTGTTAGAATAATGGCAATACCAATATTAGTCGTCACATTTGCAATATTTTGTCATACGCCCTAACATAGTCACCAGATACGTCTACATCAATAGCTACAAGCTCATTTGCTTCAATTTCTGTAATATCTTCTTTAGCACTATGATATTACTGAGATTCCACATATTGCGCCATTAATAACCATCAGTCAAAAGGACGAATATTTCTACCATCTTCTATCACACAAATATTTGCTACCTCGAACCCACCCTCTAAACGTGATGCTATAACAATGGCAACTCCAATGTTCGTCGTCACAATTGTAACTATTTTGTCGTCGTCGATTACATTGTAATTCAGTAGATACAAGCTCATTTTCGGCTTAAAAAATACTTTCGTAAGCATCATAATGTTTCTGACCTTTCCCATGCTGCGCCACGAATAGCCAGGAAACGTGGTGCTAGAGCAATGGCAACGCCTATATTGACCGTCACAACAATTGTCACTATTTTGTTGCCAGTTACGTCTACATCAGTTGTTACAAGCTCATTTTCGGCTTAAAAAATACTTTCTTAAGCATCATGATGTTACCGAGCTTCCCCATGCAGCCACTAATAGCCATCAATCTCGGCGCGCGGGCCGCGACGATCTTGTTTATAGGAATGTTAACCGTGTTTATTTCCACAACTACGCCACTTACTACAGGGTGGAAAAAAGTGTTTTTACTTTTTGTTATTTTTTTTTGTGGTATTAATTATTTTTAAGTTTGAATTAATTAAGATTCTTGGAAAATGCATGAACATCATGGGAAATGGGCATAATAAATATGTACTATGTTTCAAACGTATGTACGATAGATTCTGGTTTAAAATTAAATGACATTATGCTATATTAAAGCTATTAAGACTTATAAACAAATATTGTAAAATTAAATAAATACTCTGCTTGATCCTAATAATGATCAATGGAAGTATATACCTAATCTTTTAAATATTATTGTAAATTATTTCCTTACGATGCATTGCACTTATGAGTTAACTAATCTAAACATACAAGATTTTCAGTAAGTTCCTTTTTTCCAGAAGTACCTTTTCACTTTTATTAATTCCAAATTAATTTGTTACATGTAATCATTTCACTACAAACTTCCTGACATCCTGTACAAGTGATGTGGCATAGCATCTTGATAAATACAAGGCGTGCGGTGACAAATGGTACCGGAGTGTTTTTAAGTATTTTTAGAGATCGCGGTGTGGCCACCTAATTGGACACACAATACGTCTTCGTGAAACTGCTGAGTATTTTCGACTGTACTAAGGTTGCTATTATTACCATCTGTCATAATTGTTTCAGTAATCGTTAGTTTTAACAGTTTTTTGGGTTTTAAATACTCGTTGATGGGTGCCGTCGGATTTTTGGGAATGTTATTTGCGGTGTTAAAAGTTTGAAATGTTTTTATGGAAATTTTGGTGTTGATTGGCGATTGCTTCGTTTTGGTGTCATTTATCTAATCCAAATAAAATAAATTACCACCAATCAAAGTTTTGAATTCGACAATTTTTTGAGAATAATTATGGTTATAAAAATCCAATTACAATACTCGTATTTACGCATGCAAATCAATTGATATTGAATCTAGAAATGATTTTTCTTTATATAGGAAAGGCATAAAAACTTGGAATATTTATGGGATATCTTTATAATTTGGTGTGAAATTTATTTGCAACAAATATAAATCTTACGACTAAAATCCGCTTTTATATTTTTTGGGTGAAAAAACTTAAATATCTCCATATTTAGATTTTGTCAAGAAGAAAAAGTAAAGGTTTTGATTATTTTATACGGAAACCTTTTATTAGTGGCAGGAATCATCATGACTAGAATCTATTTAAATATTCATTGCTTGCTTTGGATTTTATATAGGTACACAAAACTCTAGAATCACGAAATACATCATAGCATCATCATTCAATATTTTTCTTTGATCGTTTCATCCGTCTAATTGTAATGTTTCACATGCGTTTTCGCTATTACAAACTGTTTTAGAGCCGCACCAGTGTTGACATTTCGTCCGGTTATTTACTGCATAACACATCGTTTGAATTAAATTTTGCATTACATTATTTACGACACACCTTCTATTAATACCAAAATGCGCTCTTCAGTCTATTTTGACTTGTATAATAGATTTTAGTGGCTGAATGTGGAATTGTGGGTTACTAAGCTTCAATGGGATTGTGCCAACGAATGGATGTTCAGTATTATTTCCTTCTTCCTTATTGTTTGTTTTGTTTACCTATTTATTGTAATCAACAGTCAACTTGGCAATGATATTTTTATAATTATATAATATGGGAGTAGCAGACGATCACGCAGTCCACCTGATGGTAAGCTGCTACTGCCGCCCATGGACACCTGTAATCAACCTCAGATAGAATTAGATATTCCTACCTGGAGTCAGTCACAGGTGCGCTGCTAACCCTGAGGACTAAGCTGGAACGCCTCAGAAAAGTATGTCTCCCTTACCACACCATTCAAACATTTAATTAATCTACTATTAAGATGATATATTTTGCAAAGATGACTACATCCTATCATTTAATATGAGTTTAATAGACGCATAATTTCGAAAAATATCGGACCTCCCGATGCCGAGGCTAAGTTTCAAATCACTAGCCGTCACTGCTTTCTCACTCATCCCATATTTGATTCAAAAGTAACACCACTACATACATTCTATACTCAATCATTTGACGCAACAAAACATGAAAAATTAAATGATGACATATGTGCTCAAAATAATATTCCGACATCGAATATGAAAGAAATCATTTTTCATCGTCACGCAACGCTCATAGAGAATTTCCTGGACTCAAAATCACGATTTTAACAAGATCTTGTTAGAAACACATAATGATTATTTGTCTAATCCATTCTCAACAATATTGGATAGAATATTAATGGATTGTTCTAGATTTTAAATAACTTAAATAAAGTATCGCGTAACAACAAAGTAGCATATCCATTTTGTTCAACTAATGTGAACTGGATAAAACAACTGGAGAAAACTGTGTTCACATTGATTGTACTTTTAAAATCACAAATAAACTATGTTCACATTTGTTGAATTAATCACTGAAAATAATGCAAATTCATTGCCAGGCTCTTTTATTTTCTGTACATAAGGCTCATAGTTCGAATGGTTAGTGTGAACTCTTATACACAATTCTTGAACTGTTGATAGTCTATAACTGAACGGAAATGGGTCATATCTTAAAGAGGATTTTAGGTCTTAATCCACTGCGCTAACCAAGTGGGAATTGGTAGACTTCACACACCTTTAAAAATGTTTTTTGCTGATTAAGTGCTAATTAATTCCTACATTCCTACGGCCATGAACCTCACATGCTTCATACTTTTTTCTTTATAATATAGGAGTAGCAGACGAGTATGCAGTCCACCTGATGGTAAGTGGCTACTGCCGCCCATGGACATCTGTAATCAATCCCAGATAGGATAAGATATTCCTACCTAAAGTCGACCACAGATGCGCCGCTACCCCTGAGAACTAAACTGGAACGCCTCGGAAAAGTCTGTCTCCCTTATCACACCCTTCAAAACGGAACACAGCAGCGCCTAACACTGCTGTTATTAAGCAGAAATAGGTGTGGCGGTGGTGCCGCCGGACTTGAACTACAGAGGGTTCCTCCACCTTCAAAACTATATACCAAACATGAAGAGGAGAAACTTTTTAATCAACAGACAGTCTCAGATATTGGTTTCTGTAACAGTGCTCTAGCTCATCCCCAGGGAGACTTTGCTAGAGACCTATACAAGTTAGTTAATATAGGTTTGAGAAATAGTTAACGTATATCATATTATATTATTATACATTAATTATATTGTTAGCTACTACAGAGCGACATTGCCAAAAGGCAAAGCTCTTTAAATAAAGATTAAAAAAAACGGACTGTCATACACCCTCTGGACCAAAAGACAGTAGCGTTAGCTCTTATAAAACGGAAATATCCTACGATTTGTAATCTCCATTGACATAACGATCCAATTTTACAACAAACAAAATCGTGTCTAATCCCTATGGGTGGCCCGTTCTATTTCTAGCAATGGAAGACAAAAGTGACTACTTCCCATAAATAACTACTTTTCGGACAATTAATAATAGAAGCTTTGTAGTCTATCATTGTAACTATTATACGGATAATTTGGGATGTGTTGTTCTTTTTTAATACTCGGGTGGTTTGTCTGCTATTTTGTTATAAAGTTGCCAGATATTTATAGAAATACAATAAGTTTTTTGGAAGTTTGTTTGTAGTAGAATCCTTTGTGGTTCGACAACAAAACCACCACTGCCACATCTTTTTCTGCCTATTAATCGTAGTGGCACTACTGTGTTCCGGTTTGAAGTGTGTAAGTGACACACAGATACTTATCAGAGACATTTCAACTTTGTCCTCAACGGTAGCAACACATCTGCGGCCGACCTCAAGTAGGGCTGTTATCTTAGCCGGGGTTGTTTACAGATATTAATGAGCGGCAGTGGCCACTTACTAACAGATGTAGTGAGTGCTCGATCGCTACTTTTAAAATGAAAAAAAAAATGTTCTTACTTCATAATCTTTTTCAGCAGAAGTAGGTGCGGCAGCGCCTTCAGCGCCACAAACCACTAAAGATTGTACCACCTTAAATTTTATACAACAAACATAAGCAGAGCCACGGTAAAAGCTTACACTAAACAGACTTATACAATTGATCAAACCATAAGTTAGACCGAACATGCCAATTAAACAAAATAAATAATTTTCAAACGGTTGTTAAATTTTACGGGTTAATAAATTTCCTAACATAATGCAAGTAGGGTTAATTAGTTGGAATGATTTGCAGAAGTTCGGCATCGGCCGGGTTAACATTGTTCTTAATAGGTTAAGTTCGAAAGTTTGGAATAAAAGAACGATATGAACTGTGTACGGTCGACAGAACAACTTTAAGAATAATTTGTTCTAACGTAAATATAAGTACAATGGTTACACTTCATTGTAGACAATGATTAGGCATTTTTGACAATAAATATTATAATTATATCTTTTTTAATAAAATTGGGATGGTAAACGAGCTATAAGATGAACGTCTGTAACTGAATATTAATATATAATATGCAAAGGTGTTTTACCTAAAGCCAATCATAGGTGCTTGCCATTCCTGTTGACTAAAATGGTCGCTTCATATAATTTTTTAAGACAGCCGGCATCCACACCCTTCCACTGAAACGCAAGAACTGCTTCACGCTTGAAATAGTTCTCTAAAATAGGAAAAAAAGCAACAACTTGTACGGTATTAGGCAGATACGACCCGCATGGCGGAGAGGTCACCATACAGGACCAGAGGGTTCCGGGTTCAATCCCTGGCCAGACAGATATATAAATGATTAATTTAGATTTCTGTTTTTTTTTATAATATAGGGGTAGCAGATGAGCATGCAGTCCACCTGATGGTAAGTGGCTACTGCCGCCCATGGACAACTGTAATCAGATAGGATAGGATTAGATATTCCTACCTGAGGACGGTCACAGATGCGCCGCTATCACTGAGGACTAAGCTGGAACGCCTCGGAAAAGTGTGTCTCCCTTACCACACCCTTCAAACCGGAACACAACAGTGCTTAACACTGCTGTTATGAGGCAGAAATAGGTGTGACGGTGGTGCCGCCGGAGTCGAACCACAAAGGGTTCTCTCGTTCCGTTCTGGATCTGTGTTTGATTATTAATCTATGCGTGTGTCCATAGCACCTACGACACAGGCAATCGTAATGTGGGTCCGTGAGTGTAGAAAGTGTCTTTTTTTAATATTGGCACATACTTAGAAGTAGGTACTTTAACCAACAAGTAATTTGGAGTAACCTTAATCTGTAAGGTATTTCGGCTCATTCTTTGTAATTTCTCAACATCAATCAATCTCGCAGACAAAAGGGTGAAACGACTGTCGAAAACCTTAAAGTATTCTCGCGAACTTTACAACGAGTCATTCGTTCATGATTGTTTAAGCTTAAGAAATATTTTCACAGGTTTCGTGGCTCACGAGTTCTATACCCGGTCAGGTCGGTCTATTCTATTCTATTCTATCATCGTCGTCAACCCATTAGATTATAATCATCTATTTACCTTTGTACCTACACAAATATAATGAGTTATTTAATATAATATTAGTAAGTACCTATTTTAAAATAATTTTTATCACCAAACATACTAACAATACCATACTTTTACAAAAACTATTGTTGTATGATTATTTTAGCAAGTTCCACCTAATTATTATTTTTCTCGAAGAGCTTAACAGAAATCTTAAGACACCTAATAAACCTAACATCTTATTAGCCGCAGTTAAGAATAATGCACTGGAAACATTGTTATCCCTTTAATCCACCCGTCCTATCGACGACGATTAACTAATAATAAACTCAAAACGATAGTATTAAAATGAAAACTTGAAAAAAAATTATTTATTTTATGAATTTCACCAAGTAAGTATCCAAATGGAAAAATAAAATATGAATTTTAGTTACTGTAAATATTAACATATATTGCAGCCACTTAATTATAAATTATTATAATTAAAATACTAAAATTAACCTTATAAAAAGTACAAAATAATATATGAAACAGGCTGAAGTAAATTAAATATTTTTTATTCCATAACCGTTTTACTTTAGATCACATTACTTCCATACGACTACATCCTCGTTAAAATTTGATTTATGCTAGATTACTTGACGGATTAAGTATTATTATGTCTGAAATAAATATTGAAGAGACAGCTTCTCATATATATTTAAAAGTCTTCTGCCTCTTTGAAACCTAATAGATATTATCTTGCCAAAATATCATACATCGTTTTATCAATTCGCCGTCGAACTCTGTTGCCTTAAATATTCACTTCGTATTCGCTGTTTTCCCTCAAGCTACGTTCATGATTCATCGCTCTCGTTTGGTTTATTATTTCCTCGCTCGCGATATCCCATGTACCTTAATCCCGCAATTACACGCCAAGTATAGCGGCATGCCAAATAAATCACCGTGACAAGCGCCGAATAATTCGCACGAGCATTTTATTAGAACAATAAAGTAGCGGGCCGGCATTTTTAAGCCACATATTCGCTCGCTCAAAACAAAACATCCTTTGAACTCCCCTGATGATGCGTTTACGCGGAAAAAGGGTAATATTCGAGGTGGTTTGACATTTTTATGACAATCAAAGAATATTGATTCAAAGATTGGTAATTACTTTGCAGATTTGTGGTACAGTTTATTAAATGTGCCTTTGCGTTTATGATAAAAGGAAAATGCATGTAAAATTTATTGTTATTAAGATATACGGGTTATCGTGCGGTCTAATACCAGTATCTCTCTTCCAGTGGGAATTTTCATTTTTATATTTTTTTATTACTCTTGTTTATACATATCTTTGTTCTCATATTCTGATACGAGTAGCTTCTATTGCCTACTACTTATGTTATATTTCTAGTGTAGAGGCGGGACATGACCTCATATGGAGGAAAAGACGAAACACTTTTTTAAATATCACTACTAGGTACAATGGAACCAAAAATATAGGTAATTTCGCAGAATTTTAGTTCAAAAATACAATACCAAATATTTTGCATAACACAACATTAGTTTTATAATAATACAGCAAACTATAAACGCTTTGACAATTAATACGTTATTTTCGTAACAATCCCTATAAATTTAACCGCAGTTAGTCTGGATAGCAGTTTTACTGCAGCGTTGAGATCGGCGACCAGCAGTGACTGATGTGACCGCACGGCATGTCATAGTGGTATATTGGTGACAAATATTGGCCAAACATTAGTATATCTCATTTTTCCTGTTAAGAATCATTTGGTTTTGATATACGAGTGTTAGAACTTAAATCTGATTAGAATTAAAGTAACGTGTTATTCCTTGAAAATAATAATTATATTGCTTTCCTACCACTGGACTCATGTCTCCTCTCAGAATCGCTTGGGTCGGCCTAACTACGGATTGGTAAAATTCACACACTTTGAGTCTCATCATAAAATCTCAGGTTAAAAAAAACTTTCGGATCTTTTCCTTCACCTAAATAGAAATTATTGACTGAATTGAGTAAAGAAGCTTATAGAATTTTTTATACTTTCTTTAGTTGGTCATAAAGGAGTAAAAAATAAAATATCTTAAAACTTTCGATATTGCATCACTACATTTTTATCAATAGGTATCAATTAAGCTAACATTAATAAAATTAAATTTGACTATATCCCGTCGATCCATATTTTTTCAAAACGGCGGCCTTCTACCTATTGCAGGTATAAAAATACTCGATGTTTGAATTACAATAATTAATACCAATTAAGATTGGTAAAATACAGATATTTGTGTATTTTTACTTCCAACGTTTGCCCAAACATTTGTTCACGGGATGCGTCACCGCAATCAATTGTCTGCGCAAGCGCATAAATTTCGTGCTCTAACCGCGTCTCTAATTAACCCTTAACAGTCGCGCACAAAACCGCGCGTAAATCTTGCAGAACAACGATCCGGTATTTAATTAAGCAGGTTTAATTGAATACCGGATCGGACGGTAATTGTCGGCTCACGACATTTTTTTATATTTGAAGCGAGCTTGCGTCCTGATGGTAAGTCACTGCGCTTAGATATCTATGACCACATACTCGTAGAATGTTTTACCGAAAGCAGATCTCAGATGTGATGCAACTCTTGGAAACTATGGTCGTCTCACATACGAGGCAGATAGAATTAGGTATTTATATACTTAAATAAATACGGAATATTTGCCTTTAATAATGTTATTAATATTTGTAAGAGAGTAACTACCTACTTATTTAATTACGTTCTTTAACGGTGAAGGAAAACATCGTGACAAAACGAGAGTAAACTGTATTAATTTTAGTCAATTGGTGAAATATGGCGCACCTAAACTACTTCACTAAGCCCTTCTCAATTTTAGTAGAAGTGTTCCATAAAAAGTGTTGATGATGAAATTCGATACCTTACTTAAAAAGTCCAAAGTTCTAATCCAATATATTCTAAGCTTGTATGAAGTATATGCAATTTTCTTAAAGGACGTAGGTACATAAAAGTAAACTTATTTTAATTACGCTAAACAGTTACTGTAAAAACTAAGCTGAATATTTTAACAACAAAATTTTTAACAGAAAAATATTGAAAATTTAATAATCGCCTATTAAAATGACTAATGTATTGTTAAATTTATCATAATGGAGGGATTAGGAGATGTGATAGAGGAAGTTTTAGTAAAAGTCACGCAAAGAAGTGATATTTCATCCGAAAAGATTACGGGTTAAATCCATTCAGGCGTTGTATGATGGAGTGCGAAGGCGGGTATTTTAAAAATGACAACTGTTTTATAATTATCTGGATATTTTTGTATGGAATGGTAGCAAAGATTTACTGGACATTTTTAATATCGATGTAGCAAACGAGAGCAGTTCACGGTATGGTGAGTGGCTACTGCCGTTCATGACATCTGTAATCAACCCCAGATAAAATAATATTCCTATCTGAGGTTGACCACAGATGCGTTACTACCCAATCACACCATTCAAACCAGAACACAGCAGCGCTTAATACTGATGTTATTAGGCAGAAATTGGTGTAGCGGTAGTGTCTTAGAAATCGAACTAAAGTTTCTATTACCATCATTCCTGGAAGGTGAATGGTTATTGCAGACTTATGGATATTCATAATGTCGGCTTAGCCCTTCCTAAAGACTAAACTGGAATGTCTCATGTGTCTTTTACATCATTCAAACTCAATTTCAAGTAGGATTTAATTGCTAATAATAGAACGATTCATATCTTATCTCTCTGGTCATGTGCCTCTCCCCGTAATCTACCTCTCCATTTAAAATAGAAACGCTACACTATTACGCCGAAGCAGAACAGTGCATCGTTCGTACAAATACCGAATTTATTTTCCTTTTTATTAGCATACTTTACCAAAACAAATGTAAACCTTTGGCTATTAAAATTACAACGATACTCCAGTGTAGTTACAATATTTGTTTATGAAGCTGCATTTGTTTGGATTGCTGAAACAACGTCAGACTCGTATATTACAGTTTAATCGATGGCATGACAAAGGTGTGTGGCTACAAAATAAGCGGATACTGAAATGTTTTGTCCAATTTTCTTTAAATGTACATAAGGAAATCTGCAGTGATATGCTAATGGTTAGAAATTTAGATATTCAATCGGGTGGTCAGAGATTTCATACCAGACACGCAAGTCAGGTTTTTCTAAGTTATAGGGGTATTTCCAAAGTTATGTTGAAATTAATTATCACTTGCTAAAGGACTAAGAAACATGTCAAAGGTCTCAAGTATACAAATTTGTACTTGTTAATCGAGATAAAATATGGCCTCAGCCCTTCTCACTTTGAGAAGAAACCCACGCTCAGCATTGGGAGAGGAATGGGTTAACGGCAACATCAATAAATGTAAACAATTATTTTCAAGTAAAGATTTCTATAATCCCGTTCTATCCAGGAAAATTATAAGCCTGGATTTTTTTACAATTATTCAGCGCAGTACCGAACAAAGACTTCAATTTAAATTTAAAATAAGTATCTACTTCGCGGACTATATTTTACACCTCCACCTGCATCACACTAAGCATCAGTTGCGAAGAACTAATGATCTACGTACTATTCATATAGTTTGAACAGCACTTTTTTTTAATTTTATTGTAAGTTCATCATTTCTGATTACACGTTTTATAGAATTTATGGTAAATGACATACACATATTTTAATTATATTGTTATTAAGATGAAAATCGAAGTTAGTTATTTTTGTTGATTTACCTACACAATAACTTAATGTTATAATTAATGTTCTATATTAATTTATCAAATTTTAACATATTGATTTATCGTTAGGTTAGTACTGATTAGAAATAATTTTTATCATTAAGTTATTAAAAAAGCAATAAAGACAATCTATGAAGAATATTTTGAGTTCATAACATTAACTTTTTAAAAATGAATCTATTCAATATCACACGGATTTTCCCGCTGATTCTCTAGCCCCAATCTACCTCCTCACTCCCACACAGGGGTACACAACCTAATGTGCGAGCGCATTAATCATCCAGTTTTGTACATCTGACTTTGTACACGGAAGGGGGTAGGAAAATACTTCCCTTGTATTAAGGAAGTGGTTATGTACTTGTATTGGATTTGTAAGTGTATGTATTTATTAAGTACTTATACAATTATACAATTCTAATATTTTCAATACTTAATATAAATAAACAAGCATGCAGTCCATCTGATAGTAAATGGGTTTGAAGGGTGTGGTAAGGGAGACAGACTTTTCCGAGGCGTTCCAGCTTAGTCCTCAGGGGTAGCGGCGCATCCGTGGCCGTACCTCAGGTAGGAATGGGGGAATCCTATCTGGGGTTGATTACAGATGTCCATGGGCGGCAGTAGCCACTTACCATCAGGTGGACTGCATGCTCGTCTGCTACTCTTATATTATAAAAAAAGAAGCGGGTACTGACCTCCTAAGGATATCTGTAATTATCCCTAGATAACATTAAAATTCTACCAGAGCTTTAAAACAGACTAAGTTGGAACGCTTCGGATATGTATCACAGAAAACAGTAGCGCTTAATATGTAGTTATTACGCAAGAAGAGATGCGGTGGTGGCGCCTCCGGAGTCAGTAGCCGAGGCATTCCAACTTAGTTACCAACAATCCAACAACATTCCAACTTAAGGATAGCAACGCATCAGAAGCCAATCTTAGATAGGAATCTAATATTAAATGGGATTGACTACAGATGTCCATGAGGGGCAGTAGCCCCTTACCATCGTATGACCTGCATGCTCGTTCCCATTCAATATTATTAAAAAGAAGTCAATTAAAATCATTCATTCATATAAAGTATGTTTTTATTTTACTAAAACTACATGACCTTAAAAATGGTTGTACGATAAGGCTATAATTTTATTCATAACGGTCTGTTTAATGACATGTTTGCCACAGTTCGGAAATACATTAAAACAGTTATATAAGTAAAATGGTATTTAACCGCATAATTTTTGTGACATTGTACCAAAATAACTTTACAAAACCGCTCTCAATGTTCTTGTCACATAATTAACATAATTTTACGACACTTCTTTATATGACACAATCGGAAGTGTTAAATAAAATATAATAGATACAAAAAGTTTGTTTCCAATACTTATGGCTATATAATTTTACTATATTGTCTTATTGTCGAAACAAAGAGCGTAATATAGGCTACTTATTAAAAGAACCACAATATTATGTGCGAATTTAAATGAATGTTTAACCCTAAGCGATTTAAGATAAGCTATGAAAATTGTTTTTGGATAACGAATAAATACCGGATTAAAATTATTTTATAAATTATTATTTTTACTATTTATTTTCACAGGAGATAGAGTTTTATCTCTATTTTTTGTTTCTTTGTTTGAGTTTTTGTCTATACAGTTTCATCAGGCCATGCATGCTTCTTTAATTAGATTTATTTATTTCATTTATCGTAGGGTCTAAAAATTATAGTAGGTAATCTTTTTCCAACCTAACTAGCTTTTCTCTATTCCATTTGCATAGATAACCTATGTCTACCTGTTAACCAATATATTTTTCAACATTGATTTTATTCTGATATAGTTATGAAGGCTGATTACCTACTACCACAAACTAAAAGACAATCAAAAATAAATAAAAAACCTGCAACCTGTAAAAAGTCCTTCCTCCTTACTTCTGCTCATTAGCTTAACTAACCTATTTTCTTTAATTTTAACATCAAGTAAAATCAAAATACCTAAGCTTTACTTAAACATATCTTTAACAACCAGTTGAGACACTTACCTTACGACAGTTCGAAAACAACTGTCGGACGAAAACTCGCTCGTTAATTTATCTTTTTTCAAGACGCATTGTGTGCGGTGTCTCATTGAGGAATCGTATAATTACGGCGACAAAGTGTGGTTGACATCAACTCCAATGTTTGAGAGAGCGTAAAGGCTATACAACGCCTACAATACCTTTGAAGCGACTTTGTCTCTGCAATTATCACACCCCTATATATCTCGACAATGTTATGTTTACACCGAAAAAATGAATTTTCTTTAAAATTGCTTCGAATAAAGTGCAATTTTGATTGAATGAACTGTAAATATAAGTTGGCAGATAATATATAGGTGTTAAGAAAAGTACCACATAAGGCAGGCGACAAGTTTCTAGATAATAAGAATGCTAGTGGTATTCAAAGTGAAGTGTTTCGGATGACTGTATGTATTAATTAAAAGCGTAGGATTTGAGATGAACTTTAATCAGTAAGAACCCAATTAGGATGTGACTTTTCGGATGCTAAATTGTTTCATTTGATTGTTTTAGAAACATTATTTTAGAAACAGACAAGAAAGAAAAAATAATTACATTTGCTTTATACGAGTATTATTAGATTAGGCTTGTCGTCAGGTTCAGGTTTCAGTGTCCAGTGGAAGCATGTTTTTTTAAAAAAACATTACGTTTTTTAAATGTATATCAACAAATCTGTGACGGACTAAATCGTTGCAGTTTTTAATCAAAATGTCTGTTAAGAGAGAAAATTAAATATAAAAACGTATCATTTATCTATTTAGAATTTCTTTAGTATTTAATTAATTTCAATTTATTCACTTAGAGATAAATAAGGTATATCTATTTACCTAATTTTAATGTCAAATGATAAAATTCCGATTCTCTTACAAAATAATGAAACTAAAAACCATAGTACGCAACGCCATTTGCAAAGCTAATATATCCTTACAAAATAATCAATAACAGATCCAATATCATACCCACATATCGTAAATACGGAATAGTCGCTACTGTAACATAAAAAAACACCACAAAACCAATTCTCTTTACTCTAAAAGCATCCGAACAAACTTGTAGTAAAATATTACGTGCTCATAAACCCTGTACAATACGGTACAGCACTCGCTTCGATTATCTCCGGTATTTGTCTGTACTTTATAGCGGTACCTCGCAATTTTATGGGCTTTCGATATTATTTCGCGTATTTTTTCCGCTATGGGCTACCGCGACGCGCTATCGAGATGATGTTGTATGGATACGTCTGTTTAATTTATACCAAAGAGCTGTTTTTTTTTTTTCAAAAAAACATGTTTTATTTAATGCACCAAGCGTATATGCAGTCCCTTGATGCTGAGCAGTTCATGTGCCTGTAATTTGCCAAACCCAAATTATACGTGAAGCCGATCACAGTATCTATCTGTTACTGCCGCTAAAGACTGAGTTGAGAAGAATTCTTTTTGGTATCTACAAATATGGAATAACGATAGAGACACTAAGTTCTCTCCTATAATATCAATTTAAAGCTACTATGTTCTGGTCTAAGTATAAAGTCTACAAAGACAATTCAGATTAGGTCTCAGGCGCGAAAACTAATTTTTGACCGATTTCAGGGAGAACTGTTGTCGTATTCTGGTTTATCAATAGGCATGAGCAAGAATAGGATTGAAGTACGCACATGACCTTGTGCGTATGCACAATAGTTAGGTATTCTACACACTCGAAAGTGTGATATGATCATTACTTTCCGCCATCAAAAATGCAAATGCAAAACAAATTCACTGCAGAATTTTCTGGATTACCAAATCACTCCCTTATCACTATCACACTATATTACTAGTCGTACGACCAAAAAAAAATGCGAATATGAAAAAAAAAAAACAAAAATTAAAAATTATAAGCGTATCCCCGTTTCCAAACATACCCTTACGCTGTCCTCTACAATACCACTTCAGCCTATCGGGCATTTGAAAAATGTTAAAATCACCCCAACCCCGGGTCGTAAACTAGCCCGCGTCCGGGCCAATTAAATATGAATGTTCTGCCCCACTCTCATTAATACGTGAAATTTTTACTCCGATAAACCCTCTTTTTTGTTTATATTTGTGCTTTTGTGGCTGGATAGGTCAGTGCGGTCTCTGAATTATAAATGTCGGTGTCGAGTGGTTTTGCTACTGTTTTTGGACAAATATTATGTCATAGGCAGTGTAAGTAGTAAGGTTGGTGGTATTTTGATTCTAGGTCTAGGGTTAAAATCCAAGTCAATACGATTGGAATTTCGTGTAATTAAGGGTACCTACCTTAATTATACGAAATTCTAATCGTATTGTTTTTTTTTTGTTTAACGGTGTAGGAAAATATCGTAAATATATAATTATCAAGTCTGTGAAATAAGATGAGTTTTTGCCTAAATCGTTCATTCAAAAAGGAGATCCGAGCTCACCAGTAGAAAATCAAAATAAATAATTTTAGAATACTGAAATTGCATACGAGCATGCAGTCCCTCTGATCTGCCTCCAACTCCATATGAAAAAGTAGTTGTGCCTGAAGTCGATCTCAGATGCATAGCAATTCCTGAAGACTGATGGTCATCTAATAAGTAAGCCGTCATGTAGTAGCATTTAATCACCGCCGTCAAAGTATTTTATCCTACATCCCATACAATAATTTACCTTAAAATGTAAAAAAACAAATGAATACTTGCAAATACGCAATACGTACTTAGTTCGTATTCATAGAACCTGCCATCTCCAATAATGCAACAACTAGAGACCGTTTGAAACTCATTACGAAAATCCTCATAAATAACACATAATCCTAACACTATTGAACTAAGCTATCGACGACATAAAGTACCATCTCTATTTCTATAAAACCCATCCTTGTTTGTACTTTTTCAATTTTCCATATACATTACCAGTTATCTAGCCAAAACTTTAACTATTGTTGAACAACACACGTAATGGAAACGAAATAATTCAATCGTAACGTGGTTGTAAAATTTAAAATGTCTTTAGGTACAGATGCTGACAAAAGCTCCAAAGATTTAATCCCTATATTGTTAACAGAAATCCAATTTAAAATTCCATACAAGTTTCGGACTAAGCTTGATTGATTGTACCTTAAAAAGTAGAGAAACACCCTGCAACTTAAGTGTTTTATAAGTTCTAATGGCATTTTGGGAAGGTATTTAAAAATGTTGCAGCTGTTTTATTGGTAATATTTCAATTGGATATAAAAATTTTTGGAGTAACATTTATGCACAACTTGTAGTAGATCGCATTATACTAAAAATACTTGATCGTCATTAAGAGGGTTTCGTTTCTTTTGCAATGTTTGTGAATTAACTTCACACAAACACAAATACTTTCATATTTGTGTGTGTGTCTTACGACACCTGTTACATACAGATAGAGAGACTAATGATTGGGTATTCAAATACCTACAATACCGACGTCCTACATAGACTTATACTAACACTTACTCTATAATATCTAAACCAGATTAAAAATACATTCGGGAGTTAAGAATTTACCTGTGATTATCATGCCAACGTAGTCGAAATTTAAAGAATTCTGTCAACTTTAATATAAACCTCAGGCTGATTATATGTATCATAATCTACATAATATAACAAGTATGGTACTTAATACCTAACTAATACCTAAATTACAATGCTGTACAATATTTATTTACTCAGTCAAATAAATTTCAGTGTTTATATTTAAAGAACATCAAATAGTTCAATAAAGTACAAATTAACGCCATTTACCAAAGAAAATACGATAGAATAGCTGATATTTCGAACAATTAGCTTCGATTCTACCTACATTGTAAATTTCGTGGAACGAGCTTAACGAATGGTATTATTTAATGAATCGACCTTTAGAAGCCAATTACGCACCTTTCTTGTCAAACGACTGAATGAACCATCTTTGTATTTCAGTTTCATACCTCATTTTGTCTTTTTGTTAAAAGCCGTCTTCCGGTGGACAATTGCCAAGAATCGAGCTGAAGAGATCGTCTGTCCTCTTCAAACTTACAGCTGTAGCGTATGTCTGTCTCGTTTTCTCACAGAGAATTCCCTGAATGAAAGGACCTTTTCATCGTTTTGCAATACCGTTGGCTGAACCAAGTAGTAGTGAATATATTTACCAGCCCCAGGCCGAGTGGTAATGAGGGATCTTCTTGATATTTAGATGGGGTCAATTGTCATTGTACGCTTTGAATACAGCTGTTTGTAACTCCATTTTAGAATTGTTTACGATCCTACATTGTGTATGTGTAATGTGTGTAGGTGATAAACACTTCAATTGCTATATTTCTTATGTCTTCCTATTTATATTTGCATTTGTATATAATGAATAGGAAATTGAACGTGTAGGTTTCCATACAGTTTTAAAGAGAGAATCTTTTAGTCTCTCGAGTAGTTTTCTCACGTTGGTTACCTTAACCTTTATAGTCATTGAAAATTTATTTATTATACTCACATAACTTTTAAAAATCAGAAAAGGCGGACCAGGGGGTTACTACCATCTCTTAAAACAATATTATTTTAATCAAACTTTTACTTTTTTGCTGGCAGTTTAACTTTTTAAGCAAAATATGACAATTTCAGTTAGTTTTATACAATTGATAAAGCGAAAAATGAATAAGGGTTTAAGTTTGTTCAACTGTGTATGACGGAATATTTTATTGTTTTAAGGAGGAAATAAAACTTTCCTGAACTATGCTGGTTTTTAATAGATGGTGGTAGGCCCACAGGGGTTTTAACCTTTTTTTTTTGTTGATGAGGGGGAAACCTTCAAAATGTACCCGACGCCATGGGAGTGACGCCGGGTTATGTGGGATTTTTACCGCACTAAAACCCCCCCCGGTGGCCGTCCTCAGCGTTTGGTGGAGAACTCCAGGATCTCCGACGGAACACAATCGGAGTCCTCCTAACGCGGTGCCCTTTTATCGGGCTCTGTCCTGGGGGGAGCAATTTACGCTCCTCTCGCATCCCCTGGTGATTACAGCGATATGCGACCACACAAACCGCTGTCCTTCCCGGGGTCGCTTGCTGGACGGTTTGAGCTCCCACTCTTGCCGCCCGCAACCCCGGAAGCCCCTTTTAGTCGCCTCTTACGACAGGCAAGGGATACCGTGGCCCTATTCTGGTAGTACCGGGAACTACAGGGACAAGGGGTTTTAACCTAGGCCCCTGATAGTCGCAGTATCAACAACATCGACAATGGAAATATACACAGAGGATATATTAGGGACATTTTAATAGTTACTAAACTTAAGCAACATTCCCGTTGTATTCTGGTAGAATGGTGCAAATGTGTCCATGATGCATAAACAATACTTTACTACTACAACTAGACAGTTCTCGAAATACGACGGTACGCTTATTATTTTACTAGGAACGAATGTCCTTGGTAATTTATGCCTCAGTAACTTAGGATAATTAAATTTAATATAAGGACGTGACTTGAAAGTTAATGAGAGTATTCTATTTAATAATATTAATGTTAAATCATAATCTTTTTTGTCTTGTTTTTTATTAAAACAAAAAACATGCTTTCTACACTTTTAGACACATACATAGACGAATACACAAATACCCAGACCCAGAAAAGAAATCTAAATTCATAACTAAGATATTTGTCTCACCCGGGATTGAACACGAAACCTCTGCGCTTCAGACCAGTATGGTGACCGCTCTGCCAAACGGATCATCAAAAATTTTATGACTACCTTTTTAAGCCAAAAAAAAAATATTTTCACGTTCATATGTAAATTAATGAACGTATCGAAAATAATCATTTGAAAACCCACAATTTAAAAAAGAAATGATAAATAAGTAGTATTCGAATGACGCTGAAAAACATAACTACACATTATTATGATATTGAACCTAATAAATATCACAATTAAAATTAATAATTATACCTATAAACTAGTTTATTTTTAATTTTATGTAAAATATAATCCATCTAACTATTTACAAACTATAAATCTATATACAGTATATACAAAAAATATAATTTAAACAAAAAATAAATATTAAAACTTAAGGAAATATAAAAAATTAAATATAAAACAATGAGTCCAAATCACTGCCTCCCGGTAGAGTCCCTAGAATGCTGGCTGCGTTGCCACGTTGTATGGCCAAACTTATTCTTTGGCCAAAGTACGCACCAGCTCTTGGGTCTCCAGAAACGTCAACCAGACGCGACGACATTTCTTTGAAGAACCGTCGTGCTTCTGGCCCCCACGGACCCAGTGTCTCTACCGCAAACGGCACAAATATGTAGCCTATAAACTTAAAAAAAAATAAGAATACTTTGGGTAAAACACCAGTAATTTCCCACACTCTGTTTATATAGAATCTGGCAACACTGGATGTGTATTGTTGCGTGCGCACGAAACCCATAAAGTGCGGCGTGGAGACACAATTCTAGAACATGTTACAACGAACATTTATACATAGAAGCACGGATTTAAATCTATAGATACGTACTGTTAGAGCATCAGTAGGTTTGATCTGGTTTAGTCCTAATTTAATAACTACATTATAGTGTCATACTATTAGTACTATAGGTAAAATCATCCACTCGTGACCAATCTTCCAAACTCTTCAACTCTTAAAATGTTACAACTTGTTGATTAGTTGACATGTCTCGTGTGTTTCCCTTGCAACATTTATCAAAATTATGAGCGTATTTGAAATTAATCAGCTATAACCGTGAAGAAAGACAGGTAACGAAATCCACACACCCGATAGTTCATTAAAAAAAATGTCTTAAAGGTGAGTGAAGTCTGCCAATTCACAAATGAGCAGGGCGATGAACTATGGCTTTTTTCTTTTATTCTGACAGGATTCTCTTGCCGGTATGTTAAGTAAAAGTTAACTAAGAAATCACACACACAAACAATACAAAGTTGTTTAATCTTAAGCACGCCGAAATCACATCGAAACTAAACAAGAACGCCTCGTGAGCCAGCATGTGAATCCAGTTTACGAGTACATGGGCGAGTTGTGTGCGAACACGGATTGAGATGTCCCTACCCACGCCGCATTGTGTAGTAAGTTATCGGGGCCGGATTATGTTTGTGGTCCTTACAAGACTATAACTATTTCATCCTACAAATGTCGATTTACAGGAATATTTGCACGCGAAACAATAATACTGTTTTGGGTATTTTGACGCTATTGATGATTGGTGTTTTGTTACGAAAAAAAAAATTAAGAATATATGAGGTACCTATAGTCCGCGCCAAACTGCTAGTCCGCTCCGAATATAGAAACGAGTCGCCTCGAATAGCAAATTATAGGTATCAGCGGGATGAAGACATCGCGGTATTTGCTTGCGGGAGTTGAAGACCCTAAGTTAGTGTGCCCTTACTTGTTAGTACGGAATATATGCTTGTAGTTGTGCGCATCAATTTCAGAGCGGACTAGCAGTTTGGCGCGGACTACACCAACAATCTACAAATATGCAATACATCTGGTAAGTGGATATGGCCGCCCATGGTGGCCACTTACCATCTAATAAACATCGTCGTCCATACATCTGTAATCAACGCCAGATAAGATAAAAAGACGCGAGTTCGACCACAGATGCAGTGCTAACTCGGAGGACTAAATTGAAATGCCTCGGATAAATACCTACCCTGCTGTTATTAGGAAGAAATAGGTGAGGGGGTGGTGCCTGCGGACGAACCACAAAAGGTTTTACCACGTTAAATTTTCTGTCACTTTGATGTTCATGTGCTTATTGATCACCACTTCAATACAATGCTATAACACAATATTTTTTTGTTCCCAGGTAAGCTCTCACTCCGAGTAAGTTTCCACCAGTACAAGTATCAAGTGCCCTTTGAATTGAAATAAATTCATTGTTGGGGGAGCAACAAGTGCCCGCCTTGTACCCGCGACCTGTTGTTTAGTTAGGGTTGTCACTACACGAAATAAAAAAATATATTTTATATTTTGTATCATACAGAAATAGTAAATGAAAACGCAGTAAGTGACTACGGTTAATATGATATCTATAATCAAACCAAGATAAGAATTGAATTGTTTATGAGGTCACAAATGCGTTGCTACTCTTGAATTCAGAAGGAAACGGAAAGGAAAAGAAAAGAAAAAAAAGAGAAGAGGAAACTCTTGAAAAATAAAGCCTTAACACTCAACATTTTTATGTTACATAGGTATGTATAATTGTATATGTGTCGCATTAGATAGGTACCTACTGCGAAATAAATTAATGACAAAAACATATTATTACTAGCTGACCCGGAAAACGTTGTGTTGTCATATAAATAAAAAATGTTAAGGGTAAACAACCCTTCTCACTTAGGGGTATGAAAAATAGATAGTAGCCGACTCTCAGACTGAATATGCATATAAAATTTGGTGAAAATTGGTAAAGCCGTTTCGGAGGAGTACGGCAACTAACATTGTGATACGAGAATTTTATATGTAAGATAATTAATTTTATTACGATTTTTACAACTTATTTTTTATCTACACATCTAACATTACATTCTAACATACCTTTAAACTAACGTACTACTGAATTGAATATAAATCACCTAGCACGTGCCAACCCTATGAATAATGCAACCCCAAATAATAGGGGTGGGTCGCGCAAACATTTGTCTTGCTGTAAACTCGATAGTGGCTCGTTACAAGTATCAACAAGTTATGTTTTACGTAATATACAGCCTACATTTATATTTTAAAAAAGTTTCAAAATTCCAAAATAAATAAAAAATGTATTTAGGTTTTTATTTCTTGACGTCATAGATTGAAAGGTCCCTCATCGCAATCTTAAATAACGCCAAAAATTTTAAAGCGTAAACAATAATGACTAAATGGGAATACTTTTTCAAATCTTTAAAAATACAAGACAAGCCAAAATGAAGTGTTAATTTACATTACACTAAATGACATTTCAAAAATGGAATACAGAAACGGATGCGGTGATTGTGCTCATGTTGTTGTGTAACGGAAACGCGGACATTTTGTTATGCCACGCCGGAAGCGCCGACATTTCGCGACACACCATTAGTACTGAAAAAATATTGTTTACGCGCGAATATTTAATGACACGTGTTCCACAATGGTTGAAAATCGAAGTATACCTTACTAGATCTGCTTTGGGACCTGAATATTTCGGAATGGAAATAGATATTAGAAATAACAGTAGGTTAATAGTTAGGTAGGTAGACAAGTAGGTCCCGGAGTCCTCTACGCAGCACTGAGGACGGCCACCGGGGAGGTTTTAGTGCGGTAAAATCCCACATAACCCCGTGTCGCTCCCACGGCACCGGGTACCTTTTGAAGGTTTCCCCCCCGAGAAGAAAAAAAAAAGGTAGACAAGTAGGTACAAGAAATAGAAATAAAAAAGAAAGCTGCTTTTTCCTTATGACTGCCAAATCCTCACCAGAGTGACCAGTATCAAAGTGCCTAGGACACTTACAAAATACACAAAACCCATAAAATCTCAATTTCGAGCCCTTAGTTACCCGGGAATCGAACCCGGAACCACTATGCAATAACCGCTCCGCCACGCGAATTGTTCTGAATGGGAATTCTATTTTAGTGTTAGGAGTGAATATACCTAAAGAGTTTAAAACGTAGAGCAACACATTATTCTTAAAAAATTAGAGAACTTTTAAAACCTACCTACTTAGAAATTATTTAGATGCACATAGTAACATAATCAGAAGGTATTTTATTGGCTTACTTTTAACGCACATAAATGTAAAAATATGACTAAAATCACAAAAACATCGAATCGAACGATATGTATTTTTAGTCGACACTGAGAAATCGTTGTCTTTCCAAAATTATCATTCATGTGTTTTTAACTGCAAAAACAATTAATCTAGCTAATTCCCACTCAATCAAAACACTTGTTTTGTTCATAACGTGTTCTGTTTTCATTGCAATTTATATAACTTTCGGGATTGTGGGAGGAATAATTTTATTGTCATGTTATTGTTTGTTGTTTTAACAAAAGTAATCCGTTTATGGAAGATAAGTGTATTTTAGGCAGTTGTATGGCTTAACGCCAAACCATCCATTTTCAAGACTAAAACAAGTATGGTTCCTAAAATTTTGGTTTATTAGCACAGTAATAAAATGGAAACATTGGCCGCATACGTGCAAAATGTGGAATGAACTTCCTCCTGAGGTATTCCCTCAGGACTATGACATCGGGCTCTTCAAGAGGGGTGTAAAAAGAGCTCTCCTTTAAAGCCGGCGATGCATTGGCGACTCCCCTGGTGTTGCAAATGTCCATAGGCGACGATGACTGCATAGACGATGATGACGTCCATGACTGCTTTCCATCAGGTAGCCCGTCTGCCTTATCGTTAGGTTACAAATAAAAAAATGGAGTTATCAAAGTTTTTCAATTTGTCACGCAAACCTATGGCGTCTTTCAATTTTAATTTTTTTTTTGTTTCGTATTTTTTTTGGAGATAGTACCCATTTTTAGATTTTTAGATCTTTGCCTTAACTTTATTAGGTACCTCTAAGTTTTAAGTTGGAACCCCTCAGATACGTTTGTCTCCCTTAGCACACCCTTCAAACCAGAACACATCAGCGCTTAACACTGCTATTATAGTCAGAAATATAGCGGTGGTGCTTCTAGAGTCATCGCTAAGATTTCTACCACCTCAATCCATTGAAGTTTGCAGATAAACTGCAATTGCATTCGCTACCTTATTACACTTTCATTAAATTACAATACATTATGTTACAATTACATTACAATATAAACAAACGCTTAGTTCAACCACGAAATAAATCTCCTGCCAATACTTCAGCTAGACCAAGTGGTGTGATATTAAACGAGCCACGACAATACATTTCCTTACTAGAGGTACAAGTATCTTCGAATCCATTATAGATTGTACCCGATACTAAGAAGCGACTACTAAAATAGCATAGGACAAGCATTATAGATGACAGGAGCTAATGGGTACGCTGGAAAAAAGTCTAATGATTATTTTTCTTTCTGTGTTATTGATACCTACCAGAATTAGCCTAATTAGGAACAATCTACTTGAATTATAATGATACTTGGAAATTATGTTTTTACACTTATTTACTTTTTACAAGGATTATTATGTGTACCTATCATAATAATCAAATTAGCCAAAAACGTATTTTCCATTTAATTATCGTGAGAATCTAATTAAAGCTCAAATCTAGCATTATTGTCTTTACAATACGAAGTGAACGCTTCAATTTAATCCTTCATACAGTTTATCTACATATATTAAGCACAATCGGTTTAGCACCGAGTATGTCCGTCTGTTCGTGCACTCGTGCAGTCCATTCTTAAGAGCACTCCCGGAATAGATCACAATAATTCATAACCGTTCTGCGCGCTTCGATAATACGGGAATAGGGATCATGTGAATTGGCCAATATCGATATAATACTTTCTACACTCATAGTCTCACACTAGGATTTTCTTCCTTTCCTTACTGCGGATACCATGGAAACACATAAAGAGGAATAAACAAACACCCAGATACAAAACAAATACAGGTCTGTGACCCACACCCAGGAAAGAAAAATCTAAGAGATATTTGTCTGGCCAGGGATCGAACCTGGGATCTACAGCGTGTTAGAGCGTTATGGTGACCACGCCGCCTCGCGAGTCGTCGTACATAATACGAGTATGAATGAATAATTGGCTGTTCAATTAAGGATTAAATGGGCTTTGAATTTTTTTATCTCCAATAAAATTATGGGACATAAAATGGGACAATGTTTATACCTATATTCTTAGCCTCGCTCAATCGTGGAGAAAACTCCATGGTCAGTGAGAACACATTATTTTTTTTATAAAGTTAAATGATGGCAAATGATAATGCAACCAATCTTATGATAAGTGATCAATTCCACCAATGGCGACTCCAAATAAGATTGCAGACCACATTGATAGATAACATCCAAAAAATATATAGGTTACTTTCCTTTACTACATTCTTATAATCAGAATACAGCAATACTAAATTGGTTTTATAAAGCCATAGCTTTTATAAAGTCTGCCTTATATTAATAAGTGTGGCGTTGGTGCCTCCAGATCCTGATTACAAAAGATACGACCTTACAAAACCTAAGCAAAAAGTAGTATGTAGGTAACTGATTGACAAAGATATTTCTAACCTACTCGTATTTACCACAGACCATTCCTCTACAACCGTCCTACAATTTGAACAAAGCAGAGCACAGTAGCGCGTGTGTCCGTCGATTGACAGATATATTGCGCGAGATGAAAGCGCATCATCTGTGCAATGACGCCGCAATTAAGATGATCAATTAACCGGTATTTCAGGTGGCCACTCAGAAAATGTATTCAAAGTCTAAATCGTAGAAATAGCTGAAACTACAAAGTTAAAATTATATGAAGCCTCACAGAAAGGTTATTGAAGTAAATATTGTAGTCAATGCTTCATTTATTTGGTATTGAAGGGGCTTCGAAATTGTTTACTTAGTGAATAATTTTATAAGAATAAAATTGTGAGCATTTACTGTCGCCAATTAATATCAAATAGGTATAGTTTTTAATGCGAAAATTGAGCTAGCGACACTACACTAATATAGGTTTAATACAGAATACGTATAAATACCTATATCTGGAGTAACTATATTCTGTTTCAAAGGCAGATTGCCATTCTCAAAGTCCTACCTTGTTCATGTGAACATGGGTATGTACCTAGGCAGTATTGATACATCTTTTCCTGACTTCAGATACTAATGTCTGTCCTAGATAGAGTTAATTAAAGAAGTCCACTGGTAGGTGTGTCCATTCAACATCAAACGAGCTGGCTCGTTCGTTACTTTTATTAGGTAGGTCCGAATATACCTCCTTAGAGCATTATCTACCTACGCATTATAGAAATTGTCAAATTGAGTAAAAATATAATGCCGAGTAATGTATATTACACATTGCGTGCGTTCCTGGAATTGCGTGCATTCCCTGACGAATTTGGTGGACGTCTTTGCCGCTTGCCGCAAACTCCAAACTTCTACAAAAGCTTGGCTTAATTAGAAGTGCTTTCAAATCTACACAAATAAAGTCAATCGCTCTATCCACACTTAACTTGTGATGATTCGGTTAAGTACGTCTTGGATTCATAATATCCCATTTAAATAATCTTAATAATATTGAATTATTCTTACAGCACTCCATTTAATTAAGTCATTAATTACACACCCGCAAACTTTCGCTACAAACAAACAAAACACAAACATACAAAAATACATTACGCACACATTTATCACGTACAGGCAACCATCCTTCCCAATTACAATAGAGACACGACTAAAACAATGTAAATGTCATACCGGAAAATCGTCTGTACAGACGCATTACAATGCAAATCAGTTAACAAGACGTGAAGCTTTGTTAGTCTTATCGTAAGCTCTGTGTCAAACAATTAAGAGGCCAGTGGTTCTCAACTGTTGGTAGATGATACTGAATTCTGGTCTTAGATAGGAACATAGATTCTAAACTGGCAGCTACTGATATTCTTAGCAAGAACACAATCCTAATAGTTTTAAATTAAGCGTTTCAATTTGAGGGTCCACGGTTTGATGCCTTCGCCATGTTTTTCTTCACCATTAAAACAAGTATAACAAAATTCTAACACGCATTCAGCTGAATAAAATGAGAGGTACAGTGCTAGGATTCGAACCGCCAACCTCCGAAGTGGGGGACGATTATCAAAATCTGCTTTAGAATATGTTATATTTTAATTTTTTTTTTCGAAACTAAAAATTTGTATTCACATCGCGCTTCGTATAATTATTTCAATATTCAGTCGTACCGATTGTTAATTCCGCTCTATTTTCAGACCAAACAGAAACATTACATTACAATAGAACAGAAACAGACAATACATTACAATGCAAATGAGTTAGGACGCTAACAAGACATTGTTGGCTTGTTAATCTTATAGTTGTAAAGCCGTCTGTACGTCCCGTCAAATAATAGCTTTGTTCTGAAAATCATCTATCACGCGCTTATTAGAAGCTATACATAGAATAATGATGCGAGAGACAATACAGCTTATATTACACTTTGTAAATTGGCTGCAATCCATACATGCACAGGGCTGTCTAATTATCTATTGAACGCAAGATGTGGATGAGTCTTTCGTAATTATACTGTGAAAGTACTCCATACGTCTACCTTGTTTATAATATAATACCTTTGTTCTACCTTTTTTATAAATACAAGTAAATTCTAGGAATACAAGTCACAAACGAGAATGCATTCACTTAATTGTAAAATAGGAGGTCTCTTTTGAACCACTAGGCTATCTCGACTGAAGAATTTGGTATATTTCATGATTTTGTTAAAAAATTTGAAGAACAAATAATTCAATATATTTTTAAGTTCGGTAACACTCTTAATTCCGCTCTATTTAGACGCTTATTAGAGACTATACATAGAATAATGATGCGAGAGACAATACGGGTTATATTACACTTGGTAATTTAGCTGCAATCACATGCACTGCGGGGTGTATGATTAGCTATTGAGCGCATAATAGTGGATGAATCCGTCGTGAAATTACCCACATATTTAACTTATTCTATCGATGTTACATGTCTTTTTACTAGATTGCGGAAGGTAATGTTTCTCAAGCGTATGCGCCTTTTTATGTCTATTTTTGGTACACCTGACAGCCCAAACGGTATGACGGATTTTAACATTAAGGTGTCGTTGAGTTTGTCTAAAGTTCTAATCTTTAGTAGATTACAAATCTTATGCAGATATGAAACAATGATTACTTCCCATCAGGTTATGTACTTGTTCTTTTGGAAATAAATACCTTTAAAGCATCTGAAAATTAATTTATTTCAAAGTTCATTAAATTAATTTCGAAAATCTAGAGGCTCGTGCCTTGGATTCTAATTCATGGTTTTTTAATTAACTTTTTTGACTTTGACAAATAAACGTATAAATTCAGGTAAAATCACTATATTTTACTAATTTAGATGTAGGAAACAAGCATGCAGCCCTCTGACATCTGTAATCGACCCTGGATAAGGTATAATGCCTGAGCTTAGTCACAGATGTTTTGCTATCCCTGAGAGCTAATATGTAACGCCTCGGATACCTATGTATTCCTTACCACCCCAAACCAGAACGTAGCAGCGCCTAAAACTGCTGTAATTAGACAGAAAAAGATATAACAAACAATATGACCTAAAATAATTTCCGACAAAATTTACTTAACTTCTAAAACTGTTCAACTGTTTTAGCTGCCTCTGAACATTTCACAAACAACCCGCGAAATTCCCTTTCACATCGTAACAGTCATTGTCCAGAAACCCATTAAAACTGTTCCCATTGAAACCAACAAGAACATTGTCGCTAAGCCGTAAAGCTGTCTGTCTGTCCGTTCGGGCGTAAACAATAAACGCTTTGTAACATCAGGGTGAATCGTAAAGTAGAAAGTAAATTTTAACTGTTGTTGACTTTATTGTTTTCACTTTGAGTTTTGTTACGTGCTATACGAGAGTAACAGATAAAATGGTAGGAAAGTATTTTACCTTTGACCAGAAGTGGGACTTAACAACTTAGTCACTTGTATTGTAAGACATCTGTGGTCGATCTTAAAGTACATCTTCATCTAAAGTGAAGTGTACATCTGAAGTGTGAAATCTGAATGTTAGCTTCCGTAACACTTCGGTGTGATCGCTGCAGCCACTTATCGTCAGGACTAAACTTTTTACCTACTTACTTAATTTTTACTTACGCAATCATCAAGTCCTTATCGGGCCACTACAGAATAAGTGTCTCCTGTAAAATAAAAATACTTTTGGACATATAATTTTACTACGTTAGGCAAGTGTGAAAAGACCTTTGACAAAGATGTTTCCTCGCGGTGTTTTCCTTGTATAAAGACCCTAATAATGAATTCCGATGTGTACGTAATTTTGTAAAACAAGAGGCATACCACGAGTTCCAATTCTTACTTTATAAATTACGTACATTCACTTTGACAAAGCGCAACAAATTCACCTATCACAACATACCTACATATGCTTTGCACAATAACATTCCCACGCGAACTTTATATGAGCGTCATATAAAATGGATGTTTAATTTATCCTCTATTATTCCTTGATAGATGCTTCGCTTACATTATTTTATCTTGACAATTATCGCTTCGCTTCCAATACTACGTGACACTAATACCCGGGTATTATGCGGCTTACGCACTGTCCGAGATCTCCATCTATGCTCTATATTTATAAGCGGCATTCATTCATAACGGGTAATGGGTAAACAACCTAAAGAATCTGTGTAACTTGCACAGATTACTTTTCATTTTAACAGTTTTTTTGTTTCGTGACACCGTTCAGACAGAGTTCGTTTCAGACACGAAATGTCATAGTCATAATCGTCAATCGTCATAGTTAAGTCATTATTGTCCCACTGCTGGACATGGGTCGTCTAACGAAATGAAAGGGTTCAGGCTATCGGCTATAGTCCACCGCGCTATCGGGGAATTAGTAAAGTTCACACACCTTTGACAAGTTTTTATTTTTATTTTTATTTTGACGGACTCTCAGCTAGGTATAAAGGTTTCTTCACGATTATCTTCAGAATTTAAGCAAATGATCATTCAATAATAATTAAAAATTTTAAAATCAGTATATATCAGTATCATAATTTAAAAATCAGAGGCGCTTGCTACAGGATTAAGGCTCGGACCCCCTGATAAAGAGACTAAGTTTCGACCACTATGTTATCACAGCATCTATGTCTCACCGAGGCAGACAAAATCATAATAATATTTTTGTCAAATCATTTTGACAAGCACTACCCATGGCTATATGCAGTATAGCCGATTAATACAAATACGTCAATACATAATATACAGGAGAACACTATATTGTCCGCCGCGTAACCTGTCTGACACACTCTATGTCTGTACTTGTAAATAAACCCATATATGTGTTAGGTACCAACATTCCAACCAGATTTAGCACCAACAATTGACTTTGTTCGCAACAAAACGGATGCCACGTCAAAGTACTCGCACTTGAAGGATATTAATTACAAAGATGTTATTGTAACGGCTGACAATTCCAAATATAGCTTTAGAAACCAATAAGAAAGAAGAAATACGAGTAATAATCTCATTTGACAGAATTTTAACCATCTAAATACAATTTTTTATACAAACCTGTTTTATGCCTGAAGTGAAACAAGTTTCTATTTTAAACATTAGATATTCTTTATAGTATTGTGATCATTTACTTGTATGTTAAATAAATATTTTGAGAATATTTGTAAGAAATTTATTGTAAGTACCTTCGATGCGCGGCCTTAATAAATTAATCAAAAATCGAAAACATTCTTGTTTCTTTTTTCATTAATACAGTATTGTTTTTTTTTTCAAAAATACATCTTTTCTTTATGGGTGCATATTTTACAAGAAAGGCCCTTTTAAGTTAGGTAGGTCAACCTAAATATGGGACAGAAGGCGGACACAAGGAGAGAGGTATAGAGCTCCTCTCTTATCAACAAACTAACATCGGTACCAACATCGTAGCTTCACAACACGTGTCCAAGACCTTTAGCGCTACAAACTAAATCATAACAGTTTTTATTCCAATAATTACATTCCCACTAACCGTGGGGTGTAAAGCAAATTATGATAATTTACGACCAATTAACTCATTCGGTGGCCACTTAAACGCTCGGATCCCGTGCTAATGGCTTATGTATTTTAGCCACTGTTTATTTATTAGCCGGATTATTATTTATACGGATTATTTCGGGATTATGCCGGATCGTTTTACATAATAATGCGCTTTGATGGTTACTGCCTTATTAAGGAACTGTGGACCGCGTCGTTGGTTGTAAATGTCATTTTATTTTTAGGAATAAGCAGGCATAGTCTAATGGTTTGAAATTACACCTCTAATGCTGAAAGTCCTGAGTTCGAATTCCAGAATTATCCAAATGAGAAGGGATTATAAACACTACCGCGGTGGTCAAATGTGGATTGATAGAGTGCACACACCTTTTATATAGAACTTAGGTTTCCTTATGATGTCTCACTTCATCGTTTAAGCACAACGCGATAATCTTATTACGTATGGGCCAATACGATTTCCTACTTCTGACACAATCCGCTAGGGGCGCTGATTGGAATTTGTATGGGCAAATACGTAAACAAATACCAAAACAGTCATATTTGCCGAAACTTAAAAACTCCTGGTAAGGGTACAGGACCCCAATAAGATCAAAATTCTACTAGGCAATCACTTCTCAGTTGCATATAATGACAATCTATTGTAAGGTAGGTATAATTATTATCACGGGAGCAAAATTTACAATTTCTCTGCAACAAAACCTAGTTTTCATTTATAACTACACCAGATGACATCGCCACCGTCCTGTGCACCTATATAAGTAAACTGGTATTACCCAAGACAATAAAATGTAGAATTCAAACTGTGGCATATACGTAATAATGTAGAGACGACGCAAAACTACATGTTTTTTTTCTAATTATTAATATCATGTTATGTTTCATTGTTAAAATTAAATAAAAGAATCATATCATTGTTTTAAAAAGGATATTGTAAGAAGCAAGATACAAGTATACATTTATAAGTAGGTTTAATGAGTAAACTTTGTATCTATAAGAAAAGCTGGGCGTTTTTATTAAAAAACAATATATGAATACTAGGAATACATACCTAGTACATATTAAGGACTTCTTTGGGCCATCCGCATAAATGTGTTTTTCGTCACATGTACAGTACTTATGTACAAAATATTAGCACAATTTCTTTCTTTCTATCTTACATGAAAATAAATTGCGCGAAAAATCGGGCGTCATTTACAATTCCATTCTTTAATAACTCGGTTTATATCCAAGTATGCCCTTATTGTGCGGGCTATTTTCGCCCACCGTCAGCGACACGAAACGTCCACTTTCATTCATAACCGCTATTCCTTAGTTAATTCTGCACTGCGAAATATAAATACCTTATACCTACTAGCACGATTAGTATAGGTAGTTATATTTTATTCATATTGCTACGTTTTATGGATGTAGACCTTTACTGCTTGGACTAATGAAAATAGTGTTTATAGCTTTTTCGGAATTCTTTGAAATTGGATGTCTTCGTTCAAAAACCATGTAGGTGTAAGAAATAGACAGAGTAGTTTCTGAAGCTGGTAGAATCATGGTTTGACTATCATCACATCATCATATATTTTTACCTTATAATTCTAGTAGTAGTGTTAAGTGCTACTGTGTTTTTTTCTTTTAAAATGCGTTGTTACTCCTGAAGACTAAGTTGGAACGCCTTCGATAAGTACGTCTCTCTAACCACACTCTTCAAACTGGAATATAAGCGCTTAACCCTCTTATTATTTACCAAAAATACTGTTATAAAGCAGAAATAAACATCACATTTTTGGCACAATTGTTTAGCAAAAACCCACAGATTATACCAAAATGACATTTTCGTTAAAAGGACCCGCTTTGACGCTACTTCGGATCGTATTTTTGGCAAACAAACAATAATTATACACAGGAATCAACATAGATTCCGACATATAGGTACACATTCCTTTATGAAGCGACACAAAGTGTCTCTTAATTTCGCCCCCCTCACAGACGAGCTTTACAAAGTTGTATCTGTTATGTAGCGTTAGCAAAATAGGGTAATTTTAAGAAAATGCAGATAAATGCATTAATTGTTCCCCTTCCCTTGCGAATTAGTAAAGTTGTTGTTGTGTTAAAAAAGATAAAATAATTCATGAATTTATGAGTGCTACTTTCGTCTCTTAGGTGCCAACTGTTTCTTTTTTGTTAACTATTAAAGTATGTTTTTCCACTTTGAATATAAATGACAATTAATTATAACATGCTTTAACATACTAATTGTCTTATCAATTGAGTTTCTTCGTAGCTACGTCTGATTCTCAATCGATGACGAACAAACACATCAAATTTATCAAATTAAAATAAAATAAAAGAAGACAGGAATCCTACTTTTAGTCAATCATATGATTAACAATTAATCATGAACAATTGAAGGTGGGAGAAGCCTTTGTGGTTCGACTCCACCACCGGCAACGACACCACCGCCACACCTTTTTCTACCTAATTCTAACAGCAGTGTTAGAAGCTGCTGTGTTCCGGTTTGAAAGGTGTGGTAAGGGAGACAGACTTTCCGAGGCGTTCCAGCTTAGTCCTCAGGCGTAGCGGCGCATCTGTGGCCGACCTCAGGTAGGAATATCTAATCCTATCTGGGGTTGATTACAGACGTCCATGGGCGGCAATAGCCACTTACCATCAGGTGGACTGCATGCTCGTCTGCTACTCCTATATTATAAAGAAAATGTACATTGTACACATAAATTCACCGCAATGAAAATATGACGACGAAAGTTGCATTATTACCTTCATCTATTCTAAATGTATGTAATCAAATAATAATAATATTAAGTTTTTAATAAGAACCTAGAAAATAACTATGATGAACAACGTGTTATCGAAACGGTGGTCTATAGATTAATAGTAACATTTTCTTTAACGCAATTCGGTCAATAAAACATATTAATTATTACATAAATCTAAAAGCTCTTAAAATGTTTTGGTTTAAGCCAGAGATTCTATTTTATTTTAACTTGGAACAATTTATTGTTGTTTAACTAAATTTGTCGTTTCTGACCACCTTACGTTGTTGTTTACTTACATTTATTATGTTTTTAAATGTAAGAATTATGTTTACATTATTTTGTTCAAAGTTGTTTTATACATTTTATTCGAAGTTTTATTTTAGGCACACGAACAAACATTAATGCAAGTAATTTATTATTATAATAGTTTGCACTTGGATCCATTATCACGATGCAAATAAACTCGGTCGTTGGAGGAACAGAAAAATACTGTTTATTTGTACATTTCAGAAGTAATTTTCATAAGTGGAGTTAAAGGAATCTTATAGACTATTTTGTGTAGAATGGTCTGTATATTTTAAAGTTAGGATACTTACCTAGGTATATTTGTAACCAGTACCCTTAGTATGAGACTTTACGTTTTTACAAAAGTGACTGTTTTTGTATTTGATTCCGTATTTCACATACATTTCCCATTAGTTCTGATACAGTCCGCTAGTGGCACTGATAGAAAATGTATGAGCAAATACGTAAACGAATACAAAACCAGACTTCCTAGCTTACCACACCACTACTAGACTACCACAGACAGGTGTTATTATTAAAATGGTGTTATTATAAAAATATTTTCATCATAGTACAATTTTTTCTTTCTTTTTTTGCCGTCGGTACGGGGAGGGTGTGACACAAAGGGCCGACTGCTCTTCCTCCTCTACTTTTTGGTCGCTTGTCCCCCTGTCCCCGCTGTCCTATGCGATGTTATTTTTGTTTTTCATTCCACCTTGTGTGAGCGGATCTTTAACGAAGTGTACTCCCATCGTGTTTATCGGAGTATTATGGCTTGGGTTGGAAATGAACGTAACTTTGTGGTTTTATTCGCAAGTAGGCGTGTAGATTTTCCATAGGTACTTGAACATGATTTTCTTTGCGTTTCGTTGTGTAATCGAAATTGTGAATAAATATGGAACCGCGGTTTTAAATTTGGTTTCTGGCGCAAGATTCGAGCCTTAAGCATGCACCTCTGATTTTTCGAAGTTATGAGTGTATTTGCAATATTTATTGCCCATTATATTCTATAACGGTGAAGGATAACATTATCTATACCATACTTATAAACCTTAATGAAAGCTTTTATGTCTAACGAGTGTTTTAACTTTTAAGAGGGCTTTGAGCTTTATTTCACCAGCTAAGTTGGATACATAGTCAAATGATATAGAATCGTTAAACGTCGAAGTCATCATCATCATCATCATCATCATCATCACCAACCCATTACTGTCCCACTGCTGGGCACGGGTCTTCTCTCATAATGAGAAGAATTAGGCCATAGTCCACCGCGCTGGCCAAGTGCGTATTGGTAAACTTCACATATCTTTGAGATTTTTTTTTATAAATCTCTCCGGTATGCAGGTTTCCTCACGACGTTTTCCTTCACCGTTTAGCAATTAATAATTTGTTTCTAATACGCATATAAATTTGAAAAATCAGAGATGCGTGCTTGGGATTTGAACCTCAGACCTCTCGATCGATAGGCCGAGTTTCTTGTCCACTAGGCTATCACTGCTTAAACGTCCCAACGTCGAAGTAACAAGGTTCAAATACCAGACTGCTTTCTAAAGTTTTTTTCTATTGCGATTTTTCCAAGTTATGTGCATTTGTGTAAGTTCTCCAAAAAATCAGAAAGGTCTATCAATCCGCACTTGTTCGGCGTGATTAACTGTGGTTATCTGAGCGAAGACCTTTAGTTATTAATTAAAACATAGGGTTTATGACAAAGTTGGTAGGTTTACATATTGTTTGAAAGGTGGTAAAAAAATGGGTCAACCAAAAAGATACTAACGCCAAATCTATTTTTTGCATGGCGTAGCTTGTGTTTCAGTGGAAGAATTTTTACCTACGTTGGCTTACTTACATCGGTAGGTAGCGAACATTTTGGTCCTCAGGAGAGCAACATCTCTGTGAACAGCTTCAAGTAAAATCTCTGTTCTGTACCGAGTTGGTTATATGGCCATAAACGGCTGTGACCACTTAAGTAGGTATAGTACGCGCCAAACTGCTAGTCCGCTCTGAAGTTGTTGCGAGCAGATGTAGTAGACTCATTTCTATATTCACTGTGGAATAGCAGTTTCGCGCGGAGTATACCCAGGTAAGTAAGTACCTTAGTAGACTGCATGCTCGTTTGATACTTCAATCAGAAAGAAACTTTGATCAAATCAATAGACTTCTCAACAAACCAATAACCATTTACTGAACTTATTGATGAAGGTAGATAATATAGACTTAACGCCCGAGCCTCGAATCAAAAGACCGTCTTTTCAGCCATCAAAAAATCTCACAACGACATTTTCATACAAAGCGGACCTATCTATTTCGAATGAAAGCACCGAACTGAGAATAAGGGAAACAAAATGTGTACAGACGAGACTAAACATTTCCAAGACGCTTTTGGGGTGGTGATGGGGGGTAGCGACCCCCTTTCACACACATATACCGCAAAGTTGGGTGCAAAGTTAGTTGTTCATGTGGGCATTCGAAAATGGGTCTTAGTGCTATTGAAATACGGTGGTGGCGACGGCAAAGGAAAACTTGGTGTCCCGATAAAACTGTTACACATAGGGCTGGCAACAGTTTTTCGTTCAGTTATTATAGTATTTTTAGATAGTTATAAAATAGAGTGCATGCAAAAACTGCAGGTAGTTTTTTAAATCCAAAATTTTAAAAAGTAATAGATACGAGTAGGTGTCAAAAATAGTATCTACATATGTTAGTTAGGAATATATTTTTTTGAATACTTTCACCTACTCACTACTCTACAATACTACCTAGGTAGGTACTCTACAATAAAGTTATTATGTGTTTTATATAACATTCAAAAACAAAATAAAAACATATTGTCGAAAAACCTTTTTTTTTTAATATTTATTTTGTATAGGCCAACGACGGCACTTACAAATTACTTCCAAACTTACAAATCTTACAAATTAATTACAACTGACTTCTTAATTAGAACTAAAATATCTATAGGTAATAAATATCTATGTACCCAGGTATATTTTTGCGTTTACACATAAAGTCAGCTCTCTTTTTTCTTCTCTACATTTTAATAAAATCATACCCAAGCTTGTAAGCTATTGAAACATTTAAAACTATATATCTCGGATAGCCCACAAGAACATGAAATAGGTAGATACTACCCTAAAATTACTAGATATTAAACTGAGCCACAGTTCGGGCGGATTCAGCTAGTACCTACCTATGTTTTTTTTACCTACCTACTATATCTTATAAAACAGTCGACAACCCTAGTTATACATTGTCCATTTATGAAAGAGCTCTGATAGTGCATTACAGTGAGGGTAGTTAGTAGGTGAGGAGGCGGCTCGGGGGGTCGAGATTGGTTTTGCGAGTGTGAGTGTATTTGTTCGAAATCTAAAGGCCATATAATAAGAAACCGTAGCTTGCATGTAGGTAGCTACTTATTTGTTTTGAGCGAATGATAGGTTCTGGATTCTGATCTTTACGTTTCTGATGTCGTAGTTAGGTAGGTATATTTATCAATACATATTATAAGTAGCTTATGTATTTACCTATTTATTTATCTTCATCGGCAACAACCCGTATCTTGTCCCACTGTAGGGCTTAGTCACCTCTGAAAAAGTGAAGTCCACTAAACTGATCAAATACGGATTGGTAGGAATAACTTTAAAGACTGTCCAATTACTACTACACTGTATCATACCATACCATACTATGGTCGTAGGAATGAAAAAAACATTATTCGTATTAAAAGTAGGTAGCTAGATACTAATGACAACCTACCTCTATTAATTGAAGTTAAGTTTAATACCTACATATCAATAAAAGAAAAGATTTTTGCATGACACGTTTCTCACACGGCCATGATACGGTGTAGTGGCTAGGCTCTTTTAAATATGAAGAAAATAATCATCTATAAATACCTGTACAAAAATGTAGGTAGGTACTTTCTTAGTTCACGAGACAAGAAATGAGCCCATCTTCAATTAAAACTTGACAACGCGACTGTACTATAACCAGTCGACGCGAGTGTACCGACCGGATGTCAAGAACAGGTGTAGCTTGACCGTACATTCTACATTTAAAATTCAATTTTCTACACAACAAAATAAGGTCTGCTACACAACAGAATCTGTTTAATACACAGTTCGGGAACTTGTCGACGGATTTTCAATCTTATTCCGATTTCCTACAGTAGAATTTTGAGTGGAGTTTTCGTACTGTTGTAACGATAATTAGCAATGAGATTTGTACCCGAGTTATTAAATCATATTTTTATTGGCGACTGTTATAAATAGTAATTTTTAATTTCGAGTTGTAAATTTAATAATGAGGCAAGAAAATAAGCGTGTAGGCGGTTAGTAACCTAGATTACTTTTTAATCTTATCTTTATATCTATCTGGTTTCTATTATTTCGTTTGTGACAATGAGAGTTAGTTTATAAAATTTAGGTCATTGTAATTTTAAAATTAGAATTAGCAAAATTGTCTCTTTTAAAATATGACTTTCAACACTTTAAAATATGAGATTCGTTCTAAATTCAAACTCGTCAACAAGTAGGTATAGTTATCGCCAAACTATTAGTCCGCTCTAAAGTTGTTGCGAGCAGGTGTAGTCATAGGTACCTACAATTTGCAATAGCGATGCGATTCATTTCTATATTGAGAGCGTACTAGCAGTTTTACGCGAGCTATACAACAGTCAGAAACATAAAATTGTTATAATTTATTTTATCCATGTGCTTCAATTATTTCAAATAATTGACAATTGAAATTTTGCAACGATTCGAAATTCAAACGATTCTTAAGTGCGACTACCTAATATTACAAAATTTAAAATTGGAACAGCAAATTTCACGTCGAAATGATTGACAGCACACCTAATCCAAACAAACGGTTCTAAATTTGATCTCGCCAACGCCAATCCGACAATAGAGCATTCCAATTCGGTGCGCTATTGTTGTGTAGAGCGTTCCGATTGGCCGTGGGGCACAATGGGGCACGCCCCACACAATGCCTATTGTCGTTGGAGCGCCGCCCAGTGAGTGGAAAATGTGTGGAATTTCCGGAAATAATCACGTTCAATTCTGAGAAATCGTGAGCTTTGAGAAACAATGGGTGTGTTATTTTAAGAAATTCGTTCATAGACATACATTCTTTGAACTAAATCTTCAACAGTGTTCTATTATTAAAATCGATATATGACGTAGAAGAAAGATAGATGAATTCATTGATATTTGATTGGAACCCATTTGTCCCATTGTTGGGCATTCTCCCCGCAAAGAGGGCGGCCTGAAGCGTTCAACACCACGTTGCTCTTACGCTGGATGATTTGTACCTACCCATTTCTCTAAGACGAATGAAAAAAATCAAAACTGGGATTTGAACCCAGAACCCTGAAGACGAAATCATATCTCTGTTAAGTAGATCCGTATGGTTAGTCTCTGCTTTATAATAACAATACTCTACTGCGCCGCAAATAAACGCTGCCTTGTAAAGGTCTGAAAGGTGTGATAGCGAAAAGATATTTAAAAATAACGTTCCAACATAGTCCTCAGGGATAACAGTGCTCTGTAGCCGACCTCAGATAAGACTACCTAATCTGATCTACGGTTAATTACAGATGTCCATGGATGACAGTGGCTTACCATAACTACATATTCCATTGCTAATTATATAATTACAAAAAACATACAACCAGATTCATCGGATCATTCCGTGTACCTAACCATAACATTCGAATAATCAAATCCGAGCACTCGAGTTCATAAAAATATCCCCAACGCAAATGGCCCATTAGCTAACTAATCTTCGTTTGTGAGCTAATATTTTGTCCAGCCCCATGTCCGCTACTTAGTTTTTAGGGTTCCGTACACATAGTGTAAAAACGGAACCCTATTACTAAGATGCCGCTGTCTGCCCGTCTGTCACAGGGCTACCTTGGGAACCGTAATAGATAGACATTGGTTGGACATATACCTATAGACACTTAATTTTTTACAGAGAATGTATAACAGTGGCCGCTATAACAACGAATACTAAAAATTAAAAAAGTTGGATAAAAAGCGGTTCCCGTACAACAAACAGGTATATTTCGATATTTCTCGAACTAACTGTTGAACCGTTACAGGTAAGTGGACAGATAAAATTTTCACAATGTCGGCATCAGGTACCTTTTGAAGGTTTCCCCCTCGTGAACAAAAAAAATGGTAGTTACCTACGTACCTACTTATGTTCCTACTTCAACGGCTACTATTATAACACATACCTACTAGAAATTATAAAAAATGAAAATTTTGGTGGTACGGAACCTCGGATGCGGGTTCGACTTGCACTTGGCCAATTATTTAAAGCTTTTACGTAAGCTTTTTGGAAAGTAAGTAGACGCTTTTACAGCACTTAGCGACCCGATATATTTTTCAGTTTTTTGTAAAATGACTTTATTTTCAGTTAACGGCACGCTAATGTGTTTCGTTGCTTTAATGATTATTAAGATGTCGCTTAGGATAAGTGGTGGGAAGGTGAGCGATTGAGCTTTTTGTTTCAATATATTCACTTTTTAGTAGATAAGTAGATAGAAGATAATGTATGTAGGTACATTATGGACGAATAGGTATTGTTTTTAAATTTAGTAGAAAGTAATGGAAAGCATTGACATCGCCAGTGGTACAGTGGTCGAAAATTAGGCTTCCCAATTTGAGAGTCCCAGGTTCAAGTCCCAGACACAGCCTCGATTTTTCGTAATTACCTATCTACCTATTTGCGTAAGGAATATAAATTAATTATCATTTACTTTGACGATGAAGAAAATTGTAAAAAAACTTAAACGTCTGAAAATACTTACCTACCTAACAAAACTCAAAAATCTGTGAAGTTTGCACTATGGTCCAAATCTATCTCATTCTAAAAAGCTTTTGCCCAGCAGTGGGACAATAATGGCAAAGATTATATTATCACCTAACCAGTTAAACCACATAGCAACACATATAGGTATCTATTACATCCCTTTACTATTTACTTACACAAACCTATATTTACTAACCACAAATTACTCCGTCGATATCAATATAACATACAAATAACAGAAACATATTCATATGATTTTGATAGTAAAATTTAATAACAGCGTTAAATTAAAGGAGAAACTGACATCAAACGCCTTAAAATTGCTACCGATAAAGCATTTCGTTCGTAATATTATGTTACAGGCGATGTAAGGACCTACTTATCAAAATTTGTTAATATGTACAAGTAGGAACGTAGAGGAAGAAATAAATAGAGCTCTAATTAAGTAACTCTTGACATCTGGAAAAGTAGGTAGATACCTATTTACAATCTACATACCTATGTGTGTTACTCTTTTAAGTAAGTATAAACCTTAATAGAATGATAGTAAAACTAAATAAACTTTAAATTTACTATGTGTCTTTATGTGATAAAATTGTTGCAGAATAAAGTTAATTCCGTGCCAAAATATTTGCAACACTATTGTTGAATACAAATTCCTAGGAAAAATGACGGGCCGTTGAATTATAAAATTGGTTAATTAGATAATTTTAATTTCGTTATTATTTTAGCAGTCTATTTAATTATTTCGTCGTAGGTATAACTACATATGCCTATGTTTGATATCTTTAGTTCGATGAACTACTAATTAAAGTGCCTTTACTTCTTACAGGATCTTCGTGATGAAAATGTTCATCTAAATTAGATCGATATAGGTACCTACCTATCTGCCTATGTCATGTACCTTTAAATTATAAAAACTACAATAAAAAGTATGTATTATTACTGTCCCACTGCTGGGCTCTTCTCTCCTAAAGTTAAAAGAAAAGTTTAAGCGATAGCCCATCAAACTGGCATTTCACACTTCATTGAGCCCTTTTTAGTTACCTTTATATAGGTTTCTTCATAGGATCTACCATTATGTGAGCAGGTTATTGGTATTGTAATTATAGATATAACTTAACATATGACCGGATTCTATATAGGTAACTTACAAAAATTATAATTAAAGATATGACTTACAAAAATTTTCATATGCCCAAATTTGAACTCCGGACCTCCAAAGTGGGTACCTACTAACTTCATTGGCCATACTAAGATTATCCCATTAACCGACCAAAACGACCTGTGAAACTTACCTCGACCTCGACCTTATTTCCTAAGCAATAAGGGTCAAATTATTTACTGAACATTATATTGTGATTTGCACTGGCTACCTTTATATGCAATTTTAAGCAACTAAGGTTATTATTATGAAGTCAATAAAGACTATTTTCATTTATGTGCTCGTGATATAGAATGGCTCGTTTTCGTTCACTCCGTCTAACATATCTTTAAATGACTTGTCATACTGCTAGCGAATAAACGATAAAGAATTTGCATTATTCTTGAAAATAACACGTTGCTACCAAATTCTCTTTTGTGGTGCATTAAGATTCAGATAGGTACAGGTAATTTTAATTCATACCGTTTCACAGATAAGACTTTTTTATGATATAGGTTTATTAGACGAATATGCAGTCCGACTGATGGTAAGTGACTACTGCCGCCCATGGAAATCTGTAATCAACCCCAGAAAGGATAAGATATTCATACCTGAGTTCGCCCACAGATGCGCCGCTGTCCCTGAGAACTAAGCTGGAACGCCTTTGAAAAGTATGTCTCCCTTATCATACCCTTCAAAGCAGAACACAGCAGCGCTTAACACTACTAATATTAGGCAGAAATAAGTATGGCGATGCTGCCGCCGTAGTCGAACCACAAAGTGTTCTAAAATAAAAAAAAAAGATTTGTTCAATAAATAAATAAAAGTTTATTACTATTCTTTTGTTTCATATCATATAAACATCACTCATATATTTACTCTACTAATAAATTTCACGCAGATCTTAGTTAGTTATTCACTTATAGCTTACAATACGACAAACCCCGTCAATGTTTGAAGACACCATCAAAACGAAGTTAGTTTGTGTGGGTTATGAACGAGGGGGTGAAATGAACCCGTTATCTCGGAAGGGTTGAGGGTTGTATTGAACGAGATATGGAACAATCTCAAAGTTTGCGAGTAATTACGATCAAATGAAGATGGTTTTGGTGTAAAGATGTTTATGTTTTGAAGGGAGGTTTAATATACCGTGCTTGGTTCATATTGTGAAATGTAAATGAGCTATCTAGGTAGGTATATTTATTGTGGATTATGTTATGTTTGTTTATTTGTAAGGTTGACCGTACTATTGATTTTGAGACCTAGGCCGATTTTGGTAAAACTTTCGTGTAGAGGTAAAGGATTAAAAATAGCAAAACTTTATTTTTTTATCGCAAAGATATAGGCGGTTTTTGCATGTAGATACCTTTTTATATTAGAGCTGACATATTAGATAGATACGGTTTAACCCACCTTCAGTACCTAATCACAACAATTAGAATACCATGACGACCTTACAGAATCAAGAATTTGTTCCAGTAAAATAAGATGAATTCAATAGACACGTACCTAAAGTCATTTAGGTATGTCAATACTTACTAACAGAAGGTACATCTACTTTAATCTAAATTTAGATATGTAAAATTACTTAGTACTTTAAAATATAGGTAAAAGTATCTACCCAATACGTAGACAAAGCCGTAAGTAGGTGCCTACCCATATGTGTATGTTAGATAGCTATATATATAGCTAGGAAATACCCCACCTATTATCGTCGTACGTGACAGCTCTAAGTACGCTAAACAAAAGACAGAAGGACTAAAAAGACTAAAACAGTCACCTCATGGCACGGGCGCGGCAACTAATTGGCGTCACTTAGCGCGTCTATCTATTTAAAGATCGAACAGCTTTGAATCCAATCCGCCATTGCATTTCCGCCTCCGGTTCCTTGCTTTACCATCACAATCGCCCATTCGATTTTATACTCGATTCTCTAATCGTTGGAATTAATCGATTTGTTTTGTTAACTAATTAAGAATTTGTTTCTGGAATGTAGAGTTTTTCTGGTTTCAGGTAGTTGACCTGGAACTCCTGTGTGTAGGTAAAACCCATGCCAAGGATTTTCATTTTTTAATATACACCTATATAGGTAGAAACCCCTAGGCTTGGGTTAGCTTAGGTTAGGATGCGTTTAGGTTAGACTCCGCTGAAACTAATAGGCCTCAAATAGCGGAGCTGCGAAAATAGGCACCTACCTAACAGTAGTGCTATGAAGGGTTCAACCTTTCCAATCAATAAGATGAATACACGACAGAGATTCGATCTTTAAGAGTAACAAAACTGTAGATACCAATCGACACATTTAAACTTCAAACTAGTTGTTAAACAAGTCTGACCCTAAAATATCTTAATCAGTTTTAAAGGTTTAACAAGATACAACGGATATCCCTGTATTAAAATTTGAAAAATCTTTTATTGATCAGCTTGTAACATTATATGTGGTAATATAGATAATAATCACGTTTAATGACTTTATTAATTAGTTAATGCTACTGATTCGGGAAGATATGAGGCATGGGACACAGGAATTGGTATCTTTTATCTATTTTTTGTAGTTAAAATACCACAGATAACATGGTATTATGAGTTGTTATGTAAGAAGAATCTGGCACCGCTTTTACTCGAGTTAAAACGTTAGTAATAAAGAGTTCTAATAAAAAGTTATTATTTCAATAGATAGGTAGGTAAAAAGATAGGTACGTATTCATTATAAATAATAATCATTCATTCCGTTTATTTTTAAGTAGTAAAAAAATAATGATACCTGATCGTAGGTAAGTAGATAACCTAAGTACCTACTATTACTTCGATTATAAACATCTGTTTTTAACTTCTGACCAGTGTCCTACCTGTACCCTTACCATGAGTTTTTATGTTTTGACAAATATGACTGTTTTGGTATTTGTTTACGTATTTACCTATACAAATTCCAATCAGCGCCCCTAGCGGATTGTATCAGAACTATAGTGTTCGTAAGGTAACATTATATATCCAAATTAACAAAATGGCGCTTTATGTTTTGTCTCTCTTTTTTGCGAAAATGTGAGGCAGACAAAAAGACTTAAGTATATACTTATTGTTACATTTACTCAGTGTACTGAAGCGAACGGAGCAGAATAATGGATTGAGTAAACGTAACGTAAAATTATGGGATGTTTTGAAAACTCATGGTAAGGGTACTACTGGTCACAAATGCGTTGGTACCCCCTGAGCTTAGGTACCTACCTAAGCATAGTTGAAATATCAGGTATAAATGACTCTCCTTTCCCACATTTATCAATACAGAACACGGTAACGTTTAACACCACTGTCTACAGTAGATAGGTCTAGGTAGAGTTGCGATCATAATGTCAAACAGTAAAGATCTTTACAACAAAAATAGATCACATTTCCTTTGTCCTCAAAACAAAGTTGAACTCTATTCATTATCAAAACGCCATCTGTAACGATCCATCCAATCAAACCAAACGTTACACAATCTCGAGCAGTTCTTAGGAAGTTGGAATAAGGGTCTGTAAACAAAAACAGTGGAAACCAATCAAGTAATTGGCGGGTGGCATCGGTGTCGGTTGCTCCGTCGATAATCTTCGGTTCGACCATAGAGTGATTAAGAAATAGAAGTGTCATGTGAATAGGAAAATAATTATTAAAAAAATAATAGAAGTGACATGTGGGTATATAAGAACGATAACAAATATAAAAAAATCTTTAAGTAATCGTGATAGACGCCGGTTGAAATTTGACCTCTCGACCGAGGGTTTCGAGGTTCCCCAAAAAAATCCCAGGCCTCTGATTTTGCAAAGTTATGTGTGGTTTATAAATCAATTATCACGTGATTCAACGTTGAAGAAAATCGCTACTATCCTGTAGTTAAACGTGGCTGTAGGTAGACTGCTAATTTTATTTTTGCATACAAAAGTAAGTTCTAAATAACTGTGAGTCTGCAATCTGCATATGCCATTTCTGATTATTATTAGGTCTACGATAACGACAAAGGGGAGCTACTTTCAGGTAGCGAGGGAGGTTTTCGGGTGTCCTGCTGTATGTTTTCGTAATTAAAACTTTTGATAAGATATATAGGGATTTTCTTCATTGTAGATACCTATACCTACCTATACGTCGGTATAATAAAAGAAGTAACGTTAGAGTTAGTACTCAGTGTTACTAAGTATCTACCTACTAACAGACTGAAAAACTAATCAAAACTTAGGTAGGTTAGGTGAGCTTGGTATCTACCTAGGCATTATTTTAGGTGTATACCTATACCTACCAATGATCATGCCATTTACAATACCTACAATACAATATAAAACTCTTTATTGTACACTTAATTAAAAATAACAAAAATACCCCGTTAGATACCTATTATGTAATGTCTGTACTTAGGTATAGTCTGCGTAAAACTGCTAGTCCGCTCTCAATATAGAAATGAATATCGCCATAGTTAGTGGGATAATCTTATTATGGCCAATGAAGTTAGTAGGTACCCACTTTGGAAGACCGAGGTTCGACTCCGGTCATATGTCAAATTTTTGTAAGTTATGTCTATGTTATGCCATAGCAAATTGTATGACTACCTGCCAGCATCAACTTCAGAGCGGACTATCAGTTTGACGCGGACTACACTAGGCAAACACTTGTACCTAAATGACTGAGTATCTACCTACCGTAATGGAGATGGCACGAAAAGCAATTTTCATGGGCTCACTAAAACAAGTCTCCCATGTGGGACGGCGCTATGTGAGTTATATGGTCGCATGATATATAGGTATTACTTTAAAGCTATCAAAATAGGTATTGGGTAGGTATAAGTACACACTGCAGGTAGGTAGGTACCTACATATCTACCTTCCTTTAAAGAGAGATAATGGTACGATATATAGGTAGGTACACAAATATGTACCTACCTATATATCGTACCATTAGTACCTACATATTAGCACTTTGTGAAAATTGATAAAATAAGAATTAATTGGATAGGTGATTGACCTCATAGTAGTTTGAGCGACACAAGGCAGTAATATTGTCTCAAATAGTAGGTATCCGCTAGTAGATATTAGGTACCTACATACTACCTACTACGTACCGATCTACTTATGTAGGTAGGTAATCAATACCTAGGTAAGTAAAAGTAAATACCTTCCTAAGAAAAAATATATTTGGCTGTTGTTTTATTATCTATTCTTTTCCTCAATAATTCAAATTACCTAACAGCTATATCTAAAGGTACCCAAATGGTTAGCTATTAAGATCTAGATAGGTGTCTACCCAATATTTTTATTACCTACGTTGCCAGAGGTTATTGCACTTTACTTTAGGTATCGGTATGCTAAGTGCTAACAGGTTTTAAATATCTGTAGATAAGTTGAATAAATTAATTCAGGTCGTTACGATTATGCTAAGTGATAACAATGTAACGCCTTGCTGGGACAAATGTAATGGATTGTTTGGATATAATCTGTGAATAATGTAAATAGGTAGGTACCTACAGTCCGCGTAAAACTGCTAGTCCGCTGAATATAGAAATGAATCGCGTCGCCATAGCAAATTGTATAACACCTGCTCGCAACAACTTCAGAGCGGACTAGCAGTTTCGGTGATAACGTAGATAGCGGTTGGAAATTCGGCATCTCCCATTTGATTTCTCCCATTTGTCTGGGGTTCAAATCCCAAGAAGTCATGTGCGTTTTAGAATTGAAGAGAATAGAGGGATTAGAATAATACCTAGATACCTATCTATTAGGTAATAAAATTATCACTAGGTTTACCTAACTGTCGGGCAACTCTTGGAATTCTGTAAAAAAAGCTCTCAAATTTGTGTGAAATCCATAAATCCAGACTGGGCCAATGTGGTTGATTATGGCTTAAATAGTTCTCAATCTCGAAACAAGGTCCAGCAATCTCTGCCCAGCAGTGGGATAAAAAAACAACTTTATAAAGCACTCCTACTTAAAATGCAAAATGTGTAAAAATCACAGCTGAATAAATTGACTAACAAAAGTAACTTAAAATAAAGAAAATAAATAGAAAGGACATTTTACATAGCTAGGTTACCCTTATTATGTACTAAGTAGGTAGGTATGTCCTTTAATTTGAATCTTATCAGGAGTCAAAAATAAAAAAGAATTCAGAAATTAAGTAAAAGGTACGACGACGGTACAAATACGGTACCGACGGACGGTACATACTCAAAGTACCAACTTAAGCCTTCGTTCCTACATGAAAACATTGGCTTGACCTTGTATCACAATTTTGCGAGATAAAAAGCCAAAGTCATAACCTGTACGAAGACATGAACAGAATTCAAATTTCTAAGAGAAATCATGATACGGAACTCTGTCCCCGAGCCCGCCTCTTACTTGACTGGTTTTTATTAACTATAGGTAGTTACCAACCTAATATTGAAGTTGAAACGCTTACGAATCAACCAGATACCTAAAACTAAGAACAATGTAAAATTTATTTTGTAAAGAAAATTGTTGGTTACATTTGTAGGTACGAGTTATAATTTATTGGCATTATTATTATTGTAGGTAGACGCGACCAGTTCGACCTTGTATTACATACCTGTAGATAATGCGTCCAGAGTATAATGGAATTTTTTGTGTACGATATGCAAATGTATAGAGCGACGAATGTCTAAAAATATTCGTCGGTGGGATCGTATTTCGTCGAGAGCTCCGGTGGGAAAGTCCGTTGTCAACAACAATAGAGCGCCAATCGCGCAACCAACTCGCACACAATAGACGTTTTCCGTAGCCACGCCTAACAATGCACGCCCAGTCCGGCTGGTTCGGAATAAAGAAAATTTTCTTCACAAATACCAGTGTAACAGCGATTGTATCGACTTTTTAAACGCCCTCGTAGATCGCACTCCCACCTGACTCATTGTGGTGTGCGAGTTTCCACAATGAGCGTCTGTTCGCACACACACTGCAGCGGCGGCACACTCAAAGACGTTCGCCTGGGCGGGGCCTAGAACGGGACGGAGTCGCCTAGTCGCCGAGCGCGGCCGAGCGAGAGGGCGCTACGACCACGCACACAATATCCGCTAGAAGAGGACGGCCGTACCGCTTTGTATAGATTCCGATTAGACAATTGATTGTAAATGCATCTGAGCGTCTAATCGCCTAGTGCTTGATTAGTGGCGTTTTTTGGTTTACGTCGGAGGTTTAGGTTTAGACGTGACAGTCAGGTGGTAGGGCTCGAAGGACGGCATTGTTCGTAGGGCAGTGACATTAGGTCGGTGCGTCCTTGTCGCACGCGCGGGGCGGTGGTCATTGTAGCGTGCGCGTATTGTCGACGAGTTTCGATCTGCTAGCATTGTGTGTTGGCGCCGCGCGCTAGTCAGACGTGTGTCGCGCTCCGATCTCGAACACGATCGCGAATCCCGACTTTTGTTGGACCATTCTGTTTTCGTTTATGTTCTGTGTTTTTTGTGTTCTTAGTGACTTGACTGTGAATAATGCCAAATAATTGTTGTGATAGGACGGTCGGACGTGTTAATGTTTAGTTTATTTTTGTTTGTCCCCTAATCGTTTTTGATACTTTTTCACTGATGTCTCAGCAAGCGGGAGGAACGATGGTAACGCATCTGAAGGTAAGTGAATTATATTTTCTAGACATCGTAAGGTTGAGATAGAGAAGATATTTTCCTATAAGACCACTCGCGACGATATGCAAGGAGCTAAAATTAAATCGTGCTTACCTACGCTTATTTTATAAGCTTTGAAATCAAAAGTAGGATTTTATAAATACATTGTATAACGAATGCTACTTATAATATTCCTATTAAAAATTAAAAATGAATGAAATTTCGACACATAATATTTTTCCATATCATGTAACAGAAATTTGGTTAAGGTTTCGGTCATACGATTTGAAATTATTTGAAATATAAGTCAATTTTAATGCGTGAATATTTTCGAAAAGGCTTTGAATACTATCTTCGGACAAGATTTGTGACAAATGGTCTTCGACCTTATAATTTTTGATCTGAATTATTATGCGACTTTTTATTTTCCGAAAACTGAATCCTAGATACTTTTTTGGGTCGATCGTGATGTGGATAACGTAATTTGTATTTACTAAGGTTATCTATTAAAATTTATTTCAAATATAACTACGCTTTTATAATAAAATTTAGATCACATATTACACATTTGGGCAAGATTTCCTGGACAAATCACCGTAATTCATAGCTAGGAACAGGTTTTCCACCCCGCTGACCTATTATGAATGGTTGTAGGACACTACCCCATTTTAACCGCTAAATTAAAGGAATGTTCTGACTTCCAATTTCCCCTTTGAGACCGGATTTTTTTGAAGTAATATGCGATACGAAATTAATTACGAACCTTACACTTGTTTCAACGCTTATGATTTGATGAGGTAATACCGAGGGAGGAAGTGTATATGACTGAGTTTTCTTTAACCTAAAAGGTACATGAAATGTAACCTGAAGTCGGCATCAATCTTTAAAAATCTAAGCAGGTAACCATAGATTAGTAAAGATTACTCACTCATAACAAGAAAATGTACCCAGTTTTGAGAATTGAAATAGTTGCGTAAAAAAGTTTTGCCACGTCTCCGTGCTAAAATGTCCCTAAAATATTTGAAATAATTATTTATTTATTACGTAAATTACGCAGTATTAGTTATTTATTCGTAAATTTTCTCTAAAAATGTTTTTATTTGTCAAGAATTCAAAAAAAGAACTTACTATACTAAAATAAGCCGTTTGTGGCTTCATTCAATTTCAAGGCGGCGAAGTATCTTTACTAATCTATGTAGGTAACATACCCTTTTTAAGGTACAATATTTTTGCTTCTTAAATATAAGCCGTATTTATATGTGACACTTTAGGTACCTAATTATGTAGTGAGCGTATGTAATATGTAGGTAGTTAGCGGACATGTGGGATCTATTGGTAGTTACTTATACCATAGTAGGTAGGTATTTCTTAAGCAATGCACCCGGGATTTCTGTACTTAGCTAATTCCAGGGAAAGAGTAGATATCCCATTCCTGTTATTCCTACAGGCGTTGTAACCTATAGCCACAAGGAGTGTTCATGCATTACATAGGTAATGAACAGTATTTGAAGGTGGTAGAACCCTGTGGTTCGACTCCGGCGGCACTACCACCACACCTTTTTCTGCCTTATAACAGCAGTGTTAGGCGCTGCTGTGTTCCGGTTTGAAGGGTGTGGTAAGGGAGATAGACTTTTCCGAGGCGTTCCAGCGTAGACCTCAGGTGGGAATATCTAATCCTATCTGGGGTGATGTCCATGGGCGGCAGTAGCCATTTACCATCAGGTGGACTGCATGCTCGTCTGCTACTCTTATATTATAAAAAAAAAGTAGGTATTTCTGTAGTTAAGCGATCAACCCACCTGGGAGTAATGCCTAATTCCCTTATTCCCTGTGACTAACGAATAAATAATTAAATTATATTTTAAATAATGATATTATATTTTATTTTAACACGAGTAAGAGCTACCAACGATGTAGTCTCTGCCTTGCCCACAACCTTCAGAACAGACCCAGCTTTACATTATTATTAGGAAGAACTATAATGACAAAGGTACCGATAACTACTTAACCATAGAGTTTACCACCTTAAAATGTAAAGTTCAATGTAATATCCACCATAATTCGATTTGAAACGAATTATTATGGAGTGCTTATTATTAATGACTATTAATTTGTACTTATAAACAATTCTAAGGTCAATTGTGCCACCTGTCGAAAACATGTGTCGTCTTATCAGATTTGGGTTAAACAAAGGCTAATAAATACTGACATTAGATTCATGTACGTATAATATTTATACCAAACAAGATCAAATTTTACCAACACCTGACATGTAAATGTACATTGACAGGTATCTAATTATCTCGATTTTAAGTACCTCAAAGTACCTGAAATCGAGATACCTTACGTTAAATTAAAGGTACATTCAATCTACATATTAAAGTGAATGTACCTTCTCGTTTTAAGGTACCTTACTGTTAATACTATAAGCAGTTAGAATTGCTTATACCTAAATAAGCTTTCTACAAAATGTAAGAGGATTTCTTACTGATATATATTTTTTTGCAAATGTTTAAGAAGTTCTGGAATCCTTAAGAGTTAGACTACCGCGGCACTATTGTCTATCCTTTATTTTTAATCATTAACTATGGCAATACGCGTCACTGTTATATGATCTAAAGCCGCGTTTCCCAACCTGTGGTCCGCGGACCCCTGGGGGTCCGCGAGTATATGTATGGGGGTCCGCGGTGTCATCTCTAGACCATACATAAATCGCTCATTAAATGCGAAAGGGCCGCTTTACTGCTGTTTTCAACCACATACCTATGTGAAAAGGGATTCTCTACTCTTGTTTATACAAAAAACAAATACAGAAACAGATTACAAGTAGAATCTGATTTGAGATTACAGCTTAGTAGCAACATCAACCCGAATATCCCTGATTTAGTTGCAAAAAAGGAACACCGACCTTCACATTTTTAATTCATATTTTCATAATAAACAGTTATAACTATAACCTTCTGTGTTTTTTTTTTGTATCTGTAATAAGTAAAATAAATACCTAATCCGTTTTTTTGTTGTTTATTTTATTAAGGGGGTCCGTCAAAACCGTGCTGGATTTCCTAAGGGTCCGTGGACTGAAAAAGGTTGGGAAACGCTGATCTAAAGGATTGTCTTCAAGCCATTGTGTTCCCACTACTGGGCACGATTCTGTCAGTGTGAGAGAAATGTAGGCTATAGTCTTCGATCACTAATAGGAACTAGATACACAATCAGCGACGACAGAATGACGCGACGAAAAGCGCGCCCAATTTGACATTTGGGCGCGATTTTAGGTTAGTAGTGTTTGAACGATCGGAGAATAAACATGCCTCAGTGCTCGTTTAAAAACTGCAAAAATCACACGTCTAGGACGTTAAAAAAGGATGGAATATCGTATTTTCGGTAAGTATTATTATTATAAGTATGTAATTGCTATCACTTAATTATAAATACTGCTATATCGTGCGTAATTAATTTATTTTTAAGTTTTCGAAATTGTCAACAGAATGTATAAACCATGTAAATTGTAAAGTCTGTTACTAAGCGTACAATTATTACTATTGCATGCCCACTTGATTTGTTCGGATAACATGGTGACTCTGTTCTATTTTGAATGGAGTCGCTATTGTTTTATATTTTTTTCTTTAATTATTTTTTTCTTTTTTTTGTTTTATAAAAATATTTGTTTTGTATAATAATCAAATATATGCCTGGTTTACCTAAAAGGTTAAGCAGCGGTTTTAGATACCAAATGTAAATAGGAAATGAGTAAAATTAAATTATTAAGTAAAATATTATATAATATATTTTTAGCTTTCCTCGAGATCCCTTGCGTTGTGAAGAATGGATATCTATTGTAGCACAACAAAGATGCGAGGAATTCTTTAAGCCATCTCAATACAGCGTTATATGTTCGAAACATTTTCTAGAAAGTGATGGATATATTACCAATAAAGGAATCAAAAGGCTACACAAAACCGCTGTCCCTCAAATAGTATGTAAAATTATAATATACATATTGTGTTCACTTATTAGCCTTTAACATGGATTAGTATTTATGATTTTTTGTTCATAGGAAGGAACTGATAATCATGGAGATGAGTCTTCTGTTGACAAAAAACCAGAAAATGAACATTGTTGCTTGCAAGTACATGTATGTGTTTTAAAAATGTAATCATAATATCAATCTGCAAAAAATATTTTGTATATTTTACAAGATAATATTTTATCGCATATTTTATTATAGTTTATTTATTTTCAGAAAAAAAATGAAACAACAGTTGCTGTCACTTCGAAAAGTCCAACTTCATCACTAAGCATTGGCTCGATTCTGGACACACCAAGAAAAAGTCGTATAAAAAAGGAACTCTTTGCTTGCAAAAAACTTATAAAAATAAAAGACATTAAGTTATCTAATTTACGAAAGCAAAATAGTAGACTAAAGAAAAAATATAGTAGTTTGAAGGGTATCATGACTAAATTAAATAAACGTCAAACAGTAGATCAGTCTTTACTTCATGATCTATCAAAACACATAGAAGTAACAGAGACATTTAATGCTATGTATTTAAAGAACGTAAAAGGGAAGAAACGACCTTTTGCTCAATATCCTCCAGCTGCAAGAAAATTTGCAGTTACGATTTTTATTTTTTCGTTTTTGGTTATGTAATGCAATCTTATTTTAGTGTATCGTTCAACAATAGACTTTATTGTAATAATTCTATGATTATTGTCGTGGCAGTTGGATGAAAAGACATCATCACCCAAAAATGATGATAATACTTTGGTGGAAATTATAGAAACTAAATTCTTTTTAGGACACATCTGGTACAGCCTAATTGTAACTTCTGTTTTTTTGCAAACACAAAAACGTCTAGAGATGAATAAAACAGACCGCCTAAATATTTCACATCAATAAGCTTGTGAAAGAACAATTTATCGTGGGCTAACAAACTACTTACACATGCGTCACATTTCGTAGCTTTGACTACATAACGTACTAAATCTCCAGCTCCATATCCCACTATATATTCACTATTCAGATCTACATTCGGATTCATTGAGTTTCGACGATAATATTTTACAGTCTTTTTTCAATATCTATATCTTCAAAGATATTGAATTTCGACAGTTAAGTTGTCATTATATCCGTCTCAAATACCAAAGTGTCCTTAGATAGGTGTTGAAAAAAAAACAAAATTTTTAACAAAATATAGACAACAGACTTCTTATTAGTGATCGAAGACCCCACCTCATAGTTTTGGTTAACTTTTTTTAAAAACGTGTTACTATTTCGGAAAAACATCCACGCTTTATAAAATATATAACTTCAGTAATTCAAAGTTCTGGTAATTATTTTATATCGTTAGGGGTAGAATTTCATTATTTTTATCCAACAAGCCAGATACAAAATTTCATAGTGTTTGCGTCAAAATTGACGGTTGTTCAAATTAACTTTTAACCCTTATTTTGCCCTCTATGGGGTTGATTTTTCGGAAAGGGATGAATAGGTGTGTCTTTATTTCTATCCAGAAAGCCAAATACTAAATTTTACAGTAGTTGCTTCAAAATTAAAGGATTTGAAAAAAACTGTCATATGTTTTACCCTCTTAAGGGTAGAATTTCCAAAAGGGCTTTCTTAGTACTTATTTACGCTATATAGCGAACCCATGTGCAAAATTTCAGAACTCTAAATTAAGCGGTTTTGGCTGTACGTTGATTTCTGAAAAATTAAAAAATAATTTAGTCCGTCAATCAGTCAGTCACCTTGCTATTTTATATATATACAAATATAATAATATTACTATTACGCGCCAAAAACCCGCCATTTTGATTTTTTTTTCTAACCCCTATCTAAGGACACTCGGGTCATTGAGACGAATATAATGACACCTTAATTGTCGACATTCATCCAGCCGTTTGTTAGATCCGATCAAATAAATAAAGAGAAATATACAAGATACGCGCGAAAAACATAACCCTTCCTTGGCAGTCGGTAAAAATAATTGAAATAAATGTTGGTTTACTACATATTTATTTAGTCCATTTCGTTGGATAACGGCGTAAACAGCTTGTTGATTTTTTAATTAAATTACTTGTATTTGGTTATATTTTAATTTTAAACTTATTATATTTTTATTATAATAAATTGTGACTGCATATTACTTACTTTCATTGATAAATTATTATTATGTTCATTAAAATTAATTACTTCAACCTAATAAAAATATTAAAAGTAATGACAGTTCGTCTCCACTAATTCCTTGTCCAAGTGACAAACCACGGTCGTCAATTTTTTTTTCTTTGTTTTTGACGTCAATTTGACGCCACTTTTTAAGTTCTTTTTTGTATGGGATTGTGTATCTAGTTCTTATTAGTGATCGAAGGCTATAGTACAGGATTTGTATGAAGGCAGAGATCATTTATTCATCTATACTAATATTATAAAGAGGAAAACTTTGTTTGTTTGTTTGATTGTAATGAATAGGCTCAAAAACTACTGAACCGATTTTAAAAAATATTTCACCTTTTGAAAGCTACATTATCCACGAGTAATAGCCTATATTTTATATGATATTTATTTGATAAATAGATTTTGAGACGGTACAAAGTTTGCCGGGTCAGCTAGTTAACTATATGAGGATTTATACTTAACTTAGTTTTAGGGAAAAGCAACGTATCTGTGACCGACTTTAGGCCCAGGACCTCAATCCTATTTAAGGACGCTTACAACTTGGTGTAGTAAAATCATCTGGCATTTTGTAGCTATATGATGTATCATTTTTGTATTTATTATGGTCTTTTGATTTTGATTGACTTACTTTTCTCATTGCCATAAGCCAAATCAATAATTATTTCATTGATCTATTTTCAGGTTCAGTTTTCAGTCCTCAATAACACCTACACTTGAATTATTTTTCTCATCGTTCTCTTAGGTTTATTAATCTCATTGCATTATTGATCTCATTGATTTGCCTTTGTGATGTAACTCATTGACATTTTGTCTCAATTACCTTACTGACATACTTCTCATTGATATAAATATCTCCTAAATTGTAAAAATAATATGAAATTTAATCTTTATTAATCTTTCGCAATCAAAATATCAATGATTATTATAAATCGTAACACCTTACTTACCTAATTGTTAAGTCACTATGTTAATAATGTTAATATGTTATTGGCTGTTAATGTTAATTAAACAGAACTTGGCCCTTACCCTGTCGTGCATCTTAATTTAAATGTAACGCTTCACGCTTAAATATTTACATTTCTTTTTAAGCTTAATTATTTTCTAAGCAGTTCACTCAATGTCTTATTTTGTGGGTACAAGTAACAACCGAAAACTAGAACAGATTGAATATCCATTATTATTGGTGTGCTCGAACGGGAATTGAACTTAAGAGTGCTAAGCCATACCTAAGAGGGAAGCAAAAAAACCTCTTTGTGCTTTCTAAGGAGTGATTGTGATTATTTTTATGGGTGTTGTAAACACGCAAACACCACTCAGACTCAAAAGAAATATATAATTAAAACTTAAATTGTGTATCTGGTCAGGGATCTTCCTAAGCATCGACTAGTAAATCTTTCTGATCCCTATGTCATTGATGCACACAAAAGTACATAAACACCTAACCCCGAGATCAGAAACCTAAAATCATTTTTCGGGGATCGAACCCGGACTACAGCCTGTCACGGAATGTTCATCGCATTAGTATTTCAAATTAAGAACCTTTTAAAACTTCTTAATACCCACTCATAACAAAATGGTAGATACAAATGCTATTTAGTATCAATTACCATAATACCATCAGATAGCCCTTAGAACTTCGGCATTGAATCTGTAAACAGGTGTAGAACAAGTTTGAACGACCATTGGCTGTAACTGAGGCATTTTGTTCAGCTGTTAGGCGCTCGGGGCTCAGTGGCGTTGGTGTATCGAAACCTGTTCGTTTAAAAATTTTTAAAACTCGAAATTCGCATGACACGGATTTTTTAGAATTAAATTATTTGAAAAATGAAATGAGAATAAAAAATAATTAATAGATAATAGAAACCGACGAAACTAAATATAGATAGTTTGATAGGCGGATAGATTTGTAAATTTGAATAGTAGGTACTATTAAATTGTCTTAGGTATTTTGCAAAATTGTATACTTATACACATATTACACATCGTAAATAATAGCTGTGCAGCCACGCAGGTACCTAACTATGTATGTAGGTCTAAAAAGTAAAGTGGGATATGTCATATTTCTGCTAAATAACAGCAGTGTTAAGCGCTACTGTATTCTGGTTTAAACGGTGTGGTATATTTCCCTTAATATGTATATTTTTTGAGTCATTAGCGACGTCTCTGTGGCTGAATTCAGGTAGTCATTTTATATTATCTGGGGTGGTCACAGACGTACATACGCGACAGTAGCCACTCAGGTGGACCGCGTGCACGTCTACTAATCATATACATACTATAAAAAGTTACTTAAATTATTGTCAATCAAACATTCATATTCGAAGTGGTAATTACGTCCTCAGACACAGCCCTCGTTTGTGTCATAACAAAAACCTGAGAATCATAAACGAACAGACAAAATCGATATGAACGTACGAAAGGTGACAATTGATAATTGTACAATTCGGTACCCCCGCGGCGCTGTGCACTGTGTATGATTGTCGAGCTGACGTACAAATTACTGCGTTTAAAATTTAAAATTAAGTAGGCGGTAAATTGTACTTGGTTCACTGTAAGCGAGCGACGGTGAGCGATTTGCTCGCGGCGGGAAAATATTTAGATGTTATCTACTGGAAAAGAGGAACATGTTAGATACTTTAGGATAGTTTTGTTATGTAAATAAATCGAATTAGTAAGAATTATAATCAAAAGTGTCATTCAGTCGTCGTAGTCAACCCATTACTGAGCAATGGTTCAGAGAGAGAGGGTTTTTCTCTAAGAATGAGAAGGATTAGGCCATAGTCCATCGCACTAGTCAAGTGCGCAGTGGCAGAATTCATATAAAGATTCACGATCACACATATATTTTTTTTGTCATTCAGTTACTATAAATTAGGTACATATATCTTACCTATAGATAATTCCTCTAAAGACCTAAAATTTCTCTTTAATACAGCCTAAAATTGAAATTAATTGTATTTTTATTCGATTTATCATTTTTGTTCAACGTAAAATGCGCGACATACCTATTTTGATATTTATAGATGTGCTCTCATTTGCTGGTAAAACGCATCTCATTACCCCTAGCATATACAACAAGAGCCTTAAATTTTAAAATGAAGCAGGCACTAAATTAACGCAAGCCGATCTGTTGTTTGCCGAAATACGCCCGTTTTTCGGTCGCGTGAGACTTTATTTCATTCTTAAATTTCATTTAATGTCCTTAGTATTCTGCAATAAAGAGTTTCGTTAACGACGCCGGTTATTCAGAATCTGGTAAATGAAAATGGTATGGTACTGAAATGGTACAAACAAAACGTAAATTCGTACGTTTCTTTATTTCGTGATGCATTAATACGCAATTCTTGTGAGGCTTTTCTATGCCTTGAAAAGGCTTACTTATTTAAACTGAACTGAAATGAAGAAGACATTCAGGTTTTGGGTCTGAAGTTAAAAAGCTTTTAGATATTTCAGGGATTGCAATGTTTTAAAATGCTCATAAGCGCTTTAGTCTGTCAGTAATCCCTTTCGGGTCATTATCGTGTCACGCGGGTCTACGTCCGCACACATGTCCGTTTTTGCCAATTAACGCTCTGTAGTACATACCTTGGTGTGCCGCGTGCCTGTAGCACGAATGAAAAGAATCTATGAAACTATAGGATGTATGCTCACCATACAGATATGCGTGACAGGAAAATGGCCCTAAGTTTTCTAAAAAAGATGGCCAGGATCTAGGTATTTACTGATTTTCTTCTCATTAGTTTCCGCGACATAGTTTGTGATACTTATTTTGTGGACAATGGTCCAATTTTTTGAAAATTTTCAATAGTTTCGGAATGAATTGTTGTGCAAAAATCGGAACTTTTATTTGAAAATAGGTAACTAGTGTAATTGTCGCTAAAATTGGTATAGTTGACGTTTAAGAATGTGATAAAATTTTGGTACCTCTTTCGATTTATTTTTTCAATGTGATAGGAGATGACGTTGTTGGTACATGTTTGCATAAAGTTAAGAATTAATTAAGTAGGTACTTTACAGCAAAAGCATTCCAAAGGAAGTTTTACATATTTTTTAACATGTCGCCTCACATATTTTAGTTTTTTGATAAAATAGGCATCTATACCTAATGTAATACTTTATTTAAATTTCTTTATGTGGTTTTTACATTTCAGAGGTTGGTTTGATAAAAATAATAGATATATGAAAATATCGAATGATTTAAGAAACTTAGTTTTTTGACTAATTAATTGAAGACCATCATTAGAATGCTAATGAATATTTGATTGCCAATAATTCTCTTGCACCAATAAATATTTGTTCTCGAAGGTCTCAAGTCCAAAAACCGAGGTCAACGAAGCAATTTTAGAGATGGTACATACCTATCGATCTACCGCAAATTTGGTAATATGTATACAAAAATAAGACCTTTGCAAATCACTTCTAGTTTTGGGACATAGATTCGGTAATGGAGCATCCGAAGCAAATTCCTATAAAAGATCCCTTTATGGAGAGGTTGGTTAGTAGTTTTAAGAATTAAGAGCTTTTTAATCTGAAACATTACATCTCGATACTAGAATACCTGAAATCTAGGAGATATTATGGAAATTGGCTGAACCAGTATAGTTCGACTGGCCTTCCTACTACCGTCCCACCTATTTCTAAAGTTTCTAGCGTTTCAGTTAAAGGGCGTAGTTGCCAGCTGACATCTGATGTCGGCTTCAGGTAAAAACCCTGTTCTATATGGAGTTACAGAGATCCATAGAGGTAGTAACAATTATTATCAGACGAAGTGGTCGTTTCCTAGTCGGTAAAAAAGATATTTCTTATCACGCAGGTGTAAAAACAAAACGCCATGTTGCTACTAAAATACACTATATCTGATTATACATCTGATTAGATCTGGTTTACTTTACATTTGCATACATTTGTAACATTTTGACATTTTCAGACCTCACCAATATCAAACAAATGCCGATTATCATATTTACAACTTTGATAGAACCGAGTGATTTATTAATGGTTTATTCGCGTATAATTCACGATTAATGTCCTTCACGGCGCCAATAATTGACACGTGTTTTTAAAGTAGTAATTTCCTTAAGCGCGTGCCATTGACGTAGTAATTTAATGGACTCGTAATGCAAATATTTAAGGCAAAAAAATAGTTAAAAATAGTTAATAGTTATATTTTTCGAGATACGCGGCGTTTTTTCGGTCCAATCAAAAAAAACATACTTAAAATGAAAAAGCTGAAAAAATATTAATTTGAGGCCCAGGGAATGCGAATATTCATATTACATAACATACATAACCTCATTAGCAAAATATCTGAGATATCGATGCAATTTGACGAAAGTTCATTTTAAAAAAGGAAGTCGTAAGCGCCCCTCGGGAAATATTGTAAGTGCAATATGAACAATCCATTGCATTAGCGACATAGCCGTTTTACGATCCACAAAGTTAGTATTGAGTGCCAATCGCTGACCATAATTTACGAAAACAATTTGGGATATTTTATAACCGCTACCGTTGTTCGGTACTTAGGTTAACAATAAAACCGTTTACCCCAAAAAACCTTTAAACTTTATTAGTCCTAAATTATGTTTTAATTTGTTTAAGTAATATTGGAATAAGGAAAACGTTTAATCGTTTTGGATACAGTCCATTGCCAGAGATCTCATTAATTTATTACTTTAATTAACCCACCACGATGCGCCATTATTTGCGACAGTGTCGTCTTATTACGTTATATTTATTTAGTTCCAAACTGTAAACAATTGACAGGGATCCAGATTCGCTTCCCAATCTGACATTGTACGATGAAATTATTTTTTTGTTCTAAGTCTGAGTTGGGTGTTAAAATTATCTTTCTTTGTATTTAAGGAATAAAACAAGGAAACAACAAGATGATGAGTTTCTAATGCAGTTTTTTAATTATCACACCTCGTTAATTCCCAATTGTAGCATAAGAACTAGCAAAATAAGAAATTTATCGATACCAACTCCAGACACTAAAATAATGATAACATGAACATCTAATGAATTATGGAACCAAGATCAAATCCATACTTAAATATAAATTACCTTATTAGATTTGGTATCCATTACGTCATTAATGTGAATAAAATAGCAACTCCTTGTAACACCGCACTGACACCGTTACAAAAATCTAGGATAGCGCACCAATTGTTTTTATTAGATATTATTTTTCTTATTAACCAACCGGAAAACGTCTAACATATTTATATAAAACAGTGCCCGCAATGAAAACAGTCGTAAATCCAATCGAATATAAACCTTGTGCACCGGATGCGATGAATATTAAAGAAAAAATTGTATCCATTTAACCGAATAGAAACGAGTAACTTGAAAAACGTGTACAGTTAAAACAGCAGTAAAGTTCGAAGATGCGGTTATCTTTAATAACCGATTTATCGACTTCTAAGCTTGATAGGATGTGGTCACGGTAGGATGGCGACGCTAAAATCAAACACTGTGGTTAATGTATGGCGTTTAAAATTTTACGATTCATAAGTCAATGAAGTAATGGCTGATTCGAGTGCCGACTTTTTGATAGTTGATAACGGCTGTGTATCTAAAAAAGGATATAGTTAAATTTTATGGTATTGCCTCATCCCTTAAAGACGATTAAGTAGGACATGTCTGAGAAGATGATGCAGCTCGATTTTATAAATAAGCTAATTCTTAAATTATAGCTAATGTTATTAAGATTTTCAAACTATGATTTTAAATAGATGACGACTCAAGGATACATACACGGTTTGATAACAGAAGGATCGTGACAAGACTTTTAAGACGAATGATAGTTCAAAGTCAATAACTCGACTTTATTCGTATAATTAGGTTCTGAAAAATTGTCACCTTTGTCCAATACTCTCAATGGTGCATAGCCCAAAATAGATTTCATCTAATGAAGCTGTTCATCAACAGAATTATTAATAGTGAATATGGTCTTTTGATATTCTGCAGGCTTTGTTGCAAACATGAACTCGTGTAAGCTTTCCTTTTAACGACAAACGCTCTTAGAGACGCTGTACGGCCAATTGCTATAAGCTTATTAATACAGAATCGTACATATATGAAACCGTAAGTACGTACGTTTCATTTATTTATCACATTACATTTTAAATGGTAGTTATAAATAATATGAGCAATTTTTCTTGATAGTGCTGTATTAGTATTGTTACTTATTCTTCTAAATAGGTATCATTTTTTCTTGTTTCTCCAATGAATACCAAAGCATTTTTATCTTCTCCTATTTGCATCAAAATTTTCAAGACCAAATTTTGAATTTGGAATTGTACCTAGACCAACAAGCTAATTTATAGATACCTACTCTATAGAGCTGGTTCTGACACATAAATTATTAAGTCATTATTCGGTTCATCAGTCTTTAAGACACAGTCACCTTACACTTTTATTTCCAGACATTTTTTTGCAAAGAATAATTAATTAAATTGTATTTTATGTCTTGTGTTGTTATGAACTCGTATGTTGCTTAAAGAAATGAAATTTCGAATTCTATGAATAGGTTTTAGTTTTAAATGTAATTCTTTATAGATACATACAACGGTGGTATGATAGTTTTGTTACTAATAATTATTATGATTATTTTTACAAAATGCAGTCATATTTACACTTCAAAGGTGATAACGCATAGGTTTGTGATTCATTTCAGTTAATATCTTATGCACAGATAAAAACATTGACAGCAGAAGGAAAGACAGAAGGATAGAACGAAATTATACGTGATTCATTTTCGACCTTTGACTACAAAATAATATCTACATATATTTCAATATCTACCTATATTTAAAAATATGATTTTTATTCTTTTATACTCGTATAGTATATTACACTTATGTACGTATGGTGCCTATAGATTTATAACACAAACAGACAAACTTCTATCGGAATTCAGTTGAAAGCCGTAAGTAGGTTTACGATGATGGTTTAGGTAATTTTGCTAGCTCCATACGTCGTAACGCATTACCTCGAATCTTAATCGTTTGATATCTCGTGTTTATTTATTAAAATGTAATATCATTGCAATATCCTTAGATGCAACTTTGGTTTGGGTTTTATTAGTTACTTTAAGCGGCAGAAGTGCGTTCTACAAAGTAAGGGCCTCTTCATGTCACGCGGTACTACGCCCGCACGCATGTCTCATTGGCATGCGTGAATTAATACGTTGCAGTCTCTTTGTGACTCGCGTGGATGTCATATGTCAAGAAAAGTATTTATGAAACAATATGATTCAAGTAGATACCAGTAACATGCGTGCGGACTAGACCGCAACCTAGCAAAGCCTACGCGACAGGAAAGTCAAGCGATAATACCTTACTTATTTGTAGATTTATGTACTTGCAGAAATTTAGATGAGTACCTATAAGTTGATATGATAATTATCCATAGATTGTGTTATTAAAGTCATCACGACTTAGCCCAGTACTGGTAGGTATTATTTTAATACTCTCTGCTGTCATAAAAATAACTCAACAAAAAATTAAGTAACGTAATCTGAATAAAAGAACACTTTCTTTTCATTTCAAACTTCGTTCACTTCCTTTGAGGAAGTATTGTTATTATGCTGTACGGAGACCGATTTGCAAGACAAATCGTAACGCTCCCGAATCAGGTAGGTCGGTCACGTAACGCGTTACCATTGTGACACGTAATTCGTAATTTGGCTGTGTTACTCGAGATTTGGTGGGATTTTTATTAATTCTCTACACGTTTGTTCGTCCTATTGTGAGGAAGGAACACTGAAACGCCGATTCGTTGGCCCATATGTGTGAGCGTCTACATATAGGTACTTTTTGTCGTGCGTGTGAAAGTTTATATATTGTAGTATATTTATTTAGGTATCTATTTAACACTAAGATTCCTAGTGTTGTGAGTGATCTGGACATTAACACCCAGACCCAGAAAAAAGTAAACTTATTTTTTATTTGAACTTTTTCCTGTCATATTATCAAACTATAGGCAGTGATAGCCTGGTGTTTAAAAAACTCTGCTTCTTGTACGAGGGGTCCGAGGTTCAATCTCATTCTGAGAGGAGACCCGTGCCCAGCAGTGGGACAGTAATGGGTTGATGATGATGATTAGATATCAAACTTGAATTTTAGAGTAGCTCCATTGCCTTACTAGAGAAAAATAAATAACGTCACATTCAACAATTATCCGTGAAGAAATATAAATAATACAATTTTCACTTGAATAAATTGATTAATCGAGAATGAGACCTGATTGGGCAATTATTGTTCCGATGCCCTCCGAATTGTAATTTCATTTTACACCCCTTTAAAACAAATTCACTCCCGATTTTCATACTAAATAAACTTCATTCCGCTTGCAACAATAGTACACCCTCCGGAATCGAACCCCCGACTTATAATTTGTCAAGTCTAGGAGACAACGACCATCCGTTTCTTTAGTTGAGTTGCGATGAAAGACGAATGTTCGGGTTGGTCTAAGTTACGAACTTATTCCGGAACCCTTTTTACTAAGTTTCGGTACATTTGATTATTTAGATAGACATAATTTTGTTAATTTATTCTATAAATAATTTTAGTTGTGTTTTTGCAAGTTGTACATATTTATATTGTTTATTATATTGTAATTTGTGTTGTTGCTCAAGCATGTGAAGTAAATGATTTGTCTGTCTATCCATTTCATATTTTATAATAGGCATGGTACGTTTATTCTAAAACTGTAAATTTATATAATCTTATTTTCTCTTCTCACGTCACTTTTATTGTCATTTTATATGAATTAATATTGATATTTATTGAAACAATTTGTCACACATTCACAATTCTGTAACTAGGATTATATGTGCACTTATTTGTGAGACAAAAACCTACAAAAAAAGATAAAACTATTGGATCCGTTTTTTTAATCAATTCTCCTGCAAACGTAGATAATATCATTAGGTAGCAACAGAGGACACTTTCATGCCGATAATATCTAGGATCCGATATCATCATCATCATTTGTTAATATAATCTCGCTTCAAAATATGATCGTATCACGTATCACTAACTGCGGATTAGCATAATTTTATTTCGGAAATAAATAATGAATACGTGAGCTATGACCGATTTGTCAGGAATGCAATAAAATAAAGAAAAAAATGAAGCTAATTAAGAAAACAAATAATTGGTTACGTGTGAGTTGGACTCGCTTACAGAGGGTTCCGTACCCTTTTTTTTCAGTATTTTTATCATAGCCATAGAAAGTACATAAAGTGTGAAAATTTTAAGTATCTAATACCGTTTTAATGGATAATACGAAAACCGCTGAAAAAAAGAGATTTATTGCATTGATATAGCAGCTAACTTTATAGTTAAACTCTGTTTAAGAGTTTCAAGTAGGTACTATTTCGAGCCCTCTAACATATAGACGGCCAGCGTATGCGTAGCCTTTAAGTACGGAACCCGACAAAGGAAAGTAATTCCTCTAACTTCTTATAACTTAGATCAGAATCGTTCACAGATCGCAGTTCTGCTACGCACTTTTAGTTCCCCCATTGTTTGTGTGAACCCTTCGTTTGCTTAGCACGTGTTTTATTGCGCAATTATAGGACAATTATTGAAGGGGAATGCCGAGGAAGTAGTATTGTATAGGAAAGAATTGTCTAAGAATTATTGTGTGGAAGAAAGAGAGGTAACGGAAAGAGGAGTAAATCTAATCTGTAGAACGTCTTTGCCTGTGATATGGTAAAATATCTAAGTGATATTTTTGATGCTTGAGTGTTACATGATCGGTTAAGATGATAAATGAAGGATTTAATTTTTTTTTAATAAAGTCAGCTGCATACGTTCCCAGATTTGGTTTATTTTTCTGTCCATATAAACTAAGGTATATTAAGATACATAACTAACTTAAACAGGATATGAATCCTTACGAAGCCAAAGACTTATATTGTACTGATGGTTCCTTCTAACCCTGTTCATGTCCCAATGGATCTGCTTAGTGAAAATATCGACAGAATCAGTTCCGCACCTGCGTATTACTTTACAGAGTTACAGATGAAGTCACTATGAAACAAGCGAGCGTGATATTTTCTGAACTTTCTGCCTTAATTCTACCAGAGCACAAACCCACCTGAGTTTACGTGCCGTCGCCATAGTTCAGTGGATCTACAATAAAGCGCTTCCTGTTTTGTCAAACGACATTCGACCCGAAGGAAACGCGCATTATGATCGTACAATACCTGCACGTGCGTACTACGGTGTGTGAGAAAGGATTTTGGTTCAATTGTATAATACTGAAGACTACAATCATAATTATTCACGGTAGTAACTTGAGTATTGGATTGGAAATAAGCGAAATGATAGTTTAGATGACGGTGGTACCAAAATAGCGAAGAAAGATTTTCTATATAATGTTAACGATACATTGGCGATTTGTCTACTGTTGCCCAAATTAAATGGCACGACAGCCTCTCTGCTGGTAACTATATAATATAGGTATCGATATAGGTACCAAGTTACTGAGAGAAAAATATGGAAACAAGCATGACAATAACGTCTACTATTTGTTCAAGAGCATTGTCCTGCTATGTCTGAACGTAGCACATTATATCTTATCATCATCATGTCTTAACGTTCTGAACATAAATATTTTTCAGACCATTTAGCTAAAACCATTTGCGACACCAAAATCTTCACAATAAAACCATTAAGAAACCAACACAACACACCTGTGGCACATATACAAATTCCGTTGTTGTGTTCTCAATTCAACGTAGCCACTTACTACATGATGGATTACGGCCTTTTGTCACTGTATCATAATGGCGAATAATTTGTAAATGCTAGGGACTAAATTAAATCAGAACAACTGATGCCAACCCGATCCAAAACCCTGCCAAGTGAATTGTCCCGTGAAACGGTACATTATTACATCCGTCCAATCAAGATATTGATCTGGTATGGCTCGTGCATTATAAATTTAGACTGACAACACTGAAATAGTTTCATTTAGCCTTTTAGAAACAGGTCGAGGTACATTTGTTGGGACGGAGATGGCAAAGCATAATTATGTTATCTTCAAATAACATTCCCGTACTATTTTTCCCTGTAGATATTTGTCCCATTCTGTATTTCTTTCAACAAACAATCGTTTCTGTCGAAAAGTCCTTCGTTATATAACCTTTATGAAACTTAATCCTACGATCCGATAAAACAATTGCCAAATCCAATTTTTTGGCTAATTATACAGTAATTCAGAGTAGTTTAACAGTTTTATTGTTTCCTCTTTACTAACCGAAACATCCGAGTAAATGCTCAATACTTCTGGTGAATTTACGGATATTGTGCATAAAGAGTAGACCTATAAAGACGAAGTGACCACTTTACTTTTAAGGCTCATAATACAAGCAAATCTGTAGACGGCTCGAAAGCACACAGAATGAAGCCAAACAAAGACAAAAGTAAAATTTCCCGTAATAATAGAGTTCGGAAAGTGACAGTCGAAAGTAAACATGTTCGAACACAGACATGTGTTTGTTGGTTCGACAAAAATGGTATCAGGAACAACACGATTGACATTCTTCGCTATGTTGATTTAGGACGAGTCAATTATAATTATAACGGATCTGATTGGCATTGTTTTAATAAATACGTGGCGTACACATCTTGCTGGCAGTTAAACTAAATAAATATGACTGCCATTACATGCAATGGTTTCATTGTAGATGTTATACATTTATCCGAAACTGACCAAATTAAACTTAGGTATAGCAATTTTTAATCACACAAATTGTATAGGTGATGATTGTATGATTGCTGGAGATCCTGCTCTTAGCTTGCTACTGCTGTTTTGGAGAATAAAGTATCTCTAGTAATTGTGTTATAAACTTTACAAGCTCAAAATCCTAAAATGGATATCGAAGTCGTTCTAGCTTAAAATTGGCGTATAAAAGATCCAAAACTTTAATAAAGTTTTCAAAGAATTTGAAAAGAAAATATCCATATTTTTACGACACGTTGGTGCATTAAATTCATTAATCTCGAAGTTAACTCTTCATACGTTATGATCTTCCTATCCTTTGTACGAAAGTTAAGCGATATAAAAACTATAACTATAAAGGTATTCTTGTAAAACAAACATATTGTTCTTGAATGTACAGCATCCTGTGGCTGCGGATATTTTTAGAAACTTTCGATCCAAAAACTCATAAAAATCTTTATTATAAATATGAGCGGAGCGATAGTTCGTTTTATGGAATGTTTTAATAATAATCAAACGTTTGTTTCGGGACTTCCGTAACCGGTCTTTGTATCGACGTTTCGGAGAAGTGTCATTTGGGTTTGATCGACAAACTAGCGATAAAGGCTGTTTCAAGTTCTCGTGGGATGAAAGTAATGTTGCCTTCTAGACCTATTTCTGTACCCTTAGTATGAGTTTTTACGTTTTTATAAAAATGACTGTTTTTGTGTTTGTTTACGTATTTCCTATACATTTCCAATCAGTTCTGATACAGTCCGCTAGGGGCGCTAAATACGTAAAAACTCATACTAAGGGTACTATTTTTAAAAAGCATTGTACCATTCCAGTGTCCTAATTACAAAATTGTTTTAAAGCAGATTTACTGTGCAGTCTAAACATGACGTCGTCATTATCGCCAATGCCCATCTGTAACCAATTTAGTATAGAAGTCCTAACTAAAGTTAACAAATGCGTTGATATCCCTGGGGATTAAGTTCGAGCGTCGGTTCACTGTCTCCCTAACACCCTTCAGAGTGGAACACAGCTGAGAGCTAAGAAACGTAAAACGTATCGACTGCGAAATGCAAACAAAGCAGTGATAGTGTAGTGGTTGAAACTTGACGACCTTTTATTAGGGGGTTCGAGGTTCAAAACAAAGGCACGAACCTCTGATTTTTCAAAGTTATAAGTGTCTTAGAAATTCAGTATGTATATATATCGCTATAACGGTGCAGAAAAATATCGCAAAAATCTACACGTCTGAGAAATTGTTAAAAAATCTGAAAGATGTCTGAAATCTACCAATACGCATTTGACCCAAGTGATCATATCATTTGGCTTAACCTCTCTTACTTTAAGAACGGACTCATACACAGCAATGACAGTAATGGGTTGACAGCGACTACAAGCTAAACCAAGTATGCACATCTCCATTCGACTTCCTGAAACTCAAGACGGTATCTGCCCAGTTTTATGTCCCCGTTGACATATCTAACGTCTGTCCGTCTGTCCCCTCGCACGCCTTTTCATTTACACATAATTACACCATTGTTCCTGACTTTACCCCCGATTTTGTGATGACAATGTCACGCTAAATTAGGGTGGAAACAAGCGGAAGTAATAAATTTTCCGGTTGTTATCGACCCTAATAGTGGCGCAAGTAATCTAAGATGCCCATACGTATAAGTAACTTTTTGCTTGAGAAATTCATGTCTTAAGTGTGGTTTGAAAATATCTGAAATGGGTTGGTCACTAAACTTTACCTTGTCCAGCAACCCGCATTGTAACCGCGTGGTAAAATACACTTACACTTACCTTTAGAGTTAGGAGAGTTCCGTGCCCACTGCCCAGTAGTGGGAAAAATTCGGTTAAACGGATTCCGGTTTTAAACTCACTGACACCTAAACACTAAAATTATCTCTATGGAAATTCCCGTATTATTTTAATACGTGTTATCAAAAAAATACAACAATGAAATATACCAATTCATCTAAAAATACAATGGGTGTTGTAAGTTCCAATCTGGGTGCACTTAAATGTATTGAACAAGCCCAACGCACACATGCACAACGCATCTGTGTTCATAAAATATCATGTTTCAATGCTTTGCCATTTTTTTTGCACCCGTATGTGGGCTTCATAACTTCATTAGGTGGTAAAAAATAGCTGTTAAAATCGGGTTTGCTTGAGTGGCGCCTACCGTTTTTGTCCACTTCATTCATTTAGCCATTGGCAGATTTAATCACTTTTTTGTTCTAGACTAGTTTAGTTGAGATAATAATTAAAATAGGTTCATTGGAGTACGTTTTAATAATATCGTTTTTATTTTGTGAGTGAGACGTAAGAAATAGGATTGCTCTTTTAAAGTGATATGACTTAGTTATTTGTCTATAGAGTGAATTATAATTTTCAAAAATAAAAAAAATCTCGTTAATATTTTTATCCGTAAAAAATTTAAAGCTATTCTTCTTAGTTGAATCTTCTACTCAACGATGGAAGTCTTGAATAGCTTTTCATCAAGATTTTACATCGAAGAAAAAGATAGGTTTAGGAATGGTAATTTCCGAAGAAATCCAAAGATTCACAATTGGCAACCCTAAAGTTGGAAGTAATTTTACCCATTTGGCATTATAAGTGGCAACCCTAAAACTTAACTATTGATACGTTTATAAATTCTATTATCCGAATTCCTTTATACTTGCAATAAGTTTTTCTATTCGCCAAAACACAATAATTGTGGCCCATAAAAAATTTGCAACCGCAAGGTCGAAAGTACATCGGGTTATTGTTTTGTAATTGCATTTGGTTTTTGAAATAAGGTTTAAAGTTGCAAACTCATTTTGCAATCATTTTGTGTTTAATCAATAAGGTGTATAAAAAGTACAACAATGACGAACTTATGTTTTATTTTTGTTGCAGGTAAAATATAGTGTTATTGGGTGCTGTAAGGCGAATGTGAGTTTTTATGAGATCCTTTGTGATATGAATATAATAAATAAGTTGTCTACACATAAGGCCAATCTCGTCAAGAAGCGTACAGATTTTAATTACGAGTATTCTTACACTTACTTATTCACTAGTCAAGTTATTGAGAGTCCTATTATGTTTTAAAGTTAAAATTCATATATAACACAAGTAAAGCCCCAGGTCAATATATCCTATCTTATACGTAATATTAATAAAATTTATTTTAATTTTGCTTGGATATTTACGAAAATATTTCTAAACGAGTTTTTAAAACACTTAAATATTTTCTCTAGTTTATTGCTTATTACACAAATACCTATGTTTAATCGCTATTAAACGATCATGTATTATCTGATGTTATCTTCGCAGTATAAACAGTTCTCAACTAACGGCCAAACGAACTTCTGTTCCAAAATCAAGCCGTATTAATTAGAAACGATATTAAATTACGGATGGCGCCTTTCGGGCAAACATTACAAAGCCATTTTGTCTCTGGTCAAGTGTTACCAGACGTCTGCCAGGCTATAGACAATAATATCGTTGTAGCCACGAGTGCCCGCACAAAGACCATTGTGGCCGAATCAATTAACCCATAATGTAGTCATTGTGAAATACTTGCCTAACATTGTCTTAATGTATCTCACTCGGGTATCGTAAAATAATTTTTATAGTTCTATTTATGGCTCAACCGAATTTATTGACCAGATAAGTTTCAGTAGCTACTCGGTGTAGGATTACTTAGTCTCTTGCACGATTTATAGCCTTTGTTTTGGTCGTAAAAGAACGGAGGAGATAATGAAGATCACTGAAATACTGACGCTATTTTCGTGAATTACCTGACGCTCAATTAGGCGGAAAGAAAACAGCTGCCCCCACGTCACCTGTTGATAACCAAATGACATTCAAAGAGCGGAACGGGATCGTATTCCGCTAAAAACTCCGAACGCTGAACATCAAAGCGGAAGAGTACATTGACACAACTTTTAGAAATCAAAATCAACCTAAAACACAAATGTAATGGACGCTGAGATATGAGAAACTTTGAAGAGCCAGTCTTTATTGTGGAGTAATCCAAAACCGACACATGTGACACATATCGTCCAGGATTGCGATGCCACATGTGAAATGTGAAAAAAAGACAAAAATCTGTTGTCACTACTCCCTAAGGTACGAACAATGGTGCGTTTATATCCTGCGTACTTCGCTGAATCAATTTCAACTTTAGAGTGACGTTTTAGAACGTAAATTAGCGTAGTCTATATGGGATGTACGGTCGATTTCATAAGAACAGAACAGTTCGTTTTGAGATAATTTTTTATACAACCTTCCGTAACCTTTAGCCTGTGACATGGATTGTAGATTAGGCATATTGTTGACCTTTTTTTCCTTCCATTTTCGAAATGCACGTGGTTCTAATTTTTTGCGACGGCTCTTGGGAAGGGCCTTTTGTTTTTATTAAGATTGTACAAGATTTGCATGTGTTCGAAACGGTTGCTGAAACAACAACGGATTGTGGGCATGCCATTATAAATGACAATTTATTTTCTACTTGCATTCTTAGCCTGCCGTAGTAACGACTCAGTTCAGGAAGATAAAGAATTAGATTTATCGGACCGCGGCGTTTTCTTGTTGTAATGTCAACGGAAGTTCTAATATTGGAATATCGCGTTCAGCCGTAGAGGCCGTTGACAAAATTAATGTTTTATTATGAAACAATGAACAGAATGGTGTTTTTGATAAATAATGCGTTGCGGCTCGAATGAGAGATGTGCCCGGTCATAATGGCGACATCGGTCTACCGCCGCGATGTAAAGACGAACATGTGTTAGGAATACTAATAAATGACATAACTAACGACACTAGAACGTTTCTGAGTAGCATTTCATGAACCAAACATAGGATTTTCAATCAGATGTAATTAAATATATATACTGTAAAATATATCAACAAAATTCTACATGAAATCTCAGTGTAAAAGTTTAGTGGACAGAATATAATTTATCTTCTTAATTAAAACCAAAGTTACAATCAACAAATGTATGTAAATAGTACATCCGCAACAAAAATACACGTTCGCGCAACAAGTAATGAATTAGATAAATTATTATTGTTTGATTTCATAAAACAATCAAGAGTAAAAGATAGGTATTTTATTACCGCATAAATTACGCCCGTGAACACGTAAAAGCGGTGTGGAAGTCTTGTTATATGGCCCACGGTTACAATATTCAAATTGAAATTAAGTCTCCCATTACCGTCTTTACTAATTGGGTGTGAAGCGTCGCCTTGTGTTCTAGGAATCCTCATTTCCATACTATTAAAGGTGGAAATGTCTGCCATCACAGATTTATGGGCAAATCTCCGAGATGTGTTACGAATAAAAATAATAGAATTGTCGTGTCTAATAATATATCGGCCGTTTCCGTTCGGCTTTTAGTTTATTTTGGTTGTAGACGCGAATATTATAACGCTCATTCACGCGAGCGTTAAGCGCAAGATTTTAGTTTAATGCTCATTCGTGTTTAGGAGTTAATGAACAATAATATTGTGTTAACTTTAATTGATATGAGTTACTGGACTACGAATTGCGAGACTATCATTATGTGTACAAACAAATAATTCAATGTAATCAAGTCGTCTGAAATTACTAACGCAAAAAATCTTGATGTATCTAAAGCCTAACTATCAGATTTATTCCTTTCTATTGACTTAATGATTGCGTTTCAGTTAAGACCGATGGCTCCATAGTGTTTTTTGCAGTTTTATATTTAATACTGAGGCACAGTAAAATTGAAATTGATCATCAAGATCTCTGATTATCCGCTGTTAGATCGGAACTCAAAGGCACACGAACAACCGAAGTCTATTTCTAAAACATCTTCAAACATCGCACCATCAAGAGCATCTTAATCCGCACAAACGAGCTATCCCATGAAACAAAACCAAATCCGATGACTAATGTCTCGTCATCTTCCATCTCTCTCGGATCGTACACAAAAGATGGAACAATAACAAGCGAGACCATGATAAATGCTACCGGTGCGGACTCAAAAGAAAAAGAGATCAGATGTAGGCGATAATTCATAAAAAAACAATAATAAAGGGGTAATTTCGTTCAGAATAACATTGTTCCCGGTTGATTTAGGGACGCTGTTAGCATCAGAACTCTGATGTCCGAAGCTTGTAGACAATGTAATTTGGTTTTTATTTTTATATACATTTTTACGTTGATTAATCACTTTCATCACTAGACTAGTTTTCTATGTTCTACTTTTGTCTATCAATTTTACGTTTTTTTTTGTATTAGATGAACTAGGACTAGTCTTCCATTTCATCTAATATATTACTAATGGACAGATAAAACAATGAGCATGATTTTCACGAGATACTCAAATTATTTTATCGCAAGATAATACATCTAGTCAGAAAAACACAAAATTGTACAACTTGAAATATGGACTGCTGACTCTCTTGCTACATAATAAAATATTATTGCAAATTAATCAAATGTAGTGTTTTGCTTAATTTAATTACTGCGATATAAAATGTTAGAAACTATTTGCGTCAACACTAGAATGTGTAAAGATATTGAAACAATGACAGATAATTTACTATTTTCGTATGGCGCAAATCCAACGTTCTTTAAAAACTCTTTGTTCTCTGTAATAGAATATTCAAATGAATTGTGTTAAGAGATATATTCCAGGCGCTGCGAGCTAATGAGAACAAATGGTTACATTATTCTACATTTTTGCTGGGTTTTATGTGTGAATGTGACAATATTTAGTCGTTTGCATTGAATATCAATTTGTTCTATGAATTTTACATTACCCCGATTTCAATCATTAATTTATTCGTCAGTGTTTAAATACGCATTACCTGTATTATTAAATTAATTTCTGTCTGTGGCTTTTATATCATTTTCGTTTTTACTTTACTGAAATGTTAATTACTATCGACTCTAATTACGTTTAATTATCGCACAGACAAAGAGCTATAGATATTTCTCATATTACTTCAAAGGCTCTATCTTGGAGGTACTATTTCTACACCTATTATTGGAAACAATTGCCACTTACCATCAAGTGCACGTCCGTCCTCCTTTAAAAAATATCATCAATAATTTATGTAGAATCTTTTAAGTGTTCTATTTTCTTTTGAAGTAATACAGTATAACGCGATCAAAACTTTGCGAGTTCATCAAAAAGCCGTATGTCAGATTAGAAGAAATTAACCAGTACCCAGTAAAAACTTCATCCTTCTAAGAATACAGCACTTTCGCCAGCTGAAGTAGAGCGAACCACTTCTGTTTTATTGTTGGGGCCATATTTTACGACTGGATTGTGTACGGATATAGACTATAATGAGGAGTTTCCACTGGTAGCATCTGTAGCGGTTATTATTTTCGTACTATCTATGTTCTATATCGTCTCACGTTAGGAGGCAATTATGTTTATTTCGTTAGGTTTTATATTTTCTCTAAATGTTCTGATATAAAGACATTCTCTATGTATAAAATTTCAACTTACTCTGAAGATGATAATTAACAATTACAAAACCTACAATATGCTCTTCACGTATATCTTTGTAAAAAATACCTAGACTGTAAATGTTTGTAGAATGCTTAATTATTATTATAATCCAAATTACCTACATTGTTTGTAACTACATATACTATTTTTACAATAGCCTCAAAACTCGCATAATTGTATTTGTAAACTAATTTCTGAGTTTATGTTCTAAGCTTTATTTCTAACATTTTCAATTGTGACATATTAAAGAAGACCCTGTGACAGCTATTTTTAATAAAGAAAAGATTTTTTGTACTAAAAATAAATTTATCCATTTTTAATTTTACGTTAAAGAGCAAAACAGATAGTATAGTGTGTAGGTGCTCTTAAGTTTTAAGACGCCATTGCGCACTCCGTTCGTAGTGTTCAATCACACGACTGTTCCGCTATCTCAGAGATTATAATGAAACTTTTATGGCTTCAGTTTCGATATGACCAAACAGTTCTGCCTCTGCTATATATTTTATCTATGTAACGTACTGCGATATTCACGATCAACTCAAGTTTAGAGACGATGAAAGCAATATGATATTAATTTATGGATATGCAAAGGAAATGGCATTCGTTGCATGTATTATTATGTTTATTATATTTGAAATCGTAGAAATTTTGATTTTAACAAAAAAATACTACTTTTAATTAACATTAATTACACAATTAATTTGCATATTGACAATGGTTTCATCTCTCACATTACCATTTATAATAAAAAAGTAGCGCCTTCTGCAACAACCCATTCATGTATATTTAACACTAATTGATCTTCCGTAGTCTATTCAAACTTCATCTTCACGTCGAGTTTATTAGGCGTATATATTTTAACAACAAATATTTGTGTAGCGATGCGCAATTTACTTGACATCCATTATAATTTTATTGTTATTGAACTATCGCAACAAAGGTAACCAACTAAATATAATGACGGAGTGGAATCCGTCGGAAAAAACCTTTACCGAACGAGCTTACACAACAATGTGTATTGTGAAGCCGTTGCAATCATTAGTATTGATGACGCAAATATTACAAATCTCAAAACACACTTTGAAAAAACATTAAGAGCCAATCAAGGTGCAGGAGGCTACAATGGGATGTCTATTAAAGAATGAGGTATATACATAATGCGTAGCGTAATAAAGGGGGGAGCAGACAAAAGTGGTAAAGAACGTAATGATTCGGAAGAGAGTGGATGTACGTGAACGTGAATGTATGGAACGGAGCATGAACATTACAAGCGAGGCTCAATCGCAGCCGCTCTTTTGTGTGGGACAATGCGAGCATAATGCTCGGTCAAGGACTTGCCGTGAAGGACAAAAGGGTTGCGAGATGAGGTAAAGCACTGAATTTCGGTACACATTCTCGTAAAATACTTTTTGTGAATAAGAATACCCAAGTTACTCGTCTATCTGTTCGCTTGATTCTTTCGCGTGTGCTAAATGATTTTTAATCTGAATTTTACTGCGTGTTTAAAGTGGAAATCATATCTCCTTTACGTTAAGTTGTGATTGCTTTTACAGATTTTTTTATACGCAATAAAATATCATGCTATCCAGCTGCATCAAAAAATAAGATTACTCTAAAAAATAAATTGCGAAACGCTTCTCGTAAATAAGATGGTACAAAAATTTATAGATACATAACCTTATATGATCGCAGGTTTATAATATACGGCCTCGTATTATGCGAAATCCGTATTGTACACTGAGTCACACAGTCGTTTGGAGCATTGTGCGAGTTAGAAGCATCAGCGAGATCAACGTGAATAAAGGCATCGAAGCTGGACCGGAGCAAAGGGGTAGTACAATGTCGGCGAGGTCCAAACAAAAACTGACAACACAATACGGAGTGGCCCAACAACAGTGGCCGCTCATAAATCAACCTCTGACAAAAGTAACAATGGTATTGAGGGTACCTTATAAGAGATCTTAGCATTGTGTTTATTCTTTGATGTTCACTAATAAAACCTTTGATTAATATCGTATAGACGGAACCAGTTGGTATGCAAATAATGGGTATAAAGGAGGAATTCCTCGGTAGTCGAATCACACGTGCTGGGGTGTGAACAAAGACGCTAATGCTACATCTTCTTTACAATGCTTTTGTTGGTGGTAGATGGTATTCTTATTAGATTGCTCGTGTGTGCCCGAATGGTCCCATTTTATCCCAACGTATTCTCGTGTCCTTGGATCGATACATATATATTATCTCTTATGGTTACGAGATTGTTAGTTGTTGTAAGGTAGAATGTTTTACTTAGTAAAATTTTGTCCCCTCACCGACACCTACTATGTATATTTTTTCCTTAAAACAAGGTTTGTTTGTAATCAAAATTCGTTTCTCTTTTATTTTTCGATAAATTAATTTGAAATACTTGAATCATATGAAATACGTGTTCTCTCTAAATTAACAAAAAAAAAAGCTTTGTATACCGTTGTATATTTTTTCAATTATAGCCATTCTACTTAATTATTCCTATTGCATTTATGTTCCTATTGACAATACGAAAGCGGACTAGCGATTTATAGTTAAACATAAATCCTATACATATCTACTTTTCGGTTTTGCAATTATTTTCAGTATGATTCATATGGTGTTCAGTTTCATTAATGTTATTTTCTCTCAGTATTTTCACGTGACAACACAAATTGAAAAATAGATAACCGTTGAATGTGTCTCAATTTAAACAAATGCGATATAGGTCAGACGGTCGGCCAATTTGACCCCAAGATTATCAACTTTTTGTGCTTGAACTGTTTTATTGTTTCCAATTCCAGTATTATCAATTGATTGTGTCTGTTAATTTAGGTTATTCGAGATAATAACTTAGCAATCAAAATATTTTGTTCGTCAATAATCTTATAACTATGCTCACTGTTTCTTATCTAGGTATATATTTTTCTTAAGTATTCTGATTGATTAAATTTTATTCTTGGCTATTATGAGTAAGATGTATTGTTAAGTTTTTATCAGATGTATAAGGAAAATTCAATGTTTTATTAAATCTTGATCTTGGTTTTTTGAGCCCGTTTATTGATTTGTTCATTCGTATTCTAAAACTCTTGTCGTCGAAGAATTTTAATATTACAAATTCTCGAAAATGGTAATGTATTTGGTATCTACTATACGCTGCCTATGTATGTACATATATAGGTATACAGCTGTCTCAGCTTTTTCTCAAACAGGAAACCATTTAGTTTCCTATTACTTTTACTTCATATTCTTATTCGCGTTATTAATTAATAATTGTGAAATGGTCAATTATCTTCCGATATATTAAAAGTTTTATTTAAGTATCTCCAGAAAACATCCGGTTTCTCTGTAGTGATAACAATTCCCATTTCATTAATTGAAAGTCCAGACAGATTGCAAAATACCCCTCAAATATAAACTATCGTTAGGTTATCAGTGTGTTATTTCCCTATACTTTTTAAAGAGCATTGTGGGGTTATCGTTATGTTATCGGGTTTTTTGTGCTGCATTGTTTGGTATGTTGTTTATAACAATAGCGCTTTATGTAACGGTTATCAATTATTATGAACAAAACATTCTATTTTCGCTTTTTCAACATGTTTACACGTGGAGTTGTCTTATATTATCTTTATACCTTTTTCGTCATTTATTTACTTATGTTAAGTTAGTGAATGAATTTAATTAATTTTGTCACTAGGGAAACGAGGGTACTTATTGAATCTTACTTATAAACGTCTGAATAAGTATGTGTTAAGTAATAAGAACAAGTTTGTCCTTATTACTTTTTTCACGTGGGCATAATGACTATTACAGTGTATAAAATTTAAAACATTGTTTGTATATTATAAAATATTTTTTTAACCTGAGTTATAAGGGCCAAGTACTTGGAATTAACTTGTGCTTTCGAATCATCTAATGGATGATGTTGCAAAGTTTATGTAAAATCAGCATGTGGATTAAGATTTACATCGAGTACTTAAATTTAAGATCTAATCAATTTTGATTTAAGGTTTTCATTATTTCATTTCATATCAGGGTTTGATTCAATCAAACATTAAAAATCATAATCTCTTTTACAATATGTAATGTGAATCCAATGTGAATTCCAGCTGTTACAATATTTAGAAGTCCAGAAATATTTTATTTGTGCTATAACATATTTTTTGCTTGCAATGTTTGATTTAATTATGAAAATATCTTCGCACATTACAAAGTAAATGAAAAACATCCGTTTCCTTACTGACGATTGTATATTATTTATGAAAACAAAATCTACGCAGATTATTATATGACCTGAATCAAGATCTACTGATATCACACTTATAAATATTTAACTAATAAACTATTAAATAACTTTATGGCCCCTATATAAAGGCAATGATATTTTAATGGTGAAAATAAGCTCTATACATGGGTCCGTACCTTTTTGAACAACCAAAGAAGGGATCCTTTGGTTGTTCAAAACTATGAGCGAATTAATGCAATCATGATCCGCTTGCCAGTGAAAAATTGCCGCTATCACTTTTTAATAATTAGTAAATAAGGATTTGTACATTTAGAAACAGTACCGAGGACACAATAAAATGAGTAGGTACCAACACAAACCTTCACACCCGATTTTCACAAATACATACAATTCACAAACCTAATTTAATAATTTAGTTAATTTTTTGCTTGACCAGATACCTGTCTAACCTTGACAGATTAATATTACGAACTATATTCCATAAAACTACAATTTTATAAAACTGTGATGGTATAGTCATAACCAACTAATATCCCATTTATAAAATCTACTTTATTCACCTTGTCCTCACTAAAACAAAACTTCTTCTTGAAAATTTAAATGACAGAGATACTATAACGGATAGACTGTGCATTAGGATTTTATCACCTCTTATTTTATCATCTATAAAGAGAACAATGAATATTCTAGAATTATTAACTCTATGACTACATTGTGGACCTCGCCATATGTTTTCAATAAATACATTGTTGGAGATACTTGTCTGAATTCAATCGTATTATGCTTATTCCTAGGAATATAAGGTTGAAAACTTCTTAATCAATAACATAATGTCACTAGAGTGCGCATACGCAACTCTGTTTGTCATTTGCTTTGTTTCCTGACCAGCACTGTGCCAAGAGCTCAGATTATTAGTATTGAAATTACTCTGAATTAATTTATTAGAATCCATTAGAGAATATCTATTGTTTACTTTCCTTTTAATATCTTTATTTTATTCCAACCTGATATCATTTGTGATGTGATTTCATGAGTGCAAATATGCAACAGAAAATGTTTGAATTAAGTTTCGCAAAACAACACCAAGGAAAAATGCGGGAAGGAAGCAATAATCTTGCTGCCGTTAAGCCGCCCTTTTAGTGATTGCAAGATTATTACCATAGAATAGCACAAATGCTGAAAGTACTATGACAAAACAGATATTTTCTCTCTATACAATTAATATTTCCATTGTTTTTAATTAAACGAAAAGTCACGAAACATTGTATCGGATTATGTGACGCAACGCATATCTCAGCTATAACACTATCTTAGATTTTTCTCTAATACAAAAAGTATAACATGAGGTCTGACGTACCTACACAATACCAACTAACCATAAACATATACCTACGTAACTATAACGCACTTTCTCAATAAAATTAGTCAACTCAAATTTTCCTTGAACGTGAACCGGTAAAACTTGAGACAATATTTATGTCACATCTAAAAAAGCCGCTAAAAGATTTGCGGGGTGATAAAAAAAGTAAAATATCCTGTCAACAGTAAATCACTCGTTAATAAGACATCATAATATAAATAATATTCTCTTCAATTTGGCACTGCGCTTGCGCACGATATGCGTTGATTTGTTACATTTTTCAATGCACTGTGATTGTCTTCTTTGATGTCTATTTTTAAAGTTTTTGAAGATACGACATGAAACAATGATATTGTAAAGCCAAGAAATCATGGATTATTTGATTTGGACCGACATACAAGGTCTTCTTGGATGATGTTTGTTTTAATTGATGTGCCCTAAGGTGTCTTTACGACATAATCATAAATTACAAATGATATTTAATATTACCTTCACAATATCACTCTTCAACGAAAGGTTACTGCGTAAGGTTAAGCACCCATAAATCCAGACAAATGTGTATTTGATGAAATTTGATATTAAAACACTTTTACGAACCGTAATCAAGAGCTCAATAAATTCATCTTTCACCGTGTCATTCTCATCATCATCAACAAACATCACAATAACGGCGCCCACACATTTCTGTTTACGCAACGAAATAAATTTGACGCTAATATCCCGCGAAAAGAAACCTGTCGGATATTTCTATAACAAACATTAAAGAGGCGGCGAACAGAAAAATTGATGGAAATATCATTATTAGAGGTCACACAATAGACCCTTTGATGTGACAAGAGAAACTAATCAATGTATTGCCAGAAACAGTTCTTTTGATGTCGAAAGCAAAGTTGTGGTCCAACAAATATCATAATGCTTTCTTGATATTAAATGAGCTTGTTCTGTAGATATATATCTAGATGTAGATATATATATATAGAAATCGTAGTGATGAAGGGAATATGAAAAATATAGATTAGGAACGACTTGATGTTAATTTAATGTTCGACCTTATATTATAACGACAGATTTATCAATCAAAATATCCAAATAGTAACAGTATATCACATAAACAGTATATGAACACCTAATAAATTTTTCATATCCGTTGATTTATGTACCTACATATTCTATAGACATATGAAAGTGAACAAGAACTAAGAATTGAGCTCCACATAATGACATTCAAACACACATCCCATTAATACACTAGGGAAACATGATCAAGAATAATACGGCCGCAATACGTCCCGCGAATCGATTCCAATTCGAATCCATCGAGTTGTATCGATGTATCGAGACGCATTACCGCGGAGCCCTCTTGTTTGTCGAATCGATTATTCCGCTTCATCTCTCACTTATTGGGTTCAAACAAGGCAGTAGTGATCCAAGCAGGGACGTATGTTTCATTGTATTACCTAATTAAGAGGAATGTAGTATATTGGTTGTGCCTATAGGGAAAGAAAATAATAATATTAATGATACAAATTAAGTAATGAAGCTTTTGTGATTGCTTCTCATCATTACTGGAAGATATGTTTTTATTTGAGATGACTTAGAATAAAGCGATCAGAAAATGTTACGTTAATAATGAATAAGACGATTACTCGTTTGAGAATATTAACATAAAAGCTGCGGTTTCTCTATTTGAGTTCTTCTAAACAAATTGATCTACATTTACTATTATGTAACGAGACGTAATTTCGAGACGGCATGTTTGATTTTACGAAACATTTTGCAACGGTTTTGACGCCATCAATTACTTAAACACTAATGTATAAAGTTAACCTTTTGAAATTTCCGAAACGTACATCGTGAGCACGCATCGACGTATTCACGGAGAAAGCAAAATGATGTCAAAATTACCGGTAAACAAAACACGACCTCTGACTCGTGCGTGGGAATGCATTGTGGCGAACCTGATTGAGTTGCCTGAATTGGACCCAAAATACTCCTTGGAACCATATTGTTCTGCGCACAATAGCACTGTAATGTGGAGGTGACAGATTATTTATGAGTTTGCTAAATTAGACGTCACGAATACATTATAGCGAGTGAATAGTGCCTCGGTTAATAGTTCAAGTAGCATTATTTGAAATATTCACTTTTACATAAAAGATCTTAGTATTAGTAAAGTACAGGTTGACATTTATAAGCATTATGTAAATATAAGGTAGAATACCTATGCAAGAACAAATCTAATCAATCAAGTACCTAACTAATTGAGACAAATCATTAGCAGATTTGTGCAACAAAGTACAGTTAAAGACTTAACTATAATAAACATAAAGAGAGAAGTTCAAAAATTACACCAACACGCTCGTGAGAACACGGTAATTTAAACACAATAAATCCTATCTCCACAAACACATCAGTGGTATTGTACGACTTCAAACAAGCGTTACACAAGCCAATTACCGCAGTTAACACCGCAACACCGACACCACAAAAACATTAAGAGATTAAGCCGAAAATCTTAGTCCAAAACGAGATGTTAAACGAAATGTTTTAGCGCATTACGCGGCTTGACAAATAACCGCAAATTGTGATTGTGACTCCTTGAAAGGGTTAATAATGGCTTGATGGCGTGGGATTGTGCAGAGACTGGTTGTAATTCAGTTAGAAAGCTCGACTCTTGCACGTAGATTGAGGTATTGTGAGCGAATTTGGTAAACAAGCACCTCGGATTCGGTGCCGACGGATTAATAGTTTTAGACTCAATCGATATCGCGCCTATCTGGAAACGACAAATTAACTCTTTGATAAAGCTGTGTATTTGTTACGAAACTCAGTGTTATCACATAAAATCTCTAGTTAAATTCTGCGTAATGAGTTATATAGTTAAGTATGTTTATTTTAACTTGACTTTCGTATTTTATGTCGAGTTATTTTTCCAGGCATGTTTTCTTTTTTTACAAGTTAATCTTCGTTTGTGTTTTCACAAGCTAGAAAAACATCTTAACGGTCAGCCAAAGGATTAACGTAGAAGATTTCCACAACATTTCCTTTTATGCCCCAAATGATATTTTATAGGACAAACATGGGGCAGACCGCGGCCCCTGCAAAAATAATATGTGTCTGACATCTAAATTATTCACAAAGGTGTAGTGGCTTTGCCGAGGCGACCTTATGAATTATATATACAACATTCGATATTATTCGATGCGAGCTTCAGCGTTTTCCTATGGAAATTGACGTGTCCACACAATTTCGGGCTTAACATGAATTATTTTACATCATACTCATTTCGGCTTTGGTAAACCTGTTTGTTTTGTTGCCATTAATATTAACGCTCGCAGGCATTATTTTATTGTATCCTTTGATCTGTTTTTGTTTATTTGCAAACTGGTATCGGTACAGATCTTGATTGAGCTTTTTTCGTTCATTGACCAGTATTCGATCAGTGTCGATAAGTATCAGAATGGTATATTTATGCTACGATGTCAACAGCTCAGACGCGACGGCGGTTTGTGTAACAATAAGTGACCGCGCGCCCTTGGGGTCTCCCCAGTCATTCCAGTTACATCTTGGAATTGTGTATTTTGAGCTACGAAAATTTAGATAACGACCACTAACCAGTATACTATAAAAATTTGAGCAAATTCAAAAAGATATATCTCCATAAATTACTTTGTATTTAATTTATTGTCAACGTTATCTAATTTTAATAGTATCGAACGACGTATGAAGTAGTACTGAAGTACTGAATTTTAGCCTAAATAATTATATTCAAACAAAATAAAGCTTCCTGATGTCTAATTTGTTTCAACTGAATTCAAGTCAAAGAGAAATCAACAAAGTAGCGTATCAATTTTGGTACATTGCTTTTCCTAACTCCACGTTCTGAGGGATCTTGTCCCGAAATGCCCCTGAGATTTGACAATAATTCTCGATAGCGCCATTCTACCGCTCCCAATGAATACTGAATTGAGACTCCGTGCATCTCAGACAACTATTCCAATTTAGAATATTGCTTGGACGTTGAATGCAGCACTCCCACAACTATAGTTAATTGATTAACAAATACGAGATACGAAGTCTGAAATACTAGCAAAAACAACCTTAATCAACAAACGAACAAATCAAAACTGAGATGAATAATAAAATCGTACTGTGTACTTTATTCATTGACCTTCCAAAATTAACAGAGATAACGCTACAAAGGGCCGAATTGAAAGGGGCACCTTTCAATGATTCGCCACTCTTTAATCTTCCATCGAAACAAAACTTGGGATCGTAACAGGATTGTCTGTTCATTTACTTAGCAAATTATTCTTTGTCGAACGGAAGAGAAGGCTTTGAATCCATTAATTCTCTGATGGGGTCACAAAGAGGTGGTATGAATTAAAATAATGTATTCTACGACTTCAATGGGATCCCTCCGTCCGGTGCCGCTGTTATTACAAGAATAATGTATTTAAATCAAAGTCCGCTTTCAGATGAAGATGTCTCGTTTTGTAAGCCGAATAAGTGATCACGTACGTTGGCATTAGGATGTGTTTTATGTGCAAATTATAGGCTACCATTTTTAAGCGAGCTCGAATTTCAGAGGCTGCCGACGTGAACAATTTCGCTTCGTTAGAAAAGTTTTAATATGATTCTCTATTGTAAACTCCCATCGTTTTTAAGCCCATCGTATACGATGTGTTGTGACTATACGATAGAAGTTTAGGCTTCGTTGTACATCTATTCTCTTTATTAATTGCAAATCCCGACAGAACCGTATGCACAAACAGCAAATTAATCCTCACTATCAAAAGGGTTTGCGAAGCCCTCTGTTACCAGATAATTTAGACTATGATCACCCCATCGCCGAATATTTCCGAACAAACATTTCGATGTATTTATTCTGGTGTTTATTTTGAAGCGTAATATGTCGTGTTCCACTTTGATGTCGTGAAATCGCTTCTGTTCTTTGTCAGCGGCTCAAGGATTTATATCTATAAAGTTCGTCATTTGATTCTGTGTTTTACTGTCTTCTATTTTGGTATTGGTTTCCTTTGTAATTTGATAGAGGGTTACCGCTTTACCGTCCTGATTGCGACCGTATGGAATTATTGCATATGGTTGGTCGGAGTTTGTTTGGCAGTATGAATGGTTCATTATACGTAGGGATACTTTGAACGGGGCGCAGATAATATTTGCGATGTACACCATTGTTTATGATTTGGACAATTGTTTGTGTTGCTCTGTCAAAGGATGTGCACTTGTTTGTTTTATGAGTTGACAGAGGGAGAGCGGGGAAGTATAAACAATGACATACTTTATACGATCGAGGATTTTTATAATGATACCAGTTATTACCATGGAATAAAAAAGAAACCGTCGATTGAATAACCAGATGAATTTTTAAATGTAGTTACTTGTTAAACAGTCTCAAAAGCGTTGTAATAGACTGAATGCTGAACATTATGAAGTAATTCTGTATTTTATTTTAATGAATGAGTAAATTATTACAGCGTCGAACAAAATAGGACAAACTGAATCGCGGGAGCTGTGTAAAGCTTTTCGAGTTTAAAAAAGGCATTTAGAAATTTCTGAACAAAACTCAGGCTTTCAGTTTTGAAGTTGCGCTTACATTTGGAGTTACCTTGACTTACATTACGTTTATAATATTACATTTCCTCAGGATGGAGAAACACGAGAGCTCAGAACAAAATTCCTCAATCGAAAGCCTTCCTTTGAGGGCAACTGCGCGGAATTGTAGAGGCATCTTGACTCGGATACAAGTACTTACTAGCATTTTCATGCTCAACTATGAACCAGCCATTTTATTTCCACTGTTCCGTGGCAAAAGTTCTGTAAGCTCACCGTTTGTTTCATAATGGCAATACGGTTTAATTCAAATATTTAATTTGTAAGTTAACTGCGTTCAGCTTACAAGTATGTCTCTTACGGTACTATTATCACTGAATTAATTACCGCTTTTGTTGGTGATTGCTCTAGCGGGTTCTCTGTAACACTTCATTATTTCGCAACTTTAATCTCGTTTCGAATTTTAAGAAATATGAAGTGAGTATTAAGCATTATATTTACTATTATTATTTTATTTATACTTTTAGAAATGTTGTCAACACATTACTATCCCACTGCTGGTCAGGAGCCTTGGCTCAGAGTGGGGAGTTTAGGACATGGTCCACCGCGCATGCCAAGACAATACTTGGTAGACTTCACACCCCCTTGATGTTTTTTTTGAACTCTCAGGCGTGCCGGTTTCCACAAGACGTTTTTTTACCATTTAAGCAAATGATAATTACTTTCTAATGTTAGTAACATTACTTTGAAAAATCCGAGATGACCTGGGAATGAACCTTAATGTAAGGACGAGTGTCTGAAACACTAGGGTCTCATTATTTATATTATACCTTTAGAATAATGGAGAAAATATCGTACACATTCACAAGAATTCATTTCCATACATTTTTGTGGAACTATGTCATTACAAGATAAACAATTAGGCATACACACATAAAAGTAAGACGGCGATTATCCTAAACAAGAGGGACTGATGAGTTCGCTATTGTGTTCATGTCCTTAGGTCAGTACTAGTGTTGCCATTAAGATGTGAAATTGCCGGATTTTGAGCATAAATGCATTTTGCTTTTAATTCTTAAAATTAATATCTTAAATCAAAATAAATAAAAAGAGTGAAATAAACTTTTTCTTACATCATAATAAATCAGTGAGCGACATTTTAATTTAATAAATAATAATTAGTTGTTAAGCCAGGTGCCAAAGTTTTATAGACCCACCATTTAGACCAGTTCGTCTGCATAATTAAAATACCAATAACCTTTATTACTTTTACATTGAATTATATAAAATTTATCACCTTTTACTCGACGACATGAGTCTTATGATTTTTGAGTATAGCTATATACTAATTATTTATGTATGAAGTGTATAAACGGATGTCTATTTAACACGGGATGTGGTTTTATGGATATATGAAATATCATTAGATTCGTCGGTAGGTACATTAGGCTAACTACATAATTATTATAAAATAAATTCCCTAATGCTTAATAATAAAGCCTATGTCACTCCTATAATTAAGGCGATTACAACGATAGTTCATATATTAATAAATTATCAATTTTTTTGGACTGTAGGGCATTCCAAAGAATGAGACGTACGATCGAAAAACATTACGGGTATTAAAAATGATCTTTAGTTTGCGTTTGTTTAGTACAAGACATAATTTATTTCAGTTGTAAAATTTTCAAAAATATGAACATTTTTACGGCAATGTCTGAAAAATTAGAATGTCTCTCAGTTTCCTACCAACCTGGTGACACTAGCCGTCAGGAATGAATTGCACGAAACGAACTAAGGATGTGCCTAATGCAGGACTGTTCTGCTAAATCTCTCGCTAAGTATTCGCAACCCTATAATTTGTTTTCGGAGCTGCATCCGGCGAAGAAAAACGCAGGGCTTTTCGCCCTTTATTGTAAGGGTGATCTATGTTTACTAACGAAAGCTTAACCTAAGGTTTACTAACTATGGTTTACTGACTAAGGTTTACGAACTAACACTCTAACTAAATAACTAACAACCCAGTTTGAGTTTGTTTTCGGTCAGAATATTGATTTAAGTATTAGAAGTTCGGTACAGAGCTATTGGTTGTCGCGGCCATTTTTCATATACCTATTATAAGTAGCAAACAAAAATGGACTCTTCTTGACTGAATTGGATTTGATTCCTACATGTGCTAGAAGATAGACTACTAACTCCTTAGGAATACATTACATTGTCTCATATTAGTATGTCTCCCTTATCACTCCCTTCAAACCAGAACACAGCAACGCTTAACATTGCTATTATTAGTTACAAAAAGTTCTGATGGTTATTTCATTATTAAAGGCTTATAAAAGGACATTATAAAGATAATAAGGGTCATTACTATTTAAAAAGATGTAGAATTTATATTGTTGCATTGTGCTCTATTGGATGTAGTACAGTCCGCGCCAATCTGCTAGTCCGCTCTGAAGTTACTGCGAGCAGGTGTAGTAGATTCATTTCTATATTCAGAGCGGACTAGCCGTTTTACGCGGACTATACCTACCTACCTACTATATTTGACACACGTATATATGTTGTACGCGTGTTTCAGTTCGGAGTTTCAGTAATAAGGTCGGTACAAAAGGCCTTCACGGTGATTGGCGCATTGTTCAGCTCGCATTAACAGTATTGTTTGCGAAATAATCATAACGACGGCTTATTACCCTCTAGGGCGGGCGGAGTTCGTGGCTAACAAAGTATGGAGTAGGCTTTGGAATATGAGGAAGTTATTAGAAATGTTCATTGAATTATTTAGGTAATAGAGATTAAAATGAACTGAATGATTATTTGGTTAATTAACCTAATACTTACTATGCGTATTTAGCGTGTTTTCCTTAAGATGGAAGAAGTTGAAATTATTTTTTATGGGGTCGCTTTTTATGTTAATAAGTACTTACGTTCGTAAATACAGTTTTAAATACAAATTGAATTTATTTAAAAACGAAGTAAATGTTTGTTATACAAAGCTATTCCTACTATAAGTAGGTAGGTACTATAATAATTTGCGACCTACTTGAATTTTTAATTTGAGTGACTTTAGTACATAATTCGAAGTAGTTAATTTCAATATTCTGACATGAAAATGGATATGAACATGAACAATAAAAGATAAGGGATAAAAATCATTTTCCATACAATTGTGCCTCCTGCCCACTTGGCTCGCTTTGTCGCTTTCCCGATGGGTAATTTTCTCTATTGTCAGTAGCAAGAAAATCTTTCGTACATCGATCTTATTTTGCTGGATACGACCTATGATTTTATATGAATACATTATATAGCTATTTGATAAATAAAAGAGTAGCTACATAATTCGTGCGTCTAATAAAATGTTAAGAATAAACTCTATCTTACAGAAAGCAATTTCAGGATGGATTTGTATAATCATTATTTATCTCACTGTAACTTAATTTGATACGTACCTACTCTCTACTTTTCTATAGTTAAGATGTTATAAATTATGCTTATAATATATCTAAGGTTGTCCTTTAGACAATTACTTTTAAGGGACATTATCTGTTCTATTAACTGTTAACTATTCTTTATCATCAACTACGTTCACGTCCTAAACCACTTCTAGCTTTCCTATATCATTTTTTCTCTACCAAAAGCTACATCGTGTCCTGTGAGTTTACAAGGGGTGTTTTCTTATAATTTTCCTCCGATAATCCCATTCCCCTTTCCTCATGCCAGCCAATTGTGACGTCGTGCTGTTTTGACATGTCATTTTCTATTTTTTCCAACTTTATTAGATTCGTAACGAGTCCTGTTGAAATGTTTCGAAATTGCCCATTGTGTATCAAATATGGGTAGACGAGGGTGTTTCGTAAGTACCCTACTTAGTATTCTGTTAAATTAATTCACTGATTGTAATTTGTTATTTGAAAGGAAAAATAAATTTGTATCTTATTCTTTAACGTGACTAAGACGTGCTGAGTCAGTGGTGATTACAATCTTTGACAGGAAATATTTTAATATTTCCTTAATATTGTAATATAATTGTCTTAAGGAAGGACATAATATATTTTGGTTAGTCATAACTATGAACCTAAATTAAGGAATTTTGCGTTCCACTTTATGTGTATACAAAATGAACTTAAATTAGCATACCTAAGTAGGTACCAAACCATTTTTTTTCATATTATATGAGATTTTTAAACTAATAGGAGGTAGAATTTACCTTAATATTCCGATTTCAATTTAATACTAAGATGTTAGAAAAAGTAAAATTAATATATACCTTAGGTGCTACTGAAATCTAGGAGATGGTGAGAATAATATGCGGTGCACATACGTATTTAGGACCAATAAACATATTTCATTCGGAGACCGTCAAATTTTGATTCCAAATTAAATAATGAAACATTTTCCAACCAATTGTCCATAATTCGCTATAAAATCGAATTATGCCACCGCTAAAGACATTTCGATAAGCGCAAACTCCATTTGCGATAAAAATATTCATTCCTTATTGTGAATAAACTTGTTATAGAATAGAATAATTCAGTTACTGGTAGGAGAACAGCCTTTTTCCAAGGAAACGAAATGTTTTCCATTCCTCATTGAATTACGCGCGCCTCACAATATGTATTTGTATTAATTTATTTTTTTATCTTTTATTGTGCCTCGGAACGTGCCAGGTCCTTTATGATGTGATTTTATCTCGGTAAGGTTGCACAGAACTTTATTTTATTCGCACTTTTATATTAAATAGTTATTTTATAACTACGATGACGGCTAATGACGCAGTGGTCACCGTTGTCTATCACACAAAGGGCTTTGAGTTCGATTCCTGTTCAGCCAGATAACCATAGTATAAAGCATACACGTATTGCGATACACTATGATACATTTATGTACAAAATTGTATAATTGAGATAGTGTTTAATCTTTCTACAGACTTCCATATTTAATTCAGTTTCACAAGATAAAAGCTTAACAAGAATAGCTCTTAAAGCATCTATGGGCAACTTAAGTAAAAGTATCTTTTTTGGGGTTGATTACAGATGTCCATGGCCACATCTCATGTCTTTAATCCTGATTGCTAAATTTTCACAATGACAAACAAAATTCACATCATATAAATACGACAAACTAGAAGCAGGTTGCTAACTAAAGCTAAGATTTTCCCTGCAATTTTAAGACCGTATTTTCGGTACCTACATTTGAGACCTTCATCTAAGACGAGTAAGCAATTTCCTTCAACTAATAGACGCAGACGTTACTTGGACCGTCTGTCCGTCTGCGATTAATTTGTAAACGGATGCACCTGTTAATATATAAATTCTGTACGGAACCCGTTCGGATTTTGATTAGTTCTTGATAACTAAGTCTTGAAGCGAACGTTAAGTACCTACCTACAAGCTGTAGGTCGATGTAAGCTAAGGTTTAGGTCATATTTAGATCATAAGGTTTAGGTATTTAGCAAGGTAATCAATTATCATATTCTCGAAAGAAAGTAACTTGACAAAGAGTTATCTAAAAATACAGCCGGATAGTAAGTACGTCCTTCTTCGAAGTCGGTAAATATCTCAAAGGTATGTCAAGTCTATCCTGCATTTGACCAGCTTACTGGACTAAATTATGGACATTAGGTAACTGAGCGATAATAACAAGGTTCATAAGTAAATTGGAAATAATCAGATCTACAATCTTTTTTGGTTTGTACCTATATCAAATTTAAATGAATAAGTTATTGATTTTCGTTTGTGTTATTTTCGTGTGACGGTGTAGCACGTGTTAAATTTCACTTATCAACAAAAAAATGTGACGAAAAAATAGACGAATAAAATCTCATAGGTATTCTTCCGTTTCGTTTAACAAAAGCAATTTGGGTTCGATTTGGTTATGTCATTGTTACACTTCGCTCCCCTCGCGAATTGAAATCAGCTGTACTACGACGCATACCCCATTGTGACTTACCCTTTTTTTTTTCTACAAATTGACAATGTAGCGTGTTCACTTAACACAGATGACTTGTACATCACAAAACACTTGAGTTTTGTGATGTACAAGTACAAAATAAAATAATGTCTAGCGCTAATTTATCTACACTAATATTATAAAGAGGCAAACTTTGTTTGTTTGGTTGATTGTAATGAATAGGCTCAAAAACTGCTGGACCGGTTTTAAAAATTCTTTCACCATTCGAAAACTACATTATCCACGAGTAACATAGGCTACATTTTATATGGAAAATATTTGATAAATAGATTTTGAGGCGGTACAAAGTTTGCCGGGTCAGCTAGTTAGCAATAAATTTGTGGTCAAATATTTTATGTATGTATCCCAATTATTAATAAATGGAAAATAATTATCATTACTTATTGCAAAAATTTAGGGATTTAAAAATAATTAAAATGACTCTATGATTAATCTCGCAACACGACAGAAAAAAAAGAAAAAAATATCTATGGTCTACTTCAAATCAATATTACAAAGGAAAACAGTTCAAATTTTACTTTAAATGCTTGCCAATTAAAAGAAAACATATGAAATTGACTAAATACTAACTAAAATACAATTCGTATTCCACAATCACGTTAAACAATATGTGTAATAATTTTCCGAACGTAATTTTCCCGCCAACCCGCCATATTGTTCGCGCCTCCATGTGATGTCATTGTGCGAGTAATGGAAAGGAAATTAATAGTTACATCCAACAAACATTAATTTTGCATCCACATCTATTTTATTACAACGACACAGAGTTGGTTTTGCTTTATATTGTTGTAAAATAATATTGTAATGTTCGGAAAACTATTGAGGGTTGAATAGACTATTCGAATCGTACTGTAAATCTATTGTTGTTTTTACTTTATTAATGTCAAATACATGAGTGTTGATTGTTTTGTTGAATGCCATTCAATAGTTTATGATCGATTGGAGTTTAGTGGATTTGGTATGGTAGGATGCTTATAGTATAGGAGCTAGCAACGTTTTCGAGAAAGAATTTTAGGTCAGCTGATTTTGTGACATGTTGTCCTTCTTGCACTTTCGGTTAAAGTCTGGGCTATCTGGCTGGCGGTAGCGGTTGCGTTCATTACTGCGCATCCTACCTGTCCAGGTAATAATCCTGGATTTTAAAAACATTTTAGAAGGCGTAATTTTTAATTTTTTGTTTTTAAATAAGTCTACCTGACATACTTTTTTTATTGCCAGACATTTTTGACAATGCTAACGATGTGCCATACGCGATTTTTTTATTTTTTTTTATAAAAATTTCAAAGTATTTTATAATGTCTGTAATTTTAATATTATGTTATTTAATGATAAGAAAAACTTAAAATAAATTTGCCAGACATTAATTCGATTGTCGAGTCTTGAATTAAAATGAAAAAGCATGAAAAGTATTGCAGTATAATGCTAGTAGTCCGAGAGAGACAGCTGAAGGTGCGAGAGAGATAGACAACGACAGTGGCGCGACAGGCAACATTATCGTGTGAAGAACACGAAGAAGCTGATTCTAGGATTATTTTTCATATTTGCCAAATCGATTTTGACGCAGACGTTGTTATACGCTGTTCTGATTTTGATATTTTAATTATACTTCTGGGAAATATGGATCACCTGAAAGCATCTTTGAAAATTTGGATAAATATGGGTGTTGGAAATCATCAGCGTTACATAAACATCAATGAATTACACCGAATTCTTGGTAACTCTTTATGCAAAGCTTTACCATGCTTCCACGCAATAACCGGGTGTGATTACACGCCAGCTTTTTTTAGAAAAGGCAAAGTTAAGCCTTTTAAAATATTAGAAAATTGTAAAGAATACCAGTTAGCTTTTGATAATATAATTACGGATGACGAAGAAGTACTTGAAACTACGTTTGTAACCCTGGAGAAATTTATTTGTCAAATGTATGGAGTTAAAAATTGTTCCAATGTTAATGATGTTCGATTTCATTTATTTTCAAGTACGTTTAAGTCTAAAAAATCAGATGAGAACTTCGACAAAAAATTTCGAAACTTTGACTCATCCAGTTTGCCACCCTGTAAAGCGGAATTGCAACAGCATTTATTGCGGGTTCGTTACGTGACGAAAATTTGGAGAAATGCTCACTCAAAACATCCAACGTCTTTATCTCCAATGGCTTTCGGTTGGACCATTAACGGTGACAAATATGATTTTGTCTGGTTTTTGGGAGATCAATTACCATCCTCAGTTGCAGATATTATTGTTCAAAGTAAGTGTCAAATGGAATATTTATCAATAATAACTAAAATGTTTTATAACGAACAAGAAGAATTACACTGTTTATTTTTTTTCTGTTGCAGATGATAGAGTTTCAGAAGATAACGAAAGTTCCCAAGAAGATGATATGAATGACATTGACAAAGACAGCGACGATGATGATGATGATTATGAAGATGCCTCTTTTTTTTGTGACGTCACTATAGGCTGAAATAACTTGAAAAACTTAATATTAACTATTTATAAATTACATTTAGTAATCAGAACAATTTAAATAAAAAGTTTTGTTTTTTAAATTTTAATCTAATTTTATATTCCTTTTTAGGCTTAAATTTTTTTTGAAACTTGCTCTGACTAGAATGATTATTATTATTATTATTATTATTATTTTTTATATAGACAGTGACAAGTAATTTACTTTTGTAATGGTTCTCTGTATCATTCTCGACTAATTTTGCAACTGTCTCTCTCGCACTACTAGCATTATACTGCAATACTTTTCATGACTTTTTCATTTTAATTCAAAACTTGACAATCGAATTAATGTCTGGCAAATTTATTTTAAGTTTTTCTTATCATTAAATAACATAATATTAAAATTACAGACATTATAAAATACTTTGAAATTTTTATAAAAAAAAATAAAAAAATCGCGTATGGCACATCGTTAGCATTGTCAAAAATGTCTGGCAATAAAAAAAGTATGTCAGGTAGACTTATTTAAAAACAAAAAATTAAAAATTACGCCTTCTAAAATGTTTTTAAAATCCAGGATTATTACCTGGACAGGTAGGATGCGCAGTAATGAACGCAACCGCTACCGCCAGCCAGATAGCCCAGACTCTAACCGAAAGTGCAAGAAGGACGACATATCACAAAATCAGCTGACCTAAAATTCTTACTTTTAAAACGTTGCTAGCTCCCGTACCATTATTTCCCCTGTTTTATCAGTAACAGAGTTACTGCCGCCCATTATCATTTGTAGCCCCCAATAGGATTTAATGCCTACTTGAGATCAGAGACGTTGCGACTTCTGACGATTAGGTTAGGTTGCTTCATGTGTTCCTCTGGCACTCTTTAACTTTAAGTATATAAGCGTTTGAAAGTGGTAGAGCCCTTAGTGGTTTGACTCCGGAGTCAGAACCGCCACACTTTTATCTTCCTACTAACAGCAGTGTTAAACGGAACTGCGTTCTAGATTGAAGAGATAGATGAAAGATTCGGGTAGTTCTAACTTAATCCTCACAGGTAGTAACACATACAAATGCGTACAGGTCGATCACAGGATCGACAGGTAGAACTATAGTCTTATCTGAGGTTGATCACAGATAGGTGACCACTTTCCATCAGATGGATTACATGCTTGCTTGCTGTTTCTATATACAAAGGCGCGTGCGTAACCATACGATTTCTACCTTTATAATAAACTGAACCAATGTAGTCACGACCTTACGAGTACCTAGTATCTGCCATCGTATCGTTGGGCGACAGTCTGTATAAATTGGTTTAACGCCACCGCGCTACGCTACGATTTATGTTAACGAATACGATTATTAAACTAAATGATTACTTTTTTATAGTGTACATTCAATTACTGAGATTCGTTTAGTGATTGACTTTAGAATATTTGTTTACTGTCGAAGTAAGATCATTGTAGGTACGTTTTACGCATATATTTTTGATTGTAATTAATTTACTATTTTTGAAGTTTAATGTATCTATGCTATTGGCTGTAAATATAAGTTACCGATACTTACATACGTATAGATGAAGAAATAAGTGTGATGGTAGCGCCGCAGTAGGACTTCATAATACAAAATATTCGTGTTTCAGAGGACTTTCCAACGTAACGCATTGTAATTTTGATCGGCTACAACTATAGTTCCTGTTTAAGTCTATACATATCATCATATTTCATTCATATTTCATTAGCGAGCAAAGATACCGGTTTTCACTCAAATTAAATAAGGTATATTTTAGACAACTCCAAGCTTTATAACTCGAGGGCCATTCCTGTCGACAGGCTGCCCGCCACTAACACAATTTGTTCAGTCACTGTGTTATCGGGACTTTTATTATATTCATTATTGAGCCATTTTATGCACCATTTTTGTCTGCCTAGTAATTTGATTTAAAATCCTAGACGTGAAAACATTTGTTTATTTTTAAGTAAATTGAATTGGAAAGAAGAGTAAATTTCAAATTGGCTTATAGGTTGGTGCAGTTTTCGGTTAGAAAATCAAGATGGTATTGCATACTAAAGATTGTAAAGGTACATTGATTCAAATGTTACTTTCGAATTTAAGAACTTTTTAAGAAGAAGTGAAATTTGAAAATACACAGGATTTATCATTTAAAAATGTTGTCCATAACTTTCAAAAATTATTTTTAAATTTTAAAGATCATTCATTTTCAAGTTCACAAAACATGATTTGCTGAACTTACAATAATTAAGAACTAATGACATAAAAGCAAATTGACTTAGTAATTCAAAGAAAACGAACTAACAACCTAACATAATAATACGAGATAATGAAATAAGACAGAATTTGAAGCCTAATTAACTGAGCTAGTACAAGTTGTAAAGACAAACAGACTTCAAAGAGAAGCCAGACATTGGGTGCCTTGACAAGAAATTCGTTTGTTGGCTCAACCAATGAAGACGGCAGCTGAAACTGACATTAACTTGAGCGGCAACCGATCGGTACATATAAGCACACTACCAAAGATATCGAGTTGTCAGACAGAAGACTAGCAAACGATACGTATGAAGCTATTTTGCAAGAAATCAATACAATAGGTATTGAATACACTAGGCAATGAACTATATGTGTCCCTGTAGTTCCGGGACCAGAATAGGGCTACGGTATCCCCTGCCTGTCGTAAGAGGCGACTAAAAGGGGCTTCCGGGGTTGCGGGCGGCAAGAGTGGGAGCTCGAACTGCCCGGCTAGTGACCCCGGGAAGGACGGCGGTATGTGTGGCCGCATACCGTCGTGCCCACCAGACGGTGTGGCGAGCGTCAAGCTCACCTGAGCAGAGCCCGATGGGGCAACGCGCTAAGAGGACTCCGGTTGCGTTCCTTTGGAGATCCCGGAGTTCTCTACGCAGCGCCGAGGACGGCCACCGGGGGGGTTTTAGTGCGGTAAGAATCCCACATAACCCCGTGCCGCTCCCACGGCATAGGGTACCTTTTGAAGGTTTCCCCCTCGTAACCAAAAAAAAAAAAAAAAAAAAAAAAAAAAAGGCAATGAACTAAATAAAGAGCTAAAAATCAAATCTTTGGACTCAGTTATAAAAAAGAATGACTGGATGACTTGTTTAAAAAATCTAACTATTGGAAGAAATATATTTGGCTACCGCATCGATTCATCTTTTTCTTGACATTTTTTCTTGATTCACCTTTTTATTAATGTCTCTTATGATATTACTGTAGTGTTTAACTTTTTCGTCACTATCGCCCTCGTTAAACTCTGCTCGTTTCTTTACCATAGTAGAACAAGTTCCTTATATCGTCTTCACACATAATACTGTCCAATCACAACACTTACCCCTTTGATGAGTAACGTGGCTACCACACACATACACATTACGAAATCTTATTAGCTTCCAACTGTATACCAATTTAGTTTGAACTATCACTTCCAACCAATACAGAGACTTTCTGAGAATTAGACGCAGGGATGGGAGCTCCTCTTTGAGTGGCTTACAAAACGAGCGGACACCTTAAGTCCAAAGGAGGTAGTGCAATTAGCACAATTAGTAGAGCCCAATTAGGTGCCTTAACGAAGCGAGTTTGGCAACTAGTCAGAGTTTGACAAATACTACGTTTGACGTCCGACCTGGGCAAAATTCGGATCATCCGGGATATATTTGTTTTTGTTAACAAACCTTTAAAATACTCTGAAGATTTTATCAACGACTATTGGATGATAAATTCTTTATTTCAATAGTACAATTATTTTACAAAAAAAAAACAATTTTGTTCGTAGGTTATAAGATGCAACTGAATCTTATAACGACCAAGAATTGAATAATGACTTTAATATCTTACAATGATTCTGCATTTTTTATTTGAATTATTGTTGAAACCTTATTTGAATGTTGAAATCTAATAAAAGCTTTTCTTTCCAGAAACATGTCATCTAAACGAAAATCGCCTCCGTCGAAATTGCAAGAAGGAGCCGCTGACACAGAGAAAGCAGAAGCCGGCCCAGCTAACCTGGACTTCTCCGACCACCTCGAGTCCGACGACAACGAACAGCAGACTTACTACAAGTTTTCTCCCAGCTCTTCAACTAGAAGCTCTATTAGCGAAGAAGACACTGTCACATACGAAGACGAAAGACCGAGCAAGAAACAAAGATTCGAGCAATCAATAGACATGACAAATAACCTTCTAGTCCCATCGTCCTTCTTAGGTCTGCATCAAGTCAACGATCTCCAGAATCGAAGGCGAGGCTCCTCAGAATGCAGTAGTCCTGGTGCGGAAGCGAAGGTTTTGGGACTGTGCAACAATAACAATTCATTGCTGAACCACAACAGTGCGTTGTCGTTAGCACCACCGCATAAGCGGTCGATGGACGACGTCCTCAAACGGTTAACGTCGAAAATGAATAACAGCACGATCAAGGAAGAGAAGAGGCCTACGCCGTCTACGACGCCAGTTAAGCAGAATAAGTAAGTAGAATTTCTTTTACATATCCTAAGATATAAACAGTCAAAAACTCTTCTATTGCTCACAATCTTGTGATATGATTAATTCGGAAAGCCTATTAAGCCAACAACTCAATATTTTAGGTAGTATGAGAGGATGTGAATAAAGGAAAATAGAAATAGCAATTTGCATATTAATAACAATATAAAATAATGGATAGGTCCAAAAATTTTGACACAAAATTCTTATTATAATGGTTATGGAAGCAATAAAAGTGAATGATTAAATCGATTTTGCTTTTGATAAATCTTTGAAAACGGTCACTTAATGATACATTATAATGTGTTCGGATTATCTCCGTTATTATTGGCAGTTTCCTATATGTTGACTGTGTCTCACCTCAAACGAATAACGAATATAGCGATGATTTATTATATTACTATTATTAAATAAAATTAAATACATGGTTTAAAAAAGTAAATAAGGCAACAAAAATGTTTGCAATACTAACAATATCTGATTTTCTATGTACGATTTTATAGCCCTTCTTTATTAATAGGTGCAATAGATTTAATGAGATAACTTGTGCTATAAATCTCATTCTCCATGGAGATGTTAACTATGCAAAAAAAAGAAATTAGTAATTGCTTTTCCAAATACATATTACTAAATACCAAATATTATTACTAACACATATTTCGTTTTGTCAAGAATACCTAAGTTAGATTCTCAACCTAAGAGCCATCAGAATATTGAATTTAAAATATGTCTGTCTGTCTGTTTTGTGTATCCATGGCATCAAGTACGCGTGTTTTCGTTATTACTTATTATTAAAATTGGCGACCTAAAACGAAAGCTATACGCAATTAAAACTTACTAACCCTTATATATTGCCAATGACAGACAAGCAACCATAGAAAATAGCGAACAAATCATTTATCGTCATAGTTAACCGCCATCTGTGTGACCGGAGCTCGTATTTCATTAATCGCTTGTTTTGTTCCATAGTGTTATTAAAGCGATACGGAAATCATTATTTCAGCTCCAGTTAATATTATTACGACCCTCATTAATGATAAATCAGTCTATTTTGTTATAGTTATGCGTGACAAAGTATCCCCGTTGAAAGTTATAAAGGTGATTTATTTAAATTACAGTAAAATTTATTCAGTGTTTCTATTTATTTTGTGGAATGGTAAATGGTTGAATATTTCTTTGAATAATGCAATTATTTCGTCACTCGTATTATTTTATGATTGCTTATTGAATTATTGATTCCATCGTATTTTTATCAAAATGAATAATAACGAGCATGTAATCGACCTGATGGTAAATGGTCATTGCCACCCATGGATACCTGATCATACCTGTATAGGAACAAAATCAATTTAAAGTCTCTCACCGATTCTTTGCTACACCTCAGGACTAAGTTGTATAAATTATAATATAGTATAATATGTAATGTTATTTTAACATCTATAAGTACACACAGATTCTATCTTTCTGCACCCCACTATCCACTCACAGGTCTGCTGGAAGAAATTTCTTACAGAAATAAGCAGTGCCTTTGTACATACGATTTCTTTATATGTGTTTTTTCTTCTTCTTGTATCTATATTGTGTGTGCATAAATAATAAATAAATAAAAATTAAATAATTATAAATTAAATCAAAACTATAATTAACGAAATAAGCTCACTATATCGGTCTCACACGCAGTGTTCCGGGTTCGATCCTCAGTCAGGCACATCTAAAATTAATCCACATTATATTTTCTATTTTATAACTGTCGCTTCCGTTACGTTTAACGTTCGCTATACTTTGGACAAACCCTTAAAATTAGACATTTGTACCTATAGTATTTTTGTCCACTCTAACAGTAGTACTATTTACTATAGTGTAGGTCGTTCCACTGTATTTAATTGGCTGTATTATGGGTCATTAACGACAATGTAGAGGACAGACCACCGCGGCTCCCTATAAACACGTTGAAAGTCATTTAACTAGGGTTTAAAGATTAGTAACCCGGAGGTTTGCCATTACGTGAAACCGTTAAGCTTAGATAGCTTATAGGTACAGATTGTGGACACCTTTATGAACTTTCTTAAGATATGTGTGGTTAATATTTTTTGTATTTTGTGAGGGCAAAACAAGGGCAAATAGGCAAAGTATCTGTACACTTCAAATACTTTATAGAGGCAAAGTAGCTTTTAAAAGGTATTTAAGAAAAAAATAATAATAGTCTTAAATTTACATTATTTAATCATATTGGATTATTATCCGGATGTTCTATTGGATTGGGAAAGAGAAGAAAGAAAAAATAAATTTTCTTTTTTTTTTAATTTATATATTGATATTTAATAAAGTAAGTTCCTTAGTAGTTTCTTACTACATTTACAAAAAGGCTAGAAGCTAGAAAATTGCTTTGTAGGTCTACATCACGGTTTCTGTTAACAAATTAGTCCAATAGATATTACATGGGACAAGTACTCTCATTCAAATCTTAGTCAAAATCTTATTATACTTAAAAGCATACATACAACTGAACTCAATTATGACTAATCAAAAAAAGATAATAGGTATTTTTATTGACGTCTTTCCATAATTTATAAAGGAAACCATGTTAAAAATCCTACCATTTCACCCAATTTCTTAGATTACAATTTATATTGAATTATGTTAAAAAATAAATTTTATTTTATAATTTTGAAAATGTTGAAGATTTCAATAATACTAGTGCACAATCACCCTTACATTTAAACCAACATCAGCGCCCTGAACATAAAGGTTGGAAGTTTATTAAAGGATAAATTATATTTAATTGTGTATAGAACATTTGTTTTATGCGGCACTTATATTAATAGTATTGTGCTTAAAGTACCAAGTAACGGGCTGGAACTATTTTACTAAGTAATAGTGTAGTTTATTACATAAATGGGAGTTAATTTTTAGTGTTACGACCCCATTTGTGGTTATTACGCCGGTTTACATGTTATGTTACCGTGAACATGAATTTCATAAGGTTTTAGATGTTACCGATGTTAATTTAAATGGTTTTTTAGTCTATTCTTTACGTAAGTGATGATTACCTATGTTTGTAATGAGTCGTTGAGTCGACCTGGAGTTCGACTGCTACATACTAGAAATAGGTATAATGGTAGTATGCTCCAGTCGAGCCATTCTGGTTCCACTATCTTTCTAAGTCACACAAAAATGTTATGGTTAAAAATATATTTTAGCAAGTAAATCTGAAAGTATAAAGGAAAATATTTAAAAAGTAAGAGAGGGTACAAGAAAAGATAATTAATTTGAAGTCACGTATATTCAGGAATATTTTTAACTTTGTAGCAAAGAAAAAACTAAAAAAACACAAAATTATTATAAAAAGCGGCGCTCACCATAATATAGCACATTTTTTCCTCTCATCACGCGACCTAAGAAGTCAAAAATGAAAAGAGAAAGAACACTTTATCGTTTAAACACGTGTAACTATTCATCCTCACTTTCATTCTTCGACCTCTATTCCTACATCGCCATACACCACAAACCATGACCAATTAACATGCATAGCGGAGACAATTGTAAAAGACAAAACATATGAGTTTGAAGTAATATTCAGTCATTCACGAACAAACATGTTAGCATTATTGTTAGAGACATTAAGTTTTATTACTTCATTGTTTAGAAAATTTTCTTCAAGGCCGTCAGTTGTTTGTTTGTTAACACATTTATGCATAGTATATCTTTGAATTAACACAAAAGTTAGTTTTCATTCATTTTAGCTAACTTACTAGCTCATAATTTTTTATATACACTTATGCCAAATTTATCAAAATTTGACAATTTGTAGTATGGCGAAATTGTCATATGTCGATCTTTGGTAAACAAAACTATAGATAGATCGATAATTAATAACGCGTTTTAGAGGGGACAGTCCAAGTTAGAATGCATATTCGAAAACCGTCGGAGCAGACGAGTGCATCACTAGAGACCACGAATAAACAGATGTAGTCTAGAACCCTCTCTAGGTTGTCAAGGCAAGGACCATAGGGGAGGTGACAGTAGCCGAACGATATCGGTAAAAAATCGGTATAATGATGACGATGATGATAAAGTTGTAACGTACTTTGTACTTGTAATGTAAAGTAGATGTTTCCAATTCACGGAAGGTTCATGAAAACCAGGGACCATCTTTGCGAGCTGTCGACCTACTGCGCTCCGGGTAGCTTGAAAATCGTCAGTATCATGTTACGACATTTGACAATGGTCATATAAACCAAGTACTATATGGCTACCTTGTAGGGGATCGTTGAAGAATTAAATGCAGATGGATAATACCTAATTGTCAAGGTTGCCTCTATTAATCAGACAGCCAAAATCTAATTATCATCGACGAAATGTAGGTATAACGCCATAGAATAGAACGGTAATCAATCGAAGCGTGTAATGATCAATTTACGTATCATATCCTACCTATTATTGTTAGCCGAGTAACTTAATCTACATACTATTTAACTGCAATATGCTACCAATTTATCAAGATCCCTGTCGTACGATCATTTCATATTAATTTTCATTATACAAAAAAACCGTAACCATACATCATCATCATCATCATGATCAAACCATTTTTGTCCCACTGCTTGACACGGGTCTTCTCTTTCTGAGAATGAAAACAATTAGGCCATAGTTCACCGCTCTGACCAAGTGCGTATTGGTAGACTTCACATATCTTTCAGATTTTTTTTATAAATCTCTCAGGTATGCACGGCATTTCCTCAGGATGTTTTCCTTCACCGTTTAAGCAAGTGATAATTAATTTCTAGTACACACATAATTTCGAAAACTCAGAAATGCGTGCCTAAGCTTAGTTTCTTGACCACTAGGCTATCAATGCCTTTTAACGTAACTGTAACCATTATCAGAGGTCTATCACACTGGATGCAATTCACAATAAAATTAGATGCAGATAAATTTAATAATAGGTGATAAATAAGGTTAAGGCGGTGTCAAACGCCAACTGTCAATATTTGTATTTACTTCCAATGATATCTAATATTATCTGTATAATTAATAGTCCGATAATAATGATTGTTGTCGCGGATGTGATAGTTACTAAGGATTACATTGTTTTGATCTAATTATTCCGCTTCTTGACTTATTTATAGTTTGACATTCATGTTCTGATGTTAATACAAGGTCTATCAATTCCCACTAAGAAGGGGATAGAGCCCACTGAAGATGATAGAACCATTGGGATTCGACTCTGGAGACATCACCGCTACACCTTTCTGCCTGATAACAGCAATGTTAAGCACCGTGTTCCGGTTTGGAGACTGATAAGGAAGACGTTCTTTTCTGAGGGGTACCAACTTAGTCCTCAGGGCTGGCAACGAATTTGTGGCCGATCTAAGATGGAACTTTAATCTTATTGGGGTTGATTATGGATATCACGAACATTACCACAGGTGGACTTCATGCTTGTTTGATATTTCTGTATAATTTAAAAACAAACTATTCACTATTATTGTCCCACGTTTGGGCATGAAACTCTCCTCAGTATGTGTAAATGTCATAGACCACGATTATTATACGGATGTACAAATCCGGGGTTAACCCCAAGAGGTCACTGTGACCATACTGATTTATTGTAACATTCCCTTATAAATACATCAGTATTCCATGCTATTGACGGTAACGATGGTATGAACCGTATGATGCTTTAGTGCTGCACAGTCTAGATAGTACAAAATGTTAGGTTTTTTTTTCGATTACTCAGTTTCCTTCAATTCGCAGAGGTTGTAGGTAGTAGATGAATGTTTTTGTGGCAAAGGACGTTCTATACTTCTCAGGCGTTCCAACTTTGTCCTCAAGGGTACCAACGAATCTGTGGCCGACCTCAGGTAGAATTTTATATAATCTGGGGTTGATAACAAATGTCCACGGGTACGGCCCGTACACATTTATACGTAGCCATTACCATCAGGTGGACTGCGTGCTTGTATGGTACTTCTGTATTTAAAAAAAAATATTGGGCATAAAATAAAGTATTGCTTCAGCCTTATGGCAGAATCTCTGTTACATTCATAGTACAGTCCTATAAGAAAATGGAGATGGGTTTCGTAATCAGAACATTATGAACGCCTAATTTTCTTGACATTTTCTTGTCTTCAAATTACATATTTTTAACACCTGCTAAATACTTTATACATACCTATCTATAAAGAAATCGGTGTAATTTAAAAGGATCTTTGCTCAATCTTTATTACTTCGAAGCTTGAACAATGCCAGAACAACAGACATTACGTGTAACATTTCGGTACGAAGACGAATGGCGGCCATTGTCGGCCACTAATTAAACGCCATGTTAATCGCCCTCAGATTAAGACGCGCGTACGTAATGCCCGCAATCTGTCTACGTTATGGTTGTTGTGAGCGGTTCAAATGGTGGTTGGTGCAAGTTACTAGCGATCTACTAGTGGCAATACTGATCAGAATAATACAACAGAACATGTTTTTGGAAACATATCCAATATTTTACGGAAAACGTGGCAGCACTCTTTTATTGTTAGAAACATAAAGTTTTATTGTTTCATTGTATAGAAAATTATCAAAGGCCACAGTTGTTAGTTTTAGGCTACTTTAGATCTTCATGTGTTTTAATAACTTATGTAGTGAGTTGCATAATTGTTCAACTTATTGTTGATTCTTAATATAAAGTTTTATATTTTCCATTAATATTACAACAGAAGCGCGAGCATTATTTTTGTCACCAGTAGGCGCCAGTGTCTTATAAAATTAACAATAAAAATATGTCAACTCATTTAGAACCATTTTTTGTCAAACTACTAAAAACAAAATATTATAAAGTTAATAATTTACAACTATTTAGTATTACCTGAACGAATACATGTGACACTGACTAAATAAGTCATCAATAAATCGCTACAACTTTCCACTTGCACCACACATCACAACCAAAACGTTAACAATGGCCAAAGAGTAATTTGTACGATGATATATATCTATATTTTGAGAGCACAATGTAAGTATACCACTATAAAGGCAGCAACATTACTTAATGTGAATAACTTATTTACGATTGTTCTGACTGATGGGTAACCTGCGGCGGTGTTTGTATCCGAAATTAACTTTATAAAAGATAAAGTATCTTTCGTATGTATCTTTTATCGTTAGCTAATTTTAAAGCGGGTTCATTGATGTAATGGAAGTGATGAATGATGCAATTTTTGCTAAGAAATCAGCAAGTGTTAAGATTTTATAAGTATACGGATTCCAGATAAAATGTTAAAAATCTCCATTTTTATTTTTAAATTTTCTAATTAAAGAAACAGGAAGTGCTAAAATATGTAAAAAGATAGAAATTATATGTAGAAGCAGCATATGTTCTCGTACCAAGGGGTAATAAAAATACCTATTCAAAGCTAGTATCGTAAGTTATTAAAATTTCTTAAATGTCTTAATATCTACAAGATACCACATATGAATTATCTCTATCTTCACCTTTACCTAGAGCTACCACCAACATTAAAATTATCTGCGTTGGTGCTAGACAACACTTAAGAATACAATTGCACAAAAAATCACAGAATATAAATCTAAATTTACTATTAAATCAGTCGGCTAAAATCTAACCCGGAACCATGCATATCGTTGGATCTTTATTCGTCAATATTATGAATATTTTAATTTTACTGATTGCATTAAAACACTGCCCGCTCAAGTCCTCAACGAAACCCATTATTGGTATCAACAGTCTGTACTTAATACTTATTCCATTTGAATAAAATAACGAAAACCGCACCACAAGTTCCAGCGAAACATTTTAAAAGTTCTCGAGTGATTATCGTTAGCGTAGACATAATATCATTCAGTTAAAAATATCTTGATGGTACTCAGAGCTGTCGGTGGCAGAGTTTATTCAAATGACGGTAGTTTCAACATAAACAGTTAATATTTTCAGTTCGATATTCGTGTCAGGGTTGTAAGCTGCCTAATTATCATTGCAAGTTTACCAAATAGATGAGTAATGCTCGAACGTTTGTTTGAGGTATTTTCTTTTTAGGCTGATTGCATTAGTTTTTCAGGGTTGCCAGTTTTATTTTTATTGGTAGAATTTGTGGCTGGCTAACGAAATATTTTTTGGTTAAGTTGGTGAGACCTTAAATTTAATGACATATATTATCAATAATTGCAAATGTAACCATATTTGTAGCTAGTTTTAATCAATGCAGATACTTTTACAAAGCAACAGGTATACCTAGACAGTTATATCATTATACGTACCTATATATCTAAGGTTTAATGTACTTCCACTATGTATTAGTCAGATGCGACGAAAAGAAAAATTCATTTAAACATACTTATAACTTAGAACGTAGAAATACGTAGAGAACTTCTGACAATTATGCGATGCTTATACATGCTCTTGTAACTATACTATAATGGTAATATATAGAAAAAGTATGTAAGCGACCAAGATTTTAAAATTGAAATATAATTCGAAAAATACAAAATTTATTCTATTACTAGAAACAGTTTCAAATCAAGATGGGCAGGGCGAACGCATGACAGGGCCGGCACAAACAATTGACAGACACAACACAATATGTCTTTGTGTCCCACAATAACTCTTTATGGCTAACAAAGTGGCATTCTGCAAAGATTTGCCCCACACGCAGACAATGCGCTGTTGTGAATTCTCTATTTAAATGTTTTATGCTCATTGAATATGCTTGAGTGATTGTGTAAGCATTTTTAATTGTCTGGTGACGTTATGATGATTGTTGCATGTTCTATAAATTGTTCTTTAGTATTCATGTACCGTTCTGTTATTTTAAATTATATGTAAATGGTAAATGTAAATTATATGGAAATTACTATGTAATCCTGGTCAATATAGTTTGATTTGCGCATTATTTTACAGAAATCTTCTGAGTATTTACTTTACACAGGGGTAAAACCGCAGGGCAGATCTCGTTAATAAAATTGTATTATACATAATTTCATTTAATAAAATGTCATTCACAATAGGTACTTGTATAGTCTGCATTTGTTGCGGAATTAAAGCAGGTTGTCAGGGTTATCTCTACGTTAATTAAGATCAGCCGTATCTATTGTCATTAGTTACTCGAGCTAATGATCTGTAGTTGGTTCTCCTAGGTCCGTTTTGTACCTAAACCTAGGTATTCATCATTATTATTTTATAATATCCAGCTTATTTATGTATTTGACCAGTTTTTAAGATAAATGGAATAAGGTTACCTACTTTATCAATTAAATCAAATTAAATTGGAATCGTAAAAATATGGCTGTCTTTATGCTTGCAAGAGTTATTGTTTTCAATGTTAAATACATTTCAAAGATTTATTCAGTAATATTTGCAAAGAAATGCGTTATCTCTTACAAAAACAGGCACGAGATATACAAATAGAATGACGAATACCAATCGATGCTAAATCACGCTCAACATAAAAAAGTAATTAAACAAGAAATATCAGCAAAATTACAAAACGAAGTTCCGCACAAGCAAAGGCTGCTTCGAATTAATTATGTAGATTTTATTACTTAACCTAAAACTAGGGTTGTAAGTTGGTATATCGATATAAATAGCGATATTTTATCGAAGGCCTAAAATATTGTTATTGTTAGGCACTTAGGTACCGATATTACCTATCGAAAAATTTGACGCGATATTATCGATACTGAAAATTAATAAAAATATCATTGAAGTGGGCGAAACTAAAAGTCATTTTTTTCGCCGATCTCTTGGTATTGCTAATAAAACGATGGTTGTTTGATGCAGGTAGAATCGCCACCACCACATCTATATGTACCTACTCGTAATAAGGGTTTTATATTGATATTACATTCCCTTACTAATATTATAAATCCGAAAGTAATTCTGTCTGTCTGTCTGTCTCTTCTTCGCGCCTAAACCACTGAACCGATTTTAATGAAATTATACAAAGAATTTTCAGTTTTATGTATGTTTTAGTTATTTTCTTTTAAACGCGGGTGAAGCCGCGGGCAAAAACTAGTTTTTCAATATGTTTTCGAGTTCAACTGTTTAATATCGATATTTTTCGTTCGAAATTATCGAACTTTCGATACATCGTGCATCCCTACCAAAGACGTTGTATGATTCACAATTGCTATCAACGTAATAAATAAGTCGCTTCCTTTATATCTATTTATTACGAAGCAAACTTTCTAGGAAATTGGAAAAATTAAAACTTATATCAGCGCTACATTTTTAACAGATTGGTCATATGCTGATGTAACGTTTCACATCTTTCTTTAGTTTTCTTACATACATTGTATTGACTAGTATCTTTTATGCAATTGAAGTAAGAGGGGTAATATTGAGCAGTGATAGCATAGTTGTTTGAAGGTGGTAGAACCCTTTGTGGTTCGACTCCGGCGGCACCACCGCCACACCTATTTCTGCCTAACAACAACAGTGTTAGGTGCTGCTGTGTATCGTCTTGAAGGGTGTGGTGAGGGGACATACTTTTCCGAGACGCTCCAGCTTAGTCCTTAGCAGTAGAGGTGCATCTGTGCCCGACCTCAGGTAGGAATATCTAATTATATCTGGGGCTGATTACAGGTGTCCATGGGCGGCTGTAGCCACTTACCATCAGGTGGACTGCATGCTCGTCCGCTACTCCTATATTATAAAAAAAAATTCGCCCTCGAGTCAGTCATCGGTTAAAGCTCCAATCCAAAGCACTCACCTCGATTTTTTTAAGTATCTTGAGGAAAATATCTTAAGGAATTTTACTAACCAGACTATTTATCTAATTGAAAGTAATTACTGCCACCTATGGATAAATAGTTGCAATTCCAGGAGTCATCAACGCGCAACGCGGGTCGCATTAGTAAAATTGTTATAGTAAATTTAGATTTACAAAAGCAACAAACTATGATAAAGATCTTTTACTCTTACCAACGTAATAACAAGATCAGTAAACTAAATGTACTTATGTGCTATTGGTAACAAAATTAGGTTTTCGAGCGTAGGTAGATACCTACATCCGACATTACCGCGATCAGATGTGACTGTGTTTCAAATTATGCCCATTGCATCGGTGTTACGTTGCAAAAGCTACTTTGTCGACGGTTTCCCGCCTTCATCATTTGAAATTGGAATGCAGCGTTAAGCGCACTACGGTGATTGGCTCATACAATATTCAGGGCGACCAATCGCAGCGCGGCTGTGTCGCCAGTGCATCAAAAATTCCATCTGAATATACCGCTAGTGTGGCGAGCACTAAAAATGATAATGCCCTAACATGACCATACAATTTGAAATGAAGAATTCATGCAATACTCCGCTTTACATTTGCTATGTATTTTTATTGAACACACAGAATTGAGCAGGTCCGGTCCATTTTATTTATTGAGCCGATATTTGTACGTTTATGGGGCGATTCTACTAAAACGGTTTTTATTATATGTCCAGAACAGTACCCCTTTGAGAGGGTTGCTGTAAAATATCGAAATTCGTGGCATTGGCCATTACGTTTGATAAATACGGATATACTGCGGAATAAAACCTGGATGGACATTCCACTGTTAAGTTTATTTAACGCGATGCGGACATCCACAAAACATTTAATGGCCGATATATCCTATATCCGTTGATATTTACGTTGAGGACTAACTGTTTGGCAATATCAATAACGGTCAAGCTAAAAAATAGCAATAAACCTGCTAATGTTGATATCTTTAGATAACTCTTTGGTACATGTAGGTTTCCTCACGATATTTTCCTTTACTGACAAAGCTTGTGATAATTATGTGTAACTATGTACATAATGTTGATAATTTAAAGATTCTTGCATTTGAATTTTGAGCCTTTCGTGTTGGAAACCTAAATTAAAATGCCTACGTCATCACAGTGTATCTTATTATGCGGAGTATTTTACGCACATTAATAAATATTTATTGAAAATACAAGATTATTTTTTTGATTCGTCCACAAAGTGGGCCTATCTGTCTACTTACATACCTATAACTAGCTACCTATACCTACTATTACCTACTTAGTACCATATAGTACATTTTCCATTTGAAGAATACTGTATAACACATGCTATTGTTTAAACTAAGGTGTAACTGAAGGTCGACTGCCACACGAGTATCTTTACATATAACTTGTATTTTTATAGTTGTTAGTAAGTTGTTTACTTGTTAGATTCTCTTAGTATTTACCATCCTTCAATTTAAGACTTGGATCCTATATTAAAGGAACAAAAGTGGACTCAATCTCTCAGTCAACCCAATTTCATTATCATCATCATCAACCCATTATTGTTCCACTACTGGGCACGGGTCTCCTCTCATAATGAGAAGGATAAGGCCATAGTTCACCGCGCTGGCCAAGTGCGTGTTGGTAGACTTCATACCTTTGATATTTTTTTATGAATCTCTCAGGAGCGCAGGTTTCCTTACGATGATTTCCTTCAGCGTTTAAGCAAGTCATCATTAATATCCAACACGAATATAACTTTGAAACATCAGAGGTGCCTGGGATTTCAAACTTGGACGCCTCGATCGAGAGGCCAAGTTTCTTAACTATATAATGTCGATTTTTTATTTACCATCCTTCAAGTTAAGACTTGAATCCTATAGTAAAGAAACAAAAGTGGACCCAATCTCCGACCTTAACCCAATTTAAAACACTATTAATCCCCCTCAACCGATCGGCACGCTCAATAAACTGGGTTCCCTTTCTTCCTCTAAAGGGCAAAATATCTCTACCTAGTACATGTATATTGTTTCACGGTATAACTTCTAAGGTTGTCTGAAAGAAGTAATCTATGACAAAGGTTGTCTTATAGTTATCAATATAGTGTATATGTATTCTATTCTCTCGATGAGTGTCCATGTGATGTTTTTCGTGTTTTCCTTTGATACTATTGAACTGAAAAACATCCTTGACCAAAATGTCAATTTAATTATCTAGATATTTGTCGGGTCGGGATCGAGTCCCCAACATCGCATGATAAACCGGTATGGTAACCGGCACCTAAATGATCAATTCAGTCTAAGGTACTTTTTTAGGATTCCGTACCCAAAGGGTAATAACGGAACCCTATTACTAAGACTTCTCTGTCTGTCCGTCTGTCCGTCTGTCATAGGGCTCTATCTCTGGAACCGTATTAGATAGACACTTGAAATTTTGACAGCGGATGTATAACGGTGGCCGCTATAACAACAAATACTAAAAATAAAAAAGTATAAAAAAATGGGGGTCGCCATAGGGGGTCGTAATAGGTAGACAGTTAAAATTTTCACAATATATTAATTTCAGTGGCTGCTATAATAACAAATACTAAAAATTAAAAGAAAAAAATGTTGGTGGTACGGAACCATGAGTGTGCGAGTTCGACTTGCATTTGGCCAATTTTATTCAGATGTAAAATACCTAACCTTTTTTAATAAAACCTTTTTCCGTGTACCTATCATGACGGTACCGTCTTACCTATCTTACGAAGAAGTAGTTTATTTAAGAAGGAATTTAAGTGTACGTACTTTTGAATTTTCGAAACTCGACAAACAGGATTTAAAGAAATTATTGTTTATCAAAGAAAGAAAGAAAGAAAGAGAGCTATATTTTTTCACATCTCGATTACAGGTTAATACTTAATTTAAAAGTAATGTTTGCAAAGCAACTTGTCTTATATTATTCATAAAGAATATGCTAACATAACTGGCCATCAGAGCCCAATAACGCCTAGAAAATCCCAAATCTCGACCGACGAACGCTTTACAAAGTAAAAGAAAAGATACAGTCTTTTCTTTTTCTTTTAAAAGTAACCGTACAGCACTCTGACCTTAACCTGATTTAAAATGCTATCAGTCCCTGTTCAGTACCGCTCAATAAAAACGCAGCGACCGGCGGCGACTGCCTTTAAAATAATAATGAGTGCATTGTCGGTGGATTGGGTTGTGTGGACATGCCTTAACTTTTATATGAAATGATTTGTGTTATTTTTTATTATTTTTCTACTATTATTAGTATTGGTTCATCGAACTTATGAAAATTTCAATAAATCCTTATTTTATTTTAAGTTTTTGTTAGATTTAGGAAGGGAAGAACAAAATTAAATGTTGAAGTTTAACCTAAGAACAATATGTAACATGAACGTAAATTTTATCCAGATGATATTAGTTGTAAGTGCGACATTTAGTGTGTTTCACATAAATTGAAATGTTAAGCAATATTGTGTATTTGTCTATGTGTGTGTCCATGGCACCCACGACACAGGGAATCCTAGTGTGGGGCTGTGAGTGTAGAAAGCGTTTATTTAATTAATTTAATTATATAGCAGTCTTAAAAATCCAATACGAATTAGCTACTAATCTATACGTCCCTCCATCGGTTCACATTAGAGCAGCGTGGTATGCTCCAGGCTTTCTACAATAGTGAGACCCCTGCCTAACTAGAACATAAAATTGGCCAGAATATGAATTTATCTTTTACTATCGATATAAGTATGTCGTATCCATATAACACCAACGCACCTGTCGCGAGGGGAGAACAAGACGGATAACCCCAACAAGTTCCGTTGTCTGCGTTAAGGGATTTTTTATTGTTGCCCACAAATTGTGTCGCTGCCAACCCTTACCGCTGCATACTTTATGCCGTCTAGGGTTGCCGCTTTATATTGTTTACGATAAAGAACTACCTTTTAAATGTGGAATATCGTTAAAGTACTACGTAAAGAAAATGTTTGTATATGAAGAACCTATATTGATAGTTATAAATACCTATATTGATAGTTATTTAAAAATAAGTACACGAAGACCCATGTGGCGGTTTGGTGACCATAGTGCACAGGGTCCCGGGTTCGATCCCCGGCCAGACAGATATCTAAATTCTAAATGATGCATTTAAATTTCTGGTTCTGAGTCTTTGTGTTTTGTATATTTGTTTGTGGCATCCATGGCATCATATATCCATGGCACCCACGATACAGGTAATTCTTGTGTGGAGTTGTGAGTGTCGAAAGAGTATTTTTTTAAATTTTGATTATACTTTCGTACAGAGGTAAATCTTGGAGTTTTGTAGAAAAAAGCTACAATCGTGAACTTAAGGAAACCAACAGCTAAATTGTCTTAGCAGTTGGTTATAATTGGTATAATTAGTTTGGTATAATTGTATCACAACACCTATTTACTTTGTATCCTAAAGACCTATTCTTATATGTACTCTTATAGCTGATGCCTATAGGTCCATAGGTACTTTACATAATATCAGATCTATTCTCCACATAGGTACAAGTTACAAGCACACTTATTAGTAAAATGAAATGTCAATATTATGTATATTTTTATCTTAAAAATGTAATAAAATAAAGGTTGGCAGCCCTACGCTGAGATGATGCGTGTTGACTTACGAGCCCTTTATAGTGTTCTGTTACGTTCTCGCGGACCTTTATTGTGCTCTACCCGACTACTGGGTGTTTTTTATGGCGGAGTTTGTTTAATACTTAGCGTCATTGGTAGCGTGTTAGTACTTTAAACATTTTTTTTTTTGGTAAAGTATTGAAGTGATTATTGTGAAAATATTTTTTGCTTCTGATTAAAGTTCTAAAAGTATATTTCATCATTGGTGTGGGTGAACTATAGGTGGGATGCAATGTTGTGTCAGGAGGAATCACTTTAACGACTTCTCGATGTAACAAATGTCGTCATGGTGGCCATTTTCTATCAGTTGATACGCCTGTAATAGATAGGTGTAATCAGAGAAAAAAAGTCAGTCCTAAAAGTCACTTATATTTGTATGACTATATACCGATTACCTATAAAATACACCTCTAAGCTGTATGTGTAGTGACTTTGCTGTTATAAGGCAGCAGGTAGAGACTAGAGAGGTATACTTATCAGAAGCGTTCCAACTTAGTCCTCAAAGTAATGCATTTTTGGCCGACCTCAGGTAGGTCTTTTTTTCTGGGGTTAATTACAGATGTACCGTGCCGATGGGCTGCCGCAACCACTTGCCATCAGGTGGTCTGTTTGCTACTTTTATTATTAAATTATTATTATTATTATTAAAAAAAACGCTATCTAGTAGTCAGTCAAAAGACTTCCATTATCAGAACTTTCAAAATTACCTCTATGTAGCCTGTTTCGAATTCACTTTTGTACCTAAAAAAACTCAAATCAAATTCCCAATTAATATAACCGAGAGAACCAAACTAGTAGTGCTGTGAGTCGGAATAAACGAATCGATGCAGTTACTGCTCTATTAGCCACCCTAGCCCGCTCTCCCCTGATGTTGTTAGCGTAATGTATTGTTTTAGTGGATAGATTAACTTTGTTTAGCAAAGAAGTGATTGTGAAGTTTTATTATACAGCTAAAAAACTAATATGGGTAAGTATAGCAACTGTTTTTTTAAATTTTGGGTGATCGCATTGTTGGATGCATAAAGGTTTCAAAAGGAATCTGGTTATAGTTGTGATTAGGGAGACATACTTTTCCGAGGTGTTCCAGCTTAGTCCTTAGGGGTAGCGTCACTGTGGCCGATCTCAGGTGGAATCCAATCCTATGTGGGGTTGTTTACAGATGTCCATGGGAGGCAGTAGTCACTTACATCAGATCACAGCAACTCGATTTTTATATGGCAGAAATAGATGTGACGGTGGTGACTCCGAAATCGAATCATGAAGAGATGTGTAGATACATCGTGTCTGTTAAAACTTTCAACCATCAAAAAAGTAAATACGAGCAAAATAAGTAATCAACAAAGCCACAAAATATTTTTTTGCATTTAACAAAGATTCGACATAAAATAACCGAAGTAAGAACAATTTTTAGAATCTTTTTTCCACTTATTCCGTTCGGTAATAAGAAACATAAGAACAAAAGTGTGACGTTTTGACGCGGCGTCGTAAGGGTTGTGACGTCATTAACACAAACGGCCTGACGAGATGGATTTTGACATTGTAAAGCGTGTTTGAAATTTTATTATTTCTTTTCTTTTATTTGTAGGCGCGAGCTCTTATATTGCTGTAGTTTTAGCTTTGTTTGCTAACTTGTTATAGTTGGGTAAACGATATGGTTTAGTAAAATAATTTCTTATAAATAAATAGTTGTAGGTACACTTCGCACATATTCTCTACAAACATAAAATTAAGAATTGATCAACCATAGACAAATATTGTCTATGGTTCAGGCCTGTTTGGTAATATACAAAAGAGATACTGAAATAACTATGAGTTCGGCTGAATTCACGAAAATTTAGTCAATCTTTATTTGCAATAAGTACCTACCCAGCTACCTAGCTTGCTGCTTTTGTCCTAACATTTCCTATCGTTTCTTCAAAACGTTCCATAAGTACAAATACAGTATACATTTTAAGTATAAACCCACTTATATTTTCCTTCCCAGTCCCATCAAAAGACGATATTAAAATTAAAAAAGACGTCAAATAAGGATATGAAAGTTTCTTTTGAGATCATCCTGTAGCAAACTTCGGTAGCGTGTAAAACACGGTAGCAACACCAATACCCACGGTATAGTACCGTCACGCCCACCTGACGATGTCATAATTGTAAAAACGTCTTTTTATAACTTTATTCTTGTACGGAAAGTTCGCTTTGATTTTTTCCTCCCGTCGATTTCGATCAAAATTCTCGTCGCCGTGACAGCTCCGTTAGTCGGGATTTATTCTTAAAGACACGACACGGTCACGATCAGATTTTTATTGAAGTCTAGTGCCAAATTGATTGTGGTAGAAATATTTCAACTGCGGTATCATCGCTAAGTCCATTTCGTTTAACATCAGTGTTAAGCGTTGCTGTGTTGTGGTTTTAAGGATTTGGTAAGGAAAATAAATAGGGCATTCCAATTTAGTCTTTAGGAGTATCTTTTTTAATCGTCCTCTAAATAGGTTGGAGTTCAAAGGTCCGGAAATGACTCTTTACCATCAAGAGGACTGCATGCTCGTTTGCAACTTCAATTTCATAAAAAAAATCGTAAGTATTACTCCGAATATTATTCAATTTGTTTGGTGCGAAAGTCGTCTAGTCGTGTCTTGTAAATGATCCACGAAGGAAGTAAATGAGAAAATAATTGCGTCGGCATTATTCGCGGGGCTTCTCCGTCGGCGGAGCTTTCAGAAGCTCGGGACAGGTTGCCAAACATTTGGGTTTTTCCGGATTTTCCTAATTTTAAAAATGTACCACCTACTTTAATTTTTTCGTAGTTTGAAACAGACAATTAGGTATAGAATATAAACCAGTTTTTTTCAAAATTAAATTACTTTGAAGTGACACTTTAAACACAATGTCTCACAGACCAACAACACCCTCGTCTTAATTTATACTCGGTACTGACTAGGCTGATGTACTTTAAAATCTGAGGAGATTGTGTCCTGATATATTATAAAAGAAATGTGGTAACCCTACCAACCAACCTTAATAGGTATTATGACTGATCACTGTCATTTTAATCGACTGTTTAATTACGTATTGAATGGAAAATACGTTTTCTCGTTTGAAGATTTCTTTTCCAATATTTTCTTTTGTGTCCGCTTTCAATTAAATTGAAATGTCCACCTTTACAAATCTCATTATGTCTACTATCTTTGCAGGGTTTCTTTGTCTAATTATCTTTCAGAGTTCATAATTGGAGCTTACGGGAATTTCATTGAATAATTAGGTAGGTATCATTCTTCTATTATAATTAAGAAATTGTTATTGTGTAAACCTACCTAATTTTTTTTATTTTTTATGAACTTAATTTAGACGTAGTATTTCTCCTCATTCCACAGGTACTATTATAACTAATATACATATGCAACTATACATACATTATATTCTACTGGACATCTTTTTTATCGATTTCAATTGTTGTAACTATTACATAATAGGTAGTTAAATTTTCCAAAAAAAGTAGTAGAAAAACATGGTGAAGTACGCCTAAGGCCTTTCTCCACTTATGAAGAGAGACTTACCCAACAGTGGGACTGAAAAGCCTTGAAATCCATATGATGTCAATTTTTCCGATAACTTCGTAGAGTATGATGGCAGCTAGTTCCTTATAGAGTCATGTAGAGTGCTTGTGTATAGAGCCTTACGTCCCTGGGTTCCGGTTCGGAGAGTGCAAGGCGATGCAATTACCGGACCGGAAGTGCCGGACGTTACAAGGCTCTCCTGCCGTATAGGTGACTATAGTTCGGTCTATGAACCTTAATATTTACCCATTTCGAACTGAAAGTAGAGTAGCACCGCACTGAGATAGTGAATCTTATCCGCACTGAATCTTATCAGGGCTTGATTACAGATATACTGTTTGCTGGTTTCATTCTTTTTTATGATAATATAGGGTCAGCAGACGAGCATGCAGTCCACCTGATGGTAAGTGGCTACTGCCGCCCATGGACATTTGTAATCAACCCCAGATAGGATTAGATTTTCCTACCTGAAGTTGGCCACTTTATTCTGTACCCTTAGTATAAGTTTTTACGTTTTATGTACCTCATGATTTAAGTCATGAGGTACCTACCTATGGTTATGCCTTATTCTATTAAGGGGAACCACATACCAGTCATATATTGCGTTAATCTTAGGGAAACCACAGAATAGTCACAAAAGATTTCCTATCAATATTATCCGTTACATAAGTATGTATAGGCAAAAAACCGATCTTCATTAGTAGTTTGTTTGAATCAAGTTTTAGTTTTCCTCTACGGGGAAAATTTTCAATAACAACATAATTGTTATATATTTTTACTCAGGTATTTTTTTGAGTAAAAACCAATAAAACTGTTCAACAAAACAAAAAAAAAAACACCAGCTTACAAATATTGTTTTTAAAAGGGAAGACAAGTAGGTACACTATATTAATGAAATAGAAATGCGCATAATCATTTGCTTAAACGGTGTAGGAAAACATCGTGAGGAAACATGCATAGAAAAGAAATCTTAAAAAAGTTTTTAAAGGTACGTGAAGTCTACCAATTCGCACTTGGCCTGCGCGGTGGACTATGGCCTAATCCTTTTTTGAAAAGAGACCCATGCCCAGCATTGGGACAGTAATGGGTTAATGACGACCTATATGCAAATGAAAATTTAATAGTTATTTTAAGGTGTCTTATGCTGTGACAAAGTTACTTTTGGTATTTTTGTCTAATTTTTATTTCTTCCCGCCTTAAGCACGATATATAATATTATAATCATACATCTTCGATTATTCAAAACCAGAGATCTTACAACCATTATTTACATAACTTGAGATTCCTATCTAATATTACAACTATTAATACCATCATCATTAAGTAGTGAGGAACATTGTAAATTCGTATCATGAGGAATTTTCCTGTTACAGGGAAAATGGTCTCACAAATAGCAGTTACGGCATAACCGGTTGCCGCATCTTAATTCATTACGTTAGAAAGGCGACGGAAATGGTCATTTTCGTTACGAGACCATAGACCGCAGCTTTCCAAACTGGTGCAAATGGAAAAAACCGGACAATGTAACAGCTATTCGTCACAGGTTTTTTAGTGATGATATTGTATTATATGATTATTCATATGTAGCTAAGTTATTTTTAAGAAAAATGCAAGTACCTAGAGTAACAGAACATTTCATAGTATATTTTTTTGGGATACAAATGATCCACGTGATAAATTTCTATCGGTCTTGTACGAGTAGATTGTGGTTCGATCTCTAAAGAAAAAAAGCGTATTAAAATAGATCTGTTACAAACGACATTGCAAGTACGAAAATATGGAGATTAACCACAAATTGGGATTATATACCCAACCCATACCTTGTATTTCCAGCAACAGAAAAATATTAACAGTTAAATACTTTTTCAGTTTCGTACCTAAAGTGTCAAAACGGACCCCTATTACTAAGCCTCCGAAGTCTGTCTGTCTATCCGTATATCACAGTGTTCTATCAGCGTTAAATGCTGCAGTGTTCTGATTTAAGGGTATGGTAAGGGAGACTTATTTTTCCGAGGCGTTCCAGCTTAGTCCTCTGGGGTAGCGGTAATCCTATCTGGGGTTGATTACAGATGTCCATGGGCGGCAGTAACCACTTACTATCAGGTGGACTGTACGCTCGCCTGCTACTCCTATATTACATAAAAAAAAGTCTGATACTTTGTAAACAAATATGCCTTAAAATAAACGCATGTCACCGCTCTCGAATTCGGCTATTTTTGATGAGTTACACTTTGATATTTCGCCGTGACAAAAAATAAGTTTCGTTTGTTAATTAGCTCTCGTTAGCGGCGGCGAACTGGTCAGTTTTTGCCCGAGAGAAAGTGCCCTAGTTGCAACGATTTACGTGGCCAGGGCCGGATTTGGATATGGGGCCCTGGGACAATGAATGAGGCCCCTAATTATTTCCGAATTAAAAGATTTTTTCAATCTTCCAACAGTTTATTGCTAACACATGAATTATTTTAACAAAAAATATACTAGGTAATGGGTTAGGTGCAGGTACATAAAGTTAAAACGTGAAATAATACTTCACGTTTTTACCTTATACTTTTGAGCAAAAAAAAGTTGCTGACCTATAGAACTTGCAGTAGGTATTTCTCCATTGCAGGGGTCCCTCTCTTATGGGGCCCCCACCTGCTCTCCTCCAAATCCGGCCCTGTACATGACCCAAAATAAAGGCTTGGCATAAGTTGTAATTGTACTTTTAAATGTCCAATTGTTGAAGGTGCAACACCGATACAATACTAAATATACCCTCATTAATACTTGTTGGAAAGGAGTTCATTTTGTATCGCCGGTCGCATACCTACATAAGTTACGAGAAGTTAATTAGTTACAATGTTACATGAATAACTAAGTTTTTATGTGGTGAGAAGTGGAATTGTATTAAATTAGCTTATCACTAAAACATTTAAGAACAAAATGTAAAACTTTCTTGCGCTGCCGTGTTATGGTTTGAAGGCGTAAAAGCATTTCGTTTTCGTCCTCAATGGTAGCGGCTCTTCTGTGACCGACCTCAGGTAGGTACCAAGGGCTTATGTCCTATTTAGTTTTTATTATGGATATGTTTCTACATCTGTGGACTAAGTTGAAAGCCTCAAGACTTTCCTTTATGACACCCTCACTTCAAACACTGAAGCGGGAGAACACTGCCAGTAAACTCTAATTACTAAGAATATCTACATTACCGCCTATATCTATACATCTGGATAATCGCCGTCAAAAATAAGGGTAATTTCGAACTTAGTCGGCCAATTATACCAAGCACAAAGGGTTTCACATTCATCTATTCAGTCACAGAACCTTTATATTCTGTCTCAAAACTGGAAGGAAACGAGGCATTAAAAATTCAGTTCCGTTCTAGTTCCTGTACTTGGTCCTGTCTTACGATGAAAAATATTGCTCGGGTTTGTGAAGGAATCTTGACTTCACGAAGGATTCTTCATCTACACGAAACATGAAATTATGATCTAACTTTATTGCATAAAAACATAAAAATATGGTGGTTTAATTTAAAGAAAAAATATTGTACGAAATGAAATTAAACATTTTACTACCATCAATACGCACAGACAAAAGAAGGGACTATGTGAAAATGGCTAATAAAGATCGTTCTAACTGTGGTTTTGCAAACTGATGGAACGAACGCCTCGGCTTGATATGTAGCGTATAATTTAGTATACCTAGATAACATCACTTTGAGATACCGTCGACTTCGCGATAGAGCCTTATAGTTGAATTCAGGACAAGGTATTAATAATTCATTACTCTTCTGCAATGCATTTGTTCGATTTTCCAAAGGCAATCTAAAGGAAATGTTACGTACCCCACCTCATTTAGAATCATAAATGCTATTCCGAATAAACGTAAGCAATCGTTAAGGAAATTTTAGAAGTCTATTAAGTTAGGTATTTATTATTTTTGACTCGTACGACGTCTCGGATCGAGCAGGATGAATGTAACCACAAGTCATAGGGCCCTGGTACTTTTTTAATTTAATAAATATTTGTGTGTTTTTCATACAAATTTCTTTATGAGTAGATCATAAAGATGGACCTGATGACAAGGGATATTTACACTTGCACCTTTGTTATACAAGATGTTAATGAATGAATAGCGGCACATTTTTATGAAACATTATTTTTTTTTATTTGTTATCAGTTAATTATTTACGCCCGTACATAGCCTACTAAATACCCGCCGAACATCTTGACACCAGTCAGACAATCGTGCTAGTTAATACTTAATCTCTACAGCTACTTGTTTCGTAAACAATAAGTTTGAAACGCTCTATATTATTGAGTATAACATAACCTAACCTAACCTTCCCTACATAACCTGCACTTTTCACCAAATCAGCATAGAATCACTAACCTAAATTCACGTACACAATATGTTGAGAGACAAATGAGTGCAGCGCGCATCTTGAGCTCGGGACGAGGCATTAATAATTCAGATTCGTCGAGCACTTGTTTGTGGTCCGCCCTTACTACGATGTTCAGTGAGACTAAGTCGAATTGTATATTGTGTTGGTTCATTTTGCTTAATTTGCAAGTTAACTAAAATTAATACCTTATAGTAACACCTAAGTATTACTTGCTTGAGTATACGTATGATGCATTATTATAAATTATTATTACTTATTGCACCTGTCACTTTAGGTAAAACTCCTGTTCCATTGGTAATTGACATGTTAAAATATACACAATACACATGTTAAGATTAAATAGATAGCATATGTATTTAATTCATAAAACATAGTTATTTTACCCCCTGTAACATGGGTTCAAAGGTCATTCTTATTTTTGGTTCAGCGGTGTTACCACTACATCCATTTTCGTCTTTTTTATAATATGGGAGTAGCAGACGAGCATTCAGTTCACCTAATGGTGAGCCTGATGGTGGGAGTGGGTATTGCCGCCCATGGACATCTGTAATCAACCCCAGATAGGATTGGATATTCCTACCTGAAGTCGGGCACAGATGCGCTGCTACACCTGAGGACTACGGTGGTACGCCTCGGTAAAGTACGTCTCCCTTACCACACCCTTCAAACCGGAACACAGTAGTGCTTAACACTGCTATTATGAGGCAGAAATAGGTGTGGCCGCCGGAGTTGAACCTCAAAGGGGCACCTTCGAACTTACCTATAACAGCAGAGACGCTGAGAACGCTTCCATGTTCTGTTATGAAGAGTGTGTGAAATCAAACTCATCTTGAAGGTCTTGAAGTCATGTAATAATATAGTCACATAAACGGTACAGAGTAACGATATAACAATTATACGTAAGTAAGTTCACACTAGTGATTAGAAGTATTATAACTACACAAGTATCTCCGTTATTCGACTGCTCTTGCTGAAGTCTCCGACCAGAATGTCGCTCTCTGTTAATTCGAGCGCCGCCAAGGTGTCGTCCCCACTTCACCTACCCGCATCTGTTTTTAAACTGTAGTATCAAATGAGTCACTTATTACTTTAATGTAACGTTATAAAAATGTGATATCGTTAATATCCAAGCTTCTTATTAACGACGATAACATTCGGCCGTCCTGCTCACACGTTCGTCCTCGATCGTGTATGGTCTGATGCAAGAGCTGCAAAAGAAAACCAGTTGTTTAATGCCTAAGTCCAGAAGAGTTACACATTTTCTTGTAATACCGACTCGCACGTAAGAGGCCCGAACTGTTTATCAAAAACATGGCTTAAACTCTACGCATTTTCTTGCAATACCGACTCGCATGTAAAAAGCCCGAACTGTTGATCCGAACCAAGGCTTAAACTAGGTGATGTTCATATAGAATCACACTAGTTGTGTATTACCTAGGTTATAAATCTGCCCCAACAGTGTTCACCACGGATTTCTGTTGCAGGCATAGTTCATAAGGACTCTTTACATAAATGTCATATGCGCGACAGGTATTGAAGCGAATGCATTAGACCATTGTTAAATAATAAAACACACGGTTATAACTAGGTGATGTTCATATAGGATCACTCTAGTCATGTATCACCGCAGTTTTTATACCTTGTTTACGATAACATTCGGCCAGTGCTCAACTCAAATTTACTCTAAAAATGCAATATTCACTCAATGTAATACATCCACCCAACATACATACATACATACACCCAACCATATGCATCACCAAGAGACACCCGCGAACATTACACTGCTCGAGGCATCTGCACTAATCCATCTTAACTACAGATAAATAAAAATCAAACTAAAAAAGTTTCCTACACCTACAGTAATGACAACATCTAGCTGCCCACTTTACTTATGTCTGGATTCTAAGTCCAATAGTTAAATCTCCAACAACTATTGATTCGATAAAGTTACGCATCAGAATAACGACGTTAATCTTATTAGTCCATTTCGGAATGCTCAACAACCTGTTCAATAACTGTTATACTGATAGATAGATAGATCTATAGTTGGCCACTAAATGAATCTGTGCGACTCAAAATACTATTATAAAATTATTTTATTACTACTTAGTACTTCTTTTAATTATTACAATGTTATTTTATACAAATAGTTGCCTTTCCAATGTACGTCTTTTATCAACTGATGAAGCAGTATCAAAATAATAATATATCGTGAATATTTGAAATGAATGATATCAAAGTTAAAGACTAAATAATGGTAAACAAACCATGAATTTCACACAATATAACACGTATAAGTTGTATGAACCCAATTTTTTTACGTTATTTATCACAAATTCAAATTATTTCTTTCAAAGTAGGGCCACATAACCCACTTTTGAAAGCCAGAAAGAAATTTCATTACATTAAATTGAATTTATATTCAGTTATAATAATACATACTATTACATGAATTTCAAAATTTAATTAACAAAGCAAAGGACCCATGCGTTCACGTCAGCGACATACTTGTCAATTGTGTATGGCTTAACTACTTAACTTTTTTTTTTTTTTTTTTTTTATTTCACCAAAAGTTTTAAATTAAGATTCCCATAAGGAAGTTATAGTTTGGGCTATTTTACTGTAAAAGTTATGCATTATACTAAGGAAGATTTGCTAGACTTTACGCAAACGTCGTTTTTTAAAAAAAAAAAATCAAATAATGTTATGGAAAGAATAAACACATTAAAATGGTCCGTTAATCTAAACGGAGTTTAAACAGACCTTGTCTTACATTGAGTTCCTCGGAAGCGGATTTTTTTTTCCGTAGGTAGTTATCAAACGGATAGTGTTATTGAATACACACTCGTAAACTACCTACCAAGAAAAATGACTTCAGAAACCGGCCATTATTTAACTATACTTATTTGTGTCTACAACTGATAAAAGATTTTTTTTAAACACGCTTTTATTTTTGCCACGCTTTTATTAACTTGACCTGTATGTATGTAACGGAATATTTGAATTCGATTTTTACCTACTTTGAACGGTCAGATATATTTAAAAATTTTGAAATACTTATGACATGACATGATTTTAATAATCTTGTCCGATTCTAATTTTGTCTCATCACGATCGTCAGATTTAAAACTATAACTGTTTTACATAACATGTGGCTCCTTATCAATCACAACCTAAAATTTCTATGACCTGAAAAAGGTCTATTAAAGTTGATCATGATTTTATACCAGCCAGCCAAACAAACAGTTAGTCAAACTATCTTATGATACACCTTATTACCGAACAATTCATATTTATTATATATATTTCAAACGCCTCGGCTTCACCTGACTTTTATATAGTTTGTAATAAAAATTATATTAGTGCGTAATATCTGTATAGATTATATTAATATAATATGTATCATTTACAACCAACACTCTCAAGGAGATGCTCGATGTTTCTATAGAGAAAACCTAGACATGACGCAATTGTGAACCGTATGAAATTTATATGAAAAGTAAATTATTGTATAAGAAAATCCCATCGAAATGTACCTATGCTTTTATTTGATTACATTATTATTCATTTGGCTATGATATACATATAATAAGAATGAAATCTTCACGTGTTTACATCGAATATATTTGAAAAAGAAAAATTGTCTGTCGGTTTGTATGTTTGAAAATGCATTAAAACCAAAACTACGAAGTTGATGTCAAAAGTATACATTTTTTTTTAAAAACATTACATGACCAGGTAATGGAGAATTCCAAATTACTAACGTACTCCGTGATCTTGACAGAGGGCATTGTATAATTCAAATTATATTTTGAATCCACATGAACAAAGTCGCAGGCAAGACTCGTTTTAAACATGCAATTCAAATTATATTCTGACTCCACATGAACAAAGTCGCAGGCAAGACTCATTTTAAATATGGTATACAAGAGACTATCTAAATTTATGTAGGCTTCAGTGACCGTTTCTCACTTAATACGTATAATAACTTAATTGCTGTAACTTGTAAATAGAACTAAGCTCAAGTTATAAAAGCATCAATTTATTATTATTATTATTATTATTTTACTTAAAATAATTTATTCTCAATCCCATACAAAGTGGATCCCGTTTATCATTTCGTAAATGGCTCACATAATTGATAATATCGATAGTCTAAGCGTCTCAACGTTTAAGGTACAAACTTCATTTACCAGTATTTGATAGTGCCCAATTTTCAAACCAAAAGGACGTGTAATGTGTCAAATTCAAATTGAAATTTAAAGATTTAAAATTACGAGATGTAAAGAAATATTAATACAAAACGAAACGTTGCATACTAAATTTAAAACAGACATTTAATATTATGTATAAGTGAGTCAGTCAGAAGTAGAATGGGAGATAAGAGAGATATTTTTATATATAATATTCCAAAGACCGCTGCGCATAAGTTTCTCAGTTTTCTTATAGATCATTAACTAATGTGCATTTATACTTTATGGGAGTCAAAACACAGTAGTACACAGTACTGCGTGAATTCGCCTAGAATTGATGGAAATCTAAATTTGGCAACGTACGTATGCTTCTTTCATAACAATTACGTATCAAGTATATGAAATCAAAAGGAAACTTTCATTGATTTATAAAATGAAAATGTGAACAATGTAGATGTGAATGCAAGTTTATTTTTAAATATAGTCAATTAATATCCAAAAAAAAAAAACAATAAACCTTAAACTCATTTACCATTTCCCTCCTGGGTACACTCAGCCACTCAATACCGTGGTCGTGATACTTTTTTGCAGGCAGTTAAATATGTACCACGTAGATATTATACATTTCTGTACAATTATGAATAATCAAAATTTTGCAACTTAATAAACGTGTCACTTATATCAAGTAGGTATACTGTACTCTGTAACTGCGTTTGTTGCTACCGCATAGTCCCTTCCATACAATAATAACAAACGCATATACGTAAACCCCGTTTGAAACATTAAAAGTTATCAAAAATAAATTCAAATCTAACCTGTATGCAATTTCTGGCGTACATTAGCCTATATTAACAACCATTAGGTTCCCATATCTATAAAGCCTGACATTTAAGATTAAAGATCCTTAAAATATTTTCATAAGTACGTGTATTTCTATATATTTCAAAGTAGGTGTAACTTTAGAACAATTAGGATTTACTTTTTACACCACAGAAATGGACAGATTTACCACAAGAACTGCCTTGCAAAATTACTTTTAGACACTTCTTCACAGAAAATGCACTTATTTTGAAGTAAACACCTCAGTTTACAATGTTAACAAGTAATTTGATAAGAGTAAAGTTTGTTCACAAAATTTAAGTATATCATTTTCAGAGGGTATTAACATTTCATTGAATTACTAGTCTCAATCTATCCATTTTCTTAATTCAAATGAGTTTTCCCTTACATCAACGACATTTATCTACCCCCATTTTTACTTATTCTACCAAGATGAATTCACATATGACATAATAATGTTTTAACTCACGGTTTTTATTCCTGTGTCAAGTATGTTCGTACTTACGAATCGCCGTCCATGATTGTGAGCTGGTTCTTGTACACTTCTGATGAAATCAAACTCATCTTGAAGGTCTTGAAGTCATGTAATAATATAGTCACATAAACGGTACAGAGTAACGATATAACAATTATACGTAAGTAAGTTCACACTAGTGATTAGAAGTATTATAACTACACAAGTATCTCCGTTATTCGACTGCTCTTGCTGAAGTCTCCGACCAGAATGTCGCTCTCTGTTAATTCGAGCGCCGCCAAGGTGTCGTCCCCACTTCACCTACCCGCATCTGTTTTTAAACTGTAGTATCAAATGAGTCACTTATTACTTTAATGTAACGTTATAAAAATGTGATATCGTTAATATCCAAGCTTCTTATTAACGACGATAACATGTGGAAAGGAATACAGTAGATTTAATTTCTGCATCACAATATTCTAACTGTACAGTCGTTTTACCTTTGCACCTTTAAAACATATCGTACACCGTCTAATAAAATGTACAAGTCTAATAAAATAAACTCGAGTTTGAGTACCCGTAGTAACGACCTCCGACATGTAATAACAACCTTTGTTAGTGAACATGTTCGCAGAGTATCAGTATACTGACGCTATGAATTATTTACCGGGGACTCTCAAACTTTCCTTAGTGCTCCGAACTTCATGTTTGCCTGATGACGGTATTATAATAACAGTGGCTGTGTTATAATAGTTGTATCATTTTATATTGAGTAGTGTTATAGGTAGGTCAGGTTACTTATTTTTGTGGTGCCTAATGATATGGATAACGAGCTTTTGCCCGCGGCTTTGCTCGCGTTACGAAGTAATATTTTCATCCCCTAGTTTATCCCCTTGGGGGTAGAATTGATCAAAATTCTTTCTTAGCGGGTGCCTACGTCATAACATCTACCTGCATGCCAAATTTCAGCCCGATCCGTCCAGTGGTTTGGGCTGTGCGTTGAAAGATCACTATGTCAGTCACCTTTGAGTTATATATATTTATATGTTAGTGGTCAAGAAGTTAATAAGCCTATTTTAACTATTTCGAATGAATTGCCTCCTAATTTCATTATACCTTTTTTCAAAATTTTGTCAATATTACTGTTTATGGTCATTGCTCATGCCTCCCTCCAAATGGCATTTTCAGCTTACATCATCACCCTGTACCATTTCAGATTGATCATTAGTATTGTGCAAAATAAAAACATGCCTATTCTTCATCATTTAGAACATTAAAAGAACCTACCTATGTACATACATTAAATATATTAATAAGTAGGTACTCATGCATCGTGAATTGTAATACATATACAATATTATGAGAGAATATATGTCATTTGTATCCTTCTATTTATGTTCGCTTAATTTTCCAAATGTATGTAAAGAGCAAAACCTAACCAGTATATCTTGCCCCCAGCGAGCGACGAGGCGTGCTCGACGCGGCGGCTCTACAAGCCCTGGCTGGTGAGAGCGTGTTGGAGAAAGAGAGGCAGCTCTCCGAGATGATTCTACAGCTCCAGATGGTTCGGGAACAGCTTCTGGCGCAACAGGAGCATGCTAAGGTAAGTCTTATGTTAAGAGATATAGGATCCCTACAGTAGGCACAAGATTAGGTACTTCACTTGAGGCTAATTGTCACGATGTTAAGAGTTATAGGATCCCTACAGTATAAGATTAGGTATTGTACACTTGAGGCTAATTGTAATATTAGTCAAACTTTTGCGGTTATTTAAATATTTTCTTTATTTCAATACTTTAAAGCTGATATTGGTTCTTTTTGAGTGGTTCATGAACCCCCACTGTGAAAGACAAAAAAATAGATTTAATCGAATACATAATATATAAAAGGAAATTCCATTTAATCGAAAAGTTTCTATTATTGTTTGTTGGGAATTCATCGGTACGTTTGTGTAAATTGTTATTTTTCATTGTCCTCTTAAAATACCCAACTAACAGGTTAGGTTTATAAATCTTTATAATTTCATTAGAGAATTATAGGCCCTGCTTTTAGATAAGTCTCTTAAAATACCTTCTACTCAAATAGGTCTAAACAGCTATTTAATTGAACAACACATCTCAATAAAAACTACGTTATTATTAGGTTTCAAAACAATATTTTTAAAATACGAAAATCACAATAAATTCAGGTATAATTTGTACTTCTCCTGTGAAACGTCAAAAGATAACCCTACAATGCACTAGGTACAGATGTGCCCCAAAACACCTTTATCCCCCGATGTCCAGACGGCTACTTAGCATGCGCAGTCACGGGTTAACTGAAATTGAATAACAAGGACCTCCCCCTTTATATCACTGTCAGTGCAAAGTGGCTGCAATGTCAATGATTTATAGCCAATAAATATAAAATAACCCTACGCATTGTACCTTTAAATTTAAATTATGATTTAATTACAGAAGAGATTATTAAGAAGGTAGAGACTTATACGGAATTGGTAAAGCACTCTGTGCTTATTGATAAAATCTATCTATATCTATCTATAAAATGAGTAGGAGTAGTCTTTATCGGTATCAAAGTAATAAATTTTTATCTTCTCAAATTTTAAATTGAATCTCACGAAATCAAATTAATACCTACTGAATACCTACTTAACAAAAAACTTAAAAAAAATTATACAACAGTGGAACTTTTACAAAGGACCTAGTAAGTCGTGATTGCAATGTACAAACATAAGGAAGAGTACACAAGTCATATTTTCCTGTCCCGGAATAGAACCTAGAACCTCCTACATTGACCTGACTGGATCTATGTGAGATTGCCATTTATATACGCCCTAGAACCTACAGAATAAACTTTGTTCTAAAAACAAGACCTACATTGTAATTCTCGGCATTCGTTTGTTTTCCCTTCAGCAAATTAAGTTTGTTACGCCTCGAATCCGCCCAAAGGAGTGAACGGCCAAGTTTTAAGAACCCTCTTGTATTTCCACTCTTTTAAAATTCGATTTAATCCTTTATGCAGGCCCTCATTGTTGAACAACTTGCTTCGTCCTTTACTAGAATGGAGGATCTTGGGTTATAAAATGAATTTATTTGAACAAATTTTACATAGACCCGTTTTATTGATGAATTAAAAATTAAAGAAAAATATTTTTGTGCTACCAATGGCGGCAACTTGAAAATTTCTCACTGTTGGAATAGTCAAATTTTGATATTTGGCAAAACAGTGGATGGATTGATTATTAATAATGGGCATTACGAGGTGATTTTTTACCCGACTGCCAAGGAAGGGTTATGTTTTTCGCGCGTATCTTGTATGTTTGTCTTTCTTTATTTGATCCGATCTAACAAACGGCTGGATGAATTTCAACAGTTAAAGTGTCATTGTATTTGTCTCAACGACCCGAGTGTCCTTAGATAGGTGTTAGTAAAAAAAAATCAAAATGGCGGATTTTTGGCGCGAAATAGTAAGACATTTAAAAAAAAAAGTTAACCGAACCTATCGAGTAGGGTATCAAATGAAAGGAAATTAAACGGAGATTATAAAAACATATTTGTATATATATAAAACAGTAAGGTGACTGACTGACTGACTAACTAAATGACTTTTTCATTTTTCAGAAATCAACGTACAGCCTAAACCAAGAACTTTACAGTTCTGAAATTTTGCACACAGGTTCTTTATATAGCTTGAATAAGTACTAAGAAAGGCCTTTTGGAAATTCTACCCTTAAGAGGGTAAAATAGGGGAAAACAGTTTTTTTGAAATCCTTTAATTTTGAAGCAACTACTATAAAAAATTGTATTTGGCTTTCTGGATAGGAACAAGGACGCACTTATTTATCCCTCTCCGAAAAATCAACCCCGTAGAGGGTAAAATAAGGGTTAAAAGTTCATTTGAACAATCGTCAATTTTGAAGCGAATACTATGACATGTTGTATCAGGCTTTTTGGATAAAAATAATGAAATGCTACCTCTAACGAGGTAAAATAATGACCGAAACTTTGATTTACTGAAGTTATATATTTTATAGACCGTAAATGGTGATTTTTTTCGCAAAATAGTAACACGTTTTAAAGAAAGTTAACCAAACCTATCGAGTAGGGTGTCAAAATAAAGGAAATTAAGAGGAGATTACATATACATTATATAATATATCTTATATGTAAAATTCTCGTGTTAGTTACCGTACTCCTCCGAAACGGCTTCACCGATTTTCACCAAATTTTATATATATATTTTATTTTTATAAATTTTGAAGGTGGTAGAACTCTTTGTGGTTCGACTCCGACGGCACCACCGCCACACCTATTTCTACCTAATAACAGCAGTGTTAGGCGCTGCTGTGTTCCGGTTTGAAGAGTGTGGTAAGGGAGACAGACTTTTCCGATGCGTTCCAGCTTAGTCCTCAGGGGTAGCGGCGCATCTGTGGCCGACCTCAGGTAGGAATATCTAATCCTATCTGGGGTTGATTACAGATGTCCATGGGCGGCAGTAGCCACTTACCATCAGGTGGACTGCATGCTCGTCTGCTACCCTTATATTATAAAAAAAAAAAAAAAAAAAAAAAAAAATATAGGTACATATTCAGTAGGTCTGAGAATCGGCCACTATCTTTTTTTTTACACCTAAGTGATAAGGGTTGTTCATCCTTAACATTTTTTTTTATTTATATGGCAACAAAACGTTTGCCGGGTCAGCTAGTACATATATACTCGTATATACGTACGTACTCGTACATACACATCGAGATGACTGTCTGACTAAATGAGAGAGTTGCTGTGCCAGAGATCAACGCAAAGGGAAACCGCTGAACTTAAGCGTGCTGGAATTTTACACATAGGTTCCTTGTATAGCGTAAAAGAACACTACGAGGATAAAATAGGATAATATTGTTTGAACATCTTTTGTTTTTGAAGCAGACACCTACTATGAAACTTTGTATTTGGTTTTCTGGATAAAAATAATGAAATGCCTATTTCACTGCTTTTGGAAATTCTACTTCAGCCTTTTTGGTGCAGTCGGGTTTTTGATTTTTTAAATTAATTACTTGTTAGAAATATCTTCTTAGTGATCCTATAGGTTTAGTTACAAATTCTAATTCGCCTGTTTAGTCTGAGCGTTTTTTTTTCAAATCGTAATTGTAGATAGTAAAAAGAAAATTTAGTCCACTTGGTCGCTGTCATCTGGACGTCTGTAATCACCCAAATACCACTGGATTCTTGTCTAAGGTTGGTCTCATAGCACATTTCTATTCGCGAGGAAGTTGAATTAATTGTATGGGTCACGTTACCATATCTACCAAACATAACGCAGAAAATAAAGCAGAAATTTGAAGTCGAATCTGCTGAAAGACTCTACCATATATAAATAGGCGTAGAATCCTTTAATACTTATATTTTCAAAGCCGTGTATACAGTACACCTAAAATCTTTTATTTAGGGTACATCTTTTTATAAATATCAACGTGTGTGAATAACCAATATTTAAACGTCAGGTCTTTTTTGAAACGAAATAAAAAGACGGCTCTTTGGCGGCAATGCCACTCGGATTGGAAATTTCACAAAACATTTTTATGTTTTTTGGGAATGTCTAATCAAAAAGTGACGCAGATATCTCACTAACAAATACCGAATCCCGAGTGTGCATATTTGGTAGAGAAATCACGTAAATAATTTTCGAAGTTAATTTTTCCGAATTTAGCAAATGTTTCGACCAAATAATTTACGATATTAACCTAATAAAAAAGTACAAAATAATATATGAAACAGACTTTAAAAGAATACTTACAATAAAATAATTAAATATAATAAACATAATTATTATTAGTATTTTTTTAAAGCCTGTTTCATATATTATTTTGTACTTTTTTATTAGGTTAATATTGTAAATAATAATTAAATGTAACTTGTTGAAAATAATAAAGTTATTTACACCTAAAAAATAAAATAATAATCCTGTAAAATATATTGTAGAACCCTTCATTTCTTTCGACTCGGGAAACTCGACTTTCTCCAGTAGGGCCATAATCCTATTTGGAGTTGATCACTCCCGGTGTCTATGGGCTACAATTACTATTACATTTCAGGAATAAAAATCGAACAAAGTAAATAAAAAATGCATAATATAGAATTAAACAGTACAGTTCAACATATACTCCATAACACATACATAAAACATTGTCAATCTGATATCCAAACGCTATTAAACTCAAAAAAATCACTTTCAAAGAATTACGTGAAAACTCATTACCTTTGTTCACCGATACCAATACGCCATTGATGGTTTGAACGTGCAATTTGTCTTTAATTCTGATCGCGGATACAATGGGAATGGAAATCCTTTCATCTCAAATCAATTTTCATGAATACCAACGGTATATCCATTGGTATAGGGCGCTCGCAACAAAGACTCTCTCATACTAATGAATCACCGATAAAAACGCGAACACTCGATCACATGACGCCAGGGCTGCCGATGGCGGATGCACTGTTTATTTTTCTATTTTATGATGTGTAAGAATTGATTGAGGTGATATAATTGTGGTTGGACGGAGGAACCAACTGCACTTCGATATCTGGTATCCGAGGCATTTGCCATCTGAGGCTGTGAGGGTCAAATTCAAGGGATTATAATCATATTTGTGGTTCACAGACATTGGTAATCAACCAAAAATAGGGTTAAATCTGTTGGAAGTGATCACTTAACATTGTAGAATTTTGAAAGAAATTGTGTTTCACTTTCTAGGAGATTCTTAATAGTTATGAATAGGTAATAGTCAATTTGCGATCAACAACGTGACAAACTTTTAGTTTATATAACTTTGACTAGACAAGTAATGTATCGCAGATAATAATGACCCGGTAGATATCTTTATGAATCGAAAGTTGAATAATCTTCGATTTATGATATTACCTATAAACGACATTAAACTTTACTCGTACATAAAACGACTTTAGATACTTGTATAAAGTGCATTGGTAGTTTAGTTAACATCAAAAACTAAGCCGGTTAGAAAAGGTGTCGTTACATTGCATTTATCCGCAAACTATACGCTGCGCTCTTGTTTCGCAACCACAATGCGATCGTATCAAAAGATACGTGTGTCTCCCAAAGCCGGATCCGTCAAAAGCCCCACACTGCACTAGATAGGTGGGAAAAGGTCGCAAAAATCCCGGTATTCTTATTTCCTTTACCGTTACACTCGCTACGTCAACCCTGTAATTGTTGACGGTAGAGATTGAAGAGGCAGCTATATAGATGCGCTGCAAATGGGAACGGCTAATGGCAGCCTCACGTTCGCATTCGCGCGCTTTTTTCAAATACAGAACGTCCCTTTGTTGACTTCGTTCCGGATCCATTCGAAATAGGCGTTCGATACTCGCTTTTTTTTTCAATTCGCATTCGTTGTTTTCTCCAGCCAGACGGGTTTGTTTAGATTCAGGTGCGCTGTCGATTGGTTGTACGGATTATGTAGGCTGTAATTCAAAGCATAGGTTATGTAAAGGAAAACCTCGCATCGCATTCACTTTTTAAACTCACTCGTTCTATTGAACACAAATATGAAAGCGTATACAAATTATCTATTTTGGATTATGGATAGTACTTACTTATAAACGTTTGTATATTATCGTTATAAGGTTTTATTTTGAAAAAAGGGAGTGTGCGTCTAAAATTACCGAGCGATGACAAACAACGTAAATGAATAATCTGTTTAAAATTTCACGATGAAAGAGATCATTTGACTGCGCTCGGATGGACAATATCAGATTGGCAACAAAAACAAATACTTTAATCTCTGCAAGGGCACTCATTCAAATTAATCAGAATATAAATGGGGAGAGTGCGTTGATAACTACATCAAACACCCCATTGTAACCTCCCCCAGACGACCAGACAAACGGAAATATGAAAATGAAACATCGAAACGGAAAAACGCATGAGGCGTCCGTACTCGTCGGTAGCCGGACAAAAAATGAACACAAACAAGCGCTTAATTCGCAAAAAGCCCGTTTGATGTCGCTAATTGACAATCAGTCGAGGGATGCGTCTCATTGGTCGGCTCCCGCGTTCTGTTTTTAAAAATTAAAGACAAATAAATTAACGGGGTGGGCATTTTTATCTTTGTTTTTGACGTACGGACATTCAGTTGTGTTACGAGTTTGTAGGTAGGTTTACATGCACTTTATATTACAGGATAGCTTTTAGCGTGCATCCGGCTTTGTGTATTAATGATTTTATTTTTATTTTTCATGTCAACATATGTCCCGGCATTCTTATTAAGCACTCTGATTTAAAATTACTTTCTCGGTAGGATATAGGTATAATTGGACGTGTGTTCTTGTGAGTAAACAAGTTCTAATCGCTTGTCTTCATTATGTCGGGACTTGAGACGTATCTAATTTGCTTCGTATTAAACGTTTACATTATTTTATAATAAACTAATAATTAAGGTCATTGAACGTACACCTCTACCTCATAATATAGATATGTTCTGTTTCTAAGAATGTGATAAGGGAGAGATACTTAGGTATTCCAACTTAGTCTTCAGGGGTAGGTAACAATAAATTTCTAGTGACCTATTAGATACCTAGTTTGGTACAGGTTTAAATGCTATCTGGGGTTGATTAGAGATGCATAGATGGCGGTGAACACTTATAGAAGATGGACTGCAAGCTAATTAACTCAGTTTATGCCATAAAAATGTCTATCTCTTACAGTATGTAGGTATTTGGTATACATAGACCTTTCAACTGAGGAAAACCTAAAGCATCTGTAGGGATTTCATCACCCTACTCCTAATTTAATATAACAAGATTTAATAACATATTAATAAATTAATTCATGATTACAATACAAATTAATTAAAAAATAGTAACTACATAGTACCTACCTGTTTCCCTGAATTAGGCAGGTGCATACTTATCTAATGCTACATTACTATGTACAACCTAATAAAGTTAATATAAATAGATAAGTAAGAACCAGTAAATAATCTAAATATGTATATATAACTCAAAGGTGACTGACTGACATAGTGATCTATCAACGCACAGCCCAAACCACTGGACGGATCGGGCTGAAATTTGGCATGCAGGTAGATGTTATGACGTAGGCATCCGCTAAGAAAGGATTTTGATCAATTCTACCCCCAAGGGGATAAAATAGGGGATGAAAATATTACTTCGTAACGCGAGCGAAGCCGCGGGCAAAAACTCGTACAAACATAAACATTTATTTACACTTTGTACACATGTATATACAATTTTAACCCGCAATAGTTCGTAGTCAAATGATGCATTATAAGCGTTAATCGTACCGCAATACTTATAAATAAATTTTAATGTAACCTCCCATTTACTGAACTAAACGGTCGACGGCCGCTTACATTAAGCAAAAATCGTGTGTCAACGAGTCTAGCTTTCAATTGCGCTGACGTGAAAAAAATATTTCCCGGTTTTCAAGGGTTAAAGTGTCACACCAATTAGTTGGTGAAAGAAAACTGGAGGACCGACGGACATGTGACAGCGTTTTTGATTAAAAAACGTTTGACTTTATTAAAATAACGTGCTCGTCATCTCACGAAGATATTAAATTTTAATCTGTTACGTAACGTGAAAAGAAAAAGGAGAACTTTTAATTACAACGTGTTTTTAACATGTAGAGACAGTTTATAAACAAATCCAATTAACTACGTAGGTACTATTTGTATGAATTTGTAATAAACTTAGACCAAATTTTTTTCGAAAATATTGATGACAAACTTTGCTATACGTATTACGTATACGATATTATTTTATAATATAGGAGTAGCAGACGAGCATACAGTCCACCTGATGGTAAGTGGTTACTGCCGCCCATGGACATCTGTAATCAACCCCAAATAGGATAAGATATTCCTCCCTACCTGAGGTCGACCACAGATGCGCCACTACCCCTGAGGACTAAGCTGGAACACCTCGGAAAAGTATGTCTCCCTTACCACACCCTTTAAAACGGAACAGAGCAGCGCCTAACACTGCTGTTATTAGACAGAAATAGGTGTGGCGGTGGTGCCGCCGGAGTCGAAACACGAAGGGCTCTACCACCTATAACCGCACATATGTAAACTATATATATAAACGCACTCGTAGAAACAAATCATACCACTTGCATTTGCAAAGAAAATTTAATAAGTTGTACGAAATTAGGTACCTAATAGGTATTACTTAAACGCATAGATAAAATGTTATCGCATGTAATTAAGAGGGTAAATGCTTTCATGATATCATCATACAAATTCAAGTTGTGCGTCAATGTTTTCTTTTTGGAACTGAGATGCCAGACACATTTTAACATTATATTTCGTCATTCTAGATACTGACTTACAGTGACGGCAATCCCGAGTTCGTCGAACCACTTTTCAATCAAAACTTTGAAACTTCAATAGACTTTACCTTAAGCTGAAATGTGTATGGTAGTGATAGTTTGAACTAAATTCATAAACATTTTATATGATAACACATACTTTAGTATACATACTATAAGCATGTACCTACTGCGAATAAAATTAATCAATCTAAATAAAATATATCAAACAAGATCCGAGCAATTCGTGTGAGTAAAAACGTAATGTTTACGAAGTTTCAGATTCATCAAATTCCGTAGACGCTTGTTTTATCTCGAGACCTTGCACGCGTCACCAATTTTTCTCATACATTTTCCGACGCAAAATATGTAACATTATTATAGGCTGCCAAAGTGTTCTAACTGCGCGCTTTGTTTCCCATTTGGTCTGTGATCTCGGCTCATAAAATCCCGCCTACGCCCGTCCAATCCACTTCGTATCCGGATCATAACGGTTTATACCTACTACTCAACCCATTGTTTTCCCAATGATAACGACCGAATCAAATTATTGGCTGCATTATTCTAGTTCCACCGCAAGCGAACGTCGGCCTTATGGCACCCATTTTCGTACTATCACGCTTCAAATTCGCGGGAATAGCTTTCACTAGGGCAGTACCGGGTGGTAGGGATAACAATTGTCTATTGTGCGATGCCTATCTCTTTTGCGCATCGCGCCGGCGTCTTTGTCAGAGGAGGACGGAACCATCGTTCTATTGCGTTCTAGCACAATGTGGAAATGGGTACGGCTTTGTGGTCGAGATTTCCTTCCATTCGCCGCGTTTTGGCGTTTTCTTTCTTTCAATCGGGTGGTATCATCTGCGCATGTCTCCGTGGTTATCCGAGTAGATTAATGCTGAATACACGCAATACCGGGGTTTAAAGGCGAATCAGGAGATTAGAGATTTTACGAGCGCACGTTAAGGCAGTGATCGTAAAAGACTTCGTATATTTTCATATCGGTTAAGATTTTCTCCGACCGGTTTCGCATAGCCGAGTATTGAACTCGCGTCAAATTTTGCAATTATCAAAGGCAGCCCACATTCTTACATTTATGAGTTCCTAGTCTGTAGTGTTGTGCGGAATTTTAATATCGATTTTATCATAGGAAACTTTACCTAAATAACGGTACCTACTATACGTTAACGACATGTTACCTACTAGTTTTTTTTTAATTTTTATGGATATTTTGTTGCGCAAATAAAATATTAACTTTGCAATTATCTAAACATTTCCAAGGTTTCAAGTTTAGTACTTTTTAATTGCGGCGATAAATAAAATTTGTTCGCGTATAAACAAAGTTTTTGTCATGTTTCACGCATGGAAATAATTTTGTTTAATTTACGTAATTAATTACGTTTGCACGTAATACTTGTAATAATACCACATCGCGTTATTTTTATCTGGTTACATCACTAAAACTAATGTTTAGTAATGTTCGAGGTACATTAAAATTCTAGTTAAGATAATCTCGGAGTCGTGCTTTTAATTTGTGTAGAACACGTAAGTGCTTAGTTTAAATACGCAAATATTGAATGAATGATGTATGGTCGCTCAATCCGAGTTGAATGGTTCGTACCTAATAGGGCTGTCAAACTACTCATCGAGATTAACGATTAACATATTATTATTTGAATCAATTACGTGTGGGTATGGGAAACACCTGGGCATATACGAAATGTCGAAATTCTAATCAGTTTTGTGGCAGACATGTGCCTCGTATCTAAGTTTGACGTACAAATTATGGCCAATTGCTTTATGTATCGTATGTTTTTTATCGATACATGACTTCCTTTATAATACTATGCACAGCTCTATGCTTTATTAAATAAAGTCAATTAAGAGAACAAGCTACTGATAGATTAGGATTTAGATTTAGTTACTTTTATGGTAAATATAATAGGTATCAAATAAATTTTAGCAAATCCGGTAATTGTATGGGTGACCTGTATGAGTGACGTTGTTGGCTAAATTTCGATACGGCGTCCGGTTAAAAAAAGCTAATTATAATTAACTTTGAAGCAGTATGGTTGAGTAAGATTCACCTATCTACCCCAGTTTTGGGTTGCACAACAGAGGGTACACAAAAAATGTTGAAGCCAATTGTAAAGCTTCTATATGTACCATACATATTCAAAGTCAAAGATTTTGAAGAATTTACCCAAAAATTGTTATACAGGTAAAACAGTAGTAACCTGAGGTACGTTGACTTATATTGAATTACATATTAAGTGCCTCCTAACAAGTTGTGGAACAAATTTATCGTAAGTATCGTGTCGTGTAGATTTATATCTTTACCAACAATATTTGAATTAACTCGTTCAATTGGAACGTTAGTCAGAGGCGGTTAAACTGTGCCACACTTTTGTAATTATGTAATTTGTTTGTTGATTCTAGATTTGCACTTCTTATAAGTGTCTATAGAGATTATGTCTAATAGGTGTGTACAAAAATATGTGTTTTATTTTGTTATATAAAATTGAAATAGCCAATAAACACGAAGTTCTCGAGATGGAAATATGAAATCAACTCCAAATGGGAGTAAAATTCTATCTGAACAAAGTCGCGATGTTATCCGCCATAACTGAGTCTTTTTAAGTAGGTACACCGTTTAAATCAAAATAAAGCAGAGCTTTACACCGTTTTTAGTTGATAAAAATAGATTTAGCCGTGGAACTATGGAGAGTAGCTAAATGCGATGAAATTTGACACCTAGTATATAAGAACTAGGAACCAATGTACTGACCAAGATAAATATTTTGAATAGGTAGGCAGGTACGCTTTTGTCCCTGTAGTACCGGGACCAGAATAGGGCTACGGTATCCCCTGCCTGTCGTAAGAGGCGACTAAAAGGGGCTTCCGGGGTTGCGGGCGGCAAGAGTGGGAGCTCGAACTGTCCAGTAAGCGACCCCGGTAAGGACGGCGGTATGTGTGGTCGCATACCGTCCTAAACAGCAGATGGTGTGGGAGGAGCCAAAAGTTCTTGCCCCCAGGACAGAGCCCGATCACCCGGTGGTGTTTCCTCGGAGATCCCGGAGTTCTCCGACAAACGCTGAGGACGGCCACCGGGGGGGGGTTTTAGTGCGGTTAAAATCCCACATAACCCTGTGTCGCTCCCACGGCACCGGGTACCTTTTGAAGGCTTACCCCTCATTAACAAAAAACAAAGGTATGCTTTATAGTAAAGAAGCTGAAATTTGCAAGACCATTGCTACATACATTTTCAGAAGACATAGGTATCTTCAGAGCCTGACGTATTTCCATTTCTATACAATCAGTACCCTTACCATGAGTTTTACGTTTTGACAGATATGACTGCTTTGGTATTTGTTTACGTATTGGCCCATACAATTTCCAAGTTCTGATATCCGCAATAATCCGCTAGGGGCGCTGATTGGAAATTGTATGGGCAAATACGTAAACAAATGCCAAAACAGTCACATTTGTCAAAACGTAAAAACTCATGGTAAGGGTACAGAACAACCAATGTCAGTCGGCAATGCAAAAGATAGCACTTATTTTCTAATGGGTTTAGTTCAAGCGAAATAATCTTCTTGTGCTCAGCGCCTCACGATTTCACCTTTGTCAGCTGGTAGCGACTTGGTTTAATGGCCACATTAATCCGTGTACAGCTATTAGTCCCTGATAACGTCGTGTGCGTGTTTATGACCATATCGGTTATATTATGATCGGCTTTTGTTGTTGGCCGCTTAAGTATCTTTATCTACATATCTGTTATTTGACTATAATGTTCGTTTTAGTGTGCGGTCGGGTAAGGAAGCATCTATGATTTTAAGTAGGTACCTGGTACATGCATATATCTGTTTCCTTACGCTCATTATTAATACTTAATCTATCTTAATTTTACTTACCACGATAACCACGATTTCTTTTTCCTATAAATTGTCATATTTCGATCTTAGGTAGGTAGACAAGAGATTGGATACATTATTTCTAACGAGAGTTAGTTTAGGACGTGTTCCGATCCGGTCGTAGATACTATGAGACAACAGAATTATAATTGACAACTCTATATCTACTATGACTATCTAAATGCCCTAAAGTCACATACGTAGATACAATTTATTGTCATTTCATTTGATAATTGATTTTCATTGTAGGTACAGATACAAAATAAGAGATTCTATAACACTTTATTAGTTAGGCAATGACGTCATAGTTCAAAATCAATAACTTAGTCTTTTGACTGCAATAAAACGTTATTTCAGTATAATTGTACCTATAGTTGAGAGAAACCTTCGAGAAAATCATATTTTTAGTCCCTTTGTGGAGGTGGGAGGTGGGAGGTGGGTGTTTCATAATTAAATAGTGTACGCTTAGTTAGGAGTCGAGAAAAGTTTTGTAAGGAAAATTGTGAATCGCGGAGTAGCAACAGCAAGTACCATTACTAATTTAGCAGTTTGTCTCATTATTCTTATTTGGAAGGCGTTAATTAACTGAGATTCTAGGTTTTATTTTAATATGCACGGAGTCTGTTTTGTTTATAGTTCTTAAGAAATGTCCGTAACTACATAAGAATAAGATGAAATGTAGAGAACGTTCAATAAAACGTTGTTTTTAGTAACCGATGTTATATTATAGATATTGATTAGGTTAGATGAGGTTAGGTTATATTACGCAGATTAGATAATTTATTGAAAATGTTACGGATGCCGTCATCATACGCTTTATACTACAGAAACTAAAGAAGAGATCAAGTAAAGCTAGAACTTACTTTTATATTACAGTTACTATAAAATACGACGTATCTCTGTCCGTTCGTCAGTTCATTTGTGGGAATATAACACAAGAAACATTGAACTCTATTAAATAATAGGTACTTTTGATTATGAAGAATACATAATTTATATTTTAGTATGCCTTCTGTTACAGGACGTTTCATACCTACTCGGTGTTTTCGAATGAGGGATTAATGTCACCCGGGCAAAGGGGATAATGTTATCCGGGTGAGGTGATGTATTTTAAGTGAAGTGAGTGAAGTAAATTTAACAGTACATCGGAGTAGAGTCACGGGCGTAGTTAGTTATTACTGAAACATAAATCAAATAACCAATACCTTAGACACAATATTGATGAAGGCGGCCGCAATCCAAAGCTTTTCACGTCAAGGGGCCAACAAATCCAAGTGAAAAGCGAATTAACCTTTCCACAAAACGAAACTCATTTACCGATACAAAACCCATAGCTGGTTGAATCGGAAAATAGAATGAAAAGAACCCTAAAACCGGTAATCACTGAGACTTTGTTTGCCGGTTTCATTCAGGCACAAATGCTTTCTTAGACCGGTTTTCTGTGGGCAATAAAGGTTTAGGGCACAATGAGGGATGGGTAGGGTGTGGACGGGACGCTAGATGTTAGATTTGTGGACTTTCTTAAGGTATATATAAGATAGGAAAGGTATTATATAGAATAGGTAAGATAGATTAGACATAGGTAATATATAGGTTGACGTTATGTATAATATACCTATAGATTAGACGTAATACTCGTAAATAGATTTTAAGGACTAATTGGTATATTTACTGTTCTTCATTGAATAGTTTTTCTCGCTTTATATACTCGTATTCGAATTTTATTAGTTCGTATAATTAGATTTGAAGATATTCTATATATCTTTGACATTATTTTAAAGTGTGTATCTGTACCATGTAATGGTGTACCTATAAGTGTAGGTAGGTTCTTATACTTAAAGGTTCCATATAAATAAAAGAAATGTATATAGCTACTGTAATAGAGTTACTACTGAGCTTTCTTTTGATTATGTTCGTTTTATTTATTTACCCGGATTTCTTATTTATGTGCTTCTTACACGAAGTTAATCCTGAAACAGGTACAAAATCACTGAAACCGGGTTGTTTGTCAGTTTCATTCAGCTTTCACACAAATGCTTCCTTGGGCGGCTTTCACAGTTTTCTATGGGGGTAATAAAGGTTTCCACGGACACAATGTGCCGGGAAGGCGGGAATGTGGGCCGCTCCCGAGGCTATAGGGATGTGGATGTAACCCGGTTTATCGATACTTTATGCTTTACAAAAATTTAACGTAATTTCACTTAAAAATATTTACTCTTAATTTTTTTTATTAATTTATGTTGTGTTTATAAAAAAACATATTTTGCTTGTAATAACGTAATACGTAGAGTTTTCTCTACAGTTTTAGACAATAATAAAGTAATATCATTACAAAATAATGTTTTGAAGTAGATACCTATAGTTATAAGTAATAGTTGAAACTTTTAGGTAATTATTAAATTTAAGAGATATTTTATAATATAATCGTTAGTTACTTAAAGATAACTACTTCTTACATTATTTATTACGCCAAGGACATAATAAACATTATATTTTATTTTATTATTCATATGACTATAAATCGATTATCATATTTATGCAAAATGACGTTTATCTATTTTGTTAATTAAAATCATTAGTTACGATAATTTATTAGGGATATTATAATGTCTGAAAAATATATTTGTTTACATCTTAAAATCGTAAATGCAATAACAATATTTATATTTATTGAATATATGTACTTGCTTTTATTGTAAATTAAGTGATTAGCATTTATTTTCAAAAGGAGTTTGACTACGTGTTCAGAAATAAATATGGGAATTAACTAGGTATTAAAGGGAAATATATGAAGAAAATGATCTGGGTTATATGATAACATAATTTCCTTCTACTGGATTTTGTAGTCTGATGAAAATAAAAATCATCGTAAATAGAAAAATATCATCATCATCAAGATCATAATCAATAGAATCATCATCATCAATAGAAAAATAATGGCGTTCTATTCTCAAAATTATCGATATGTACCGAGAACGTGACTAGCGGCTTGTTCCCGTCACTTTCCAATTATTTTTGCGGGCTTTCTTCGCAACAGTCCGCGCTCAATGCGGAACAGAATGGCGCCGGTTTTAAGGAACCGGCTTTGTCCGCGAGTAAATGAGAGAACCGCTTAGTTTTCCCTTTTCTACCAACTTGCGGTTAATTTATTTAATAAGTTGTTGCTGAATAGAACCCCGCTGCGAACGAGTGCCAGGATGAATCGGACCTACCATTTTCTTTTTATCATTTTCTATACACAAAAGTCTTCTGTGTTCCGACTCTGAATGCGAACAGACTTATTTATTTTTGTTACAATTTTCCATTTTCCGAATCTTGGATGGAAATTTCTTTTAGCAAAGAAAGGATAAGATTAATTTCGTAATTCAGATTCGCAATCATTTTTTAAATTGTGGAACTGGTTCGCAATGCTTTGAGCGTACTTTTTTCATTATCAGCGGCTCTTGTATTTACTCGTAGTTTTTTTATGGTTTTCCTCAACTTGGAATTAGTCTGATATTAATTTCTGAACAAAAGGAAAGTTCAGAAGATAAAAATAGAAAAGAAGACTATTTATTTATTTTTTTCAGATATAGTAGTAACTACTTAATAGTTTATGATTTTCTATACGTGTAGGGACTGATTAAATGCTGTTGCGCTACGAGTCCCAGATTCATTCCTGGCCAAATATTTGAGTGGCTTTTTATTTATTTTGAATCCACATTGTCGAACATGGTAGTTTAATGAGTTGTGATGTATGAATAATAAACATTTTCTTTCTCTCCATTTTCATTACGGTATGGTAAGTTTAAGCACTTTTTATTACACCAAATGTAACATAAACAGTACCTACTATTGTTTTACATACAGATAACATACATATGCATAATACATTGTTTTTCTCCGCACTTATGAACAATCGTAAAAAAGAAAATTTTACGAATCAGTACTTTTACATCACGGTTCACGAGATGTAAAGCATAGGTTACTTGCAAACAAAAGCATTCATTCTGTTGCATTCTGTTTCGTGCAATAGCGTATACTATACTCACGATTGTTTTGTGTATTTAAGCCACCACACATTGCATTGCCAAATAATGGTTTCTGCGCTCAACAACGTCAGAACGAAGTGTAAGAAGTAATGGTAAAGAATTACCAAAAAATAACCTCGGGCTTCACTATTAAAGTTAAAGATACAAACTACACTTTTTGATTATATTCTTTTAAAGTATGTTAAAACCGCTATCATTCTCAAGACTGATTGAAAATGTCTTAATTACAGGTAATATAATTACAAGTCAGTTGCTTATATAAACATTTATTTATTAATCAATCGTAACAACAATTACTCGACCCGCGTGGCGGAGCGGTCACCATACGGATCGGACGCGCAGAGGGTCCCGGGTTCGATCTCCGGCCAGACAGATATTTAAATGATGAATTTAGATTTATGTTTCTGGGTCTGGGTGTTTGTCTATGTGCGTGTCCATGGCACCAACGACACAAGGAAACCCTAGTGTGGGGCTGTGAGTGTAGAAAGCGTAAAAAAATATTCGATTTTCTAGCAGAAGATTGAAGCAGATGTTTGAGCGCAATGATGTTGCTTTCTTAGCCTATGTTTATTCGATTCTAATATATCTCACTACCCTCCCTACTAATTGTTGTTTCGCTTATTTTAGCCCTATATTCGTGATGCGGTACTTACCCAGTATTGTTAAGTTCAGCCCGTGAAGAATGAAGGGCAGGTCAGGTTCGTTCAAATAATGCGCGGAACGTGATCCGTTCCGAACTGCAAGGATAAGACGTTTCGTGATGCATTCCGTTTGACGTAATGGTGGGAGTTGTTCTTTTTTTAAACAAGGGATTAATTGCCGCCATTGTCGGTGGTCGGCCGTTGAGTGCTCCGTTTTACGCGTTTTATTTCACGTTTCGTTTTACGCTTTGTAAATTGATTTGATGTTTTGCTTGATGTTACGATTAATATGATGTAAGATTTTCTACTGGTAACATTTTTTAAAACTAAATTCACACACTTAAATGTCCAATTGTTTTTACCAATAAGGTGTTAATATTTATTGAAGACGGTATTTTTAAGTCGTCCTTGCACTAGGTAGCCAGTAAATAGAGCAATGATACACTAAATTAATGACAGAATAATTTTATTACAGCTACAAGATGTCACTCCACACAAACAAAGTCGCAGTAAAAACCTAGCACTACATTACAAGTGATGCCATCGAATTTACGAATAATACAATACAAATACATTACGAATATTTACGTCGGAAACATTGTCCTTATTGTCTGCTCGATTTAAGCACGCATGCATGACGAAATAAACAAATAAATAACCGTTGTACCAAATAAATTCGCGTTTTGGATTGTTTTCACACGCAACGCCGATAAATCCGCTTTATTGAACAGCTGAGAACCGAACTGATTTATCGGCTGGTTACTCAATCGGAAGATTAAAAAGTCGAGAAAGTGCGTTTCTCGGCTTTGTTTCGACGTGTGTAATACCTATGGATCCTAATTGACTGTTACGATTAGCTCTGAATCTTGAATTTGTCAAGGCTCCTGACATGTTTGGCTTCGTGATGTGTCGGCACTTTGACGAGGTATATAGGAGAATAGTGTACCGATGGGTAGAAGATATTACCTATACCACACGAACGTACACGTATGCCATATTATATTTATATTCTAGGTGGTGACATAATAAGTTAATGATAGAATATTGTGGCTACAGATTTGTTTTTAATATCAAAATTAGATAAAATGTTTTCAAATGAAATTCTAATAACATTTGATTTAAGAAAATCTTCCGGTACAAATACAAACGATTTTTAAACAACTTCAAAAACAGATGATAGGTATTCTAAATTTCTCTCGTATTTTAATACATGTCAATGAAATTACCTGTTTGTAATATTATAGGCATAGATTTTTCTTAAAAATCTCAACCAATAAAAATCTAATTACGTTAATTAGAACAGAAATGTGTCAAAGTCACCGCTAGGACACGTGTTGACAACGATTCAAAAATGGAATACGAAACCCGCCCAAAAGCGTTTGCCGCTCCGAAAACGTCACGCAAGTATTTAGCACAGATAAAAAATATTTTAAAAACTTAGCGGTAGGTGCTACTTATTTTAGCGCGAACATTAAACGTCTGTTTCTGTAATGTAAAATAAGATATAAATTACATTGAATACATGTCAAATTCACAGAATTACGTTTAGTGTGGAATAAAATATTGTTTTTTATTTAAAACATCGTCGATTCTTCTTTCAAATCATCACATCCCGGAAAAATAAACTTGTCTTTCCTTCATTACAAAGAACAACAGTCGGTCGCTTCCTCCGACCAAGCTATAAACTTTGGGCGGGGCGCGCTAATTAAAATAAATTGGAGGAAATTTTATTATACATTAAATAATAATAAATGGGACCTATCGGACTCAAATTAGACGCTCTTGCGTCATGTTAGTGGAGCGGAACAATAAATAAATAAACTTAGGAACAAATCCAAGCATTATAACGGATTTTTTGTCGTAGTTAATAGTTTAATTGTTTCTTTTAAATATTTAAGAACATTTTTGTTGCCATTGCAGTGTTTTATAGACTGTAAAGTGTAAACGGTATTTTATATTGTAACAAAAGTAAGTAAAGTGAATTTTATGACATTATTATAATAAAGCAATGAATTTCACAAAATCCATTATTTTATTTCGTTTAAAATATTTATGTTTATAGCGTCCATTTCAATCGTATGCCAATAAATATATTTTAATCTGTGTATATATTTTAAATTTAATCTATAACGTGAAGCGTTTTGGCGGGCACAACAGTTGCGCATAGATCCGTCGGCGGCGGCCATAGATCGTAGAATTTTAGACATTAGTGTAATAGATGTCAGAGGTGGCAATCAGTAACCTGTCATTATGTTTTTTTGTTAGCACAGGGTTAAGGTGCACATCTATTTTTCTGAAGCGTGTAATTTCCAGTATTTCCACATTTATGATAAATATATGTTTGTTACTTGTTACGTGTTTTTATCACGACGTAAATGTCATAGACGTCTGTTGCAATCAGTAATTCGATGTTATGCATTTGTTATTTTTTGTGAATCGTGTTTTTGCTAAGATGTTCGTTGAAAAATTGTTTTAATTTTCAACAAAATTCTGTCATGAATTTAGCGTACAGTTCGCAGAGTTAGGTAGATAGAACATTGTGCTCGAAATAATGGAATGTGTCATCGCCTTAAAGCTTATAATCGTGCGTGTGTCAACGCCACCGTTTGTACGCGTTTCAATAGATCTCGATACGATAATTCGAGTGTCTTATTCTAATGCACAAAAAATAAGTAGGTAAATGTGGATTTGGATTATCATATTTTTGTGGAGTGACACGAGGTATTTATTCGAGGCGTTTCAACAGTCCTCAGGAGTAACAAGGCATTTGTGGTCGACAGAAATGCAACTGCAATTCAAGGTGGATTTGAATGCTGTCGTTAATAGACGGTGGTGAAAATTTATACACAATGAGTATAAGCGATAGAGTGTAGACTATTCTACTAAATTTTATAAAAATAAATTATTATTTTACTACACTTACCTGTTAAATTCACGCTTATTTCACGATTTCCGAGCAGCTGTCCGTATATTATCTCGATCAAGGGGTCCGAGGTTCAAATCCCAGGGACCTCTGATTTTTCAAAGTTATGTGCATATTAGAAATTAATTATTACTTGCTAAGTGATGAAGTCAACATCGTGCATATCCGAGAGATTTATAAAAAAAATCTCAAAGGTATGTAAAGTTCACCAATACGCACTTGGCCAGCACGGTGGACTATAGCCTAATCCTTCTCATTCGGAGACCCGTGCCCAGCAGTGGGACAGTAATGGGTGACGCGATGGGTAATGATGACGATGATCCATATATTATATAATGTAACTGTGCGACTCTTCCACGAAGTTGTCACACAGTCGACATTGCGTCCGAAAATAATAGAATGTGCGTCGCCTTAACAGCCATAACCTTACGTGTGTCGTCGCCACCGTTTATTGCATTCCGGATTTCGAGTTTCAAGTCAGTTTTTATTCTGTCCTAGACAGATTTACGAGCGATGCTATTGTGACTGGTATTATTGTCCCCGGTTCCTCATTTGTTATCCAGGCTAGATATTTTTGTGCTCGCCTCCCGAAATTTGTATCGTGGTTATGATTCAACTTTTGTAAGAGGATTCAACCTAGCATTTAAAGTTCATAAAGTTTAAGTACCTATCATCTATTGTTTTCAATAATTGTAATTAGGTACTATGACTTAAAAAAAATATAGGTACCTAAATCTATACCTACTGTGATTTCTAATGACCAAAAACAGAATTTAATGCAACTACTTTCGATATATACCTAACAAATATTTATTGGCGTGTTGGTAAGGGATTTTTAGTTTTCTTCTTCAAAATCTACTTATAATTTTATGAATACTCATTCTCACAAAATAAAAATAGAGTAAATGATTCTCACGTTAATAAAAATTGTATTAACATATATCCAACAGACTCTTCACTGAATTTATTTTGATCACTCAATCTACAGGTTCGTTAGATCCCAGATACGCCGTTTAATGCCCTTCCTGGCTTATTATTTAATTCAATTAAAATTCCACAAGGAATAAAGGTAACATGAAAGGGTATTTTGTTACCATTCTGTTATCTCAATTGAAGTCATTCGATCGATCGGCATTTGCTTAAACAAATGTTTGTATTGGCTACGTACACTGTTTTATATTTCTTTTGTAAATTTCCCGCCAGGAATAGAATAACACTGTGTTATACGATCTAAAAGAATTAAAAGAAAGTTGCATTAAAGATACTCGAGAGAATTTTCTATTAGGTATATAGAGAATTCAATTCAATCAATCAATTCTTTAGACGGTAGGTAGGTACTACATCTTTTATTTGTAATAATAATTACCTATTTAATTTATCTGTTATAAGTATTCAGCAATCGGTAGAATTTAATAAAAAGTATCTTTTACAAAGTTTTCAATGTCGCTTCTATACGACATCCTACTTCCAATTTTATCTCAAACTTAAAGTTCCAAATAAAAGGTTTCTAATTATTATCACTGGTAACAGTGGCTACCAGCTTTATTTTTACCAATGAAGCAATTAGTTTTTGTTAGGTAACTTTAACAGATAGGTAAAGGTATTCATGAGAAGTATTTTTTGTGAGTTATTCTACTATTGACATCCACACCTTGCGATGTACGCATGCGTGTATCGATTACACAAAACACTAATTACCCGTCAGAACGAAAATCAATTTACATATTGATTTTCGTTCTGACGGGTAAACTTAATTAGCATGCAAAAACCATTCGTTAGTTCGCTTTATTGAACACGAATTATCAAGATAAATGTTTTAAATATCACGTACCGGCCTATCGCTACCACACATCTGTGAAAGGGACGCTACATTGCAATTTTTGGTCATTTCGAGCCATCATTATATAAAGTCAGTGACAAAAGATGAGTGTCCGAAATCTTTCGAAAGAGTGAAAAATGCGACGAGTCCTTTGTCGGTGTATCGCAAACTGTTACTATAAATTAATGTCAGTGAGATACGATCACTATTTTTAATAAAACATTCGAACCTCGTAAATATCTTTAGCGTTTAAGGCGAGATGCAATATTTTAATTAAATTCGGTTGAGATTTTTACTCTTATTTGCCGTTTATCAAGCATTCTCGAGGTGTTAAAATCGAAGATCTAATTAGATGTTCTTATATATCAATCATAAATGGAATTCTAATCTTAAAGTTGTAGAATATTTTCGTTTTCGGGTCGATTGCGGTTAAATCATAAAGAAGGTATGACATAGGTATGGTATGACATACCTTCTTTATGATATGATACCTATAACATATTATAGTTACGACATTTGTCGATTACATCTAGCCTTTAGTTTTGAACTATGAAACGTTTTCCTATGATTTAAATGTGCAACATGTCAATAGATAAAAACGTACAAAAAACACTAAATAGTTTCATTTGGCTGCGTCGCGTTTTACGTCAAACTCAACTATGCCAGTAAACTTTCTGAAATTATTTTTTTTATAACAATTTGGTGGCCCGGGTAAGTTCAAATTGCACTTGGCCAATTATTTAAAACGCGTACGAGATCACGGCGTATAGATATCCACGTACAAAGAGCTAGAATTTAATCCTATTAGGTGGTAAGAAGTGCACTCATCAGTAGAAGCAAATTATCAAATGTCAACTACAAGTATCATCATCAACCATGAGCACACACGGAAACAGACAAGACGTAACTTATATTTATCAAAGACCGCAGTTCGGTCTCGGTCCGGTATCCGGTGCAGAGTGCTCGCGACACGGTAAACAGTGAGATTACAATGTAAACACACGCGAGGTGTTGCTTTGATAAAAAATAAATGAAAATTTGGTGGTACGGTATCCTCGTACATTTCACTCACCTATTTCTGCCTAATAACAGCAGTGTTAAGCGCTGTTGCGTTCTGGTTTGAAGGGTGTGGTAAGGGAGACGTGCTTTTCCGAGGCGATCCAGGTTAGCTCAAGAGTAGCGGCGCATCTGTAGCCGACCTCAGGTAAGAATCTAATCCTATCTGGGGTTGATACACGTCCTTGTGCGGCAGTAGCTACTTACCATCAGGTGAACTGCGTGCTCGTCTGCTACTCCTATATTATAAAGAAAAATATCACCGAGCATAAGCAAACACGGAAATAAGCAGACAAGACGTAACTCATTATCAAAGATCGCAGTTCGGTCTCGGTCCGGTATCCGGTGCAGGGCGCTCGCGACACGGTAAACAGTGAGATTACAATGTAAACGCACGCGAGGTGTTGCTTTGATCTCGCCGCGGTGTGCAGGGTTGCCGGTATAGTTGTTACTGAATATGGGTGATAAAATAATTATGTGTATTAGTTGAAATAATCTGTTCTCAAGTGGTTAGTAAAAAATATAGTAGGTTTTGTTACTGGAAAAGGGTTCGTCTATTCGGCTAAAATTTATTTATAAATGGACTCAAAAGTGGTAAAAAAAAGTATTTAATTACATTATTGGTAAACTTATTATGAAAATGTGAAAGTGTCAAAAACTCTATTCAGGTGTGTCCTTTTTTAAAAAAAAATATAGGCTACTTTTTTCAAATACTTCCTGTTACTTCATTTTTCAATATCCTTCAGTGTTTGAACTACTTACTGTTTGAAATAAATATACGTAATATGTTAAATTAGATTTGATTGCAATTTATTTGCAACATAATTGCTAGCCCTGCCCATCACAGAGTAGCTCATAGAACAGAGTTTACATTGCCATCATTCAAATGTATGAAGTCGCTATTTACGTTTGACCAGAGCACTCATTACGGATTGTTATTGGAATAATAAAGAGAGAGATACGCATATCCGTCTAGCTGTGAGATCGTAACGTGTTCCGAGTATTTCCTTCCATTGCGAAACACGATCGCTTTATTCTCAAACATGTTTCCGCGAACTGACACTTCTGTTTTTGTTTATTACTCTATGTTTATCTGAACTACTTTGGTATGAAGCGTACTTGATAGATTGTTTGGGATATGATTTAAGTGTATTTTTCGGTTTGAATATTTTAATTCGCTTAACTTGTTTATGAGTTCTGTCTTTTCGTACACGTAAATAGATATCGTAAGTACGATACTAACGATAAATACGAGTTTGCTCGCGCGGTTCTGTCTGCTGTTTTTGGATCTTGATATTGAAATGGTTAAGTTACCGTTAGGGAGATAACACACAACCGACAGTAAACGAATGCATCGCCGGTGCAGACTGTCCCTGGTATATTATGTTCCTTACACATATTTCTGCTATATAATAGGAGGTTCTTCTGTTTTACTTATTCGGAGTGTGTGATGGAGACACGCTTACACTAGGCATTCCAACTTTCTTCACAGGGAAGCAACACATGTCCTTAAAATATGACTTCAATCCCTTACGTTTGATTGCAAATGCAGGTATATGGGCGGCAACGGCGACTTAGCATCAAGTGGACTAAAAAAAACGTACTTCAAAGAAAGGTTGAAAGAACATACGATCCCATTATATTAATTCCAAAAAAATAATTTGCAATTAAAATAGGTAATAGTTTCTTCATCCGTTTCATGTGGATTACTTATAAACCGTCACTTTTATTTACATTTAAATACCTATTTATTTACATTATTATTAAATAACGAAAGAGATGATAAACTTAACATAATCTTGTTGTGTCAAGCGTGAGTGGGCTCCGTTATATCAAAAGTGATTATATATATTATAGAAACGTTAACATTTATACGTTTTTCACGCCTACGTTACACATAATCGTAACACATAAGTTTCCGTATGTTTGTGCAAAAAAAGGTAATAGATTGACTTGAATTTTTAACACTAAGTAGCATTTTTGTATACGAGTTTTTTATATACCTTTGATTACTAGGTCCACACTTCGATATTAGTCTTAATATATAGAAATAAATAAAATTGAAGTGCCTTTTTGTAATGTCACTATATATATAGGGAGAGTGCATATAGGTAGAAGTTTATACGGTACTTATAATAAAATAAGGGTTCCGTTTTACGATTTATCGTACGGAACCCTAAAAACAATTATTGAAATTTTTGTCCTTCTTTCCGTCTCTGAGTTGGAAACATTGGTAACTTATTAGATATTTTTGAAAAATAAGGGTTTCACGCAAAAAAGCCATTAATGTCCTAAGTAGGTATATAATTTTACGGGTAAAACCATGAGACAAAGCTAGTAATACATACAATAAAGCGATGTGTAGTCACGTTTAGGTAAGTGATAAAATTTAATGGGACTCGCGAACACAGTTTTTCGTGTCGCCCAAATAGGTGTTGCTACAAATCTATCCGCGGGGTGTCGCTTCGACATTTCACACGTCTACGTGTTTCACCATGATATATTTAGCTACCTAATTTCAAATTCGGCATGAGTTTCGTAAAGATTTAATTTTTAATCCGGTCCTTTATATCCGATAAATATAAAATATATTTTTTTCCCGATCTTCTTCTTGGAGCCTTGTAGAAGTCAATCATTACCAATAGGTAGTATTGACATACTGATTTACTTTAACTTTATAAATATGTTTAACTTTTTATTTGACATAGAATTGACTTCATACGCCAAGAGTTCCAGGTTAGGTATCCAGGTCAGGGTATTTATCTATTAATTTTAAATTTCTGTCTATAGACATCCACGTCTATTCTAACGTAAAGCTGTAACTATAGGAGTTATTTACTTACCTGTAATCAACTGCAAATACAGGGGTCGTACAACCGAGCTAAGAGCATCAGAACTTGTCTCCACCAAGCCAGATTCAACAAAAACAAAGCCAGCAATAATTTAAAGGGTTCATTATTCGAAACCAAACTGTTAACGTGGTTATTAAAACCGTCGCAGTCACCACTTAGAGCTGAAAGACGAAAGGCGGCGACAAAGTGCCTTAAATTTTTTAATTGCAAGTCGCCTTATGATTATTATACATCTTTGTGCATTCAGGGGCTACATGTGTGGAGTATAACGTGGTGTGTGTGATAAGCGGAGCGGGGTTGAGAAATTAAGACAATATAGTTTTTTTTATATATACGCAAAAAATCAAAATTTTATTTCAATATTCAATATCAATTTTTCTTAAAGCACTTCGATACTGTTGTTATAAAATTGGTATAAAAATTAAAACTTAGAAGACCTTTTCCTAATTTAACCACCGCCGTGTCGTACCTATCGAGTGTAAAATCATACCTTTTTAAACGCCTTTACTTTAGAAAGAAACATGTGTCAATCTGTTTTAAAATATATTGAAATTTTAAATAACGAAACGAATGTCTTTGCTGCGGATATTTTTACATAAATAAAATATACACTTACATAATAGGTGCCTCACAATAATTGTTATATTAAAAATAAAAAAAAAACAATCATACATACGTAATTACTATAAAAAAATTAAACATTTGGAATTTATTTATTTACAAATGGTAGGTAATCTATATAAATCTATTTTCGGTAGTGCTTACGAGTAGATGCTGTAATCGCTGTCACTTATCCCTTGCACCATAGCGTTAGAATTTAATAGCACCGCACCTTACACCTATGTGGAGTGTGGACCTAACAAGACTCTTTGAGCCCGTACAATATTATAATATTATGCTCATTAGTGGGCATTTATTTAAGTTTGTCCACAGTCTTATTATGAAGGCGGATTTTTATACTCGAGTTCGGCGGGCGCATAGTGTTTCTTCGCGCATTTATATATTTATAACTATTAGTAGTGTGTTCTTGGAATGCTGTTTTATAAAAGGCTTGTTGTAATTAGAATTTAATATGTTTTTTTTTTATTTCAAAACATTTTTTAAAAGAACAACAGATTTTGCGAAGTATGTAAAGTTTATTGCACTAACAGTGGGTATAGGTATGACCTACCGGTATGGGCACAGACCTGCATATGTAGCCTCTAATTAAATAATAGTCTAATCTTTAGTCCAGTTTGAATCCTGGTAGAAGTTCAATATTACTTACCTACGACAGACTATCTAACAAACAAATATTTCCTTCTGATTTTCATTTATTATTTTATAAAAATTATTGGCCAGGTATAAATAAATATAAATAGAAATAATATTAACTTAAACGAGATAATAAATGTAAATATTATTTTTTTAACCGGCACGTTATTTAAAAAAATGTATTATCAAAGTTCTAAATAATGTCTTAATAATTTAATCTCTTTTTGTTTCAGGTAAGCTACAATGTTAACATCCAGTCATAGACTAACTAATTGATTAAACGTTTCCCAATCACTTGATTTTGAAACCTAATCGATTACACCAACTTCTATATAACCGCACCCAAATAGTAAGTAAAAAGTTTGATCTATCAATCAAAGATAAACAACTTTTTAAGTTACAAGACAAATTAATAGATTAACGAATGTATGTTATGAAAAAGATTAGGAACTTATTGATATAATAAATCGACATTTCTGTCTGTTTGGACGTGATATGAATCAATCAAGCAACAATTTGTAATTCTAGTGTTGTAACTTTCAGTCTAGAAATATTAACTACAACACATAATGTACGAGAAAAAATGTATCTATCTATTAATTGAAACATAGGTACGACTATGTCTTTGTAAAAAAATGTCCATAGAAGTGTAAACGAATAGATCAAATAGGTTTTTGATAACTTTGAACAAAACAAAGAAGTTAACCAAAAGGATAAGAGTACCAAAATGGATAAGTGTGATTTATTTGAAATAACTTTTTAATGGTTTGTGTTATTATTTAGCTATTATTATCTCGACAAGATACGAATCTTTGTCATCAAAGACGTAATATAACAAAAGATACCTATATATCATAATTTATTAAAACCATAATATTACGATAAGGTTTATTATAGTTTGATGCTTAAAAAAAATACATAATTATCTAATTACTAAAAAATATATTTTTTTATTCTTTCATAACAATCATTACCGATATTTTCATTAACTATACCTATAAATAAAGCTTCGGTTAAACAAACAGACGTTCGTTACAATTTTATAACAGCAATACAGATAACAGCATAGAGCCAGTTCTAATGGTTCGGTCAAACTTGAGTAGATCTGATAAAATTAGAGTGTCTATGTCATGAACAGTGTTATCCAGTAATTAATAAGTAAAGTTCTCACAAAACTCAGAAACTTGAGCCTAAATTACTTTTAATACTTTAATTGCACTTTGCTGCATAAACACGACCATTACGTTTTCTATAAAAACGATAAGGAGTCTGATTTCAACGGAATAAAGTTGTAATTAAAGCAGTTATTACTTTGTTGTTGTTGAACCTTAAGTTTAACAAATTGGACAATAATTTTAGTTTTTGTACTTATTTTGAGTTTTATAGTTTTTTATGTAATTCAGTAGGTACGCAGGAACCTTTTGCTTAGTTTGGAAAATGCCTCTCTAGGTATATCATGAGTTTGTCCCTGTAGTCTCGGAACTAGAATAGGGCTACGGTATCCCCTGCCTGTCGTAAGAGGCGACTAAAAGGGGGCTTCTGGGGTTGCGGGCGGCAAGAGTGGGAGCTCGAACCGTCCAGCAAGTAACCCCGGGAAGGACGACGGTGTGTGTGGCATACCGTTGTAAACACTAGGTGTGTGGGAGGAGCGTAAACTGCTCCCCCAGGGAAGAGCCCAATTGGGGCATCGCGCTCGGAGGACTCCGGTTGTGTTCCATCGGAGATCCCGGAGTTCTCCACCAAGCGCCGAGGACGGCCACCGGGGGGGTTTTAGTGCGGTAAAAATCCCACATAACCCGGCGTCGCTCCCACGTCGTCGGGTACCTTTTGAAGGTTTCTCCCTCGCAAACAAAAAACAAAAAAAAAGGTATATCATGAGTTAAATGATTTATCTCTCAGTTGCGATCATTTCAAACTTGGTTGTCATTTCCAAGCTATCTAATCCTATTTTTCCAATCCTTGCAATTTTTAAAAAACGTTCTCAAGCCTCTATATTTTGAAAATATAACACCTCAAGTGCCATTTTCAAATCTCATATATTTGAAAATTTCGAAAATGGCAAAAATTTCCGACGTATGTGTACAGTTTTATTTTCAGGTAAAATAATTGTATGTCTCCCATCAAAGTGTTGTGTAGGTACCTAAGGTTCTGCCCAGATTTTACTAGAACTTACCGAGTAACAAAGAACCGAACTTGGGATGAGCGCGAAATCGCGTAGATTTTCTAAAGAAAGTACCCATTTTGGAATGTTCAAACTTAATTTACAATATTTACCACTTAACCAGCTGGAGATTATAATCAAAACGTCACTTTTTCCATAAAATGTTTAATGGTTAATCCATAACCAGATACCATTGATTTTGTCGCTCGTATTTATGGTCGCCTAATTATAATAAATCTAATCACAATAAAATAACTACAAAATATTGATAGCATTAACATATCGATTTGGCTAACATTAGAACCAGCTCTATGCCTACTTAATCTTATGAATATGTATATACAATTATATAGGTTGTGTGTTTGTGAAAATATATATTTTCTAGAGAGTAATGCAATGATTGGTTGTAGTAGTCACTGTCATTGCCAATAGGATTAAAGATCTACCTGAAGTCAGTCACAGTAATGTTACCGCTGAGATCTAAGTTGGAATGCCCTAGATAAGCGGTGATGTGGCAGGGGTACCAACATGTAGATATGTAAAAAACCTAAAAAATAAGAACATAAATGTTACTAGGGCTTAAAAAGATTTAAAACGATTAAAAGAAGTTTACAAATAATATAAATGTTAAAGTGGTTTCCAAACTTTAACTTGTTGGTAAAAATGATGAATTACATTGGAATCATAATATTTACTATATTACTACACGGAATTGAACTGATATTAGAAAGATGACGCTAAATAAAAAAAAAAAAAGTTTTGTTATAATTAACATGAAAAATATATTTCCATAATCGTAGACAGTGTCACGGGCTTAAACTAGTCTGAAAACAAAATAGACCTACTGTCGACAAAGCAATCGTCGTATCATATACCAAAAATAACATTGGAAAGCAAACCTTACGTCCGTGGTAGACATACGGTCGTGCATTCAAATCTGTTTTCGAGTGTGTCAATAAAATATTCAAATGGAAACAGTATAAAACAATAAATGATGGTAATTGGCCGTTCACACCATACTGCGGTGGGATCCCACGGTCGGACTCACTTGTTCCCGATCCACTTCAAAATAACTTACGCATTAATTACTTTTTAGATATCAGGGAATAATGTTTTATCTAAAAATATATTCGTATTACGATTTGGTGCATTAGAACTGTAAATAAAAAATGTTTTGATGGTAGGTAGACATTTCTGTTTAGCTTCCTATGTTTTTGTGTCCCACTGTCTCAATGAGAGTTGGTGGTTGGTAGCATCAATTCATGGACGATAAGGTTCATAGATTGCTATATAATGATCTTAAAGGCAGAGCCCTCTGAATTCGACTCCGACGACACCACTGTCTCATCTAATTCTACCTGATAACAGCAGTGTTAAGCGCTGTTGTGTTCTGATTTGAAGGGTGGAAGGGAGACACACACGGCCGACCAAAGGCAGGAATCTAATATTATCTAGGGTTGATTGCAGATGTCCTTGGGCTACAGTAGCCACTTATCATCGGATGGACTGCATCCTCGTCAACTACTCCTATATTATAAAAAAAGTTTCATCAATAAACAAATTTTCATCTCTACCAAACAGGTAGTACCTAACTACTACTGACTTTATTAGTTAATACCCATATATTTTAAAATAACGAATGTTTCGATATGATTTATAAGTGTGTGTACAGTTTTGTGAGAATGCGATGTTATCTTGTAGCGGTAGTAAGGAATCCAGTTAATATGTTGAAAAATAAACGCCAGTATTACAATCAGCCGTAAATAGTTTCCGTTTAAATGATTAATTGAGGCATTAGTAAAGAATTATTCGATATTAACATCGAGCTGAGAACAGAATAAATATTTTATAAGATAAAATATTTATTTTTTCTGTACACCAACTAGGTACCTTTTAACTGTGGTTCTGCCTGCCTTTTAGGATTTCTAATTATTAAAGAGAATCGGAAATGTTTTTAGGGTTGTCTACAATATTTTCAGTAAACCTCTGCAATTACAAAAATAATTACATCTTTTGTAGTACTACTACTATTGGCATAATACGTTTTGACATAATAAATAAATTTCAAATATGTCTATTATAGGTAAAGGCTTAGTAAGAAAATGAGCTAAGATAAGTATTTAATTTTTATATGCATTTATATTATACGAGTATATCTCATCATAAGATATTATTTTCAAACATTACTGTGTTACCATGTACCGCTCTACGTTAGTCTTTGAAAATTTTAAACGGACTTAAATTTATATTGTCTGTCAATAAGTCAATGTTTTAGTTTATTACGTTTATTACCTCGTCCTCGGGCCTCGAGGTCCTCGGTCCTCGTCCAGGTCCTCGAGTTGCGACCACGCGTAAGCAAAAGGAGTTCAGGCCGCCCCCCGACTAGGTGCACCGACGACCTGAAGGAGACGGCGGGAAACCGCTGGATTCAAAGGGCACGGGACCAGTTGAAGTGGCGCCAATTAGGGGAGGCCTATGTCCAGTAGTGGACCTCAAAAGGCTGATGGATGGATGGGTGGACGTTTATTACATACCTGTAGACGCAAAATATTAATTATATATGAATGTATGAATACGGTCAAACCGAGTGGTAGGTAGACCAATACATAGTTAACATTTTTGTTGAATTCCTACAAAATTTGAAATTTACATGCAGCTACAACTTTTTAGGAAGCAATCAATTACATAATTAATTATGTTAATGCTTAAAAATGCCCAAGAAAGAATAGTTTGTATATAAATAGGTAGACTTAGGAATTTATGAAACACGACACATAAATTTAAAAATACACTTTACGTAGATAGAAAAGTTGACAAAGTGTTAAACAATTGTCACTTCTTTTAAAACTTTAGTACTTCACGCAAGCGACTCCACGCTTTGGTGTTGCTACTGTTCTTAAGCAACGGTTAATCAATCAATCAATCAATCAAGAACTTGATTTGTAATAAATCGAACAAAAAGTAGGTACATCCCAATCAAATTATCAATTTCAAGTTTAAACTTAAGCTCAAATCCCAACCAAGTATTAATCCGTTGAAATCGCAATACAATTTGAATAACAAAAGCAATTGCAACATGGACGTGCCTTTATACTTTGCTTTACATAATCTTAGAACTGAGCTCAGCCTTCCTGCTTACATAAGTATTCAAAGGCTGTCTTTTCAGTTGTCCATCTGTCTGTCAACAACAATGGGGATGACAAAACAAGCGATATTTTCCCATATGGGCGCACAATGCCGCTTTGTACACTCGCATGGCCTTACAAATCGCATATTCCGCTTTCAGTATTGTTTTCCGCTGGCACTGGTTCTCAATCTTAGGATTTTTATGCAGTTGGATTATTCGTGTAAAGAGGAAAGTTATGAATGTGTGAGACTGCTAAATGTCATAGCATGGGCGTCAGAAGAGAAGAAATTGCTGCAGAAAATATACGATCGAAATCTGACGTGCGAATCTGTATGACTTTACTTCTAAGCTCAAAAGGATGTTAATTTTAAGTTGTAACAAGAATATATCCTCTCTTCAATATATTTGGCGATAATAGTGGTGACTCAGTCTAAAGAACAATTTTATTGTTAGATTCAATTTCTTGGTGATCGCGTAATGATGACTTCAGGTACCTAAATCTTCTAATTTTACATTAAGACGAATGTTTCTATATGTCTTTAGACCATAATACGGTAAATATTTTTTTACAACTGTTCTCCAAACTGTTCCAGTCTACTCCCAAAGTCTTATGCCATAATGCACTACACATACCTTTGACATTTTTCTATATATCGTTCAGCTCTCTTCTCTTACCTCACTCTCCCTTCATTTTTGGCTAAAAAATGTAAAATAAAAAGCATACAGACAGCCATTTCTTTTAATCTCTTAATACTTCGATAAGACCTCAAGCATCAAGTTGCCAGATGTCACATCTGGTCTATTTTCAAAAATGAGGTCATAGCAAAGATGAATGTTAATGATTTCTTGAACCAAATTGTCATTATTACTTTGATCTTTATTTTCTGATTTCCATAAATTCAAATCGCTTAGCGAATTGCATATTAATTTCAATCACCAATCATTACCAAAATATTATGTTCATAAATTAGCATATTTTTTAAATACTTATCAAAAATACAGTGATTAAGAATATTTACGTAGTCGTTTTCATAAAAGTACCTACTAAACTATTCGGACAACTGTGTCTCAGAGAATCAAATAGAAAAAATACTAATTTCCACAAATTAATCTTTGGAATGATTAGATTTAGTTGTCTAATTTACTACCACCGTTACTTCTGTCGAAAACCAAATTCTATTCAAATTCTGATGCCGATGGTTGATTGGAATAATTATGGAGAAAAATGTTAGGATTAAAGCTCCCGAATGCCAATAACTAATTTGCTCAATTAATCACGAATCAGTTAAAAAATAATATTTTATTACAAATACGTTACTTATTTACGAACTTACGTAATACGGCTTATCGCCGTGAGAATTTTGCAAATGTTTACCAAACGACTCTTTTGTTTTTAAATACATACATATAATAATTCCGCCAACGCACCTCGACAATGCCCTGCCATGGTCGACAAAGGAGTGAGTCGAGCGGGGCATAGACAACGAGCAAGCGTTTTGTCTCGGGCCATAGACAAAAGCTCTTTCATTCGCGAGACAATGACGAGTTGTCTTTACCTCATTTATCATACAGCCAGGTTACTTTCATCCAATAATTACAATGTACAGAGGATTCAGATATTCAGAGAGACTGAGGCCATTGTGGAAATTAATTACAAAACTACTCGGTACTTTCAGCGTCTTTGTTAGACAAGTGGGCAATAAAATGTTTAGTATCTAAAACTCGTGGGCTGTTAACATTCTCCACCAACACAAATTCTGCGTCAGCTCATTTCTCATAAAGCCGTAGGTAAACATTAAATTTTGAATTATAGGCGTGATCAAATGACATGTTGGTAATTCCGAGCCGGACAGTAGGCAACACTGACATAATTAGTGGACCACGATGATGTCTCGATGATAACCCATTCTATTAATTCAAAAAAGGAATGCCATTTAAAAAAAGACTCGAAAAAGAACAAACGCTGTTAAAACCATTGAAATAAGATCTGTGCGTTATTTTTGTACGGAGCGTTCATTTAGAACCGGTTTTTGTTTTGGTATCCCACATCTTTTCAAATTACGAGCTAACATTAAGTGTGGAGGCAACATTAGTAAGATAATAATTCCTAGAATCACGTTACACGAGGTACAAGGTGAGAAATGGTACAAAACCCGAAATAGGTAATTAGAAGTTTCGTGTCCCCTTCTAAACGATATAAAATGTTTGTTACTTATCCCTTACGTATGTGGAATGTTCGTCTGGTAAAGAGTTATTTGAAGTTATCGCGTCAAGATATTTGGAGAATCGTGGGATACGCATAGTGAGGAGTCATTTGATCTGTTTGTTTTTGTATACTGTCGTTACGTTACATGCAATAAAATGAAGAACGCTATCAAACTACTGGTAGTCGAAACCTGTTTTGGGATGTCAATAATTTTGTTGATAATAAAATTAATGTTGGGACTATACTGGTTTGCATTATAGCCCTTTTGCGTTACTTTGAGGAATCTGAAATTTTTAATTAAGATATTTTAAGTTACTTACCGCATTAATATTAGTGTAATAAGTTATAAATAATAAAAATACATAATTGCATACTGAAAATTATTTTTTAAAATGGCGAACGTAAATAGATTTTCGCGAATAAAAGAAAAACAAATATTCGCCAAGCTCCAAATATTTTCGTTAAACATATCCAAAATGGTAGACAATCAAAAAAGAGGCTTGCGAGTGGGCGGTACGCAAAAGGCTTTCCGCTTTGCTTCAGTCGGAGGGACGCAGTGTTGTTCTGAACGAGCACTCGCCCGCTAATTGTTCGCGGGAAGGGTTGTTCGAGCATTGTCCTCAGGGTTCTACGGTCAACACAAACATTCACCTGTTTATAAATCAACGCAAATTCATAAAATGTATAAGTAATTCAAATATTTTCAAAAAAGAAGATAAAACAAGCCTTGGAAGTGGGCGGTATGCAAGTCTTTCCGCTTTGCTTCAGTCGGAGGGACACAGTGTTGTTCTGAACGAGCACTCGCCCGCTAATTGTTCGCGGGAAGGGTTGTTGCAGCATTGTCCTTAGGGTTCTACGGTCAGCAGCAACATCGACCTGTTTATTTATCTACCTATACTTATAACTACTTTTTTTGGAATATTAATATCTACAGTTATTTAAACAACTCATACAGCTAAAAAGAGAGCCTATGATTGGGCGGTATGCAAAAGGTTGTCCAGTTTTAAGCATTTTGCTGAAGAAGCTATGATCAGCATATTTTTTTCTGCTACTAAATCAAAAACTTTATTATAAATAGTTGCGAATATGTTCAACTAAAAATAAATTGCAATCACAATAAGGTATATAACAATAATCTCCAAGTATCACCAGTGTATAAACCACCTAAAACAGAACCCAATGCATCCAATCCCTAAAAAAAATTGCCCGCCCGACGCTACCGTGTGCGGTACTTGCGCATTTCGCGGTAATTTTTCTTTAATTAAAATTATTTCGATTGTCGTTCACTTGCAGCATTCGTTTGTTGTGGTCCACGACGCGTGCCATTTGGAGTCCTCTTGTGCTTTTTAGTGCCCGTGTTTACCCTTCGCTTTGGCTTCCGAAGTTCGTAGGAAATAATGGCCCAACTCGGCTTTTATTTCCGCTTACGTTTCAAGGGTTAGTTTTTGAGAGATACGAGAGCAATTTTTATTGTGCATAGCGTGAGGATGTGAGTGCGGGTTTTTTTAATCTGTCTTTATGTGTCTAAAGAGGTACATAAGTATTAAAACTAAAGTCTTGTCTATGATTAATAAAAAAAACTAGATGATGAAAAGAAAAATATAATTTTGAGAGTGAGTTTCACTCTTGTAAAAAAATATTAATCTAAAAAATATCAATGAAAATCGTTCAAAAATTGTTTTATCTGTGATGCGGTAAAAAGACGTTCAGATAATTAGTTTTTTGACGAAATTACGGAACGGAAAAACGCTAGCCAGCGTTCGCTTTCACCGCTTATCTCCTCAAAGTTTCTTCCAACACATTAGTCTGCGAAAATTCTGCGCATATTGTACGTGTGCGACAGATACGCACGCGTTGGCGCCAAAAAACGCGATAACCATAGACAAATCGTGTCAAGATGACGCAGCGGGAACGCTAATGACGCAAAAATCGCCTATCTTGCGTCACGATGTGGGGGGAACCTTGTTTAAAATAAAAAGGGGGTCGGAAGCGCCCTTTGTGGCCAATTCAGTGATTGGATGTCGTTTTGTTTGATTTTTCTCACGCTGGGGTGTGTTGATGGAGAATTGATTGGGATTGATGATTGTTGAGCTTTTTAGTGGACGTCAATTGCTTTTTGTCCGGTCGAAAATATTTGTTCTGCGGCTTGGTACCTTTGTTTTAAATTCTACCTACTATTTGCACCCTTTTTGCTCGACAAATAACACAGTGTAACCAACGCTTTTTATTGTTTTTTTTATATCGTACTTAAATGGCGAATTGGCGTTATCTATATAATAACTTAATAGCAGATTGAAAGAAAACAAATTGATTTAAGACTAGACGATACAAATTATTTAAATAGATAAAAAATATATTTTAAATCATCTTTTGGCCTATAGGTACTAGCTGGATTACTTTATACCTAGTTATTAGGTAATAATTATAAATCCGGGATTGTCTAATCATCAGGTATTTTATTTACAAATGTGTATTTTCAGGAATTAAAAATACTTTATTGTTTTCAATTGTAAATTTTCAATACAATATGTATGGCATATTTATTTGACTATTCTCTACAATTAATTTATCATTAACAAATTTACACCTATCAGAAAATAACATCTACTTTGTAAAAGATATGGATCAACCACAAAGAAGTAGCAAAGCTGCTTAAAGTATAATCCGAGTACGATATTCACTCTCCTTATTCCTCTACAACACTTGGACATTGGGGTGACTAAGACAAAAAACTCTATTAATAAGGGGGTTAAAATCAGAGGCCTCATCAAGCGTATTAGCCGATCCCATTAAATAGGCACCCCTGTACAGGGGCAAACGGCAACAGAAGGAGCATCTTTGTTTAACCAGATAAAATCTCTTTGACAATTTGCGCTTATTCAAATAAGGCATCCCTTGGTACATAGGTAATGGTAAAATACGCTGCCGAATTATAATGCTTGTTTGGGTATCTCGTAATAAAGCCTATCTGTATGTAAAGTATTCGCTCGACTGCGCCTTAATATCAGTGGGTCATGTCTTATATATTTATATCAAATCAAATTAATTAGGAAGGTGTATTGTATACAACGCCATCTATTGCATGGAATTAATACAAACAGTAAAAGAACACACTGTTCTAATTTCAATATCTAATACTTACTAACGAATATAGATGAATTCACAATTGCAACTCAAATGCGAAGAGACTCGTAGTTTTATGTTATTAAGAACTTAGCAACTAAGTCGCATTTTTATTTATTTATTTTAATTAATTGTTAATTAATATTGTATTAAAACAAGACAGTGAACTAATTAAAGTAATCATTTTGATTTTCACTTTCGGGAATAGAATCAACTTCATCATAATCTGAGTACCTAATTGTGTCAGGCGATTCTCATTAAAAAAAAAAAAACTAAAACGTTGATTATATTTACTTTGAAAATGAGACGAATGTCAAAGTAACCCTTGTTAAATGCTGTATCATCTAATTCCCTGAACGAAAAACAACGCAATAATGGTCCCGGGTAAAGCAAACAGAACTTTCCCGAGTTAGATGAAAAACGCCGACAAACGTTTTAGAATTAACAAAACAGATTACATTTGCGACTCAAAGCGTCCGGGGCGCGTTGTTTGCTGCCGATTCTTTCATTTACGTATCTGTGGAGCTGGAAACTGTACGGTTACGGAATTGGCGGGGGAATGTAATAGACACGATGGTTTTTTTTTTAAGAAAGGCAAAGGAGTCCTTAAAAAGACAAGTACATTTTTCTTTTTAATTTATAAAAATAAATCATGATTGTAATTTTCATAAAATTTTTCACTTGTATCACAATTAGTGTTTAATATTTAACATTTTAAAGGTAAAATGAAGGCTGGTTATACCTACTTAGAATTAAATAAAGTTATTTTTAACGCATTCATACCTACGCTGTTCACGTTGCAAAAGATAATTTTCTCCGTCAATTACAAGTCAAAGGCAAAGGTACGTAAACAGCCGAGTTCGTTGTCGTTCAAACTTGGAACGTAAATCTTCATAGACGCTTTGAGTCAAAGCATTTGTCAAATTACCTCTCTCCCCGATCGCCCCTTGTTTGTGAATTCCAATTTCATCTTTAAAATCGCTACTGATTGTCTGTTTACATTTCTCTGCTTGTTTTGAATTTAAAGACGCTCATTTAACTTAGGCCTCTGAAGTTACGGTACCATTCAGCCATACCAAACAATTTCGTACGAAACTTCGTACGAAAATTGGAATTGCGCGGGAATCTGAAGATCAAAATAAAATGGCGACTTTATTAGCGTTCGGTACATAATCGTTTCGTAAATCAAAGGCGTTCGAATACGTATTTCGATGTTGATTGTACCGATAAGTAGCTTTTGCAAATTAGGCAGCCATATTTATTTGTTCTCAGTCAACCAATCGCGAGGTGCGCTACTTTGTTCTCTGTTTATTCGAAATTTGAATACGAATTTTGGTTGAATCGAAGTAAGAAATTGTAAATTGGGGAATTTAATAGCTTCGTTTATGTGTAAATGTTTACGGCATTTACACATAAACGAAATTTTGGTAAATAATTGCATGAATATTTTTCAATTTAGGTTGACCTTTATCATTTAAGGCATCTTATGTTTTCGTGTGGCCCTGTGTCATCTAGAATCATGAACTTAATGGTTGAAGAATTTAAAAGACAGAACAACAGTAATTAGACACCAATCACAGAATAGGATGTATTCCCTAGTGAAGTTACAATAACTAATTAAGAATGCCTAATGTGCTTAATGTTAACAAATCACTATTATAAAGCATCATCAAACAACAAATTGCCTTACTCTTGTGCGACTAAAAACGAAAAAAATATAGGTACAACTAAATCGTAGGTACCAAATAGGTATGTATTAGAAACCTTCAATACAAAAATAGTAATTTTCAAATAAAGAACGCAAACTCGTAAAAGCCAGAGTTCAATACGAATATTGCAAACGAAAGTATCAATACATGAAAAAACAGATGAACTCATTAATTTGAAACACACTCGATGTTATCTTCTAGTTTCCCTTTTCATTCGTTTCAAAAACGTATCCATTTGTATGGAGAAAATTACTTAAAGATAAATCCCCTCGTTGACCACTTGCATAAATTATTGTACGAAGTCTATCAAAGAGATGGCCCCTTTTGTAGGGATGTGCTTCATAGACGGTTATATCGATAGTACGTACCATTTCGATATTTGTAATGTAGTAGGTAGATAATATATTGTAGGTACGTACATAACGTCGTAAATGTGTATAACATCTTTTGAATTCAATTCAGACTTCTATAATGTCCGAAATTTCTTAACACTACTACTGGGATTATCACTCTGTGCAATCGTTGGTTATAGATCAGGGGAGCTAAAGTATTTAAATGTATTTAACATAAATATTTATGACGTCACAATCGCAGAATAACGAAGGTTCTGTTTCTATTGCTAATTTTCAATTTATTCCTAATTGTCTTAAAAAAATGATCTACTAACAGGAAGTATGGAAAAGATGTCAAATATTCTGGTATGTAAATTCGAATAAATAAGGTATTTTCTGAAAAAAAAAACGATGTGCTAGGTATTTCGTAAAACTTTTTACCGATGTTCTTCTAAAATTGCCATTTTGTAGATGAGTAACGATAAAAAAATAGTATCTAGTGGGCACACGACATGAGATATAATAAAAAATATCGACATTATTTATAAACATCGCCCCAGCGAACAACACTATCCCTTTGTGGAGGAATGAATCAAGAAAATTAATTTGGGATATTTTTCAACAGCCCCATCATAAAAGATATTATAAAAGAAGATCGGTCGGTATTGACATTTTCCTTTTGATGTCGTAGGTTTGAAATAATGACGTATTTGTCTTTGAAATTGTATCCGAATTTGTTTTTTTTTTTTCACCGTCATAAAAGCTTTCGCTGAATCTATCAAAATTTTAATTAGGACTTGAAAGCTCAGTATAATGACCTGTCAATTTTATACAGATAAATAAAATATGCGATAAAAAGAAATGGCTTTGTCTAGGTAGGGCAGACCAATTTTCTTTTAGGGTTTCGTAAATTAAAATGTGCTTTATTTTAATTATATAATTATTTGTCATGATCCTATTATTTTCTACGGCTTCTTAATTTACTGGTTAAGACTTTCATTAGATATTACAAATTTAGAAGTAAGATAAATATTTTGGTACTTGCTTTGCATATAAAGACTTACGTAGCACTTACCACTACCTTGTTCTGCTATAGGATGGTTTCGGGTTCAATTCCTAGGACGGATAGATAGGTACCCATGTAAATGTAACAATAAGTGAACATCTGATTGCCGATATTTTCATTTACGAAAATATATATTTTTTAATTTATGAGTGTGTATGGACTGTTTATTCTCAACATATTCATAATTGAAAAAATACTTGACCGGCCTCTTTTTAAGATAATTCTATACTTTTAGATATTTCCAATATCTAGTAAGTACTTTCATCAATCAATCAAAATTAATCAATAAAATGCTTATACGCTAACAACGACATAACAATGCGTCTCTTCCAACTACATCGCATACCATTAGGTCATTGTAAGCTGAATGCACCACACAAACAGCGGTTATCCTTTATGTGTGGCCGTCCAACCGTATCTCAACAAGCATTCGGGGATGTTTGCCATTCAACCGGAGCTATTAGAAGGCTAGCGATTTTCACAGTTTTCCCTGAGTAGGTACACTCTAATGATTGTGCTCGTAGACTGCAATTGATTTGATAATAATCTATGTCTGAATAAATAATTTGATGTGGCTATGTTCAATTTAAGAAGAACAATAAATGTTTGTGTTATACATAGATAAAATTGATATCTCACCGCCTAGTAATTGAAGGAAGCCATTAAATGGCTTAAACGGCTGATAATGTGACAGCCATTTAATGGCTGCCATGGTGTAATTTACGCGGAACAATGCCGACATATGCAGCAAAGTGGTGCAAAAACACGAAATCAAAGAAAAAGTGCGAAGAAATATAGTTTCATTCGTACATGATCTAAAAACTACAGTTTGTAATATTTTTCAATTGTCAAAACTGGTTACATTTTCTTGTTAGGAGTGAGTAATCTTTACTAATCTATGGTGTTATACCTAAACTTAGGTTTTTTAAACTGTCAATACCTGCCTCACAAAACTCGTCTTCAAAAATAGAAAAGCACTGATGTTAAGAGGCAAAACTTGGTGTAATTGTGACCCCTGAAAATGTATATTCATAACTATAAATCAGTTACTTAGTCTCGATGTAAGATTAGTGTCACGTAAAATGGTAAAATAAATCGTTATGTCATGCCATGTTGTCGATATCTATTGCATTGCTCTACTATACAAAATGCAGTGCTATCCAAGTCAATTAACCATATCTGTAGGATTTTTAACCGCAATACGTTTCTGATATTACGTAGGTTACATTACTAAAACCATTCGAATGTTTTAGATATATTAGTATCAATTTATCTAAAAACTTTGAAATTTTATAAGACCATTTTAATAACGTGTCAATTGCTACTGACCACCAATTCTACTCTTTTCTCACGATGGTTTCAGTCAAAAATGTTACATGTTTTTCTCATTACGCTATTCCCGTTCAAATAAATATTCTATTAGATGTGTAACTCTTGGTATATCTATTGGCCACACACCTGCTTTTTATTGGAGCAATTCGATCGATATTGAAAAAGCAATAAAGATACTTCGTGGGTTTTGGGAACCGAATTAGAAAGCAGTTTACAAATTACTGGATAATTTACAATTTTATCATTTTATTTAACTTGCTCTGTTAATATGCATACATGTTTTGTGTATAATAGTAGTGTAAATGAGAGTTTTAAGATACTCGACCATGGATATCTGTATCCAGCTTCAAATAGTATAAATATAATATAGATATGCCTGTGCCTATCAATAGGCACAGGCATAGGCAGTGATAGCCTAGTCGTTAAGAAACTCGGCCTCTTGATCGAGAGGTCCGAGGTTCAAATCCCAGGCACGCATCTCTGATCGTTCAAAGTTATGTGCGTATTAGAAATTAATTAAAACGGTGAAGGAAAGCATCGTGAGTAAACATGCATACCTGACAAATCTTATAACAAAATGTTTCCAAAGGTATGTGAAGTCTACCAATTCGCACTTGGCCAGCGCGGTGGACTATGGCCTAATCCTTCCGATTCTGAGAGGAGACCCGTGCCCAGCAGTGGGACAGTAATGGATTGATGATGAAATCGTCTTTAGCTCGTACAGGATCCCGAAAATACAATGACATTTGGTTAAAACTTTTTAATAAATGTTATCGCAAAATACTTATAAAGATCGATTTACAAATATGCTTATATACTTGTAGTATTAAAATCGGTTATGTAATCCAATTTAATATCTTGTAACTTTAGTTTTTAATCAACGATGTTAACAAGTTGTTTACATTTCTCTTATACGTACCTTGTTGACAAGTCAATGGCCATTTACCAATTAGGTATGCCATAATTGGATTATTTATAATTCCACTGGACATTTAAATTAACCCTTTGATGCAAAGTTTGTATTACATTGTACGTTACGTCACGAACGGGTTTCATAGAATCCGGTATTAAAGCTTCACAATGGATCTGCCGTGCTGCAAATTCAGTTACGGAAACACTGGTATTAAAAGGATGGATATCTAACCCAACGCATCTGAATATCAACCTAAAGAAAATGTTTCTAGAGCTCATATTGAACGATCTAACACCGCCGGTTACATCAAAGACAGTAACTCAGGATGTGAGATTGAAATTCCTGATCTGACTAGTAATAAACTTACTTCAGCTTAAAAGAGGTTTCAAAAGAACGAATAAAGAAAGCGAGATGTTTTTATTAAAATCGGTGCGGACGGAAGAGAGGGGATTTTTTAAAATGACACTCGCTACTCCGCCGATATCTTGTTTTTCAAAGATGGCCGACAAATCTCGATGTTTATTGAGTTTTAAATTTGGAGACGAGATGGTCCCAACATTCTGTTTTGCATAATACATTGTAATTGTCATTAATTCGGCGTTGTTTTTAACAATAATGATCTTATTAACGACTGTTACTCTATTTTATGCTGTCTGTTTGCGTCTACAAACTTCTTTTATTTCTAACGTTTATTTATCTACTTTATTACTACCTCATTACTTGCCGATGCACTTATATACTGTGTATATCACATATGTGTATACCTATTTCTCTTCTATCGATTCTATTTGTTTCTAGAACTCTATGGTCGTATTAGGTATAACGTTGTACCTAAAATGATGTCTCTTATTAATTTTAGACTCGTTTTATGTTGCACTACACAATTTTGTATTTTGTAACGGTGCTTAAAATATATTTAACAAAGTTTTATAATTTATATTAAATTCCAGACTTCTTGACATTTTCTTAATTTTATTGTAAACGATTGTCTTACCCGTATCCATTTACTTTACCTTGTCTTGCCAAGCTGTTGTTTTGCTAATCCTTTAAGATATCTTCATGACAAATCGTTTTGCATTGTCAGGTTGTTTGTCACAATATATCTGAGTTGAATCGTATAGCTTTTAACCATTTGTTTCGTTATCAGGAGATAGCATAAAACTAGAAACGTTAGGAGTATCTAGCTAACTGTCCGTTTATTGATAATATTAAATATTCATTTAGATTTGTTAGAATTATTTATATTTATAAGTAAGTAGACTTATTAAGGAATCAGTTTTAATACCACATACAATTGTGCCGTTTTGACTAAAATAATGCCTTGTAAAATTAGTGCATACTTTGTTAAAACGATTCCATCTATAGTCTGATTTCTCTGCTGGGCAAAACTGCAGCTGATGTGACAAGTGGAAATAGAGAGTTAAGAAATGGTTCAAACAAAATGTTCAGAGATCAGCTTTGCGATAGATAAAAACTGAGCTCTAAATGCGTATAAAAATAAACAAAGATATTAAAGAAGGAAACCTTTCACGAAGCAATGAATCAAATTCTTCATAGTAGTTGCACAAATACGTACAATTCTACATACAGACATCTCTGGCATCCAAACCGAACCAAATGTTTATATTTTCGTAGTCTATGAATTTCGCAGTTCGATTGCGCTACCCAGATTTCTGTAAAACAATTAAATGAGATTCTTACAATGAGATATTTTTCCACAAATACAGAGATCGTTTTTCAACCGGTCGACTGTTGAATAGACAAAGGCGAGTGTTTATAGAAAAGAAGTATTTAGATCCGGCTGCCGTGTAACACTGAACAGGGTTACATGTTTGTTATTTTATTAAGTGCTTCGATCTCAGTGTTGCCAGCTTATGGGATTTATCCCTAAATTTGGGTAAAAATCATTTTTTTTCTCATGAGAAAACTGAAAATAAAAATGTGTAATTTTTTATTTGATAATGTAATCGAAGTACGAAAGATACTAAAAAAATGTTGCCAACTTTACCGACAGACAAACAGAATTATCGAAGTAAAATTGAGGTTTCCAAAGATGTACCTGATAGTATTTTTTTATCTTTAGGGAAAACATTTGATGAAGCTGGCCACACTGGCCTACGTACATTTATTGTAATACGTTCGAACTACACAAAGTCCGTGTTTATTTTAAAGGTGTTTAGAAGTACGTACAACTTTTATTCGTGGACTATTCTTAACTTCCAAGTGTTATCGTGAGCGGTTGGGATTGTATAAAAATAAATATTTACTTTTGACCGCATTGTTGATGGGAAAAGGTTAATACTGTTGTAAATAAGCGCACGTGGCGATCCGTGTTGATATATTAATCGCTTTTTATCCGGATTGAAATATGTTTTATGATGTAATTCTGATTGAGTCTTACCTACTCTGATTTAATGTTTACCAGTATCAAGTAGTTAGTAGTAGGTAGGTGACTAATGAACTTTAACTAAAGGTGCAATGACATTCGGTATATTATTATAAATACTTATTACTTACTACTTACATAGTCATTTATTTTTTCGATGTATCAATTCCAAAAATAATCTATTTATATTATTACTTTCATCTATATTTGTGTTTTAAAAATATTAATAATGTGGAGAGTTGTCTACCAGATTGTGTTGCCTATTTTAGCGTCTCTCGTCATCGCCTCGGTAGCGCAGTAGGCAGCGCGTAAGTCTCATAATCTTAAGGTCGTGAGTTCGATCCTCACCCGGGGCAATATTTTTGCACCTTTTTTATTTATTTTTCTACCACATTAATATCAAATTGATCAATATAAATTTTATAAATCCGCATTTCACGTAACATTTTTTTTTTATTTTGGTACTTTTTCTTTACGTTGAACTGTATCGAATATGTTGTATCCTATATTATTGTCATCATGTATCATGCGTCATCAGTGTAAATTGTTGTAAGAAAAAAAAACAAAATGATGTTGATTTTGAAATATGTATATAGGTATTTGCTGACTATTACATATTATAAATATTATTAGGTATTGACGTTAGTGCGCGGCAGTAACCACTACCTATTATTATCTTCTATACCTACTTTAAATTACCTAATGTTATTTTATAGGTATTAGGCACTACCGAAATACCTTTTACAAGATTAAAAATATCAAGACATCTTTTTAATCCTTAAATTAATATTCTTTTTCTTATGATTCTTATAAAAATAAACACTTCTCAACCCATATCAATTTAAAGATTCCATCATGATTCTATACAAATTGTATTATCGTAACAATATTAATCGTTTCAATATATCTGCAAGCTCTTACTGCAAGCTGAAGACAGAGTTCCCTATATCTTATATTCAAGTATAACAGCATCGACAGGCGTCAATCCGCGATCTTTCATAAAATATAGTCGGCCATCTTGATTGTTTATTAAAACAATATAATAGAGGCGTTGAGAGATTAAACTTCACATTTCAAACTTAGTATAAGCTTTTATATTTTTTATATTGAAGTAAAAACGAGCATACAGTCCATTTGGTGATAAATGGTCATTTTTGAATAAATTGAAATATGTTTGGACTTCTACCTGAAGGTCATAGATTCGCTAATCTAGTTCCCTAAAGACTTAACTGGAATGTGTCGTGTTAATGTTTCTGATATTCCACACTACATAAACGAAAACTCAGTATTGCGCATCCACGTACCTATACGTATTATAAATGAGTAATGAAGTGTTAAAAGAAGTTAAATGTGAATTCAAAGTTTCGAACCAATATTATGTGGCCATAGCAGCACTTGAACCCTTAAAAGTTTTAAGTGTGTAACTTTTCTTATAGGTACGTAGCTAAATACTGTTTACAGAATTAATTCTGTCCTAAGTTTTCAAGTCCTAAATTGATGCTCTGTCATAATAGACCACTTGGATGTATCCAGCATTTAATCTGTTTGACAAGACCCTTCAAACATTTCATCCAAGAAGAAAACCACCAACAAACGTGCAGACATTCGTCGAGTGCGCTTGCTTCGTTGCATCCTCGTTACCGGTTCTTTGCGCGCTCGTTACCCGGGTACCGTCTTGCCTAACCGCTTGATACCCGGGTATGAATCTTCCCAACCTTGTTACCGCTCGGTTAGATCGAGTCTCCTCCAATTATTTCCAGTTCTAACTGGTTGGAAATGGTTGTGGCTTTTAGTTCATTTTGTTATTACGCCTGTTCTGATTCGTTTCGAATATTGTATAAAACAGTAGCGAAATGTACTGCGAATCTGGCCTTAGCTACTTCGTAAAATGACAAACAAATTTGTAGACAAGTTGACTGAAAAAAAATGACAGACACTGTCACCGTTTTGAAATAGTAAATGATACATAAACCTGGTTACTTATTATAGTAGAGATTATACTTCTAAAATATAGATAGCTTATTATATATCTTGAAGTTATCACCGCACAAATATTGACCTAGGTACAGATGTATATTAGATATACATATTTTCGGCTAAATATTACGAGATTTGCTTATTGACAAAAGCGCAGACATTTGTCTTGAGTGCGCTTGCTTCGCTGGTTCGTTACAGCTCGTTACCCGGGTACCGCAGGCCGGATATAGCGCATTGGCTTTCAGAAACCCGGGTATGGAGCGACTTACCAGCCTCGCTTGTTACCGCCTGGTTACATCTCTTCCAATTATTTCGAGTTCAAACCGGATAGAACTTTTCGCTTTAGCCGCTGCTCTTAGATTTGTTGCCATATGAAAAGAGATATGTAGAAAATTCTGCCGAAATTTTCAGATGCCTATATATGCTCCGTAGTTTGTGGAAAAAGTCGGTCTTATTTCTTTTACTGCATATGTTATACTGCATATTAAAAATATAAAATTACTTTTGCTTTCATAAATTGTAACGAAAACATATTTTAATCACCGACCTATTCCATAAAAATAAGGCTCATAAAGTAAACATACAGTGATAGATAGAAATTGTTTTCGTTACTGCATATAAAAAAATATTCGTATTAAGCGACATAATACATTAACGGCTGAGTAACACATTTTTAACATTCCCTACTTAAAGTAAAAGCAGTCGATTAGAATTGGTGTATCAATCATCAAACACATTAACTCACAATTACTTGTACTAGGAATGTCATTTAGCGATCTTATAATGACGGACACACACAAAGTAGGAACTGTAAGCAATAGGGCTTTTGTTCAAAAAACAAATGGATCTACGATGGAAGATGGTGGCCGGCAAAAACAAAACACGGGTGAGTTGCATCGAAAGCCCGGTTAAAGTTTGCGTTAAAGTTAACTATAACAATCACTTTGACGATAGCTATGAAATGTAAGAATATTGTGTTGCACTAACTTATTTGTTATTAAAGTCAGTTGTGTAACTGTGACCACGATTTTTAGTCAGAAGTTGACGAAAAAAACTTTAAACGAGAGAAATCGACCGATTAACGTTGTGTTAGTCATGATGCCATGTTAACCATAACTATTATAAATTAGTGAAACATGAATTGTTTAACCGCAGATTCGACGGCTGGTTAAGCTTTTGTTAATGTTTAAACATGGTGCAACCCACCCTAACAGTACCAAGGCAATTTACACTAACATCAATACATTAATACATGAATGAGAAAACAGATTGTCTTGATGTGAGATAAAGATTAACTTTCCCGTAAGCAATACAGCCGAGAGATTAATTTTTGCAATATCGCTCAATCAGTGCATAGGTCTTTGATGTTATAGAGTTTCTTTGAAATAAGTATTGCAGTACATAAAGGTTCATTGGAAAGACATTAAAAATGAAACTGGCGCTTTTGTCGTGGGAAAGCAGGTTTTTTGTTTTATAACACTTTGATTTTCATGAAAAATGTCTGCTGAACTAATTATAAGTTATATAAAGTGAAATACATAATTATATATTTAATATCTTTGTACAAATTCATAGGTACAATTCGTATGACTTTAACCTTTTTATCAGTTTACCATAGCGGTGATAGCCTAGTGGTTAAAAAACGCGACCTCCCGATCGAGTGGTCCGAGGTTCAAATCCCAGGCACCTCTGATTTTTCAAAAATTATATGCGTATTAGAAATTAATTATCACTTGCTTAAACGGTGAAGGAAAACATCGTGAAGAAACCTGCATACCTGAGAGATTTCTATGCAAAAAATATATATCTCAAAGGTATATGAAGTCTACCAATACGCACTTGGCCAGCGCGGTGGACTATGGTCTAATCCTTCTCATTATGAGTGGAGACCCGTACCCAGCAGCGGGACAGTAATGGGTTGATGATCAACCTTTTTAATTTTGAGTTGGGCCCCAAAAGTGGGACACTAAAAATTTTATAATGACAATCTTTTAACTCCCTAAACTTTTTTTAAATGCTCGTATTTTTTAGAGAAGAGAACTTTAATAGTTTTTAGGCTTGTAGGTAAATGCATCTATGTCTAGTACTATCTACTCGTACCTATCTGTGAATGAAAAAATTAAAGCCAAAGTTGCCAATTAGGTTATAGATACCCACTTTCTCAAAAAAAAAATGCAAAAAAATAGTTTTCTCAAAAACACATCAACACTGAACATACTTACAAGTTATACCTTACAACAATTTTTCTCCGCTATTTTCCCTTGTCGAGAGATTAGGGCGTCCATTAGCGACAAAGGGCAGGTGTTGCGAGTGTGCCGTAAGCTTTATTAATCTCCCAAGCTTCGCACTTTTGTGGACTCGGCATTGACGGACAAAGCCACAGTAATCTTCAGTCGTGATATTAAATGTCGAGAAAATACGATGTAAGGAGATAATGTGGGTAATGCTTATTTTATAAGTTGAGTGGTGAATTGAAGATTTGTCTGTCACAGATTTTCTTTGACTGGGACTCGAACCTGATACCTCACGTCTGTGCTATAAGTGCATCTTCTCTTACAATAACAGTTAGGTGCTGCTCTGCTCTGGTTTGAAGGGTGTGGTAAGGGAGACACTTTTCCGAGGCATTTCAGCTTAGTCCTCAGAGGTAGCGTTGCATCTGTGACCGACTTCTGGTAGGAATCTAATCTTATCTGGAATTGATTACAGATGTCCATGAGCACTTACCATCAGATGGATTGCACGCTCGTCAATTACTCCTATATTATAAAAATGATACTGTACCTACTTAGCTAAAACGGATGTAGTTAAATACAATACCAAAATATTTATGGAATATTTCTCTTGATACCTTTATCAGGTATATCTACATTCTTTCATTAATTTACTAGACATCAATAACATTTTACAGTACACGTTCTTATAACAAAAAGCCACTCGGAAACCCAGACTAAACTACAATTTGAGTGTCTATTTTTATGCACCCACGATTCTATTATGCGGGCCAGTTTGTTTAAAATGAGGTAAATTATAGGATTGAATGCAGAACAGAATAATGACGCCTATCCGCTAACTTTTTCCTACAAATATCATCTTAGTACACGAAAATATTATGTAGATATGACTTAAGACCTCAATTTGAAAGTGGTAGAACCCGTTGTGATTCGACTCCGGCGGCACCACCGCCACACCTATTTCTGCCTCATAACAGCAGTGTTAAGCACTGCTGTGTTCCGGTTTGAAGGGTGTGGTAAGGGAGACATACTTTTCCGAGGCGTACCATCTTAGTCCTCCGGGGTAGCAGTGCATCTGTGGCTGACTTCAGGTAGGATTAGTGTTGCCCAAATTCAGTCTTGGTCTTGCAGTCTTGGTCTTGTTCTTGCGTTTTTGCAAGACCAAGACCAAGAACAAGACTGACCGTGCAAGACTTGAGCAAGAACAAGACATAGCCTGCAAGACTCTTGCGTCTTGCAGCTAGGACTTAGCGCTATTTCACTGAGTAGTTAGGTGTAACAGTTCGGTGTATAGCAAATATGTTTTAGCAAATGTAAGCTTATAAATCATAAATGTTTATTAAGAAACAGTTACTTCCATGGAAAACGACATATAGGTCAGTTGATTTTTCGAATTTCTTATCAAATCTTCAGTTATTTATTAATCTGCTTGATCTTTACTATGGCTATGTTAATTCAAGCTCACAATGTTCCAATTCTAATACGTTTTTCTAAGATTTAAAGTAAACTTTAATAAATAGTAATAGACTAATAGGTAATTGCAAGACTTGCAAGACTCTTGCTGCAAGACCAAGACCAAGACCAAGACTGGGAGCGCAAGACCAAGACCAAGACCAAGATCAGGTGTATTGGCGCAAGACCAAGACCAAGACTGGCTAAGTCTCGTCTTGTTCTTGCATTTGGGCAACACTAGGTAGGAGTATACAATCCTTTCTGGGGTTGATTACAGATGTCCAGTAGCCACTTACCATCAGGTGGACTGCATGCTCGTCTGCTACTCCCATATTATAAAAAAAATTAAGGGGGGTACTACCGTCGCGCCTATTTCTAGTGGTTAGCAGTACCGTGTTTTCGGGGAAAGTGGGTATGTCAGTTGACTTATATGACTGACTTATATGTGGCGAAAATCTTAGTCCTTTAGGAGTGGCAATACATCTGTAATTAGCTACAGGTAGAACAAGTTCTATATAGTTGGTTGAAGCTTTTAGCTGTCCTTAGGCGTTTGCAAGTTTGTTTTTTACTCCAATGTTATACAAATATTTGAACTTAACATTTTTATTTTTCGCACTCAAGCCATTTTTATAGACATTGGTGTGATTTAAATACATTTATATATAACTACCGGTATTGAAAACTCTTAGAGTCTGGAAATTACAACAATATTACGTTAATTCTAAACAAAAAGCATACATATAAAAATCTTAAGTAGCTTGTAGAAGATCCACATAAAACGAACGCTATTATTTCCGCTGGGTTACGGAAAACAAAAATAAACATAAGAGTAGGTAAGGAATAAAAGAAAAGCTGAAGTGGGACGAGCATCCGGGAATAGGCAAGAACCGACAAGACGGGGGTAGGCGTAGGGTAGGGGGTCGGTGGGGGTCGGGCAGGGGGTCGTTTGAGCTAACCTCGCGGGAGTTGCACGTCCCTGCTTTGGGGTCTCTTTTGTTTATCGTTGTGTTATTTATTCACGCTGATAATATATGCTGGTTTTGAATTTATTCTTCTTTTACTTAAGGCATTGGGTGATTATTTATTGTAATGGGTGTGTTAATTATACTTTAGCTTTAAAAGTACATAGTAGAATAAAATCCAGCGCAGTTTTGTGAATATTTGGTAAAATTGAGACTTTTTGGCCTAAAAGTGCACTTGTCTTTTTCAAATTAAGCCTAATTTAATTTCAGTGTATCTGTCTTTTATCAATTTATTCCTTACATCAACACAACAACAGATGTATTTATTTGTCTTCATACGAATATGAGACTGCATTTTTTACCAAATCACATCCAATCTCATTTATTAATTTCTACAATAAAACAGCGCGTTCTATTTCGATCATAGTTCTGTTTCTTTTGCTGTTTATTATCCCCACAAAACAAAAAACAATTAGTTCCACTTTGTCCTATCGTTCCAAATATACTAATCTAGATTAAAACCAGATGTGAAGAACATTTGTTTCCAATTGTTTCACATTTTAAACCACCCCTCGTATACGCTGATTACCTAATTGTTAATTTACAACGAAATAATTTTTAATAGTTAGTGGATAAAAAAGCTTCAGAGTGAAATGCCGCTTACGTTTTCGAGCTTAAGGTATTTTTAGGTGTTGATTCATTATCATTTTTTGCTACCGGCTGACTTATATATGAGACGGGCATCTTAAAGAATGGTAATGCATCTGTGCTTATGTTCAGGTAGAATCCCAGTTCTCAATGGATTTGGTTATAGGTATACCTATATGGGTGGCAGTAGAAGGACTAATTTCCGGATATCGTCAACCGTGTTGGTATAACTGTAGACTAAGATGTAGACGTCTTAAGAAAGTGAAAATTAGTCGATTCGCAAATCACGTAGGTAGAGTACCTAATTTAATATGGATTTATGATTCGAAATGGCAGCACTGTATAGGTACCTACTTAATTTAGTAGTTAGTTTATCATATTCATTCGTCTTCTGAGGTAACACCAAACCAACAAATGCTTCTGTACTAGCATCAGAACCTTACATCAGAGCACCTCATTTCTGCGATCATCTAGTAGTAGAACGCCTTCTATTAATTACCATCCTGAATGACCATCAAATATCACTTAAAATTCGATGAACTTTTGTTCCATCCACATTCATAAAAAAAAACAATATCTTTCCTGCTGATCAAAGATACTGATTACGTCATCAGTTTCAAGCCATAGCACGTGCGGGGACGGCGTTCGACCACACCGCACCGCTAATTTGATCGTTGGGGGCCAATACAATGATAGTCCCCTGTTCCCTCCGCCTTGACTGTCTTTTGAGTGCTTATGTTTGATTGTTTGCTCTTGAATAATGAGGGCCGAAAAGTTCGAATTTGCGTTTGTAATTGTGGGATGTTGTGTATGCGTACATACATTTGTGTGTAATTCGAGTGGTCATAGCCCCGTTATATGAAACTGTACCATACCTACTCTCAAGGTGCGGAATTCAAAGCATACATTTCAGATTTTTGGAAATTATTAATGTGTTAGGAATATATTATTACTATTCGATACGCGATACTAATCTTTATTTATAATTTTGCATTTTTTTCTTTGACAATTTAGATCTATAAAGACTTAATTCAAGAATTAACATTTTTACATATGGAACATTTAGGTATATACCTAGTTTGCATTTTTCCGTTTCCTCAACCGCCAATTGAAAATGACCAATTGCCTAAACAACTAATTCTTTATCACGATATATTTTTTTAAACTTCAATACCTCAACAACAACTCCCTTCCACAATCACAACACCATAAGACAGATATAAACCGCGTAATCACCCCGCTGATGGGAGATACTATCGCGATCGAGCAAATCTGCGAATCACGCATCACAAGGGAGATTTATCTCATTGACGACCTCCCGTCGCGGGCCGGGTAGGTTGAAAGCGACAACACGACAGTTTAATTGGGTCTTGTCAAAATGTTTGCAGGATCGCTTCAATAAGTCATTTGTGATAGAAACAGCATACGCGAAAACAATAGAAAAACCTTATGTGTATACAAAAAACTACAGAAAATAGACCTCCAGATAATATCAAAAGCGTTGTCTTTATGAAACTGAAATATCCAACGTATAGTTAGTAGTCATCCATGCTTTATAATATAAGAGTAGCAGATGAGCATGTTGTCCACCAGATGGTAAGTGGCTATTGCCGCACATGAACATCTACAATCAACCCCAGATAAGATTAGATTTCTACCTGAAGTCGCCCACAAATGCGCTGCTACCCCTGAGGACTAAGCTATATCTCCCCGTACTTTTTGTACTCATGGACGCCTGCAATCATTTCCAGATAAGATTTGAGTCCTATCTAAGGTCAGCAGTATGTGTTGCTACCCGTATGGACTAAGTTACAAAGCCTCGAGTAAGTATACCACACTCAAACCCAGCAGCGCTTTTCACTGCCGTTTCACATAATATTTGGCGGTGCAGACTCCGGAGACAAACCACGAGGGTTCTACCTTTAGAATCCGTATTAATTATCACAACTAATCAACTTTACGTAAGGATAAAGAGCATATCTTCCTATTAATGAATACAAGACGAGGCAGCTCAGTAAGTAACGTCAAACCCCATCAAATCCTCATAAGTTCTGCATTTGCATCACATCCGATGAGAGATATGAGCCCGGCATTCGCTATATCTGACAGTTTAATTGGCCGTTGTCAAAACTTATGCACGTAATAGTCCACTGTACTTACGAGTGTGCGGTACTGTTGCAGGTGTTCGCAACTGTTTTAGAGTTAATCCTGTATCAAATATTTTTTTAGTACAAAGTGCAGATTGACTAAAACCCGGCGAAGCTGGGGAGGCCGCTAGGGCCAGCAGTAACAACACAATTCGAAAAAAGTGCAAATTAATAAGAATTAAAATGTTGATGCTTGTGCTAGTATATTTAATTGCGTTAGTGTCTTATTGATATTTTTATATTGAAACATTAGAATAGTAAAAACATTAATAATACCAAATTTAAGAACAATAAAATACTGAAGAAAATATTTTAAATTAATTAGGTACCTACATAGTGTGTAATCCTTATTAGTCCCACTGCTGGACACGAATCTCCTAGAACTAGGAGATCCTGGAGCGTACTACATCCCACAACATTTTTTTAGATTTATAAAAAGCAAATAACTAATTTATCTTTCAACCTTACATACATAACTAAATTTTAAATACCCCAAACTTACCCACTATAATACAATTTCGCAAACCAAACCACAGGTTGCGAACCCCTGCATGATCAGCGAGTGTGGTCAACGAGACCAAACGTGAGGTCATATGCTATATGGCATTCGAAAGTCGGGTTCAACGATTAATTCATCCATCACTCTCTGACGCTTAAAACTTGGTTAATATGGAACTGAGTATTAAGAAAGGTGTTTCGATAGCTTAGTGGTTGGTCTGTTAGAAGTCGCAGATTCGAATATCTCTCTGTATTTCGAAATTGTGTTTTTGGGACTCTTCAAAGGTTCAAGATGATGATGATTATTATCGACCATAGCGCACATGCTTATCTACTTTAGCATTAGCGATTCGCATTAGGCGGCTTTCTGCGTTTTAAAGAATTAATGTCAAATTTATGTCTCCGAACGGGCCTTAGGCTGCTTTTATCCAGAAATGCGCGAAATAATTAAGCCATGGATTTATGTCAGTTCCGCCAATAGGATTGTTTACTTTTAATTTGGCACACATCCATGGGACAGGATCCCTTATGGTACAAAATATACTTTGTAGTTTGTACCTATTTTTTACTTTCCAAACGTTAATACTTTATTGAACCTGACCGAAATGGTCAAAAGTGTCGTCGACCTCAACCCATTACCTACTGTCCTACTGCTGGGCACGGGTATCTCTCAGTAAGATAAAGTCAAGTCTCAGAGTAAAGCCATAGTCCACCGCGCTGGCGAAGTGCGTATTGGCCATTGGTAGACTTCACATACCGTTGAGATTTTTCCTTCACAATTGTTCCCACGATGTTTTTCCTTCACCGTTAAAACAAGTGATCATTAATTACTAATTCGTATGTAACTTTGAATTTTGAGTTGTGGATTTGTGTGTGAAAAATCAGAGGCGTGCTTGGAACTTGATCCTCGGATCCTCGAACAAGAGGCCGAGCTACAAACCACTAATCTATCAAGTGTAGTAAAAGCAAATGTTAAAGAAGGAAAGTACAGAGTTCAATCAGACCTACTAATCTCACGATCGCAAACGAGTCTTCACTGCAACAGGACGCAATAATTAATTCACAACGTCATTGTGCAATTTGCTCTCGATATTAAAACGCAGTCGTATCGAGAGGTATGGAGTTGCCTCATGCCTTGAAACTTGGGTTAATGTGTTTGTTATGGGAGGGATAATGACTCAATCTTATTGTGGGTGTACCGCTTTACTTATAGAAGTCGATTATTGTTAGTAGTTTATGAAACATTAACATTGGTTGCGGCGCTTCTGTGGTCCATCTCAAGTGGGAATCTGGTCTCTTCTCGGGTTGCAGATGTCCATGGTGACGGTAGCTTCTTAACATTAGGTGGACTGTATGCTCGTCTGCTATTCCTATATCATAAAAAATAATTTTGTGAAGAATGGAAAGTTCAGAATAAAATGGAGTATTTTGGTGATAATAAAAGTATAAATGTCATATTTTTGATACCTATGATAAATGTTTTAAGGATTCTAAGGCGACTAGAAAGAATTTGGCAAAATTTTGATCTTAAAATTAATTAATATTAGGCCAAATAATTGAAGTCTATAATCGAGGGTCCTACTAATTTTACGATGATATTTGATGATAATATTATTTTTTATTAAAAAATATAAAAATATATTTAACATAGAACACGATGGAGCACGGGAATTAACGTTAACAAAACTTCCTTTAAAGATTTTTTTGTATAAAAAAAATACCAATTTTTTTAGTTGAAACCACTCCACACCTCCCCAAACCAGTGCTGTGCATTAGCGATTCGTTTTGATATGTCATCGCGCACCGCACCGCCCTTTGTATCACCCGCGGGACGGCACAGCCTTTTTATCGGCATTATTTAAATTATCAACACTTTGTACACTTACAGGGGTTGAGTCACTAATATATAAATTGTAACATTATTAAACACATGTTAGTTTTTCAAAACAATCTATTAGGAGCGCAGCGCGCTATCTTGATTCTGATTTATCATACATCTGTGTTGGTTGTGAAGTATTTGTATAATTATAACGTGTATTAATAATAGAAGGCGATTATGAAGTTTGGATAAATGTATTTATTATTTGGTGCATTAAAAAAATTAAAAATGTGTAGGTACGTGTTAACCTATTTGTGTTAACTAAAATTTTCTACTTCAGCGTAGATTATATATATTAAAATAAGCTAAAAGTAACGATTTATCGATCTGGAAACAGTATTCCGATTATTAAAAAAAATGATAAGATTTTTTAGATATATTTTTTAATTCCTATCTACCTAATATCTATACTAAATTACGTAAAAAGTCAAAAATCAAAATCATGTCAGTTATAACATTTTACGAAATCATGAGCTAGTAATAACGTATGAGTTCCTCGAAAAAATATAACAAATCGGAAACACAACATCAAACTCAAAAACCACATTTCGAAAAAAATCTAATGAGATAATTTAACGACTTCCATTCGAACAATCCCTTAGATCTCAGCTATATCTGTTGCGGGTTTCCGAATAATTGAGCAACAGATCTAATTCAATGTCTAGAATAATATATCCAGGAATGAGGACGTGGGGACTTGTGACAGTAAATATTATGATTTCACCCAAGATTTTGCACCTCTTACGTCAATGTGACGCCGGTTTCATTATACATCGTTGTATTACAAATCATGGATCTTATTCTATCGAGGGAAGCATTAGAATCGTGTATCAAAAAGTGGGATTATTTTGATATGGGTTCCCGGTTTTATAAATTATGTCATGGTATGTCCGGTCGTCAGCTCTGATCTCTTTGTCAGTGCTACAATATTATACTCAAAAGTATACTTTTTGATGTATGCGTTAACATAATCCATGCTTTCATCTCGATCTCCGGCACTCATTTTTACCGCTTTGACAATAGCTTAATGACGATTTATTGGCTACAGCCGAAGCGGCCCCGTCTTGTAGATCTTACTGATCTACAAGGTTGTAACGTCGGTCATAATCTGTAGTGATTCCTGGCTAAATTTCTTATGCGCTTGCGTTCTTTGGAGCCTTGGAGGGCACTTTCAGACGTCGGTCCATTTTGTTTTATAGGATATCAGTCGTTAAAACTTATCGGAAGCCTTATTGGCGGTTGAACAACATTAGACATGGGTTGGCCTCCAACGTCCTTAATTAATAATAATCAATCTATCTGTCTATTATCTAGCATAGGTCGAAATATGAAAACTTTTAGTACGCAGAAATTTTTAAATCTTTGGTATGCTCATGGATGGATTGATTAATAATGATGGGCGAAAGCCGTCTCTCCAACAACTGAAATTGCAGCAGTGTGATGAAATTCGCTACAGTCATTCAATTAAGAAGAAAAATCCGCTTTTGGATAGAACTTTTCCAGCCAGTCATCTTCCTATCTCTATGTCAAACGTCATTTGATTTAATATCTAACCCGCATTATTGTATTATGAAACTCATCCGCTGTTAGTGCCAAGGACGCAATGACAGATGGTGTATGTTTTCTCAGGTTATTTATATCAACCGCCATCTTATTGATCGGACATCGGCGCGCACGCAACACGTCACGCCCAGCCATTTCTATTGGCAAAGCAACCATTGACCTGAACGATTTTACGATACCCCAATATTTCTTAAACGTAAGAAGATTAGTATCTTTTGAAGGTAATACAACGTTAGTGTGTGAAACATCGGCACGCCTTAAATCATGAGTGAGAATCTATTGCTTTTAAGTTTCAAACCAAACCCGGTTTGAAACTTTAAAGAGTATGATGCTTTCCAGTAGCATCATCTGTTTTAACTTTGGTAATCATTCGAAAAGCAGCGCCAGCAAAATGGTTGACACTCGGCCACTCAGTCAGGAGGTCCGCGGTTCGAATCCCAGGAACGCACCCATGATTTTTCAAAGTTATGTGCGTATTAGAAATTAATTATGCTACAACAATGAAGAAAAACAATGTCAAGAGACCTATCGGCGTGGTATTTCTTTAGAAAAAAAAGCTATCTTCACTTGACCACCACAGAGTTTACGACGAAATATTCCAACCTGGAGTCACATCGATAGAGTGCAATAAGCACTTAAACTTACCATCAGGAAATCTGCATACCTGTTTAGACCCACCGTATAAAAATCACGTTTCGTCCACGATCCCACCTGCGCAGCCACTACAATAAATTGTTACGTCGCAGCTGGTCCACTCGATCAAAAATCACATTTTTATGTCATCTCTTACATTAATAACGCTATCAAAATGCGGTCGAAATGCCAAAACGACGGCCGCCAGTAAAATATAAGCGCCAATTGCTAGGACATCTCCGCGAAGCTATTAAATAAAAGTCTTTTTACATTAGATAAATCGCGTACGTTATTCGGGAACATCTGTCCCTTGCCGATTACAGCCATACATTATGCTCAGTTTGTTGTTTTTAATAAAAAGTTTAATCCGTTCGGTTATGACGGCAATTTGTCTGCCCGATGGAAAAACTTGGTCGATTACCAGTGGCGCTCCGGTCTCCGCGTATCGTTCAGGGCGCCTATTACAACCGCCGAGCGCTCTTTTTATTCGCGCGATTATGTCATGTTTATTTATGCATTCGCTTTTGTCTTCCATTAACGCTTTTTCCTTTTTATCTTCGACGGCCATATTTCACTTAAAAGTATTTTCACTGTCAAAACCGCTTTGAGTGCCGCGAAATCGTTTATAGTTCGCGGTCTTTTCATAATTCGCTTTAAGCTTGTCATTCGTCCGGAAATACGGGCCGAGTTGTTTCGGTTTCGTCACCTTATAACGTACAGTCATTAACAATTCAATACGCTCTTAATGAAGAGCCGATAAAATGTATATTGTGGTATTCGTCACGACTCCCGAGCAATTAATCGGAGTTTTCTTTTTTTGGAAGTCTGTTTATGGGCGCTAAGATTTACTGAGCGTCCCCTTCGGTTGATTTGTGCCCACGTCTGAGGGAACTCTTTGTCGTGGAAGCAGCTTAAGTGTGCAATATATCGTGAGGAACAAATTTCGCGCAGAAAGATCTCTCGTTAAGACTGATTGCCGAAAGTACAGCAATTTAAGGACCGGTCGTTATGGGTTTTTGTTTTATTTTAACAGCGTGCGTACTCCGTGCAAATGTATTGCTAGACGTTTTTTGTTTTAAGTTTTAACTGATGTTTTGAAAAATTACACCGATTGGTACATTACTCATGAGATACGATACTTGTCTGTAGTGTTTACTCGCGCTCTCTTCCCTAGTTTTTACGGTACTAATTTAATAGACATATAAAAGATTTCAATATTAAAAATATCATAATAGTTACGATACGAACTTAACCTACTACATGGTTTGTTTAGATAGTAATGAATTTAAGCCGTCGATGTTGGTCTTTATCATTCTTAGCAGTCGTTACTCCAGGTAGCAAAAATGGGTGCTTGCAACCAATTACGTCTAGACCTAAGTTTATTTAAAGCTATGATGTTCTTCTTTAAAAAGTTCTTAAAGATTCATTTTAAAACTACCAATTCACATTCCGTCAGTGCGGTGGACTAAGGCCTAAGTCCCTCCAACCTTCAGAGAAGTCCCCTGCCCAGTATACGGTAATACTTTTATCAATAAAGAAGTGTACTAACGTTACCCTTTCGTCCACAGAACATAGGCAATGTGTCAGCGGAGATGGAGCTACAAAGACTGCAGCAGGAGCACATGCGTCGCCAGGAGATGGTGCGGCGTGGACAGCACTCCTTATACCCTGGACCGCCGCTGGCGCTGCTTCCACTGCTGGAACAGATGAGACCACAACCGCCTCCTGGGAATGTGAGTATCTACGACCGTCACCCCTTTTTTTGGGTAATAGTTAATAGTATCTTCTATTCCTAACCTATTACGGTTGAATTGCTTTTAAACGATGTAGCGCTGCTGTATTCTGATTTAGAGAATGTAGTAAGACTTAGAGGATGTATTAAGACTAAGACCATTAACCTTTGACTAGAATTCTATTTAAGTGGCTAGAGGCTAGGCCTAGGGCCTAGACTCTTTAGGGCTGTTTTCAGACTTATTGACTACACTGACTACTGAAGTCTCAAAAAATACAATTATCCGCGTTTAAAACTTCTATTTTCCAAAAAATCTTTTGAGATAGAAAACTCGATTTTCTTTCTAGTCTCCTTAATTTTAACTGCTACTTTTTATAAAAGTGTAATAAAAAGGTGATAAATCATAAGGTTCAAGAATTATAAAACATCGGCACGCTTAGTCGCCTATTATTGAGGAAAATTATTTGCGCTACTTCCTAGCTTTGAGGTGTCTGTGAATTACATGGAGTCGTTTTGATTACACTACTCGTATCGTATGGTTAAAATATATTACTGTTCTTTAGTTACGTAAAAACAGACCAATGCGAAGATGTAAGCATTGATTTGGCAATGGATAATTATGAGATGTTTACGGCAACATCTACGTTAGCTAATCCCGGGGCGGAATAATTGACGTTGTGTTTACTCTATCTCAACTAAATTGTGCAATCGGATAAGGTCGAAGAACAAAACGAAAGTTGTTCTGATCCTAATTATTAGTCCAACCGGTGTAGGTTATGTAAATTTATAATTAGATGCGTCCGATACATAAGAAACATTCGTCATCTAGTTTTTGACTATAAACGTTCCATTTGATGTTGATGTTGGATATTAATTGACGCAATTTCCGCTGTCTTTGACGAAACACCAGCTTACACCGCTGATGAGTTCGGTGATTGTTTTAGTCGCTACTTCATTTCCATAAACATCTGACTAGTTTTTGTCGGTGTGTGCTGCCGATATTGACACACCGGGTCTATTAATACGATACCTTATGATTTCCCGCTTTTTTAATTAATTCACTCATTAGTTTTGTCAGCGCCGACTTAGCTACCTTATTGTACTTATGAAATTAATTATATTTTTATTGTGTTTTATGTCTTTTTTTTTTTTTTTTTTTTGTTTACGAGGGGGAAACCTTCAAAAGGTACCCGGCGCCGTGGGAGCGACGCAGGGTTATGTGGGATTTTTACCGCACTAAAACCCCCCCGGTGGCCGTCCTCGGCGCTGCGTTGAGGGCTCCGGGATCTCCAAAGGAACGCAACCGGAGTCCTCTTAGCGCGTTGCCCCGTCGGGCTCTGCCCAGGTGAGCTTGACGCTCGCCACACCGTCTGGTGCGTACGACGGTATGCGACCACACATACCGCCGCCCTTCCCGGGGTCGCTTACCGGGCGGTTCGAGCTACCCACTCTTGCCGCCCGCAACCCCGGAAGCCCCCTTTTAGTCGCCTCTTACGACAGGCAGGGGATACCGTAGCCCTATTCTGGTCCCGAAACTACAGGGACACAGCGCCTGGGGCCTTTACGTACGCCCGCGGCGACTCCTCCTCCGAGCGGGTTCAGCGCGCTCCCTTGCTCGTTCGGCGTCTTCCTTCGCGGACATGACTGCATCGCAGAAGGTGATCATGCCGTCCCAGGCTTCGCTACGCTGAACCATCGCCCCGACGATGGCCGACGGAGAGAGATCCGGTCCCACTTTTTCGACGAGGATCCGCCGCTGCGACTCCCACGCTGGGCAGTACTGCAGCGTGTGCTGTGCGGAATCCTCGTCGTGCCCGCAATGATAGCACTGGGCCGTCTCCTCCCTCTGTATCCTGTTCAGATACTCACCGAAACAGCCATGTCCGGTGAGTATCTGAGTAAGGCGGTAGGTCACTCTACCCCTGCTCTTCAGCCAGGCCCGAAAGTTCGGTAGGATAGCGTCAACCACCCTTTGGCGTATGCTCCTAGGCTCCTGAAGCCGTTCGCGCCAGCACCTCAGAGCGCGCCATCTGGCTCTCCTCCGAAGCGCTCCGATCGTCTCTTCGTCGAAGGGTTCCGTCCTCTGACGGAGGACGCGGATCTTATGGAAGACCCGTGCGTCCATATCCGCCAGAATGTCCAGGGGCGGACACCGCCCCAGGACTGTCGCCGCCTCATACGATATGGTACGATACCCCCGGGCGACTCTGATTGCGATCGTACGTTGCGCGGAGTTCAGTTTCCGCGCACGGCGTCGGCTGGCAGACAATTTGTCCGACCATACCGGCGCACCGTAGAGCGCAATCGAGCGTATCACACCCGCGTAGAGGCGGCGGACTTCTTCCCTTGGTCCCCCGAGATTCGGCAGCAGTCTATGCATAGCACCCGCTACCTTATGGATTCGGGGGACGAGAGGGTCGAAGTGCTCGTCAAAGCACCAGCGGCTGTCCAGTATTAGGCCAAGGTACTTCATGTACCTGCCTATCCGGACATCCGTTTCCCCGACGCGCACTGAGGTCTCAGCTGGCTCGACTCTCGGCCTGCGGCCGTGGAACCATATCGCCTCGGTTTTCTGGGACGCTACCTGTAGGCCCAACCCGCGGATCTTCGCTATGACGCGTGCCACTCCGAGTTCCGCTAGCCGAGCCGTTCTCGAAAACGACACCCCCTCAGCGAGAACGAGGGTGTCATCGGCATAGCAGACGATGCTTACTCCTGGTGGGAGCATCGTTCTCAGCACTGCGTCGTACGCGATATTCCACAGTAGTGGGCCCAGTACCGAACCCTGCGGTACCCCGCGCATGACGTTCCTCCCGTGAACGCTCCCATAGCGACCTGGGAAGCGGATACGCCTGTCCGACAAGTAGGCCTTTAAAACCTCCCTTAAATATGAAGGTACTTGGTGGACGGACAGGCCCTCCATAATCGCTCTCCAGGGTAGAGAGTTGAAAGCGTTGACTATGTCTAGGCTTAACGCCAAGACTACTCTACCCTGGGATATGGCCTGCTCTGAGAGCGTTCGGACTCGAAGGATGGCGTCCACCGTCGAACGTCGCTGCCGGAAGCCGAACTGGTTTTCGGAGAGGTCCGGGCCGTGGCACGCTAAGTGCTGACTAATTCGAGTGGAAATGATCCTCTCGAATAGTTTGCCCACCTCATCCAACAGACAGATGGGTCTGTACGCTGATGGGGAGTCCCGAGGCTTGCCCCACTTGTGCAACAGCACCAGCCGCGCCTGCCTCCATACCGATGGAAACCGTCCATAACGGAAGCAGGCGGTGTACAAGTTTTGCAGCCTCCCCCCCAGTACTGTCAGCGCCAAGACCCAAGCCTGACCTGGGATTCCGTCCGGCCCCGGAGCAGTGTTTCGCCTCGCCATGCGCCTGATTGCTCCGTCGAGCTCGCAACTGGTGACCGTCAGGTCGTCCGACCATTCAGGGAGATCCGGCGTCGCGGCGGGAGAACCCGTTTCGTCAGTGGTTCCTGGAAACAAGCTGTCCACCACTGTGTCCACGAAAAGCGGGTCGAGAGTTTCCGTGAGCGGAGGCACCCATGGACGTAGCTTGCCGAGAACCATCCTATACGGGCGTCCCCATGGGTCCCGGTCTAGCCCCTCCACGAGTGCGCTCCAGTTCCGGGCCTTGCTTTCGGCGATTGCGCCCTGAAGCAGTGTTGTTGCGGCCCGGTACTCCACGTACTTCTCCTCCCTTTCCGCGGCGCTGGATGACCGGCGTCGTCGAGCCCGAGTGTACTGACGTCTGGCGCGCAGGCAGGCTGCACGCAGCCGTGCGATGTACTCCGTCCACCAGTACACAGGGCGCCTCCAGCCAGGTCTGACACGCGGCATCGCGGAATCGCAGATGGCCGCCATGTCATCCCTGATCCGGATCGCCTCCCGTTCGGGATCGAGCCGGTCATCCACCTCGGCGGTGCATGACCAGTCCACGACATGAGCAGCAGCGACGAGCAGGTCTCGGTTGAGCCGCTTCATTGCCCATCGACGCGGCTGGTCGTTTGTACGGCGGACATCCGCAGCCGGAAGCCGTAACACTACGTCCACCAATATGTGGCGATGGTCAGACAACGTGACTAGGTCGTCGGCCACCCTCCAGCCCGTGACCAAGCGCTCGGCAGAAAGAGTCGCCCACGAAAGGTCTACGACCGACTCTCCCTGCCACCGCACGCACGTGCTGACCGAGCCACGATTCAGCAGACGTAGGTCGAGCCCAGCTGCCCATTCGAGCGTTGCCCTTCCCTTGACACTGTCTCGTCTGTTTCCCCAAACCCTCGAGTGGGCGTTAAAATCGCCCATCACGAATACCGGTCGGGGAAGACAGGACCGAACACAGTATGCCACACGGTCCAGGAACGTCTCGAATGCCGCCAAGGTGCAATTCGGGGAGACATAGCACCCTAACACCGCCAAGGGACCCCACTCCACTGCGACTATACCCCGCTCGGAGTGAAGTCTGGAGCACGGGGGATCTCCCTCTCCGCCCGCCCAGTACACGGCTACGGACTGCGCATCGTCTCCTACCCACCGCGGATGCTCCGGAACTCTATAGGGCTCCGCCACCACAGCCAAAGAAACCGAACAGTCTACGAGGCATTGATGGAGCAAATCCTGCGCCCCGCGACAGTGGTTTAGGTTCCCCTGGAGTATTTTAAGTGACGGAGACCTATCCATTAGGAGTCCATCGCTTCCGCTGGCGGACAATGGGACGAAGCGCTGGGATGCGCAGGCCCATCTGTCCGTGCCGAGCTAGCAGTCTTGGCCGCTGTCTCGTCTCCTCCGTTGCCTCTATTCCTCTTTTTCGGAGGCTTGCACCTTTTGCTACCCAAGCGGTGGTCAGATGGACAACCAAGGTCTGCGCATAGGGCGCATTTCGGAGACTGTGCTCCGCATTGACTCGCCCTATGGCCGGGTTCGCCACATACGTAGCACAGTGCGCTCCTATCCCTGGTGCTGGTGCACTGGTGCCGGGCATGCCCCATTTCGAGGCAACGGAAGCATTGAAGCGACCTAGCCGGTAGTATCTCCACTCTGGCAGATACCCACCCGACAAGAATTCGCTTTGCAGCGGCCAGCTTGCGGATGGCTGTGAGAGGACAGCGCACCCATGCCGTCCCCAAGGCTGAAGGCCTCCGCCGAATCTCCCCGACTTTTACGTCGGCGGTGACGCACCCGCAAGCCACGGCGATGGCGTCGGCAACGTCTTCCTGGGTGACGGAATCGTCTAAATCCATCACCCTGGCCTCCCCCTGTTTTGTGGGTCTCGTCACCTTTACTCCCATCCCCGCGACAACCGCTTGCAGCTTCCCTGCGAGTGCGTCGGCCTTCTCGGCACTGTCTTCGCCAGCCACCTCAAGCAGCAAGCCGCCGTTGAGGGCTCTCTTCTGGCGCAGCTCAGCGATACCCAGATCAGGCAGTTTAATTTGCCCCTTCGCGGTCTTCATGACCTCCGCGTAGGTGACGTTTGACCCTTCGGGCACCGTCACGGTGACTGCTGCCGACTTCGGCACTCGCGGAAGCCTCCGCTTGACAGCCTTCCTCTTACCGGCCCGACCCTTTTTCGGTGCCTGAGCCACCGGTGCCGGTGCAGCATTGGCGGCAGGTCGCCGCTGGGTGGCACTTTTTTCTCGCCCGCGACTCGGAGACTGCTTCCGGGCTGGCTCTACTCGGGTCGGGGGCGGAGGCCGTTCCTTCGCCCTAGATTTGCGCCCTACTACAGTCGCCCACGTCCCTGCTTGTGCGACTGACGTTGACGTTACTGGAGGGCGCATCGGCGCTTTGGACCCTGGAGGACGCGCAGGCGTAACGGGCGCTACCTTCTGCCCTAATGAAGGCCGAATCGCTCTGCCGGGGAAGAGCTCGTCCCTAAAAGACGCCAGTTTTTGGTCTATTACGGACCCGATTCGGTCCATCAGAGCGTCTTCCCCATTAGCGGGCCTCCTCGGTTCAGATCGAGGTGGCTCGGGTCTATTTGAAGCACTCTTACGGCGTAACTGGTCTAGTTCCGCCGTAAGTGCCTCAACCTTCCCATTCAGTCCGGCGAGTTGGGAGCGCAGCGTGGCGTTCTCCCGCTCAAGGTGTGCAGTGGTTGCCCTCTGCACTACTTCCGTAGCTGCCGCCTGGACGTGGCGCACAGCCAAACGTAAGGTGCGCATCATATCTCCCTTTAGGTTGCGGGATTTATCCGCAACCTTTTCGATCACTTCTAGGTGTTTTATGTCTACTGTATTTTTTTACTGAATTATTATAAAAACTTGCACGTGTCTCTCTCTGCATTTACCTATACCTATAGTAGTTTACGCTACACATATTCTATTTTGTCACCAATTGTAGCCAAATAATGAAGAAGGGTTGGAGCCTTAGACTAAGATCCTAAGAGGTCATAGTTAAGGTCTCACAAGTTTCTCCACGGCAAAGTTTTAATTTTCGATGATCCTGTTTTTGGATGTGAATCGCCAAAATCCACCGGGCAAAAATTCATTTTTTTTTTACACATGAAGATCAACTTTGAATTACTCTGTAATTAAAAAAAAATTGCTTATTAAAAAATATGAATTTGTATCTAATTATGCAGTTATAACTAATAAAAACCCTAGGGAAATTTATAAACAAATTTAATTATTTGCTCCTCTTCCAGGTGGTCCAGAACCCATGGCCAGCGACAGCCCAGCTCGCCCAGCTGACGGCCAGCGCGCGCTCCCCTCCCCCGCAGGACCCCGACGCGCCCTTAAACCTCAGCAAGCAGCGCTCCCCCTCCCCCGCGCAGTCCATCATGCTGCCTCGGTTCGTGCCCTACCCGCCCATGGAGGACAACACGCCCTACATGCAAAAGGATGACGATTACAACTCGGCTTGTAACAGTGAGTATATATATTTAATTATGTAAGGTATAGTTCGCGTAAAACTGCTAGTCCGCTCTGAATATAGAAATGAATCGCGTCGCCAAAGAAAATATTAGAAGGTGGTAGAACCCTTTGTGGTTCGACTTCGGCGTCACCACCGCCATACCTATTTCTAATAACAACAATGTTATGCGCCGCTGTGTTCCGTTTAGAAGGGTGTGGAGACATACTTTTCCGAGGCGTTCCAGCTTAGTCCTCAGGGGTAGCGACGCATCGCGTAGGAATATCTAATCAGTTGCAGTAGCCACTTACCACCAGGTGGACTGCATGCTCCTCTGCTACTTTTGTATTATAAAAGAAAGCTGATCAAACGCGAATTGGTAGACTTTACACATCTTTAAGAATTTCTTTATTTATTAAACTCTGAGATGATAACATATAAAGGTTTCCAAAAAACGTTAACGTCGTTTTTAAAAGTTAACGTCGTGACATTTAACGCTTCATTATCAAGCAAAAGCAATTTAAAGATATTTGTAATTTAATCTAGTACACTTGTGAACTAATGAAAGTTTGTAATAACATCACATTAAGATAATGTATAAATACGTAGTACGTAGATGTACTAAAATTAGATATTTTTTCAACTGTTGCAAATCTGTTCGCGCGAATCTTCTATAATTAACATGTAATAAAATTTTTGTAGCAGCCGAAGAACTGTTAGTATTAGGTTTTTATTTATTTATTTAGTACCTAGGTACACTCAATGTACCTACATATATACATAGGCACATATTAAGATTTTGATTAATAACTTATTCTTATATTAAGGTACGTACAAAAATAATTTTTAATTTAGTAAAATCATTTCACTCAATGAATAATGATTTTAATATTTTCATCCGTTACTCTTTATAAATCGACAAATATATATGTATAGTATTTACCTACCTACAGGTATCTAGGTAGATATATTACTTAAAGTATAAAAATAGTTCAATGCAATCATATTACCTAATAATAAATTGATGATATGTATCTATAGTAACTTATTAAAATATTAACGTAGATTAAATCAGCGTGCAAAAAGTCTTGCGTCACAAAAAACGTCTAGTATAAACGTCTGTCTAGATTTTAGATCTAGGTTAGTAATACCGTTTACAGCGGCATAAAAAATGTAGCTTATATCAGTGTCTTCCGACAACGCATCCCAACACGTGCTGTGAATCAGATAAACTGCGACCAGGGTGACCATGTTGAAGGAATATAAAAAATGTAGGGAAAAAAACGGGAATTTTAAATGTCGGATATGTCGCGAATTCGACAATATTTAGATGACAGATGCGGTTTAAAAATGTAATGATTTTTAATTGCGCAAATTAAGTGAACCATAAGCGGTACATAAACTTAATAGGTACATATTGAAGACTGTGTAATATGAGGACAAACGGAAAAGTAATTCCTTGCAAATGTATGTAGAGATAGGTAAGAGTTACTTTTATTCTTAAAATTACATGTCTCAAGATGAAATAATTCCGTAAATAATTCCTATAGATAATTTAAAATTTACGCTGTCAATCGTAACCCAATCTAAGTTACATTTTATTCCGAATTTAGAATACGTATGATAGCAATTCCATCACATATCTACTCGTATATTGCTATTGTAGTTACAAATTAATTGTTTTTGTCGCATTTCTTTGGGTCGGTAAAGACGTCCCGTATAAAAGATGCTACATGGCATCACTCTTATGACGTAGACATACGTCGCTCGCACGTAAGTGATCCAAAAATATTGGTACGGCTGTCTAATCAAATCATTTATTAGCACGCGGGTGAACTCAGCCCTGTTAAATACAATAATGGAAGGTCTCACAAATCACAACACGTGTGGCAAATGAGACACTACGTAGAATTTGAGAACAATTGTTTTCTTTTCATTTTAAAATACAGTTTGGAAAGGTTTGTGTATAAGTGTGTAGGGAAAATTATCGGGAAATGGATCTTTGTTTTTTCACGAGGGGGTAACCTTCAAAAGGTACCCGATGCCGTGGGAGCGACACAGGGTTATGTGGGACTCTTACCGCACTAAAACCCCCCGGAACCGCACTAAAAGTCCCACATAACCCGGCGTCACTCCCATGGCGTCGGGGACCTTTTGAAGGTTTCCCCCTCGTCAACAAAAAAAAAGATACCTATAGGAATTAGGAACAATTGTACAAGTAATTCCAATTGTGTTTAGTATGTAAAGTCATATTGTTCTAGGTGCTTGTGCTACAACGCTTAAAATAATACCATCATGTGCACATTAACGGGTCTATATAATTATTCGACATAATCATAAAAAGTTTACACCGTTTATAAAATGTGCAATTTGTGTCTCAAAGTAATTTTACCGATTTTATTATTCTTGTGAGACTACGTACCTAACGATTTTAGAAAATATAACAAGACTGTTGTTAGTCTGTTTTGTTTGTATTTAGTAGAGATAAAATGTACCTACAGGTACATTATATAATTGTATAAGTAGGTACAACGAATAACTATGGTGCAATAAAAATTACGTCTCAACCACTTATCACGTAACCCTAAGGACTCCGAGAAACAACTTTCACTAAGAAAATATTGCTTATAATACAATTTCCTGCGTGCCGTATGACTAAACGGTACCTAGCTACTAGCAATTTAAGCACGCATAGATAAGGTAAGGTGTTTTTAAAATAGGTACATATTTAATTTTATAACTTAATGAATCTAAACTATTTTATAAATTACTTGATCTAAATTATATTAAAAAAATCAGAAGCAATATTGTTATGTATAAGTTTATATAAATTAAAATTAATCAGATTACATAGTAACTCAGACACACTTTAGGGAGAGTTCAGTTGCCTATATTTACAGGTTTTTTTGCCCAATTTAGGCAGCTGACGATACTTAATTATGTTAAAAAATTACTATTATATAACGATTACCTCAAGAATATGCAAATATACCTTTGTAATGCTTCATGAAATAAATAAATTTATTATTTAAAAAAATATATATTGGAGTAGCATGCAGTCCATCTTCCATCAGATGCTGACTTGTTTGACTGCTTACTTCCATTCTCGTCATGAACATCTGTAATTAATCCCATTTAGAAAAAGTCCTACGTGAGATCGGCCACAGCTGTTTTGCTGATTCTAAGAAGTAAGTAATGAAGTTTCGTCATCAAAACCATATCAAAACAGAAGTCAGCAGTGCTTTGCTGTTACAACGCAGGAGGTGTGGCGATGATGCCTCTAAAGTCCAACCACAAACGATTCACCTTCAAACATTAATACGTTGACTGTCCCGTTATCCATAGAATCAATATTAATAACACAAATCCCAGTTACGTAACAGACAAAAATAAACAAGGAATCGGCTTAAATAAATAGGTGGTTGCGTGGAGAAATGCGAATATGAAGAAATGTCCCGTGTCGCCGCCAAACATTTTGATGTTCCAGTTTAATTGCTAAATATAATTAATACATTTCGTGCGCTGGGGAAACGTTGTAATGCGGTAAATGTCGATGTGCGTTTCTTGACACTGGTGTCGCGACAGTTTTCGACGACACCTGCTCTAGGAAACGTGCTTCGTTAGGACTATCCGGGAATTTCATGAAAATAGGGACATATTACCTATTATTGATAGCGAAGGAACAGGTCATAACAAAGAAGTCTATTTTTTTTAGTTCCAAATTAGTGGAACAATATAAAAAATTGAAAATTATAATAAAAAAACTACCTGATTAAATAAGTATTATTTTTATTGTTTGTAATACTTAATTAAGGGCAGAACAAAAAATTCAAGCATAATTTTTAAGTATCTACTTTTTTAATAAAAGCTGTTGCTCGTGCTTATGTTATCTAAATATATATAACTCAAAGATGACTGACTGGCATAGTGATCTATCAACGCACAGCCCAAACCACTGGACGGATCGGGCTGAAATTTGGCATGCAGGTAGATGTTATGACGTGACATGCGCTAAGAAAGGATTTTGATCAATTCTACCCCCAAGGGGATGAAAATATTACTTCGTAACGCGAGTGAAGCCGCGGGCAATAGCTCGTAACCAATATTTTATCCTACCAATATTTCATGTCATAGAAAAGTATACCTAACATAAAAAGAAGGTGTGTCCACGCATCAAGAGATGGCGCTGTTAGTATTTCTAAAACACGGTATCAAGTTTTCTAAATCTTTAGATACAAGCTCCTAAGTGAGACAATAGTAGCACGGCCGCTCATTTTAATTTACTACTACGGTTCTATTAGTATATAATATTTTCCTCATTTTTAATTATTATTTAATAACAAACTCACGTTCACAACTAACAGTTAGGTAACGGTCAAGATGTCGTAACACTGAGATATGGGTAACGTGGGTACCTACTTTAGAGATATTAATTGCGCTCAATAATCATCTTCGGTTCATTCTAAATCCTCAACTGAGATTTATATTATTGCGCTACGAACATTAAGAGTTATTTGTACACGTCTGCTCTCTGTATTTCAAATGTTTTATAACATGATTTTCGTGGATTTATGTGGTTCAAAACGAGGCTAGCTTTTGCGTAAAGATATCGATTTTTATAAACAGATTTGATACTTACGTCAGTAGGTAAATAACATAAAAATGTTTAATAATAGTTATATTATTCAAGTTGGTTAGGTATCATTTTATAAGCTCACTTATTTGAATCAAGTGTTTTTTTTTTGTTAAACCAAAATGTATTTATTTTTATATTTTAAATTTGTAGGTACAAAAATAATTAGGTACCTATTTCTTTATTTTATTTTATGGAACTTTTCTTCAATTAGGGTACCTAAGTACATCACAAACCTAAGCAGGTACTCGTATGAATTAAATTATTTAAATATGTAGATACCTATTTGTCCCTATTTGTCTCTATTTGTCTCTATTTGTCTATATACGTATTTTTTTAAATGATATCTCGCATAAGCATTTAGCAACGCACCTAACTTGTTACTAACAAATCATAATTACTCAGTACTCACACTTTACGTCAAAACATACAAAATGATCACACTCTAATAGCTATAACTAAGCCATGAAATGAACTTTAGCGAATAGTTGGCGGGTACCCAAGCCAAAATGGTTACAAAACTGGTGGCGTTTCGTTTCCTTTAAAACAAGAGAATCGCGAGAAATGCGATAGATGGCTCTTAAGACGCGGGCTTCCGGCCCTCGGCTCATCCCACCGCGATGTACAATCGCGCTCAAAAATTGTGTTCATTTAAAATTTGCTAACTAATTAGGTTAGTATTATTATACACAATATAGTAGATACTACTATAACAAAAGGATAATTAAATCAAAACTTAGTTACCATTCTGTTATTTAGACAATTTAAATACGAACATTATTTAAAGAAATTAACTATTTATATTCCATATAATTTGGTATTTTAAAGGAAATCGTTAATTAAGAAGTTTAATTTATAATGTTTGGATTAATTTTGTAAGGTACTAAATTCTAAGCATTGTAAATCGATTTAACACTAGCCAAGTGTAAATTTTCTTATGAAAATAAAACACATCGTAAACATACCGTTAAGGCTAATAATAAATCTCGTACTAAATCATAACTGTAAAAATTAATAACCTCAAATTCAATTCCTAATCCACAACAATATGGATTTAAAATTTATGAGCTGTAAATATACAAAGCGGTGGATGTTCCGAGTACAAATGCATATACTTGCATAAATTAATAAATAATGTTCGTCGCTTAAAGTAAAAATCATAACGTAAGCCTGTATCAATTCTATAACCTTAATACAATAAAAATAAAAAGCTGATGGTTTTATAGCCCCGATAACGATTAAGTAACGCGTGGACATATAATCTTTAATATTTTTACATAATATTATAAGAATTATTTGAATGTAACCTTTTACCTGCGATTTTAATAAAAATAACTGTCATTGGTTTGGTTACCGAGGAATTATTTTCAAATGATTTCACACGTTTAATGAAGTATTGGGTTATAATTCTACGGAATGTTAATTAAAAAAATGAGTTTAGATATTTATTTCTCGTTAAAATTAGATAAATTCACGTATTTGACAAAATATACAGAATTGTAACGTAAATTAACAATTTGTTAAAGATTATCAATTAAGTTAACACTAACAACGTTTCATATACTCATAGATCCACACTAAGTATTCAATGTGACGTAATTATACACAAATATAAATATATAACACCCAGATACAGATCGTAAATCTAAATACATAATTTGGATGCCTATCTGAGAATAGAATCTGAACCCTATAGATACCTATCCCACCTGTACCAGTCCGATATCAATAGGGTTCCGGTAAACATTTTAAAAAGCAAAGAAACTTTTTCGAGCCTAATTTTCCCCTACTTAGCTTTCAAAATGAGGTCCTAGCACTGTGACTACATTTTACGTCCAATTACGAGCATAATAGTACTGACTGACTTTTAGCATAGAAATTTGGTATCACGCGAATCAACCAACGTAGGATGTAATAAATTATCTAACAGCGTGTCAAATTAATTCGAGGAATGCTTTCGCTTTGAGAGGTCGTTTCCGTACGAAGCTTATTAATTGTGTGGACACTTGGTAACGGATCCCTCACGTCGAGATTCCATGTCTGTTGACACATGGTACATGTACATTCCTACTGATCATAGTAGAAATATCTGGAATTTATGAAATAGGATTCTATGTAGTTTGGGCATTGGAGGTGGAAGCCCAGCTAGTTCTGTCTTATAATAGCAGTTGTCGAACGCCGCTGTGTTCTAGTTTATAAATTGTAGGGAAGAAGAATACCTACAATGATAAGAATACTACTTTCAAACTTAGGTTTCAGAGGTCTTAATTTAATTTTAAACATAAAAATAAAATTTATCATATTGGAGTCTCGCGAGTACTTATATAACTAGGTACCTATATCTGTTATTGATGAAAATGGCGACTTATTAGTTCAGCATAAGTGTATTCCTTTGTTGCAATCTAATTTTGAATTACATTAAATAACATCATAACAATATTTCTGAACCATACCTAACTATAATGAGTAGTTTTGATGTGATTCTATTAAAAGTATCCAAGCAGGTGCTTAATAATTTAAAATAAATGTACAGATTAAATTTAATCCCAGCCTTATTCTCACAGATCAGATGAACTGCATTCCAAATTTGATTTGTGGCGCTAATCATAATGCGTTCTAATGAATTCATCACCATAAAAATACTTTGTCCGTCCCTCTGTCAGATGGAGAATAGGTCGTAAATACATCATAACAACAGCTGTTAATTCCGAACTATGTTTAGATTTGTTGCCATTAAACTTGCATCTACTGAGTCGATTACATTGTGCGCTCGACTGTATCTTACGACAGTTTGAAATTGACAATGTCAAAAATTTTAATAAAAAATATAGCAGATTATAATAATTATTTTTATACCTTTTTTATAACTTCATGTAATTTAAAAATGACAAGAAAACAATTTTTGTCTTGTTTAATTCAAAAGATATTTATTTGTTAGGTACTCGTATGTTTAAAATTCAATGAAAAATTATATTTACTTAACTATCAAGTACCTACCCTACGTACCTAGGTACAATGTTCCAAGCGTGTTATAGCTTCCTACCGTAAATGACCGTTACCTCTTAATATTATCGCAAAAACAAATACCTACTTATTTCCAAATAATTACTAATTATAAAAATGTATAATTATTTTCCTGGACAAAGTGGTCCGTTACTTTTTGCTGAGAACTATCCTCTCTAATACTAGTTTGACATCTCATTCCGATTGGATATAAACACATAAAGCATTATGTATTTTGGAATAGTCATTCTGTCTTAATCTCTCTTTAACGATTGTTTAACAACCGGCATTCTCTGTCGCTAATAATTTATAGCACAGCTTAGCGGTGCTTCTGAGCGCACGGAGCGAAATAAATATGTAAACTCTATCATCTTAAAGACTAGTTTCAATTAACATTGTTTCGTGATGTGCTCAGCATAAAAGGGCATTAGCATTTCACAAATATTTTGGAAAGTAGGTGGGTTTTATTATAAATGTCGCTCATATAATTTAATGAACGTACAAGTCGAACCTCGCACGTTCAAATATTAAAACTAATTGATGCCGGTAACTACTTTGAATTTCAATGGTTGTTTTATAACCGGATTTTCCCAAGATTTGTCTGTTCCAATTGAACATGTTTTGTAACTTCATACTTTTCGTAGGTTCGATCTAATCCAGGGTTGTATATTTTTTTGTAGTGCATTAAATTTAGTATCCTAACAAAAAAAACATTTAAAATTCTCGTCAATTGAAAACCTTGAAGAGCGATAATTATATGTGTTTTACTTTAAATTTCCAGCTTCATCCTGGGGACAGTCTCCGCCAGAAGAAGCAGAGAAGGCGAAATTAGTGCGACAGCCCAAACGCGATGAGGCTGGCAAGCCTCACATCAAGAGACCAATGAACGCATTCATGGTTTGGGCTAAGGACGAGCGCAGGAAGATACTCAAGGCATGCCCTGACATGCACAACTCTAACATCTCCAAGATCCTCGGAGCTAGATGGAAGGCCATGTCCAATGCGGAGAAACAACCGTACTACGAGGAGCAGTCCAGATTGTCTAAGCTGCACATGGAGAAACATCCTGATTACAGGTAAGATACTAAAAAAGCTATAATAAATCAGAACTATGAATTTTGCGGGGCAGTGATTGGTCGTCCACGTGTGAAACTACATCTGTTGTTGGTGTTTCTGAGTTCATTTAATTCCGTTTACCTAGGTACTATACGAAATCCGTCCTAATTTCATTTAACCGACTTCTTTTCATTTGGTATCTGTGTCCTTAGTAATGTAATGTAAATATTTTACAGGTACCGGCCCAGACCGAAGAGGACTTGCATAGTCGACGGAAAGAAGATGCGGATATCGGAGTACAAGAATCTGATGCGTAGCCGCCGGCAGGAGATGAGGCAACTGTGGTGCCGAGACGGCGGCAGCGAGCTGGGCTTCCTGCCCTCGTTGTCGTCCCCGGGACCCTCAAACTCTTCGCCACCACCGAATGGAGGCAACTACATGAACCCCGCGTTCTCGCCCCCACTGTCGCCGCGCGAGGAAGATTGAGGTCAGGCGCGCGGCTGGCCCTACCCGCACGCCGCGCCCCACCCCCTGCCCTCGCACCACCCCTGGTAAACGGAACCTTCTAGAACGTTCCAGAACCGTCTGGAACCGAGAACTGCCCCGAAGAACATTCGAACGGATTTCGTAGTTTCTCTGTCAGTGATCCCGTGTTAAACTATTTAGTGTTAAGAGGTTCGTAGACCTCTCGTGACTGGACTCGTCGACGCGCGCTTGGATTTTATATTGTAAAGATTCGAACGATTTTTTACATATTTTTGTGTTGATGTTACTTACGAAATGTATTGTTTTTATTGAATTGAAATTTCAAGTTATGGTAACTTGTTTGGATGCCAGTGTCGCAATCGGATCTCTCGTTTATTATACGAATATCTAATTAATATTATTATGAGATTATTCCATTAGTGATTTAAGAAAATCCTAGGGATGGACACGTTAACCTACTGTGTAAAATTTGTTCTAGACCGCGAAAGCGACTGGGCTCGCCTAATTTCGGCACTATTATTTCGAAATAAAATGTGCCAAATGAAACCAACAATTAGAGAAGTGTATATAGATAAACTTATTCATTATATAATTATGTGTAAACTAGTGTTTCCGAATAACTGACTACTCAACTCAGTGTATATAGACTTGAATCCCTGTAGATAGATATTGATATTTTTCATTTCGATGTTTGGCTAATGTTATCAGTAAGATCGGAGATTAGTTTTAGCGGTTAATGTATTTATCAGGTAGTATTGAATCTTACAATCGTGTGGCCATTGTATATCGTAGTTAAATTTAATATACTGTAATTCTAGATGGTGTAGAGCTAAGAGACTAAAACGTATCAAACCAAAAATTTGAAGCGGAATGCTTGAAAATTTAAGTGTTTTGAACACAAAAACTGTTTATTGAAACCAGTGAGAAAGTGTTAAACGTAATGATTGTAATACTCATAGACTTAGTTGGAAGGTAATGGATCTGATAGTGCTATAGTTAGAGTAACATTTTGTATATCTTCCCACACCATGTTAAGATTTAGGCCCCGTTTAAATGTACAGACATTGAACGTTACGTATCAGACAAAATATTTTGATAGGCACGACCTGTCTGCGCGGTGATGTTACGAATGATAAAATGTGTTCATACACGTTGTATAACACGATATGATTTTTGCTATGGACCTTGTTCCGACACATACGATGTTTGTAGATATAAATGGTCCATTAAGGATTCATTTACATCGTGAGACAGACATGTCGAAAATATTATTCTCGTATACAATTTGTATTAATGTATTCATATGTACCGAAACGCTGTCGCATACACGGGCCGTGCCTGTCAAAATATTAAATAAAATGTATGATTTTGACTGCTAAGGCATGGGCCTGGCACGTTCAATGTCTGTAGATAAAAATAATCTTCATTTTTTGACAACCCTAAACAGTTTTTGACTTTCTCAAACGCCCAAATTCTTCTGGATAGGATGTTTATGTTGCTAGACGAAAGCATTATTGTTAAAAATCGGACAATTACAATAGAACAAATGACGTAACAAGTAATTATTTTTCTAATCCAAATTTTCTTGACACTTAAATTTTAAAACTTAAGCATTTAATATGCGTTGATATAATTAAAGTCATTATCCTGTGTAATCAAAAGTAGAATGAAAATTTCGTAAATATGTATTTAGATGAGATCATCAACAAATATCGTTAAAATCGATTGTTGAGTAAGTTATAAATAAAAATTGTATTCGGAATATTACTTATACTTATAAGAATACACGAATACATTGATGTAATGTTTCCTTGTATTTCTGTATTCTTGTAGTATCTTCGAACATGGGAGGCGGTCAATTCAGTGATTGTCAATTCACTTAACATAACGACTAGACTATCTACTTCCATTTTTATTCGATTTGTAGATAACCCACCGACACTGTGGGATACTTATACTATTAAAATAAAATCAAATATTCGCTTTATCGAATCGTGCAATTTAAATCTGTAGATCTAGACTAAGCAGTAGTTGACAAGCATAATATCTTGAATAGTTATATGATAGACAAACAAAGTTGTATAGATATTAATTGTAAAATCAGATTGGTCGGTGATGTCGTTGATTGCCATTTTTTATTTTTGTTATTTATTTTTCTAATTATAATTTCTTGTTTTCTTTTTTACGAACTGATGGAGAGTGCGGATCACTTCGTTTATCGTAGTTTTTTTATCCAATCGGATTATTTAGGTATCGGATGAAACAGAATAATCATTCCTAGTTCGAGATGTTATTTCGTGTCCGAATGCGTAGTGATGTGCGCTCGCCCTATTATTGTATGCCAGTAATATGTATTCGACGTGAAAGTAGCGTTAGAATAATAAGCATAAATAAATTATTGTGTACGTGAACTTAATGTTTATCGATTACGTAGTGTGTATTATCTTAGTAAATGTTAAGGGTTTAGACAGTGCCGTTAAATTATTTATTTTTATGTTGAATCCCATTGTAAATATGCGATATTTTGATGTAAACGTTAGTAATTGTGGTTATTTAATGATCGATGCTTAATTCGTATGCAACTCGCATAGATCTCGGTCGATTTTCATACTGAATATTTCTATTTATTTAACTTGTCAGGTCACATCTTTCTTATTGTATAGTAACTCAACTTGCCATATTGTTCTTGCGTACAAGCTTAGTCGAACGAAGGCTATTTATATTGTTTAACTTTAAACCTCTTCTTTTAGTTCTGTTACAGTAACTTACGAGTTATTACTTCGCTATTTTGTACTTAGAAAGGAATTTGTTATTTTTATCGTTTTTAACTTAATTATTTTACAACGATTGAGATTTATTTGTTGAAATTTCCACTGGATATGTCTTCGCAAAATAAGTAGGTAGAAATTAGGTTTTAATACCTAGTAGGTATGAACCAGGACACATTATTCAAAAGTTGTGCCAAAACCCAAAAGTTTAATAAAAGTAAAAATTTAAAAATATTTTCTTGTTTCATTTACCTTTAACTTTTAAGGACTTAAACTTTTATCCTATAAAATCTACTGGAAGGTCCTCAAATATATAAATTACAAAATACAAACATACCTTCATTTAGCCATAAAAGCATATGCCTGATCAATAAATTGGTTTATACGAAAATTGGAATTAGGAGAAAATACATGTTATTTACATAATCACTTGTAGAAGGAAAGGTCTTAATGTAACTAGTAATAAATAAAAAAATATTATTCTTCTTGATACATTTTTATTATTTAATAGTTCAATAATAGTCCATTAGTATCAGAATACAGTTCCATATAATGATATGCCCTACGATTTAAACACGAGTTACAAAAATAATATACAATACACCTATTCCTTTATTTACAAGCATACATTTAATAACATTGATTAAGCATTGCACAAGATTTATGCGTTTAATATTATTAGGTAAGATGTTTTAATAAAATATGCTAAATATTCGAAAAATAAGAATTGTAAACGACAGTATGTATACGGATGTTAAATCCAGTCAACTTGTAGGGTAGATGTAAAAATTGCACTAAAGTTGTGTTTTAATATCGTTTATTGCGATCAGTCGTCGTCTAGCGCTCGGCGAGAACAAACATGCGTTCAGTATGCGCACCTGTTTTTAATCGAATTCAATAAGGAGTTTTTGTGTTCGGTTGTATTTTTTTTGACATGGATTATTCGTGCTACCGCTTGTGCCTTGTGAGGTTTAGGTATAGTGACCATTCCTCAGCAAGCCCAGAGCATGCCTATTTCTTTAAGTCCTGTGAGAGCACAGTGCGCGTGATGCGCACTGCGCTATGGTATGGCATGGCATGGCGTATGGCATGATTCGAGTTTGCAGATCAGCTTGGAAGGCAAGGTTAGTGGCTCTACTTATTACATTATATTATATACTTATTAGCTTTTATCTGTGCGTTGCTTTTAACAACATTTTACCTATCCTTCTGGAACGGTACTATTTTTCGTGTCCTATTCTGAACCCCTTATAACGCGTGTACGTGAATTATCACGACAATCGGTGATGTAGTTAAGGAGTGAAGTGTAGCGAACAAAAAACAAACTCACATTCGCATTTATAGTATTAGTTAGGATTATTATGATTTGCTGTTATGAGTATTATGTCATACCTCTTACAATTCTATAACAGCCCTATATATCGCTAGACAGGGGTACGAGGTATGTACTGCACAACCGAAATACAAATACAATGAGTGTAATAAGAATACACGGATAAAGATAACACGAATACTCAAAATTTAAAATATGTCAGCAGGTCGAAACTTTCTTAAACCACATAGTTCCAAGAAAGCAATATTGTTTTCTACCTTTTTATTAAGAAGGTATGAATTTATTTATGTAAAAACGTTCTATATGCTCAGAATCACTATGAAACAATATAAGTTATTTCTTATAAGCTGTCTATACTTTCATATACAATTATATATCATTATTTATAAGTTTCTCGTATACTAATTTAGTACATGCGAACATTTGTAGACAAAACATTTGAAAAAAATGTATTATATCAATATACCTAATTACTAAGCAAGCCATGTATTATTGACAGTATCGAATGAACTACATTTTTGTATTAAATATAACAAATTATAGAAGTTATATAGAAAAAAAATAGCAAAATGCCAAAACATACCTACATTTTATGCGCAAATTTAAAAACATTATTTAAACAAACACTAGTATTTTCACCCGGAATTGCAGGTTACGTCCCAGTTATTATTCGAAAATATAAGTTCAAGTGGTTTTTGGCGGATATATTAGGTATATGAACAAATGACTTACATGTAAATTGTTTTACATATAATTTTATTTCGAGATTTTAAACTGATTATTTCAGACACACATAATATTCGAAAATTTCAGAAAAATATGTCACTGTTTTTTTACGAATGGATTTTATTCGACATACTTTTACACGAAATTACCTATACATGGGCAAAACTTATTATCACTATTGAAACAAGAAAAATATATGAGGCTTTTTCTCAATAGATTAATTTTTTTTTATATTGTTAAACCTAACGATTAGGCAGACGTGCTACCTGATGGAAAGTCAACGCCGCCTATGGACATTTGCAACACCAGAAGGGTCGCCAATGCATCGTCGGCTTTGTATGAGAGCTCTTTTTGCACCTTTTTTGAAGAGCCCCATGTCATAGCGCTCCGGGAATACCTCAGGAAGAAGCTCGTTCCACATCTTACACGTTCGCAGCAAATTGCATTATATTCAAAAAATATACGGACTACTTTTACTGGAATCTGCCGAGAATAATAATGTGTAATAGCTATTTAAGAACAATAATAAACGACTTACGAAAGAAGAGATTATCACAAGTACAAAGTTTAGCAAAACTGCTTTTATTTGTAAATGTTTGTCATACTTTGAAAATCGTCATGATTATTTTGTATCGGATTACATGCCTACTATTAAGCAATCAATTAATTATTTGTTCCGTTCATTACTTTTCATATTAAATACATTTCGGTTATTTTTCTTATTTTCATTTCTTTTATTAGATAAAATTATTGCCATAAACAAAATCTTTGAAAATTGCATCTTTTCTCACTCCTCATAAAATGATTAAGGCCCGCGCGTATTATAACGTTTCATAATACTTTTACATATTTTTATGTGACTCGTATAATAATTTTAGACTAAGTATATCTAGCAGTAAGCCACATAACTTGATAGATCATAGTAGTATATGATAAGGTAATATCCGAATCTATAAAAATACATATTGCAACATTACTTGGTAAAAACAACAAAAATAATATTAAATTACGTGTAATAAAATTAATTTTCTTATTTTGGGCGCATGTTTATAATATCATAATAATATTATTTTGCATACATGATTTCTCTATCATTTTACTAAAATAAAATTTAATATTCGTCTGCTTTTGATTGAAGTTTCACGTTAAGTTAATACATTATATACTTTTCATTTCAAAATGTAGGGTTTATGTAGTTATAAAAAATACAGACAAAACATAAAAATAAAATTTGAAAATTATAAAAATAAGTATTCCTTTAAACATAATGCCTCAAGCATACAATATACATTTAGTACTACATTTAACAAGCGGAACCGCCCACTTTTGAATTTTGTTAAATATCTACCTATAAAACTTTTACGTTGTAAAAGCTAAGCACTGAACTAAGTCTACATAACATAAAAATAGCAATTAGTATAATAATAACATTTATAAAAACAATATTCGAGTTATGATAAATAATTAATTTATATTTAGTAACTTACTTATTGCAAACAAAAGCTGCATATAATAAAGCTTTAAGATCCTCTATACAAATATATAATATCGCATTCTTAAAAAGTAAATGTGGTAAGTCCATTTTTGTTGTTGTGGTAAGTACATATTTTTCATTTTATTTTAAAAACATTATAACAAAGTAGCAGACGAGCATGCAATCCACCTGATGGTAAGTTGCTACTGCCGCTCATAGACATCTGTAATCAACCCCAGATAAGATTAAATAACTACCTGAGGTCGGCCACAGATGCGCCGCTTCCCGAGTACTAAGCTGGAACGCCTCGGAATAGTATGACTTCCTTACCACATCCTTCAAACCAGAACACAGCGTGCTTTATATATTTTATTGAGAATTTAGTACCTGGTGTCATTTTATTATCTTTTATTTATCTAAAACTTAAACAACTTTGTCCTTTCTTATAAAATTGATTTTCTGGACTTAACACATCACTTCAAGCCACCAAGACACTAAATAAAAAAAATGGCAAGAATTAATTGAGTTATTTGAGTGAGCAAGATGGGCATAGTTTAATATGATTCAAATCCAAACACGCCCCATGAAAAGTGTGGCCACATTTAAAAACCCATAGGCCGCCATCTTGAATCAGAAACTCATTTTGTAATGGCAACCCACAGAGTGAACAATCTAAGACACCATTGTTAATATTTAACAAAATGTTTAAAATATCGAGTAATAATATTTCCTTTTGGTCATCTTGTTTAGTTTTTAGTATCAGTCTCTCGTACACTTCATTCAGTCCCCAGTGTGGTGACGTCGCCGCTATAGTTATAGGTAGTGCTGTGTTTTTTATATCTCCATGAGATGCACCGCGGAGCAAGTTGCATATCTGGAAATTAGAATAGAAATTTGATTGCAACATATTATCAAAATTGTCGTCAAACCATTACTGTTCCATTGCTGGACACAGGTCTATCAAAATGGCACCGATCAGGCCATAGTCTACCGCGCTGGCAAAGTGCATTTATTTAATATACTTATAGTCTTATATCTTCCCGATGTGTTCTATAAGCATGAACTTCGGTTTTTCAAGTTTTTGATCCGAAGTTCAAATTCCAGGCATGCACTTCAACTCTTAATACATTTCTATTTTTTCAAAAGTATGTGCGTATTACCATAATTATTATGGTACACGAAAAAATCTTAAGAAAACCAATATCCTTAAGCGCTCTTTGAAAAAAAGTTTTCAAAGATATGTGAAGTCTGCTAATCCGCACTTGGCCAGCGTGGACTATACCTAATCATTTTCATTCAGAGGAGAGCTGTTCCAAGCAGTGGGACTGTAACTGTAAAGAAATCTGATTGCAAAAAAATCTTACCTCTTTCTTCGGGTCCTTAAAATCGTATGAACAGTACACAGTATCCGCTAGAGGAATAGCTATTGTGACGTCATACTTCTCATATAGGGTTGTCAATAAGCAGGCGTGATAGAACTTAATCGTCACCGCGCCCATTTCTATCAAGTTCGCGTATTTCTCCATCACCTTGATCGCATTTCTGCCTCCGACCGACTTGATTATGAGCAACCCTAAGTCATCCCAACTGAGCATATCCTTCACTGATATGTTATCGAACTTTTTGTTGCAATTCAAGCAAATGTTTGCGTGCAGTGTCGCGTACAATTGGACCGCTCGCTCCCAACTGTCTAAAGTGAACTGTGGCAAGAACGAATGTAAGAGACTTTCGTCCAACATTTGCAGAAGTATCCTTAACACATTTAATAAGTCTTCATTTCGTCGTAAGTAGAGTATCTTGCGCCATAAGTAAGGCATTCGTTTACAAACTTCGTAACATTGCTCTTTGCTTTGACTTGTCCATTGCCGTTCAATGAATTGATCTATAAGCTCAGGAAATACTGGCATCTGACTCGTCCTAACGTAGGGCAATGGGAACCCACACTCACAACCAAGATTTGCAATCTTTTGCCTTTTAACATTCACCAATATACAAGAATCGACGAAGTATTTGTACAACTCTTCGTCATTTATTATTATGTCTAATATTTCAGGGTTTTGAGATGCATTTAAGTAACTTAGGAAAATATTGTTAGGTACGTACTTTGCTTCATCCACAGCGCCGATGGATAAGCAATATTGCTCCAAAGATAACATAAGATTATGGATCTGGTTAATATCACAGGCGTAGCTTTCTATTATAGAAGTTAAATTCGACATATCTGTTTCCTTACCAACTAGGCTTAACCTAGAATATTGATATAACGTCATGCACGTTTCTTTTTCTACACTATTATTGTCTATTTCTATGGCCTTTTGACTAGACTCTTTGTATATAATATCATTATTAACTAAAATAGGCGTATCTTCGTTTAAATTATAGTCATCGCGAGCTATCCATTTAGCATTCTCTTTCTCTTGTACATTTTTATCTTGAATATCATGGGATTGCTTATCGATACTGAGATGTTTCATTCTTCCTTCAAAATCCTCCCACTTTTCCTTTAACATCTTTTTACTTGAATTTAATTTATCGGTGACAGTGACACTCAGACCTTTTATCGCTTGAAGAGCTTCAGGAGATATGTTTGAAAACATATGATCATCATGTCTGTTATCCTTTTCATCTAACGCACTTTGTGTTTGATATGTATTGTCTACAACATATATTCCAGACTTCATTTGCGTAGCCTCACTAGACTTCAAGCTTTCGAACTTCACTATAATACTATCCAAACTATCTGATATGCCATTCATTTGCAATTTATCTTTTAAACCGGCTAATATGTGCAATTTTGGAGAAACACTATTGGATAGAAGATATTCACTGTACAGGCTACAAAACTTAGCGCAAATCACATATTTTTCGTCTATATAGCATTTCAATAAGAACTTGTCTATTTTCATGAATTTCAAATGTATTAGAGAGCCGTTTGCCAACCACACATACAGAATATCGTTATAAATTTTGCAGTCAACTACTTCTTTGTATGAAAACCAAACAGTGTTATCAACGTCTTGAATATTGAGGAAGTATAGAGCGTTTTTACTGAACGAAAATATGGCACTATTGATGGTGTATATTTTTGAAAAATTGACAGATTGTTCTTTGGTTTCAGAGATTGTGTCATCTATCGAGAACTCATCATTATCATAGGAGTCTATTGTAATTGGCTTCATTGGTTGTTTTGCTAGCGTCTGTTTGAATTGATGCGTTCTTCGAACCATTCCATCGATGGTCGCTTCCCATAGCCTCGATGACGGCCTAGCACAGTATATTAGTGTATTTGCAAACTCCTCACCAACTGTGAAAGCGACATCGTCATCTACAATGTTATATTGTTTCACTTCTGTGAAATCCTGCGATGTTTTCTCTAAAGTGCCATTTTCTACGGGTTTCTCCTTGTTAACGAAACATGCTCCGAATTCCCCATCTCGCAGTTTTTGGCCTATTTGCCTATACTGCTCCCTAGCCGTATTACATATATAGCACCTTGTAAGTGTAGATACAAGTAACATACACTCCTTTGCGTCTAGTTGGCAAATTCTAGAATCTAGATTCATTATAACCTGTGATGAGGTGTGAAACATTGTTTTCGCCTGAAATGTAAGACAAACAATAGTATAAATTGAAAATCGGAGCAGTCATCATTTCGGTAGTATAAAATTGAGTCTCTTAAATAATACATTGTGATATCAAAATAACAACAAATTCAGTTGTACTTATTAATGCGAAATAAAGAATTTGTTCAATACTTGCTAAGCAAATTTGTTACAATCACTTCAAAGATGAAAACGAAGGTTACTAAAATATGAATTTATCCAACATAAATATCTATATTCAAGCTTTTTCATTGTACTATAATTATTTATTAGTCAATAAAATTTCTTTTAAGTGGTAATTCCATTAAATCTAAAATGTTCTAACTATAGATTCGTTACTAAATACACTCCTCCATTTATGATAATTTAATGGAAGTTAATTAATATTTTAGCAGTTTTACTAATGTAATAAGAATGTCACACAAATTAGAACGATAGACAATATTTTTACATGACATAGAAATGGCCGCTATAAAAACTAGTAATATATAATAATAATAAAAGGATGAAAATAAATTTGGGTCGTCATACAAGAAACTGTTACGTTTCGTCATGTTTCGCATTATTTACTAAACCATAATAGGTAGGCAGTTCACAATGCATTTACTTCTACAAACAAAAAATACAAAAAATAAAAAATAAATGTAATTTTCATGGTACCTTCCTGTGCAAATTGGACTTGCACTTGGCCAATTATTAAGTAATTTCTGCCAAGTATGTTTCTCTTTAGACTGATTAATCAATCTATTGTACTAAATGAGTTATATGTTAAAGAACTCTTAGGGAAGCCAATATTTAAATTACTATCAATTTCATGCATACTCACAATGAAATTTTGCAGTTGTAATACAGAAACTCTGCCAATATCATCCCCGGCGAAGAGTATATTCCTGCTCCACACCATAGCCGTGACCTCATTCCCCTGGTGTTCTTTAGAAGCGGCCGAGGTATTACCACCACTGAGGGCCCCATCACACTCTATCACTGTCACTATACCCTTGCCATTAGCAAAACCGACATATTTCTCGTCCGCTGATATCGCTAGGCGTGTTATTGGTCCATCCTGAAAATATAAATTTAATACATGTCATTCAATGAAATAATTTAGTATGACTACTTGTGCAGCTTTTTTGTAACATTTGAGCCAATATCGTAGTTCGCCTGATGAGTGTTGTCACTGCTGCCCATAGACATTTATATCTAACTCTATATAAAACAAGTACTACTCAGACACAAGCACAGATGCTATGCCACACCAGAGGACTGAGATCCTTCATATATAAGTCCCTCATATGCTAACTTCCACCAAAATGTAGATCTACTTCATGCTCAAAATAGATTGAAGATTTTAAAGATTTAACACTAATAAGCTATTGAGAACCATTATTTTCATGGTATCATCTTCAATCAAAATACTTTAACAACTAGAAAAATAGCTTGGCTTAAAAAAAATGAAATTACTACCCCATTACATAGCACATACAATCAAAGAATAAAAATAATTTAATGAAGATAGAAAGAAACAAACAAAATACTTTATTCAGAAAAATTGCAATACATAGTACAATAGCTAGTATACAAATTAAAGAAACACATTAAATGCAAATAAATAAATAAATAAAACAATTAGAAAAAGAGAAAAGATTATTTTTGTTTTTTAGAATACACAGGTTAAAGTTTTACATACATTATAAAAAATGTAACACCAATAAAATGTAAATGGTAATTAAATTCTGCACATACCTTGCTAGGAATCAGCTGAACAAACTCACATGGCCATCTGTTGAAGACATATATGCCTCCACTTGTCGCCCCAAATGCTATTAACGACTTGGATATATCAAAGCATGTATACTGGAATAGAAAGAATAACGGATATTTAAGATTTATATAATCATAATAATTTATAATCACATTTTTCCATAATAATATAAAAGTAGCAAGCGAACATTGTTTTTTTTATATAATACTAGTTGACCTGGCAAAAGTTGTGTTGCCATATGAATAAAAAAAAATTAAGGGTGAATAACCCTTATCATTTAGGGGTATGAAAAATAGATAGTAGCCGATTCTCAGACCTACTGAATATGCATAATAATAATAATAATAAAATTTGGTGAAAATCAGTAAAGCCGTTTCGGAGGAGGACGGTTACTAACATTGTGACACAAGAATTTTATATATAAGATAAGTAGTAGCAGACAAGCATACAGTCTACCTAATGGTAAGTGGTTACTGCTGTCTATGAACATCTGTAATCAAACCCAGATAGGATTAGATATTGATAGGCTAGTTGAGGTTTGCCACAGATGTACCACTATACCAGAGGACTACGCTGAAATGCCTCATAAAAATATATCTCCCTTACCATACCCTTCAAACCAGAACACCGCAGAATTTAATACTGCTATTATTAGGCAGAAATGTGCATGGTAGTAGTGTTGGCAGAGTCTAACCACAAAGGATTCTACCACCTTGTAAAAAACATTGCCAGCCCCTAATACAGACAACATAGACTACTAGGTGCACATTGGTAGATCATACTTTTAAGAATATCATACTATGATATATGTAGTTTACTTTTTAACATTTTCAATCACCATTAAAGTATCATCATCAACCCATTAACGTCCCACTGCCGGGCGCGGGTCTCCTCTCATAATGAGAAGGATTAGGTCATAGTCCACCGCACTGGCCAAGTGCATATTGGTAGACTTCACATACCTTTGAGATTTTTTTTTATAAATCTCTCAGGTATGCAGGTTTCCTCACGATGTTTTCCTTCACCGTTTAGCAAGTGATAATTAATTTCTAATACGCACATAACTTTGGAAAATCAGAGGTGCGTGCCTGGGATTTGAACCTCGGATCCCTCAATGGAGAGGGTGAGTTTCTTAACCACTAGGCTATCACTGCCATTAAAGTAAATGATGTTTAATTTGTACTAACACATACAACACATTGACACTTGCTTTGTTGTAGAATTGAACGAATGACTATTATTTATTTCTAGAATGTAGTTAAATAGACATTTAAAATTGATCTAAAGAGTCACAGGTCATCATTTATACAATTAAACTACCACTGCTTATAATTAATATTTCATTGACTAAATTATTATTAAAAGTAAGAGAATCCTTATCCTTACTAATATTATAAATCCGAAAGTAACTCTGTCTGTCTGTCTGTCTGGTTGTCTCTTCTTCACGCCTAAACCACTGAACCGATTTTAATGAAATTTTGTATAAAATATAGTGTAAAACCCGAGAAAGGACATAGGATAGTTTTTATCCCGGAATTCTCACGGGAACGAGGGATGGCGATCTAAGATCGATTAATCGGAGAATCGATCTTTTGATCCAAAAAGGCGATTATTTTAATCGATTTTAGTAAGGATTTAATCATAAACTATGCATTTGATCAAGTGATGATGTTTAGCAAAGTGAGCCCACAAAGGTTTCAGAGTTGGTACGACCAATTTTCGCCATGAAGGTACGAATTTTCAGTTTTATGTATACATACATAATGTATGTCATATTATTTTCTTTTAAACGCGGGCGAAGCCGCGGGCAAAAACTAGTATAACATAAAGATGTGTGAGGAATCCTTGATACCATGGATCTAAACAATGAAACCATGTGTCATCTCAGAATATTTTCAATTACTATTTAGTAAGTATATATGAAGATCATCGAACTTTTACTATACTATTTTATTATATTACAATTGTATCACATAAATGTTCGTTCAATGCTTTAAAATAGCCGCAAGTACTTTTGACGGAGTGCCAAAAAATATGCGCTAACCTTTATGCGATGAACATTTTTGATTGGATAGGTCACCGTTTCCGTGATATCTGGAAGCTCTTGCAGTATGTACGGTGGTAATTTAGAAGACATGATTTATCAGCACATTTTCTTACAAAAATCTCAACATAACTCGAAACAGCGCTACTAATCCCACCTGTTTCACAAATACAAACAGTTTGACATTGACACTTTTGACATTATTCACAATGTATTGAAGACACTGACATTCACTGGTTATTTTTTTAAACATTCTAGCCTTAGATTCAGTTATTTTTGCCGGGCATGTTTATTTTTAAATTAAATTAAAATAAAATCATTAAACTTTAATAGAAATGGTGCCTTTCTTAAAATATCACAATACGATAAATCGTCATCTCACATATTACGTAAAATAAAAATAATTCAATTATTGTTGCCTCTGTCATTTTACCGTAATATTACACACCACACACCTACAGCGAGACATATTATTGTATTATGTTATGTTTATCGTTTAAGTAATTTGTAGGATAATTAAATAATAAGAGAGAATTAAAGAAAACATTACTCGTTTAAGATTTAATATTTATTTTCTTAAAACTAGCTTGTGCATATTTAAAGATAGCTATGAAATATTATTAATGTTCAACTGCTAAGAAGACACTGATTGAATCAAAGGCTAAATTATTTTCTGCTACACATTGATAAGTTCCCTCGTCCTTTTTTGTTATGTTTCGTATTGATAAATCCAGCTTCATTGCAGTTTTTCTGAAATGAAAACAAAAATATTATTTAAGAAAATACAACATTAAAATAATTATGTTGCCAACACAAGTCGGTGTCATAACATTTACCGATTGTCTTTCTGAATAATTGTTATGGCAAAAAAGATTACCTATAATGGTCGTAAAACTGTTCGTGGTAAATTTTCGGGTACTCTATCACATTTATTAATAGGCAACAGCGACTTATTTATGCTACTAACATTTATAAACGCTAGTTTTAAAATTGAAGGAGTTAAAGAGTACATTTTGGTACCATCGTTTTCTATCATTTTTAGCAATAGAACGACTATGGTCTACAAAGCAACTTCTTTTTATTTCTATTGATAAACTCATTTTATTTACCTTGATAAAACTTTCACAGTAGATGATTTAGATGAAATAAATTCCCAACGTGTTGTAGGTATTGGCTGCCCTTGAATTACATTGCAAGTTAAAAATATTGAGCTACCAGTTCTCATTGTTAGCGATTTAAAAGCTAATGGTTCTATGTAGGGTGGCCCTGAAACAAAAAATGAAATGTGACTTAAACATTCAGTTAAAAGTTATCGTCGATTCATTACTGTCTCACTGCGGGGCACTGGCTGAAAGGTATGTGGAGTCTACCAATTGTCTAGTGGACTATTGTCTAAATCAGGGGCGGCTCTAGCTCGTGTAGCGCCCGTGTGTAATGAAACCCTGGCGCCCCCTAGGCCTGAATGGCTCGAAATAAGGTTTATTTCGAGTTAAAACAAAATGTTTGAAAAATAAGCCGCCCATAGGGCGCTCGCGTTTGATAACTGCCGCCACCACGCTGGCTGACCGCTTCTGTCATATCATTGTTGTACCATGATGGTCCAAGACGATGCTCTTAGCTGAGCGCCGCGGCGCCCCCTGAGACGGCGGCGCCCGTGTGCATTGCACACCCTGCACTATAGGTTAAGTCGCCCCTGTCCTAAATCTTGTCACTCAGAGAGGAAATCCGTGCCCAGCACTTGCGATGTTATCTAATAGGTTGATGGACGAAAAAGTCCTTGTGTGTAAACATTCGGGTGAAATTGCCATAAAACTAGGCTGTTTAAGAGCTCTTTAAGTATTACAGCCGCAGTTCTATAAATTTTGAGTAGGTACGACTTTTCACAAATCTTATATTTACCCAATCAACGATTAAAGTACTTTCTTGTACTGAAAAGTTAATGAAATAATTGATTGGTGTGTTCTCCGGGTGGCAAGAACTACTACGACGCTGGGTTATAAGAATTATGTTCCTTGAACATCAGTGCATCTTAAACCAATCTTCGAAATAACTAGGTAGCTCTTTTTGAGTCGATTTCTGGCTTTTAGCAAATTATATGCCATTAAAATTAAATATTGTTGAAATTGACTTACCCATCACATTCACCGTGATTGTTTTCTCCGCTTTTCCTACTTCGTTTTCTGCGTTACAGTGATAGTTACCCGAATCTTGAAATCGAGCGATGAAGCTGCAAGTGATCAAAAATATTGTAGTTTATATATTCTCTACAACGGTGAAAGATCTAAATTATTAAAAAAAACTACAGTTTGTTGGTGGAGAAACGAGTTAGTATAAATATCACCTTCGTAAAAATGTGTAATGCAACATTCCAATATTGTTTTTATACTATACGAATAGCAGACGAGCACGCAGTCCACCTGATGGTAAGTGTCTACTGCCGCCCATGGATATCTGTAATCAATCCCAGGTAGGATTACATATTCCTAACTGAAATTGGCCACAAATGCGTCGCTACCCCTGATAGCGACAATCTCATACAGGGCTTCAATTTTATCAAGGGTGCATTACAAATTTCTACGGAGGTTGTTGTTTAGAAGTGGATGTAGACTAGGACTCGCTGAATTGGATAATATAGCAAAACCTTATTTTTTACATCTACAAAAAGAGAGGTAGTGGTTCTATCCTTAACCGAACCAGCAAGGGTCACTCACTGATGGGTATTCCGGTTGTCGGTATAATGACTTTCGTCCAATGGTATGATGACGTCATCTTGATACAACTCCCAGTGGACTACGGCTTTGGGACTTGCGTCCACATCACATTCCAGTTTCATTTCGGCTCCTACCTTCACCATCAAGTTCTCTTCACCGTCTTTTATTTTTGGTGCATCTAGTTCAAATTTAAATAACTTTTACATTTAATATTCTTTCTTTTGTTTCATTTTTTTTGGTTTCGTATCGCGGCAGATAATTTATATTTCAATACTATTTATTCTCTTTATTTTAATAATTAATTTATTCCACTATCAACATCTCCCAAAAACAGTTTTACATTTTACAGTTTCAATATAAAATAGTTCCATAGATAAGTATATTAGGTATTAAAGTTTAATGCATAGATTAGTAAAGATACTTCGCCGCCTTAAAATTGAATGAAGCCACAAATGGCTTATTAGTAAGTTCTTTTTTTGAATTCTTGACAAATAAAAACATTTTTAGAGAAAATTTACGAAAAAATAACTAATACTGCGTAATTTACATAATAAATAAATAATTATTTAAAATATTTTAGGGACATTTTAGCACGGAGACGTGGCAAAACTTTTTTACGCAACTATTTCAATTCTCAAACCTGGGTACATTTTCTTGTTAGGAGTGAGTAATCTTTACTAATCTATGGTTTAATGGATAACTGTCTTTTTCTCTATAGACTCTTAAAGTTTTGTGGATAAGATTGGCTGTAAACATGAAATTCTTGCAGGGGGTAAAAATAAATCTCTCTTTTAAAAGGGAGTTTTAAGCTGAAGAAAATGTATCAGTTGACATAAACAAATAAAGCTGTGGATTTTATAAATAAATAAAAGTATATTTAAATTTAGCAGTAGTTCATGGTTTTTTTTAGCTAAGTGTCAGTAATTTTATTGTATTTTTAAACGTAACTTACATTGCACTTTAATGATAATTTCTTTAGAATCCTCTCCTTGTATGTTGGTGGCATGGCATTTGTATACACCGTTATGATCACTGCTAGCGGATGATATTTTCAATGATTTGCCGTCAACATATACTCCTTCAGGTAATTCAACATTTTCGTCTTCAATTTGTTTCTTCCAAGCTACCTCGGGGAGAGGAGTTCCTTTTTCAACGCTAAAATATGAAATAGTAGTATAAACAATTATTTTACTTAGATGGATATCTGATTCTCATTTATCTCTGACACACTAAACATTTGACTTTTAGTCCTCAATCACAGAATTCGGACTGGTGTGATCACTGGACTTAAATTTTTATTTTGATTTTATGACTGGATTATTTTTCAGTCACTATGACTCTGACATCTCTCTACACAATTTGAAAGAAGTTATCTCACTTTTAGAAGCTAGTACAAGTAATATTTAGTATTTGGACAAAACTTACTTGCATTCCACTTCCAAAGAGTCACCAGGGTTTAAAATATATTCAGTCTCTGCAAGCTCTATTGAGGGGGTCTCTGTAAGAAAACGAGTTTATTTAAAAAAATGAGCACTTAATAATTTTTGCTTAAAACTTGGCTATGTATCTTTATCGTGTATTTCACTTTTATTTTGAATTCAAATATTATTTGTCGTTCAAAACTTAAGATGTCTTACCTAAACCTGAAATATCTACGATAGCTGTATGAGCTCCTGTTTCCACTTCATTCGTGGCTTCACATTTGTATTCTCCTGTGTCTTCAAGAGACATACTTTTGATAATTAGCACATTATCTTCAGGAACTATTTCCACGTGTTCATTACCTTCTATTCTGGAATCGTTATGATACCATTCTAAAGTTCCTTCTGGGTAAGTTTGCGCTTCACAGTACAGTTTTCCTTCGCTACCATATTCAAACGTTGTATCTAGGAAATTGGTTAAATTGTATTTAAGCGGATCATTAAAGAAGTTAAAAGAATAAGAGATTAGGATTTACGAGGACTTTTATTGACTCTGCTATTAATCAAAATGAAACATCAAGCAAGTATAGTATCTGGCAGGTAATCGTCTACAAGTTACCTATATAAAAAGACACATAAGCTTTGTTTAGGATAATACTTAACGTAATTCTGTTAGGATGCTAGGTAATATCTAGAATAGAATAGACTTAATATCAAAATTACATATTTAGTGGGTATCGTGTGGGTATAGGTGAATAGAAATTAACTTGTAAGTGGGCAAAATGTAAAAGTAAAGCTCAGAAAAAGTCCGTGTATGATATGATTTGATGTAAGATTTCGTCCTAGAAAAGCCACTGATGGATGTTTAGGATGGATGTTGGTTCTATAAGACACAACAGGCACCAAGTCAGAAACCGGACTAAGGCAAAAACTATGTTCACGATATCACACATTCAAATTTCAATTTCAATTCACAGTTCAAATTACATTATGTCCACATATGACAATACCTGACGGATATTTCAAGAATTTGAAAACGTAATCACGGTGAACGAATAATTCCATTGACATAGAACTTTCTTCTCCATCGTTCTTACACTTGCAGTATATGGTGGAGTTGGTGGTAGCGTTGGCAATCGTGGCATAGCTGATGTAAACGGATGGCATTTCTAAGAGAGCATCCTGAAAGTATTTAACAAATAACTTATAAGGAATATTATTAAATAAATCTAAAACGTTGCATTGTTATCTGTGTTGTATTCCGATCCGTACCACCCTTAGCATGAGGTTTTACGTTTGCTCGAAAACATTCACCGTTTACGTTTTTGGACATCCAGCTCACCCGTGGACCGTATCTAAACAAAATTTTTGATTTATGAGTTTTAAAAAAACTGAATAGTCAATGGTATCGACATTTAATTTTACAAATATAAATACAATGTATTTATTTTTACATTTTAAATTTGCTTTTGCTAGCGTTATTGTTCCGTTTTTGAAACTTATACTGTGGAATGTTAATTCCGATACGGTCCACGGGTGCGCTGTGTGAGCGAAAACGTAAACTGTGAACGTTTTCGAGCCAACGTAAAAACTCAGTTTAAAGGTACTGTAAGGCATAATAAGACATACACGCTAACATTAGGCGTTTTATTTAAGTCACTTGTTCAAATTAATCTTTATATATATATTTCTTATGTGTGTGTGTATGTCACTGAACTCCTCCTAATCGACTGGACTGATTTTGATGAAATTTGTTGTGTGTGTTCAAGGGGACTTGAGAATGGTTTAGATTCACAATTTAGTCCGTGGGAAAAGGTTTTTTTTTAATTAATTTTTAATTCGTAAGTAGTTGGTAATTTTGGAATGTTTCACATTGGATTCGACAGACTTCGCTACCATCGCAGTTTCAAATATTCTATCTATTTTTCAAACCCGTAAGTGATAAGGGTTGTTCACCCTTAACATTTTTTTTTATTTATATGGCAACACAACGTTTGCCGGGTCAGCTAGTAGCCTTATAAAATATGGCATTGACCTCTAAAAGGTCTTCTGTTTTTTATTGAATTGGTTTTAATTTTGTATTCATAAGTTTATCACAATAAAGGATCTATTTTGTTATTCTATTACTCTGGAAGTTGATCCCACTAAGTAGGTAGGTAGGTAGGTGATTATTTCAAAATAATGGAATCTCTGTATTTCTAAGTTGTATAAATAAAAAACTACTTAGTATTACCTCAGAATGTATGTGGTTTCCTTGGTCATCTTCCCACCAAATTTCTGGTTTTGGTTCTCCGCTGACCTTACAATACACTGTTAGACTTTTCATGAAATCTACCAAAGTTGATTCTAATTCTATCATCTCTACTTTTGCATTTGACGGGCTTGTTGAAGCTGTAATATGATAAAGAATACTGTAGTACCTACACAGGAGCACACAGCCAAAGTAGATACTTTTGGAAAATAAATACATTATAATGATCTATCTGTACAATTCAAAACATGTCTTTATTTTTTTTATTTATATAATATAGGAGTAGCAGACGAGCATGCAGTATACCTGATTGTAAGTAGCTACTGCCGCTCGTGGACATCTGTAATCAACCCCACATAGGATTAGATATTCCTACCTGAGGTTGGCCACAGATGCGCCGCTACGCCTGAGGACTAAGCTGGAACGCCTCGAAACAGTATGTCTCCCTTACCACAACCTTCAAACCAGAACACAGCAGCGTTTAACACTGCTGTTAGGAGGCAAAAATAGGTGTGGCGGTGGTGCCGCCAGAGTCGAACCACAAAGGGTTCTACCATCTTTGAACGAATCACTTTGAGAAAGTAACGCAAGTGAATCAAGTATAGGTACTTAGTTTGATTGGAAAGAGACAAACCTATTTGTTGAGGAGCTATCATTGTTGATGCTCCATTGATGACCTCAAAAGTATTTTTCTCTCGTCCGTGCACCTGTAAAATTAAAGTAACAAAATATGACAAACATCGTTCTTCCATGGTTCGAATACATAGGCTAGTCACATATATTTCTGCTTTAGAACAACAGTGTTAAATTCTTCATTAATAATAATGTGTACTGTAGGTAATACTGCGTCCACATCACAAATGTTTGGCTTAATTAAAAGATATGTTACAAGCGATTGCAAACCTACGCAAACCAAGTCAAACGCTTGAATCCACACGTTTGAATTTGTGACTATTATTTTTTTTTATTATATATTTTATTGTCGTGTCGGCTCATTTTCACCTGGTATACTGTTAAAAATGGTAAACAAAATCGACGAGCAACTTCGGTTTCCGAAAGCAATATTGTTCTTCAGAAATGGCACCAAACCGACGAAGTCGACCTAGTAGAAATTCGACTGCAAACTTGGGCGACAATTAAGACAATATCTACATCGATTGAGTTTGTGTGAACTATGTTCATGACTTAGCAAATATGTTTGTGATCGTGTGTCACACCCATTTATTGCGGAAAGAAGTTCTTGCATTTCGGTGGACGGGTGTGGATGACAGCTGACTTACATATAAGGCGAGGACCTTAGACTTCAGGAGTGGCAACGCATCTGTAATCAGCTTTTCCTCTGAGGAAACCTGTTCTATTTGTTTTTTTTTATATATTTTTTTATATATGAACGATATAGCAGACGTGCTTCCTGATGGAAAGTAGTAAACGACGCCTATGAACATTTGCGACACCAGAGGAGTCGCCAATGCATCGCCGGCTTTGAAAGAGAGTTCTTTTTTCACTTTTTTTGAAGAGCTGTTGGTAATGGTAATGTTGGTTATAGATATCCATAGGCGGCAGTGACCACATTACATTAGCATGGACAGCATGCGCATGCTTCGATCTTATATATATGTCTAAATACAATAATCATGAGTTATAAAACGTACACAAATTCGAAACTGTTTGTAAGCTTCGAAAGAAAACTGTACTGTGTAAAGTCCTTTTTCTTCATCCACTAGTTCAAGGTCGAGAATTGTTTTTCTACCGTTAATTCTTAGTTCTAACGAAAAGAGCTCAATAGCGGAGTCAGACATTTCGATCAATATATAACTTGTCGAATCTGTGGAATAACATAATTAAAATAACTGTTTTACTATTTCTAAATTTAAGCCTGAAAAAATTGAATAATAAGCATAGGGATACATTAATAGTAATAGATCTTAGGCAACAGGTGTAACAACGCAGCCGTGACCAAACTGAGGTAGGAATATCATCTTATCTACCTGAAGGTGGTAGAACCCTTTGTGGTTCGACTCCGGTGGCACCACCGCCGTACCTATTTCTGCCTAATAACAGCAGTGTTACGCGCTGCTGTGTTCAGTTTTGAAGGGTCGGTAAGGGAGACATACTTTTCCGAGGCGTTCCAGCTTAGTCCTCAGGGGTAGCGGCGCATCTGTGGCCGACCTCATGTAAGAATATCTATCCTATCTGAGGTTGATTACAGATGGGCGGCAGGAGCCACTTACCATCAATACTTGCTCGTAAGCTACTGCATATTGCACATTTTGACATTTTGATGAAATATATTTAAGTAAACAGCCAGTTTTAATTAAATAAGTAAATACCTGGAAGAGGCCTACTGCTTGTCTCTTTTAGAGTTCTGGGTCTTTTCGTCGAGAACCCATAATGGAAATTCACCTCTCTCCGCTTATAAAAGGTGACTAATGTGGAACCTCTGCTGCGTATATCAGCTGTATATTGTTCCAATCCAGGTCGTATCAAACGTATTACCTGAGAATAAGCAAATATTTTAATAATATAAGTGTTCGCCTACGTCTGTTATAAATAATAATTAATCAATCTATTTAAGCGATCGTTCAGTAGCTTCCAAGAAGATTGACCCTGTAGGTCCGGGACCCGAATAGGGCTACGGTATCCCCTGCATGTCGTAAAAAGGGGCTAACGGGGTTGCGCGTGGAAAGAATGGGAGCTCGAACCGCCCGGCCAGCGAGCCCTGGAAGGATGGCGGTATGTGTGGTCACATACCGTCGTGCACACCAGACGGAGTGGCGAGCGTCACGCTCACTTGGGCAGAGCCTGACAGGGCAACGCGCTAAGAAGACTCCGGTTGCGTTCCTTTGGAGATCCCGGAGTCCATCAACGCAGCGCCGAGGACGGCCACCGGGGGGGTTTTAGTGCGGTAAAAATCCCACATAACCCGTAGCCGCTCCCTAGGGTTAGTCCGCTAGGGTTTTGAAGGTTTCCCCCTCGTAAACAAAAAAAAGCTTCCAAGGCGGTCAGCCCTAAGCTTGTAAAACGTAGACTCATTTAAGATTTTAGAACACTATGTGGTTTCAACTCCGGAGGCACCGCTGCCACACTTATGACTTCCTAATAACAGCAGGGCTTAAGCTGTTTTTTTTTTGTTTTAAAGGGAGTGGCAATGGATTCATACTTTTCCGAGGCATTTCAATTTAGTCCCTAGGAGAAGCAACGCAATTGGCCAATCTCAGGTAGAAAATTAATGTCATCTAGGGTTGATTACACAAATCCTTGGTTGGCCAAAGCCACATACCATCAAATAGATTGCATGCTCGTTAGCTTTTTCTTCTATTTTAAAAAAGAGCTACCAAATAATATAACCACCAACCACAAATGGTACAAACAACAGAGATAAAGCTATTTAGCTTTGTAAAGGTGGTAGAATACTCATGTTTCGAAATGTTAAAACAAATCTGTCAATAAATTAAATCTCACCAGCGCATGTCTAGTGTCCATAATTCTTTCCACTTCTGGGCTCCTGCCGAAACCATTAGTTAATTTCACTTCAGGGAAGTCTCCCGATACCGTTATCACAATGTCTCTCGTGTATTCGTCTACTTTGAACTGAAACATAGTTTTGAATCGCATAATTTGGAGGCAGAACCCTTTGTGGTTCGAGTCTAGCGGCACCACCGCCACAACTGTCTGCCTAATAACAGCGGTGTTAAGCGCTGCTGTGTTCTGGTTTGAAGGGTGTGTGAAGGGAAACATACTTCTCCGAGACATTCTAACTTAGTCCTCAGGGGTAGCAGTGCATCTCTGGCCAACCTCGGGTAGTAATCTAATTTTATCTAGGGTTGATTACAGATGTCCATGTGAGGCAGTAGCCACTTACTATCCGTGGAGGTGGTGCTACTATATTATAAAAAGAAAATCTTTAGAACCCTTTCAACATTTTTTTCCTTTAAAATTATTTAGGTATTATAAACAAAAATAAATAGGTACTCACATGAAATTGTTTACTGCCTGTAAATTCTCTGTGGGTTTGTATGTTACTCCAATCAACATTAACCATTTCTTTCATGTATTTGAAAACCTGAAATAAATATTATTTCAATTAATTTTTATGAAGTAATTCAGTGTTAAGTAATTGTTTCTGCCTTACAACTGTTAGCAATATATTAAAATTAATTAATTATACTTAGTATTATTTTAATAAATTATTTTGTGTTATTTTCATGATGATATTTATAATAATAAGTGCCCATTTATATAGTCACTGGCTGTATGGGTTATACGATTGCATTAGCATTAAAAAAGAAAAAGAACGCGCGTGGCGCGTGACTTGTATTTTACGCGGGAATAATAAAAGTTGTAAATTGGACCAAGAAAATATTTATTTTGTTACAACATAAATGTTAAGTACTAAGTGCGATTTTCAAGAGTAAGGGAGAGGAACTTTACGAGGCATTCCAACTTAGTCCTGAATGAAAGTCCACAAATATTAACAGGTAATGATAACTTACAAGCAGTTTGGCTGCATGGGCATATTGGGAATTATACAGTTAAATTTCATAGAACAAGAAAATAAATGTGTAATTGTAAGTGGTAGTTTTTGACAACCCTGCAACATTTTTGATGGTGGTAGAACCCTGCGTGGTTCGACACCAGCAGCACCACCGCCACACCTATTTCTGCCTCACAGAACAGCAGTGTTGATCGCTGTTGTGTTCTGGTTTGAAGGGTTTGGTATTAGAGACCTACTTTTCCGAGGTGTTCCAGCTTAGTCTTCGGGGGTAGCGGCGCATCTGAGGCCCACCTCAGGTAAGAATATCTAATCCTATCTGGGGTTGATTATATGTCCATGGGCGGTAGTAGCCACTTACCATCAGGTTGACTGCATGCTCGTCTGCTACTCCTATATTAAAAAAAAAAGAGTTCGAGTGGCACCCCTACCGCATGCACAATGTAAAAGTATGCCGGACTGTATATTAACACTTACTTGTCTGAATTCTATTATGTCCAAACGGAATACTGAACCTGAACAAGACTTGGCTATCTCATAATATACTACGTTATTTCCTGGTTGGTCTGTACATTCGCCGCTTAAAAATGTTGTAACCTAAAAAGTATTAAAGATTTTTATATTTGTTATCTATACCTACTCTATACAAAAACTCAGTTTTTTTACTAAATGCATATAAAGATATGACGGTATATTTAACCAAAAAAACAACCATTACTAAAAATTAAACTGTCCATTTGTCTGTTTGTTTCGGTTAATCTCTAAAACGACTGAGCCGATTTATAAGAAGTAACTTAAGGTACTTATAGGTATTTTAAAAAAGACTTAGGGCTCCGCGAACAAAACCCATGAAATCTCCTGAGTAGAGTGAAACCGCGTGGCTCGTATTCTGTAAATTTTAACACCTTTTGCAAGATGAGGTATCACCAGAAATTCTATAAGGTAGCACCAGTATAGTTGACGAGGGGGAAACCTTCAAAAGGTACCCGACGCCGTGGGAGCGACGCCCGGTTATGTGGTACTTTTACCGCACTAAAACCCCGGTGCCTGTCGGCCATGTCGGATCGTGATACCGTAGCCCTACTCTGGTCCAGGGACTACAGGGACAACCACCTATTTCTAACGTAAAGCATTTATGCGTTTCGTTAAATGAGTTTGGAGGTCAGTTGCTGATTTACATATGAAACGATCATCTTAGTCTTCAGTTTTAGGTAGAACCTCTTTTTTTTTGTACGCGGAGAAATCCTCATGGATTCCCTTACGCCCGGGGGAGCGAAGGTCTATATGGATCTGATTACAAATGTCCATGAACGATAGTGACCGACAATAATCAGGTGAATTGCATGTTCATTTATAACTTTAGTCTTATGAAAACGGCTTGTTTAATTAAACCTAAGTATCAAATTTATCTGTTGATTCAAACCTGCGAGTTGTTCTTTCTGTATTTATAAAACTATATATAAATTTTACATGAAATATAATAAAAATAAAATAAATCATGGTTAAAACGTAAAAAAATATTTAAAAGTGACGTTAATTATTAGGAACCAGCAAATATGTGATCTATACATTAATCAGTGATGACTGTAACACATGTCATTTCTCACAAAGAGGATAATAATTATATAAGTAACAGGTATTAATAAAATACATTCTTACCTGTGATTTACGTTGCTGACATAATATTTGAATTGATCGTAGTTTGTTGTGATCTTTGGCCGGAGCATCCGTGAAGACGTATATATTGGAGGAATTATAGCTCACTTCAAAAGCCTTTTCGATAGCTGCCAAAGAATTCTCCGGGCAGTCATGACCACCGACTACTTCAACGTCGCTTAAAGAATTTATGAGGTCCTCAGGTGACGAAGATATTATTGGAACTCCAACGTCTGTTAAGTAAATAACAATTTAGATAAATTTGAAATTTATTTAATCCATAGAAATGTTATAATTTTTGGTCCTTAGCATGCAAAATTTTGATGACGCCATTTTGCTTTTTGGATATCAAAGGGGGGTTGTGTGAGGTTAAATATGAGTTTGTGGGGTCGCAACTCTTGTACGTCGGCCACAATATTGAAGAAGAGTTTTGTATCACAATACTCTAATGTTGATTTAAGGAATAATTGTGGCTATAAATCATATGACACGACAACAAAATCAGGAGGCCATATTTTCAAGTTTCAGTTCTTGAGTGAGTAAAACATAGTCACGTTTGTGATATTTAATCAATTTTTGCCCACCACCGTTGAAAATTTGGCGTATGATGTATTCGAAAATTTATCAAATTTCGCAAAATTTTTGTCAAATTTCAAACGTTGGTAGAACAGCATTGGACAAACTGATTGACTAAGGAACATATAGTCCGACAAAGGTTTTGGTGCGAGCAATTTTTCAGTTTCCCTGTAATACGGTTAATTTTTAAACGTTATTTGAATAAAATACGTTTTAAGAACTAAACTCAACAAGATGAATAAACTTGCACATTATTATTACTGTGTAGTTATGTTAAATATTCATGAAGTACCTAAATATAATGTTTAAAACTTTCCACTTCTTTGGTAGTTTTGACAACCTGGCAACATTTTGATGGCTAGTGGCGCTCCCGCAAACACATTGAAAAGTTTGTCGGAATATGGTTCTATTGAACTTACCCGGATCTGCAAATGGCACGTGTATATAATTCCAAGTATCGGCAGAATTTCTCAAAGAATTAACCACAGAACCTATATGATTTTTCAATATGGTTATTTCATCTGTCATAGACGCGGTGGTATCTGTTACGATTACAAGGCTTTTTTCAGCAAAGGTTAAAGCTAAACCGATAAATATAACGTAGGCACAATATTGCACATTCATTTTGACCAAATTTCAAAAGGTCTGGATTGTGCAATTGCTTCCCAGATACTAAGAGTACTGCATTGACTTTCTCACTCGTATTATTATGTACGATGCAACAAAGTTTGCACCGATTTCGATAACATTATGACCTTATCATGTCAATAACGTGTAATGGGAACTACAATGTGATATACTGAAATCAAAAAAGACAGACTACGATTCTAAATATTGTAGAGCATTTTTCTTATAGAAGTAGTAGGCGGGCATACACTTTATCTGATGTTAAGTAGCAACTGCCGCCCATTGATAATTGACCCCAGATGATTCGAGTGTTATATAATAGCCCGGTTAATTTAGACATAAAAATAGTGATCAAATAGCAAAAATTCCGGGAAAGTTAAATTTCCGCAGAGACCTTGGGTTTACCATTACAAGTAAAGTGTCATTAATATGAAAATCAGCTTAGTGCTTAACAACTATTTTGTTTCGCAGCTCAATTCGAAGCCTTTTATATTAACATGTAGTACAGTTTCAGTTCTATCGCTATTTATTTTAAAACTCATCATACATATATATATCTACATGATGAGTTTTAGATGAGATAAAAACCACAAATAAGTAGGTTTGAATTTAATAATAATGATAATGACTGTACTTCACATACAGGTAAAGTTCCTTGAATTACAGATGAATTCCTAGCTCTGAGGACTAAATTTGAACGCCTCGTATACTACGTCTACAGAAATCGTATATAATATTGAATTATATTTACACCACTTTGAAAAACAAGTAAGCATTTTTCCCACGCGTTTAAAATTGTAATTTAACTTATATGTTTTTCAGTTTGTGCTTTGTGCCACTAAATGCAATATGTAATTTTACCTGTATTATTTTCCCGATATAATATTTCGTATATTTATTACACTCCAATATTTTGTTCAAGAGGCTGCGTCCATCCTTTTGGTCTGAGATAATGTAAAAGGCATTATAAACCTACCATAATTATGATTCACTGTAACATAAAGAATATATTGTATACAATTTGATAACTGTAACTATATCTTTATTTGTTACAATAAATAAATTGTTTGTTCTATATGTATACGTACTCTAAACTTCCGGATTTAGTCGAATTATGGATAATAATATCGCTTCTATTTCTGGAATTTATATGATTAAAGTACCTTTTTTTATTGTACACGAGGGGGAAACCTTCAAAAGGTACCCGGTGCCGTGGGAGCGACGCAGGGTTATGTGGGATTATTACTGCACTAAAACCCCCCGGTGGCCATCCTCGGCGCTGCGTAGAGGGATCTCCAAAGGAACCCAACCGGATTCCTCTTAGCGAGTTGCCCCGTCGGGCTCCGCCCAGGTGAGCTTGGCGCTCGCATCGTTCTCGACATCGTCTGGTGCATACGGCTGTTATGCGACCACACATACCGTCGTCCTTCTCGGTACCGCTGGCCGGGCGGTTCGAGCTCCCATTCTTGCCACCCGCGACCCCAGAAGCCCCCTTTTAGTCGCCTCTTACAACAAGCAGAGGATACCGTAGCCCTATTCTGGTCCCGTAACTACAGGGACAATGACTAAAGTACCTACGAACTATACTATGTTAAAGATAGAACGTATCATAGACTTCATATGGTTTATTTATATTTATACCAAACGGTAAGGCAGACGGGCAAGTGAAGTGTAGTCACAATAACCTATGGACATTTGCACCACCAGATGTTGCTACTGGTATGGCAACCTACTGAACAAATGAGTAAAATTCTGGTATTCATATGCTTTCCCGTTACTTAAAGAGGAAGGTGATGGGGAGGGGAAGGAATCGTGAGGTGAGCTTTGGGGAGCTTAATAAAAAAGAAGATTTGCATATTGTATCGAGGTGTATATCAAATAAAAGGGCTTGATAAAGGGATCTCAAGTTATTTTTTTTTTAGTTCTACAATATATAGTTTTAAAGTCATTCCAGAAAGATTAAAATGGACCATTCCCCCTCTCCTCCTATTCTCCGCAACTACTTTTGTTTCATTTAAATTTCATTACATTTTGAATTGAAAACCAGAAAATTGTTCCTTACCTAAATAATTATGTATAAGAAGTCTATGGTCTTATAAGAAAACGAACAAACTTATACTCAATTGGTAAACATAATTTCTCCTACATGTTATTCATTTATAGTGTAAATTTGTACGGAACCATCTCCACGCGAGTGAAATCGCTACCAGTCCTTTTTGTTCGTCACGCTTTATGTGTATTTACTTGTGTTATTTCTTTTTAATGCGGATGAAACCGCGAGGCACAGCTATTTCTAAAATATAAGTAGCCTAAGTTACTCCTTATTACATCAGCTACCTGCTTATAAAAGTCCCGTCAAAATCGGTTCAGCTATTTCAGAGATTAGCCAGAACAAACAGACAGACAAAATTTAAAAAAAAATGTTATTTTGGTTTATGTACCGTATTTATATTCATATGCATGTAGTAAAAAGCGTTTATTTCAATATTAAAAACAGACACTCCAATGTTATTTATATGTATAGATAGATGGGTCGTATACAAAAATTAATTAAATAGTAGTTTAAAAACTAAAAACCACGTCAAAATTCACAAGGGTAATCGTAATCCTGACGATCATGATGAGGACAATGGGACAAAATTATCAAAATCGTGTATTGTCATCGGTTCTTGATAAGTACAAAATTTTAGATTAATCGGACCGTTAAAAGTGGGTAAAATCGTGCTCAAAGATTCCGTAACATATATACATACAGATCAAGCTAATAAAAGCGTGGTAAAAAGCCACAGGACTTTACATACACATATAGAAATATATACAATAAATAAACAATTACATAAAAATATTGTCCTTCGGAATCGAGTAAAATTTATTTCTAAAGTTGTTCTATAGTTTATATTGGTGGCTTAACACGTAAAATTGAATTCCCTTACATCGGGTATTCGGTTTGAGAAACCCCTTGGTGGTTAAAAATTAAAATGAAACAAAATTCTTATGCAATATATGTTTATTTTAAGTATTTTAGTCTTAATATTATTTGCAGCTATTTTCTTTCTATATTATTAAACTTTTTCCCTGTTGAATACACAGGCCGTTTTAGCCGTAAAACTAACATGATTGAACTCGTTTGATTAACCAAACTTGCAATAATAAACAAATTAAGTTGGCGTCAAAAAAAATGGTGACAGCATTTTACAGCAATCGATAATTGCAAGTAAAGTCAGCGCCAAACTTCTAGTACGCTTTGACGTTGTTGCGAGCAGGAGTAGTCAGAGAGCCAATGCGATCCAAAACAACTCAAGCATATACCCTGTAGCAACAGTAAGGGCACACTATAGTCGTCACAATTTAATAGACATTTTGACACATGCCATCCCTAGGCTCTAAGCATGTGACATACAAATCGATAACCAAAGAAACCGATTTTTACGACTAATTGAGTACTACCCCACATCGTGTTGCATAGACTACTTAATATTTTGTAAACAGAATATTTACTTAATATTGTTCTAAAACATCTAAATATTTAATAAAAAGGAGAAAAGAAAATAAATTCTAGTGTAATTTAAAAAAATAATCATCTTCAGAAGATTAAATAAAGCATCGCTCGTAAACTGTATTTTTTTCGTTTTGTCATTCACGAAACAAAGTCTAGATTATTTTATTGTTGTTATGATGAAAAAGGGATAAATAATTAGTTATTGGTAATTCTAAGTTTCGATTATTTGAAAGTTAATCGTTTATGGTTTCTTCGGAACGCTTTGATGCCGCAAGCTGTAGCCGTCACGTGGTTGTAAACTACTACTAAAAAGTGAGTTTAAAACATTAATGACATTAGGATGGCATGTGTCAAAATGGACCTAATTAATTGTGACGACTATAACGCAGCTTTGTACCCGTGCGACCCGCGGGCGAGAGCGGGCAGCGGACGGGTGCGGGGGGCTCCCGCGCTGTCTTCGTCCCGCTAATATCTACAATTTGCTTTTGCGACGCCACTCGCTTCAATAAGAAGAGACTAGAATTTTGGCGCAGATTCTACATAATACTTATATTATAATAAAGAATTTGATGAGTGCAAGACCGTTTATTTGATTTTTTTAGAAAGCAGCAATGAGTAGTTCAGTCTGTCGGGTATAATTGTTACAGGGACTTTCTTGATAAATTCCCAAACACTGCAGCAAAATGTATATCCATGTTCTACATTGTGCCATTCTTTGTTCGCCATCCAATCCGTACGGTCGCATATGTCGTTACAAAAGACGTAACTACCTGCATCTGATGGTGTTAAATTGGGGACGTTTACTGTAATTATCGCGATGGCTTCTTTTAGGTTCGTTATTTCTACCACCTGAAATATCAAATTATACTTCACATTTACATCATGTACCTACAAGTAGGCGATATAACCAAAAAATAATGCTGTGTTAAAAAAAAATATTTCATGGTCCAATGAAATGAGGTCTGTTTTTTATTTAAAATCAAAATACAGCTTGTTGGCATAAGATTCCGTCAAATTTGGGGGAGTTAAATATCAAAAACGAATAAACAGGTTTTGCAATGTTCTCGGACAATTTTACATGAAAAAATGGTTGATACAAATGTAACAGATAAAGATCTATTATAAAGTCTAGATCTAGTATAAAGATATTTCGTACAACTTTCAAGTTTTACTTTTTACACTATAGACATTTTAAGTGACACCCCATTAGCAACAAACAGCAAAAAATCCTTACAATATTTGTTTTCTCATTTTAGCAGAAAACATCCTTCAAAATGGTTATGACGTTACACTTGACATTTTATTTATTTTAAGAGTACCCATAGACAAATTATCGCAACTGATTTATAGTAAGTATTTCTATTTTTTTTAGAACGAGGGTTACTTTCACGATATCTTACCTTCCAAAAATACATCGGTGCATTAATATGTTTGCCATGACTCTCATAAAGCCAACTATCTCTTTGACTTTTGTGCGGACCAGTATAAACTTGTAATTCATATTTTATGGATTTCGCGAGATCTCTAACTCTTTTTTCTACTTCGTTCCAATTCTGAAATGTAACCGAATTGTCATTTCAATAATCACAAAATAATTCATCATTGTGTAATGACCCTACATAATCATAACTATTACTTACATGAAAGTTACCACAGAAATTCCACTGAGGTAAAACGTTTAAGTTAAAGTAAGTAGATTTCTGTACATCTGGTAACACATCGAGCGGGCTTACTAACTGTCGTCCAACAAAACAACAGCCTTTTCCATCTCTGTAGAATTGCTTGCTACAATTGTACATATCATCGTAATCGTAAGGCATGCCGTTATCATTGAAGGTAGTTTTAGTATCGATTTCAATATTAGATGCATATCGGTTTAATGTGTGCTTGATAAAAATTTGCTTTTCGAGTCTTGTGTTGTAACAAACGTCGTAAATTCCAGTAAATGAACTTGTGGTCTGATATCCTACTTTAATTAAACTGTTACCAGGCTGTGATGAACATTCATTCCCTAACGAAATATCTTCACTTGCTTTTGTCTCGGGTGTCAATTCTGTGGCACATTTTAAGTCTTCATATGAATAGCGCTCAATCGCGTGCGATATTCCTTGTTTTCTGACAATGAATTTCTTTTCTACACAATAAACGCTCTTGGTTACATTATTTGGACACACAAATTCGATAAGTTTACGTGGAGGAATAATCATCACGCCTTTTTCATTTTCAAACTCGGCTAATTTACCGTCAGTTAACGTTATCAGAGGATGATACCTATGTACATCTACATCATTATAGTTTATTTCACAACCTGAAACAAATTAATTTAATATATACAAGAAAAAATACATAATATACAAATAAATTGATCATATTATAATACAAGGTGGCAGGTGAAATAAGGGTGACATTTCATGAGGGTGTTCAGTTGTTAAAGGAGAATGCCCATTCTTGGTACTGATTTTTCTCATGCGTCAAAATGAAAATAATATTAAAATTATTTTTTGATTATTTTACATAATTTGTCGATCAGAATAGTTTCTTTAAACAGGGGATTCCATTTAAGATAAAATAAGACGAAATGTTGATTATTGTTCTTAAAAATTAAAATGGCGGAATTTTATACTCGGAATTCAATAAGATCTACTAGTGTTTTGACTGATGATTTTTCTCATGCATCAAAATGAAAGTAATATTAAAATTATTTTTTGATTTTTTTACATAGTTTGTCGATCAGAATAGTTTCTTTGAACAAGGGGGTTCCATTTAAGATAAAATAAGACGAAATTTTATACTCGGAATTCATTATTTTAGGTTTTTAGGATTATTTTAGGTTTTTTTACCTACTACCTTCAAAAATAAATGGAATATGTTAGTCGAACTACATTATAGGTACCTACTATCAGTTAAAATCGACCATCAATCTGTAACATTTCGGTAAATAACTTCAGAACCCGGGAGTTGATCTAGAAAATAATTATTGGTGATAGTATTCGGTTAATTATACATCGTCCACAACAAGTTTCAATTTGATGCAACTCTGGACGGCGGTCCATACTTTCATGGGCATTGTCCTTTATCAACTCTAGTCGTGGTTATTTTTGACAGGTTTATCAATTAAAATACTTCTTGATTAAAATACCTAGCCCGCCTAAAACCTAGATTTAAAAAAAATATTGCGATCATCCAAAACATGTGAAAAATGATAAAAACAATTGCCTCGCTTCATGCTATGCGATTGTCTTTGTGGAGCACATTTTATTCGATTTTTTTTTCTTTCTTTATCAACCCATTACTATCCCACTCCAGTACAGGTCTTCTTTTAGAACGATTAGGCCATTGTCCACCACGCTGGTCAAGGGCATATAGGTAGACTTCACATACCTTTGAGAACTTTTATTTTAAGATCTCTTAGAGGGATGTTTTCCTTCACCGTGACAAGGGATAATTTACAAGTTACTAGTTTATTACTGTTTCTTTGCTTGCCCATTTCCGTTAATTACATACATACAAACATTTGGCTTATTTTCTTAGTTACAATTTGGTACTCAAACCAATATAAAGGTTCTTTCCGTACTTTTGAATTTAATAGGTAATGGTTTCTTGAGTCTTTTTTGTGGATACGGCAATATGTCGGATTATAAAATTCTTGGTAGATAATGTAGATTTAATTCAGACTTAAGTGCTGCTGTAAGAAAGTTAATAGTACTTTGTCTAATCTGAAGTTACTTACCAGTTTTTTTAATAACATAAGTTCGACTTATAGTACCAAAAGCATTTGTAGCGTCACATCGCTTTTCCCCCAAGTCATTATCATGCATTTTAAAACGATATACCTGAACAGTGTCTGGCATTTTAATTTCATTATGCCACCATGTCACCTGAAATGTTATGAAAGTTAGGTATATTTCATTGTGTGCGCAGTACTAAAATCGGCGTCTAATATTCGAATGCCAATCTATTGTGGTCCCAGTATTCTCTTTGGGGACGAATGGGGAAGGGAAGCACATGAGTCTCAAGTACCCGTTTAGTGGACAATTTTTTTTATAATATAGGACTAGCAAACGAGCATGTAGTCCACCTGGTATGTGCTACTGCCATCTGGACGTCTGTAATTAATCCCAGATAAGATTACGTCCCTACCTGACGTCAGCCACAGATGCGCCGCATCTACGCGGACTAAGCTGGAATTCCTCGTAAAAGTATGTCTCTCTTACCACACATTTCAAACCAGAACACAGCAGCTTATCACTACTGTTATTCTACTTCTTGATTCTACCACCTATTGATATCACATTATATTAGAAAATATAAATTCAAACACTTTTTATTAAATTCAAAGAATAAAAGTTAAAATACCGTAGGGGTCGGAATTCCCTCTACAACACATTCGAGTGTATATCTTTGTCCGTAGACGAAAGGCGCCACTATTATATCGCTTTTCTTCGGATATTTGAAGTTGGGCTTGCGACCGATTACGACCTTCAGGTGAGCGGCCCTGAAACCCAAAGGTGAGCTGACACGACAGCTGTACACACCGGCGTCAGAGTCTTGGGCATTGGGTAAAACGAAGTCAGCATCCCCAATATATGTTCCATTCTGAAAATATTAATTAGATGGAAGTAGTAAACAAGAATCAACCTGAAATCCAACTGATAGTAAACCACTGCCACCCATGAACATGGTAGATCAATCTCAGATCATACAGCATACGAGTTTATTTCTGAGGTGTCCCAAACACACATAAGTATGTCTTCTTTACCACACCGCTCAAACCAGAAAATAGCAGAGTTTAAAACTGCTGTTATTAGACATAAGTAGGTGTGGTGGTAGTGGCTCCAGAGTCTACCACCTTCCGCCACAAGAGGTTAACGATGTGACCAGTCTTCGTTTACAATCCAACAGTCTAGACGATTTATCCTCCAGGAACCCTCAATTGTGTGAAGACAGACGTCTCCATTTGATATATAAAGGTTGAAGAAATGTTGATGATTCGCCAAGTAAGAATCGGGTTCGCACATGGTAGCTTCCGTACCACCAAATGTTCATAATTTTTTAGGGTTTCGTACTCAAAGAGTAAAAACGGACCCTATTACTAAGACTTCGCCGTCTGTCCGTCTGTCACAGGGCTATATCTCCGGAACCGTAATAGATAGACACATGAAAATTTACAGAGGATGCATAACGGTGGCCGCTATAATAACAAATACTAAAAATAAAATAAAGTCTTATATTAAAGGGGGTCTCCATACATGTAGTATGGAGGCCGACTTTAATATTCAAATTTATTTTATTTTTAGTAGTCGTTGTTATTTTTGTAAATATTTCAATTGTCTATCTCTTACGGTTCAAAAGGTTGAGCCCTGTGACAGACGAACAGACGGACAGACAGCGGAGTCTTAGTAATAGGGTTCTGTTTTTACCCTTTGTGTAACTAACCTTGTACCAACGAATCGCATCTGGTTCTATACGAGGTACATTGCACTTGATGTCTTTTGATGTTCCCTCCTCTACGTAAAGCGTATCCACTGGTTCCGTTGCCGTTGGGTATTCTGCCAAATAAAAAGTTATTATCATCATCATCATATTATCATAATTTTAAGATAGCAGACGAGTCCACCTGATCGTAAGTGGCTACTGTCGCCCATAGACATTTGTAATTAACCCAATCAATTTTCACCATATAACTAAACCTTTTGAATTTGTTTCATTCAAACCCAGTTAAAATCATTTTGTATATTAACGTGTGTAATTAATAATCAATCTATAATTTCTAGTAGGAATAAATTGTCAATTTCCGATCTTTGGTAGGCACAATATTAGATTTATTGATTGTTATTATCATGAAGGTAAGTACAATAATTTTGTAGTTAACTATATGGTAGTTAGGTGAAGGTGGTAGAAGGAGAAGAAAGAACCCTTTGTGGTTTGACTCCGGCGGTACCACCGCCACACCTATTTCTGCCTCATAAGAGCAGTGTTAAGCGCAGCTGTCTTCTGATTTGAAGGGTGTGGTAAGGGAGACATACTTTTCCGAGGCGTTTCAGCTTAGTCCTTAAGGGTAGCGGCGCATCTGTGGCCGACCTCAGGTAGGAATATCTATTGCTATCTGGGGTTGATTACAGAGGTCCATGGGCGGCAGTAGCCACTTACCATCAGGTGGACTGCATGCTCGTCTGCTACTCCCATATTATAAAAAAAAAGTTACCTTTGATATCAACTTCATAAGTAATAGACGCCTGGTCAAATCCATTTTCTGCTATACAAGTGTAATACCCCACATTGTTTCTTTGTATTCTATTTAACGTAACTAGCCGGTCTGACCATCTGTAATAAAATAACAAAATACTTAAATACAAAAACTGAAATACATACAACCATAAGGTATTGTCTGCGCCAAACTGCTAGTCCGCTCCGAATATAGAAACGACTCGCGTCGGAATAGCAAATTGCAAATATCAGCGGGATGAAGATAGCGCGGGATCCTCCCCGCTCCCGTGCGCTGCATTACATAGCTGCGTTAGTGGGCCCTTACGTTACGGAGTACTATATGCTAACTAAAAAACCTGCGCGTATCAATTCCAGAGCGGACTAGCAGTTTGGCGCGGACTATACAAAATATAAAATCAAAAACGTTTATAAGTAAGAAGTCTTTCACACGACGGTATTATTATATTTGTATAAATAATCATATACAATTTATTTCATGTATTTAGATTATAGATACCACAGAAAAAAAATGGCGAAAAAGAGGCAAAGAATAAAAATAATTAAGTAGTTAAATATTTAAAAAAAATGAAAAAAAAGTCAGTTGATATTGCCCTTAATAAGTAAACATTAAGAAGGAGTTTTGCCTGAAGCCTACCTGATATTGCTCTTGATAAGTATTGATTGCAATTCCTTTTGTGTCCCACTTCTGGGCACTGATGTTTTCCTCTACCAATGGGCCCTACTTTGTACGACTAATCCATCGCGCTGCCCCAACAGCAATTGGTAGAGGATGGATGTAATACTGGCTAATGAAATGAAATGAAATGAAATGAAATTTGAAATGAAATGAAATGAAATTTGAAATGAAATGAAATGAAATTTATTTATTGCAAGAATGTAGTACACAAAGATAGTTACAGCAATAAAAGTTCGTACATTCTACCATTACAATGGTGTGCAATCATGTCAAGTTGTAAAATTTAGAAAAAAAAATCATAAAAATTAAAAATAAATAAAAATATATATATATCGTATTAAATTATTACATGTCATTTTTATTCTGTACATTGAAAATATTCATTGATGTCATAAAAGCAGTGTTGCATAAGCCATTCGGTAATTTTCCTCTTAAAAATGTTTAAGGTCAGATCTTTGTATTTGTCTGGTAACTTGTTATATATTTTTATAGCTGTAAGATAAGCATTTTTCCTATATAATTCTAGTCTTGATTTTGGCATTAATAATCTAAATTTATTTTTGTCTGCATTCCTTCTTACATATTGATATTGGATTTTAAAATAGTGTGGGTGCTGCCTAACAAACAGGCAGACCTCCCTAATATACATGCATGCTAGGGGCAGTATTCGATACTTTTTAAATAAAGGTCTACAAGAATCCATCTGCCAAGCTCCACAAATGGCTCTTACGCATTTTTTTGAATGCGAAATGCTTTAATTATGTCTACCGAATTCCCCCACAATAACAGGCCGTATAATAAAACTGAAGACACATATCCATGGTATGCAATGAGTGCTGCTTCCGTCGATACCATAAGCCGTATTCTTTTTATTGCAAACACAAACCTATCTAATTTATCACAAACATATTCAATGTGACCTCTCCAGTTACAGTTTTTGTCCAGTATTATTCCTAGAAATTTGATTTTCTCTACTTATTCTATTGGAGTATTGTCATGAACTATATTTAGATTAATATGTCTTTTATTATAAGTTTGGAATTGAATAATTTTGGTTTTATTAATGTTTATTTTTAAATTATTATTTTTAAGCCAATTGGATAATTTATGAATTGTTAAATTTATTTCTTCTTCATAGGTATTATTATTTTTGCATTTAATTATAACTGTAGTATCATCTGCGAACAAAATAGTTTTATGATCTGTTACATTTGTGATGTCATTTATATAAATGAGAAACAGGAATGGTCCCAAAACACTACCTTGGGGGACTCCAAAGTTATTTGTTAAAAACGTTGATCTTGTTTTGATTTTAGTTTTGTTATTATTTTCAAGTTTATTAATTTCAACGCATTGTTCTCTATTGTTTAAATAACTTTTGAGCCAATCGTTAGCTTTCCCTCTAATACCGTATTTCTCAAGTTTATAGATTAGCAGCTTGTGATCAACAAAATCAAACGCTTTCGTCATATCTAATAAGACTGCTGTTAGCGGCGTGCCTTCGTCAATAGCTCCTGTGATATATTTTATTAAATCAAAACATGCAAGTGACGTGGTGCTATTTTTTCTAGAACCAAATTGTTCTGGTTTAAGTATTTCATGTTTTGTAACAAAATCATGGAGTCTTACCAACATAACTTTTTCAAAGATTTTGGAATACACTGGAATTAGTGTAATGGGCCGAAAATTATTCAGAGAAGTTTTATGTCCTGTTTTAAAAAGTGGTTTTATAATTGTTTTTTTTTTTAAATATCAGGAAAACGTCCTTCTTCAAACGACATATTAATTATATGACACAGATAAAATTTGCACAAAGTTTAATGAATTTTATATTTATATCGTCCATTCCTGCTGAGTTGGTATTTTTTAGATTCATAATTATTTTATGTACTTCACTTGGATCTGTTGGTTTTAAGAAAAGTGTATAAGAAATATTATTATTAATTCTGGAATTAATGTAATCAATTTTGAATTCAAATTTATTTTTATTTGTCATATTTATATAGTAGTTATTAAATAATTCACATATGTCAGTTGGCTTTGAAAATATTTTATCATTATCAATTATTTCATTTATGTCCATATTTGATTTTCTGTTGCCAATATTATTATTTATAATGTCCCATACGGCTTTACATTTATTTTTATTTTTGTCAATATACTTTTTACTTTGAAACTGTTGTGATTTATTAATGCATTTTTTAAGATATTGTTGTATTGTTTATATCTTTTTTTATGTAACTTTTTATCTCTACTTGTCCGTATAAATTTTAAGTATAAGTATCTTTTTGTCATACACGACCTTTTAATACCTTTGGTTAACCATGACATTTTTCCTTGTTTGTTAGTCTTTTTTACGGTGAAAATAGGAAAACATAGATTGTACAATAATTTAAAAAGACTATGAAATTTGCAAAAAGCTTCATTTAATTTTTCTTGTTCATATATTTCTGAAAAAGTTATTGAAGAAATGCAGTTATAGAATTTCTGAACATTATGTTTACTGAAGTCCCTAACATTCTCATACCAGCTAGTTAGTTCGTATCTCTTATTAATATTTATTGTAAGAGTTTGCCCGGCTTCATGGTCTGAAAGGCTCAAGTAGTGAACCCCAGATTGAACCTGTTTTATATTAGACGCAAACTGATCGAGGCATGTTCCCTGTCTCGTCGGAGATTTTATGTGTAATTTTATATTAACGTTTTTAAACATGTTAATTAGTTCAAGATAGTATTTATTATGTTTCAAAGTATCTAAATTCCAATCCCCGCATAGTATAATTTTGTTCGATATTTTTGACAATCTTAATAAGAGTCGTTCGAGTTTGTCACAGAAAACTTGGGGGCTACTAGTAGGTGTTCGGTAGATGCAAAGAATAGTTATTTTTTGCGATGTAATTTCTATTCCAGAGCATTCAAAGTTAAAATTACAGATTAAATCATCCATGAATGTAATAGGCTTACAGTATAGACAATTTTTAGTCAGAATACAGGTGCCTCCTCTTTTCTCACTTCGAGAGTATGACGAAACTAATTTATAACCCGGAATGTTGAAAAGTTGTTCCGTCCCCTTTTTTATGAAAGTCTCAGTTAAGCAAATTATGTCAATTTCATTTTTATTATGGACAATTTCTGTAAGTGCAACAATAATTTGTTCGGTTTTGTTTATAGCACCAGCTATATTCTGGTGAAATATAGTGAACGCATGACTTTGTTTAGGGACGAAAAAAAGTTGTACCGCTGTCTTTCGAGCCAAAATCTTCTTTGTTCAGAGTGTTTCGCGATTTACTTACATCTTTAATTTCACTTACACTACTACAACTAGACTCAGGTACAGATTTTTTGCTCATGCTCTGAAAAGCCTGGTTTCTAAGAGTTTTAGGAATTCAATTTCTACTAGCAATTTAAAGCATAACATTCTCGTAAACTTTTTTGGGTCACTTAAAATAGTCTTTTTACAATACATTTCAATTAAATTAATTTTTTTGTAGTTATTGATTACCAATTTCATGTGCTTGTTTAATATATATTCATTAAGATATGGGTTATGTTGAACATTAACAACAAAGACATTTCATGCTGTAAAAGATAGAGTGAATTGTTTAGATTAGATAAGAATTTGTATGGATGCTTATCTTATATATTAATTCCTCTTCGATGTTTACAAATTGCCCATTAGGACTCTGGCAAAATTTAAGGCAACAGGTCTGATAACAACGGAGACTGGCGGCTTAGTACAGCAAACACAGAAGCGTTTATAATTGAAGGTGGTAGGACACTTTGTGGTTCGATTCTGGAGGCACCATCGCCACACCTATTTCTGCCGCATAACAGCAGTGTTAAACGCTGCTGTGTTTCTGGTTGAAGGGTTTAGTAAGGGAAACATACCGAGGCGTTCCAGCTTAGTCCTCAGGGGTAGTGGCGCATCTGTGGTCGATCTCAGGTAGGACTCTATTTCTATCTGGCATTGATTACGGATGTCCATGGGCGGCAGCAGACTGCTGCTCCTATATTGTAAACAAAAACAACTTACGGTAAATTCGTGGTAGGTAAAAGTGGTCGATAGCTGAAAAATTTCCACGTGATTTTAGGCGTTGGGGAGCCGCTGGCGTCACACAAAAGCTCCATATCACTACCAGGCTCTAAATTAAGTCCAAAATATTTAGGAGGCACTATTTTTACTGGTCCTAGAAAATAAATAAAATAATAATAAATGTTAAACGCAAAACCAGGGACATTTTATTGTGTTAACGTTTAACAACAGACTATAAAGGGTTGAAGGATGAGGAGAATCCATCCGTCTCTTCATCATAATCATCATCATCCATTGGTAGAAATCAATACTGTATTACGTAAATAAAGAAAATATTATATTTAAAATTCCTCAACTTCTTTAAGAATAAAGTACAATGCAGAGGATTTTTTACAGTAACACCAAATAGAGAACACTCAATTCTTTCTCTTATAGAAATCTAAACCTTGAGGCATGTAGGTTTCCAAACGATTTTCTTCGCCGTACGAGCTCATACTTGCACTCAAGTCACTTCATAAGACTTGTATGCGCAGACCTCGGATATCCAAAGTCAGAGGCCGAAATTCATACTATTAGGAGATCACTGAGAAATTTCAAGGACAATTTGTTCTAGACATTCCTCTTAGCATCCAAGTATCCAAATAATACGTTTTCTTCATTAAGCTCTTTTTTGTCGGTATCCTATCAACCTTATCAGTGACGTCATCGTGACCATAATCCATGTAACCATAATATAATTATTTATTTACCATAAACGTTAAGTGTGGTCGTATTGGAAGCTTCGCCGATGTCATTCCTTGCTTCACACGTGTAATTTCCCTTGTCTTCCAAACTAGCCATAAACCTAAAAATAAATACAATTTATTACAGTATGTAACTATACACTTCTACAATACACTTCGACGACCCGCGTGGCGGAGCGGTCACCATACCGGTCTGACACGCAGAGGATCCCGGGTTCGATCCCCGGCCAGACAGATATCTAAATGATGAATTTAGGTCTTTGTTTCTGGGTCTGGGTGTTTGTGTATTTGTGTGTGTGTCCATAGCACGATACAGGGAATCCTAGTGTGGGCTGTGAGTGTAGAAAGCGTTAAGCGTTATTACTTTATCATTACGTTTAAAAAAATAGCTTTTCATTCGTCGTTCATCCATTACTATCCTATCCTATCCTATTATTGGGCACTGGTCTTCTCTCTCGAAGTGAGAGTGTTTTAGACCATAATCCAGGTGCAAATTGGTTGAATTAACATACTTATGAAAAACCTTTTTAAAGGACTTTTAGTAGAGTATTGTCTCACGAAGTTTACTGATTAAAAAAAAAATTACTACATGTTACGAATACGTAAACAACTTTGTAAAACCAGAGATACGTGTCTTTGGTTTGAACTCCAAGGTTCACCCGAATCGAGTTATGAGTGACTGAATTTAGAAGCATGGGTTACAAGCATTGGGACTACACTGATTTATATTAATTTAATGTATCATAATAATGTATTTTAGTAGTACAAAGAATTTCATGTCGCGCTATTAGACATAGGATTCTACACAATGGAAACAATTGTGAGTGTGTGTGATTGAACCGTTAAAGTGATAATTAAGTTCAAATAAGTAAAATCAAAGATGTGAGCTACGGTAAATTAAGTCAATTTCGCTAGTAGTATTACAGTATTAACGTACCTTAAAGTATTGTCTCTAAAAATATTGTATTTTTTATTAGTTACAATCTGTAAACCATCTTTCATCCACCTCACTTCTGGTAGCGGGTTTCCAGTTACTTTACATTCTAGTGTTACTTGATCACTAATCTTTACTGGATCAGATTGATTTGTAACAACAACAGTTGGTGGACCTGCAACATAAGCCATTTTAAAAATCGAATTTGAATACAATGTTGCTGTTCAAATTTACAGCTAAAAATACTACGTTATATCATAAATTTAATATGTACAATCCTTAAAGACGTCCTTAAAGAAGAAACCTAAAAATAGTTAAGAAAAAGAAAATAATATCGTAGTTAAGTTTAATTTTTTGATAAGGTTGAAGTAGCAAATGGCTATGCAGTCAATTTAATGGGCAGAGCTGCCGTTCAAGGACATTTGTGACCAATTACATATAGAACAAGAAACCTGAAGACGATGTGATGCCAGGTTCTAAATGACAGATCACAGATGCGTTGCCACTGAGGTATAAGATGTTGATTTCTTCTTATGTAAGTCAGTCAGCATTCACACACATCGAAACATAAGGAGTACTTCATGCTATAGTTGCAGTGGTGATACCTGTCCAAACTGTACGGGTTTTTTTTTACTTTTTTTTGTTTAAGAGGAGGAAACCTTCAAAAAGTGCCCGACGACGTGGCAGCGACGCCAGGTTACAGGGATTTTTACCGCACTAAAACCCCTCGGTGGCCGTCCTCGGCGCTTGGTGGAGAATTCCGGGATCTCCGATGGAACACAAACGGAGTCCTCCGAGCGAATGCCCCTATCGGGCTCTGCCCTAGGGGGAGCGGATTACGCTTCTCCCGCACACCTGGTGTTTACGACGGTATGCGGCCACACACACCGTCGTCCTTTCCGGGGTTGCTCGCTGGACGGTTCCAGCTCCCACTCTTGTCGCCCGCAACCCCAGAAGCCCCCTTTAAGTCGCCTCTTACGACAGGCAGGGGATACCGTAGCCCTATTCTAGTCCCGGAACTGCAGGGACAAAACTGTACTGGTGCTACCACATAAATCTGTAGTGCTCATACTCACTTTGTACAATAATTTCTATTTTATGAGAGTCTTCACCAACTGTGTTTACTGCTTTACATTTATAAAATCCAGCATTGTCCGGATTAACTGGATCTATAACATACTTCTCAAATGTTGACGGTAGACTTACAAATTCACTTGCATGAGTTCTCTTGAATTCCCAGGAGATTGTTGGTTTTGGGAAGCCTTTTTTGACTCTACGAATTAAGAACTATGAATTGAGAACTTTCTTACCTTCTTTTTTCTTACACGTATAAGGCAGCCGAATAATAAAGTTACACGACTGTCACCGATTGAAAACTACCAGAATTGACGATTTGAGGATTTTTTATAATATTATTTATATTCCTATAAAATATGTAGTCCACCTGATGTTAAGTGGCTAATGTCATCCACGGAATTTTAAATTAACCCCAAATAAGATTAGATTTGAAGTCTGACACAGATGCTTTACTACCCCGGAGGACTAATAAGAATGCTTCGGAGAAATAACACAGCAGCCTTTAACATTACTATTATTAGGAAGAAATGAAATAGATGCGGCAGCGGTGCTGTAGGAGTCGAACCATATAGGGTTCTACAAGCTTTGAAACGTGCCCCTAGAAATCCATGGCCCATAGCCCAGAAGCGCGCATGGAATTTAATATAATTTACGTACCGGTCTCTACTATAAGATTCTTAGTTTAGTAGAAAGGGTAAGATTCATAAAAGTGGTGGAGATGTGCGCGTTTCGAAGAAAATATAAATTGTATAATATAAAGCGACGGTTCCTACGTAAATGAAGACATGTAATAAATTGCTCATTGTTCATACACTGTTGCGATTTCATTAAATATGATGTATTTTACTAGATTTACCATTCGTATAAAAGAACAAGTATAAAAATTATAGGAAATAGGTGTTTTGAATGCGGATATCTATAAAGGTATCGTTTTGTATGATATTTTAAAAAGCACGCCACTCGGCGTGAACGCGGTCATGTCTAACAAACGTAGGTATCGATGCTTGTTCGAGTTAGAATAAATATTGTGACAAAGTTGAGTTGCGTGATTTTAAGATACAAGCAGTGTTGCCAGGTCAGATTTGTAATATTACAGTGCACTGATGAAAAAAATACAGTAGATCGGCAAGAAAATACAGTGAATCATATAGTCAAATACAGTCAAATACACTGTAAAATTGTAATGCAGTAAATGCAGTAAAATAAAGTAAAATTATAGTAATTCTATTGGAATTGCAACGCATGCTGGCAACACTGGATACAAGTATTCAAACATTATAAGGTTACTGTAAAACATTAAGAACAGTAGATCAAAGTTATTGGTGCATAAAATCTGGTCAATACTGTTATCATGTTTCCTACGTCAGATTTGTGTGACATTAATTATATCCTGTTAACATAGAAACGGTCACCAGTCAGTTTGTTCCAGAAATTATATAAAACAACAATATTTATAAATATCAGTACAAAGCTAGAACAACATTATAAAAAAATATCCTTAGAATTTTACAGAGAATTTTCTAGAGCGATTTGAACATTAATTATGCTCTTCTGTAAACCTCCGTTTTTGACATGTCGTTTATAGGTAGGGACCGTCGAAAAGTACCTGCACGATAATTCAGTCTTTGATCCCTCTAGCACTGCTTTACTGGACTGTGTTTTATAAATTTTGGGTGGAACTGAAATATATAATAATATCCATGAGTATATGTGCCATAATAAGTAATAGCCAATTTTATTATTTTTTAATTATTTATCTTAATCCCAGTGGCAGGTTATAATATTTACGTACCAGGCGTGAATATGTTAACAAGTCAATAAATAATAGTTTAAAAAAATAAAACACCCTTTTATTGCTAATCGAACTAAAAAATAGAAAATAATTTTAATGACAAAGAGTAAAGAGTTTCAATTCAGAGTAAAAAGCGTGGGGTGCTTGATATTTTAAAGGTTCTAATTATTCCATTGGCAATGATCTATGAGATAATAGTTATGAACCGCAGTAAAATGTTCCCACGCTTTTTACTCTGAATTGAAACTCTTTACTCTAAAACACTTTGTCATTAAAAAATATTTTTTAGTTTTTAGTTCTATTAGCAATAAAAGGGTGAGTTTTTAGTCTTTTCAACTATTATTTATTTTTCATTTTTTAGTCTGTGACATTCTCATAAATTGGGGAATTAATTAATCTAATAAAGATAATTGGAAACTGTTATCAAACTATTGCATTGTCATCGGTCCTTGATACGTGTGCAAAGTTTCAAATTAAACGTAGTTGTGGAAGTGGGTGAAAATTATGCTCAAAGATTCCGTTACATACATACATAGATACAAACCAAGCTAATAAAAGCGTTTTAAAAGTGCACACTTTTCATTCTCTTTGGTATGACTTATTGAAAATTTCCAAGTTGACTGGTTTCGTTAACTTACATATTTATTTACACTTAAAATGAAACAATTCGAATGCTTATAATGATTAAAAGTATAAACCTATATAGTATAGTATAGTATAGTAAAAATAAAAATACTTGTACCTATATGTAGTCGACTTATCAACATATTCATGCCTGGTGTCCGTTTATTTCAGAGGAATAATTCTTCTGAGAATATTAGATGAACTATTTAAAATCGTTTTAACTATTACCTACCAAATGGATTGGAAGTTTTAATTTCCATGGAAGAAGTTCCTACGCCAATTCCATTATTTGCTTTACATATATAAGTGGTGTTTTTCTTAACGTGGTCCACGTCAAGAACGCTTATGTAGTCATATGGTAACTCTATTGTTGACGCCTGTAAATATAATTAGAAATGTTATATGAGACTAGCTGACCCGGCAAACGTTGTGTTGCCATATAAATAAAACAATGTTAAGGGTGAACGACCCTTATTACTTAGGGTATGAAAAATAGATAGTAGCCGATTCTCAGACCTACTGAATATGCATATTTTTTTTTGGATTCCGTACCCAAAGGTTACGTAATCCAAAAAGTATCCAAATTCAACTCATGGCAAAATCTATACATATAAATAAAATTGGCGTGTCTGTTTTTAATATTGAAATAACCGCTTTTTACTACATGCATATGAATGTACATATACTTTAATGACATTTTTCACAATTTTTGTCTGTCTGTCTGTTTGTTCTGGCTAATCTCTGAAATGGCTGAACCGATTTTGACGGGACTTTTATTGGCAGGTATCTGATGTAATAAGGAGTAACTTAGGCTACTTATATCTTAGAACTAGCTGTGCCCCGCGGTTTCACCCGCGTTATTTCTTTTTAACGCGGCTGAAACCGCGGGGCACTGCTAGTAGGAAATATAAAATTAAAAAAATAATATTGTTTTATTGATTAAAGTACAATCATATACAAAACAAGGCGCAAGGGCCCCTGTACTGGGTTAGTAGCCCGTATTACTGGGTGCCCCGCTCATCACCAGGATACAAATTTAATCAAATATAAACATGTTTTAAGAATTATGACTACTTAAATTAAAATATTAAAAGTACTTACACTTGAAGGTAATACTACACCATCAGCGTCCTCCCATACAATGCTTGGTTGCGGGAAAGCGTTTACTAAACATTCTAATTGTAATGGATAGTCGTATTTAATAAATACTGATGGGCCATCCTTAATTATTGATACGGGATGTCGAGGTGTTACACTTCCTGAAATATATTTTTTTAGTCATAAGTATTTTTATTTTGCAACATTTGACAACGAACAACTCGCCGAACAATGACGAGTATGTAAACATGAATATTATATACTTACAATACATCTACGTAAGTACAGTCACGAGCATAAATATATGAAAATGGGCAGATTAGCAAAAATATCTGACCCAAGAACGAGTTTAGTAATATCTGCCTGCACGAACGCAGCAAAAATATTTGACATTAACAGGCAGCAAAAATATGTGATGATAATGTTCATCAAATAAATATGTGACCACTTTACGAAGCAAAAATATGTGACCACATTATTCGAAAATAATATGTGATATAATTTATAAATATATGTTTATTGACCTACCGGTAAAAATGGCCGATGTAATTTGCCGGATGAAAGAATATAAAATATAGAAAAATAAAACACGTTATAAATAAGTTTTCCCTATTTTTTATTTTGTAAACAAAAACATATTTATTTTTACAGGGTGAATTTTTTAACAAGTTTAGTTTTGAAGTGACTGTACATAATAATCTTTGATTCACGCTAAAAGTAGCCCGAAGTGCCGAATACACTCGACTAAACATTTACACATTCGTTGTCGCTCCTATACGTTTGTGTTCGGCGAGTATCTAAATGGAATCAGTTTTATATTTTCGCGGTTACGGATAAATTTAGATACAAACTTATAACCAGAAAGATTTTGTAAAATAGTCAACTCAATCTATGGACTGCTTTTTGAGCTTTGTGGAAAAATACACGGAAGCCATTTTTTCATGCAAAGAAAAAGCTTGTGAATATGTCGATTTTAATAGTACATTACAATACGAGGACGAAAAATTTTTTTCTGACAAGTGTGAGTTTGCAGGCCGAGCCGCAGGCGAGGACTGCAATCACACGAGTCAGAAAAACATTTTTCGTCCGCGTGTTGTATAAAATTTTATATTACGGGGTCGGAAATGGGGGTTTTGCGCACGCGAAGCGTGCGTAAAACGTCCATTTACGCACGCCGTGATATAAAGAAAATTTGACTACACTTCCACAGAGTATCAAAACTTGACAGAGTACTTACTTATAGTGTATTACTTTTCATCTCTGTTATTCTTTCATACTAATGAATGGATGGTAAATGGCCATTGCCGCCATAACCAACTGTAATCAACCCCAAATATATAAAAAACCTCATAGTAAGGCCGCTGCTGTGTCCTGGTTTGAAGGGTGTGGTAAGGGAGACATTTTTCCGAGGCCTTCCAGCTTAGTCCTCAGGGATAGCGGCGCATCTGTGGCCGACTTTAGGTAGAAATATCTAATCCTATCTGGGATTGATTACAGATGTCCATGGGCGACGGTCGCCACTTACTTAGGTGGACTGCACGCTCGTCTGCTTCTCCTATATTATGTAAAAAATACCTGGCATTGTTGCTGGTTCCACTGGCGTACGTCCAACTCGATTTATCTTTCCACCAGTTTTCTGATTAACAGCTATAATCTGCAAATTCAAGAATATTATGTCAACAATATTATGAGTTATGACATGACATGTTTTCAAACTTATGTCGTCTACTGCTACTCTTACAACCAATTATTCTCTCTAGCATCTCATAAAATGTCATTAAAAAGTTTCAATGTCCTCTCATTATTTTGGGTTATCTGTCTTCAGTAGCGTCCAGCGCCCATAAAAGAGGAATTATCGCCAACTTTGAGAAACATTGATTTACAACGTTTAATCTTAAACTAGTGTAACTTCTAACATGCATTTCGATTGTATAGACCGCGCTAAACTTCTAGTCCGCTCTGAAATTGTTGCGCGCTGGTTTAGTTAGCATATACTCCGTAACGTAAGGGCACACTAACGCAGCTATGTACCCGCGGGCGAGAGCGGGCAGCGGCCGGGTGCCGGGGGGATCCCGCGCTGTCTTCATCCCGCTAATATCTACAGTTTGCTATTGCGACGCGACTCGTTTCTATATTCGGAGCGGACTAGCAGTTTGGCGCGGACTATAATTAGATATATAGACAATTTTATACTGACCTTTACTTTGAACATATGTGTCGGGGGATCGAACGGCCCCGTTACGTAAAACTTGTCCTTATGATTTATCGTTTCAGCAGTTATATTCTTCAGTACATTGTCATCAAGATCGAGAATCTGAATCGTTTCCAATCGAACATCATCATCGCCTTTTACCTTGAGTTTGATTGCAAGACGTGATTTTTCACCTGAAATGAAAAAGTGAGTCATTTTTTACGGTTAAAACGCATACATACGCATACATATTTGTATCGTGATAAGGGATTGCAATCCCGTAGGCTTAACACGTAATGTGGTTTATCGCTCGCCCATCGAAACTGAATAAAATCCAACGCGGTTAAACGTAATACGTGCGCCACCATACTAATACTATGGGACATAAAAAACGCGCCTTAAGCTTAGTACACACTACTGTTAAACGCAAGCGGAATAGAAATCGCTGAAAACGCAAATACGCATACGAACACACTGCGGTTGGCTTTTGGCTTAATTTTATTTTATGAAAATTAGAGGAGAAGAGAGCAAATCAATTGTATCCCACAAAGCTTTAAACTAATCCAATTTGAAAAGCCCTGTATGATACACAATAGGATTGATCAGGTTAGGTTGGAACATAAAACTAAGCGCAGTAGTGCCCTGCGAGCGGATGTGTCCAAATCATGTAAATTCAGTGCGCATTTAAAATATAAATAAGCGATCAGAGGTAACAGTAATAAGACATGTATTTTTATTAATCTACCCATGTACTACATCATGTACAGAAACTACGCGGAAAGCACCTCGACATTTAGCATCTTTCTGATGTAAGTCCTAAGATTTATCAAGTCAATGGATTAAAAGTCCGAAATAAACGATGATCTCAGATCGTTTCGGGATTTTACCAATGTGAGTTAGATGCCACAGAACCCTAAAAAGTGGGGGTTTTAATTTACCTGATACTGGTCTAGTTCTTGTTGTTTCTAGTGATGTCGGTTTCAATACACTAAAGCCATGCTCAAAATCTATGCTTATGGACGATTTTATGGTAGCTACTCCTTCGTCATCACTGGTGGCCATAAATTTGTAAATAATGCCTGGGTTTGGATCTGCTAAGTTGACGACCTAGAAAGAAGAAAAGTAGAATTGAATATTAGAAATCTTCACTGAATAACAAAGCATTATGCCCTTTTTATGTGCTTTAATCGACTTGGTAATGCTTTTCAAGCTTATGTATGGATTTATGTCTCATTCCTCGGCCCAAACAGCTTCACAGTATTTTTTTCATATGACATGTTCTCGGTTTCGCCTAAATTGTGGGGGTAACATAATTATACTATATATTTAACTGATATTTTTGTCTTATATTGCATTAACTCAAATATCATTGCACCTTGCAATGAAAATTAAAAAACTTATTTCCTTAGGGTCTTCCAACCGCATATGCTCAGCAACGTTATAATCTTGACATGATTTCTAAGCGTATTTTATAGATTACATCCTTCGCTGTATTGACGTTCGCCGCAAACTCCTAACCTCCACAAACATTACTACTGGTGTTTGCAAGTATACACAAATCAAATCACATCTTTTACCCATAAATATGAATTTGTGACGATTTGTGAAGAGCGCGGACAAGGCTTGTCAGAAAATTATACTACTCTTAACTTACGCCGAACTTACCTTGGAATTTTTAGTGTTAACTACATCCGTAGTTGGTACCTTAGCCCCACTGGGGTCAGTAACCTCCAAATCGACCTTGGAATCCCTTTTAGTAGAGGCTGCAATAGTAACATTCTTCATGTCTTCGTCTACTGTAAACTAAGAATTATACATGTTAGATCCAGAATGTATATGTATATGTAATATTTGTTTTATTAATATGGATTGGCTGAAATGAATTTTGACGACCCACGTGGTGAGGTTGTCACCACACCGATCTGGCGCTCAAAGGGTTCCGGGTTCGATGCAATCCGGCCGGAGATAGATATGTTTTTATAATACAGGAGTAGCAGGCTTGCATACAGTCCACCTGATGGTAAGTGGCTACTGCCGCCCATGGACATCTGTAATCAACCCCAGATTTCTTTTTTTTCTGGTTTGTGTATTACGAGTAATCCAATGCCCACGGTACCCACGTACCGTGGGCATTGGATTCGCAGAGAAAGAGAAGTCAAGTGAGTGAAGAAAGCGACAATTCTATAAAAAAAAAAGATTTATACATACATTAAATACATTCTGTCCCCGCCTTAGCGGCTTGGTAGCCAATATTGTTTTTGGACTTTCAATAGAACTCATTATGTAGTTTATTATCTGAAAAAAGACGAAACATATTTGTTACATCAACGGAAGCGTAACTTATGCTATAGTGTATTTCTATTTCTCAAATACACATAGGTGACTTACATCTCTTGTACCTGTAGTTCAGGGACTAGAATAGGGCTACGGTACCCCTGCCTGTCGTAAGAGGCGAAGGCTAAAAGGGGTTTCCGGGGTTGCGGCAGTATGAGAGCTCGATCGGGGCATTGCGCTAGGAGGACTCTGGTTGTGTTCTGTCGGAGATCCTGGAGTTCTCCAACAAGAGTTGAGGACGGCCACTGGGGGGTTTTACCGTTTTAGTGCGGTAAAAATCCTATATAACCCGGCGTCGCTCCCACGTTGTCGGGTACCTTTTGAAGGTTTCCCCCTCGTAAAGAAAACAATAAAAAAGGTAACTTACATCTCTGATATTATGTTTTAGTAAATGAAATACTTCTCCAGATGTCGCCCTGGCTAATGTGTCATAGACAACATAATCTGGCGATGAAGCGTAGTTGCACACTCCCGTCAAAAGGAAATTCACCTGTAATAATAATACAACAAATGTATAAAATTAATATCTAAATATACTATACAGTTCATATTGGAGCAATGAGGTGAGATTTAAAGGTGGTGGTTTGAAGGTGAAGGTAGAAGCCCTTATGTGTTCCGGAGGCATGACCGCTACACCTATTTCAGCCTAATAATAGGAGTGTTAAGCGCTGCTGTGTTCTACTTTGAATGGCGTGGTAAGGGAGACATACTTAACGGAGCAGTTCCATCTTGGTGTTTGGGGTAGCAACGCAACTGTAGTCAGTTTAATGTAGGAGTCTAATCTTATCTGGGGTCCAGATGTCCATCAAAGAGAAAAATGTCTTACTTGGTTCACATTCTACGACATCCACGTTATGAACTCCTCCAGCTCATTATAATGGCAATCAGCTCATCAAAATCGCAGGGAAAAGGCGAGTTGGGAGAAGAAAAACATCTTGGCTGCGAAACTTTCGAGAGTGGACCGAGATAATAAGCACAGCTGAACTATTTCGCCTCTCAAAAAACCGTGAGGGATTTAGGAAGCTGATAGCCGACCTTCACTAGTTGGAGAGGCACCGCATGAAGAAGACAGATGTCCATGGGAAGCAGTAGTCATTGACCAATCTGTGTAGAATATAATATAACTACGAAGTAAGAAGTGAGAATACCTGAATAGATTTTTTCTGGGCCATAGCTTTAACTTCTTCCATCATTTGGTAGTCTCTAGCGGATGCGTCGGTGAATGCGTATACGTAAGAATTGGGTTTACTCTGTTCTATGGCGAGTTTCACTCCATTCATAGCAAGTTCCGGGCAGTCTCCCCCGTTATGAACATATATTTCTCTCAGTCTCGTTAAAAAAATGTATGGATCCATAGTTATCGCTCTTAATTTGATTGACGCTAAAACTACAAAAAAGATGTTTATTTTTAGAATATCAGGATATATTATAGTAAAAGAAATCAGTTAAAAGGTAATACGAGTATATCAAATAGAGTAGGTCAATGAATAGTTTCACCACCACTCCTGTTTTAGTGTGAAGGACATAGATTAGTAAAGATTACTTACTCCTAACAAGAAATTGTAACCAGTTCTAAGAATTGAAATAGCTGTGTAAAAAAGTTTTGCCACGTCTTCGTGCTAAAATTTCCCTAAAATATTTGAAATACTTACTTATTTATTATGTAAATTACGCAGTATTAGTTATTTATTCGTGATTTTTCTCTAGATTTTTTTTTATTTGTCATGAATTCAAAAAAATAACTGACAAATCACCCTTTTGTGGCTTCATTCAATTTCAAGGCGGCGAAGTATCTTTAATAATCTATGGTGAAGGAGTGTTTCTTTTGTTTCAGTGTGGATGCCAACTAACTTACTGAGGCGACTGTCTCATTGTTCGGTAGTGGCAACACAAGAAACCTTCAAAAGGTACCCGAGGACGTGGGAGCGACGCCGGGTTATATAGGATTTTTACCGCACTAAAACCCCCCCGGTAGCCGTCCTCAGCGCTTGGTGGAGAACTTTTGGATCTCCGATGGAACACAACCGGAGTCCTCCGAGCGCGATGCCCCTATTAGGCTCTGCCCTGGGGGGAGCGGTTTACGCTGGTGTTTACGACGGTATGCGGTCACACACACCGCCGTCCTTCCTGGGGTTGCTTGCTGGACGGTTGCAGCTCCCACTCTTGCCGCCCGCAACCCCGGAAGCCCCCGTTTTAGTCGCCTTTTATGACAGGCACGGGATACCGTAGCCCTATTCTAGTCCCGGGACTACAGGGACAAGTGGCAACATAACTGTGATAATCTTCAGGTTCTCCTGTTCTATATGGAGTCGGTTACAAATGTCCATGGGTGGCAGTAACAACTTGTCAGATTATTTTCATGCATGCATTAATAAACGAATGCTTAATAATGTAATATAAAAAATAATGACAGGAGACTTCCTGATCAGACCTTAAGTCAGGTGTCAGGTAGTTTTAATGCATGCATAAAATTAATAATTTAATTGTAGTTGTATTAATAAAGTAATATAAAAATAGTGACAGGAGACTTCCTGATCAGACCTTAAGTCAGATGTCAGGTAGTTTTCATGTATGCATAAAATTAATAATGTAATTGTAGTTGTATTAATAAAGTAATATAAAAATAGTGACAGGAGACTTCCTGATCAGACCTTAAGTCAGGAGTCAGGTGGTTTTCATGCATGCATAAAATTAATAATGTAATTGTAGTTGTATTAATAAAGTAATATAAAAATAGTGACAGGAGACTTCCTGATCAGATCTTAAGTCAGGTGTCAGGTGGTTTTCATGCATGCATAAAATTAATAATGTAATTGTAGTTGTATTAATAATGTAATATAAAAATAGTGATAGGAGACTTCCTGATCAGATCTTAAGTCAGGTGTCAGGTGGTTTTCATGCATGCATAAAATTAATAATGTAATTGTAGTTGTATTAATAAAGTAATATAAAAATAGTGACAGGAGACTTCCTGATCAGATCTTAAGTCAGGTGTCAGGTGGTTTTCATGCATGCATAAAATTAATAATGTAATTGTAGTTGTATTAATAATGTAATATAAAAATAGTGTCAGGAGACTTCCTGATCAGACCTTAAGTCAGGTGTCAGGTGGTTTTCATGCATGCATAAAATTAATAATGTAATTGTAATTGTATTAATAAAGTAATATAAAAAATAGTGACAGGAGACTTCCTGGTCAGACCACAGAAACCTCTGTGGTACATGATCCAAGTATTTTATAGCTATGTAGAAGTACATAGAGTGGTTCATGCAAGAACCAAAGTCTACTTTAAATTAAACTATGCCTTATGATAGTGCAGTTAAGCTACAAAGCGATATAAACTACTTCATACAACAATGTTCATAAAGATAACTTTTTTTATACAATATAGGAGTAGCAGACGAGCATACAGTCCACCTGATAGTAAGTGGCTACTGCCGCCCATGGACATCTGTAATCAATCCCAGATAGGATTAGATATCCCTACCTGAGGTAGGCCAATAACTAATTAATTATAATATTTTTGTTATAAGAAATTATAAATAATACTCACGGTTAGGTGGAGGATAATCGTTAAAAGTTATGAGTATGAAATTTTCTACTTCAGCGGTTGGAGACCTCAGAACAGCATTAAACATAAGCTCAGTTTTTTCTTTAACTTGGTTAATTTCATCACTCATTGAATTAGTATCGTCGATAACAAAAGCCACGTTTATTTTATCTGAATATCCTAAAGCAATCCAGAAAGTAAACAATAATATAACTCCACATATTTTTCGATTCATAGCTTAATATTTGATTAACTAAATTAACTTCGAAATCGCGTGCGATGACTTCGATCGCTGTAAATAAACTGACTGTAATTATAATCATCATATATATACAACGGATATACCTACTCATATTTCATATAATGTCCAACTGTATAAAAATGAATGAATCATGGTGTCGGTTCGTCAATATAAATGACACTTTATAAAATAAGGTTAAGAACGAAAATTCGATTACGTTTAAAATCATGCTCTGAAAGTTTGAAACAAGAAAATATTTTTTTATACCTAATATCGACGTAGAACGCGAGCATTCATCTGATGATAAGTGCGCACATGGCAATCAACCCTAAATAGGACCAGTACCCTTAGCATACGTTTTCAAAACATCCCACAATTTGACGTTACTTTTATTCAATTCATTATTCTGTTCCGTATGCTTCAGTACACTGAGTAAACGTAACAATAAGTAAATGCTCAAGTGACGATAAACTTTTTGTCTTCCTCACATGTTCGCAAAAAAGAGAGACAAAACATAAAGCGCCATTTTGTCAATTTAGACATTTAATATTACGTTACTCACACTATAGTTCTGATACAATCCGCTAGGGGTGCTTAATGGAAATTGTATGGACAAATGCGTGAATAAATACCAAAACAGTCATATTTCTCAAAACGTAAAAACATGGTAAGGGTGGGTACAGAGTCCTATCGGAGACTAGCCGCAAGTACATTGCTACCCCTGTGAACTAGATTGCGCTGTATATCTTCCTTACCAAACCCTTTAAACCAGAATACACAGCTGTTATTAGGCAGAAATAGGTATGGTAGTAGTGTCATGGAGTCTTTACTATAAAAATAGGAGCAGACGAGCATGCACTCCACCTGAAGGTAAGTGGCTACTGCCACCCATGGACATTTGTAATCAACCCCAGATAGGATTAGATATTCCTACCTGAGGTCGGTCTCAGATGCGCCGCTACCCCTGAGGACTAAGCTGGAACGTCTCGGAAAAGTATGTCTCCCTTACCACACCCTTCAAAACGGAACACAGCAGCGCCTAGTACTGCTGTTATTAGGCAGAAATAGGTATCGCGGTGGTGCCGCCGGAGTCGAACCACAAAGGGCCTTCATGATTATAGACATCCAGGGGCGGCAGTTGCTTACATACACGATTGAATCTTCGTTTCTAAATTAAAAAATACGACACGGGCAAAACCCCAGATACGACTAATATCTTCTCGTATCTGGGGTCATGTTTTTGGCCCAGAGCACATATGTATATAAGATATAATATATATTAAGGTGACATCATGCGTCAGGAGTTAAATAAATAATGATTAAAAATGATTTAATAATGTTGAATGATCATAATCCAGCATAGAGAATAAGGAACAATATTAAATAGTCTAGAAAACTTCTGTTTTAAAGCGTCTTTACCTATAAAAAAGACGTTTTCTAGACTAAAACCCTTCAAATTCAAATTTAAATTCTTTATTTGCTACAACACAGTTATTACACAGATATTATGTACATACTACAGTCCAGTGTGTTCTACCTGTATGAGGTTTGCAAAAATTCAACAAAATTATATAAAACATAAATTAATATTTGTTACTAATTTGTTATAATTCATATAATACCTGTATGGGATTAGTCGATTAATAATAATAATTATATAAGCATCAAGTCAATAACAAAATAAATAATCACATTTCAAGAAAATAATAATAATAATACCAAATAGTTAAATACAATACACGAGGATCTGTAACGTAGGTGCCATGGGCATTTTTTTGTATATAATATAGGAGTAACAGACGAGCGTTTCCACCTGATGGTAAGGGGCTACTGCCGCCCGTGGACATCCCCCCAGATAAGATTAGATATTCCTACCTGAGGTCGGCCACAGATGCGCCACCCCTGAGGACTAAGTTGGAACGCTTTGGAAAAGTATGTCTCCCGTACCACACCCTTCAAACTAGAACACAGCAGCGTTTGACACTATATGTATATAAAGACGAGTACCAAACCCGGAACCTTTGGGCGTCAAATCGGTGTAGTGACGTCTCCATCACCCGCTCGTTTCGACGAACAAAGCTACCGATTATTATAATAAATATAGTTCAAAAAACTAAAAAACACGCTTTTATGATAACATCAACTAAAAAGTAGAAAATAATTTTAAATCTAGGAATCAATTAAGGAACAGTAAATTGTATAATTGTAAAAAAAGCGTGGAGTGCTCCACTTATCAATTTTCGAAAAGCACCCATAAGGCGCTTTCTCTCGCCTCGAAAATCGTTAATCCTGAAGATATTGATAAGGACAATGGTACAAAATTATTAAAATCGTGTATTGTCGTCGGTTTTTGATAATTCTTCAAAATTTTGAATTAAACTGAACGTTCAAAGTGGATAGAAATCGGGCTCAAAGATTCCGTTACTGTTACGTACATACATACAAACGTACAACCCAAGCTAATAAAAGCGTGTTAAAAACAAGAAAATCGGTTTAAAAATAAATCTATTTCAAAAATGTTGTCCTCTCACAATTTACACAAAACGATCCACGCCTCTTATTTTAAAATCCATCAGTACCCTTACCATGACTTTTCAAAACATCCCACAATTTTACGTTACGTTTACTCAATCGATTATTCTGTTCCGTTTGCTTAGTACACTGAGTAAATGTAACAATAAGTAAGTGCTCAAGTCTTTTTGTCTACCTCACATGTTCGCAAAAAAAGAGAGACAAAACATAAAGCCACATTTTGTCAATTTAGACATTTAATGTTACGTTACTGACACTATAGTTCTGATACAATCCGCTAGGGCGCTGATTGGAAATTGTATGGGGAAATACGTAAAGAAATACCAAAACAATCTTATTTGTCAAAACGTAAAAACCCATGGTAAGAGTACAGGTCGTTTGTGCTGTCGTCAAAGAATGAAACATACAAACACAGTTACATACGCTCGAAAGACATTACCTCCGAAGTCGGATAAATATGTACCATTAAATAAAAATTTACGCAGTTAAAGCGGTAACTATTTATTAATCTGTGGTTAAAGCAACTACTTAGGTACTGCTAATTTCACAATGACTTGGACTGCAGAATGACTTGGACCATCTTGTCCTGTATTGTGAGAATAATGGTATGCGCTTGAATACAAATAAATGTTACGTTGTGCAGTTTTCTAGGAAAAAATACCCACTTCCCAGATCATATTTCATAAATGGTGCGTTATTAGAGGATACAGACCATATATGCGATTTCGAAGTGACCCTCGGTAGCAAAATGAGGTTCAACATTCACGTTGATAACATCGTTAGAAAAGGGTTCCAAACGTTAGGTTTTTTATTGCGTAATACCAGAGAGTTCAAAAAACCTAGCACTAAAATTGCCATCTTCTCTGCACTTGTGCGTTCGGGTCTTGAATACTGTAGCGTCGTGTGGAACCCGCACTATGACAAATATATTAAGCGCTTAGAAAGTGTGAAAAAGAGATTTCTATGCTATTTAACGTTCAGCTGTAAACTAACAACATACTACATACATAACTAACAAAAAACTGACAAGTTATTATGAACGATTGCATCATTTTCATCTTGATTCCCTTTCCTGTCGTAGAGAATACCTGGACATCATGTTTTCGTTTAAACTAATAAATGGTCAAATTGATAGTGAATATCTGTTATCAAAGCTATATATAGCTGTACCAAAGAGATTGCCCAGACCATTGAAATATTTACAAAAAAAGCACGGTCAAACTTAGGGCATCACTCTCCTGTAAATAGAATTTCCAAAAATTACAAAGCTATTCACAATGCGTGTGTTAAAATCGATATTGATGTAAACAATAGAGATAGTGCCAGATCAGGAATGCCTCTAACAGTACACCAAGTAGACGTCTTCTTTAACAGTTTAACTTTTTTCTAAAAAAAAAAATTCTGGAAAACACTCAGAACTCGTTTCTATTTTTCAATCAATCTAATGTTATCGGACTATTTATCTGTTAATTAACTATCTGTTAATTTATATTTTTAACTGGTTAACGATTTCTAAATTTTATGATTCCTTATTATGATGATTTTTTATTAATTATTGTTAATATTATATGATAATTCATTTGTATTTTTTATTATTTAAATATTTTTTTTTAATTATCAATTCTTTTATATCTTTGTATAAGTATATTAATATTAACTAATAACTGTTTGAATTGTCGGCTCACATATTTCTGGACATTTTATTTATATAAAATTGTATAAATTGTAAAATGTAATTTAATTTAATCCTTATTTTGCTTTTTGTTATATTTGTGTTTTTCTTGGTTGCCTTTAACATTATAATGTAATTAAAATTAAATTGATATAATTTATTTTTAATGTTAATAATATTTCTTTTTTGTATTCAAAATGTATTGTTATTCCTTATAGTGTTGAGAATTGTAGTTTGTGCCCATATTTGAGTTGACACTCACCAAAATTGTATTGTATAGCTACGCCTAATAAAATGTATTAGTGTTTACTTCGTCGGCACAACAATAAATAAATAAAACTAAAATAACTGACTTAGCGCTGATCGGGATTGCACAACTTTTACAGTTTAAGTAATTTGACTCTTATGATGACATTGATTACAGGAATGTCCAATAACATAGTATAGGTATTAAACGCTATACTAAAACACTCAATGCGCATATAATACAACGATTTCTGGACAAACAGGCATTGTACGAGTAACTTTAAAATAGACCACTAATTATATTACTAATGCACTTCCTGTCGATAAAATTTATTTTGTAATTAAAATTGTAACTGTATGGATAATGGGGGTTTCCAGAAGAACTAATTATAGAGCTCTATTTTTTCCTGTTAGGTACATTACCTTATCAAACTGCAAAGTTTGATAAGGTAATGTAGCTTTTGAAAATAAAATAATGCTCAATATAAATGATCAATAATTTTATAAATTATAAAAATAGAAAAAAGTAACAAAAAATACCACCGACTTCCATGACACTACAAAGTAAAAAAAAAATCATATAAATATTGGTTTAGTACATAGTTCTGAACTCGGCGCTTAATATATTTCGTAGGATAACGATGTAAACAGCGTGTCCAATACGAGCGCCGACGAATAGATAACCTCTTTTCCTTTGGAAGTAGTGTATTGTATTGTAAATTGTACAATTGTATGTCTACGTAGGTTCGTTATCGTCGAATATTTATTGTCTCACTGTTGGGCACGGATCTCAAACAGGAGGGGTGAATGCCACGCTGGCCAAGTGCGAATTAGTATAAACTTCTTATGAACGAGTTCTTTTCTTTATTTCGTATTTCGAAAATTAGTTCTGTAATGTATTTCACCACACTACTCCGATAAGGATAGGTGAAAAGGTTAAAGTCGAATGACTCTTGACGTAAGTTTATCAAAATCCAACTATCCAGATATAGTAATAGAATTAGCAATCGAAAACAATATTAGGGAATTACCCCTGAGTATTACAGTGATATGAATTTGCTGCATGATAGTATACTTATACTAGAAATATATTAATATCAGAGCTCTATATTATGGACAAAATCGTTCACTTCTAATTTGTTGCTACCTCTCCGCGCACCCCGCACGAACCTCAAGTCAGATTTGCCTAAGTACGGATAGCAGCCATCACGTACGACTTAACCTTTTTTTTTTTTTGTTGATGAGGGGAAAACCTTCAAAAGGTACTTAGCGGTACGGGGTTATGTGGGATACTTACCGCACTAAAACTCCCCCGGTGACCGTTCTCGACGCTGTAATGAGGACTGCGGGAACATATCAGGCTCCACCCAAGTGAGCATAAAGCTCGCCACACCGTCTCGTGTGCACGACGGTATGTGTGGTCGTATACCGCCGTCCATCCCGGGGTCTCTGGCCGGGCGGCCGGCCGAGCTCCCTCTCTTGCCGTCTTGTAACCCTCGAATCCCCCTTTAGTCGCCTCTTACGACAGGCAGGGGAAACCATAGCAACCTGACTTCAAACCAACCTCCCCAAGTAATAATAGGAGCTATTGAAACGCATCTTTGGCCCACCTCAGGTAGGAATCTTATATTTCCTGGCGTTGATTACAGATGTCTATGAGCGGCAGTAGCCACTTAATATTAGGTGAACGCACTGAAGGTCCGTTTGCTTTCCTTATGTTATAAAAAAAAACATAAAAATGTATTGCCATAGAACCTTACGGGTTTTCCATAAAATTGCTTTTTTCTGATTAAATGTGAATTAAAGCTTGTTGGTAATCATTGGACAAGTGTAACCACCGTACCACCAACATTTTCAAATTTTGTTTTATTTTTAGCATTTGTTATTATAATGCCACTGAAATATATATATTGTGAAAATTTGGATCGTCTACAATTACATATTACGGTTCAATAGACAAAACTAAAAATGTCGAGAAATAGCGGTTTCTTGTATGGCAACCCCTATTTATTTTCAACTTTTTTAATTTAGTATGTGTTGTTATAGCGGCCACCGTTATACAGCTTCTGTCAAATTTCAAGTGTCTATCTATTACCGTTCCAGATATAGCCCTTTACACCCGAGATGATATGAGCGTGAGTTTCACTTTAAAAAAATTCCCACGCGATAGCTTCTTATTTTTCGAAACGCAACCGATGCCGATCGATCGTGAGGAGAGTATCGCACGTGCTACCGGCTAAGTGAGCGGGGTGCAGGCGGTCAGTTGTGCTAGGGACTCGTCCAAAGATGGCAGATTGTTTCGACCCGCGCACTGTCACAGGTATGTAATTATTTTTGGTATTAAAGTTTAGTATCTGTTATTAATTATTGCTTATTTAAAAGTTAAAAGAACACTTAATACGTGGACTTTATTAGTTTATTCGATTAACTTGCAATTTAGATACAATTAAGTTGCAAATTTCAACTGTTACGATCGTGTGCCTTCGGTTGTTGGTGCAGAATAACGTTTGATGAAAATGCTTTTATTGCTATTACCAGTTATGTGTATTTTTCGTCAATAACAATTTTGTTTGTTTAAATTTTAGGGGTACATTTAAATGACGATCAGATTTTGCTCGTGCGGGGTGAGGAGAATTATATCGGACATTGAAGATCTTCATGAAAGTGAAGAGCTTCAACCAAATAGATTAGAAGAGTTTCAATTTAAAGAATTGTGCCCTGAAACAGATCCAGAAGCACATGCAGACCCTCAAATAGAAACTGACCTAGAATTGGATCTGGAACTTGAGCCTGAACCTCAACCATCTACTTCAAAATCATCCCTAGAAATTTCTCGCCGCCGAGCATCTTCAAGTCCAACACATCGAAAAATAGCTTGGAAAAGAATACGTTTTCTGTCTTGAAAAGGTATATACATCCCTAGCAACATCTCCAGTAAAGTTTCCAAAGAAATATTCATCTTAATATTTGAATTGTGAGGCTCTTGATATGTAACCAGATGTACAAATTTATATTATCTAAGAAGAACCGGTCGAAAACTTAATTTAATTGCAATAGATATGGCTAAAGTTTTCTCCATCTGCATTATCATTGGATGTATTCCCTAGCCAAGAATACCTACGCCTTGGAGACCTGGATTGAAGACGGAGGCAATAACAGAAGACAGAAGAATGTTGATTTTCATAGAATTACGTAGTTTAGGTTACATTGCCAAGACAGATTTTTTATAAAGACTAATGAAAATAAAGACAGTGATGTTAAAGATCTCCAAATTGTTTTAATTTTCTAATATTTTTTGATAAAAAACTATTTTTTTTTGCAATTTTCACGATCGTGAGTGTGACAGTTCCCACCGGAGACTCACGATCGTGCGGGTCGATTTCTGGATTAAGTATAAACTCTGGATTTTTTTTTTGTATTTTTTGTGGATCCCTTAAGCTATATAAAAAGCCGTAATAAACGTTTTGAAACGGAAATTGCGAAAAATCTTCGGGTGTAAAGGGATAGAGCCCTGAGACAGACGGCCAGACGGACAGACAGATAGACAGATAGTGAAGTCTTAGTAATAGGGTTACGTTTCTACACTTTGGGTACGGATTTACGGAACCCTAAAAATGTATGCTAATTAAAAATGATAGAAAAATAAAACACGGCACGGCAATTTTAGATCGTTTATATTATTTATAATTGTCTTTTTTCTTTTTTCTTAACACCTGAGTGTATATAATGTAAATTAGAAATAATTAGTTGTAAATGTTAGTGAAAAAATTAAAAGTGACACTTAGATAGCAATTAATTGCATAATGCAATAAAAATGTAGATAGAGAACACAAGATAAACTTGAAACTAAAATTAAAACGAAGATAAAAATTTTGTGGTAGATGTTTGTCGACTATTATTATTACTGAAGTAGAGACTATATCGTTAGCCAATCATCATTAAGCTGGTTTATGGGTTAATGCATTTCTAGAAGGGCTGTGGGCCGACTGCTCCTATCAGCATCAAACGGTAGAATTGTGTAATAGGATTTTTGAATTTCTAAGGGAGTGCAGCTGCGTCCCTCTTTTGGTGACACCCTTGGTGGTACTGATCAGGAAACCCTTACGTACAATTGTATTTCCATAACAAAATGCATCTCATTACTCTGCTTTCCTTAAGTTGATAAAAGTATTCTGTTTATTTAAGTTGAGATAATTTAAGTGTGCCACTGTCATTATTATCATCATAATATTGAGTGTGTTCTCAATTATAGGAAAAAAATACTTTGGTTTATCTGAAATAACAAAATGTTTATTTAGAATCTTTTCAAGTTAAAGGTGGTAGAACCCTTTGTTATACACTCTTTGAACACCTATTTCTACCTACTAATAGCAGCGTTAGGCGCTGCTGTGTTCCGGTTTGAAGGGTGTCGTAAGGGAGACAGACTTTTCCGAGGCGTTCCAGCTCAGTCCTCAGGGGTAACGGCGCATCTGTGTACGACCTCATGTAGGAATATCTAATCTTATCTGGGGTTGATTACAGATGTTCAAGGGCAGCAGTAGCCACTTACCATCACGTGGACTGTATGCTTGTCTGCTACTCCTATATTATAAAAAAAAGAAGTGTACATGATTTCAAATTTAATTTCGTTTTGTAAAGTTGAAGGTATCAGAGTTCTCTTGCACAGTCTTGAGTTCGAACTCCTTTTGTTAAGTATGAAAGCCTGACTTTGAGTTAAAATAGAATGGTGTAGGGATGGCGATCTGAGATCGATTAATCGAAGAAAAGATAGTTTTGGTCAAAGAGAATCGATGATTTTAATCGATCTCCAGTAATGGATCGATGTAGTGAATCTTTCATCCTAGAAAATCGAAAGTCGATAGTTATAGAAATTTTGTGCTGGCGGATATTCCAGTGCTTGTTTGGTTTGATGACCTTTTTTGTTTTTTTGAGAATCGATTCATTCGGCCTCGATTTTTTTGTGAACATTTTGGATCGATTCAAGAATCGACCGTTTTCAGAAAGAATCGCCATCCCTAGAACGGTATCATTGGTGTCAAGGGCAACAATAAGATATACAACTTACGCGTCTACGAAATGTTCTTGTTATGGTACCAAGAGGATTTTCGGCTTCACAGCGCCATGTCCCTGGTTCAATCTCTTTTATTTCTAATTCATATGCCTTAGAACTTTTTGGCAATTTAGTCTCATTATGCCACCACGTTATCTGAAACAAATGTAGGAAAAATGATTATTTGAATAGACTACACAAACAATCTTATTTTTTACTTAATCCTTTTACTTAATCTCTCCTGTATAAACATCAACAACCTGTAAATGAAGTACAGTAATACTTTATGCACAAGCAAAAATATTATTTCAAGGATTTATTATTTTATTTATTTATTTTTCTTTAAGGATTTTCGTAACTGCTTCATCGAAACCATTATGGGATAGATAATTGTTTATGGTCACCCAAAGATTATGAGGTTTTATGAAACCATTCTTTCTCACTTTGCAATGTGCAATGCAAGCAAATGTTGGCCTTGGGTTTGATAAGAGGTGACATTCGTATAGAATACATGTAATCTCGCTTAAACAAACCAGATTCGACATTTTTAGAACTTAACTTGAAAAAAGTCAGGCGTCTTATTAACTACATAGTGATTGAACAATTAAAAATCCGAGACATACCTTTGGTGTCGGGTTTCCCGTGACGGAGCAATCCAAAGAATTCTTCAAGCCTCGGATTAAAAACACCTTTTCGCTGTCAATATCGTTCACGAATCTGGGCTTAGTACCAACTACTAAGTTCACGTGATAAGACTCCGAGCCCCAGTCGAAGTCTACGCGGCAACTATATATTCCATTATCTTTTTCGGAAGCATTTCGCAGTATAAACACATCCCTAAATGGAATAATCTTTGCATTCTGAAATAATTTAACCAATCATGTTTAGTATAACGAAGAAGGTATCAAATTCGGATCGTATTATTTAGTTGAAATTCCGAAATTGGTTATGTTCCATTTTTTTTATAACTATTTCAAGTATCAAAGTTACAGTAATGAAACATTTTATAACTTTGTAATATTTCTGTTTAACTGCGGCGTTTGTCTTGTAGAAGAAGCAGTCGAGCTGCCGTGCTCTGGGATCGGTGAAGACATACGAGATATATAACGTGAGTCATCCTGACTTAGCCTTGTCTTCAGAAGTTCTAACATCTCTGATCAGATTTAAGTAGGGCTATTGTTTTATTTAGACTTAGCTTCAGAACTTTCTAGCAAAAAATAACATTTAATACGACTAACGACATAAAGAAAATACTAAAATAACCGACCGTGAACCAACGAACGTTTTCAAAGCTTGAGTGTGGCAGTTTGCAATTAATTTCGTTACTGGTTTCCTTTTCTAAATAAAGTGTGTCCTTAGGTTCGTTTGGAATTGGATATTCTGTAATATAAAAAGACTTTTGTAACATAAGTTTTCTTATTTACATACATGATTGAACTGAAAGATAACACGAACTTCGTCCTCGATATATATGTTACAGCCGAAGTAATAAATCCGGATATTATACATAATATCTAGCCATTATGTGTAATATCTACTCAATTTGGTCAAAATACAAGGTCAATAACAAGGAATTAATCACATTAACCAGTCATTATATAGAAAATCTTCAAAGGCTTGGGTAAAGTAATGAAACAAGTATAGGTAAAGACTATAAGTTTCTTTTAAATTTCCTTAAGCATAATTATATTTTTTGTAATTTTATAATGATTCACGTGTTCAAAAAAGAGACGTGTCAAGTTGGTTTATGCCCAGTATCTGTAAACGATGTACGTAAATCAGCTATACAGTGGATTATTAAAAAGATATGCTTAAATAATAAAAATACATGCCTTACTATTACCTCTGATGGCTTATTTATATTTACGCTCGCTTAGTTTTATGTTTTCTATTATGTTCCAACCTAACCAATCCTAACGAATTTCGTATAGGCTTGGTAATTAATTAGGCTAGTAGGAACATAAAAGAAAAAGAAAACTAAGATATCAGGGCGCGGCAGCGCCCAGCGAACAGTACTAATTATTAATCTGTGCTACGAAAGCGTTAAGTCAGACCTAAACTATAATATGATTCATAGTTACTGTAATACAACAACCAAGATGACGTTGATACAAAAGAATACATCATTTTTTTTAAATTAATCTTAAGATTTACCGTACTCCGGGCTTATACAACAACATATTTATTACTTCGACTAACTTTACCATGCTAATATATATATATATATATATATATGACAGTCAGATAAAGTGATTAATTTACTGACATTGACATTGTCTGGACAAATTAATTATTATACATAATAACCAGTAATTATGTATATTAGCTAATTGATCACCTTCACTGTAACATATGATCTTCATATGGTATTGCTCGTACTATTTTTGAATACAAACAAGTGAGCCCTTAAATCAAACGACACTTCATATAAGTCGTTTGGGCTGTATGGCGTGTCAAAGAATAAAATGTACCTACATACAGACGCGCTCGATAAACATTTCCCTCCTGTCGCAGTCGGGTAAACACCACATCCAGAGCTCCTAGAATACGATTTCCATACTTACTTGAAACATTCACAGTGAACACTTGAGTGACGCTGGTAATGTTATTCGTTGCTGTGCATGCGTACTTCCCAGTTGAAGACAAATCAGGATATATACGTTTCAATGTATTGTCAGTTTCCTGTTCGTAGGTCTCATAATCTGTAAAAAGTTGCCAACTTGCCACTTACTATTATTTTTTTGTACTATTATTAATGCGGCAAATTAAAGCTCAATGTTAGAAACCATCACAAAGGGAAATGTGTTTCGCCCTATTGTTTAAACTGTTTAAACACGTGAAAACATACAATAAAGAACATATGCATTGCATTGCGTTTGAAAGGATTATCATTATAGGTATACTGTATAGCAAAGATAGAAAACTATACAAGCATACAATATATGAATGTCAAACACGATAAATAATTACCTATTTCCACAGGTATTCCATCTTTCGTCCAAGTAACTGTAGGTTTAGGATATCCTTTCACCTTGCATGGAATTCTTAAGATCATATCATATTCAACGATATTGAATTCCATTTTGTCCGTATTTTCAATTACAACCGGGTCTAGAAAATGATAACTTGTAAAGAGTACTCAATAATTAATATAGATTGTAAGGCCAAGATATTCATTTAAAATTGATGTTGAGAAAAGAATAGATTGCCATTAATTGTAGCTACATAATTGAAATAGTTTATGACTATAATTAATAATTACCGTGAACGTCTACTTTGACACTTTTGGAATCACTTCCTAATTCATTGTTCGCTTCACATGTATAATTGCCAATGTCATTCAAACCAGCTACGAACCTGAAAAAATAAAAAATAAAATCAATAAAAATAATTTCAATTTTAAGAATGTCAATTTTAATGTCAATTTTTAATGTCAATTTTAAGAATTAAGATAATATACATATAGAAGTACCCAATGACACGTAATTTGCTGACCGAATGGGCATGGTATAGGTAATTTGAATGAATTGTATAAAATATAATTACAGACAGTATGTATTCTGACCTGATTGAGTTCTTCTTATAGATGTTATAATTTTCATTTTGACCAATAGCTCTGCCGTCTTTAAACCATTTCACAATCGGAACTGGTTCACCGGTAATTTTGCAAATAAGTATTACTTCATCACCAGTCTTCGCCAGTTTTGGTTGTTCAAGGATAACAGTTGGTGAATCTGAACATAATTAATTAAACGTAATTGTATTTCTATTAATAGTTAGTATTCCATCACGTAATATTCTAATAGATCGTCTCATTGTAATACACCTGTTACATTATGAACATCTATGGTATTTTCCATAACTCAGGAGTAGTGGACGAGCATGCGTTCACACTGATAAGTGGGTAACTGACTTCTGTCGCATATGGACATTTGCAATCAACCCCTAACAAGACCAGATTTCCATCTGAGGTCAGCCACAGATGCGCCGCTGCACCTGAGTACTAAGCTGAAATACCTCGAACGTAGACATGTTTCCATACATGATACAAACCAAAACATAGCAGCGCTTAACGTTGTTGTAATTGGGCAGAAAAAGTGTACCTTCGGAGTTGAACCATAAAGGTGCTCTAAAGAGCACACTTCATACCAGGATAGGATATAAATGATACGAGTATACCAGCACGTTACGAAAATATAAGTAATTAAAAATACGTACATTGTACGTTCAGTGTAATTTCATGGGAATCTGTTCCAACCACGTTATTTGCTTGACATTTATAAACACCGGCGTCATTCAATCCAACCGAATCGATGTGGATTTCCTGATCTGTCACGGAGAGCCTTTTAAATATATGAGAGCCACGTCTCTTTAATTCCCAAGTCATGTTTGGTGTCGGTAATAGACCTCTGGTTCTAAGGAGCCAACAAAAAATAAATGAACGTTTAACATTGATATAATATGAATTTTGTATCAAATCATTGAAATAATAACAAAAGTACCTGCATGATATGACCGTTTTCGATCCTTTTGTCACCGTAATGTTTTCCTTGTTTTTAACAATTTTCGGATAATCTGCAACAACACCGTACAGGTATGAAATATGGAGAGATCTCCTTGTTGAATAAACTAGAAAATCGCAACGTCACTACCTTCTATAAAAAATAAGCTATATAATACATGTTGATTTTTTATGTCATACGTACATAACACGTTTAATTTGATTTCATGGAAATCTCGTCCGGCTATATTGTTTGCTTCACATTTGTAAACACCGGATGTGTCTAAACCGACACGATCTATATGGATCTCCTGCTTTGTTTCACGCAGTCTTTCATAACGATTTGAGCCTTGTCTCTTGAATTCCCAAGTAATCGTTGGTGAGGGCAATCCATTTACGATTCTAGAAATGGAACATTAATTTAAAATCACATTTTAATTTCATGATTATTGTTCTTAGTGTTTAAATAATATCATACCTGCATGACATAACGGCCGTGGATCCTTCTTTTACCTCAATATTAGATTTAGATTTATCAATTTTGGGGGAATCTGTAAAGGCAAATGTCAAGTTTTCGCATGAAAATTATATTTTATTGTTACAATTGTATAAATTTAAATCAGGAAATAAAATAGTATCTTGTCTAAGCAATACACAGAGATATTTATATTCCAGTAGAATCTCACGTATTTATATACATATTAAATTTATCCACACACAGTAGGTAGTACACCAAACAAATGTTCATAGTACTCGATCTATCGCAATGGAATGGATAATTCTACCAGCTTGGAGAACTACGTCGTCGTCGTCAACTCATTACTGACCCAAAGCTGAGGACGGATCAGCTCACAAATTGACAAATATATATGAAAGTTTTCACAATTACCATAAACGACTATTGTAGTGGTTTTTGATTCTCTGCCGTGATTGTTGGTTGCCACACAAGTATAACTTCCGCTGTCTTTTAAATCAGCTACAAACCTTTAAACATACAAGAATTTAGATTTCGAGTTAGTTTTATTTACAATATTGTTAAATCACTGTAGGTTGCTGCGCGTAGGTATAGTGTAAAATCCACTTTGACTAGAGAAATTAAAAATGCTGAAACAGTAGGTAGTGCATGAATATATATATTGCAAGACTTAGTTGATTGTTTATTCCTGCGTGAAATGATAACGCTCAAGACGTTAACAATAAGCCGTATTGGGAATGAGCTATACACAATTATCTACATTATTTAACAAAATGTGGATTAAGATAACTTCTGACCTCAATGAGTTGCTCTTATCAATGACGTATTTTTCATGTGAAGCAATAGATTTGCCATCTCTGAGCCACTCCACTTTCGGTGCTGGTTCTCCGGAAGTTCTGCAATACAGTATGACTTCATCGCCAGTTTTTGTCATTTTTGGTGCTTGGATAATAACATAAGCCGGTGAATCTGAGAATATTGTGAACAGAACGTAATTAAACTCCTATAGTTATTCTAAGTAAGTATAATGTATGCTGTTTCGCACGCTTCAGTAATGTAGCGTTTATTTTTGAGTAGGTACTTTTGAAAGCTTCCTAATCAATCTGATTCCAATGGATATTAGAAATATAGGAAATTTTAATATAAACAACATAACACTTAATTGAATGAAATCAACTTAGGTCATTTATGGGATCTTATAGGATCATAGTCAGGCTGGAATGAGCATTTTAGAACAAGTTCACAAAGCTACCAGTACTATGTCTAACATATATATGAATATATACGCACATTGTACGTTCAGTGTAATTTCATGGGAATCTGTTCCAACCACGCTATTTGCTTGACATTTATAAACACCGGCGTCCTTCAATTCAACCGAATCGATGTGGATTTCCTGATCTGTCACGGAGAGCCTTTCAAATATATGAGAGCCACGTCTCTTTAATTCCCAAGTCATGTTTGGTGTCGGTAATAGACTTCTGGTTCTAAGGACCCAAAAAATAAATAAAACAATATTGATACAATATTAATCTTGAATGAACTCATTGAAATAACAAGAAAAGTACCTGCATGATATGACCGTTTTCGATCCTTTTGTCACCGTAACGCTTTCCTTGTTTTTATCGATTTTCGGATAATCTGCAAAAACACCTTACAGGTATGAAATATGGAGAGATCTCTTTGTTGAATAAACTAGAAAACCGCAACGTCACTACCTCATATTAAAATAAGCTATATGATACATGTTGATTTTTTATGTCATACGTACATAACACGTTTAATTTGATTTCATGGAAATCTCGTCCGGCTATATTGTTTGCTTCACATTTGTAAACGCCGGATGTGTCCAAATCGACACGATCTATATGGATCTCCTGCTTTGTTTCACGCAGTCTTTCATAACGACTTGAGCCTGGTCTCTTGAATTCCCAAGTAATCGTTGGTGAGGGTAATCCATTTACGATTCTAGAAATGGAACATTAATTTAAAAACACATTTTAATTTCATCATTATTGTTCTTAGTATTTAAATAATATCATACCTGCATGACATAACGGCCGTGGATCCTTCTTTTACCTCAATCTTAGATTTAGATTTATCAATTTTGGGAGAATCTGTAAAGGCAAATGTCAAGTTTTCGCATGACAATTATATTTTATCGTTACAATTGTATAAATTTAAATCTGGTAATAAAATAGTGTCTTGTCTAAGCAATACACAGAGATATTTATATTCCAGTAGATTCTCACGTATTTATATACACATTAAATTTATCCACACACAGTAGGTACACCAAACAAATGTTCATGGTACTCGATCTATCGCAATGCAATGGATAATTCTACCAGCCGCTTGGAGAACTACGTCGTCGTCGTCAACTCATTACTGACCCATAGCTGAGGACGGATCAGCTCACAAATTGACAAATATATATGAAAGTTTTCACAATTACCATAAACGACTATTGTAGTGGTTTTTGATTCTCTGCCGTGATTGTTGGTTGCCACACAAGTATAATTTCCGCTGTCTTTTAAACCAGCTACGAACCTTTAAACATACAAGAATTTAGATTTCGTTTAGTTTTTTTTACAATATTATTAAATCACTGTAGGTTGCTGTTCGTGGGTATAGTGAAAATCTACTTTGACTAGAGAAATTAGAAATACTGAAACAGTAGGTAGTACATGAATTTATATATTGGAAGACTTAGTTGATTTTTTATTCCTGCGTGAAATGATAACGCTCAAGACGTTAACAATAAGCCGTATTGGGAATGAGCTATACACAATTATCTACATTATTTAACAAAATGTGGATTAAGATAACTTCTGACCTCAATGAGTTGCTCTTATCAATGACGTATTTTTCATGTGAAGCAATAGATTTGCCATCTCTGAGCCACTCCACTTTCGGTGCTGGTTCTCCGGAAGTTCTGCAATACAGTATGATTTCATCGCCAGTTTTCGTCATTTTTGGTGCTTCGATAACAACATCAGTCGGTGAATCTGAGAACAATGTGGGTAGAACGTACTCATAATAAAATGCGTATGCCTAGAGTACCACAACTAAAATGCCTAAATAAAATAATGTATGCTTTGTAGCACACTTCAGTAACCGTATTGCGTAACGTTTATTTTTGAGTAGGTACGTATACAAGCTTCAAATTAAAACTCGTTTCAATGAATATTAGAGATATAGAAAGTTTTGAGCACAGTTGAAAGTAGAAAGATAAACTTCATGATACTTAATTGAACGGAAGCCACTTAAGTAATTCATGTGTTCTGAGGGGTTCCTTAAGGATCATATATAAGTTGTAGTGGGTAAACCTTCAGAACATTGTTAACTAAGCTGACAGTACTATTTCTAAAATTTATATGAAGATATACGCACATTGTACGTTCAGTGTAATTTCATGGGAATCTGTTCCAACCACGTTATTTGCTTGACATTTATAAACACCGGCGTCCTTCAGTCCAACCGAATCGATGTGGATTTCCTGATCTGTCACGGAGAGCCTTTCATATATATGAGAGCCGCGTCTCTTTAATTCCCAAGTCATGTTTGGTGTCGGTAATAGACTTCTGGTTCTAAGGACCCAAAAAATAAATAAAACAATATTGATACAATATTAATCTTGAATCAACTCATTGAAATAACAAGAAAAGTACCTGCATGATATGACCGTTTTCGATCCTTTTGTCACCGTAACGCTTTCCTTGTTTTTATCGATTTTCGGATAATCTGCAAAAACACCTTACAGGTATGAAATATGGAGAGATCTCTTTGTTGAATAAACTAGAAAACCGCAACGTCACTACCTCATATTAAAATAAGCTATATGATACATGTTGATTTTTTATGTCATACGTACATAACACGTTTAATTTGATTTCATGGAAATCTCGTCCGGCTATATTGTTTGCTTCACATTTGTAAACGCCGGATGTGTCCAAATCGACACGATCTATATGGATCTCCTGCTTTGTTTCACGCAGTCTTTCATAACGACTTGAGCCTGGTCTCTTGAATTCCCAAGTAATCGTTGGTGAGGGTAATCCATTTACGATTCTAGAAATGGAACATTAATTTAAAAACACATTTTAATTTCATCATTATTGTTCTTAGTATTTAAATAATATCATACCTGCATGACATAACGGCCGTGGATCCTTCTTTTACCTCAATCTTAGATTTAGATTTATCAATTTTGGGAGAATCTGTAAAGGCAAATGTCAAGTTTTCGCATGACAATTATATTTTATCGTTACAATTGTATAAATTTAAATCTGGTAATAAAATAGTGTCTTGTCTAAGCAATACACAGAGATATTTATATTCCAGTAGATTCTCACGTATTTATATACACATTAAATTTATCCACACACACAGTAGGTACACCAAACAAATGTTCATGGTACTCGATCTATCGCAATGCAATGGATAATTCTACCAGCCGCTTGGAGAACTACGTCGTCGTCGTCAACTCATTACTGACCCATAGCTGAGGACGGATCAGCTCACAAATTGACAAATATATATGAAAGTTTTCACAATTACCATAAACGACTATTGTAGTGGTTTTTGATTCTCTGCCGTGATTGTTGGTTGCCACACAAGTATAATGTCCGCTGTCTTTTAAACCAGCTACGAACCTTTAAACATACAAGAATTTAGATTTCGTTTAGTTTTTTTTCCAATATTATTAAATCACTGTAGGTTGCTGTTCGTGGGTATAGTGAAAATCTACTTTGACTAGAGAAATTAGAAATACTGAAACAGTAGGTAGTACATGAATTTATATATTGGAAGACTTAGTTGATTTTTTATTCCTGCGTGAAATGATAACGCTCAAGACGTTAACAATAAGCCGTATTGGGAATGAGCTATACACAATTATCTACATTATTTAACAAAATGTGGATTAAGATAACTTCTGACCTCAATGAGTTGCTCTTATCAATGACGTATTTTTCATGTGAAGCAATAGATTTGCCATCTCTGAGCCACTCCACTTTCGGTGCTGGTTCTCCGGAAGTTCTGCAATACAGTATGATTTCATCGCCAGTTTTCGTCATTTTTGGTGCTTCGATAACAACATCAGTCGGTGAATCTGAGAACAATGTGGGTAGAACGTACTCATAATAAAATGCGTATGCCTAGAGTACCACAACTAAAATGCCTAAATAAAATAATGTATGCTTTGTAGCACACTTCAGTAACCGTTTTGCGTAACGTTTATTTTTGAGTAGGTACGTATACAAGCTTCAAATTAAAACTCGTTTCAATGAATATTAGAGATATAGAAATTTTTGAGCACAGTTGAAAGTAGAAAGATAAACTTCATGATACTTAATTGAACGGAAGCCACTTAAGTAATTCATGTGTTCTGAGGGGTTCCTTAAGGATCATATATAAGTTGTAGTGGGTAAACCTTCAGAACATTGTTAACTAAGCTGACAGTACTATTTCTAAAATTTATATGAAGATATACGCACATTGTACGTTCAGTGTAATTTCATGGGAATCTGTTCCAACCACGTTATTTGCTTGACATTTATAAACACCGGCGTCCTTCAGTCCAACCGAATCGATGTGGATTTCCTGATCTGTCACGGAGAGCCTTTCATATATATGAGAGCCGCGTCTCTTTAATTCCCAAGTCATGTTTGGTGTCGGTAATAGACTTCTGGTTCTAAGGACCCAAAAAATAAATAAAACAATATTGATACAATATTAATCTTGAATCAACTCATTGAAATAACAAGAAAAGTACCTGCATGATATGACCGTTTTCGATCCTTTTGTCACCGTAACGCTTTCCTTGTTTTTATCGATTTTCGGATAATCTGCAAAAACACCTTACAGGTATGAAATATGGAGAGATCTCTTTGTTGAATAAACTAGAAAACCGCAACGTCACTACCTCATATTAAAATAAGCTATATGATACATGTTGATTTTTTATGTCATACGTACATAACACGTTTAATTTGATTTCATGGAAATCTCGTCCGGCTATATTGTTTGCTTCACATTTGTAAACGCCGGATGTGTCCAAATCGACACGATCTATATGGATCTCCTGCTTTGTTTCACGCAGTCTTTCATAACGACTTGAGCCTGGTCTCTTGAATTCCCAAGTAATCGTTGGTGAGGGTAATCCATTTACGATTCTAGAAATGGAACATTAATTTAAAAACACATTTTAATTTCATCATTATTGTTCTTAGTATTTAAATAATATCATACCTGCATGACATAACGGCCGTGGATCCTTCTTTTACCTCAATCTTAGATTTAGATTTATCAATTTTGGGAGAATCTGTAAAGGCAAATGTCAAGTTTTCGCATGACAATTATATTTTATCGTTACAATTGTATAAATTTAAATCTGGAAATAAAATAGTGTCTTGTCTAAGCAATACACAGAGATATTTATATTCCAGTAGATTCTCACGTATTTATATACACATTAAATTTATCCACACACAGTAGGTACACCAAACAAATGTTCATGGTACTCGATCTATCGCAATGCAATGGATAATTCTACCAGCCGCTTGGAGAACTACGTCGTCGTCGTCAACTCATTACTGACCCATAGCTGAGGACGGATCAGCTCACAAATTGACAAATATATATGAAAGTTTTCACAATTACCATAAACGACTATTGTAGTGGTTTTTGATTCTCTGCCGTGATTGTTGGTTGCCACACAAGTATAATTTCCGCTGTCTTTTAAACCAGCTACGAACCTTTAAACATACAAGAATTTAGATTTCGTTTAGTTTTTTTTACAATATTATTAAATCACTGTAGGTTGCTGTTCGTGGGTATAGTGAAAATCTACTTTGACTAGAGAAATTAGAAATACTGAAACAGTAGGTAGTACATGAATTTATATATTGGAAGACTTAGTTGATTTTTTATTCCTGCGTGAAATGATAACGCTCAAGACGTTAACAATAAGCCGTATTGGGAATGAGCTATACACAATTATCTACATTATTTAACAAAATGTGGATTAAGATAACTTCTGACCTCAATGAGTTGCTCTTATCAATGACGTATTTTTCATGTGAAGCAATAGATTTGCCATCTCTGAGCCACTCCACTTTCGGTGCTGGTTCTCCGGAAGTTCTGCAATACAGTATGATTTCATCGCCAGTTTTCGTCATTTTTGGTGCTTCGATAACAACATCAGTCGGTGAATCTGAGAACAATGTGGGTAGAACGTACTCATAATAAAATGCGTATGCCTAGAGTACCACAACTAAAATGCCTAAATAAAATAATGTATGCTTTGTAGCACACTTCAGTAACCGTTTTGCGTAACGTTTATTTTTGAGTAGGTACGTATACAAGCTTCAAATTAAAACTCGTTTCAATGAATATTAGAGATATAGAAATTTTTGAGCACAGTTGAAAGTAGAAAGATAAACTTCATGATACTTAATTGAACGGAAGCCACTTAAGTAATTCATGTGTTCTGAGGGGTTCCTTAAGGATCATATATAAGTTGTAGTGGGTAAACCTTCAGAACATTGTTAACTAAGCTGACAGTACTATTTCTAAAATTTATATGAAGATATACGCACATTGTACGTTCAGTGTAATTTCATGGGAATCTGTTCCAACCACGTTATTTGCTTGACATTTATAAACACCGGCGTCCTTCAGTCCAACCGAATCGATGTGGATTTCCTGATCTGTCACGGAGAGCCTTTCATATATATGAGAGCCGCGTCTCTTTAATTCCCAAGTCATGTTTGGTGTCGGTAATAGACTTCTGGTTCTAAGGACCCAAAAAATAAATAAAACAATATTGATACAATATTAATCTTGAATCAACTCATTGAAATAACAAGAAAAGTACCTGCATGATATGACCGTTTTCGATCCTTTTGTCACCGTAACGCTTTTCTTGTTTTTATCGATTTTCGGATAATCTGCAAAAACACCTTACAGGTATGAAATATGGAGAGATCTCTTTGTTGAATAAACTAGAAAACCGCAACGTCACTACCTCATATTAAAATAAGCTATATGATACATGTTGATTTTTTATGTCATACGTACATAACACGTTTAATTTGATTTCATGGAAATCTCGTCCGGCTATATTGTTTGCTTCACATTTGTAAACGCCGGATGTGTCCAAATCGACACGATCTATATGGATCTCCTGCTTTGTTTCACGCAGTCTTTCATAACGACTTGAGCCTGGTCTCTTGAATTCCCAAGTAATCGTTGGTGAGGGTAATCCATTTACGATTCTAGAAATGGAACATTAATTTAAAAACACATTTTAATTTCATCATTATTGTTCTTAGTATTTAAATAATATCATACCTGCATGACATAACGGCCGTGGATCCTTCTTTTACCTCAATCTTAGATTTAGATTTATCAATTTTGGGAGAATCTGTAAAGGCAAATGTCAAGTTTTCGCATGACAATTATATTTTATCGTTACAATTGTATAAATTTAAATCTGGAAATAAAATAGTGTCTTGTCTAAGCAATACACAGAGATATTTATATTCCAGTAGATTCTCACGTATTTATATACACATTAAATTTATCCACACACAGTAGGTACACCAAACAAATGTTCATGGTACTCGATCTATCGCAATGCAATGGATAATTCTACCAGCCGCTTGGAGAACTACGTCGTCGTCGTCAACTCATTACTGACCCATAGCTGAGGACGGATCAGCTCACAAATTGACAAATATATATGAAAGTTTTCACAATTACCATAAACGACTATTGTAGTGGTTTTTGATTCTCTGCCGTGATTGTTGGTTGCCACACAAGTATAATTTCCGCTGTCTTTTAAACCAGCTACGAACCTTTAAACATACAAGAATTTAGATTTCGTTTAGTTTTTTTTACAATATTATTAAATCACTGTAGGTTGCTGTTCGTGGGTATAGTGAAAATCTACTTTGACTAGAGAAATTAGAAATACTGAAACAGTAGGTAGTACATGAATTTATATATTGGAAGACTTAGTTGATTTTTTATTCCTGCGTGAAATGATAACGCTCAAGACGTTAACAATAAGCCGTATTGGGAATGAGCTATACACAATTATCTACATTATTTAACAAAATGTGGATTAAGATAACTTCTGACCTCAATGAGTTGCTCTTATTAATGACGTATTTTTCATGTGAAGCAATAGATTTGCCATCTCTGAGCCACTCCACTTTCGGTGCTGGTTCTCCGGAAGTTCTGCAATACAGTATGATTTCATCGCCAGTTTTCGTCATTTTTGGTGCTTCGATAACAACATCAGTCGGTGAATCTGAGAACAATGTGGGTAGAACGTACTCATAATAAAATGCGTATGCCTAGAGTACCACAACTAAATGCCTAAATAAAATAATGTATGCTTTGTAGCACACTTCAGTAACCGTATTGCGTAACGTTTATTTTTGAGTAGGTACGTATAAAAGCTTAAAATTAAAACTCGTTTCAATGAATATTAGAGATATAGAAAGTTTCGAGCACAGTTGAAAGTAGAAAGATAAACTTCATGATACTTAATTGAACGGAAGCCACTTAAGTAATTCATGTGTTCTGAGGGGTTCCTTAAGGATCATATATAAGTTGTAGTGGGTAAACCTTCAGAACATTGTTAACTAAGCTGACAGTACTATTTCTAAAATTTATATGAAGATATACGCACATTGTACGTTCAGTGTAATTTCATGGGAATCTGTTCCAACCACGTTATTTGCTTGACATTTATAAACACCGGCGTCCTTCAGTCCAACCGAATCGATGTGGATTTCCTGATCTGTCACGGAGAGCCTTTCATATATATGAGAGCCGCGTCTCTTTAATTCCCAAGTCATGTTCGGTGTCGGTAATAGACTTCTGGTTCTAAGGACCCAACAAAAAATAAATGAAACGTTTAATATGAATTTTGAATCAAATCATTGAAATAGTAACAAATGTAGGTACCTGCATGATATGACCGTTTTCGATCCTTTTGTCACCGTAACGCTTTCCTTGTTTTTATCGATTTTCGGATAATCTGCAAAAACACCTTACAGGTATGAAATATGGAGAGATCTCTTTGTTGAATAAACTAGAAAACCGCAACGTCACTACCTCATATTAAAATAAGCTATATGATACATGTTGATTTTTTATGTCATACGTACATAACACGTTTAATTTGATTTCATGGAAATCTCGTCCGGCTATATTGTTTGCTTCACATTTGTAAACGCCGGATGTGTCCAAATCGACACGATCTATATGGATCTCCTGCTTTGTTTCACGCAGTCTTTCATAACGACTTGAGCCTGGTCTCTTGAATTCCCAAGTAATCGTTGGTGAGGGTAATCCATTTACGATTCTAGAAATGGAACATTAATTTAAAAACACATTTTAATTTCATCATTATTGTTCTTAGTATTTAAATAATATCATACCTGCATGACATAACGGCCGTGGATCCTTCTTTTACCTCAATCTTAGATTTAGATTTATCAATTTTGGGAGAATCTGTAAAGGCAAATGTCAAGTTTTCGCATGACAATTATATTTTATCGTTACAATTGTATAAATTTAAATCTGGTAATAAAATAGTGTCTTGTCTAAGCAATACACAGAGATATTTATATTCCAGTAGATTCTCACGTATTTATATACACATTAAATTTATCCACACACAGTAGGTACACCAAACAAATGTTCATGGTACTCGATCTATCGCAATGCAATGGATAATTCTACCAGCCGCTTGGAGAACTACGTCGTCGTCGTCAACTCATTACTGACCCATAGCTGAGGACGGATCAGCTCACAAATTGACAAATATATATGAAAGTTTTCACAATTACCATAAACGACTATTGTAGTGGTTTTTGATTCTCTGCCGTGATTGTTGGTTGCCACACAAGTATAATTTCCGCTGTCTTTTAAACCAGCTACGAACCTTTAAACATACAAGAATTTAGATTTCGTTTAGTTTTTTTTACAATATTATTAAATCACTGTAGGTTGCTGTTCGTGGGTATAGTGAAAATCTACTTTGACTAGAGAAATTAGAAATACTGAAACAGTAGGTAGTACATGAATTTATATATTGGAAGACTTAGTTGATTTTTTATTCCTGCGTGAAATGATAACGCTCAAGACGTTAACAATAAGCCGTATTGGGAATGAGCTATACACAATTATCTACATTATTTAACAAAATGTGGATTAAGATAACTTCTGACCTCAATGAGTTGCTCTTATCAATGACGTATTTTTCATGTGAAGCAATAGATTTGCCATCTCTGAGCCACTCCACTTTCGGTGCTGGTTCTCCGGAAGTTCTGCAATACAGTATGATTTCATCGCCAGTTTTCGTCATTTTTGGTGCTTCGATAACAACATCAGTCGGTGAATCTGAGAACAATGTGGGTAGAACGTACTCATAATAAAATGCGTATGCCTAGAGTACCACAACTAAATGCCTAAATAAAATAATGTATGCTTTGTAGCACACTTCAGTAACCGTTTTGCGTAACGTTTATTTTTGAGTAGGTACGTATACAAGCTTCAAATTAAAACTCGTTTCAATGAATATTAGAGATATAGAAAGTTGTGAGCACAGTTGAAAGTAGAAAGATAAACTTCATGATACTTAATTGAACGGAAGCCACTTAAGTAATTCATGTGTTCTGAGGGGTTCCTTAAGGATCATATATAAGTTGTAGTGGGTAAACCTTCAGAACATTGTTAACTAAGCTGACAGTACTATTTCTAAAATTTATATGAAGATATACGCACATTGTACGTTCAGTGTAATTTCATGGGAATCTGTTCCAACCACGTTATTTGCTTGACATTTATAAACACCGGCGTCCTTCAGTCCAACCGAATCGATGTGGATTTCCTGATCTGTCAGGGAGAGCCTTTCATATATATGAGAGCCGCGTCTCTTTAATTCCCAAGTCATGTTCGGTGTCGGTAATAGACTTCTGGTTCTAAGGACCCAACAAAAAATAAATGAAACGTTTAATATGAATTTTGAATCAAATCATTGAAATAGTAACAAATGTAATGGTAAAATATAAACAAAAGTAAATGGTACCTGCATGATATGACCGTTTTCGATCCTTTTGTCACCGTAACGCTTTCCTTGTTTTTATCGATTTTCGGATAATCTGCAAAAACACCTTACAGGTATGAAATATGGAGAGATCTCTTTGTTGAATAAACTAGAAAACCGCAACGTCACTACCTCATATTAAAATAAGCTATATGATACATGTTGATTTTTTATGTCATACGTACATAACACGTTTAATTTGATTTCATGGAAATCTCGTCCGGCTATATTGTTTGCTTCACATTTGTAAACGCCGGATGTGTCCAAATCGACACGATCTATATGGATCTCCTGCTTTGTTTCACGCAGTCTTTCATAACGACTTGAGCCTGGTCTCTTGAATTCCCAAGTAATCGTTGGTGAGGGTAATCCATTTACGATTCTAGAAATGGAACATTAATTTAAAAACACATTTTAATTTCATCATTATTGTTCTTAGTATTTAAATAATATCATACCTGCATGACATAACGGCCGTGGATCCTTCTTTTACCTCAATCTTAGATTTAGATTTATCAATTTTGGGAGAATCTGTAAAGGCAAATGTCAAGTTTTCGCATGACAATTATATTTTATCGTTACAATTGTATAAATTTAAATCTGGTAATAAAATAGTGTCTTGTCTAAGCAATACACAGAGATATTTATATTCCAGTAGATTCTCACGTATTTATATACACATTAAATTTATCCACACATAGTAGGTACACCAAACAAATGTTCATGGTACTCGATCTATCGCAATGCAATGGATAATTCTACCAGCCGCTTGGAGAACTACGTCGTCGTCGTCAACTCATTACTGACCCATAGCTGAGGACGGATCAGCTCACAAATTGACAAATATATATGAAAGTTTTCACAATTACCATAAACGACTATTGTAGTGGTTTTTGATTCTCTGCCGTGATTGTTGGTTGCCACACAAGTATAATGTCCGCTGTCTTTTAAACCAGCTACGAACCTTTAAACATACAAGAATTTAGATTTCGTTTAGTTTTTTTTCCAATATTATTAAATCACTGTAGGTTGCTGTTCGTGGGTATAGTGAAAATCTACTTTGACTAGAGAAATTAGAAATACTGAAACAGTAGGTAGTACATGAATTTATATATTGGAAGACTTAGTTGATTTTTTATTCCTGCGTGAAATGATAACGCTCAAGACGTTAACAATAAGCCGTATTGGGAATGAGCTATACACAATTATCTACATTATTTAACAAAACGTGGATTAAGATAACTTCTGACCTCAATGAGTTGCTCTTATTAATGACGTATTTTTCATGTGAAGCAATAGATTTGCCATCTCTGAGCCACTCCACTTTCGGTGCTGGTTCTCCGGAAGTTCTGCAATACAGTATGATTTCATCGCCAGTTTTCGTCATTTTTGGTGCTTCGATAACAACATCAGTCGGTGAATCTGAGAACAATGTGGGTAGAACGTACTCATAATAAAATGCGTATGCCTAGAGTACCACAACTAAATGCCTAAATAAAATAATGTATGCTTTGTAGCACACTTCAGTAACCGTATTGCGTAACGTTTATTTTTGAGTAGGTACGTATAAAAGCTTCAAATTAAAACTCGTTTCAATGAATATTAGAGATATAGAAAGTTTCGAGCACAGTTGAAAGTAGAAAGATAAACTTCATGATACTTAATTGAACGGAAGCCACTTAAGTAATTCATGTGTTCTGAGGGGTTCCTTAAGGATCATATATAAGTTGTAGTGGGTAAACCTTCAGAACATTGTTAACTAAGCTGACAGTACTATTTCTAAAATTTATATGAAGATATACGCACATTGTACGTTCAGTGTAATTTCATGGGAATCTGTTCCAACCACGTTATTTGCTTGACATTTATAAACACCGGCGTCCTTCAGTCCAACCGAATCGATGTGGATTTCCTGATCTGTCACGGAGAGCCTTTCAAATATATGAGAGCCGCGTCTCTTTAATTCCCAAGTCATGTTTGGTGTCGGTAATAGACTTCTGGTTCTAAGGACCCAACAAAAAATAAATGAAACGTTTAATATGAATTTTGAATCAAATCATTGAAATAGTAACAAATGTAGGTACCTGCATGATATGACCGTTTTCGATCCTTTTGTCACCGTAACGCTTTCCTTGTTTTTATCGATTTTCGGATAATCTGCAAAAACACCTTACAGGTATGAAATATGGAGAGATCTCTTTGTTGAATAAACTAGAAAACCGCAACGTCACTACCTCATATTAAAATAAGCTATATGATACATGTTGATTTTTTATGTCATACGTACATAACACGTTTAATTTGATTTCATGGAAATCTCGTCCGGCTATATTGTTTGCTTCACATTTGTAAACGCCGGATGTGTCCAAATCGACACGATCTATATGGATCTCCTGCTTTGTTTCACGCAGTCTTTCATAACGACTTGAGCCTGGTCTCTTGAATTCCCAAGTAATCGTTGGTGAGGGTAATCCATTTACGATTCTAGAAATGTAACGTTAATTTCAAATCACATTTTCATTTCATTATTATTGTTCTTAGTGTTTAATAATATCCTACCTGCATGATATAACGGCCGTGGATCCTTCTTTTACTTCAATATAAGATTTCGATTTATCAATTTTGGGAGAATCTGTAAAATACGTATCTTGTAAATGTCAAGGTTTCGCATGAAATATTTTATTTTTATAACTGTATAAAATGAAGTAAATAAAAAAATGTTCATAAAATGCAAATACATTCTATTTATTAATTAACTGTTGATTAATGAATTAGTTATAGAATAATTAAATAATCATTTCATTTCATAATAGGATAACTGCCGTATTTGCTCCGACATATATATATATATATATATATATGTTTTATATATGTATATATATATATATATATATATATACATATATAAAACATATATACATATATAAAACATCGAGATGACTGTCTGATTAAATAGGTAAGTTGCTGTGCCAAAGAACAACACATAACGGAAACTGTTGCTATTTTACATAGATTCTTTATATAGCGTAAATCAGCACTACGGGTATAAAATAAGCGTTGACAAATTGTGTGAACATCTTTTGTTTATGAAGCAGTTACCTATTTTGAAACTTTGTAATTGGCTTTCTAGATAAAAATAATTAGAGAACTATTTCACCTATTCTAATTCGGCCTTTTTGATGCAGTCAGGTATTTTATTTTTTATTAAATTACTTCATGATTATACGTACATAACACGTTTAATTTGATTTCATGGAAATCTCGTCCGGCTATATTGTTTGCTTCACATTTGTAAACGCCGGATGTGTCCAAATCGACACGATCTATATGGATCTCCTGCTTTGTTTCACGCAGTCTTTCATAACGACTTGAGCCTGGTCTCTTGAATTCCCAAGTAATCGTTGGTGAGGGTAATCCATTTACGATTCTAGAAATGGAACATTAATTTCAAATCACATTTTAATTTCATCATGATTGTCCTTACTGTTTAATAATATCATACCTGCATGACATAACGGCCGTGGATCCTTCTTTTACTTCAATATTAGATTTGGATTTATCAATTTTGGGAGATTCTGTAAGTGACAAGTTTTTGTATGAGCATTACATTTTATTTTATAACAACATTTTATAACTGTATAAAACTAAATCAATAATTAAAATCAGTTCAAGAATATTCAATTATAGGTTTTATTATATTCGCCTATACTCGTACGCCTGAGTAATTCTGTTAGAGCGTTTCGTATGATCATTCATTTATTGAGTACTTATAAAAAATAAATCGATTCTATGCAACTGTGAATGTTGTATCTGTTAACCTTATGAGGCACGATTTTGGAGTCTTGGATACGATAAGTGTCTCGGTAGAACACATACACCGATATATATAAAAATATGAATATTTAATTGATATTAAGCATTTAATTGAACGAATCGATCTCAGATTGTTGATTACCAGTTTTAGCAAATCGATTCTAACGTGACCCTCAGACCTTAAATCATTACAATTCCTATTTATGATTTCAATGCGGTAGCAAAAGAACATAGATTGTTACAATTTGTAAATGCCTTCGTGGGTCTACACAAAATAAGTACGTATCATTTTTATATAGATTCTCACCAAATTATATCTGGACTCAATTAAGGGCACTTTTAGTACATAATTATATTAATCGCTTGGATGGAGAGTTCTAGTATTTATAATTAAACCATTTTGTGGTGATTGGAATCAAACTGTTTCCATCCATCCATCCATCAGCCTTTTGAGGTCCACTGCTGGACATAGGCCTCCCCTAATTGGTGCCACTCCAACCGGTCCCGTGCCCTTTGAAGCCAGCGGTTTCCCGCCGTCTTCTTCAGGTCGTCGGTCCACCTGGTCGGGGGGCGGCCTGAACTCCTTTTGCCTACGCGTGGTCGCCACTCGAGGACCTTCCTTCCCCACCGGTTATCGGTCCTCCGAGTGATGTGGCCGGCCCATTGCCACTTCAGCCTGCTAATTTTGAGAGCTATGTCGGTAAGCTTAGTTCGTCTACGGATTTCATCGTTGCGAATCATGTCTCGTAGCGAAATACCAAGCATAGCCCTCTCCATAGCACGCTGAGCGACTCTGAGCTTTCGAACTAGGCCTACAGTAAACGACCACGTTTCGGCGCCGTATGTCATCACTGGCAACACACATTGCTCGAATAATTTCGACTTCAGGCACTGAGGAATTTTGGACGAGAAGATACTCCGTAATTTCCCGAACGCAGCCCAGCCGAGTTGAATTCTTCGAGTGACCTCCCTCTCAAAGTTGGACTTACCCATCCGGATCGTTTGTCCCAGGTAAATGTACTCGTCAACAACTTCGAGAGGAGTGCCATCAACAACTACCGGTACGGGTGTGACATGGACATTTGACATGATTTTCGTCTTGTCCATGTTCATCTTAAGACCCACCCGTTGTGAGGCACCGTTGAGGTCTCCTAGCATTTTACTGAGGTCCCTCAGCGAATCTGCCAAGATCTATAGACTATATCATCGGCAAATCGAAGGTGTGTGAGGTGTTCGCCATTGATGTTAACGCCAAGACCTTTCCACTCCATCAGCTTGAACACATCTTCTAACGCAGCGGTGAACAGCTTCGGCGATACAACATCGCCCTGTCTAACTCCCCGCTGCAATTGGATAGGGTTCGTCCTCTGATCGTGTACTCGGACTGACATGGTGGCGGCTTTGTATACACACTTCAATACCTCGATGTACCTATAGTCGATCTGGCATCGCTGAAGGGACTCCAGCACCGCCCAGGTCTCGATAGAATCGAAGGCTTTCTCATAGTCCAAATAGGCAACACATAGCGGCAGATTATACTCCTCGGTCTTCTGTATAATCTGCCGCAGCGTGTGTATGTGGTCCATGGTGCTGTAGCCTTTTCGGAATCCGGCTTGTTCGAGAGGCTGGAAGTCGTCAAGCCTGCGTGCAATACGGTTAGTGAGGACCCTCGAAAAGAGCTTATAAACATGGCTCAGAAGCGCAATGGGCCTGTAGTTCTTCAATAGGGTTTTATCGCCCTTTTTGAAGAACAGTACCACTACGCTTCTGCTCCACGCTTCCGGGGTAGTTCCGCTATTGATCACGGAATCGAACAACTTTTGGAGCGCCACTAGTACGGGTTTTCCGCCAGCTTTTAGCAGCTCTGTTGTGATTCCGTCATCTCCCGGTGCCTTGTTGGTTTTAAGCTGTTTAAGAGCCCCTCTAATCTCGTACAGGCTGACTTCCGGGAGGTCCTCGGTGTAGTGTCGGGTCAGCTTAGCACGTTTGTCGTTCACAGCCTTACGGGCTGGAACTCGTGCAGAAGTATACAGCTGTCCGTAGTAATTCTCGATCTCCCTCAGAATTTCGGGCTTAGACGAAACTATGGTGCCCGACTCGGTCTTCAACCTCGTCAACAGACTCTGCCCAATGCACAGATCTCTTGCGAACACTTTATAGCCTCGGTTTCGCTCAATAGCGTCTTTTACGCGATTAGCGTTATAAGAACGCCAATGGCGTCGCCTACCTTGGGAGATCTGTTTATTAAGCAGCCTGTATTTCGACATTGAGGTTGGATACTGCACACACAGTTCTCGTCTCTCCCGCATAAGACCGAGAGTATGCTCTGAGAGAACTCGAGACTTACCACTGGAGTGGGCCTTGAAGTACTTAGACCCTACCTCGTGGACAGTTGCTACAACCTGGGTGTTAATATCGTCCACGGAAACGCAAGAATCGAGACACGCGAAACGGTTTCGTAACTCAATCTGAAAGCCTTCGGAGCCCTGGATTTCGACAGATGTTGGGCGGAGCGTAGACTTCATCAGGCGTGACCGTTCGAGCTTAACGTTGATATTTAATGTGCCTCTTACCATCCGGTGATCACTTCCGGTTTTCACCCTGTTGATCACAGAGACATCATTAAATATGTGTCGTTTGTCTGCCAAAATGAAGTCTATCTCGTTCTTGACGGTACCATCGGGACTTATCCAAGTCCACTTTCGCTGTGCCTTCTTCTTGTAGAAGGAATTTAATATAAAATAATAAAGAAGTCTTCCCTCTCCAAGAAGTTGGCAAGCAAGTGGCCTCGGTGGTTCCGTTGTCCAATTCCAAAGGGCCCCACCTTCAGTTCGTCACCATTTCGCGTGCCTAGTCTTGCATTAAAATCCCCCATAACAACGGTAAAATGGGTTTTTGAAGTATGTATGGCTCTACTTATGTCCTCATACATAACCTCAACCTCATCGTCTGGGTGTGTCGACGTCGGCGCATATACCTGTATGACCTTCAGCGAATACCGTTTAGATATTCTGAGTATAAGGTACGCTACCCTTGCCGACACACTGTCGACCGTTACCACGTTGTTAACGAGGGATTTGTGGACTAGGAACCCGACACCTCCTTGAGACAGGTGTTCGCCCTCCCGGTGATAGAACAAGTTGCCGGATTTAAGGATTACCGTGTCCTCCCCCTGTCTTCGGACTTCTGATAATCCCAAAATACTCCAGTTTAACTTGTCTATCTCTTCTTCCAGCTCCTGTATCTTCTCGTCGGTCCTCAGTGTCCTGATATTGTATGTTGCCAGGTGCAGAAGTCGTCGTGTGTGGTAGCCGACTCTCTTCCGGGGATTCTTAGCACCCCCTGCCCCGCCGTTACCTTGGCCGCTACCATAGCCCGGAATAGCGGGGCCGCCGGGGACTGGGGGCCGTGGCTTTTCTGCACCTGTCATTGGGGGTTTTTGCCATAGTCACCGCGCCTGGCATGCGTGTTGGTGACCGTAGTAGGTGTTATTCTCACACGGGAAAATGCTGCTGCCCATCTCCTGGTATTTGTCCCTTAGTCGGCTCTTACGACATCCACGGGAAGAGAGGGAGTGGTGCTATTCGAGGCCGACACCACACGGCAAACTGTTTGCTTGGCATTTATTTACGACAACTTTGCATGCATATACATATATGTTTTACTTTATTTCAATACAATATTACGAGTATACAGGATGATTTTTTCAAATGGGCTTTCAGGGCCAAATCCAAAACTATAATGATTAGCGAAAAATGCTGAAACGAGTTACTATGCCGATTTTGATAAAAACTAAAACTGCATCATTACTTTTTTAAAATATCTTTTTCCCTAGCTGGGAATCGAACGAGTTATTTTTTTTTTAAATACACCCTCTACATTAGACCATCATCTGATAGTGTTGCTTATAAGGATCAAATTCTGGGAAGTAATGATAAATGACAAACTAAAGGAAAGGCTTCAATTTTAAGAAAATATATTTTTTTGTATTTACTAGATCATCTCAGAAACTTTTAGTACTTTATCGATCATTTTGGATTAATTTTAGCAGTTGCGCTCATTTTGAAACATTCTAAATCATTATAGAAATTTTTAGAAGTTTCTAGATCAGTACAAAATTTTCCAGAACTTTCTAAATCATTCTAGAAGTTCTTTAAAACTTCCTAGAACTGTTACAACCATCGCTCACATTTCGGAACTTTTTATGTCATTGCAGAATTTTTTCGAACTTTCTAGAACATTCTAGATTGATAACATAAATTGCACAAATTTTGGAACTTTTTAGATCATTCCAGAAGTTACGTAAAACTTTCCAGAAGCTCACATGAATTAGAGAAGGACATTTATATTCACATTTACGTTAGTTAGAGAAGGACAGAAATATTATTTCACATTTTCGACACCCTCAACCACCCACTTCCACCCATCCCGACCAAACATCCTACGCACAACAGGTGACCAAGGGGTATCTACCATCCCAACAGGAAGTTGATCGGAGTTGCGGATGATAGAGAAAACTATGAATTTACGTACGAACATTAGCATTTCATATAATATATTTAGATTACCTGTTGGTTGCGGTTCAACGAGTGTCCGACTCCGTCTTTTAATTTTTTCGTCATTGTTCTGATTAACACCGACAATCTAAAATACATAAATACATTAATTATGCGTGCTTAGCGTAAGAATTATTATTTGAGAATTCGTGAAGCTGTACTCACTGTAATTTTGAAAACTTTGTGTGGCGTTTTGAAAGGTCCAACTGTATATAGATTGTCTTTTTGGCTTACGATGGCAGTGCCAGACATTTCTTTTAAAATATTATCTTTAGCGTCAAGTATCACAACTTTTTTTAATGTAAAATGAACGTGTCCTGGTTGTTTGACTTTCATTTTCAAATAAAATATTTCTCCTGAAAGGTAATATAATAATTATGAATCTATCCAAACTGCTAGTCCGCTCTGAAGTTGTTGCGAGTAGGTGTAGTCATACAATTTGCATGGCGACGCGATTCATGTCTATATTCAGAGCGGACTAGCAGTTTTACGCGGACTATAATAATGTCACCGACATTATATATAATCAAAGTTTATTGACAATCATTACAATGTGTGTGTTAAATTCGAGCTAAGTAAATTACCTAAGGTTGACTATAGGTGTGCTACTACCCGCGAAGGCTAAATTGAAACATACACCCTTCAAACCCGAAAACAGCAGCGCTTAAAACTGCTTTTATCAGTCAGAAATATTATGTAGGAGTGGCGGTGGCGCCGCCGGAGTCGAATCACAACCAGAATGTAAAAACTGAAGTCGAATTCAACTTCAGTTTTTACATTCTGGTTACGTCGCATATAAAATAAATAAAACTAATATGTTCAGGTTGCAAACAAAAAAACATTAGATCACCTGCTATGGGTGTGCTCCTTTCCGTGGATGTTGGTGTTAAGTGCAAGTAGTTGCACTCGAAGTCAATATTTATTGAAGCTCGTATCACAATGCCCCCAATGCTTGTATGTTGTCCGTTCGGTGTTACCACGTTAGTTCGTATGCGGTATACCCCGATTGCAGGTTCAGGTATTTTAACAATCTTGTACAAAATATATATATTTTATTTTTTAATAATATTAAATTAATATATCGTAATATTATTAATTAATAATATTAATTTTTAATAATATTAATTTTAATAATATTAACGATGGCAAATGTAGCCCTTTATTGTGGTAACCATTGATGGTGTGGTGAGCATAAACGCTCACCAGGGCAGAGCCCGATAGGGGCATCGCGCCGAAATGAATCCAGTTTTGTTGCGTTGGACATCTCGGAAACCTCTACATAACGCTGAGCACGGCCACCGGGAGAGTTATAGAGGAAATAAATTCCACATAACCCGGTGTCCCTCCCACGGTATCGGGTACGAGGGCTGCCATCAATATCATGAATTTCAAGATAAATTAGCATATAAATAAAATATCTCCAAACTATTCACGTTACTATAAAATTACAAAATTTGTTTATTTAACGGCAGCCCACTACGGATTTTCTTACGTTTCATTAAGTTTTAGGGAGTTGGATGTTATTGCCATGTCTACATCTTCGAGATCCAAATAGGTACACAGGGCTATAAAAACGAATACTCTGTCATTCACATGTGCGACTCTGTGAGAGATCTAATCAGCTTATATGACAGCTTTTTACGTTAATTATCTCTCGTCACATAAATTATTTAAATCGGAGGTTTTTAATTTATTTTATCCTTTTTCAATTATATTTATTATTAAACGGTCGAGTTTAATTTTAATTCGTATAGATAACGTTATTGATCAACTAGTTTTCCAGCCGTAGGTCATTTCATGAGTAAAGGTTTAATTTACTTACCTTTATGGATTCAGTTTGGAATATGTCAACTGTCGATGCTTCATTTCCTTTGGGGTCGATCACTGTTAACATTATAACTGTGTCTATTTCCTGACTACTGGCCGAAATCAATACGGACATCATGTCAGTGTCTACTGCAAACTAAAAGATATTCATTTGTAAGATTACACATAATTATAGGCTTACTGTAACTTTAGGGAACAAATTTCATGTTAACGTTGTAATTTTTGCCGTCAAATTTTAGGGACTATTGACGAGTTATATTTTGCCAATTTTGAATTTAGTTTTAAGTTTCAATTATAAATCGATTATATTTGAAAAATAAAAATCTGTTATTAAATATCCATTCACACATGTCTGAACGCAACTCATCAAGGGCTATCTATTCTACATAGTCCATTGAAAAGTTACACTAATTTGAGATTGCAATATAGTTACAGGAAACAAAAACAGTGTGAAGCTAAATCCAATTTTAAGAGGTTGACGCTTGTGGTCGAAAGCCGCCATCTTGATAACGGGGTAACTATTCCTCGATCAGTAAATTTATTCCCTATAATTTTGGTTCCATTACTTTTTGTCATTAAACCCAAAATCAAAAAGATAATAACGAAAATAGATCAAAATTTAGCAAAACTTTATTAGATCCGCTTAGTAAAATTGCTTCCTCTGACATTTGCAACTTCAAATGGTCGCAGATTTGATGCAACTCCTGTGTCTACAGGAGTTGCAACAGATTTGTTGCACACAATATTAGTCTTAATATGGTCGCCTCATAATATGTAAATCAAGCGGCATACACGCAACTGAATTGCAAGAACTGCTTTATGCTACGGATAGGTGAGCTCCCCGGTCGAAACTTCCTGGCTCTGCCAAGAATCAAAACTCGTTGCTTTTATAATGTTCATACTTACTTCATGGAAATTCACTCCTGGCTTCAGTTCATTAGATAACACCGTTGTTTTTGGTTCTTGAACTGAATGTATTATATAATTTAGTATCTGAAAAATATTCATAATGTTCATTTTAAGTTGAAATTTGCCAGGGTTGATGTAAAGTCCATGTGTTTGTATAGGATAATCTTGACTGAACAAATTTAAAAAACCTTGCATAGGATTGTGGCGAAATCCGTTATTGAGTCATGGGAAACAATGCAGTAAGAGATGGCGCTTCATGTAGCCCGAATGACGCTATCGACATTTTGTAACTAACTTTTACACATACAAGCTCCATACTATGACTACCGAAGCACGGCCACTTCCACATGATTGCCTGGTACAATAACTTCCTTTATAAACTGGTAACCCTCATGTGATCTCCTTTCGCTAAAGAATAAAAGATAATACGTACAACTACCATCCTCTTCCCTATTTTTCATATGAATATTAAAATTAACTGGTCCTTCCCATGAAACGGTCGTAATAAAAACAAATATGTTGGACGCGGCCCGTCGGCATAATGAAGGTCAAGTAAACACTTGTTAGTCAAACGCCCAAATACGACCAAACGCAACCGGAAAGTTCATGAACCTATGTTTCGAAAGATTTGGTCATTTTTTCGCCGAAACAGAGACCCTCACCGAAACTCCTTAGTCGACCACAAACCAGCTATTACATTTCTCCAAAACACGTATATTTTATTGTAATGTAATAAAAATACAAACCTGGTCAATATTTGTCTTTTTCAAGTAAAATATTTCTCCATATGTCGCCACAGCTAACCTTATAACCATAGCATTCGCAGCTTTCGACCTTTTACATTTCCCAGTCAAAACAAATGTAATCTAAAAATTTTCATATTAACTATTATAAGTAAATTAAAATTATAAGTATTTACATTATGTTAGATCAGTGTACCTAGTTAAAGCTGAATGATTGGTAGAGTGTATATCATTGTTAATTGCAATATTATACTCATGTTCTAACTCTTATCTCACTACTCTAACAAAGTTTCTAGATCTCGTATAGATCCAATATAAAAAAGTATATAAATACATGCATTTTTATGATTTTGTAGTCGTCACAATTTAATAGGCCCATTTTGACACGTTTGACTACGTGTCAATCAATACGCCTCGCGAGAGCGATTAAAGTCGACATACACCAATTGGCGTATTTTGTATGTTTTCAGCTTTGCCCATTAGTAATATATCATTAGTTTATATCAATTTGTGTACCTATTTATGTATGTTGTCTATGTTGCAGAAATTACCTGAATGGATTTTTTTAGAGCCAACGATTTGACTTGGCTTTCTAATTCATAGTCTTTAGCGGATGCATCGGTGAATACATATATATATGAATTCGGTTTACTTATTTCTATAGCTTCTTTAATTGCTGTTAAAGCCATTTCCGGACAATCGCCACCACTAATGAGTTCAATTTGATCTAATGCATTATAAAATTCTCTTGCATTTCGAGTTTGCACTTCGACTTTGACAGCTGAAATATAGTAATACACTTTAATTGTACATACCTAATTTAACTGTACATAGCACAAGTATTACCTATATATATTTAACCCACGAAAGTCAAGCTAAACTAACAAATTTTAACGCGTTACTGTATTTAAATGTTTAGTTAACTAAACTTTATAATAACCATAAATACTTGGCCAACTGCGAGTCGGACTGATGACTTATAGCAGCCATAGAAGTAAATTTTAATTGTCTACCGATTACGGTTCAAAAGATAAAGCGAAAAACACCGTTTTCTATTATTCATTTATTCAAGTTTCTTTTTAATTTACAATATTTTTTGTTATAGCGGAAACCGTTAAACATAATCTGTAAACAGATCAAGTAGAGCCCTGTGACAGACGGACAGACGGACGGACAGCGGAGTCTTAGTAATAAGGTACCGTTTTTACTCTTTGGGAACAGAATCCTAAAAATGAATTATCACTTTATTTATTGTCTAGAAACTTCAGTATTATGCCGAAAATGCACTAAAAGCCAAATATTATAGATGTTTTTAAGAATAATATAGAGTATAAGTAATATGGAAGTAGCGAACTAGCACGCAGTGCACTGCATAGTAAGTGGTTACTGCCGCCTACAGACTACAAATTTTGTAATCAACCCCAGATAAAATTAGAGTCTTATCTGAGATCGGTCAAAGACGTGTTGCCATCCCCAGAGATGAAGGTGGAACACATTGGATTAGTATTTCCTTTACCTTATAGGTATAAGAAATGCTATTTTTTTTTACCACCGCCACACCTATGTCTACCTAATAACATCAGTGTTAGGCGCTGCTGTGTTCCGGTTTGTAGGGTGTGGTAAGGGAAACAGACTTTTCCGAGGCGTTCAAGCTTAGTCCTCAGGGGTAGCGGCGCATGTGTGGCCGACCTCAGGTGGGAATATCTAATCCTATCTAGGGTGGATTACAGATGTCCATGGGCGGCAGTAGCCACTTACCAACATGTGGACTGTATGCTCGTCTGCTACACCTATATCATAAAAAAAATCATACTCACGTATACGGTTGCGGTCTTCATACAACTTGCCATTTTTACTATAACTATAATCGTTAAATGTGATGAGTATAAAATCCCCAATTTGGGAATTCTTGTGATTTAAAACATTTTTAAATATAAACCGTGTATTTTCCTTAACTTGTGCGATGTCGTCTTTCATAGATCTTGTGTTATCAATAACAAACGCTACATTGACTTTTGAATCCGTATATCCGTAGGCATAACGCAACCACAGAAGCACTATTAATACTCTGCACGGTTTTATATACATTGTGTACTATTTAGTCATCCAGAATATAATATCAGAATTACACATATTACGAAAACGTGTACGCGGCAGCACTGAACAATGTGGAATGATTTCTCCTTTTCAAATATTCAAATTAATTACTTAAATATAACAGGAAAACAAATGATTTGTGCCACTCATATTTTTGTTATGGCATAATATATTTATTATACAGGGTTACGCCGTTTGTCCACCGCCACTGTTACCGAGCCGATACCGATAATTAATAACGGCGCCGAAGTAGCGTACATACATTTACTATAGCACGTCCGTCACACGAGCACCATCATCCCGGCCGCCGATATCTCGAGTACATCGGCGTGACCGCTAGATCGGCACCGAGATTTTGACGGGCCGATGTGCCGGTAATATAAAACACGTTTGAACTTGTCCATAGACTGTCGTCACACGCGTGACAGCTCGAACAAACCATGAAGTTATAGGTAAATATGGAGGCCACACTTAGAACAAAATCTTGAGGCAAATACCTACGTATCTCCATCCCGCTTTCTGTGGGCCGACCTCTCTTTCTAGTGTGGACTATAGTATTGCTATCTTCTTCTTTAAATCTCCTAGAAAATTCTTAGAATTAGTCACCACACTAGCCTAACCAGAAGTTAAACACTGTCAAATAATTTACCTTTAAATAAATACTTGAACTATGATTAGTTCAATTGAAAATCCCAAAATCGTAGGTCACGTATGCATATCTGGGTTGGCAATTCAACGAATTATAATCCCATTTCTTAAGGATTCGGTAATGTGGCAACATTGGCCCTATGTGCCAAAATAAATCGTGCAATATGGCGGTTGTTTACTTTTCGGTTCATAGCTTGGTTTGAGATTTTTCGCGTTAAACATTGTTATAGTTAATAAAAATGGTGCAAAGTTGTGTTGTGAGTGGTTGCGATAGTACGTGGTGTCCAAATGGTGATATAAAATTTCACGCGTAAGTGTTTAAACCCTGATTTCTGACATCGAATCATTGTAAACATATTTCATTGTATTTTCACATAATTTCCTCCTAAATCGATTAACCAGTGTTTTCAAAATAATTGTAAAAGATAACTATGTCAAGATCAAATACATTTACATTGAATTTCATTGATTTTTTGGAAGTTAATTTATTTTGTTTACATGACGAAGTATTGCAGTAGTGTGACCATAATGAGGATATATCTGGGACTTTCCGTAGACCGTAGGACCTTAACAGTTTTAACTAATTATCTAGGTTACTTAGTTATTGCATACACTCTTCTCCATTCTTAAGGCAGACTATTTTTTTAGATAATATTGAATTTATTATATAATAAGGAGCTCGTGGCTAAGTAATACCAGCCACACGGGTCGATCCATCAGGTTAAGCTACGCTTGCCGATGTTCGTCCGTGGATGGGTGACCATGACCATCTTTACATACCGAGAATCCTCCGGGCCTCGGCAAGCACGTTAAGCTGTTGGTCTCGGGCTCCCGGCTGTAAATCGTGGATCTTTGCCAGTCATTACGGGTCGTTAGAAGCCCAAAAGTCTAACAACCAGTCTTATCAAGGGGCATCGTATTATCCAGTTACTGGGTTGTGGAGATCAGATAGGCATTCGCTCCATGCAATTCAGCTGCATCCGGTTAGACTGGAAGCCGACCCCAAGATAGTTGGGTAAAGGCTAGGCAGATTGATTGATATATTATTATAACTATTTATATTACTTTTTATTAAATTTTTATTTATAACTATTCTGATATGTTAATAAGTTAACATTAAAACCATAAATATGTTATTTTTTAGATTTCCTCAAAATGATACTCGAAGAAAATTGTGGCTATCCATTGTACCATTGAAAATGAAGTTCTATAAAAGCGCAAGGATTTGCAATTTGCATTTTCAAGAAACAGATTATGATTTAAAAACAAGACGATTAAAATCAACAGCAGTTCCTACTATATTATTAAATCAACAAATAATATCACCAGTCAAGGTAAAAATGTCACTTAATTTAATTACCTATATTACATATACATAAGTATTCATAAATAATGGTAGTTCAAATATAATTATGACAAAAGGCAACATTTTGTAAAATACATAATCATATTATAATTTTCAGACATCAAGTACGTTACATGAAGAGTCTATAGTGCCAACAGCTGCTTTGGCTGTACCAAGCACTACTTCTACTATTTATAAAAGTAATTCTCCACATAAGGAAATGGGAGTTAAAAGTGCTGGCTGCAATGTTGAAGACCATTTCAGTAAAATACAGTGTCGGGAAGTTCTTGGAAATATAAGCAATCTTAACAAGTTAACTGTAAGTTTCCCTTTCCTTTACTTATACATAAGTATTTAGAAATAATGGTAGTTCAAGTTTAATGATGACAAGGCAACATTTTGTAAAATACATAACCATATTATAATTTTCAGACAGCAAGTACATTACATGAAGAATCTATGGTGCAAACAGCTGCTCTGGCTGCACCAAGCACTAGTTCTACTATTTATAAAAATAATTCTCCACATAAGGAAATGGGAGTTAAACGTGCTGGCTGCAATGTTGAAGACCATATCAGTAAAATACAGTGTCGAGTTCCGCTATATAATGAGAAAGATGTTGTTCAGACATTCTATTCAACCGAGTATCAATGCCAACTGCGTAGAAAATGGCTTTGAGACTTCACACATCTTCGATTTCAATAAACCGAAAAGTTTGTTTCTACCTCGGGATGAACCTGACTATCAAGAAGATGTTGAAAATGTGTTTCAAAATTTAGACGCATTTCATACTAGTCCATACCAGGAAAATATTTTATATTATGTAACTGGTTACATTGTAAAACAAATTTTTACCCGCGTTTCTTGTGAACATTGTTATAATGCTTTAGTAACACTTAAAAATCCGCCAACAGATCATTCATATTCTTTGATTATAAATAAATTTAATTCATTTACGTCATTTGTGAACCGAGGCAAACTTTATTTTCCTTCGGTAGCAGCTTACAAAATTGTAAAATATTGTGACAAAATTTTTCAACGAGCTAAATTGATGGGCCAACTTGGAGAAAATAACATAGAAAACAAATTAATCAATGTCGTATCACAATATTTTACTCCTCTGTTGCAGGAAATGTTTAACCATCCGATCACGTACTATTCAATGTAATGATTTGTATGAAACTAAGATAGTTAAACAATTAGCTCATTCGTTTTTTTTAATGCGTATACGTGCTCACTTAAAGAGCCACAAAGAAAATATTTTCCGAGATTTACGTGGTAAGAGACAGAAACTACACAGAACAATCATATTTAGTCATTTATAATAAATAAAAAAATATATAATATATGATTTTAATTTGGAAAGTGTTTTTGTTTTTTTTTATATATTGCCGTTCCTATTATATTCCCGTATAATATATATACGTAATATTAAAAATAGCACACGAGTTAAAAAACACCTTAACACCCTCCTTGCCACTCCTGCTCCTTAACACTGACTAACCCAGAAATTTGTAAAAAAAATAGCTGTTATTATGTTACATTATTCAACAAAATTAACGAAACATCTGATTTCTATTTCGCAATTTCTGGGTTGGTCTCTTAGTACCAGTTGTTGTAAAATGATGTGTACAATGATGTCTATTTCTCGCGCCCGCACAGATCTCAGTCATTCATTTCGTATTGCCGCGGTAACTAAACCTATGTCCTGGTCATGATCTATTTCCGCGAAAAATTCTGTCCATGTCGACCCAGCACTTTCTGCGTGATTAGACTAATGACAAACAGCCAAATTTACAAACCCAGAAACATCTAAACTTTCACACTTTAACAAACAGCTTCTTTCATAATTTACTATACGCATGCATAATTATCATGATCTATATTATAATCTTTAGGGGCTCGGTCTTAGTAATAATGAGATGTAGATAATTATATAAATATTATTGTAAACCTATAAATGGACAGCAACAATTATAGCTATGTCCTGGAAAAAATAAATAAAGGGGTAACCTTTATTATTTTTTCCAGGATTATTACTTAGACAGAGAGGGTCTGCCCACAGAGAGCGAGATGGTGATACATAGGTTTTGCTTCAAGTAGGTATTCGAAGTGTGTTCTCCATATTTACCTATAACTTCATGGAACAAACTAAACCGGCGATATCGGTGGCGGTAGACAAAATATCGCCGTCACGTCATATTAAATTCGGCCCGAAGTAATCTCGTTCTCGGCATCGACTCGGTAACGGTGGCGGTGGACAAGCGGCCTTAGGGTAATAAGTCAACGTAGATAGTCGTATTTAAAAAGTTTTTTAATCATATCGTTACTGTCGGACTTCAAACTATAATGCGCTGTCCATAATCTTACTGCTTAATATGTAATAAGTGATAATTGACTTTTAAGATTTATTTATTTTTTGTAAGTTTCACTCCACTTAGCTGGGCTCCTAGTTGGCGTTTTTTAAGTAGAGGGATAATTGATTAAAAAAATCTTTTTAAATTTAATAATAATTATTATAATAATATACTTTATTGCCTCAATTTACAAGATTATATAAATATTACAAAAAAAATATCAAACAAAATTGTAGAGGCGCAAAAGGAGGTGGCTCAGCGTTTGCTGACACAGAGTCAGGGTTCTGTGCAGCGCTGTTTTTCAGCCACATCCTTGTCCCTCAGATGTTAAGCGGGAATATGTGACCGCCTCCATTTAAAACAGAGTTTCCACGCAATTTGCATTACAATTTCTATTTATTTTCAATTTTATGTCAACTTAATAAATATAATAATTGTAATTAAATTAATTTCAATCTTTTCAAAATTCAAGTTCAATTAAATACAGCACAAATTATAATACAATACAAATTTCGATACAGCGCTACGTAGAGGACTCTGGGATCACCATTGCAACGCAACCGGAGTCCACTGAGCGCAGTGTTTCTGTTGATGCTACCTGGAAGAGCTTTACGCTCATTCCACACCTGACGGTATGCGGCCATAAATCCGTCATCCTTCACGGGATCGTTGGCTGGACGGTTCAGGTTCCCCCTCTTGCCACCCACAACCCTGGCATTACCCTTTTAGTTGCCTCGTACGACAGACACTTGATATATAAATAAAGTGGCCCCTGCTGCCCATTGGCATCTGGACGCTCTTTAGGTGTATTGCGCGTTGTTTTAAATATTAATTTTATGTTAATAAAGCACGCATATGTACCTAATTTAGTATTGGTAGCCTAATTTAGTTGGGTTTCCTTGTATTTAATACCTAGGTAATTACTCGTTATAGAACTGTTATTTCATTTTGGCCTACCTAGTTCAGACGATCGTATTATTATTTATTTTTATTTTTATCTGTTTTATATAACTTCGAAGTATTCGGTCAGACTTAATTTTTTTTATTATAATATTATAATCTATAATCTATTTTTATTTCTATAATATATTTCTATTTCTATATATATATAGAAATAGAAATAGCAACCGAACATGCAATCCATTTTTTTCTATTCTGGAGACGGCCACAGTTGCACTAAGCGACTAAGCTGGAATGTCTCGGAAAAGTATGTCACCCTTACCACACCCTTCAAATCAGAACACAGTAGCGCTCAACACTGGTGTTATGAGGCAGAAATAGTCTGAGTGAGTGGCAGTGGTGCCGCCGGACTGTCTAACCACAAAGGGTTCAACCACCAACACCACACAACCACCTTCAAAAACACTAGGTGCTAAAAACAAAAACACGTAGTGAATGAAACTCCGCTTCTCGATCGATAGGTGCTTGGTTCAAATCCGTACCTGTGATTTCAAAATAATTCAAAATACTGTACGCATTAGAAATTGATTACCATTTTAAAGAAAATATCTTAACTATTGAAAATCTGCTTATCTTTTAAAATTAGGAATAGTTCTCAAAGGTCTTCGTGGTAATGTGTGTCCGTTTTAACCATAATTGTACTTTATTATAATCTAAGTTGTGCTATTTATTAAGCATAATTTGAATCATCATGCGTACAATATGTAAATAAATAGCAGAAAAAAATTAATACATGTTGAAATTGATAAATATATTGATTTTAAGGTTCCGTACCCAAAGGGTAAAAACGGAACCGAGAACTGAGATTTCGCTGTCTGTCCGTCTATCCGTCTGTAACAGGGCTCTATCTCTGGAACCGTAATAGGTAAACACTTGAAATTTTTACAGAGGATGTATAATGACGGCCGCTATAACAACAAATACTTCAAATAAAAAAGATTGAAAATAAATGGGACTCGCCATACAAGAAACGGCTATTTCTCGACGTTTTTCGCTTTATCTATTGAACTGTAATAGGTAGACAGTTCAAACTTTCACAACGTATTTACTTCAGAGGCTGCTATAATAACAAATACTAAAAATAAAAGAAATATGTATGAAAATTTTGGTTCCATAGGGTTCCGTACAACCCTTCATTTGCGAGTTCGACTTGTATATGACCAATTATTCTGGTATAATAAATGCGCGCGACGTAGCATCGAAATCACAAAGTGTTGCGTTTGACGATAACATTGTATCAAAATAGAATTTAATAGCGGTAATTACCATATACGTATTTTCCTATTAACCAAATCATTAAAATACTGATAAGTGGACTATAATACCAAACACAATAATTAATTATATTCTTCACTTATTGTTATATACACCTAATATTATTATGAATATAGAATAAGTATGTTAAAACAGGGTGGGTTGCGTTGTTTAATTACAGAGTTTCCATAGCTTCTAGCATCATCATAAGACCCTACATAACGTGTAGAACAAAATGGCGCTTTATGTTTTGTCTTTCTTTTTTTGTGAACATCTGAGGTAGATAAAAAGACTTGAGCACTTGCTTATTGTTACGTTTACTCAGTCTGTTAAGCAAACGAAATAGAATAATGGATTGAGTAAACGTAACGTAAAATTGTGGGATGTTTTGAAAACTCATGGTAAGGGTACGGTAAGCCCTTGCCGAAACGAATCAAACGAGCTCAAACTCAATAGGGTTGAATTGTTTCATTAAATCAGGTTACCAACCTTTTCTTGGTCGGGGACCATTTTCTATGTCATTCTTGTTAGCATGGACCACTATGTAGGTATAATAAAAAAAAACTGTAATATTGAAACTAAAACTTTTATTAAAAACTTAATAGGAACAAACAGATAAAAATCTTACTATAGGATAAACCTGTGTAAGTTTGTATTACCTAATGTTGTTTCTGAGCTTGCGTCTCCTTTACTAGATCGACTATCCTAGGAATAATATTGTTGTCGCCTGCTAAATTAAAAATCGTTTGCGGCTCTTATTGTCATGTGTAAAGTCAATTTTTTTAAGAAAAAAAGAAATCTATTCTGGACTGAATTTTTCAGACAATCCATTTGCAATATACTTTTTGACATATTTAATTTCATATAAAAAAGGTTTCATCCATTAAGCAGGTCGGTGAAGGTCGTCTTATATCGGGATCTTAGACCAATGTTGGTTTAGTACATATTACTGAAGTCAATTTTTTTTTCACACTTTTTAGTGATGACATACTAACGTTTATATTAACATAATATGTGAATAAAAATACTTATTGAAAAATCTTACAAATGCACTAGTCGCCTTTACAATTTTTGAAAGTTCCCCTCGATTTCTCTGGTCTGCCATCATTAGACCTTGATTTCCTTATAATGGGTCCAGTTGGGTTTGAAATATCTTTGTACAACAAAAAATATCATCAAAATTAGTTCATAAATGAGGAAATTATCCGCGAAAAAACATAAAAAAACATATTATATACGGTCTAATTAAGAAACCTCCTCCTGTTTTGAAATCCGTTAAAAATAAAACTATATAATGAATAAAGTAAAATTAATTTATTACAAATTTAAATAAAACAATATTATATGACGTTATATAATAATATTTATATAATACTGAAGCAATCGATTACTATGACGCAACATAAAATATATTAAGAAAGAGCGAAAGACAAAGATGCTATCTATATGTTACAGCCAAAGTGATAAATTCAGATATTATACATAATATCTTGCCATTATGTATAATATCAACACAATTTGGTCAAAGTGATAAATAACACGTAATTAATCACATTAACCAACCATTATATATAATATCTTCATAGACTTGGATAAAGTAATAAAACGTGTATAGGTAAAGGTAAGAAGTTTCTATTGCAACTTTCCTTAAGTATAAATATATTTTTTGTAATTTTATAATGATCAACATATCGAATAATAGACATGTTGACATGTCCAGCCTCTGTACACGATGTACGTAAATCAGCTATGGGGTGGAGTAATAAAATACATGCGTTATAATTATTTTAAGTACATTATTGACTTTACATGATTTCGTTACTGTAATACAAACAACCAAGATGACATTGGTACAACATAATTCATCATTAATAATTTCAGTTAATCTTAAGATTTACCCTACCTCGGGCTTTTACAATAACATATTTATTACTTTGACTAACTTTAACATGCTATTATATATAGCAGCCGGATAGTGTTTAATTTATCACATTGTCTGGACAAATTAGTTATTATACATAATAACCATTCATTATGTATAATAGCTCTTTGATCACTTTGACTGTAACATATATAATAAGAACATAAGCTTCGCGTGATTATGTATGGAATATAATTATTATCTTAGTATAATAAAGGGTATTTTAAGGTGATCTAAATGTGTCCACTTCCATATCCATGTACTATATAATTATTCCATTGAAAAGTCACATTTGCAAAAGTCAGAGGACAGTTTTATTTTTTGGATGTCCAGGGTAGTGTGAATTGTTTTTACTAATACTTTATTTCTTCTAAATAAAATTTTAATAAAAAATATAGTCAAATTCATGTCTTAAACACGTTTTTGCTTTGTTATTGTTTTTCTGAAAAATTACTAGAAAAAAGTTATTAAATAAAATGGTGCCAAATTTTAATCTGCCATTTTTGGATATAAATAAGTACAACATTTATAAGTGCAACCAAAGTTGTAGTTAATTCAATTTGAGATGGTTATTATTTTCACAAATTTTCTATGCGACGTATATCTATATATGCTTAATAGACCGTGAAGAGAATTTGCACCCTTCTGTCTAGATGGCGGCTAATGACCAAAACTGACGACCGAAGAAATTTAGTTGTAGCTTAACAAAAACCCTTAATGACATCCTAAAAATAAAATTACGTCCTCAGACTTTTGCACGCTCAGGACCAAAAATTTGCAACATTTCAACTATATACTCGTACATATCTGATTTGATTTATCTGAAATAAAAGAAATATATTTTAATCACTCTTCACTTTTTATAAAATTCAAATAATATTTTACGAAGTTTGCTTGAGATTTTAACTCTGATCCTTCAGAACACTAACATTGTATAAAAGTATTAACTTACTTTTTTATGAAATATGTTCGAGTTGTGGTACCAAGAGGATTTTCGGCCTCACAGCGCCATCTTCCTGCCTCACTCTCATTTGTTTTTAATTCATATGTCATGGAAGTTTCTGGCAATTTATTCTCATTATACCACCACGTTATCTGAAAGAAAAGTAGGAAAAATGGTAACATTAATATAAGTATTTAAATCTTATTTTTACTATTTGAGTATGTATGATTTCTACATAAAAGTCGAAAACCTGTGAAACCGGTAGGCAGTATAGGTATACTCCTATGCATGTAACAAAGTAATATAATAGGGATCTTATTCCTAACTAGTTTCAATAAATTATTTTCATAACAGCTTTAATGAAACGATTATGGGATAGGATTGGTCAAAGAATATGAGGTTTTTGGAAATCCGTAATTTTCTATTTTTTTGAGTGTCGTCCGGCGTCATATATAATAATTCTTCTCTGTAGATGATACAAATACTCCGATTAAGAAATAGCTACTTTTCCGTAAATAAATAATTCAATAGTGTTTTCTCAATTTGGAAAGACATTTCAGGTAAATGTTGGGCTCCGGTCTGACGAGAGGTGAACTCCATACACCTTTGGGAACTCAAAGGTATGATTCTTATTAACTACATAGGAAACGGAACGATTAAAATTCCGAGACATACCTTTGGTGTCGGATTTCCCGTGACGGAGCAATCCAAAGAATTTTTCAAGCCTCGGTTTAAAAACACCTTTTCGCCGTCAATATCGTTCACGAATCTGGGCTTAGTACCAACTACTAAGTTCATGTGATAAGACTCCGAGCCCCAGTCGAAGTCTACGCGGCAACTATATATTCCATTATCTTTTTCGGAAGCATTTCGCAGTATAAACACATCCCTAAATGGAATAATCTTTGCATTCTGAAATAATTTAACCAATCATGATTAGTATAACGAAGAAGTTATCAAATTCGGATCGTATAATTTAGTTGAAATTCCGAAATTGGTTATGTTCCAATTTTTTTTTATAACTATTTCAAGTATCAGAGTTATAACTTTGTAATATTTCTGTTTAACTACGGCGTTTGTCTTGTAGAAGAAGCAGTCGAGCTGCCGTGCTCTGAAGACCAGTGAAGACATACGAGATATATAACGTGAGTCATTCTGACTTAGCCTTGTCTTCAGAAGTTTTAAAACATCTCCGATCAGATTCAAGTAGGGCTTTTGTTTTATTTAGACTTAGCTTCAGAACTTTCTAGCAAAACGACATAAATTTTAAAAAGAAAATACTTAAACAACCGACCGTGAACCAACGAACGTTGTCAGAGTCTGAGTGTGGCAGTTTACAATTAATTTCGTTACTGGTTTCCTTTTCTAAATAAAGTGTATCCTTAGGTTCATTTGGAATTGGATATTCTGTAATACAAAAAGACTTTTGTAAAATAACTTTTCTTATATTGACATTCATGTTTGAACTGAAAGATAACATGAACTTCATCCTCCAATCATTTGCACGGAGCGGGCGTCCGCGTCGGCAGCCGGGGTGGCGGTGTCGGTCGGTCCGTGCGTCGTGACACGCGGTATGCGGTATGCGACGGCACGGGGGTGTATAGTACTTCATATGGTATTGCTCCTACTAATTTTTAATACAAACAAGTGAGCGTGCACATACGTCAGGTTTTAGCGGACGCCTTTAAAACAAACGACACTTCATGTAAGCCATGTAAAGAATAAAATATACCTAAGTACATATATACGCGCTCGATAAACATTACCCTCTTGTCGGTAAACACCACATTCACAATTGTAAAAAAATAGCCGCGAGATGATACTGACCGTAATCCAAAGCTCCTAGAATACGATTTACATACTCACTTGAAACATTCACAGTGAACACTTGAGTGACGCTGGTAATGTTATTCGTTGCTGTGCAAGCGTACTTCCCAGTTGAAGACAAATCAGGATATATACGTTTCAATGTATTGTCAGTTTCCTGTTCGTAGGTCTCATAATCTGTAAAAAGTTGCCAACATGCCACTTACTATTATTTTATGTACTATTCTTAATGCGGTAAATAGAAGCTCAATGTTAGAAACCATTACAAGGAGAAAAGTGTTTCGCCCTATTGTAAACACGTGCAAACAACCAATACAGAACATATGCTTTGTATTGCGTTTGAAAGGATTATTATTAAAGGTATATTGTATAGCAAAGATAAAAAATGAAAATTAAACAATGTTTAAATACTATACATGGATAAAATATATAAATAACAAACACGATAAATAATTACCTATTTCCACAGGTACTCCATCTTTCGTCCAAGTAACTGTAGGTTTAGGATATCCTTTCACCTTGCATGGAATTCTTAAGATCATATCATATTCAACGATATTGAATTCCGTTTTGTCCGTATTTTCAATTACAACCGGGTCTAGAAAATGATAAGTTGTAAGGAGTACTCAATAATTAATATAGATTGTAAGGCCAAGATATTCATTTAAAATTGATGTTGAGAAATAGATTGCCATTAATTGTAGCTACATAATTGAAATAGTTTATGACTATAATTAATAATTACCGTGAACGTCTACTTTGACACTTTTGGAATCACTTCCTAATTCATTGTTCGCTTCACATGTATAATTGCCAATGTCATTCAAACCAGCTACGAACCTGAAAAAATAAAAAATAAAATCAATAAAAATAATTTCAATTTTAAGAATGTCAATTTTTAATGTCAATTTTAAGAATTAAGATAATATACATAAAGAAGTACCCAATGACACGTAATTTGCTGACCGAATGGGCATGGTATAGGTAATTTGAATGAATTGTATTGTTCAATATTCAAATTTGTGTTCTATATTCAAATAATTTGTATGTGATAGTTCCGTAATATTCAACTAGATGGCGCTGCTAAAATAGCCGTTGAATCACGCTGTTGAGAACCTTTCGTAGATACTATAAGAGGCCGCTTGTAAATTTAATAAAATATATTCAGTGGAACATACAAGTGTGTTTTTATTACAAGTGTGGTTAGTAACAACCCCTCAACCCCCTCACCTCTCTCCGAGTTCGAATATGGTCCTTCGAGCCGGATCCATCTTATTCTATAAGATTGGACTGGAGGGTTTTTTGTGAAGCATCGGACTTGCGGGCAGCGGATTGTTGTCGCAAACGCAAGTCAGACGACCAAGTGTGGATGGTTGTCAATTCGGACGGTCTCCTGAGGAGGTGACTGTCAGGCGGAGCCAGCGGTGAGGTGCAGCAGGGAGCGTTGCTGTCGGAGCACTGCAACGACCACGGGCAGCGGAGCCCGAGGCAGTTCAACCTTCGACGGGCAGCGGAGCCCGAGGAAATTGAACTTCGGCGGGCAGTAGAGCCCGAGGCTACACTACGGGCAGCGGAGCCCGAGGCTACACTACGGGCAGCGGAGCCCGAGGCTACACAACGGGCAGCGGAGCCCGAGGCTACACTACGGGCAGCGGAGCCCGAGGCTACACTACGGGCAGCGGAGCCCGAGGCTACACTACGGGCAGCGGAGCCCGAGGCTACACTACGGGCAGCGGAGCCCGAGGCTACACAACGGGCAGCGGAGCCCGAGGTCGTGTGAATCAAATCACATGAGGTTAAGTAAAACCGAAGAAAATAGTGAGTAATTTACATTATAAAAAACTCTTTGGTGATATTAAAAAACTTTTTGAATTAATATTAGAACATAGAACATTACAAATTTAATATAAATTATATAATCTATGCCCGATTTCTGAGCAATATAAATACGTCAAACACTTGTAAAATTTGAACATTCTGAATTTGCAATTTTGTCTGAAAGTAGTTTTTATTGACTTATGCTTATTACTTATTAATTATTATTAAGTTTAATACTTATTAATTTATGGTTATTGGTTCATAATGGAGTCAATTATAAATTTACAAAATGATTTAGCGGCACGTGTTTACAAAAGTAAATTGAATTATAAAAAGTCTCCTAAGGAAAGAATTACACTAGAATACGTAAATGGAAGGTTAGAGGGTTTAGAACAGTTGTGGTCAAGGTTTATGTTAGGACACGAGGAGTTAGTTAAGAATTATCCACCCGATGTATTAAAAAAGTCTATATACGTCACTGGCGAGATGTATGACAAGGTAGAGGAAATTTATTTAGACTACAAATGTGAACTGCAATGCCAGTTATCAAAATTCCAAGTAAAATATAGTACACCATCTCATACAGCTCCCCCAATCTCAATAGCTAAATTACCCAAAATAAATATTCCATCGTTCTCCGGAAGTTATTCGGAATGGTGTTCGTTTAAGGAACTATTTAAATCGTTAATTATAAACAACAGTACTATAGATAACATTCAAAAATTGCATTATTTAAAGGGCTGTTTAGTGGGTGAAGCAGAACAAATTCTTAGACACATTCCCATACAAGAAGAAAACTTTGAGCGATGTTGGGAATTACTTACAAAACGCTATGATAACAAACGATTTGTTTCTAATCATGCAATAAAACGATTGTTAAGTCAAAAGAATCTTATTAATGAGTCCGCAACCGGTTTAAAGTCTATTGTCGATACAACTGATGATTGCTTAGCTACCTTGAGTAATTTAGGGATAGATATTAGGAGCTGGGACATTTTAATCATACATATTCTTACTTTAAAGTTAGACCCAGAAACTCGTCGACAGTGGGAATTTAATATCGCTAGTTTATGTGAAGAATTGCCTACTTATGATCAATTTAAGAATTTCTTATTGACTAGGTTTAGAGCTTTAGAATTTCTAAATACCAAACCAACTCCTGCAGTTAGCCAACTTGTCAAAATTAAATCTTTACATGTAAAAAATGTTGTTTGTCCATATTGTACAAATGATCACAAACTGAGCTTTTGTAAAGAGTTCCAAAGAAAGTGTGTAGATGCCAGGCGTAAGTTTGTCTTTGACAATAATATATGTTTTAATTGTATGGGTGGTAGTCATTCGGCTAAAGACTGTCGGTCTCAGGTAAAGTGTTACATTTGCAAACGAAATCATCATTCGCTCCTGCATCCCAAGGGAAGGAGTCCTATGGTTACCAACAATAACAATGAAAATAACGGGTATGTTGCCTCTTCTTCAGGAAATGCTAATGGGGAAACCAATCCAACACCATTAGTATCTTGTTTTGCAAAGGATACAGTTCAGCAACAGGTGTTGCTCGCCACAGCACTAGTGGAGGCTACTTCCAGGAACGGAGTAGGATACAAGGTTCGCGCACTCTTAGACCAGGGGTCGCAGTCATCCTTTGTCACTGAGTCTACGGCACAGTATTTGGGTTTAAATAAAACTCTTATTAAAGGAAAAATAACTGGTCTTGGTGGAGATAAGCAAATTATTTCCAAGGCGATGATTACCATCGAAATCAAATCTTTGATTAATTCTGATGTCAGGATTCCGGTGAAGGCATATGTCCTCAAAAACATAACTTCTCTTCTTCCTACGAGAAAAGTTGAAAAATTGGATTGGCCAGAATTAAAGGAACTAGTTTTAGCTGATCCACAATTTGATGTTCCAAATCACATTGACCTTCTTTTAGGTGCAGAAACATACAGTCAAATACTACAAGAAGGCATGAAGAAAGGTCCGTTTGGTAATTTAATAGCACAGGCTACTAGTTTCGGTTGGATTCTCTCAGGTATGGTGAATCCATCAAATGATCCTATTTCGCAGATCCAAGTTATGCACTGTTGCACGGAAAGCAATGACATGCTCAAAAGATTCTGGGAACTTGAGTCAGACCAACGGCAACCTAAGGAAACCATGTTCACAGATAATGAAAAACGATGTGAACAATATTTCAAGGAAACAACTCAAAGGGATGAGGATGGCAGGTATATCGTACGTCTTCCATTCAGAAATGGTACTCCTGAAGTAACGGCTTCACGGGAAATAGCTGAAAAAAGACTGAAACTTTTAGAAAATCGTCTTAACAAGAACAAAACAATGAAAGCAACATATCAGGAAGTAATTGAAGAGTACTTACACTTAGATCACATGGAAGTGGTACCTAAGGATGAGATTGATAATGATAAATCAATTTATTTGCCTCATCACGCGGTGGTCAAAAATGACAGACAGACTACCAAAGTAAGGATCGTCTACGATGCATCATGCAAAGGGAAAAATAATTTATCATTAAACGATCAGTTGCTGGTTGGACCCAAGTTGCAACCAGAACTAAGGTGCATTGTGATGCAATGGAGGATTTCACCCATTTGTATGTCAGCCGACATAGCTAAAATGTATCGGCAAATAAAGGTCAACCAGCGGGATGCTGATTGTCAACGCATACTCTGGAGAGAAAATGATAAGGAAGAAATAAAAAGTTACCGACTTACCAGAGTCACCTTTGGTACGGCGTCAGCGCCTTATTTGGCAGTAAAGGCTCTTCAGCAAGTAGCACATGATCACGGTGTAAATTATCCTTCAGCAGCTGAAAATATACTCAAACATTTCTACGTAGATGATTTAATGACCGGTGTTAATAGCGTCGAGGAAGGAAAAACAGTATACAAGGAAATGAACGAACTACTAAGCAAAGCAGGTTTCGAACTACAAAAATGGCGCAGTAACAGCGATGAGCTGTTAAAAGTAATGAAAAGTATAGAAACAAAAGGGGACAATACTGGGAACCTGAAAATACAAGAAGATGATATTACAAAAATAATGGGACTTACCTGGGACCGAAGTGAAGACTCCTTTCGCTATGTTGTTAATCTGCCTGAGCTGAAAAAACCTGTAACGAAAAGAAGAATTATATCAGATATATCTCGTCTCTATGACCCACTAGGTTGGGTAGGACCAAGCATAATAATAGCAAAAATCATAATTCAAAAGCTCTGGCTAGCGACACTTGATTGGGATGATAAGGTACCAGACAATATCTTAAATGAATGGTTGACTTACCGCGAAGAGCAGACCAACTTTAATAAATTACGTATACCTAGATGGCATGGCACGAACGTGAACGAGATTTGTCGTGAGATTCACGGTTTCTGCGATGCATCTAAGGTGGCATACGCAGCGGCAGTATACCTCCGTGTACTTGACTCAGCAGGAAAGGTGACTGTTACCTTGGTCACGGCCAAGACTAAAGTTGCACCTGTAAAAGTAGTTTCCATTCCAAGGTTAGAGCTATGCGGTGCCGTGTTACTTACCAGATTGTTGTTGGAAGTTGCACAGGTGATGAATGTGGAGAAGCACAACATTCATGCATGGACCGATTCGACCGTGGTACTAGCTTGGCTAAATGACCATCCAAGCAAATGGAATGTCTTTGTGGCGAATCGAGTGTCAGAAATTCTCAATAACTTGGAACCAACCACCTGGTGCCACGTATCTTCCAAACAGAATCCTGCAGATGGAGCATCTCGAGGTTTACACCCTTTGGAACTGGTGAACAATCAGTTATGGTTTCACGGTCCAGACTTTATATCTCGTGAGCCTATCATCTATCTCAGACCAAAAGAGGTTCAGACTGAAATGGAAGCACTTAAAACACACTGTGCTACGCTAGAAGAATCTACATGGGATAAATATTCTTCGTTAACGAAAACTGTACGAGTCATGGCATATTGCAGGCGGTTCATAGTCAATTGCAACAAAACAAGAGGACCTAAAATAACTATAAACTATCTTACAGCGAAGGAATTAAGAGATACATTAACAATCTGGATTAAAGAATGTCAATCGAACAACTTTAATGATGAAATTAAATTAGTAAAAGAAAATAAAAACTTACCTAAAGGCAGCAAACTTAAGACACTGAATCCATTTCTTGATAACGATGGTGTATTAAGAGTGGGAGGTCGACTGTCACACTCAAGGTTGAATATAAATAAGAAGCATCCAATAATAATACCAAGGCAGTCTCATCTGACGGAACTAATCATTTCTGATGCCCACAAACAAACACTTCATGGTGGACTACAATTGACTTTGGCATATATTCTAAGCAAGTATTGGATATTGGGCGGAAAACAATTAATAAAGTCACATAACAGACAATGCGTAACCTGTGTCAAAAACTCAGCAGTCACTAGAAATCCGTTGATGGGGCAAATGCCGGCTGCTCGTGTTACCCCAACTCGTCCATTTAGTCATAGTGGTGTAGATTACGCAGGGCCTATTCAAATCCGCACGACCAAGGGCAGAGGTCATAAATCCCATAAGGGATATATCTGCTTATTTATTTGTATGGCTACTAGGGCCATACATCTTGAAGTTGTGACTGATCTAACGACGGAAGGCTTCTTGCAGGCTTTCAAGAGGTTTGTAGCCAGACGAGGAAATTGCTCTCAGTTATGGAGCGACAATGGAACCAATTTTGTTGGGGCAGCAACCGAGTTACAAAAACGTTCTTCTGATGAGTACAGGCGTATGCATCAGGAGGTAGCTGAAGCACTGGCGATTAATCATTGCGAATGGCATTTCATACCGCCTCATTCGCCCAACTTTGGAGGTTTGTGGGAGGCTGGTGTGAAATCTGTAAAATACCATTTAAAGAGAGTCGTCGGTAATTCGACGCTGACATACGAAGAAATGGCCACGGTACTAGCCCAAATAGAGGCCTGCCTCAATTCTCGGCCAATGTTAGCTCTCAATGACCAACCAGATGATTTTACGGTATTAACACCAGGGCACTTTTTAATAGGTGAACCACCAGTGGCAGCACCTGATTATGATTTTGAAAAGTCAAATGTGAGCAGTCTGAGGAGATGGCAACATACCCAACGAATGTTACAAACATTTTGGCGACAGTGGTCGCAGGAATACTTAACTAAATTTTTACATCGGTATAAATGGACTGATCGCCAATCACAACCTTCCCTGGGCGATGTAGTAGTCATAAAGGAGGATCATTTGCCCCCATGCCGATGGCTTTATGGTCTAATAACTGCCACTCATCCAGGAGAAGACAAGGTTGTTAGAGTTGTATCTTTAAAAACTAAAACTGGAATTTTGAAACGACCTGTGTCGAAATTATGTTTCTTACCAATAGAAAAGTAAACTAATATTTTTTGTATGTGTAACAATATAATAAGTAAATTAGATTCTACATTCTAATTTTGCTGGACAATGTTTATGTATGTGCAAGTGCTTTAAAGGTACTCATTTAAGAAAGTTTTATGTAAATATTTAACCTTTGTATTTCCTAGATTCTCTATGGTGGGCGGTCGTAATTGTTGTAATATTGTTAATTTGTTATTAAAGGGCAAGGTCCATCTTGCCCTTGGTGGGCGGTATGTTCAATATTCAAATTTGTGTTCTATATTCAAATAATTTGTATGTGATAGTTCCGTAATATTCAACTAGATGGCGCTGCTAAAATAGCCGTTGAATCACGCTGTTGAGAACCTTTCGTAGATACTATAAGAGGCCGCTTGTAAATTTAATAAAATATATTCAGTGGAACATACAAGTGTGTTTTTATTACAAGTGTGGTTAGTAACAACCCCTCAACCCCCTCACCTCTCTCCGAGTTCGAACAGTATAAAATATAATTACAGACAGTATGTATTCTGACCTGATTGAGTTCTTCTTATAGATGTTATAATTTTCATTTTGACCAATAGCTCTGCCGTCTTTAAACCATTTCACAATCGGAACTGGTTCACCGGTAATTTTGCAAGTAAGTATTACTTCATCACCAGTCTTCGCCAGTTTTGGTTGTTCAAGGATAACAGTTGGTGAATCTGAACATAATTAATTAAACGTAATTGTATTTCTATTAATAGTTAGTATTCCATCACGTAATATTCTAATAGATCGTCTCATTGTAATACACCTGTTACATTATGAACATCTATGGTATTTTCCATAACTCAGGAGTAGTGGACGAGCATGCGTTCACACTGATAAGTGGGTAACTGACTTCTGTCGCATATGGACATTTGCAATCAACCCCTAACAAGACCAGATTTCCATCTGAGGTCAGCCACAGATGCGCCGCTGCACCTGAGTACTAAGCTGAAATACCTCGAACGTAGACATGTTTCCATACATGATACAAACCAAAACATAGCAGCGCCTAACGTTGTTGTAATTGGGCAGAAAAAGTGTACCTTCGGAGTTGAACCATAAAGGTGCTCTAAAGAGCACACTTCATACCAGGATAGGATATAAATGATACGAGTATACCAGCACGTTACGAAAATATAAGTAATTAAAAATACGTACATTGTACGTTCAGTGTAATTTCATGGGAATCTGTTCCAACCACGTTATTTGCTTGACATTTATAAACACCGGCGTCATTCAATCCAACCGAATCGATGTGGATTTCCTGATCTGTCACGGTGAGCCTTTTAAATATATGAGAGCCACGTCTCTTTAATTCCCAAGTCATGTTTGGTGTCGGTAATAGACCTCTGGTTCTAAGGATCCAACAAAAAATAAATGAAACGTTTAATATGAATTTGAATCAAATCATTGAAATAGTAACAAATGTAGGTACCTGCATGATATGACCGTTTTCGATCCTTTTGTCACCGTAATGCTTTCCTTGTTTTTATCGATTTTCGGATAATCTGCAAAAACACCTTACAGGTATGAAATATGGAGAGATCTCTTTGTTGAATAAACTAGAAAACCGCAACGTCACTACCTCATATTAAAATAAGCTATATGATACATGTTGATTTTTTATGTCATACGTACATAACACGTTTAATTTGATTTCATGGAAATCTCGTCCGGCTATATTGTTTGCTTCACATTTGTAAACGCCGGATGTGTCCAAATCGACACGATCTATATGGATCTCCTGCTTTGTTTCACGCAGTCTTTCATAACGATTTGAGCCTTGTCTCTTGAATTCCCAAGTAATCGTTGGTGAGGGCAATCCATTTACGATTCTAGAAATGGAACATTAATTTAAAATCACATTTTAATTTCATGATTATTGTTCTTAGTGTTTAAATAATATCATACCTGCATGACATAACGGCCGTGGATCCTTCTTTTACCTCAATATTAGATTTAGATTTATCAATTTTGGGGGAATCTGTAAAGGCAAATGTCAAGTTTTCGCATGAAAATTATATTTTATTGTTACAATTGTATAAATTTAAATCAGGAAATAAAATAGTATCTTGTCTAAGCAATACACAGAGATATTTATATTCCAGTAGAATCTCACGTATTTATATACATATTAAATTTATCCACACACAGTAGGTAGTACACCAAACAAATGTTCATAGTACTCGATCTATCGCAATGGAATGGATAATTCTACCAGCCGCTTGGAGAACTACGTCGTCGTCGTCAACTCATTACTGACCCACAGCTGAGGACGGATCAGCTCACAAATTGACAAATATATATGAAAGTTTTCACAATTACCATAAACGACTATTGTAGTGGTTTTTGATTCTCTGCCGTGATTGTTGATTGCCACACAAGTATAACTTCCGCTGTCTTTTAAATCAGCTACAAACCTTTAAACATACAAGAATTTAGATTTCGAGTTAGTTTTATTTACAATATTGTTAAATCACTGTAGGTTGCTGCGCGTAGGTATAGTGTAAAATCCACTTTGACTAGAGAAATTAGAAATACTGAAACAGTAGGTAGTACATGAATTTATATATTGGAAGACTTAGTTGATTTTTTATTCCTGCGTGAAATGATAACGCTCAAGACGTTAACAATAAGCCGTATTGGGAATGAGCTATACACAATTATCTACATTATTTAACAAAATGTGGATTAAGATAACTTCTGACCTCAATGAATTGCTCTTATCAATGACGTATTTTTCATGTGAAGCAATAGATTTGCCATCTCTGAGCCACTCCACTTTCGGTGCTGGTTCTCCGGAAGTTCTGCAATACAGTATGACTTCATCGCCAGTTTTCGTCATTTTTGGTGCTTCGATAACAACATCAGTCGGTGAATCTGAGAACAATGTGGGTAGAACGTACTCATAATAAAATGCGTATGCCTAGAGTACCACAACTAAATGCCTAAATAAAGTAATGTATGCTTTGTAGCACACTTCAGTAACCGTATTGCGTAACGTTTAGTTTTGAGTAGGTACGTATAAAAGCTTCAAATTAAAACTCGTTTCAATGAATATTAGAGATATAGAAAGTTTTGAGCACAGTTGAAAGTAGAAAGATAAACTTCATGATACTTAATTGAACGGAAGCCACTTAAGTAATTCATGTGTTCTGAAGGGTTCCTTAAGGATCATATATAAGTTGTAGTTTGTAGTGGGTAAACCTTCAGAACATTGTTAACTAAGCTGACAGTAGTATTTCTAAAATTTATATGAAGATATACGCACATTGTACGTTCAGTGTAATTTCATGGGAATCTGTTCCAACCACGTTATTTGCTTGACATTTATAAACACCGGCGTCCTTCAGTCCAACCGAATCGATGTGGATTTCCTGATCTGTCACGGAGAGCCTTTCAAATATATGAGAGCCGCGTCTCTTTAACTCCCAAGTCATGTTTGGTGTCGGTAATAGACTTCTGGTTCTAAGGACCCAACAAAAAATAAATGAAACGTTTAATATGAATTTTGAATCAAATCATTGAAATAGTAACAAATGTAGGTACCTGCATGATATGACCGTTTTCGATCCTTTTGTCACCGTAATGCTTTCCTTGTTTTTATCGATTTTCGGATAATCTGCAAAAACACCTTACAGGTATGAAATATGGAGAGATCTCTTTGTTGAATAAACTAGAAAACCGCAACGTCACTACCTCATATTAAAATAAGCTATATGATACATGTTGATTTTTTATGTCATACGTACATAACACGTTTAATTTGATTTCATGGAAATCTCGTCCGGCTATATTGTTTGCTTCACATTTGTAAACGCCGGATGTGTCCAAATCGACACGATCTATATGGATCTCCTGCTTTGTTTCACGCAGTCTTTCATAACGATTTGAGCCTTGTCTCTTGAATTCCCAAGTAATCGTTGGTGAGGGCAATCCATTTACGATTCTAGAAATGGAACATTAATTTAAAATCACATCTTAATTTCATGATTATAGTTCTTAGTGTTTAAATAATATCATACCTGCATGACATAACGGCCGTGGATCCTTCTTTTACCTCAATATTAGATTTAGATTTATCAATTTTGGGGGAATCTGTAAAGGCAAATGTCAAGTTTTCGCATGAAAATTATATTTTATTGTTACAATTGTATAAATTTAAATCAAGAAATAAAATAGTATCTTGTCTAAGCAATACACAGAGATATTTATATTCCAGTAGAATCTCACGTATTTATATACATATTAAATTTATCCACACACAGTAGGTAGTACACCAAACAAATGTTCATAGTACTCGATCTATCGCAATGGAATGGATAATTCTACCAGCCGCTTGGAGAACTACGTCGTCGTCGTCAACTCATTACTGACCCACAGCTGAGGACGGATCAGCTCACAAATTGACAAATATATATGAAAGTTTTCACAATTACCATAAACGACTATTGTAGTGGTTTTTGATTCTCTGCCGTGATTGTTGATTGCCACACAAGTATAACTTCCGCTGTCTTTTAAATCAGCTACAAACCTTTAAACATACAAGAATTTAGATTTCGAGTTAGTTTTATTTACAATATTGTTAAATCACTGTAGGTTGCTGCGCGTAGGTATAGTGTAAAATCCACTTTGACTAGAGAAATTAGAAATACTGAAACAGTAGGTAGTGCATGAATATATATATTGCAAGACTTAGTTGATTGTTTATTCCTGCGTGAAATGATAACGCTCAAGACGTTAACAATAAGCCGTATTGGGAATGAGCTATACACAATTATCTACATTATTTAACAAAATGTGGATTAAGATAACTTCTGACCTCAATGAGTTGCTCTTATCAATGACGTATTTTTCATGTGAAGCAATAGATTTGCCATCTCTGAGCCACTCCACTTTCGGTGCTGGTTCTCCGGAAGTTCTGCAATACAGTATGACTTCATCGCCAGTTTTTGTCATTTTTGGTGCTTGGATAATAACATAAGCCGGTGAATCTGAGAATATTGTAAACAGAACGTAATTAAACTCCTATAGTTATTCTAAGTAAGTATAATGTATGCTGTTTCGCACGCTTCAGTAATGTAGCGTTTATTTTTGAGTAGGTACTTTTGAAAGCTTCCTATTCAATCTGATTCCAATGGATATTAGAAATATAGGAAATTTTAATATAAACAACATAACACTTAATTGAATGAAATCAACTTAGGTCATTTATGGGTTCTTATAGGATCATAGTCAGGCTGGAATGAGCATTTTAGAACAAGTTCACAAAGCTACCAGTACTATGTCTAACATATATATGAATATATACGCACATTGTACGTTCAGTGTAATTTCATGGGAATCTGTTCCAACCACGTTATTTGCTTGACATTTATAAACACCGGCGTCCTTCAATTCAACCGAATCGATGTGGATTTCCTGATCTGTCACGGAGAGCCTTTTAAATATATGAGAGCCACGTCTCTTTAATTCCCAAGTCATGTTTGGTGTAGGTAATAGACTTCTGGTTCTAAGGACCCAAAAAAATAAATAAAACAATATTGATACAATATTAATCTTGAATCAACTCATTGAAATAACAAGAAAAGTACCTGCATGATATGACCGTTTTCGATCCTTTTGTCACCGTAATGCTTTCCTTGTTTTTAACAATTTTCGGATAATCTGCAACAACACCGTACAGGTATGAAATATGGAGAGATCTCCTTGTTGAATAAACTAGAAAATCGCAACGTCACTACCTTCTATAAAAAATAAGCTATGTGATACATGTTGATTATTTTTTATTTATGTCATACGTACATAACACGCTTAAATTGATTTCATGGAAATCTCGTCCGGCTATATTGTTTGCTTCACATTTGTAAACGCCGGATGTGTCTAAACCGACACGATCTATATGGATCTCCTGCTTTGTTTCACGCAGTCTTTCATAACGACTTGAGCCTGGTCTCTTGAATTCCCAAGTAATCGTTGGTGAGGGCAATCCATTTACGATTCTAGAAATGGAACATTAATTTAAAAACACATTTTAATTTCATCATTATTGTTCTTAGTATTTAAATAATATCATACCTGCATGACATAACGGCCGTGGATCCTTCTTTTACCTCAATCTTAGATTTAGATTTATCAATTTTGGGGGAATCTGTAAAGTGACAAATGTCTCATGAACAATGACTCATGAACATTATATTTCGTTTATAAATGGATAAAACTAAATCAAAAACAGAGCGGGTCCAATTCATATAAATTTTAACCTAACCTTAATTTATGATAAAATGTATTAATAATAATAAACGAAATTTTAGGCACCTGTGATCAAAGTGCACTAATGAGTGGAGGAATTATCAAAGAGGAATAGACAATATTTTGATGTGTTCCTAAATATTTATTACCTGTTGGTTCAACGAATGTGCGACCGACTCTTTTAAATTTTGCGCCCGTGTTCTGGTTTACACCGGATATCTAAAATACATAAATATAATTAACATGTTTTATTCTAGAAATTGTAAATAAAAAGCATTTTTCTTTTCTTCGTACTCACTTCTACTTTGAAATTGTTGTGTGGTATTTCTAAAGGTCCAACTGTGTATATATCGCCTTTTTGACTTATGACGTCACTCTCGAGCATTTCTTTTAATATATTATCTTTAGTATCAAGTATGAAAACTTTTTCTAATTTAAAAGAAACTCGTTCTGGTACTTTGACATCTATTTCCAGATAAAACACTCGTCCTGTAAAATAGCATTTAAAAATGAAATAATGTCATGTACATAACACATATAAATATAAAAAAATGGAAATACAGTATCCTAAATTATGAAACACAGTATGATTTATTAAAATGATGATAGTGAAGCTAATTTGCACCATTAATAAATATCTAGTTTCGGTGTATACCATATATTTATTTGGTAGCATAGAATCAATTTACTTGATGGGATTCACGTGCTCCTAGGCACGGATCTCTACCCACAATTAAGGTAAGTCCTTGGAAGAGGCCCTCCGAAGCCAAAAACTACTAGCGTACATCCACCAAGTTCTTGTTGCTTAACTTTGTAGATCGATTGATCTACATATTGGTTTTGGTTTTCATATTTCATAATAATAATAAATTCATTTCAAATTCCAATAAAGATAATTCCGGAAGAGAATGCAGTACTGAATACATTTTTTAGTTAGATTACGTCCACAGTTCATCCAGTTATCTCGAAAAATCTATCTCGTAGGACTTTAAACGAGCATCAACAACCACTTGAACCATTGAAGTTGGTAGAACCCTATGTGGTTCGACTCCGGTGGCACCATTGCCCCAGCTATTTCTGCCTGATAACAGCAGTGTTAAGCGCTGCTGTGTTGTGTTTGGAAGGGTGTGGTAAAGGAAACATACTTTTCCGAAGTATTCCAGCTTAGTCCTCAGGGGTAGCGGCGCATCTGTGGCCGACCTTTAGTAGGAAACGTATCGTATCTAGGGTTGATTACAGATGTTGATGGGCGGCAGTAGCCACTTACCATCAGATGGACTGTATGCTCGTCTGCTACTTCTATACTACATAAAAAACACTTAGATCACCTGCTATTGGTTGTGTCCTTGTCACTGATGTTGGGGTTAATACCAAAAAGTGGTACTGGAAGTCAATATTTATTGACGCTCTGATCACAATACTTCCAACGTCTGCATTTTCTTTGCAGTACATACTCGTACAATACACGTGCGTCATTACTCTGTATTCCCCTACTTCAGGTTCAACAATTTTCACAATCTTGTACAAAAAATTTAAATGTTAATTTTTGTTTCTTAATAATCCAAATAAATATAAGTTTTGAAGGTGGTAGAACCCTTTGTGGTTCGACTCCGGCGGCACCACTGCCACACCTATTTCTACCTAATAACTGCAGTGTTAGGTGCTGCTGTGTTCCGGTTTGAAGGGTGTGGTAAGGGAGAAAGACTTTTCCGAGGCGTTCCAGCTTAGTCCTCAGGGGTAGCGGCGCATCTGTGGCCGACCTCAGGTAGGAATATCTAATCCTATCTGGGGTTTATTACAGATGTCCATGGGCGGCAGTAGCCACTTACCATCAGGTGGACTGCATGCTCGTCTGCTACTCTTATATTATTAAAAAAAAAAAAAAAAGTAATAATTATTTCAATTTTAGTAAAGTTTAATAAATTATATAATATATAGTGGCCATACTATGCTGACTAGTCAAAGAATTTGTAAGAACAATTTATTAATTTAATTGAATGAACCTATTGGACCTAAATAGAATTATTCTCTTTGAAAATCCATCTATCGAAATACTCCGATGTCATGTTTTTATAAAATAACTAGAAAAAACTTTTGAAACAAAATGTATTCCCAAATTTTAATCTGAGTAATTTCGTTAAAAACTTTTTTAAAGTTTAAATTACTTCGACTTCAAAAAAGGAGGAGGTTTCTCAATTCGAATTCTCAATTGAATAAAACACAAATAATTAAAGTAAACATAACTTAAAATTTTAAATTAAAATATATCTAATAATAAATTTAAACTTATAAAATAAAAACGTCGTTCAAAGCTGTTTCTTGCGGCATAGTCGGCGCTCAAATTGGACACGCTGTTTACGCCGTTATCCAACGAAATATATTGAGCGCCGACTTCAGAAATATGTACTAAGCCAACATTTATTTCAATTATTTTTTACTCTGTAGTGGCATAGTGTTTTTTTTGTTATTTTTTATTATTTTTAATTCTACGGCAAAAAGATATAGAGGCAAATTATTACGTAATTCAATTCAATTTGGTACCATAATTGTTTTTGCAAATTTACTTTCCGACGAATAGTTTGTCTGATAGAGCGTGAAAACGATTTGCACCCCCATTTTCAAGATGGCGACGGAGGGGCAAGAGTTGCGTTCCTACAAACTTGAATTTAGCTTTACGCACACCCCCTCTTGATACTCAAAAAATAAAATTACGTCCTTTGACTTTTGCAATCCCAAATTTAATTTTAAAAAGGACTGTAATTTTATACATATTTTGAAACAAGTGTCAGTTTCAAATCACGCATGTTCTATTTATTCTAAAGACATTTTCACTTTAAAAAGATCTCTGAACTTAAATTAGGTATAACAGTTTACGTTACTGATCCACTACTGTGCTAGTAGTCTACTTCTTTATAATAGTTTCATTTACCTGTATCTTACTAGTTCCAAAGAGAGCGTTTGTCGCCACTTTATTACCATCTGGGCCAGTTACTTGTAGTGTTGCAATCGAGCCATATATAATACTGACCGAAATCGATATGGACATCATGTCATTGTCAACTGTAAACTGAGAAGTAATTATTTGTATGATTATGTACATACTCTTTCATATTTCGTAATGTTGAGAAAAGAAAAAGATAAAAAAAAGCTAGAGATGCATTGGCTGATCACTGACTAAATTGAAAACGCCGAATGATCAGCGGCTTTTAGTTTGAGTCAATTGTGATATATATGCCTACATTGCAAGTTAAAATTATATTTATTAATAATAACATTTTTTTTATTTACAAGGTTAATGGTCTCTGCGTATACGCTATTTAACCAACAGATTACAAAAGTAGACGGAAGAGCAAAAAAAGACACTCACTAAATAAAATTAAACAATATTAATATTGTTAGTTGTTACTTGCACAATTCCTGCTGCATTCACTCGTTTGTCCGTACCGTCAATATTCGAGTACCACTGGTACTCGAGTATGCGAGTTTATGTAAGTACTCGAGTACTGACTCGAGTCTGACTTGGCACATCTCTAGTGCTTGTACTTTAAGCTACAAATAGGTGCAGTAGTACCTCATCGACCAAATCTTGTTATTTTATTAATGTTCATCAATGATATATAAAAACTAGATACGTTACATGCCCACTGAACCACTCAAAATAGTGAGCGAAACGCTAGACATTGACTGCACACATGCACGTTTTTAATTTTATTTACATTTTACTATATAGACAATAATCAAGCGGACCATACACGAATAATAAACAAAATAATTTCAATTCTCCTCACTCACTTGTCATATGTGATTCCATGACATACGTATCAATCACTTCGCCATTCGATAGGGACTGAGTCAAGAGACTACAATTATGGTATTTTGTACCTATATGTCAAATTTTACCCGCTAGTGACTTATCTTTAGTTATTATATCACTGATGTTCATACGTACTTTTTTAATTTGGATTCCTGTTTGAACCTCCTTAGATAACAACGTTGTTTTCTGATCTTGAACTGAATGTGTAACATAATTTATTATCTGAAAAATATTTATACAAAGTTAATTTCTAATGCTAACACTCGTACCGTAACGTATACTCGTAAACGTTAAGGAGTAAGGTGTTTGTGTAATATTTGACTTATTTTATAATAAGACATTCGCAGACGAACATGCAGTCCACCTGATGGTAAGTGGCTACTGCCGGCCATGGACGTCAGTAATCAACCCCAGATAGGATTAGATATTCCTACCTGAGGTCGGCCACAGATGCGCCGCCGCCAGTATGTCTCCCTTACCACACCCTTCAAACCAGAACACAGCAGCTCTTAACATTGCTGTTATTAGTAGGCAGAAATAGGCGTGACGGAAGTGTCGCCGGAGTAGAACACCAAAGGGTTCCACCGCCTTGAAAAACGAACGTGTTAGAACAGAATATAGTACTATCGTTATTTTAGCACTTAACAGCGATAGTAGATACCGCCGCAATATCACAAGCCAAGAAGGCCGTTTGTCCACCGCCACCGAACCGTCACCGAGAACGAGATTATTTCGGGCCGATTTAAATATGTCGTGACGGCGATAGTTTGTCCACCGCGACCGATATCGCAGGTTTAGTTTGTGCCAGCTGTCACGCGTGTGACGGCAGTATGTGGACAAGTGGAAGTTCAAACATGTTTTATATTGCCGGCACATCGGCTCGTCAAAATCTCGGGTGCCGATCTAGCGGTCACGTCGATCTACTCGAAATATCGGCTCGGTGCTCGGGTGACGGACGTGCGGTGGACAAGCGGCTATAGTAAATGTATGTACGGCTACTTCGGCTCCGTCATCTGGTTCTCGGTGACGGCGGCGGTGGACAAACGCTCGATGGGTATAATACCACTTTCCTCTTTCTCTAAAACTTATTGATTTTATTTTAATGCAATAAATATACTGACCTTATCCATATCGTTCGTTTCCAAATAAAATAGTTCCCCAGATGTCGCCACAGCCAATCTTTTGTACACATAATCCAATGTACCCGAACATGTCGCCGTCAAAACGAATGTAATCTACAATAATCCAAATTGTTCAAAGTTAAATAAATAGTTTATTTTATATGTGTTTTAAAACTGAACGTGTAACATTCATTTGATCAAAGTTAAAACCGAGAATTCTAATGAATAAATTTTTGAGAATTACATTAAACCACGAACCTATTTTCTTTTTGAATTGAAAACCACGAACGTACTAACATGATTTTTTTATTGTTTTAGATTCGCAACACCAGAGAAGTCGCCATTGCGTCGCCGGCTTTGGACGAGCGCTCTTTTTGCTTTTTTTAAGAACCCCATGTCATAGCGCTCCAGGTATCTCAGGAGGAAGTCCATTCCACATCTTACACGTTCGTGGCAAGAAAGTCCGTGCAAATCTAAGCGTGGAGAACCACCAGGAGTCTATTTGGTGTAGATGGAACTTCATCCTTTGGCGAGTGACGCGATGGAGGAATGGTAACGTGGGAACCAGGTTAAGTAGTTCGTGGGAACACTCACCTCCCCCCCCCCCCCCGAATGGGCTGCCAACTAGTCGTGGTGGGGGGCTTGTGGGTCCTAATGATCCCCAAGGCTATACGGCAGAGTTACTCATACCGGAAGGCGAAGGGTGAAGGACCAGACTAAGAGCGGCCCAGGGGAGCTCACCCCATAAAAAAGACGCAAATATGGAACAGGCTAGTTGTGAAAACGGTCTCCAGGTGGGTACCCGAACACCGGGGCAACAACTGCCTCGTAGGTCGGCAATCCGCCGGCCTTCGTAAACACGACAATTGCAATCCCAAAACGGACTCCGAGATGCAAAATGAAACTGGACTGTTGCCTGCTGTACAAGCGGCGAAGAGGAAGCTGCGGTCGAGTAGAGGTAGAAGAATTGGCTCGCCTACACCGACCGTCTCATCGGACGCAGACGAACTTTCGGACTGCTCCTTGATGTCGGCTGCGTCGACTCAGTCTGCAGCCACGTCGGTTGGTGCCCGCAAGAGAGCGCTGCCGACAAAAGGCAGTGACGACGAGCGGCCCAAAAAGAAGTCGTTAAAGCCCCAGGCCGGCAGGGACGACGACTTTGCAGTCCCCTTGGCTCCAGTAGCCAAAACGAGAGCGAAGGCTTCTCTCCCGAGTGCCGAAGAGCTGAGCCGGGAGTTGACCATGTAGCCGACTGGCGACCTAGGTTCTCACATAATTGAGAACCTAGAGATTATTGAAAAGGTCGCGGACAAATCCCGAAATTTGAAGGGCGATATGGTGCGTGCCATCCGACTGGCAGTGCGCCACGTGCAGGCAGCAGCGACGGAGGTTGTGCAGCGGGCGACCACTGCACACCTGGAAAAGGAGAATGCCACACTGCGTTCCCAGCTTGCTGACCTGCACGGGAAGGTGTAGGCTCTCACGGCGGAACTGAATGAGTTAGGCCGTGAGAAAACCGCGGTTGGACCTGAGCCGCCCCGTGCTGAAAAAATAAGGGTCGAAAATGGAGACGCCTTAATGGACCGTATCGGATACATTATAGACAAAAAGCTGGCGTCCTTTAGGAACGAGCTCTTCCCCGACAGAGCGATCCGCCCCCCCCTAGGGCAGAAAACCACGCCCGTTACACCCGCGCGCCTACCAGTGGCCCAGGCGCCACTGCGGCGTCCGGTCGCGTCGTCCTCAGCCGCGCAAGCGGAGACGTGGGTGACGGTAGTAGGGCGCAAAGCCAGGACGAAAGAACGGCCTCCACCTCCGACTCGAGTGGAGCCAGCCCAAAGGCAATCTCCGAGTTGCGGGCGTAGAAAGACTGCCTCCCAGCGGCGCCCTGTGGTCAAAGCTGTACCGGAACCGGCGACTCAGGGACCTAAAAAGGGCCGGGCCGGTAGGAGAAAGACAGCCAAACAAAAGCTTCGTGCGTTGGCAGGGAGAGTCGGTCGTAGACCTCTCGTGGGCGACTCTCTCTGCTGAGCGCTTGATCACGGGCTGGAGGGTGGCCGACGAACTAGTCACGTTGTCTGACCATCGCCACATATTGGTGGACGTAGTGTTACGGCTCCCGGCTGTAGATGCCCGCCGTTCAGAAGACCGGCCATGTCGGTGGGCATTGAAGCGACTCAATCGAGACCTGCTCGTCACTCCGGCCCACGTCATGGACTGGTCCAGCACCGCCGGGGAGGATGACCGGCTCGATCCCGAGCGGGAGGCGATCAAGCTCAGGGATGACATGACGGCAATCTGCGATACCGCGATGCCGCGTGTCAGTACTGGCTGGAGACGCCCTGTGTACTGGTGGTCGGAGCACATCGCACGGTTGCGTGCAGCCTGCCTACGCGCTCGACGCCAGTTCACCCGGGCTCGACGACGCTGGTCATCTGGCGCTGTGGAATGGGAGGAGAAGTATGTAGAGTACCGGGCCGCAACAACATTGCTTCAGGGCGCAATCGCTTAAAGATAGTGCTCTGTAAGCTACGTCCTTGGGTGCCTCCACTCACAGAAACTCTTGACCCGCTTTTCGTGGACACAGTGGTGGACAACCTGTTTCCAGGAACCACTGACGAAACGGGTCCTCCCGCCGCATTGCCGGATCCCTTCACACGGTCAACGGACGGTCGACTCGACGGAGCGATTAAGCGCATAGCGCGGCGAAACATTGCTCCGGGGCCGGACAGAATTCCAGGTCAGGTCTAGATCTTGGCGCTGACAGTGCTGGGGGGGAGGCTGCAAAACCTATTCACCGCCTGCTTCCGCTATGGACGATTTCCGTCGGTGTGAAGGCAGGCGAGGTTGGTGCTGTTGCACAAGTGGGGCAAGCCTCGGATCTCCCTATCAGCGTACAGACCCATCTGCCTGTTGGATGAGGCGGGCAAGCTATTTGAGAGGATCATATCTTCTCGAATTAGCCAACACGTAGCGTGTCATGGCCCGGACCTCTCCGAAAACCAGTTCGGCTTTCGGCAGCAGCGTTCGACGGTGGACGCCATCCTCCGAGTCCGAACGCTCTCAGAGCAGGCCATATCCCAGGGTAGAGTAGTCTTGGCAGTAAGCCTTGACATTGTTAATGCTTTTAACTCTCTACCCTGGAGAGCGATCTTGGAGGGTCTGTCCGTTCATCAAGTGCCGTCTTATTTAATTGCGGTTTTGAAGGCTTACTAGACGGACAGGCGTATGCGCTTCCCAGGTTGCTATGGGAGCGTTTGTGGGAGGAACGTCGTGCGCGGGGTGCCGCAAGATTCGGTACTGGGCCCACCACTGTGGAATATCGCATATGACGCGGTCTTGAGAACGGTGCTCCCGGATGGAGTGAGCATCGTCTGCTACGCCGATGACACCCTTGTTCTAACCGAAGGGGTGTCTATACGAGAGCGGTTTGGCTAGCAGAGATCGGGGTGGCACGCGTCATAGCGAAGATCCGCAGGTTGGGCCTACAGATAGCGTCCCAGAAGACCGAGGCGATTTGGCTCCACGGACGCAGGCCGATAATCGAGTCAGTAGAAACCTTAGTGCGCGTCGGTGAAACGGACATCCGGATAGGCAGGTATATGAAGTACCTAGGCCTGGATGGCCGTTGGTGCTTCGACGAGCACTTCGACCGTCTCGTCCCCCGGATTCATAAGATAGCGGGTGCTATGCACAGACTGCTGCACAGACTCCGGTTGCGTTCCTTTGGAGATCCCGGAGCCCTCTACGCAGCGCCGAGGACGGCCACCGGGGGGGTTTTAGTTCGGTAAGAATCCCACATAACCCCGTGCCGCTCCCACGGCATAAGGTACCTTTTTAAGGTTCCCCCTTGTCAACAATTAAAAAACAAAAAGGGAACACACTCCTTTGCAAATCCGGTAGAACAAGCAGAGGGAACCTATGTCCCATCGCAAACTTAAAGGTTCTAACCGATCGGAAATCATCGGGTCGTTTACAATTCTTTAAATTGTATATAAGTTGCTGCGCATAGTTGTTTCCATGTTGGGTATCACTTGCACCTTATAAAGCAGAACGAGTTGCCCCGCAGTGAAGTACTGCTTCTTTCTATTCAAGACGCTCGGATTCTTTGATGCCAATCTGGCCTTAACGTCCACTTTACGTCACAAGATACTGGTTACTGTACGTCACAAGATATGTCAACTCCCAGGATCCCCACACTTTTACCAAATGAAATGTACACTGACAATAGGAGATTGGAACACACAAATATATTGATCGAGCAGAACGAGCACGACCTTGAGAAATGAAGAAAACGACGAAGAAGAAGAAGAAATGGGATTTATTTAACGGTAAACGCGCAGACCTTTGTTACGCTGGTTTGAAAGATAAATGTACTCATTATGTACTCATTATAAGAGTATAATGTAAATTAACAGGCTATAGGTATATCATCCATGCTTTTGTTCTTCGGATTTGTATCTGTAACTTTATGTAACTAATTTGTGGGTTAAATAACAGTCGTCGCTATCTTTGAATATTTATCAATAAACTTTAGAGATGTTATATTAGGGTTATTTTTACGTAATCCTATTATTGAATATATTAGCTATCGTATATTATGATACCATAACTATTATAGGATATTAGTGAACCGATCACTATTAGCTCATTGTTATATTGATACCTGCATATTCGTATATTATGATACCATACCTATTATAGGATATTAGTCACATATTAGTGAACCGATCACTATTAACTACTATTATCTACAATAATTAATATGAAATACAATATCTCGAGAATATGCATGATATTAATCACGTGGGTATGCCTATTACAGAAGTAAACCGGTGAAGGTGATTAAATTTTCCTTTATGCTTCAACAGGCTTAGTTGTTTTCAGGTGCATGTTTGCGTGTGTGCCGTTTCGAACGCTTATAGGGAGTTTCCATACTGGTCCATATTTTTACTGTGGCCGCTCGGCGAATGAATGAGAGGAGATGACCGCGGCCGGCAAATCATATTGTCATAACGACGCGACTCGCCTGCTCGCCTCGCTATTACGCGTCGCTATTATTTGACTAATATTTGGTAACCTATTACGCTATATTCGCCTATCCTAATATGAATATACATGGCTTGTATTATGATACCTGTACCTGTTACTAATATAGTAGTCACACCTCTAATAAACTTTGAAAGTCCTTCGGTGAAGGAAAACATCGTGAGGAAACTCAAATGTTTTTTTTTTAATAATATAAGAGTAGCAGACGAGCAAGGAGTCCACCTGATGGTAAGTGGCTACTGCCGCCCATAGACATCTGTAATCAACCCCAGATAGGATTAGATATTCCTACCTGCGATCGGCCACAGATGCGCCGCTACCCCTGAGGACTAAGCTGGAACGCCTCGGAAAAGTCTGTCTCCCTTACCACACCCTACAAAACGGAACACAGCAGCGCCTAACACTGCTGTTATCAGGTAGAAATAGGTGTGGCGGTGGTGACGATGGTGTGGTGTGGGTGTGACGGTGGTGATTTTTTTATGTTATGTTTTTTCTCTAATAGTTTTTTATATAATTGTCTTGACAATGACATATTTTCGTTTATTATCAGTACGGCAAGAATTACCTGAATAGATTTATCTAGTGCCATAGATTTGACTTGACTTTCTAGTTCAACATCTTTAGCGGTTGCATCGGTGAACACATATATATATGAATTAGGTTTACTCCTTTCTACAGCCTTTTTAATTCCAGCTAATGCGAGTTCCGGACAGTCGCCGCCACCATACACCCGTATTTGGTCCAATGCATTATAAAATACTTTTGGATCTCTAGTAGTCGCTCTGACTACGATAGCTGCAACAAAGTTAACAATATAGTTCCATATCTGTCTAGAAAAAATTCTTGAAACATTCATTTCATCAGTTTCATCAGTTACAAACATATTATTATAATGAGGATCCCTTGTGTATTGTGTATCTCTTTATCTATTGTATAAATACTTTGTGTATCGTACTACCTTGTAAGTTTGCTTCATGTATGTTTTTTTTTTATTTTGTGTACAGAAATAAAAGTTATTATTATTACTATTACTCCTAACAAGGATAAAATTAGTCCATGGTAGAGCGCAAGTTCGGCACCAAACAATGGGCCTGATGACAAATTTTGAAATCACTTTTTTAATGTAGGTACATGTCTACTGATTCCAAAAATCGTATTATTTCGGCAATAATTTCAGTACTAACGAAAATAATTTTAATACCAATTTTGAATTAAGTCTGAAAACTCGCCGGTGTCATGGCGTCCTCTGGTGACGTGACGCTACAACATCCCATAGAAAAGTTCAAGCAAAACGTTGACGTCAGAGAAGTGAGGTCATTCGCCCCGATTAGCGTTTCAGACCAGATGACCGACTACAGTATTTCCTAACTTTATTGTACTGAAAATATAAATCTTAAAACTGGTCCATATTTGGAAATCCTTTCAATATATTGTTTTTACTCAAATCATTTGTTCTTTTATTACCTATTTATTTTAATAATGTCATCATGCCTATTGCCAGTATCTGTATCATTCAATTTTGATATGACTTTCATTGCTTTCATTGCGTTCATTGCATTTAACGTAATCCATATGAAAGTGCAAATTTAAAGTTACATGAGTTTCCGAAGTTCTGAGTTCATTCGCATTACGAGTCAGATAGATATATTTGAGAATAAATTAGAGATAAAATTGAGAAATTGCTGAATAAATATGAACAGTGCATGCGCTTCTAGAATAAAACAAAATATTAATAGACACTTTCTTCTAATTAACGTTTATATTGTTACAGTAGCATAGTAGGTAGGTAACAATTTTATTAGAATAAGTATTTCCTTGACACCTATCACCTTAGTTATTTTTTCTATCTATGGACCCCTTTCAATAAGTCTACTGAAAAAAGATTGTATGTGGCCTTCTTATAAATGTTTTAAATTTTTATTAATTTTTATGTGACAATATTTATATCTCAAACTTGTATAATATGTTAAAATATTTGCAAAATAAGGGTGGAAACTTTGGAAGTCATGTCTTTTTAATTCATTCATATATATGTAAAATCAACTCTATTGCACTTCGGGTGGTAATTAACGCTAAGCAATATTATTTTCTTATCATACTTACGTTTTATTGATTCAATTACATACAGCCTATTATTAGAATAATACGTATTATCGTTAAAAGTAATTAGTATAAAATTCTCAATCTGAGAATTATTGTTTTTCATAACATCAAATATATACTGGGTCTTTTTTTTAACTTCATAAATATCGTCCCTCATAGATGATGTATCATCGATAACGAATGCTACATTGATTTTCGAATCTGAATAACCATAGGAATACCTCAACCACAAAAGCACTGTTAATATTCTACACAACTTTAAATCCATTCTGTACTAATTAAATGAAACACAATCAACACATTACGGTACATGTGCGTGTCGCAACTCAGTTATGTGTAATGATCTAATGATTTTCATAAATTTCATCAATAATATATTTATTACCGTATATGTAACAGGAAAAGATTGTAACACAAAATATAAACCATATATTTGCCTGTAGGTTTGTGTATTAAATAATTAACATAAGAAATAAATAAATAAACTGAAAATATTTACAATTATAATGAAACCCATAGAAAATTATATATAATAAAATAAACTATAGGTAAATATAAAACAACTTATTTACTAAATTTACATATATACAAAAATGAAAAAGGAACCCTGTATATAATGACTGGTTAATGTGATTAATTCCGCGTTATTTATCACTTTGACCATATTAAGCACATTTTATACATAATGGTTAGATATTATGTATAATATCGGGATTTATTACTTTGGCTGTAACACAACATCGTAATATCGTAATTGTTTCAAAATTACTGATGTACAGTAAAGTGCTTATTTATTTGTATAGATTATTAATAGTTGCGTGTTATTTTAATTATTAGTTACGCTTTTGAGTTTCCTTGTATTTAATATTTAAATATAATAATATTATAATAATTAATATTCATGGAACTGTCGTTTGTGTTTTACCTGTTTGTTTCAGCTTTGTTATGAAAAACCCATTTATGCATATTATTAAATTAAATTTCTGCTTTTTGCTTAATTTCTGCTTACTTATTAATATTCAATCCATTTATGCATTCACTCGTTTTAAGAAACTCGGCCTACCGATCGAGGGGTCAAGGGGGAGGTTCTGCTTTTTAAAGTTATGTGCGTATTAGAAATTAATTAACACTTGCTAAACGGTGAAGGAAAACATCGTGAGGAAACCTGCATACCTGAGAGATTAAAAAAAAATCTCAAAGGAATTCTACCAATACGCACTTGGCCAGCGCGGTGGACTATGGCCTAATCCTTCTTATTATGAGAGGAGACCCGTGGCCAGCAGTGAGACAGTAATGGGTTGATGATGATTCAATCCATACATTTTCGTGTTGACTATAAATTGTGGTGGCAGCGATACAAATGACGTTAATGACAAATAATTTGATGTAGCACAGAATTGTCGCTATCATCAGTGTTATTGTTAATTTTAACCCCTTACCGAAGAATTGTAATACCTACTCGATAAGTTTTAAATGGAATATTCCTTTTATGGCTTATCAGTTATAACATTTTATGAAATAATTTTATTATATAAAAATAATAAATCCATTCGGTACTCTGCATTATTAACTCAGAATGAAAAGGAACAAGTTCCTAATTTTTCCATTATCCTCAATCGCTCTCACCCCACTCACAATGTTCTCTCTCACCTCTTGTAAAAAAAATTGATGATCTTCCACGTAAGTTTACGACACGTGTTGTAGAGAGGTTGAGCTAATTCACATGTTCTACAGTTAAATAGGTGTTTCACAAGAATAAATATAATATGTTAATTTAAGAAACAATTAAATTATGGAATTATGATTCGTTATGGTTTCCTTCTACTAAAACCCCCGAAAATCATATTTTCGTGCGCTCTTCCATTAATTGATTCCGCAATATGATATTAACCGAAAGTCTACTAAACTATGCATCAAAATTACATACTCGTACCATAAAGGTTAAATTTTATACATTTATTTAATTTTCTACATACATTAAATGTTTGATTTTTATTTATATAAAAATCGAAACAGTTTATTTTGGAAAGGAATGGTAAAGGATTATTCATTATGTCATTATTATTATTAAACCTGTTGACACGCCAACTTGTAGTTTTTTGGGTTTGGAGTAATAAAGATTTTAGTGCTCGATAAGGAGAAAAAACATTATTTTCGATTCGTGTAGTTATCAAGGTTCGACATACAAAAATTATAATTTGTGAGCGCAACCGTGTTATATAGGATTTTTTACCAATAAAACTTGGTGGTCTTCCTCGGCATTATGCAGAGAACTCGCTGATCTCCGATAGGACGCAAACGGAGTCCCCTGAGTGCAGGAGATTTGAGCTCTCCTTGCACAGGCTTGCAATCATCACACACCTTCAGGTGTTTACGATCACACGTGCCGTCATCCGTAGTAGGATCCATGCCTTGTTGATCTCGCCGTCCAATACAGCGGAAGCCACTTCCGAGTCTCACATTCTTGATGTACAACTTCATATATTAATTTCCAACAACTCATTAATTCACAACAATATATTCGAAAAGTAGTAAGGTCAATATGGTTAAAATGGAGAAATACCACCGCTACAACAATTTCTAACTTGTTTCGGCGGAAGATATCGGCCAATTTGCATATGAGGCAATCAATTCTGTATCTACTGAGTGGTTACGCGTCTTTGATAGGCTTCAGGTAAAACCCCCAATCTATACGGAGCTGGTTACTGATCCTTATGGGCGGCAGTGACCACATTCCAGGTACACTGCATCCTCGTTTTCTACTTTGATAATGAAGGAAAACAGTCGAAACTATCAACACTGTTACGATTACTTTCTATTAAACTGAACGAAAATCTCTTTTATTGATAGCTATTATATAAATGTTATACTGGTAAGATCTTCTATCAAATTTTATCTACATTAAACGCTTGATTTCTTGAAATTTATTTTGATAAGGATTAATATTTGGTATCTATTAAAACCATTTTTATATGAAATTAATTTTTGTCTTTTTAAATCATAAAAAAACAGTTATTGTGGAGTACGCAACAAAGAAAGACATATGCCATCACGGACTTATATTTACACCTTTTTAAGGTGTACAATACTGTAGAATATTATTTTGATTTATCTCGTAGGGTTCAGCCAAACTTTGCAATGTAAGCACAAAAAATGTGTTTATTTACGAAATCTGTCAAATTAGCAGTGTTTTTCTATATATATTGTGCATATATTATACAAAACCTTCCTGTTGAATCACTCTGTCTATTAAAAAAAACTGCATCAAAATCAGTTTCTAGTTTTAAAGATCTAAGCGAACATAGGGACAGACAGCGGGAAGCGACTTTGTTTTATAATATGTAATGACAGGAGTAGCAGACGAGCATGCAGTCCACGTGATGGTAAGTGGCTACTACTGCCCATGGACAACTGTAAACAACCCAAGATAGGATTAGATATACCTACCTGAGGTCGAACCACAAGGGATACTACCTTCACATAACTGAATTTAAAATGGCACGACATGAAATTATTCTTTACTTCTTATTTACTACTCTATGCTATTATATGCTAGGATTATAACATACATGTTAAGTTTTATTTTTTGAATCACTCTTCGACTGACTGTAAAAAATAAAAATATCCAATTTTATTTGTCTTCATAAATCTTAAGATCATTTAATAAACTATATTTACGAATAAGGATACAATAATTAATGGAATAATCTACATAGTATTTAAATTACATTAGTTTTAAATTGAGCCACCATTTAATTAAACCTTTATTACTACAATTCAGTTCGTCTAAGTAACAATTTGCTTTTGTATATGCGTTGGAAAGCCGGGTCAATCGCGTTGGCTAGTTGCCAAGCGTTGCAGCAAAACGTATAACCCTTCTTCACGTTGTGCCATTCAGTGTTCGCCATCCAATCGGTACGGTGGCATATATCGTCACAGAACACGAGGCTTCTCAGGTTAGCTCTTCTCAAGTTTGGCTCATTTATGGTGATGATAGCGAGCGAAACCCGTTTCTCATTGATTTGTACCACCTGGAAAATTAAACGTTTCGTGTCTTTAAAATATTACATTCAATATTATTATGCATAACAATATTTTATTAATAATACGCGTAATTTTGAAGCTGATGGAACCCTTTATGGTTCGACTTCGGCGACACAACCGCCACACCTATTTCTACGTCATAACACCAGTGTTTAGCGATGCTCTGAAGAGGCAAGTAGGAATATCTAGTTCTCTCTAACGGCTCAAGGGGTGGGGGGGCCGTAAGGGGCGGTCCGATAAAGAAAGTAATAAAGATATCCGGTAAAGATATTTACAATCAACACCTAGTTTTTATGTGGTCGAATCCTTTGTGGTTCGGCCAGAGTCATCACCGTAACACGATTATTAAATGTCAATCGATGATTTTTTTATTTCATGTATTTTTATAACTCACCTTCCATAAATATTTAGACGTTTTAATTTTATTGCCATATCTGTCTTCAAGGAATTCTTTTTGACTTTTATGTTCTCCAGTAAACACCAATAAAGTATGTTTTACGGTTTTGGCAAGATCTCTGATTCTTTTTTCTACTTCATCCCAATTCTGAAATTCATTAAATACATTAGTCTGAATGATGATTGATAATTGTACTTTCATTCGTTAAATTCCAGTTTCAGTTCTACGTTCGGTGGTGAACTTGTTAGTATCTTGTATTTTGTTTATAGGGCGATACTTACGTGGGAATTACCGCATAAATTCCATTGAGGTACAACGTTTATATTGAAATGAGACGCTTTTTGTAAACCTGGAGGTAAATCACGGTCATTTACTAGCTGCCTTCCAGTAAAACGACATACTCTGTCACTATTAAACATGTCATTATAATTATACCGCGTGTAATCTTTCCTAAATGATTTTGTGCTGTCGATTTCTATATTGGATGCGTAACGGTTCAGGTTATACATCGTAAAAACCTGTTTTTCTTTAGATTTACTGTAACATACACCGTACATTATAGTGAAGGATCCGATTGTATCATATCCAACATTAATTAACGCACTAGTAGGGTCCGACGAACATGCTTCACCATGATCAACTCTTTTAGTTCTCGGGCGAAATTCTTTATCACATTTCAAATCTTGATATTTTCGATGCGTTCCATCTAAACCCACAAACTCTTTATTAAAACATTTAATTTTTAGTACTGTGCGTGGACACTGGAACGTGACAGTTACACTTTCTGGTACAATCATTATACCATCACTATTTTCGAATTGATTCAATTTGCCTGTGCCTGACACTATTAAAGGATGGTACTTATTCAAATCCCTTTCTGTGAAGTCGATCGCACATCCTAAAAGAAAAAAAGAAAGTTGATCATAACAATTGATTAATTAATAACAACAGCAGTAGGTGATTATTTAGAAGGTGAGAGAACCCTCTGCGGTTCGACTATTGCGGCACCGCCGTCACACCTATTATTTATTAATACGCAGCAGTGTTAAGCGCTGAGTTCTGGTTTGGAGGGTGTGGTAAGGGGGAAATACTTTTCCGAGTTCCATCCTAATCCGCAGGGTCAGCAATGCATCTGTGGATAACCTCAAGGAGAACTCTAATCTTATCTGGAATTGATTACAGATTTCCATTTTCCATAGGTGGCTGTAGCCGCTTAACAATTCCTTCCATCAGACTCTGTTTTATACGATTGTTCAATTTTAAATTACTCTAACTTATATTTACAAATAATTAATTAGAGTTATTTTATACTATGTTACTGAAATGAATATACTGTTCTATTATAAATAAGGACATAATTTTATAATAACAATATGGATAAAAATACACCTGAAACAAAAAATACTATGCGATTTACCTATGTTATTTATTACATAGGTACGTGTTATGGTACCAAATGCATTTGTAGCTTCACATCGCTTTTCTCCCAAGTCACTGTTATACATTGTAAATATATGCAACATACTAGTGTCCGTCAATTTTGTATCATTGTGCCACCAAGTTACCTAAAATAAAATGGTTTGTTTAGTGCTTATTTATACTGGGACGTTGTTCTTGACGATTTGTCAAAAATATTATTTATCGACAATACCAAAATCAATGTAGCCAATGTGCTTTCATTTGGAAATTTAATTATACTACACAGTGTATTTTTATCCTTGGTAGGTGAAGAATAGATACATCGATTATTTTTAATGACTGGCGTTAATTAATTACTGACTAATGAAAACATCAAAACGCTTCTTCTAAACTATGTTGTATTCTCTTCATAACATTTCAACTTTAAACCATTTCTTCCTCCTTCGGTGGCCATCCCCCGCGGTTGGCTAAGAACTCCGGGATCACCGAGAGAAAACAACCGGAGGCTACCAAGCACAACGCCTCTATCGTGCTCTGCCCTGGGGGAAGCAAATTACGCCCCTCCCACACCATCTGGTGTTTAAGGCGGTATGCGACCTCACATACTGCGATCCTTCTCGGGGTTGCTTTCTGGACGGTTCGAACTCCCACTCTTGCCGCCCGCAACCCTGGAGCTCCCATAGTCGCCTCTTACGACAGACAGGAAATAGCGCAGCCCTATTCTAGTCCCGGGACAACTTTGATAACTAAATTTAAAAAATCCCGACAAAAAGGTAAATTTGAAAAAGGAACGAAGTTCGCTAAATCCCTAATATACGAATATACACGCGGATGGCCGCTGTGTCGCCCTTTTGTTATCTAAACTTGTCTGGCCCACTGCTATGTCTATGCAGCTCGTAATAATAAATACATGGTTTGAATTTAAAAAGAAAACTGGAGAAGACAAAATAATATAATAAATAGACTTAATAAACTTCCAAGTGCAAGAGGAACTCGCATCCGGAGGGTACTATACCACCAATTATATTATTCGACTGCCAAGGAAGGGTTATGGTTTTCGCGCGTATCTTGTATGTTTGTCTTTCTTTATTCCCTCGGAGATCCGAGAGTTAGATAACAAACGGCTGGATGAATTTCGATAGATAAGGTATCATTATATTCGTCTCAATACCCGAGTGTCCTTAGATAGGTGTTACAAAAAAATTCAAAATTCTGGAAATAAAAAGTTTACCAAACCTATCGAGTAGAATATCAAATGAAATGAAATTAAACGGAGATTATAAAAAAAAATATTTGTATATATATAAAATAGCAAGGTGACTGACTGACTGACTAACTAAATGCCTAATTCACTTTTCAGAAATCAATGTACAGCCGAAACCGCTGACTTTAAAGTCCTGAAATTTTGCACATAGGTTCTCTATATAGCGCAAATAAGTAATGACAGTTTTTGTGAATACCGTTAATTTTGAAGCATCTTCGATAAAAATTTATATTTGGCTTTCCGGATAGAATTAAGGACACACCTATTTATCCCCTTCCGAAAAATCAACCCCGTAGAGGGATAAATAAGGGTTAATAGTTCATTTGAACAACCGTCAATTTTGAAGGAAACACTATGAAATTCTGTATCTGACTTGCTGGATAAAAATAATGAAATTCGCAAATCAAAAGGAGATTACACATACATATATTATATACATACGAGTACATGTTACAGTCAAAGTGATCAAACAGCTATTATACATAATGACTAGTTATTATGTATAATAACTAATTCGTCCAGACAATGTGATAAATCTTATATTATATAAGAACTGTGACAGACGGACAGACGCAGAAACAGCGGAGTCTTAGTAATGGGGTTATATTTTTACACTTTGAGTACGGAACCCTAAAAATTACCGTAGGTGTTGGTGTCCCCGTTACATAACAATCGAGATATAGCTTCCGGCCAAATAAAAACGCTTTATTCAGATTCCCTTCTGGATGAGTGAATCTGGGCTTTGCCCCCACGAAGATTTGCACGTGAGAGGACTCTGAACCTGATATAGAGCTCACATGGCAGCTGTATATCCCAGAATCAGGTTCCACGGCACCAATTAATCTAAAGTTTGTAACAGGTAGTTGCGTTCCATTCTGAAACCAAACATCATCGACATCAAATGGTTACTATAGTTAGAAAGAAAGAAAGAAAAAACTTTATTCAGACAAATTTCAACACTCAAATAGACAAAATAAATAAACAAACTGCACGGTTATAAAACTAATTAATAATAAATAACACAATAAATTTAGAAAATATCCTTTAAAAAAATCAAGAGTAAAAAATAGAAAAGAAGTAGTTGAAGATAGAACCCTTACTGCTTATTTTTTCTTTTTTTTAATAATACAACAGTAGCGGACGAGAATGCAGTTCACGTGATGGTTAGTGGCTACTGTTGCACATGGACATCTGTAATCAACCCCAGATAGGAATGGATCGGACACAAATAGGTTGCTATCCCTGAGGAATAGTTTGAAATGTCTTTAAATTGGATACAGCAGCGCTTAACACTGTTGATTTTAGTGAAATGACATTATGGCCTAATCCTTCTCAATCTAAATTCCCAAAGGTATCCTATGTGGTTCGACTTCGGCGACACCACCGCCACACCTATTACTGCCTCATAACAGCAGCTTAAAAGCTGCTGTGTTCTGGTTTGAAGGACGCGGTAAGGGCATATCCAGGCATTCCAGCTTAATCCTCAGGGATAGCGGCATATCTGTGACCGACCTCAGATAGGAATATCTAGTCCTATCTGGGGTTGGTTGCGGATGTCCATGGGCAGCAGTAGCCACTTACCATCGGGTGGAGTGCATGCTCGTTTGCTGCTTTTATGTTATAAAAATGATGTATAATTTCAAAAAAATATTTTCCAAGCTAACCTTATACCATGTAAGGACATCCAGATCTGTATACGGTAAGTCACATTTGATGTCTTGCGTCGTTCCTATCTCTATATACATTGTCTTCATTGGCCACGTAGGTATTGGATGTGCTGTAAAGTACAAACTACATGTATTAGGTTTTTATGTATGGCTGTATATGTATAATACACACAGAAAAATTTCATAGCCTGATTATTAATGGTCATGTTAAGGCTTATTCCTAAACACACCCTTCCACTGAACTGCTTCACGCTAGAAATAGGTAACCATATTTCGACCCCTCCTACGTACTCGTATAATATCATAACTGCAAAATGAAAACTTTACAGGAGAGCATTTCAAAGTTTCGAAAATGCTAAAATGCGAATAAAATCTGCATTTCTGTACGTATCTCTATGAAATTTGGTATATATGTTTTATTTTATACGCTTTATAACCCACAATTTTAATGTGTTTTATAGACACAATATAAAATTGTGGGTTACGATATTATACGTAGGAGGGGTTGATTTGTGCAACCATTCATATTTTTGATGTGAAAACTCCTTTGACGGCGTTGTGCACTTTTTGTGATGGGTGAAAAATATTAAACTTGCGTCAGGACATGTGGCCTGATGGAAAATTCGTAAGACGGCAAAGCAAACTGCAAAAGTCAAGATGTCAATGGATGTCGGTTTCATTTTTATTTATTACTAGCTGACCTGGCAAACGTTGTGTTGCCATATAAATAAAAAAAATGTTAATTCTCAGACCTTCTGAAAATGCATATAAAATTTGGTGAAAGTCGGTAAAGCCGTTTCGGAGGAATACGGTAACTAAAATTGTGACACGAGAATTTTATATACATATAAGATATTTTATTATTCAGGTTAGGTTTCTAAATTGATCACTTCTGGAGTGCAAAACGTTTATTTTTCGTAGTTAAAACGGTTATTAGATTTATATACATACGTGAAACGTTAACAGTGAACGTTTGTGAGGCGTAGGACAGACTGTTTGAAGCTGTGCAAACATATTTTTTTTCTGACGACTTGTCTGGCCTTATAATTACTAGAGAGCCATCTGCGTCCGTATCATACATTTCATCTGCTGAAACCATGATCTAATGAAGAAATTGGACTTAAAAAAATACAAATCGCACTTTTAGGATGGGTTGCACCATGTAACTTTTTTATAATATAGGAGTAGCAGGCGAGCATGCAGTCCACCTGATGGTAAGTGGCTACTGCCGGCCATTGACATTTTTAATCAATTCCAGATAGGATTAGATATTCCTATCTGCGGTCGGCCACAGATGCATCGGCACCCCTGAGGACTAAGCTGGAACCCTTCGGAAAAGTATGTCTCCTCTACCACACTCTTCAAAACAAAACACAGCAGCGCTTAACACTGCTGTTATTAGGTAGAAATAGGTGTGGTGGTGGTGCCGCCGGAGTCGAACCACAAAGGGTTCTACCACCTTCAAAACAGTTTTGTCTTTGCCTACTTGTATATAGTCGTTGGCACTGTCCCAATATGCAAGAGCTCCTTGCCTCCACGAACGTCTTAGCCAAGTGCGAATTGATAGACATGCTTGAAAAAAATTTAGAACACTCAGGGGTGAAGGGTTTCTCACAATGTTTTTCTTCTCTACACAATAATTAATTTCCAGTAAATTGTAATAGATATGTTACATTACCTAGAGTTAAGGGCAATCCGTCCACCATCCATGTTACTGTCGGCTTCGGATATCCCTTTGCTTTGCAAGGAATTATCAGGGCTATGTCATATTCCACAACATTAAATTCAGTTTTCTCGGGGTTTTCAATTTCAACTGGCGCTAGAAAAGAAAATGTGTAATTTATTCATTTGTTAGTTTTTTATTCCAATTATTAATTCTTTTTAATAAAATGATAGTCGCCGTATTATTGACGCGTTCCTATTGAAAGACCTTACGCCTTACGCGATACGCTTAAGGTTTTTATCGAGCAAAAAAGCTTTCAAAAAAGTAAAAAAATAATAAATCCCATTATTTGCAACTCCAAAGACTTATAAGCCTAGAACGTGTCTACCACTGAACGTTCAATTGGCATGCGTCATATCACATCACATAATATGATATCACATGCCTTACTATGAATAACCATATCAGTGGGAATTTGCAATAAAGTAACGCCTGATATCTGGTCATTTCTAAGAATTTTTTTTCTGCAGTGTATCATATCCTCCTTTGAAACATATATTGAAATTAATAATTAAAACTTTATTATGAAAATCAAGAGCAGCTTAAAAACTAAATCCACCTTTATCACAATGAACTACCATATTTAAAATGCAAATTATTGATTTAATAATTATATATATTGAATTACCATTAACATTAACTTCATATGTGATTGACTTAGTGTCAAATGTATTGGTAGCGATACAAACGTAAGACCCGGCACTCTTTGCTTGAATTTTACTTAATGTCAGACGATTCGAGCCGTTTGGCCTGAAATGATAAATTAATGAAACATGTTTTAATTGAGGTTCATCTGTGTTCTGATTACCATTATTTTTTGGATGAGGTGAGATGGAAAATATTGGCAGATGATTCTATAGAAACAACTCGGGCAAAATGGACTTTTTTTATACAATAGGAGTAGCAGACGAGCATGCAGTCGACCTGACACAGCAGCGACTAACACTGCTGTTATTAGGTAGAAATAGGTGTGGCGGTGGTCGAACCATAAAAGGTTCTACCACCTTTAAAACTTACCGCATTTAGTTTCAGGTAGACGATAGAAAATTTAAGCACGAGAAAAGATGAAAGAAAAATGAACAATGCTAATGTAAAGGCCAGCGAACACATAAGCAAAACAATGATTACGTTATCAATTCAAAACTGAAAATATAGTTTCTTAATTTGTAGCTATCATTCAATGAATATAAAGAGCCATAAATAGCAATAAATAGCCATAAATGGCTATTTACGAAATATATTTACCATGAAAATAAAAATACAAGAACGTAAATACCCAACCCCGCAACTTAATATCCTAACATGTTGATTTTTACACCTTTACATTATGTAGGTTTGATATGTAGGTTTCTTTACAATGTTTCTTTTACAGTTTATGAAAGTTATTTCAAAAGGTGTGTCTGAGATCTTAAATCTCCTCCTAGTCTTCTAGTAGAAGTCGAATTTCAAACAATTACGTCATTTCATGTTCGATTACATTTACATTAGCTTATCTATATGTTTTTATTATTATCACTTATCACTTACGGTAATATCGCAGGATAATCTTTGGAACCCGACTTTAAAAATATCCATGATATGTTTGGATTTGGGATCCCGCTAGCGTCACACAATAATTCCACATCACTACCAACTAATACATTACGCGGCGTGTCCTTAGGAGGCTCTATTTTTACTGGTCCTAAAACACAATCCAGATAAATTAAGTACGCAACTAATGAAGTTGAAACCAATATAGTGAGGACATTTTTTTGACCAAAATTTTCGACCGGACCAAATTTTTTGAGCGGTCACCATAACGGTCTGACGCGCAAAGGGTTCTGGTTTCAATCCCCGGCCAGACAGATATTGGAATGATGAATTTAGATGTCTGTTCTGGGCCTGGGCTTTTGTGTATTTGTCTATGTGTGTCCATGGCACCCATGACACAGGGAATCCTAGTGTGGGGCTGTGAGTATAGAAAGCGTTTTTTTTATAATCGCGACCATTTATTTTAATGTTTTACCGTAAATATTCAACGTGACATCCTTGCTGTCTCTTCCACGGTAATTTCTTGCTTCACAGGTATAATCTCCTTTGTCGTTCTCACTCGCTATAAATCTAAAAATATATAATTATATATTACTTTTACAAAATAAAAAAAATCATTCGATAAACCAATTCTTTAATAACGGTTTCACATAACTCTTTCATTTGATACTTATATCGCCCCCACGAAATTGGTATTGCATAATTAGTAAGGTATATATGATTTAGATCAATAAGTTTTATCAATAAGATAATCATAGAATATCATCCAAAACAACCTTGTATAAAAAAAATAATCCGTTGGGATTAACTAATTTAAAATTCAGCTGTAAGATTTGACGCAGACATACGTATGAACTTATTAGTTAAATATAAGGTAAACACCTTCTCTTCTCAATATAAATCATATTCCAATACGAGTACTATTTGAGTTTAGCAGCTCTGTGTACCATAATAGAAATATATAGCGGTATAAGGCTGACGACCAATACCCACTAGGAGACTTTGGATGATCAATTGTCACTATAATAAATAATTCATAAAATGGCTGTACAAGGGCGTCTAGACCCGAGCATCTAGAGCATCTAATACTATCATCATCATCAATCCACTATTGTCCCACTGCTGAGCACGTGTCTCCTCTCAGAATGAGAAGGATTAGGCCATAGTCCACCGCGCTGGCCAAGTGCGTATTGGTAGACTTCACATACCTTTGAGATTTTTTTTAATAAATCTCTCAGGTATGCAGGTTTCCTCACGATGTTTTCCTTCACCGTTTTAGCAAGTGATCATTAATTTCTAACACGCACATAATTTTGAAAAATCAGAGGGCTTGCCTCCATGCCTGCATCTAATACTAGCCGAGAATTAAATCCTGAACCCTAACTATATTCGTTTGATGCAGTTCTCTCGGTTTCGCGAAGAATGTAAAAAGTAATTGTTGACTGACCTTAATGAGTTATCTGTAAATATAGTGTATTTCTTATCTGCAGTAATAGTTTTCCCTTCTTTGATCCACCTTACGTTTGGTTCTGGTTCACCAGTTACTTCGCAGTGCAACGTCACTTGGTCACCAATTTTCGCCGGCTTAGGTTGTTCAACGACGACAAATGCTGCATCTAGCAACATTATTGATTGATTATCATCATCAACCACTTATGAAGCATTCCAACTTATTCCAATGTATTTTTGCTTGAAGCCAACTCAGCAATAGAATTATTGAGCGACAATCAAATATTATCTGCAGCACCAGTTACTCTTATATTATTTTTCCACGCTTTTAATAGCTTGGGTTGTATGTATGTATGTAACGGAATCTTTGAACTCGATTTTTACCTACTTTGAATGGTCTGATTAATTTAAAATTTTGAATAACTATCAAAAACCGATGACAATACACGATTTTAATAATTTTATCTCATTCTCCTCATCAAGAATCAGGATTAACGATATTCCTTGTGAGATTTTAGCGTGGTTTTTAGTTTTTAAACTATAATTATGAATACACGAGGAAAACATCAGAATATACTTACTTTCTACAATCAGTTCAATTCGATAGAAATCTTTACCAACTTCGTTACTTGCTTGGCATTTATAAACACCAGCGTTGTCTGTATCAACTGGTTCTATTTTAATTTCTTGCTCTGTTTGTGGAAGGGGTACAAATTCACTCGCGCTTTGTCTCCTGAATTCCCAAGTAATCACTGGTGCTGGTATACCTCTCATGATTCTGTTAATTAAGGAATATAGTAATTGAAATCGTATACAATATGTCTTATCTCGACATTTACTTAGTGGTAGTCGAAATCCTTTAAATTCAGAGAGAAAGCGTACACAAGCGTGAGACAATTTGTAAAGTTATACTAAGCAACATATACATTAGGTTATTTCAATTATAGTTTACTAATTATTTTATACCGATTGGTTGTGGCCAATAAAATGATTTTATTCAAAGCAATGTGCTACTAATGGCCAGTTAACGATGTAATGTAACGATAGTAATAAGTTAAAATAATATAATTACCTGCATTGTATATTAGCTTTTGATCTTAAGGTTGCAGCTACTCTGTTTGTTTTAGATTTGTCTATTACGGGAGCACCTATTTTATAAAAATATAACTCGAATCATTAACAAAATTAAATTATACATATATGCATTTTGAAGGTTGTAGAACCATTTGTGGTTCGACTCCGGCGGCACCACTGCCACACCTATTTCAGCCTCATAACAGCAGTGTTAAGCGTTGCTTTGCTCTGGTTTAAAATGTGGGGTAAGGGAGACATACTTTTCCGAGACGTTCCAGCTTCGTCCTCAGGGGTAGCGGCGCATCTGTAGGCGACCTCAGGTAGGAATCTAATACTACGTATGTGGGGCTGATTACAGATGTTCATGGTGGGCAGTAGCCACTTACAATCAGGTGGACTGCATGCTCGTCTGCTATTCCTATATTATTGTAAAAAAATGTTTTTAATACCATCAGTTTTTAGACCACTGCTTGCATTATCTATAATCCGTATTTATCTGTATCTATCAAAATTAAAGGTTCGCGTTTCCACACACCGAATATTTGCAAAACAAGAAGCACTGAGAATATGTAATAATAGCAATTACTAACATTTTTAGAATACATGCCTATATGATTCAAATTGCATCAAACGAAATCTACTAAATTTAATTCAATGAGTTAACAATATATTAATAGTTTATATCTTGACTTAACGTTTAGTGTTTAATTCATTCAAATGAATTTACGCTGTATAAAATTATACTTTTAAATGCACTCCGGACCGGAGTTTCAGTTTACTAGTGTTTGATAGACGACGTTGTTGGACCTTATATTTTGAATTCACGCGAACGAAGTCTCAGACATAGATATTCGAAATAGATATTTCTAAAACTGATTTATACGCACATTGCACAGTCACTTCAGTCTCATGTGTATCCATCCCAAGGTAATTGCTTGCGACACATTTGTAAGTTCCACCATTTTCCAAATCGACAGCATTAATAACAATATTTTGTTCAGTTGCGGACATGGTTACGAAATCACTTGTATTCTTTTTCTTGAATTCCCAAGTGATATCTGGTTCCGGATTTCCTCCTATAATTCTAGAAATAATATTTACTGTACTTAGCGTTTTATTTTATGCCAAATAATGTTTCTTACATTATTTTATTTTAGTTACATATTATAGTATTAGGTAGTGTGACAAAAAAATTATATACAATGTAACTTCTTTAACATAACGGAATATTTCATTGCAATGATGGAATTAAATTATATAGAAGTTTTGTAATGAAAAAAATAAATTATTTGTAGTAAAGTAATTCATTTCCTCATATTTTATGATTAATACGGAAGCAATCATTTATACATGAAGTTTAAATGACTTATGAATACCGTATAAAAATATTTTTGAAGGTGATAGAACGTTTTGTCGTTCTACTCCGGCGGCACCAACGCCACACCTATTTCTTCCTATTAACAGTAGTGTTAAGCGCTGCTGTGTTCTGATTTGAAGGGTATGGTAAAGAAGACATACTTTTCCTAGGCGTTCCAGCCTATTACTCAGGGGTAGCGGCGCATCTGTGGCCGACTATCGGGGGTTGATTGCAGATATCCTTGAGCGGTAGTAGTCACGTACCATAAGGTGGACTGCATGCTGGTCTGTTACTGCTATATTATAAAAAATCCTATATTACCTGCACGATATTGTAGCTTTAGATCCTTGATTAACTGTTATATTAGATTTGCTTTTGTCTATTTCAGGAAGACCTATAATAAGAAGAAAATTATTACAGTAACTCACAACAGATTAAAAACAATTGATTGATTTATTTCCCACCTAGTTTTTCAGCAATCAGGAATTTGCTTTTAAAGTGGGCCATAATTTACTAATTTACGAAATACTTACAGCATTTGTTTACATTTGGTTGAATACCGCGATATTATTATGTTCGGTTTATAATGCGCAAGTAACTAAGTACGCAAATTTAAGTACGGAATCCAGTTTCCTACTTCTAACCCAATTATTATATACAGAAAAAACCAACCGTTTAAAAATAGTATTACCTTTGTCACTCCTTTAATTTAGTCGAATCCAAGGACACTATATGTTACAATCCGTCGAGCCCTTTGGGTTGTAGGACGTGATAAAAGAGACATGCGTATATACGTTCGAATAACATTATTAAGATAAGGGTTAAAAATACGCACCAAAAACGGTCAATTCAGTCTCGTGTGAATCCTCTCCAACAAAATTGTTCGCTTTACATCTATAAACACCAGCGTCTTCCACACGTGTTGAATCTATATGAATTTTCTGTTTAGTTTCGGCAAGAGTTTTAAAGTCAGCGGTATCTTTTTTTTTGAACTCCCACGTGATATCTGGTTCCGGCGATCCTCTTATGACTCTGCAGATAAATGAATTATACTTAACATTATTTTTATCCTCTCTATCGGTGTAATTATCTAATAATAAATAAAGTAATTGTATGATTATGTTTTCACGTTTACCTATATTTTTTCTTTGACTATACCAACGAAATTTGACATCGAAAAGTCGGCGCTCGATATATATCGTTGGATAACGATGTAAACAGCGTGTCTAATATGAGCGTCGACTTCAGAAATATGGACTAAACCAACACTTATTTGAATTATTATTTACTTTGTAGTGACATAGAAGTCGGTTGTATTTTTTGTTAAAAAAAAATTTTACACTTTTTTTAGTGATGACATAATAAAATTTATATTAATACAATATAAAATTGTATAAACGTGATCATGAATTAAGGTAAGGTCTGAATTTACATTGATTAGAACCGCCCACTCGCATGGCGCTGCCGCGCCCTGCTCGCTTAGTTTTATATTGTCTTATATGTTCCAACCTAACCTAACTAAATAGTCAATGATGAACTGGCTTTGCAATTTCATTAGAACGTACACCAAATATCTTCAAACACAACTCAATTATTCCCATCAGTTGAGGCGTTACATATTTTGTCTCCGAGCCACATTATCAGACCCTTAAATAGTCAATGATGAACTGGCTTCGCAATTTCATTAGTACCTACACCAAATATCTTTAAACACAACTCAATTATTCCCAACGGTTGATTTTGTCTCCAGAACCCACTCTGATCCTCATCATATTTAAATGCGACCAACTTGTAGCAATTGTACACACACGAAATTAAAGGCATTAAAATAGATTCATAAACGGCGTAGTTATGGCTGTTATATTTAGATGGATGGAGGAGTTCCCCTCATTTTCTCCAGAACCCATCGATGGATCCTAACCATATTTAAATGGGACCAACTTCCAGCTCGTCTCTACATAATAAAAAAGAATTATTAAAATCGGTTCACTAACGGCGGAGTAATTCGTGTACATACATAAAAAAAGATACCGGCCGAATTGTTAACCACCTCCTTTTTGAAGTCGATTAAAAATTGTGTGTATGTCTCTCACAAAATTTAGAAGAATTCAACGACTGCAGGGCATGCCATATAATAAGACATACATACATATATATGTACATTGTTGTACATGTATACGCTCGAAAAACATTTCTGTCGGATTCAAATTTAAGTTAATTACCTGCATAATATGTCAGTTGCAGTTCCGAAAAATGTTTCCATAGTGTGTTCGCTTTTGTCAATTTCGGGCGCATCTATAAAAAACAAAAAATGTAAATGTTTGTTACTTTCTTTCACCTTTTCAGCAAGTGATAATAAATGACTCTCATGGTAGAGTGTTTCATGGGTCCGAGGTTCGAATCTAGTGGTTGCAACTTGACCTCTCAATTTGTGCCTGAAAGTCGTCTGCTATTCCCATATTATAATAAAAGACTAGGTATCGCTTGGGTGCGCGAGCTGCAAGCAGCTCGCGGGGAAATGTCTTGTTTAGTTTCGCGTGCAAGATTTTTTACATTTTTTTTGTTTCTATACATTTATTGAAATTTTGTTAATTTTTGGGGCCGTTTGTAAAGAATATGAGTTAATATTTGCAAAATACCAAGAATTTGGGTCGTGATTTTTTTGTCTATAAGCCATACATTTTAAAAATTTAATAAGGAGACAACAGCTTGAAATATTACATACAAAAATACCTATTTTTAAAAATCGTTATTTTTTGTATGGCACACTAAAATATTTCTTTACCAAAATGTGTAGTGTATTAGTACATACAAACGCGTCATACATTATTAGGTGTTCAAAAATATACAACAACTTGAAATCTATATAAAAGCGAACAAGTAATTAATTAAAAAATCAAAAAACCAGACTGCACTATAAAAGCTGAAGTAGAATTTCCAAAAACAATGAAACAGGTTTTTTTTTATCCAGAAAGCCAAATACAAAGTTTTAATAGTAGGTATCTGCTTCAAAATCAAAAGATGTTCAAACAATATTATCCATTTTATCCTCGTAGTGGTCAATTACGCTATATAAAGAACCTATGAGTAATTCCAGCACTCTAAAGTTCAGCGGTTTTCCTTTGCGTTGATCTTTATCACAGCAACACTACCCATTTAGTCAGACAGTCATCTCGATGAGTTATATATATGTATATATTATATAATGTATGTGTGATCTCTTTTAAGTTCCTTTATTTTCATCAAGTTTGCGTTACAATTGAGGGACTTTCATAAACACTTTCAACCCCTATTTAATCCCCTGAACAGAATGGCTTCAGAAATTTCGGCAAAACCTTGATTGAAATGTTTTGAACGTGAAAATCTTTTTATCCAACTGCCAAGGAAGGGTTATGTTTTTCGCGCGTATCTTGTATTTTTGTCTTTCTTTACTTGATCCGATGTTTTGTTACATCGGATCAAGTAAAGTCATCGGCAGGATGAATTTCAGTAGTTAAGGTGTCATTATATTTGTCTCTATGACCCGAGTGTCCTTAGATAGGTGTTAGTAAAAAAAAGTCAAAATGGCGGATTTTTGGCGCGAAATAGTAACACATTTAAAAAAAAAGTTAACCGAACCTATCGAGTAGGGTATCAAATGAAAGGAAATTAAGCGCAGAATATAAAAACATATTTGTATATATATAAACCAGCAAGGTGACTGACTAAATGACTTTTTCATTTTTCAGAAATCAACATAAAGCCTAAACCAAGGACCATAGAGTTCTGAAATTTTGCACATAGGTTATCTATGTAGCGTTAATAAGTACTAAGGAAGGCCTTTTGAAAATTCTACCCCTAAGAGGGTAAAATTTATTTATTTTATTTATTTATTTATTTACATTTTTTTACATCGAAATACTAACTAAACATTACATAATATAGACAGTATAAAAAATAGTATAAAATAGACAGTCATGTCAGTTTTTTTTTTAAATCCTTTAATTTTGAAGCAACTACTATAAAATTTAGTATTTAGTACCCCTTAACGAAGTAAAATAATGTTTGGAACTTTAAATTACTGAAGTTATATATTTTATGGAGCATAAATTGTGATTTTTTTTTCGCGAAATAGTAACACGTTTTAAAAAAGTTCTACTTCAGCCTTTTTAGTGCATTCGTATTTTTGATTTTTGAATTAAATGACTTGTTTTATATTTTCTTTCATGTTCTAACCTAACCTAACCTAACAAATTCTACATACCTACTATCTTTTTCTGTACTAATGTTACAAAAGTAAAAGATTATTTTTTATCATGATTCAATTATATATAGTGATTGAAGGTGGTAGAGCATTTTGTGGTTAAATCTCATAACAGCAGTGTTAAGCGCTGCTGTGTTCTGGTTTGAAGGGTGTAGATAAGGGAGACATACGTTTCCGAGACGTTCCAGCTTAGTCCTCAGGGGTAGCGGCGTATCTGTGACCGATTCCAGGTAGGAATATATAATCCTATCTGAGGGTGATTACAGACGTCCATAGGTAATAGCCACCCACCATCAGGTGGACTGCATGCTCGTCTGTTACTCCCATGTTGTGAAGTGTAAAAAAGTGAGCGCTAAATGGCCGAATAGACAGGTGGTATCCCTGTATCAACAGGATTAAGGAGTTTAATATTGAATATATGCGCAAGCACAAATAATTTACTTTTATTAAGTTGAAAATAATTGTATATTAACAGGGTTGAGTAGGTTAAATTTGTGGTCAGTACATGGATGGGTGACCGCCACGTAATGTTATTTATCTACTCAAACGTTTTCGTGCTTTTGAATTTACGTTCAGCTGCTGGTTCCAGATGTTAACATATAAGTCTGGTGAAAACCTCAAAAAATATTGTTTTAAAAATTAACAGTTTTAATGTTATTGGATATCCACAACCACTGTTTTTCTTATATGAACTAAAGGATTTACTTTACCTATTCGACTTTTGTTATTATATCGGACCACCGAATCTATATAACCTGTAAGAATCTAAACTGTACTTTGAACTTCACGTCAAATGCAATTCTGGGAATTCTGGAATATTAAATTCTGGGAAGTAATGATAAATGACAATCTAATGATGACTTTCTCAAGTAAAATCCTAGTGATTACTTAACAAAAAGATATAGAAAATCATATGTAACGTTGAAACGAAGTTGTAAAAAATAAAAAAATAAAAGTTTACGTATTAATTATCTATTTTTATTTAAAATATAAATCCTAAAATAAACTTAGTTGCCAAGCTATTAGTTAGTCATACTAAGCCGTATGTCACGGTCATAACATCGAAGAATTAGTTGATTAACCAACAAATTATTCAATGTTATGACTTATGTATAGTCCTAAAGAATTATACATAAGTCATATGTGATGTATAATCCTTAAGGATTAGTATGCCAATATGTATTTTATTCAAAATTTTCCTTTTCCTTTAATTTTTCACATAACATTACTTCCCAGAATTTGATCCTTATAAGCGACACTATCAGATAGTGAAATAATATACAAATTTATTATTTTCCAAAATAAACTCGTTCGATTCTCGGCTAAGGAAGAAGATATCTTAAAAACCGAATGATGCAGTTTTAGTTTTTATCAAAATCGGCCTCGTAACTCCTTTCAGCATTTTTCGCAAATCCTTATAGTTTCGGATTTAGCCTTGAAGGCCTATTTGAAAAATTCACCCTGTATAGGTGTATCTGGAGGTTGCTAGCATCATCGGCTATTTGGACCACGTAACATACGCCAACGGGTGGTCAATGCTATCGTACTGAACTTTCGGGTTTGGCTCTTCGCGAAAGGTCATGCAACATACCGGTTGACCCAGATACTCACCGGACATGGCCGTTTCGGTGAGTATCTATACAGGATAGAGGGAGATGAGGGCCCTACGAGGATTCCGCATAGCACACGCTGCAGTACTGCCCAGCGTGGGAGTCTCAGCGGCGGATCCTCGTGTCAAAAGTGGGACCGGACCTTTCTCCAGCGCCATTGTTGGATAGCTATAGCATGATCACCTGCGACATTTTCAAGTCCACAAAGGAAGAAGCCGAGCGAGCTAGGGAGTGCACAGCTCGGAGGAGGAGTCGCCGTGGGCGTAGATAACGCCCATCTGTTTCCGTAGTTCCGGGACCAGAATAGGGTATCCTCTGCCTGTCTTAAGGGGCGACTAAAAGGGGCTTCCGGGATTGCGGGTGGCAAAAGTGAGAGAGAGAGATTGGAACCACCCGGGCAACTACCCAGGGAAGGACGGCAGTATGTGTGGTCGCATACCGTCATGCACGCCACACCGAGTGGTGAGCGTCATGCTCAACTGGGCAGAGCCCGACGGGGCAACACGCTAAGAAGACTCCGGTTGCGTTCCTTTGGAGATCCCGAAGTCCTCTATGCAGCGCCGAGGATAACTACCGGGGGGGTTTTAGTGCGGTAAGAATCCCACATAACCCCGTGTCGCTCCCATGGCATAGGGTATCTTTTGAAGGTTTCCCCTCTTGTCGACAAAAAAAAGGTGTATCTTGAGGGAAGTATTATAGGTACCTTTTTATGTAATATAGGAGTAGCAGACGAACATACAGTCCAGACAGTAGCCACTTACCATCAGGAGGACTGATAAAGCCTTGTACTAAAGTAAAAATATTGTTTAGAAGAAACAGACGAGGAAGATGTTGATGTATAAGAAGAGTGATAACGTAAGAGACAAGTTAATCAATGATGAGATGAAAGGTTTTATGAGTTGAGTTGAGGCGTTAAAAAATCAAAAAAGTTTAATTATAACGTTTAAGTGAAAATTATTTAAAATTACGTATTATGTATATTGTACGATTTTTTCTTAAGTCATTTCAATTATATTTAAAACGTTAAAGAATTACATCTTCATTACCTGCAATAAAAAATAAAGTAAGATTTTAAAGTGTTTTAGTTTTAGACCAGATCCCTAAATACGTCTTTTTATTTTAATATTAATTTTGTTTATGCCACAACTTACAGCATTTTTTTCGCGTAAAAGAAATAAACTCATCGGATTATAGCTTTTTAAAGTAACAATGAGTTAAAAATATGATGTTTACAGCATATACGCTTCCCAAAAAAAGAGATTACATATGCATAGTGCATATTTTTTTCGTATGCCAACACTGAAATATTTTTTCACACATTGGTACAGTATATACCTAAGTACCATTAAGCGCCTCATACAAAAAAATGATGTCAAATGGTGGAAACAGTCTGAAACATTCGATAATCCTGTTGAAAATGCATTTGTATGAAAACATTTCTTTTAATTATGGCAACATTGGATATTGTATTTTTACGTAACGATCATTTTAAGTAAAAGTTTATCCTCTGTCAACGGTTCTCCCTCAACTATTCAAAAAGTGAAAATCATGAAAAAAAATCTGTATGCCAGTGTTGCCAGTTGATTAATACGAAAATGGTCAAATGTCATTACGGCATCATGAAAATGTCCAAATATACATCATAGATTATTATTTTTTTTTAATATAAGGGTAGCAGACGAGCATGCAGTCCACCTGATGGTAAGTGGCTACTGCCGCCCATGGACATCTGTAATCAACCCCAGATAGGATTAGATATTCCTACCTGAGGTCGGCCACAGATGCGCCGCTACCCCTGAGGACTAAGCTGGAACGCCTCGGAAAAGTCTGTCTCCCTTACCACACCCTTCAAACCGGAACACAGCAGCGCCTAACACTGCTGTTATTAGGTAGAAATAGGTGTGGCGGTGGTGCCGCCGGAGTCGAACCACAAAGGGTTCTACCACCTTCAACCTTAAAGATTATGGCCCTTCTTTAGTAAATTTTATATTTTAACCCTCTTTAATAACTCACAAAAATGTAGAAGATTATTACATTTTATATCCTTTACTTGAGTACATACGACATCCACAAAATCTGTTTCTCTATGTCTTAATAAATAATTATAAATTATTACGTAAGAAGAGAATCTAACATCTTACGTCTCTTCCCACTATGTGCATGGTAGGGCAACACTCCAAAAAGAATAATCACGAGTAAAATTCATATAGGTAACGTAAGCCACAAACAATTTAACTCAAATAAATAGAATACTCAAAAACTTGCATAAATAATTTCAAACCAATTATTGCTTTCTTAACATACCAATAAGTTAGCTAATTAAGATTGAATCATATATGTACCTTTTTAAACGACTCATAAATAAATTTCGAAATATACTTATACTTATAAACCCTGTAATCGATAACCATTATTTCTCTCCAAATAATTTAAACAATTTGTCTTGCTTTTCTTCTTTCATATCTTATGAACCTTCTATGAACTCTGACTATGAATTCTTCTCCTCCGAAATGGTAACAAGTGATTTAAATACTTTAGTGTTGAATGTCCAGTCCATTATTATTACATTCCAAAGATCACAGGTATTCTCCATTGTTTGATCCAATATAATCATGAAAACAAAAATAAAACTTGCAATTAATTCTATTTAAAAATGTAACTAAGTAAGTACAAGCTGTAACTATACTTTTCCAATTGTTAGTAACATTGATACTTAGGAATAACGCAAATAGAACAAAAATTCAATAACCTAATCCCTTTATTATTATTGTACGGATAATATAATGTTAAACAATATAACATCGATAACTTTAAAAATCAATATTACTTTCGAATATTATCAGCACAATAAGCCCTAGTACTAATATAGGACTGTTTATAATTATTCGTAATATACGTATAAATATTTAACACAAACTCAGAAACGTTAAGTGTTAAATGTATGACAAAATGTTAATAATTTGAAGCATGCAAAAGTTGCCTTATAACATTAAAGTTCTTCTAAACAAATATAACATTTGCTCGGTACTGCCATTTTATATCTCGACTGTGTAAGTAAGAACTTCTAATATGATTAATATTGAAAAATTAAAGTATGATTTATATCAAAATAAGGTAAAATGAAAACATAAATATTTGACCCAATCAAATTCCTGTAAAATGGCCGGCTAGGCTACTACATGCCTATTTAATAAACTCAGATAGCAAACTTAAGACAATCTGTACCAACTAACATTTGTATCGATTCTTAATTTGTTGTATTTAAATATATCCAATAAATTAACTTACGCAGTTTTACGCAGGCGATCCCACTGGCTAAATTGTTGGGGGTGTCTCCAATGAAAGGCTTGAATCAAGCTAGTTATTTTTATTTAATTCCAAGACCTCCACAAACATCGTCCTTGACATCTGCCGTTTCCCGCCATAATACCCTTTTGTTTTGTTTTTTAAATCACGAGTACAGCGTTACAGCCAATTAAATATGTGGCCAGCATTATTTTTCGAGTGAAAGATTTTAAACTAATTTTAATTTAATTTATTTTTATAATGTTGAACTAACGCAGTAAGGTATAATAATAAATGTGACCTTACAATAAATACTAAGAAAAAATGTAAAATGGTGCCGGTCATCGTGGTGGTGGTCATTAAAGTGAGAGAAGAGCCCGAAACATTGCATACAAAAATGCATATGTATGAAAAAATATTTTTTTGTTTGACAATTTTGATATATTTTTTAACAAAATGATTTTTTTCAGACTATAAATACCTACATACACCTCATACTTTGTAATGATATCAAAAGAATACAAGTTTGAAATATTACATACAAAAATACATACATATGAACTTTTGTATGACAACACTGTACATATGAACTTTTGTATTCAAACTGTTAAAATCGACAAACACCTCATTAATTGGAATGACGTCAGAAGGAGACAGCAGCTTGAAAAATGCATATGTATGAAAATTATTATTTTTTGTATGGGAACACTGAAATGTTCTTTTACCCAAATGTTAAAACTGTTAGTATCTACAAACGCCTCATACATTGGAATGACATCAGAAGGAAACAACCGCTTCAAATATTACATACAAAAGTGCATATTTATGAAAAAAAAATAATTTTGTATGGCAATACTGAAATATTTTTCCACAAATTTTTAAAGTCTATAAGTACCATTAAACGCCTCATACAGAAAAATGACGTCAAATGATGCCGGTCATAGTGGTGGTGATCATTAAAGTGAAACAACAGACTCAAAGTTTACATACAAAAATACAAATGTATGAAAATTATTATTTTTTGTATGGCAACACTTAAATATTTTGTTACCAAAAGGTAAAGTCTATTACTACCCACAATCGCGTCATACATTATAAGGTTGGAAAAAATATAGTAAAGCTTGAAATATTACATACAAAAATGTATATGTATGAAAATTATTATTTTTTATATGGTAACACTGAAATATTTTTTCACAAATTTGTACAGTCTATAAGTACCATTAAACGCCTCATACAGAAAACTGACATTTAGTGATGCTGGGCATGATGGTGGTGGTCTTTAAAGGGAGACAACAGCCCGAAACACCACATACAAAAATACAAATGTATGAAAATTATTATTTTTTGTATGGCAACACTAAGATATTTTTTAATCAAAATGTGCACAATATTAGTACCTACAAACGCCTCATACATTCTAATGTTACCAATACAAGACAACAGCTTGAAATATTACATACAAAAATACATCTGTATGAAAATTAATATTTTTTGTATGGCAACACTAAAATATTTTTTTACCAAAATGTGCAGTCTATAAGTACAAACAAACGCGTCATACATTATAACGTTGTCAAAAAATTACAACAGCTTGAAATGTGACATACAAAAATGCACATGTATGAAAATTATTGTTTTTTATATGGCAACACTGAAATATTTTTCCACCAATTTATACAGTCACAAGTACCATTAAACGCCTCATACAGAAAACTGATATTTAGTGATGCTGGGCATGATGGTGGTGGTCTTTAAAGGGAGACAACAGCCCGAAACACCACATACAAAAATACAAATGTATGAAAATTATTATTTTTTGTATGGCAGCACTAAAATATTTTTTAATCAATATGTGCACAATATTAGTACGTACAAACGCATCATACATCCTATTGTTACCAATACAAGACAACAGCTTGAAATATTACATACAAAAATACATATGTATGAAAATTAATATTTTTTGTATGGCAACACTAAAATATTTTTTTACCAAAATGTGCAGTCTATTAGTACATACAAACACGTCATACATTATAACGTTGTCAAAAATTTACAACAGCTTGAAATATGACATACAAAAATGCACATGTTTGAAAATTATTATTTTTTGTATGGCAACACTGAAATATTTCGTTACACATTGGTACAGTCTATAAGTGCCATTAAGCGCCTCATACAAAAAAATTACCTCAAATGGTGGCAACAGCCTGAAATCTTCGATAATCCTGTAGAAAATGCATTTGTATGAAAACTTCTTTTTTGTATATGGCAACATTGGATTTTCGATTTTTTACATAGGGTCCATTTAAAATAAAAAATATCTCCCATACATTACTTATATGCTCTGTCTACGGTTTCCGCCCAAGTACTCAAAAAGTGAAAATCGCGAAAAAAAAATCTGTATCCCAGTGTTGCCAGTTAATTAAGATGAAAATGGTCAAATGTCATTACGGCGCCCAAAAAAAATTGTCCTGTGAAGATATTTCATTAAAAATATTTCTCCTTCTACTTTTTACATTTTTGAATGAAAAGTTCCAAAAAATGTATGAACGATGAAAAAAAAAACTTTACCTGGCAACACTTCGAGCCGAGCTCCATGACCGCCCAGTACAAAGCGACTCGCTCAAATGTTGCCAACATCAAAATATTTCACTTCGAAAAATGCATTTTTTCGTACATTTTACAAAATGGCTGACACAAGGTGCGCCATCTGGTTTAAAAAAATTAATATTGCCATATGATAAAATTGAGGATACACTCCGGCCAATACAATAAAAATGTCGAAAAAATATTAATAAAACCACCGCGCTACGACCCCACGAACACACCTCGAAAAATGAAAGATTTCAAACTCAAATATCTCGGCGGCCATCTTGTTTTTCCAATTTTTTCCAATTTTATCGTAACAGTCGTCCCACAGTTAGCCGAAAATGACACCAATCTCAGGTAGGCGCGCAGAGTAAAAAAAAAGTTGAAAATCGCAGGAGGGCCGCCATCTTGAATTTTGTATGTTTCCCATTTTTCCTATAACCACCATAATATACCGAAAAAATATCTCATACATTATTACTACCCCCCACCAATAGTTTAGGCTGGGCTACTCGAAATGTCAAAAAAGTGAAAAAAAAAATCTAGCTCCCAATGTTGCCAGTTAATTTGGATGAAAATGGTCAAATGTCATTACGACCCCCCTGAAAAATGCCCATGTAAAATATTTTCATTAAAAATGTTTCTCCTTCTACTTTTTACATTTTTGAATGGAAAGTTCCAAAAAAAGTATGAACGAAGAAAAAAAATCCTAAACCTGGCAACACTTCAAGTCACGCTCCACAACCGCCCCATACAAGGCGATTCGCTGAAATGTTGCCAACCTCAAAATATTTCACTTCAAAAAATGCGTTTTTTCATACATTTTACAAATTGCCTGACGAACGATCCGCCATCTGGTTAAAAAAATAAATAAATCCGATTTGGTAAAATTGACCATACATCCGAGAAAAAAAACGAAAAAAATCAAAAAAAAATTTAAAAAAACACATCAGTGCCACCCCGCGAACACACCTCGAAAAATGAAAAATTTCAAACTCAAGTATCTCGGCGGCCATCTTGTTTTTTCAACTTTTTCTAATTTCATCGTATCAGTCGCCCTCAAGTTAGCCGGAAACGATACCGATCTTGGATAGGTGAAAAATAAAAAAAAAAGTTGCCCAATCCAGCTCGGCCGCCATCTTGAATTTTGAAAGTTTCAGATTTTTCCCATAGACACGGAGGCAAATAAAAAATTCCACTCATACATCAAACCCACCCCCCACCACTCCTTCAGGTCGAGGAAGTCGATTTTTCGTAAAACTGAAAAAAAATTCCTGCGGCCAGTGTTGCCAGTCGACATCGACGAAAATGGTCAAATGTCATTACGACAGCCAAAAAAAATATTCCAGTGAAAAATTTTCATCAAAAATATTTCTCCTTCTACTTTTCATATTTTTGAATGAAAAGTTTGAAAAATTGTAAGAGTGGGGAGAAAAAAACTCAAACCTGGCAACACCTCGGACCGAGCCCCACGACCGCCCCGAACAAAGCAAATCGCTCAAACGTTGCCAACCTCCGAATATTTCACTTCAAAAAATCTGTTTTTTTCATACATTTTACAAATCGCCTAACAGACGACCCGCCATCTTGTTGAAAAAAAAAATAAATCCGATTTGGCAAAATTGAGGATATATCCGAGAAAATTTAAAAAAATGGCAACAAAATATTAAAAATCCCAAGAGATACGACCTCCCAAAAACACCTCGAAAATTGAAAAATTTCAAACACAGATATCTCGGCGGCCATCTTGGTTTTTCATTTTTTTCCAATTTTATCGTAATGCCCACCCGAATATTATTCGAAAAAGAAACAAACATCTGCGTAAAGTCAATAAATAAAAAAGTTAAAAATTTTAAATCGGCCGCCATCTTGAATCTATGGCATCTCATATTTTTCCCTTTGCCTCGGGGGGGAGAGGAGAAAACCCGCCATAGACAACAAAGTCGCTCCTCGCCGGCATCATGGAGAACGGCATGTCAGTCAGTCAGTGGTAAGTTCAGGATTATATATATATAATGTTATTATGCATATCATCAGTTTTCAAACCACTCCTTACATTATCTATCTACTCGTTTTATCTATACCTATCAAAATGTAAGCTTCACGTTTCTACACACTGAATATTTGCAAAACAACAAGCATTGAGAATTCGTAATAATAGCAATTTTTAACATTTTTAGAATAGGTACATGCCTATATGTTTCAAATGATTTGCTTTTGTCTATTTCGGGAAGACCTTTAATAAGAATAAAAATATTACAGTAACTCACCAGATATTAAAATAATTGATTGATCAGTTCCCACTTAGTTTTACAGCATTTATATAACAAGATCACTTGGGTTCAAAAATTTATGTCAATTAGGAATTTGATTTTAAAGGAACCAAAATTTACTAATCTAACGAAATACTTGCAATTGTTTACATTTGGTTGAAAACCTCGATATTGTTCTGTTCTACTTATAATACGCAAGAAACTAAGTACGCAAATTTAAGTACAGAATCCAGTTTCCTACTTCTAACCCAATTATTATATACAGAAAAAACCAACCGTTTAAAAATAGTATTACCTTTGTCACACCTTTAATTTAGTCGAATCCAAGGACACTGTATGTTACAATCCGTCGAGCCCTTTGGGTTGTAGGACGTGATAAAAGAGACATGCGTATATACGTTCGAATAATATTATTAAGATAAGGGTTAATATACGCACCAAAAACGGTCAATTCAGTCTCGTGTGAATCCTCTCCAACAAAATTGATCGCTTTACATCTATAAACACCAGCATCTTCCACACGTGTTGAATCTATATGAATTTTCTGTTTAGTTTCGGCAATAGTTTTAAAGTCAGCGGTATCTTTTTTTTTTAACTCCCACGTGATATCTGGTTCCGGCGATCCTCTTATGACTCTGCAGATAAATGAATTATACTTAACATTATTTTTATCCTCTCTATCGGTGTAATTATCTAATAATAAATAAAGTAATTGTATGATTATGTTTTCACGTTTACCTATATTTTTTCTTTGACTATACCAACGAAATTTGACATCGAAAAGTCGGCGCTCGATATATTTCGTTGGATAACGATGTAAACAGCGTGTCTAATATGAGCGTCGACTTCAGAAATATGGACTAAACCAACACTTATTTGAATTATTATTTACTTTGTAGTGACATAGAAGTCGGTTGTATTTTTTGTTAAAAAAAAATTTTACACTTTTTTTAGTGATGACATAATAAAATTTATATTAATACAATATAAAATTGTATAAACGTGATCATGAATTAAGGTAAGGTCTGAATTTACATTGATTAGAACCGCCCACTCGCATGGCGCTGCCGCGCCCTGCTCGCTTAGTTTTATATTGTCTTATATGTTCCAACCTAACCTAACTAAATAGTCAATGATGAACTGGCTTTGCAATTTCATTAGAACGTACACCAAATATCTTCAAACACAACTCAATTATTCCCATCAGTTGAGGCGTTACATATTTTGTCTCCGAGCCACATTATCAGACCCTTAAATAGTCAATGATGAACTGGCTTCGCAATTTCATTAGTACCTACACCAAATATCTTTAAACACAACTCAATTATTCCCAACGGTTGATTTTGTCTCCAGAACCCACTCTGATCCTCATCATATTTAAATGCGACCAACTTGTAGCAATTGTACACACACGAAATTAAAGGCATTAAAATAGATTCATAAACGGCGTAGTTATGGCTGTTATATTTAGATGGATGGAGGAGTTCCCCTCATTTTCTCCAGAACCCATCGATGGATCCTAACCATATTTAAATGGGACCAACTTCCAGCTCGTCTCTACATAATAAAAAAAGAATTATTAAAATCGGTTCACTAACGGCGGAGTAATTCGTGTACATACATAAAAAAAGATACCGGCCGAATTGTTAACCACCTCCTTTTTGAAGTCGATTAAAAATTGTGTGTATGTCTCTCACAAAATTTAGAAGAATTCAACGACTGCAGGGCATGCCATATAATAAGACATACATACATATATATGTACATTGTTGTACATGTATACGCTCGAAAAACATTTCTGTCGGATTCAAATTTAAGTTAATTACCTGCATAATATGTCAGTTGCAGTTCCGAAAAATGTTTCCATAGTGTGTTCGCTTTTGTCAATTTCGGGCGCATCTATAAAAAACAAAAAATGTAAATGTTTGTTACTTTCTTTCACCTTTTCAGCAAGTGATAATAAATGACTCTCATGGTAGAGTGTTTCATGGGTCCGAGGTTCGAATCTAGTGGTTGCAACTTGACCTCTCAATTTGTGCCTGAAAGTCGTCTGCTATTCCCATATTATAATAAAAGATGTTATTATGCATATCATCAGTTTTCAAACCACTCCTTACATTATCTATCTACTCGTTTTATCTATACCTATCAAAATGTAAGCTTCACGTTTCTACACACTGAATATTTGCAAAACAACAAGCATTGAGAATTCGTAATAATAGCAATTTTTAACATTTTTAGAATAGGTACATGCCTATATGTTTCAAATGATTTGCTTTTGTCTATTTCGGGAAGACCTTTAATAAGAATAAAAATATTACAGTAACTCACCAGATATTAAAATAATTGATTGATCAGTTCCCACTTAGTTTTACAGCATTTATATAACAAGATCACTTGGGTTCAAAAATTTATGTCAATTAGGAATTTGATTTTAAAGGAACCAAAATTTACTAATCTAACGAAATACTTGCAATTGTTTACATTTGGTTGAAAACCTCGATATTGTTCTGTTCTACTTATAATACGCAAGAAACTAAGTACGCAAATTTAAGTACAGAATCCAGTTTCCTACTTCTAACCCAATTATTATATACAGAAAAAACCAACCGTTTAAAAATAGTATTACCTTTGTCACACCTTTAATTTAGTCGAATCCAAGGACACTATATGTTACAATCCGTCGAGCCCTTTGGGTTGTAGGACGTGATAAAAGAGACATGCGTATATACGTTCGAATAATATTATTAAGATAAGGGTTAATATACGCACCAAAAACGGTCAATTCAGTCTCGTGTGAATCCTCTCCAACAAAATTGATCGCTTTACATCTATAAACACCAGCATCTTCCACACGTGTTGAATCTATATGAATTTTCTGTTTAGTTTCGGCAATAGTTTTAAAGTCAGCGGTATCTTTTTTTTTGAACTCCCACGTGATATCTGGTTCCGGCGATCCTCTTATGACTCTGCAGATAAATGAATTATACTTAACATTATTTTTATCCTCACTATCGGTGTAATTATCTAATAATAAATAAAGTAATTGTATGATTATGTTTTCACGTTTACCTATATTTTTTCTTTGACTATACCAACGAAATTTGACATCGAAAAGTCGGCGCTCGATATATTTCGTTGGATAACGATGTAAACAGCGTGTCTAATATGAGCGTCGACTTCAGAAATATGGACTAAACCAACATTTATTTGAATTATTATTTACTTTGTAGTGACATAGAAGTCGGTTGTATTTTTTGTTAAAAAAAAATTACACTTTTTATAGTGATGACATAATAACATTTATATTAATACAATATAAAATTGTATAAACGTGATCATGAATTAAGATAAGGTCTGAATTTACATTGATTAGAACCGCCCACTCGCATGGCGCTGCCGCGCCCTGCTCGCTTAGTTTTATATTGTCTTATATGTTCCAACCTAACCTAACTAAATAGTCAATGATAAACTGGCTTTGCAATTTCATTAGAACGTACACCAAATATCTTCAAACACAACTCAATTATTCCCATCGGTTGATTTTGTCTCCAGAACCCACTCTGATCCTCATCATATTTAAATGCGACCAACTTGTAGCAATTGTACACACACGAAATTAAAGGCATTAAAATAGATTCATAAACGGCGAAGTTATGGCTGTTATATTTAGATGGATGGAGGAGTTCCCCTCATTTTCTCCAGAACCCATCGATGGATCCTAACCATATTTAAATGGGACCAACTTCCAGCTCGTCTCTACATAATAAAAAAAGAATTATTAAAATCGGTTCACTAACGGCGGAGTAATTCGTGTACATACATAAAAAAAGATACCGGCCGAATTGTTAACCACCTCCTTTTTGAAGTCGATTAAAAATTGTGTGTATGTCTCTCACAAAATTTAGAAGAATTCAACGACTGCAGGGCATGCCATATAATAAGACATACATACATATATATGTACATTGTTGTACATGTATACGCTCGAAAAACATTTCTGTCGGATTCAAATTTAAGTTAATTACCTGCATAATATGTCAGTTGCAGTTCCGAAAAATGTTTCCATAGTGTGTTCTCTTTTGTCAATTTCGGGCGCATCTATAAAAAACAAAAAATGTAAATGTTTGTTACTTTCTTTTACCTTTTCAGCAAGTGATAATAAATGACTCTCATGGTAGAGTGTTTCATGGGTCCGAGGTTCGAATCTAGTGGTTGCAACTTGACCTCTCAATTTGTGCCTGAAAGTCGTCTGCTATTCCCATATTATAATAAAAGATGTTATTATGCATATCATCAGTTTTCAAACCACTCCTTACATTATCTATCTACTCGTTTTATCTATACCTATCAAAATGTAAGCTTCACGTTTCTACACACTGAATATTTGCAAAACAACAAGCATTGAGAATTCGTAATAATAGCAATTTTTAACATTTTTAGAATAGGTACATGCCTATATGTTTCAAATGATTTGCTTTTGTCTATTTCGGGAAGACCTTTAATAAGAATAAAAATATTACAGTAACTCACCAGATATTAAAATAATTGATTGATCAGTTCCCACTTAGTTTTACAGCATTTATATAACAAGATCACTTGGGTTCAAAAATTTATGTCAATTAGGAATTTGCTTTTAAAGGAACCAAAATTTACTAATCTAACGAAATACTTGCAATTGTTTACATTTGGTTGAAAACCTCGATATTGTTCTGTTCTACTTATAATACGCAAGTAACTAAGTACGCAAATTTAAGTACAGAATCCAGTTTCCTACTTCTAACCCAATTATTATATACAGAAAAAACCAACCGTTTAAAAATAGTATTACCTTTGTCACACCTTTAATTTAGTCGAATCCAAGGACACTATATGTTACAATCCGTCGAGCCCTTTGGGTTGTAGGACGTGATAAAAGAGACATGCGTATATACGTTCGAATAACATTATTAAGATAAGGGTTAATATACGCACCAAAAACGGTCAATTCAGTCTCGTGTGAATCCTCTCCAACAAAATTGATCGCTTTACATCTATAAACACCAGCATCTTCCACACGTGTTGAATCTATATGAATTTTCTGTTTAGTTTCGGCAATAGTTTTAAAGTCAGCGGTATCTTTTTTTTTGAACTCCCACGTGATATCTGGTTCCGGCGATCCTCTTATGACTCTGCAGATAAATGAATTATACTTAACATTATTTTTATCCTCTCTATCGGTGTAATTATCTAATAATAAATAAAGTAATTGTATGATTATGTTTTCACGTTTACCTATATTTTTTCTTTGACTATACCAACGAAATTTGACATCGAAAAGTCGGCGCTCGATATATTTCGTTGGATAACGATGTAAACAGCGTGTCTAATATGAGCGTCGACTTCGGAAATATGGACTAAACCAACACTTATTTGAATTATTATTTACTTTGTAGTGACATAGAAGTCGGTTGTATTTTTTGTTAAAAAAAAATTTACACTTTTTTTAGTGATGACATAATAAAATTTATATTAATACAATATAAAATTGTATAAACGTGATCATGAATTAAGGTAAGGTCTGAATTTACATTGATTAGAACCGCCCACTCGCATGGCGCTGCCGCGCCCTGCTCGCTTAGTTTTATATTGTCTTATATGTTCCAACCTAACCTAACTAAATAGTCAATGATAAACTGGCTTTGCAATTTCATTAGAACGTACACCAAATATCTTCAAACACAACTCAATTATTCCCATCGGTTGAGGCGTTACATATTTTGTCTCCGAGCCACATTATCAGACCCTTAAATAGTCAATGATGAACTGGCTTCGCAATTTCATTAGTACCTACACCAAATATCTTTAAACACAACTCAATTATTCCCATCGGTTGATTTTGTCTCCAGAACCCACTCTGATCCTCATCATATTTAAATGCGACCAACTTGTAGCAATTGTACACACACGAAATTAAAGGCATTAAAATAGATTCATAAACGGCGAAGTTATGGCTGTTATATTTAGATGGATGGAGGAGTTTCCCTCATTTTCTCCAGAACCCATCGATGGATCCTAACCATATTTAAATGGGACCAACTTCCAGCTCGTCTCTACATAATAAAAAAAGAATTATTAAAATCGGTTCACTAACGGCGGAGTAATTCGTGTACATACATAAAAAAAGATACCGGCCGAATTGTTAACCACCTCCTTTTTGAAGTCTATTAAAAATTGTGTGTATGTCTCTCACAAAATTTAGAAGAATTCAACGACTGCAGGGCATGCCATATAATAAGACATACATACATATATATGTACATTGTTGTACATGTATACGCTCGAAAAACATTTCTGTCGGATTCAAATTTAAGTTTAAAAATTACCTGCATAATATGTCAGTTGCAGTTCCGAAAAATGTTTCCATAGTGTGTTCGCTTTTGTCAATTTCGGGCGCATCTATAAAAAACAAAAAATGTAAATGTTTGTTACTTTCTTTCACCTTTTCAGCAAGTGATAATAAATGACTCTCATGGTAGAGTGTTTCATGGGTCCGAGGTTCGAATCTAGTGGTTGCAACTTGACCTCTCAATTTGTGCCTGAAAGTCGTCTGCTATTCCCATATTATAATAAAAGATGTTATTATGCATATCATCAGTTTTCAAACCACTCCTTACATTATCTATCTACTCGTTTTATCTATACCTATCAAAATGTAAGCTTCACGTTTCTACACACTGAATATTTGCAAAACAACAAGCATTGAGAATTCGTAACAATAGCAATTTTTAACATTTTTAGAATAGGTACATGCCTATATGTTTCAAATGATTTGCTTTTGTCTATTTCGGGAAGACCTTTAATAAGAATAAAAATATTACAGTAACTCACCAGATATTAAAATAATTGATTGATCAGTTCCCACTTAGTTTTACAGCATTTATATAACAAGATCATTTGGGTTGAAAAATTTATATCAATTAGGAATTTGCTTTTAAAGGAACCAAAATTTACTAATCTAACGAAATACTTGCAATTGTTTACATTTGGTTGAAAACCTCGATATTGTTCTGTTCTACTTATAATACGCAAGTAACTAAGTACGCAAATTTAAGTACAGAATCCAGTTTCCGACTTCTAACCGAATTATTATATAAAGAAAAAACCTACCGTTTCAAAATAGTATAACCTTTGTCACTCATTTAATTTAGTCGAATCCAACGACACTATATGTTAGAATCCGTCGAGCCCTTTGGGTTGTAGGACGTGATAAAAGAGACATGGGTATATACGTTCGAATAACATTATGAAGATAAGGGTTAAAAAATACGCACCAAAAACGGTCAACTCAGTCTCGTGTGAATCCTCTCCAACAACATTCTTCGCTAGACATCTATAAACACCGGCGTCTTCCAAACGTGTTGAATCGATATGAATTTTCTGTTTAGTTTCGGCAATAGTTTTAAAGTCAGCGGTATCTTTTTTTTTGAACTCCCACGTGATATCTGGTTCCGGCGATCCTCTTATGACTCTGCAGATAAATGAATTATACTTAACATTATTTTTATCCTCACTATCTGTCTAATTATCTCATAATAAATAAACTAATCGTATGATTATGTTTTCACTTTTACCTATATTTTTTCTTTGACTATAACAACGAAATTTGACATCGAAAAGTTATATATCAATATTTAGATTATTAAAATTGAACAGGTAGTAGAATTTTATGTGGTAAAGAGCAATGGAACCGCCGCCACTATTTTTGCCCTATAGCTATAGTGCTAAGAGGTTCAGTATTTGATAAAGCTAAGGTTGTAACACGCCTGTAATCGGCCAAAGTTACAAATCAAATCCTACTTGGGGTTGATTACACATGCATGAGGGAAAGTGACCACTTGCCATGAAATGAAGTCCATTCTGCATTGTAAACTAGAGAATTAGAACACAAAACAAAACAACCTGCCTGTTTTAAAATTTTGTGTATGTCTCTCACACAATTTAGAAGAATCCAACGACTGCAGGGCATGCCATAGAATAAGACATACATACATATATATGTACATTTTTCATGTGTACGCTCGAAAAACATTTCTGTCGGATTAATATTTAAGTTGATTACCTGCATAATATGTCAGTTGCAATTCCGAAAAATGTTTCCATAGTTGGTTCGCTTTTGTCAATTTCGGGCGCATCTATAAAAAACAAAAAGTATAAATATTTTTTGCTTTTTTTCACCTTTTCAGCATGTGATAATAAATGACTCTCATGGTAGAGTGTTGCATGGGACCGAGGTTCGATTCTAGTGGTTGAAACTTGACCTCTCAATTCGTTCCTGAAAGTCGAATTCCACGCCCACACCTCTGATTTTTCAAGTAACATGCATGGGGAAATAAATATCACTTGCTTAAATAGTGAAAGAAAATATTGTGAGAAAACCTGCACTCGTGAGAGTTCTAAAAGCTGTGACAAGTCTACCAATTCGCAATTAGCCAGTGCAGTGAACTATTGCGTAAAACCTCCTTCTCACTCTAGGACTCCTCCTATGACTTATGACCAGCAGCGGGATAATAATGGTAAATCCATTACAACCCAGACGACATGACAAAGGCTGATATGAGTTAGGTAGACGACAGACAGATATATGTATTGTATGTGATACATTCTGATTTCCTATCTTCGCAAGGTTTTTTGTTTTACTCTTTGTGTTTGCCCTTGACACTCACGTCTTAGTTAAGTTTAGAGGGCTACGTGTGAAAGCGTTAATTGAGTTCTAGTCGACAGAGTTCTATAACCCGGAGTTATACATATATTATCTATACTTATAAAAATACTTGATTGACAGATTCATCATCACCACTAGCCTGAACTACTCTGAAGATATAAGCGTGCAATTGGGATAGTAGGTTCCTTTTAAAACAAAGGCCATTTAAGTCCAGGCCGACTAAGAGGTATTTAGAAGAACTCTTTGAAAATCTTCCCATAAGAGGGTTATATAGCATAGCATTTTCAAGCAAGCTCTTGGAAAGTTATTATTTGGTTTTCTGGCACACCATGGTAGATTTCCCGGAAAAAATGGGAGAAAAATATGTGTTCAAGGTTTGTATTATATTATGATTTACACGTACGAAGTCGCTGACAAAATCTACTGATTTATACTCACGTTGCAAAATTAATTCAGTCTCATGGGTATCTTTTCCAACGACATTGTTTGCAATGCATCTATAAAATCCACTGTTTACCAAATCGGCGGCGTCTATGATGATGTCCTCTTCTGTTTTGGGGATGATTTTAAAGTCACTTGTATCCTTACTTTTGAATTCCCAAGTGATGGTTGGTTTCGGAATTCCCTTAATGATTCTAGTAATACAAAAAGTCACATATGCCAAACTTAAATTAATAATAAATTTAATTTTGTTCCTAACTTTCATATTTTCATACAAAAATTTGCAATGATATTAGTGACCAAAAATTAATTAATCTAAAAGTGATAAACTGAATAAATAATCAATTATAAAAATTATTACCTGCATGATACAACTGCTTTAGACCCTTGATGAACTATAGTTTTAGATTTGCTTTTATCTATTTGTGGAATACCTGAAACATGAATCAATTAACATACAAGATATTGGTTACGTTCCTTACTTTTTGAATGTTAGTTCATTCATAAGGTCATTTTTAGTAAGGTGGTATTGGCATGGAAGAGTGATTTTGTTCCAAATATGACAAGTTTAATATCAATACATAATTAATCAATGACATCATTATATTCTGCACTAAGTGTGCCACTTTAAGAAGAAACATTTGACGCGACTATGTTTTTATACAATGTTTTATTCCAAAGATGGAAAAATTGTAACGTTATATCATATAGTAAATATATCTCCACTTTTGTTTGACCAGACGACTTGTAGCAAAACGTCCTCACGCTCCTTAGCATTATTGACATGATTGCTTACTTACGAATATGTTATAATATAGTAAATGTATTTCCATAATCATACCCACATTGCACGGTTAAATCAATGTCGTGGTGATCTTCTCCATTTCGGTTTTTTGCTTTACATTTATAAACACCAGCACTTTTCAAACTAACTGCATCTATATGGAGCTCTTGTTTGGAATCCGGTAAGCTTATAAATTCACTTGAATCTTTTTCTTTGAATTCCCAAGTAATTATTGGTGTTGGAAATCCCTTTACAACTCTAAGAAAAAACAAATGTTTGCAGTATTCTGATGAAACGAGAAGAAAATCTTTAAAGAATATAGAAATAAAATACCTGCATGGGATGTCAGTTATTGTACCTTCTATAACTGTCATACTTGAATTTGTTTTATCAATTATGGGAGATTCTGGAACAAGATAATATAGGATTTATATTTTAACAAAATATAATAACATTATAATATTTTCTTGTTATGTATCAAAGACATTTTTATTCAAGAATATTTGCGCCGCTAGAGAAACTGAACGCAATCGCAGTCCCAACACTATTGCAGGTGTCATGATTATGGGTTCTCCCATAAACATCCCACATCAGGACAGTGACCTAATTTCCACAGCACAAGACTCGCACCATCAGGTCTAGACACTTCGTTGTAGTGAGGCTGGTATAGAGATTCAAATAAATTTAATATAATATTGTAATGAACAAAATGCAAAATTTTAGTAAGTTTTTACATTTGTAATAGCACAAACTATAGTCAAATTACTTACCACCGCCGGATACAGTGATTGTGAAATTTAAAGTTGTTACATTATCTTCATTACTGGCTTTACAAGAATATTTTCCTTCTAATTCAGGCAACATTTTCTTTACCAAAAGTGTCATCTTGTCATCAGATAAATGAAAATGATCATCATTTGTTACTTGTACATCAGCTTTGTACCAGTTAATAGTTGGAAGTGGCCATGCATTTATTTTACAATATATTTCGGCATCCTTTTCATAATCGATGTTGGTATCTGCAATTTGTTTCATAAAAACATACCTATATTTAATAACTATTTATTTGTTCATTATTTCTATTTAAATCGGATTAATTCCACGGATTCCGTTTAGTAGATTACTAGGTAATATTTATTTTTAACTTATTAATAGTAATTAAGATTAGTCGTTTATATTAGATATATTTCTATATAAATATTAACTGTATTAGTTACATTTATAATAAATGGATTGGACTTTTTTACCTTAAAAAGTTGTTAATGATAATTACCTTTAGGTTCTTGTAAAATATTCCAAAATTTTGGCCCGAGACTTTCAACTTCTATAGAATCTGTAACTACGTTGCCATTGTTGGATGCTTTACATTCATATGAACTCGTCTTTGTCACGTTGTCAATTTTCAGTACGCTAACGTACTCATATGGAACTTCTATTATTGATGCCTATGTAAAATTTTCGTTTATTATTGATTTACTTTTTAAACATATCGCTTAAGTAAATTCACAAGCCCTGCCTTTTATACCTGGTAACTAGGTGAGATATAATTATGTACGATTGACTACAGAAATTAGTCAATCGCAAAGTTCTGACATAGACTTGGTATATCTATTAAAAACATTTTTTCAGACTAGCGAGATGCTCATAATTTAAAGAATGTAAACAAATGTAAATCAGCAGCATCACAGTCATATTTATGTTTGTCTTGTTACAGGACCATTTTTGTTACTATAGTTTATACGGTTGCGACAAGGAAGACTGTCACATGTTGGATATTTTAACACACTTGTAATTTTTAGAGGTTTTTGAAAGGTCTGTTATTTTAATTGGACTTGCTACAATTTCTACAGATGATTTCGCTTCACTTATACCTCCCAATGCACATAAAACAATAAATTTTCACTGTATGCAACGTTAAAACAAGAAAATAAACTTACACTGGAATCCAACACAGTTCCATATTCTTTATTCTCCCATACAATTTTTGGTTCCGGATATGCGTCAACGTTACATTCTAATGTTAATGAATTACCGTACATAACACTAATTTTTGGTGCCCGTTCTATTACAACTTCTGGACTTTTAGGTTCTATTTTATTGACTGGAATAAAATTCTTAATTTGTTATTTATTTTCTTAAGTTAATAAGTCATAAAAATCCGTTGATTAGGCTTTGAAATTTTTAGCTTATATGGACTCCAGTTAATCATGTGCCTTTGAGAAGATGTTGGTGGAAGGGTTGTATGGTGGGAATAAGTTCTCACCATACAACCTCACATACAATATAATTGAAATGCCGCTTTCGAGAAAAAAAGATATAATCGGGCTGCTAACTTTGAAATAACAACCTCGTGCTGATTTTATTTACTTCAATATGGCATTTAAGCTATAACGGCGTAGTAGTATGAAATGAAGGCTTTCACTTCCGAAGACCATATTTACGGCTAGATTTGTCTCCGAATAAATTTTCTGAACTCAAGTGACTATTTGTATATATTTATAAGCTGCTCTAATACAAAAACATTTAGATCAATGTATTAATTGCTCATCACGATGGGGCTGTCAATGTTGAGGTTTAGAGGAATTTACGACGACATTCCAATTTACATATCATCTATTATCTATGTGACAATACATTTATATATGAGATATACAGTAAGACAACTGTAGGACGACTGAGGGGAGTGCGCGGGAGTGTCGATGTTATATTTCACCCGTGTAAAGATGGCATACCTGAATATTTTTGTGCCTTAACTGATGTACGGGCTATCCTAGTAATTTCTTCACCAGTACCTTGGACAACAGCTATAATCTGTAATACAACGTGAATTATTTAAATTTCATAATTATATAAATTTCATAGTAAAATTGTTTTCGAAGAATATTATGGCGCTGCAGATGCAGTTGGATATTATAGTGCAACGTCGTGGCTCCTCATTAGGCTTGCTACATGAATTTGATTCGTGGTCAGCCTGACATCCAAATAATGAATTTGCTCAATCTCAGTATTTGTATACGTGATTGTCAAAATTAAAATATTTTTTTCGAATTAGATTCTTCACAGAATTGTATGAACATTAATAATCTGCAGTTTCGCTGTGTTTCGTGATGGAGAAAATTAGTTAATCTAACTTAATATTTTAGTTACATACCGCTACTTTAAAACTGTCATTTGGTGGTTTAAAAGGGGCTGTCACATAAAACTTGCTATCTTCGTCTATAATATTTGCAGACATTTCCATTAATTGTTTATTATTAATATCAAGTATGAGAACTTTCTTTAATTTAGCATCCACTTTATCATCAAATATATCTAGCTTAATTGCTAGATGTGATTCCATACCTGTAAAACATTTTGGTTAATGAATACACAGCAACAGATGTTTAAAGTAAAAACCTCTTTAACGGTGTTGTGCACTTTTTGTAATTGGTAAAAAATGTTGAATTCGCATCAGAACTAATGGACTGGTCAAAAATTCGTAAGACGGCATAGCTGTAAACGTCAAGATGTCATCCAGTATCAGCGTAAAAAAGTATGTCACTTTCATTCTTTATTTATTATGTTTTATTATTCAGGTTAGGTTTCGAAAGGTTTCACTTCCGGAGTGCAACCCGTTGATTTACTTATTTGTTTTATAAGTTCTGCTCATAATTATAATCTAGATGCAAAGTACGAGCTAAATCTATTCGACTCCATGTCATCTTCACCTCAAATCACCGACAGACTTGATTTCTTTGTATTCAGAGTGTGTTTACCTCTAAGCTATGCTGATAGTAAATGCTTTGAGAGACTGTTATACCTGGTGTCCATGTTATACTTTCTCTATTTGCTAAAGGTTGTCATATCACATTTCATATCAGCTGACCCAAACCGGTCCTCCACGTTTTAGTTTAGGCATTATTTCATATGGCGTACGTGCGAGATGTAAAACAAACTCTTCTGAGGGATTCTTTAATCCAGTCTACTTTTTCGCTAAAAAATATTGAAAAAACATCTGAAGGGTGCAAGTAAAATATACAGATTTGCATACCTGATACTGGTCGTGTCCTGGTATTTTTTAAAGACGTTGGCATTAATACACGAAATCCGTATCGAAAGTCAATATTTACAGAGGCCTTAACAACAATATTTCCCTTGCCCTCACTATCTACTATTATTTTGTACGGCCCATTCGTGGTGTTCAAAACAGTGGCAACCTTAAAAAAAAAAGGTGAATAATATTTTCTCCTAATATAGGCACATTCGATCAGTTGAACCATCGCCTAAATTATTTCTTATTTTCTTTCGTATGCGATGAAATAATGTAGTAAAGCAGACAACAAAAATATGTTGCGTTCAAAGGTTGTTCTGATGTATAGGGGGAGGGGAGTAGGGGAGCCCGTGATGCTAAATGTGTACAAAAGAGTCGAGTGTCGTGGAACCTATACGATTGTGTAGATTAGACGTTAGAATGAAAAAAGGTTATATGATATTTTTGATTCAGCGGTGGGGAGAGCTTTTAGAGGATTCCAAAGATGTAAAAAAAGAGCCAGGTGAACATACTCGAGCGCGGCAGATTAGAGATAGAGCATATAGTCCAAATATTTCTGATGTCGGAAATATGTTAATCTGCGGGTTTGCGTGGGGAGCCGTACGAGAGAGTTTTTAATAGAGAAAGAAAACATGCCAGCGCATTCGATATTCAGAGGGAATATTAAGTGACCTCAGACTCTATCTTGCTATACTCGAGCACGTCAGATTATTATATAGGCAATTCTGACAGTTTTAGTTATGATAACCCTTAATCTGACGATTTATTGGAGAGGTTTTCTTTGGGCGATTTAAAAAAAATAGTATGAAATCGACGAAGCGAACAACTAAAACGTCTTAAAAAGAAAATACAGTATGTTTGAATATAAAAACTGCCATTTTAAAACAATAAATATTGATATTTGATTCTCAGATTGTAGCAATAGTTAAAATAATCTAAACAGCAAGTTATTTTTAATTTCTTTTGTTATTTACAAAACTTACCATTGAATTATCTGTTTTTATTATTTCCTTAGTCGGTGCTTTTTTACCGTGCGGGTCAATCACATTTACATTAACTTTAGTACCTCTGTCAACGCCGGCAGCTATATTCAGGTCAGTCATGTCCGTATCCGCTGTAACCTATTAATAATTAAAAAATTTATAAGGGTTACGGAAACTTCGTGCTTTGAGTACCTTTAGAAGCGCTATTCCTTTATCTGTTTATGTATAAACGGTGTATCTGGTTCCCCTGTACCCTTAGTATGAGTTTTACGTTTTGACAAAAATGATTGTTTTGGTATTTGTTTACGTATTTGCCCATACATTTCCAACCAGCGCCGCTAGCGGATTGTATCAGAACTGATTGGAAATATAATATGATTAAGGACGTAAATACTCGTATGATTGATTCCAATTTAGTTCTAAAAAATAGCAAAGATTTTGTAATCAACTACAGTACGAGCTTCTCGAAGAACGGTCCGTTTGGAATCACTTATTTTATCGTTTATAATGTTAAATGATTATTTATTTATTTTTGTTTTACACATGCTATGATGTTATAAATAAAACAATGATTTGACGTTTTTAGGGGGTGGCACCACTGTGATACCAAATTCTGCCTCATATTATTATTTTATTTTAAAGAGTGTGGTAAGGCAGATCCGCTCAGTTGTACGTTCGTGATGGATTTCATGGTTGTATTCAATGACGCTAGGCAGACTCCTTTGCTACGTCTAATAATTGAAAAAAATACAAAATATTTTCATACTCTTCTTACGAACGCTGAATGTATATTTCGTAAATTTTGAGATACAAGTAGTATCCACAACTTACATTGAACTCGTTTATTCCGGGATTTATTGGTTCGATTGCCAGCGTTGTTCCTGGATTTTCAATAGTTTTTGTTATGTAGTCTATAATCTGAAATTGAGTTGAGTAGTAAATTATGACTAAATAGTTACATAATATAATATAAATAGAAACTATAATATATTTTTAATTTATAAAATAACAACAATGATGAAATATAACATAATATCATAATTGTTTATCTAAACAGAGATATTCGACCTCGCAATCAGGAGTCCGAGGTTTGAATCCCGGCACAGACCTCTGATTGCTTAACGGTTAATTAAAACATTGTAAGGAAACTCGATGTCAAGGAGTTTTAAAATAGAAAAGTTCTCATAGCTTTGTAAAGTCTACCAAGCACATGACCAGCGCAGTAGACTTCAGCTATGGCCTAAGGTCCTCTTACTCCGAGATGAGACCCGTTTCTAGCAATCGTACAGTAATAGGTTGACAAGGACATAATTTAACACGAAGTACTTCTAATTCATATTTTTCTTACTTTTATAAATTCATTAAATAATTTGAAGCATCGTAACTATACAACATTTCATACAATTTGAAAGTAATCTTCACTTATTATTGTTAATATGATTATGCGTATGTATGACAAAATTAATGCAAACGCATTAATTTTGTTTTTGCTATATTAGAAAAGACCTCATTTTTTCAGCGACACCTAGGACGGCCGACTGGGCGTCGACGCATGTATATGCGTACCGCCTGATCTTTCTCCATTCTATCAAAATGCCCGAGTCAACGAAGTCTGTGAGTCTTTATTTTGCCATGACCTGAGCTAGCTCCGGGTAGATAACTGGCTGGAGATGGCGCAAAACAGGCCAAAGTGGTGTCTCTTAGTATCAGAAGCTGAGATTCAATTTGGGTCGTTGGGCCAACGCAGTAAGTAAGAAATATTAGAAAACAAAACCTTGTTTATATCGTCTTTTTGTAAATGAAACACTTGTCCGGATGTGGCTTTGGCTAATCTATCGTACACGGTGTATTCCGGAGACGTCGTGTCATCACAATCACCAGTCAAAAGAAAGGTTATCTGTAATTTTCAAAATAATTTTGATTATGTAGGAATGATGAAGTTGATTGTCAGGTGGATGAAAGAAGATGATTTTCCAAAGTATTTTAGAGGTTCTCTTATATCTTCCTATCGGCTGTTTAAAAACATTCCACGTGAGGTGGCCACTAAGTCAAATCAAATCAAAATTTTTTATTCAAAATAAGTTCTTCACAGAGCACTTTTTGAAAGTTAATTCAACTACCACCACTTCACAAGGTGTTTTGTTATGGAAAAGAAGCGGAGAAAGAAACTCTATAACACACATCTTTTTTTTAATAAATGTTTCATACAATGGCTCTTAACCTAGTGGTACATGTGGAGCTGGGGCTATTTCGGCCGCACCGTTTTATCGGTCAAATAATTACTCAGCCTATAGTACTCTTTATTACATAGCGTTTGTTTAATGAAAAGTTTAAACTTTTTCTCTGTGAGATTCAAGATGTGCTCGGGTATTTTATTGTACTAATCAGTACTTTTCTGTATACGACAGTAAAGTACTCGTATTGTAGTGTCTTGTCTTTTTAAATTCTGGTGAGAAACCCAACCACGGAAAAAAAGTTTCAAGTGTAAGTCTACCAATTCGCACTAGACCAGCGCGGTGGACTATGGCCTAATCCTTCTTATTCAGAGAGGAAACCCGTTCTCAGTAGTGGGACAGTAATGGGTTGATGATGACATGCAATTATTATATCAATTGTCTCCATCGGATTTTTTATGAAATCCTAAGATACCTGAATTGATTTCTTGTGAGCCAAATTTTTAACTATTTCTTCCTCTTCATAATCTTTAGCTGTTGCGTCGGTGAATACATAAATGTAGGAATTTGGATTACTCTCTTCTATGGCACGTTTGATTCCTGACAAACACAGTTCTGGGCAGTATCCTCCGCCACCAACTTTTATTTCTCCCAATTTCTTTAAGAATTCAGCTGGATCCCTAGTAACTGTCCTTAACACGATAGCTAAAATATCAACAAATACTGTCAGTTATTGGATTCTTTTGAATTGGAAGTTTCACAATTTCCTTAAGAATTCAACTGGATCCCTAGTAAGTTCCATAATTTCCTTATGAATTCAGCTGGTTCCCTAGTAACCGTGCTTAACATGATAGCTAAAATATCAACAAATAGTGTATGTTGCTTGGATTATTTTTAATTGGAAGTTTCACAGATTTTTAACGCTACTTCATTCTATAAACGATAATTAAGTTACTGAACAAAATACTTATACTTCCTTCCAATAATCAGGTTTCGTAATAATACATAATTTATTGTAATGGAAGCTGAGAAACACTTACAGCCCACTTGGTATCAAAAGTTCTTTTCCCCAAGTTCGCAGTTGCATCCAACACCAAATAGGATTGTCTTAGATAGAATAATATAGCTAATGAGCATGCTGTCCACCTGATGGTAAGTCGATGCTACCATCTATGGACATCCGTAATCAGCTCTAGATAATATTACATTCCTGCCTTAAGTCGTCCATAGACACACTGCTACCATTACGGACTAAGTTGGAACGCCTCGCTTTACATACTTTTGTATGTCTCCCTCACCAACACCCTTCGGGGTAAAGTAGACTTTTATATGAGGCATCCCAACTTCCATCTGTGGATGATCTCGGAAAATCTTATCGTAACTGGACTTAATTTCGGATTTCCATGTGGTGTATATACTTACTTGCCACTTCATTTTTGTAAAAAAGTAAGTATTAAAATATATTTTAAAAAATCGTCATGAGATCAAAAATACTCACGTGTAAGAGAGTCGTCTTCGATATAATCTTCGGAGTCGCCCGTTGACACTTCGTTGTCATTGAATGTGATAAGTATAAAATCTCCTATTTGCGATTTATTCGAGGCAAAAACCGCTGCGAAAACATCCTGGACCCTTGCCTTGACTTGACTAATTTCTAGCGACATAGATATCGTATCGTCGATGACGAAAGCAACATTGCTTCTCATATCTTTTTCTCCATAAACACATAACACAAGCACTAATAGAAAGATACCGCACAAATTTGAAACCATGTCGCATTATTTTATGAGAAGCAATTATGTACATGCAACAACATAACCGACTGTTGGTGAGAATCGACTGATACGAGTAATCCCTATGTCCCATGCGTAAATATGTCGTCACGGTTAGTCATCATACAAATAACCAGAAATATAACTTAAAATATTCTAAACAAGGATAATAAACAATTATGTATTCTATGGTGTTATCTGAAATTGTCCAACATTGTGGCATAGATTTGATTTCTTAAGAAGTAAATATTTAACAAAAAATCAAATTTTTGTCAAATTTTGATTCTGTAAAAAAGTTTTGAATTTTCGTTAATTTAATAAACTTACGATGTTAAAATTCCATTTTATATATTTGTCAATAAAATGCATAATATTTGACATTCTAATATTAGAGATTCGTAATAATCGAATAATATGTTAAATATTGATAAATGTGGTCGATAAAGTTTTCTATTTCTAGGTAATTTTGACCACTTAGCAATATTATGGTTGTCAGTGGCGCCCCTGCCACACGCACAGAAGTTGCTAACGTAGCGCACGATAGCTTGCACAAGCATTCTGCACCTGACATCCTTAGTAATTTGGGTTTGTCAGTCTTAAAATTTTGTAAAAGTTTATAAACACGGTATCCGAATAACATGTTCTGAAATAGACCACAGATTTACCACGTTACATCCTGTTGATAACTGCTGATAAACCTTCATATGATTATAATTTTTAGTTACATTATTTTCAGTTTTATATACTTTTTATGTGCTTATATATTAATGTTAAATGTATTATATTTAACATGAATTGAAAAAAACTAAAATAAAACTGTACCTGAATGGTCTTGGAATAGCTCTATAAATATTTTTGTCTAATAAAGTATAAACTTAATCTGTTAATTATTGCACGATTACATAGGGTATGTTAAATGCCCTTTACAGTCTTTACACTCTTTACTGAAGGTGGTAGAACCCTTTGTGGTTCGCCTCCGGCGGCACGACCGCCACACCTATTTCTACCTAATAACACCAGTGTTAGGCTTGCTGTGTTCCGGTTTGAAGGGTTTGGTAAGGGAGACAGACTTTTCCGAGGCGTTCCAGCTTAGTCCTCAGGGGTAGCGGCGCATCTGTGACCGATCTCAGGTAGGAATTTCTAATCCATCTGGGGTTGATTACAGATGTCCATGGGCGGCACTAGCCACTTACCATCAGATGGACTGCATGCTCGTCTGCTACTCTTATATTATATAAAAAAGGACAGTCGTGCAATAATTAAGGCCCTGCAGCCCAATATGTTTGACGGATTTTAACATATGTTGTTTCGTTGGATTCGTCTGAATTGTGGGAGTGTTATGGGCTACATTTTATTGGAGTGCGTCAGGTTAACTTTAGACTTAGTTACATTTATTAAAGATAATAATTGACATTTTTTTTTTGTTTACGAGGGGGAAACCTTCAAAAGGTACCCGGTGCCGTGGGAGCGACACAGGGTTATGTGGGATTTTTACCGCACTAAAACCCCCCCGGTGGCCTTCCTCTACGTTGCCAAGAGGACTCCGGGATCTCCTACGGAACGCAACCGGAGTCCTCTGAACGCGTCGCCCCTTCGGGCTCCACCCAGGTAAGCTCCAGGACTCGCCACACCGTCTGGTGTTTACGACGGTATGCGATCACACACACCGCCGTCCTTCCCGGAGTTGCTTACCGGGCGGCTCGACCTCCCAATCTTGCCACCCACAACCCCGGAAGCCCCCTTTTAGTCGCCTCTTACGACAGGCAGGGGATACCGTAGCCCTATTCTAGTCCCGGGACTACAGGGACACCGCGCCGGGAGGCGCTATCTGCGCCTTCGGCGCCTCCTTCTCCGCGCGGGATCGGCGCGCTCCCTGGCCCATTCGGCGTCCTCCTTGGTCAGCATAACGCGCTCGCAGAATGCAACCACGCTAGAACGGACCATTGCCGCGACGACAGCCTCCGGGGAGAGGTCTGGTCCTATCCGTTGCACCAGGATCCGCCGCTCGGACTGCCACGCTGGACAGTGCTCGAGCGTGTGCTGCGCGGAATCCTGGGCATGCCCGCAGTGGTGGCACTGCGCTGTCGCTTCCCTGCCTATTCTATGCAGATACTCACCGAAGCAGCCATGTCCGGTGAGCATCTGTGTCAGCCGGTAGGTGACGCATTTCCTCCTTTTGAGCCATGCTCGGAAGTTGGGCAGTACTGCACGGACTACACGTTGGCGTGCGCCCCGTGGCTCCTGTAGCCGCTCACGCCAGCGTCTTAACGCGCGCCAGCTGGCTCTCGTCCGAAGCATTTTAACCGTCTGATCAGCCCTCTGGCGGAGACCGCGGATCTTAAAGAAGATCTCTGCGGTCATATCCGCCAGAATGTCCAGGGGCGGGAACCGCCCCAGGAGTGTAGCCGCCTCGTACGATATTGTACGGTACCCACGCGCGACTCTGATCGCGATAAAACGCTGCGCGGCATTCAATTTGGCCGCGCGGCGCCGGCAGCCCGACAGTCTTTGCGACCATACGGGTGCACCGTAGAGCGCGACAGAGTGCACGACACCTGCGTAGAGGCGACGGACTTCCTCCTTCGGTCCCCCGAGATTAGGCAGCAGTCTATGCAACGCACCCGCTACCTTATGAATCCGGGGTACGAGACGGCTAAAATGCTCGTCGAAATTCCAGCGGCTATCCAATACTAGCCCGAGATACTTTAAGTATCTGTCCACTTCAATGACTGCGTCACCTACCCGCACTGACATGCAGAGTGGTCTCACATTTGGCCTTAGGCCGTGGAACCATAACGCCTCGGTCTTGCTCGATGCTATGCGAAGACCCAAGGCGTTTATTTGGTCAACAACGCGTGCCACCCCCAGTTCGGCTAACCTCGCCGTCCTTTCATAGGACTCTCCCTCCGCCAGGACCAAAGTGTCGTCTGCGTAGCAAACGATGGTGACTCCTACAGGAAGCGCTGTGCGCAGCACTATATCGTATGCGAGGTTCCAAAGCAGTGGCCCTAATACTGACCCCTGCGGAACTCCGCACACGACGCCCCTTTCATGGACTCTTCCGTATCGGCCCGGATAGATGACGTTCCTGTCCGACAGATAGGCCGCCAAAACGTTTCGCAAATAGGGAGGCACCTGATGATGTACGAGGGCCTCCCTTATCGCTTTCCAGGGCAGAGAGTTAAAGGCATTAACTATGTCAAGACTTATTGCCAAGACTACTCTGCCTCTGGAAAAAGCCCTCTCCGTGAGCGCTCGGACGCGAAGAACGGCGTCTATTGTCGAGCGCCCAACGCGGAAACCGAACTGATTGTCGGACAGGTCCGGGCCAATGCACGATAGATGTCTGCTGACGCGAACGGCAATTATCCGCTCGAAGATCTTTCCTGCCTCATTCAGCAGACATATCGGCCTGTAGGACGCTGGTGAGTCCATGGGGCGACCCGCCTTGTGCAGGAGCACCATCTTCGCTACCCTCCATTGCGCAGGGAACTTCCCAAAACGAAGGCAGTTGGTAAAGAGGCGCCGCAATCTTTCCCCCAATACGGGCAACGCAACTACCCAAGCCTGACCTGGGATTCCGTCTGGGCCTGGGGCAGTGTTTTTCGCGGCCAGCCGTTTTACCGCCCACTCCAGCTCAGCCTCGGTAACATTGTGCGTCTCTGACCACACAGACGGGACCAATACTCCGTTCACGGCATCAGGGCCATCCGAAGGGCAAGGAAACAGGTTTTCCATGACTTCTGCGACAAAGTCGGGATCGAGGGTCTCTGTCAACGGCGGAACCCGTGGGCGCAGCTTGCCTAACACCATTCTATACGGGCGTCCCCACGGGTCCCTGTCCAGACCATCCAATAGTCCCGAAAAGATAATAATTGACTGTAAGGAGGATTCAATGCTGGCATAATTATAAAGGTAGTGTTTGCCTAGTGGTTGAAATCCCAAACACGTCCTTCTGATTGCTTATTATTACAAGTTATTTTCGTATTGGAAATTATTAAAACTTGAAACCTACACGTCCGAGAGTTTTTTTTTTAAAGTTTTCAAAGGTATCAATTAGTGCTCGGGTGCAGGATTACGACCCAAATCTCTCATGAAAGATATGTCTTGTGGAACGGTGTTGGGTTGATTATTATAAAATTCAAATATTTTGATCGCTTTAATAAAATAAAAAATTGGTGAATATGTATGTGTAATACATTTTTGGGTGGATATCCGTTTCCCTAGATATGATATCTTATGCTTTGTGGATAAAAAAATGTTTTTTGGTATTTTAGCCGACACGCGTAGCGGTGAGGTCATGATGTCGGTCTGAAGCGCAAAGGGTCCCGGGTTCGATCCCTCGCCACACAAATCTGAATGATGAATTTAGATTTATGTACTGGGTCTGGGTGTTTGTATTCGTCTTTGTGTGTGTTCATGGCACTCTAGACCCAGGGGGTCCTTTTTTTTTCTTATGGAGGGGGAAACCTTCAAAAGGTTCCCGACGACGTGGGAGCGACGCCGGGTTATGAGGGATTCTTACCGCACTAAAACCCCCTGGTGGCCGTCCACAACGCTTGTTGGAGAACTCCGGGATCTCCGACGGAACGCAACCGGAGTCCTCCAAACGCGATGCCCCGACCGAGCTCTGCCCTGGGGGAGCAGTTTTCGCTCCTACCGCACCATTTGGTGTACACGACGCTATGCGACCACACATACCGCCGTCCTTCCCAGGATCGCTTACTGGGCTGCTAGAGCTCCCACTCTTGCCGCCCGCAACCCCGGAAGCCCCCTTTTAGTCGCCTCTTACGACAGGCAGGAGTAACCGTAGCCCTATTCTAGTCCCGGAACTACAAGGACAGACCCAGGGGGTCCTAGTGTGGGGCTGTGTGAGTACAAAGTGTATTTTTTTTCTTCTGATAAATTTTCAATTTTATGGAAAAGGACATATACATTAAGAATTGGTATGGTGCTTTTTTCACCTTGTTCTGTTGTGTTGTTACAGGAGGTCGGCTATTTAACACGATTTTATTACCTTGACTTATATGTATGTATCGGTGTATGTAAAGGTTTTTCTAACTTGGACCAGTCCCATTATTTCTAAATTTTGAATAATTATTAATACTAATTTTGTCCCGTTCTCCTCATCAGAATCGTCAGGATTAACAATTTTCTTATTGTGATTTTAGCGTAAAAACTAGAAAATTGAAAAGATTTTTTTGTTAACTATAATATTACCTATTAAGTTTAATTTGTCTATAAGCGTAACTTCTAACTTAATCGTAGATAGTTATGTCATAAAAATGAAGGTATCGAAGTGTGATAGAATGAGTTTGGTTCGACTAGGTGGTACCACTGCCACTAGATCCATAGGCCTTCTTTTTGTTTGCGAGGGGGAAACCTTCAAAAGGTACCCTATGCCGAGGAAACGGCACGGGGTTATGTGGGATTCTTACCGCACTAAAACCCCCCGGTGGCCGTCCTCGGCGCTGCGTAGAGGACTCCCGGATATCCAGAGGAACACAACCGAGGTCCTCTTAGCGCGTTGCCCCGTCGGACTCCGCCCAGGTGAGCGTGACGCTCGCCACGCCGTCTGGTGTGCACGATGGTATGCGACCACACATACCGCCGTAGAACCATAGGCCTAGAATTTTTGTATGTGCAAGGTCCCCGGTATAAAGAAGGCCCTGCCTTGCCAAATGATTAGTATGGCCAAAATGTTATATTAGTTACTTATACTTTTATACGATTTTAATAAAATCGCATTTAGTAATTACATGAAATAAACTGCAGAGGCGTTGAGCTCACTTATTTTTAGACATATTATCAAATTTCCTGTCATCTCCCGCCAACATAATCTCCTCATATAGCTCGTATAGTTCGAAAGTGGTAGAACCACAAAGGTTCGACAACGGCGGCACCATCGCCAACCTGCCTTATAACAGCAGCATTAAGCGCTGATGTGTCCTGGTTTAAAGGGTGTGGTAAGGCGTCAATTTCCCGAAGCGCTCCAGCTTAGTCCTCAGGGGTAGCGGGGCATCCGTGGCCGACCTCAGATAGGAATATCTAATCCTATCTGGGGTTGATTACAGATTTCCATGGGCGGCAGTAGCTACGTAACATCAGGTGGACTGCATGCTCGTCTGCTTCTCCTATATTATAAAAATATTTAAACTGCCTGCGCTCGCGTTTTTTCCTAATATAGCTGACACTTCGTATAGATAAGTTCAATGCCACTGTTACTGATAAAACACTAATAGCTGTCCTCGGTGATAATATACATATACGAGTATGTCGCAGCTAAATAGCAAAGTTAGCCGTTTAATTAACACCCGTGTTAATTCACCCGTAGCGCATAACACAACCTGCGCTACTGTGTTCTGGTTTGAAGAGTGTGGTAGGGGAGACATATTTGTCCCTGTAGTCTCGGGACTAGAATAGGGCTACGGTATCCCCTGCCTGTCGTAAGAGGCGACTAAAAGGGGGCTTTTGGGGTTGCGGGCGGCAAGAGTGGGAGCTCGAACCGTCCAGCAAGTAACCCCGGGAAGGACGACGGTGTGTGTGGCCGCATACCGTTGTAAACACTAGGTGTGTGGGAGGAGCGTAAACTGCTCCCCCAGGGAAGAGCCCGATTGGGGCATCGCGCTCGGAGGACTCCGGTTGTGTTCCATCGGAGATCCCGGAGTTCTCCACCAAGCGCCGAGGACGGCCACCGGGGGGGTTTTAATGCGGTAAAAATCCCACATAACCCGGCGTCGCTTCCACGTCGTCGGGTACCTTTTGAAGGTTTCCCCCTCGCAAACAAAAAAAAAAAGGGAGACATATTATCGGATGCGTTCTAGCTTAGTCCTCCGCGGTAGCGGCGCATCCGTGGCCTCAGGTAAGAATATCTAGTCCTATGTGGGACTGATTACAAATGTTCATGGGTGTTCGTAGCCACTTCCCATCAGGTGGACTGCATGCCCCTCTGCTACTGCTATGTTATATAAAACAAAACTTTTTGAATGTTCAAAGGACATAATCCTCCCCTAATCTCTCTGTGCTACTCCGAGCAGTCCTTATAAGAACTGTACTTGGCTTATGTGTTATATTGTCTTCGGTCTGTGTATTTAGTGTCCTTATGCCTATGATACCGACAACACCTATAATCCGAGTGAGAAACCTAACCTAACCTAACCTAGAATAAGATTAAAGGAAATAAATAATATGGGATGGGATTAATTAAATTACATAATTATGAGGTAAATATATGCAATAATATGAATTTTAAGTCGACGGTAAATATATTCATCCATATTGTTTGATATTATGACTGTAGTTGTATATTTTGTATAATTAACTCATCTAACTTCAGAGCCAAACGGATGCGGTTGGATGCGACCTTCACTTATGCTCTTTCAACTTCGAGTGTGAGAACTTACTAGGGTTGCCACCTCCTTTAAAAAGATTTTTTAATAAAAACACATAGATTAGTAAAGATTATTCGCTCCTAGCAAGAAAATGTAACCTTTTGACACTTGTCACTCATATCTACTTTCGTGTTTAAAAAAATATAAAAAAAAAGTAGTTTTTATCATTTACAGATAAAACGATTTTTCTTCGCACTTTTTCTTCGATTTCGTGTCTTAACTGCGCATGTCGGCATTGTTTCGCGTAAATTACACCATGACAGCCATTAAAGGGCTAACAGAATGGTCACCCGTTTAAGTTATTTAATAGCTTCCTTCAATTACAAGGCGGTGAGATATCTATACTTTTTCTATGTAAAAACATTAAAAAATTATAGTTTTTTAGGGATAAGTATAATAAATGCATCCGAAAATTCACCGTCTTCACAATTTTTCTAATTTTTCTAACAGTTTTTCAGGTTCCGCACCTAAAGAATAAAATCGGAACACTATACCAAGCTACCGTTGCTGTTTTTCTGCAACAAGGCTTTATTAGATAGATATTTAAAATTATCAGAATGCATTTTTTACAATTACTACAATTTGCGATAGCTACTCGTACTACAATAACAAATAGTAAAATGTGATATCAATTAAAATTTCGTGGTTCATGTGTGAATTTTACTCGAACTTGTGCAATTATTCTTAACCGAGGGGATATCCTTCAAAAGGTACCCGGTGCCGTAGGAGCGACGCAGTACCCCGTAGGGTAATGCGGGATTCTTACCGCACTAAAACTCCCCCGGCGGCCGTCCTCGGCGCTGCGTAGAGGGCCCCGGGATCTCCAAAGGAACGCAACCGAAGTCCTCTTAGCACGTTGCCATGTTGGGTTCTGCCCAGGTGAGCTTGGCACTCGCCACACCGTCTAGTGCGTACGACGGTCCTTCCCGGGGCCGCTGGCTGGGCGGTTCGAGCTCCCAATCTTGCCGCATGCAACCCTGGAAGCCCCCGTTTAGTCGCCTCTTACGACTGGCAAGGATATCGTAGCCCTATTCTAGTCTAGAATCTAGAGGGACATTTTTTTGGCACAGCCTACAACACAAACAACTTGACGATTTTACCAAATGAGGTGTACATTGGATTTGTCTAGTTTCCTGTTGACCTATGTCTAAATATTGGGAATAAATGGAAGCGATTTCTGGCGAGAGCTCCATGACATCTAAAATATGGATGAAAATATATGTAATATTAGACTTTTCATAATGTATAACTATTATATATATAATACATAGTATAGTTAAAAAATATATAAAAATGCTATAATTCTATTATGGTACAAGTGGCAACCATAAAACTTACGTACATTAGGTATATTTATAGAGTATATTTTGAACCGATTTTAAAGCAGTTCTGTTCTGCCTCTATTTGTATGTTTGTATTATTCTGTACTAGTTTTTGCCCGCGGCTTCGCCAGCGTTTATAAGAAAATAATATAACATACTAACATACATAAATCTGAAAATTCGTACCTTCAACTTTGCCAAAGATCATCACTTGATTAAATGCATAGTTTACAATTCAATCCTTACTAATATCGTTTAAAATAATCGATGTTTTGGGTCCAAAAGATCGATTCTCCGATTAATCGATTTTAAATCGCCATCCCTAGTTCCCGTGGAATTTCCGGGATAAAAACTATCCTATGTCCTTTCTCGGGTCTCAGACTATCTTTGTACAAAATTTCATTAAAATCGGTTCAGTGGTTTAGGGGTAAAGAAGAGACAACCAGACAGACAGACAGAGTTACTTTCGGATTTATAATATTAGTAAGGAGTAAGGATAGTAAATTAACAGGTAATATGGTGAATCATTGCGGTGAAGCAGTGTTTGCATTTCGATGGAAGAGCAATGAGTGAATTTTGAAGGTGGTAGAACCTTTTGTGGGTCGACTCCGGCGGCACCATCGCCACAACTATTTCTGCCTCATAACAGCAGCATTAAGCGGATTTTTTAGTTAAGAATTTTCATAATTAATGTATTGTTTGACTGATCTAAGGAACCCGAGTTCTTAGGATGGTGCCGCCAAAAAAATAACCATGACAGCAGCGAGATGGTATTGTCTGAAGTGAAAAAAAATATTATTTCCTACACTGCAATATAAAAGATATTACGGCAATTAATAATAAAAAAATATATAAATACTTTAGACGTCAATGAACTTTGGTCATTTTAAAAACATCCCGTAATATGAAACTTTTTTCTTCGTTATATTTAAACTGTCTGTAAATAAGTTAGTGTTGGTTTTTAGCGTTTATGTTCACTCTATCACTGAACCTTCTAAAATATAATCTATTTTACTTTAGCAGTAAATTAAGAAGATTCATTAAGACCTTTTACACTCAAAGATTTAAATGCAATTAAGATTAAAAATGCTTATGTTGAACAAATTTAAATCACCGTGATGCATTCATATTGTAATTTACATTAATGTTGTTCACGAAATTTGCATCAAATTATTATATAAGCGAGATTGCTAATAATTGTGTTAATAGGTTAAGGTCACATTAATAATATAATAGCTGACCCGGCAAACTTTGTACCGCCTCAAAATCTATTTATCAAATATATTTCATATAAAATATAGCCTTTGTTACTCGTGGATAATGTAGCATTCGAATCGTGAAATAATTTTTAAAATCGGTCCAGTAGTTTTTGAGCCTATTCATTACAATCAAACAAACAAAATTTTTCTCTTTATAATATTAGTATAGATGACGAGCAGTGCCTGAGATTTGGTTCGTGTTTTTATCCTACTATAGGATTAACAGACAAGCATGCAGTCCACCTGATGGTAAGTGGCTACTGCAGCCCTTGGACATTTGTAATCAGGTCGGCCACAGACGCGCCGCTAATCCTCAGGATCAACCTGAAATACTTCCTTAAAGTATATCTCCATTAACACACTCTTCAAACCAGAACACAACAGTACTTCTCAATGCTGCTACTAGGCAAACATCAGTGTGTGGGTATTGTCTCCTGAGTCGAACCGCAAAGAGTTCTATATCTTCAATATTCAACGTATAACGTAAACTGAAATTCTCCGCGCCAAATACACGTCATGTAATACTAGAAATAAATATAAGTAGTTCAAAAAACTAAAAAACACGCTTATAAGATAAAATCGACTAAAAAGTAGAAAATAATTTTCAATCTAAGAATCAATTAAGGAACAATAAATATACGGTAGTATAATTGTGAAAAATTTCAATAAAACACATAATCAACATCTATTTTTACTTGCAAGTTATTTCCCACATGTAAAGTAATTCACAATTAGGTACTGGCAACACTTTTTACTTTGTCACTTTTATCTATTTTCGTGTATGTAAAATATTCAAAAAATGTAGTTTTTAGACCACTTACGAATGAAAGGATACTTTTTTGCGTATTTTATTAGGTGCCTTGCTGTTTTTGTACCATTTAATTACACATGTCGGCATTGTTCCGCGTAAATTACACCATGACAGTCGGAAACGTAATCGGAAAAACCGTAAGCTGTTTTACGTGTGTGTGCGTGATTTCGTGTACATACACTAAAACCGTAATCTGTTTGTTACTTTGTCAATTACAAGGCGGTGAGATATCTTTACTAATCTATGTAGAATACATCGATTTGAATTAAATAAAGACTAAATCAAGATACATATTGTGAATTATTTTTAATGCATTGGAGTCGATTGTAATTTTGGTTTAAGCCGATTTCAACCACAAGGAAAATACACAGACACAAGTTATATAGCGCTGCATATATGTACTTACTATCTTTTAATACAAGCACGCGTGAACCGCGTATGCTATAGCACACGCCCGTAGGACCTTTTTTGTTATGTAGGTATACCTTACATATATTCGCATGCTTGCCTCACACCTTTGAATGTTGTAGAACCCTTTGTGGTTATACTCCAGCGTCACCACCGGCCTACCTTTTACTGCCTCATAACAGATGCGTTAGGCCCTGCTGTGTTCCGGTGTGAAGGGTGTATTAAGGAAGACATACTTTTCCGAGGCGGTCCAGCTTAGTGTGGACCTCAGGGGTGCTTACCTCAAGGGTGGCGGCATTTGTGGCCGACCTCGGGTAGGAATATCTAATCCTATCTGGGGTAGATTACAGTCTATGTCTATGGGCGGCAGTAGCCACTTACCATCAGGTCTGCATGCTCGTCTGCCACTCCTATATAATAAACAAAAAAGAACGCATGCGTGAACAAAATTAACCCGCTGAAGTCTCATCGCATATCTTTTTCAAGTGACTTACTTGATAGGAAAAGTTTCTTTAAAACGATAGTACATCGATATACTGCTAATCATCTATATATATCAATGCGACAATATGTAAATATGAATGGCAGATGTAGATGTGTGTCGCTGGTGGGCCTGCGTGATAGGAAAAACATACTCCAAAGACTATTAGTGCATTACGAGTAAAACTTCATAGTTTTTGTTGTTTATCGATAAGCTATAGAACCATATTAAGAATGCCTTTGTTTCACACACAAAAGGTTTGAAGATTAATATCGAGAAAAAGAATTCCATTTTTGCAAACGAGACTCGTTTTTTGAAATGGAGCGTGACGATTCATTATTTTTACGTTGCAAATGAGTGGGTAGGTGTAATGGCTAGTCTTTTTTGATATTATTGTCTTCAGTGTAGGTTCCAAGTTCGAATCCTAAAACACAAATAAAATTATTCAAAAATTTGTCTGTATTTAATGAAGATTGTATCTGCATTACACCATCATGTGCTATAACTACAGTAAACAACTCTTGTATTGTTGGAAGGGAGTGTAAAAGCAGATTCTCTCATTTGAGGAGTTCCATCATAGTTCTTAGCAGTAGTAAGGGATCTATGACCGATTTCTTGAGTATGCTCGTTTCCAACTACTATTACAAATGACGAAATCTTACTTTGATAGTTAAGGAAAATATTATAAGAAATCCTACATACCGAAAATAATCTCTACGAAGCTCTGAAAAGTATATTAAGTTTTGATCACATTTAGTTAACGTGCGCTATGGTTTAAGGCCCGTCTTATAAATAGGAACATCAGTAAAATTGTAGACAGAAGAGATAAGCTATAAAACCAGTGTGGTTCAGCCAGGGAGGTACCTCCTCCCCACCTATTTATGACTGTAACATTATAACACCTTTTTGGTTTTCCATGGGAGAGTGTGGGCGACGTGTATGAAGTGATCAGCTTAGTCCTTAAGAAGAGCAAAGCATCTGTAATCGGCCTCAAATATAACGTAATTATATGAAGTTGGTTACAGTACCCTTAGTATGAATTTTTACGTTCTGACAAAAATGATTGTTTTTGTTTATGTATTTCCCATATTATATTTCCAATCAGTACTGATACAATCCGCTATAGGCGCTCTTTCGCATGTGTGGGCAAATACCAAAACCGTCATTTTTGTCAAAACGTAAAAACTCATACTAAACGTACAGATGTTCATTGGCGGCAATGATATGACATGGTGGACTGCATGCTGGTTTGCTATTTTATTCTCAATAAAAAGGTGGTAGTTTGCCCTTTTTAGTGACATTTGAAAACACACACGTGTGATATATCACAGTATGTAAATGAAACTGTTTCTTCTTTTTAATTATTCATCTAAATACAAGTTCTATATTATAATAGGTCAACATTAAGATCTTGTTGTTATTTATATTATTATTTACCTGTTCCAAAACTTCCTTGAAAAATTAATTTAGTTGTTGAATGCGGATGGACCAATTAGCTAGAAAAATAAATCAATATTTTAAATCAATCTTAATTGATGCTACTGTTACGAATATTATAAATTGTGGGAATGTCAAGGACTCATAAGACCTCTACCATGTTACAGGTTAATCTGGCGTTATACATTTAATAATAATATTATATTGTTTTATTTATATTTTATTATAATAAAGAAGTATGAAACGGGCTTACAGGCTACCTGATGGTTGACCCTGTAGTTCCGGGACCAGAATATATGTGTCGATAGATATATACACATATAGATGTGTGTCGCTGGTGGGCCTGCGTGATAGGAAAAACATACTCCAAAGACTATTAATGCATTACGAGTAAAACTTCAAAGTTTTTGTTGTTTATCGATAAGCTATAGAACCATATTAAGAATGCCTTTGTTTCACACACAAAAGGCTTCAAGATTAATATCGAGAAAAAGAATTCCATTTTTGCAAACGAGACTCGTTTTTTGAAATGGAGCGTGACGATTCATTATTTTTACGTTGCAAATGAGTGGGTAGGTATAATGGCTAGTCTTTTTTGCTATTATTGTCTTCAGTGTAGGTTCCAAGTTCGAATCCTAAAACACAAATAAAATTATTCAAAAATTTGTCTGTATTTAATGAATTCTGTCTGCATTACACCATCATGTGCTATAACTACAGTAAACAACTCTTGTATTGTTGGAAGGGAGTGTAAAAGCAGATTCTCTCATTTGAGGAGTTCCATCATAGTTCTTAGCAGTAGTAAGGGATCTATGACCGATTTCTTGAGTATGCTCGTTTCCAACTACTATTACAAATGACGAAATCTTACTTTGATAGTTAAGGAAAATATTATAAGAAATCCTACATACCGAAAATAATCTCTACGAAGCTCTGAAAAGTATATTAAGTTTTGATCACATTTAGTTAACGTGCGCTATGGTTTAAGGCCCGTCTTATAAATGGGAACATCAGTAAAATTGTAGACAGAAGAGATAAGCTATAAAACCAGTGTGGTTCAGCCAGGGAGATACCTCCTCTCCAGCTATTTATGACTGTAACATTATAACACCTTTATGGTTTTCCATGGGAGAGTGTGGGCGACGTGTATGAAGTGATCAGCTTAGTCCTTAAGAAGAGCAAAGCATCTGTAATCGGCCTCAAATATAACGTAATTATATGAAGTTGGTTACAGTACACTTAGTATAAATTTTTACGTTCTGACAAAAATGATTGTTTTTGTTTATGTATTTCCCATATATTTCCAATCAGTTCTGATACAATCCGCTATAGGCGCTGTTTCGAATGTGTGGGCAAATACCAAAACCGTCATTTTTGTCAAAACGTAAAAACTCATACTAAGCGTACAGATGTCCATTGACGGCAATGACATGACATGGTGGACTGCATGCTGGTTTGCTATTTTATTCTCAATAAAAAGGTGGTAGTTTGTCCTTTTTAGTGACATTTGAAAACACACACGTGTGATATATCACAGTATGTAAATGAAACTGTTTCTTCTTTTTAATTATTCATCTAAATACAAGTTCTATATTATAATAGGTCAACATTAAGATCTTGTTGTTATTTATATTATTATTTACCTGTTCCACAACTTCCTTGAAAAATTAATTTAGTTGTTGAATGCGGATGGACCAATTAGCTAGAAAAATAAATCAATTTTTTAAATCAATCTTAATTGATGCTACTGTTACGAATATTATAAATTGTGGGAATGTCAAGGACTCATAAGACCTCTACCATGTTACAGGTTAATCTGGCGTTATACATTTAATAATAATATTATATTATTTTATTTATATTTTATTATAATATAGAAGTATGAAACGGGCATACAGGCTACCTGATGCTGGTCCCTGTAGTTCCGGGACCAGAATAGGGCTACAGTATCCCCTGCCTGTCGTAAGAGGCGACTAAAAGGGGCTTCCAGAGTTGCGGGTGGCAAGAATGAGAGCTCGAACCACCCGGACAGCGACTCCGGGAAGGACGGCGGTATATGTGGTCGCATCCCGTCGTAAACACCAGATGGTGTGGGAAGAGCCAAAAGTGCTCCCCCCAGGGCAGAGCCCGATCGGGACATCACGCTTGAGGACTCCGGTTGTGTTCCGTCGGAGATCCCGGAGTTCTCCAGCAAGCGTTGAAGACGGCCACCGGGGGGTTTTAGTGCGGTAAAAATCCTACATAACCCGGCGTCGCTCCTACGTCGTCGGGTACCTTTTAAAGGTTTCCCCCTCGTAAACAAAAAAATAATAATAATAAAACCTGACTACCTGATGTTACGTGGCCACAATGGTTAACCCCAGATGAGATAAGAGTCCTACCTGACACACACACAGCTTTGTTGCTACCCCTGAAGGCTATGGAATACTTGGAATTAGTATATCTCCCTTACCTTACTATTGAGACCCGAACACAACAGCATTTAATACAAAAATTTATCAGAATAAAGCAAATAAATCAAAAATCGTATATTTAAACAAACATTTCATTTTTAATTAGATTTAATTTAAACCACAAAGTTCCAAGTTTACGTTTTATTTCAACGTCTAGAATGCAAATACGGAAAATTATTTTAATATTTCATCAGGCGCTACATTCGTATACAATATTGGCAAAAATAAAAATAAACATAAATTCGGTATTATTAAGTCTTGCGTGTATGTTATGTCTCTCATGAATGAATCCAGAATACCATGAGTTTTTACGTTTTGGTATTTGTTTACGTATTTGCTCATACAATTTCCAATCAGCGCCCCTAGCATATTGTATCTGAACTATAGTGTCAGTAACTTAACATTAAATGTCTAATTGACAAAATGACGCTTTATGTTTTGTCTCTCTTTTTTGCGAACATGTGAGATAGACAAAAAGACTTGAGCACTTACTTATTTTTACGCTTACTCAGTCTACTGAAGCAAATGGAACAGAATAATGGATTGAGTAAACGTAACGTTAAGTTGTGGGATGTTTTAAAAAATCATGGTAAAGGTACAGTTCTATATGAAATTATAATGAAATTTTGCATGTCATCCACTAGGAGGTAGAACCCTCCGTGGTTCGACTCCGGCAGCACCACCGCCAAACCTGTTTCTGCCTCATAACAGCAATGTCGAAAGCTGCTGTGTTCTGCTTTGAAGGGTGTGGTAAGGGAGACATACTTTTCCGAGGCGTTCCAGCTTAGTCTTTAGGAGTAGCGGCGCATCTGTGGCCGAACTCAGGTAAGAATATCTAAACCTATCTGTGGTTGATTGCTGATTTTCATGGTAGACTTTACACCTTTGAGAACTTTTTCTTTTACTAACTTAACGAAAGTTCTCAGGCATGTTTCGTGACGATATTTTCCTTCGTTCACAACGTGACGACACGAATGTATCTGAGTAGTTTATATATAAATGGACAAAGACAAAACAATTTAGTCTTTTTTCCCTTTTATTCTTCAACCAATTACCCTTTTTTAGCATAAAAAATGCAAATGTATAAAAATCATCAAATTTCGACCTGAGCAAACACTGCCTATTTAAACCCGCTTATAACTTCGAATAAAGTAGATACATGTCTGGGATTCGAATACCAGGCCAGTAGCCTAAGAACCCTAATATCGTACTAAAGATACATTTCACTTTACCGTACCCTCCGCTCCAAGTTAAATCAGATAACAACACCATGAATTGATGTCGAAAGTGGTGACAGCCGCCGTATTGTTTAGAAACCACCGTGTTAGCGGCACCACGTTAATTGAAAACGCATTGGCCGTTTTACAGATGTTATCACAGTTACACAATACTGTACATATAATGTATAACTCCCACTTAAATTACGTGGCTTTAACTTAAATCAAAATTCGTTCTTAGCGCGTTGCCCTGTCGGGCTCCGCCCAGGTGAGCTTGGCGCTCGCCACACCGTCTGGTGCGTACGATGGTATGCGACCACAAATACCGTCGTCCTTCCCAGGGTCGCTTACTGGATGGTTCGAGCTCCCACTCTTGCCAACCGCAACCCCGGAAGCCCCTTTTTAGTTGCCTCTTACGACAGGCAGGGGATACCGTAGCCCTTTTCTGGTGCCGAAACTACAGGGACATGTCGTTTAACCTAAAGGTTAATTAACCATCACAAATTAATAACATCGACAAATTGTAAAGCTATTTACAAATTATGATGCATCTCTTACGTAAGTTAGTATAATAAAAAGGTAGTTCCTGGAGATAACAGCCTTAGGTGAAGTGAAGCGGTAATATATACATTGATTTGACAGATTACATCTTAGAACTAAGATGGTACTAGATGTGCCGTGAGCGTAGGTATTATTATAAGGTACTATTGCTTAAAAATTATGAAAGTGAATGTCTATGTTTTGAGATTATCCCATTTCTGAAATTAATTGAATAAAACTATTTCTTTATCTAATTTACAACTTTTGTTATTTCGTCGCAAAATACAACTCAAACGTCAAAAGCGTCCTTTTCTTTTTAATCCTAACTCATACAATCGTACCAACCAGTGACTATATACACGGACACTTATTGTTATAAAAATAACACAATAGGAAAATACCACAAAATAATTAATTAAACTTATACTATGATTGATTAGATATATTTTTAATAATAAAAATAAAAAATTGTAGAACCGATTTTGGTATAAGTCTGGACGACAACTTATTAACACGCTTTAATGAGCTTGGGTTGTATGTATGTATGTATGTACGTAACAGTAATGGAATCTTTGAACCCGATTTCCATCCACTTTGAACGTTCAGTTTAATTCAAAATTTTGAAGAATTATCAAAAACCGATGACAATACACGATTTTAATAATTTTGTATTATTGTTCTTATCAACATCCTAAGGATTAACGATTTTCGAGGCGAGATTGTTCAAGCGCCTTAGACAAAATTCATCGCAAGTTACTAGATTGCAAATAATTATTGCTTTTTAGTTTCAATAACGCGTAACTGTTATAGCGTGATTTTTAGTTTAGAAAATAATAATGTTATTTCCCTATAACTGAAATGTTCTATAACATATCTATAATGCCTTCTTGTAGAATGATTTTTAGAATTCAGTACTCAAAGGGTACTTATCAACATCCTCAGGATTAACGATTTTCGAGGCGAGATAGTTCAAGCGCCTTAGAGAAAGTTCATCGCAAGTTACGAGATTGCAAATAATTATTGCTTTTTAGTTGTTGTAATAACTGTATAGCGTGATTTTTAGTTTAAAAAATAATAATGTTATTTCCCTATAACTCAAATGTTCTGAAATATATCTATAATGCCCTCTTGTAGAGTGATTTTTAGGATTCCGTACTCAAAGGTTAAAACGAAACCCTCCGCGGTCTGTTCGTGTGTCACTGGGCTTTATCTCTTAAATCGTAATAGATAGACACTTGATTTTTTACAAACGATGCATAATGGTGGTCGCTATAACAACTAATACTAAAAATTAATAAATAATTATAGTTCAAAATACTAAAAAACACGCTTTTATGATAAAATCAACTAAAAAGTAGAAAATAATTTTCAATCTTAGAATCAATTAAGGAACACTAAATAGTATAATCGTGGAAATAGTTTGGGGCGCTTTTCGAACCTGATAAATGGAGCACAAAATAAAAGCGCGTTTTTTAGTTTTTTGAACTATAATTGTTTCTACAATAGTATTAAGCGGTGCTGTATTTTGGTATATATGGTGTTGTGAGGGAGACAATCTCGAGTAGAACTGCAATCCTGAGATTGTTTATAGATGTCCAATGTCCATGGGCGCCAATTTTTACCTTACCGTTTGGTGTACTATATGCTGGCTTACAAAAGAAGAAGTCAATATTAAAAAAATTCATTTACTTGATTGACCTACTATTTCAAACTTAACTTTTACGTGCAACAATTTTCAATAAATTATTTTGCTTACAATTTAAGAAACAATTTCCACTATTCAACAATATGTTTAATAAAAGTAACGAAGACTCAGTTTGGGCTTCTGAGGTTCGATTCTCAATTAAAAGATATTTGAAATGTATTATCACTTGCTTCAAAGGTAAAGGAAAACATCATCATTATCACGGAATACAGTGCGACAATAACGGGTTGATAATGATGATGATTAATATACAGAAAACATCATCAAATTTTACTCTTTCCATTATTATTTCTAGCAATTCTAACATCTGTGTAGCTTTGAGTCATACACGACTTGTACATAGAGCTTCCTGAAGCGTGATGTTTATCAATAAGCTCGTCAGGGAAATTGATCGAAAAAGCAACAAACGTCGATGTCCATGTGTGTGTCTGCGTGTATGTCAGTGTATACATCAAAATACACTCATATAGCCAAAATAAACAATTTTTCAACGAAAACTATTTTTGTGTCTTTTCCTGTAATATGCCTAAATAAATTATTACTTGCTTTAAAAGTAAAGGAAAACATCATCATCACGAAATACAATGCGATGATAATGGGCTGGTAATTATGGTGATTAATATACAATAAAACATCATAAAATGTTACTCTTTCTATTATTTCTAACATCTGTGTGGCTTTGAATCATACACGACTTGTACATAGAGCTTCCTGAAGCGTGATGTTTATCAATAAGCTCGTCAGGGAAATTGATTGAAAAAGCAACAAACGTGTATAGCCATGTGTGTGTGCCTGCGTGTACATGTGTGTTGATTGCTGTGTGTGTGCGTGCTTCAAGGGGGCGATGGGATCCATGACCAGAATAAACAAATTATCAACGGAAAAATATTTTTGTTTCTTTTTTTTAATTCACTAAGAAAAAAAGGGTTTTCTATAGTAACTGAATTGAAACTGCATAATGAAAATACATATATTAAACTTAGGTACACAAACCAGAACAGAAGAGTAAGGGAGACACACTTTTTTGAGGCATTCCAGCTTAGTCCTCAGGGGTAGCGGCGCATCTGTGGCCGACCTCAGCTAGGAATATCTAATCCTATCTGGGGTTGATTACAGATGTCCATGGGCGGCAGTAGCGAGTTACCATCAGTTGGACTGCATGCTCGTCCGCTACTCCTATATTATATAAAAAAACTTAATCTGTAATCTTCGAATAGAATGACTGTGACATACAAAGAGACAACAACAAATAGACAGATGGAACCACAGACCTATGATGGAACCAAATTATAAGTTTCTTGACATTTCAGTATGAAACGTTAAAAATCAGAGGTACGTTATATGATTGGACGCGAAATAGAATGGTTAAATAATTAGAATGATTATTTTGCTTGAAGTTTACGATCATATTTCAAATTATGCTTTAACTAATTTGTAGTACAGGAGCCGGTGGCATGATTTCTACTCCTATCTGATTTTCATCGAGAAGTATGGAGTGGGTGCGTGACATTTTAACCATAAAAATATATACGAGTTCTTTACGATCTCCCTATAATATTTGTTTATTTTTGCCTCTTGCCCCATTACACGTAATAAAAGTTAGTTAAAATGTAAACCGCATTTCTACCAAGGCGCAATTATTATTTATATACTTTACAACAATTTACTAACTCGGTGATATAAATTCGGTGTGCATATCGGGAGTTGGATCAATGTCCTGGCACGCATCACGGATTTTTGAAAATTATATGCCTGTAAGAAATTAATTAATACTTACTATAATGGTGAAGGAAACATCGTGGAGAAACTCATACGTCTTAAAAACGTTATCAACGATGTATGGAGTCGAGCTCGCACTTGGCCAGCGTGCTATCCATTAGCTAACCCCTGTCACTGTGAGAAGAGACCAGGGCCCAGCAGTGTGGCCATAATATGTCGACGCTAGGCACAAATTAAAAACAGTCAGATCTTAGGGTAACATTAACAAAAGCCGAACCAGCCGTTAAATCTACGATTAACCAATCCATGGGTTGCAAGTTTTTAGTAACCGTTAATACGACGTCATAACACTTAACGTTAAACGGTCGATTTCAGCCGGTTACTGTAATTGTTTTTGTCACCTTCCATATCTGTCAACGGTGACTAAAAATTGTGGTGACAGATACACAATGGACATTAATGACAAATAATTTGGTACAACACCGAATTGTAACATTCTGTCGCTATCGTCAAAGTTATTGTCACAATTAACTTTATCGGGCGTAATGCAACCAACCCCTAGACTATTACAAGTTAAGGGCATAACCATTCGTTATAGTGAATGGAGTAATGCATGACTTCATGACGTGCGATCATCTCTACTGAGATAATTGTTGGGTGCTGTCATCATGTCTCCTGAACGCATCTATTAAATGTTGTGTCAATTACTCATAATTTATATGTACAGGCTATAATAATTGCAGTAAGATTTGATTGAATGTAGACATTTATTACTGTAGAAATATAAATCTCCTATGTTAATACTAACACCTGAGGATAGTTAATTAATTTTCATAATACTAAAACAAAAATTAAAGATGAATATAGAAGTGGCAAGGGAACATGTAGTCCTAATGATGGGCAGAGCGGCTCAGGAGCATCGATAGTCAATCCCAGATAAGATTGAGGGCCTATCTGTAGTCGGCTGCATAATTATGCCTCCTCTACAGACTAGGTTCATGTGCCTTGTATACGTTTCTAACAGTGTTACTAAACTTTCTACATGAAACATGGTGATTACAACCCATGTCGTTTAAACAGAGACAAGGATTTACGAAAATATTTCAAACATCATCATCATCAACAAATTACTGCCCCATAGCAAGGCATGGGTCTTCTCTCAGAATGAGAATCATAAAGCCACCTAAGTGCGAATTAACTTCACATACCTTTAACAACTTTTTATCCAACTGTAATACGCACATTACTTTAAAAACCAGAGCCGCGTACACGCCTTCAAAATGTACCCTATGACGTGGGAACGACACGGGGTTATGTGGGATTCTTACCGCACTAAAATCCTGTGGTCTGGTGGCCATGCTCGGCCATGATCTCCAGGATACGCAACCGGAGTCCTCTAAGCGCGTTGCCCCATCGGGCTCCGCCCAGGTGAGCATAGCTCGCCACACTCTTTGGTGTATACAACGGCATGCGGCCACACATGCCGCCGTCCTTCCCGGAGTCGCTGGCCGGGCGGTTCGAGCTCGAACTCTTTCCGCCCGCTACCCTGGAAGCTCCTTTTAATCACCTCTTACAACAGGCAGGGAATACCGTAGGCCTATTCTGGTCCGGAAACTACAGGGACACCGCGCCGGTGGGCGTTTTGTACGCCTGCGGCGACTCCTCCTCCGGAACCTAGGACCCCTGGATTGAGAGCCTGCGTCGACCACAAGTCTATCACTTCTTACAACGTAGAATATAACAATTTGGACATAAGTGAATACTCAATCTGTTTCGTTTTACAAAGTACTTAAGACATACTAGCAATCAGTAATCTTCGACACGAAACATAAAACGCCAAAAAATATAATCATCTGTAATAACCTTAGCAATACATCAAACTATCATTCGTTAGTAGTTAAATTTTCGTTTGAAATAACGATCAAGCTTTATGCTTATACTTGTGACATACAAAACTGATTTGAAATGTAGGTAAAGAAATATTTTTATGAATCATTTATACGAGGCGTTCAGACTAAGTCCTCAGGGGTACTCGTGGAAAGACATTTCCGACTGACCACAAGTAGAGCAGTTTTATAATATAGGAGTAGCAGACGAGCTAGCAGTCAAACTTGTGGTATTAAGAGAAGAAAAATTGGTGTTTAGAATTTAAAAATAGGAGTGGTGGTGATGCCTCCGGAGTCGAAACACAGGATTCTACCACCTTCACAAATTATCTGGAGTTGATAACAGATGTCGATGCACAAGTTACCATTTATTATCAGATAGACTGCATAGTCATTTACTACTTCTGTATTATAAAAAATCTTTATTGGTAAAACATAATTATTATAACGTATGTGTTTCGCGTTAAGGGCCTTATTTCTAACACGCGGGTCTACACTCGCATGCATGTGGCAAGCCAAGAAAAAGTATCTACAAAGTAAAGTGATGTCATTACGATCCCACTGCTGAGCACGGGTCTTCTTGCAGAATGTGAAGAATTAGCTCAACGTTCACATACCTTTGAGATATTTTTAAATCTCTTAGGTACGCAGGTTTCCTCACGATGTTTTCCTTCACCTTTAAAGCAAGTGATAATTAATTTCTAATGACTAATGTCACTTGTAAATAACAAAACAGAACCTTTAGTATGAGTTTTTACGTTTTTACAAAATAACTTTTTTTGTATTTGTTTATGTATTTCCCATACATTTCCAATCAGATCTGATACAGTCCGCTAGGGGCGCTGACTGGAAATTTATGGACAAATACATAAACAAATACAAAAACATTATTTTTTGTAAAAACGAATAACTCATAGTAAGGCTGCAGGTGTATCACCAGCCTTACAGTTCGATTGTTGACTAATACCGGCCTATAATTGTCTGACATTTTGACACTCTGACCCAGCGCAGTAGACATAATCTTATGCAACCCGTACGATGTACACGTAATGGTAAAGACATCCTTGGGAACATCCGAAATAGGTGCGCCCGAGACTCATCTTATGATCTTTTTTCCATGTTAATTATTCAGCACTGCAACCTCTGCTTGGGCGAATAATTTATAAATATATATATAAAAAAATTGTGTGATGTCTGTCACATGCCTGTGATGTATTCAAAAACAAATATAGAAAATGCTTTGTGCTATGCAACTCGACACTAAGATTGCCTTTTTATAATATAAAAGTGCCAGGCGATAAAATAGTCCATCTAGTGTATGACCACTGCGGCCCATGCAATCTGTAAACAACCCTAAATAAATTAGTGCCCGTCCTGTACCCTTACCATGAGTTTTTACTTTTTGACAAATATGACTGTTTTATTATTTGTTTACGTAATTGCCCATACAATTTCCAATTAGCGCCCCTAGCGGATTGTATCAGAACTATAGTGTCAGTAACATAACATTAAATGTCTAAATTGACAAAATGGCGCTTTATGTTTTGTCTCTCTATTTTGCGAATATGTGAGGTAGACAAAAACTTGAGTACTTACTTATTGTTACATTTACTCAGTTTACTAAGCAAACGGAACAGAATAATGGATTGAGTAAACGTAACGTAAAATTGTGGGATGGTTTAAAAACTCATGGTAAGGATATTGAGATGTGCTGCTATGCCCGAAGATTAAGTTGGACCGCCTCATACAAGTATGTCTTATTGCACTTAATTGGTTTAAACCCTTTGAAATTATACAATATACACAGTATATAAGCTTGTTTCTTTTGTATATTTGAACCATTTTGAACGTAAACATTGAATACAGTGTGTTGCAAAACATAACCCAAATACCTAGTGCAAGTTTGCAAAATGAAATCGGATACTTAATATTTGATGCTAATTTTCATTCAATACTATGGTCTGCTGGCGATTTTTCCTCCACGTTCCTGATCCTAAACAATAATATTTTTGGAATAAAAGTTGCGTATTTTATCCACCATTTACGGAGTTACCATTTACGGATACCCACTTTTTACCATTTACGGATTTTACCAATAATGTCATTTAACTTAAAGATTCTTAAAAATCTGACAGAACTCGGTTCATCCATTATTAATGTCTGCCTATTAGGGTGTATTTCCCTGCCGCGCGTGTTTACGTTTGCACGCATGTCTCACCCGCATGCATGACACTTGCATACTATTGTTATAAGTTGTCGCATAAGGATTGAGAAGAGACTGCATCATGTTAATTCATGTCATTGCATGTATAGGATACGCATGCGGGAGTAAACGCGGGACAAGAAATGGGTCTCAAGATGGACAAATGTTTTATATTTTTATACCATGCAAAGGATATGAGACTAGAAAAAAACGCGTAGATATTGAAATTACAAACAGACGCATCTTTATAATTATTTGTATACATATATAAATACAACGGATATCTTTATAAAAATAGGTAAACGACATATAATTATAATAAATAATAGGACATTAAATTCTTCTCTAGCGCCACGCTCTAATATTATGTAAAATTTGTTTTATTGCAATCTTAATTAATATACTCGTAGCTATAAAAAGTTATATTTATTATATACATATATTATGCGCATTTTAATGTACTCTGTTGTTTTGCCGCTATATATCTAAGCATACCAATGAAACTGTATTAATTAAGCAAAAATATTTTTAGGATCTGATTTCATGTCCTATTTTATTGTTAATTATTTATAAAATACTAACTGACCTGGCAAACGTTGTGTTGCCATATAAATAAAAAAATGTTAAGGGTGAACAACCCTTATCACTTAGGGGTATGAAAAATAGATAGTAGCTGATTCTCAGACCTACTGAATATGCATATAAAATTTGGTGAGAATCGGTAAAGCCGTTTCGGAGGAGTACGGTAACTAACATTGTTACACGAGAATTTTATCTATAAGATTATCCACAAATTACTACTCGTATTATCATGAAACTATAATAAATCATTGGGTTTTATGAATATCTGGTTAAGATACAATTATCAATCAATTTGTATGATGATAAATATAAAAATATTCTCATTTTTACGTACGAAAATATTTATGCCCAAAAATAATTTACATATTTTTTTATTTTATTAATGCAACTGGTGTTGATCATAATATTTGAAAATCTTTGAAAATGTAAACAGTGGCCATAATTTTGCGATTTCAAAAGGATTTGTTCTTTTACATAGTTGTTGAGTGTATTGCGAAAATATTTTGCACCATTGATGAATATTTTAAACATTATAAATAATCGTTAAATAAATTTTGTTTTATGCAATTGTGATTGTGAGCTAAATGTACCTATAAATTAATCTTTAATATTTGAAAATTTAATCTCTTATGTTTTTTTCCTAGAAAGTTTAGTTATGTTCTATGACGCATCGATAACTTATCATATATGTATATTATGCGTCTATATACGCGTTATAAATTACACTTATTAAAAATATTACAAATTTAACAAATGATGAGAATTATTGAAATTTATGCCTTAGTTTACAATATACTGGCGTTGTATTAAGTTTATCAATATACTGCGCTATCACTTCAATAATCTTATTAATTCTTATTCATCTTATTTTATAAATTTGTTATATAATTTCTCATGAAATATATACGTCAATTTCAATTGTATATTTGTATAGTGTCCTTAAATAGTTGATCAACGCAACTTTCGTACGCCACGCGTGACATTTCCGTTTCTTACTGAAAATACACTTTGATCAGTTTATCCTTTTTTGTTCTCGAGGGGAAACCTTCAAAATGCACCCGATGGCGTGGGAGCGACGCCGGGTACCTTTTGAACCTCCCGCACACTTGGTATCGTCTGGTGGTTCGAGCTCCCACTCTTGCCGTCCGCAACCCTGGAAGCCCCCTTTTAGTCGCCTCTTACGACAGGCAGGGAATACCGTAGCCCTATTCTTGTCCCGGGACTACAGGGACACTAAAACATGTAGGTAAATCTAAAATTAAAATGTTACGTAATCTTTATGCTATAATTTAGTCACAAATGATTCAATGTAATGTTATGCAGCCATCAGTTATTAATTGAATTGCATCAGATCTATTAAACAAAGTGAATATCTCAAAACTGCCAATAGTTTTAATTAAATTCATCAGATATTGTAATAGTAACGATAACTGTGTACCTTGATTTCGTTTTTAATCAAATTTCGTACTTCTCTATAACAAATGTGCATCAATTTTAATGAAGGTTGAAACATTACAAAATTTGTCAATTTTTGGTAATATTTTTTTATATTTGAAAGAAGTAATATTTTATTAAGAATTGCCTTCAAATATGTGATGTTACTGAAGATAAATATCTCTAAAATTGCATTAAAATCAGTACAGCTCCTTTCCTATTATACATAAGCACAGACATTTTTTCAGGTTACAATTTTATATTTTTATTTTTATTTTAAATAGATTGTCCCTTTCAGGGTTTATAACTACGTCTACGTAATGATTGCCCAATTGGAAAACCAACAGTTATTATCATCATCAGTAATGGGTTGCCATTACTGTCCCACTGCTGGGCACGGGTCTCATAGTGAAAAGGATTAGGCCATTGTTCACCGCGCTGGCCAAGTGCGCATTGGTAGACTTCACATGCCTTTGAAATTGTTTTTTTTTTTATAAATCTCTCAGGTATGCAGGTTTCCTCACGATGTTTCCCTTCACCGTTTAGCAAGTGATAATTAATTTCTAATACACACATAACTTTGAAAAATCAGAGGTGCATGCCTGGGATTTGAACCTCGGACCCCTCGATCGAGAGGCCGAATTTCTTAACCACTTGGTTATCAATGCCTTACAGTTACCACTTACCACTTTATTATATTTCTCCCTTATTGTGAAATAGGAGTGTTATTAGCATATAGAAACCTTAAGTGCCTTTCAACGCCAAGAGGCGGTGCACTAACACTATTACTTGTATATAAAACCAAGGACATACAAAGATAGCGAAGAACAAAACATTATTTCACTAATAACACAAACCGTCGTAAACCAACTTAAGAGATATGAACCGACTGAGATTAGTAGATTTCAAATATCGGGTGTATCGTAAAATCTCTAAGAATATATATATAATAAATCTCTAAGAATACACGACTAACAAACAAAGCAATTAACTTGAATTCGCAAATGTTTTGAAAATGTTACGGTAGGGTCCATTCAAATATGAGATAAGCTTTAGGAATTACGTACCTGTATCTTAGATGGGTAAAATACATAGATTGATCACTCATAACAAGAGTGTCTCCAGTTTTAAGAATTGAAATTGTTGCGTAAATAAAGTTTTGCCACGTCTTCATGTTAGAATGTCCCTAAAATGTTTGAAATACTTATTTAATTATTACTTAAATTACGTAGTATTAGTTATTTATACGTATATTTTCTCTAAACATGTTTTTTAGAGAAAATGTACGTATTAGTTTAGTGGCTTCATCCAATTTCAAGGCGGTGAAGTATCTTTCTATTTTATATCAAAGTGTATATTGTAACCTTTATTAGCAGCTTTATGATTATGGCACATCAGTGTTATAACGATGAAATGAACGTACAGATTTGAATAACTTTAAGTTTCGTTTCATATAATAGTACCGTCTGCAATAAGTTGTGTGTAAGAAACACAAATCAAGAGTTAAGTTAATTTGGAACGCAAATTTCAGAAAGAGAATAAGTAAAAACTGTAAGACAAAGTAATTTTAGAGGTGGTAGAACCCTTTGTGGTTCGACTCCGGCGGCACCACCGCCACACCTATTTCTACCTAATAACAGCAGTGTTAAGCGCTGCTGTGTTCCGGTTTGAAGGGTGTGGTAAGGGAGACAGACTTTTCCGAGGCGTTCCAGCTTAGTCCTCAGGGGTAGCGGCGCATCTGTGGCCGACCTCAGGTAGGAATATCTAATCCTATCTGGGGTTGATTACAGATGTCCATGGGCGGCAGTAGCCACTTACCATCAGGTGGACTGCATGCTCGTCTGCTACTCTTATATTATAAAAAAAAAAAAAAAACTTAAGAAATACTTTGTTGAATAAAAAAATCAGTCGTGTCTAATATAGTACTTAATATATGATAGGAAAGCTTACAGTTTTTTTAAATGCCACAATAGCCACCCAAGAGCCACGAGCCGGAACTCTTAAAGCAATTCGCACTGTACCCTTACCATGAGTTTTTACGTTTTGACAAATATTACTGTTTTGTATATGATTTTAGACTAAAATTATCGCGGATTGAGACATTTTATTATGTAACGGGTACTCACGATAAAATGACTGTTTTGTTATTTGTTTACGTATTTTCCCATACAATTTCCAATCAGCGCCCTTAGCGGATTGTATCAGAACTATAGTGTCAGTAACGTAACAGTAAATGTCTAAATTTACAAATGGCGCTTCATGTTTTGTCTCTCTTTTTTGCGAACATGTGAGGTAGACAAAAAGACTTGAGCACTTACTTATTGTTACGTTTACTCAGTCTACTGAAGCAAACGGAACAGAATAATAGATTGAGTAAACGTAACGAAAAATTCTGGGATGTTTTGAAACTCATGGTAAGGGTACTGCGTTGCAAGCGTCAGCATTGAGCGTTAAAAACAAAGGTATATAATGCCTCCGCTGGAGTTTATATTTCACACGCCATAGAAGATCTTTTCCGTGTCACGCAGGTACGTGTCAATCGGATCTGGTCCGCGTACCGTTGTATCTTATGCTTTCATAGAAAATTTTCTTGTAATGCATGCCTCGTTCATGCGGGTCAGGAAGAGACTCCAGCAGATTAATTCTGCGTGCGATATGACATATACTCGTATAGGCGTAAGTATACAGGCGTGATAAGAAAATACGCCACTGTTAAAAGAAATATGGTAAACTCTTATTTTGAATGATATACCTATGTTGTATTTAGCAACTTACATAAATATTACAATTGCATTGTAAGAGTATAAACAAATTGAATTGAATATAATTTATATATCATATGCCCATATGCCATGCTATAAGTCCCAATGCTGGGCACGGGTCTCCTCTCATAACTAGAAGGATTAGGCCATAGTCCACCGCGCTGGCCAAGTGCGTATTGGTAGACTCCACATACCTTTGAGATATTTATTATAAATCTCTCAGGTATGCAGGTTTCCTCACGATGTTTTCCCTCACCGTTTAGCAAGTGATCATTAATTTCTAATAACTTTGCAGAGGTGCGTGCCTGGGATTTGAACCTGGGACCCCTCGATCGGGAAGCCGAGTTTCTTAACCACTAGGCTATCACTTCTAACTATTCTCATATTTTATATTTTTAAATGTATGATCACTTTTACTAGCGTATTTATGAAACTATTGTTATTTGTATACCGTTCCTAAAATATGCCGAAGTGTTTTAGTAATTGTGTGTTATTAAGATAAAAAGTATCTTCTAATTTAGATTGGTCTCATGATATTATTTCCAAAGTACAGTATTTGTTAAGTCAGTACATAGTAAACACCGTGAAATTATATTTCAAAACTTGGTATTTAAATGTCGTGACTGTTACTCCAATTATAATTGATTTATGAAGAAAAGTATCTTATCTTTTGCTGATTTCGATAATTTCAGACTATAGTTACATATAACAATATAAATATAGTGTATTTTTATAATATATGAGTAGCAGACGAGCATGAAGTCCATTTACTTGATGGTAAGTGGTTACTGCTGCCCATGGGCATCTGTCAACCTTCATTATATATACCTACCTGAGGTCGGCCACAGACGCGCTGCTACCCTTGAGGACTAAGCTGAAATGCCTCGGTAAAATGTGTCTTCCTTACCACACCCTTCAAACCAGAACACAACAGCGCTTAACACTGCTGTTATGAGGCAGAAATAGGTGTGGCGGTGGTGCCGCCGGAGTCGAACCACAGGTTACCACTTAATCTTTTAGCTAATAGATAGATGTATTTAGATATATAGATATATGTATTTAGATAGATATAGATATATGTATTTATATTTATTTTCTGGGTTTGGGTGTTTGTGTATACGTGTTTGTGTACCATGGCAATCCACGAGACAGAAAAAATGTATTGTAAGCCTATACGTAGAAAGCGATATCTATGATTACTTCACTCGGTATTTAATAGTGTTAACTTCAAGAGTATTAGGTATACTGGTGACTTTAACATGCAATACCCTATATTATAGGTACTAAGATGTTAAACACATTTTCGGGTACATTTGACATTATAACGTCTCATTGAAAATATTGTGAAATTGACATTGCTCGCTATTGTAGTGGTAGAATGTAAAGTATATTCGTAAATAGTAAAATATTGTTGTCGCTAACTCAGTGAAGTAGTTGCAAAAATATTATTTTTTACATTTTTTTTTAGTTCAAATAATGATTTATACCGAAAAGTCATCAATATCTACTAAATAAGGCCCGGACTCCAGGTTCGAAGCTCGGCGAATATTCATGCTCAGTGGAGCTTTTTTACCCAAATGCGAAGGGTAGGATAGTATGTACGTACTATGTGTAAATTTTTTATATGACCTACAACCCAAAGGTCTCGTTGGATTAATGTAAATTGTAAGACCTAAGCTACATTACTCTTTTTCTAATTAAATATTTTGGAGCAGTCGATTTTTGATTTATACCAAGTGCAAAAAAGGAGGTTCTATATTCGACCGCTATATATGTATGTAAACTTCTACATCGTCGATTTTCTCAGAAACGACTGAACTAATTACTAGTTTAATATTGTCGATATTATATTTTATTTTAAGATTTTTAACATATCCAAATATATATTTGGATATGTTAAAAATCTTAACATATTTATTCTTAAAATATTTAAGACGTACTTTTTTGTACTTGATGACCTATCGAAAAGTCATCCAGGCAGAAGCTTTCAGATGCTCGTCCGATAACTTCACCAAACTTCAGTGCAGATCCTAATCGGATACGCCCGGGGGATTCATTGTCTATCGATCGATGTGATGTCAGAGCACGCACCGAGTTGCATCTCCTCTACGTGTATATAAGCACTTTCACTCAGCGAGCGCGCGAGTCGCGGGATGATACCGTGGACGCACTCTGACCCCAGACCTCGCGCGAAACGGACTAACCGTTCTTGTTTGTGTGTGTAGACGGTGTGTGATTTTCGTGTGTGTAAGGTGAGTTGATATTTTTGATGATTTCTTTGTGTGAAAAAAAATGAAAATACTTTTTAGTAAATTATTTTAAAGAGAAGCGAAATAAAACGTAAAATAGATTTTTTATATTAAAAAAATTGTGTTAATATTTTTGCGATTATTTTAATAAAAATTAAAAAAATGTAATATTAAAAAGTCACAATAGGTACTCATTTATACTTATATACATATTTTTAAAATTATAAAAATATTTTAAAATGTAATTTACGAAATTTTCACCATCCATAATAAGCTTAAACTTACATATCAATACTTGTATTATTCGATTGCGGGTTCTACCTAATATTAAATAGGCACTCATTGTAATATGAAGAAATAATTATTTCAAGGAATAATAATGAAAGGAGGACAATATCTAGTTATGGTATCATACATTAATGTAACATAAACATCGAACTAAGCTTCAAAAGTCGGAAAACTATCAAGCGTTATGCGTCCATGAAAAAGACATCAACGCGCGACCGACGAATTTAATCTTAATAAATTATATAGTAATTTTAATATACGACTGCGTACGTTGCCGGTATTTAAGAATATGCTCTGCTTTTTGATAAATCGTTCTAGTATCTAATAAAAAAATGTAGTCTTTCATAACAGGTAAAACTACTTTATAAATTTTAAATAGAGGTTTTTTAATAAATTGTTAATTTATATTTGATAAAAAAATCGATGGGCCTAGTGGTGGTTACTATTTTAAAATATTAATATATATATTATGCGTATTTTATTAAATTTAATACAAATATTATTTCGTTTAGTAAGGATTTGTCATTTTCACGTTATTTGAAAAATAATGTTAATAATAATAAATTCAGATTTAAATAACATCATAACGTAACCTATTAAATATTTTTAATAATAAATTTTACTTTACAAAATATAATTATCATTAGTTCCTTCAGACTATTCTAAGATATTCAGGTAAGTGGGTCATGATCAAATACACTTACAAGATATATACAAAGTAATAATTAATATAATATTATATTACTTGATAATATATTGATCATAATAAAGTAACATCACGATCATCTACTGATATTGCATTCTTAAGCGACTTAGTACTAACTAAAAGTAATAAAGTAAATCAATTTTCAAAGGTACTCCCCTCTGTGGTTCTACTCCGGCGACACCACCGCCACACCTATTTCTGCCTCATAACAGTAGCGTTAAGCGCAGCTATGTTTTGTTTGAAGACATACTTTCCCGGGACATTCTAGATTAATCCTCAGAGGCACATCTGTAGCCGACCCTAAGTAAGAATATATGAAATCTGGCAGTTGATGCTGCCATAGCCACTTTCCATCGGGTTAACTACATGCTCGTCTGCTACTCCTGTATTATAAAAAACGTACAATACCACGATAAATATTAAACAGAGCCAAATCAATGCTACCATTAGCTTTCAGAAATTTCGAAATTATGTCAGTATAAATAGAAAAGCGAATAAATCTTATATACTTATCGCGAACAATACATCTTAGCATACTCGAGCTTCGAGTACTGACTTGAGCGTTTCACTGTGACTTACAGTTCTTAACCTTTCAACTAGCCTATAAGGGCATCTCCAGCTTTAAATGATGCTAATTTACGATATATACGAGTGACTGGTTGAACGTACCGGTCTAACTGGCTCCGGGTTTGATTCCCAGCCAGGCAAAGGTGAATTAATTAAGATTTTTGTTCTCTGGGTGTTATTGTTTACTGGTTATTTTGTCCACAGGATTCCACGTTATAGGAAATCATAACTATGTTTATGTCTACTCATGTAAATGAAACATTAATTTATCTCAGACACCAATTTAATATATTAAATACACAAACTTATCATATTTCATATTTAAGAACTATGTTGCAGACATTTACACCAACTTAAACGCATAAACAAAACCACTCGTTACACCCATATCTATATAATTGTATTTTAGGTATATAAATTTCAAGTGCCGTTAGTTTTTAAGATGCCTTCAGTGGAGTTGTATCAACGTAGTCAACGTCAGTTTACGAAAATAACTTATTATCTATTATTATCTATTATCTTATATATAAATATTGCGTCCTGCGTCATTCTTATGTATGATACAAAATATATATTATACTTGATTAATAATCACATTAAAGTTATTCAAAAATATATCAAGAAGAATCAAATTAAGACATTAACATTCATTTTTTCATTTAGAATTTTATATTCTTGAAAGATTTGCAAGTCGTTTGCAGGACGAATCCTCAAAACAGATATAACATACAGTTTGTAAATTATTCGTTATTTCCAAACTATTAAGCCATTCATTTAACGGAGTAGGTATAAGTTTAGTATTAGTCACAACCTTTAGGTCTAGGTTCTATCTGGAATCTTCAATAACCTATACGGTTGTAAGTGAGCGGGCGGTGTCTATCCGAGGTACCCAGGCTTTAATATTCTTGAACTTTGAATGTTAGCTTTATTAAAGTTTTAAATTAATATTTACAAAAATTGATGATTTAAGAAATCGAAAATGATGATATATAAAATTGATATGATAATGCGTAGTTTCTAGTTTTTCATGTAATATTCATGTGACATGGGTGCCTTAAACATACGCAAAGACGAAAACACTAACACCCAGAGACAGAATCGAAATATAATCATCTTTAAGATTTCGTTTAGCCGAGAATCGAATCCGGAACACGCTGCGTATTATCATTAATCTAGTATCGTGATTGCTCCGTTGCGAGGAATATGTATAATGAAAAATGTTTTCAGGTAATCTGTTTCACGATAAATGCTTATTTTATGAACATTTTATAAATCACGAGTGCAAGCTACCAACTTTTGATTACCGATGATCAAAATTAATTATTATTAATAATGGCAGAAAGACTCTTAAGCGTCTTACACAAAAATAACGAATAGCGGTAATGAATTACAATTATTTAATTATTTTTTATTTGAATGCCACTTGTCATTTCGGTAGAATAAAGTGCTTTTGAACGATTCTTCGGTAATCGTTTAGTATTCACCTTACGATCTATAGTCGATGACAGGCTAAGGTCAGATGCGCGAGCATTGAATCATTAGGCCTCGGCCACATTATACTTTTGTAAATAGCTTATTTTTACAATGTTCAATTTTATTAAATACACGATTGATGTGGCGCGGTGGTAATCTTACAGATTTATCACATAGAAACTGGGAGCCATTTAGACCTTGAGTTTTGTGTGCCTGCTTTGTCTTATTGATCTGAAGGTAATAATTGTCAAATTTCAAATTACCTATATTAAAATTACCTATATAGGCAAATAAATATTATCGCATGTTAAGGAGTGTCAAATTCTACCATTATCTTCATTAACATTTTGGGAGAAACATGTTATGAATCTAATTATGTCAAATTTTTACATCAATACTCTTTCGTAGCAAACACCAAAAAGAAAAGAAAATCGTTTCACAACCCAAAGATTCCCTTTTACAATATACCCAAATAAGTACATACTTTAGTATTATATTATTATTACTTATCTTATCACGTGCAAATACGAATACGTCGATTTGTAAAATATTTGTGCAATATGTCAATGTCTAAGTCATTATTTTACAATCCATCTGAACTTTCTGTGAAGAGGTCAAATGCGAAAGCATGAATAAATATGTAAGACATTAAAGACATTAAAGACATAAAGACAATAGTTTTGTCTTAAGAGCTTTTAAGCGAGCTTTTGATGCCTCACATTAGTATTCATCAGGCGTCAGTGACAGGTAAAGGTTGAAGGTTTGCGAAATCGTAGGATGTTAGAAGAAGCTCTCAGCTAGAAACTTCTCAATGACCGCTAATGAAATGAGCGTACAAAAGATTTAATATGATTAATATACTTGTTAGTTATGCTAATATCTGGATGTACTTAGCATTTATATTAAAAGACTTTGTTATTTTTTTAAGTTTCAATAAATAAATAAAAAGAAACCACGTTTTGAATATCAACAATAATTTAGAAATTTACAATATTTGAAAAATAATATTAATACTTCAATTTTATTATTTCTAATTAAAATTCTCTATATAGTAAGTATAGTAATAATAACAATATTTTATGAACATAACTTGAATATGTGTTACAGCGCAACATAAATGTTAATAATTTTTTGTCCCTCTTTTTGGATTTAAAATGAAAACGTTATTTTTACTCCCCTGACCATAGATTAGTAAAGATACTTCGCCGCCTTGAAATTGATTGAAGCCACAGACGGCTTATTAGTAAGTTCTTTTTTGGATTTCTTGACAAATAAAAACATTTTTAGAGAAAAATTACGAATAAATAACTAATACTGCGTAATTTACATAATAAATAAATAATTATTTTAAATATTTTAGGGACATATTAGCACGGAACCGTGGCAAAACTTTTTTACACAACTATTTCAATTCTCAAAACTGGGTACATTTTCTTGTTAGGAGTAAGTAATCTTTACTTATCTATGCCCCTGACATATTTTAGTGGAAAATCGTGCTAAATAGCATTGTAACTATTTATAGTTTTCGCCAAACTGCTAGTCCGCTCTGAAGTTGTTCCGAGCAGGTTTAGTCATACAATTTGCTATGGCGACGCAATTCATTATATTCAGAGCACTATATTCACTATATTCAGAGCGGACTAGCAGTTTCACGCGGACTATACCAACAAGATACATGTTTAAATTTGTTTGGTATATTTATATCTTTTAACAGTGTTTTTGCGACAGAAATGCTACACTGTAAACAGACGCTTATATTCGCAGCATGTGTGCCTTGCACGTTTTGAACGATAGATAAGAAGCGATTGGTGATGCATATGCATTGTTTTTGTGCATAATTTGTTTTTGTTTAAAAGTAAACAATGGTTTTTAAAGTAAACGCACTGAAGTGCATCAGCCTATTGGCCCATATACATGGATTTTCACATTACCCGCCACAGTCATGTGGACGGTAATGTGTTTCGAACGTATGCCCTATTCTAAAGATGAAGGCGAAGGTGGTAGAACCCTTTGTGGTTCGACTCCGGCGGCACCACCGCCACACTTATTTCAGAAGCTTTATAAATAAGGCTTCTGCCAATTGTGGCGCTGCCTTGCCTAGCAGTGGGATATATTAGGGTTACAGCCAAGTCCTTAATGTGTATTATATTTATTTATTATACATTCTGGGAAATAATACTCATAAACATATTGGATATTGAATATCTCTGAGGCATGGATCCTAATATGTAGAGTTTCTTAGACGTTAGCCAACTTTAAACAAACCTTTAAAAATCGTATAAATAATGATATCATTACATAGAATATTATAATAAATCTGTTCATAAAAATCTATTAGACAAAAAAAATGATTAATGACATAGGTTCATTATGTATAAATTTATATTCGAACAAATTCCAAACGAATGCGATGATATATCAAAATTGATTAAAAATATAAATGATTGCTAATGTGTACTTGACATTTATTAAAACAATTATTAACATATTTATATAATGAGATGCACGGTTTTTTGTAATTTATCTTACTTGAGCTTAGTGATTGCTTGTTTACTCCGGATTTTATAAAAAAAAATGTGTTGAATTTTATTAAGAACTAAGTATAAAAACTACAACCTCGTCTCACTATACTCTACTCAGACACCCTACAAGTGAAGTAAATATAATAACTATGAAAAATCCCTTTAACTTTCTGATAACAAACATAAACAAAGTTAAAATGCGGCTAATAGCGGTCACTATACAAGTTGACCACTTAAAGTTTCGGATTTGATTCTCGGCAAAGCACGTAAATAATAAATTTAAATTTCCGTTCTGGGTCTGGGTGTTATACTCGTCGCCATAACACCCACGTCACAGGAAACCTTAGAGACATGAATGTAGAAATCACTAAAGACGTGAATGGAGCGTCAAGAGTACAAAGAATTGACCTATTAACTGTTTAACGAAATAATTCTGTTAACGATCCGCGATTTAAGATAGACATTACAATGGGCTGTTACGAAGACGACAGCTTGATGGATATCGGCGATATCTTATTCGGAATTGGGTAGTCTTGGACAGACTTGTTTAAATTTTATGTAAAAGTACATTTTTGTTGTGTAATTGAAGTAGCAGGGGTAAGCAGTGATAGCCTAGTGGTTAAGAAACTCGGCCTCTTGATCAAAGGCACGTCTAATTTTTCAAAGGTTATGTGCTTATTAGAAGTTAATTATCACTTGCTTAAAGGGAGAAGAAAAAAAATTGTGGGGAAACCTGCATACCTGAGAAATAAAAGTTGTCAAAGGTATGTGAAGTCTACCAATACGCACTTAGCCAGCGCGGTGGACTATGGCCTAATCCTTCTCGTTCTGAGAGGAGACCCGTGCCCAGCAGTGGGATATTAATGGGTTGATGATGATGATGAATTGCAGTAGCAGACGAGCATGCAGTCTGCAACGGCAACCTATGGCTCGTGGACCTACCTAGAACCCAATTTCTCATCTGCGTTACCTAAAATTGTAAAGATATCGAAGGCTTTGTGGTATGACTTATAAGCATCACTACCACCCCGATTTCTGCCTTGGGTGTGGTAAGGGAGACATATTTATCCGAGGCGTTTAACTGAGTCCTCAAGGGTAGCAACGCATCTGTGGACGGCCCCAGGAAAAACTCTTATGACGGATTGATTATAGATTATAAGCGGCAGTAGCCTCTTACCATGGATGGATATCGTTGCTTCAATATTCTAAAAGCAAGAAAACCGCACATAAAAGGATATAAGTAAAAAACTATAGATATGTGGAATGTCGCAATTTTTGTTCATTTGCCAATCGGTTTAGCAATCCAAAAATCCAAACGAAGATCTTCCCCAAGGTTACGGTACCGCTGACGAGAATAATAACCCGTTAGATGTCTACGACAATTCGTAGAGTCAAGGTAAGTTAACTTAAAAATAGGCATGTTATGGAAATTAAATTTCGCATCTAGTTATGGAGACGGATTTATTGAAAATACTAGCAGTACTGGCAGCTGCGCTCGCTTTTGTTCAATCATAATAAAATGTAGCCTATAGCACTCCTGGATAGTGTAGTTTTCTAATTGTGTAATAATCTTCATAATCGGTTCAGTATTACAGGAGATTAGCCCTTACAAACAAACAAAGTTACAAATTTTACCTCTTTATAATATTAATATAGATTATGTGAGTTTCGTATACGGTTATTGGTATGGAATTATTGCGTAATATCCGATAGTTTCGGTTACGGAATTTAGATTATTGAAGAAATTGTAAGTGAAGAAAGTTTAAATAGGTAGGATAAATAGGTAGTATTTGATTTTAAGTCGGCTTGGTCGGCCGAAATCTTTATAATAGTTCTTCACTTAGATTCCGTCCTTATCCGATATATCTGAAATTTTATATCGGCTTCGGTTTCAGATATACTTTTATTCACATATCCGGTAGTTTCGGTAACAGTTCCGAAGCTCTATCACATCCCTAATTTAAAGACTATGCGAGAGAAAACACATAATTATGTAAATAGTTTTTACTGTACCGGCAAATGGAACCGAATTAAAATAACAACGCTAGCTGTAATTAAGTGTACTGAATTAATTAGGCGGTCATTTAACATTCATGTAGTGACTTCGTGCAGTATGCCAGTGAATTTGAAGTATCTACTATTAAGGCGGTAGTAAATAGAAAGCAGTGACTGCCCAAAGGTTAAATGCAGGCCTCTCAATCGAGAGGTCCGAGGTTCAAATCCTCACGCTGATTTTTCAAAGTTATGTGCGTATTATAAATTAATTATCACGTGCTTTAACGGTGAAGGAAAATATCGTAAGGTAACCTTCATACCTGAAAGTTCTTTAAAGAAAGTTCTCGAAGTCTTCCAATTCAATTGGCCAACACGATGGACCATAACCTAATCCCACCCATCTCCTTTTCTCGTCCTTTGTAAAGAGACATCTCAGCCCAAAATAAAAGTCCTCCTATGATTATTAATAAAAAAAACAAACAAATTATACATAATATATCGACTAATTCTCGTGTCTTTTATAACTCATGTTCAATGTCCTAGCTAGCAATCGCAACTCTTAAGGAATATTCGTCTGGAATGCGAAGTGTTACCGGCGGAAATATTAAGGAAAGTCGTGGAAAATATGATAAAACGGGCGCAAATGCGTGTCATCGCTGATGGAGTTATGCAAAATCACTTTTTTATTTACTACAAAAGTTATTCAAAAACAAAATTGGATGATTAATTTTGCGCCAATAATATATGTATATGTTGTTCTTTTTCAAATGAAGTAGTATGAGTACATATTACAAAAGAAATTATCAACGCAAATGGTCATTATTTATGAAGAAAACATAAAAAACCTGCCTAATATTGTCAAAGTTCAAATTTTTCTATTCTCCATCTTTATTTCACAATCATTTGTTAACAAGCTATCTCCAAACATAACAAAGAAAAGGAATAAAATTAATATTAAGGTAACAATAAAAATGGTAATCAACATGTTGATACATAACATAACATAACATATATTGCGCTGTGTTGCGAAACATTATAATTATGTTAAAGGTCGGTTTTGCCGTTTGAAGCTACCTCGCCCATAAAACGTTGGCACCTAGAAACGGTTAAGCTAAACATATTTATATATAAAGTAGCATACGAGTTCTGATCCGCGGTTTCACCCGTGTTTTAGTGTGAACTCTGGATATTTCATGGGTTTTGTTTATTGCGCGGAACCCTAACTACGCCTTTTAATATTAGTTAAATGCCAAAGAAAGTCCAATCAAAATTGGTCCATTTCGGAGAACAGTCGAAACAAATAGTCGGACAGACAAACATTTTAATAATTGTTTTATTTTGGTTATAAGTATCATTCATTCGTTTGCATTTAGTGAAAAAGCTGTTATTTGCACACTACAAACAAAACTTCAATTTTATTTATTTATTTATCTATACCTACAGATATTGTAGAATAAGATTTTTGAATACCCAAAAAGTTTGGAACTCAATATTTAAAGGTGAGAGGTCTAACATTTGTAAATCGACTCCGGAGGTACCAACACCACCTTTTCCGCCTAATAATAAGTGTTCCTATAATAAGTCTTTTACGAAAAACAACACCATTTGAAAATAAAATCATTTAATTTTATATACATAATAAAATTTATCCTATGGGTCCCGGATCTTCTAAACAAATTAGAACAAATTGTAAAAATAATACCCCAAAAAGGAGTTATTTTTATTACCATTTATTACTTAATGGATTCCTTGTAGCTCGAAGCTTAGTGTCGTTTTAAGTTTCTTCTTATTTTTTAACATTTTATTATTCATGATTTACGATCTCATTCAAGAATTCGCCTTTTTTCCTGTATAATGTAGGTATAATCTATTTTTAATATAATAAAACTGGTTGTTTGTTGAACACACTTATCTTCTTAAAGCGCTAAGAATATTATTGACCTTGATAAATTATATACATCGAGGAAGTTTTAAAGGTACATTTAGTAAAGTCGGTAATGTAGGGCTTGAGATTCAACTTGACTTGAGATTGATCATGAATAAAGGTAAGGTCTGAATTTATATGGATTGGACACATTTATGAGCGCGGGTAAACCCGAGGGCTAAAGCTGGTGTTGTTATAAATCAGAATAAAAATAAAGCTATCGTCTAGTCATTCGGAATGTCAGGGGTCGGCCGGCGAAAGCGGAGATGTTACGGCATGCTTATGTAATGTCATCTTACATTGATTACCGGCCACGGGTCAGTGGGTGATAGTGTTTTTGTGTTTAAAGTAGCTACGAGTAACTAAGTGCAGTTCGATTGATGGTAATTATACTCTAGCTGCACTTGCCATTATAGTTACAAGTATGACGGATATATATATATATATATATATATATATATATATATATATATATACACACACACACACACATACACACCTACACGCACACACACACATATACTTAGAAGTTAATTAGATCGGGGAATGAACTTTTCACTTCCCTAACAACATCTCAGGGAGAGGGAGAGTCTGAAAAACAGCGCTGCACGAGGTAACTCGTGCTAGCACAAGCTGAGACTCCTCCTTTACTCACAACAATATATTACTGTGTAAATTAGATTTAAGTTTGTTATCTTTTTTTTGTATCTTGTGTGGGAATATAGCATTATTATTATTATATAATATATAGCGGATCTCTCAGAAGGAGAAAATTTAAGGCCATACTCCACCGCGCTAGCTAAGTGCGAATTGATAAACTACATACACTCTTGAGAACATATTTTTAGAACTTCAAATGAGCGGATTCTCTCGCGGTGTTTTTCTTCGCCGTTTAAGCTAGTGATAATTAATTTCTACTACGCCCATAACTTTCAAAAGTCGTACGTGCGTCTGGGATGTGAACCTCAGAATGAGAGGCAGAGTTTCTAACCACTAGTATATGAATGTTCATATATATTCATTTACATATGAGTCTGACATCATTATCATCGTCAACCTATTACTGTCCCACTGCTGGGCAAGGGTTTCTTTTCAGAATGAGAAGAATTAAGCCATAGTCCATCGCGCTGGCCAAGTGCGACTTGGGAGACTTCACATACTCGTATCTTTGAACATTTCTTTTTTTAAGACTTCTCAGGTATGCAGGTTTCCTCGCGATGTTTTTCTTCGCCGTTTAAGCAAGTGATAATTAATTTCTAATACACACATTACTTTGAAAAATCAGAGGTACGTGTCTCTGATTTGAACCTCGGACCCCCCGATCAATAGGCCGAGTTTCTTAACCACTACGCTATCACTGCTTTTAATTACTGGAGTCAATAATTAGAATTTAATATGATTTTAACACACTACCTTAGACCATTGTGATGTCGTTACAAATGAGGTTAGCGTAATCTAAAGGTCAATGGGTCGGTTAGTACCTACGACCACACCAGATGCCATCTTCAAACAAGTGCCGTTCACAATTAGTACCGATTGCTTAAGCGTTATTTAACACGTATATTAACGTATAACAATGAGAAAAGAGAATGCCTACTTATCCATGAGAGGATAGTTTCCATTTAAAGTAGAATTTCTTAAATGTGATCATAGATGGTGCTGTGTACATATTATTTTTAAATTATTTTAATGTGGTAAATATAAAATTATGTTTGTCTATAAAAGATAGTAGAATGATTTGATATTTTTATTTTGATTGCTAATTTCTGCCGATTAAACTACTTCCTATAGGTTACCTACAAATGAATGAAAGTTCATCTCAAAGTTGATTCAGCCGTTTCCAACATTATCAACACAAACAAGAAACAAGTAAAAATAAGAAAATAAAACTACTTAAATGATTATCATACAATTTGATGACCCTCATGGCATGGCAGTTACAATACCGGTCCGAAACAAACGGTTTCAGATTTGATCAGATACATATAAAAAATGCATTTATGCCTAATATGTCTGTTGTGAATCTGATTATTGAGTATCATTTTCTTAGTGGGTGTTTATTGTACCTACAACACAAATGATTCGTAGATATATATAGATGTATATAGAAGTATATATGTAGATAGTATATCAAATAGAACTATAGGTGAAAAAAGATCATCGATTCATCATAGATTACTTAAAACGTAAGTCGACCATAGATTTATTTAAAACGTAAGTATTTACACGTTATCACTTTAAATTAAAATGTAAAATTTGTTTTATTTAAAATCATACTTCATTTATCGTGTAAAGTCTACATATGAATCCCCCTAATTAATTAAATATAGAATAAAGCATGTCATAGCAAAAGTGATTAACCAAGTCTGCCCTTCGCCCTTCATCACGCATTGCTCCTATGAATTGTACATAAATAAATACATAGAGCTACGTAACTAGAAAAGTGTGTAAGTGTGTCAACCACCTTCCGTGAGAACGAGCAACAATGGCTGATAAAACCGAGCGGACCTCGGCGAACAGATCATACTTACACCTTGTGAACAAATGCATAGATTGACATCCGATTCTTTTAGCTAGACTTTTGAGATATTCATTTAATACTTTCATAACAAAAACATTTTGCACAATACAATTCCGTTTCGCTCGAAAAACTTCGTAGTGAAAATTAGTGACTGTATCTCTCCTCACTTATAATATAATCAACACTGTTTATCTTTTCCCGATTGGGGAGAGTAATATTTTCGAGTATACATTATTCTAATTTTTTTCATTTATTGGCACGCCGTGCATCCCACGGCTTGTAGTATGTAGGTATCTATAAATCAATTACTTTCAAATTTTAAAACTGGTTTAAAACCTTGAATTGGAGATTTTTAGGCAAGGTTGCCTTTTCTTCATTTTCCTTTTAAATTTCTAGTGTTTTGGTACGGTAGTGCCCCGCCAAGTCGAGCCAAGAAAAAAGCGGCACGGCCGATCAATTCTTTTCTCGAAGCAATTTAGGTCATTTTTGACCCCCTGTAACTTCGTTGTAGGTAAAACTAGAAGCCTGAATTTTCAGGAACCAAGCAGGCACTGTATAAACATTTTATTTATCTTAACATATTTGTTGAAAAAAATTAGCACACCTTTTTCGAAAGTTATTTCATCTACATTACCATATAGGGTATGTACTTAGTAAGTTATATGTTTTATTCATATCACATCTGGGATTATTATTTTATTGCCGCTAGGCATCTGTGCTTGCAGATTTTATTGTTATATTGAGCATTTGTATGTTAATGTTCATGAATAGATACATTCTTGGAAGACATCTGATACTATTATGAGTAACACAGTATTATTCATTGATAAGTAAAATATAAAGATACCTCACCGCCTTGAAATTGAATGAAGCCAAAGGATGATTTTATCATTTATTTTTTTTAATCCTTGACAAATAAAAATCAATTTTAGAGAAAATTTACGTGTAAATAACTAACACTATGTAATAAATAAATAAATAAGTATTAAAAAAATAGGGAAGTTTTAAAACGGAGACGTGGCAAGACTTTATTTTTACTCGATTCGCAAAACTAGTTACACTTTCTTGTTAGGAGCGATTAATCTATGTATTTTACTCATCTAAGGTTTTACTAGTTATTATTAGTACGATTATAGCGGCGATCCTAAGCTTTTATTATTCACGACATAATGCAGAATACGGCTTCAATGACATAATGTGGCATAGACCTCGTTTTATTTTAATATTTTTATTTCTTCATTTGTATATTTAGTTTATTTGTTCGTTGAGACCTAAGTTGGAAGATGCTTAAGGATAAACTGCCTTATGACTTTTTGTAATTTTTTATTATTAAATAACGAATACGACACGACAATGTTACGTAATGACAAAGGTCGAATTTTAATAAGCAGTCTTACGCCCGTTACCAATAATCAACCTATCTTTATTACCAAAGATCGAAAAATGATAATGTCAAGTATAAAAAAATGTAAAATTTTGGTAGGCAAAACATTGGATAGATCGATTATTAATAACGAGTGTATGAAGGATAACGATGCACATACAATAAAAAAGACAATCTTGAAATTCGACGCAGACATTCGGTATATTTCGTTTATTTCTACATATGAACATTTTATGTAAGCAACTAACTTATTATTTTAAACGGGGTTATTGGGTATCGTTAGCAAAACGATTTGAAATGGCATTCCGATGATTGGAAACCAAAGAGCCATTATGAAATAGAAATGCCAAGTCTGATTTTTCGCATTAAGCAATGACATAGAGTGAAGTCCATACTTCGTAAAGTCACAACTAAATTATATACGCATAAATATGGTATATTAGGTATATGAGGTATATTACAAAAATAAACAATTCGACTGCTTAATATATTGCCTATGCCACAAGATGAATAAAATATACCTCATAATTGTAAAGTTATGGATGCTGTGTAAGAATTAATATCAATATGTACCAGCTGTACTGATGATTGAGCGAAAAAAGAGAAGTTCATTCTATAGAATTATAAATTATATTAAAATTCAGTGCGGCAACAAATATATTATTATCATCGGCACATAGACCAATTACTAATCGTAGCTTAATTCCGAATATTACCGAATAGCCTTTCAGTACAAAGCTCTTTGTCCTTTCTAAATCACATTAGTTCTACATACAAAATGATCTATCACCGTAAATGGCAATGAACAAATAGTTTGTAATCGAGATAAGGAACTTTATTCGCTTCAAACATAGATGAAGCAACGGCTATTATTTACGAATTAGTGTAAATTCCCACGTTTGCTTGCCTTCATTTGGATTATATATTGTTCTTTTGATACGCCCGTTTGAAGTATTGCCCATATAAATAAGCGATTGTTAGTTAAGGTCGGCGAGAGGGCTACTTGTATTTGCCATCGTGATCCGTGATGTTTCATACTATTTATGTCCTTCCATAAGTACGGAAATATTAACGTGTTAAGTGAGGTTGGGTTAGGTTAGGTTTGGTTATAGAACATCAATCATGTGAAACAATACTATGGATTTAAATGATTGTCAACAACAATATACTCGGCTTAACCTGAGCTTTGTTCTATGTTGGATAACTCAATAACTTTTAGTTTGATGGAATTTGTGTTAATTAAATCTGTGCTATATTTTTGCATGTTTTTTAGAACAGTTTTCTCTGTAGTCACTTTATAAACATAACCTGCGGTATTTCTTCTCTGCCATTTACGTCCTTCCATAAGTACGTTTGAAGTATGGCACATATAAATAAACGATTGTTAGTTAAGGTCGGCGAGGGCTACTTGTATTTGCCATCGTGAGCCGTAGTATTTCATTCATGTCCTGCTACAAGTACGGAAATATTAACATGTTATTAAGTTAGGTATTAAGTGAGGTTAGGTTTGGTTATAGAACATCAATCATGTGAAGCAATACTATAGATTTGAGTATTTCTCAACAATAATACAGTGTATATGCTACTGTATGTATACTATAGTTTTGCCTGTAGTTACTTTATAAACTTGCTCCATAGTATCTCGTCTTTACCAGTTGGGTCCTTTCATAAAAACGTTTGAAGTATTGCACATATAAATAAACGATTGTTAGTTAAGGTCGGCGAGAGGGCTACTTGTATTTACCATTGTGACCTGAGGTATTTCATCTTTGCCACTCGCGTCCTTCTAAAAGTACGGAAATATGAGCATGGTATTAGAAACTATAGGACATCAATTGTGTGTGGCAACACTATTAGATTTAAATGTATTTGGCAACAATAATATACAGTATATGCCATTGCATTCAAGACTCCGCTTAACCCGAGATTATTTTGTGTTGGAGAATAATTCCATAATGTTTGACGCCATATACATATGTTATTTAAATCTGTGTCATATTTTATATGTTTCCTTTATAGTTTCTTCTCTATAAACCTACCTGTTGGATGTATTGGAATAACTTGTATGATAAAGTTTACCTACCTGATACTAACGAAAAAATAAATAACACAAATTAACTATTTCTAAAATTAAAAAAAAAATAATGAGCGACCTCTAAATAAATAAAATAAATAAATCATGTCCTTTTTAAAGGACGCTTAATATTTTCAAATCAAAAATATTTAAATAACAAAGAATTTAATAATAGATCGAAGGACTTTACTAAAATTCAACGAATGGACCGTAAAAAAACTTAAACGATGACATACATATAATAAATTGAAGATTTTACATTACCTACAGCTGAGGTGACCATAGATCTAAATTTCAATGCGACTGTATTATTTTGCCGCCCGGTGTTAAGTATGTTAATTTCGAAACAGAAATATATTATTTGCCTTGAGTTATTAAATGTATTATTTAGATGCTCGTCATATTAATACTGTAAAATGATATCATCACAGAAAAAGTAGCATTATTTAGACTGACCTATTGTATAAGTATTATGCTAGTAACTGACCTATTACATAAATAGGTGTTTTATTTTATTTGACTAGATACTATTTTATTTTAAGAGATGCAATGTTTTTGTATTCCTTCGTATAAAAACAAAAACTTTGATGATTTTCCAAGACTCAAAATTTTTTTATATATGTTTTTTTTTGTTTCAGGTGAGTACTACAAAATAATTGTATATGCAAATATAATGAGCTGAATCCTTGAGAAACAGCGAAAGGTAAGTAATAACGCCCACTTTTTCCTAAAAATAGTTTGTCTTCACTACTAGCGAGATACTAAAAAACGACTAGCATGCTAGTAAACTCGCTAGTCAAGAGATGATTATTAATATAACTTTACTAAGCAATAATAATTTCACATTTAACATAATATGACATTAAAATAATAATAAATACGTACATCCGCTATATTCCGACCACATATGGACATAAAACAATAAAATTATAACAATATGTGATTTAATTACGGTAATAACTAATATCTGATAATGTTACAAATACCTAACAACATTGTTAGTGAAGTTATATAGGTCATGTGAGCAATGCGAAAAACTTATACAATTCTAATTATCTTTTATAAGTGTTTTATATTTTCTATTCAAAAGTACAAGTGCAAATTACGTCATACATATTTAGTCATAATTACGTATATACCATAAATAACTAGGTTATTTCTGATATTTTTCCCCACTATTATTTTACTACTTCATAATTAAGTTCAACTTGATATAGCTATTTTTGTTAGTTAGGCAGAAAGCTTATATTTACTAAACTTAGGCACTTAAACGAAACCTTTCAAATTAGCTCACAGGGGAAGGAACATAAGAGTGGCCAAAATTAAGTTTAAAACAGAATTTCAAATTAAAATTCATTAAAAAAAGTTTCGACTTTGTGTGAACCATAATTAAATGAATCAACATAAGATAATATGATGTTTTTGTCTCGTTTTCAATATTAAATTAAATGGTCACATCACCTACAGGTGGGCTATAACCCAAGCAACCTTCTGAACATGACAAAACAAAACAGACACAAGAGTGGAACATGCATTTACGAATTATGCAAGGTTGGTTATCTTCCAAAGAAACTTTCTATGTTGGAAGCATTTGGCGTACTCAACTCTAATAATATTGTAGACAAGTATTTACATGCCGTTGAAACCTTTAGTTCCTATTTTCGTAATGTACGGTTAACGGTACATATTTGTTAGTTTTCTACTTGACCTTTTGGGAAGATTGGGTTACGCAAGATTTGACTCACTGAGGACACTTTTCCTGTCACGTGGGATATGCAAGCACGCATGTCCCGCACGCGCAGTCGCTGTAGTCTTTTCGGAAAATGCGTGCGTATGACAGGAAAGGTATCTATGGGACGCAAAGCATGTGACACGTCTGCGGTTGTGCCAACGTGTAGGCGTAAATACGTGCGACTATTTAATTTAAATTCCCTCATTGCCCCAATGTATATAGTGAAACTCGGAGATATAGATCTCTCGCATAATCTCCTCTAAATATAATATAGGTGTTGGAATCACCCCAAATAGAAACCTCAAAATATATGATTCAAACATGTTCGACTAAGCACATTCAAAAAAATTACAGTGAACCAAAATTTATGTGATCCCTTGTTACGTTTACAAAACTAATACTTTGGCAGGTCATAAACTGTTCAAAAACATATAATTTTATTTTAATATACATATTTTAAAAGCAATGACAAAAGACCAATATTTTAGAACTATAAACATGCCGACACTAAAGATTTATATTATACAACGATAGGCATTATTGTCAGTATAATATATTATTATAATTCTATGATACATCGCATTCAATCGGATTTTGACCTTCAAACATACGAATTGTTCAATCCTTATATTAGAGGCTGTCTGCATTAATTTTATCGTAATTATAGAGTCATCATAAACTGAAATACATTGTGGATATTTTGAATAACAAATGTCATACTTTGTCGATAAAAGTCAAAGATTAAAGATAGTAAGATAAAATTATTATGTGATCTCGATACTGAAAACCAATACTGCATCTAGACTTAGGTGTCTAGGAAAAAGGATAGCACAGTACCTATAGAACTTCAGACAAAGTGCTTTAGGTATTCGGTTGAGACACAACTAATTGACTTTTAAAAACTCATGGATCTTTTACCATCGAATCTAAACGTACGCAACTGACAAATCTGTCAACTTTAGCCGTTTTAAAAATGGTCATAACCCGTCTTGCCCCAAAACACTTCTACTCAAAATAACAAAAATAAGTTTGTATGTATTTATTATACAATGTTCATTGATTAATTAAATGTGTTGACGATTTTCAATACGAACTCTAGCCATAATTATGTCAACATTCGATTCAACAGGGGTCTAAATTTAAGCAGAAATTTGTAAGCGACCCTGACTTTTGTTATCGTATTTCTTCTAACAATATTTGATATTGTTAAAAATAATTCTGATATGAACTAAATCAGACATAATTATGTCGTTAATAAGACCGTTATATTGCTAATCTTCACGGATAATATTAGTTAATTATGCTTAGCCTTGCGTATCCGTAAAATTATAATTAAATTACATATTTTATATTTGTAAACATACATAAATACATAGAATTATAATAAACTTGTGTCGATTATAATTAACTCGATTAGCAACTAATTATATATTCCATTATATATATTTTTTAATATTATGTAAAAAATAGAAAAATTACACAACAAACTATTTTTAAGATAATAACTTATATTTATTAGTATTTATGTAACGTAAATTTTAATTTTAATCTAGTGACGTTCTAATATTATAGTGTTGTTCTGCTATTAGTACTATTCTGCGATTAATGCTGTTCTGGTAGGTCTAATGATTTCGGATGCATATTGAATTAGCAGTAAATTTGATTTGAATGCGCTATTTAGACCATACAAATTTACATGATGCTTTATAAGCTATTATTCACAGGTTCAATAATATATGAACGCTATTGTATCTGTCCATAGTCGTTCTGTGAATAAAAATGGAATCTCATTAAATTTTAACGCTTTCTGCACTCATAACCTAACACTAGATACTTTTCTTATGTTTTGGGTGCGATGGACACACAAAGACGAACACAAAAATTCCTATACGTAGAATCTAAATCTAAATCATTATGTAGATATCGGCCCGGCCAGAGATCGAACCCGGTACTAACTACCTACTACTAACGTGAAAAAGAGGTATTACTTATACGGCAACCCTAAATTACTTTAATTTTTTTTAATTTAGTATTTGTTGTTACAGCGGTTACCGTTATACATACCTACTCTGTAAAATTTCAAGTGTATAATTACCGTTCAAGAGATAGACCCCTGTGTCAGACGGAAAGGTTCCGTTTCTACTCTTTGAGTACGGAACTCTAAAAATAACTAAGTACAATAATAAAGTAAGTGCGTACGTATTAACCACAATCAACTGAGAGCGAAAGTTATCGCACGAAGCACGTGTTACAGTCAAAACAAACGCGGATTCGTCTCGCGCGTCCAGCGAAAGTTCTAACGTAACATACCGTTAACTTCTCGTCTCAACATCTCTTACAGATAATTTTATTTCACCTTTGTTACATGTCTATAGATTAAGTCCTAAAAATAAATGAATTTTACTATTATTGTTATTATATCTATATGTTATAGTCAAAGTCCGATACACAGTCTCTTCGCGGAAGGACTGGTTTATCCCAGGTTTGGCCAAAGCCATCAGTCAATCCCCGAAATACATTTCAATTTCGCCCTTTGCCTGAAGTATTTTTAGTCAAACCTAGGAGCTCCTAACTTTTCAGTCAAACGTCGAAAGTAAATTATTCTGTTTCGGTTTTGGCCTAGTCAATCCTAGAAGCGACTGCAAAACTCGGTCAAACGTTGATCTGAACATGTTTAAACAGGTTCATAATGTCTCTCGCGGTGTTCCGACCGATTGTTTTGTCATTTCATGTTCGTTCATTGAGCGTGCGGGCGTGTAATTGTGTAAAATTGAAGATGAGTGAGGTTAGGTTAGGTTAGGTTAGGTTTTTTTTTTTTTTTTTTTCCGCTGAAGGCGGATTTACAAGATTATACTGCTGAGAGGTCCTCGCAATTTTATACGGGCGGCCCCAAGCAGGATTTTTTAATTAAAGCTATTAATAAGCAAAAATGTTTTAAGACAATTTAAAAATTGATTCTGATTTGTGAGAAAGATATATAATATGTATATATATATAGGTTAGGTTAGGTTAGGTTTTTTTAAATTATTAAAACAATAAACATCAAAATTTTAAAAATGTTATTTTTTATACCTAATCTTACAAACTAACCTCCGTATATTCCAAAGCATTTATTTATTTATTTTATACTTTATTGCACATCGTACAAAAGGTGGGCCTAATGCCACACGGCATTCTCTCAAAGCATCTCAAATATAAAAGTGAAAATCACGTAAGCTGACCAATCAGGTGTCAGAACTGGCAGAGTTAAGCGGTTCTTAAGACTTGAAAGCTGCTTAAATGATAAAATGCTTCCAAATATACGAAGATAAGACACTTCATACCTATATCGGAGTTTGACTCGTCAAACCCCGATTTAATAAAATTGTGTTTTGACGTTTGCCTGACCAAATTAGTCTCTCCCAGGTTTGACGAAAATTGTTTAGTCAAAGGCCGAAAATTTACATTTGTTTGGGCTTTGACTAAGTCATTCAGTCTGACCTGAGGATTGACCAGTCCAACCTAGGAGCGCCGGAGCTTCGGAGTTTGCCTATAACATATACATATTATCCGCGTGGAATCAGCTTGAATCAGTTGAAGTCAGTTTTCAAGATGACCCCTTTGTGGTACGACTCTGGCGGCACCGCCACACCTATTTCTGCCTAATAACAGCAGTGTTAAGCGCTGCTGTGTTCTGGTTTGAAGGATGTTATAGAGAAATACCTTTCCGAGGCGTTCCAGCTTAGTACTAAGATGAAGCGACGCATCTGTGGCCGACCTCGGGTAGGAAAATCTAAACCTATCCTTGATTACAGATGTTTGCTCATTTGCTACTCCTGTATTATAAAAAATATCTATTTAAAGATATAAATGCAGGTTAAAAGAAAAAATATTACAATTTAAACTTATAAGTACGACATACACCATACAACAAATATTTGAGCAAATACACCAATACCACTTCACCAATACGCAGCGCCTAGCGCGGTCGCACCATAAATCTTTCAACAAGTCGCTTATAAATTAACCTACTACCTAGTATTAATTATTATCGTGTGTATTTAAAACCATGTTTTCAACTTAGATGAGTAAAATACATAGATTGTTCACTCCTAACAAGAATGTGTAACCAGTTTTGAGAATTGAAATTGTTGCGTAAATGAAGATTTGCCACCTCTCCGATCTAAGATGTTTGAAATACTTTTTTTACTACGCAAATTACGTAGATACTATTAATGAAATACATAAATAAAAAAATAATTAATTATTTATACAAAAAAATCTCTAAAAATGTTTATTATTTGTCAAGAATTTTAAAAATAAATCATCATCCTTTTGCTTCATTCAATTTCAAGGCGGTGAAGTATCTTTCTATTTTACTTATCAGAGGTTCTCAAAGAAACCTTGTATTATCTATTCAATAGACTACGCAATAGGTCAAAGCATGTCAAAGTGTTATTGGTTACGAATTGTCAAACTGCTTCGTATTTTCAACGTTGGCTCGTAAAATTCTTGCCGCGGCCACAATACTCATTGTTAATAACAATACAGGAACGCAAGAAATTGCATAATGTACGAGTACAGGTGCGTATTCTATTTTACAAGTTGAATTGTGTGGAACTAACATAATGGATAACTTTAAAGCAGTAAAGTATTTTATTATTATTTTTAGTTATGATTTTGTATTGTAAAATGTAAGGTTTTACGTGAAATCAACAGTGTTCTTCAATTTTATAAGCGTAAATGTTCTTGTCTATGTACAACCAATATATTTAATTGTCAAATCATAAAAATATAGTACCAACAGCACTTACATTTGTTGTATAAAATATTACTGTCCATGCAGTTGCATTAACAACACACAACACAAGTTAACTGTTAACACACAACACAGTTGTGTTAACAGTTAACTGTAATCTACTGATACACACTGATAATTGTAGTGGGATTACTGATTGATCGTCTAAGGACTTCCCCCCGTAAAATTAAAAACGAATTATTAAAAAATCGTTGACTCAAAAATAACAATTAAGGCATGAAAGATTTTTAATTGCACTGCATAAAGTAGGTAATAACCGATAACTAAAGTAGGTAATGACCGATAACTTTCAGATTTAGACAATTCAATATCGATGTTAATAACTTTAACAACGAAAACATAACCTCGTCCACAAACACACATTTCAATATGCATCTTTTACCACTTTCTCTGACCAATTATTGTAAATCGTAACCACAAAATAAGCATAACGAATTAATAAAATGCATTTACTAAACGGGGTTTATTATATTTTTCCGCAGATTATGCAGAGATATATCTAGACTTATAAAAAATAAAAGCAATAGTATGGTTATAGCTTAGATTTTTCGCTAATAAATCCTATATCAATGTCGAAAACATTAATTTGATAATAAAAATATATTACTGTATAAATAACGACCATGAAAAATTATCAACATCTTTGATTATTTTCTTTAATTGTTTTGAGAAGAAATATGATAGAGATGTTAGGTTAGGATATGCCTAAAATCAGGGATATTTAATATTTTCATCATAAGGCATCGCTTCACATTATTTATTTATTTTTCAAAACCAATTAGATAAATAGAAAAAATTAATATCATAAATCAAAAAAGGACACGAAAAAAACACACACTTGAACTTTGCGGACCACTGGTTAATCGTATTTAAGGGGTTTTCCCTGTCACGCGGATTTTCACTTGCGTGCGGATCTAATACGCATGCATAACCACCTGCATCCTATGGTTTCACAGTTACTTTTCCTGTCGTGAGCGCCTAACTGCATCACAAGATGACTTTTGTGAGTTAATCACGCGTGGTATTGAAACACGCGCGCGGATATACATCCGCGTGACAGGAAACAGGTCCTTAGATGAAGCGGGTAGTCGCGTGCAGTATAGTATCATCTTAACTGTCATTTGAGCGCAATTATGCAAATACTAAGCATAATAGTAGTAGCTTCATCGAAACTACAGGAAACCGCAAATTTATATTATACTTGCTGATTCAAAGGTTAATTAGTTCTATTTTGGAGTTTGTAAATATTGCACATTCCTATTAGAATGTTGGCGGAGAAGAAATTGCATACTTTCATAATTAGTAATCTGTATATGTTTATATAGAAGGATGTATGTATATAAATAAATGTATATAATAAGTATATTATTATGTTGAATCTTTAAAATCCAACATATATTTGACGGATTTAAAAAAAAAAATCATGCCGTATTTTTTTTTTAAATTGTCGTTGTAATTGTTTATTTGGTATTTCTTTTTTATTCACCAAAATGAATTAATTCCTGTTTTTAAAGTTAAGATTTACTATCAAAGTAAGACATCATTTCAAAATAAATATATTTAAGTCAAAAACTAATTTGCGTTAACTAAATATGTAAAGGCTTTTATGATACACTCACAATATATTTCAAAAAGGAAGCTCAAATGCAACGAACCATCTGAACCTATTACTCATCTTAGTAAACAACTGAAACAGAGCTACTTGTTGCAAAATATTTACATAAATTAATTTGTTTAACGCATCACAGTCATTTTGCAACCGTGCCATGCGCTTACAAAAGTCGTCTATGCAAACTTGAAAAGTAAACACACGAAGAGATACACTTAGTGTGTGCGAGGTCGGTGGGGACACAGGGGACATATGTTTTTTTTTATAATATAGGTAACAGACGAGCATGCAGTCCACCTGATGATGAATTGCTACTGCAACATGAACATCTAATCAACTCCATACTGCCTCCCATGAACATCTAATCATCCCCAGATAGAATTGGAATTCTACCTGAGGTTGGCCACAGATACGCCGCTACCCCTGAGGACTAAGCTGGAACGCCTCGGAAAACTATGTCTCCCTTACCACACCCTTCAAACCGGAACATAGCTGCGCTTAATACTGCTGTTATTAGGTAGAAATAGGTGTAGCGGTGGTGCCGACGGAGTCGCACCACAAAGGGTTCTACCACCTTCAAAATCGTTAGGTACACTTATGAAAAAGGTGAAATGCCTTTAACTTCCAATTTTTTTTTAATAACATCTTATGTTATACCTCGTGCATTCGAAAAACCAATGACACAATCAAACCTTTATTGAAAACGTATTGTTTTTTAAACTTACAAAAAATGTAGACATCATCATTGTGATATTTATAAAAAGATCATAAAATGTTAAAGGTCTTCCGGGTATTATATTATACACAAATTGATTGACGTTTAGGCTCATAATTTTTGTTTAATCAATTATTATTAGTTAAAAGATAGAATCAACGATTTTCTTAGAAATATTGTTATTTTGTTTGTATTATTCATTTGTTTATTTTATCTTTTCTACTCTGTTCTCATAATATATAAGTAGCTAAAGGATATGCAGTATATCAGATCTATCTATCAGATGGTAAGTGGCACCTGCCACCCATGAACATTTATAATTATAAACTTAGATAATTAAAAACCCATTTTGAGGATTGTCACAGATGCGTTAATACCCTTGACGAGTAAGTTGGAATGCCTCACATTGATCCCTTTCAACACCCTTCCATGTAAAACACAGTTATAAACATACTTTCTTAATTGTATTTGAATAATTATATTATGTGATCATCCACCATAATTGACGCAAATTTAAATCTTATTTCATTAAATAAAAAAATCTGGAACGACAAATTATTTACAGTGATACTTTAATAATAAATTATTTTTGTTTTTTATATTTTTACGAAATATTTTTGACACATAAATCGCAATAATTCCAAGATATAACCGAAATTGATTAGACTTATGCAATGATCAAACAAAAAACCGACTAGGCATCATATTTAAGGCAAATTAATGTCCACATACTGATTATCAACTGCTTGACCTTTCAAAATACCTGTTGTGTATTCTACATCCGCTAAACACTCGGGTCAACCACAAAAACAAATTTTCCTTGAACAGATGAGTCGATTATTATACTCAAATTTATTAATGTATACTTGTTAAATGTTCCATTGTGAATGAATTATTTTTTTCAAGGTTCAATTTTTCCTGTTTCTATTCTGTCATATGGGTGTTAGTTTCGCCTACACAATGGAGATGAAATGTATATAATACAGTCAATCCTTCCATTATGATTATGATAATAATAAATGTGTATGTTTCATACTCAATCGCGAAGAAATTGCAGAATGGATGTGAACGAAATTTGGTCCATGTACAGTTTATGCACATGAATTAAAATATAGAACTATTTCTCTAGTCGTAATTCTAAAACCCATGCAGACGAAGTCGTCGGGAATGCTAGTGATATTATATAAACCCAGTCACGCTTAGCCGTGGCTTACTTGAATCAATTATATACCATATCCATACGCTTGCCGTTTGTCGTTAATTCCATTAAACGTTTGGCTTGCTTTAGCTTGAATCTAACAAACTTTGCCAACCTACACAGACTAAGTCATGCACTCTAGCCACAGGTTGCAATTTGTGATGACTTGTTGAGGTTTTCTAACCGTGGTCGCGGCATTGTGGAAGCAAACGAAAAAGAAAAACGTTTTCCATCCTATTGAAACTTCAAAGTGAAGCATAACTGTTTTATGCTTCTCACTCACTTCAAAATGAAACTCAAAAATGAGCAGCATACCAGTTTTATGCTTCTCATTCACTTCAAAATGAAACTACAAAATAAAAAGTATAACTGTTTTATGTTTCTCATTTGAAGTCTTATTTAGATATACAAAATTGCATAAAATTTTAGGTCAAGCCATCGATTATTTTTCTAGTGTTGCGGATTATGACATACGGAAGCAGACTTTTATATAAATATAAAGATTAAATATGCATAATCCATACTAAATGCGAAAGTAACTCTATATTGTTGATACGCTTTCACAGATAAACCTCCAAAAACATTTTATATACAAACAGTTACCACAGAGAAAACATAAAATACACAACTAAGCGTACAATAAAAAATTAAAAATAATGCAATATAATAATGTCTGAAGGTATGAAATTTAATGGTATTTTTAAAGCTGATAGAACCCTTTGTGGTTCGACTCCGGCGGCACCACCGCCACTTCTATTTCTACCTCATATAAGCAGTATTAAACGATGCTGTATTCTGGCTTGAAGGGTGTAAGAGAGACATACTTTTCCGACGCGTTCCAGCTTAGTTCTTAGGGGCAGTGGGACATTTGTGGCCGACTTCAGGTAAAAAAGTTTTCTAGAGTTGGTTACAGATGACCATGGTGATTGCAGTGTCATCATGTGTCTGTCTCATTTGACTAAAGACTCACATTCCAAAATGTACCTATACTAACTTTTTAAACTGACTGAGATCGATCCTGATTGGTAGTTATCATAACAGACAAAGTTTCTATAATATCAATAAAATATTAATTAATAATATTACGTTTTACACAGAAGCATTAAATGTTAATTTATAACGTATGATTAATTTACTGAATTTATACTGATAAATTAATTAAAATAAAGCTACAAATGTTATTACTTTATTCTTAAGTTAGATACATTTGCTAAAAAAAGTTGATTTTTATATATGTAAGTTATATTTTACGTAGATAGTATTATTGAAAAATTAACGATGTGTTGTCAAGATATACAACCTCATTAATATTTAGTATAGAGTGATATGTAAAATAGTTTATTGTATGTTTTTATACCGGATCTAAAAACGTACCTACTTGTGTAAAAAAATATAAAATATAGGTTTTTATATGATTAGAACCCGGTGTAATTATAACTTTAGTTAATGATCTTTTACCATTTATATTTTCCTATTCGACTCTACGTAGTCTTCGAAATCAATTTTTGACTATAACTAAATTGTAAAGACATAGGGACATGTTATATTATGCCTGGGAACATAGAGAAATGGAGACATGTTATGCTATTTAGCTAAATGTGGGAACAAAATTTAAATTTATTAACTTCAGAATTTCTGAAAAGATGCAAAACGCGCTTTCTTCAAAAACCGGTGAAGCATAGGTGACTCCTCTGGCGTTGCAAATCTCCATAGACGATGACGACTACTTTTAATCAATTGTTTTATCGTTAGGTTTTACTCATAAAACATTTAACAATAAAATACAACCGTCATAGAAGTCGGTTGTATTTTTTTCACCCTTTTTAATTGATGACATACTAAGATTTATATTAATATTATATATAAATTAAAATACTTAATGAAAAAACTTACAAACGCACTAGTCGCCCTTATGCTTTTTGAAAGTTTCCCTCGATTTCTCTGGTATGACATCATAAGACCCTGATTTCCTTATAATAGAACCACCTCGGAAATATCTTTTTCCCAACAAAAAAATCGTCAAAGTCGATTCATAAACTAGTTATTTGCGAACAAACATAAAAAAACATATATACAGTCGAATTGAGACACCTCCTCCTTTTTTTAAGTCTGTTGAAAAGTGTACATAATATTACATTTATCAGTAGGTAATTATAATCAAAATGAGATAAACTGTTTAATCCATTGACAATAACTGTTAAAGACGAAGGTTTAAGTTACTTAACATTCTTAGTAGGATTAATTTATTTAAAGACAGTTAGTTAGCTCATCGTAAAATGTATTATAAGCTGCAAAGTACTTAAACTTGAATTCGCGTTAGTTGCGTAAAGGTTTAAGAGGACATCACTTTATATGACGGCAGATCTAAACGGAAATAACATTGCACAGAGACGTATTACAACAAATGCTAAAATATATACAACGTAATAACACTCTAACTCTCATTATCAATAATCGATCCATCCAATTTTACTAATAGGTTGAAATTTGACGATGATTAGATTAGTATGAAGAAATTGTCAGACGATCTTTAGAGGGCAAAACAATGGATAGATTGAATATTAGAAACGGGCATAAGAGTCACTTAGACAGATGTACGGATTTATATAGAGAATAGGCTAAATAATAATATTTTTACTTTACGGAACTCTAAAATTGGCACAAAGGTGTGATTATAAGGACATAATGGAAAAGTAACCAAAAACAATGGACTTTGGACATAGATAACTACGTCAATTTTACTTTATTTTTTGAATGTAGTAAAACCATTTGTAATTCGACTCCGGCGGCACCACTGCCACACCTATTTCTGCCTAATAACAGCAGTGTTAAGCGCTGCTGTGTTCTAATTTGAAGGGTGTGGTAATGGATACATACTTTTCCGAGGTATAACAGCTTAGTCCTCAGGGGTAGCGGCGCATCTGTGGCCGACCTCAGGTAGGAATATCTAATCCTATCTGGGGGTGATTACAGATGTCCATGGGACGCAGGAGCCACTTACCATCAGGTGAACTGCATTCTCGTCTGCTCCTCTATATTATAAAGAAAATAGCTTTCATAATTCATAATTCAAATAAAATACAAATTAAATAAAAAAAAATAAAAAAATCTTCAAATCCGGCCCTGTCAGTACATTAAACGACACATCACGTGTCGAGATACGATCGAGATCGAAAATGGTCGATCACGGAGGAGAAAGTTCTATGGGAATAGACTCAGCTGATAGACTATTGTTTAGCATCCGTTTGTTTTTGGTCATGAAGGTGGTAGACCTGTGGTTCCACTCCGGAGGCACCAGTGTCACACCAATTTATACCTAATAACAGCAATGTTCTGCTTTGATTAGTGTGGTAAGGGAGACAGACATACTTACCTATGACTATCCACAGATAGGACTTTAACCTTATCTAGGATTGATTACAGATGTCCATTTGTCCATGGATGGTAGTACCCACTTACCTTCAGGTAGACTGTATACTCCTTTGTCACTCCATTATTATAAAAAAGTCATACGCAGCGGGTGTCTATTGACATACGCATCAGTATTTTGTCATTCGCATCGGCAAATTGTCATATTGCTATTTCCATCGTTCCAGCTATTTCTACCTTTTTCCTATTTATTGTATAACGAGCATTTGCCCGCGGCTTCGTTCGCGTTACGAAGTAATATTGTCATCCCCTATTTTATCCCCTTGGGGGTAGAATTGATCAAAATCCTTTCTTAGCGGATGCGTCCGTCAAAACATCTACCTGCATGCCAAATTTCAGCCCGATCCGTCCAGTGGTTTGGGCTGTGCGTTGATAGACCTGTATATATGACCATTGTAGTCATCAGAAGTAACAACATGTTTGTCATCGGCTATTGATAGATTGACTGTTCTATCTTTCGGTAAAAGATGTTTATCGGCGCAAAGACCACTTAACATCATCTTTCGCTGTTGCAATCTTATAAAAACACGCATTTGTGACCAAAACAAAAAGTACACAGAGCTATAAAAGTAAACAGAGGTTGCATCTACAAACGTATGCGGATATCCTCTTCGGCTACTACGCGTTACTATGCAGTAATGAATAAAATATTGCGTCACGGCCTCCAATATGTTCGCAACTCATCGAATTTACATCATACGTGAGTTCTTCGTACTGACATTTATTTTTAGCTCACAATAAAAAATAATGTAATGCCGTTTTGTTTTATAAAATTTAGGTGCTCAATAACTAAAAATTATTGCTTTGTATGTTTTATGCAGCATCAAGCTTAATGTATTACGGTAGTAGCAAAAAAATCTTTCTATTTTTGTAAATTGGTCTCACTTGGTTAAAATAAAATGAAAAAAGTTCAATATCTTCGTTTAATGGTTCGTTGTGTAAATACAGATTTATGATTTGAGTATTTATGAAAAATACGTACGAGTAACACAAGATAATATGTATACTGCATCATAATATCGTGGAAGAAACATTCCCAACATCCAACATTGGGATCCTTGCAATGAGTTTTTCACCATTAAAGAAATTTTTAAATTATTATTTAATTATTTTTTATATCTTTGACAATAAAACGACGACTTGTAAAATCGGAAGTCTATGAATTAGAAATCAGTTCTTCAATTTCAGAGATTTCCAACCTTTTGACTAGGGACAATGAAATTTCGCAGGTTTTTATATTAAGTGATAGATCTCGATCCAGGGGTCTGAGATTTAAATTCCAGGCACGAATCTCTGCTCTATTAGAAATTAATTATCACTTGCTAAACGGTAAAGTAAAACATCGCGAGGAAACCAGCAAACATGAGAGGTTTATAAAAAAAATAAAACAAAACTCAAAGGTATCTGAAGTATACGCACTTAGCCAGCGCGGTGGACTACGGCCTAATTCTTCTCATTATGAGAGGAGACTCGTGCCCAGCAGTGGGACCATAATGGGTTGATGATGATATTCATTAGATATTAATTAAATATCAACGGAACAAAGAATAGTGTTAGCGACCTGTGTTTCAAAAACCATCAACTGACAAATGATTTAAAATAAAGAATTACTTCCCAAGACGAGATAAAGCCCATTGGGTTCATATGCCAAATTACATCGCCCATCAATCACAAAACAGAATAAACAGCCAATTCATTCAACACAATAGCACACATATGTTAACTTACGATTATATCACAATTCCTTTGATAATATTATGTAAGAAATTGATGACAGAACCACAGAATTTATTATAAATAGAAATGGCATTTAGTAATTCTACTTGTTAACTCTATTGATGAATTTAGTAGAGCCAGATGCCGTCGGTTATGCAAAGGGTTCCGGGTTCGATTCCTGGCCAGACAAATATATCAGTGATTAATCTGTTAATCAGTGCGTTGTTAATCAGTGAGTGAAGAAAACGTTTTTTTTATTAATTTTTATTTCTTTCATTCGAAGTACCAAGGCACAAATTCGTGTGGGTTAATCTGTGAGCGAAGAAAACGTCCTTTTTATTAGTTTTTATTTTTTGCATTCAAAGTACCAAGGCACAAATTCATGTAAAACACATCTTGCCACACAATTATTTCATCCAATCTTTGCACACACTGAAATCCTTATAATTTTTCCAAAATTCTAAATAAAAATACATAAACAGTTAACTTTAATAAAAATAATGCTTTATCATGTTGTCATTAATAAGTATCACATCCAAAAAAATAATTACGTGCATTTTATTATTCTTGTATTAATATTTAATTTTACCTCTCAGGTATTTTTGATTACCTTGGGCTAAGTAAGGATTAAAATAAAAAAGTTCAATAAAGGTAATTTCTATCTGTTACTATCTCTGTGGACACAGCTGACAGTAATGGATATACGGTGTCATCAATATAATCGGTATTCCCAATAACCAAGTAGCTTTCCATTTTGACATTTACTTGAAAATATGAATTGTCTGCTTCAAAATGTTATACGTTAAAAGTGTTCCACACAGAATTTGTCGTCAACTCTTTACTATCCCACTGCTAGGCCTTCTGTCAAAGTTTAATGGTGTTCTAAACAGGTTTTGTCGTCAACCTATTGCTGTTCAACTGCTGGCCATGGGTCTTCTGTCAAGGTGATAAGGATTAGGCCTTAATCCACTTGTCCAGCCCACCGCGCTGGCCAAGTGCGAATTCACTTCATACATCTTTACGAACTTTTTTAAGAATTCTTAAGTAGGTTTCCTCGTAATGTTTTCCTTGACCGTTATAGGAAATGAAAATAATTAACCTCTAATACGCACAACATTATTATCATTCAAATTCAAATCGGAGATGCGTTTGGTTTGGAACCTCAGACCCCACGTTTAAGAAGTTAAGTTTCAACCATTACTTAATTTTCACTGTTTTCACAACAACAAATACACTGAAGATGAAATACATATTTCCAAAAACTCGATCGAATAATCGAATAATAAGAATACTTGCTTACTAGCAATACTTACTTATAGCAATACTTACTTCCAGGAAGTCAGATGTTTTTATAATATAGTAGTATCAGACGAACATGCAGTCCACCTAATTGTAAGTCCAGCCCATGGACATCTGTAATCAATCCTAGATAGGATTAGATATTCCTACCTGAGGTCGGCCACAGATGCGCTGCTAACCCTGAGGAGTAAGTTGGAACGCCTCGGAAAAGTATGTCTCCCTTACCACACCCTTAAACCAGAACACAGCAGCGTTTAACACTGCTATTATGAGGCATAAATAGGTATGTATATTGTATATCAACAATATCATACTAAAACATATGAATTATTTTATAACTCTGCCGTAAAATTTACGGTGAGTTGATAATATTAATTGGTTAATCCTTAACTTGACACGTTTAACGTCGTCAATGAAAAATCCGGTTTAGCGAGTCAAGTGTTTATATTTAAATTACATCATCGTAACATTGCACAATATAAGTAGTGTTTGTTTTTATTTTAATCTATCATAAAAAAAAATACATTTTTCATGATACTATTCGAAGATGAACCTTTGTGGTTCCGCTCCGGAGGCACCACCGCCGCAACTGAAGCTGCCATGTGCCGGTTTGAAGGGTTTAGTACTTATCCGAAGAATTTCAACCGAGCCCTTAGGAATAGCAATGCAATGTGGCCGACAGCACATTGGAATCTTATCTTATCTGAGATTGACTATGGATTTCTATGGGCGACATCCGTACTTACCTTTAAGTGGATTCCATGCTCGTTTGCTATCCCAAAATAATAATAAAAAAAATATAAGATTGCTTGGAGTTTTTCAAAATATTTCAATAGTTTTAACAATGTATTGCTATGTCCAGCTTGATACATGAGTAGCTCTGTGGAAAATACAAGAATGGGTTTACAATGTTTATGTGATGTATGGAGCAGCTCCCATCACACCTCTCCGACACGCAAAGTTTCGAGTTCAATCCCCAGTCAAGCATACGTGATATCTATGTTAATGTTTGAACTTCGCACCACTCGATCGAGACGACGCGTTTCGACCACTATTATTGCTTACACCATTAAATACAACATGTTTTAAATATTTATTTTTACATCATCATCATCATTCATCATCAACCCATTATTGTCCCACTGCTGGGCACGGGTCTCCTCTCAGAATGAGAAGAATTAGGCCATAGTCCCCCGCGCTGGTCAATTGCGTGTTGGTAGACTTCACATACCTTTGAGATTTTTTTTGTTTATAAATCTCAGATATGCAGGTTTCCTCGCGATGTTTTCCTTCACCGTTTTAGCAAGTGATAATTAATTTCTAATACGCACATAATTTCAAAAATCAGAGGTGGGATTTGAACCTCGGACCCGTCGATCAAGAGGCCGAGTTTCTTAACCACTAGGCTATCACTGACTATTTTTACATAGATTATTTATTTTCAGTTAACCTTTAACAATTTTTAACAACACTATGACATCATAACGCATCGATTTTCGAACATAATACAAGATTAGATGAGATCAGAATACGAGTGCGCAACACACAAACACACATATCGTAAGTCATAAACATCATGGCATTAACATTTTCGACACTGGCCACATCTTGGCATACAATTGCGTACATTATGATTTATTTGACTCTTAACCTTTCCCAGGTAGTTAAAGTTTTTAGCTTGTAAAGTAATTGGAAGAATTTCACAGTGTTTGCCTATTACAAGTTCATATTTATGGTGGTAGGTGGTAGGGCCCTTTGTGGTTCGACTCCGGCGGCACCACCGCCACACCTATTTCTACCTAATAACAGCAGTGCTGTGTTCCGGTTTGAAGGGTGTGGTAAGGGAGACAAACTTTTCCGATGCGTTCCAGCTTAGTCCTCAGGGGTAGCGGCGCATCTGTGGCCGACCTCAGGTAGGAATACCTAATCCTATCTGGGGTTGATTACAAATGGCCATGGGCGGCAGTAGCCACTTACCATCAGGTGGACTGCATGCTCGTCTGCTACTCTTATATTATAAAAAAAATGTGTCAGTAGTAAATTATATCAATCGTAATAAAAGTAAAAAGACGTCTGCTTAAAAGTATAGTCTATCTTACTCCTAAAACTTAGACGAATCTAACGACACTTCATACGAGTACATAACATAACATGACTGAAGGGCATGCCAAATAATAAGACATACCTCCATACATTCGAAAAACAGGTCCTCCATCATCGGGTAAAAACAAAACAGTTCAGTCTTCTTTTTCTCTTGTGTTTGTCAACCGATTTTCTTTTTTTTTTTGTAAATATTGTGTTAGCCATTAATTATACACCGCTACCACTTAGGTACGTATATATAATTCTTTTAACGAATGAATACCAAACGAACGCTTTTAAATTGTAACTAAAATACAGGTGTAAAATATTTCGACATTTTTTCCTATGACGTCATAACGTAAAGCCACTCGTAAAGCATAAGTACCTATACAGAACACATAAGGCAATAGTTACTCACACTTAGCCTTTTTTATATTAGGCCTATAAGTTCGCTTTTTATACTATTAGCGACATAATAAGTTTCACATTACATATGCTAATCCAAGTTTATTGCTGATTAGGTAAAATGTATGGAATTCAACTCATTCTTTTTTTATAGAATTTATATGAAATAGGTGCGAGGTTCATTAGTTACTCGGTTTTAAATCAATCTTTTGAAGGCCCTTCGTGTTACTATTGCGAAGTCACCACCGCCACACCTTGTATTTTCCTAATACAGGTGCTAAGTACTACTGTGTGTTGAAGGGCATTATAGGGCAGATTAGAGTAGGGAACTATATATAATTTACTAACTTAGTATTTATTAGTATGAGTACATTTGTGATCAACTTCAGATAAATAATTAAAGGACTTCTGGCAGGAAAGGTTTAGGAGTTGTTCATAGATGTCAAAGTAAGTAATTAATTATATTAAAAAATATATTAAAAATAAACTCTTTGAAACATTCACGCGCAATAAAATAAATCTAACACATATTCATTCATAAATAATTACATAATACTTAGCGTAATATTAATGATTAATTGGATGCCTTAGTTCTAAAAGTCACTAAGTCCATTTTTATCGATATTGAGTTTACCAGTTCAAAAAAAAAATATTTTTTTTTTGTCTATGAGTTGGTCTCATCCTTTTTTTAATTAAATGTCGCTAAGATGTTTTTTTCCAATTCCTAAAATCACTAAATCCTCTAAACTGAATTCAAAAAGTCACTAAATTCAAATTTTATGTGATAAGTCACTAAATCCATGTATTTTTAAACTATATCCTGGTCACACAGGCGGTCGTTTATTTTCACTGATTTGAATGTTGGAAAAGATTAGTTTGCGAAAACTGTTTTAAACTTAAAAATTGAAGAAGAAAACAAAATAAAGTGTAAAATTGGAGAATGTCAGAGGATAAACTGGAACGGTAAGTATTTTTTTCAATAATTATGTGTTTTTTTTAAACCTAGTCAGAGAGATGCCAATAACTTACCAACTAATAGGATTACCTGATTTTAAAGTTACTTTGAAGATAGAAAGTTGTAAAAGCAAGACATGCACGCAGTCATTATCTTACCGGATGTGCCATTACCTATATTATATGGTATTTCTTGTAGGATGGATCTTATAGGATAACTAGCTGACCCGGCAAATGTTGTGTTGCCATTTAGATAGAAAAATGTTAAGGGTGAACAACCCTTATCACTTAGAGTTATGAAAAATACGTAGTAGCCGATTCTCAGACCTACTGAATATGCATATAAAATTTGGTGAAAATCGGTAAAGCCGTTTCGGAGGAGTACGGTAACTAACATTGTGACACGAGAATTTAATATATAAGATAATTATGATAATTGAAAACAAAAGATATACAGCATAGGTAGAGATACTAAAATACATACTTACATAAATACACTCGGATAAACCCGTATTAGTCAGGTAAAAATCAAGATTTTAAAATAATCAATATTGTATTATGTATTTCAATAATTTGCATTTATTTTAAATCTTTTGTCTCATTAAAATACACAAACACAATAATCACAAAAAATGTTACAAATGTATGGCATACATTACTAATGTTTACATGAGCCTAATATAATTATTATCACTTAGTGATGTTATTTCAAAACCACAAACCGACACTTTATTTTTTTATATCCTTATGTTAAGTTACATCCGTAATGTAATGCTTAAAGAAAATATATAAACATGCATGAAGATCTTATCTTACACAAAAACTGACATAACTGACAGGCATGCAATTTATATTATAGAGAACGTATAAAGATATTCAATTATCAGATAATATTGTTATAAATCCATAAGAAAACCTGTTATAAATTTAAAAAATAAAACTCTTTTTTTAAATATAGAATCATTTAAAAATCTTCTCCATAAAATGCAAATTTCTGTTAAGTATTTAAACGGATTCGGTCTCGTGTTTGGTGAAAAAAATAAAAGTGGTAAGACCTGATCCATTTTCGTTTATTTGCATAATTATACGACGACCTTGGATTAATGTAGAGATGGATAATTAAGCGAAAAATAACGATATTATGTTAAATACGTAATAAAAGTTATAGGTCTGTATGAATGTTACTATGTGGTCGCTGCCAAACATACCGGATATCTGTAAAAAAATATATTTATCGGACGGAACGCAAACAATACAAAAAGTATAAATTTTCTGAAAAAAAAAATTAAAAAAGTTATTAAAACTGACACAACTAATTTAACTTGGATTCTTAATACAGATTTTCTGAAAGTGAAAACATTGTAACGACATCTCACAATATTAAGATCCGTTAAGTCGTTTATGCTATAAAGCATTTTCTTATAACAGCGATAAGGCCGTCGGGTCACCTAACGGAAAGTTACCGTCGCTTATGTACATTGACAACGTCAGAATACTCCCTAGTACATTGTCGGTTGTAATCGGGAGCTTTTCACCTTTTTAAAGAGCTAATTGTGATATTATTTCAACAATAAAAAGATATATAGTAAAGACCTGCTGAGAAAGTCGATCATATGCGTAACTCATATTTGTTGACTGAAATAGAAGCGACATATTGCCGCCACAGTCAAACCAATGTATACGCGTGTGCAGGCACCCTTATTTACGTAACATAATAATGATGGAGGTAATTCTGACAACGCCAATGTCCATTTATTTTTATTTAGATGGAAAATTCAGCTGTCATATAAATTTCGCATATGTCAAGGCCATTATTTTAAGAGACCCGTCTGCCATAAGGTGGCAGTTTGCATCTTAATGAGGCTAACTCATTTACGATTTTTTGATAAAACATGAATTATATAGCGGCGGCTTATAGTTAATTTGATTTGGCATTGAACTGTAAGGAATAGATTTGATTAAAATAAATAAATAAATAATCAACTGTGAACGACTTGTGAAAACATAGATTAAAAAATCTATGTTTTATCTCATTATATCCTATATAATGTATGGCGCGAAATATTTATGTATGTATGATAATTATATGTCTTATCATTTCTTCATAACATTTAATTAACATGATATGTACCTAAGTTTTGGCTCTCATTATTACACTAGAAACGAGAGAAAAAAAATGTTTTATACCTAAACTAGTTTTTGCCCGCGGCTTCGCCCGCCCGCTCGCTTTAAAAGAAAATAATATGACATACTAACATACATAAAACTGAAACTCTGAAACCTTCGTGGGCTCATGGACAACAACTTTGCTAAAGATCATCACTTGATCAAATGCATTGTTTACGATTCAATTCTTACTAATATCGATTAAAATAATCGATTTTTCGATCCAAAAGATCGATTTTCCGATTAATCGATCTTAGATCGCCATCCCTACTTCCCGTGGGATTTCCGGGATAAAAACTGTCCTATGTCCTTTCTCGGGTCTCAGACTATCTTTGTACAAAAAATCATTAAATTTGGTTCAGTGGTTTAGGCTTGAAGAAGAGACAACCAGACAGACAGACAGACAGAGTTACTTTCGGATTTATAATATTAGTAAGGATAAAAATAAACATGTAATTATAACAATTACCTATACAAAACAAATGAATACTACATAAAATTCTTCAAATGAATCACATCAATAGGCGATGCAACCATACAAATAGGTTAAAAGCTTAATGCCTTGAGCTTTGAGCTTTACATGAGCTTGCGTCGCCTTTCCCACACCCTTGCGCCATTGGACACAGTCGTGAAACTGTAATGAGGCGTGCCCTTTCATATTTACAAAAAACTGTAGATAATGCGAATAATGGACACATTAAAATTTATTTCTCAAATGTAACTGCATGTTTTTGTATTGTTCATGTAATAATTGCAGTGTTTTGTTGTTAAATATTGTAACTGTTGGAATTTTTACTTCTTAGTTTATTAATAATATGTAATTATTATATGAATAGATGTGATTAAAGTAAAAATCACCTTAATACCTGCATAGCTTAGAATTTTTCGGAAATTAGAATTTATTTATTTTATAATATATGGTTAGAAGACGCGACGAGGATTAGTGGACTGCAGCCACATGATGGCGAGTGGTTAATGGCGTTCATGAAAAGCTGTAATCAACCTCAGATAAGATTACATTCCTACCTGGGGTCGGCCTCAGATGCGTTGCTACTCCTGGGCACTAATTTAGAATACCTCGTGTAAGTCTCTTATCTTTAAACCAGCAGACATCAGCGCATAACACTGCTGTTAGGGAGAAATATGCGTGTCGGTGGTCCCCTTGGGATTCTAACAAAGTTTTTATTAAATAGGAGTAGCAGACTAACATGCAATCCACCTGATGGTAAGAGGCTACTGCAGCCCCTGGACATCCGTAATCAACCCCAGATAGGATTAGATTTCTACCTGAGGTCGGCAGCAGATGCGCCGCTCTCTGAGGACTAAGCTGAAACAGCTCGAAAAAGCATATCTCCCTTACCACACCCTTAAAACTAGTACACTGCAGCGCTTAACACTGCTGTTATAAGAGACAAATATGCATACGGTGGTCTCCCTGTGCTTCTATCATCTTCAAAACGAACATTAACGAGTCACTTAAAGCCAAGCAAAGCCAGCTTATTTCACACTTAACACTTACGCCATCGTTCTCAACCGTGAAATGTAATGAGCGGTGCCCTTTTCGCTTTAATCACGAAGCTACGTTTCTTTGTATTCATAATTTTAATACACACGCTAATGACTTGTAATCAATCAATTAATTGAAACGTGTAAATTGAAGTTTTGACAGCTGTCGATAATAAGTATTAATGCTAATTTCATAGTAAGTTTACTGTTTGATTATTGTGTATTGATTGCTTTTAACTATCAAAAGCCTAAGACCACCTACTGTTAAGTGTTAAGTGTTTCCCATAACAATAATCTCTGGTCTTTATATTTATAATTATACTGACCCGGCAAACCTTGTGTTGCCATATAAATAAAAAAAATGTTAAGTGTGAACAACCCTTATCACTTAGAGGTATGAAAAATAGATAGTAGCCGATTCTCAGACCTACTGAATATGCACATAAAATTTGGTGAAAATCAGTAAAGCCGTTTCGGAGGAGTACGGTAACTAACATTGTGACACGAGAATTTTATGTATAAGATTTGCGGAAGTACGATATAATAAAGTCGGTAATAGCCAAAAGGATATTTGAGGACCAAATGCGTGAAGCATTTCTAGTTTTTAATGTTATGCACGTGTCAGAAATATGGGAGATTTGGTAAATGAAAATACGTCTTAGCCCAGGCTGTCAGTACAGAACTCCTTTAACAAATCTTTCTACTCAACCTTAATATGAAGCTCTATAACTATGGTTCCTATATCAATACATTAATTTGTTTATAAAGTTGCCTGAATAGCCATTAGGCTATCATACGTATTAAAAATTAAATATCACTTGTTTTAATTTCAACCATTGCGCCTGAGAGTTATTTAATAAAAGTTCTTAAAGCAGGGCGTAGTCTATCAATTCGAACTTGCAAGCATGGTGACCAGGTCTATACAACTCTCACTCAGAAAACGGACCTGTATCTAACAGTGGGACATTACATCGACGTCGTCCTAAATGAATTTAATTTTGAAACATATGTATTCAAATTACATACGTTCATTCTGTTGAAAATGAATACATTATTATGCTCATATTGATTAAAATCAATTCTAGTAGAGTAAAATTATCTATGTTTATAAATAATCCAAGTTAATGGAAATCTGTTTATTTATATGTTATAAAGAAACCGTAACTAACTTGAAGTGGTTGTAATTAAATATTTAAATAATTACCTCTATATATTTATTAGTTTGTTTGTATTGATTAAAACCATTGAATTAATTTTGTCGCCCACGACCATCTATTACTTGTTATATTTCTGAATATTGCAAATAATTATCCTTAAGTAGCTAAAAATTATAATAGTTTGTATTTAAAAAAACAAAATGACAAATATTTAGAAGATGATTAATATTATGTTCAATGTTCATATTGATAAAAACTAATTCAATGCGTCCATAGATATATACCTAACGATCTTATCTCTACAAACATGTAATACTTAGTAATATACATTACAATGTGCCAAAATTATCAACATTTTGATTAAGATGTTCATTTTGATTAAAACGAATTCTTGCGGGATAGTTTTGATATCGCAGCATGTTGCAATAATCGCTTTAGTTTTTGAGTCTGTGAAAATGTAGTCTCTATTGTCAGACAGATTTATGAAATGACACCCACCGTTGCTCAACTCACCAGCTATTGTTTCGACGGCGAGAGCTTCACGCCCTTGAAACTAAATATAGTAATTAATCCAAAAACAGATGTTCCGATGCGAACATTTTGTTCTGTGGGAAATTGGTCTTCGCACAATTTGCCAACTGATCTATAGGAAGAAATAAATTAAAGAGACGACTAAGAATAGAGTGTTAAAATTATTGCTCTAATAATTACTGCTTGATTTTGAACTACGAAAACGTTATTTGCTATTTTTTTTAAAGTAAAAGTAATACTAAAATGAATAAGTAAGCGGACTATATACCCAGTGAAATATTCAAAGAAGAGTAAACTTATTAAAAAAATCACACTGACAAGAAAAATAGTTATTCTAATGATATTTTTTGATGCAGAAATACCTATGTATTGGCATGCTAGCCTTTGCTATAGGCATTTATGTTATCACTAGTTTTAGTCCTCAGAAACTAGAATGAAAGGTTATCATAAATTCTTTACGTGAATCAGCATAGTAGCTAGATGATTTATTGACATTGGTTAAAAGTCACACAATACCACACACACATATTGACATAGAAGTATCGAACCTTAAGTCCATGACATAAACAAACTTGAACTGACCTTATTTCATGATAAATTGATTATTTTGTACATCACATCCACTTTGTTCAAATGTCAACTCAAAATAACGGCAATTCGACGGGATAATTAGTTCAAAACAATACTGTACCGTGAGACAAAGAACTCTGTGACGATCCTATCAATTTTATTGTCCTTATTATTCGCAATTCATATTGACACGTGATTCAAGCTATTTCGAGTTATATTATCTTAGAGGATGATCATTCGTTCATTCAGCTTCAAGAATTGAGTCGTCATATTTCAAAATGGAAACAATTCAATCAATGTAGATGTAACTGTTATGTCACTAATCTCTATGCAATCAATGTAATATAAGTCAATACAATCATTGTAATATAAGTCATTGAACTTTATAAGCTGTCAATTACAATATAAGAACTGACTACGATGATATGAGAGATATAGTTTTAGATCTTAGTTGAAGATTTTCTTTTAAAAAAGGATGCTCTCAATTTAATAAGTCTAATTCTATACAGTGAAATGTAGCTTACACAGATGACCTTCCCTCTGCGTTATGTAATATTATTAGTCGCCAAGACAATAAAAATAGATTACTAACGATCTCTAGTTCTACAAAGCATTCATAACAACTTTATTATTTATTTCATTCAACCATATTTATTTCATACACAGGTGTTGTGCATACTTTACCATCCAACTTATCGATCACTTCAAAATTCAAATATATGACTTTAAATCGACTAGCCTATTGCTTATGCGGAGAGATAAATAAATAATTAGTAAATAAATTGAAAACCGGACTCATCAACAAGGTCCAGTGCGACCTCCACCTTGGCAACCAGATTTTCCAACCAAACAACATTTCCGAGGACTGGACAAGGTAATTAATCAGATACCACATGATTATAAAACGGTTAGCTAATTTTCAATCATCTTTGGATCCAATTTGAATATTTGAATCAAATGTTTGTCATGCATTTGAACCAACTTTATCATCATCAACATCAATATGAAAATTTTCTATTCAAAAAACGAACGTTCTCTTTCTTGTTCTTACAACGTTTTACACCTTCTTTTGTTACAACTTCTTTTCAACGTTCTCTTTATTGTTCTTACAAATAGTAAGTGTGATAGAACTCATTATATTTCAACATCATATTTCTAATTTCTAATCTCGAACATCTATTTGTAATTTAATTTTAAAATACCTGACTTAAAATTTTATTTATATGTGATAAAACTAACCAAATTTAACTAACAGACAAAATCGTAAACAATTATATAGCTTTACACAACATAACATTATATTCTACAACTCGCATCCTTTTATTAAAATGTCAGCGCATTAAAAATAAATAAAACCGTAGCAATGATCATGGAATGCACATAACATTTGAATTTATCGAATGACACAGATAATAGCCGGCCTCGTACTGATGTGAGATAAAGTGAAGATCCACATTTAATGAGCTCCGTGGGAACTTATGATTGAGTAATAATGCAATAATGCAGTAGATAGGACGATGAAGTAATATTATAGATACGATAGGATAAGAAGTTATGTTCATACTGATACTATTGCGTTGATATTGAACTAATAAAGTAACATCGTTCATCATGTTTTCGCAAAGAATGAAGGTATAGTTTTCAAACCTTAATTAAAGCACTGACATAAGCATTGTATTAATGGAAGAACTCTATTTCTTCCTATCCTCCTCCTCCTCCTAAAATCACTCTTATGTGATGGAGACTAATTGATCCAACATTGAAGTATTATAATTTTTTGTCAAGAATTGAATGAAAACTAGTTACAGATGTAAACATTTTAGAACCGTAGTACTAGTAGTTCGTGGTAACGTCATAGTAGCCCAGTGGACACAGATTCACCACAGTTATAAATTTTCTCATTTTATTGTTGATACGACAAAGAGAAAAGAGGTCTTATTTTGTGTTCATTAGTTTCATTGCATTGCTTAATATTTGGTTAATAAAATACTTATCGGTTACAAACCGCTATTTCCTACTTTACCAACAAATGCATTTGAACAAAATACATTGAATTCTACCGTCTATGACAGTCGCAGTATTGTCTCTGAATCAGTTGCTTCAGAGGTCAGAAGTCAAGTAAGTCACTCCCACACCGCAATATAATACCAAACATAGTAAAATCATAACCATCTTGCTAGGAATCCTTCGACAAAACACCGTTTTAATTAATTTTGACACCTACGAATTATGAAACAACTTTAAAAACTTGTTTTTAATAATTTGAAGATCAGTGCCCATGACAAAATGCAAAATTCTATTAGACTTTGATTAAACAACATAATGTATAATATATTTTTTGTTTGTATAAAATAAACTCACATTAAATAATGTGATCTCATTTTATTAAAATGCACGGTAATCATTTTTTATTGTTCTTAAAAGATAAATGCAAATGAATAAATTAAAATTTAATTTATTTAATGATGCCATTTTTATTTACATTCGCATTTTATGTCTTTTATGTATTTTGAGATTGTAGATTATGGGTTTTCAAATAAAACTCCAACTTGAATCTTCAGTTCTTTTCTTCTTGTTTTTATTCCGAGGCGTACACATTTTTCCATATATTTTTTTTTTTTTTTTTTGGCGCCCGGATATTAGGTGGAAAAAGGGCTGACCCTCTACGGAGAGGGAGGAGCAAAAAATGCGTCCAAGCACTTACAGGCCGCGACGGCCGGTGCCTGCGTCGTGTGGGGCTGAATGAAAGGTCCTCCTGAAGGGAGGACCATCCCACTAAAAACTCCTTTAAGGCATTCGTCCAAGGGGACCGTACAGCCGACATCGGATAGCGACCTCTCGTTGCGGATCGAGAGGCGCTAGCGGCGCTCCCTAGAGAGCTACCGCTGGATAGATGACACTGATGGTGTCAACGTATCATGAATAAGATTAGAATCGTCGGGAAGACGATTCTCTATGGAGAGTTGTACGCCCCTGTGGGCGGCCAGAAGAGTCTCCACATCGGTGGAGAGTTTGTTAGGAGCGTCGGTCAAGATATTTTTTGGCCGACGGCAATTGTAACGGGTAGGAAGAGGGGCAGCATAGTCCGCTGCACCCTTGATTAAGGGGTTGGAATGGTTTTCTGAGCGGTCGAAGAACGCTTCAGAGAATTGTCTGAGGACTTGTTGTATTGGAGCGAGCTCCAGGTCGCGGTGGAGGTCAGCGTTTCTGACATACCAGGGGGCATTAAGTGCCCGACGACAAAAGAGATTTTGTATGACCTGGAGTTTGTCTAGGATGGTGGGATTCGCGTGAGCGAAGACTGGAGAGGCGTATGTTAACACCGGTCGAATGCAAACCTTATACAGCGTTCGCTTATTCCTGGCTGACAACTTGCTGTGTCTGCCAATCATGGCGTTGAGGCGGCTCATGTAAGAGCGGGCGGTATGGGTGACCTTAGAGACGTGGGGTCTAAAGGTGAGGCCCGGGTCAAGGGTAACTCCTAGGTATTTTACTGTGGGCCTCCATGGAATGGGGGCCCAAGTAATTTGACGGAGGGCAGGTTGTTTAAGCGCCTGCGTTTGTGGTCGAAGCGCATTGCGGAGCTTTTCTCCGCATTGACTTCGATGCGCCATTTCCTAAACCAATCTCCTAACTCGTTGACCGAGCGTTGGAGTTTGGCGAGGACAGATGACTCCTTTTGCCCTTGGATGTAAAGGGCGGTGTCATCGGCGAAGAGTGAGAGCTGCACCCCATTTTTGGGGATAGGAATATCGTTGGAGTACGATATGAATAATGTAGGAGCGAGCACTGAGCCTTGAGGGACTCCGGCTGTTACGGGGCGTGGTGGAGAGAGGATACCTTCGTGCCTGTAGCGGAAGGTTCTGTCCTGGAGGTAGGAAGCCACGATGCGGACTAGGCGATCAGGAAGACCAGAATGGTATAGCTTGTATACCAGTCCTCCATGCCAGACTTTGTCAAAAGCCTTGGCGACGTCGAAGAAGACTGCTAGTGTCTTGTTACGTCTTGGATAAAACCCGCTTGTGATGTACTCGACAATGCGGTGGACTTGTTGGGGGCACGAGTGCTGGAGGCGAAAGCCAAATTGGTGAGGAATGATGAGTGGGGGAGCATCTGTTGGGAAGAGGTGCCCTCTTATGTGAACGAGGATCACCCGTTCGGAAACCTTGCCCATTGCATTGAGGAGGCTAATGGGGCGGTGGTTGGAGGGAATATGTTTCGGTTTCCCAGGCTTGGGAATACCGATAACTGTTGCTGTCTTCCAGGCTGTTGGAAAGAAGCTGAGATCGAGGCAGGCATTGAAGATAATGACCAGAAGGGTCAGTGCCTGCTCGGGGAAGTGTTTGAGCGCCAGGTTGGAGATACCATCCGGACCTGGGGCTTTACGAGGTTTCAAACCGCGGATGACGGTCCGGACCTCGTCTGTAGTGATTTTAATGGGAGCAGAGGTGACAGGGAGAGAGATCTTTTTAAGGACCTCCTCCTCCACCTTGTGAATGTGGATAGGGTCGCACGGTTGGGTGCTGGGGGAGCACTGCGCAGCGATGCTATCTGCGAAGCATTCGGCCTTCTCAGCGTCTTCGAAGGCTATGCTGCCGTCGGGACGCGTGAGAGGGGGAGTGCTTGAGAAGGCTTCGGTACGAAATCGTCTAGCGATTTTGTAGAATGCCTTATGAGAAGGTTGGATATCCTCCATGAGAGAGTTCCAGTTGGAATCCCTCATTTCGGCTAGCCGGGATCTGACTTTCCTTTGGAGGGCGTTAGCGCGCCTCCTAAGGACAGGGGTGGGATACTTGGCGGCCCATCTGAGGGCTGCGTTTTTAGTTTGGATTAGCTTCCTGACCTCGCGAGGTAGTTTGCGGTTCGGGACCTCTACCACCTTTGCGTTGTCATGAAGCGAAGTCTGAACTAGCTGGGTGAGTGAGTTCACCGTACTGTCTATTTTCTCAGAGCTAACAAGGTAGTCTGGGGGAATAGTATACGGTGAATCGGGGGCCTCTATGGCCGAGGTGAGAGATTTCTCGTACCCTTCCCAATTAGTGAAGGTTTTCGAGGAGGTATGGGGAGTTGGATCATAGGGACCTAACTGTAGAGAGACTGGACGATGGTCTGAGCCCAGATCGTCCAGTGTTTCGATCGCTCTTGTATTGAGCGCGACGCCTTTAAGGAGGGCGAAATCCAGCACGTCGGGTTCTTGGTCTTCCCGATCGGGGTAGTGGGTTGGCGCTGTTGGAGAGAAGATATCAAAGTCCAGTGCGCGGGAAATGGTTAAGAGTTTCTTACCGTTGGTGTTAGTCAGACGACTGTTCCAAACGGTATGTTTGCAATTGAAATCTCCAAATAGTACGACAGAGTCTCCGAGCGAGAGGAGGGCCTCCAAGTCGCTTTGGAGAGGGGCTTTATTGGCGGGGAGGTAAATTGAGGCTATGATCAGGGACGGGTGTCCTGTCATGCCTAATTTGCATATGGTGGCTTCCATATTGGTGAGCTTGGGTGTTTCCAGGGGGGTGCAATGGAAGGATCTCTTGTAGTAGATGGCAGTGCCTCCGCCACGACGGTCGTCGGCTCTGTCATTACGTACAAGCGCGTAAGAGGGGAGACTTACGCCTTTAAGGGAGGGCTTGAGGAAAGTTTCCTGAACAAGCAACAGGTCGATATCCCTGTTGCGGACGAACTCTTTGAGTTCGGGAATGCAAGGCTTAAGACCTCGTGCATTGAAGGAGATAAGCGAGACGCCTTTAGGTTTTTGACGACCGGGATGAAGGGGTTGAGTATGAACGTTACTCATTGAATGGACTTGAACAACGCTAGGTGTTCAGAGTAGATTGCGATGCGCTCCGCCTGGCTGGCGTTACGCATCTTTTGCGAGACGAGTATGATCTCGTCGAGGTTCACGCCCTTAACGCAGTCCTTAAGGAACATGATATGTTCCCTTACCGATGCGTCTTGGGTGGGACGGGGAGTGGGAGTGGCCTTAGGGGCCGGGGTTGGTGGGGCGGTCGCGGGTGCGACTTTCCTCCAACTCATGGGAGCGGTTGGGGTTTTGGAGGCCCCTAGCCGCGGGAAATTGGTCGAATTGACCGGAGGTGGGCCTGCTTTCGAGGGCTGCTTTTTAGCAACCTTCTTTTGAGCGGGACGGGGGGCTTTAGGGCAACCACGGTAGTTAGCCGGGTGCCCTGAAGTGGTGCATAGCACGCAGGCAGGAGGGGACTCGTCTTCACGAGTTCTCTTGCACTCACGTGTGGCGTGGGGTTCTAGGCACTTGACGCACCTTGGGGGGGCAGTGCAGTTCGCCGCTGCATGGCCGTAAAGCTGGCAGCGGTGGCACTGGGCAGGGTAGCCACGCTTGTTAGGTGGTTCCACCTTGATCTCAGAAAGGCCACAGATTGTGAGCTCCTTCTCCTTGAAGATGTCCTTGGAGGACGGAGTTTTGGCTAGAATGGCCAGGGCTAGAGGGTATTTCACCCCTTTGCGGTTGTACAGCTTGTGTACACCTTCCACGGGGAACCCTTGGTTGACTAGATCCGTTAGGATTTCGTCGGTGGGAAGCTCGTAGGGGAGACCCCTAAGGACCGCTTTGATTTTGCGGTCCTCTTCTAAAGCGTACGTGTGGTACGGGAGTTGAAGGTGAGTTAGGAGCCTAATGAGGCTCCTGAAGTCCTCGGTGGTGGGGCATGAAACGCGAATAGAGTCGCGAAGGTTACGTGCCTTGGTGTAGTGGATCTGTTTTTCCACTAGGGTTTTAGAGAAGTCGGACCATTTCGACTTATCTCTGAAGAAAATGTGTGGGGGCGGTTTGCACTTGGCAAGTGCCGGTTCGCAGCGCGTGGCTGGCTTGGCGGGCTTAGCCGCGGGGGTTGAGCTCTGGGGCTCGGTGGAGGTTTTTGGCACGGGGGCCAGAGTGGAGGCTTTTGGCACGGGGGCCAGAGCGGGGGCCGCTGGGGCTGGGGTGGCTTCGATAGAGGCCTCGGAAGAAGTCTCACTTGTCGCCTTAGCGACGCGTTTGACCGGTCGTTTCTTGGTCTTCCTCGACTTGACAGGGGTGAAACCCTGGTCGTCGTCGGAGGAGGGGGCGGAGATGAGGGTGCGCTCCGACGATTCATCGGAGGAGGCGGGGCGTTTTAGCGAGATGGCGTCATAGTCCATCTCGTGTCTCGGGGTGGCATCAGGGGATGCGGGTGAATCCGTAACGGACAGGGGATCCGTTACAGACTTTAGGGGCTCGCAAAGGGAGCGGAGTTTGACAGCGTCAATGGGGCGGTTGAGCTCCTTGCTCAAGAGAGAGGACAGAGCCTCGAAAAACCTATCCGTTACCATGTAGGCCATGGTAACCAGGGATGCCTCCCTGCCGAGGCAGGGAGCTAACGGGGAGGGGGAGGGAAATGCAATTACCCCTAAGGGAAAGTAACTGCTACCGTCACCCTTGGGATAGCCCAAGTGCAGTGGGATCGGGTCTGCCGGTTTCTCTCAGGCCGAGAGGTCTGAGAAGCGCACCGGGTCAACGCTAGCTGGCTTCGTTGGCACCGTTAGGTATCCACCAACTCAAACGCGTCGGGACGTGAGTTTTGTTTATTCCCAATAAATTGGCAATAAACAAAGCACGGACCGCTACCGATAAAAATCGAGTAGTCGAGAACCGGCCGAAAGGCCAGGCAAAAAAAATCTGGGTTAGCGAACACTTAGAGCGCGAGCAGGCGGGGCTGCTCGGTCTGGCGTTCAAACGCAGAGTGGTGCCTGATTATATCGTACGACCTCACTCTGTGAGAGCTCGTAGGAGAATATCCTGATTTTTCCATACAAAAAGGCGAGCTTAAGTACTTATTTTGGGTACCGCAACAGGCGCAGGCTCAGTCAGCAACCGCGTCCTATTGCCGTCCCTTTCTAACATAGCCAGTCTTACTCTTACAATTCTATGCTTACACTCTATTGCTATCCTACTCTTACATATCTATTCTTATTACGTAGGACTTATATCTATTGCAATAAAATGTCTTATTTACATAGTCTTAATTACATACACAAGTTACATTAATCAACATTTACATTTAAATTCTTAGGCCGTTGTCGTCCGTAATATTCTCCCCCCGGCGTAGATTCTTCGAAGCCTCCTCCATCTGAAGGACGGCAAGCTTCGTCGCTGGCCTCTGGAACACACCTCCCTTTGTGCGGACGTCTGCAGACCGGACGATGCCATCAGGTCCCGGGTGAACTCGCTCGACGACTCCTCTCGGCCAGGTATTGCGGGGTAAGGCGTAGTCGACCACAATTACGAGATCGCCTTCCCGCAGTTGTGACGCCTGTGCGTTGGACGGCCCCCGCGGAATGAGCGTAGGCAGGTACTCTCGCAGCCATCGCTGCCAGAACTGGTCCGCCAGTGCCTGCGCCCTTCTCCACGTGCTGCGGTCCGCCTCGGTGCATGGCCCCGTCCGCGGTAGCCCCGTCGATGAGCCGATGAGGAAGTGATTCGGCGTTAGTGCTTCCTCGTCCTAGGGGTCCACGGAGACGTGCGTGAGCGGTCGCGCGTTCACGCTGTACTCGGCCTCGGTGATTAACGTCTGCAGTACCTCTTCTTTTGGCGACTTTTCTTTGAGCGTGGTGCTTAGTGCGGTTTTTACTGAACGCACTAAGCGCTCCCAGGCTCCTCCCATGTGTGGCGCCCCCGGCGGTATGAAACGCCAGTCGGTGTTGTACTGCAGACCGTAGTCCCGTAGTGCTGCGATCCATGCTCCGTATGTATTTCTCAGTTCGACGTCGGCCCCTCTAAAGTTAGTGGCGTTGTCGGAGTATATGACGCGCGGCCAACCCCTTCTGGCGGCCATCCTTCGCAGCGCCATAACAGCTGAGTCCGTAGAGAGCGACTGGACGATCTCTAAATGAATGGCCCTTGTGGTGAGACAGGTAAATGTGCACACCACCTCTTTTCGTGTCTTCGTCCGATAGTCACCGTTAGGGGCCCGAAATAGTCCACGCCACAATAGGTGAAGGCGCGGTGCCCCGAGTCCAACCTCACTTTAGGTAGGTCTCCTTTCGGTGGTGTCGTCGGAGTCGCCTTGTACACGCGACAGTATTGACACGCTCGTGCTACTTTCTTGACTGTAGGCCTCAAGCGCAGTATGATGAATCGTTGACGGAGCTCGTTGACGACTCGTTCGTTATTCGCGTGTCCCGCCCGGCGATGATAATGCTCGACAAGCAGGTGAGTAAAGGGATGCTGCCCGTCGAGTATTACCGGCTCATTAGAGTGCGTTGTAGAATAGAGCGCACCTATACGGCCTCTTGCGGTTATTAGCCCGTCGTTCAATACTGCGTCGAGCCTTTTAAATTTGCTGTGTCGTTGTAGCGGCTGGTTGTGACTTAACCGCGCTAAGTCTTCGCTGAAGGAGTCCCGCTGCGCGCGTTGAAACCACCGTCGTTCGGCCGCTTCTAAGTGTGACACTTCTACGTGTAGAGTCTTGTCTCTAGATCGAAGCTTCTCGACGAATAGCTGAGTAAGTGCCGTCGCCCTTATAAGCTTCAGGTAACTGGAGAACCTTCTAATGTCGGGTAATGAGTCGTTGCGGTCCGAGTCCTCTTCTGAGACGGTGTAACACGTCTCCCCGGTCTCTTCACCTTCCCCGTTCTCCGTAGGCCAGTGCTCTTCTGTGGCTCGTAGGAATTGCGGTCCCGTGAACCACCGGTCCCGGCTGTCGATCCCGTCGGTTTGAAGCCTGGTCGCATCGTCGGCTACGTTGAGTGTTGTAGGCACCCATCGCCAATCCTCTGTATGTGTGAGCTCGGCGATCTCAGCTAGGCGATGTGAGACGAACGGCGTGTATTTTTTCGTCTCGTTTCTTATCCACTGAAGGACGGTGCGGGAGTCACTCCAGTATATGACTCGTTTGGGTTTCCAACAGCTGTGCTCCCTGACTATAGTGTTAGCCATTCGTGCCCCGATTAACGCAGCTTGGAGCTCCAGTCTCGGAATGGTTAGTAACTTCAGTGGAGCCACCTTCGCCTTGGCCATTACTTGTATTGTTTCTATGTGATCGCCGTGTGCGATCCTCCAGTAGGCCACCGTAGCGTAGGCTTGCTCGCTTGCGTCGACAAACACGTGTAACTCGATGTGAGTTTCCGGCGTTACGTTGTAGCTATAGCACCGCGGTATTGCTAGTGCTGAGACATCTGGGAGTCGCCTTATCCACTCGTCGAATAGGTTAGCGTCTTCAGATGGCAATTCCTGGTCCCAATCAACCTTCTTGAGCCACAAGCGTTATAATATCATCTTGCCGACGATCGTATATTGACTGATAAGCCCCAGTGGGTCGTACACCGACATAACCGCGCTTAGGGTTTCGCGTTTAGTCGGTGCTCTCAACCGCAGTCTGACCTCATCGGGAACCCTCTTGATGTCAGTGTTGAAGGTGAGGGTGTCGGAGCTCGGGTCCCAGCGCAGCCCCAATGTCTTTTCCTTCTGGTGTGCTGCTAACTTTACATTCGCGCTTTCAGACTTCTTATCTTCGGGTATGCTAGCTAAAACTCTCTTGCTATTTGAGTTCCATCTTCTTAAGTTGAAGTCCGCTTGTTGATGGATGTAGGTAACTTCGTTCACCATTTTAATAGCCTCCTCTTCAGATGGGAAACTGTCTAGGTAATCGTCCATGTAGTGTCGCTCCTTGACCGCCGTGGCCGCCTCTGGGTATTTACTTTCATAGTCGACGGCGTTGCGGTTTCTTACGCTGTGAGCGAGGTATGGCGAACTGCTGGCTCCGAATATCATGGAGACCATTTTAAATCTTCTCGGAGGGTCCGTAGGCTTGTCCCTCCATAAAAACAACTGTGCCGGTTGGTCCTCGGGTCTGATTTTAACCCTAAGGAACATTTCTTCGATGTCCGCTGTGACGGCGATTCTCTTTTCTCTGAACCCGAACAATATTCTTGTGAGTGAAGCTAGTAGGTCGGGTCCTTCTAGTAGGAAGTCATTGAGACAGACTCCCTTCACCTTAGCCGCCGCGTCGAAGACCATTCTAACTTTTCCCGGCTTGTTGTGATTGGTGACGGCGAAGTGCGGCAGGAACCATTTTACGTTGCTATCCCTTTCGCTGCCGTCGCATTGCACCGCGTAACCCTTTTGTATAAGGTTAGCGATCTGAGCCGCGTATTCCTTTTTAAACGCCGGCTCCTTAGTCATCCTCTTCTCGAGCGTGTGTAGTCTCTTAAGGGCAGACTCGTAGCTATCTGGGAACGTGGGGTTATCTATCTTCCAGGGCAGACCCACTTCGAAGTGGCCGTCCTTTCTTGTGGCGGTCGCTTCGAAAATGTCGTTGGCTCTCTTCTCATGCTTATTAATTTTTTCTTTAGTCGATACGCCAAGCGAGTCCACGTCGAAATGTGACTCGACGAGCTTCTGTAGTTGGACGTCGCTCGCGCAGATGTGAAGTACGGCCGCCTGGTCTTGATAAATCGATTTCCTGGGTACCGACCCGTGCAGTACCCATCCCAACTTCGTTCTCGACGCGGCGGGTTCATTTCTCTTGCCGGCGCGCAGCTGTCGCGATATTATTAGATGCCAGTTGTCGGCACCTATCAATATGCGAGGTCGAGCTTCTCCCTTACTGATGCTATCTTGTACAACTCGCAGGTGCTTGTACCGTTCTAAGTTGTGCGGTACGCGTTGGTGATGTAGCTGTAGTCCTTTTACTGTGCGGGCTGTCACTAAGTAGGCTTCTTGTTCGTGTACCCCTTTGACACGAACCTTGACCGCTTCGCTGTCGATCCTTCTCTGATCGTTAATACCCCTTATGTTCAGAGGTCGATTCGGTCCGCCGTTAGTGAGTTGCTTCGCTAATTCTTCCCCGTGGACCGCTGAGTTTCACCTCGCAGGTTTTGAGCAGTACTGATGTAATAGGCGACCTCCTTGTCGTGACGCTCATTACTAGCGCGGCTGCTTCGTCTTCCCTGCCGTCGTCCGGAGTGCTCACTGTAGTCGTAGACTCCGTTACTTTTTCTTTATGTAGTAGCGCGTGATGTTGGTAGGTACATCCGTGGACTCCGCAGGCCTTGGCTTTGCATGTGAACCTGCTGTGCTTCCTTTTCATGCATTTAAAGCACATCTTGTTGTCCTTTGCCCACTTCCATCGCTCGTTGACGTCGAGTGCTTTGAGTTTATCGCACTCAGTAGTGTAGTGTCCCCCAGTTGGACACATGAAGCATTTTCTTTCTTCCGGTTGACTTTCCCCCGCAGTGTATACGCCCTTGGTAGCAACCCGCTTTGGTGCTACTTCTCTTCTGACGGGTACCGGAACGCTTCGCTTCGTTGTGTGGGTGTACCTTATCATAAGGTCCGCTTCGGCCATTAAAAACTCGGAGAGTACTATCATTTCATTATCTTCCATGATGCGTGCTTCGTTATTGGCTGCGTACTCCGCCCATTTGCTTATGAGATGAGGACTCAGTTTGTCCATTACGTCTCGAACGAGTAGCGGGTTTCGTAGGTAGCCTCTTCTATCTATACTTTTTATCGTATAGACAATATTTTGAATCTTCACCGCGAACTCATACAGATCGGTGCTCGCGCTCCCTAATTTCGGGATCTTTTTGAGCTCTTCCATGGCCCGATCTATTATGAATTCCGGTCTTCCATATTTCATCTCTAATGTGCGCATGATGATATCTGGGTTAGATGCGGTGAATAGCTGTGACAGCACGGTTTCTCTCGCTTCCCCTCGCAGGCTGTTTCGCAGTCGAAGGAGATTTTCCGTTGGAGAGAACTTAAAGAGTCTTGTAGAATCTTCCATGGCGGCCTTATACGGTAGCCACTCGGCGACGGCTCCCGTGAATATAGGTAGTTCCGCTGTTTGGCGAGGCAACGGTCTTGAGGCGACTAGTTTTTCTAAGGTGTCGGCTAGCCGTTGAATGCCTTGGAATTTCGCGTTCTCCCCCCGTTGCTTACTAACGGGAGGGCGAACCTCTTCCGGTTCTTCCCTGTATTTCGTCGCCGTTGGTTGTTCCATGCTTCTATCCACCCAGTCTTGTACCCTTTCGTTGCATGAGCTCGCCGCATATTCAGATTCGGCTTCGATTGCAGTCATTTCGGCGACTAATCTCGATTTGATTAGCTTTTCTTTCATAAGTAGCCGCTTCTCTTCTATAGCCGCGAGTTCTTTCTCCGCTTCGTATTGTGCCATCTTCATACGTGCGTCGATGCTTCGCTTTGAAGTGTTACTGCGAGCGGTGTGTGCCGGCGACGTAGGTCTCCGCACCGGCGATGTAGGTCTCCGCACCGGCGATGAAGTTTCACGCCTTGGTGGCGTGCTAGCTGGTCGTGCAGGTGGCCCCATGACGGACGTCCGCGTTGACGTCGCTGGTGCTGTCTCTCTCGCCCCTTCTGGCGGAGAGTGCTCCATCCTTTTTTCTTGGGAATTTCCTGCGACCGTCGACGGCGACTGCGGAGAATCTTCATAAATTCGGTGTAGCGATGGCCCTGGCGCACCCTTAGCGCCCGGGGCTGCTTCTGACTCGCTGTACCCCGATTCGGAGCGAACACGACCCCTTGTGTTCATTGCGATCGGCGTATTCATCTTGAGTTTTCTTTAAATCCGGCTTCTCGAAGGACCAATGTAGATTATGGGTTTTCAAATAAAACTCCAACTTGAATCTTCAGTTCTTTTCTTCTTGTTTTTATTCCGAGGCGTACACATTTTTCCATATTTTTTTTTTTTTTTTTTTTTTTTTTTTTTTTGGCGCCCAGATGTAGGTGGAAAAAGGGCTGACCCTCTACGGAGAGGGAGGAGCAAAAAATGCGTCCAAGCACTTACAGGCCGCGACGGCCGGTGCCTGCGTCGTGTGGGGCTGACTGAAAGGTCCTCCTGAAGGGAGGACCATCCCACTAAAAAAACTCCTTTAAGGCATTCGTCCAAGGGGACCGTACAGCCGACATCGGATAGCGACCTCTCGTTTGCGGAGCGAGAGGCGCTAGCGGCGCTCCCTAGAGAGCTACCGCTGGATAGATGACACTGAAGGTGTCAACGTATCATGAATAAGATTAGAATCGTCGGGAAGACGATTCTCTATGGAGAGTTGTACGCCCCTGTGGGCGGCCAGAAGATTCTCCACATCGGTGGAGAGTTTGTTAGGAGCGTCGGTCAAGATATTTCTTGGCCGACGGCAATTGTAACGGGTAGGAAGAGGGGCAGCATAGTCCGCTGCACCCTTGATTAAGGGGTTGGGATGGTTTTCTGAGCGGTCAAAGAACGCTTCAGAGAATTGTCTGAGGACTTGTTGTATTGGAGCGAGCTCCAGGTCGCGGTGGAGGTCAGCGTTTCTGACATACCAGGGGGCATTAAGTGCCCGACGACAAAAGAGATTTTGTATGACCTGGAGTTTGTCTAGGATGGTGGGATTCGCGTGAGCGAAGACTGGAGAGGCGTATGTTAACACCGGTCGAATGCAAACCTTATACAGCGTTCGCTTATTCCTGGCTGACAACTTGCTGTGTCTGCCAATCATGGCGTTGAGGCGGCTCATGTAAGAGCGGGCGGTATGGGTGACCTTAGAGACGTGGGGTCTAAAGGTGAGGCCCGGGTCAAGGGTAACTCCTAGGTATTTTACTGTGGGCCTCCATGGAATGGGGGCCCCAAGTAATTTGACGGAGGGCAGGTTGTTTAAACGCCTGCGTTTGTGGTCGAAGCGCATTGCGGAGCTTTTCTCCGCATTGACTTCGATGCGCCATTTCCTAAACCAATCTCCTAACTCGTTGACCGAGCGTTGGAGTTTGGCGAGGACAGATGACTCCTTTTGCCCTTGGATGTAAAGGGCGGTGTCATCGGCGAAGAGTGAGAGCTGCACCCCATTTTTGGGGATAGGAATATCGTTGGAGTACGATATGAATAATGTAGGAGCGAGCACTGAGCCTTGAGGGACTCCGGCTGTTACGGGGCGTGGGGGAGAGAGGATACCTTCGTGCCTGTAGCGGAAGGTTCTGTCCTGAAGGTAGGAAGCCACGATGCGGACTAGGCGATCAGGAAGACCAGAATGGTATAGCTTGTATACCAGTCCTCCATGCCAGACTTTGTCAAAAGCCTTGGCGACGTCGAAGAAGACTGCTAGTGTCTTGTTACGTCTTGGATAAAACCCGCTTGTGATGTACTCGACAATGCGGTGGACTTGTTGGGGGCACGAGTGCTGGAGGCGAAAGCCAAATTGGTGAGGAATGATGAGTGGGGGAGCATCTATTGGGAAGAGGTGCCCTCTTATGTGAACGAGGATCACCCGTTCGAAAACCTTGCCCATTGCATTGAGGAGGCTAATGGGGCGGTGGTTGGAGGGAATATGTTTCGGTTTCCCAGGCTTGGGAATACCGATAACTGTTGCTGTCTTCCAGGCTGTTGGAAAGAAGCTGAGATCGAGGCAGGCATTGAAGATAATGACCAGAAGGGTCAGTGCCTGCTCGGGGAAGTGTTTGAGCGCCAGGTTGGAGATACCATCCGGACCTGGGGCTTTACGAGGTTTCAAACCGCGGATGACGGTCCGGACCTCGTCTGTAGTGATTTTAATGGGAGCAGAGGTGACAGGGAGAGAGATCTTTTTAAGGACCTCCTCCTCCACCTTGTGAATGTGGATAGGGTCGCACGGTTGAGTGCTGGGGGAGCACTGCGCAGCGATGCTATCTGCGAAGCATTCGGCCTTCTCAGCGTCTTCGAAGGCTATGCTGCCGTCGGGGCGCGTGAGAGGGGGAGTGCTTGAGAAGGCTTCGGTACGAAATCGTCTAGCGATTTTGTAGAATGCCTTATGAGAAGGTTGGATATCCTCCATGAGAGAGTTCCAGTTGGAGTCCCTCATTTCGGCTAGCCGGGATCTGACTTTCCTTTGGAGGGCGTTCGCGCGCCTCCTAAGGACAGGGGTGGGATACTTGGCGGCCCATCTGAGGGCTGCGTTTTTAGTTTGGATTAGCTTCCTGACCTCGCGAGGTAGTTTGCGGTTCGGGACCTCTACCACCTTCGCGTTGTCATGAAGCGAAGTCTGAACTAGCTGGGTGAGTGAGTTCACCGTACTGTCTATTTTCTCCGAGCTAACAAGGTAGTCTGGGGGAATAGTATACGGTGAATCGGGGGCCTCTATGGCCGAGATGAGAGATTTCTCGTACCCTTCCCAATTAGTGAAGGTTTTCGAGGAGGTATGGGGAGTTGGATCATAGGGACCTAACTGTAAAGAGACTGGACGATGGTCTGAGCCCAGATCGTCCAGTGTTTCGATCGCTCTTGTATTGAGCGCGACGCCTTTAAGGAGGGCGAAATCCAGCACGTCGGGTTCTTGGTCTTCCCGATCGGGGTAGTGGGTAGGCGCTGTTGGAGAGAAGATATCAAAGTCCAGTGCGCGGGAAATGGTTAAGAGTTTCTTACCGTTGGTGTTAGTCAGACGACTGTTCCAAACGGTATGTTTGCAATTGAAATCTCCAAATAGTACGACAGAGTCTCCGAGCGAGAGGAGGGCCTCCAAGTCGCTTTGGAGAGGGGCTTTATTGGCGGGGAGGTAAATTGAGGCTATGATCAGGGACGGGTGTCCTGTCATGCCTAATTTGCATATGGTGGCTTCCATATTGGTGAGCTTGGGTGTTTCCAGAGGGGTGCAATGGAAGGATCTCTTGTAGTAGATGGCAGTGCCTCCGCCACGACGGTCGTCGGCTCTGTCATTACGTACAAGCGCGTAAGAGGGGAGACTTACGCCTTTAAGGGAGGGCTTGAGGAAAGTTTCCTGAACAAGCAACAGGTCGATATCCCTGTTGCGGACGAACTCTTTGAGTTCGGGAATGCAAGGCTTAAGACCTCGTGCATTGAAGGAGAGAAGTGAGACGCCTTTAGGTTTTTGACGACCGGGATGAAGGGGTTGAGTATGAACGTTACTCATTGAATGGACTTGAACAACGCTAGGTGTTCAGAGTAGATTGCGATGCGCTCCGCCTGGCTGGCGTTACGCATCTTTTGCGAGACGAGTATGATCTCGTCGAGGTTCACGCCCTTAACGCAGTCCTTAAGGAACATGATATGTTCCCTTACCGATGCGTCTTGGGTGGGACGGGGAGTGGGAGTGGCCTTAGGGGCCGGGGTTGGTGGGGCGGTCGCGGGTGCGACTTTCCTCCAACTCATGGGAGCGGTTGGGGTTTTGGAGGCCCCTAGCCGCGGGAAATTGGTCGAATTGACCGGAGGTGGGCCTGCTTTCGAGGGCTGCTTTTTAGCAACCTTCTTTTGAGCGGGACGGGGGGCTTTAGGGCAGCCACGGTAGTTAGCCGGGTGCCCTGAAGTGGTGCATAGCACGCAGGCAGGAGGGGACTCGTCTTCACGAGTTCTCTTGCACTCACGTGTGGCGTGGGGTTCTAGGCACTTGACGCACCTTGGGGGGGCAGTGCAGTTCGCCGCTGCATGGCCGTAGAGCTGGCAGCGGTGGCACTGGGCAGGGTAGCCACGCTTGTTAGGTGGTTCCACCTCGATCTCAGAAAGGCCACAGATTGTGAGCTCCTTCTCCTTGAAAATGTCCTTGGAGGACGGGGTCTTGGCTAGAATGGCCAGGGCTAGAGGGTATTTGACCCCGTTGCGGTTGTACAACTTGTGTACACCTTCCACGGGGAACCCTTGGTTGACTAGATCCGTTAGGATTTCGTCGGTGGGAAGCTCGTAGGGGAGACCCCTAAGGACCGCTTTGATTTTGCGGTCCTCTTCTAAAGCGTACGTGTGGTACGGGAGTTGAAGGTGAGTTAGGAGCCTAATGAGGCTCCTGAAGTCCTCGGTGGTGGGGCATGAAACGCGAATAGAGTCGCGAAGGTTACGTGCCTTGGTGTAGTGGATCTGTTTTTCCACTAGGGTTTTAGAGAAGTCGGACCATTTCGACTTATCTCTGAAGAAAATGTGTGGGGGCGGTTTGCACTTGGCAAGTGCCGGTTCGCAGCGTGTGGCTGGCTTGGCGGGCTTAGCCGCGGGGGTTGAGCTCTGGGGCTCGGTGGAGGCTTTTGGCACGGGGGCCAGAGTGGAGGCTTTTGGCACGGGGGCCAGAGCGGGGGCCGCTGGGGCTGGGGTGGCTTCGATAGAGGCCTCGGAAGAAGTCTCACTTGTCGCCTTAGCGACGCGTTTGACCGGTCGTTTCTTGGTCTTCCTCGACTTGACAGGGGTGAAACCCTGGTCGTCGTCGGAGGAGGGGGCGGTGATGAGGGTGTGCTCCGACGCTTCGTCGGAGGAGGCGGGGCGTTTTAGCGAGATGGCGTCAAAGTCCATCTCGTGTCTCGGGGTGGCATCAGGGGATGCGGGTGAGTCGGTAACGGACAGGGGATCCGTTACGGACTTTAAGGGCTCGCAAAGGGAGCGGAGTTTGACAGCGTCAATGGGGCGGTTGAGCTCCTTGCTCAAGAGGGAGGACAGAGCCTCGAAAAACCTATCTGTTACCATGTAGGCCATGGTAACCAGGGATGCCTCCCTGCCGAGGCAGGGAGCTAACGGGGAGGGGGAGGGAAATGCAATTACCCCTAAGGGAAAGTAACTGCTACCGTCACCCTTGGGATAGCCCAAGTGCAGTGGGATCGGGTCTGCCGGTTTCTCTCAGACCGAGAGGTCTGAGAAGCGCACCGGGTCAACGCTAGCTGGTTTCGTTGGCACCGTTAGGTATCCACCAACTCAAACGCGTCGGGACGTGAGTTTTGTTTATTCCCAATAAATTGGCAATAAACAAAGCACGGACCGCTATCGATAATATCAAGTAGGCGAGAACCGGCCGAAAGGCCAGAGAAAATTCTGGGTTAGGAAACACTAGAGCGCGAGCAGGCGGGGCTGCTCGGTCTGGCGTTCAAACGCAGAGTGATTTTTCCATACAAAAAGGCGAGCTTAAGTACTTATTTTGGGTACCGCAACAGGCGCAGGCTCAGTCAGCAACCGCGTCCTATTGCCGTCCCTTTCTAACATAGCCTGTCTTACTCTTACAATTCTATGCTTACACTCTATTGCTATCCTACTCTTACATATCTATTCTTATTACGTAGGACTTATATCTATTGCAATAAAATGTCTTATTTACATAGTCTTAATTACATACACAAGTTACATTAATCAACATTTACATTTAAATTCTTAGGCCGTTGTCGTCCGTAATAGAGATATTGTATAATGATATTCCATATTGTATTAATTGACTCTTAAAATTTACATACAAAATCAAAAACATTATTCTATGTTGAAGCATTCCACTCAAAACTTCAATTTTGGTCTACCTAATGGAACCCGAATGCTATGTATAATATGCACCACCTATAATCACCCCATACAAATAATTCAATGTTTGACCTATTTAAACATTGTTAAATTTTCTAAGAGTAGTAGATCTAAGGTTGTATTGTAAGGTTGTATGTCACACATAACCTTTTCCTCAAAATATAAAGTCATCTTTTTTCTACATTAAAATCTTAAATAATGTAGTTTAGATCAAAGATTTATTTAAAACTTAGTCACCAGGCGTGGCAATGCACCTATGGCCGACTTTAAGTGGGAGTATAATCCTATTTAAATATTCATTTTATACTATATTCAATTTCATATTATATTAAAGGACGTTAAAATAAATTCGAAACGTGGTAGAGCCGTATGATTCGGTATGATTAAATCAGGTAGTCCGAATAAAACTGCTCGTCCGTTCTGAATATAGAAATGAATCACGTCGCCATAGTATGACTACCTGCTCGCAACAACTTCAGAGCGGACTAGCAGTTTGGCGCGGACTATACCACCACTATACCCATTTCTAGCGCGAAGCAGTTCTGCATTTCAGTGGAAATATTGACAGTGACCATCGACCATTTTAGTCCTCAGGTGTAGCAGCGCTTCTTTGTCATAGAACCTGATCTACATGAAGTTGGTAACAGATGTCCATGGATAGCATGGTCCACTTACCACCAGGTGGACTGCAAGCTTGTTTGCCAGTCTAGTAGACGCTCCAGACCTCCTTCAGTTAAGGGAATGAAATGGTTCTCTTCCCGCAATATCGGTCGTTGGGCCCAGAATGTGGAAAGACTCGCGTCTCTTCTAACAACATGGATCTCAAGATGTTAGCAACGCAATTTTAATTGACTGGTGACCCTCGTTTGACATTTCAGCTGTACATACAAGTGCACGGCTTAGCCAGACAGATCTTACGGAATATAACCTTTTGACTTTACCTGCTCGTTCTAGATTCTTTGAATGCTAATCTCATCGTAGCAATAATTGCTTCTGCTGCATTTTTGTGCAAACATACTCAAGAGTAGTAAAATTATACTTTTATTCTTATTATGTGTTTGAAACAATTAGCACGACATGATGGTTTCACTGTTGCTCATGGATATTTGTAATCATAAGCGCTGCTGTGTTCAGGTTTGAAGTTATACTTTTCCGAGGCATTGCAGCTTAGTCCTCAAGGGTAGCAGCGCATCTGTGGCCGATCTCAGGTAGGAATATCTAATCATCACTGGGGTTGATTACAGATGTCCATGGGCGGCAGTAGCCACTTACCATCAGGTGGACGGCATGCCCGTCTGCTACTCCTAGATTATAAAAAAGTCGAATGCAACCCTTAGCAAACATAATATAGTTTCACGCTAGATGTGACAAAGATACCCTAGTTACTACGGTGATATCTACCGGTCACAGTATATTGGTACCACTAACCTACAATCTCAAAAGGCAAATAGCACTAATCCAATAATATAAAAACTAAATTATACATAGTCTGCGCATGCGGAGAGTTAATATTATGATAATGATGAACAAATCTATTTATTCTAAAGTTCCTGACATTTGACTTAGCACATTCGGGCAATTTGATTTAACATTTCAAGCCAAGCTCACACGTTAGAGAGCGTGAAGATTATAAATCTAAGTTACTTGTGACCGAGATACGATGACCCACGTAGGGCTGTAAGATTTATGCAAGTAAATAAATAATTCTTGGCTGTAAGATAAATTAAGTTTACTTGTTTAAGATTGTTTCCCGATATACACATAATATTATAACAGGACTACGGCTAAATATATGACATAAAATCTTGTATATAAGAATAATGAAATTAATACTTCGTATTTTCAAACATTTTGTAGTAAATGATTTATAACCAATAAACAATGTAATAAATAGAGACAGAGATTTGATTTATATATATATATATATATATAAAGACTAAAAGTACTTTCTTGTGATCATTCAGCTTTTAACACTTAATATGTCTTCTAATAGGCAGGCACCTACATTTAGATTTGTATATTTCCTCAAGTATATTTTTCCTTTTTCTTATAAATTATGTACCATTCTGAGTATATAGAACTATAATGTGGGGTAAAATAGTCTAATTAAAACTTAATTTAGCCATAAGAACGAAGTGACAACCCTACAGCAACATCTATAAAAGGTTACCCGACCATACCCACCCGATTAAACTAAAGAAGTCACATTTTTCGAATAAATGCCACTAATCGTGTAACATCCTTATTACTGCATCTTATTAACAAATCTTGCACCTTCGCACTGCAATTTTTACGATTTCCTGACAATATAAACGTGATCGGTAATTGGATATCGGTAATTCAAGGTCAGAACTGCTTAATATGGTGAATTAACATTTAGATTATTAATTTAAATAAATGAGAAAATATTTGAATACTTAAATTTAAAGGTATTATTATCTGGGAGCACGGTAGTGTTTATGAAAATTGAGTCGGTTTTTAAATAATTGGATATACTTATTTATATAAACCCATTGTTAGATATATATTATATATTGTAGCTACATATATTGTAGATATATGTAGCTGTGGAGCCGTCATCTTAGTCAAACTACAAAGTATACCGCCCGCCACACCTATTTTTAGAGTATAGTAATTCTTCCCTTTAAATTAGTGGATGCCAGGGCAGAACCCGATCCGGGCAACAAGCGCTGAGGACGGTCACCGGGGGGGTTTTAGTGCGGTAAAAATCCCACATAACCCGGCGTCGCTCCCACGTCGTCGGGTACCTTTTGAAGGTTTCCCCCTCGAAAAGAAAAGAAAAGAAAAAAAAGCAAACATACATATGAGATGATCTTTGTTCTCAGGAGTGACAACTAATCTGTGATCTGGGAGTTGTGTGCCCAAGGGCGGCAATAACCAATTACCAGCAGGTGGATGCGTATTCGTTTGCTAATTCAATATTATTAATAAGAGAATTATTAAAAAGCTGAAACCTTGAATGGTTAAAAATATAGCTTATATCACTCTTACAATTTAGACGAATCCAACGACATCATATATAAAATCCGTCAAGTTGAGGCTATAGGAGCTATAATCAAATCAAAGCAAATCATTTTTTTTAAATTTAAATTAAGTTCTTTACAGAGCACTTTTTGAATGTCAATGCATCTGCCACCACTTCACAAGGTGTTTCGTTATGGAGAAGATGCGCCGAAAAACCTCCATAACACACGTTTTTAAGAAATAAACGTTCGAAAAACATTTCCCTCTGAAGTGTACTAAAACAATGAGTCATACTCTAACATTACTACATTTATCACATATTACATTAATCTAACATATAATTAATACATTACTAAACCGGATACATCCAGTGCAATGGTCCTTAAAGATCACAGCACTTGAACGCATTAATAACATTTATCTACATATTAATAAGCCCTACAAAGTCGTGACTACAGCTTGGTATAATGGTAGACATTTTGCGACCTATGGCGGTATTACTCATTGTCAATAATACATGCTCTCTGGTACCCGTGGTAGGCTAGTGGTTGAAGTCGGGTTCTCAGTCTGAAAGTCCGAGGTTCGAAACCTCGGATTTTCCGAAGCTATGTACGCATTAGAATTTGTTTAGCGGTGAATAAAAATAACTTGAGGATACCTATACACCTGAGAGTTACATAGAAAATCAAAGGGCATGAAGGGTATTCGTTATTCCTGTTGGATTATAACCTTAGCCCTCTCACTTTTGGCTGAGACCCGTTTTTTTATATTATGTACTAGTAGCAGACGACCATGCAACTAATGCTAATTAGCTACTGCGTCCCATGGACATCTGTAGTCAACCTCAGATAGGATTACATTCCCACCTAATGTCAACCTTAGATGCGTCCCCACCCCGGAGACCTAAGCTAGAAGGCTTCGGAAAACTCTTCTCTTCTTCTTCCTTACCACATCCTTCAAACCAGAACACGGCAGCGCTTAACACTACTGTTATTAGGCAGAAATAAATGTGCTGTTGTCTTGCCGGAGTCGAACCACAAGACATTTAACCTTGATCTAAAGTTGACTATAGAAGGGTAGTAATCGCTTACCATCAGATAAACTGCATGCTCGTTGTCTACTTCTATGAAAAAATCAAATTAATAAAAATACGACTTGTAAGTATATTTTACGTGTGAACCTCGCTTACATAACCATAGGCCACGACCTGTTGCAAAGCTGTCATAAAAGCGAAGATCAGATGATTACGACCGTAATAATTAGTCTTATAATATTGGTTATCAAATGAGCAAACATCAGATGTAATTATGATCTGTCGAGATCTTACGACTAACGAGATTTGATTTAGAACTGCAATTTGTCACTCGTAAGCTTGCTTATACTTTTATGATTGGTGACATTACAAACTTTGAAAGTGTGTGTAATTGTAATGTGTGTGTTATATATTGGCCTTAATCACCATAGTTAGGAATTCGCCTTATACAAAATTATGAAGAAGACATCCGATCCTGCACCGCCGCCGTGCCGTGGGAACGCTGACTCCGCAGCACCGCTCCGTTTCCACCGTATAGTCCCGAACATGGGAATTCACTCTGGGCGCTAACATTGCCCCAGCAAGTCACTTAGGATAGTTAGTTATAATTTAGGTTAGATTTAATCCAAAACATGTAATATTCTGTTTTGATTAAATACGTATATATAAGTAATTCGGTCTTTCTGTATCCTGGCTGCTGCATCCCGACGCATTATATAACTTGTGTAATTTGAATATGTGTTAATGTGTGCTTATTACAGTATAATCTATATAATGCATGTAAATCGTAGAATAAGGTTTTTTACTAAAATATAGTTATTACTCGTGTTTAAAGCAGCAGAGCAGTGCAGTGATAGCCTAGTGGTTAAGAAACTCGGCCTCTCCGTCGAGGGGTCCGCGGTTCAAGTCCCAGGCACGCACCTCTGATAATACTTATCACTTGGTAAACGGTAAAGGAGAACATCGTGAGGAAACCTGCATACCTGAGAGATTTATAAAAAAAATCTCAAAGGTATGTGAAGTCTACCAATACGCACTTGGCCAGCGCGGTGGACTATCGTCTAATCCTACTCGTTATGAGAGGAGACCCGTGCCCAGCATTGGGACAGTAATGGGTTGTTGATGATGACTCGTGTTTCTCCAAACTTATATGATAGATATTGTGAATAATTTGTAAAAAATACATATATTCTTTGTTTTTTTTTTTTATTTAATAAAAGTCTTGTTTAAACAATTAAAAAATATAAGATACAGAGGAAAAATCTATAAATCATGAAAAGAGTATTGCTCTCTTTTAGATCACTGTTAAAATAACTGGTTGTAAGTCTTTATATGTCCATTTATCATGTCATTATTTTACAAGATGTAACCATACTTATATGGTATAAACAAATCTGTTAAACCTTTAAATTGTAAACAGCTTTACTAAACGAGGTACATTAAGCTAATCACCCCAATTACGAATAATGTTTTGTAAGCAAATTCCCACCGCAAAATACGAAAATAATTACCATCAAAAAGCAACAAATTCAATTTAATAAAGTACATAATATCCACAAACAAATTGGTGTGCGAAGGACAAGATTTCTTGTGGCTTATTCGGTGCCCTTAACAGGGTCGTCAACAGTTTTGACCGAAGAGTCAATTTATTTAGACGTATACAGTATCCTTAGTATGTTTTTGTACGTTTTGACGAAAATGATTGTTTTTGTTTTTGTTTACGTATTTCCCATATATTTCCAATCAGTTCTGATACAATCCGCTAGGGGCGCTGATTGGATTTGTATGGACAAATACGTAAACAAATACAAAAACTGTCATTTTTGTAAAAACGTAAACTCATACTGGGGGTACAGAATAAAACTTATTTGACAACCCGCGTGGCGGGGCAGTCACCATCCGGTCGGACGCGCAGAGGGTCCCAGGTTCGATCCCCGGCCAGACAGATACCTTAATGATGAATGTAGGTTTCAGTTCCCGAGTCTGGGTGTTAGTGTATTTGTGTCAGTGTGTCCATAGCACCCATGAAACAGGGAATCCTAATGTTGGGCTGTGAGTGTAGAAAGCGGTATTTTATTAAATTAAATAGCATCTGGAGGCTGGATGATCAATTGTGTTGAAAATGTTATTTTTAGCGTAAAAGAGTTCTGTAATTAATTTTTAATCACGGTTGCAAGTCCGTTTATAAATTTGACATTGGTTATGGTTATTTTCGCGCTAACGTAAAATTTGACGAAACGACGATGATTTAAAAAAATCATTTCTATTTTCAATCAATATAGTTGTCCAAGGCAGTAACCACTTACCATCTAGTATATTGCGAAAATATTTACTACATACATATAAAAATCTGCACATAACCAATGTGTTAACCAAAAGTACTTCATATGTGACAATGATTACGTTTGGCAATCTTTTGACAGTCATACTTAACTTATAACCTTCATGTCAAGTGTACTTAATATATATTATTATCTACATTTACATTTTAACGTGAAGACGAGACAAAAAATATAAAAAAGGGTTTTCGAGCGGCAGGTTGCCGACCCCTGGTTAAGAAGGGCTTGTGCAAGATGCCTCAAATTGCCAGCTACAAATTAAGCTCGGAACACACGGACAGACTTGTAATTAAGGGCTCCCTTGAGTTACATGGCACGCCCTTCATCTTGCGCAACGTAAAAGGTAAAATAAGGTGAATTACGTTAACATTGTTCACTTAAGGTACATCATTTATCCTAATTGATCATCAATTGATTCAAGGAAAATCGGAAATAAATACTTAAATGTGATTCAACATATTATGGGCCAATATAAATCTTTGACCGATAGAGAAAAACCACACCTATTTTTGTATCATAACAGCAATGTTAAAAGCTACTTTGTAACGCAAAATACATAAGGCGTTAGTTTAGTTCGTAAGCTAGTACTTTTTGAAGGTGGTAGAACCATTAGTGGTTCGACTCCGGCGGCATCACCGCCACACCTATTTTTGCTTCATAACATCAGTGTTAGGCGCTACTGTGTTCCTTTTTGAAGGGTATGATAAGAGAGATACTTTTCCCAGGCGTTACAGCTTAGTTCTCAGGGGTAGCAGAGCATCTGTGGCCGACCTCAGGTAGGAATATCTAATCCTATCTGGGGTTATCATAAAAATCCCACTCCAGATTTGTAACTTAGGTGCCCCCAGAATAAAGCATAACAAGATTCTAAATAGATATCTTAAAATTATTGCCTTGAATGACTTTTACATTATAATTATTATTAATATTGGAAATGCATTTAAATGATTACAGGGTACATGCAAAATACCTGTTATTTTCCACACATGTAATCATTTTATTGATCAAAACATCTTCATAACCATTTGAAAAGCACGCGTACATTTACATCATAGCATACGTAATATGAATCATAAATGCGTATATTAGGATTGATTGCATCAATTATAATCTTCTTAATAGTTTTTTAATATATAGTTAAGTGACTGTTACTTAACATGATAAAATTTAACCGCAACATAATCTGCGTTCGATTTGATTATAGTTTAAAAAATGCTGCAAATTTCTGAATACTTTTAAGTCTTTGTACACGGAAAAATGTTGCAGATTTCTGAATACTTTTAAGTCTTTGTCCCAGGAAAAATGTTGCAAATTTCTGAAGAGACGCTACGGCCATCCCTAAATATTATAGTTTTAATGAACAATGCTAAACAGATTTTTATGGTGTAGCAAATTCAATTTTTAGGCAATTCAGTTTTTAGAAGTAGGAACTCATTTACGTTTTGGGTGGAGGATGTGAATATCGGTTGACTTACATATGGAGCGGCCATCTTAGCCTGAGGGCTACTTCCTGAGAGAATGGTAACGTTACTATGATCGGATTCTATATAGACTTGGTTACAGATGCCAATGGGCGGTAGAAACCATTTACTATCAGGTGGACAGCACGCCTGTTTGCTGCCTAAATATTATAAAACAAAAATATAACTCGCATACATCTCACAGTATGTAATTCGACTCGCATTATAAGATTCCAGTTAAAGATATAACCTTACACGAAACAGTTATAAAGTAATTATTCCGTAAATGTTAATTTAACAAGGTACCGCTTAACATAACTTTAGATTACTTGTAAATCGAATCGAAAATTACTCCCACGATTCACCATCACTTCGAGTTACTGAAAACTGATAGTACGAATAATTAAAATAAATAATGAATAATTTATAAAAACGATGCGAGTTAGAATACTCACGTGGTATGCAATACAAGGATTAGTTATTTAATTGCAATGGGTAAATGACCTTATGACCGAGTGGCTTTATGATGGTAATAGATTACGTAGATTAAGTATATAGATATTTCTATAAATAAATGCTACTGTACTTACTTATATTCATTAAAGTTAAAATTCTTTGACAAAGATCCAATTGATTTGGAAAATAATTTTGAATGTGGTAGGCTTCACCGCCACACCTGTTTCAGCTTAATAAGAGCAGTGTAAAGCGCTGCCGTGTTCTGGTTTGAAGGAATAAGAAATAAGTACGGGAGACATACTTTTCCGAGACATTTAAGCTTAATCCTCGTGGTAGCAGCCACCGGTGGGCAGTGATCGACCTCTGGTGGAATCTTATCTGGGATTGATTACAGATGTCCATGGGCGGCAGTACCCTTAATATCAAGTGCACTGCTTGCTTATCTGCTACTCCTATATTATAAAAGGAATATACAAATAAATCTTATATATAAAATTCTCGTGTTAGTCAGTTACCGTTCTCTTCCGAAACGGCTTTACCGATCTTCACCAAATTTTATATGCATATTCAGTAAGTCTGAGAATCAGCTACTATCTATTTTTCATACCCCTAAGTGATAAGGGTTGTTCACCCTTAACATTTTTTATTAATATGGCAACACAATGTTTGCCGGGTCAGCTAGTAAAATATCGTCAAATAAATACGACAAGTGTCAACGTATTTTGCAAGACGTTTCAATCTTCTATTGACATTTTGACAAAGGCTCGTAATGCATTTAAAAACACGCATTAGGCTAGCATTTTCAGACTTGACATATTACTCATCCTGTTGATGGAAACATAATTTGCTTCTAGCTTTTATTTATTACACATTTAATACTTTAGTAATATGTACTTATCTCTAGCTTATTGTTTAGTCATTCTGACAGTTTATGAATTTGAACAAAGTTTGAACTTTTTGCTAAAGGTCGACCACGTAAAGACTCATCAATGACCAACTTGAAATACGATTTTGATATTATAGAAGATTATTTTAGATATCAATAGTCTCTTAAATTAAATAGAATATCCATTAGCATTACGAAATATAATAATATAACATTGACAACCCGTGTGAGGGAGCGGTCACTATAACGGTCTGATGCGCAATGGGTCCCGGGTTCGATCCCCGGCCAAGGACGCGAGTAATTAATGAATTTAGGTTTCTGTTTCTTAAACTGGGTGTTTGTGTATTTGTGTCTGTGTGTGTCCATAGGAACCACGATATAGGGAAGCATAGTGTGGGGCTGTTAATGTCAAAAGCACTATATGGCAACTTAATGTAATGACAGAAAGTTGGAGAATAGATAAAATATACGGCGCGAATGCACTATCTGCTAACGCTTGTTATTAATAATCAATCTGTCCATTGCTTTGTCTACCGAAGATCACAATTAGACCATTACTGTCTTCTCATCACCAACCTATTATTGTGCACAGTACTGGGCACAGGTCTCCTCTCAGAATGAGAAACACACCTTTAATTTTTTTTTTATTAATTTACCACTAGGCTATTGCTGCCCAGTAGAAGGTGATAAATTTCGCTTTTCGGTAGGTAAAAATAGGATTAATTGATTATAAATAACGTTCGTAAATTACTACCTTTTTATTGTTATTTTATCTACCTTAAAATTAATGACAGACAAAGTAAACTTCATAATTACGAAGACATATTCTTAGAACCTACTCAAAGTTCCGAGGCGAATCCACTCAACCCAACGAATTGAGTAACAGACAGAGCGTCTCTACGTTACTTAATGACACTTTCGATTTCATTCAAAGCGGTAATGATTCATCAAGCTGACCCGAGTTTTTGTGCGGAATTAAACAATGATGAACACCTTGAATGGTTTCTTTTATTTTACGCTTACATATGTTATTGGCAACGGTATTTAAATGTGCAATTAATTTTGTTTTGGCTTAATGGTATTTGTGTTGTCAGGCAGTTGTCCGCTGCTGGGCACGGTCTCCTCTTAAAATGGGAAGGGTTAAGGCGATAGTCCACGGCTCTATACCCTGAGCCCCTCGAGTAAGAGGCTGAGTTTTAACCACTTGATAACTGCATTGTCACAGCTAATTGTGTCTAATAACAACAGTGTTCAACGCTGCCGTGTTCAGGTTTAAAGGATGTGGTAAGGGAGACATACTTATCAAAACGTTCCAACTTGGACTTCAGGGAGAGTAACGTATGTATTATTTAGTTCTAACCGGGGTTGATTACAAATGTGGACTGCATGCTGGTGAGCTACTTCCAATTTCCATATTATAAAAATGTCACGAAATTTGCCTTAGCTTCCAAACTTAAATAAAATATGTATTACAAATGTCATTTTGTCTTATCAGCATTGCACAAAAAAGCTATTGTTGTATTTGAGTGTAATGCCAACCTTTTCATTTCTAACCGACTTCCCAAAAAGAGGTTATCTATTCGTCGCATTTCTTAAATTGATGCTCTACAACAAGATAAGACAGATTACAACACCGAATACAAAACTGTGAAATGTGTTCGTGCAATGGGCATGATGACGGTATAAAAATCAAAGAATAAATGATTTAAGGGAACAATACTTTTACTATATTTTAATAAGGGAACAATTAAAAGGACCTATGATTAAAAGGACCTCTTAAAAATCACCTAGGTTTAATATAAACTAAAACATTTATTACATTTTCAATAAAATAAGAATATAAAATACTACAGTCGGCCATCTTGCCTGAAATTCTAATGGGGGAAAATGAAGTAATTTTTCTACCGTGTCAAAGTATTGCTTGAACTTTTCTATGGGATGTCATAGTGTGACGTCACCAACACCCAACATTTCACCCAACACCCCAAACTTAGTAGCAACACTTCAAAATTAGAAGAAAATTGTTATTTTCGTTAATACTGAATTGATTGCTAAACTAATACGATTTTTGTAACCAGTAAACATGTACCTACATTACAGAAGGGGATTTCAAAATTTCTCATCATTCCAATAGCCGTGTCCATACTCTCCATTATGAATTAGTATTATGTAATATGAGCAAGTGGCGATATATCTTGAAGCATGAACCAGTCTGCGAGCTAAGGGCTTAGTGATGTCACGACGGCCCTGACACACTGGGACGACACCGGTTAAATCGCGAATTGTAAACATCGATTCCAATGAAAATCGATTATTTAATATCTTAAGATCACGCCCACGAAATAATTGGGAAAGTGCGGGTCGAACTCGCATGTGGTGGGTTCAGTACCATTTTTTAGTCATTGTTATTACGAGTAAATGTATTGTTAAAATTTTGTTTTGTCTACCTATTTCAGTTCAATAGATAAAGCGAAAAATTCCCAAAAACAGCGGTTTCTTATACCTCGATCCCTATTTATTATCAAGTTAGTTTATTATTAATTTGGTTGTTATAACGGCCACTGATATAAATATTTTGTAAAATTTCAAGTGTCTCTATCTATTACGGATCAACAGATAGAGCCCTGTGACGGACAGACCGACAGCGGAGACTTAGTAATAGGGTTTCGTTTTTACCCTGTGGCCACGGAACCCTAAAACGATGCCATCTGTTCGAATTGGCAATGCGAATAAATTTTAAAACGTTTAAATCGAAGCATCAATTTATTGCATACAATTACATATTTCGTTAACACTGAGATGTCATCTTGGTGTTGAATAAAGAATATTTTTAATACTACACAAATTTTACGGACTACCAGTCGCGCAATGGGTCCCGGGTTCATTCCCGGACATTGAAATATCACCCAGGTCTGTATACTGTCATTTTACGTATATTTAATTATTTTTTTATAAAAGTAGCTATAAAAATTGCAAATAGAGCTGAATTCCTACCCAATACTTTCTACTTTAAATCGATTCCGGCGGCACCACCGCCTAACCTATTTCAGGGAGACATACTTTTCCGAGGCGTTCCAGCTTAGTCCTCAGGGGTAGCGGCGCATCTGTGGCCGACGTCAGGAATATCTAATCGTATTTACGGTTGATGTCCATGGGCGACAGTAGGCACTGCCATGAACAGCATGATCGTCTGCTACAAGAAAATTTCTTCTCACGAATTTCTTCTCTCCGTAGCATTACAACCCTCGATGAGTAAATTAGAAAATTTCCAAATGTAGAATCCATACAAACTAATTAATAAGTTAATAAAACCAAAAATTAACTATTTGATACGTTACAATAACTAAAGGAGCTATTATTAAGGTGGTATTGTCCATATATATATTTTTTTTTATAATATAGGAGTAGCAGACGAGCATGCAGTCCACCTGAAGGTAAGTGGCTACTGCCCATGGACATCTGTAATAAACCCCAGATAGGATTAGATATTCCTACCTGAGGTCAGCCACAGATGCGCCGCTACCCATGAGGACCAAGCTGGAACGCCTCGGAAAAGTATATCTTCCTTACCACACCCTTCAAAACGGAACACAGCAGCGCGTAACACAGCTGTTATTAGGCAGAAATAGGTGTGGCGGTGGTGCCGCAGAAGTCGAACCACAAAGGGTTCTACCACCTTCTAAATATAGGTAGGTATAGATTTAATGGATATCTTTTGAGTAGGAATTCGAGGTCTATTTAGTAACAATATTTGTACAACCGTATTACACGTATTTCTTACATTTTTATGAGGATGACAAACGCCTACTTCAATTGCTAAATAGGCAAATATTAGATACTTATAACCAATTTAATACGATTCTTATAGATTCTATGTTTATCTTTTATGTTTTTCTTGTCTTTGACAGACACAACAGTTATATTGACTAACATACTTTATTGAGAGTACATTCAAAATCAGAAATTATTTATCCTTTCTTGTTGTAATGGTAAAGCTATAGGACTGTGAATTTTTCATAATGTTCTGAAAGAGAGGCATTTTCAAAGAAGAAGGTTCAAACCCATCTGCAATTACTAGGTCGTAATATAATAAATCTTAAATTATACGAAATATATATTTTAATAAGTTGAAAATCGTATCAAACTTTGTGATGAGGTAAAAAAATCCTGGCAAAATTAACAACATCAATAACTCCGTCGGTCTGCCTACTTAATATAAAATTACTTCTCATTTTTTACACAGTCCATATTATAATTGACGCATATTCCGTTGCTTAAGTACCACTTATTTTTATACAGTTCAAAAATAAATAACCCATTAGGCAAAAATAATAAAAAAAACACTTCGAAGAATCGACGCATCCTCTTAACCTTGCAGTACGAACCTATAACTCAAAACATAAAAACAATCCGATGATGGACACTAGGAAGATGTTTTAACCATAGCGAAAGGTTTAAACCCTTGAACTTAACGCATACTAATTACAGCATAACTAATGTTTTGTTCATCTGACCTTTATTTTAATGTTAAGATAACAATCGGTATCATGAACATGGTGCCGAAAGGGTCATTCGTGTGGGAATTATAATTTATAGTCATGATAGGTGGTGTGGTAGATGGTAGAATTAGTATAGTTCGACCAGAGCCATACTTACCTTTAGCAAGATTTTTTTTATAATATAGCAGTAGCAGACGAGCATGCGGTCCACCTGATGGTAAGTGGCTACTGCCGCCCATGGACATCTGTAATCAACCCCAGATAGGATTAGATATGAGTTAGGCGCTGTTGTGTTCCGGTTTGAAGGGTGTGGAAGGGAGACAGACTTTTCTGAGGCGTTCTAGCTTAGTACTCAGGGGTGGCGGCGCATCTGTGGCCGACCTCAGGTAGGAATATCTAATCCTATCAGGGGTTGATTACAGATGTCCAGTCGTCACTTACCATCAAGTGGACTGCATGCTCATCTGCTACTCCTATATTATAAAAAAGACAGCCAAGCGCGCAGTTGAACACAGAAACAAATATAAAATATAATACCAATTCCACCACGAATATTTCTGACATTTTAAAATTAAAAACCAAACATTTGACGAAACAAAGTCTACATGCAATGCCAACATAAGAATAATTGCATACAACGAATCAATTCATTCGACTTACATGAATTTTATGTCCATAACGAAATGATCTTCAGGATTTTACAATATTATTGTTAGCTCTATTACTCGATTTGCAATACTTTTAAATGTACTTCCTAGAACTGTTAATGTATGAGAACTCCAACGTATCTCAAGTGTACAAGAACTTTTCTCAAGTTGCTGACAATGAGTGAGTTGCTTAACGCTTTGTAATCTTATGATAAGCGTAGGATGTTTAAAACATGACGTAATTATAAATTTAACATTATGTGATTAGGCTAAAGTAGTTTTAAATGCTAGAAATTTCACAATACTATAATATAAAAATATTTTAACCAAACAAAAGTAACGAAAAATTTGTATTTTATGTAGTGTTTTCTTATTCCATATTTCTAAAAGTAAATATGAGGGTGCGTAAAGTAAATTGTAAGTATATTAAATTGAAATGAAACATATTATATTCATCTTATATTTCTCAAATACTTACGTACTTATGAACTATTTTCCTGGAGATAGAGTTAGAGGCTAAAGTGCAGATTTGCAGACAAAACACACCCTTGAGAACTTTTTACAAAATTCTCAGGCATGAATTTAAGCTTCCTCGCGATGTTTTCCTTCACCTCTACATAATGTGATAATTAATTTTGCACGTCGAAAAATCGGAGGTGGATGCCTAAATTTGAGCCCCAGATAAAAGAGACTGAATTTTTAAATACTGAGCTGCCCGTTTTTAAACATTTAGTATTCGTAGATATTCGAAGTTCTTACAAACACCAATAAAATAAAGAAGGATTTTACGGTTAAAAATAATATCGTTAGTTCGTTATCTCCCAATCAATCTAAGAAGACATTTCTAAATACGTATAGACTTGCTAATTTGTATTGTTTTCGAGTCTCAGCAATATATCCGAACGGTGGATATTAGTAGAAAAACTTGGGAAGTAGAAATTATTGTTTCCGAGTAGGTGATCATTATAACAATGTGTCGTATGCCTCCAAAAAACTTTGATAAGGTAATTAGTCGAAGTTTTGCCATGGTGCCGTTTTAATTGGGTGGTATTGTAACGAAATAATAGAATGGATCAACCAATTAATCAAATAATGATTAAATCAATCAATCAATCAAATAATAATTAAGTCAATTAATCAATACAGTGGATAAATCAATTGATGATTTTTGTTTAAGTTTTTTTAATTTTTCCATATTGGACGTATTATACGTATATTAATAGGATATTTATATATAACTACGAGCTCACATGTTCATGTTTGCTTATTCAGTATTACATAAATATAAGTTTTCCTACTGGTAAATACATTATTCCCGGAGCATAATGACATAGGCTCTTCAAAAAGGTGAAACAAGAGCTCTTCATAAGGCCGGCTACTGAAACACTAGAGAAGTCGCAAATAAGACGAGGGATGCACTGGCGACTTCTCTGGTGTTGCAATGCATCGCTGGTCTCTGTAGGCGACATAAGGTAGCCCATGATATCTACACCGTATTACTATTATTTTAGATACACCGAGCGTGTGTGTGTGTGAGACTATAATTAATTGATTTGAAATGTCAAGTTTAGTCTACATTCGCAATTAATATTCAGCCAAATATACTATCTATCATATAAACAGCATAATTAATACAAAACATAAATCAATATCGACTATAATAAAACGCTAGCTGACTAATGAATCAATTAACTTAAACCAATTAGTGATTAACCGCTTTAATGAACCGCAGAAGTGCCAGTCGTGACGAAACGCACGACAACATGATGATATTTAGCCCGGAAGCTCATGTACATGTTTAAGCCTGTAATAATCAATCTATCCAATTTTTTGCCTATTGAAGATCACAATTTGTCATTTTTTGCCTACCTAAGATCGAAATTTGACAATTTCTGCCTATTAGAAATTGTCAAATCTCGATATTCTTGATCTTAGTTGGGACAAAAAATGAAATTCGAGATTTTCCTCGATTTTCATAACTTCTAGGAGGCAAAAAATTGTCAAATTTTGATCTACGGTAGACTAAATGTCAAACGGTTACGGGTAAATTGTCAAATTTGATCACTTCATTATGAAGAGGAATAGATAATTTACAGGGTATTGTAAAGTAATCCTCCGGGGAGGTAAAATCTGTGACCAATATCAAATAGAACTGCAATTATGAGTTTCTGCTGCTACTTATCATCAATTAGAGATTGCAGAGTCTAACTTTAGTCGGCGTAAACTTACCAGACCCGTTATAAAAATTAATACAATTAGCAGTCACGTGGGATAATAATGAGTTAATAATGATCGTAGTCTAACTGCATCTGCGTCTTCAGGCCTGTTCGACCCGGAACCTTACCGGGTTCGCTCGACCCGACCTCACGAATCACGATGCAGTCACAATTAAACTTCCTCGTGACCGCCATTCCTAACAACTCGTTTGTTATTTAATCATGTTTTAAACTTTAAATTAGCGGTTGTTTTAAAGGTCTCTTTGAGATTTGACGAAGACCGACATAGTTTAGCACCCTATTATCCCTATAAGTTATAAATTAAATTTAAAAAATATCTACTTCTGTGTTATTAGGATGTTGAAATGTCACATTTGGGTTGCAACAGTCAGAGGACGCAATTTATTGTTTAGATGACTATAAACTTGGATTTAGTTTCACATTGAAGCCCGCTTGACATCCAATATCTAATATGGCATCAACTGATCTTTGTATGCTTAGGATCAAAAATTGTAACTTTTTAAGTAAATAACGGTAGTGTTTCGGTTTCGAAGCCGTTTCGGAGGAGTACGGTAACTAACATTTTGACACGAGAATTTTATATACAAAATTATTATTTTTATGATATTATATCAAGAACAATGTGCATCGATTAAAGAATAGTAGAAAAGTGCAAATTTTTCATAATATTCGTAAAGTTGTGTATTTTTAATTCTAAATTCAATTTGTTACAAAATTCGACATTCATAAGATCGATGACCTATAAAAAAACGTTAGAATATTTCGTAACAACACTTTTCCTTGTAACAACAATTGACACTGGCATGTCAAATATAACAATTTACATAAAAAGATTTTATCACCATTCAATTTTTAGACGCGACCTATGACGCAAGTGTGCGCGGAAAGTTGCACATTTTCATGAATGGGACATCACGTTTTTCGATTTGCTTTAGATCCAACTTTGACACGACATTTCCTAAGTAAATAATACTAAGATACTAATACTAAGATAAGATTTGCATTGATTTCGTTGACGTTGAAGTTTGTGGTTATCACACTGCTTTTTGTAACAACTTGTCATTATACTACTGACTTTTTTTCGTTTCTACCTAGCCTATTTTCTATCTAAAGACAGTAATGTTGAGCGCTGCTGTGTTCTGGTCTAAATGGTGTGGTAACATAGATTCAAAGCATTCTAACTTACTCCTTAGAAGTGGCATCACATTGCCTAAGCCTGACCTCAGATAGGGCTGTATATAATAAAAATATTAAGTAAGTTCGCCTGCTAATAAGTTATAGGATGAACGTCTAACTGAGGACGACTACAGATGCATTGCTACCCCTGAGAACTAAGATGGAATGCCCCGTATAAGCGTATCTCCCTACTACCTTAGTCCTTTTAACCCAGAGCACAGCAGCACTTCACACTGTTATTATAAGACAGCAATAGTTCAGTTACCCTCCGGAGTCAAATCACCAAAGGTTGTACCACCAAAATAATATTCATGTATAATAGTATAATGTATAATGTTATAATAGTAATCACACTCCATTTTTTAACAATAAAAATTTAAACGATATAATAAATTACAAAATTGTGCATCGTAAAACTTAATTTACTTACGATAAGAATTTATTTTGGAAATGTTACTCGTATATAAGTATAAGTTTTTTTACCCAGTTTAAGTAAAATAAGTTATTTTACCCCGCAGATGAAGTAACAAATTAGACTTCATAAAATTTATGATAATAATAATTTAAGTAATTCATATTAGCCAGAAAACATTTTATATTGTGATATATATAAAGGTAGAGTTTTGTACGCAGAATGGCACAATCTGTTATGAATGAATGAATGTGTACCTCAGACTGACATTAAACCAATGTTACGTGCATGCTTTCTAGAATTTGTTTGATTTGTGACATAATGCCAGGAACTATATATCGTTGGGACTCTATTTGGTTTGTTTGTCTATGATTCACGCCTAAGCAGGTTAATACGAAATGCATATAATATAATTATGGAAATGAGTACAAGTGTCTGTTGTATAAATATAGGCTTATTTTGAAAATTATAAAAACCGTTTTGGTGGCTTACCTAGGAAATTACTAAATCGATTTGGATGGAACTTTCACGCTTAAGACAGAAGATTTGTAGGGACAAATTTAGTTTACTGTGATCTAAAACGTTTAGAAATCGTCGAAAAAAAATACATGGGAAATATTAAGCAATACTATACAGACCATATATAATACGTTGTTTATATATTTTAAGTGCTTTTGGCAATAAAACTAATTGATTACACGATATAATAACATTGTTCACATTTTAATGAAAATTTAATCGAGTTAATATAATGATGTACCTACTGAAATTTAAAGTAATTCAAATGTATTATACACAGTAATACGATGTGATAAGGGACTTTTCTGAGGCTTTCCAATTTAGTCCTCAGAAAGGATTTGTGACAGACCTCAGGTAGGACTCTTAATCTTATCTGGGGTTGATTACAGATGTCACCACTGCCACTTACCGTCAGGGGATTGTATACTTGTTTGAGACTTCAAGACTAAAGAAAAAAATATGAATTTTGCAATTGTTTGAATTATATTTTTAATAAATTGTTTTTTATATCTTTTCAGAGCTGTGACTTTCATATTAAAAAAGTGAAATTTGCAATTGTTTGAATTATATTTTTAATAAAATGTTTTTTTTTTCTTTTCAGAGCCCATGAAGCGGCTGTCATGCGCACAGCGGCACTGATTGCACTCGTGCAGGTGAGTTCACCGTCATAATAAGATAAGCACTAAACACTCGCACTAAGCACATGCACTAGCAGATACGATACAAATATACGATGACATTGTGTCGTTAAACGCCGTCTGTACCCTTACCATGAGTTTTCAAAACATCCTACAATTTTACTCAATCCATTATTCTGTTCCGTTTGCTTCAGTAGACTGAGTAAACGTAACAATAAGTAAGTGCTCAAGTCTTTCTGTCGGCCTCACATGTTCCCAAAAAAGAGAGACAAAACATAAAGCGCCATTTTGTCAATTTAGACATTTAATGTTACGTTACTGACACTAAAGTTCTGATACAATCCGCTAGGGGCGCTGATTGGAAATTGTATGGGCAAATACGTAAACAAAACCAAAACAGACATATTTGTCAAAACGTAAAAACTCATGGTAAGGGTACTGTCGTCGACTGATGCCGGGTGTCGAAAGCTAATGTTGTCGGTTGTCAGTTCTACTGCGGCACCACCACCACACCTATTTCTGCCCATTTTTTTTGTTTCTGTAGATAAATAAGTGTGTTATGATTCCTTGAGCTACAAAAAATTCTACCGTAACATACCTTTGAGATTTATAGGCATACTCTTGATGCAACGGCACACCTCGTGAGATCACACCATGACATATTATTTGAAATGTTGTAATACAAATTTATTACCAAACAAATATTCTTAAGTATGGAATTGGTCAATAAAAATTAATGGTAAACCATTCAAGATTTATTATTAGACACTTAGAAGAAATAGTGACAATATTAATTGTTATTTTATGGATGTGAAAAATTATAATCGTTTAGTTGAATGGTGGCAATTTCTGTAGGAGGTATGGTATGGAGATATGGTAGGTACATTGCTACCTACTGCTAATGTATTAAGACTTGTATAACTGCAATAAAATAAATTATAGTTTTAAAACCAAAAATCACGATAAAATTGCACACGAAATTCGTGTACCTACCTATAGTCATCGGTTCTTGATAAGTATTCAAAATTTTAAATTAATCGGACCGTTCAAAATAGTCCATGGGTGGTTCAAGTGCATTGTGCGTTGTGAAATTACCATCTTTTATAGGTATTGGATAGATTGCGTATTAATACTAATCGACAGATAGGAATTCGGTTCAAAAACTCACGATCCTAGCAGAGAACACATGCCATTCGCTTATTAAAACTTAAGACAATAAAGAAATAGACGTTTTCACAACATCGAAAGACTGTAATAACAAGTGTTCCGTGGGTAAGGAAAAATATGCATTGTGTGCGCCTAACAATAATATTACAGATAACTTGATACCGTTCTGAGACGCGACAGGGCCGGATTTGGGGGTGATAGGACCCCAGGGCCTCCACGAGAGAGGAGCCCCATAATATAGGTAAAAAAATATCCAAATCAGCGAATTTTAATTGATTTTGTTCAAGCAGTATTTTTCTCATTTTTATCTGCAATACTTGCAATTAACTAATTACAATATTCTTTGCCAAACAATATTGATTTATTAATTTAACAAGTTTTTGATATACAGAAATCGGAAGGCAACAAACATTATAAAATTAAAGTACAAAAAAATATTTGTTTGCATTTTTTTTTTTGAGAAACTTGACGGAAAAAAATGTCCCTGTAATTCGGAAAATAATTTGGGGCCTCCGCTCCTTCGTCGCCCCATGGCCTCCAGAGCTCCAAATCCGGCCCTGCACAGCAATAAATAACATGAAGCAGTTAAGATACAAACGTATCTTAATTTTACTTGTTATTTAATTATACCAAATTAACTAGTTACCTAGTTATGGCATGTGAACAAAATCTTATGAAATCTTAGTGCACAGAATCGCGTTATGCCAATATGCCATTTTGGGATGCTGTTTTAGTATCATTTTCCGTTGAGTCGAATGATGATCGAAACCTAAATAAAAACATTTTGAAATAGGAGTAGCCACAAGTAGGAGTTTTGGACGCATCTTCATTTTATAAGTTTAATTTATTATTATTTATAAAATAAAAAATTTAGTTAAAAAAATTAAAATTTAGTTAAATTTAGTTTACCTTAATTTAAAGTCATTCTTGAAACAAAGTTAAGGATTAAGTATTTACAAAGAAGAATTTTAAGATATTTCGTTACTCTATGAAGTGTGATGTAAAAATTATTCCATTTCAAATTGAAGTTTGACCACATGAATAATAAAAATTCCTCATATTATATATATGTCTCTACAAAACACTATGCTTTTCAACTTTAATTGAGTTCAAAAAAGTTACGAGCAAATTTTCTACCCTTACGTTGTTAATACCTGGTTTAGCAAACGCCGTAAGTACATAATGAAAACTCAATAAATTTTACATTACAATTACGGTGACAAGTCTAGACATTTCATTTATTATTTCGGTACTACACAGATATAAAAAAATATTTGTAAGCTCCTTCTAAAATTTTTTTATATTCTTAGGTAAATCGTTGAAATGTTTTAAATACGTGCTCTTTTCGCGACCTTCTGAAGTATGTCGATGATCTTATAGTTTAGAAGGGATTATGTGTTACTAAATATTTGTTTTGATTAAACAAATGTTTATGTAAGTCTCGTTACAACATATTAGTAGTATTTCTTGAGACCACAGTCTAATGTATATTGCTACCGTTACACTCAATCGATAAGCAATCCTGCTTTGAAATTTAAAACGCAGTAACATTTGTTCTAAATACATTCCTATAAAGATCATTTTACCCGACTTCAAAAACTTGGAGTTTTCTCAATTCGACCGTATATTTTTTTTTTATATCGAATAGCTAGCGATTGAAAGTCGACCTATCGATCGAGGTGTCCAAATTTCGAATCACATCTGATTTTCCAATTAAGTGTGTATTATAAATTAATTATCACTTGCTTTAACGGTGAAGGAAAACATTGTGAGGAAACCTACATATCTAAGAAATCTAAAAAAAGGATCTCATTGGTACGTGAAGTCTATCAATTCGCACTTAAACCTATGCCTATTCCTTCTCAATCTGAGACCCGAGACCAGCAGTAAAACAGTAAATAATGAGTTGATAACCTAAAACATCTTAATTCGCTGTAGCTGTCGCTCGCTACAGCTGTTTCAGATGAAAACACTCTCACCGCTGCGGAGTTGAACCTTCAACTCTCCGGCAACAATGCTCTATCACCGTTCTTCGATAACAGCGAAGAGGAAGGGGTCAACTTCGTGAGAGGCTACCGAGCCGCTGACTTTCCGAACGCTCCGGATATTAACGTACAATGTACCGACGACTATATCGACGTGACCGTGGAGTTTTCTGATGTGTACGATGGCATTATTTACAGCAAAGGGTACCTGAGTGACTCTAGATGCAAGTGAGTAGTCTTTATGCGTTATTAAATAGTTCTTCATCCATTCTTCTTTGATGAATTAGCGATGAAGGAAGGTATTTCATGAGAAGTTTCATTAGTTTCAGCTTGTGTACGATAGGATGTTTATAGCAAAAGCATAGTCTTAGATTTTTTTCGCTACGATAGGATGAGCAAAAGATACTTGATTAAATTGCAACGTTTAAATAGAACATTATTCGTTCTTTTATAATAGTAGAAATAAAGACAGAGTCAACTTATATGGCGGAGAGTCAAACCCTCTGAACTTTCCCGAAATAAGGGTGTAATTTCATTTTTAATTCCGATGGGATCAAATTTTTCTATTTAAATACAAATTTCTAAGATTTTCGAATGGCAACCATAACCGTGATCATAATTTTTAAAGTAAGCTTCGTTATTTCTTTAAATGCCATTTAATTTGAATTCCAGATATGTGTCACTTGGAGGCAGTCAGTCGAGGTACTCTTTCCGGGTACCCCTCAACGGCTGCGGAAGCCGTCCTCTCTGCAATGCCTGTGGCACCATCGACAACGTCCTCGTCTTCCAGGCTGATGACTTCGTACAAGGCTCTACTGACTTCGCCAGAAAGGTAACTTGGAACTTGATAGTCATTAATTTTGGTACAAAGCAAGAACGCTAATTTTGGAGGAGTCGGTATCATGTGAATATTGAAAATAAATAAGAAATAACTAAAACAGACCTAAAGAAGAAACAGTGATTTTAAATGAAAAAGTAACTTAAAAAAGTCATCGATTAATGTTTCCAAATATATTTTATACTTTTAATTTGCTTCTGTAACCTAATTACCATTCACGATAAAAATACACAATATATTATTGAGTTTTAACTAAAATCTAATTTATGAACAATAGATTAGCAATTCATAATCCACACCCATTGAATAATAAGTCACATCGTGTGCCTATTACTAATTAATGTGAGAAAATAACTCGATACACATCAAAGTTGCTGATTTATGGCTAACATTTCGCTGCACTATGCAACATGCAAGAAATACGTATTGAATTAATGTTGCACATATTGCACTAATACAAATTTATGGTCTCCCTGGAATGTAGGTAAAGATAATCCTTTCCACTTTCGAATGAAATAGGCAATGAGTGATATATTAAAATTAACGTGATAGTAGCTAACCTAAATTGTATATGCTCAGTATCTAAAAAATATATTGGTGTGTGGTATGTTAGAACATAGTCCTCAGGGGTAGCAACGGTACCTCAGGTAGAACTCTAATCTTATCTGGCGTTGATCACAGGGCAATGAGCCACTTACCATCACGTGGACTGCATGTTTACAACCTCTATATTCAACAAATGTGACGATACTATGACCATGAAATCGTACACGATTGTATTAAAGAATCTATTCCATCTACATCAGATGTAAAACATTGAAATGGTGTTAGTTCATCATATTGCATTATGACCACCATAATGTGATATGTTTCAGGTATCATGCGCAAAGACATCCTTGGAAGTGTCCGCAACCGGCGTCATCAAGAAGGAAGAATCACACACTCTGAAGCTCAAGCCCTTCATGGTAGATATGTTAGACGTCGTCGCCGTTCAGGGCCCTGCCGGCGGCATCGAGTGCTGGATGGATATCCAAAAGGGAGTTTTCCCCAACGTAAGTGGAATTCAGGAATCTTTGACACATTATTGCTGACCCTTCCTAACTAAAAGCAGTGAAAAACAATAACAAGTATAACTCAGGAATCTCTTATACGTTGTTGTTGACCCTTCCAAACTAAAAGTAGAGGAAAACAATAAACTTCATAAAATATTATTTAATGTTTATATAGATGAAGAAAATAGTCACTGAAAAACAGGTCCTCAGGACCAAAAAATCTACGTAGGCTTTACAAAATCTATTTAAAATTTTGTGTCACCCGGAGCCGTAAAAACCAAAAAAGTAGAGTTGGAAACCATTGCTCTGACAAATTATAAAACGTTTAAGTAATTGAATTATTAAATTTAGATATCTGTAAGTACTGTATCTGGATATTGTCCACTCGTCCTTGTGTACCTTATATCACTTTAAACATAAGGAATTATTGTAAAGAAGATTATGTCGCTAATCATACAAAATTCTAAAATAAGTACGTCTAACTATATATCTAACGATAACTATGATCTAAAGTCGTTTCTAACCGAAATTATTTTTTTCTTCATCAGACAACTCCATTAGAATACTCGATCAAGATCGGAGAGTACTTGACAATCTTGGTATACCTCAAGGATGTGAGGAAACAATTCGACTTAAAGATCCACGACTGTTGGGCGTATGATAATGAAGATTACGACAGTCCAAAGACCAACAAAATACAACTGACTGATAAAGGAGGATGTCCTAAGTAAGTTTTGTATGATGTTCATATTTTTGCTAAAGGAAGACCTTCCTCCAGGCTAGGTGATCATGCCCGGGGAGCGGCCTCGCTCCTCGCTATATACAAGATATTGAGAAAACTTCGAAAGCGTGATTCAGAAAGAGCCATCTCTCATTAAGTTGCGGAAACTTGCTTCAACATGATCCAGAAAGGCCATCTCTTGATGAGTAACGTGAAATAGCCACAATATGGTATTGTAGATCGCTAGATTATTTCCCTTGACACAACTTGAATATCATAGACAAATTTTATTTGAAAAAAAAAACAAATAAAATACCAGGAACTCTCAGTAGTCTATCGCTCGTTAATAGTAATTAATGCAATATTCTACAAAAATCGATTTGACAATGTCTGCCTACTACTGATTTCTATAGTTGGTAAACAAAAATGGATAAATTGATTATTAAAAACGAACGTATGAGAATTTGTTGTCAACTTTAAACTAATTTTGGCAACAACAACAACAACTTTAACTGAATACATATCCTAAACCAGTAATCGCAAATGATATATCCTAGATGTAATATAAATGTATCATTCACAGAAAGAAGAAGCTGATTGATGTGTGGCAGAAATCAACGAATACTGGCAAGAGTGGAGCGACACTGATCGCCTACAGCAAAGTCTCTGCTTTCCGCTTCCCAGACACCGACCAAGTGTATCTTACGTGTAATGTCGAGGTAAAAAAAATATAAATTATTGTATTCAAGTAACACTGACCGTAGTATTTTTAAAAGGGCGTGACGTCAGCACCGCTGACGTCACAATCATTGTTATGTTGCTGATGACTCATGTTCAAACCCTCGAAAGAAAACCACATGAGAATTGTTGAGCTTCGTAAATTCTTCGGGCAGCGTAACGACGTCCTAAGGAGATCCGCACTGTTCCAAGGCTCGAGCAGTAATGCCCCGATGTCGCCGGTGCGGCCTTTTTTAAAGAGACCGGCGCACGTGCACTTGTTTTCGTATTTTAAGATGCAGGTGTTTTACCTCAGGTGTTATCATTTCATTTTATAATAGGAGAACTGCCGTATTTGTTCCGACATATTTATTATTACTTAAATAATGAATATATTATTATGAGTGCTGCTCACATTTACAGCACATTCAACCTTAAATAGGATTCGAATCAAAATTGTAGTCAACTACATATGGGTTGGTAAAGAAATAAATTAGACTTAAAGAGTTTTAATTAAAATCATACTTTGTATTTCAGCTCTGCAGAAGCAATTGCGACTCAAACTGCGACAAAGAAAAAGTAACAACTACGATACGACCACCTCAAAAATGTTACCCAGGTTCGCCTGATCCCAGGTGCTTAACAACAGTACCTCAAACGAAATGTTATCCTGGATCGCCGGATCCTAACTGTCGTGAAGCGCCGAATTGCTTCCCTGGTAGTCTAGACCCACGATGCCCAAGGCCAACAACACAGTCAACACCCATTTCATGTTATCCTGGCAGCCCAGACTCCAGATGCCCACAGCCACCCCGTCCTACCACTCAGACGCCACCAACGTATTTACCCCCTTCAACGCCAGAAATAAGGTGCTATCCAGGATCCACTGATCCTCGTTGTCCTAAACCAACTACACCTGCACAACCAAATTGTTATCCTGGCAGCACTGATCCGCGCTGCCCTAAACCCACCACACCTGAACCACCGCGATGCTTCCCTGGCAGCACAGACCCACGCTGCCCCAAACCAACAACACCTGAACCACCTCGTTGCTTCCCTGGCAGTACAGATCCTCGCTGCCCCAAGCCCACAACGCCTGAACCACCACGATGCTACCCTGGCAGCACAGACCCTCGCTGCCCCAAACCCACAACACCCGAACCACCGCGATGCTTCCCTGGCAGTACAGATCCTCGCTGCCCCAAGCCCACAACGCCTGAACCACCACGATGCTACCCTGGCAGCACAGACCCTCGCTGCCCCAAACCCACAACACCCGAACCACCGCGATGCTTCCCTGGCAGCACAGATCCTCGCTGCCCCAAACCCACTACACCTGAACCACCGCGATGCTTCCCTGGCAGCACAGATCCACGTTGCCCTAAACCCACAACGCCTGAACCACCGAGATGCTTCCCTGGAAGCACTGACCCACGCTGCCCTAAGCCGACTACACCTGCCCCGCCAAAATGCTTCCCTGGCAGTACAGATCCTCGCTGCCCCAAGCCCACAACGCCTGAAGCACCACGATGCTTCCCTGGCAGTACAGATTCTCGCTGCCCCAAACCAACAACACCTGAACCACCTCGTTGCTACCCTGGCAGCACAGACCCTCGCTGCCCTAAACCCACTACACCTGAACCACCGCGATGCTACCCTGGCAGCACAGACTCTCGCTGCCCCAAACCCACAACACCCGAACCACCGCGATGCTTCCCTGGCAGCACAGATCCTCGCTGCCCCAAGCCCACAACGCCTGAACCACCACGATGCTATCCTGGCAGTACAGACCCTCGCTGCCCTAAACCAACCACTCCTAAGCCTGTCTGTTATCCTGGCTCGCCTGACCCACGTTGTCCACAACCACCAACAGTCACTACTCTAACACCTCCAACATATTTACCACCATCTACGCCGGAATTCAAGTGTTACCCTGGCTCTACTGACTCTCGTTGTCCTGCTCCATCCACACCGAAACCTCCAAATTGTTTCCCTGGAAACACCGACCCTCGCTGCCCCAAACCTACGACACCTGTCCCACCTAAGTGCTTCCCGGGCAGCACTGATCCCCGATGCCCTAAACCTACAACACCCGAAGCACCTCGTTGCTACCCTGGCAGCACAGACCCACGCTGCCCTAGGCCCACAACCCCCGAACCACCAAGATGCTTCCCAGGAAGCACTGACCCACGCTGCCCTAAGCCGACTACACCTGCCCCGCCAAAATGCTTCCCTGGCAGTACAGATCCTCGCTGCCCCAAGCCCACAACGCCTGAAGCACCACGATGCTTCCCTGGCAGTACAGATTCTCGCTGCCCCAAACCAACAACGCCTGAACCACCTCGTTGCTACCCTGGCAGCACAGACCCTCGCTGCCCTAAACCCACTACACCTGAACCACCGCGATGCTTCCCTGGCAGCACAGATCCACGTTGCCCTAAACCCACAACGCCTGAACCACCACGATGCTACCCTGGCAGTACAGATCCTCGCTGCCCCAAACCAACAACACCAGAACCACCACGATGCTTCCCAGGAAGCACTGACCCACGCTGCCCTAAGCCGACTACACCTGCTCCGCCAAAATGCTTCCCTGGCAGTACAGATTCTCGCTGCCCTAAGCCCACTACACCTGAACCACCGCGATGCTTCCCTGGCAGCACAGATCCTCGCTGCCCCAAAATTACAACACCTGAACCACCACGATGCTATCCTGGCAGTACTGACCCTCGCTGCCCTAAACCAACCACTCCTAAGCCTGTCTGTTATCCTGGCTCGCCTGACCCACGTTGTCCACAACCACCAACAGTCACTACTCTAACACCTCCAACATATTTACCACCCTCTACGCCAGAATTCAAGTGTTACCCTGGCTCTACTGATTCCCGTTGTCCTGCTCCATCCACACCGAAACCTCCAAATTGTTTCCCTGGAAACACCGACCCTCGCTGCCCCAAACCTACGACACCTGCCCCACCTAAGTGCTTCCCGGGCAGCACTGATCCCCGATGCCCTAAACCTACAACACCCGAAGCACCTCGTTGCTACCCTGGCAGCACAGACCCACGCTGCCCTAGGCCCACAACCCCCGAACCACCAAGATGCTACCCTGGTAGTACAGATCCTCGCTGCCCCAAACCAACAACACCTGAACCACCGCGATGCTTCCCTGGCAGCACAGACCCTCGCTGCCCTAAACCCACTACACCTGAACCACCGCGATGCTTCCCTGGCAGCACAGATCCACGTTGCCCTAAACCCACTACACCTGAACCACCACGATGCTACCCGGGCAGTACAGATCCTCGCTGCCCCAAACCAACAACACCTGAACCACCGCGTTGCTACCCTGGCAGCACAGACCCTCGTTGCCCTAAACCCACCACTCCTGAACCACCAAGATGCTACCCTGGCAGTACTGACCCTCGCTGCCCTAAACCCACCACTCCTGAACCACCACGATGCTACCCTGGCAGTACTGACCCTCGCTGCCCCAAACCAACAACACCTGAACCACCGCGATGCTACCCTGGCAGCACAGACCCTCGCTGCCCTAAACCCACTACACCTGAACCACCAAGATGCTACCCTGGCAGTACTGACCCTCGCTGCCCTAAACCCACCACTCCTGAACCACCACGATGCTACCCTGGTAGTACTGACCCTCGCTGCCCCAAACCAACAACACCTGAACCACCGAGATGCTATCCCGGTAGCACAGATCCACGATGCCCTAAACCAACCACTCCCAAGCCTGTATGTTATCCTGGCTCACCTGACCCACGTTGCCCACAGCCACCGACGGTAACTACCTTGACACCTCCGACATACTTACCGCCCTCAACCCCGGAATTCAAATGTTATCCTGGTTCTACTGATTCCCGTTGTCCTGCACCAACTACACCGAAACCACCAAATTGTTTCCCTGGCAACACTGATCCTCGCTGCCCCAAACCAACAACACCTGAACCACCTCGTTGCTACCCTGGCAGCACAGACCCTCGTTGCCCTAAACCCACCACTCCTGAACCACCAAGATGCTACCCTGGCAGTACTGACCCTCGCTGCCCTAAACCCACCACTCCTGAACCACCACGATGCTACCCTGGCAGTACTGACCCTCGCTGCCCCAAACCAACAACACCTGAGCCACCGCGATGCTACCCTGGCAGCACAGACCCTCGCTGCCCTAAACCCACTACACCTGAACCACCAAGATGCTTCCCTGGCAGTACTGACCCTCGCTGCCCTAAACCCACCACTCCTGAACCACCACGATGCTACCCTGGCAGTACTGACCCTCGCTGCCCCAAACCAACAACACCTGAACCACCGCGATGCTTCCCTGGCAGCACAGACCCTCGCTGCCCCAAACCAACAACACCTGAACCACCGCGATGCTTCCCTGGCAGCACAGACCCTCGCTGCCCTAAACCAACCACTCCTAAGCCTGTTTGTTATCCTGGCTCGCCTGACCCACGTTGTCCACAACCACCAACAGTCACTACTCTAACACCTCCAACATATTTACCACCCTCTACGCCGCAATTCAAGTGTTACCCTGGCTCTAATGATTCCCGTTGTCCTGCACCATCCACACCTAAACCTCCAAATTGTTTCCCTGGAAACACCGACCCTCGCTGCCCCAAACCTACGACACCTGCCCCACCTAAGTGCTTCCCGGGCAGCACTGATCCTCGATGCCCCAAGCCAACAACTCCTGCTCCACCAAGATGCTTCCCAGGAAGCACTGATCCACGTTGCCCTAAGCCGACCACACCTGCCCCGCCAAAGTGCTTCCCTGGTAGTACTGATCCTCGTTGCCCCAAACCAACAACACCTGCTGCACCGAGATGCTTCCCAGGCAGCACTGATCTTCGCTGTCCCAAGCCCACAACACCTGCTCCCCCTAACTGCTACCCTGGCAACAATGACCCACGCTGTCCTAAGCCAACAACGCCTGCACCACCTAATTGTTTCCCCGGTAACACTGATCCTCGCTGTCCCAAACCAACAACACCTGCTGCACCGAGATGCTTCCCAGGCAGCACTGATCCTCGCTGTCCCAAGCCCACAACACCTGCTCCCCCTAACTGCTACCCTGGCAACAATGACCCACGCTGTCCTAAGCCAACAACGCCTGCACCACCTAATTGTTTCCCCGGTAACACTGATCCTCGCTGTCCCAAACCAACAACACCTGCTGCACCGAGATGCTTCCCAGGCAGCACTGATCCTCGCTGTCCCAAGCCCACAACACCTGCTCCCCCTAACTGCTACCCTGGCAACAATGACCCACGCTGTCCTAAGCCAACAACGCCTGCACCACCTAATTGTTTCCCCGGTAACACTGATCCTCGCTGCCCCAAGCCAACAACACCTGCTCCCCCTAACTGCTACCCTGGCAACAATAACCCACGCTGTCCTAAGCCAACAACGCCTGCACCGCCTAATTGCTTCCCCGGGAACACTGATCCTCGTTGCCCCAAACCAACAACACCTGCTGCACCGAGATGCTTCCCAGGCAGCACTGATCCTCGCTGTCCCAAGCCCACAACACCTGCTCCCCCTAACTGCTACCCTGGCAACAATGACCCACGCTGTCCTAAGCCAACAACGCCTGCACCGCCTAATTGCTTCCCCGGTAACACTGATCCTCGTTGCCCCAAACCAACAACACCTACTCCACCAAGATGCTTCCCAGGCAGTTCTGATCCTCGGTGTCCCAAACCCTCAACACCTGCTCCTCCTAATTGTTACCCTGACAACAATGACCCACGCTGTCCTAAACCAACAACGCCTGCACCGCCCAACTGCTTCTCTGGTAGCACTGATCCTCGCTGCCCGAAACCAACAACACCTGAACCACCGAGATGCTATCCCGGTAGCACAGATCCACGATGCCCTAAACCAACCACTCCCAAGCCTGTATGTTATCCTGGCTCACCTGACCCACGTTGCCCACAGCCACCGACGGTAACTACCTTGACACCTCCGACATACTTACCGCCCTCAACCCCGGAATTCAAATGTTATCCTGGTTCTACTGATTCCCGTTGTCCTGCACCAACTACACCGAAACCACCAAATTGTTTCCCTGGCAACACTGATCCTCGCTGTCCAAAACCAACAACGCCTGCCCCACCTAATTGCTACCCTGGAAACAGCGACCCTCGATGTCCTAAGCCAACAACAATTGCCCCGCCAAACTGCTACCCAGGCAATACAGACCCTCGTTGTCCTAGACCTACAACACCTGCTCCACCTAATTGCTTCCCTGGCAACACCGATCCTCGTTGCCCTAAGCCAACAACACCCGCTGCGCCGAGGTGCTATCCCGGTAGCACTGATCCACGCTGCCCTAAACCTACAACATCCGCTCCTCCAAACTGCTATCCCGGCAGCACGGACCCTCGTTGCCCTAAGCCAACAACACCCGCTCCGCCGAGGTGCTATCCCGGTAGCACTGATCCACGCTGCCCTAAACCGACCACTTCTAAACCTGTCTGTTATCCTGGCTCGCCTGACCCACGTTGTCCACAACCACCAACAGTCACTACTCTAACACCTCCCACATATTTACCACCCTCTACGCCGGAATTCAAGTGTTACCCTGGCTCTACTGACTCCCGTTGTCCTGCACCATCCACACCGAGACCTCCAAATTGTTTCCCTGGTAACAACGACCCTCGCTGCCCCAAACCTACGACACCTGCCCCACCTAAGTGCTTCCCGGGCAGCACTGATCCTCGATGCCCCAAGCCAACTACTCCTGCTCCACCAAGATGCTTCCCAGGAAGCACTGATCCACGTTGCCCTAAGCCGACCACACCTGCCCCGCCAAAGTGCTTCCCTGGTAGTACTGATCCTCGTTGCCCGAAACCGACGACACCAGAACCTCCACGATGCTTCCCTGGTAGCACAGACCCTCGCTGCCCTAAACCCACCACTCCTGAACCACCGCGATGCTTCCCTGGCAGCACAGATTCTCGCTGCCCTAAACCCACTACACCTGAACCACCTCGTTGCTACCCTGGCAGTACAGACCCTCGCTGCCCTAAGCCTACTACGCCCGAAGCACCACGATGCTACCCTGGCAGCACAAACCCTCGCTGCCCTAAACCCACTACACCTGCTCCACCTAATTGCTTCCCAGGCAATAACGATCCTCGTTGCCCTAAGCCTACAACGCCCGAAGCACCACGATGCTACCCCGGCAGCACAGACCCTCGCTGCCCTAAATCCACTACACCTGCTCCACCTAATTGCTTCCCAGGCAATAACGATCCTCGTTGCCCTAAGCCAACAACACCCGCTGGGCCGAGATGCTATCCCGGTAGCACTGATCCACGATGCCCTAAACCCACCACTCCTAAGCCTGTCTGTTATCCTGGCTCACCTGACCCACGTTGCCCACAGCCACCAACAGTAACTACCTTAACACCTCCGACATACTTACCGCCTTCTACACCTGAACTCAAGTGTTATCCTGGTTCTACTGATCCTCGCTGCCCTAAGCCTACAACACCAGAAGCTCCAAGATGCTTCCCCGGTAGTACAGACCCTCGCTGCCCCAAGCCTACGACACCTGAACCTCCCCGATGCTTCCCCGGTAGCACGGATCCTCGCTGCCCCAAGCCTACAACACCAGAAGCTCCAAGATGCTTCCCTGGTAACACAGACCCTCGTTGCCCTAAGCCTACTACGCCCGAAGCACCACGATGCTACCCTGGCAGCACAGACCCTCGCTGCCCTAAACCCACTACACCTGCTCCACCTAATTGCTTCCCAGGCAATAATGATCCTCGTTGCCCTAAGCCTACTACGCCCGAAGCACCACGATGCTACCCTGGCAGCACAGACCCTCGCTGCCCTAAACCCACTACACCTGCTCCACCTAATTGCTTCCCAGGCAATAATGATCCTCGTTGCCCTAAGCCTACTACGCCCGAAGCACCACGATGCTACCCTGGCAGCACAGACCCTCGCTGCCCTAAACCCACTACACCTGCTCCACCTAATTGCTTCCCAGGCAATAATGATCCTCGTTGCCCTAAGCCAACAACACCCGCTGGGCCTAGATGCTATCCCGGTAGCACTGATTCACGATGCCCTAAACCCACCACTCCTAAGCCTGTCTGTTATCCTGGCTCACCTGACCCACGTTGCCCACAGCCACCAACAGTAACTACCTTAACACCTCCGACATACTTACCGCCTTCTACACCTGAACTCAAGTGCTATCCTGGTTCTACTGATCCTCGCTGCCCTAAGCCTACAACACCAGAAGCTCCAAGATGCTTCCCCGGTAGCACGGATCCTCGCTGTCCTAAGCCTACAACACCAGAAGCTCCAAGATGCTTCCCCGGTAGCACAGACCCTCGCTGCCCCAAGCCTACGACACCTGAACCCCCACGATGCTTCCCCGGTAGCACGGATCCTCGCTGCCCCAAGCCTACGACACCTGAAGCTCCAAGATGCTTCCCCGGTAGCACAGACCCTCGCTGCCCCAAGCCTACGACACCTGAAGCTCCAAGATGCTTCCCTGGTAGCACAGACCCTCGTTGCCCAAAGCCTACGACACCAGAAGCTCCAAGATGCTTCCCCGGTAGCACAGACCCTCGCTGCCCCAAGCCCACGACACCTGAAGCTCCAAGATGCTTCCCCGGTAGCACCGACCCTCGCTGCCCCAAGCCTACGACACAAGAAGCTCCAAGATGCTTCCCCGGTAGCACAGACCCTCGCTGCCCCAAGCCCACGACACCTGAAGCTCCAAGGTGCTACCCCGGTAGCACAGACCCTCGCTGCCCCAAGCCCACGACTCCTGAAGCTCCAAGATGCTTCCCCGGTAGCACGGATCCTCGCTGTCCCAAACCCACGACACCTAAACCTCCCAAATGCTATCCTGGCAGCAGCGACCCACGATGCCCACAACCAACTCCTACCCCTAGTTCTTGTTATCCTGGATCGAAGGACCCTAAATGTCCACAGCCATTTGCACCGAGTAGCACTAATCCCCCAGCTACTTATTTGCCGCCATACCCGTCCGAAAATGAAGTAAAATCGGGAAGATTGGCTTCGAAAGTCTTTGATTATTATGATGACACGCAACAAGACGTCGGTAAGTTTTCTCAGACTTCGATTTTTTTCTAATTTACTTATGCTTACAGTTGTGTTGTGCAAAATAAAAAAATAACAAGGGACTTTTTTGTGTTTTTGTGTCTTACTTATATTGTATACATAAATTACAATTGTTTAAATACAAAATATTTTGTACACTAGACAATTTTAACACTCGTACTTACAGGGTGACTCGTATTTAGTTTCTTAATGACGTGGCTTCAAAGTGACTGAAGCCATTCTTGCTTGTGTATAATTGGATTCTCTTGCTATATTTTAAATTTGCACAGCCGCTCGTACCGCTCCGGTGGCTTTTCATTTTTATTATTAAAGTGTATGGTTTATAAATGTATTATTTAATGTTTTCAGATAATTTCTCTTTCTCTCGCACCAAACCACGCACAAGAAATGTGAGAGATTTAAGCAAAATTGAAAGCGATGTTTCTGAAATCAGTGAGAACTTTGGATTCTTGTACCTCACGATCGCCGGCGCAGTGTTGTTCGTTCTTCTATCTATTGCCGTTGCACTATATGTACACAAACATAGGAGAAGCAACAATAGAATCATTGAAAACCCATCAGTCTTAAGCATCAACCAGGCTTGTTGAATATGTTTGCATTAAGATAACAATTTGTGATATTTTGTAAAATATTGTCGACTAGTATATTACGACACTTATGTTTACATGTCTCTTTGACCTACGATTTGCCTATCACTGCCTTTTTAGCTTTATTTTAGGCGTTTACTTAAAAATGCCTATTTTATTTTTATATAAAATAGTGCCATAAGCTGAAATTCTATCCATCAGTTTTCGGTTTACCGTTTTTATTGCCGACAATTGTATTGCTTATGAATTTTGAACCATTTTAGATAAATTCGTAATCATAACATTAATGTTTCCTTAAACGAGTCAATGGTAATTAATTGATAATTTTAATCAAATATCTTCGAATTTATTTAAAATTGTGTCCAGATATTAACATGGTTTACTTACCATTATGGGTCTAAATCATTAATGCATCCTATAACGAATTTTTATATATAATTCATATGATGTTATATATTAGTGACCCTAGTCAATATATATATTCGTGCCGTGAAATTATGCATATTTATTATAATAATATATTTTTTTACAATTTTACTATAATATTCTACACTATTATACTCATTTGTGATAATGTTTTTTTGTAAATATTTTGCCAGTAACCTAAACGTGGCCATCATATAGATAATATATACACAATATAAATTAATCTAGTACATTCTGTGTTGTTATTTTTTTTGTAAAATGTGTTTAAATTCTTGTAAAATGTAAGCGCAGTGTAAATTACACTTTCATGTTATGTAAATTTGAAGCAAAAAAACTTACACGAATTACGCCATAAATTCTTTTTAATCAATGTTATATAAATAATTTTATTGTATCATTATAAATTGTAATTTAACAGTGCAGAATGTACATTTAGATTATTTTGAATGTAAATGAAATGTAATTAAGATTGCTCACCAATCTAAGTAAATCATTCTATGAATGTAACATTTGTTTTATTTATACACTTGTTCTTTATTTCATCATTTCAATAAATAAATTGTAAGATCTATTCGCGTAATATAGCAGTCTCCATACGAGTCTGATACGCAGGGTTTCGGGTTTGATCCCCAGTAACAAATTATGAGTAATTTATAATAGCAAACGAGATTCAGTTTATTGGATTGAAAGTGGTACCTGACGATGGACATTAATAAGGAACCCTAGATAGAATTTGAGTCGTACCTCATTGATGTGTTGCTAGTTCTACAGACATATTGTTGAACTTTTAAAGTGTATTTTCGTTATGCCTACGCTTCAAACCTGAACTTAGAAGCCTGGAATAATAGCAGTGAATAGAGAGATGACGTGTTGCAAATTTAAAGCATAATGTACATACATGTAAAGGTTCTTTTGTCTATATGACTCTATAATAAAAAGACTTATTGATTGGACTATGGACTTAAAATTATATAAGCTTATTCTTCAAGCTACTCTTATAGATAAGGGTCACAGTAAATTTGATTAAAGATATAATAAAAAATCATCACATAGGTATTTAAGTATTATTTATTGTCATCGACGTATAAATAATGTTTATCTGTAAAATGTAACTCTTGATTACACTTTTATATAAAAATATAATATATTTACAGACAATTTTAATTATACAAATTGAACAAATTAATGTCTAAATAGTGATTCACAATATTTGATTGATATTAGATAGTAAAAAAGTGTTGATTGATTGACCTCACAGTTAATTCTCTCACAACACCGTATCATACCATGATCATACTTTGAACGTGTCATGAAAAAAATTCCTTTGTAAAAAGTATAAGTATTTCAAGGTGGTAGAACCCTTTGTGGTTCGACTCCAGCGGCACCACCGCCACACCTATTTCAGCCTAATGACAGCAGTGTTAGGCGCTGCTGTGTTCCGTTTTGAAGGGTGTGGTAAGTGAGACATACTTTTCCGAGGCGTTCCAGCTTAGTTCTCAGGGGTAGCGTCGCATCTGTGGCTGACCTCAGGTAGGAATATCTAATCCTATCTGGGGTTGAATACAGATGTCCATGGGCGGCAGTATCCACTTACCATCACGTCACCAACACGTTCGACGACGAGTTCGTAGTTCGTAGTACGTTCGTAGTACGAGTCACCTTTCTAGTACGTTCATAGTATGATACGGCGCAGTAGGAAAACACTTAACATTTAATTAAATACTAGAGAAATATAGGTACAAAGTAGTTTTTCATTCACATACTTATAAACAACTTAGTAAATTCTACGTTATAAACTATTTCTTGTGTAACTACCGTTCATTTAGTTTCAGTCGGATAGGTCCATTAGGAGTGTACATCGGATGAATGTGGTAGTCCAAAGGTTCGTGATGGTACTCCATTTTGAAAGCTTGCACCATCTGTAAAATTTAAGAAATAAATAACATCCGTTATAGACAAATTTCATATCTAAAAAAAGTAAAAAGATCTAAAAGTAATACTTTTTTTTATAATATAGGAGTAGCAGACGAGCATGCAGTCCACCTGATGGTAAGTGGCTACTGCCTCCCATGGACATCTGTAATCAAACCCAGATAGGATTAGATATTCCTACCTGAGGTCATAATGAGGTATAATACAAGGTATAATATAATACAATATACATGATATTCATATTGGGATAGGCGAATATAGAGTTACCAGGTATTAGTCAAATAATAGCGACGCGAAATAGCGAGGCAAGCAGGCGATTCACCTCGTTATGACTATATTATTTGCCGGCCGCGGTCATCTCCTCTCATTCACTCGCCGAGCGGCCACAGTAGAATTCGACCAGTTTGGAAACTCCCTACAAGCGTTCGAAAAGGCACACTCACACAAACATGCGCCTGAACAACAACTAAGCCTGTTGAAGCATGAAGGAAAATTTAATCACCTTCACCGGTTTACTTCTGTAACAGGCATACCTACGTGATTAATATCGTGCATATTCTCGAGATCTTGTATTTCATATTAATTATTGTAGATAATATTACCTTTGATATTACCTACGCAGGTATCAATATTACATTGAGTAGCTAATAATGATCTGTTCACTAATATTTGACTAATACCCAGTACTAGGTATGGTATCATAATATACGATAGCTAATATATGCAATAATAGGATTACCTATAAATAACCCTAATATAACATCTCTACCGCTAAATCTTACCTTACAAATCATAATATGCATTTCAAGTTCAGCAAATCTCCGGCCAAGGCACATACGTTTGCCAAAACCGAAGGGGAGAGACGCGAAAGCATGGTGTTTGAGTCCAGCCCTCTGGATCCACCTCTCCGGCCGGAATTCTGACGCATCCGTGAAATATTCCTCACTATTCCCCATTACGTAGTGTTGAAATATTACTTGGGTCTGAAAGTAGTATTTTGGGTCATTAAGTCATTGTTATGAAAAGTCACCTTAATTTTCAACTTTGTCATAGCAAAATTTCTCTAACGGGCTTTAGGTTTTTTTTTTAAATATAGGAGTAGCAGACGAGTATGCAGTACACCTAATGGTAAGTGGCTACTGCCGCCCATGGACATAACGTATTGATATCAAAAAGATAAATATTTTACTTACACCTTTGGGAATATTATATCCACAAATAACTGTGTCTTTGGTCAATTGTCGACCATTACCGATTACAACAGGATACATTCTGAAAAAGCAGAACAAAACAAGCAATGTATTATGTGTTTATGTAAAACATATCCTAGACTATCCGCAACATCGTCGACTTTTTTTATAATATAGAAATAGCAGACGATAATGCAGTCCACCTGATGGTAATGGCTACTGCTGCCCATGGACATCTGTAACCAATCCCAGATAAGATCAGATTCCTCCCTGATGTTGGCTACAGATGCGCCGCTACCCCTGAGGACTAAGCTGGAATCGCTGGCCTCGGCTCTACTTTCAAAACCGTCTTACACTACTTAGCTGTCCTAGTTTTTAAATTAATTACCTTAAAACCTCTTTGATGCAAGCCTTCAGATACGGCATCTGGCTAATATCGCCTGCTTTGAGAGGCCTGCCTTGTAATACTTTTGAGATTTCTTCATATAGCCTTTCCTGTACTTCCGGTCTTAATGACAGTTGGTAAAGAGTTGAAGCCACGGCGTTAGACGTCTGAAATAGTTTAACATTTTAGTTTAATTTTCAAAATGTAGATTCTATTAGTTTCGGTTTAATTGCTATTTTATTTGGCTAGGCGTCAACGTTATTTGGCTACCAAAGCATTCTTAATTAATATTTTTATATCCAAGTTATTTAATATAATTTCTTAATGTCCAAATAATACGCTTTCGCTTTCGCTTTCTACACTCACAGCCCCACACTAGGATTCCCTGTATCGTGGGTGCTATGGACACACACAGATACAAATACACAAACACCCAGACCCAGAATGAGAAATCTAAATTCATCATTTAAAAATCTGTCTGGCCGGGGATCGAACCCGGGACCCACTGCGCGTCAGACCGGCATGGTGACCGCTCCGCCACGCGGGTCGTCAAAATGCATATAATACCTACATTAATTAAAAATAAATTAACATCGAGACCAAAATCAATCATATCATTACATCACCATAAAATATCAACATCAGTTAGTTTAATTAAAAAAATTGAATAATTATCAAGAGCCATTGACAATACACGATTTTAATCATTTTGTCCCATTCTGCCTATCAGGATAATCAGGATTAACGACTTTCGGTGCATTGTTCGAGCGCCTTAGAGAAAGTTCATTGCAAAGTTGCCAGATTGCAACAATTATTACATTTTAGATTGATTAATTGTTATAGCGTGGGTTTAAGTTTTTTTTTAAATAATGCTTTTAGAACATAGTATTACCGTGTCTATTCCTACTAGGAACATGTCGAGAGCGGCAACAGCTGCCACCCTGGGCCCGGCAGCAGCGACCAAGTCTTGCAGCAAAGACTTGCTTCTGCCGGCTTCTTGGCATTCCTTTAGAGCCCGGTCTACATGCTTCAGAGTTACACTGAAAATGTATAAGTGTCAGTGTATAAAATAATAATATATAAAATGTATTGATTGAAGAAAATATACCAAAATGAAAACTATCCTTCTAATCTACGAAATGTCTATGTCTAATAAGACTATGTCTAATAATTTTTCACAAGTATTCACAATAGTGAATACTTGTGAAAAATAAGATATATAGGGGTTTAGTCTTAGTGTGCAGGACAGCATTTCATACTGAAATCGGCATAGTAGATACCATCGAAATAGCTACGGGAGTCTGTCTCGCAGTTGACTTTTTTTAAATACCATTTGAAAATATCATAAGTATGATAACCGAAATATTATTATACTAAGTAATGATATTTTTCTAACGAACCCTCATTGTTAAGATCGTTATCCCATTCAACCTGTTACTTTGATGGTTAAAATGATTTAGTCCACTTTGATCCCCTGAGGATGCCCTGCCCTGACTAGTTCGACTATAAATGACAACAATTTATTGTAATAAATCAAAATGATTACCTGAGAATTGTGTCCAAAGCAGCCACATATTTCCTAAACATCGCAGTGGGGTATATCCTCCACCATGGGGCTCGTAGCTCCAGCTCACCCACACAGAGGAAGAACGTGTGTACAGCGTCAATGAGTCGCTGGCTTTCAGAACCCTCGAGAGACTCTAGACACCCCAAGCGAGTGTCGAGAGCTATTAGACCTAAAGCTGGAATTGAAGTATTTTTATATCAGGCGCTTGTTTTTTCACTTAAACAGGCAATAAAATATTCAAAATTTTATTAAGTAGTATAAATTTAATCTAAGATTTTAAGATAGACCTATAGTTTTAGAATAATGGTTTGCACGCGCTATCCCCATATTTTTTTCCTAAACGGGTTCAAAAATTTTTGAATTTAGGAAGCGAATGTTATCACGCTACACCTATTTTTATCTCAGAGCTAAAGCTACCTATAACATACACACTATACAATATACATACACTTGAAGAATTTGAAAACTGTTTGAAGAAAGCTTTTCCACTTGAGGCATTTCGCAAAATGTCAGCTTTATACCTCACATGAAGTAGAAAAGTGAACTATGTATTTGTATTATTTGCGTATGAAGCGTACATAATACGCTACTACTCCTACATTAAATAAAAAAGAAAAGAAAAGGCAGTGCTTCCAGAGAAGCACTGACTTTTATTTTGCTCTGGCATAAATGAGGACCTTTATCAATTCTCCCATTGTTGTTCAACATTTATGAAGTTTAGTACCCATATAAATATACTCGTAATTGTTAAATTATACTTACATTCCAAAGACCACTTGTGCACTTCGTTGAGGAAGTCCTTTGGTGTCTCCGAATTCTCATCTCGAATTTCTCGAACCCTACAAAAGGTAGTACCTATATAAGTTTATTCTCCACTAGAGAAGGCGTGTGCTTGTAAAGGCCACTCTAGCTCGTTAAAACACTTCCAAAGGATAGAAGGTTATAATTGTGACAGTGCTACTCAATCGGAGAACCCAAAGTTTGAAACTTAGCGCGCATTTCTGATTTTTCAAGTTATGTACATATTAGAAATTCATTATCACATGTTATAAGAGTGAAACAAAACATTGCAAGGAATTAATGCTTTAATTGCTTAAATCTACAAGCTGAACAATTCTTTAAAAAACAAAAAGTTTTCAAAGGTGTATGAAGTCTACCATTCCGCACTTGGCCAGGGCGGCGGCGCAATGGCAATAACCTCTTTCACTCTAAGAGAAGACCTCTGCCTAGCAGTAGGACAGTAATAAGGCAACTACATACCTATTAACAAAAGCATCAGCCACTTCGCCTACTTGGTCGGTGTATTGCGCAGCTGCACCAGTGCTCAGAGCCACTCGGGATACCTTAGTCCTAAAGGCCGCCCAGGACTCACCGTGACTACAAAAATAGATAAAATTGCATTCGTTTATTTTTAATTACATATCTTCTCGTGTCGTGGAAAGTTCAGACTGAATAGGAGCATTTGTTACTTCCCAAAAAGAATATAATTTTACGCGGAAAGCTAGCAGCACAATATGTCACGTTTATTAGTACGTAATAACTGGACCCTTACCATGAGGTTTACGTTTTGACAAATATGACTGTTTTGATATTTGTTTACGTATTTGCCCATACAATTTCCAATCAGCGCCTCTAGCGGATTGTGTCAAAACTTGGAAATTGTATGGGCCAATACGTAAACAAATACCAAAACAGTCATATTTGTCAAAACGTAAAAACTCATGGTAACGGTACGAGTACATCTATTACTATTGGTATTAAGAGGTTTTAATAAATGATATATAAAATGTAAATAAAAAGTTAGTAGTTAGTAAATTAGTGAAATATTTAAAACCTTACACCGCAATAACTCCCGCACAGTCTTTTTCCGCGCCGAAGAAGTCCTTCCTCAACGTGTGCTTGTAATAGTTCAAAGAAGGCATTGATGGCCTGCAAACAGATACATCGAAAAGATAAATAATCAATACAAAAAAATTGTACCCTGGTATACTCAAGTCGCCCAGGTTCGTATCGCAGGCACTATCGCCTTAATTTCTCATATTGCAGAATTCACCTACGATTTTTTTTTCTCTTAAAATGTCTGATTATTTTCATCAACTTCGTGAACTTCAATGTCACTGAAAATAATATTTTTTATAACATTGTTGATTACATGGTTTGTTAAAACGACCCTGCAGTGAGCCTGATTTTGAGTGGTCAATTTCTTATAGAAGTGGGATTCTGAATGCGTATCCACTCCCATCAAGACACCCTTCCTCCGAAACGTATAAGTGCGTCACGTTACAAATAGGTATGTCAGTGGTACCTCCATGTCAAATCAGACTGGTTCTACCACCTTTAAAATGATGCCCCTCAGATACCCAAAACGAATTAGTCAGAAGAACCTACCTATGAGGAGCAGCGTCCTCTCCTCGGAAAACCCTTTCCACCTCACTAGCCTCGAACACAAATAGCATATCAGGTCTACCCAGCAAACCCGCCATCTTCACGCATTTGCCGTACTGCTTCCGAAGCGACAAGCAAACCTTGTCCACATGCTCCACTGAGTAGCCACCTAGAAGAAGTTGATGAAAGTTAGAGAAGTAACTAGAAAGACAAAGAACGGGGTATTTTATATTAAAGGTTAATCCAACGTAATTCCACTGCAATGGTGCCACTGTCACTTTCTGATTTTGTTTTCAAGGGTATGAGGAATATAAAGCATAATATAATATGACAGAGGAAAATTCAGTGGGAATCGAGCTTGCAGTTCAACTGATGGAAGGTGATCACTGCCTCCCATAGACAACTCTGACCAACTCCATATGAAACCGGTTCTACCTTTTTTTTTCTCGAGGGGGAAACCTTCAAAAGGTACCCGACGACGTGGGAGCGACGCCGGGTTATGTGGGATTCTTACCGCACTAAAACCCCCCCCCGGTGGCCGTCCTCAGCGTTGCCAAGAGGACTTCGGGATCTCCTACGGAACGCAACCGGAGTCCGCTTAACGCATTGCCCCTTCGGGCTCCTCCTAGGTGAGCTTCAGGACTCACCACACCGTCTGGTGTTTACGACGGTATGCGACCACACATACCGCCGTCGTTCCCGGAGTTGCTTGCTGGATGGCTCGACCTCCCAATCTTGCCGCCCGCAACCCCGGAAGCCCCCTTTTAGTCGCCTCCTACGACAGGCAGGGGATACCGTAGCCCTATTCTAGTCCCGAACTACAGGGACAGAACCGGTTCTACCTAACCACTCCATATCCATAGTCACTTCATAATATAGGTGCTCTCTAATAATTTCCTGTTCCATGCCATAAAAAAAACATGTTAGAAACATAATCATTTGTCAACTTCCCGTCTAGGGTTGTCAACAACTTTAACATTTTATTGTATCCGGTCAAATATTTACACATACGTTCTGACCGACTTTTATTTGGCTTTTGGTCAAAACTAAATGTCATGCCGGTTAAAATTTACGCATTCCTATTGGGAGTTGTGTGCGCGTAATTTTTTTTAATTGCAATATAATAATAATATATAATTTTTAATATTTTTTATGTTATTATGTAAGTCTCAAAGAAAACGAAATAAAATATTCAAATCATAAGGTATTGAATTTGTAAGATTAAATAGAATTATTTAAAAAACATTATTCATATTACAATGGATTTAATACATTGCATTTTGGTTTAATAGCTGGCAATTTAGAATGAAAATAAAAAAAAACAAAATGGAAGCTTGGGCTTGGAAAATACGTAAAGATATAGAAGTATAGATATATTAGGTAGATTCCTAACTTGGCAACCCTATTCCCCGCCTATAACTCTCTACCGTGCAGTGTTCCCACAGAAGTGAGAGTTACCGGGCGGGTTGCGGGATCCATGTCACGATTTCCCTACACAAATGCCAATAAATTCCTATTAACGGAACCAAACGATTAAGATTTTTATAAGAAGTCAAGAGACAACCTTAAGTAGAATTGGGTGTTCTTGAAATTGACAAAATTGATTTGAGGACTAAACTGAAACTCCTTATTTCATCATCATCATTATCAACCCATCACTGTTGGACACGTTCTCCTCTCAGAATGAGAAGGATGAGGCCATAGTCCAACGCGCTGGCAAAGTGCAAATTGGTAGATTTTATATACCTTTGAAAACTTTTTTTAAGACTTCGCAGGTTTCCTCACGATGTATTCCTGAGACGGACAAACTCCTTATTTACAAGTATTACAAAACCAAATCCCCCACCGCTTCTGTCTCTCTAAACGCGATGAATATTAAAAAAAACTACTGAACTGAACGTCATACGGTTTTCACCAATGAATGGGGAACCAGGGAAAGGATTAGGTGTATAATTCATTATGGTTTTGTGAATTTGCCTGATAGTATAACGATGATTAATACAACCTTGACGCAACATGCTGATCGATATCATTTCACTATGACACAATGAAAAATAACCCACGCGAAGATGGGATGAGTTGTTAGTTTAGTTATAACTTCTTATAGCACCTTTCCTAGTTTTGTCAACAAGTTCAAAAACGAGATAAAGCTCCTATAAATATAAGAGATAGCAGAGGATTTTAAAGGGCACAAAATGCATTTTTTAAACAAAATAGTAAAAAGGTAATAGAACACTCTGTGGTTCGATTCGAAAAAAAAATACTTAGGTAAGTTTTTTTTTTCAATGACGTGAGGAGAAAAGCATTTATTATGCCGGGTTCCTATACCGTTCAAAGGTATCATGATCATAGCCTTTATTGCATCATACGCTATCACATACATATAAAGTTGTTACAAATTTTGATAAAGTGGCACAAAACCCTGTAAGGGTGTAGTCATTTAAATAACTTAAAGTTAATGTAACATTAATTTAAAATTTTCAATTAGGATCTGTTAATAGTACAGTTTACATTTTCATATGGTGATACCTACCTATGCAAAACCCATTTCAATTTAAATAACATTAACGCTCTTTTTGTGAAAATACCTACCTATTATGCTTACCTAACAATGAAAAGTAATTAGTTCCTGACACGGTAATAATTTCAATAGATATTAGGCACAATATTTCTGTTAACTTTAAACAATACTTAAAAAATGTTGGATTACTGTAAACGGCTTTCACTAGTAATGTTATATTGCTGTAAAATAAATAATTTTAAGACCACGAGAAAGTTTCAGTTAGTAACGGAATAACGGAAAAAGAAATTTTATGCGTATTAATTAAGTTTTAACGTATTTATGAAAATATTGTGCCTAATATTTTATATTATTTTTCCCAACTGTATTAAAATCATTTTTAGCAACTTTATACTTTTCACTTAATGTATTAGGTAGGTGTATTTTTAGGATTCCGTTCGCAAAGGGTAAAAACGGAACCTTATTATTAATTAAGCATCCGCTGTCCGTCTGTCATATGTATAATGGTGTCCGCTATAACAACAAATACTAACATTAAAACAATCTTCAAAATAAATGGGAGTCGCCATACAAGTAACCGTTATTTTGAAGTTTTTCACTTTATCTATTAAACCCTAATAGGCATAATATGATTTTATAATAATCAATATACTACTTTAATTTATGCCAGTGCCATTAAATAACGTCCAATTAAAATAATTATCATTATTTTATATCTACTTAGCTACTCTATCGTTAACAACGACAAAATAAATTGCTAACCTAAACCAACCTTGGAGCCTTACCACAAATTACCCTCTTTCAAAACTGTTATGCCTCAAGTTAATTTCTGTAAGCCTCAAGCGTTATTACTTGGGAAACAATGAACAATGGAGACATACGAGTATATTAGAAATTGACTGAGACTGCATAACCGTTGGCCTATTTCTGCCGTATGTGCCTTATAAGCGGTGTAACCTTTTTTTATAATATAGGAGTAGCAGACGAGCATGCGATCCACCTGAGGGTTAGTGGATACTGCCGCCCATAGACATCTATAATCAACCTCAGATATGATTAGATATTCCTACCTGAGATCGGCCACATGCGCCGCTATCCCTGAGGACTAAGCTGGAACGCCTCGGATACGTATGTATGCCTTACCACACGTTATGTATTGCATTCTTACTAACAAGGATAAAACTCGTTGGTCCCTCACCTATAGTCTCGGTGGTGGTTTAGTATATAAAAGTATTCTTTAGTTAGTTGTAAGACATAAAAATACCTGAATGCGAATTAAAGATTTCTATGCGAAAATGTTATTCAGCGACTAAGAAAATTAAATATAGTTTAGGTGACTCTACATATTTGATTGTTCCAGAATCGGTGAATTTAACGACCGTTATTAATATTCAATCTATCCAAATCAAAACTTTATATTACTTGCTTGTAGTACCTAGTTGTCAAATGTCGATCTTTATTAGACAAAACATTGAATAGTTTGATTATTTATTTGTAACGGACATAAGTCGTCGACGATATATCGTAATCGTATCGACTAAAGTACATTGTAAACAGTAATTTAGTACGGATCCGTCAAGCATTACGAGCGTTGCGTCAAAGGAAATGCGGTGCACGCAATAACAACTTGTTTATACAAATACTTTAAACCCGTGGTACTATTTTACGTTATATATGGAACCGTTTAACCTAATTTGGTATCTACGGATCTTAAACTGTAAGGATTGATCGTTAACCGCTTGGCGGAACGGTCAACATACCAGTCTGACGCACAGACGGTTCCGGGTTTGATCCCCGGTCAGACAGATATGATAAATTTAGATTTCTGTTGTGGGTCTGGGTGTTCTGAGTCTAGTTCTGACTATGAGTGTAAAAAGCGTCTTTTCTAATCGTGCAAATACAACGATCTATGTCCGTAGGGGATTTTTATTAGCGTTTCTATACATAGGGGCACGTTAGACAGTCTTGATAATCCTGATTATAAAATAATTGGCCAAGTCCAAGTCGAACTTGCACACAGAGTGCTTCGTACCAAAATTTCATTATTTTTATAGCGGCCATAGAAGCGGACAAATTTGCTTATGTTCGTCCCTAGTACCTACAAATACAAACACTGTTTCAGTTCTAGAAGTTAATTATGTACGGTAATCCATTTTGGTTCGAAATTGCGAGCGATTATTATTTCCAAAGTCCTCGAAATAATGATGCCATCAAAAATGAAATTTGACAGTTGTTTCATCAAGTTAAGTTAGGCAAATAAAAAAGCTTAATTAAAAACAAGGTGAAAGTTAATTTTGATTTCCTATTTATAATGAAGTGTTCAAGAAACTAATTTATTCCGACATTATAAAGTTCACTTAAAATTAATTAATTAAAGATAAAAATAATTATTAAAAAAACAACAGTTATTTTTGCATACAGCCTCTACATTAACGATATGTCTAGCATTACATTTACATTTTACTGCAAAATTGCGAAACGTAGTCATTAAAATGTATCTTTGAGAAATCAGCGTTTTCAATTATTTTTTATTTGTTCTCAGCATTCCTTTTTGTTTATGCATAATTATCTAAGTAAGTATCGCGGGATTTCATGAGAATTAGAAAACATCATTACATTCTATTCATTACTCATATAGGTATGTAGGTTTTCTAGAAATCTGCACTAGGCCTAAGTAGATGGTTTTTACCATATTTTTTTACTTTTAAAGGGTCTCACATTATGGAAACCCTAAATCCGATTTAAATCAAACTCCCACTTTTAATTTCATAAGACATATAATCAATGTTAATTTATCGAACATTTCAACAATGAAAAAACACAGTGAAAAGGAATCCTGCCAATTTTGTACCTAAATACCAGTGTATCTAAGACTATCTCATCCTGAAATTTGAAAGAAATTCTATCCCACTCCTATCTCCTATCCCATGGGATGGTTGGGTAATAACAATGACTGTCAAAGGTGTGGGTTGTTTATTAGTTAAACCTGAATCACCGTTGACCCTTCCTAACCCTTATTTATAAGAAGTTCCCATCAATGGGACAATCAATATCTTTATAATGAATGTCATCAAAACATCAGCATATAAAAGTCATAAAGTTCCATTTATTCAATAGCCATGCATTTGTCGCAACGTTAATGTGACACGTTGAAAGAATACTAATGTCTTTCATAATAATCGATGTTACGAAAAAATACGGAACCGGGACAAGGCTGGTCATTTAAGTCACGGTACATCTTCCATCTGGTTTATGAGCCGAGAATCACTTTATTGTTTACTGTTTCACATTCACCTGTGTTTACATATCTTACAGTTATAGTTGTACTCATAATTGGGAAAAAATAGCGTTATTTCGAAACTGGTACTACTGGAAGCCTTAAATTTCAGGTGGAAATTTATAATTACCACTATAAAGGCGGAGACTCAGACGTATAAGAGACATCAAGACTTTATTTATCCGTACTATGTAGAATCCTAGCGTTTATCAATGCTGTTATTAGAAAAAATAAGGGTGGCGGTGGTGCCACCTGAGTCAAAACACTAAGGGTTCTATCACCTTTGAATTGTTCGACCACCTTTGACCTATTCTAGGCTATCAAAATTACAAACACTACTTACGAAAGCGGCAACACCGCAACACCCCCATATAGCTACTATGTGGACAATGTTACCAAAATGGTTGCCAACCGCTGATTCAACTTAGGAGCTTCAGCATTATTACAGCTAAATAAAACTGTTCTCTGATTTAAAGATCGTAAGAAAAGCATCGCATGTAGTCCACCTGATGGTAAGTGGCTACTGCCACCCATGGACATCTGTAATCAACCACAGATAGGATTAGATATTCCTACCTGAGGTCGGCCACAGATGCGCCGCTACTCCTGAGGAATAAGCTGGAACGCCTTGGAAAAGTACATCTCCCTTACCACACACTTCAAACCAGAACACAGCAGCGCTTAACACTGCTGTTATAAAGCAGAAATAGATATGGCGGTGGTACCGCCGGAGTCGAACCACAAAGGATTATACCACCTTCTAAAATCTTAAGTACATACACATAAAACTGAGATACGTGGGAATCTCGTCAGTGGCAGAATTGCCGTTTCACATATGCAAACATGTTTGTATAATTTATTCGGTCGTAGTGGTCTCGTTTGATAATTGATAATTTATAATTAACAAATTTATCACCCTCAAGGTAATTGGACATTAAAATTCCAAAGGCTGAAATTTGGATCGTTGGGTGAAACTCTTAGTTTTATATTTTTACTTGAGAGAAAGAAACATTTATATAAAAACTCACGGGTCTATCAGATTTACTAACAGCATCGGCGAGTCTCATTTTTGAAGTGTAAAAGTTGTAAGTCGTAAAGGTCTTGTACAAACAAATGAAGCCTTTTTTGAAAGATCAATATATTATGTGCAATAACATCATGTTATTTTATCAAAAACATCCCATATACTTTGGCCCCTACAAAATAAAAATAAACATTCAATACTAAGTCACTTAAAATTTATTTTTTACATTTTTAGAAGCAATAATACGAGGGTCATTTATTAAAAAGAACGGTATTAAAAAGTAGAGTTATAATTAAAAAAACATACATTTTATCACTTATAAGCAAAAAAAAATTAAACCGTTAGAAGCAACATATTTCACATTATGCATTAAATTTAACTTTACTTCGAGGTCTGTGCAATTTTAATAATAATCTTTGTGGTACTGTTAAGCGTCTATTTAAATCGCATGTCAAAATCTTAAGAGTGAATGGTAGTCATTGCCAAATAAAAAATAATCTTCACAAGAAATCTGCATCGAAATATGTAACACATATCTTAGGGAGCTAAAGGCTATGAAATTCGACCCTACCACTATACTTATATACATTTATTCTATCCCTATCACTATATTCTAGTGGGATATCTCCCACTACTGGTCCGGGTTTCTTTCATAATTAAAAATACCTATAAATCAAAACGTAACTCCGTACACATTTAAAGATATAACTTTCCTACGCCCTGAATTATTATAACAGACATGATTTGAAAGCATTAGAAGCACTGGCGGCCCTAGAAAAATATTTAGGTGACGTTTTTTAGCTCTCACTCTATAGTTAACTTATAGCTTAAGTAGCCACTCAATTAACAGCCTAGCCTCTTTATTAAATAGTGATGCTCGGGTATTTTCGGCACCCCTCGTATGACGACGCTCAGTGCGGTCTGATAAGAAATGCATGCCCAGGATACGAACCCTCCTCTAGAAAATCTGCATTTTGTAAGCTTATTGTTAGCTATATTGGCGGGAATGAGATCTTATTGTGTTCTCACGAAGCACAATGTTTGCCTACAGCGGTCACCTATCCAACATCCGACCGCGCCCAACGTTGCTTCACATTGTATATCACTTACAATCTACAAAACTATGCGTGTTACAAATGTTATTATGACATACTCGTACATAATTATATAAATTTGATACCATCGCACGTAGGAACCGGTAATTGTATACTAAATACAAATAATAATGTTGGTGTGTTACGAAATTGGCCTTAAAACAAACACTGTAGGTATCAAATAATAGGAAGTTACATCGACCTTGTAGATATGTAGATAGAAACTATAGTAGGCATTTGTATGTGTTGAGTAGGCTTTTGGACTATTGGATTGTTGTGCATTTTAAGTATAGGTATAAATTCAATCCAAATTGAGATCTAACAATCCACGCAGTGCATCTGATCGTCACTGCCGCCCATGGGCAATATGGACATTTCTATAATAAACTCCATGGAATTGGGGTATGCCTGAACTTCTACTGGTCACTCCTGCACGTCTACTGGTCACTCCTGACGACCAAGAGGGTCGCCACATAAGTATGTCGATCTACACCCTTGCATCGAAATACAATAACTTTTTGACGTAAGAAAACATGTGGTTCTACCTATAAATTATTGTAGCTGGTTATGTCACACCACGAATACCGTACCCATAACATTTAAGTTTAGCACTTATCTCTGCTTATCAACAACAGTGTTAGCGCTACTATGTTCTGCTTTGCGGATATAGGAGACATACTTTTCTGAGGCATTATAACTAAGTCCTCAGGGGTAGTGGCGCATCTGTGGCCGACCTCACGTAGGAGTTGATGACAGGTGTCCATAGGCGGTAGTAGCCACTATGAGGTAGACTGCATGCTCTTCTACTACTCCTATATAATTAATAACTTACCAATATAAGGAATGAATCGCCATGTATTCCCAAGGAGAGGTAGCGGCTTCGGTCCAGGGACTTCATCCCAAGACTTAGTAGACGTCACGGTGTCGAAGACAGGTGTGGTTATAGCGTGGGTGGACCGCGCCCGGTGGCCTTGCTGGTGAGGGCATTGAGCTGGCCGTGATGAGATGTTACCTGATAATATTAAAATAATATTTAAACGAATCTCACATTTTAGAGTTTAAATGAAAGATTTTTCTAAAGCTGTTAATATGAAATTATTATTATAGTATTTTTTCTCCCTATTGATATAATTAGTTTCAAAATGAGTGAAATAAATGTAAATATACTAAAATCCATGAAATGTATCAAAATTATACGGATAGGAATTCGCTTAAAATTGCAGTGCCAAACCTATATAAACATATTTTTAAGAGATATAACTTATAACTATGGTTGTAGTAACACTATAACTTATAACTCTTAAGCTTCCTCGTAAGCTTCCAATATATGCGAATGTTTCCGGTTTTATTTTTTACGCCTATGTAAAGGCCGAATTCTTAAACTATTATGGCCACTCAATAGATTTATTTAACATATGTATTTTCAACTCACTATAATATTTACTTCTCATTATGTTTAAACAAGTTAAGATTAAGATTAAACAATTAAGATTAAATAAATAACTACAGCATACAAAGCTTATTATAACGTGGAATATTGTTTAAGCGATATAAATATGTGATGTTTCAGACCACAAGGTATGTATTTATACAGCATGGTCAAAATTGGTGATTAGTTTTTAATTGACATATTTTATATAGGAAAGGCCTATATATTTCTATAAAAGAAACATGTACTAAAACCTTATTGAATGTCAAAAATAAATGTGAAAAAACTTAACCAAAAATAACAACAAAATAAATTTTAAATCTTTCATTTTTTCATTATTTTTAAAACTAAATTACTTTTGTATTGAGATGCTTGGTCATTTGAAAATATTAAAGCAAAGTTTTTTGTATAAACTACAGGTCGGTGGTAAACATTGATTAAATAAACACTGATTAGATGATAGTGAGCGTGATTAAGATTAAATAAAGAAAAAATATTGACATACGATTTATATTTGTCAATTCATATTGTCATCGACAAACAAACGTAGGCATTATGACAAACGTGTAAATTTTACATAAAATGATCAAACAGGGTTACCTAATCGTTAACGCAAATATTGATCATCATTCTTGAAATTCCTCTTTACACGTGTATTCATTCATCGCTTTTTTTATAATATAGGAGTAGCAGACGAGCATGCAGTCCACCTGATGGTAAGTGGCTACTGCCGCCCATGGACATCTGTAATCAACCCCAGATAGGATTAGATATTCCTACCTGAGGTCGACCTCAGATGCGCCGCTACCCCTGAGGACTAAGCTGGAACGCCTCGGGAAAGTCTGTCTCCCTTACCACCAGAACACAGCAGCGCCTAACACTGCTGTTATTAGGTAGAAATAGGTGTGGCGATGGTGCTGACGGAGTCGAACCACAAAGGGTTCTACCACCTTCAAAACTTTCTCGCTTACAATACAATAATTCTGAGATGTGCTTAAGATTTTTTTATAAGGTCTATTCCACATACTGGTACATGGGCACTGCCGCCCATGAACATGTTTAATCAAATCCATATAGAACATTGTATAGTCTGCGCCAAACTGCTAGTCCGCTCTGAAGTTGTTGCGAGTAGTAGTCATACAATTTGCTATTGCGACGCGATTCATTTCTATATTCAGAGCGGACTAGCAGTTTTACGCGGACTATACCTGAAACCGATCATAGATACGTTGCCACTCAGCCACGTCCTTCCACCGAAACCGAGTACAAATTTGAAAAAGTAAATAGCTTTTGGCTTTCTTTATAAAATGTAGGTCTAAAATCTTTTAATGACCGACGAGGTAAAACAATTGCCATCTCTAACTGTCTCGCAGAGAGTACGGCGTTCAATCCCCACCAAAGCAGGTGTCTAAACTGAAACGATTCTTTGTCAGATCAGTGTCCATGGTGTCTAGGACACAAAATTCTAGCGTAAATAAGATGACAAATAATGCCTTTGACGGCCTTATTTTTCTAATAATATTAATCACCAAATATATTTTTATTTTTAAGGTACTTAAACATTTTTTTCAAATTCTAACTTTGTGACGTGTTTCTGTCAGAAAATAATTTACAAACAAATGAGACAACTTTTTAAACAAGATTCTCATTAACATAGAAGTTACTTTATTTATTTCTACGACCGAAAGCTTAATAGGCATAGTGAATAATATATTTCTTATTGAGGTCTAAGGTCTGAGACACGAATTCGAAGCCGAAGAGGCACCTAATAACCAGTTTATCAACTTAGCTATCTTACTGATAAATCGCGAAACGAACAACTTTTTGTTGCCTAGTCGTGTATTCAAAAGATGTTCGTGATTTCGCTTTAAAATAATTATGTTACAGCTATAATAAACCGGACTACCCATAGTCACCTTATCTTTTTTAAAGTTCTAAGTTTCTATAATTTTTAAAGTTGTATCCTTACAACCTTTATAAGTGTATGTAGGTATGTATTATTCTTTGGCAATTGGCTTATCCTGCAGTCCAAACGGCTTGATGTGTTTTAATAAAGATAGGTATGACGTGTCGTTAGATTTATTTCAATTGTGGTGACATAATATTATTAACATACAGTTTTAATATCTTTGTAATAGGTACTATTTTTTTCCCTTTCAGTTAATTATTTAGTGGTATATTTTTGTGTCTCTTTTATATTAATTTGTTTTATATCACAAATTAATGAATTTATGCAATTTGTCAAAAAGTATTAAACCGGCCGCAGTCTTCTTGCAGTACAATTTACTAACGCTGGACTAACTAATGAGTAATTGATAAAAACAATTAGACAGATATATTATGTATAATATAATAAATGGAGTTGACTAGAGATAGAGTTGAATGGAAATGGAGGAGGTCTTTACCGCCCTAGGCGGTTTTTAAAAATTAAAAAAAGACACTTATATTATAATTTTAATATTTAAGTGAGTGTAATCATGACACATAGGTTAATAATAATATTATAATAAAATCAAATTAAATTAAATCGGTAGGTATTAACTGAAATTAAAATTATATGATCAATATTATATTAAATCAATTAATTTTTAAATTTAAATAGACTAAGAGGACACATGTTTAGTAATAATTAAGGAATCAATAAAATCTTTATTTATTTTATTAGAAAAATAAACGTACCGATTTCTCCAGCATCTGCTTGGTGGCACTGGGCTGTAGTAGCCACGTGTCGTTGACATATCTTGCGTAGAGGCCATTTCACCACACCTATGCGATTCTTCATTGTTGTGTGTGTTTTGTTTCCTGTTGACAATTTTTAAGTTAGATAGTTACTAGATTTGGATCTAATCATTCTCATATAATTACTTGTCGCCTACTTCGATTATTCAAAGATGTAATAACATGCAAGGGATTCCGAATTAGAATGTTCCGTATTACAGTAAGTATAAGCTAAGTCTGATTACTAATGTACTCGCCCAAGTGTATGTTCGTGTCATCTACGATATATAGGACATATCGTCTTGGAAATGTAAAGTAATGTTAATAATTAAGAACTACTTAATATCTTCATTACAAAAGTTGTTTAAACATTCAGTATTTAGTCGGTTTCAACTTTGTAAAATATGAAAATCCCATCTTAAAAACTATAACAGTCACTTTGCCAACTTCTGTTACAATAAATTGGAGTGGGAAGCAACACAATTTCTTATCAATCTAATGAGTAAGTGAGTGTAATACTTTCTCTTATCTTACCTGGAGTACTTCCATCCTCTTATTATTAGAGAGTTCATTCACTAGACGACATTGATACTGAATCGTAATAAGATACGCAAGTCGGTTTGTTAATTACATTTAACGCATATACATGATGTTGTAATTGATACAATTCTGTAAGACGGAAGTGCTTCCGACCTGTTATTATTAGAGCGTTTATTCACTAGACGATACAACAACAACAACAAATACTCTTTATTTGCACACCACAATACTAGGAACACATAAATTAATATTAGAGACGGTATACAAAAAGGCGGTCTTATCGCTAATGAGCGATTTCTTCCAGACAACCTTTGGAAGGAGTTAAAGATATATGAGACATGAAGAAGGTAAGACGGTAGAAGGTACGAAGGTAAGACGAAGGTAGGACGGTAAGAAGGACGATATTGATAAGTCATCGGAAAAAGACACGTATTGCTAGTCGGTTTGTTAATTGCATTTCACACATATACAAAATGTGTTATAATTGATACATTTCTGTAGGGAGCGAACTAGGATCTGATTTTACATTCACTATCAAGTATCGTGAACAATATGTCGTTGTCGGGTCGTTTTATGGAAAAGCCCTCGCTTACCTAATAGTCGCAGTAAATAAATACTGCATCTATACAAGTTATACTTAAGCCGTACTATATTAACCACTTTACAATTAGATTATTTTCGCTCTTTAATTAAAATAAATCTCAACCAAATTTTGCCTACCGGATGTTCCACATTTGACATTTAATCGAAAACTTCTCGAATTTCGAAATTTGTTTCGCAAAAATTGGTTCAAAGCGATTGTTAGACTGCTGTGTTAACATGTGTTAGACTGCTGAAACATTTTACCTGAAATTTTTTTTTGGTAATCGCTTAGCATTAAGGAATTAAACATGAGCAGTATTAAGCGTTGCTGTGTTCTAGTTTGAAGTAAGGGAGACATACTTTTCTGAGGCATTCCAGCTAAGCCATCAGGCATAGCGGCGCATTTACCATGAGTTTTCAAAACATCCCACAATTTTACGTTACGTTTACTCAATCCATTGTTCTGTTCCATTTGCTTCAGTAGACTGAGTAAACGTAACAATAAGTAAGTGCTCAAGTCTTTTTGTCTGCCTCACATGTTCTCAAAAAAGGGGCAGGGGCAAAACATAAAGCGCCATTTTGTCAATTTAGACATTTAATGTTACGTTACTGACACTATAGTTCTGATACAATCCGCTAGAGGCGCTGATTGGAATTTGTATGGGCAAATACGTAAACAAATAGCAAAACAGTCATATTTTTTAAAACGTAAAAACTCATGGTAAGGGTACAGGTAGGAATCTAATGTTATTTGAGGTTGGTTATAGACGCTGCGTGCTCGTCTACTACTCCTATATTACAAAAATTTATATATAAACATTTCTAAAGTCCGGATTAAAATGAGATTTGAACACGTGCGGTTAGTTTTTATGTGTGACATTAACATAAACGTTAACTTACGATGGTATGGCCGCCTACTATACGCCCAGTTTCTTTGGTACAATACAAGTATAAAAACCTGATTTTGAATTGAGCACTAGAGCGTGACATACCTTGTATATTGCGACGTAAATCAAACATTTGTATTATTTCTTCATCAACCCATTATTATCCCACTGCTGGGTAAGGTCTCCCCTCAGAATGAAAAGAATTAGGCCATAGTCCACCGCGCTGGCAAAGTGCGTATTGGTAGACTTCACATACCTTTGAATTTTTTTATATAAATCACTCAGGTATGCAGGTTTCCTCACGATGTTTTCCTTCCCCGTTTTAAGCAAGTCATAATTAATTTCTAATACCCACATAACTTTGAAAAATCAGAGGTGCGTGCCTAAGATTTGAATCTCGGACCCCTCGTTCGAGATGCCGAGTTTCTAAACTATTAGGCTATCACTGCTTTTTAACTGCTTTGTATTATTTAACAAAGCTTCAAACTGTCGTACCTTTCGTACCAAAGTCGAATTTTTCGTAGATATATTATTTAAGTGTATTGTTGGACAAAAAGCTGGTATTTCCAATTTATAGTTTGTATAGTGCGGTAAAAATCCCACATAACCCGGCGTCGCTCCCATTTCGTCGGGTACCTTTTGAAGGTTTCCCCCTCGAAAACAAAAAAAAAGGTGTAGCGGTGGTGCCGGAGTCGAACCATGAAGGGCTCTACCGCCTTCAATATTCATGAATTAATTTTTTTTCTGTATTTCTGTCAGATTATACCTACTACACTATTATCATCTTTTCTAAGCCTTCTTCAATAAAAGCAGACCAATGCTCCACATTATATGATTGTGGCTATTATTTTATACTCGTTGTACCAACCACGTCTTAATATTTGTGAACTTGTTTGTTAACCGTTTAACCTTCAAAAGAGCATAGTATTATCTTAATATCAAGGTCATACATTCGCTTTTAATATCAGGTAACTGGTACAAAATCAAATTTAAAACTTTAAACGATACTTAATTTATTGCTCTTTAGGATAATTATATTTTAAATTTGTAATAAAGTACTTACACATATATTTTTGATTTTTATATTAGATAAAGAATTTAAAAGTTATTGTATATACAGATATTAAGGTACAGATATTATATATATAATATCTAACTATTAAATGCTTTAACAGTTAATTAACGAATAATAATTTCATTTATTAGTATCATCGTTAATACATTTTCGGAACTCTCACGATGTTTTTCTTCGCCGTTTAAGCAAGTGATAATATTTTTTTAATACTCATATAACTTTAAAAATTAGAGGTGCTGGTCCGAGATGTAAACCTAGCACTCCTATAATAAGAGTCCGAGTTTCTAACCACTAGTCTATTACTGCTTTTTATACTATGTAACCGAAAATAGTTATATCTGCATTATTGGTTGTAAAACTCCAAATTGTTCTGCTTTTAAATGTCACATATCAATTAATACGGAATTGAGCAACCCTTTTAACTTTATACACATGAGTAGAATGTCACACCGATCGTGTAATGCCATTCCACTCTACATATGAGTGTACCCATATCTTTGTTTGATCACGCCTCTAATTACATATTCAGAACCATACGTTCCCCGTTAGATATTTCGTAGGGCCATCACGTATTGTACAATTAATTGTTTTTTGTTGCAAAAGTTTGTTTACAAATATTATTATATTTTTAAGGTGGTAGAACGTTTTGTGGTTCGACTCCGGCGGCATCACCGCCACACCTATTTCTACCTAATAACAGCAGTGTTAGGCGCTGCTGAATTCCGTTTTGAAGGGTGTGGTAAGGGAGACAGACTTTTCCGAGGCGTTCCAGCTTAGTCCTCAGTGGTAGCGACGCATCTGTGGATCACTTAGCACAATAACTAAAGACTTCATAACTACATTCAAAGTATACCTACTTACAGAAATCTAATGCTTTTATGAGCATATTATATTTCTTAGGGCCATATACAACAAAAAACCTATAATAGAGCTGTAATTATCCTCAAGCATATTTATGGTATGTGGGATACAATTCAGACTACAGGATGTAATATGAGTTGGTTACAAGGTACTTACTTAGATTTTTTGAAACCAGATCAGCTGTTTGACCCAAAAGTTTCAAAATCGCGATTCACACCTGCCGAGCATATAAAACAGAGGCTCGTCGTTGAGTAAGTATTAGGAAAACGGGAATGTAATCAAACATTTTATTAAAAGTGAAACAGTTACTTATTAAAGAAATTCCTTAATACTTATCAATAAAGTAATTCGCCTTATTTTCTAACAGTGGCAGTGTTAGAAAATTTGTAATGTAGAAGTAACAGTCGTTCATGCAGTCCACTAATGGTAGATACCTACTGCTGCCACATGGACATCTTTGACCAACTCCGTATTTCAAGGTGGTAGAACCCTGTGTGATTTGACTTTAGCAGCACCGTTGCCACACTTATCTCTATCTAACAACAGTAGTGTAAAGCGCTGCTGTGTTCTGGTTTAAAGGGTGATACGGGACACGTACGTTTCTGAAGCGTTCCAGTTTAGTCCTCAGGGGCATCATCTATGGCCGACCTGAGGTAAAAATCCAATCTAGTCTGGGCGATGTCCATGGGCGGGAGTAGCCACTTACCATCAGATGGACTGCATGCTCGTCTACTCCTATAATATAAAATAATTCTACCGGAAACTGATCACAGATGCATTGCCTCTGAGTATTAAGAAGGTTGCATATGTTAGTTAACCGTGAAATATTTTACTAATAAGCATAGAAAATTACCGTTTACTTTAAGTCCGCTCTATTGCTTTCTATGTCCCATTGTTTCAGTGCAATAGAGCGTATAAAATTTTGTATATTGTAAAATTATCAACGCACATTTATTACCAACATAAATATTTAAACCACTGTTGCGCAAGAGAATACTTTCCTAAATTCCTTCTCCACTTCTTGTACTTGTACTACGCACGCTAGAAACCTTACCTTCCTACACGCAAGCTTATTACCACAACCGGAACCTTGTAATTAATTCGAATAAGTATACATTACCAACTTAAACTGTATAATGAAACCTCATTGTCTTTAACCTCATTGTCAACCCACCATTGGCCCACTGCTAGGCCCCCTATAGTCCGGTTAGTGTAGACATTCAAAGATACATTTATTCACATCGAGATGAAAATGAGTAAAATTGCTCTAAACGTAATTAAAAATGACAAACCTCCACTGTATTTTTTGGTCTAATTTGACCGGACTCCTAATGATATTATGGGCATTCACTTTGGAAAAAATAAAATCTCTCAGCCGTGACTGTACAATACACAGTCTATTACGTTTTACTTCGTCGTAAAGTCAATCTAATTTATTTGTAATTTACGCTGTTAACTTTAAGACAAGAAATCAATTTACCTACAATTTAATAAACAACTATATTTGCACGCCGACTATGAGTTTAAGTATCAAATATTTGAAATGTAGAGATTAATAAGTGGCAATTGATTTTAATTCGTTTTAAACTGATAACCGGTTGGCACCGTCCGGGATTACCTCTACAACCTTTTTTTCAGCTGTTACAGACTCGCACTAAGCGATGGCTATGGGATCACCATTTTTAAGGAGACCTATGACCAGTACTAGAGGTTTAAAACCAGATAGACAGATCCACGAAATATTTTTTTTCAAATTACAATATTTTGTTTCACATTTACTTTACGTAAACTAAACTAACATAAACTCGGTAATGTAATAAAAGTACTTTCAATTATCATTTATCATCACATAAATTCTAAGCTTTAGAATTAAGCTGCTATCTAGATCAAAAGATAACATGTAATTTTAACTTTATACTTAATTTTTTTGCAACATATTTACATATCTTAATCATTAAACTTATACATAAATTTTAATCATAATATTGTAGCACAAATTTTAATTACACAAACATAACGGAATGTATTAATTAACGGACACTCTAAGGAAAGCTAAGTAACTTTTTAATATGGCAATTAAAAATAATTAAATAAAATAATTACAGAAATAATGTAAAGCCTTTATTACTCACCTTTATTCTCCACTAGTTGTATCACACAAGTTACACACTGCACAATTTTCCAACGAAAAAAAAGAAAGAATAAAAGAAACACTGTCACTTTTTGTGTTCCCTACGAGCGCGCTAGATAACAACTGAACGGTTTCCTACAATCACCGCGGCGCGTTTCCATTGTCGGATGTTTTGCAACACGTCATAATTATAACGTTGTAACGTAATTAAAAATAACGAGTAATTAAACCTGCTAATCGTAGTGTAGTTAACAGGTAACGTTGCTGCTGCTGTAAGATTTTTATATACATTATACTTTAGAACTTTAACTTTTAATGTGATCTTAACAGAAATCTTATGAAATTAAAGCCACTTACCATCAGGTGGACTGTATGCTCGTCTGCTACTGCTATATTACAAAAAAAAACCTAAACTGCAATTGGATGATATTTAGTTGACTTATGCATTTACAGAAAAACTTAATTAACTACTAGATTTTCTGATTTACGTGATACACTATCCTGACTATCACTTTTGATTTTTTCTAAGTTTGTTATATTTTACGGGAACAGTATATTTTACAGGAATTCTATTATTAATATTATTTCAGTTTATTCTTAATTTCATAGATTGCATTGATAGACAATTGTCAGACATCGTGTGATTCGAAATAAGTTAATAAAGGAAGGTAGGCTGATGATTATGATGATTATTAGGCTGATGATTATTATAAAGTTAAATATTAGAGATTTAAAAAACTAATCTACGAATAGAAAATAGCACAAAACGTGTATGAATTACAAGTTTAATGGAAAGTAAATGTAAAATATAAACCGTAATACAATGGAAATAGTTTCGCTACATGTGATAAATTTCTCGTTTAACGACATTTTGATTTAAATGTAGACTAAAGCATGATTTATATAAGTTTCTCAAAGGATAAGTTGAAGGGACAAAAATATATAGGTAATACTAAAATCAAACCATTTTTTTTATAATATAGGAGTAGCAGAGCATGCAGTTCACCTGATGGTAAGTGGCTACTGCCGCCCATAGACATTTGTAATCAACCCCAGATAGGATTTATAGTAAGTTTGTACTTAAAGACTTCAAACTAGATTTATCATAACACAAAAATGTTACTTCCGTTACTTCCGCTTAAAGTAAGTTATATCTACCTGAATAATCGCAGTAATAAACAATCAATCATACTATGTTTTAAATGAGAAAACAGGGATTTTACTTTTCTTATAAGTATTAAAAATCGTGAACTACCAGAAAAAATTGTCTACCATAGTTATAGCAAAGAGAAAGTATGAAAAGGCGTTATTGTTAACCATTAATCTATCTAATTGCAGATAAACCATCAAACCATTTGCTATCGATATCTAAACAAATTGAAGTATAATTTCAAAACGAATGTGGTTATACTGCATGATATCAAATTATAAAAAATCTTTATGTTGATTATATGTTTAACAAGAGGCCTATTTGGGTTAAGTCTACCTACACATATGTATGATTATGTAATTAAAGCAAACACAATCCACGCGTTCAATGACTACTTTTGACTATTAAGTGCTATTGACGTACAAGTTCAATAAAAACACAACTATCGATGTACTTATTTCAGTACAAACCCTCGCTATCGCATGTAATTTTAAAAGAAAACCTTTTTTTAGGCGACTTATGCCATGTTGTCCATAGTGAGTCGTCACTAAAGCCCATTCACATTTGTAATCAAGTCCATATAGGGGTAGAGTTCTATCTGAAGTTGACCACAAATCCGTTATTACGTCAAGGGACTAGTTGGTTCACGTTAGCACATCCTTTAAACTGGAATACAACAGCGTATAAGATCGCTCGTATAAGGCAGAAGTAGGTGTGATGGTGGTGCATCCAGAATCCCTGTAGAAAGGGTTCTAGCGTCATCCACACACATACAAACCCATTCACACTCTCCTCTGCTCTGATCTCCTCTCCTCTGCTCTGCTCTCCTCTGCTCTCCTCTCCTCTCCTCTCCTCTTTCAATGTAAGAAAATCAAGAAGGGGAACAAGGTTAATTGAAAAATAAAATTTAAATATGAATAACCTCATTCATATGCCGTACTACCTTTACGCTCATTACATTATTTATGGCAGAAACTTTCATAACTTACTCACTTTCGATGATTCATAGGCTTTGTTAAATATTTGAAATAGCAGGGGTGATGACCACTAGGATAGTGGATAGAAACTCAGCCCCTCAATCAGGAGGTCCGAGGTTGGAAAAAAAACTTTTATAGGAGAACGTATGAACCACGTTAAATTTTTCATGCTAGTAAACAAAGTCAAAACTAATATATGACTTTTGAGGTCAATCGTAACGGTGGGGGCGCGTCTTCATTATTAGCCTAGGGTGGTCAGAACTCTTGATCAGTCGCTGGCAACGCCCTAAGAACATGTGCCAAGTAAATAAGTAGAAGCTAATTTGAAGGTGGCTGAAATCTCTGTGAAGGTTCGGTCTGAGAAGTGCGGTAAGGGATAAGTACATACTTTTCCAAGGCGTTCCAGCTTAGTCCTCAGGGGTATCGGCGCATCTGTGGCTGACCTCAGGTAGGAATATGTAATCCTATTTGGGATTGATTACAGATGTCCATGGGCGGCAGTAGACACTTAACATCACGTGGACTGCATGCTTGTCTGCTACTTCTATAATTTTATAAGATAACTAGCTGACCCGGCAAACGTTATGTTGCCACATAATTAAAAAAAAGTTAAGGGTGAACAAGCCGTATCACTTAGGGGTATGAAAAATAGATAGTAGCCGATTCTTAGACCTACTGGACATGCATATAAAATTTTCTGAAAATCGGTAAAGTCGTTTCGGAGGAGTACGGTAACTAACATTGTGACACGAGAATTTTATATATAAGATATTATAAGGAGCACTTCGAAATCAAAGCATATTACTTATCATACACGCCTTTCTCAATTAATTAAGCGCACGTTAATGTAAAAGTATTGTGAAGGTCCCTTTCAAATTATTTAAACCAGAATAAAGACTTCGAAATCTATCCTTGGACGAGATTGCAAATATTTATTTTAATACACATGTTAAAGATTTAAGATAAAAATTAATGGTTGTAAAAAATAAATGTAAAGCGATATGCTAGTTTAATTAACTAAATAGTTTAGTCAAAGCCAAGTAAAAAGCTTTTTTTTCGTAATCGTTGCACGGTTTATTTTAAAATAAGTAGCGTCATCAGCAATTACTGTCCATTACTGTCCCACTGCTGGGCACGGGTCTCCTCTCATAATCAGAAGGATTAGGCCATAGTCCACCGCGCTGGCCAACTGCGTATTGGTAGACTTCACACACTTTTGAGTTTTTTTTTTATAAATCTCTCAGGTATGCAGGTTTTCTCACGATGTTTTTCTAATAAGAAATAAGTAGCATTCATCAATAATATGCGTTATTTGCTATTACAACTAAATACAATTTTAATGCCCCCACCGCCTGTAGTTATCTCTATCTTTGCGGCAGTGCTTAACACTCCTGTTAGATAATTATGCTGACATCATAGAGATCTAATCTTTTTTTTAAATATGAGAGTAGCAGACAAGCATGCAGTCCACCTTATGGTAAGTGACTACTGCCGCCCATAGACATCTGTTATCAACGGCAAATAAGATTAGATTCCTACCTATCGCTATAGATAAGATCGCCCACAAATGTGCCACTACTCCTGAGGTCTAAGCTATTCCAGCTTAGACCTCAGGAGTAGTGGCCTCGGTTAAATATGTCTCCCTTACCACACCCTTCAAACCAGGGAGCCTACCACCAACTTTTAAGAACCATCAAAATTCAGGAAAGTTTTACTTCAATATTGCATCAACATTATTTTGTTTCGTACCACGACCTCCTTAAAACAGGTCGTGGTACGAAATTTCAATGTATGATTAAAATAATATTGTTTTAAGAGATGGTAGGGTTGGGTACAAATACAGGTCTGTGGTAGGGTTACTACCATACTCAGAACCTACAACTCACTAGCATTTAACACTGTTGTTATGAGGCAGAATAGTTAGGTAGGTACTTGTTTACTTGTCCCTGTAGTTTCGGGACTAGAATAGGGGAGATCCCGGAGTTCTCCAACAAGCGTTGAGGACGGCCACCGGGGGGGTTTTAGTGCGGTAAAAATCCCACATAACCCGGCGTCGCTCCCACGTCGTTGGGTACCTTTTGAAGGTTTCCCCCTCGAGAAAAAAAAAAAAGGTACTTGTTTACTACATCTAATCTAAATATATATAACTCAAAGGTGACTGACTGACATAGTGATCTATCAACGCACAGCCCAAACCACTGGACGGATCGGGCTGAAATTTGGCATGCAGGTAGATGTTATGACGTAGCCATCCGCTAAGAAAGGATTTTGATCAATTCTACCCCCAAGGGGATGAAATAGGGGATGAAAATATCACTTCGTAACGCGAGCGAAGCCGCGGGCAAAAGCTCGTCTATAATATAACAATTTCAACGTACCTTCTAAGTGTATCTACTTTACCCGGAAATGCAAATCTTTAGATTTTGGGGACTACATCTAACCACAAAGTATCTCTGATAGTAAGAGTCATACATTTTGTATTCAAAGCACATGTGGTGTGCCGTTAACCCGCTGTTAGATTTTAGAACTTTTCTTTTTTGTGGATCTACTTAATTAACAATGCGACATTGGTGCCCGCTACTACTCCAGAGAATTTTTAAGAGTATTTTTATAACATGGCCGTAACTCTTCCATCTGGCCTTAAAAAGCAGTGATAGCCAAGTGGTTAAGAAACTAGGCCTCTTGATCAAGGGGTCCGAGGTACAAATCCCAGGCACAAACCTACTTTTTCAAAAGTTATTTCCGTATTACAAATTAATTATCACTTGCTTAAACGGCAAAGTAAGACATCGTGAGTAATCTGAGATATCTGAGAAATCTTAAACAAACAAAAAGGTTTTCAAGGGTATGTGAAGTCTAGCAATACGCACTTGACCAGCGCGGTGAACTATGACCTAATGAGGTATATTTGAATGAAACACACTGCACTGCTCACACGAATGCTAGTTTATTACTGAACGTCAAGATGCCGCGTACAGAGATACATAACGTACACATCATTCCTCCACACTTAATTTGTTTGGTACCTGGTGACAAAATGATAACTTATTTGAATAACAATAAATTGTACACGTTAACTAACAGCTACATTACTTAAAATATTTTTTATAATCTACCGGCTTCCGCTTGACACGTGTAAGTGACGGTGACGGTGCTGGTGAGATATCAGCGCGGTTGTTAGTACTAGAAGTTGGCTCCCTTGGAATGCATGATGTCAAGGACGGTAAAGACTCGCGTGTCTGTGTGTCCGCGGTCGCACAGGTTTTCGGCTCGTTTTCTACACCCTCACAGTCACCCCATTCTTCTCCATCATCACAATCTGGAGCATTTTCAGCCAATGATGCCGACGGTGCCTCACTAATTCCAGTTTCCGTGGTATGCTCGGCAGTAGTCTCATTAATTAAGGCTGACGGAACTTCATTTGGTGTCGCTGGAGGACTTAAATCTGTATCATACGCCGGCGGAGAATGGAACTGATGAGGCACGTCACTATTAATATCTTTTACGTTACAATGTAAATTATAACCCGTATATTTCAATATCTGATCGACATGTCTAATAATATAAACATCCAAGTCTTTTATAAAGATTTTATACATTCTATTTCCTATCTTTTCACTTATTGAACATAATTTCCAAGTTTCCTTCCGTCCACTGTACCAACGGATCCAAACAACATTGCCAGATTCAAATTTCCTGTTTCCTGATATTGGTAAGTTATTTGTAATTCTATTAGATGGTAAAATTAAATCGAGACGTGAGCGGAGCATTCGTCCAAACATTAACTTGGCAGGTGTTTCACCTGTGGTACAATGCACGGTATTTCTATAATTAAATAAATATCCTAACAACTCTTCATTCATTTGATTTAATGATAAAGTATCTTTTAAAATACATTTTAACATTTTCTTACATATCCGGACAGCGTTTTCAGCTTGACCGTTGCTCGGCGGGTGATAAATAGGAGACGTCATATATTTAATACCGTTACAGGCACAGAAATTTTTAAATTCAATAGAGTTAATTTTTACGTCATTGTCGGACACTAGAACTTCTGGTATCCCAAAAATAGAAAAAATAATTTTTAATCGTGACACTAAAGCCTTACTAGATGTGCCATTATGCATGTGCAAGCATTCCAACCATTTTGTATATGAGTCGATAACCACCAAAAATACCCTTTGCCCCACCGTCATATAATCTATGTGAATGCGCTGCCACGGCGCGGTCGCGGCGGGCCACGGCGCGGGCGGCTCACGCGGCGGCGCTGTGCGAACGCTCACACAAGTAGAACAAGAACCTATCCATCTTTCAATATCGATATCGATGCCCGGCCACCACATTCTGCTTCGCGCGTTACACTTACTTTTTATAATACCTAAATGAGAATCGTGTAATTCATGTAGCATTTTTTTTCTCAAAGCCTCCGGAATAACTATTCTATGACCCCTAAATAAGCAGCCGTTTTCGTACTGTAAATCTGATTTACATTGAAAATATGGTAATATCGATTTATAATTAATTTTACGGGGCCAACCACGACACATATATTTTATGACCGTCTTTAGTACATTATCGTTTTGGGTTATTCGTTCTATGTCAGTAATTGTAGTCGCCGGGGCCACTTCACTCATAAATTTAAGAACGTAGTAGGTATCTAAATTATCTTCGATGCTATCCGACGCACGTGTGCATTCTACCGGCGCGCGAGAAAAATAGTCTGCTACGCAATTGTCATCGCTAGGTACATAATGCACAACGTAATTATAAGCGGATAAAATAATTGCGTATCGCTGAAGTCTTAGTGCGGTAGTAACCGGTATCCCCGTCTTAGTATTAAATATAGACACTAAAGGTCTGTGGTCTGTTTTTAATATAAACGGATCTTTACGGCCATAAAGATATTGGTGAAAACGCCTCACCCCGAATATGATCGCGGTCGCCTCCTTTTGAATCTGACTGTAATTCCGTTCACTGGCCGAGAGTGAACGAGAGGCATAAGCTAGAGGGCGATCGCGCCCTTCATCGTCTCGTTGCGATAACACGGCCCCGAGACCGCCGGGACCCGCGTCTACCGCTAGAACTAACTGCGCGTCGGGCTCGAAATGCGCGAGCACACGCTCTGATGCCAATTCACGACGAATAGCTGCTATGCTACGCCGCTGTCTTTCGCCCCACTCCCACGATGCATTGTTTCGCAATAATTCGTGAAGAGGGCTCAATACGGATGATGCGTTAGGAATAAAACTCCTATAATAATTAACTACACCTAAGAACCTCTTTACTTCAATAACGTTGCGGGGCTCGGGTGCTTCAAGTATCGCTTGAACTTTTTCGGGACAAGTCTTCAAGCCCGTCTTACTTATAATGTATCCTAAGTACCTTACGCTTTCCTGAAAAAAATCGCACTTTTCCCTCTGCAAACGTAACCCAGCTTCGTTTAATCGATTAAGAACTTCCTCTAATCTTTTAATGTGAGATAATTTATCTGGTCCCGTTATACATATATCATCGAGCCAAACGCTTACCCCTTCTATCCCTGAGAGAAGTGTTTCCATAGATTTTTGAAATATTGCTGGGGCGTTAGCCAACCCATATACTAATCTTGTATATTTAAACAAACCCTTATGAGTATTTATCGTAGTAAGATCCTGCGAGGGTTCATCTAAAATAAATTGATTGTAAGCATTTTTTAAATCTATTTTACTATATCGTTCGCCCCCTCCAATTTTGGCGAAGACCTCTTCAATTCGAGGCAAGGGGTATTTCTCAATCAGAAGGTCTTTATTTAAGGTGACAGAAAAATCTCCTGCAATTTTCACTTGACCGTTATCTTTCAATACTGGCACTATAGGGGTAGCGTATACAGAGTAATTAACAGGAATTAAAATACCTAAGCCTACTAGCCTATCTAGCTCCTTTTCAACCTTATCTTTTAGGGCAAAGGGTACAGTTCGTGCTTTAAAAAACTTTGGAACCGAATTTTGCTTTAATTGCAGTGTAATTTTAAATTTATTAAAAGACCCCAATTCATCACGCCACAAATCGGGATAGTTTTCTAATATGGTATTGATTTCCGTAACATTAGACAAAGAATAATTACCAGTTGTAATAATGAAATCAAAGGCGGACATGAAATCCCTCCCTAGTAATGGCGGTCCCCCATCTTTAACAACAAATATTTTTAAAAATTTCTTAATATTATTGTAAGTAGCTTCTACGATGAAATAACCTAAGGGGGTGATTTTATGCCCGTTATATAAACACATTTTTAAATTACAATACTTTAAAGGCAAGTTAGAAAATTTATCTTTGTATAACCTATCTGAAATGACGTTACTACCAGAACCAGAATCAATTTCCATAGTAATTTTATTATGTCCTAACATTAATTCTATTTCGAAAGGCCTATTCGACACATACCTTAAATTAAAATTTTGACATTCCTCGCACGGTTTGTCCGTTGTCACCTCGCCATCTGGATCCGTGGCGATGTGGTTAATATACGAACGCTTTACCACATTACCGCACACCTTCTTTAAATGCCCTTTTACACCACATCTTTGACACCTATATTCCTTATAGCGGCACTTTTCACTATTATGGTTCTTCAATCCACATACTGAGCACCGGGCACCGTTACCCAGCTGATCACGGCGCCCCGCAATGTCAACGCTGCTCCCGCCGCTGTCGAACCGCCTTGCTAATCCACCGCGGCTCGGTTGACCTTGGAATCCAGCACGAAATATTGGCTCTTCCTTAACCACACCAACTTCATTATTAGAAAACATCACCTTCGCCTCCTTTACACAAGCCACTTGCTCCGCCAATTCTATAGCCCTCGACAATGTAAGCGTCGCCGGGTTCTGTTCGAATAACTTGTCGCGCTCGGGACCCGGGCCCAGGCCGAGGACAAAACGGTCCCGTAGATTGGTTTCTAAAGCAGCACCAAAGTCGCAGTAGCTTGCAAGACCTCTTAATCGCGCCACCCATCCTCGTCGCCAGTGAGGTATATTTGAATGAAACACACTGCACTGCTCACACGAATGCTAGTTTATTACTGAACGTCAAGATGCCGCGTACAGAGATACATAACGTACACATCACCTAATCCTTCTCATCTTCTACTTAATATCACTTTAAAATAAACTGATTGGTTAATGAGTAATGGAACATCATAATAGTTAACCAAATTATTAGATTCGCTGTCGTAAAAATACTATAGTACAGTTAATTCAGATATCTAGCTTTACAGCTATTTTTAATTGACGGTTCAAGCCTAGCTCTCTTGATTCTTAATATAAATGCGTACATATAATAAGCGGAGGCATAAGAGAAACTATAGTATAATTTATGCAACTTTTTCTAGCTTAAGTTGTAAGGCTTTAGGCTACATTCGCTAACGGTTTCTATTTTTTGTCCGACTTTTTATCTGATTATAGCAAGTGGGTATGCGAACCTGATGTTAAGTGGCCTGTACCACATCTGTACCACAGTACAAGTATCTATTCAGTATACTGTGTCTGTACCGCCCATTGTGTCAAACCTCCAAATAGACGTATCTGAGAACGCATTAAATAAATTTACTTATTATACCATAACATTGAAGGTGGTAGAACCCTTTGTGGTTCGACTCCGGCGGCACCACCGCCACACCTATTTCTGCCTAATAACAGCATTGTTAGGCGCTACTTTGTTCCGTTTTGAAGGGTGTGGTAAGGGGGACAGACTTTTCTGAGGCGTTCCAGCTTAGTCCTCAGGGGTAGCAGCGCTTCTGTGGCCGACCTCCGGTAGGAATGTCTTATCCTATCTGGGGTTGATTATAGATGTCCATGGGTGGCAGTAGCCACTTACCATAAGGTGGAGTGCATGCTCGTCTGCTACTCCTATATTATAAAAAAAACCATGAGTTTTTTAGATATAGGGGTAGCAGAAGAGCAAGCGGTCTACCTTATGGTAAGTGACTATTGCCGCCCATGGATATCTGTAATCAACGCCAGATAAGATTATATTACTACCTAAGGTCAGCCATAGATATGTTTTGTATCCCTGAGGACTAAATTAGAACGTCTCGCTTGAGTCTACCACACTCTATAAAGCGGAACACAGCAGCGCTTTACATTGCTGTTATTAGGCAGAAATAGATATGGCGGTGGTGCCGCCGGAGTCGAAGAGTATGTATATTGTATATGGACATCCATTTTAACTACTTCTATTACATAAGAAAAATACATAACTCATTTACTACTGTTTGTTCACTACCGTAAAGGTCTATATAAAATAATAAATATTGAACCTTGTACGAGTATGTAACAATACTTTCTTTTTCTTTGACGAACAAGTGCGAAAAAAATCTTTTGTGTACGCGTGAGAAAGTGTGAATGAAGTTAGGGACTTGTCCGACACAAAGCAAGTAAGCGATATCGTAGTAAAGATTTCAAATAAAAATTTGAAGTTATTTGTAAAAGAATTTTACATGATATTTGCTAGTTGCATGTACCATACTTACTCACGGGCAATGTTCGGTTTTTTAAAGATTTACATGGGAACTTTAAACATTTTTAACTTATAGTATACCTCACTACATGATATCTTCAAGTACAAACACTTTTATTGATTCAAAATACATTTTGTATTTTATAACACAATATTACACGAGATAAATCATCATATTTTTTTTATAATATAGGAATAGCAGACGAACATGCAGTCCACCTGATGATAAGTGGCGTCCGCCGCCCATGGACATCTGTAATTAAACCCAGATCTAAGGACTAAGCTGGAACGCCTCGGAAAAGTATGTCTCCCTTACCACACCCTTTAAATCAGAACACAGCAGCGCTTAAAACTGCTGTTATGAGGCAGAAATAAGTGTAAAAATGATAGGAATTCTTATTACATAGTCATATTGTGGTCACGTATAATCATAGCTTGTGGTATTCGTTTTCAGTGAGACAGGTCTCTTATTTCCTTTTGTATACTAAACTTTAGTTACGCTTTTTATGCAGTAGTAGTAATAGTATTTGGTACTTAACAAAGAGATAACCGTTTGAATAGTTTGCATTGTTGAATAATTTTTGAATTTTGAAAGTTCATTATCGGAAGCATAAAAGGTTTTGTATAAGCTCAGTGGTACAAATTAGGGCTTCTAAGGTAAGCCACATATAATTTCTCAAAGTTGTGTTCGTACAAATTAATTATCATACCGTTGCATGACGAAACATATTTTTAAAAATTCAACATGATCTTAAATGTCACTTAGTTTATGTCAGCTATTTAATTATTCATTTGCGGTTATTTAAAAATAAATATTTACGCACTGTCTGTATTTATATAACAGCTATATATATAAATGGATTTGGCCTGTGTATTAAATATATTTTTTTTAAGGCAATCACTTAGTTATTTTTATTTTTTATGACAACAGTATAAAGTGATGCTCTGCTCTAGTGTAAAGGGTGTGGTAAGGGAGGGACACACGACGTCTAAGTTATTCCTTAAGTGTAGCGCATCTGTATTTAACTTCAATCTTATTTAGAGTTGATCATCATCAACCTATTACTGTCCCATTGGCACGGGTCTCCTATCAGATTGAGAAGGATTAGGTCATAGTCCACCGCGCTGGCCAAGTACAAATTGGTAGACTTCACATACAAATAAATAAATAAACGCTTTCTACACTCACAGTCCCACACTAGGATTCCCTGTGTCGTGGGTGCCATGGACACACACATAGACAAATACATAAACACCCAGACCCAGAAACAGAAATCTAAATTCATCATTTAGATATCTGTCTGGCCAGGGATTGAACCCGGGACCCTTTGCGCGTCAGACCGGTATGGTGACCGCTCCGCCACGCGGGTCGTCAAACCCCTGAAAACTTTTTTTTTAAACTTTTACCTCACGATGTTTTCCTTCACCGTTTAAGCAAGTGATAATTAACACAGAGTTATCACAGATGCTGAATGTGTCAACACCACGTACTATCAGGTGGACTGCATGCTCGTTTGCTATTTCAATTTAATTAAAAACTAAAAGTAATGCTTAGAGGCACGACTGGTTTAAGAGTTAGTTAATTAGTGTGTGTTAAATACTAAATTTCATCATATTTGCTGGACTAAATACCACGAAGTTTTCACAATCTTAGGTCGTTAGCTCTGAGCTAGATTTGAAATACTATTGTTTACTGCGTTTTTCTAAACATCTCGGAAATGAAATCATTTAATTGCCTTACCATATGGTTTCGGGTTTGATCCTGTCTGGCGCATAACTTTATATGTATGTTCTGTGTGTTATCTGAATATAAGTAATTAAATAAAAATATAATTAAAAATGGCAGTTTCATATGTTTGTCTTTGAACGGACAACCCAAAATGACAGAACAATTATTTTAATCATCCACCCCCATGACCTAGGTATAAAATGAAAGGGCTTCTAAAGGAACATGAATAAAGCTTGTTTTTTTTAACTTTATGAATTTAAATTGTTAATTAAAATATTTGTAACAAATATGTTTACGTAACTTAGTAGGTACTTACACATACATATTAATTGTAAGTCAGCATGCGTACATGTGTAAGTAATTTCAAAGTCAGTTTGTATAAAAATAAGAGCTCTTGAATATTTTAAACATTGAACATTTGCAACATCGAAATCGTCAATTCGTTTTGAAGATCTCTCAGTGAATACTATAGAGCCTATGTCGTAATACTAAAGATCTTTACTTGACTATACTTTGTAAATCGGACAAATTGCAGTTAATAGTCCGCTTATATCTACAGACATTGAACGTGTTTTTTACCACGCTTTTATTAGCTTGGGTTGTATGTATGTATCTATGTAACGGAATCTCTGAATTCGATTTTTACCCACTTTGAACGGTCCGATTAATTTAAAATTTTGAACAATTATCAAGAACCAATGACAATACACAATTTTAATAATTTCATCCCATCCCATCCCATAAGATTAACAATTTTCCTTGTGCGATTTTAACGTGGCTTTTAGTTTTTAAACTATGTGTAATTATTCTTTAAAATAGTTTGAATTCGCAGCTATGGAAGGTGAATACGCCAATACACTTCGTATATAAGAATATATTTTTGCCACGGCACGCGTCTGACTCGTTCTGTCTGAAAAACTCTAATAATCAATGGTGCTTTGTTGAATTAAACTTATGTTATATTTAAATACAGCCTATACTCAAGGTTAATTGCTTTTAGCATTAAGTGTAAGTAATTTTGAAGGTGGTAGAATCCTTTGTGGTTAGACACGAAGGCACTATCGCTACATCTATTTGTGTTGTAACAGCTGTCAAGCGCTGCTGTGTTCCCGTTTGGAGGGTGGTAAGGGAGACGTTCTTACTCGTATCAAAGGCTTCCCAACTTATTTGTCAGAGTTAGCAACGGATCTGTAGCCAACCCCTTATCTTGTCTGGGGTTGATTACATCTCATACCTACTCATTTTCCTACATTACATATGAAAGACCGATATTTTTACCGTTTTAAATATAACACAATTTAAATAAATAAATATATCCCAGGAAAGGTTCCTTCGTTTGATACGGATATGAGATGCGATAACAGACACAAACACACGACACACGTAATGGTCGCTTACATATTAATTCACAAACAGGTGCTAATAACGTGGGTAGTATTATAGTGTTTGGTTTCCTAAAATAATGGTAATTACATGACGTCAAGGTCAGCGAGGCTCGATGGGGTATATGTGATAATTAACAAACGTTGACAGACAGATGTAATTTAATTTTTAGCAATAAGAGAATTTATTTTTATAGCTAGTTAAATATATAATAATAAAACCACCATACTCTTTATCTCTTGTTAAAGTATTAGAGATGCTGTATTCTGGTTTGAAAGGTTAAAGCCGATAAAAACACTTATATAAATTACACTTGGACTTGGTTACTCAAGATTCGAACTTGGACCCAGGGAGCCTACCACCATCTTTTAAAAACAATCATAGTTCAGGAAAGTTTTATTTCCTCCTTGAAACAGTAAAATATTCCGTCATATACAGTTGAACAAACTTAAACCCTTCTTAATTTTTCGCTTATCCATTGTATGAAACCAACTGAAATTATCATATTTTGCTTTAAAAGTTAAATTTTCTGCAAAAAAGTAAAAGTATGATTAAAATCATATTGTTTTAAGAGATGGTAGTAACCCCCCTGATCGTAATATGCATAGGTAAATAAAACAAACTTTTAACGAACACAATGTATTTACATTTTGATACATACGCAAATAGAAAATATTACATACATTCTTACAAGTTCACTTATTGTAAACAATAAAAATTTAAGATATAATAACGTTTCTAATTGCACACTTTACTATTTAACAAAATTGTGCTTAAAGTTAAGTAATAGATTAGAATATAATATACAAAACGGAAAGAAGCAAGGAATGGACTTTTAATTTAAAAAAAAACTACTTTGTTCTTTCAAAAGCTATCAGGATTTATGTACAAGGATGATCTTTATTTTAACACGCTTTTATTAGCTTTTCGAAAGCTGATAAATGAAGCACCCCACGCTTTTTCACAAATTTACTGTTCCTTAATTGATTCCTAGATTGAAAATTATTTTCTACTTTTCAGTTGATTTTTTCATAAAAGCGTGTTTTTTAAACTATATTTACTTTTTAAATACTTCCCTTAGGTCGTATAGAATTCTAGTATACATATTTAAATGTCTGTTAAAATGTAGCCATAACTTTAAAATCTAAATAACCTACCCATGCAAAAACGGTGCCACTATGGTTTTTTTTTTCTTTCAATATGTAATTAAAAGGTTTAACGAAAAACAGAAAATTCTGCAATTTTACTATTACAATCATTTATTAATTACTTATGGACTTTTACCGCAAAGATTACACTCACGCGTAAATAACGCTCATAATCATCATCATCATTATCACTTGCTTAGCGGTGAAGGAAAACATCGTGAGGAAACCTGCATACCTGAGAGATTTAAAAAAAATCTCAAAGGTATGTGAAGTCCACCAATACGCACTTGGTGAGCGCGGTGGACTATGGCCTAATCCTTCTCATCCTGAGAGGAGACCCGTGCCCAGCAGTGGGACAATAATGGGTTGATGATGATGATGACAATAATCAATTTTCCAAAATATTAAAGCTTCATTGTCATTATTTATTATTTAATATTATCCTTGACAAATTAAGGTATGCTTCTTATAACATATATATTGCATTGTAAGTTTTATATATTTGAGTTTCCAAATACACATTTTTTTAATTCAAATTTAAGATTAAAGTTATTATCGTTCAACCATGCGCAGGCGCAGCGGCCCGTCGGGCGCGTACATGAAGGTGACGGCGTATTCCAGCGGTTCGTGGTGGTATTCCAGACGGTATCGACGGAGCAACTGGAATTAATAAACACAGTTATAACAATTAACATATTTAACATTTTTGTAATTCACAAAAAAACAGGATTTAATTGATAGAAATACTAAAGAAATAAATCTAAAAACAGACTAAAAATAAAAATATCTATGGCGTTTATTTTATTATGAATGTTTTTTTTATCTTAAAATAATTAAATAACAGAATCTACCGTTTATGATTTCAATATCTTGTTACAGAAAAGATATGAAATACCTTAGTCAACAGAATCTTTATGTAGAAATCGAAAAATCATGTTCACAACAAAAGCCTGCCCAATAATTATAGAAAGAAATATATGAAAGTGTACTTTAGGCAACAGGACCATCTCAAGGTCATCAAATCACCGTCAGAGGTTTGTTCTTCTTCAACCGAATCTGGGTCATTTCCTATCAAAATCTAAAGATATAAAATACTACGTTAACCAACCAACCAACATTACATATTACATCGAAGTCGGCAAACTGTTGCTATAGGTAGACTTCTTCATCTCCATTCAAATCTGCGTCTTTTCCTCTCAGGAACTATGAGAACGGAAGATAGCGTCTCATCTACTTTGTCTTCATTTATCCCGCAATCATTAAATTTTACCTGCAAATGGTCCATCTGGACCCAAATCTGCGACGTATCCTCTTCAATCTCAATAATTATAAGAGAAGAAATGTGAAAGTGTACCTTAGCCAACAGGACCTGTATCTCCAGGTCAGCAAACCGGCGTCCCAGGCAGATGCGAGCCCCGAAGCCGTACGGCAGCGAGGCGAAGGAGTGCAGCCGGCCGTCGCTCTCCAGCCAGCGCTCCGGCTTGAACTCCTCGGGGTCGGACACGAACTGCTCCATGTTGCCCGTCACGATAGTTGGGAACACCACTTGAACCTGATGGATATATTTGTTTATTTTTACAAGATTTTTTTAATAGAATCCTCTGTGGTTCGACTTCGGCGGTTCCACCGCCACACCTATTTCTGCCTAATTCAGCAGTATTAAGCGCTACTGTGTTCTAGTTTGAATGGTGTAAGTGAAACATACTTCTACGAGGCGTTCCAGCTTCTTCCTTAGTGGTAGCGGCGCATCTGTGGCCGAGCTCAGGTAAGAAACTAATCTTATCTGGGGTTGATTACAGATGTCCATGGGCGGCAGTAGCCACTTACCATCAGGTGAACTGCATCCGCGTCTGCTACTCCCATGTTAAATAAAAAAAAACAGTAATAGTTTAACTACAATGATATTTGACTTAAAAAAATTGGAACCAAAATACCACAGAAGATATAAAGCAGTAAAAGCCTAATCAATTTGAAAATCAGCTTCCCGCGCTGGTAGTTTGAATCGACAGCATTTGCTCACGCACACACCTCTGCCTAGTCTACGTATTGCAAAGTAATTTTATTAGGTAGGTACTTGCTTTAATTATGAGGGAAAACTTTGCGAGGAAACGTAAATGCCTGAGTTATTGAAATGTTTCACAGGTATGTGAACTATACAATTTTGCGTAAGGTACATTTTCTGTGGCCTAATACCTTTATATTCTATCCGTTAAGTGGTATCACTGGAATTAATGTAGTAAATGTTACTAAAAATTAGTTAAGAGACAATTCTTACCCCTTTAGGTATGTGGTATCCGCATATAACATCGTCTTCTTGTAAAGTTCTTCCGTTACCGATAACTGTTGAATACATTCTGAAAATTATAATATTGTATTAGTAACTGCTGCTAGGTCTTTTTGCTACGTCTGTCTACACTAATATTATAAAGAGGAAAACTTTGTTTGTTTGTTTGGTTGTAATGAATAGGCTCAAAAACTACTGGACCGATTTTAAAAATTCTTTCACCATTCGAAAGCTACATTATCCACGAGTAACATAGGCTATATTTTATATGAAATATATTTGACAAATAGATTTTGAGGCGGTACAAAGTTTGCCGGGTTAGCTAGTAGTTAATATTTTAGGACAAAATTGTTTAATTTTCATTTATGAGAATCTTGGGAGAATTTTTATCCCAAGTATAGTTAATAGGAAATTCAAAAGCAATGTTTTCAGATGTCCATTAATCTCGTGTCTATCGTGTTTTTTACGTAATAAATAATCTTTCACTTACCTAAAAACTTCCCTAACAAAAGCCTTAGTATAATGTAACTTGTCCAAATCAGAGTATGAGAGCGGTTTGTTCGGATCTGGTAGAACTCTTCTGATCTCCTCCGCCATTTTGTCTTGCTGCTTCAGCCTTGTTGCCGCTTGGTATAATATTGAACATACTGCCATGGATATCTGTAAAAAATGGAAGTGATTGTTTTATCAGGGAGTATCTTTCTGTCTGTTGTTTATCCATTTGTGCTAATAGGTATTAGCACAAATGGATAAACAACAGACAGAAAGACATCAAAAAAAATCATTGTGTCGACATACATGTTTATTGTTTTGTATGGAAATATGTTATTTGGCAAGTTTAAAAAACTAACAATAATTTTTATAAATGTAAGAAGAATGATATTTAAAATGTCTTTGTTTACTGACTAATCTTTCCGAGGTATTATAGTTTAGTCCTAAGGGTAGCTGCGCATCTGTGGCCGACCTCAGATAAATAATCCTATCTGGAGTTGATTACAGATGTCCATGGCGGCAGTACTACGAACCATCAGGTGGACTGCATGCTCGTCTGCTACTCCTATATTATAAAAAAATTACAAGCAACGTCTTACCGTGTCAATGCCAACAAGAATCAGATCGAGTGCCATGATGGTAGCTATCTTGGGATCCCCCTCGCTTTGCAGCACCCGCTCCAGTAGAGACAGGTCGTTCTCAGAAGTCACCTTCTTGGTCTTCAGCCGCTCAAGCGCTTCGTTTATGTAGCGTGAACATAGCCTGAAGAAAATATATCATTAGGTGACTGTGTAATCTTATATTACTAGTATAATCAAGGAGATACTTATGTTTAACTTGCGGCAATCTAAATATATATAACTCAAAGGTGACTGACTGACATAGTGATCTATCAACGCACAGCCCAAACCACTAGACGGATCGGGCTGAAATTTGGCATGCAGGTAGATGTTATGATGTAGGCATCCGCTAAGAAAGGATTTTGATCAATTCTACTCCCAATGGGATAAAATAGGGGATGAAAATATTACTTCATAACGCGAGCGAAACCGCGGGCAAAAGCTCGTAAAAAATGTATTTCAAAATTAGTAATTTCAAGTATGAATCCGGCTCACAGTTTACATAAATAAATATTGAAAGACTTCTGGACTGTTATCATAATTATGAATAAGTATAAACTATCAACCAATATAAAGTATCTTAGGCTGCTGATGGGTACATTTCAGAAACATTAACTAACCTTAACAAGCATAATTTAAAAAAACGGGGAACATCATTTCAATGTCTGTATTCAACATAGTCCTTCCCTTATCAATATTTCTTCGACTGGTCCAATAATTTCTGAATTTAGCTTTATAAGTCAGTAGTTATACCCAGTAATTATAACTACAGGTTCATTTTTTGTCTTAAATATGGAGATAGAATATACTTTGTTATTATACAAACTAGCAATGTAAAAGTAACTAGCATTAAAAATCTTAAAGGCGTTTTAAGTCTATTAGTGGTTTGCTAATACTGTGGACTATGGACAAACCGCTCTCAGATACCTATGGCCAGTAGTGGAACGGTGATGCGTTGACGACGAGAATCGTAATATTTTTTACGTTAGGCTAAATTAAAAACTACTTTAAAGTCTTTAAAAAAACGTACTCAACAAAGAAATTCATATTGTTAACGTATTTGGTCCACAGCGGTGTTGGGAAGTAGCGCCAATATGGCGCCTTCAGTTCTAACACGGCAACGTTTCTCAACGCAAACTTTGCCGCGTTTATTATCCTCTGAGGTTCCGAATCACTCGAGAGTTGGGGAGACAGGCATCCCAGCCGCACGTCGAGAGCTACACGGCCGATACCTGTGAAGAACAATAGTATTTGCAGTTAAACAGTTTAGCTTAATAATTTACGTGAGAGTTATGAGTCTTTTGCGTTACTGCGTTTGTAAGTGGTAGAACCCTTTGTGATTCGACTCCGGCGGCACCACCGCCACACCTATTTCGGCCCAATAACAGCAGTGTTAAGCGCTGCTGTGTTCCGTTTTGAAGGGTGTGGTAAGGGAGACATACTTTTCCGAGGCATTCCAGCTTAGTCCTCACGGGTAGCAGCGCATCTGTGGCCGACCTCACGTAGGTATATCTAATCCTATCTGGGGTTGATTACATATGTCCATGGGCGGCAGTAGCCACTTACCATCAGGTGGACTGCATGCTCGTCTGCTACTCCTATATTATAAAAACAAAAATCAAAAGTTCTTAAAAATAAGATGTATAACATTATAGAAGTGCTTATCCTTATAATTTGTGCACTTATATTATAACCGATTCATAGGCGTAGTATATGGCGGAGCGTTACTTTTACCATAGAGTATAATATAATCCAACATGGTACTTACATTCCAATGACCACCGATGGATATCATTGTCGAATTCGTGAGGGAGATCATTGTTTTCATCGCGAGCATCTTCCATATACTTGATGAAGTCTTCTGTCACCATCTCGATAGGTGCAACGTATTTCTTCACGGTCTGCGGCTGCAGGATCGGCCGCTGGACCTTCGAGCGGAATCGCCGCCATTGATCACCATGTCTGGAAGAATACAATTAAAAAATATTAAGTAGCCCAAAATCCCTTAAAATGAATCCCTTCATAGTACAACAGAAAAGAATAGTAATGATATTAACGTTTTTAATACTGGGGATAAATACGATGGTAAAACTTTCCATGGAAATCACTCGATAAGCAACAAATCGGAAAAGATTTTTGAAATGAATTACGACCAGAGCTCCTATCTAAGGCACGATTCAACGGTTCCAGTGGATTCAAATAGCAAAAGAAAATCCAGTTGTAGGTAATTTATCATAAGGACTCGTCAAAATTTTACGGCACATTTGAGAAACTCTTATTACAAGGACTCTTTAAAATGTTATTACGCGTTTAAATTAGAGAAACTCTTAAAATTCACAATGGCTTTTCAAAATTTTATGACGCGTTTGTATTTGGGAAAGTTTGAATTCAGATGTATAAATGTTATTTTACCAAATTAATCCAGTCTGTTAAAATTATAAATATATTATGCTACTGCGTTACATGCTGTTTCACAATAAGACTTGAATGATGGTCGTTGACTTCAAAAGAACGTTTTGCAAGAGTAATCTCGGATCTCAGTTTTACAATCACGCTCTGTTGCGACAATGGACCGACATTAGCACTTTTTAATCGGCCAAGGCAAAACTCATCGACACTCTGTCTATATAGAAACTATTTTCTAGATGAAAAACTACACGTAAAAGTATATTATAATGTAAACTCCTAACTAATATTATAAATACGAAAGTGAATTTGTTTGTTTGTTTGTTACGCTTTTACGCCTTAACTAACACGTTGTCGGGGGTCGAGAAAAGGACAAAATGACCTTTAATCCCGAAAAAGGTACTGCTTTCGAAAAAGGTAATTGAAACAATTATTGTCATCGACCTCGACCTACGAGTGAAGACGCGGGCAAAAGCTAGTAATACATATTTAGTATTTCCATTCCATTGCATTATAACCACAATAACTTTCAGTTTCAATTTCAATTCCGTTTGTTTTACTTTTAAAGTACTATGTCTTCCATTCTAAATAGCAGTTGAAAATGTTGAAATATTGAAATATTAGATAAACACTAACATTTAAATACATCTGCTCATATTTTATTAGTATTCCTATGTACCTGTTAGAAATTAATCGATTATGTAACTTTAACGACTATGGAAAACATGATTGAGATTTCTTAACGATCTCAAAGTACTTACTCGTATGTGTAGATGTAATGTTTCGTAGAACGGTTTAAAACTTAAAAGTAAAAGTAGTTTAAGATCACTTATAACATTTGAAGGATACTAACAAATATTCCGTGGATTTTAATCAAAGGAGATGTTTCAAAATGTATGGGCTTCCGGCCACCTTTTGTACACTATACTAAAAACTAAGAAAACATGCAAAGAACAATTCGTAGGGGTTCATTTTCTTCAAATCATGTTCGTTTCATTGTTAAAAAACAATAATTATCACTTAAACTTGCAACACAACAGTGGAAAAACATCATGGCGGTAGTGATTACCGTAATAATGTCATCTGTCATTCTATTTTAACTTACTATATGTATATATTAAAAAGTATATAATGTATTATATACTTTTTAATTTATTTTTTACGCAATTGGGCGTAGATATATAAATATTGTATTGTATGTATTGAGAAACAATACCTATATTTGATAAACATTAATAATATTTACTTTCATAAATCTTGACTTAAAACAAACATACCAAAATAAGTACTTCTATACCAATTTATTTTAGTTAAAACATTTAAGTGTGTAAATAAAACAACTTTAACTACACATTTAGATAATATTTTATTTATTCTTCACTTAGATACATTATTTACACATTTTCAATATCTTCCCTTATCAATATTTTCATCAAATCATGTAGCAGGTTCTGTAATATCCTGTGACGAGCTCAGCCCAAACATCAAACAATGATCATAATGTGAGCGCAACTACCTACGAGTACGGTTCGTTGCCCAGCGATACAGTAGCAATAATAACTGATTATTTTGTCATCCCAAGAATGTCCTTGTCTTGCTATTGTAATTATCTAAAAAAAGAGGAATGTAAAAAGATTAGCTTCCCTAGTTTAAAATTATTAACGATTATTTCACGATTAATACAACTAACTGATGTATATTTTATTACCTGGTGATATTGAATCCTTGTCAACACAATCCACAGCGATCGCACGAAATTACAAGAGTCCATAAAACATAAGCTGGGTAAACAAGTAAGGTAGAATCAGTCCAAAATCGTAAGCAGCACAGAGCAGAAACATATTCAGGATTGAAATCGAATCTTCTCACCAGTACATATTTATTCAACGTTTACATTGGAGTCCACTATTATATAATATGTATATATCGACTTTTACACATATCAAATTGACAACTTCTTCTTTTTCAATTTGACATGTCACTTACATCTATAAAACCAGATACTATTTAAAAGGTAGTTTTGTTGTAATTATTATAAATCATTAATTAAATTCAGAAATAATGACGGGATACACAAAACAAAAGCCAGGTTGTAAAGTACTGAGGTAACAATAACTTTACGACAAAAACAGCGAAATACAGAATTACCGACATCCAAAGAGTATAGTAACCTATGTGTGGGGTACAGATAGCTTCCCTGACCGATATCGACAGTTTTGAAAACTTGACATTGACAGTATCCCGCCATATTTAATATTTTAATGAGGAATGCTTATTTTAAATATTTTTAAACAGGAATACTTTAGGTTATCAAAATTTATGTATATTTTTCTTCAATTATACAAATTATTCGTGTTTTTTAGATATAGTGTACATGAGATGGCCGAAAATGAAACATCTCCTTTACTGTTAAATAAAGAAGTCATTTTATGAAATGTTTAAATAGTAATGTTCTATTGTTAAGTAGCTACGTGTTGCATGTATGAAAATAAATTGAATTATTTTCAACTTTATGTCCGTTTATAACTTTTATATATACTATTTTTTATACTGTCATATTAACTTCTTTATTAATTATTATAATAAGTATATTAAAACTATTTTTTTTATATTTACGTATCGCAACCTTCTGTCGTCACCAAAAATAAACGTACCCTTAGTATGAGTTTTTACGTTTTTACAAAAATCACTGTTTTTGTATTTGTTTACGTATTTGCCCATACATTTCCAATCAGCATCCCCAGTGGACTGTGTCAGAACTGTATGGGAAATACGTAAACAAATACAAAAAACAGTCATTTTTATAAAAACGATGGAGAATGCCATAAGAATCTAATGGTAAGATATTAACTTCAACTTTTATACCCCACAGATTCTTAATGAAAAATAAATAAAACACCTATAACTTAACTAAACAAACCAAACTCATCCAGATATATTGTTATCGTCGCATACGATGTGTGGTTGACGAAGAAATCGCAGTCTGAATAAAAATGGGCATTACTAAACGCGAAACGCGAAACGATTCGCTGACGTGAGACTATGCGACTGCCAATGTATTATTGTACATACTATCAGAAATATGCGTTTTAATTTGTTAGCTTGTATCACGGATTGCAGGCTTGTATATCGTGCGTCATCAATCAATCTTTCCTTTTTTAGGTACCCAAAAATCCAAATTTACAATATTTTGTATGAGAAAATTGGCAAATATTAATGACGATCTTTGGGAAGCAAGACATTGGATAGATAGATTATTAATAACGGGCCTTAAAGGCAGATTTGTCTTATTTCAATCTGTGATAGACAATACCAGAAACAGAACTAATTAGGAATTAAAATAAAACAATAACCCAATTGGTTTAAAAAATAGCCTATGGTTATTCCAAATTTAGAAGAGTTTAACCTCTTATATTAAAATCCTTAACGCAGTTTTAGTCGTAGGGTTTCCCTGGAGTTTCGGGACCAGAATAGGGCTACGGTATCCCCTGCCTGTCGTAAGAGGCGACTACAAGGGGCTTCCAGGGTTGCGGGCGGCAAGAGTGGGAGCTCAAACCGTCGGGTAACTTTTAAAGGTTTTCCCCTCGTCAACATAAAAAAACAATTTCTCTCTAAATAACATTCTTTCCGTTCATAACCGGATCAAAAAATATTTGTACAAACCAAATATTAACCGTAATAACACAAATAATAGAACTATTACATAAAGAACAAACACTGTCATTGTGCTAACATCATTCACACATTCTGAGAATGTTTGCACATTTAATTTGCTATGCTGTTGACTGTATATTGTGAAGGATCCTCTTCTGAAGGTCGTTTTAAAGCTCAATGACGTAGCTTATAGCTCCGTAGTGTTAATATACAACAAGTAATACGTAAAGTTAGTTAACATCGGAAAGTGGCTAAAATAGTAGGGTATTGATAGTTTGACGACGTGCGAAGTATAGCGGACAACCATCGATATACTATTTATCATGGTATGCAAACGATTTCAGGTACGATATCCACTAAGGGTAGCACCGAAAGCCCGTTTAAATATTGCGTTAAATTAATTATAACAGTAACTTGGACGATAGCGATGTAATGTTACAATTCTTTGTTGCATAAAGTTGTTTGTCTTTATTGAATTTGTGTCATAGTGCAACCCTTAAATTGCTTAACCGTAGATTTGGCAGCTCGTTATGCTTTTGTTAACGTTAAAGTTACGTGATACCATCACCATGGCGTAATGTAAGTTCAATATTAGTAAGGGCATACCCTTAACTAACATTGAACTTACGTTTTTAACCTACAGCTGAAGATTGTTTTCGCCTTCTTGTGTGTTCATGGCATTCCACATCAGGGTAAACTACGAGTAAATGTAGGGCTAGAGATTCTCGCAATACACGATTTTAATTATTTATTTCCGGTCAAGACGAAACATACTTTCTTTATTTCTGATATTTCGACCCAGTTGCATACATTACGCTCACGGTAAAACGTGGAACGTGGTCAGTATTTTGAAAATGAAAGGATTTTATTTTTCTTACATTGGCAGTGAAATAAAACATCGTTGAAACTCCATAAAAGCTAAAATAAGTGCCTAACTTGGTTCTTAGCAAACCAATTAAAACTATCTGCTTTTAAAACATACAAAGGCCACTATGGTATTTAAAAATTGTAAACACGTTCCTAAGCTTAACTCATCCGGTTTGGATACGTTCAACTGAATATAGACATAAATACTATACTAGTAAGTTAGGACGGATATTGTCCAAACTCCAACACTATTTCGATAACAGCCCCACCTCTAAGGTCTTAAATCCTACCTCTCAAGCTGTAATCCACTAGACCCACTGTTACACATACTACAGTTCTTAATTATTTACAAGTTTATCAGGCAAATCAAAATATTGTTATTGTTTTATTCTACTCTTGTGTGTCTCTTGATATGGACTAAAATCACAAACAGAATTACATATACTATTTGGGTAGACTAGAATCGTAGTATCTACCGTAATTGCGGTATATAATGCTCTAATGACTTTTCAACCCAATGTAGAGAATAATACTATTACCGCAAAAAACTACAAAATGCAGTAAAATGCATGGTAAAAATAATTGATTCGCAAAAAATCGTTGAAATCAATTGATTTGGAAATTACCGCGTACGAACACAGTGACATGTCGTTTATATAATATATGTATACATATATGTATACATACAAGGACGTTATTTGGTAATGTGTATTGGTTTATGGCGACTTCATGTGATGTTTGACTTGTCTAGATTTAAAATTGAGATGTATGTTAATATGGCACTTAAGTAGTCAAGATGTTACGGGTTAACGATTCCGAATAATAAGTAGATCTATTCCCTACTCATATGCGTGGAGTTTTTTTTTTTTTATAGTATTGAAGTAGCATGAAGTCTGCTTGATAAAGTGGTTACTGCATCCCAAGGACATCTGTAAACAACTCCATATTGAACAGAGTTTCAACTTGCAGCTAATCATACGAGTATGTACGTTGCTACTACTCTACTACCTCTTAAAACAATATTATTTTCTCATTACTTACAACTATAACTCTGGTTTTAATAATTACTTCTTCTTTATTTATTTTTTTATTTTTATTGTTTTAATATTATTATTATTATTTTCCTTTGCTATTTTATTTTTCAATCATCTCTCCCATTCTATTTTAGTCTCCTTCTTTTACTGGTGCTTAGTGTATGCTATATTTTATTTATTCCAACATGTTTATTCTATCTTAGTCCTATAATTATATTTATTATTATTATTTGAACCCTACCTATTTTTCTATTCATCCCTACTATAACTCCTTACCTAAAGGTTGTCTGGAAGAGATCGCTGGTTAGCGATAAGACCGCCTTTTGTATTGTCTTTTAAATTAGTTGTTTATTTTTTACATGTATCTTCTTTTATTGGGTACAATAAAGAGTATTGATTGATGATTTGATTTGATTATTTTCATCATACATTGAAATTTCGTACCACGACCTCGTTAAAGTAAGATTGTTTTTATAACACTACGATAAGCAGTTTTGTATAGTGTCGGTCGAAATTCATTCATTCTTGTTTTCATGATATTTAACTTTATAAGCAAAATATAACAATTTCAGTTTGTTTTATATAATAAGCGAAAAATTAATAAGGATGTAAGTTTGTTCAACTGAGTATGACGGAATATTTTACTGTTTTAGGAAGATCGTGGGACGAAACAAAATAGTGTTGATGCAATATTGAAATAAAAGTTGTCTCAAATACGATGGTTTTTAAAAGATGGTGGTAGGCCCCCTGAGTGTTAAGATAACCTCATTTGAGAGTCGATGGTTGCCGGCTACCTTACATATAAGACCACGATACCTCTTATTTCTTAGGAGGAGCAACGTTTCCAGGTACTATATAAACTTTATGTTCTATACGGCCTCGTTACATGTCCGTAGGCGGTAGTGATCACTAACCATCGAGTGGACTACAAATTCCTTTGCTCCAATGGTATATAAAAATCATACATAAAATCTGCACGCACTAATCTAAATCGAAGCACTTATAATTTTACTTTAAATATTTTACTTTAAATATATTATATGCATATATGCATGCATATATGTATTCTCGAAAACAAAAGTACTTAGTAATTTAAAATAACGTGAAATTATCGGTGACAAACAATTCTACAAGAAGCAGAATCTTTGATTGCCCTGCTACGCTCCATATCTTTTATATGTAGGTATTTTCTTGTTCCACATGTCCAACCGGTATTTACAGTAACAAAGGAAGTGCAAGTGCATCTTCAAGCTATAAATAATGTATAGCAGTAACTGTAAGTACCACTGACTCATAATGGCCACGCAATACTATCATCCAGCGAAGGTCAGCCCGACAATCTCTATCAGATTCAGTTGCTTATATCGGATTAATTTATATGTGAGTTGTTTATTTATTTCTTTGTGAGATTACAAGAATGTGTTGTATTAAGCTGGCACAAAAAAAACGAGAACTAAAATGATAATTACTTGCACTTGTACTTCTGGGAGTATTTAAAACATAATATATCTTTCTCATTGATCTGTTTACACAAACTGTACTCACAAAAGCGAAATAACCGAAATCACCCTGCTTCCTTCAGATTCTCCTATTCATATAATACATTTTTTCAACATTTTAAAGGCACCTAAAACACCCTACCAAAATACGTCATCAGCTCTTCTCAGGCTATGAAAAAATATATAAAATAAAATTGTACTATTCAGTAGCTAGTTAAGTTCAATTATAGTATCATGTTTAGTACTCGTATTATGCACAGAGAATGTTTACTTGGTTTAATAAAGTAGAAGAATTATTTATTCCAAAAAAAACTCGACTACTTGAAAATTTCGCCTATGCTACTACCACAAACTAAACGAATCCAACGACTTCTCATGTGTGCCAAAGAATCAGACAAACATAGAAACATGCATATACCTATTAGGTATAAGTTCGAAAAACATAATCCTATGCAGTCGTAAAGAAATCGTAAGACATAAAAATCTATTATCTATATATCTTTGATGGTGGTAGAACCATTTGTGGTTCGACTCCGGCGGCACCACCGCCACATCTATTTCTACCTAATAACATGCGCTGCTGTGTTCCGGTTTGAAGGGTGTGGTAAGGGAGACAGACTTTTCCGAGGCGTTCCAACTTAGTCCTCGGGGGTAGCGGCGCATCTGTGGCCGACCTTAGGTGGGAATATCTAATCCTATCTGGGGTTGATTACAGATGTCCATGGGCGGCAGTAGCTACTTACCATCAGGTGGACTGTATGCATGTCTGCTACTCCTATATTATAAAAAAAAACCTACAACGCGGGTTCTATTTATTTTCTACACTCTAAGCTACACACATCACGTCACAGACGAGCCGCTTTCGCTGCGGCCTGCTTCACAAGTGGGTCAAGCACCAACCAACACCATTCATTGCGAGGACTCATTTGTACTAAGAGTTTGGGGACCACACCACGTTAAGAAGAACAAACCAACACCATTCATTGAGGACTCATTTGTACTAAGAGTTTGGGGACCACACCACGTTAAGAAGAATAAACCAACACCATTCATTATGAGGACTCATTTGTACTAAGAGTTTGGGGATCACACCACGTTAAGAAGAATAAACCAACACCATTCATTGTGAGGACTCATTTGTACTAAGAGTTTGGGGACCACACCACGTTAAGAAGAATAAAACACCATTCATTGTGAGGACTCATTTGTACTAAGAGTTTGGGGACCACACCACGTTAAGAAGAATAAAACACCATTCATTGTGAGGACTCATTTGTACTAAGAGTTTGGGGACCACACCACGTTAAGAAGAATAAAACACCATTCATTGTGAGGACTCATTTGTACTAAGAGTTTGGGGACCACACCACGTTAAGAAGAATAAAACACCATTCATTGTGAGGACTCATTTGTACTAAGAGTTTGGGGACCACACCACGTTAAGAAGAATAAAACACCATTCATTGTGAGGACTCATTTGTACTAAGAGTTTGGGGACCACACCACGTTAAGAAGAATAAAACACCATTCATTGTGAGGACTCATTTGTACTAAGAGTTTGGGGACCACACCACGTTAAGAAGAATAAAACACCATTCATTGTGAGGACTCATTTGTACTAAGAGTTTGGGGACCACACCACGTTAAGAAGAATAAAACACCATTCATTGTGAGGACTCATTTGTACTAAGAGTTTGGGACCACACCACGTTAAGAAGAACAAACCAACATTCATTGTGAGGACTCATTTGTACTAAGAGTTTGGGGAACCACACCACGTTAAGAAGAATAAACCAACACCATTCATTGTGAGGACTCATTTGTACTAAGAGTTTGGGGAACCACACCACGTTAAGAAGAATAAACCAACACCATTCATTGTGAGGACTCATTTGTACTAAGAGTTTGGGGAACCACACCACGTTAAGAAGAACAAACCAACACCATTCATTGTGAGGACTCATTTATCTATAATTTGAGGGTAATACCACAATTAAAGAATATCCTTTGTTCAGATTTATGTTACGAATCAGTTGAACCGAAATATGGTAACTGGTATTTTTCTGTTTTTATATGGTTGGAGTACTAAGCCAGCTTTCAATCCTCATGATAATAACCCACTGCCACCCATTGACATCTATGACCAATTCCATATGGAAGAGGCTCTACCTTAAGTTGATCCCAGACGCGTTGCGAACTCCTGAGAACTAAGATAGTCGCCTCATATGTACCTAAGTCAGCCGGTATATACACGAATCCAATGGAACACGAAACTGGTCCACACTCCATAAATCTTAAGGACATCGACAGAATTTGGTGTGCTTCAATATCTAAGGTAAGGTAATTCTAATTACATAGCAAAGTTTGAAACAAGAACTTTCAAGGTTTTAAACGGAAAACCCCTAGAAATCGGTATTCGCAAAAATAGGTATCTAAGTCTTCAATTTGACGTAATAAACTATCGACTTTACCAAACAACAATTTAAGTTAAATGATATCTCAAAACGTAGTTTTTATTATGATAAATGATAAAGAAAGACTCTACAAAATGTCTCTTTATTATTTAATTCGTATACCTTTTAATCTTCGTGCAAGATGAAGACACGCATTTGTTTTTTCCACAAAACCGAATCAAGTTATTTCTTCGTTTGACGTTAAAGCCCACTTTTACCTTCGCGAGACGAGACCGACCCACCCAAACAGGTTTGTAAAAACCAGTCGAATATGTGATTCAAAAAATGTCGCCATTACGTGGAATAGCGCTCCGCGGCCTCAAAACCCATTCGTTTTGCGCAGCTACAGTTAATTTAGTTAAGCCACGATTTCGTTTTATAAATTTCTTATTTTTACGGTTACTTAGGATGCTGTTATCATCAGTCAATTCAATTTAATTGCCTTGGTTTCAGTCAGGTGAAGCCGGTTGTTTCTTCGTTGACCTTTGAATTCGCATATAATGTACCCCGGATGTTGTTTTTTTAATTTAATTGAAGATCTGTCGATACATTGATGAACAACTTTTTGTTTGAAGTAACCTTATAAAGCACACTACCGACTTTTCTTAACGAATAGGTACAAAAACCACATCAAATTCATATTTATTGAAGATGTGAAGTAATGATAATAATATAGGAAGAAATGCAATGATGATAATTATAGCAAGATGGTGCAAGAGAAGTGGGTGATACAAGGTATCTACTCTGTCGCTACTCTCAATGTTTTCTGCATAACCAAATCACATAGTTTAAGATCTATCATCATAAGTTAAAGATTTACGCCTTCCTTAATCAACATGCAAGATTAACTTATCTTAAAACTATTACATGGTAAGCATAGGACTGTCAGATGTAGTGATGGTGCAGGCAGGTTCGAGTAAAGGCATCTTTCTTGGTTGATAGCTTACAACATCAACTGCAACATCACTATAAAGATATGAGATTTGTACAAATAAATAAAATTTAAGAGTATCAGCACCGAGATTTTGAAGGGGCCGATGTGCTGGTAATATAAAACATATTGGAAATTGTCCATACAATGCAGTCACACGTGTGACGGCAGGAACAAAATAAACCGCCGATATCGGTCGCGGTGGACAAACTTTCGCCATCTCGACATATTAAAATCGGCCCTAAAATAATCTCGTTTTCGGTATCGGCTCGGTGACGGTGCGGTGGACAAACGACCTAGGTTTATAATGTAAAAATCACAAATTTGCTTAAAATCAAACCCAGATCTGCATCATTACATACAAAACTGATATGTTTCCATTAATTTCGCGTCACTAATAATTCCCAATGTCACTTGTTCGACGTAGAATTATGTCACTAGTGCTAACACTAAACAGGTCGAGAGGTGCTAAACAAAAGACACATGTCAGCCATTGACATTGCAAACATCTATTGTCGAGTATTTTAGCACTTGTAGAGTCATAGGTAAACAATGATTTGCATTTGAGATCATACCAGTTTTGAAACTACTACATTTTCATGACTGTTAAAAACCGATCTTATAACAGTTTAAAAGATGTTTTAGGCAATTAAAGTGATGATAAGTAAGTGGTAAAAGGTGATAAACCCTTTGTGGTTCGTCTCCGGCGGCACCACCGCCTCACTTATTTCTGCCTTATAACAGCAGTGTTAATCGCTGATGTGTTCCGGTTTGAAGGGTGTAGTAAGGGAAACATACTTTTCCTAGGCGTTCCAGCTTAGTCCTCAGGATTAGCGACGCACCTGTGGTCGACCTCAGGTAGGAATATCTAATCCTATCTGGGGTTGATTACGTGTCCATAGGCGGCAGCAGCCACTTCCCATCAGGTGAAATGCATGCTCGTCTGCTACTTGTACATTATATAAAAAAAGTAATAATAAGTAGACACAATTAGCAAAAGATTATACAGTTCATTTGATAGTTGATAACATCAGCCACAATCAACTTCTGGTCTACATTTCGTTGATTTTTTTATAGTATAGGTGTTGTCGCGGGGCGCTGTGTGTTCGGCGGTGTGGTGGTATGCCACGCCGCCACCTAACCTGCGACCGTATAGGGGTGCGGGCGTGATGTTGTACGGACGGCCTTCTTCCGTCCGGCGCCGGAAGCCCGCTCGTGGTGATAGTCGTCGCGTCGGGGAGTTGCGCCTGTCCCGTGCCGTAGAGAGGGTAGGTGCGGGGAAGGGGTGACGTGCAATAGAAACAATAATTGACGTGCAATAGAAACAAGAGTGTAGGCCAGCCAAAGCCTCTTCCCTATCCCGACCTAACCCCTACTTCCTCTTCTTGAACAGGAACGCTTCCGTCTTCCTTCTTTTCCCCAGGAGTCTTCTTCTTCCCCAGGAGTCTTCTTCTTCTTCAGGAGTCTTCTTCTTCTTCAGGAGTCTTCTTCTTCTTCGGGAGTCTTCTTCGTATTCTTCTCTGCTGAGACCATGCTTAACCAAGCAAAGTGGGCGTCCTACTCTGTGGCCTGAGGGGGGCCTCCAGGAGTGGGGTATACGGGTCTCGAGGTCTCCCTCTTTACCCGGGCAATTCTCAAGGGGTCGACTGCCCCCGGTGCTATGTTTCGCCGTTAGGCGAACTATCGGAAATAATTGTGTGGGGGGGGGGGGGGTGGAGTGTCTTCGCGCTGCCCCGAGTGAGGGTTGACGGACTCCCCTGGATGGTCTGGGGATCCTAGCCCATGAGCTCCCTAGGGAGCGGGCGCCCGTCAGGAGGACGAGCGTGAAGCGGCGCGATGCCCCTCAGGTGGGAGTGTGGGCCGTTGTCGGCTTTCGCGAACATTCGCACCGACATCGTCCTCACGAACTCCTCTACGGTCGGAACCCTGAGGTCACGCGCCACCACATCGTTCCGCACGTAGCGACCGGCGCCCACGATAGCACGTAGGGCCTGGTTCTGCTGCGCTTGGATGCGTTTGCGGTTCGACTTTGCCACCAACGCGTACCATGCAGGCGCCGCGTAGGTTAGCCGGGATCGGATGTACGTCTTGTACACCCTTAGTTTGGTGGATGTCGGCAGCTGAGATGACAACACCGGTCGGAGCATCGCCCGTGCAGCACGGGCCTGGTGAATGACGTGGTTCACCTGAGGCACCATGTGCAGCGAGCGATCGATGTGACATCCCAGGTACCTAACCGTGGGCTGCCAAGCTACTTCCCGATCACGGAAACGTAGCGGCGACGGCATAGCACGGTGTCGGCTGAACAGTGTTGCGACCGTCTTACCGACGTTGACGGTCAGCTTCCACTTGTCCAGCCACTCGGGTAGCAAGTCGAGCAGCCGCTGCATCCTCGCGACCGCCAACTCGGGACTGCGCGAAGTGGTGAAGTAGGCGCTGTCGTCCGCAAACAGCGCAAGAACGGCATCGTGCTCCCACTCTTTGAGGTGACCCTCTAGAGTGGGGATGTCGTTGGTATAGAGGGAGTAGAGGAGCGGCGAGAGGCAGCTGCCCTGCGGGACTCCTGCACGAATGGGGCGGGGGTCAGAATCGTAGCCCTCTACCGACACGAAGAACTGCCGCCCATCAAGAAACGACGCTACTAGCCTACACAATAGCGCCGACACCGGCGACTCCAACAATTTGAAGACGAGGCCAGCATGCCATACACGGTCGAAGGCCTTCTCGATATCGAGAAAGACCCCAACAGTGCATCGCCCGCGATTGGTCTCGTCTGCCAAGTGGTGGAGTACCCGTGTCAGTTGCAGCGTAGTCGAGTGGCCCGCACGGAAACCGAACTGTTCGTCCCTTACAGCAAGTGACTGCGACAGTCGTTTCAATGCGAGCCTCTCGAAGAGCTTTGCTATGGTAGGTAGTAGCGTGATGGGTCGGTAGCTTTCCGGGAGACGTCTGTCTTTCCCCGGCTTCGGGAGGACTATGACCTTCCCCAACTTCCAGATGGTAGGGAAGTGGCCCGTGCGGAGGACACCGTTAAAGAGCCTGGTCATAGCGACCAAGGCTCCCCTGGGCAGCATCCTCAGCGCTAAGTTGGGGATCCCGTCGGGGCCTGGCGCCTTGCGCTTATGTAAGCGCGCGGCGACCTTCCGCGTCTCCGAGGGCGAGATGAACTCCAATCCCTGGGGTGGCGGTGTCGGGCGTCCGACGAAGTCCTCAACCCACGCCTCCACTACCTCGTGGTGTTCTTCGACAGCGCCTACGGGGTTTGAGAATTGCTCGAACAAGTGCTCCGCAAGTATCTCCGCCCGTTCTCTAGGCGCGAAGCGTCGCCTGCCCTCTCCGTCTAGGAGCGGGCAGACAGCCGCCCTAGTGCGAGTGAGCTGTCTGTTGAGGTGGTGCAAAGACCTCTCGTGTTCGCCCGCCTGGTCCACATACGCGTCCCAGGCGGCGCCACGGTAGGCACTCATCTCGCCAGACAGCTCCTCCGCCAGTGCGTTGAGCTCACGCTTGATCCGGGGACAGCGGGTGCGGGCCCAAAGCTTTCGCAGCAGACGCTTCTTAAAAAGTTTGGCCTTAAGACGAACTGGGAGGTCAATTTTGTGGCTCTCCACCGGTTTGTGGTCGGTGGACGCCGCCAAAGCATCCTTGAGGGTGTTTGTTAACAGATGGGCGGCGGCTTCCACCCCTTCCGGGGTGGAAAGCGAGCCACTGAACTTAAAGTTTTCCATGCAGGTCTGGTACTTCTCCCAGTTCGTCACGCGGCGGAACCGGGGGGGCGCTACGCACTCTGCCCCCAGACCAAGCGTGATTAGAATGGGGAGGTGCTGCCCGTCCAAGTCGTACAGCACCTCCACACTCACCGGGCATTGGAGATTCCTGTGGAGCACTATGTCCAGGACATCGGGACGATGGGACTCGGCCGAGGGGATGTGCGTGGGTGCCTCTGGCCCAAGCACCTCATAGCCCATCGTCTCGGAGTCATGGTGCAGTTTGCGTCCCGCTGGGTTGACCGTGCGCGAGCCCCAAGCCGGATGCTTGGCGTTAAGGTCGCCGGCCACCAGGGTCGCAATACCATCGTCCAAGATGTTAGCGATGTCCCGCGGGTCAAAGAGGGGACCAGGTGGGCGGTAGGCCGCAAACAACCGCAGGTCCCGACCCGCCATGCACACAGATACCCCTATGGAGCGAGTCTGGGTGAATGACGGGAGCGGTAACTCGTCGTGTACCACGTCGCGGCGGACCGCAACCGCCGTGCCCCTAAAGGCATGACCGGACGGTGCGATCTCGTCGCGGCGGTACACGAAGTAGTTCGGCAGTCGGTAGCTCTGAGCGGGGCGGAGTTTGGTTTCGCCCAGGAGCACGACGTGAACGCCCTGCTCCTGGACGAGGTGTCTCAACCCCTGCTTGCTGGCGGGAGAAAGCCCTCCCGGGTTCCAATATAGTAGCTTTAGATGTACTACCATATTGGAACCCGAAAGTTTCGGCCAAAGTTCTTTTAATCGCCCCCACGAGGTCCGGGTACCGGGCGATGGCCTCACTTATGGTGGCTATTGCCGCCACAAGGTCATCGGCCGACGTCTGTATACCCAGGGCCTGTAGGGGACGAGGTGCAGGGGTTGGAGTACGTGTCGTCCTGGGGCGCGGCACAGGGCGAGTGGGTTCCTCGCTCAGTGCTACCGTCTGCCTCCGCGGCGGCTTACTCCTACCATGCTGTTGGTTGCCCACCTCCGCGCCAGCCGAGGCTGGGAGAGCGGGCTGTGATGGAGGTTGAGGGGGAGCGGCGGGAGCCGCGGGCTCAGGCTGGGTGCGTGGCGTCTTCTTCTTCCTGCTCCTGCTTGGCCGGTGTTCTGGCACCGCAACACTTGGTGCGGCAGGGGCAGGGGCGGCAGGTGTTGTTGTCGCTGGTAGCGCTTTGCGCTCCCGGGCCCTTTTCTTCCTGTCGCGGCGCGCCTTACTGACGCACACGCGACCGGAGGGAGGGTTCGCCGGCGCCATGAGTGATGCACCCTCTGTTCCCGCGTACTCCTCCACTACCCTTCTGGGCGCGGGTCCCCTAGTGGCGGACGGCGCGCGAGGCCGGACAGCGGGTGCTGCACCGGAGGTGGTAGGTGGTGCTGTGGGTTTGGGCGGAGGGTACTGCATCCCCCTGACCCGGGCCATTTTCCGCAGGTACGAACAGCGCCTGTCGTTCGCTGCGTGAGACCCGGAACAGTTGGCGCAGACCGGCACCGCGTCCTTAGGTTTGGGACAATCCCGGACCAGATGATACCCCGCGCAGCGGATGCACCTGGCCGGCCGGTGACAGTGCACCGAGGAATGGCCTACCGCTTGGCAACGGTGGCACTGCGGAGGGCCGTAACGACCCCGCCATCCCTCGATCACTATCCCCGGCATGTTCAGCAGCTCGGTTACCCTGTATAGGCGCGCGAGCTGCTGTTCGTCCATGCGATCCAGCTGCACGTAGTATATGCAGCCCGGTTTGTCCCGCCTAGGTGTAATTGGCCGCGTGAATCGCGCCGGGAAGTCCAGGCCGATTAAGGCTTCAGTGACTCTCTCTGGGTCAGTTCCTCCCGGCAGGCCGCGGATCGCCACCTTGGTGGGACGCTCGTCCGTTTGGGAGTAACAGTACCAGGAGAGTCCCGGTTCTGTTTCCGACAAGTCGGTTAAGTACCTCTGGACAACCCGGTACTCTTCAGGCGTTTTCGGTAGGAATCGCACCCCCTGTCCTAGGGGCTTCGCGCTTGGAGCATGGCCGAGAATTGCCCTCAAGTTCGCAAAATGCTCCACCCAGTTAGGGAACCGCTCCGCCACTAGTGGAGGGTATGCCTTGACGGCTGGCGCAGTTGGACCCTTCAGGGGCTTGCCTTGCGGCGGTGGTGGGGACTTGGGCTTGGGTGAAGCCGGGGCCCTCAAAGCCGCAGCGTAGGACGTACTGGGCTGGGGCGCAACGACGACGCCGAGCCGATCCCAGTGCCCACTATCGTTAGAGGCCATTGAGATGGCCGAAACCGAGGGGGGCCGAGTGTGGATTTCGGCCGCGGGCGGGCCCACTGGCGAAGATGCCGATGCCAGTGCAGCGTAGGACGTGGAGTCCAGCATATCTGCCGGACCGCCCGCTTCTGCCGGAGATGGTCGTGCCGTGGACGGCGAAGGTGCCGGAATCGGCGAAGGTGCCGGAATCGGCGAAGGTGGAGAGGGGGACCGCGGTGGGCAAGAGTGAGTGATGTGACCGTGTGTGTGTGTGTGCGGTCTTACCAACGTAGACACAGCAGCAGCAACAGCAACACCATCGCCCGCTTCGCCTTCACCTTCTCTCGAGTCTTCATAGGCCTCGTCCCCGGATGTGCTGGGTGAGGCTGGCATCCTTGGAGGCAGGTATACATCCTTAGTTATCACCACCCTGGCAGTCTTAGCTGCCGGGGGTGGGGATGAGGATTCCCTCCTGGTGGTCTTAAGGGGCCGCCGGGGGCCAAGCTCAGCCGCATCCGATGACGAAGTTGATGGTCGGTCGGGGGAGGGCACCGGTTGTTTGTGTCCCTTTCCGGGGAGCGCAAACTGCGCGGCCATTGGTCCCTGGACCGGTCGGTACTCCTGGGTAAAAATATCCCGGAGTACCACCTTCCTGGCCGGCGCCGGTTTTCTTTTGGATTCTCCGCGGCGCTCTCTTTCTACCGGTGCCTCTCTCTCTGCCCCCGATGTGGAGCTGAAGGAGGGTACCTCGAGAAAAGTGCCGCCGTCTCTCTCGGTTGGGTCCTCTCTTTCTCCCGCGGTTCTGCCGCGAGGTGAGGGTAGTTGGGGATCCGGGTACTTTTCCACTTCCTCCGGATCGTTGCCGCCGTCCCTGTCTTCGCGGGCTTCAATGGCTTCAGCCGTGGGCTTCCTCACGGTGCCCGACGGTGGCCGCCTCGGCTTAGATGAGCGCATTTTCCTCGAACTCGCGTCCGTCCTGACGCGTGGCTTCTCTCTTCACTCGAAAGCCGCAACACCGGGGCCCTTTGCTCATCAAAGGGGTGGTGTTGCGGCGGGGGCTCTCCTCTTCGGATTCCTCCCGGCTACGGTTCCGGAACACCCAAGTCGTCGCCGACGTATGGTTACACTGACTTACCTGAAATGCCCAGAGACCTACGGAAGTCGGTGCCGAACGCATAGCAGTGCCCCATGCTTAAGCCGGAAAACTGGTTTTCTGAGCTACCCCAGAGCAATACCGTAAAGAGAGCCGCGCTTTTTTAGGCCCATTTTCGTGTCATTTTTACTTTGGCTGACCTAGTTTTCACCCTTTCTTTATTAATTTCCCAAAATTTACACATATGTATTATACATCGTTGGAATCCTCATAATTAGCCCTATCTAGCTACATAAGCTACATTATCATATCTCAATTACTTACGAAGTTATTCTCGAAAATATACCAAAAATGTACAAGTTACGTCATTTCACATGTCAATAATCCTAATTATCTCGAAATTATCATAATTGATTCTTAATATTCTTACATCAATATGAAGCTAGAAACATATTCTAGGAGATAACATAAACTTTAGAAATAAAAAACATGTGTAAAACTCAAAAACTTAACCCACAATACGATTTTCATAAAAATACCTAAAAACTCTAATAAAATACAACAAATGCGACCGATAGCGCCATCTACCGTGTCTTATCCCTAAAACTTAAAACTTACGTAATGTATTTTTCTTATTTAACATATAAAACATATTCAGACAGACTTAAAACACAAGTTAAATTACAATTCTTAATTAAATAACTTTAGTTAGTCGCCGACAATAGGAGTAGCAGACGAGCATGCAGTCCACCTGATGGTAAGTGGCTACTGCTGCCCATGGACATCTGTAATCAACCCCAGATAGGATTAGATATTCCTACCTGAGGTGGGCCACAGATGCGCCGTTACCCCTGAGGACTAAGCTGGAACGCCTCGGAAAAGTCTGTCGTTCGTCGTGAAAGTTTCGTTGAATGCAAATGTCTAAGAATGGCAGTTGTCACTTAAAATCAAAGCTACATACACTTTTGCTACTTCTAATAAACATCAATATCTCTGCATCAGACAATACATACACCACATCAATTTGTAATCAAAGATAGATACAACAATTACAACATAAATTCCAAGATAGAATACATTGCATCACGATGCATCATTGCAATGGCCTAGGTCTCAATTATACAGTCCTCATACCATATTGACAATCCACTCGTGACAAGGCGTATAAATACTGCTGAGTTAATGTTAACAATGTAGTATATAAAGCAGTGATAGCCTAGTGGTTAAGAAACTCGGCATCTCGATCGAGGGGTCCGAGGTTCAAATCCCACCTCTGATTTTTCAAAGTTATGTGCGTATTAGAAATTAATTATCACTTGCTAAACGGTGAAGGAAAACATCGTGAGGAAACCTGCATACCTGAGAGATTTATAAAAAAAAAATCTCAAAGGTATGTGAAGTCTACCAATACGCACTTGGCCAGCGCGGTGGACTATGGCCTAATCCTTCTCATTATGAGAAGAGACCCGTGCCCAGCAGTGGGACAGCAATGGGTTGTTGATGATGATTGAGTATATAGAATATGATTTATTGACGGAGATGACAAATACAAAAGAGTATATTTTGACTGTGTCGCGATAGTACGGGGATTAGCCACTTACCATCAGTAGTATACTCATTTACTATTACTTTATTTTAAAAATAAAGATACTTATAAATACACTAAAACATGTGCGGAAAAAATGGTACATAGTACCATAAACAAACTCGCGTCATCATCATCATCATCATCAACCCATTACTGTCCCACTGTCCCACTGCTGGGCACGGGGCTCCTCACCAAACAACTCGCGTCATATTATCATATATCTATGTTTTACAAATATGAATGCCATAGATTTTATTTCATATAGAGCTCAGTTAGATGTGCCTAAGTAGGTATTTGCTAGTGTATTTCCACATTCTAAAATATTAATGTCTGATATTAACGACAGTTTGACACTGTTCACTGTTACTTTCACAAAAACGTACCTACTTATAATCTGTAATGATTATCTAAGTAGGTACCTGTTTAATTACTTATTAGAATAGATATTTCATTATATTTAGGAATTGGTATTATTGCAAAATACGAGTAGGTACATACCTATATTAGTTTTAATAATCATGAAGCTATTTACTTAATTACCATTATTATTAACTAATATTGTTCTATAATAATGAGTCCCTTTCACATGCCATTATTATTGATGAAATTTTACCAATCATTATTTAAGTTTTATGCACCCAGAAATCTGAATCGAAATTAATGTTTAGGTAATCACTAATCAGTATTCATAGAATCGTACGAAAAAAGTTTTTGAATATTTATAAAGCATGCCGAATCAATACTTGTTATATTATAAAAGTTGTTATATTATAAAAGACTTATACTAACTGTGGCTAATTTATTATTAACGACATAACAAGGCATTATTCTTTTTTCTACTTTTCTTTTACTAATATTAAAAGTATATTTTTTTAATTTTTAATATTAAACAAAATGTTTTCTATACTTGAGTGTAATTATTTAATTACCGTGTCTAACTATGCCTTTATAAAAAAATTAAAAACAAAAAATACATCAATGTTAAAACCAATACCTACATAAAAGCATTGAAAGTACTTTCGTTTATTACGCGATGTATTACATAAAATAACAATGTAAGAATAGAATCATTTTGAAAATTGTATAAGCTCGTTACATAAATAAACAAATCCGGGACAAAGAAAACGTAGCGTGAAGTTTTTTGCGACAGTACGACGAAGAGAAACGTGAATGAAAGTAGCAAATACCAGTCCATAATGGAAGGCTAATGATATATCCGAGATCGTACTAGGGATGGCGATTCTTTCCGAAAGATCGGTTCTTGAATCGATTAAAATCGAAGTGTGATAAATCTATTCACAAAAATCAAGGCCGAAAGAATCGATTCGCCAAATCGATCTTCGAACTATTTAGGGGCGAAGCCAGCGAAAAAAGGAAAAAACGGTCATCAGGACCAAACAATCACTGAATTTATACGTATACGTCTACAAAAAAATCCTTAACGCATTTATTAATATTCAATCCACTTCAAAAAAAACGAATTTCGTTTTTCTAGGATGAAATATCGATTCACTGAATCGATCCATTACTGGAAATTGATTAAAATAATCGATTTTTGTCAAAAAACATCGATTAATTGACCTGAGATCGCCATCCCTAGATCGCACGCGGTACGTGGGAAACCTCGCTTGAAAAAATCTTATGTTTACAGACTTTAGTCGTTTTTAGCGTATCGTATTTCTTTTATTTAAATTCGTGGCAGGTTTTCAAGTTTTCTGTTTGCCTGTATGTTATATTGGAGATTATTGAAGAATTTAGACGAAACCGTCAAAGAAGATAAATTTAAGTTCTTGCATGCGTACTCTTCAGGGAAATACTTTCATATTTGGCAAACATATTATCTACTTACGGTCAAAACAAAGGAATTGATCAAACCCACTTAAAAAGTCACTAATTCATAAGATTCTATCAAAATCTTTTTTACTCCAAGATTATAATATAAAAAATATATAATCCAGTAAGGCATATGGAAAAAAAATTAAAAACCGGTTTTTAAATCTTCAAAAAATAGGAATGGAATATTTTGAAGTCACGTAAAAATATTTTAAAATAATTTGTTTAAGCATATTAATTTATATAAAGACTTACACTCCAACAACACCAGGCAGCTCTCCGAAGAAATCCTTTCGCACCTCAGACTTGTACTTGACGAGGCAGGGCATAGCAGGTCGGAAGGGCGTCGGACCTTCGCGCCTGTACATCCTTTCGATCTCATCAGCATCATACACAAACAGTAGGTCAGGCCGCCCAATCAAGCCGCCCAAGCGGACGATCCGGCCGTACTTATCCAGAAACATCTTCGTCACTTTTGCAAACTCGGAAATATCAAACTGCCCGATGATGGGGACCATTCGCCACGTATTCCCCAAGATGGGTATCGGTTTGGGTCCCGGGACTTCGGAGTAGGGCTTCGCATTGGCAAAAATCTCTTCGTTTAGTGCCGCTGTTGGAGCGATTTGGGATCGCTGGCGTTTTGAGAACGGACATCCTGTGGACGCTTGTCGAGCGTTTTTCAAAACAAACGGACGCGAATACGCCGTGAACGAGTGCAACGATAGCGAGCGACCCATGGCGGTTAAGGCCGCGGCGGCGACTGGACTACCTCTCGACTCGATACCGAGCTCGGATTTACCGTTATCGTTAGTTCAAAAACGCTATATGGCGATAGCGTGCTAGTGACTTTATTATAAAATCATGTGTCAGTATGTTCGTACACGCTATTTTCTGAAACCGCTCAACAAATTTTATTGAAATTTTATGGGTGTTGTTTACTGAGTCCACCTTAAAAGATAAGGTACTTTTGGACTGGAAGGATATTGTTGTCAAGATCTATTTAGGATCAACGTTGTCCTGTGTTCAGGTGTGTTTCTTTTATTGACGATTTGGAATTTCTCCCCCAGGCATATTTGAACTGACAACTCTTCCCATTGTTGATGCTATGGCTACGGCCTCTACAAAATAAAAAGTTACATTTAGTGTAATTTCTTGAGCTCATGCAAAACGTGTCGCGCTCGCGGATCTTGCTATTTGCAGCATGTATCACGCTGCTACAGCTATGTATATCTAGCGTGTTAATTCTTGATTCGAGTAATCACTTACATAGCATGTATCCAAGATCGTTTTATTTATTTTTGGAGGTGAGGAGGCCCCTTATTATTCATCGAATTTAATGCAACAATATCTTCCGTGTAGTAAAAATTAAGTTAATTAAGTAAAATTTACAGCCAACGATTAAATTATTTCAACAAAGAAAGTATTCAGTTAAGTACGAGTACTATCGCTATAAAAGCGAAATAAAAACGTACAAGCGGACAACAACTTCAAAACGGACTAGCAGTTTGGCGCGAACTATTATATACCTAAGTTACTGACCCGTCCAAATTTGTTTTTTTTTCTCATGTTGAAGCCCCGGTGTAGAAACCGCGCCTGTAAACCCCCAAATTCAACCCTACAATTTATATCATTATTATGGCGTGCTAAGGCGTTATATTTTATATTAACCGCAACTATTTATGGTTGCATGTGACGGGACCCAACCACTGACGTCTTAGTCATGGTCATCACGGATACCAATTAAGCTGCCGTTCTCTTTTTTAATCTACAAATTACAGTTAACTACGGTTGTGTTATGATTCATTCACTACAGAGACTAAAAACGTAATTTTAAAAAAAGTTAGTAGCAAACGAGTATGCTACCAGATGGTAACACAGCTGTAACCAACTCTATAAAGAACAGGCGTTCCAATTAATCAAAGCTTTAATCTAAGTACGTATGCAAAAAATACTTAGGTTACTTATTTATTAGTGGCCACTGTTTGTTGAATGTCTTCGAAGCGTCTATGTTTTTTTTTTAATAATATAAGAGTAGCAGACGAGCATGCAGTCCACCTGATGGTAAGTGGCCATTGCCGCCCATGGATATCTGTAATCAACCCCAGATAGGATTAGATATTCCTACCTGAGGTTGGCCACAGATGCGCCGCTACCCCTGAGGACTAAGCTGGAACGCCTTGGAAAAGTCTGTCTCCCTTACCACACCCTTCAAACCGGAACACAGCAGCGTCATTATTTATAAGGCATCTTACAGGGTTTAATTAATTTATAATTACAATTGCAACTTGTTAATATGACTACGTTTAGTAATATGACCTCAGAAGCACGAAAGTGTGCTTGAAGTTTAATCAAACTTCCGATCGCATTCGATGTTGCTTAACTCAGTAGATACAATGATCTAAAAAAACTAAGAGTCAAGCTCTGCACCGAGTATTACACAATTAAAATAAAATGAATTTGCGTGAGTGAAAGTTTCAGTGAAAGCATAAAACCTTTTTATTGTACCACGTTTTTATGTCTAACGAGAGTGGACAAAAAATAACAATGCAACAGAAAAAGCTAAGAATAAAAGTCAGTATTTCTTGAATAATTCATATTTACATTTTGCATATTTTATAATATCACACTTCTGAGGACTATAAAATTATTCGGTACGTGTGTAGAATAAGTTTTGCGACAAAAAACATATAACTGACTCTAGTAAAATTATTCCAAAATATCAGGAAATAAACTTATCCAAAGAAACAGAAAGAACCGGACTATTGATTTTATTTTTAAATTAACCGCCGAAACGTTTCGTTAATGCTAGTTGACAAAACAGCAAGCTCATTATAACTTATAGTAAGATATTAAAAGTATTTAATTAATTAAAGTCACTAAATAGTTTTACAATATTATGTTCCAAATTTTACTCGTATAAATAAATAATTATATTAGTTTTAGTCTACAATTTTATTACAATATTCGCATTTATTTTAACGTCTGTAGTCTTTATATGACATAACCAGGTTATGACAATGACAGTCAATAATCAGTTGTGACATTTGACAATAGTTTGTATTTGTTGATAATTTTATGTTTTGCTTTAAAATGAAAAAATAACTGCCTTTTAACTTTCTAATAGTCACCTGTATATTACAATTCATCTAACAAAACTTGGCTGTATATTTCATTACAAAATGATCTCAGATTTCGCCAAAGAAAAAGTGTTATGGACAAAGAAAATGAATTTGAAATTAGTTAAGTTTATGGAAACTAAACCTCATATTTGGAATCGAAAGCATCCCAAATACACTTCAGTAGCATTAAGGAATAAAACGTACGCAGAATTCGCTGATAAATACGGAAATGTGTTTACCGGACTGGCTGTTAAAGATCGGTGGACGAATATAAGAACAACTTTTGCCTATAATTTAAGAAAATTAACTAATAGCTTGAAAGGCGATGGGGAAGTAAGTTACTTTAGTTATTGTTTGTTAAGCCCATATACATCTGTAATGAGCTCAAGATAAAATTAGAGTACCTGGCTGCATTCACTTGCATCCATGTTACAGTCCGTGTAAAACTGCAAATTGTATGACTACACCTGCTTAACAACTTCAGAGCGGACTAGCAATTTGGCGCGGACTATCCTGGTATATAGCATGACTATTTCTTTTACTAGAAAATATGTCAATGTTATTTAAAATTTATTGTAATTTTTTTCAGGAATATAAGATAAATTGGCATTTATGGGATGCCTGCCAATTCTTGAGGAAAGGTAACCAAAGCTTAGCATTATCAGCTCTTGAGAATGAACATGAGGAATCCAAGGTAAATCAAAAGAAATATAATATTACACTAAGTGGTAATTCAATAATTACGTAAGGTTCTGAAGAGAACCCCCCTGGGTTGGAAAAATCTCTACATACCCTTACTTCCAGCTTCAATCTGAGGCCAGTCAGAATAGGCCAAAATAGTGAACTTAAAATTCTATTCTAGCCACAAATGTTTATGTGTTTGTGTGTCCATCAAACATATTTCACAAAAAAATCCTACCGTGGAGATATGAGTGTAGAAAGCGTAATTCATTTATTTATCTTCAAAATAAATTATCTTTTTTTCAGGATCTAACAGATACTCCAACCTCAGACAAAGATGCGAGTGAAGAAGAAGAATTTTTAGAAGACAATATAAATGGTTCAATTAGTAACATGTCATGTAAAAGTCTTGCCAATAATCTATTAGATGTTTTCAAAGGTGTACAAAATGATGTATTTGGCTTAGAAAATACTAAACATGGAAAAATTGGATGCGCCGTCACAAATAAACTTAGTAAATTGAGTTCCTATGAAGCTGCAACAGTATCTACTAAAATAATGGAGGTTCTTTTACTCTATGACCAAAATAATCCAAATAATCCTAATAATGCAACCAATTATTTATGATATATGGTGTTAAAGATAAATGTATTGCCTATTTATATATGTATATCTACATGTTAAACTTTCAACTAAGCTTTCAACCTGCTACTCTGCTCTGAATGTAGAAACGAGTAGACTTGAATAGCGAATTGTAGATATTAGCGGGATGAAAACAGCGCGTGCAGGGTGTCGGGGGGTCCCCCGACACCCACCGCAGCAAGAGCAAGATGGGACTTGGTACCCACCGGTCTCTCACATGCCGCGTCTGCGTTTGCAATATGGGGGGTGGGTAGGGATTATTCGGGTCTCGAGGGAACCCTCTTTGCCCGGGCAAATTCTCAAGGGAGTGAATACAGCCACCGCTGCCAGCTCTCGCGCACGAGTACAGAGCTGCGTTAGTATGTCCTTACATTGCTATGGAATACATATATGCTTGTAGTTGTGCGCAACTTCAGAGCGAACTAGCAATTTGGCGCGGACTATACCGACTAGAGTAAATATTTAATTATATTGAATATATTAATGGTCAATGAGTGATATGTTTAATAATTTGGTACAGATATCTGGTATAGTAAAATCGTAATGTAATATTATCAAAACGTAAAGCCAGTATCCTATATAATTCACTTTGTATAAATTCATAAATAAGAAAAGGTAACAGAATTAAGGTTGCCTTGCATAAGATATATTTTCACATTGTAAAACATATGTTTAAGTTCATAATATTAATTAATATATATTTGTATTTACGTAAATACAAGCTCAAATTGAATAAACGAAGTTTTTATTTAGCTTTGCTGGTATTTAGTAAATAAAACTATTTACAAAAATTAATACAATTTTTTTCTTGTTCCAATGATGGCTTGGAAACTTAAGGTATACTTCCCAGTATTGGTTTTAGACATTCTAACTACAGGACTCTGTTTAGTTTTATGGATTTTTTAATATTTTGCCTTTTGTTATTTTCCAAAAGAACACGTTATCGTTGTAACGTTCGGATCAGCAGTTTTGATTGCAAACTAGCGTATTTTAGCAATGAAATGAGTAGCAGTGAGAGTAAAGTAGAGAGGGAGAGAATCTATTATAAATTTTGTACCCCGTGTATATTATTTCTCTATGAGCTTTTATAGCTATTGTAATAAACATGTTGGTTGGCAAAAAATATTAATCCGCATACGAGCCTTGGCATTTACCGAAAATTTCAAACTAAACATCGTTATGTTTTCGACCGAGTCCGATAGTATAAGTTCTGTTTTCTTTTACTTCATTTCTTTCTTATCGGATATATTGCATTTAATGATGATAAGAAATTTGGTAGCTACAATTTTATCAAAAAGGCTAAATCATAATATTTAAATCGATTATTTTATTCTACTTAAATACATAATGTTTCGCCAAAAAGTACAGAAGCCACGGCCAGTAGACCGTGTATTTAAAAAACTAGAGTTGAGTGTTAACTAATTGTAGGGATGTTATTTCCGAAAAATATCTATTCTTGAATATATTCAAATCGAAGTGTGATTTATCGATTCCCTAATAAATCGAGACATTTTTTTTTTTTTCTTCTCAAGGGGGAAACCTTCAAAAGGTACCCGACGACGTGGGAGCGACGCCGGGTTATGTGGGATTTTTACCGCACTAAAACCCCCCCGGTGGCCGTCCTCAACGCTTGTTGGAGAACTCCGGGATCTCCAACGGAACACAACCGGAGCCCTCCAAGCGCGATGCCCAACGGGCTCTACCCTGGGGGAGCAGTTTTCGCTCCTCCCACACCACGTAGTGTTTACGACGGTATGCGACCACACATACCGCCGTCCTTCCCGGAGTCGCTTGCTGGACGGTTCGAGCTCCCACACTTGCCGTCCGCAACCCCGGAAGCCCCCTTTTAGTCGCCTCCTACGACAGGCAGGGGATACCGTAGCCCTATTCTAGTCCCGGAAAATAAATCGAGACCTAAAGAATTAATTCTCCAAAAAAACGATCTTCGATCTTTTCAGCTATAAAGGGCGCAGATAGCGAAATAAGGTCATCAGGATCAAACATGCACTGAAATACGTATCTGTCAGCAAATAATATCTATAATAAATTCAACCAACTTCGTAAAGATCGATTCACTGAATCGATCCGTTACTAGTGATCGATTAGAACAATCGATATTTTTGGCCCAAAAGATCGATTCTTCAATTAATCGATCTTAGATCGACATCCCCAGTTGACGACTGACGTTTTCTTCAGTTTTGTTGACGTTAAATATTTTACGTTTGAGTTGTGTGAAATTAAACTGTGAACGTGACGAAAATATAATAATTTTCCAATTTAATGTCAATCCACTCGTAAAATATAAAGAACGTAAATTAAAGCGTTTTGATTGCACACTTCTTACTACTTGAGTAATACATAAGGCACACTGCGTCTTTACAGAGCGCCGGTCACCTTTATACCGGGGGACTCGTGTTCGGTTTTTAAATTTGTGATCATCGAGATTATTCTTAGACGCAGATCAGCTTAAATTAGTCCAAACAATTAATGCGTCTTACGTTTTGATAGCATTTTATTAGATAATTATAAATAATAAAAATGTTTCGAGTGTACGACTCCAATACTAACAATTTTATAAGTAACATCGCCAACGCAGACTTTATAGATACGCTGAGAATGAAGTGGGATGATCTCCACGAAAAAATCGGCGTATTTCGTTATCAAATAGAAATTATACATGACAGAGTCATCGATGGAGGCTATTTGCTACAGGTGTATATCAGTATTTTATATTTTTTATGGTATTTGTGAAATATTTCTTTTTTTACGTATTTAATAACACCTGAGCAGTTGTGAACCAGTGAGAGCCTAGTGATTGAAACTGTCTCAATCAAGAGGTCTGATAAATTAATTTATTTACTCTGACGTTAAAATCTATAATATTCCTACTATAATTTTCCTACATCTATAATTTTCCAATGTTTCCTGTGTTTTATAAATTTATTGTGTGATATTGAATGCTGGAGTATCTTACAGCTTTATTGGAAGCAAAAGAGATATTTGTAATCTAGTGAAGTGGATTGGAAGCAAGGGGCTTACAATCCACTTCACGACTGCTTGACTTCATTATAATATTTTATACAAATGATGCAACATTAAAACTTATGTACTCATTGTATTAATTCCAGCTGAATCCAAATAGAGGTACGAAACGTAGGCTTCCTCAAGATTTCAATAATGTCTGCACACCCATGGACGATGACAAATTCAATTTCACTAAAGTACCAACTAAAGAAATCATGTTTACATTGACCAAAGATAATAAAGGTATGTTGCGAGATACACTTTATCTTTTCTCTACAATTTTATTTTATAACACATACTTATATGCTAACATTCATTCATTGTATTGAAAGAAAATTAGGAAATAGCAGACTTAAACAGTATATTCAGCACTTCGCGACCGTTCTGTGTGAAAGCTACAGCAAGAATGCTCGCGAAGCATATTTTGTATTACATACATACATTTTCATGTATTAAACATTTAGAAAATATTTTGTCTGTAGTCGTAAAGTAGGCTTTGAAATAGCATACATAATTTAGAATAATTAGTTAATCATATAGAGGCAATTAATAGAGAGTAACAGAAATTTAGTGGCTATAATATTAATAAAACAAAAACAAACAACAACTAAATACAAATCCAAAAATTATTTCCTAAAACATGATAACATTGGAAATTAAAATTATTAATAATAAGAATAGTACCTGTTATTGCCCCAATATTAAATATTATGCAAATATTGATTCATGATTCTACGTAACATTTACTATGTAAATTAAATTTTAATTAGTTTTTCCTATTCAAGAATGTAGGAATGTGGGAGCACCCTTTGTGGTTCAAATCTGGTATCACAACCGCCACACCTATTTCTGTCTAATAACAGCAATGTCAAGTGTTCCTGTGTTCTAGTTTGTAGGGTGTGGTAAGGGAGACTTTTCAGAGGCGTTCCAGCTTAGTCAGGGATAGTGGCGCACCTGTGGCCAACCTCAGATAAGAATAACTAATCCTATCTGGGGTTAATTACAGATGTCCATTGGTGGCAGTAGCCACTTACCATCAGGTGGTCTGCATGCTCGTCTGCTACTCGTATGTTATAAAAAAAGATAAAGTAAGAAAAATGCTTGTTCCCAAACTAACTGTATATTTCCAGAGTCTGAAAAACATGCTATCCTTATAAACGTGAGCCCCCTAAACCGCTACCATTCTCTCCTGTGCCCATCAATCTACAAGCGTTTGCCACAAATCGTATCGCAGGATAGCTTGAAGTTGGCTTTAGAGATCATGCTCTTTATTGAGGATCGGTGAGTGTAGGCAAGTAGACGTTTTTTTTCATTTCATTGAGTTTTTTTATCGTCTGTTTCATTTTGTTTTTGTGTTTGTAGAATGTCCCATGAACAGCCAAATTTACTGTCTTATTTATCCATTAGCTGTGCTTCAATAGTGTTCGGTTAACATAAGAATATTTTCTGAAGTGAATAGTGGCAGTGCCGGACCAGCCCATAAGTTAATTAAGCAATTGCTCAGGGCATGACATTTTGGGGGACACCAAAAACAGCATAAAATTCCATGATATTTTATTGATTTGAAGGTGGTAGAACCCTTTGTGGTTCGACTCCGGCGGCACTACTGCCACACCTATTTCTGCCTAATAACAGCAGTTAGGCACAGCTGTGTTCCGTTTTGAAGGGTGTGGTAAGGGAGACATACTTTTCCGACGCGTTCCATCTTGGTCCTCAGGGGTAGCGGCGAATCTGTGGCCGACTTCAGGTTGGAATATCTAATCCTATCTGGGGTTGATTACACATGTCCATGGGCGGCAGTAGCCACTTACCACCAGGTGGACTGCATGCGCGTCTGCTGCTCCTATATTATAAAAAAAAAATGATGAACTTTGAATATTATTAAATTACTTATGAAAAGTGTTGCCCACTTGCATGGTTTGTGTAGGGCTAGCAGTCTCAATCCGGCACCGAATAGCGGTGATGATAAATAACTGATTTATCTTATCTTAAATTATTATTTTGATAAAGTGTTCTCATGTTAATCAGCTAATGGTGTTGTCACAACCTTGATTTAAAATCATATTTTTAGCTAGAGTAGCAAGGTTTCTTCTATGCTTTCACAAAGAACTTACTTCATACATAATTGGTAATATTGGTAAATAGAGATTGTGATAATGCCTTTTATACATATAACTTGATTCAATAAGTATTGTAATACAAATTGCTCATTCTCCATAATGTTGAATGAGAACCATATCAACTGTCAAGATTACAATGTTTATTAAATTGAGTTATATATATCTTAGGGTCAATTCATGCTAAGTAATAGCTCAAACAGTGTTAATGGATAACCTATTACATATTATATACCCACATCAACTCTCTGTGAAAGCGAGATTTATTTTTTATTTTTCTTATTAGGCTTTATATGTTGTCCTACCTTTTTTATACGTTAAACTTAAGTAACTGCCTATCAAGAATACACCTTTTACAGGGAATTGAAAGTAGCATTTAATAGCCAATGTGCGTTTGCATCTGTGAACCATCTACATTACCACTTGTTATTTGAGCATCGCACCTTGCCTGTGGAAAAAGCGGTAATTATTTATATTTTTATTAATTTATAAAATGTATATGTATTGGAAATAGCGGTGTAGAACGGTAGTTTGAATCCAGAAGCACCACCGTAATACCTATTTATGACCTATAACAGCAGTATTCACTGTTGTGCCAGTTTGAATGGTCTAAGGGCGAGACACTTATACATAGGTCAAAGTTCGAAATAAATTTTCAAGTGTACCAGTCTGTTGTGACTGATAGATCTCTAATACTTTCTGGTATGATTGATTATAGATGTTCATGTATGACAGTAGCCACTAAGCAGCATGTAGACTGCATGCTATTTCGTTATATCTAAGATAATATACTTTTTAATAATGACCACGGTCGAATTTCAATATGCTAACACTAATTCTAATCAATTGGTCATATTTCAGAAATGCAAACAAATAAAAGGCTCTCTTTATTGCTTGGAAGATTACATAGTACCGGCCTTCTACTTCGACGTAACCCAAGTTATTGACGAGGCTTTACCACCGATATCTAAACTCCTGGTGTGTCTCTTACAAAAATCGATCCCGCACAATATTTTTATCACCTTGGGACAGAGTATTAAGGATCCTCAACAGAACGCAATAAGGGTTTTCATTTGGCCAAGGAAGAGTTGCAGTGGTATGATGAAGTTGGCTGCATTTAGTATTGCTGCGTGTGAGCTCGCTGGCTGGTTCACTATGTATGGTGAGTAACTGGTCTTAATACAAGCGAATACCTTTGTTCTTCGACTCCGAAGGCACCGCTGCCACACCTATTTCTGCCTCATAACAGCAGTGTTAAACGCTGCTGTGTTCTGATTTGAAGGGTGTGGTAAGGGAGAAATACTTTTCCTAGGTGCTCCAGCTTCGTTCCCAGGAGTAGCGGCGTATCTGTGGCGGACCTCAGGTAGGAATATCTAATCCTATCTGGGATTGATTATAGATGTCCATGTGCGGCAGTAGCCACTCTCCATCAGGTAAACTGCATGCTCGTCTACTACTCCTATTTTATAAAAAAAAAAGCTGATGTTTGACACCGGAGGCACTACCGACACACCTATGTCTGCATAGTAACAGCAGTGTTTGGAAAGAGGGACATAAATATATGAGTCGTTCCAACTTAGTCCTCCAGGGTAGCATCTCATATGTGGCCGACCACACGTACGATTCCTATCTTATTTAGGTTTGATAACAGATGTTTATGGGTGTCGCAATCGCAACTTACAAGGTTGTATGCATGCTCATTTGCTAAAACTAATAAATATATTATTTCCTTACTAAATAGCAACTTTCCAAAAATTTGTTATTTTTCAATTAAAATTGTCAGTATCCTGAAACTATTCTTTATATTTGCAACAGTCAAAACAAAATTAAAAAATACTTGTAAATTACAATTTTAAATGTAGCCTTCTTTTAAATGCTTTTAGAATTCTTATTTCGAGGATTCCATTATTGCGAATATTTGTGTAATAAGCATTCAGAAAAATTGCGTTTATTTTTCGACTGTTTGTATATAAATTTGAATGTTAATTAACATATTTTCCATTCTCAAATAGATATCCTAGAATTCGAGGATATGAAGCGCGAAGGTTTGGAGGAAGAATTGGCGAAGTGGAAGTATGACGGGTTCAATGAACTCTGCGAGGAAATCAAATGGCTATTCTAAGTGCACATACATGACGTCACTAATCACTAACCAAATACATTTGTCAACTGGAAGATTACTAAATATTAGTTTACCGAATTGTATCTATCAATTTATAGAATTTACGTATATTCGTTACTTCTCTCTATTAACAGAATTTATATTTATAGGCATGATGACAGATTTAAAAATCCTTTTGTGTTTTGTTACACATCTACCTACTGTTTTAAAAAAAATAATATTATTTGGGCAATGAATCAAGTCATCATTTTTTTCTACTTATTTTGAATTCAGCGCAAAAACGTTCGCAGATGTCATATCGTTCGCTAATGACGTCAAAACTAGAAATTGTATAGAAAGTTCAAAGGATACAACTATATGGAATTCAATGATGCGAAGTAAGGCATGACGTCATTCGCTCCGATTACGTTTTACACTATTATATATTTATATATTTTCTTTAAAATCAAAATTATCTTAATTTTTTTAAAGTTGGGTCACTTTGTAGAGTGCTTTTAACTAGTTTTTTCACTATCGATTCTTTGGTTCTTTGATTATTTAACACTGTCATCATGCCCATCTTTAAGTTACTAAAACCCATCCAGTATTAGATAATATGCCTACTTCTTGACAACTCTTGAAGCATATCTACTTCATCCCTTCAACCTAGATAGTTTTTATACGAAATTTCGAATTACATTTTAGAATTAAGTAAGTATTTTCATAAAACTAATTTAATCATTAAATGTATTGATGTCTATCTACTTGTAATATTTATATTCGTATTAAATATTATAATAAAGTACGAATAATTATAAGGTGTATAATTCTATATACTATACTATTATACCTATATACAGATGTAAGTTTTATTTGCTATTTTTTTCATCTACCTATATACACATAGACATACCTATCTATGGAACTAAGTATTGTATGTCGACCATTCATTTTATCATGGTGTCAATACAATAAATCTTTGTATTCGATTTACATTTGAAATAAAAATGAATTCAATTATTTTTTGTTTTTTTTTAGTCTATATAATAGGTATACCTATAGGCCTATAGGCCTACCTCATAAACTTAACCACACTTTGATAATGAATAAGAATTCATTTTAACGTGCAGAAGTACGCACTGTGTTTAGACGCGTATAGTCTGCGTAAAATTCCTAGTCCGCTCTGAATATAGAAATGAATCGCCATAGCAAATTGTATCACTACACCTGCTCGGGACAACTTCGGAGCGGACTAGCAGTTTGGCGTGGACTATACCGTGACAGTTAAAATTGCTTATTAAAAAGTGATTATCAAAGTTTTTTTCGCTATTATTTCTCTTATACGATGTGTATAGATCTATAAAAGTATTTATCTGCACCGTACGGGCCATCAGTATACTATTGTATTAGTATAGAAAAATATAAGTTATTATAGTTCAATGTGTAAATATGAACGGTTTCTAAAAAAAAAACCATTCCCGTGTTTATGGTGTTTTCGGGTTAAAAGAAAGTACTTATATAATAACACATTTTTTTTTAATTGACCACTTTTCTGGTTTTGCGAATACCAACATGGAAAACCTGACATTATAATAGTTGCTTAAGATGAGGAAAAAACAGATCATTAATTTCATACACAAACTTAATAAGTAGGTACCTGTGTAAAAACCACTAGCCACTTATCTATATTTTACCAAAAAGTTATTTTGCATTATCAGACCAGAGATTATACTATATCTAAACAAAAACAAACACAGTTTACGTATAAGTAAATTAAAACTTGTCTGCGGTTTACATAAATTGGTTATTTTCAAGGGTCACGCTTATTTTGCATTATAAAAAAAAACAACAAAACCAGTTTTTTCTGTTCTAACGGGTTGATTTATATTTACTTACTTATATATTTACTTACTTATAGATATATTTACTTACTTTATATAGCAAACTTGCAGTTTATATTAACTTTACCTTGGTTTATGTATAAATAATTGAGACGGAGACATGTTGCATAAACTGGTTTGAAAATGTAGGTAATAATTTTATTGTAATGCTGAGCTAAGCGATACTGGTTGTCTTGTCTGTGTAAAAATATAGATTCGATGACATGACGTTTTGTTTTGTCTACGTTATCAACTAGTATCGGTCTCATTACGCTTTAGGATATTAGTCATATTCTCCTTGACCTCCCGACGCGGGATTCATTACGTTCGCGCCCTGTCAATTAGTTCAGTTGTCGGAGCATCGCTCGTCGAGCGCGTCCTGTTTACAGATATGAGGTTACTCATAATCGTGTTTACTGTCATTGTTTTTACACAATGCATCGAATGTCGGTCCACCGGTTGGTTCCCGCAAAATATAGTAGATACATTCAATGACAAGACTTCCCGGCTCACCAACTATGTGAAACAAAAAGGTCGCAGTTTAAAACAATTCTACGTTGACAACGTCCGAAATAAATTCACATCGTATTTCAGTGGAAACGCAACTAATAACGAAGAAACTAAAGCTGTCATTGAAGAGAGAAGCAACACGAAATTCAATACGTACGTCGAAGATGCTCTTGCGACAGAGAAAAAAGTTTTCGACGCCATTGCACCTGAAAAAGTGGAATACGTTTGCAATGACGAGGACCCCACTATTGCTATGACTACACCGCAACTTATTGCTTACTACGGATACGTTGCCGAGTCACATACGATGGTCACAGAAGATGGGTACATCCTGACTGTACACAGGATACCCCATTCAAAATCGGCGTCACATAAAGTTGCGAATAGGAAAACAGTGTTGCTGCACCACGGCTTGTTAGGCAGCTCTGCAGATTGGATATTACCAGGCCCAGAGAAGGGTCTAGGATTCGTTCTGTCCGACGCAGGATATGATGTTTGGCTCGCAAACGTCAGAGGAAACACTTATTCCAGGGCTCACGTGTCTCTGAACCCTGATAGTTTCGCCTTTTGGAACTTTACCTTCTATGAAGTCAGCCAGCATGACTTACCGGCAGTAATCGATTATATAATGGATTTGAAGGGTTGGGATGTGAAAATCAACTACATAGGCCATTCAATGGGAACGACTGTACTATTTTCCTTGCTCTCAACGAAAACCCATTATAATAAAGTGCTCAGAGCAGGATTCGCTTTAGCGCCGGTGGCTTACATGACCGATATTAAGAGCCCCATCAGACTGTTGGCGAAATTCAGTAATAATTTAGAGTATTTATTGAAGCTTCTCGGTGCCAACGAGTTTTTGCCACAAAACTCTGTTTTGAGATGGTTATCAAAACATGCATGCGAGATTAATCACTACGAAGAAGCAATCTGTGAGAATTCGCTGTTCGTTCTTTGTGGCCATGACGAGAGGCAGTTTAATCGAAGCTTGCTACCAATAATACTGAGTCATGTACCTGCCGGTGCGTCGTCGAAGACACTGGTGCATTATGCACAAGAAATCAAGAATGCTGGGCGATTCCAACAATTCGATTACGGTCCCGAAGGCAACTTAAAACAATACGGAACAGATACACCTCCAGAATACGAACTGCAGAAAATAACCTTGCCAATAGCCCTACTCAGTGCACAAAACGATTGGTTAGCAGGGGATGTAGATGTGACCAACTTATACGTGCAGCTAGCGAATCCGATAGAACATTACATAGTACCACTGAAAGAATTTAACCATATAGATTTTCTTTGGGCCGTGGATGCACCTAAATTAGTGTATAAAAAACTATTGGAGCTTCTCGCAGAAGGAGAATACAACATTGATAATGAAAATAAGATTGACGTTGACATGGTAAAATAATTTTTCATGAAAATGTTATATATCATGACAAATAGAACAGTGTATGATCCTTAGTCAAATAGTCAGCATTGTGCAACAACACCTTACCTTACCTATTTTAAAAGTCTAGCCATATTAGTTTGTCTTATTTTTAGAAATATAAAAATACGAAGAGATATTTTTTTTTATTACCATAACAACATATCCGACTATTTTCATACAAGGATGAATACTTATACACACCATTCATACAGAAAATTAAATTAATAGTGCTAACAAATTAAATTGTTTACCTACTTTGATGAATACGTTCAGTTACTATTCTAATTCAAGTGTCTCTTTAAGGGTTTTAAGTCAAATTTAAGGGTTTTACCGGATTTTGAAAAAATATAATACAATAAAAAATTACCAACGAGATACATACGAAAAACATAACCCTTCCTTGACAGTCTGGTTAAAAAAGTCATTATTGGAAACTACGCTGTACCTATTTGAATTACCTATTTAATAAAGTCAAAACTAAAATAACGAGAAATCTGTGTGTATTTTATACCTGAACTTGATATTTATATACCTACCAAATATAGTGGAATGTCTAATATCAACATATTTCTCAATTTCAACATGCATGCATTTTCCTCAATGCGAATCATTGCGGTTTTAAATAAATAATAAAACCGCAGTAAATTGGTATAAACAAACGATTATAAAAGATTAATAATTTATTTATAAAATATACGTAGGTGCAGTTCTTGGAAGTTAACAATTACAATAGAAAATAATTGAGAAAATAATATTTTGATTTTTCTCTCCAAATGGTTTTCTCATGGTGTAGTCATATTATAAGAAGTAAAAAAAGGAATACTTATGAGATGTTGACAGAACTTTTTTTAACGAGGGGGGAAACCTTCAAAAGGTTGGTACCCGGTGCCGTGTGAGCAACGTTGGGTTATGTGGGATTCTTACCACACTAACCCAATGGTAGTCGTCCTCGGCGCTGTGTAGAGGATTCCGGGATCGCTAGTCGGGCGTTTCGAGCTCAAGCTCTTGCTGCCCTCAACCCTGGAAGCCCCCATTTAGTCGCCTCTTACGACAGGCAGGGGATACCGTAGCCCTATTCTGGTTCCGGAAATACAAAGACAATACATATAACCCCTAATTATTATTTTCGTGTGAAAACTACAAAGATTTACACATAAACATGATGCCTACACTAATAATACCATATCCTATTACAGTTTTAGTCACGTAATGACTCATCTGTATGTAAATGTGGTAATTAACACATAATAACAATAACAACATGAGTTCACACTTGAACTTTGAAGCGTTGATACATTGATACTCCGATAATAATATAAACTATTGCAAAATTATAACGGCCAACGGTCCTGTGTCTATACAAGCGAGATATTAAAGAATGATGTCAACTAGTACTTCCTAAACACAATATTTTTTAGAATTTTTTGCCTAATCGTTAGTATTGTTTTTCGTGAATCACGTGTAAAACTGGTTGATTGAAATTAATATTTTCATTCAGCAATGATATCCAATTTAAAGCAATGATAGTCAAGTGGTTGGTATCTCGTCCTCGTTGTGTGCTCTGAGGTTCGAATCCCAGACGCACCTCTGATTGTTCAAATGTTTGTGCGTAATAGAAATTTTATCAGTCGTTAAACGGCGAAGGAAAGCATCAAAGGGAAACCTACACGTGTTAGTTGTTAAAAAAAATGTGAGCCGTCACGGGACGCCTGGCAGATGTGAAACATCGACATTATTTTGTAAAAGTAATATGCAGAAAAGAATTTAAAATTAATTAATAATTTAAAAACATTGTATTATTATTTTGAATTTTAAGCCTCAAAATGCCTTCTTGTGCAATGCGTAAATGCAAAAAATATGCTCGAAAAAGAAACAAGCTTCATGGAATCACCTATCACACGTAAATAAAGAGAAATTATTAAATTTTGTTTATTTTTCGTGTTCGATCCGCCATGATTACGTGAGTAACCAGAAAGAGACAAAGTATGTTTTTGTCAATGAAAGTGATAAAGACGCAAAATGCATGGTCATAGATCAACAGAACAGAAGTGACATTTTATTGAAGCTCACGATGTTCATATGTCGTATGTTATAGGTTAAGATCCCACTGCTTAATTTTTATATTAGTGTGTTTTTAGTCAAAATATAACTTTTTATAGTTTATTTTAATAAAATAAAAGCGATATATGGGAAATTCTGTATCCTAATCTCTAAATTTTCGATACCTGTGGTAAATAATAAAAAATATTACCATAAAATTTATATAGGATAGTATACGGTATTAAAATTTCTTTAATTGAATAAATTAACCTAAACATAATTTAATAAACAATCTTTGTATAGCCAGAAATTAATCCTCAAAAAGACCACGGTAAGATTCGAATCTTATATATAAAATTCGCATGTCACGATGTTAGTTACTTTACTCCTGCGAAACGGCTTTACTGATTTTCATCAAAATTTATATGCATATTCAGTAAGTCTGAGAATTGGCTACTATCTATTTTTCATATCTCTTAAGTGATAAGGGTTGTTCACCCTTAACATTTTTTTTATTTATATGGCAACACAATGTTTGCTGGGTCAGCTAGTACATAACATTTATAAAATGTACACAACTTTGCAATTAATGGTCGTGTGTAAAATAAAACTGAAAATAATAAACATAAATTAGTAAAGATACTTCGTCGCCTTGAAATTGAATGAAGCCACAAACGGCTTATTAGTAAGTTCTTTTTTTTAATTCTTGACAAATAAAAACATTTTTAGAGAAAATTTACAAATAAATAACTAATACTGCGTAATTTACATAATAAATAAATAATTATTTCAAATATTTTAGGGACATTTTAGCACGGAGACGTGGCAAAACTTTTTTACGCAACTATTTCAATTCTCAAAACTGGGTACATTTTCTTGTTAGGAGTGAGTAATCTTTACTAATCTATGATAATAAATATAAACAATTTTTAAATCGTATATTTTAAACCAGTCGATACATCTGTATAGATACATTCTTTCAAATTATATATTTATATAATAATAATTTATTTAGTTAAACTGTACTATAACATTTCTACGTAAACGATGTACTAAAACTATTATCGACAGTTTTGGACATTTTTTACCTTCTGTTCCATTATTTCATTGTCTTTGACAAGCATGCGTATCAATGGGAAAACCACCATACGTCCCGTTTTTAACGGGACAGTCCCTTTTTTCGATGCTTCGTGCCGTTGTCTCCGAAATGAACCGTTGCCATTGTCAATTAAGTAACAGTAAATATTATAATTATGAAAAAAACATGGGGTGCTCCATTTATCAGTTTTCATAAAGCGCCCCACATTTTTTGCACAATTATACTATTTACTTTTCCTTAAATGATTCCTAGATTGAAAATTATTTTCTACTTTTTAGTTAATTTTATCATAAAATCGTGTTTTTTATTATTTTTAACTATATTTTTTCAAGTAAAAAGTATTTGACATAAGAAAATCGATGTCCCGTTTTGACTGAAGTAATCATTGGTCACTATATTCCATTGTCAATATTTACGTTTGCGTACACTTGAAACGCAAGGTCAAACACTAGTTGTCTTTTTTTATCACATTGTTCTAATAGCTCTGTCCCTTATAGAACATTTGTCTATGTAGTTAAAGGTAAGCGTCGCCACGCCAGAAATCTTTTTTACGTGCGGCTATAGATGTTTCACATCAAAAAAAGTTATCAAAAGTGTGTGAAGTCTATCCACAATTGGCCAGCGTCATGAGCTGTGGCCTAAAGCTCTCATTGGAAGAATACCCCTTCCCAGCTACGACACACAACAACTTAGATAATTAAACCAACTTAAATTATCTAAGCACAACAACGACGAATGTTTAGTAAATTTAATCTTGATAGACGCAGTCATATAGGTGAGATGGGGAGAAGATTTATCACAAATATTGTTTCAGACACAGATTGGGTAAAATAATTTTACGTAAGTAGGTAATTGTTAATTAATTATTAATGTCTCATACGTGAGCTCATATTTATGTTTCCATCCATAAATATAGATACGTACCTACTATTATGAAGCTAAGCTCCATATAAAGTTCCTTGTAAATGCGGAAAGAGTCTCTAAATTATATATCTATGTGTTCCTGGAATTTTGTGCGTTCTTGGAATTTGGTAGACACACTCACCTGCGTTTAGATCACCATCAACAAATGTTGGAGCATACTATACTGTATGCTAGTTGACCTGATAGAAATAATAAATAAAAACTTAATTATTATTTTTCATATTATATTTGTATATTATGAAATATCATATCGGTAATCTAATCCAAATTATTGCTATTTTCTCTGTTAATAGTTTGAAACCAATATTGTCAGTGACGACTGTTGCAAATGTTAAACCAACATATCTGCCGCAAAGTAATTAAGGCAAGGTTAAGTAATTAAGGTTAATACTAGGTTATCTTTGATGGTATTTATCACGCTGGAATTCAGCCTCCTGTAATGACTAGTGATTGTTTCACTTAAGACCACTTAACGATATGGCGCCATACATTCCGTTTTCAGATTCCATATCACTAAACAATTTCGGCGCCACCTAATTGCTTTTTTCTAAGCTCACGTTATCATGAAGTTTATTAGCGTATTTTAAACTATTTTATAAGAAAAAAATCAAAAATATTTCGGAAATTTTACTTTATAATAAAATATTTTAGATAGAGCATATAAGTTGAATAAATATGTATTGATCCTAAATAATGTTGTTTCCATTGTAACACATATGTGTTGTGACGATTAAGAATTAAGTCTTTTTTATTTCGAAAAATATCGAACTCGTGATATCTTTGAACATACCTTCGAAGGATATACTCAATCCAACGAGTAGTTCGCCGAATAATGACGAGTATATTGTAAACGCTGCGTATAATCTTAGTTCCGTAATTCTTGCTGCAAAGTCTACATACCATTGGAGGCGTATGTTACTTGTATTGTCGTACTCATAGATATATTATACTAAAGGATATTTATCTATGGTCGTACTCATGTATATTCGTCTACACTCGTCAAGTATTTAATACTGGCATCATGTATGCATATTATGAATTTATGAACGTGCAGTAGTCTGTCATTTTGTCAGTGACATACTGTCAATGTCATTCCGATATCAACTCAATGTCAATATTGTCAATTTTATTGTCAATAAGTCTGAAAATGTTAATTTTGTTTCTCGATTGAAAATATAAAATACACATTCTAGAAGACGACTAGCGCTATATAATCACGAAAAAATGTCGTATAACAAGGGTTGGCGATATATAGCTTTTCTCAGCGGTTTTGTGGGACTTTTAGGAGTCACACTTTATCCTATAGCGATTAGCCCTATGATAGATGCATCGGAATACAGTAATTTTAATTTTATTTATTATCAGTTGATTAAGTAACAGCCCTAAAAAGAACCAAAATTGTTGTTAAGTAGATCATTGAAGTCCAAAAAGTAGTAGAACATCAAGTTTTTCATCCTAATGTTTCTTAATAGGAATGAAAAATTGTGGAACCTTGCGTTATTAAACTTTTATATAATCTGATTTGAAGAAGTGTATAAAAGCAATATAATTGCCTAATATTGTTATGACAAAAATTTCAACATATTTTTATTTCAGAAAAAATCCAAAAGGAGGCTAGGAAAAATATAAGACAGGAAGATATTCAACCTGGAAGTAAGTCAGTTTTACAGAAGTACTTATTTTCTTATCTAGTTATATGAAATATGAAATATTTTAATATTAAGGTAAGGAAACAGTAAATCCTATTTTTATAATGATTACTTTCAATCACAATTAGAGATGGGCAAAACACCTGGTTTAATCCCAGTACTGGGTTTAAACCCAATAAAGACCCATTTATCCCACAGGGTATTTATTTGGGTATTTAAAAATGATACATAAAATCTGTAGACAGTTTTTAAAATAGTTCAAATATTTATTGAATAGATATAAACTTCTAGTATACTATATATCTAGTATACTACTTCTACGGTATTTTCAACGTTTTTACATTTTTTAATGTTATATTTTTGAGGTTTTACCTACTTTTTTACCCGACTGCCACTGAAAGATTATGTTTTCGCGCATATTTTGTATGTTTGTAAAACTTAATAATACATTCGGATCTGGTTATATAAATTTCGACAGTGAAGGTGTCATTATATTTGTCAAAAAAAAACAAAGTGTAATTTTTTCATAGATAGGCGTTTGAAAAAACCTGAAAGGAATTATGAGGCCAATTGTGATAAAAACTAAAACTGCATCGTTAGATTTTTTGAAAATCCGAGATTCGAACGAGTTCATCTAAAAAAAAAAATCACACCCTGTATTATTCCATCATCGCATAGTGTCGCTTACAAGGATCAAATTCTGGAAAGTAATGATATATGACAAACTAAAGGAAAAGTCTCATTTTGAAGAAAAAACACTTTTTTTTATACAATGTCATACAAAACCTTATTTTTTTATATTTGAGCTTAACGAAGAGCAGACGTGCTACCTGATGGAAAGTAGGACATTGTTTGAAATTTGCATCAAAAGCATAGGCTAATTGACTTCTCACCTAAGTCGGCTTCTATAATGGCGTGATAAAATGGCATTTTGGCGCTGTAAATGTCATTTCAGTGCATATTTAGTACAGTATGATCATTAAAGTAATAACTGTGGTTAAAAATGGATAGATATGCATGAAAATAGTAAATACCTGAATAAAAACCCATTTTCGGGTTTAAACCCTATTTCTTCCCAACGACCAGGTAAAAACCTGGTTTATACCCGATGGGTTTAAACCCTCTCTCATCTCTAATCACAATTATTAACAAATTACTGCCTTATTACTGATCACCAAAGAAATTGAGGAAGGAAGTGTATTTTGAAATACTTCGCACAACTTTGAGGAGATTATGAAGAACTCACAGGCATAAAGATACTCTGACAAGTGATAACACCTGATATGCTCACTGTTCATAATTACGATTGCAAAGATAATGTCAACAGTGAAGGAACTGGTCTAATAGTTAAACCTGAGTAAGGCAGGCCACTACCTAATGGAAAATATTTACTGTCGCCTATGGATATTTGCAACAGGTTTGGAGGTCCTTTTGCATTGTTTTCAACAGTTATAGCACTATGGCCATACCTTAGTCCTGATAGTAACTCACATTGTTACGAAATGTACATGACTGAAACCTTTAAAAAGCAGTTCTCTAAGGTTCTGAAGTCTACTAATTCAATTTGGTCGACTTTATTCTAATTGTAAGAGGAGACTGTCAATTTCAGTCCCAGCTTTATGCTCCTATAGTATTGAAAAGAAATTTTGTCTTAATAATTATAGACATTTTTTTCTTTATTTCAGATATGAAAGTGTGGTCAGATCCTTTTGGAAGGAAGAAACCTGATAGTGAATGAATTTAATAATAGATTGTTATTTTATTGTTATTAGTTAATATGTAAATAAACATTATTGAATTTCATCTTTGTTTCGTAGTATGATTTGTCTCAAGTCTTTGTATTAATAATATTCTTAATAGATTTCTTGGATTCAAAAACAAGTAATTGGAAAATGGAAACTTTGTCAATAAGATTATCAGTAATGCTATCATGGGTTAATTAGAAATGTGTTCTTTATATGTAGCTTTTAAAAGAAACCATTAAATATAAAAAAGGAAAGTTCATGTAATTAGAATGTGACAACACTACTACTGCATCTCCACTTGCCGTATACTTACATACATATTATATGCTTAACTCTTTGATAAACAATACCAACTAGAAGTGGCTCCTGATCTGTTATTGAAATATTCTGAGTAGCTTATGTCAATGTAAATAAATAATTCTGACACTCACATTGGTCACTAACCTACATAACGACCAATGACATTAAAAGAGTCTCAGAGTAATAATATAGAAAAGAGTAAATTCCTGCTTTTCTTGAGTTGGTAAGGAGATCACTTGAGATTTACATATCAGTCCGCACTCGCTTCAAACACCACTTTAAATGAAATAAAACGCAATAATATAAAAGATTCTTTATTGTGAAAATTGCAAATAACCTAATGGGTTCAACTCCACACCCTGACGCGTTATACAAAACAGTGGAGCATCGCACATCACTTCAATTTCCATAAAAAAATAAACCTAAACTTCATATTATTTACATGAAATGTGCTCTTTGTAGCCAAAACTTTTAAAAACTTGAATCTAACATTAAAATTTAAATAAGCCGACGCAATATATTATGATTTATCATCAATATTCTAACTTTAATGTATAAAAAACTATAATATGCCACTATTAAATATTTACATGGTTATACATATACAACTTTAAATAATCATTACTTGTGGGGTTGCATATGTATTTAATAATAATATTTATTTATAATACACATTATTACAAAAATCTTATATGTTAAACTTTTTCTCTCAGTTCAAATATTTTACTATTAATTTAACAAAAAAATAAAGACGGTAGAGAACTTAAATGTTATCATTAAAGGTATTCATGAACTCAGGTGAAGGTATCAAGGTCCTCACTTACTCCATACTGACTTAGCCAAAAACACTCGATCACAAATTCCTTAATATTGTGGCTTTAACAAACTCTCAGAATGAGCAAATGCAAAGGATATATTGAGCGGATAGCTAATAAAACCAAGTCGTTACAAGTAAGTTCACAAAATTAATAATAAAAATGATTTTATATAACAACGATTACAACAATAGCACAGATTATAATAATTACGTTTAGGGATGAATAAAATATTTGTCTATTTTAATGAAATATCTCTATACATTATCGATATAAAAAATTATAATTATATTTCGAACACGACGCATCACAAACATTTATATTATTATTTATGTACATTGCGCGATAAAAAACTTCTAATCAGATAAATATTATAAACAAATTCACTTTTCTATTAATTAGCGAGTCTAGCATAATCGTAACAGCACGCTACGATTTAACATTGCAACCTTATAGAAATTATATAATAGGTATTAATATTAATTAACATACACAATTACCTCGAGTCTTATAATTACCGAAGGCGTAAGCAACATTAATAAAATTTTCAACAATGTGATATGATACCAAATTTTGGATTACCTACTTACCGTGAATCATTTCCATTTTCCATAACAATTTAAAATTTAGGTAAACTGTCCAATATTTTTATATGAAAAATATAGTTTTTCATCGTATGATTAATATGTGTAAAATTTTGTCATTTACATTTTTTTGAAAGCGCAATTTATTATTCCACTATCACTAGGTAATATAATATTGCATAATATTGCATACAATCAAATTATTTCGAGTAAAACAAAGAGACCATGAAATTGAAGTACCTACTTAACAACTAAAATAAAAGTAGAGGACTAACTAAACGTTTAAGGATATTTAACTAAATATAAGGAGAATTATTATATCATCTATAAAGTGGATGAATTTAATTAAAGATAATATTAATTAACGAGCATACCGTACCTGAATAGCCTTATTTATGTAGCAAATATCAAAATCGTTTATTCCTTCACAAGTTAACCATAATCATAACTTTAAAATGCTATTAGTGCCCTCTTTGTCTTTTATATATATATCTGAATTATTGCTAGCTGGTAAATAACGATTGTCAGACTTCAATGTCGCGTTAATCGCGAATTTGGATTGTATTCGATGGTCATTAAATTTAAGCTACTTCGTCCACACAGATAAGTCTCGGATACACAATTTTTTTGATTCTTAATTTAACTGTGGTCTCAAGTGGCAGAATTGGTAATTTCGTTTTATTTATTAAAATATGTTGCTTTCTATATAGTGAAGACAACACCAGGTTTTCAATACATAATACATATTTAAAGTGCACAGGAAAAGTCGCACGGATTTCAGAACTATTTAATTAATACTTTTGTATGGCCCTCGTTATAAATACAATTTGAAGACTTGGTATCCATGTGCACGAAGTGCGTTACAAAATTTCACTTGCGTGTACTATAATTAACTTTATCCAGACTTATTTTAAGTCGAGTAACACATTTCAATTTACATAATATTGCAAACATATCTAGCACTTGAAATAATATTGTTTTTTTTTTTATATAGTGAGTGTTACATTTTTATTCAATACAATTCCAACAAACATTTATTATTCAGTCTGAACGGATGTGTGAAAGATTTAACATTATCGCTTTATTTATCTATCTTTTTCTTTGCTATTTTTAGTTTAAATAATAATTACAAGAAACAATGACTCATGACTAAATTTAAAACAATCAATTTCTAATCACCCTAAAATCAATATATATTCTGGTTTATTTGCAAAAACTGGATTTAAAAATACCGTCTACCTATTTCTATAACACTGTTTTTTTCTAACAAAATATATACGTTACAAGAATGTCACAGTCCGCGTAAAACTGCTAGTCCGCTGTGAATACATAAATGAATCGCGTCGCCATAGTAAATTGTATGATAACACCTGCTCGCAACATCTTCAGAGCGGACTAGCAGTTTGGCGCGGACTGTACTATGGACTGATGTGTCATATACATCTTTAGGCTACAAAGTCTAATTTTCTATGTGAAAGTATTTTAAAACTATTGCAACTTTTGTGGGAATTGTAATGTTTAGAACTATTGAAGTGCACGGTAAAATCCTACTACAAAAAGTTTAGCAAAACGGCACGAAAAAATATTTAATAAATATCAATTTGATACCAAGCCTAATATGACAGATTATTCATAAAATTTGTAAAATATGTATTAATGTTCATTTTTTATTATGTTCAATATCTTTACTATACCGCTAAAGCGAATAAAACCGTAACTGGCATATTAACTTGATAAAAAATCAATATTACTGTATAAAAACAAATTGAGTTTATAAAAAGCATACTATTTGGGACAGTCAATTTTAATATTTATTGATATGTAGGTATAGCTGTGGCTACCGGCTTTACACACTTTAGCGGTACATACAAATCCTAAAATAACCTTCAAAATAATGCATAAACGTCTGGATAACATTTTCATACACTCCAATACAAAAAATTCAAAACATCGGCCCCTGACAACGTAATATCAATTTACTTCCATAGCTAGCATGGGGTAGTATTTATGAACTACCCGAAATAATTATAAAAACCCTCATGGTCTAACTATTGCAACCCTATCACTATTACTCCTTCATAACTTATTAGGCAATAATTCTGAACTTAGAGTTTATAATTTTATTAAAATCAATGCAGGAATTCGTCGTCATCACCAACCTGGGAAATAAATTATAATATTATTATTTGTGAAACGTAGTTGCGCGCCCTGATGTAACACATAATTTATTTGAGGTAGCCTACATGTCGTTTTTTTAGCTAAAATTTAATTTAGCTTAAAATTTTTAACTAAAATAATAAGAATATTTTATTAATTACCCAAATTTTTAATTTTTGATATTTTACTTCGTGTTAAAATAGCTTTAGTGGGAGAGCATATAAAATTCAGTTGATCAATATCAAAGTGACGTTGACGTGAGTAACGTCACCATTACAGTGTGTATTAATATACGCAGAAACACACAAACACAGACAAAAATATAAATATAGATACGTAAAGACAGAGAATTGAAAGGAGATAGATAATAACCTGCAAGAAATATTCAAAGTCACTCCGGTGGCAGTTGCCCTCGGCAGAAAACGTGAACTTATGAAAAGTGCCGTCTTCACATATCACTGAAAACAAACAAAATATTTTATTAAAATTCGAACATTAATGCGGTCATCTCCTGCACTAAAAGCATTCAAAACACTTCACTGAAGGTATGAAAATTTTAAAACGCCTACGGCGCTAGTATTTACCTCAACATACACTCACCCACAGCGCTGCAGTCGTCACACAGCGATCTAATCCCAAGTCGCCCCAGCTCACTCATATCACTAAAGTCGTCTTAAATACCTAGTAAAAAGCCCCCTACTCACCAACGGCGCTGCCGGCATCTAGTCAAAACCGCCTAATCATCCACGTCGCTGCATTCGTCGCTAAGATACTTAATTCAAAACCCCCCCACTCACCCACAGCGCTGCAGTCGTCGCTAAGACACCTACTTCAAAGCCCCCTACTCACCCACGGCGCTGCAGTCGTCACTGAGGTACTTAATCCCAAAACCCATTCTCACACACAGCGCTACAGTCGTCACTAAGACACTTATTTAAAGCCCTCTACTCACTCACGGCGCTACAGTCGTCGCTAAGACACTTATTTAAAGCCCCCTACTCACCCACGGCGCTGCAGTCATCACTGAGGTACTTAATCCCAAAACCCATTCTCACACACAGCGCTACAGTCGTCACTAAGACACTTATTTAAAGCCCTCTACTCACTCACGGCGCTACAGTCGTCGCTAAGACACTTATTTAAAGCCCCCTACTCACCCACGGCGCTGCAGTCGTCACTGAGGTACTTAATCCCAAAACCCATTCTCACACACAGCGCTACAGTCGTCACTAAGACACTTATTTAAAGCCCCCTACTCACCCACGACGCTGCAGTCCTCCCTGAGGCATCTAATTAAAGCCCCCCACTCACCCACGGCACTACAGTCGTCACTGAGACACCTAGTTTAAAGCCCCCCCCTCACCCATGGCACTACAGTCGTCACTAAGACACCTAGTCAAAAACCCCCCACTCACCCACGGCGCTGCAGTCGTCGCTGAAGGCGCAGAGCGCGCGGCGCTGCGGCTGCGCGGCGGCGGGCGCGGCACACAGCGCGCACACGTGCGAGCGGCCGCCGCGCGCACGTGCCGACCACACGTGCAACGTGCCCTTGTCCGACACGCAGCACACCAGCGTGCCCGCGAGGTTAAAGCTTATACTGCGGACCAATTACCGTGTTGAGATGTCGATCAGATATGTGTCAATCTAAATTTTGATCAAACGGATTGATCATCTCAACCGATAGTAAGCAATAGAATCGATCGCATGTACCCGAAAATCAAACCGTAAAGTCTTCTACGTTTTTTAATTTTTTTTTCGTCTACCAAACATAGATGTGCTTATTTTCCATTATAATATGTACGTTGTATAAGTGCAAATATCTACACGCACGGTCGTGCGACCGCCAAATTCCACCCTAACGTTTCACAAAAAAAGAAACTAAGATTGTTTTAATTAGAATTTTAATATATTTTTGTATAATTGTTGTGTGTGTAGTCACACAAAAGGCGTACTATTCAGACTAGATTAAAAAAAATATATAAGAGGGGTCAAAAATGACCTGAATTGCTTCGAGAATAGAATGGTACGGCCCTGCCACTTTTTGGGCTCGACTTGGTGGAGGCACTACCGTGCCTCCAGATAACCCTACCCTTCATAGTATGGCAGAATTTCTGAAATAATCTGATAAAAAAAATATAATAACTTTAGAACTACTGGAAAAGAAGATGCATTCCTTCTCGAAATTCTCTTATAAAATATTTTTATGTGTCCAAGTGAATTTAAACTAGGCAAACAACTCATAGAGGTAAATAAACACAAAAATATATTATGTGTTATTACATCGCAGCACGCAACTTTGTGTCACGCTAAAATTATTGAATCTCGACAAAATTTACGTAATCGCACAGAACTGCCCATAAATGTACTGTAGACACAACATTAAATAATTTTATTAATATAATCCGAGCAATGCATGAGCGAAAATTATATTACAATAATTATATTTACTAAGATAAAGTAAACAATATAATAATACTAGCTGACCCGGCAAACGTTGTGTTGCCATATAAATAAAAACATGTTAAGGGTGAACCACTCTTATCACTTAGGGGTATGAAAAATATATAGTAGCCGATTCTCAGACATACTGAATATGCATATAAAATTTGGTGAATATCGGTTAAGCCGTTTCGGAGGTAACTAACATTGTGACACGAGAATTTTATATATAAGATAAAGAAGGGTCAAAAAGGAAAAGCATGCACTGCGCTCGCCTTGTCGATGAATGTAAGTAAATGAGAGCAATTTTAAATTATTTTCATATACATAATATAATGAAAAGTATAAGTATTAAAAGTATTTTCAAAAACAAATTTTACTAAATACAATACACACAAATGAAAAATAACTGAAAATATAAACAAAAAAAAATAAATAAAAAAAATTAAGTAAAACACAAACATTAGGTATCAATTATAAGACTACTTTTATTATTTAATTAATTAATATTATTATAATACAAATTTATTACAAATTAAAAATGAAGACATCCCTGGTGGGGATCGAACCCACGACCTTTGGATTAGAAGTCCAACGCGCTATCCTCTGCGCCACAGGGACGATGATCATATGTTCCAAATTATGCATCCGTTGTTACTTATATTAACTTTATTTAACTTTCCACACATTATAAAGCATTCATTTGATATTATCTATTCCCATTACTTTGTATGTATTGTTTGTAATAAATTACATTGTATAGAAGACAGACCAGAATAGGCAAGCCTCTAAGTAGATAAAAAAAAAAAATAGGTAGATAAATTAAGCATTTTGTGTCTTTTTAATACTTATGAATAAGGACGTATTAATGCAATAAGATAGGAAAATACCTACTTTGGAACCGAGATATTATTATTTTTTGACATTAATATATCTAGAAATTTATAATTAATTAATTAGATTGATTACATGCTCTTTTTTAACTTGTCTTTTTACTTCGTGTGTATGTGAGGACCAAATCTCTAAGTTACATTTGAAATTTTTAAACACTTCTCAGTATCCGATTTGACTGAAAATTTTAAGTAAAAAGTCACGTAATCAATCTCAGACAGGATTATATTCTTATCGAGGGTCATACATGCGTTACCTCTCCTAAGGAACGCGTCGCACACGTATCTCTCCCTTACAACACTAACACACACAAAACACAGCTGTTAACACTGTTGTAAAATTGCAGAAATGTTTTTTTTTCTCTTTTTTTTATAATATACAAGTTGCAGAGAAGCATTCAGTCCACCTGATGGTAAGTAGCTACTGTCGCCCATGGACATCTGTAATCAACTCAAGATAGGATTACATATTCCTACGTGGAGTCGGCCACAGATGTGCCGCTACCCCTGAGGACTAAGCTGGAACGCCTCGGAAAAGTATGTCTCCTTTACCACACCTTTCAAACCAGACCACACAAGACTTTAACACTGCTGTAATTTGGCAGAAATTAGTGTAGCGGTGGAGCAACCGGAGTCGAACCACAAAGGACCACACCACCTACAAAATATATATAACAGTGGCGGTTGTAACAAAAAATACTATAAATTAAAAGAGTTGAATATAAAAGTCCCCATACAAGAAATCGCTATTTTTCGACATTTTCAGTTTTGTCTATTGAACCATGTCACAATGATGTTGACAAAAAACACAAAAAATAAAAAAAAGAAATTGATTGTACGGAACCGTAACGCTGTTTGTCCACTGCGCCGTCAACGAGCCGATACCGATAATTAATCACGGCGCCGAAGTAGCGTACACGTACATTTACTATGGGATGACGGTGCTCGGGTGACGGACGTTCGGTGGACAAGCTGCTATAGCATACTGCATAGCGAGGTTCGACACGCACTTGGCCAATCATTTTTTATTACATGAAGAAGTCTCCTCACCAATAAACATCAGCGTAATCGGACCCTCGCCTCAACTCATGCAGCATCTGCTTGCTCATGGTATCCCAGATGCGGATGATGGTGCCTCTCTCGGACGCAGTGGCCAGCTTCGCGCCATTCGCTGATAGGCTCAAACACACCAGGTCGGTTTGATGGCAGCCGACCACCGCCGGGGAACTCGACTGCGCACCTTTCACCGCTCGGGATACATCCTGGAATTATATTTTCGAATGATCGTTAAAATCTGAGGCTAATTATAATAATATAGTCATGTTATCATAATATCGATAATATTTTATTGATATTTGAGATATTTATTATTTACTTTGCTGTTTGCAAGACAAAAAAATATGGGTATTTGTAACTATAGATTTTTTGATATAGTTTGTCATTTTCCTAGGGATTGTAGACCAGCGCAATTTATTATTATTATTAGGTATTTTAAGTAATAAAATAACCATTTTTAAATTGATCTTAAATGTATCTGTATTTTTTGTTAACTATATTTTCAGCTTGATATAGTGAATGAAACAAACATTTATAATATGATACAAGTATGTATGTATTCGGTTATTCGGTGAAACCACTATTCGGCGCATCTCTAATTATTATTACTTATCAATATTTTCAAGTTATTTACCAGTAGTTGTAACGAGCCGCGTCTATGCGCTGGCGCGGCGAGCAGCTGGGGCGCGCTGGGATCGGTCGCGAGCGCGCAGAGCGGCCGCGCCGCCGCCGGCACGCGGAGCAGCGCCACGCGGCCCAGCGACGGCAGCGACAGCACCTGCACCGACGACGTCAGCACCACCGCCACTCTGGGGACATGCGACGCTTTGCTGATAAAATCTTTACGTAATAAGCTCTCGTGGAGACTTTTCTGACCAAATGGGTCTTTGTGTATTGAACTTTTTTATAATGTTGATACAGAAAACTAGTATGCATGTATACCTTATAGTAAGTAGCTGCTGCCTACGCCTACGACCATCCGTAAACAACCACAATAAGATAAGTATTTTTTTTATTCAAGGGGGGAAACTTCAAAGGTACCCTTCGTAGGTACGCGCCGCCGGGTTATGTGGGATTTTACCGCACTAAAACCCCTGTCCTCAGGTTGCTGTCCTCAGCGCTTGGTAGAGAACACCGGGATCTGCTCTGCTCTGCTCTTTAGCAACTTACGCTTCTACCGCACATCAGGTGTTTACAATGGTATGCGACCACACATACCGCCGTTCTTCCCGGGGTTCCTTGCTAGACGGTTCGAGCTCCCACTCTTGCGTGAGGATTAAGTTGGAATGCCTCGGCAAAATATCTCTTTTACCACACCCGCCAAACAAAGACACAGCGTGTCTAATAATTTAGTTATAAGCGATAACTGAATTATTAGGCAGAAATAGGTGAGATGGCGGTGCTTTCGGTGATGAACCACAAGGAATTCTACCTACAATATAAAGTCCACTATTATGGACACATAATAATTATAATTATTTTTAAGCTTCTCATTCTAAGTGATGTAAAAGTCTTATGAGAAATAAAGATTCTTAAACCTAAAACTTAAAAGTATATAACAAAGACTTAATTTTATTTCTTTGTTAAGACTATTATTAGTACCTACCTACTCGTATCTAGATAATACATATCACGTTTAGACAATAGGTATTATTTATATATCATATACGGAACCAGAGCTAGGTGTATGCCAAGGATATATCGTTCATGACCTGAATATTAAGAAGTCTTTGTTTAGTGCGTTTAAGTCACATACTGGTTTTTTCTTTATTTATTTAACTACTAAAGAGGTTAGGCGAGGTTTAAAAGTATATTTAAAGTTTATAATATATAATTTGACTGATTACTGTCTGACTGTTGGGCTTAAATCTCCTCTTAGAATAAGTGTTTGATATTTATTGTACCATGCCGGTCAAATGCTGATCGGTATTTCATATACTTATACCACATGTTGATCGAAGCATTCCTTAGCCGATAAAATAATTGATTATTAAATTGTATGGCATCTTTTCAATTAAAATATTGTTATTGTTGTATATTATTATCTAATAAAATAACTTTTAAATGATTTTATATTATTTTCTACATACATTAGAATTTTATTCCTTTTATTATACTGCATCTATAAGTTTTGGAGGTATATTCAGCGCCAAACTGCCAGTCCGCTCTGAAGTTGTTGCGAGCAGCTGGTGTAGTCATTCAATTTGCTATTCATTGCGACACGATTCATTTCTATATTCAGAGCGGACTAGCAGTTTTACGCGGACTATAAGTATATACCTATAATTTTATCGAATTCAAAATCTAATTATTCTTATCTATTTTAATAGCAGATATTAAATCTTTGATTTTAATAACATTACCGTGAAATATTAATTCGAACCGTTGATTGATGACGGATTATATCGCAAAGCTTTCCATTCAACATTTACGTCAGTAGGATAATATATCTATGATTTACACAAATAAAGTATTGTGATCGAAATGTCATTAGAATTATGCATCATTCATAAACATTAATTATGTGATTTTGTAAACATTATTGAAGACAAATGCGCACGTACAGGTAATTGTAATCAATAAACAATGAAAATACGTATTTTACTAATAACGTAATATTCTGAACAAAAGCAATATTGGTACACTAACTTAGAATATATGAGTAGTTTGCACAGCGGTAGAGATTTGTCCATAATTTACATTTTCCAAAAATTTCATTGTAACACTAAAGCTCATCAATATCTATAATAAAACAGCTAACATTACAAATATAATACTAAAGATAAAAATAATTATTATAAAAACAAAAACGCTACTGCTTAAAATACAACGCCTCATATTATGTTAAAATCCGTTCAGCAGTTTTGTCTGTACAGTGTGCCACAGAATGAGACATACTCGTACATACACGGTCGAAAAATATTACCCTCTACAATCGGATAAAAAAAAGAAAAATATATAGAATTTTTCTCACTTTACTTGACACTCCGTAATTTAGGTAACATATATCTTGTATTACAAACATTTATTATATGTAAGAGCTTATGCTTATATGTAAGACCTTTTGTGGATACTCATAATACCTTAAATCAGTATTCTTTAATTAATATACCTATTATTAAGAAGAAAGTATAAAGTAGGTACTTATATTCAAAACAAAGCAATCTAATAGGTATGTAAAATGTCCAGATAATGTCCATCTGACATAAGTATTGGGTTATTAGGTGAAGGATCCTTTATCTTATCTGACAAGCACAGGTTTAGGATAGGCATTATGACGTCATAAGGACAAGGTAAATTGTGGGACTGTCGTTGGTATTGTTGTATTGTCATACTTATGCTTGTTGTCATTGTCATACTTTTAGGATTTCGGAATTAGTTTTAAACTGACATTGTCGATCCTAGAATTAATCACACTCTTACATTGGGAAGTCCGGGGTTCAAATCTCTGATTTTCTGAATTAAGTATGATGCATATATTCGCATTCAAATTCGTATTAGAATTAATGAATACATGCTATAACATAAGGAAAACATCATCATATTGTATGATAGTCTAAATATTTTTTAAGTCATTCAAAGCTTGCTCATTGAAATAGTCTATGGGTTATGCCCTATATCCTTCTCATTATGAAAGGACACTCATGCGCAAAAATATCAAAACGAGTTGATTATGATAATTATGTTTAAATAGTTTAACAAATATAATATAGGACGCCGCGCTTCGATCCGTCAGTATTTTTAGGTTTGTTTAGTGAAGAAACGGTAACGGTTTAACTGAATCAAGATGGCGTAAGTGTGCCGAAATAGACTTCTCAATACAATCGTATGAGGGGAGCCGCAATTAGTCGAATGGACAGCGTACTGGCGTAATTTAGTTAATATCTTATGACTGTTCTAGATTACCTAAATTTTACTTATCTCAATTTTATTTTATCGAGAGAGAAAACACTATTAGAAAGATGTACTTAAATACGGTCCGGACTCCTTCAAAGAGGAGGACCTTTTTTGGTTTCGCTACATTCTAAAGATTAACCAAACAAACATAGATTAGAAACTTTTTTTTACTGACTTTCAGAGGCAAACCCTTTTTATTTTGTGGAGCGGAGCGAATCCATTCACACTACTTCCCATCCCTCCTTAACAAATTTATTGGTACGCCCTTCAAAAACATAATTTATTGCTATTTAAATAAATTGAAATTAAGTATATTTTGTATGGACATTTACAAATTTCCCATTTTCTTTTCTTAACTACGAGTAAGTACTTCTACCATATCTGATAGGAATACAATTCAAATGAAATTGAATTAAATGTTACATTATACCATTACATTAAGGACATTTATGTTGAAATGCCACCCATATAGTACATTGTAACTGTATAGTTTAATTATTGTTTTTAAATTGACGTCACTCGGCAAAACATTACAATTTACGGTCGCGGTTTTATTAAATAACAAAATTTTATTACTAAGTTAATTAGCCATAAAATCCCGTTGCAATACCTACTGACTATTTATTTTTAGTTAGTCAATAACATGTCTTAAATGTTTTATCTTTTAAATATAGTGATCCTTCGTTCCCTTATATAGAGAATATTCTTATGTAATATAGAATTAGCATCTGATTATGTGCCTACTCTAGTAGTATGAAAGGTTGTAGGACTTTTTGTGATTCTGGAGACACCGCCGTCACACCTACTTCAACCCAATAACAGTGTTAAACGCTGCTGTGTTCTGGTGTGAAGGGTATGGTAGAGCAAGACATACTTATCCAAAGCGTTTCAACTTAGTCTTCAGGGATACCAACGCATCTGTGGCCAACATCAGGTAATGCTGTTATCTTATCTGGGGTTGATTACAGATGTCCATGCAGCAGTAGCACGAACCATCTGGACTTCATGATGGATTGCTACTTTCATATTATAAAAACCCTTACCCTGCTGTTATAAGACAGAAATTGGTATAGTCCGCGCCAAACTGCTAGTTCGCTCTGAAGTTGTTGCGAGCAGGTGTAGTCATACAATTTGCTATGGCGACGCGATTCATTTCTATATTCAGAGCGGACTAGCAGTTTTACGCTGACTATCCGAGTACCTCTATCCCGAGTCGAATTATAAAGGGTTCTACCCCTTTCAAAACACGCTCTTAGTAATTTTACATACGAAACTAGCCATGACTCACACTGAACACCTAACCTGTTTTGCAAACAATGAACATTGACCTATTCGCGTTTTTGTATGTTATTACAATTAATTATGGCTATAGGTACCTACTTCAGTGTTACTTTCTGAAGCGTGTAGGTACGTTATTGTGCGTTCAGATTTTTTTATAACACTGAAGTAGCGAATGTGTATAAAATACACCTGATGGTAAGTGGCTACTGCTGCTCATAGACATCTGTTATCAACCCCAGATAAGATTTGATTCCTATCTGAGGTCGGTCACAAATGGGAGCGCTTGGGAAATCTACTCTTCTGTTATGTGTCCTTCAAACCAGGACACATCAGCACTTAACATAGCTGTTATTAGGCAGAGATAAGCGTTTTTTATATAACTCTATTATAATAGCAGACTACTATGCTGTCCATCAGATTTTTAGTGGCTACTGCTGCTCAAAGTCATCTGTAATCAACCCCAGATAAGATTAGATTGCTATCTGAGGTGCGTGCAAATGCGTTGCTATTGCGAACTAAGTTGAAATGCCTCAGTATGTCCTTACCATACACTTCAAACCAAAACACAGCGCTTAACACTGCTGTTATTAGGCAGAAATAGGTGTGGCGGTGGTGCCGCCGGAATCAAACCACAAAGGGTTCTACCAACTGATAGTAAGTGGCTATGGCGCCCACATAACTCTGACGCCCATGGATAACTGCAAAATCGACTTCATATAGAACATTTTCTATCTGAAGTTGACTGTTGATCACAGATGCATTACCACCGAGGATTAAAATGCCCGCCTCATATGTAAGTTAGTCGTAATAATTCACGTATGTACTACGTTTTAATTTTAAATCGCATTCAATGGACACGTGATGGAAATTCCTAGATTATTGTTGATAAAATGTTGACATAGTTTCGTGTACATATTATGTCGCCCGTCTGTCTGGCGTATTTGAGTAATGACCATACAGATGGTGGAATTCCTCTTAGAAGGTTAGACTTATTGTTTACTTGTTTACAGCGGTAATTTAAAAGGCGTTTAAAAGGCGACGAATACTTTAGGAAATAAATAAACAGTTCGCGACATACGTGAATCATTAAAAACATAATTCACGATTAGTCTTATATATCTAGTTTAAAGTAATTTATACATAAAAAGTTATTAATCAAACGAATTTTCCGTCAATGTAATGGCGCAAAAATACTTATATCTATGTATATTTTGTTGCAAAAAATTTGCTACATTTAAATTACGTGGTGCAATAAAAATGTAAGTAGATTCGACGGTAAGGCTGCTAAAATTAAAACTTGTTTTTCAAAATTATATAATTTGTTTTCTTTTTAGGGTTCCGTACGAAAAATCGTAAAACGGAACCTTACAATCTCACTCGTATTTTTGTTTAATGTTAGCATTCATTGTCGAAATCTACATTCATAGTTCCATACTAGGATTCCTTAGGTCGTGGGGGCCATAGACACATAGACAAACACAAACACCCAGACCCAGAACAGAAATCCAAATTCAGTATTCAGATTTCTGTCCGACCGGGATTCTAATCCGGAACCTTCAGCCTGACCAGAATGTTATTCTACTCACTTGTCCCTGTCTAACCAGGGATCGAAACCAAAACCTTCTGCGCGTTAGACCCATATCAAATCAAATCAAATCCAATTTTTTTTATTCAAAATAGGTTCTTTACACTTTTTGAATGTCAATACAACTACAAAACTTCACAAGGTGTTTCGTTATGGCTAAGAAGCGGCGAAAGAAACTCTATAACACACGTATTAAAAAAAATGTAGCCTCATATATAAAATACTCGTGTCACAATGTTAGTTACCGTACTCTTCCGAAACGGCTTTACCGATTTTCACTAAACTTTATATGCCTATTCAGTAGGTCTGAGAATCGGCTACTATCTATTTTTCATACCCCAAAGTGATAAGGGGTGTTCACCCGTAACATTTTTTTATTTATATGGCAACACAACGTTTGCCGGGTCAGCTAGTATTTATATAGTATTCTACTCACTTGTCCCGCCTAGCTCGCAACGCCCGGATGGGTGACTTGAACATCACCTCCGCTCTGAAGGCCCGTTGCTGGTCATCGAGCAGCATGAGAGAGCACGGCCGCCGCGCTCGCACCACCAATAGCCAGTTGGTGCGGAATACCATCTCGCATAGCGACACCTCTCCGAGCTCCTCCTTGCCTGGGGATATTGAATTTGACGTTATATTGTTATAGATATTAAGATTAAATAAGTGCGGTCCCAGAGAGTCGAGTCCAATTCGCACTTGGTCAGATTTTTTTCGTGCAAACACCCTGCATGGATTCTCTGCCGCGGGGGTAGCGGAGAGGGTAAGCCGGACTTTACAATAAATAACTTTAAAGCGTTAGATAAAAGTGGTCTAATTTAACCAAGTTTCCCATGTGTGTCCCCCTCCCAAAATCTTAATCTGCGATCGCGCCTGAGATTATAGCTTAAATAAGATGAATGCTTGTAAAAACGGAATAAATAAATTATTTTTCATATAAAATCCTTCGGGAAATCTTTTGGAATGGAATATTTTAGAAAATGAGATTAAACAGATGACCAAACAAGCTCTATGTAAAAAGTGTATTATGTAAAAAAAAAATGCATTCGGACCTCTGATAAAGAGGCCGAATTCCAATCACTAGGTTATCATTATATTGCTTTAAAGCCTTAGAATTGGTTGTGCTAAAATAGCAATTAAGATCAAAATAAACAAAATTTATTTTTGAAATTTCTCATAATGATTTTCTAATTCTCATATCAAGGTCTCTGAAAGTATGGAATATGCTTTTGTTTTTGATCAGATTCATTTATATAATGGATACTAGGGTATATTTTTAGTAACATTTACTTACTGTAGTGAGCCTTTTCGACGAGTGGGTCCACATTGTAAACGCGCAGGCCAGATGTTAGGCAACATGTGAAGCAGCCTGAAAATATTAATTAAAACAAGTTAATTTTAATCTCATGCACCTAAACTGCACGAACACTCGCCAAACCGCCACAAATTCAAACGTGTGGATAGAGCGTTTGGCTTGGTTTGTGTAAGTTTGCGAGCGCTTGCAGCATAGCTTCTGTTCAAGCCAAACATTTGTAAAGGTTTGGAGTTTGCGACAAACACTAAGCGTGTAATCGTAGCATTACATACTTAACGCATATTAAGGGTCGATTCACATTATTTCACGATTTAATACAGCGGTTGATTAAAACTTTAATTAAGCATATGAATGTGGAATTAATTCTTGCAACGTGATTGTGATATGATGAACTGTTTTATTCAAATGTTCCATTACATTTTTTAACCATTGGTTATCATGCCTTAATATTAGAGTAGCAGATGAGCATGCAGTCCACCTGATGGTAAGTGGCTACTGCCGCCCATTGACAACTGTAATCAATCCCAGATAAGATTAGATTCCTACCCGAGGTACAGATGCGCCGCTACCCCTGAAAACTAATCTGGAATGCCTCGAAAAATAATGTTTCCCGCTCCACACCCTTCAAACCACATCACAACAGAGTTTAACACTGCTGTTATTAGTAGAAATAGGTGGTGCCGCTGGGGTCAAAACACTGAAAGTTCTACCACCTTTGAATACCTTGAATATATTATAATATTAACCATCTATTACAAGTGACAATATTTCTTATGAATGTTACTAGTTGATACCATTTTGATTTTCATATACCTACCACTAATATATTGAACAAAAGCTATATCTGTAATTTGTATTAAGTCTGGGCTGAAATAATTACATGCAAAATGGAATAATAGTATTTATCGAAAATCAATAACTTCAAATCTTGGTAAAATTACATTACAATCATACAAACATTTTGTTTTATCGCCAAACCTTGACCTGATTTACTCTTTGTAATTAGAACAGTACCTAATAATAACTTAATGATTATTATTTACTATTTAATTAATATTTAATACATTTTTTGTAACTGAAAAAGATTATATAAATAAATAGATTATTAAAATAAATAATAACTTAACTATTATTATTAACTAAATAAATAAAGATAAATTGAATAATAAATAAAGATTATAAGTATTTAAATAACATTCAATAGACTTTTGAAACTGAAAAAGATTATATGATTAATCTTTTACCTGACTGCAGAGTGTAATGTTTTTTTAGCTAATTAATGTATGTATATTGCAGCCCAAATGGCATGACAGATTTAACAATATAAGTTGTTGAATTTGCCTAAATTTTGAGAGTGACGCTGATTATATTTTTAATCAGGTTAGTTTCTACTAATTCTCTAGTTATTAAATATGCTGTATTGGTGTAGAATATATTTCGGAATAATTCTGATAAGAAAAGTAATACAAGTATATATCATAATGGTATAACTGTAAATGTTTTTGACATATGCTTATCTTTTGTAAGGATAAAATTGGCTAGTAACAGAAAGTAAGTTAAACTTAAAGTAAAATATATTTATTATTTCTTTTACTTCAATTACAATTAATAATTATTAGTATTATTACATTTATTTTCTTTAGTGTTGTTCTGGACAGAAATATGTGGTCATGCAAATATACTTATATATGGAATTCTATTATTATTTTTAAGTTTAAGTAATAAATTTTGTAGATATTAGGTAAACTTTGTAACTACATATTTAAAGGTTCTTAAAAATATAGGTGGCATATACAACTCAGCATATAGACATATTTTCTACTACTTTTTTCAGCTCTTAGGTAGAATTGCAACCATTTATCTTTTAAAAAAATAGGCAGTAATGAAGGACAAATAAATGAAACATACTTTGTTCGTAGTCAGATACTAAAAACTATTTTTATAACAGTTTTCTACACAATTAGGTATTTGGCATTAACTCTAAAATAAGGCAACTTTTGAGAACAAGTTTTTGCGAGTGATGTTCTGATAAATTAATCTTTAAGTGACTCATATTGTCCTTGTTGGCTGAACAAGTAGATATGAGTTATGTGATTGAATTATTTATTAGTAAATGTTGTATATAAAGTAAATGTACTGTTATGTATATTACAAAGAACAGTCACTCTCAATTGAAATATAGAGATAGTATCCAGCAATAGATTTAAATGAAATATGACATATCTGTGATATTGCATCATTTAACACTCTCTTCAAGTGGCAACTAATTGTTTCAACATTTATATAGAAATTATTAGTGATTTCTAATTTTTAGCAATCACAGTATTGTAGCTTATGGTTTTGCATAGCTATTGGAATATCAGAATGGGATACAAATGTAAATTCAATAACTCGATTAGAAATCTTTTGTTGCCAATATGCGATGACTACAACAAACCAAAATAGATGCTGAAATGGCTTCCTTATTGTATACAAACATTCATACTCATTGAACCATCTGATACTCTTTTATAGTCCAAGTTACTAGTGTGTCTATATACAGGTGAAGGCATCTTAGTCATAAAGAGTTGTGAATGTAATGCCAGCTTTACTGTAGCTTACTATAGAATATTTCAGTTCCCTTGGATTACATGCATCGGTGGGTGCTATACTTACTTCAGGCTACATGACCGATAGGACCATGTTTATCGTCCTATAAACAAAAAAATCCTATCCGATATTAGTACGTGACTGGCGTCACGTCACGCTAAGGAATTGCGCGTCGAATTTTAGTGGAACGCATGAATGGGATACGCGAATCAAACGCCCAAACAACAATAGTAATACGAAGAGAAAGAAACTGCGTGGGTGTGCGACTAAAAATATAAACAACACGTGCACAGTCGTACGACAGTCGCACCACGCTACGACTGGCATTGACCCGCGAGCTTCGACGCTATCGCACCGCACACCCTAACGCTTAGGTCATCCGCAAAACGAATAAAACGCGAACCACCTGAGAACAAAGAACACAGGTTGACGAACTAGGAAGTGATTCAAACCTTGATCCTGGTTAAACCCCAGGCTCGTGATACCGCTGCTCCTCCGGCGCGCCATGTCTCTCCCGCGACGGAATTATCATAAACATTTAGTTGCTTTTTTATCAAAGATCCCAGTTGACATTTTCACACCGAAATTTTAAATACGCACATTTGTTGTGTTACATGTTCCCTGCGTGTGATACACAGCTGATTTAATGACTGATGACAGAAAAACACACCAGTATTGCCAGGCGGCAGCGCATCACAACCTTTATTCTTGCCATATATTTATTCCATTCTCCCATATTTTACGGCAAGAATCCTTGCTTACAATGTCCGAATAAGTCTTTATTAAAAGTTATTTTCATTGTTGTACTGAAATATTATTTTCATATAATGTAAAATATACGTATATTTTTGTATTATTGAAACTTCTATACGCATAAAAATACATTTCCCTTGAAGGCTTGTAACTTTACGGGAAAATAAATTTATATGGCTACATTCGTATTATGCCACTAAATTAAGAAGTATATTATCAAATGGTAAGCATAGAGCATTAGAAAATGAGTTAGACAGGGATTTCCGAATTTGAAAGAACGTTTGAAATGAGTAGAGTAATTTTGTTACATCGAAACAAAGGGATTTTTTGTCTTGATTGGCTATCTATAGCAATTTTTTGCGTGATGTTGATTTTACAAGCGTTTATTGTGTTGATTTCTATAAAGTTTATTTGAATAGTAAGTTTAAAATAAGAAAATGATTCACTTTTGTGTTAATTTATTTCCTTCCTACCTATTCATTTTTTATCTGTGTATTGAAACTGAAATATTTAAATTTACACTACCTACTTACAGTAGTAGCTGTGATTTTTAAATAAACAGCCATTGTTTAAAACTTCTTACTTTTAAATTAAATACAGTACGTATTTAATTAAAACGAGTAAAGTATTAGTCACTTTTAGTATTTTCCAAATATTTGGAAAAAAATCTATAAATTCATTATCAACAATTATTAATTTTACTTTGCAAACACTGTTTCTCTGAGACGATTTGCTTCTTAAAGTTATCTTTCACAAATTTATGTTTCACCATAGAACAGAAAAAACAAGCATTGGACCGAGAGATTGATCGTCATTACAATGTATATTCCAATATAAATCATATATCGTAGTAGTATTTAAAAAGTATTTACTCAGTCAAATTTAAATGTCAAACCAAAAAAAATACAAAACTTCAAAATGAATTTATCTTCCCTAATTGAAGAAATTCTATTGCAAATTAAATTTTTGGCTTCGAAAGCTGTGTTAAATTATGTCGGGTGTCAATTAGCAAAATTAGTTGTAATAAATTTGAAAAATATTAATGTAATAAATTAACGTAAGTACATTTGTTTATTGGTTGCAAATAACAGAATAATTCTGTGAATAAAATTGTAAAAATTGACAATTTTATCTGAAGGTGGTAGAACCCTTTGTGGTTCGACTCCAGCGGCACCACGCCACACCTATTTCTACCTAATAACAGCAGTGTTAGGCGCTGCTGTGTTCCGGTTTGACGGGTGTGGTAAGGGAGACAGACTTTTCCGAGGCGTTCCAGCTTAGTCCTCAGGGGTAGCGGCGAATCTGTGGCCGACCTCAGGTAGGAATATCTAATCCTATCTGGGGTTGATTACAGATATCCATGGGCGGCAGTAGCCACTTACCATCAGGTGGACTGCATGCTCGTCTGCTACTCTTATATTATAAAAAAAAAAAAAACTTAAGCTACTATTTCTAGAAAAAGGTTTGTTTATCGTTTTAACTGAGAAGGTTTGGAATATACTCTACTACTATTAGGAGCTAATCAATGCTGGTCGATATATGGTCCATTTAATTATCTTTAATCCTGGTGGTTACAATGATAATAACGACCAACATTTATCTTGGCTTCCAAAGAATTGATATGCTCCAGATTATTTCAGAATTGCCACAGATAAAAATATTTCAGAATCATTGGGTAATCCCTAAACAAATATCCTTCGCGATTCTGGTTCTCAATGAGATAAAGACTTCAATTAGAATCCCTAAATGAATGTGTACAACGTAGATCTTATGACAATCAGTAAAAAGCAATTTATTTTCAGATCTCTATTTGACATATAAACAAAAATGGATTTTAATACAACCACCAATAATGATTACCACTGGCCCTTTCCAAAACCTATTGTAGGAAAGTAAGTTAATAATATTTGCATATCTTCTTAACAGTAATTTATTAAAATAACATAATATAGCTCGAAAAGGTTCTAATAAAATATTTAATCTCAATTTTTGAGCTGGCAACATAATCTGAAGAAATTAAAAAAAATCAATCGCCAGTCTTAAAAATAATAATACAATACGTAACGCCAATGGACATTCAATGTACTTACTTATTAACAGCGATAGTGGCCACTGCAGCCCATGAATATTTTTTTTATAATATAGGAGTAGCAGACGAGCATGCAGTCCACCTGATGGTAAGTGCTACTGCCGCCCATGGACATCTGTAATCAACCCCAGATAGGATTAGATATTCCTACCTGAGGTCGGCCACAAATGCGCCGCTACCCCTGAGGACTAAGCTGGACCGCCTCTGAAAAGTATGTCTCCCTTACCACACCCTTCAAAACGGAACACAGCAGCGTCTAACCAGTGTTACACCTATTTCTACCTAGTAGCGGCAGTCCGCTAGAAATAGGTGTAGCGGTGTTGCCGCCGGAGTCGAACCACAAAGGGTTTTACCACCTTCAAATGTGGATCAATAACTTCAACTCAGACTGTAATTCTGTCAGTTTGATATGTAAAGGCGCTAGTTTGAATATTATCCATATTAAAGCCGGCGATGCATTGGCGACTCCTCTGGTGTTGCAAATGTCCATAGGCGATGGTGACTGCATTCCATCAGGTAGCCCGTCTGCCTTATCGTTAGGTTAGATATAAAAAAATCGCGCCTTCAAAGAACACATGACACAGAGATCTTACTTATATGATACTTATAAGATACCAACATTAAATGCTACTAACCTATCTATAATATTATATGTACCTATTTACTTATTGTATTATCTATGCACGTGGCGTGTTATATGAGTCTTCATAACAATCGTGAATGACATCAATGACACAATCTAGTGCCTTGGGATTAGTATTCAACGTACACCTTAGCGATGTACCTACCCTATCACTATGATAAGTGACCTAATCCCTTGAGGGTTCGTAATTCTCATACCATATTTAGGTACTACTTGATGTTAAAATACTACCAGGTATTCGGTATTCTTTTAACAATCATTTTGCTAATATTGATGGAAATCAATATTATATCAATTATAACTAAATTATCAAATCATATGGGATAATAATAATTGATAAATATCCCGTTTTTGGGCACGGATTAGGCCATAGTCTATAGGGCTGGCCAAGTGCGAATTCATAGACTTCACATAGCTAGTTTCAAGATTTTTCTCACGATGTTTTCCTTTACAGTTAAAACAAGCACAGTTAAAGATTCGAACCTCGGACCTCTCTATTGAGAGGCCGTTTTCCAACCACTAGGTTTTTACTGCTTAACTTTTATTAAGGTACTTCTATATGCTTGGTGGTGAGGGTAGCAACTTGCAATGCAGTTGAGATCGATGTTGAGATAACAATCTTGGTTTAGATGTTCACGACAGATGTGACGACATAATATTTTATTAGCTTTGCTATTTTAATGTGATTTCCATAAATATTGTCCTACTAAATTTGCACTATCCTGTGATTCTTAGAATCATCGTTAGAACTACAGTCAACTGATACTTCCAACTTTATTGACTTTTAAAATGATGTTTGCCTCCTAATAGCATTTATCTACATTTAGCGAATGTTAAATGAGATCTAATAACCATACACTAACACGCAAAGGGGCCATTTTACGTGTCAGACTTTTAGCCTATCCAGTGACGATATGATGTTCAAATATTTGCGCATCCTCGATAAGAATCCTATTGGACCAGCACTTGCCGAGTTCCTCCTCAATTACTTCTTCCCACTTCATATCCACTGATTATCACAGTGGCGGACTAAGGTCGTCGGAGGCCTGGAGCGGAAAGTTGAATGGACGCCCCCAAAAGTGTAAAAACTTTATGACACATGTGTCATAGAATTATTCGCCTAATTCGGTGACCTTTTTTTTCGCTAAGTGATACACATTTCATAGATTGTTTGGTTCTGACGACCTGTTTTTAGCAAATGTGTTTGGATCGGCAGCCCGGGGCGGACCGAAAGCCGCTAGAGGATTATCACACTTTTTTTTCAATCCAGGCCATGCGAGCCACCAAGTCCCAATGCAACGCCAACGGTGCGACCACCTGCCGTGGCTCCATATTGCCACTGCGATGCCCATTCCTACTCGCCCAGGGTAGAGCAGTACAAGCAGTTGCTGGAGAAGGAACAGAAACTCTGCCAGGATTATGAACAGTTGAGGAAGCAGGTAAGTTCATTAGCCTTTATAGGTAAGTAAATAAATAAATAAATAAATAACGCTTTCTACACTCACAGCCCCACACTAAGATTCCCTGTGTCGTGGGTGCCATGGACACACACAGAGACAAATACACAAACACCCAGACCCAGAATCAGAAATCTAAATTCATCATTTAGAAATCTGTCTGGCCGGGGATCGAACCCGGGACCCTCTGCGCGTCAGACCGGTATGGTGACCGCTCCGCCACGCGGGTCGTCAAATATTAATAAGTAATTAGTAACACAGTTAAGTAGTAAAAGGAATAACTATAAAGGAATATTCAGGAGATGGACACTTTCTGAATTTTAATTCTTAGTCGCCGTCTACGCTCTATTTGTAATTATATTAGAAACCTTTTTTTATTTTGTTATTTCAATATAATAATGTATTGCGAGCGAGTTTGGAAGGTGGTAGAACCCTTTGTGGTGCGACTCCGGCGGCACCACCGCCACACCTGTTTCTACCTAATAACAGCAGTGTTAGAAGCTGATGTGATCTGGTTTGAAGGGTGTGGGAAGGGAGACACACTTTTCCAAGGCTTTGCAGCTTAGTCCTCAGGGGTAGAGGCGCATCTGTGGCCGACCTCAGGTGGGAATATCTAATCCTATTGGGTTGGAACCCAAATCAAATTGGGTTGATTACAGATGTCCATGGGCGGCAGTAGCCACTTACCATCAGGTGGACTGCATGCTTGTTTGCTACTCCCATATTATAAAAAAAAAGTTAAGACTATTTTCTTTCTGTCAAATGTACTACATTATTCCTCATTTTTACATGGTCTTAATGTACGCCTTATTGATTACTGATCGGTGATAATTTCACGTGCGGTAGATAGCATTTTCTTTCCTGTATGGCTTTTTCTGTTACATGAGTATTCTCTATGTACTTATGTTAACATTTAATATGTGCAATATGTGGTTGTATTTTCAGATGGTCGATGTTACTAATGACATCTTGGACCACCCGTGCGATGATCTCGACACTAAGATGACCACTATGTACCAAGCTACTTACAAAAAAAGATGTTAGTTACAATTTTGCTGTTTATTTCCACATACTTTTGTAAGAGTATCTTAAGTATTTCCAAAACTGTAAGAAACGAATTAATGGGTATTAATATCAAAACTATAAATTTTGCTTAATATTACCACAATTACTTAGGTACTTACTCACTCTGTTATTATTGAAATTAGCTTAGTAACAATAACTACAGGTATTCAAATGAGATAGAATTTATAAGGTTTAGATATATGAACAAAAATACATATTTAACTATGAACGCTAAACTTACTTAGGAAAATGAATTCTAATTCTAACAAAGTACATAGCATCTGGACTCGTGTACGCGAATAAAGCAATAAACTCTATGACATTATGACCTTTGTTTTTACAGCCCATGACGTAGGTGTAACGTACACGTCCATTTATTTTAATAGTGGCAAAACAGTTAATTATCTAATCACACTTTTTGCGACAGCGTTTCCTGTGCAGGAATACAGAGCAATAATGGCTGCTTCGCAATCCAGTGCTCCAATACCTATAGAGAGCAGTCGTCTCGGGGTTTTACGGTGCTACAAGGACCCCACGCATTTCACAGAGAACCCACCGACCGTTCGACCGACCATACACCCTCCAGGACCAGTGCATACTGGCGTTGCTCCTAAATCAATTCAAACTTGGTTTACGGAGTTTCCGGGGAGAACGGAATACATGGACACGTATAGCGCTTCAGCGAAAGCCTGCTGGAGATCCATGCAAAGGTTCAAAGAACCTATGCCGTCTACTAGAAGGAGAGCTGATGATACGTGTGTCTAAGAGCGCTGTGTTTAGGTTTTCAGTATCAATGCTTTGGAAACAAAATCTAAGGAAAAAATAAGTGATTTGTTTTCATTAATAGGACACGGTTTACTCAAGTTTTGTTTGTAAGTGTTTGATGTTAAGCAACAAAATAAATAAACATGGGAAGATAAAATATTGTTTTATTCATGGTCACGATATTTATTTATTTACAACAGGTACTTTGGAATCTCAAATATCTATCTATACCAAGAAAGGTACCAATCAAGTCAATATATTGTGCCTGTTTGTGGTTTCCCTTTATTTGTTAATTACAAAAACAAAGAATCTTGAATCTTGCTAAGTGGTACGTAAATATAAGTGCTTCCTGGTAATCTAAACGAAATAATTTGGCACCAGTTATTACTAACCAATTTGTCCAAATTTTGTCTACAAGATCGAAATTTGACAATTTCTGGTAAGTTGGCAGAAATTGACAAATTGCAATTTTTGTTTGACATCGGATAGATGGTTTTTCGCCAGTTATTGATAACCAATCTATCTTAATTTTGGCTGATAAAAATCGACATTTGACAATTTCTGCCTAATAATTGACTGTCTAATAAATTAAATTGATCTCAGATAGACAAAATATACGAAATACTAAATATTAATAACTGACACTATTTTTATCATTAGATTTATCAAAAGTTTATTTTTAAATATAAAACTCGTAAATTAAAATAAATAGAGTTCGAACGGAAACAGGCCAGCTTATCGGCGATGTCACCCGCTCATGTCAGCCATCTGCAATAAAACATACGAGAATTAACAAAGAGAATTACTGACTGAGGGTTTAAATCAAGCTTTGTTGAGAAGCTTCGTTGTTTTCCACGAACCGATAAGAACAAGAATTTATTGGTTGCGGATAAAGGAACTATTGTTTTGTTATTGTTTGGATTTTTCTTTTTTAAGTAGAATATGATTACGAGTTTGTTGAGAAGGATACGGAATAGATACTTCTTTTATATTCTAGTCCAAATAGAATCTGAATCCTACCTGTTGTCTCCCACGAATGCATACTTTAAAAGATCAAGTACCTACCACTTCCCATCAGGTTATTTATAAAAAAATATATATCTTAGGCCACTGCCGGATACATAGTTATGAAAAGTGTGGAGTGTGGATCAAGACCTAACATCTCATGTTAGTTATTGTTTTCTAATATTTCTGTCATGATTATTTTCGATCATTTTATCAAAAATATGCAGTCGAAAGTGACTCACCTTAAAACAACCACTCCTATCCTTGTCAAGACTGGAATGATGAGATTGACGTTGGGTCCAAACAGAACAGACAGGAGAGCAGCCATGAACCCAGAAGACAGTCGCCATCCAAACCCAGCTAGCCCCAATTGTGTACTAACTATAAATATGTTCCTTACAACTTGTAGTAGAAGGACAGTTAACGGATTTCGTCTAAGAACTTCAGGTATGGAAGTATTTGAGATTAAAGGCATGACTGTTTCTTCTGATTTACTCTCTGTCGAGGTAGTGGTTAATTTTGCAGGATAATATGTCTTGTTTAAGTCGTGTTGGTCAATGTTTACCAGACTACCATGTACTGAATAGATGCATAGCCATAGGAAATATTTCTGAAAACATTTAATATCGATTAATGATTAACGATTCTTCGCATAGTGAACTTGTGCCAAAGAGAATCACTGCTTACTAGTCGTATGTATTTAATATAAAAAACGTTTTATAAAAGATAGACAAAGCTTAATGAAAAATTGCTTAAAAGTGCATACGGAGAAGTTAAGAATTAGAGAATAAGAATTTATTCTAAGAAATTAAGAATTAGAGAATAAATTCTTATTCTCTAATTCTTAACTTCCCCGTTTATTCTTTGTATTGGGATTTCTATTTGTAATAAAGATATCAATATATTAATAAATATTTAATGTGTCCAATGCTTTATCTATCAAGGATTAAAAATTGACAACGTCTGCCTTCTAAAATTCTTAAACTTCGATCAAAAATTAGATAGATTGGTTATTAATAACGTTATTCTGATTATTGTTTTGTTGACGAGGAGTGAGGATAAAACTAGACAAAAAAATCTTACCTTAAAAATATCCATTCTTCATCCTTGATAGACAGAAGAAATTCTTACAGATTCCGTTAAAAAACACGCGGACACCAAGACAATATTTTGGAAACTAATACTGACAATGATACGAATCCATCAAACCAATAACCTAATGTCTATAATTAGGCTATTTTAATACCTTTAATTATTTTAACGAGGTGATTCATAGCAATCATTGAACCATGAAAGTGTGTTTCCGTGACTTGTTACAAAAAATGTAAGTTCCTTTAACTACCTGATTAAATGTTCGTAGAAGTAGGTATTTATTTTTAGACACGCTTATATACTTTTTGAAGGTTTCAAGGAAGGTTTGAAGGTGGTAGAACCCTTTGTGGTTCGACTCCGGCGGTACCACCGCCACACATATTTCTACCTAATAACAGCAGTGTCAGGCGCTGCTGTGTTCCGGTTTGAAGGGTGTGGTAAGGGAGACAGACTTTTCCGAGGCGTTCCAGCTTAGTCCCCAGGGGTAGCGGCGCACCTGCGGCCGACCTCAGGTAGGAATATCTAATCCTATTTGGGGTTGATCACAGATGTCCATGGGCGGCAGTAGCCACTTACCATCAGGTGGACTGCATGCTCGTCTGCTTCTCCTATATTATAAAAAAAACCTTAGTTAACGAAACAATCTTGTAATTGATACAATGGTGTGTGAAGTCTACCAATACGCACTTGGCCAGCGCGGGTGACTATGGTCTAATCCTTCTCATTCTGAGAGGAGACCCGTGTCCAGCAGAGACAGTAATGGGTTGATGACGACGATACAACTTCCTAAGAATAATAACAATTCATTTTTAGGACATTTACGTCAACTGTATCTAAAGTTGTTATTATTAAATTATAATTATTCAAAATTACACATTTGTCCTTATCCTCAGAACGTTACGTAATATAATTCACCAGCATATAAGAAACACGTCTTCATAACATATTACAGATGTTTTCTGGAGGCACATTTATATAATGGTTTTACATAACAATAAACCGATATTACCTATGTGCCGAGAGGGAAAACATATAGCATTGTTATGAAGACATGTTATTTACTTGTTAAATTGATATAAACCTATTCAAGGACAATAGATAAATAAAAGTCTGAATGCATCATTTACACTTTTGCTTGGCCAAGGATCGAACCCGGAACCTTCAGCGGTGTAGCGATTGTATTTCGAGTTCGAAAGGTCAATTCGAGATGACTTTGAACTTTTAAATTAAACACGTTTTATTTTTTGAAATGGAAAATCCACAGACCTGCACCTAAGGAAAATCCCACAATACTAACATTATTTATTACCATTTTTCACAAAAATATAATAAAACGAACGGTTAAGTAATTACATAATATTTATTGTAAAATCTTATAATATTATATTTGAACTTTGCTAACTCACATTTTATTTACATGCACCCTTCATTTTATTTAATATTATTATGATATTAAGCATACGAAACAATTTATCTTACTTTGATCTATTTTAACAAATTATGTTGGAAGCGGCGAACACTAAACTTATAACCAAACCAATTACTTGTATGATCTCGCTGATTGTAATTTAATTAAATAAGTACCTATATCTATACAATGAAATAAAAGGACAATACTGAATAAGGTGTTTTAATTTTATATACATTTTATTTGTTATTCGAGCGAAATTAGGTACAAATAAGTAAAAGTATGTGTCCCAACATATATTACACACATATAAATAAAATTCTTCAATAAGTCATGGATATACTCGTCTTTATCAGTAGTAGTATGTATATCTATGATGCAAGATATAACAAAAATGTCATATTTTGTCTGAAAGATCTAAATTATGATAAAAAGTAGAGTTGCGCAAAATGTATCACTAAAGTGAAAAGAGTGATATATATCTTTTGAACTCAGTGATATATATCACTCTTTTAGCTCAATAGCTCACTTTAGCTCAGTAGCTCTGTAAAGATACGCGACATTTTATATCAGTATATCAGAGAATCAGATCAAAATGTTTTGACAACATTTTTGATTCCTATAATTAATACAAAACTGGCAAGAAATTATATATGAATTATCACTGCCAACGCTATTTGTATATCCCGGTTTCCATGTTCTTAGCAATAAAATATTTTAATTTAGTGTTTAATACGTAACCGTAACTGTTATATATCTCAATCAACGCATTTGACTCGAATCAGGCTCACTACTCACTCTCAGTCAGTCGCTCATTTGACTCATCGCTCACTCGCGAGCTAGTATAACACTGTTGAGTTGAAGAAGATCTTATATCCGGAATCGTTTGAATCTATGAACTAAACCATGTGATGCGGATATAAAGATATAATTCAAATCCGTCGGAGTTGATGAGTGATTAGCTCTTTGGTGAAGATATATATCTTTTATATCACTCACTCGCGAGCTACACAATTCTTATAAAAAGTGAGTAAAAACTTAACAAAAACACAAAGATAATATAATTATCAAATATAAAATTAGATAAATAAACAGAAATGATATAATTTATTTAGGTCAGTTAAAATTACATGACATAATTATGAACAATACGCTTGTTTTCGGTTATTTCGCATTTATTGGGGTCAAAAGTACTATAATGTTATTTGTGGTTAACTAAACTATCCGGTTTCATATATGTATTTGTCTTGTATTGGCTAAGTCAGTCTTCATATTTGTTATGATTTTATCATAATTCAATAAACGAAATAAATATGTTCGATTGTCAGTAGTATAACAATGATTACTTAGTTAGAATTAAAGTAATATTCTGGTTTTAAAAATATTATAACATCAATATTTATCCCTGCATCTATGTTCACATAATTCTATATTATTATCTCAATTTATTAGGTCAGGTAAAAAGGGCCCATTTAAGGGTAGCCCTTCAAGGAATCCAAAATATTTTTTATAACTTAGGAACTGTCAGAATATAACAATACAAAAACGCCGATCCTTTAACTACCTGTTAACAATCGGGTTTTTAAAGCCGTTAATCTGTTTTGGTAATCGGTAAAGGTATTTAAAAGGTAATAATAACATTCGAAAATCACAGTTTTACTTATATAATTCACTTTTACATTATCTTAGGTAGAATCACATAATCCGTATAAAAACAATAATCCTATAGCCAATTTTAATGTTGCAACAAAGATGTAAATCATTAAATGTCCCAACTCAGCGTAACCATATATATTTTCACAAATAAGAGACATTAGAAATTAGATTAAGACATGGGTACGGCTATGTTTTTAAAAATACTTTAAAAATAATTTTCTATTATCTTTACTAATTGAGCAGGAGTCTCTCCCACCACTGGAAGAGTCCCACAGTCCATTCCGCCATACTATTCCACAACACCACTTGCTAAAAACCTTGTTACCTTTGATTACACTGAAGCACCTACCTTAACACGAATTTATTTACATTAGATATGTCCTTAGATGTATTTTGCACGCTCTCAAAATCAATGCTATAATTGATAATCGCTTGACGGCACATCTGACGATTTAAATCTTTGAGACAAACGTCTTATTACTAAACACATGGTTATAAATACGTCGTTATAATATAACTATATTTTACATAATCCTCTGATACTTTTCTTGTGCTATTCGATTTCGTATCTATCGTTTCTTCCTTGGTGTCCGCTACTTGGGTCTTTAAGACCGATGTTGGAAGAATAAAGCTGTTTATACTAGCTATTGACATCACGAGGAGTAGCAATATAATCTGAAAGAAACAAAAGATTGCTCAATATTTATCTATTTGGGGCAATAAGAGGATAAACAACTTATTGGAAACATCTCACGTACAATGTTATCGAGTATGTTGCAAGTCGTTTATATCTCAATTTTTACCATTTTGACATTGGTTCATATTTCGTAATAGCAGTTATTAAGTTCATTCATGCCTTTGAAAATATTATCGAGAACATTCTCGAATGTATGTTTCCTTATAATGATTTACGTCGTCATTGTAGCAATTGGTAATTATGATGTAACGACGCATAACAGTTTAGAAAATCAGGGATTTCTTAGGTGGATCTGAAGTAGCATTGGATACATTTATTGTTATAAAAGCGTTTTTCTTGTTTTAGTGATAACTTAAAACCCAATATATGAATTCAGGAATGAGAAGTTTAAAACCACACTTTTTTCAACCGAAACAATCGTATCAGAATCTGTTTACTAATTATGCAGCTTCGAATAGTGTATTTTTGAATTTTACTGTTCGGAATATTACATTTCAGAATTTACCTATAGGTACAGGTCTATCTGCTGATAGTACTTACCTTCGTATAAATAAAAAAAATATTTCTTATTCATAAAATATATTCGTAAATTATAAAATTCATAGTTTATTTATTATTTTTATGAATATATCCCATTACAATATTTTAATATACATTGAGAAATTTATAATAAAATACTTATAACAACGGTACTTATATAAAGTAATAAAAAGTCATTAAAATTCTTACTACACGAGCTATATGAAAAATATATAGATGATTTGATGATGACACCCAAGAAATGAGACATTTCTTTGCCTTTCTGGTCGAAGTCGTTTAAAAATACATTTAAAATGTAACATTAGCCGTTAAGACACTTCGTCAAGCGGGATTAATTTAAATTGGTGTTTGTGAGTCATTGGATGACCTCAATAACACGACGCATTTGCAAGTCTGGAAAGCACTCTTTACTTTTTAACCGCCCTAATTTATTTCAATTTAGTATCTTACACGAGAACTACATAAACATCACTAATTATAGTATTATTTTTTTTCGTTTGCTGTGAGATTTTTTTTTTCACTTTTTATCTATCTTTATTAACTGAAAAATATTTACAATTATAATTAAATTTAGAGAAAATTAAAAATAATAAATTAAACTATAAATATAAAATAACTTATTTACAAAATTTACATATATACAAAAATGAAAAACAAAAATATAAAAACAAAAAAACTACCATAAAAAATTGTCGCCATCACTGTCTTTGGGCAAGGTTCCCAAGACATTATTAGTATTATTTGCGATAATATAGATTATCCCAGATAAATCAAATTCTAATTTGTATAATTATGATGACTTAATTATACTAACTTAAAATTGACAAAATACAATACCTTATTTTCTCAAAACTCTTTTTATTAATTCATTAACCAAACTAATTACAATGGTAACTCTAATTTTATTTTACTTGGAAATTCAATTTAGTGTTACAACATGATTTTTTCCACTACACATAAGTAATATAAATCACTATATAGGTATATTCATTATGCAGAACTAATGGTACTATGACGAATACATTGTTTGTTTGCAGTTCTATTATGATCAATGCGAGCGGAACCGCGGCGCGTGGTTAGTTATGGTTGGCTTTCCACGTATTTGCGACTGTTTGCCTTGCGTTTGTTTGTCTGTCTGGCTTGAGTTTTTTTTTTAAACTTTTTTATTTGCACATTCAATATTTCAGCAGTAAATCTCGGTTAAATGGCTATTTATGGATACCCTCAGCTCATGGGTACCCGTCATTAAATTTAAATAGATCTAAAGTAGGTTCCTACCTACCTACCTACATTAGTTGTTCTCATACAGCTAAACCACAGGACTTATAAGTGCAGTTCCACACTATTAAAACAAAAACAGCAGTGTAACACTGCTGTTAGGCGGACAATTATGACGGTATAACGTTCAAAACTACTGGAAACAGTTCAAAAACACTAACGAATGCGCAAAAACGCAAATTTAAATCTAATATTATAGAATTCCACTCACCGTCCGAGTCATCGTGACGTCACTAAGTACCACACGACAGCACGTGGCTTTGTTATTGTTTACGTTTCTAAATATTTATCGTATTGGCAAACACTATTCTCTCTCATTGTCACGTCCCGCTCTCAGGACGGTTGGTACTGGAATGAGAGGACTGCGTTAGCGCTGTTCCATTTTCGAATGTCCAATGTTCTCTGATAATTCTATTTTATTTTTAGGACTTCGGTCGCCCCTTTGTTTCGTTTTTGTTAACGGAAAATATGAATTTGATATTTGATTTTAAGTATTTTTTTTATCCTGTGGGTTTTTAAAAATTGTAAAAATAACATCTATTTACCTTCAAAACAATCTCAGCTGATCAAAAAGGATTGAGATGATCAATCTGATCGTCGCTTTCGCGTTAAATTCTTGGGCAATTTAAAATTATTAGCTTCAATAGAGCAACCCATAGCCGTATTGGTAATTATTTTTAAAGTACACGTACTGATATTAATAGATGGTTATGAATTGAGAGTAGAATTATAGCTACTGACCTAATAACGGATACTGTAGCAAGCAGTCACTAGTTTAGGATATTTAGCTGTTTATTAGTTACGACGGTGAAGTTGACAAGCAGTCAACATTTGAAAGAGAAAGTCATAGGCATTTAATTTAGGTCGAGATAGGTTATTTAAAAAAAAATACGAAGGAAACTAGCATGCAGTCCATCTGTACCTTACCATGAGTTTTACGTTTCGACAAATATTACTGTTTTGGTATTTGTTTACGTATTGGCTCATACAGTTTCCAAGTTCTGATATAATCCGCTAGGGGCGCTGATTGGAAATAGTATAGGAAAATACGTAAACAAATACCAAAACAGTCATATTTGTCGAAACGTAAAAACTCATGGTAAGGGTACTGATAGTAAGTGGAGACTGGGGCCTATGGGTAGGTGTAACCAACCTAGATAATATAAGATTCCTACTTGAGGTTGGCCACATGATGCGTGACTATTTGCTACCCTTGAGGAATAAGTTGGAGTGCCTTACCGAAGTGTGTCTCCCTTACGACACCCTTAAAAGTAGAACACTGCAGCGCTTAACAGTGCAGAAAATGCAGAAATAGGTATGACGGTTGTGCCACTAGAATAAGGTACATAACCATTACTCACAATAAATTATTGTACATACATAAAAACGTGGTGCTGTTGATGAGTTTTATCTCATTACGTGATCTCTGACTATTACGAGTACGTTGTTACATGACAACATTCCATACGATGTTACAACTGTGCATTAATGTTTTATCAATAATCTCCCTTCTAATAACGACTAATTAACGTATGTAGATGCAATAAAAAGTAGTCTAAAATTATGTTGTAAGGTAACATCTTTTAAATCATTAAATATGTCAATATTTACTTATTACTTAATTTAATGTATAAACGGATTTTTTCGCTGGGCGAACATATCATCCCGTAAAATCACAATTCAATTAATCCATTCATCATAAATCATTAATTAAATGTACCACTATGTAAAATTGTATAATATTTACTTTTTAAAAGTTATTTGAAAAGGATTTTTCAAATTATATACCTCATAATTAAAAGACACCAACATTTTTGTTTCAAATCTGTATTTCGAAGATAAACAAAAACATATGTATATTTTTAAAGCAAATGAGCATGCACTTCACTTGATGCTACGTAGCCATGAACATCTGTAATCAACCCTAAATAGGATTTAAGTGCCCTTAGGGCTAAGTTAGAACGGATTAGATATGTTTCTCCTACTACATACTTTAAACCAAAACATTTAATTATATAGTATTTACATACCACTGCTGTTATAAAGCAGAAATAGGTGCTGTTACCTCCTGAGTCGATCTGCAAAGGGTTCTTCAAAATCTGTCTAATGTCTAATCTTTTAGAAATTAGTAAACTTCTTCACAAATAAGAAAATTAAATCATCGAGAGAAATAACCAAAAACCATTTTGTTATTCACGAACAAATTTTATAGGTATGAGCTTCTTCACTAAGGATACACAAAAACCGTACTAAACTACTAAGTAAGCAGGTATAATAAAAATGATACATTGCTATAATATATAACAAGCAGATTTACAGGTTATGCAAGTTTTTATGAGATTTTTAGATTAGTTAGCAAGTTTTTTCGGCATGCTTCACTACGTTCATGGTTTTTTCCGTATTTGGTATTGGCATGATGCAAAACCAGAAATTTGAACCGTGATTTGTATTTGAACTGTTGAATGTAAGTTCGATGACTCTAATGCATGTAATTAGATTATTTATGAGACTTTTTAGTTGAACGGTAAGTGACGACTGCCGCCCGTGTATATCTGCAGTAAAACCGTGATATCTTTTTTTTACGATATAGGAGTAGCAGACGAGTATACAGTCCACCTGACGGTAAGTGGCTACTGCCGCCCATGGACATCTGTAATCAACCCCAGATAGGATTAGATATTCCCACTTGAGGTCGGCCACAGATGCGCCGCTACCCCTGAGGACTAAGCTGGAACGCCTCGAAAAAGTCTGTGTCCCTTACCACACCTTTCAAACCCGAACACAGCAGCACCTAACACTGCTGTTATTAGGTAGAAATAGGTGTGGCGGTGGTGCCGCCGGAGTCAAACCACAAAGGGTTCTACCACCTTCAAGGGGTCGACCATCATTGGATTCCTGCCGGAGGTTGGCCACAGATTCGTTGCTACACCTGAGGATCAAATTGGAACGCTTCACATAAATATGTCTACCTTACCTACACATACTTGCCAACTATCGCTTTCCATATACATATCTTTATACACAAATACTTGTATTTGTTTTATAGATACAGGTCTGTGTTTACACACTTCTTCAGTAGCCTCTTACCATCAAGTGGACTGCTTGCTCGTTACCTCGATTTTACAAAAAAAAAGTATGAATACAGTTCCCCGATCGGATCCTAATGTGCGTATAAAAAGTTGATTAAGGATTACTACATTTAATGAGAAATATCATGAGGAAATACACATCAATGTTTTCATTAATGTTCTCAAAAGTGAATGGAGTAAAGTTTATTAGGCCACTAGCCAATGAAACTTAAGTAAAGTTGCTATAGCAAAAATATATGATATGGTAATATCAATGGACAGTATTTTATATAAAAAGCTGTTTAAAATGTATAACGTAATATTTCCTGCGCAATATTCATGACAATAATGTAACGTTGGTAAGTAACAACTAATTTTAAAAGATTAAAACTAGAAAAAATGATGGACCAAAAACTAAGAATAATTTTGTAAAAAAGTTTTGTCTTCAATTAATATGACAATAAATAATAGGTAACATAATTTATCTATGAACGGGATTTTACAAATAAACGATTTTTATTTTGGTTGTACTTTGTTGTCAATGTTGTCATTACTGTAGTGACAAATAATTGTCATAAGCATGTGTTCAAAATTCTAGTATTGTAAATAATTTAACTCAATAAAATATTAAAAATATGTTCCACAAGTTATTTATGTTAATTCTGTGTGTTTTAAATATCAGGCCAGGAGATCGTTGCAGGTTGAACACACGAATTCATTTTGGGGAACCTCTACCTGTTATTTTAAAACAGGGGAGGTTATTGGAACCTAATGATGGGTACGGCAATGTTGATCTGAATAACGGGGAATCTCTAACGTTAAGTTGTGAAGGAGGAGGTGTTATATCTCACCCAAACGCTATACAACAACACACCACAGCGACTATAACGTGCGAAGGAGGAGACAATTTCCAAAATCACGAATGGTTGAATGCGCCTGCTAGATTCTCTTTCTTTAGATGCTCATACGCGCCAAATCATATGAGTGAACGGACTAACCGAACATGCTTTGAAGGAAACCCAATTATCGAAGTTGGATATAGAATACAAAACGAATTTTATCCCTTATTCGAATCTTGTTTCAACGAAGCTACATTCAACGCTATTTACTCGAAATACACCCAGAAGGCGTATAACGCCTTGTATCAAACTAAAGTTGATCGACCATTCTTTATAGATAACAACAATTACTTACAAGTTCCTGTTGAGTACCTTTTCTCACCAAGAGGACAAAAAGCAGCAGTAGCACAATTAGTTGGTCCTCTGATAGAAACATATTTCACGAAGACCGACTTTTTATCACGTGGTCATTTGGCTGCTAAAACTGATTTTGTTTTCGCTTTTGGGGAAAGAGCAACATTTCATTATGTGAACTGTGCGCCGCAATGGACTGGATTTAATGGTGGCAACTGGAATACTTTAGAGGTTGATTTGAGGAATCATATCCACGTCGCTGGGTATGACACTGTTATTTATACAGGCACGTTCGGTGTCACTCAGCTGACTAATCAGTTTGGACGGAAAGTGGATATTTATCTTTATACCGACGAAAATAATAATCCAATAATACCAGTGCCACAGTATTTTTATAAGGTTGTGTATGAACCTAGTAGTGGTCGTGGAATAGCATTTGTGGGTATCAATAATCCACATTACACGCCTGCGGAGGCTCGTGACTTATTCTTTTGTGTGGATGTTTGTAGAAAGAGTAACAATTTTCGCTGGTTATCCTGGCATCCTGATAATCCTTCGGAGGGATACACTTTCTGTTGTACTGTTCCAGATTTTAGGGATACTGTTCAACACTTACCTCACTTTGAAGTACGAGGTATTTTAACGTAATGTTAATCTTTTGCTAAATCATGTCTTCGGTGTTTTGTAGGTACATCATGTCTATGTATAAACTTGTTAAGTTTTTTGGAATTAAATATTTATTTACTTTATTCCCTCGATTTATTTTATACTTTGTTCCTCTTCTCTTTCTAGTATAACTATTTTCGTTACCTTCTAAATGTATTTTTGTGAATCAATCCGAAATTCGAAAGGTTTTTAAACAAGTGCCTGTTTAAATAAGAGCTTTTTTACTTCCTATCTTGCTTCATAGTTTAAATATTTATAATTAAAATGAATTTATGAAAGATAAGAAATGCCAATTATAATTTTATTCATTACTATATTAGCACTAATGATGATTTTTAAAATCAAGTCATTATAAACCTATTATTGATCAGATTTTTTATGCTTTAGATTGAATGTTAACAACGCCTGAAATTTAATTTCAAAGCCTAATTTTGGAACCAAAAATGTAAAATGGATACAAACTCCCAATTATTTTCTTATGTTTGTATACTATGGTCATTTTTGTTTAAAGTTGAATGCCCTGCTTTGTATTTTGTAGGTATATTTTGTTATCACGCCGTATAGACGATGCTACGGATGATACTATGACCTCAATCAAGTATTTACAATATATAATTATAAACATTAAATAAATTTCGGTATTTAATGTTATATCTATTCCTCGAAATAATAAAATATGGATAATTTGTAATATAAATTGAAAGCAGGAAGCAAAGATAATATATAAGAGAAATACTCTTTCATATTATATAGAGCTTAAGATTTTAACCGCTTTCCTAGAAAGTATTATCTTTAATCCGTATCTCTAATCCTTAGTAATAAAAGTCATAAGGTCATTAAGTAATTATTTCTCAGAAATGACTCAATAGATGGCAATAAAAATATGTAATAAAATGCAGGTACCTATTAAGATAAGAGTTTTGGTTTCAAACTTAATCCGTAGTTCTATTTCCTTTAAAAAGACAATGTGTTATCAGTGAACTTATTACTTAACGACCATCAATATTATTAGCTTACTGCAAACTTTCTATATTTAACCAAGTGCATACTTGTTTGTCCTTTAATTGGTGATTGTCCTTAGCAGTGAATATATTGTTACTCTCTGTGACTTGTGTGGAATATTACAAGGTTTTAGTTCCAAAAATGAAAGTAGAAATTGTAAGTACTTTTACTAAAATATTATTTAGTTTATATCTAAAATAAGTTTCTGTATTTACTTAGGAATTGTATTTATTACTTGATATTTCTCTGGCCTTAAGCATTGGAATGTATTGATTTGGCATTCATAACCTTGTACTTTTAAGTGTATTAAAACTTGCATAACACCAGTAGCGGTAACAGTTTTTTGACTTCCAGTACCGGGATCGATTCATGACATTCACGACTCATAATTCTCTTAAAGAACATTTATATTTCTATCTTAAAAAACTTCCTTATGAAGGCGCAACGCTCTTTAAATCTCAATGTGAATCGCATATTTATTTTTCATTTTCAGGTACTAGTGATTGTGTTTATAGCATTAGTTAAGGGCAGTGATTCAGATGAAACTGAAGTGACTAAACCAATTCATCACCATGTGAAACTCGGTTCTTCAGGAACAAAGCAGTGGAAGCCCCATTCTCCAAAAAATGACAATATTCAAAGGTTTATTGTGACTACGAAATCGACAATAACACGAAGTACCCCATCTCGTTTTCAACTATCACATAAGACTACGTTTAAAACAACCACACCGACGATCAGAGCAAAAAATTCAAATTTTTGGAAATTAGCAACAACAAGACGACCATTTATGAATATGAAACACGTGCAATTTACTGTGACTCCCTTGAGCACGACTAAAAGGCCTGAAGTTTCAGAAGAAACGCGAAGAAAACACAAGTCTATGCTTTTTGTTAAAAAAATTGATGATGCTACTAATAATGATGACAGCTCTGAAGAAATGGCGGAATCTATCAATATACAGAATAAGGAAGAGAAAGAAAAATATGATCGACCAACAATATCACCTATCCGTAGATTACGGTCTAAGGTAATCAAGTTTAACAAAATAGACGATATATCAAAGTCCAAAGACACGGAGATTAAGCCACAAATAGAAGTTACTCCCAAAAATAATAGTGAATCAGAGTTTTCATCAGAAGAAGTAGAAGATAGAGAAGAATTTATATTTGTAAAGCCTAAGGAAATAAAGCAAAATGGTGTAGATGTTATGAAAGATGACAGCATCGAATCAGAGGAAAATACCACTGTAAAGGAAGAAGAAATAAAAGTGAGACACAAAAGGTAAACATTTTATTACTTTTAGAATAATTATAATCAAAAACGCCCAATATAGTTCCTTAATACTTTTAGTTAAAATCGTAATTTTGTTTGCTAAAATCATTTTTAAATAATAAAAATAATGATTTTTTATCGATGTATTAATGACATGAAAAAATCATGTATATTAATACATGATTTTTTCATTGCCTAGATAAACCTGAAATATGGTTTCATCACGTAAGATAAAAATAAAATAAGAAAAGAGTCCAAATACTTTTTAGACTTTGATTACGTCGGTAAAAACATTTATTTAAAACCTTTTCCAGTCACTACAATATAATTTAAATACCAGTAGTTTAATCAAGTATTTTTTTCTTATTTCAACAAGCCGGTTATTTTGATTTTTACCAATTTAACAGTTTACTTTTTAATTAACAAATATGCTATCTATGGTAAGTTAAAAAACGGGTTTAAGGCAAGGCAGTTGCAATCCAGGCAAGTATGTAAAACTGCTTTTAATACGTAAAATATTTGGTAATTGCAAGTAATGTGTGACATCATATTTCTTGGTAGTACATTGGCTCTTATTTAATGTAACTATAGAGGCTACCTAAAAGTTTTGTCTCGTTCTTAGAATTACCATATCCTGTAGTTTTTAAATAGCATTTAGAATACTTTGTAAGAAGTGCGTCTGAAAATACCTTTTAATTTTAACCTTTAAGGTCATAAATTTCATTGACTACACGTCAATTATTCGCTGTGCATATCTTATTAAATTTTAGTTTTCATATTATAGCTAGTTTACTAATTTCCGTTCGCGAATACCTGTGCATATGTGGAAGGTAGTAACAACTATTCAAATAACATGGATTGCATAAAGACCTTCGTAAAAATCATAGCAATCGGTAAAGTGTTGGGAGTTACTAGATTTCTTAAAGTATCAATATTATCTATATTCATTTTATATATTTGCATAATTTGTAATACAAATTTGTTTTCTATTACAGAAGTATTAACGTGATTGAAGAGGAAAATCTCGGTACAACAGTTTCAGGTTTCAAGTTTACGGGTAAAGTCGCACCTCTGAGCAGTGACCTTATTTTTAGAAATATTAATACTTAAATTCAAAATTGTTAATGTAATTATTATTCATAGATTAGTAAAGCTTACTCACTCCTAACAAGAAAATGGACCCAGTTTTGAGAATTGAAATAGTTGCGTAAAAAAGTTTTGCCACGTCTCCGTGCTAAAGTAAATAAATATTTGAAATAATTATTTATTTATTATGTAAATTACGCAGTATTAGTCATTTATTCGTAAATTTACTTTAAAAATGTTTTTAAGAGAAAATTTGACAAGAATAAAAAAAAAAGAACTGACTAATAAGCCATTTGGTGTCTTCATTAAATTTCAAGGCGGCGAAGTATCTTTACTAATCTATGTTATTATTATATAAGTGTATTCCTATTAATCCCATGAGATGCCATTATATAAATATTTTTTAGTGTTTCATATATATTGTGTATAGTTAGTACATAACTTTGTAAGCAGATACGAGTACTTATAATATACTTTTATATATACAATATTTTGTAATTACGTATCATAAGAACAAATTATTATGTATTTTCAATGAATAGTAGTATTCATAAAATATGTAATATACTTTTTAGTGGTAAAATAATAATTTTGTGCAAAAATCTGTAAAGGAAATACATTTTTATGCGTACAGTAATGTTGTTAATTAATTCCCTGGATAATTATTTATTTCATTTACTTACATTCAATTTTAATTTTTAATCCTTAGGATCATTCAATTTAATTAATATTATTAAATAGATAAAAATAATCACACTCAATCTTTCCGTAGTATTTTCAATTATTTTCATTTAAATACTTGGAAGGTGGTAGAACCCTTTGTGGTTCGACTCCGGCACCACCACCGCCACACCTATTTCTACCTAATAACAGCAGTGTTAGGCGCTGCTGTGTTCCGGTTTGAAGGGTGTGGTAAGGGAGACAGACTTTTCCGAGGCGTTCCAGCTTAGTCCTCAGGGGTAGCGGCGCATCTGTGGCCGACCTTAGGTAGGAATATCTAATCCTATCTGGGGTTGATTACAGATGTTCATGGGCGGCAGTAGCCACTTACCATCAGGTGGACTGCATGCTCGTCTACTACCCTTATATTATAAAAAAAAACTACTTTCAATTAGATTAACAATACAAAAAGAAGTTTAGAAATAAAACATGGTAAAAATGTAATTATTTATTGTGTTCTCTACAAAAATCTTACAATTACAGACAACTATAATGTACATCCTTATTCTAGGTACGTCATAATGGCAAAATTAACTCCACGCTTCTCTATACAATAAGTAGATCACACTAGTTAAAATGAAACATAAATAAATTGTAACCTAAGGGCAAGCTGAGACAACTGGTAACCTTTACACCTAAGAAAATTACGATTACATAATGCGTCAATGCATCGCATACTTATATAAGTCTGTGAAATAGTTATCCCATGTTTTGTTATATGTATTTCTCTATTGTTGCTTATTCCCGTGTAAGTTGGCAGTCTATAATATTATCGGGTAATTCGTAATGGTCAATGACTGAGTATTTTTTCTCAATTTTGTAAGTTATTATAAGTAATTATTTATTCACTTATACCAACTATCTTTAAATATTCATTTTTTAGACCTTTTAGAAACATGGATTAATGACCAGGGGCCTACCACCATCTTTTAAAAACCATCATAGTTCAGGAAAGTTTTGTTTCAATATTGCATCAACATTATTTTGTTTCGTACCACGACATCCTTAAAACAGGTCGTGGTACGAAATTTCAACGTATGATTAAAATAATATTGTTTTAAGAGATGGTAGTAACCTCCCAGTATTCTGTACCTCTACTTTTTATATCATTGCCTCTCCAATCCATGTACATTTATTAGAATGAGATACTTACCTCTTAATTTCAAGATACTTAAAAACTGACCTATTGTAAATTGCGTATGGTAGACTCATTTTGTAATCGTAACCATTAATTTATTAATGGATTAAATATTATTAAATTCAATTATAATGATGTCTAAAAATTGCTAGATATCCGTATTTAGGCGCTGTTGACACTGAGTAATTTGAAGCTAATAATTATTTAGTGATTTGAATCTAGATTAAGATTTTCTTTGTGAGTGAGATTTTCCTTTTATTAGTCGAGGAAAATTAACAATTGACGATGAAACACTCAAATAAATTTGTGTCCTATTTTTCTATGAAAATTGATAGTTAAGATAATAGCATTAAAATGAAACATTTCGATAACGCTTAAACGGAATAGAATTTACTTTATAACTAATGATAGGTCACAACACGCGATTCTTGCAACTCATTTCGATCACAAACATTAACTGTACAACTAGCGCCACCTAGCGGGTAGAGATCGCGCAACGTGAATGTTATTGTACTTGTAGATAACTGGTTGACTCGCTGATAGATGGCGCTGCTCACTTCTTTGTCAGTCTGAATACGTCATTGAGTGGCGCGTACGGCGTTCTCGTTGGGATCGCGTTGTATGCGAAAGACGGTTGAGCGTCAGCACGGAGTATCACCACACCTGTTGAAATAAATTATCAATGAGCATGTTTATTCAGTAATTAAAATACCTATTATCTGAACACCACCCCAAATACTATAAATATCAAGCATAAATAAATAACACCACAACTCCTTTTGTTATGTTTGCTACTGTTAGTCGTTCAATTATACAATCTTAAATAGATATTGTTATTTGTTCGAGAACATTTAAATTATTTTAACACGTAAGTATAGTACGCGCAAAACTGCTAGTCCGCTCTGAAGTTGTTGCGAGCAGGTGTAGTCATAAAATTTGCTATGGCGGCGCGATTCATTTCTATATTCAAAGCGGACTAGCAGTTTTACGGTGACTATAAATAAACACTATTGTAGCTAAAATTACATGGAGTCTAAAAAGCAGGATTTAATATTAATAAGTAATGTTTATAAAAGTATGCAGTTACATAATTAATGACCAAAAACGGTACTACTGGTCAAATCCATCCGATTTGAACAAACGTATATTTAAACCGGTAAGCGTTCCATAAATAGTAATCAATACTAATATAATACCGCGCCCTTGAATACTAGTAAAGTGCGACACTTTCTACCTGAGGGATTCACTTTCACTTTGATCTTGGTTTGCGGAGACAGCACGCCGTAGTCAACATCTTCGTATAGATCCTGTAAAAGAAAACATACATTTCTTGTAAAAAAGAACATACACTTGCAACAAAATTGTGAACTAAGTGTTTGTTGTGTAAATGAAAACAATTTTATAAAATCAGTGCAACAAAATCTTATTATCGTAATCATTAACACATTATTGTCCCACCGTTGGGCACACAATATGTCCCCTCTATTTTCATACATCTTTAGGATCTTGTTTACAAAAATCTCATGTAGGTATACAAATTTCCTCATGACGTTTGACCTCGACATTGAAAAGAGTCATAATTAATATATCTAATATATATCATTAGAAATATTATTAGAAAAATCTGATATTTATGTCTGGGATTCGATCACCACATTCTCAGCGAAAGAGACCGAATTATAAAGTAGGTTCCTATGTATTAGGCCATCACTATTAATGCAATAGATCCATTCAATCTCATATCCCATACACTGTTAGCCATTCAATCTCATATCCCATACACTGTTAGCCTAAGATCCAGTGGTAAAGGGTACAAAAGTTATTCAGAAACAAAATTGGATGATTAATTTTGCGCCACCCCGTAACATTCTTCCGAATATTGTAGCGCTACTATCAGTTTTCGAATGGAATGTAGTTTACGAGTGAGATTACTTTCGGTACTAAAAGTAACAGACAGATAACCTTTGTTGAAGGTTGGCAGTCCAACCAAAATCAGTATTTACGTTATAAAACTGGTTGTCAAGTGTGGTTTGACCCTAATTGAATCAGATGTCGGCCACCTCTTAAGAATCGTGTATAAAATCTTTTTATTTAGTACGATGCTGTTAACTAAAATTAATATGGCATGAAAATTTATATTATTGGGTCTGATTTTCTTCAAAGAAACTCAAAAAAGGACTATTGGAATATAATACAATATAGATTATTTTACGCGAAGAAGAATCCTTGTATAGACATCTTGCATAGGCAAAACAATTTTCTATTAAAATAAACTTTATTTGCCCTAGATTTACAGTACAATCCTATCAGGCTTCACACACCCTGGAGAACACTTCTTTTAGAACTCTCAGACGTGTGAGTTTCCTCAAGATATTTTCCTTTGCATCATAATTAATCTCTAATACGCTCATAACTTATGATAAGTCTGAGCTGCTGTCTGGGATTTGATCTTTGGATTCTCGTAGTAGAGGGTCTCGGCACCATCGCCACACCTATTACTGCCTCATAATAGCAGTGTTAAACGCTGCTGTGTTCTGGTTTGAAGGGTGTGGTAAGGGAGACATACTTTTCCGAGGCGTTCCAGCTTAGTCCTCAGAAGTAGCGGCGCATCTGTGGCCGACCTTAGATTGTTGATTAGATATCTAATCCTATCTGGGGTTGCTTACAGATGTCTATGGGTTGCTGTAGACACTTACCATCAGGTGGACTGCATGCTCGTCTGCTGCTCCTATATTATAAAAAAGGCTGAACCCATATCTAGCCTAGATATGGGTTCAGCCTTTTTTTTTCATCACTGTTTCTGTATTCTGTAGCTTACCTCCACCCGGTACCCAGCGGGGTTGTTAAGCCCCAACTCCCGGAGGGTGACAGCGACATCAGACGGAGTACCGTCCGTCCGCCGGTTGACAAACGCCACCGCGTAAGAGTAGTACGCGGCCTGGATTGGCACGATCGGTCTTGACCAGATTTCTATGCCGCGGTGCTGAAAAGATATAAATTTATATTAAAATCTATTAAAATACATAGATGAGGAGATACAATAAGAAACTTCTTTACTATACTTGTAGAAAAAGTAGAATTAATCAGAACAAAAAAATCGTATACATTATATACGGCAGGATATACAATGCCCACGGTTGCTTATCATGCACATAATTATAGCACCTTTAACACAGATGACGTTTTCAGTGCTAATCCATCTTAGAAATAGACACCACACTTACGCATGTGGTTTCAATTTTGTTACCAATATTACATTTATGTTGAAAGGCATCGGGGACTTCAATTTTATTTATGGGCGATAAGAGGCCCATGAGCTGCAGTGACAACTTATCTTCAAATAGACTGCCAATTTGGTTCTAATAAAAATTTCACAACACTCTCACCTAATATAACATACTACTTGCCTTGAAATAATAATAATTTCACCTAATATCCGCGCGGGTCCTGATCAAATTCGAAAATCTTCCTGTTCTGCAATATCGCCTTGTACTCCGGTCGGATGGTGTCAAGGTCAACACTTCTAAGCAGCTGCATACTCTTTTGCTATAAGATTTTCATAAATCTCACCTTATATATCCTCCTGCCCTGAATACCAAGCGGGTCCTGATCAACTTCGATAATCTTCCTGTTCTGCAATATCGCCTTGTACTCCGGTCGGATGGTGCGAAGGTCGACGCTCATGAGCAACGGTGCCGCCAGTATCGCCCATATCGCGAACTGGGTCTTACTCTGCTCGTACGAGAGCCCAAAGTTGCCTATGATGAGCTGAAACAAAACGTACAGGTTTGTTTTATTGTGAATAAAATAAATTGGCAGATAAATATGTACTGGTGCAAAACTAAAAATCATCCTAAGTATAAAGATATACAATATCAAATAAACAGTTTGACCTTCCTTTACTTAAACAATTAATGTACAGATAAAATAAGTCATAAGTGATTTTCGCTATAAAAGTAGTTGTTATATCAATAATTTGAACAGTCTTGCATTGTTATTATTCTAATAAAGAAACAGTGTTTAACCACACTGTTTCTTTATTTTGTTAAGTCATTTAAAATATTTTTACACACAATTTCTTATCGTCTCATACCTTTTTAGATATTTTAATATCTATTATTCCTATCCCTATTTAACCCAATTTCTTCTTTAGGTTCGTTTCGGAGTATCGTCACTTACCATGTCCGGATCATTCCAATGGCCGGGTCCAGCGTTGGGCACGATGACGTCCTGATGGTTTCCGTAATAGTCTATGATAGACTCGACGGAGGCCCACGAGTCCTGGATATCGTCAAAGTTTCGCCACAAGTTGCAGTGCTCAATTATCGATGTGAAGTTTGGCTGGAATTGATAAAATTGTATTCAAATATAACCCAAAACGAGTTGGTTTCTTTAAAATAATAAGCACTTTCTAATGATGACTGTCTAATAGATGGATTGAAAATTTAGAATAAATTAGGTATTGAAATAGAAGAGCAAAAAAATAACAATAAAGGAGGATGAATAATAATAGAAGAAAAAGGATTTGCAAAAGAAGGAAGATTGGTAGATGAAAAGGATAGAATAGAAGAAGAAATGAATAAAATCTTCTTAAAAACGGGGGAAAGAATACTTTCGAGAATGCGTATTACAAACTTTTATACTTTTAGTGAGACAAACAAATTAATTTACAAAGATTACTAATTAAGTGAGATCATATCAGACAGCTTGCATTTGTAGCGGTCTAAACAAATACTGAAGCTAATTGAACTATTATTCCTTTAACAGATGGTTATTATACAATTATTAGTTAACCTTACATTTTAAACTTTACATACGGATGATATTGATAACATCAATTCTGATAAGACAACCTCAACCATATAATTTTTGTGTTACACTCTGTATAGCACAACGGTGTCATAAATATTATTTAACACCTTTCATGCATGACGTAACGTTAGTATGTAGAACAGAATTGAAATCATATTACCGTATACAACGCAAATTAAGAACGTGAATTCATAATGCTCTATTATGAGATTCACATTTGTCGGAAACTACTTACGAGTATTTAGTTGGTATAATAAATGGTCGGTATTTGGAGTATGTGTGTAACTGTGTATATTTTATGTTATGGAAGTAGCAAGTTGACTTGCAGTTGTTTTTGGCATGATGGCGCTGTACCATTTTTATGCTTGTTTATAATCACTCATAAATGTTTTGCTATCACTAAGATTTTTGGAGAGTGCGGTTTATCTTAAACGCTATAAGTAGGCGAAGATGACATTAAACTTAAGGTTTTACAATTCTCCATGGTTCGACTGTACAAATGTTACCGAATATAACGAATTTTTAACGAATTTTTACTTCCATTATAGAGTTACATCTATGAGGGTGCTATGTAACACACAGATATACACTCAAATACTTAGACCTACTCGTATAATGGAAATTTAAATTCATCGCTTTTATTACCCTCTTATCGACAATCGAAATCGATCACTCGCTGTACCTGCAAGGTCGGTATGATAACCACTTTGCTATATGGGCCATCACTTAAGATGCCCTATTTAAAGATAAAGGTGATCACTTAATATCAGATGAGTTAAATTCATTTATTTCCTCATTACATAAACACCAAAAACCAGCTGCCTCGTCATTAACTAATTATTCCCACTGCTGGGCACCGGTCTCCTCTTAAGACGAGAGGGGTTTTAGACCATAGTATACCACGCTGGTCAAGAACGCATTGGTAGACTTCACACACCTTTGCCAACTTATTTTTGTTTTTGTACCCACCTGCATGCCAGCGTATATCTGGTAGACGGGCCAACTACACGAGTAGACCATCTGCTTGCCGGTCAGGTTGAGCTGCCTCCCGAAGTCAGGGTAACCCTGGTCCATGTCAGCTGGGAGGGCGTAGCACCCGTCCAGCTTCACGTAGTCCACTCCCCAGGATGCGAAGGTCGCAGCGTCTGTTGGAGCAAGAGTGTTTAGCTCAAATAGAACCTTCTTCTGTTGGATATTGATACTTTTGTAAACCGAAAAAAATCTGTAGAAAAACTTTGCTTTGAATTAAGAATGTATGTCGATTCTTGCTCTTACTCTCATACAGAACGGTCGTGAGGACTAAATATATTGCTATACTCTGCTTTCCTAGTTTTCTTTCATCTTCTCGGTCGTAAAACTCAAAATGTGACATATAGTAATGAGCCTAGGCAGAAGGTCCTCTGCCAGAAACGAGATCTTATATCTTTCTACCTAGCTTGAAGACTGGAAATCTTGTCGACCAAAAATTATAAAACTAAATCTGAATTATTTCTGAAATCCTTAAGATTTTCTGTGTTCTGGTTGCCATCTAGATTTTAGTGTTATTTCTAGATCCAGATATACCTACGTAGATCTAGACCCATAGAAATAATACGTTTTAATTTATGGTTCAGATCGTTTCATTTGACGAAAAGTCCATTTTCATTTAAAGAAAATATGTACATACTCAATTCTATTTAGGAAATTACATATATGAACATTACATACCTACTGACTGAACATTAATATACTTCAAGATCTCAGCTTCCGCTTATTAGTGCAATCGAGAGAAACCGAACGATTAATTCTCTACAATTATTATTTCTCATTATTCATAATTAGTACGCAAATAAGGTCACGGCACATACTAATACAGGAAGATTGATAGATAATATCACCCTATCGACCGGTCTTGTAACACCATTTTAAATACGTAATGCGTTTCCTATTAATATATACCTTCGTAAGTAAAGAGAATGGAGAATTAATGTAAGTATCTCATTATTTTCTCAAATAAAACAAAAACTTTTTGGTGAGATAATCATGTTGATTAAGACTGGCTGTTTATCACCTTAGTTTATAGGTAATCAGACCTATGTCTCATCTCTACTAGATATCAGATGCTTTTATGTAACAGGTTTGTCTGCGGTTAACCTCTTCTTGGCACCACAGCCTCTCCTATTGCTGCTTAATAAAAGTAGCGTTAAGCGCTGTTGTGTTCTGGTTTGAAGGGTGTAGCAAAGGAGACATAATTTTCTGAGGCACGAGTAGTGACGTATCTGTGGTAGCAATCTAATCTTATCTTGGGTTGATTGCAGATGTCCATGGACCAGTAGTGGGAGTGTAATGCGTTGATGATGACAAATTGCGTGCGATGCGTGATGTCTCCTTTAGATTGCATACAATACTTAGATTTGTGCTTTCCTGAATTCCGGCTATTAAATCTTCGTGTAGGAAATAATGTGCACGGAATTTCCGTGCATACAATACTAGACATTTGATAATTGTCCCATTTTACTATAATTGTTGCATGTCGCGGTTTTTTGTGGCCAGAGACTTCAGGTTCGACTCCTGGTTAATATATTTATATGAGTAAAAAAAATCAAAAGTTTGTTTTCTGTCTGTGTGTTTTATATATTGTATAATATGTATTAAGTATTTTTTTACCATTTTCACTTTTAATCTATATCAGAAACTTGATGATCGAAGGTCCAAACAATCTTACTATTAATATTGCGAGCATATAATTACATAGGTAAATGGTAACTAACAGAGTTTTCAAACAAGGGCTAAAATGAGCTTTTAAGATCCACTACCCTTTTCCCTCATCATTAATAGCCAAGTATTAAAGACCACACTAGATACGCCTAATATTAAAGACCACTTCCTATACGTTATTAATTACAATGGACGAAAATAAAGACAAAAACCTTCAAATCAAATCAAATCAAATAATTTTATTGTGGAACATAGGTTTAAAAACATAGGTGTACATTGGGTAATTGTCCGCCATATTCCGGCCTCATGGCCACCTTCCATCCAACGTCAGCTATGAACCGTTGTTTCCTCTGAAGACAAAGGTGTAATTTCCCCAGCTGAACTAGTCATCAAAATCCATTTAAAATTCACTACACTCCATGTAATTGCATACGAGTACATTATGAAATTCACTTCCGCGCTTTTCGACTCGCTTCCCCGGTCTAAATTAGCCCTTACGCAAGAATGCATTATGATAACCAAAAGAACTGATATTGGTACACTTTTACCTTAGAAAATAGAAATAGTATAGAAGGAGCTTAGTAATAACTTTGATGAAATGTCGTGAACTCGAAAACTGTCCACCTTTCCTCTAAATTTGCTGCTAATGTGTGTTTTGATAAATTAAGATACAGTAATACCTCGGACTTACACGACTTGTGGGACCGAGTAATAACTGCGTAAGACGAATTCGCGTAAGTCGGGGTATGCATGTACATATTTATGGTATGATTTCGAATGTGTTGACTTCGCACAACAAATACAAATGTTTACATGAATAATTGTAGGGTTAGTAAGCTTAGTTTTTATAATCGGTAATTGCGGGACACTCAAACCATAGGAGAATCGACGAGATTTGAAAATCGCGCAACTCCAAATTCGCGTTAGTCGGGGTAGCGTAAGTTGGGGTATTACTGTACTTAAACATTTAAAAAATAAATATAAGTAGAATCTTTGGATGTCGACGTCTGCTTTACTCCATTCTGCTGTATTTCATCTTAATCTTGGGGAGTAGCAAGGCATCTATTTTATCATAGGATGGAATTCATGTCCTATTTATATTCTAAGATAGATATTTTCATACTTAAATGAATACCAGAATGTATTTTCATAATTGTGCTACGTTAATGACCCACGATGTTTCTGAGAATTATCGTTTTTATGAAATTGGAAAAAGATGCGATTAAGGTGCCTACAAATGGAGACCCATTATTCATATTGAATGTATTCTATATATTTTCACATTCTGAGACATTTCCGTGGACCATTTCTTGAATTCAAAATGTCTGCCTGTCATGATTGCGCGTGTTAGGTCATATAGTGTTGCCGCATTGAATTTCTAGTGCATTACATATACTTGACCTCATTTTGATACACAGGTACCGTTTAACGATTCAATCGTTATTAATGTCTTTGGAAAAACATTCAAACTACTTTCATAATAAACATAGAGTAAATTGATGTAGTGTAGTTATTTTAATTTTAAGAATTATGGATAATAGTTTGTGGAATCTGTTTGTTAACTAAATACCTACTTCTAACATAAATACAAAAAGCTACTTTATAAGACTGTTTAAATTAACGGTTTTACTGCTGATATTGGCTAAGCACATATTGAGTATGTATAAACACTAAGATAGGTATTATTTTTTCAAAAACCAGCCCACAAAGTCTTAAAGTTTTCTAAACAAATATTCTCTTAAAATATACATGAATAACGTCGTAAATACAGTTAGTAATGTAATTAATGCCATGTATTATAATATTACCTTCAGCCAAATGTCCGACAACGCCAGGATAGCCCGCACATGTAAAGTTGCCGTAGTCCTCGTAGATACCGAACTTCAACCCCTTGCTATGTACCTGGAAGAAAATAACAATCATTTGTTAGAGATCATCATAATTACAGTTATGCAGTGATATAGATATTAATTTTTACCACTGCATAACCAATACGCACTTGGCCAGCGCGGTAGACTATGGCCTAATCCTTCTCAGGCTGAGAGGAGACCCGTGCCCAGCAGTGGGACAATAATGGGTTGATGATAATAGAATTATTCGTTTATATTGGTGACATTGAAAAGCATAATCATAATCGAAATATTTTATTGAATCTCCTTTTTTGACGAGTGGGAAACCTTCAAAAGGTACCCGGTGCCGGTGGTTATGTGGTATACTTGCACATCAAACCCTAGTCGAGAACTCCGGGCAAAGAACGCGACTGGATTCCTCCCTATTCCGTCCCTTTTATCCCCGGAAGCGCCTAACACGAGCAGTCGAGCATACAATACCGTAGCTCTTCTCTGGTTCAATAACAATAACTTAATCTTACATTTTTATCAGTCATCTTTGTAAACCTATAAAAGGTAGTGCATGTATACATTTTTATGTAATGCAGCAAAGGAAACTCCAAATTTTAGTACTTAGCGTTACTTAAACTAGGTTCTTTCATCACAAAATCACGACACAATTAAATTCGCCGACACAAACTTGTCGTTACCCAGTTTCACTTGAATTGGTCACGAAATATTATGCTAATGTCTTACGAAACGCCACAACACAGGTTTTCCAAGTGGCCGACAGGAAACGGTGACCACATGCCCTCTTCCTGTTTAGACATCGATGCGCTAAATGTCATAGGCTTGTGACCTAACACTAGTAGTGGTACATAGCCATATGGCGTTACACCAATTAATTGGATAGATATCAGTATGATATCTATCCAATTAATTCAATCAAATCCAAGATATCAGTATGATATCTATCCAATTAATTGGTGTATCTTCTTACAAAATGAAGTAGGTTAAGTTCTATAGTCAGCAATAGTTTAGATTGAAATCGAAATATAGGTAAAGTTAAGCAATGTCGGGCACAGTTGAAAATTGGATGGGTGGCCACTAGTGGCAAAATTTCATACGCGATTCTGGTTGACATTGTTAACATAGCAATAGCATGTCTTATAGGAGGCTTTATATGTGGTTTAAAAATATCCAACACAAATGTCGGCCCCTGTCAGTGGCTTCTAATTACTGGTAGGCGGGTCTCTAAAGAGCACAGAAAAGGGTCAGTTATATAAGAAAATATATTCATGATTCAATTATTACTTAATTTTCCATTTGTGTAGACAGGTTGTAAGTACAATAGCAAAGACAAAATGTAGAGTTACAGATCGAAATACATATTTTGATACAAAAATTACCAAATAAGGAAAATAAGTGGCTATACACACAGGTCTGTAGACTATACATTATTCAAAATCGTACAAAATCTTATTACTCGAATAATAACGCATAATACGCCCAAAACAGTACAAAAAGTTATTTGAAACCTAATTCTATGCGCAAAAACCCAGTAATAGTCAGCTACAAGCTATAAAATTGTGCAAGCGAGCCATAAATTACAAGTTCCCTATAATTTGGTCTTTGTTAGATAATCTGATGTTACGAAATGCGCCAACAAAAAATTCTTAGATCATTATAATAATACAATATGAGGAGTTTGTGTGCGTTAGTCATTCATTTAAGCTATTAATAGGGTTGTCACTTTAAGGAACGCTTTTTTTAAATTAATTTAGGAGACTGTACCCTTACCAGGAGTTTTTACGTCTCGACAAATATGACTGTTGGTATTTGTTTACGTATTTGCCCATACAAATTCTAATCAGCGCCCCTAGCGGATCGTGTCAGAACTAGGAAATTGTATGGGCCAGGGTACTGGTTTGATGCGCAAAGTGTTTCGGATACGATATCTGTTTAGGCATAAATGAAAATTTAAGGTTCTGTTTTAGGTCTGGATACTTGTGTATTTTTGTTTATGCCATGGTACCTATGCCACGATATATCCTAGTGAAGGACTATGAGTGTAATAAGAATTTTCCATTTTTGTTTGCGGCGCAGTGGTCCACACGTAGATACGTAAATTTTGAAATTTAATGATAACGTGATACATGATATATGTGAGCTTACGTCGCATGTGCTCTTAAAAGGCCAGAATTATAATTTTTACGTGCCCGAGAAACGAAAATAGACCTGCGTGAAAAGGACATAGTAATAATTTTCTGTTCTTTGTACGTAATAATTTTAGTATCAAAACGATTAGTCTAAAAATATATAAATCTTTACGAACATCTTGATTTTGACAACCCTAGTGACATACTGTCAAGGTTACGTTAATATGTCGTAACTCCGACTTTGGTCTCATTCAAATTTAGTTACAGTTTCACATCTCTATTGTATTTCAATTCGCCGCTTAATCTATATTACTATGATGTGAATTAATAGAGTAATTGTATTATAATATTCTTGTCATTTTGAAATGTAATTATTATTTACATTGAAGTAATGTAACTCGTTTATTGTGTAAGTTTTCATTAAAAACAAGCGCCTCGAAATATTGGAAAATAAGGATTTTGGGTAAAATCGAATATTAAGGAGCCCGACTCACACTTGACTGATGCTTATGTTCATGTGATAGTGGCACTTTTCATGACAATTAACGATAAAAACTAACAAAAAAAACAGTTTCTTATATTGACTCCCTACACATAAATAAATTTTACTATTTCTTAAGAACCGGAATAGTTTTATTTTTGAAATACATTTTTGCATGCTATCAGTTCGGTTCAAGTTTAAAGGTACAATCCCACATGTATTTTGTATATAAAATTTTACAATAATCCATATTGCATTGCAATATCACACAAGACACATTAACCATTAACAAACATTTGCCCAACGAATCGCAAGCACCGAATCTAATAGACTCTATTAGATAGACCGATGATATTTGTAAAAACTGCAATAAGAGTAAAGTGGTGTTACGTCAGTACGAGTTACGAGTGTTTGATGATTGCAATTAACCCAGTAGAACATGCAACTGCTATTGGGTAATGAACATATTATGGATAATGTAGTGAACCGGGATATTCTTGAGAGTATTGTGAATCTAAATATATGTAACTCAAAGGTGACTGACTGACATAGTGATCTATCAACGCACAGCGCAAACCACTGGACGGATCGGGCTGAAATTTGGCATGCAGGTAGATGTTATGACGTAGGCATCTGCTAAGAAAGGATTTTGATCAATTCTACCCCCAAGGGGATAAAATAGGGGATGAAAATATTACTTCGTCACGCGAGCGAAGCCGCGGGCAAAAGCTTGTATACATTTTTTTAGCCTTCAGTGTAAAGTAGAAAATAGGATAGAGTACAGTAATACCTCAACTTACGCGACTCACGCGACCCGGAGTTATAGTCCGCGTAAAACTGCTAGTCCGCTCTGAATATAGTAATGAATCGCGTCACCATAGTAAATTGTATGACTACACCTGGTCGCAACAAGTTTAGAGCGGACTAGCAGTCTGGTGCGGACTATACGCGATTCAAATTTCGTGAATTTGTCATGTATTTGAGCGTTACGAAACTCTCGATTATCGATAATAGTGTAAATATCCCCATATTATTGCTCAATTATAGACATGTTCGGGACTTGTCAATCATACTAAGTATTCGATGATATTCATACGCGAAATCATACTACGGCTTACGCGATTTCGACTGAAGCGGTTATAGTTCAGTTCCACTATCTCATACATTCGAGGTATTACTGTAGTTTATTAACATTTACCGAAAACATGATCGAACAAGTGTTCTAATATTTAACGACATTTAGATCTTTCGTAGCGTTAAAGTTATTAGACAAATCTCATATGTGATAATTGAAGCCTTTTGGGCTGTAAGGACACAACTGTAACAAATGAGACCTACACATATACATACGCCCGAAAAGCATTTCCCTCCGCAGACGGTTACAAAACTCAAATACTATTACAGAAGCAAATATTCCTACTTTTAACAAGCATATAAGTACGTAAGTAGTTCCGTATCAAATACTCTTACAAAAGCACTATTACAAAACATTACTACTTTTAACAAGCATACATAGGTAAGTATCCATATCTCCCGGTCAGGGGGCCTATCCCCATCTTTTAAAAACAATCATAGTTCAGGAAAGTTTTATTTCAATATTCAACGACCTCCTTAAAACAATTCTGTTTTATTCCTGCCAAGTGATGTAAAAGAATGAGTAATTTGTCTATTACTTATCCAAGAGGAAAAAAAACATCGAAACTAGTGTCATCTCTTTCGTACCACGATCCTGATTGTGTTCCGTCATACGCAGTTCATTAAACTTAAACCCTTATTCATTTTTCGCTTAACCACTGTATAAAACCAACTGAAATTGTCATAATTTGCTTAAAAAAAATTTTTCTGCAAAAAAGAATGAATAACTTCGACCGACACAATACAAAACTGCTTATTGAAATATTATAAAAACAATCTTGCTTGAAAGAGGTCGTGGTACGAAATATCAATGTATGATTAAAATAATATTGTTATAAGAGATGGTATTAACCCCCCAGTACTAAAAGTATAAGAACAAAACGTAACACTAATGGTAGTCCACGCCATGTATTGCACCAACGCCACCTCGTGGGAAAGAAGCGTTGCGACACCGATGCCACCGGTACAACTCCACTAATAACTTCCCCTCCAACCTGATTCGGCAATTCTATCTATTTATCTCCATATATATAAAAGAATGTCTGTATTTCTGTTTGTCTTAAGATTTTATCGATTTATCTTCATATAAATGAATGTTTGTCTGACTGTCTGTTTTTATTTTATGCATTACTACAGCATTAATCTGATAGCCATGAAATTTTAAGAAGTTGGATACCCTCTCGCGAATGTTTCTACTTTTCTGGCTTAGTATATCTATTTAAAGGAGCTTGAGGACTAACGAAAATTCTAGTAGGCAGAAATTGTTAAACTTTGATCATTGCTAGGCAGAAATTGGTTAGATTGATTGGTCATTACGAAAATTTAGCATTCAGAATAGTCAAATATCGATCATTTTGCAGAAAAAACCTCATAAATTGATTTTAAATGCTCTGAACAGATCCATGTATCTGTGATTGGACCCATATTCTAAATGCATTGGGTTCCCTATAGGCCATCTATGGTCGGTGATATGGTATGGTCGGTATAGCAGATGAACGAAGTCGTGGGCTAAAGTTAGTAAGCTATATAAAAAAAAGGACTCAACATTGCATTAGTCGGTGTTTATCGCAATTTTTTCGACTCTCATTAATCTGATATATTACGAGATCATTACGTCATCGTGTATGATATTTTTAAAACGATCGTGGCCTAATGCTCTATAATTCGTACTGTGATCCGGTAGTGGTGAGTAAAGTATTTTTATGTAATAGTTCACATTAAGTGATTACTGTTTATAGAATTTGTACGAACTCTTAACGATATAAGACCTAAGATTGCTTTGGTTATATACGGACTGTCACCTCTGACATATTGAAATTTTCCTAGTTTACAGGGCACGCCTGGTAGGTTAGTGGCTAGCTCCTCAATCGAGGGGTCCAAGGTACAAATACCGTACCTCAGATTTTTTTTAATTATGAGCATATTTGGAAATGAAATATCACTTGCTGTAAAGGGAGATAAATACATCGTGAGAAAGCTAACACGCCTATAAGTTCTTTATAAAAAAGTTATGAAAGATGTATAAAGTTTGCTATTTAGCCAGCGCGGTGCACCATGGACTAAATCCATCTTGATCTGAGAGGAGCTAGCTGTGGAACCCATAATTGGTTGACGATAACAGGGCAACCTAAGGCCATTCCATGGAGTTTTTAAACATTGTGTGTGAAATATACTAAACACATTAGGTACTTTGGCAAACATAATAATATATTAATATAACTTATGAACATGTAGTAGACCTTTTGTCAGTCTCATAAATATTATACTATACACCTGATATTTCGGTCAACCAGTCACTATGATAATTAAATGTATAATTACGAATAAGGCGGCTTATACACCGTGCAACGGACGTAAACATAATTTATATTCTGCTACGAGTATTTCTAAATATAATAACGAGTAATTTTAATTTTACCTACATTTGCTTCACGTTGAATACAGAATTTTATTATAAAATAGTCATTTGAAATACATTTCAAGTAATGTCTTGTACTTCCATGTTGCATTATTTTTATGTCATTAATATAATAAATAATTAATTATAATAAAATTAACATCGCAATACATTTAGTACAATATAATTAATTTACATAATCGTTGTCGTGATGCGCAAGTGTGCAATTTTTGTTATAATATAGGAGTAGCAGACGAGCATGCAGTCCACCTTATGGTAAGTAGCTCCTGCTGCCCAGGAATAACTGTAATAAATCCCAGATAGGATTATTATACATATAGGTAAAAATAGGTGCGCTGGAGTTGAACCACAAGGGATTCTACCACCTTAATTATTTACTTATTTATTTTTGATAAATATTTTATTGCTAAAATTATTGTTGCTTGGTAACAGTTGCTGATAATGCCTCGTGTGCGATCCGCCTATAACCTACAAACAAATAATAATTCCACAGTCTAAGCCTGTCAATTTCCTTCGAACTCAAACCAGTTACGGATTTCGAAAGCTACCTACACCCAACGGAGCTTAATCTTATTTTAACCAACGTTTGTGTAAACAGGTAGAATGACGCATTGTTGCAATTATAAGGAATTTATTACAATAACAAGGAATTTATTGCAAAAATTGTTTATAGATTTTGCAAATTCCTACACTTGCAGTACTTGATTCATTTACGTAATTTGTGTTTAATTTTTTTTTTTTTGTAAGGTTGAGGTTGCAAATGGACATGTTGTCTTAACTTCATGGTTAGAAGTCACTGCCGCCCATGGAAATCTGTAAACGATTTCATATAGAACAAGTGAAGCCGATCACAGATGTTTTGTCACTTTCGATAACTAAGAGAGTCGTCTCATATGTCAGAACTGATTCATACTAGAAGTAGGGTTCGCGGTGACATCCCCCTTCGGTATCCCCTGGCGAATTACATTAATTGTACCATCCTTTAAACAGATGTGTATTATAGCTAGATAGGTATATTTAATTTATTTATATATTTTAAATGTAAAGATTACAAGACTTACCTAATGGCATTTCCCACCAACCTTTGGCAATAGCAAAATGGTAAAATAGGTGCTAGAGGCATATACTAATACATAAATAAAATGGATGTGTCTGTTTTTAACTTTAATATAATTTACTTAAAGTCACGCATTAATTCATAATTTGTAATGATTAAATTATAAGTAGATTGAATACGTAATATGTGAATGTACTAAAAGTATTTTTTATACACTGACCTTGCGTTATAATTTTGCAATGAAACATGATGTAAATAGTCAGTTATGATGTAATCTTATTAGTATTAATATTTAATAATTATATAGAGAGAGGGGAAGGGAATTAAATAATCACTTGCTTAAACGGTGAAGGAAACATCGTGAGGAAACCTGCATACCTGAGAAGTCTTGAAAAAAAAGTTTTCAAAGGTACCTAGTTGAAGTCTATCAATACGCAGTGACCAGCGCGGTGGACTAGGACCTAATCCTTCTTATTCTGAGACCCGTGCCCAGCAGTGGGACAGTAATGGGTTGTTGATGAATTACATAGGTGTTAATATGAACGTAGACTGCCTTATAACCATTTTAATGTCTCCCTTTCTAAGGTAGGGGGACATTAACCCTGACCCTGTGTCTTATGTAACATGGACAGTATGGACAATGGACACACATAAAGATGAGTAAGTAGGCAAACACTCAGATCTAGAATTAAAGTCTAGATTTATCATTTAAATGTTGTCTGGCATCGCGGCTTAAAACCCAGCAACTGTCAATTTACGTTAAACTAGGACAAATCCTGGAAAAAACAGACTCATGGCAACCCTACGCATTGCTTCCTTCCAATTCGGAGTCGATTATGCGAGAGTCGTGACCATATACTGCAACCTCAATTCCCACTTGACATCGTGCGGTGCATGCCGGTTTCCTAAAAAAGCATCAAGAATGCAAGATATTACAAAATTCTTTTCGACTCGCGTCACTATGGAAACAAGAGCGGTTAAAAGTCAACAATCTCGTCTGACATTGTATGAATTGTGCTAATGAAGAAAAGAACAGAAAATCACGTTTTAGTTTCCTTACATTTTTATGCTTTTATACCTAAACGATGCAGCAGACGGGCTATATGACGGTAAGTTGACTACTTACCGTCGACTATGAACTTTAGCAACATCCCAAGAGTCGAAAATGCGTCGCCGCGCTCCGGGAACTCCTCAGTATACCGGGAAAACCTTCGTATCTACATATTTGATAACTTCGGATATGTGAAAAATATTAAATGTTGAACTTTTCACAAAACTTTGAATACATTGGTCATTAATAACTATTAGCTGTCATAGTCTAGTGGTTGAACTCGGCCTCTCGATCGAGGGATCGGAGGTTCGAAAACCCAGGCATGCACCTCTGATTTCTCAATAACGTATTAGAAATCAATTAGTATTTGCTTAAATGGCGAAGAAAAACATCGCGAGTAAACCTACATGTCCGATTAATAGAAAAATCTCATAGGTATGTGAAGACTACCAATATACACTTGGCCAGCGCGTTGGAATACAGCCTATTCCTTCTCATTTTGAGAGGAGACCCATGCCCAGTAGTAGGACAGTAATGGGTTTACGACGAATAATACTCGTAACAAGCGTAAGATAGTCGCCTTATATACATATAAGTCAACTTACAATTCTCTTTAATGTCTCGACTTATACCATTTACAGTGTAACCTCCTTTGTATCTCGTGGCGAAGGCGTGAGAACCACGCCCGATCCTTCCGCGAAGGTCGCGATATATCTCGCGATAAAACACGCATGTGTACAAGTGGGGCTTATTGTTTTCTGCATTGTTAGCTCAATCACATAACTATCGTAGGCCTCTTATTTCGACATAACTAGGTGATACAATGGGGCTGTTGTACGCTTTGATCAAATTAATCAAAATATTGTCGTTCATCACTTCTACTGCTGTTTTTTTTATATAGGAATAGCAGACGAGCATGCAGCCCACCTGATGGTAAGTGGCTACTGCTGTCTATGACCATCTTTAATCAACCCCATATAGGTATAGATATCTAGCTGATGTCGGCCACAGGTGCGCCGCTACCCCTTAACTAAGCTGGAACGGCTCGGAAAAGTACGTCTCTCTTACCACAAAGGTCATTGTTCTTGATATTCTTGCAATTAATATTTTTAAAGCGTAAATATACATTTATTATCCTTCCCGTATTATCGATTTGAAATAAAAATATTCAAATAGAAAGACGTTGTTTAAGCTATCCACATTTTTCAAATGTTGGGTCCTTTACTAAGTAGCCACGCGAATTGTAATAAGTTATTAGACTAATGATTTAGGTGCATTGATGCATGAATTCACCTAAGGGCTAAAATGTTCGCCTTATATATACTCTAGCCCTTTCCACCAAAACTGTTTACATTACATAGGCGACGCTTTGGTACCTCCTCGGAAGAACAATACCTATCTTTATATATAAGTCAGCCCTTTCCAACGAAACGCAAAACATCATGTTAGACATAGGCTAGGCTTTGGTACCTTCTTAGTCAAACAACACTCATTGTACCAGCTTTTACAACTTGATTATTATTTTTACAAAGCTACACAAAACGTAGTCAAAATGTGGGAATTAACATTATAGTATTTGTTTTTCACATGATTATTTGATACGATCTTAATGAACCACATTAATCAAGGCTTCGGTCTTGTTCCGTTGCAAGTATTTAAATGTTACGAAATACGGACAATTGCCCATTGTTTGTAAACTAGTATTTATGATATACTCATAATTTACATTGGTTGCAGTGTTGTAGAGTTCATAGGTACAGTCAGTTTTGTCCCTGTAGTACCAGAATAGGGTATGGTATCCCCTGCCTATCGTAAGAGGCGACTAAAACTCACCGGGGGTTTTAGTGCGGTAAGAATCCCACATAACCTCGTGTCGCTCCCACAGCACTAGGTACCTTTTGAAGGTTTCCCCCTCGTCAACAAAAAAAGGTTCATAGATAATAGATATATTGTCTTGGATAGAATCAGATTTTTTTTAAAATATAACTTAATTAAAATCTTATAATTTGACTAATTTCAGTACAAACTCGACATAATCAATATATCAATCATGTTAAGATTTCTTTTTTAAACTGAATAATTACAAGAGAACTCTATATAAATGAGAAATCCCCCAGGAGGATACCCTAAATGAACTTTTAACAACATCCTAAACTAATGGAATTAAACATATTTTTGGTCTGTTATATAAAAATATATAAAAATTAAATACGTACATACCACCTGTACTGTACAGCTGTACCTATATACAGCCAAACGTAGTAGGTACCTCCTCCTTTTTCAAAGTCGGTAAAAACTTATCAGGTATGTATCAAGTAAGATATGCATAACCTTTACGAAATCAACCTAAAATTGGTCTTCACATATTCGTATCTCGTAATTTTGGTATGAGCTTCAAAACTTATTTGGCAACGGAAACCTATAAAAGGGCTGTCCTAGATTTTGTCAAGATTTGGTAAACTGATATCATTACCCTTTCAAAATTACATTGACGTGGATGTCTCTACATAAGTAGTTTTTGTAACTTTACAGCCGTTAAATATAAATTATCAATCTTAAACAATTTCCGCCTACCAAAAACGAAATATGAAAACGAATGCCTAGCGAAATTGACAAATTCTGAATTTCGGCAGGTTATTATTGGTCGAGATTGGTTATTAGTGTTATTACTAAGACGTTAGACATCCATACTTTAACTTGGAGATCGATTCCGAGGAGATATTCAAAACAATTAAAAATCTATTTATCAATCGAAATACGCCCATGTGCCTTAAAAGTACCTTATAGTGCATTTATGCGCCACTCTACGATCAAGATACTATCGACCTCAATTCAATAATAATTACCCAATTTCCTGTATAATTGTCACTTCAAATGGCCACAGAAAAGCAATAAAGTTAATAAGTCCTTTAAATATATAAATGTGAAATATATCAGGACGTCCTGTATTGCTTCCTGCTTACTTAATCGATATATAAAATTTATATTATTCGAGTTACTATTTACTAAAAGTTAGAACCACAAAATGTCGGCAAACTCGAGCAATCGCGCTGGCATACGGTATGTCGAAAAACTATTAGACGCACCTATAGGTAACTGAAAATGCCCTTAAGACCTTATAGGATTTTATTTATTAATTTAATCTAATATATACAAATTTAATATATACAAGTACTCCTCCGAAACGGCTTTACCGATGTTCACCAAATTATATATGCATATTCAGTAGGTCTGAGAATTGGCTACTATTTATTTTTCATACTCCTACGTGATAAGGGTTGTTTACCCTTAACATTTAAAAATGGGTCAGCTAGTTTTATTATAATTTTTATATGTTAAATAAATTCATCTTTTATTTCAATAAATAAATCAAATGTCTCTTTAACAGGTGAATAAACGGTTAATCTAAGCAACAAACAAAACCAAACACTTTTTAGTCACAACATCAACAACAACAAACAACAAACAACAACAACAAAGTAATACTTTCCGATCTCACCGTAGCCGATCAAATTTGAAGCGACCGACCGGTGGTCGGTACTTGACCCACATCTCAAGTTCGATGCCTGTCTCTATCGTAATGTAATTTTAGATTAGTTACTTTGAAATTAATTAAGTAACACTTAAATTAATGACACAATGTTGTTTACCTGATGGTGTTAACCCTCTGTGGTTCAACTCCGGCGGCACCACCGCACACCTATTTCTGCCTTATAAAAGCAGTGTTAAACGCTGCTGTGTTCTGGTTTGAAGGATGTGGTGAAGGAGACATGCTTATCCGAGGCATTCCAGCTTAGTCTACAGGGGTAGCGGCGCATTAGTGGACGACTTCAGGTATGAATCTAATGTTATCAAGCCTAAACCCTTAATTACCCATTGTGGGTTTGTTTCTAGAAGAAAATCCATTATTTGGATGTCTTGCAAATCTAAATTCATAATGAGAGAGGGTATCCTCTCATAATGAGAAGGATTAGGCCATAGTCCATCGCGCAGGCCAAATGCGTATTGGTAGACTTCACATATCTTTGAGATTTTTTTATATAAATCTCACAGGTATGCAGGTTTTCTTACGATGTTTTCCTTCGCCGTTTTAGTAAGTGATAATTAGTTTCTAATACGCACATAATTCTGAAAAATCAGAGGGGCTTGGGATTGGTATCTCGGATATTATTTTCCACTTTTACCGTGACCTTCAATACCAACCAGTTGCTTTACTTCTCACGGTAAACTGTAGTCGACATTGAATGCACACTAATTTTATTTACACGCAAATTTCCGACACGTGACTAAATTATCGAGTTTTTAATCTCAACAATTGACAGTTAACCTTTTGAGTACACGTGTCTTATTTGGAGAACTAATGAAAGAAAAAGAAACTCGATTTATGAACTATATTAATCTATTTTAGAATCGTGAGGGTCGTATATTAACATTTTGGTTAGCTGATGTAATCGCAGTTTTGTTCTACTTCGTAATAGTTTCGTACTAATCATAATACTCGTAATATTACAAGTAGCCCAAATACGAACATGTGAATATATATAAATTTGACTTTTTATAATATAAGAGTAGCAGACGAGCATCCAGTCCAGCCGATGGTAAGTGGCTACTGTCGCCCATAGACTACCCAAGTGATCTGTGATCTACCCAAGTTTAGATTAGATTCCTACCTGAGGTCGGCCTGAGGTACGCCCCCTAAGGATAGGGTTGGAATGCCTAGGAAAAGTACTCTTATGTGTCCCTTAACAGCCTTCAAATCAGAACACACAAGTCGTGTGGCATGGAAATAGTGTGGCGGTGGTGCCGTCGGAGTCAACCCATAGACAATTTTACTTGTGATTCTACCATCTTTTGCTTACTCAGACTTAGATTTAGATTTAGTTTATCAAAGCAAATTAGTTTTTTAATTCAAGAAAAAAACGTGCATACCATCCATCTCATGATAAAAACATATTTATAACTAAAACGTGGAAAAAAATAAAGGTTTATTCATTCTAAATCTACTGTACAATGCTTAAATAGTATAAAAAATACTATTTTAGCTACCTATTACAATTCCGAAGCACGGATCAAATAATACATGTAGAGATTTAAGCTAAACAATCATTACACGTTCACAAAGACAACACATTTTATAATCACATTGAGATTGTGTTTTTATGTTCAAGGGGACACAATCACCTTAGTAATATTTATGATTTGGGACCATTTGCAATCAGGATTATATCGCAGTAAAACGAATTACAATCAAAAGTGGATCATGGTCACGGTCATAAAAATATTTATATTAGATTATAGAGGTTGGATTTTAAAATATTAGATGCATGACTAGCTGACCTGGCAAACGTTGTGTTGCCATATAAATAAAAAAATGTTAAGAGCGAACAACCCGTGTCACTTAGAGGTGTGAAAAATAGATAGTAGCCGATTCTCAGACCTACTGAATATGCATATAAAATTTAGCGAAAATCGGTAAAGCCGTTTCGGAGGAGTACGGTAACTAACATTGTGACACGAGAATTTTATATATAATTCAACATATTTTTATTGTGTGGGTTTAGTCAGGCTAAATAATTGAAAGTATGAATAGTTTTGGTAGGTTGGTAGGTTTTTTTAACTAAATATATTAATTAAAATGTGGACTACATTGCAACATGTAACGAAAATAATTCTCTTATAAGTGCCTACCATGTAGTATTAAGATTTATGTTTTTATAAATAATTAAACACTTAGGCCTCATCTGTTTGTCTGTCTGTTCATTACAGCCAGTTCGTTCCAAATCTACTGTACGGTTTATAAAATTTCATATTAGTAGATTTTTGCAATTTCAGTATTAAACCTTGTCATAAAACAAATAATGACTTTTTCATTTAACTTCGACGTGAAGCCTCCAACACAATAAAACACCATTGTAAATGAGATCAAATCCGCATGTCATCTTCATTTCCCACTGCATTTGCATCCCAGAAAAGAATGCCGATGAAAGTTGCCACAAAATGCAATTTGCTCTTCGTCGACCGGAACAGAAGCCTCCGAGAAAACGTTTCGAACTCACGGACTATTTGACTCAGGAAAGTAGGTTAGTAGGTATGAGAATACAGATAAAATTCACCCCAAATGTAAAATTAGACTCAGCTAAGCCTGGTTAAGGGACATGGGCTTAAGAATAATATCAAAAAACGTAAAAAAGCAAAATTTAAAATAGTCGGTCGCTATAAATATTGGTCGCTAAAATTAAAGTAATAACCAATCTTCAATGTGATTGTAACTCTACCTAAGGTGATAGATGATACCTCTGATAACAAGAAAGAAATGCCTTGTATGCTGGTAAGGTAAAATATCAAAACCTTTAAGCCAGAACATCGAATAACCAGTATAAGGTACAAATCATACTTAAAGAACATTTCAAATATCATTTCAAATTTACTATCAATTTAGAATACTGCCGAATCTTTGTTTGGATGGGACTTTTACACAATACAAAAAGTGACAAAATTAAGTGAATTAAAATTGAAAAACCGGTAAAGAATATATTACCGGTTTATAATCCGGTGTGGATCACCTTTACACCTTTCAAGTGGCCCGTATTTTGGTACAAGAAAAGGTTATAATGAGAGTTGGAAAGCAGGCCACTGGGCCTATTGGATATAATCGATAATAGATTGATTATTGGACATTATCTTTTCACTTTAGAGAAAAGGGATGTAATATAATGTTCATCGGTAATTACATTACATTAGACTAATCGGTATCACAAAATAAAAGCAAGAGTACATTTTAACCAATTTCGAAAATTTGATGTTTTGCCTTTTATTTGGGTGAAATAATTTTATTTTCGGTATGTAAGGTGTGACACATTTATGATCAGATTTAATAGTAACCATAGATGTGATGACAGCTGCGGTGGCTACATCACATCAGTAGAACTGCACGAAAGTTTGCTACTTGCTACCATGGTTAAAAAGCAGTTTAACAAAATTTATTTAATGGCTAAATTGGTACTAACTAAGTAACTACCTTACTTTTCAAATCAGTAGTTAACACTATTTATTGCTTCTATTATGCCGAAATGATATGACAGTGATGCCACCACACTAACTAAGAGATGTTCTAACGGGCTTAAGTTATTTATTGTTCACAAGTGTATCAAACAGGAATATATTAATTTTGCTTTAACTCTTAATTCAATGCAATGCAAGATCACAAGCGAAGGTACATAGACGTATCAGGAAGATTTTTGCAGACTATATCCATTTTCAGTACTACGATGCATTATTTCACCGGTTGTTAAAAACGACAGAGTTCGACTTAACCTGTTATAGTCCGCTCTGAAGTTGTTGCGAGCAGGTGTAGTCATACAATTTACTGTGGCGACGCTATTAATTTCTATATTCAGAGCGGACTAGCAGTTTTATACAGACTATACTAACTTTTCCAAAGCATCTGACATTTTATTGCCAATGAATCTGCTAAAACAGCTTTAGCCAATAAACTTTCTGGCCGGAGAAAGTTTAGTGCTTGTAAGGATGGAATTCGAAATAACGGCATCCGTGTCAATGTGATTTTTATCTTAAAATGTTACCTTATTTTTATCTTTTGTTACTATTCCAAATTTAGAGCGAGGAGTAAGATAGAGAAATTCCATGCTTGTATGTATGTATGTATGTGCCTATGTATGTAAGGACAACCGAGGACCTTGGAAAACGCTAAAAGAATATTTTTGGAATCAAGTTGTAGCACAGATTCCTAAATACCTCAGTTAAGATAAAATATAATCGTACGTATATAAGCACATTAGTTCATGTTTATATTGGTTTTATTTTGTATAAAAACGAACGAATCGTGTTCTTGTTATAGGTAATAGTTACAAATATTTCGATGCATCAAATATGTCGTTCTTAAATTAAGTTGTTTTTTTTAATTTTACGATAAAATTGTGTTTGTCATTTATCGATCTCTTTTTTTCCTGATTAATTATGTAAGTTTGTTATAGTGACAATGGGATTTTCATTTTTAAAATATAAATAAGCTTATTGTTTATATACGTTTTATTGTAATGACTTAATTTTTTTCAGACTCACTTCTCTTTATTTTGTAAATAATCACTTCTCTTTATTTCAGACATACATTTTCGACTCGAATCATATTTTATATCACGGCGTGCGTAAATTGACGTTTTACGCACGCTTCGCGTGCGCAAAACCCCCATTTCCGACCCCGTAATATAAAATTTTATACAACACGCGGACGAAAAATGTTTTTCTGACTCGTGTGATTGCAGTCCTCGCCTGCGGCTCGGCCTGCAAACTCACACTTGTCAGAAAAAAATTTTTCGTCCTCGTATTGTAATGTACTATTTTAATGGGAAGTGGAAGTCATTACGATTTTAATGTTTTTAAATGATCGCATATCTTCTTGTTAACGCGGAAATCACCTGTTGAGTATCATTCAAAACAAGTCAACCATATACGAAATTTCAAGGAGGATGAGCATATTATGGAAATTGCGGTCGTTTGCAATCATTTTTATAGCTGTTAAATTTAATAATCGACAACTGTTAAATACAAACATAAAGTATTGTAAATAATATTTACAATAATTTATTTTTTCGGTAATTGATATTTTTGAAATAAAATGGGTATTACCCTTACTACCATTTAAGGTAAACAGACATATTAACGAAATAGATGAACTATTCTTGTTTATTTGTAACTAAATTATTTAGACTACTACATACATTTAAAAACAAACATCCGATTGCTAAAAATAACTTCATTCTCACAATTTAGACGAGCCCAACAACACCTCATATGTTAAAATATGTTAATGAATCACATCATAAAAAACCCTTATTAACATCATATTGACAAGAATCCCGAACGAATACTAAGCACTTTACAAATATCCCAAACACTTGCATAGAACAAACAGCTTAACCATATTTGCCAATTATTTCCGCAAATATTCGGTGCATTTGCATCTCGGATAATGAACTGTGGGTACTAAATACTTATTTAAATAAAACGGTCTTTAGGATTTTAGCACGCTGTGTTTTGCACGAAGAGTTCATTCACCTCCACTGTTATGCAAAGTTCAAGATTCATCTTCACAAGTTGAAGGCGAAGAGCATCTCAAGGGTAGCGATTTGTACTTAAGTAACTTAAGAAATAAACGCAATTACGATATTGTTCACTTATACTTAGCAATGTAATGATACCGACATGTACCGTTTTTATGAACCTCAATGAAGACGCAATATTGTGACCTATATTTTCGGCTGTGGATTTTTGTATTCATATTCATTTTTCTAAAATTAATCTAAGAAATGTACACTCAATATTTTACCCTGGAGTTTCTGTATTCAGTTTTAGAGATATCAGTCTTAGAGATATTAGAGACATTATTCCTTTTTACGAACCTCAATGTTGACGTAATATTGTGAACTATATTTGTAGTTGTGGATTTTTGTATCTAAATTCATTTTTTTCTAAAATTAATCTAAGAAATGTACACTCAAAGTTTTACCCTGGAGTTTCTGTATTCAGTCTTAGAGATATCTACCTATGGAATCAATTGTTTATAATCTTAAAAACAAACGTATTTGACTGAGGAACGACTATACCAGAGCTCCCGTGTATTATATTGATACTGTGATGATGATCAACGTATATTATTGTAGGTCATGAAATTCAATAGTAATTCCAGACTAACACCAAATTTCGTAATTTAACAATCATATTTATTTAATTCCCGTTATTTTGAATTCTTCCTTCACGTATGTAGCTACAATGAAACATTAATAGCGTACGTAAAACTAGTCTGTAAATAAGACCGTTAAATACTTAAATTCCGTTACCATCAATAAATACAATGGACACTTATATTAAATTTTAACCGACTCTTAACACAAAAGACCTTTAGTTCCGGCAGTGCAGTTTGTTCACCTTTCTGAGTAAAGTTCAAGATGTATTTTCGAGGTGAAACATGTGAATCTTGTTTCCTTGTAAACGCCCTTATTGTCGTCTGATTGACAATCAATGACATTAAGAAATAATGAATCATTGTATTATGGGCACGGCTCTGTTTGTGTGTAGGTAATATCTTTAATTTAGACGACCCTATTTATATCCATAGACATAGAAAATTTTAGACCGCGTCAGTCAAAGTCAGATTTCTAACAATTTTATTCTAACAGGTTTTATCTGGAATTAAAATAAAAATGTCAGTGAAAAGCTTAAATGGGTCATCTTATTTGAAGATTTATTCTAATCTTGCCTATGCTAAAGTGGGAACGGGACCCTTAAACCCTCACGCCTACGTAAAAACATACTAAACAAAATTTAGGATAATTTTACCGAGGCGGCATTGCTTCAGGATGCAGTAATTCATGATTGGTTTAAATAATTCAAAATATAACATAAAATACACTTTTATTGTTCCACAGTTTTAAATTTAATTCGTGATGTACTTCACCGATGAAGTCATTCATATTTTACTAATATATTATTATATTTAAACATGCAATTTAAAAACGTGATATAAATGATGAACAGCTAAAATTCTTGATCTAAAATATTTTAAAACAAAACCGTTCGTGTTCTAAGGCAATTAGAATGAATCGCATGAAAATAAGATGAGAATACATTTGTTTATTGAGGTATTACATCTGTGTACATATGTAATCACGATTTATTATGTAAAACATAATGTAAGCATGTTTATAATTATGCTAAACGTGATAATGAATATGGGTAAACGTATAATTTTGTATTTAGACGTAACATATTTATGTCTCATTGAAAATTGATTTCTGATAAGCATTTCGTTAATCATCACCTTAGCGTAATCGAATATCAACCACAAATAATATAAATGTTCCAAATGAGGTATTTTATAGAAGTTGCTACCTCAAATAAATAAGATAGAAAGCACTTTACAAGCTTTTTAGACCAGGATACGCATAATACTATTTTTTAATTACAATACATTTTGTTAAAGCAAAAAATTACAATTTTCAAACGTTCTGAGTCAGAATAACCTTATTTGTGCAACAACAAGTCTGATATATTTTTATAAGTCTGATATAACCATTGCACAAGAAAAATATTATCGAATTCTATTATTATCACATATTTTGCGGTAATGTAGCCAAATACGACTCAATTCGATTTATCTGTTACTATCACGATTATCTGCTCTTTATTTACTACTATCACGAATGCCTATCTATGTTGCTACGCAATACGCAATAATCACCTGATACGAGTTGAGATAATCAATAACGACATCTTCATTGTACAGTGATATATTGACACCATTTTTTCAACGATCAGCACAGTTGTTAGGGTGCTCTCATACTGGTCTGATGCTAAGGCTTCTGGGTTCGGTCCACTGCCTACCAGACATATGATTTAACTTGTAACCAGCTCCACATAGAACAGGTTCAATCTGAAGATAATCATAAACAATGAAGACAATTATATCATTAGGGGGTTTCTTTTTCGAGATTTGCCAAATGATTTCCTTAACATTGAGTTTGGAATCGTTTATAACGCGAATAAATTAAAAGACATTAAATTGAAAATACAAGTTTACCTAACACGTGACCGCTCTGAAAGATCGCCATCTTAGATAATAACATTTAGTCCCGGATTTGAATAGTATCTATGATGTCTACTGCAAGAATATAGGAAATACATATCATATATAGAGAAAGTTTGACTATGTGTACATAAAACTTTCCTGTAGAAATATATCCACATAAATCACCTATCTATGCTCCTTCAAGCATGTGTCAACGCTTATGTAGCTACTATGTAATAAATTATGAATTATACGCGCTCAGTATTAATAGCTCATTATCACTGATACATGATGCATTTATGTAATAATACGTCTCGTAAATTGACTTCCGACGTCTCGGTTTAATGACGTTGTGATGTCCAATCTCGTTATATTTTTTTTATTAATTTGATATATTATATGTATCGGAGAAACCACGAATTAGGACAACAACAGGGACACGTCAGTCAGTATTTCAGTAATAATAAAATAAGTTATCACAGTTAGTCGGTCAAGTATATAGCAAAATAACCATAGCGATCACACGCGTTAATTAGGTAAACCAACAGTTTCGCATTGGAGATTTGACCGTGTCCGTGTCTCATGGTAAACTATCCTCATTCTCGAATACGACTCTGTCCGCATGGCGCTCCTTTTTTAAGTAAAAGTGACGTCACTGCGTCTATCTGAGGTACAGATAATAAAATTAGCAATCTAATCAAACAACTATATCGATATCCACGACATATGTTTAACTATTATTTGTAGTTAGATTTTTAAATAGATTTTGTTACGCCAATTGCTACTAATTAATCTGCCCGATTTTTTGCCCGGAATTGTCAAATATGGATCTTCGGCAGGCAATACATTTGATAGACATATAATTATTAGCTGACCTTTATGTAAAAAAATTATATTACTTATAGTTACCTACTAAAATTTAGTTCGAGATATCTTGTATTTCATAAATTATTATGAATTATACGCGCTCAGTATTAATAGCTCATTATCACTGATACATGATGCATTTATGTAATAATACGTCTCGTAAATTGACTTCCGACGTCTCGGTTTAATAACATTGTGATATCCAATCATATTATCATGTTTTTTATCAATATGATATGTATTTTATATTGTAATTAGATGTCAAAAGATTTTAAGTAGGCTTTTTTGTTTGGAAAATGTAGATATCTTAAAGAAACCTACTTATGTTTAGGTCAAGTTATTTGTGAGATTTTCTAGTTTAAATATATATTAATAAATCAAGTTGAAAATATGTTTTTCAACAATTAATATGTTCATTTTCAACCTTTATTGCATCATACATATTTGCCATCAATGATCATCAAAATGTTATTTAATGGCAAATATTCATGACTGTGATCTGCAAATATTAAAAAGTGAAGAATTTTTTATATATCATTTGGACAAAGAAATATTCATTCACAATACAAATTTCTTGATATCAATCAAATATTTTCTAGAAATATAATATGAAATATCGCAAAAAAATAATAAAACAGTTACAGGGCCATTACTTACCTACTTTCGCCGGATTCGTCGAAATTGGAATCGAAATCCTATTAAACTGCGATTAAATTTAATATCCACGGCGAAAAGTAAAAGTTCCAATTTCATCACATAAAAGTGACCAAACACTTGCAATTGTTCAACATATAATAGAGGAAACGTTATCGTTTATTACCTGCCATAGAACTGAGTTATGATAGAAGTGTCTAAGGCTTAATTACTTAAGATTTTAGTTAAGTTAATAAAACGTTATAAAAATTTTTGGATATGAAAATTGACTCAACCGCATTTTCCCCTCATGGACTACTTATTATCTGATTAGAAATGGGTTCTCCCTTACGCGGACCTGCGATAGTTCCCCTCGGGTATTGAGATGGAATATGTCATATAATATTTAATGTATTTAACAATGCGCATTATATTCGGTCTTCGTTAGAGCACTGTTGCCAACGCAATCTAAATATGAAGTTAGAAATAATCTTATAGTAGTAGTGGTAGTGTTGCGTTCCAAATTTATAAATAAAATTATTTCTCCGAGTCCCAGCAAAGAACTGTTTGTTTAGAATAATTTCTAAAGTTCTAGATAATGCACAAATTGCAGCCCTACGTGCAAGGTCGTCACGCCACTTCTATTTGTAAATCGCTCTGTGGAATTTCTGGTATTTACTTGATCAGCTTTCACTTAAATTTAGTCTCCATTGAACTAAGTGATCGATTTTAAGATTGATAGAAGAATTTTAACACAAGTCCGAATTAATGTTATAATCCTTATAACATTGTGTTCTTTACTTTTTTGATTCGATACAAAAAATATAAAGACCACTTAAAATGCACTTAGTACTAATCAACCGTACGTGACTACGTATGATACCTAGATCTTTTTTGTTTATTTTATTTTTACGTAATGGTTATTATAATTATGATGTCAGTCAAACTTCTGAACCTCATACAATTTTAAATTCAAGTAAATTATTTCAAGGTTACTTCGTATCAGTTAATATACTTTAATTTTACATAATTTATTATAACCTAGATTATCTAAATGTTAAATACGCTTTTAAACTCACAGCCCCACACTAGTATTCCCTGTGTCGTGGGTGCCATGGACACACACAGAGACAAATACACAAACACCCAGACCCAGAAACAGAAACCTAAATTAATCATTTAGATTTTTGTCTGGCCAGGGTTCGAACCTGGGGCTCTCTGCGCGTCAGACCGGTATGATGACCGCTCAGCCACGCGGGTCGTCATTACATAAATCTTCATTTAGATGTTTACCTAGCCTGGGGTCGAACTTGAAACTCTATGCGTCTCTAGTCGTTATGGTTATTGCTTTGTCACACAGATTGTACATCTACTACTGTATAAATATGAAAAATAATTTTATATGGACAATAATTCAGTTTTATGTACCTTAAGATTCAAGGATAACATGTGAATTACTGTGTAAGTATTTTTTATAAAAATACATAGTATTAGTAATAGCGAACGTACCGATTTTTCGGTATTTCTACCGATTTTGGCCCTGTCCTACCGAAATACAGAAATGCTTTGATTTTTCCACGATGTCAGAGAATGTAAATTATCATGATTTTTTTACCGATTTTTGATACAGAGTGGCGAATTTTAAAAATATGTTGACAAATTAAGACATTCTTGATAATTTAGAACTGTTTTAGGATGAAGCCAAGTTACTAAATCGATAGATAGTCCAGTATCAGCCAAAAAAAGCTCGCCAGGTCGAAATAATCTGTGAAATGTAGGTATGTTAAGGGAAAAAACCGTCGCATCATATTTATATTGTAGTTTAGTTTGTTGTTTTTGGGTACGATACCGATTTTAGTGGGCAACTCTGCCGATTTCTTTTCGTTTCTTTCGAGACCACTGCGTTAAGTTTATTTCATATACTTACGAGTATAAAACACAATTCGGTTTCAACAATTTCTCCACTCAAGTGGCGGTTAAAGCTACGTTTAGAATTAACTAACCAAACATTGCTGAGTGAATTTGCGGTTACCATAATAACCGTGAAACGTTTCTATTAGACACAAAGTTATTTCCTTGTTCGAATTAACGAAGCATTCTTTAAAGATTGCGTTTTCTCTAAAACTAATATAAATATTTTTTATATTGGAACTTGCCTAAATAATCATCTGGGCAATTGCTACTATTTTTCTAGTAGATTTTTCCCTGTACTTTATCCTGGGAGACATACGAGTACTTTCCGACGTATTCCAGCTTAGTTGTCAGGGGTAGCGGCGCATTTGTGCCTGACCTTAGGTAGGAATATAATCCTATCTGGGGCTGATTACAATTGTTGGACTGCATGCTCGTTTACTACTCCTATATTGTAAAAAAAACATAATTGCTAGCATTAGACAGTATAAGTAATTTTATTCTAAAAATATTTATAGTAAGAGTCTAAAAACGGATTCGATTTTTATACCTAGTCTAAAATGGTACATTACGTTGTACTACTTGGTGCGGTGTTAGTTGGTTGTGACGCAAGCAGTTAATTTCTCCATTACACAATGGCTCAGGGAGCTTTGTGAAACTGGGTTACAATATAGTGGAATCGAATGGACCTGTCCCATAGGAAACGACTAACGAACGAACAGGAAACGGTCACTAGATACTATTACAAACCTCATCTATGCAAATAAATAAATTTAACTTCTGTTTTTAATTCAAACAGCTCATTTGTAGAAATTATCGATAAAATATCTATATGTATTGCAGCGTGGTGATGTCTAGACTTCAATTACAGTCGTGAGAAGAAACCCATGTTTTTAGCAGAGATGTGCGTGATAGCTGAGCTATGGATGTGCGTCAAATTCATGATTGTTTGATTTCTATTCAAATGAATTCTTCTAATACAGGCAAATAAACATGGCTACAAATAAGACGTTAAGTTTGTGATATTTATGTACGACAGTCCCACAGCTGGGCACGGGGGCGCAGATTTTTATTAGGGTAGGTCAATGTTCTGTCAAGCAAAGATCGACACTCCATGCCAGACATTGTCAAATTTTGATCTTCGATAGATTAATAATTAGCAAATCATGAATCTTTTGTTTTTTGTCTTAATTTTATTGTAAGTGATCATTAAATTCTACGAAAATTCACAGGATTTGGATCCCAATCTCAAGTACCTACCTAATGCTAATTTCAAGATCGAATTTCGCGACGCTTAGCTACCTCCTTTATAAATGATAGCTGACCCAGCAAACTTTGTACCGCCTCAAAATCTATTTATCAAATATACTTCATATAAAATATAGCCTATGTTACTTGTGGATAATGTAGCTTTCGAATGGTGAAAGAATTTTTAAAATCGGTCCCCTAGTTTTTGAGCCTATTCATTACAATCAAACAAACAAACAAAGTTTTCCTTTTTATAATATTAGTATAGATAGTATAGATAAACACATTTACGTACATAGGTATAACCTATTCCTTTTGGTGACATAAGACTTTAATTATATTAATGTTTGCTTAAATTAATTAACTCAATGTAATACTTATATACGTTTGAAAAATATAATAACATTTAACAAAGAACGTAGTAAGATCAACAACTTATAACGGTAATTCGTGATGGTAATTAATCCAATAAATTGAATTGACATAAATGAAGTCGAATGAATAGACATTTTCAACAAAACCAGTAATATATTTTATTATATGATAGACATCTTAAATTAAAATAAGCATAAACATATATAAATTTTAGATAATAAACCTACTGTGGTATGTGAAAAATTTACAAAGTTTTAGAACGTTTGAATTATTCACGTTTTAATTTGGTATACTCGTTGTAGTCTACGGATTTTCTCGTTTATTTCATTTGACTAGATGTTATACATTTTTTGTTTATGTATTTTATGTATAGCGGAAGGAAATATAGTACACAAGACATTCGGCGATTATTGCAGACTCATTTAAATTAATCCAAACAGACGTCCTACCTATCTGAACTTTATCAGACATTGGTATATTAAAGGCAAATCTTTATTAATCAATAATGTTTTGCTGACCAAAGACCAAAATTTACAATTTTTGCCCACTACACATTTTCAAAAATCATCTTTAGTTGGTATGAATAGATTGATTATTAATAAAAGACGTAAGACGATTAAATTATAAGTCATTGCACTAGGTATATTTAATGTTAAGTTGGAATTACTATTACGTACAGACAATAGCAAAAAATCTCGTATTCCGCTTTTTATAATAACTCCATTAATTTACTGCCAACAATAAAATTTGGACCAATAAAAAATCTATTTTAAGTGGTTCTTGGTATGCAAGCTAATAAATAATTATTGAGCAGTAATAAATTCAAATAGACGAACTTTAAACTTATTTTTAACACGACTGTCAGTTGGTATCGGTTGATCACCTAAATTTAGGCATTTAAATTGATTTCGTAACAAATACGAATAGATAACAATAGAACAGGTTATTGTTCCGGACCACAGATTCACGATCTATGACGTCGTTGTACAGTCAGTGTCAAAATATAAAATTAAATTAATTATTTGCTGAAAGGACTATAAAGATTTTCTTGCGACGTAAGTATGGACTTTACAGGTACCTATTTTTTTAGGTTGCTTAAAAGCTTTTATTTAACTTACCTCATTATTTCGTGTGAGAGTGAATACTTACAACTAAATTTTAAAACAGTTGCCTCCGATCAACTGTACTGAAATTTTGCATAGACCTATTATTTAGATGGAAATGTTTGCTTATCTCCTCTCCTCTCATCTCCTAATATGGAGTATCAATTATTTTGTATGCACCCTATGCATGACATGCGTATAAAATGTACCTGGGTTCCCGGGTTCGATACTTTGCAAGTGATTGAATAAACATAAATATAAAGAAATGTATTTACATTTGATTTTTTTGTCAACCAAACATACATCAATGTCTTGACACGCGTGAGAAACATATCAAACAATAAACAAAAAGCTGATGAAAAGTTTAAACGTTTGAACAATCGTTAAGGTTAAAGACCGGTTTATCAATCAATGTTTTACCGACGATTTGTTTGTTATTATTAAACGAACATTTCAGCCGGGTATAATAAGGAAAATGGAATGATTTCAAATGCAGAATAAAATACCTCGAAATTTCGTTTATTTTTAGTCACATGTATTGAATCATAAGTTTTTTCGCTTGTTATTTATATAGGATTTTTATCTTTGGGTGTATCACAGGATATACTCGTACAAGAGTAAAAGCAATATTCCCTTACTTCTCCTCGATCCACTTGTGAACTATGAAGAATACAAGCCTGTGTAACAAATATCGGATACTAATAGCTTCACACTTGTAAGTGAAACTTGTGAAGGTGAAACCTTCTCACCCTTAAACCCTCCGGCAAGGCTTTCCTCTGTTGGTGCTATCCGAATCTATAACTTAACGTGACATCCGAAGCATAAAAATGTGCATAAAATTTACCCACTAACACTTACCCATCCGATTCCGTTGCTTAACTTTGTGGATCAGCTACCACGGTAGCTAAACCACTGGATTATCAATCTTAATTTAATATATATTGCCTGGTTGATATAGTTTCCCATTAAGCTTAAGAGCTTAACTCTTCAAGAAAGATGCAATAAGAGGTCTTTGTCAAAGCCGGTGACTTTCCATCAGGTAGCCTGTTAGCCTTATCGCTATGCTTAATTATAAAATAAAAGTTACATCGTACAGATATACCGTCAATTGAGATATTGTCTCAAAAAATTCCACATAATACCAACCACGCAATTTTCATGTTCCGGCCGCTAGTTTCGTAATGCCTACCATGCACACTAGGGTGCACCGGAGAGGTCTACTGTTCAGGTATGCTTGCGCAGCTACACCGGTCTGTGTGTGGGAATACCTGTGCAGGCGACCGGCCCAAGATTAAAAATCAATTCTTTCGTGTGCGGTATGGTGCGTTATCGTCTTCAATAGATGCCATCGCTACAGAAGTGTACCCTTAGTACGAGATTTTACGTTTACTCGAAAACGTTCAACGTTTACGAATTCGCTCATGCAGCGCCCCGGGGACTGAATCGGAACTAAACGGAACTACTTATAACGCTATCAAAATTTAAAAATAAATGCATTCTATTAATATTTGTAAAATTAAATGTCGTTACAAGTGACTATTCAGTTTTTTAAACTAATAATGCGAAATTTTAGTTTCCCATACTAAGAGTACTGAATACCATACGTTACACCGGAACGTACCCATACACGCTACCGACGTGCGATTGACCTGTACAGGCAAACCTGCACAATACCCTTACCATAAGTTTTCAAAATATCCCACAATTTTACGTTACGTATACTCAATCCATTATTCTGTTCCGTTTGCTTCAGTAGACTGAGTAAACGTAACTATAAGTGCTCAAGTACTTTTTTCTGTCTCACATGTTTGCAAAAAAGAGAGACAAAACATAAAGCGCCATTTTGTCAATTTAGACATTTAATGTTACGTTACTGTCACTATAGTTCTGATACGATCCGCTAGGGGCGCTGATTGGAATTTGTATGGGCAAATACGTAAACAAATACCAAAACAGTCATATTTGTCAAAGCGTAAAAACTCATCGTAAGGGTACAGGTATACCGTCCGGTAGACCGTAGCGTGTATGGCTTACACAAGTGAAACTGATCTGCGAAATGGAGATTAGAAAGGCATTAGGATTAATTGCCAGTTATTTATATTGTTCTTTATAAATCCATCTGTAATCTACGGTCATACTTATGCACAAGTTCGAAACAATTAACGCGATATAAGTCAGTTAAAACTGCTTAAGTAATATGAATTATGTAAAACATTTTTCTACTTTAAATGTTGTTATTTAACTTAACGATCTTATTTTAATTATTCTCTACTTTAAACTTGTGTAAAAACGCTACAAATTTTGAAAAACATCGCATAAGCCTTGGGCCCTTGTTGATATCATTAAGAAAAGTCAGTAAACCTTGTCATAGGTTTCATGAGTGGTTTATAAATATTCTATTCGGATTGTTTATGCTTAAACCCGTATTTTAATAAAGTTTTATTCCCAGCTGGCAAATATTATAAAAACATTACACGAATCCAACGACACCTCGTATGTTGAAATCCGTCAAACAGTACCCTTAGTATGAGTTTTTACGTTTTTACAAAAATGACTCTTTTTGTATTTGTTTACGTATTTGCCCATACATTTCCAAACAGCGCTTCTAGCTGACTGAATCAGAACTCATGTGGTGGGAAACGTAATTCAAACGACGAGAGTTGGTAACATACTACTTTATTAAGGCTTCTTGAGTTATATTAGAATAAGTCACTACGTAGGGGTGTACACACTACACTCATACTAAAGGTACAGTTTGGATTGTAAGACGTGCCAAAGAAGCCCTAAAAACATTATCCGCCGCAGTGGGGTAAATAGAAAAATATATACAAAACCACACGTGTTTAAACTCACATTAAAACAGAATACGCGAGTGTTGAACCAACGTTGCGTAAGGTGAAGCACCGGGTAATAAATCTGCGTTGAGCGCTGGTGCTCGTCACGCGAGCCGTCACGCACACCGTTACATGATTGGGGTTTGGAATTCGTTTAGACTAAACTGGGAATAATGCTAAATGGTTTATTGGACAACTGGCCTTGAAGCCACGAATGAACCTTTTTTTATTTATAATATGGGAGTAACAGACGAGCATTCAATCTACCTGATGGTAAGTGGCTACTGCCGCCTATGAACATCTGCAATCAACCTCAGATGGGATTAGATATTCCTACTTGATTTCGGCCACAGATGCGACGCTACCCCTGAAGACTAAGCTGGAACGCCTCAGAAAAGTATGTCTCCTTAACACACTACTTAAGCCACAACACAGCAGCGCTTAACACGGCTGTTATTAGGCAGAAATCGGTGTGGCGGTGTAGTCGGAGTCGAACCAGAAACGGTTCTACCACTGGGGTTTATTACGGATGTCCATGGGCGGCAGTACCCACTTACCATCAGATAATCCGTATGCTCGCCTGCTACTCCACTACCTATTATAAAAAATATTATGCTGACAAATTGAAAGTGACATTGATATAAAGATGTACCGTATGTATTTGTGCCGTCATATACATTGCAACGCGTGTTCAAATGTTATCAATACTTGTGCCTGACAGATGTATAGTACATAGGTGTGCATGACTTTTCCTTTCAAATATTTTTCTAACTATGTGGATTTTTCTATTAATGTTCGTGCACAGGTAAACGCAATCTTACATTATTCCTAATTCTAAAATTATTTATTTTAAAACCTTTACCATTCATTAATATTATTGTTGTGTTTATAGGAACATGCGTAGGGTATATAGAAAGGACTCATATTTCAAATAGTATGATAGGAAAATAGACTTTAACCTACTCTTTTACAAGTAATTATATACTACTATGTCGTATCGATATTTTTAGGGTTTAATTTTCTTTAAAATTACAATATTCTCATCATTCATTTCATTTATATACTTTAGTTTTAAATTTGATTATGTAGATAAGTAGTAAAACATGGAATATTTATTTAAAGTTCGTTTTTAGGCAAAAATACCAGAAGTCACATAAAAAAATATGTGTCCATTTGTATAAATTAAATAATATTCCGCGCTACATTAACAGATTAATGTTGATTGTGGCATTTAAATAAACATATTTAAAGCAATTTATAACATCAGGGTACTTCATTGAATAGTATATTTACTTTATCCTTGTATATCATTAATAAGCAAGACGTTTAATAAATATCATGTTATACTATTAACTATAATAAACGATGAAATTTTATCATTTAGAATGGTTACAATTAAGAGCTTCGGGTTACGGGTTTAACTATTTAATATTTATCTATGTTATTCCTATTGGCGACCCGAGAGACGGAGCGGTCACCATACAGATGCGCAGAGGGTTCCAGGTTTGATCCCTGGACAGACATAATCAAATTCTGTTCTGGGCTTGGATATATTTGTATTCATCTAAGTATGAGTACATGGCACTCACGACGCAGGGACTCTTAATGTGGTGGTGTGAGTATAGAAAGCGTCTGCTAAACCTTTTTTTATAATATAGGAGCAGCAGACGAGCATGCAGTCTACCTGATGGTAAGTGGCTACTGCCGCCCATGGACATCTGTAATCAACCCCAGATAGGATTAGATATTCCTACCTGAGGTCGGCCACAAATGCGCCGCTACCCCTGAGGACTAAGCTGGAACGCCTCAGAAAAGTGTGTCTCCCTTACCATACCCTTCAAAACGGAACACAGCAGCGCCTAACACTGCTGTTATTAGGCAGAAGTAGGTGTGGCGGTGGCGCCGCCGGAATCGAACCACAATGGGTTCTACCACCTTAAACATATATGTAATAGAATTCAAATGACATAAAATACTCATTATACTCTAAAATTAACTATTAATAACTTACTTTGAAGTAAAGAATACCCAAAACAAAGTTGACCAATTAACCCACATTTGTATGCGGTAACACCATATTCAGTCAAAGCCTATTAGTATAACCTGCCTACTAATTTATAAATTTCACATACTAGATACCCATATTGTTTTTATTATATAACCTATTGGCATAATATAGGTTTATGTCTGACAAACTAAGAGAAGATATTTGATATTTATTATGATGCGTTTTAATTTAGACATATGATATGTAATGGAGCTCAGATGAGACTAATTAATATGAAGGTTACAAAAATATATATGCGTAATGTAGCACACATTACGCATATATATTTTAAGTTAAGTACATATTCGTGCTACATATTAAGTACATATTGTAAAGAAATTGAACTACTTTGATATTTCAAAACCTAGCTAAAGTTGCCGTCTGTTGATTGAAAACTCTGTTACTATATGTGCATCTCATACGTTTTGGAAACCATTTTTATTGTGAACTTTTAAAGCAAGACATCTCAATATAAAATGCTTCGATCACTAATAAGATAAAATGTCATTCACAAGTTTTTGCTAAAAATAATGACTCCACCAAGTCGAGCCGAAAAAACCAAGAAAAAAAAGCGGCACGGCCGTACCTTTTTTTACTCGAAGCAATACTTCTATTTTTAAAACAGCTGTAACACTTAGGTGACTGTCTGACCGTGCCTGAGATGAATGCATAGCCTAGAATCCTGAAATATCAATTTATTTTATAAAATATAACTGAGCACTAAGGAATTCTTGAAAATCCATCCCTTACTGGATAAAATAAGTAAGACTTTGTATTATTTCCTGTGATTATTTAGCGTATTGATTGTGATTATGTAGTTGTGGGCAAATATAATACCTTATTGAAATATAGTACCTTATACACAATAATTGTGTCGTTTACGTAATAAAACAGAATATGAACTAGATTTATAGCACCTAATCAGTAGTCAAACGACGTTCTTAAGCGACTATACAAGTATGTTACCGACTAACACTATCGCAACGCCAATCATAAAATCCGCCGTGAATTTATATGAGAATCTACGATATCCGCGCGAAACGTGTTTGAATTGTTTAATAGTCAGTGAATAGTTTTGATGTTGTGATATATTTACCTTTAGAAGTATAAAGCACAGATATAGCAGTGAAAGCCTGGTGGTTGAACTTGACCTCTCAATCGAGGGATTCGGGGTTCAAACCCAGGCACCTCTGATTTTTCAAAGTTAAGTGTTAAGTATTAGAAACTAATTTGTCACTTGCTACAACGGTGAAGGAAAACATTGTGCGGATATAAATGATATAAAGAAAAAGTCTCAAAGGTACTCGTATGTGGAGTTTACCAATACGCACTTGACTAGCGCGATGGACTATAGCCTATTTTTGCTCATTTGGGAGGAGACCCGTTCCCAGCAGTGGGACTTTAATGGGTTGATGACGTAATCAGTAGTTAAACAACGTTCTCAAGCTACTATACAAGTATGTTACCGGCTGTAACACTATCGCAACGACAATCATAAAATCCGACGTGAATTTGTATGAGAATCAACGATATACATGCGAAACGTGTTATAAACTATTTCACAGTCGGTAATAGTTGAAATGTTGTGATACTTGTAATGTCCTATACCTATCGTTTATATTGTGGGGTCCTATACCTACCCTAAAAAATAACCTTAAAAAATATTTTTCTTTATATAATATTAAAGTAGCGAATGACCATGAAATTAACTTAACGTTAAGTGGCTACTGTAGCTCATGGACATCCATAATCAACTCGAGATGAGTTCTATCTGAGGTTGGCTACAAATACATTGCTTCCCCTGAGGATTAAGGAACGCCTAGGATAAGTATGTCTTAACCTTACACCCTTCAAACCGGAGCACAGCAGCGTTGAACAATTTATTTAGGCTACTACTAGGCAGAAAAAGATGTGACGATGTTGTCCCCGAAGTTGAACCACAATTTTCTACCACCTTCAACTGTTACTTTTAATTATAGCGGTTATTCTTAAGACAGACAAACACTTCAATTTGTTTATTTTATATATTCTTTAAATACAATTAATTAACTATTTAACTACCTCGTTCCAGTGGAATGGAGGTCGAGTCTTAAATTAGAACTTAGAAAGGCGAAGTTCAAGTTCATTAAATTTGAATAAAATGAAGATTTGACTTACATTTTTATCCTTAATTGACTGTCTAAGACGTGAGTATATTTTTTATTGCGAAAGGCATAAAAAGTATAAAATATTACTTTTTTATTATGAGTTTTTTAATATTATAGTCATGTAGTATTTGATTCATTATGTTGTCATATGTTATCGTCAATTAAGTTATAAAAATCATTTAAGGCCAAAATTTGAATATTTCTTTCTAGATAAAAAAGTTTAGAAAACTTCGATAGCGTGATTCAGAACCGGAGATGCCATCTATTGCAAAGTTATGCAAAGCCATTACTTTAATAAAACACAATGTTATCTACAAACGCTGTAATGATCACGAAAATTAAGAATAAGACAATTTGACATTTATTACATGCGAATAATCTTCTAAAATACATTTTATTTATTATGAATACATTAATATCCGGCACTAGTAAGGTCAAACAACATTCTGTGAAATAAAGAAAATCTCAATGATATTTAATAATGATAAAAAATCCGGAATAACCTAGAGTTATTTAACAATGTCATTTATTGAATGAGATGTTTCAAATCAGTGAATCGTAATGACAGAAATACTAAACTTTTTGTCATAGTGACTCGATCAATAAAATCGTTAATGATTTGTTTAATATCAAAAAACTGCGGCCTTCGCTGGATGGATTGAATAAAATAATACGTTTGAAAAAATACAATTGACATTGATATGAATGCTTCAAATATGCTATAAAAAGGAGAAGATGATTATTATTAGTATCCGCATAATTGATTCTGATGATTTATACCACAATGTATAGATTAGTAACGATTACTCACTCCTAACAAGAAAATGTACCCAGTTTTGAAAATTGAAATAGTTGCGTAAAAAAGTCTTGCCACGTCTCTGTGCTAAAATGTCCCTAAAATATTTGAAATAATTATTTATTTATTATGTAAATTACGCATGATTAGTTATTTATTCGTAAATTTTCTCTCAAAATGTTGTTATTTGTCAAGAATTCAAAAAAAGAACTTACTAATAAGCCATTTGTGGCTTCATTCAATTTCAAGGCGGCGAAGTATCTTTACTAATCTATGCCACAATGTTAAACGCTACTGAATTCTAGTATGAAGCATAGATACTTATTGATTGTATTAAGCATAATTATCTTTAATGCAATACAATCACCAATTGATAATTTTAAATTTTAGGAGAACTGAAATTTTATAATTCATTGCTAACTCAATTTTTTTTGATGCGATGGAAGTAAGAAACTTGCATCCACCTAATTCAAAATGATATTTGTTTTATTATATGTCCTTAGACAGTTACAATCCTCGTTAAAAAGCTCTTAAAGTCGTGTCACACGTCTTTGAGAGCTTTTTAACCTACTTAAAAGAGGAGGTTCTTAATTCGATTTTATAACTACGTAACTCCGTAACTTATAAAACGATTTAGTTTTTTTTAATGAAGTCTCAAGCGTGTAGGTTTCCTCGCGATGTTTTCCGAAACCACTATAGTAAGTAATAATTTCGAATATGCACATAACTTTTTACAACAATATATAGATAGTACAAAATAGCATAGCATAGTTTAGTAAATAGAAGTTTATACTTAGTAACGTTTGAAATTTTATACGTAAATAGCGAATTCATTTATTCTATGATTTATTAACGACTTACTAGCGTACTATAAAATATATTTAGTACCAAATTTGTATTTTACGAGGCATAAAATACAAAGTATTACTAATATAACAGCAACAGAAAGTAATCTCACATAATAAGCTAAGCTCTTCATGTCAAATAAAACAGTTATGTTCAGCGCTGTTGTGACAAACTTATGTTGTGTTTTTTAATCCTTACTAATATTATAAATACGAAAGTAACTCTGTCTGTCTGTCTGTCTGTCTGGTTGTATCTTCTTCACGCCTAAACCACTGAACCGATTTTAATGAAATTTTGTACAAAGATAGTATGAGACCCGAGAAAGGACATAGAATAGTTTTTATCCCGGAAATCCCACGGGAACTAGGGATGGCAATCTAAGGTCTATTAATCAAAGAATCGATCTTTTAAACCAAAAAAGTCCATTATTTTAATCGATATTAGTAAGGATTGAATCGTAGACTATGCATTTGATCAAGTGATGATCTTTAGCAAAGTTGTTGTCCATGAGCCCACGAAGGTTTCAGAGTTGGTACGACCAATTTTCGCCAGATGGCGCCACTGTTATTCCAATGAAAGTACGAATTTTCAGTTTTATGTATGTGTGTACGTCATACTATCTTCTTTTAAACGCGGGCGAAGCCGCGGGCATAAACTAGTTTAATCGTAAAGAGTAGCAATGAATATACGCCGACCGCAGGTAGGACTCTTATCTTACCTGGGGATGATGCATCAGGTTGAATGCATGCTCGTTTGCTATCTATCTCTTACAGTTTAATAGATGAAGCAAAAACGTTAAAAAATAGCGGTTTTTTGTATTGCGGCCCCTTTTTATTTTCAATATTTTTTATTTTTAGCATTTTTTGCTATAGCGGCCCCAATTGCACGAACTCTGTATAAATGTTAAAGGTCTATCTATTAGAGTTATAGAGATAGAGCGCTGTGACAGACGTACAGACAGCGGAGGCTTAGTGATAGGGTTCCGTTTTTAGCCTTGAGTACGGAACCCTAAAAAATAGCAGAGGCTTAGTAATACGACTCTGTCTTTACCCTTCAGGTATGGAACCCTAAAAAAAAAACAAAAAAGATCAACTCACATAATCAGCCAAGCTCTTCATGCCATAAGGGAACCTCTCGCGATCTGGTACCAAGCGGCCGTGAGGGTCTCGTTCCCGCTCCGGCCAGCAGTCGTCCACGTTGATGTACTCGTAGCCGGCCGCCGCGTAGCCCTCGGAGACCAGGATGTCCGTCATCGTGCGGAAGAGACGATCGCTGGTGGAGAAGTTACGCTTTAGTTATTGTTTTAGACCTTTTGGCGAAGAGTCGTTCCCAATCTATATGTAAATGACGTAAAAGATACCTACTTCTGGCTTATAGGTACCAGTCAAATCCTTTTAATCGAAATCAGATGTTATAGGTAAAGACTAAGGTATTGAAACTAGAAGATGTGTAGTCTTCCTGAGAAGTTAATAAAGAAGAAATTAAAAAGAAATTAATAAATAAATATTTTAAAGAGATCTTTATATAATAAAAAAAGTGTTTATAATTTACGATATTTTATACAACATCTCTGTTAATTTTCACGTTCAACCTTAAGTAAGAAAACTACTTGAGATTGCTACATAATATTCTAAATGTACCTATTAAGTGTTGTCAGTGTCCATTCACACGTCCCATAGTCAAACTACACCACAGCGACAAAAAATGGGCAAGTAGAGACGTGTGAAAAGCCTTTCTTTAATGAGTAGAAGATGCGTTTTAATTGACATCATTAACAATATTGAAAAAGTGGTCCATGTGAATAAAACTACACATTTTCATAAGAAAAACCCAGATCCAGTTATATTTGTGATATAATAGTGATACGAGTGAATAGGCAATGAAGTAAATGATAAAATAAAGTCATTCATTTTCTAGCTAGACATAAAGATGGATAATCACGAATACCGATAAATAGCTACTGCATATTAATTTCGCGATTATAAATGAAGAAATATAACATAACAATAACATCACGCACATTATGTAGAATAAAGTAAAAAATGCAATAATGACGACACTAAAAAAGATTGGCTCGGGAGATAATGACGACTGTGCTATTATATACTAATGTATCAATTGTATAAATATGTATAGTTAAATCTGAGAGCGATGTAATGATTCGGTATGAATATTTTATAATAACTTTTATAATAGATTTTTTTAGTAATTATTGTTTCGGTAATAACTGAAATGTTTGTAGCAGTGCTTGTCTAGATATGTAGTTTAAATTCATATCACTGGATTATACTCGTACATATTTTTAAGTTAACATTATTGAAATTGTATTGTATATTGATATTCATAAGAATTTGAGTTCAATTAGATACTATTCTAGGTCAATTTACCTTTCTTTGTTGTCCCAGTACCCACAAGAAAATGCTATGTGAATGTAAATCCTAGTGAGGCTATGAATGTAGCAAGCATTCCTAAGGGACTTTATCTTGTCACGCAAGATACGATTCGCACCTACATGCGTGAAATACCTCGCTGCCATATCTTCGTGACCCGCATGCATGGTTTATATGACAGGGAAAGTAGCTATAAAATAATAAGTGGAAGTTGTTCGCATGACCAGAACCGCATGCGTGGATAAGCTCGCGTGACAAGAAAGACTTTTAGTGTAAATAAAAGTAAAGAACGTATCAACTTACCTTATACAGTTATCAGGATCGTTCTTACAATCAGTGTTACACCGGAACCGTTCCCACGCGAGCCACCCCATCGGTGGGGTGAGCGCCAAGCCATTGTCCAACCCCCAAACCGACACCACACACAGCACTAACACTGTCACACACCACTTCCATGACGCCATCACACTGTCTCACGTAAAGAGTTAATTAACCCAACAACTTATCCACATTTGTGCTCGCGACTACAATTCTTCAAATAATCAATAAATTAAGTATCGAATTAATTGTATTGATTACACGACTTGCGAGCTCCGATGTCACTCCGACAATGTCACTTGGGTTAGAGGTTATATCGAAAAGTTACGTTCAATACAGTTCAAATCAGCTTCTCAACTTGCCCTGAGTGTAGGTTATCTGTAACAAGGAAATAAATAGATTAAATAAGTGCAATAAACCAGTCATTTAGATAAGAGGGCAAATATTTAATTAATTTCGGAGTCTTTACTATGCCGACTTTATCACAAAAATCAAATCAAATAAGGTAAATAATAAATCGCTGCAGTTTTTTCGTAACCTGACGGCGTGAATCAAGCATGACAGGAATATTATTTATGAAAATATATAGTATGCAAGAGGCACGTGAGCGCATGCGGGCATAAACATATGTGACAGGAAAGAGGCCCTTAAGTAAGATAGCGAAAAAAATATGTGCATATGCAATTATGCATGTAGTTTGTGTTTTATTAGATAAGAAGAGAACAATAGAATAGATTTTTGCTCGACCACTTACTCATATCTGTCCTGGCAATTACGATATATGTCACTTGTAGTTAACCATCGCGCGTTAATAATTAATCTATCCAATGTTTTGCCTACCAAAACCGACATTTGATAATTAATGTCTGTTAAAAATTGAAAAATTTTGTAGCAGGTAGGAATTGGCAAAAAATGATGCATAAACAGATGCATAATATTTGGTTTTCATACAAATCATACAGATTTAAAGGTAGTTGAACTCTCTGTGATTCGCATATGCTATTTTTTTTCCGCTACGCTAGTGATTCAACTCCGGCGGCACCACCGTCACAACTATTTCTGCCTAACAACAGCAGCGTTAAACGCCGTTGTATTCTGTTGAAGGGTTTTGAGGGGGAGATATACTTTTCCGAGGCATACCAGCTTAATCTTCAGGAGTAGCGGCGCATCTGTGGCCGACCTCAGGTAGGAATATCTAATCCTATCTGGGGTTGATTACAGATGTCCTTGGGCAGTAGCCACTTATCAACAGCATGTAGGACTGCGTGCTCGTCTGCTACTCCTATATTATATGAATAAAAACCGAAGTGGCACTACCACTGCGATGACGCCTTTGTTTACAGTGAAAGTATAAAAAGAAGAAAAATAAGCTGTATCGGTGCTACCATTGCAACCACGCCTTTATTTATAGTGAAACAAAACGGGTGCCGTCTCGCCTTACGTCCCTTCCATCAAAACCTCGCACAGCATTGATCAGTATCAACCCGACAACATACGCTCTAGATAATGCATAATAAGTTAATTACAGTACAGACTCGCGTGCCTACATTTCCATTGTTCCGTTGACATGCCTCCTGCGAGCTGACGCAAGCATGGGGAACGCATGATATGCCACTCAGCTACTGAAGTTTCACTTATTAATGACATTGTTTGTGAAATAATATAACTTGTTGCACATTGTTCGTGATAGGAATATTGTGTATATATTGTAAATTAGTACAATATATAATTTTATTCCAACGATAATAAATAATCTCTTTTGCATTTTATGACGTCACAAAGTGTTTGTAGTTCCTTAAAATTTCATTTAGCAAATTAACATAGATAAACGGATCATGTTCTATTTTCAATAAAACATTAATTATCTTAATTAACGAACAATAATTATCTGTATAACCAATATTTATAGTATATTTTGACTATTGAAGATTGTATGTTTATAATCTCTGATATGTCCCTAAATATTCATCTGAATGATATAAATATGTAAATGACAATTTATTTTACATTGTTGAATAATAACTAACAGCACATACTTTCTTCCACACAATTGTTTTTTATGGATTCTAATATTTTTCTACGTATTAGATATTAATTATCACTTGCTTAAACGGTGAAGGAAAACATCGTGAGGAAACCTGCACACCTGAGAGATTTGTTAAAAAAAACATCTCAAAGATATGTGAAGTCTACCAATACGCACTTGGCTAGCGCGGTCGACTATGGCCTAATCCTTCTCATTCTGGGAGGAGAGCCGTGTCCAGCAGTGGGACAGTAATGGTAGTAATGTTCATCATGATGAATATGTTTCTATATTCGTAAGTTTTGTATTTTGCAAATTATTATATACCTTTTCCTGAGCCGAAGTACATATTTACCGAGTATTTATCAGCCTTTAATATTCAATAAAAATGAATCAGTCGAAGTTACAACTTAATCAAACATCAACACAATCAAACATTTGCCATCATCTGTTCCATTCAAAAGATAAAATCAATACAATTACTTCCGTTGTAAAAAATATGTTCTAATGTATTACAAAGTCTATAATCACAATCGTTGATCACAATCTGACATAATTGCGAGTTTTTAATTGATCTTTGATTAGTGTGATTAGAAATGCAATAATTATGTTTTAGTTTAGTTTATTGATAGTTGTGTCAGTTATCGACATTTTCATTCTAGATTGTAGTAATGGACGGTTCTACTCATTTTAAGAAAATTCTGACTGACAACATACATGCTAAATTGGTGGGTACAGAAATATGAAATTTTGTATAGCAGTTCCTTATTTTAACCTAGAAGGGAAAAAAAGGTAATTCAAAATTGATCCCAGAATAGCTTGACTTTAATAAGACCTTGATTTTTAAAGTGGTTTATTTAATTGCAAAAAAAAAGATGGAATATGTAACTTGTAATCTTTGCTTGTAACAATAGTGCATATGTGTTATTTCTGATTAGAATAATGTAGAATAATTAGAATACAGATATATATTTTTGGGAATTCCTAAAAGAATTCGCACTTTTCCAGTGCGATGGACTATATTTCCTAAACCTCTGAAGGGGTCCCGTGCCCAACAGTGGGACAACATGAGTTAACAGTCGATTAACGAGCGTAGAAAGCGTAAAATAACTCATAACACAGGTCAATAGGCTAAAGGAGATGTTTCAAAATGTATGGGCTCCCGGCCACCTTTTGTACACTATACTAAAAACTAAGAAAACATGCAAAGAACAATTCGTAGGGGTTTATTTTCTTCAAATCATGTTCGTTTAATTGTTAAAATACAATAATTTACACTTAAACTTGCAACACAACAGTGGAAAAACATCATGGCGGTAGTGATTACCGTAATAATGTCATCTGTCATTCTATTTTAACTTGACTATATACATTATATACGTTTTTATATGTTTTTTACGCGAATGGGCGTAGATATATAAATATTGTATTGTATGTATTGAGAAACAATGCTTATATTTGATAAACATTAATTATATTTACTTTCATAAATCTTGACTAAAAACAAACATACCAAAATATGTACTTTTATACCAATTTATTTTAGTTAAAACATTTAAGTGTGTAAATAAAACAACTTTAAGTACACATTTGATAATATTTTACTTATTCTTCACTTAGATACATTATTTATTCATTTTCAATATCTTCCCTTACCCATATTTTCATCCAATCATGTAGCAGGTTCTGTAATATCCTGTGACGAGCTCAGCCCAAACATCAAACAATGGTCGTAATGTGAGCGCAACTACCTACGAGTACGGTTCGTTGCCCAGCGATGCAGTTGCAATAATAACTGATTATTTTGTCATCCCAAGAATGTCCTTGTCTTGCTAATGCAATTATCTAAAAAAAGATAAATGTAAAAAGATTAGCTTCTCTAGTTTAAAATTATTAACGATTATTTCACGATTAATACAACTAACTGATGTATAATTTACCTGATGATGTTGAATCCTTGTCAACGCAATCCACAGCCATCGCACGAAAATCACAAGTCCATAAAACATAAGCTGGGTAAACAAGTGAGGTAGAATCAGTCCAAAATCGTAAGCAGCACAGAGCAGAAAACATATTCAGGATTAAAATTGAATCTTCTCACCAGTACATATTGCTTCAACGTTTACATTGGAGTCCCTCAGTGGAGTCCATTATTATTATATAATATGTATATATCCACTTTACACATATCAAATTGACAACTTCTTTTTAAGCTATTGCATAGCTTTTATCGCGGGCTTTGAGCGCGGCGACCGAATCGAGAAATTCCGTAACGAAAATTCCTAACACCTTAATTCGTCAACTTGTAAACAGATGGCATGGTAATACACATTTTTTTTAATTTTATTTTTTAACAACAATGTTGATTAAGACTGATGTTTAATATGTTTATGCCACTAGCGGTCACCCATCCAACATCCGACCTCGACCAACGTTGCTTAACTTACGTTTTAGTAATTTGAATGTTGATTACAACTGTTATTTTAATATATTTTTGTCACTAGCGGTTACCCATCCGACTTTCGACTGAGCCCACCATTGCTTAACGTACGTTTTAATAATTTTAATGTACATTACGACTGATAGTTTAATATGTTTTTGCCACTCGTGGTCACCCATCCAATTTTCGTCCGCACCCACCGTTGCTTAACTTACGTTTAAGGAATTTAAATGTTGATATTTTTAAGCTATTGCATAGCTTCTATCGCGGGCCTTGAGCGTGGAGACCGAATCCAGAAATTCCGTAACGAAAAAAACCTAACACACCCCACTCCGACCGGCACAGCGGTGATACTTTTTAGTAGCGATCTGTGCGCCCCGGGGCGCACACGCCAGTTGACGGGTTAATGACTTTTTGAAATATCATGCTTGAATTTGCATAAGTTGATAAAAATGCTATGCAATAGCTTTACCGCGGCAGTCTCCGAGTGCCACACGTATTTTTTTAATTTGACATGTCACTTACATCTATAAAACCAGATACTATTTAAAAGGTGGTTTTGTTATAATTATTATAAATAATTAATTAAATTCAGAAATAATAACGGAATACCCAAAACAAAAGCCAGGTTGTAAAGTACTAAGGTAACAATAACTTTACGACAAAAACAGCGAAATACAGAATTACCGACATCCAAAGAGTATCCATCCCGATAGTAAAGAGTATAGTACCTGACCGACATCGACAGTTTTGAAAACTTGACATGACAGTATTCCGCCATATTTAATATTTCAATGAGGAATGCTTATTTTAAATATTTTTAAACAGGAATACTTAAGGTTATCAAAATATATGTGTATTTTTCTTCAATTATACAAATTAATCGTGTTTTTTATATATAGTGTACATGAGATGGCCGAAAATGAAACATCTCCTTTCTTCGATCGAACATAACGGTACAAAATATCTTGCGAAATGTAAAAGTACGTTTGTTTAAAAACCCATTTATAATTAGCATGGAAAGTGAAACGCATTGCAACCTCGTTTAAAGTGCACGGCGAATTCTCACGTTTACGGATTTTAGCAGGAAATTTAATTTAGACGTTTCTGGCTTAATAAGTTCTTATCGTGCTACGATAAAGTATAATATCGACTAAAACGGTAATTAAAAAAAAATCGCTGTACCTAATTCTTAAATCTTTGAACTATATACATTATTCTCTCACTATGTGGAGTAAGTTCCACGTGTGTTTTTTTTGTTAAAGTGAATTAGTATACGAATATACAGTCCTAATAGTATGTGGTCACTGCCGCCCATAGACATCAGTACCCAACTACATATACAACAGGGGTTCTAAATGTAACTGAAGCCGTAGATGCATTGCCTTTCCTGAGGAGTAGGTAAGATGTTCTTCTCATGGGCGATTTATGAGAAGACGCCTGTGTCCAGCAGTGGGACCCAAAACGGTACAGTTTAATAAATTAACAATATTAAAGTACTTTGATACATTATCGCAGATATATATTCTTCGCAGATTCTCAGAAGTAACGACTTTACAATAATCTGATTCCGATTGGACTCCTATACCAAAATACAAAACCATTATCATATTCAGAGCCGGATTAACCTTAAGGCAGAGTAGGCAACTGCCTAGGGGCCCAGGATCGACAGGGGCCCACTGCAGACTCCGTACTAACACGCAGCCAACCGCGTTGAGCACGCATAGAGCCTGCGTATGTCTGAACCCGCCCTTAGGACGTCATCCATGCCTATATCGGGAATTGTATTCAGGAATGTGGGTAGAAGGCAAAAAAAAAACATTATTTAGTCAGTCAGAGTAGGTAAAGAAAAGGGGCCCGAAAATTGTATTGCCTACAGGCCCATACAGGGTTAATCCAGCTCTGATCATATTGTAAAACTACACAATTAGTCACTATATATAAAGTGTACAGCATCCTGCATAAAATAGATAGCCAGTTATTACAATAACTCTTTGTCCAACAACATGACATAACAATAACTCTTTGTCACACAAGTTAATCTAAGAAAACTTGAAGGTCCAATCACTTCTAAATTACTCCATACCATGATGCATAGGGGTCGTCATAATGACATATCTCACAAATCTTGGTTGTTAGACATATAATTATTAGTCACACAATGACTTCACTATGAAAAGGTTTTATGCATCTAGATATAAGATAATTACTATGTCATGGATATCAAAGATTATTTACGATCGTTTATATTCCCCTGGTACATGATTTCTGACATCGGATTGAGTCATCGCCTCATTTAAATTAATTATGAATATTAATTTTCTAAACCTATTGCTAAATATAAATGAAAAAGTACCTTGCATTTGATATTATAGCACTACTGCTATTAAAAGCTGGAACGCCTGATATATTTTTTTTATAATATAGGAGTAGCAGACGAGCATACAGTCCACCTGATGGTAAGTGGCTACTGCCGCCCATGGACATCTGTAATCAACTCCAGATAGGATTAGATATTCCTACCTGAGGTCGGCCACAGATGAGCGGAAAAGTCTGTCTCACTTACCACACCCTTCAAACCAGAACACAGCAGCACTTAACACTGCTGTTATTGGGTAGAAATAGGTGTGGCGGTGGTGCCGCCGGAGTCGAACCACAGAGTTCTACCACCTTCTGTCGTACTGGATCTATTGACTTCGGAGGTAGATACCTAAATGACGAACTTAGATTACTATCTGGTCTGGGGCCATTTGGCTCGGTGGCATCACCGTCACACCTATTTTTGCTTAATAATAGCAGTACTCAGTACTCATTTTGATTTAAATACATCAGAGGCGTCAAATTTAGACCTTTTTAGTTTCTCAATATCTGAGGTTGATTATATATATTGAATGCTCGTTTGCTAGATAGTAAAAAAGTTATAGTATGTATTCTGAACGGTGGTTTAGTATACAGCAGAACTATTCATCTGATTAGGATAATAACAGTGTAGTTAACATGCTATCTACGTGTGGAGTTAAATAAACTCGTTAATAGCTGACAGATGAGATGATTCTATTATCGTGACATCTCATCAAACTTATTATGTCGCAAGTGTATTCGAATATCTAATCTATGTCATATATACAGATAACGAAGAGAAAGTGTATGAAAGTGCATGGTAATTAAGATGATTAAAAAAATCGATGGGACATTTTTGTAAAGTACTTAATTGTTGTTAAGTATGTCTTTGAGCTGAAAAATACTGGCGGTTTTTTTTCTTATAATATATACCACTGTTCGGCATGGGTCTTCTTTTATATATTTACGTATATGAGAGTATTTCACCGATTTGTCTAAGTAAGAATTATAATAAATATGAGAACATTATTTCGGAAAATACTTAATCGATATGGACGACACTTCGCTTAAATATAACGAATTCTATTTTTAAAATAATATGGCCCTTGGCTCGACTCCAGAGATACTACAAATATACCTATTTGTACTTTTTAATAGTAGTATTAAGCACTAAAGTTCTAGTTTGTAGGATATGTTACGAGAGATATTTATACGAGGCATTCCAACTTAGACTTTAGGTAACGACGCATCAGTAGCCAACCTCAGGTAGAGCTCTTATACTGCTTAGAAAAAAAATATCCATAATATCCATGGACAGCAATGGCCACTTACCAACAAATTACCTGTGAGCATATTTGTTACATTTATTGTGATAAAACGTTATTTTTACCCCAAAAATATGCCAGGACCCTAAGTAAAATTAAAAATCGGTTGTCTGTAAAGTCGGTTTACTGACGATAGTTGAACGTGACAACGTCATATGAAAATACTGATGGAATGGTTGCATTTTTCAAAAGAAATTTGTAAAATAATAATTAATTAATTAATTAATTTTAAACTAATAATTTACTTAACACTATCAACATTTATCAATAGTATGACATAACCTATAAACTCAGTTTCTCAACTTTTGTGTCAATCTAACAATTAATCAATCAATCATAGTTTACGATAATGAAATATCAGTGTACAATTATTTACCTTTATTGTTGTAGTTGTTGTAAATGATAAATGACGAATCTAAGCACTCCATATTTTCACTACAGACACAGCTGACGATACTTTAACCACACGTGTGAACTTGTATTGTGACGCTTTCTTGTTTTTCCAACGCCAAGAACGTTCGAGAAAGACAAAGACAGAGACACAAGCATGCGCCGATTCAATGCGCCTAATTCTCTAGTGCTGCGCGCGCGGCAGACCGATCATAGTTGAGTGGGAGAGAGACGCAAGGCATTCGGCGGGCCTCTCTCTCGTTCGGTGACTCATCGTAACGTTACCGGGCGTTACACTTTTTCATAAGTGACTCCCAGCCGCAACCTAATTTAAGACGTTGTCACGTCAAAAACTAGAACCTCGTTAAAACTAGTCGATTGGAAAGTGAATTTCTAGTATAACAACTTAGCTTCTAAGCTACGTAATACGATAATTAATGTTACGACAGCCGATGTCTTATTACATGTATTTCCGAAGCCATATTTGCTAAATACCTCATCTACTTCATCCGGAGTTAGCGGGTAATAGTGTATATTAAATACATATGTAGTCTGTTGACATAATTGGTTAAGTGCGAGCCGCTCGCATGTGGAGGGTTCTGTAGTACCAAATTTTCATTTATTGTTTGAAAAAAAAATATAGTTTAAAAACTAAAAACCACGCTAAAATCGCACAAGGATAATCGTTAATCCTGATTCCTGACGATCGTGACGAGGTGAATGGGATAAAATTATTTAAATTGTATTGTCATCGGTTGTTGATAATTGTTCAAAATGTACAACGCACAGGTCAAGCTAATAAAAGCGTGATAAAAACAAGTTTCTATCTATTACAGTTCAAGAGATAGACGGACAGACAGCGGAAGGTCGGTGATAGGGTTCCATTTTTATCCTTTGTATAACCCAAATGTGTATTACCCAAACCCGGTGTATAACCCAAAAAACTTTGTTTTTTTATAATTTTGAAGTACAGTAGCAGGAGCATTGAGAAGGATTAGGCCATAGTCCACCGCGCTAGCCAAGTGCGAATTGATAGACATTTTTTAAGTGATAAGTGATAATTAATTTGTAATACGTTTTCGTCTTTTTCATGTGTACCGTGTCATTGTTTTGTTTGTGTTGTTTTTTTCTCACTATTTTTGTTGCTTTAACACTAATACTAAATGTATCCTATCCTTTATAACCTATTCCTTCTCTAACTTCACGCACACTATCCTCCTTTCTTCGCTTGTCTCTCTTTTCTTTTTCATGCATAGGTTGTCTGGAAGAGATCGCTACTTAGCGATAAGACCGCCTATTGCATACTGTTTCACCTGTTATGTATATTGAGTTTTGTAAAATTTCAACTGTAAGTGTACAATAAAGAGCATTTTATCTTATCTTAATACGCACATAACTTTGAAAAATCAGAGATGCGTGCCTGGGATTTAAACCTTAGACCGTCTATCAAGAGGCCAAGAGTCTTGACCACTAGGCTATCACTGTAGAAGATTTACAAAACGAAAATTATTTTATCGCAAACAATTCATTTTATGAATACAAATAAAAACAAAGGTCAATTTACACCTACGCATATAATTTTATTACGCTTTGAAGGAAACGTAATTTAATTTTACAAGTGTGTAGGCAACATCCGTATCGAAGGTAAATCTGAACTACTTGGTTAACTATGTGGGTGTGGCTAACTAAAGTTCAGTCAGTGCACCGTGACCAAAACACAGATTACTCAGAGATAGGGTTGCCGCATGCTGTTATTTTAATTTCCTATTTTATTGGTTACGAGCTTTTGCTCGCTCGCGTTGCGAAGTAATATTTTCATCTCCTATTTTATCACCTTGGGGGTAGAATTGATCAAAATCCTTTCTTAGCGGATGCCTATGTCATAACATCTACCTGCATGCCAAATTTCAGCCCGATCCGTTCAGTGGTTTGGGCTGTGCGTTGATAGATCACTATGTCAGTCACCTTTGAGTTATATATATTTAGATTGTTGATAAAAATCTAAAACACTTTAAAGGTGGTATAAACCGTAACTCGCTTTGTCAGGTACCATTGTGATAGCTAATTTTATTTTATTATTTTGAATATATCCATGTTCTGAATTATAATCCAAAATTAGATGTTCACCTTAAATATAAATATATCAAAAAATCAAAAAGATATTTATTGCGATCTACAAAATGGGTTATTTAACAGACAATGATTGGAGACATCCTTTGAGCGTTTTATTGCTTGTGTTGGGTGGATACCACGATATCACTTGCACGGCTTCGTAAAGATTACGATGAATAACCGTAGATTGAAAATATCAATATTAATTAAATAAAATGAAAAAAAGCACTATGATATATTCGCAAGAATAATAAGTTCCGTAAAAATTTAAACTAATGAATTCATAAACAAAATATATAGAAACTTCTTTGAAGCTTTTCCCTAACTTTACTCGTATGGCTGTATGGGAATTTCAAAAGGTTAATTTTGATGCACTTCCTACTACCGATTGAGTTGAATTTTGCATGCATATGTAAATCGGATGACAATGGAATATTTTCTGCACAGACCTGTATTGTTCTGTGATATTCTGAATACGTTTTAAATTCTATTTATTTAAGATTTTTTAATTTATCATAAATAAAGCTGCCAACCCTACCCGTAGCGGGTTTTCAAATTGCGCCAACATTACCAATATAGATAGTGAATTGGTGCGGTGTATTTTATATAAATTGAAAGTTGTTTTATATATATTTGTGTTTGAAAACTTTCAATACGTATTTAAATATGGCCCGCGGAAGGTTAAAGCATAATAAGAAAACTTGTTAACCGCTTAAATTAACTTTTTGTTTTACGATTATTTTTAGGATCATTATTACTTATAGCTATAATTAATATACCGTCACATGCTACTGCGATGCTAATATGGTTTTTAACAGGAAAATTCTTTCAATATAACTGTTAAAAAAATGAAATATCAAAAAAGTTCTATTAAGAACATGCGCACGTCTTTAATAGGAACCGAGTTGAATTCCTGGTTCAATTAATTCTTCACTTGAACAGATGTTTTGTCCCTGATGACAAAATTGGAATGTCACTTTTTGCTACGCCTAAGGTACTACTCTCTTTAAAAAATAAAACAACTTGCTCTACATTGCTATGACCGTCAACCTGTTAGTGTCCCACTGAGGGACACGGATCTTCCAGAGTAAGAGTTCGAAAGAGATTTCTAAAATAAAAGTTTTCAAAGGGGGTGTCAAGTCTACTAATTCTCACTTCACCAGCGCGGTGGACTATGTTCTAATGGGGTTGATGACGACGCACATGACTTTGAAGATCTATACATCTATTATTATTTCTTATAATATAGGAGTAGCAGACGAGTGCGCAGTCCACCTGCTGGTAAGTGGCTACTGCCGCCCATGGACATTTGTTTTCAACCGCAGATAGGATTAGTTATTTCTACTTGAGGTCGGCCACTTATACGCCGCTACCCCTGAAGACTAAGCTAGAACACCTCGAAAAGTATGTCTTACTTTCCACACGTTTCAAACCAGAATACAGCAGCGCTTAAACCTGATGTTATTAGGCAGAAATAGGTGTGGCGATGGTGTCGCCGGAGTCGAAGCACAAAGGGTTCTATCTTCTAATATTATACGGTAGCAATAGGTCAAATACGTGTGATGATGACCCGCAGTCGAACTACGTCGTTCTACCTTATATTGCAATATTGAATGGACAGTCACGAGACAAATCGCTCAGTCGGCCGACTTGCGTTGCGTAACCTTATGTAAGAAACTGGTCCGAATGTACGCGGCCATTATATGTGGGTACAGGCGACTAGAAAAGTGTTATCGTTAAAAATAGATTATGAAAATTCACTCCATCATTATTCTGTACCGTAGAGATTGTTCGATATAGTAATTTATGTCTATTTACGAATTTTACCGCGTTGACGTCAGGACTGTAAATATGAATTAATATTATTCGAATGTAAATTTTATCAGGATATGTGCATTATTTAAATATATTCCTCAAAGTTATAAATCATTCATAATTTTTAGATTTTTATTGATACAACTTTTGTTGTAACATTACATAGTCAAATTAAATGACACTTACGCTTTTAAATTACGTGTCTAAAATTTTAATAAGATAAAATTAAGATTGTCTACAATTTGAGCTAGTTTTTTATTTCGTTCAAAATATGTAACATTGTGTTTTATTTGTTATATCAGTTTTTAATAAGTATCTTTTGTACCAATGAAAATGTAATTATTTTTTATTTCAAACAATACATTTTTGTACAATTCAGATTGCGACTATGTTTTAAGCATTGTGTAGGTAAGTGTACTGGACAGTAAAATATCCTTGACAAATGTCATTAAAGTAATTGTAATGTGGATATGAGGTTTTAACATTGCAGTAAACAGGATATAACAGCTTTAGAAATGAAATGTGTATTTTTAAATTAAAATGGCATATACTCGTATTACAAAAATAAAATGTTATATAACTTTTATTAATAAACAGAACTAAAAACTGAAATAATGGTGTTTTATTTTATGATAATGGCAACTACTTAGGAAAGAATGGTATAGAATTATTTTTATGACATTTAAGCATCTCTTGGGTTTAGTCCATGTTGTGGTAAGTGATCACTACCACCCATAGATATTTGGATTAAATTGAAGTTCTAAGTGAAGTATACCACAAATGCTGCTACACTTGAACCCTCAAGTACACTTTATGTATTTAAGTGTATTTTATCGTAAGCTACGAGTACAAACCAGAACAAAGTAACGCTCAACATTGCTGTTATTATGACATAAGTAACATTCGAATCCAACATCGAAATTATTTATTCACCTCCAATCACTATTAGGGGTGTACTTGATTCACCTCCAATCAATATTTCAGTCACCCATCGAGTATCGACATAACTCGCCGGTTGTAGAATTTTAAACGGTTCAAGTATAGAAGCTTTCACTGTCGTGGTCTGCATTGAAATTCGTTAACAGGTGTTGAATGTCCGTGAGATTGTGGTTGAGAAACGCCCGAACAATTGTCTGCGGTCAATGACTCGTATGACTTAGGAATATTATATCGTAAATATCAAATGTACGTTATTGGTTGCTGAAACAACTGAATAACGATAACGTACGTTAAGGTAATAGCGGTTTTGGATTCAAAATATTATGGTTCGGTGAAAAATGATGTGTTGTTCGGATGATATACACATACGTTATATTATTACGTTAGATACGTTTTTAAATAATTATAAATAATTTATTGTATATCTCAACACATAGTCGATATACAATAAAAACGCTTCACAGTACAATAGAAGAAAACATGTTTTAGTCTGTTAGGAAAACATGTAAAGCAAAATTTTACTTTACTCTAAAACAATTTTAATAGCATCGGACACATAATAAATATCTTAATATACGTATTAATTGAATAAGCCTTTTCACTATTGTAGTACAAAATAAAGTTATGTGCTTTCTTCTTTGAATGTACCAACTGAATGAATAGAAATTAAATTCTCACGTTTTGAATGGAAAGATCAATGACATTTTGGTTTTACGACTTTGCAAATATGGCAGTAAATATAAATAGAAGATTTTCTAAAAAGGAGATTCAAAAAAGGCGCAGTGAATTCTTCTTCAAAATCGGATAAGTAAGTGTTGAAGATTCCTGCATATGGCGACATAGGCGACAAAACCACTTTTCCTTTTTAATGAAAGTGTGTTTATCGCTAGACCTTAATACATTACGTATTACTTAAACGTAACCTTACTTACTAACTTACGTAATAAACATAATTATTATAAAAACAAACAAGCGAACTATATCTTTGGCAGTGATAGCCTAGTGGTTAAGAAACTCTGCCTCTTGATCGAGGGAACCGAGGTTCAAATTTCAGGCATGCACCTCTGATTTTAATTATGTGCGTATTAGAAATTAATTATCACTTGCTAAACGGTGAAGGAAAACATCGTGAGGAAACCTGCATGCCTGAGAGATTTATATAAAAAAAAATCTCAAAGGTGTGTGAAGTCTACCAATACGCACTTGGCCAGCGCGGTGGACTATGACCTAATCCTTCTCATTATGAGAGGAGACCCGTGCCCAGCTGTGGAACAGTAATGGGTTGATGATAATGATGATGATGAACTTCCACAATTTTGACCAATCCAAGACACCTCATATGTTAAAATGCCGTCAAGCCGTTTGAACGGTAGTGGGTGTCAAAGAATACATGCATACTCTCGAAAAAACATTATCCTTGACTTATTTCTTATGATTTTAATATGTCGGTGTATCGGCAAAGAGACAGAATGAAAGGAAATCCGCGTATCATGCGTACCCGTACATATAAAATCGTTCACAGTGGTGAAAATAATTAGCATGCCGAGGCTGGATAAGAGAACTGTATAATTGTAAGAACATTTGTACCTTATTCTAGTAAATAAAGAAATATGAATATGAATATAAAAATAGTTAAATCTTTTAGAGTTGTGTCTCTTTGATACTTTACATAATGTTCATGTTATAGACTTTTAGAAAAAAAAAGTCATCAAAAACTAAAGTAAACTTAATCAAAGTCATTTAATTCCATCCAATTCTGTGAGTAATCGCCAATCCTTTACACTTATTCTTATAGTCATAGTTATGAAATACTTTACCAAATCAGTACGCAGGGCGTGCAAATTCGTTTTGGACTGGTTTCTCGATATTGGTATATGTGTCAGTAAAACCGGTCTACACTTGCGACCAATGTAGGACGGTATTGCAACTTTATAGCGATTTGAGATAAATCGTGTCAATGTTTACACTTTGATCGTATCGGGTTACTTAAAGTTCTTGTGTTGTTTCGTGAAGTTTTGTTAAATTATTTTTAAATCTATATTATCGTTATATCAGCATCGAGCTCCAATCTACTTTGAAATTAACCACCGATTCAAGATAGTTCACCACTTTAGACAAGCGTAGGTCAAAAATGGGCCGAATTGCTTCGAGAAAAGAATGCTACGGCCGTGCCGCTATTTTTGGCTTTGGCTCGACTTGGCGGAGGCACTGGCGTGCCTCCAGATATTGAAAACATTCCTTACAATGTTTTTAGCGTTAAAACAAGAAATCATTAATTTCAAAAAGTATAATTAGGTACATTTTTTATAAAATTCAATTAGGAAATGCAGCTTACCTGATGGTAACCGCTCAGTAATCTATACATATAAATAAAATTGTGTGTGTAGTTTTAATATTGAAATAACCGCTTTTTACTACATGCATATGAATAATTGATACAGTACATACACCAAAATAATATTTTTTACATTTTTTGTCTGTCTGTCTGTTTGTTCTGGCTAATCTCTGAAATGGCTGGCCCGATTATGACGGGACTTTTAATGGCAGGTAGGAGATGCAATAACGAGTAACTTATGCTACTTATATTTTAGAATTAGCTGTGCCCCTGTTTCTTTTTAACGCGGGTGAAACCGCGGGGCACAGCTAGTATCAAATAAAATGAGAGTGTCATAGAAATCCTAGCGGTATATACCTAACACAGGCATTCCTACCACTAAATACGAAGAACCCCTAAGGACTAAGGAGGACCTCGTGCAAGTATATCTATGACACACTCTACGAATCAAAATCCAGCACAATTAATACTGCTGTTATAGAGCAAAAACTAATGGGCGTCATCGCAGTCGAAACAAAAGTTGTACCACTATGACTAATCCCAAAAACAAATGCCTCATAATCCATTAGCTTTGAACTAAAGTACACATCGCGTAAGTACAGAGTGAATAAAAACGAAAGTGCAGAGAAAACAAAGTGTGTGTTGTGACATAAGAGCTCTATTCCACTTGCGACTGCTCTACTAGTTTATACTGGTTAGTGTAGGTCAAGATTGTTAAGTGGAGTATTAACAAAAGTTCTTTTTGATAAGATCTGCTGTTGTTTACTTTTATTGTGGTTTCTTTCTATTTGTTCTTACGCGTCCAATAAGATATTTGAAAACCTAATAATTAGACATACCGAACCCTACTTCTAAGTCTCCGTTGTCTGTCCGTCTGTCACAGGGCTCTATCTCTTGAAACGTATCACTAGAAATGTACATGGCATGCAAATCGTGGCCACTACAACAACAAATACTAAAATTTAAAAAACGTTGATATTAAATAGGATTTGCTATAGGAGATACCACTATTTTTCGGCTTTTAATCGCCGGCTTCACTTTATCTATTGACCCGAAATGAATAGACAGTTAAAAAAATTACGATGCATGTATATCTATAGGTTCTATGAAAACAAAGTCTAAAAATAAAAATAAATAAATGAAAATTTGTTGGTACGGTACCCTCCATGTGCGAATTTGAAACGCACTTTGTAAATTATTTCACTATTCATATATTAAAATAATACTACGATGCCATCGCTGAGTTTATTATAAATTCATTAATTAAATAGATCATGAGTTACGTCTAATTGATTCAATAGTACATAATTGCAATTATCATACTTACGTTACGTTGCAACTGGTTCCAAGTAAGTACTGAAGGCGTAACTATGTTAAGTTAGTTAGTTATTTCCTTATGATGTAGGAAACTAATTTGTTTTAATAGTTGATGCTTGTGTTGCTATTTATTGTTGTTTTTATAAACCAATATTTGTTTTATTTCCTGATACTCGTATATTTTTATTACAACATCTACACTAATATTAAAAAGAGGAAAACTTTGTTTGTTTGTTTGTTTGGTTGTAATGAATTGGCTCAAAAACTACTGGACCGATTTTAAAAATTCTTTCACCATTCAAAAGCTACATCATCTACGAGTAACATAGACTATATTTTATATGAAATATATTTGATAAATAGATTTTGATGCGGTACAAAGTTTGCCGGGTCAGCTAGTTCAGAATAAAGAAAAATTACAGAACCCGCATTTTTGGAATGTGTGTCTTTATTTTAGATGTCGTATCAGTGCTCTTTTGATTTTAAGAAGACCCAATGCTTTCTGTCTTCTTCAATAATTATAACAGTATCCATAATTATATCTTATAGGCTGTTCTGTTCTGGTTTACACAATGCAGTACCCTTAGTTTGCGTTTTTCACCGAATACTCGATAATCAAAAGCTCGATAGCTCGATCACCCATACAAATCTATATACAGCGCCTCTGGTGGTCGTTTAAGAACTAAAATTTGTCATGTACGCGGATCGAGCTGTGGATTCGGTTCACCGATTTCTCGATTACTCTTACTAGGGGTATAGAACAAGGACACACAAGAATTTTTAACGTAGTCCTTAGGGGTGGCAACGTATCTATCAATCTCAAATAGAACCCTTTGTGGTTCTACTCCGGCGGCACCTCCGCCACACCTATTTCTGCCTCATAACACAAGTGTTAAACGCTGCTGTGTTCTGGTTGGAATGATGTGGTAAGGAAGACATACTTTTCCGAGGTGTTCCAGCTTAGTCCTCAGGGATAATTGCGAATGTGTGGCCGACCTCAGGTAGGAATATCTAATCCTATCTGGGGTTGATTACAGATGTCCATGGGCGGCAGTAGCGTATCTTAAAAACACAACGGGCCGTAATGACAATTACCTACTTTTGTTTCTTGAGCAAAGGGAACGTATAGGCCTCCACAGTAGATCCTATAGAGGGTACTGGAGAAACTTACATATAACATTAAAGAGTAAAAGATTCACATGTACTGTGGGAACAAGTCATTGTATTCGGACAGTTTTCTCTTTCTATGACTACCATTACTTATGACCAGGAAGTTCTTTGTAACTAAATTTTAGTCATAAGTGCATACTATGAATATAAAAATACTAGTTTTTGCCCGCGGCGTCGCCCGCGTTTAAAAGAAAATAATATGACATATAATCAATTATGATATGAAATTTTTTGGTCAAAAGATCGATTCTCCGATAAATCGATCTTAGATCGCGATCCCTAGTTCCCGTGGGATTTCCGGGATAAAAACTAACCTATGTCCTTTCTCGGGCTTTAGACTATTTTTGTACAAAATTTCATTAAAATCGTTTCAGAGGTTTAGGCGTGAAGAAGAGACAAAAAGACAGACAGACAGAGTTACTTTCGGATTTATAATATTAGTAAGGATACAAAATAAAGTGTTAGAATAGCGAAAATAACGTGATATATATTTATATTTTGATGGTGACAGAACCCTTTATGGTTCTCGAAGTAACACCGCCACACCTATTTGTGCCGGTTTGCAATTTCTGTTTTATACAATAACACTAATAAAATCCGATCGTTCAAATTCAATATGGCGAGTCTTTTTTCAGGCGAACAATCGAACTTTCTCAGTGCGTACAAGGTCTTCGTATTGAGATGTAAATTAGCAAAAACGTAACAAAGACGACAAAAAGATAACAAAAACCACGAATGGAAGGAACCGTGGCAAACGATTACTCATGGGGTACGAGTGTTACGACACCATGCGATGACATGGGTAATAAAAAAAAAAAAAACGCTTTCTACACTCGCAGCCCCACACTAGGATTCCCTGTATCGTGGGTGCTATGGACACACACAGAGACGAATACACAAACACCCAGACCCAGAAACAGAATCTAAATTCATCATTTAGAAATCTGTCTGGCCGGGGATCGAACCCGGGACCCTCTCCGCGTCAGACCGGCATGGTGACCGCTCCGCCACACGGGTCGTCAATAAGACTTTTAGTTACCGCAATAATATCGCATATAACATATTATGTTATATATACTCGTGTTATAAATGTGTGTGTAAAAGAGAGGTAAGAAAAATCTTATAAATATAACATTTTATACCTTGTCTGGTCAAATATTTTGTTGCTCTCATCAAAACTTACAACACCACACTGTACGAATGAATACTGCTAATCTTTGTATTTTTTTAGAAATACGTGTATTATGAACAACTTTGTTTGTAGGTTCTTCACGGCATGTATACATCACTATTAAGCAACGTGGTAATAAAATATAGGTAATATTAAAAGTAGGTTTCAAACATTATCAGGGGTTGTAAAATTAAGACACTATTATTATTTACGTAAAAATGTATGGTTACTTTAAACTATAATTCCATTTTATAAACAAGTACTAAAAACAAAATCATATTTTAGAACCATAGATTACTAAAGATACTTCGCCGCCTTGAAATTGAATGAAGCCACAAATGGCTTATTTTAGTAAGTTCTTTTTTTGAATCCTTGACAAATAAAATCATTTTTAGAGAAAATTTACGAATAAATAACTAATTTACGTAATAATTACGTAATTTACGTAATAAATAAATAATTATTTCAAATATTTTAGGGACATTTTAGCACGGAGACGTGGCAAAACTTTTTTACGCAAGTATTTCAATTCTCAAAACTGGGTACATGTTCTTGTTAGGAGTGAGTAATCTTTACTAATCTATGTTTAGAACATAGACTTCCTCTGACCTCGTCAAAGGTCTCAAATTCTATTTTGAATTCTTAGACACATTATACCATGCATGTTGGTCGAATGTCAGGTAACTTAATATATGATCAGTATGTACTATTTTAATTAATCTTCCGGTCTAATGAACCTGAACAATGCGCAAGGTTATGCTAATATTACCTGTCAAAGTACTGTTTTTTTTAGAAACTTGTGAAGGCAGCACCATCGCCACGCCTATTTCTACTTAACAACAGCAGTAAACGCTGCTGTGTTCTGGTTTGAAGGGTGTGGTAAGGGAGACTTACTATTCCGAGGCACTCCAGCTTAATGTTCATGGGAAGCGAGGTGTGAAGGCCCTACCACCACAGTTTTAGGCGCTGCCGTGTTCTGACTTGAAGAGTGTGGTTAGAGAGATACTTATAGAAAAGATTTAAAAATTGCTATTTTCGTAATAATAAACTGGAAAATTATTATACAATCTTATACCCGTCTGCTTAAAATTATAACCTACTTAACTCGCAAAATAAAGAGGAATCCAACGATACCTCATAATATAATATGTTAAGATCCGCAAACCGTTAGGGCTGTAGGGCGTATCAAAGAATAAAACATACATTATTGGTATATCCACTCCATTCGGATACAAACCCCAGCAACAAATATGTGATGACAAAATAGACAAAAATTTACAACTAGCAAATCCTCCATTATACTATGTAGAGCTCTATCACTTACGTTTGCGTAATATTTACAAGATACACCCACTAAGCAATTAATTTACAAACCAACTGACACGCCAATTACTTTAACGTTTGAAAACAAAAGAATTAATCCATTAATCCATTACTTTTGAACAGAAGTAGGCGTAAAGTAAGTGTGTATCAGAATATGATACACATCGCGAGGTCGCGTAATAATTATATTTCTGGCAGTAAGTAATTATGGTTAGGATTGAGGTTGGAATAAACCGCGTTTGAAGAGCGTAATTGAGTTATTTAATTACCGTTTGTTGTTTATGAAACTGATTCGAATGAAGGCAATTTTTGTGTTTCTACTCAATCTTTGAATATTGGTCTGTTTCTAGCTTTGATAATAATGGAGTTATACTAATACTTATGGTGCAATCTTTGTAGTATCTTTGAGAGGTAGTTCTAATTTTTTTTGGCAAATTGTAGTCGTATTATATCATGCAATATCAAATATCTTTTATATAGTTGTTTATTGTTTTTTTTTTATTTCTTTTTAAACAACAAAATTTAATTATGGTCAATAAAGAAGTTTTTAGAAAGTAAAAGCTTAAGAAATTCCAAAACTATGATGACATTTGTTTTAATAAGCTTTAGTAGAGGAAGTGCAGCAAATTTGGAATACTGCAGGTAAGTTGGAATACCTTGGATAACAAATTATTATAAGTGCTATCTGTGCTTTCTTCTTGTAAACTTATCGTCACACGTCATACGAAGCAAATGAGCTTTAAAAACCGGCCGTTGTCTTGACATTCCGGCTACCAGGCTGGTAGAAGTTAAGCGTTAAATTTCAAACTTTTTTCGGTAAGAATGCAATCATTGATAATTATTTACTATAATACATAAAATATTTATTGTAATTATTTAAACTAATAAGCAACCTTTTTAGTTAATGGTTTTACTTTTATTTTGTTAATATTTCTGAAATTAAAAATGTGATATGAAATGTTAGGTGTAGGATGTCATGTTGTTAATTTGGAATACCCAAATTGTGACTGATTATTACTTAATAATTATATTAATGTAAGCTATATTGTTATAAAAATTATTACCAAAAGAACTAAAAACTATAAAACTGTAAGCAAATAAAAAATAGTTGGGTAAACTGTAAGCAAAGTCAAAGAAAAAAAGGTGATCTTAATTTGGAATACTATATTCCAAATTATCTGCACCATAAGTCAAATGAAGCTTTTGGAGTTTTTTAGGTTGACTAAAATTTTGATAATGTTTTTAGCTTTCGTTTTGTTTTATTCTTTTTATTATTGCAGTTTAATAATTTTCTAACCATTTGATGTATTTTTTATTGGGCTAAGCCATTTTCTTCTCTACTTATTCCCAAAAAACAAACCAGTATTCCAAATTTGCTGCAGTTCCCTATAGTCTTATAGTACCATTTGTATTAAACCCACGTCGAATTCGTAATCACTAAACATTAGTACAATTAAAAAGGAAAACACTATCAAAGACGCGGATAATTGATAAAATTTTGTCCTGGTGATGAGCGGGGCACCCAGTAATACGGGTTACCAACCCAGTACAGGGGCCCTTACGCCTTGATTTGTATGTAATTGTACTTTAATCAATAAAACATTTTTTTTTTAATTACAAAACATACTTAAAATTCAAATATTGGCAAAAATAGCATTTAGTATAATATTTTCGACATGATTACGTGTTCCCATCAACTGACGCAAGCGCAAAAAACCTCTTTTCGTGATTCAGACATATAATTTGCAATTTTTCACGGCCATCCATTCGTTCCGATGTTTACGGAATGTTCTCTTTTAAACTCTTCTATAAACAAACCGAAACCTTGGATGCGTTGATTGCAGTACGAAAAATAAACCGAAATGTTTGATGTACGCCGCCACATGATTTGAATAAGATGTTTTAAATATAGAAGTAGCTAACGAGTATGCATTTTACATCTTGGTTCTTACTGATGCTGATGAAATTGGAGGTCACCAATGATTTTCTCCTGCTGAAGACTAAGTTCGAACGACTAGTATTGTATTTGATCTTCGAATTTGTTAAAAGTTGCCACCATATATTTTTTTGTTTGTTCACTAGGGGAAACCTTCAAAAAACCCCCCGGTGGCCTTCCTCGACGCTGCTATAGGACTCCGGGATCTCCAAAGGAACGCAACCGGAGTCCTCTTAGCGCGTTGCCCCATCGGGCTCCGCCCAGGTGAGCCTGACGCTCGCCACACTGTCTGGTGCGTACGACGGTATGCGACCACACATATCGCTGTCCTTCCCGGGGCCGTTTGCCGGGCGTTTTGAGCTCCCCTTGCCACTCTTGCCACAGGCGACCCCAGAAGCCCCCTTTTAGTCGCCTCTTACTACAGGCAGGGGATACCGTAGCCGTATTCTTGTAAAAGTCGCCACCGCCACGCCTAGTTATGCCTAATAATAGCAATGTTTAGCGCTACTGTGTCTTGGTTTGAAGGGTGTAAGGGAGAGACGATTATACGAGGCCTTCCAAATTAGTTTTCACCCGTGGTTAGGTACCTCAGATAGTACTCTAATCCTATTAAATGTTTATAAAAGTCCATTTGCGGTAATAACCTCTTGACAATAAAAACATCCTTTTTACACTCATAGCCCCACACAGGGGTTCCCTGTATCGTGGTTTTCATAGACAAATACCTACATAGGATACACAGAGAAATTTGAATTCATCATTCAGATATTTGTCTGACCAGGGTTCCAACCCGGAACCCTATACGCCTCAAACCGGTCACGACCTCGCGGGTCATACAACCATGCTCGCGCTTCGTCGATTTCATAAAAAAATCTTTTAACAAGACATAAAGATAGATACTATTAAATCATAAGTATGCTTATGTAACATAATGCATGTGTAATCTACCAATGCATAACTGCATACCATATACAAGTCTCCATGGACATAAATGATACATAGAAACCTTAATACACAATTCATGAGGTTTTCCGAGTAGGTACATGATATTTGCAACATTTAATAAGAAGCGGTTATATAAAGGACTAAAACATAACTACAATGTGCTATTTTAATACTATATTATATATTAAAAGGCTTGCATTATTGTTCTTGTGAGGTTTTCACGTTTTTTCATAAGATACATCTAGTAGAATATGTTAAAATAATGAAAAACACAGTTATAAGTAATTACATGTATATGTAACAATCACTCTTAGTGGTTCGACTCGGCGGCACCACCACCACGCCTATTTCTGTCTAATAACAGCAGTGTTAAGCGCTGTTGTGTTTTGGTTTGAAGATAGTGTTTTAGCGAGACATCCTTTTCGAGGCATTCCAGCTTAGTCATAGTAGTGTTGTCGATTTCGGGTAGGACCCCAATCTTATCTACGGTTGATTACAGATTTCCATGAGCGAAAGTAGCCACTTAACTGTTAATTCCGTCATCAGGTGGACTGCATGCTCGTCTGCTACTCTAATAATATAACATTAAAAAAACTCATCCATACCACTGTTAATTAGCAAAGCTACCAGTTGTTAAAGCGGTATTAACTAGTGTGCTGTCACCCTTACAGCTAACTAGACGGTCTAATATTTCATACTAATACTTGTTTCTGTACAGACAATAATACCGCAGATTATATTAGATTACAGGCTATATATAGCCCTAGGTTCCGTTCCGTTAGAAGGCCGAACACTTTCACTATCGCATTGATAAATTATTGCAATAACAATTTTGACCATTGTTCTATATTGTTCTTACTAGTTTTTGCCCGCGGCTTCACCCGCGTTTAAAAGAAAATAATATAACATACTAATATACATTAAACTGAAAATTCGTACCTTCATTGGAAAGACAGTGGCGCCATCTGGCGAAAATTGGTTGTACCAACTCTGAAACCTTCGTGGGCTCATGGACAACTTTGCTAAATATAATCACTTGATCAAATGCATAGCTTACGATTCAATCCTTACTAATATCGATTAAAATAATCTAATTTTTTGGTCCAAAAGATCAATTCTCCGATTAATCGATCTTAGATCGCCATCTCTAGTTCACGTGGGATTTCCGGGATAAAAACTATCCTATGTCCTTTCTCGGGTCTCAGACTATCTTTGTACAAAATTTCATTAAAATCGGTTCAGTGGTTTAGGCGTGAAGAAGAGACAACCAGACAGACAGACAAACAGACAGACAGAGTTACTTTCGGATTTATAATATTAGTAAGGATAAGGATTCTCACTTCATGGGTCGTTATCATACTTTATCAGATTGTACATTTGCCAATGTCATAAGAGCGATTATTAGATTTCTGAGAAATATACTACCTACTATTGATTTCATTTATGATTTTCGGATTGTGTGTCAAATTTATAGTTGACTGATAACTATATCTTGCAGTAGAGTATGGACGACAGATTTACGAAATGGTTGATTAGTAACCTATTAATAAACACACTTTCTACACTCACAGCCCCACACTAGGATTCCCTGTGTCGTGGGTGCCATGCACACACACATAGACAAATACACAAACACCCAGACCCAGAAACAGAAATCCAAAGTCATCATTTAAATCTGTCTGTATGTGTTTTGTCCTCCCTTCACAACTATCGGCATCGAATCCAAGACCCCAAAGCAGACTAGTATAGTAAGTAACGACGCAACTCATGACGATTTGTCTACCATTTGGCAACACAAAGCAAGGTCGTACTATGTATGGAAATTTGGTTCTTGTTGTTTGTCAACAAATTTTAATGTAATGCAAGCAGCTTCACGCTCGGCTCGCTATGTAAGTCACATGTAAATGAAAACTACAAGAATTTTAAATATTAGTATACCTAATCGCTGGATATACCTCTAGCTAGTATCTAACTAAGATTAGTTACGGAATTTTAAATAGATTGGATATACCTTAAGCTAGTAACTTAGTAACTAAAAATTAGTTATGGAATCTTAAAAAGATAAGTATTCTCAAATATACTATAGTACCTAGATATAACTAAATTCAGTTTTTATGCAGAATATAACGGAAAACAGTATTCTTCGGTAAAGGTAGTACTGAGCCGATCAACCTTGAATTTAGTCACAGAAAAATGGATTAGTAAGTGGCTACTGCCGCTAATGGGCAACTATCAGACTTCCTCCTGACGTATTCCTGGATCGCTATGACATGGGGCTCTTCAAAAAAGGTGTTAAAAGAGCTCTCTTCCAAAGCCGGCGATGCATTGGCGACGCCCCTGGTGTTGCAAATGTCCATAGGCGTCGATGACTGCTTTCCATCAGATAGCCTGTCTGCCTCATCGTTTAGGTATAATTATAAAAAAAAACTATCATCAATCCCAGATAAAAGTCCTACCTGAAGTCAGTCACAAATATTTTACTACCCTTGAGGAGTAAGACAGAATGCCTCGGACAAGTATATCTCCCTTACCATACATTAACATCACTCTTTCCTCTAACTAATTCAACTAAAGTTTTATTTATAGAACAACATAGTGCAACGAGTGGCCACTAAGTAAGAGACGCCATAAAAAATGTCCACAAACTTTCTAAAGCCACGCAATAGGATGCTGACCATATACGCGGCATGTAGTTCATCAGATGTTGCCATATTCGTACATTGTAAGTACTGCCTTACAACTATAAAAGTAACTAGCGAACTAAAAGATTACTCTTAACTAAGATCGCTAGGACAGCAGCAGTTAATTTTGCATAGAAATTCCTTGTGTTCACGATAATTAAAATAAAATAATTATTAAAAATTAACAGCGGATTTTAAGAAATTAATACCCACCATTAACTTGTATTAAGTACTACAAATTTACTCTCAAACTCTACACTGCTTAGCACACTTCTACTTTGCCCTACACTGCAACAAATGTTGGTTGGTAACAAAGTTTGGTTGGGTAAATGTGATAGAACTCCTTTTTTGATATAGTGCAAAACTTTTACACGAAACAACTGAGCTTAATTTTCTCAGGTAAGAACTATAATAAAATATTATGCGAGCAAGCAGTGATAATCTATTGGTTAAAAAAACTCAGCTTTCGAGGGATCCTAGGTTCAAATCCAAGGCACCTCTGATTTTTAAAGTTATATGCGTATAAGAAATAATTGTCACTTGCTAAACGGTGAAGGAAAACATCGTGAGGAAACCTGCATACCTGAGAAATCTAAAATAAAATGATTTTAAAGGTATATGAAGTCTACCAATTGGCGGTGGACTATGGCCTAATCCTTCTTATGCTGAGAGGAGACCAGTGCGACAAGTAATCGGTTGATGATGATGATGAAAATATTATACACAAATACCTATTATATCTTGTATTTATAAGTATGTTTTATTACAAGATTAATTTGTCAGATTAATGATCAGGTTTCCAATTAGGTATAACTCACCATTCTAAGCTAAGGTTCCAATAACCTATTAATTATATTGTTACAAAAAGCAACCGCCCACATACACCATCCTACTCACTATAAATACATGGATTGTTTTGTTACAGTTTGAACAGAAGGTCGTCCATGTTTTTTTATTTCAGACGTTTAATTTATTAAGTATACTTTCGTGGAAATTGTGAGTATGCAAAACGAAAGCGATTTTACTCCGTTGAATAACTGAACTTATATAATCACCTAAAATTATTTTAAGAAATTGAAAATATTCAGTATTTTTATTGTACCTATAGTATATGTTTGTATGTATGTACTTATACACTGTGTGTTCTGGTATGTAGAATTCGATGAGGCCTATGTGGGACATAAAGCGTTCTACTTTAGGTAAACCAAGTAGTATTGCGCCTGTGACTAACGCGAAAAACTACGTCACTTGGAGCTTGTTATAAATTTATAGACGACATATGTTCATGACATTTGTTCCATAGATATTTACCATCAGTCATTATGCTTATTTCAGAACCTAAATATCACTTTATAGGATTACCTTACAGTCTGTCCGTCTAGACTTGTTTGCTCAGAAAAAGTAAAGGTCACCCAGAACTGACTCCGACTACCGCGCTATAAGAACAATTAAGTAGCTAAAAATAGACATAACGGTATGTTTTTGCCAAACATTTTTATTTTTGTTATTAACCGCTATTAAACACTAACTATTTTTTTATAATACAGGAGTAGCAGACGAGCATTCAGTCCACCTGATGGTAAGTGGCTAGATGGTAGTGGCTAGAACCCAGATAGGATTAGACATTCCTACCTGAGGTCGGCCAGAGCGCCGCTACCCCTGAGGACTAAGCTGGAACGCCTCGGATGAGTCTGACTCCCTTACCACACCCTTCAAAACAAACACAGCAGCGCCTAACACTGTTGTTATTAGGTAGAAATAGGTGTGGCGGTGGTGCCGCCGGAGTCGAACCACAAAGGGTTCTACCACCTTCAATCACTAACTAACTGGACGTATAAAACTACGATACAGTATCATCAGACTTTGTAAGCAAAAACAAAAGCAATACAGTATTAGCATATCAATTGGCAATTTATAATTGCTTATAAATGATCTCATCCTGATAATTAGCATACACAATCAAGATCAAAGATTGAACAGAATCATAACAAGATGGAACGCGCAACTCAATTCATGTAATGACTAAGGATTAGGAATTAAAGGCAATTAGAATTCATAGAGATCTATTGAGTTTTATTAAGTCGATCTACACGTGTGTTTTTACACGTGAGGTAGTCGCCAACGCATTACTGCCTCACTGTTAGGTACGGGTCTCCTCTGTTTTCTTTTTATTTGGAGTAGCAGACGAGCATGCAGTCCCCGTCGCTACTGATGACTAAGTTGGTTTGTCTCGGAAAATCGTGTTTCTCTTACCCCACCCTTCAAACCATAACACAGTAGCTTAACACTGCTGTTATTAGGCAGAAATAGGTGTGGTGGTGGTGCCGCCAAAGTCAAGACACAGAGGGTTCTACCACCGTCAATATACTCAATATACTCACCTTCAAATTACCAACTACTTTCTAATACGCTCATAAGTTTGAATAAACAGAAATGGATGTATCTGGGATTTGAACCTCGGATATCCGATTAAAAGGCTAAGTTTCAACCACTGAGCTGTCACTGCCTCTACTCCACGTGTAGTAACAGGTATGCAATGCAGTATACTGATGGAGATCCGGGGTTTGTTGAAGCATGCAAATTTTTGCAAGTTAATTGTGTTAGAATAATTAGCACATAATGAACGTTGAAGAAAAACGCATGTATGTAATAAAATGTGTATGTACGTAATAAAAATTTATATGTCTGAGGATTTCAAGTAATTTTCTTAAAGTATTTTACATGTTGAGAAGAGATCTGAGCTCAGGCAACTATTTTTTTATTACTTTATGTATGTTGGCATAATGTAGAGTTTGACTAAACTGAAGTCATCTTTCTTTGAAAACAAGGTAGACTAAGCATCTATATAATCTTAATAATAAATAAAAAACGAAAGATCAGTAACTTTTATTTTTATTAGATTGTTTCTTTGTTTGTTTGTAAGTAATTGACAAAATTTAAAGTTATGTTTAAAAAATCGCAATATTTCAATAATGATTACAGTTGACTTAAACCCAAAGGGCGACTAATGTTTACTTTAAAATAATATTTAAAAACATGTCTAACATCCGGTTAACAAACCAATAACCTTAATTTTCATTATATTTACATACATACTAATTTAAATAACCAGCTATTTAATTACCATACAACTTTCTTCTTAAAAGAAAAGGTCAGAATAATATTAATTTACTTAACATTGAATGCGAGGCTAATGTCATAGACCAGACAAATACTATTAACGTAAAAGTATAATTTAAATCTTATATATAAAATTCTCGTATCACAAATCACAATGTTAGTTACCGTACTCCTCCGAAACGGCTTTACCGATTTTCGCCAAATTTTATATTCATATTCAGTAAGTAGGTCTGAGAATCGGCTACTATCTACATTGTATTTATGTGTATGTATTTTTCATACCCCCTAAGTGATAAGGGTTGTTCACCCTTAACATTTTTTTTATTTATATGGCAACACAACGTTTGCCAGGCCAGCTAGTATATTTACATATATATTTAACTAACCATTTTGTATGTTTTTATTTATTTCCTTATTCTTGACGTAAATAAAGCAATGGAATGTAAATGTACTACATATACCTAATCGTTTTTGTATCCTTTTTTATTTGTATCCTGTTCATGTCAGTCGTTCGTTAAATGTCTTTATTTTACTTTTAAAACAAAAATAAAATTAGGTAGTCGAACTCGTTCACGGTTATGTACCACCATTTTTTTTTAATTTTAGTATTTGTCTTTGTTACAATATAACTGTGTTAACAGCTTGTTTATAACGGTTCAAAATATAGAGCCTTGTGACAGATGGTAGTTAGGTAAGTAGCAGATATTGATATAAATCACGACCCAACAACAACACTCAAAAAATAATAATTCAACATTTTAGATCAACAAATTAGCATTATTCTCTACCTGTATCACTCTCATTTAATTTTTTATTGTACTTTGTTTGCTATTCAATTTATATTTGAAGTCTGTTGCAAAATCTGTAAATGTTGGCATGCACACGTGTCTAATACCAATAGTGTAATACTTATAGAAAGAATTGTGTGTACTGCTGTTGTCGTGCAAATAAATAAATAAACAAATAAACAAGTAGCCGTCCGTGGACATAATCAATCCAAGATAGCATTAAAGTGCTAGCTGGGGATACTTACAGATAAGTTACTTCTCCTGTGGACTATATGGGTACGCCTCATGAAACTGTCTCTCCCAAATCAGAACACAGCTCTCAACACTACTTAGAGTTCTAAATTCTAAATTTATTTCTAAATCTAATCTAAATTTATTAATTTACAAACGAAATTCAAGGTTTAAGTTACATTGAGACTAAAAGCATAGCCTTTAACCTGTTGCGTAAACTAAAATGGGGTTTTTGTTCTACTTTTAGTATAATTATTACGTTCAGTCCACTTAGAACAGATTGCGTAGTTGTTAAAGAACGCATCATTGAACACTGATAGACAGACAGACTAGATTGCGAATATGATTAAAATAAAATAAAACCTTATCTATAAAACCTCTCGTAAAATTGTAGTATTGTATAATAGATATGTCACACAATATGTATGTTTGATAATATCATTATATTTTATCAAGTCCAAGGTTACGAGTATCTTCATTGATTACAAATTTAAGACATTATATAAATACTAGCTGACCCGGCAAACGTTGTGATGCCATATTAATAAAAAAATCTTAAGGGTGAACAACAATTATCACTTAGGGGTATGAAATATAGATAGTAGCCGATTGTCAGACCTTCAGACCCAGGCAGAATATGCATATAAAATTTGGTGAAAATCGGTAAAACCGTTTCGGAGGAGTACGGTAACTAACATTGTGACACGAGAATTTTATATATAAGAAGAAGCTAATAGGTAATGTATATTATAAGTAGATAAAGATCTTTATTAAGGATACATACTAAGAAAATATACTGCTAAGGGAAACTTACAATTTAAGATTAAAACATTAAAACAAATACTTGGTTACATAACTGTTTTATTTTATGAAAGTAATGAAAATTTTTATATCGGTGGTGTATGATTATAACATAACTGCAATTTTATAGAACAATATTAAAACAAGAATTGACTCCGGTAATATTAATTTAAAGTAATTGTATGTAAACTCTTTATTGTACTAAGAAGTATCTATTAATTTTAAATGTGAGTATCATATTATTATGACGTAGGTTCCACTTGTTGAAACGCTCGAAGGAATAAAATTGATTAAAATTACGATCATCAATGCTCGTAATTGTAACTAGACGTAAGTGGAACTATAAGCATTAAGCTTATGATACTACTAGTGTTATAAAATAATGTTCCATTACTTATTACTAAGCTACTAATACTACTGTAGTACTACTAAAAATAATAGTTCGACGATTAAGTACTAGCATATGAATTCAAAGTTGTCATTTTACATATGTACGTGGTACATTGTTATACGTATCTGTGGTCTCGGGGCTAGAATAGGGCTACGGCATCCCCTGCCTGTCGTAAGAGGCGACTAAAAGGGGGCTTCCGGGATCGCGAATGGCTCGAATCGCTCGAGTTCGAATGCGTGGCCGCATACACACCAAATGGTGTGGCGAGCTTTATGCTCACCAGGATGGAGCCCGAAGAGGCAACACGCTTAGAGGACTCTGGTTGCGTTCCTTTGGAGATCCCGGAGTACTCAACGCAGCGTCGAAGACGGTTACCGGCGGGGTTTTAGTGCGATAAAAATCCCACATAACCCGGCGTCCCTCCCTCCAGCATCAGGCACCTTTTGAAGGTTTTCCGTAAACAAAAAAGAGTACAGATATTCAACTAATCAATTTATATACATTGTTTGATAGCTATTTTAGCCTGTTTTTAGTATAATAAATACAAAAAGCATTAAATTTTGGTCGAAAACCATGTCACAATTTACTATCTTTCGAATCATTTAAATCACAAACACCACAAAGATTCAACAAGAAACAATATAATAGCGAATACGCGTACAACATTACCGTATACTATACTTAAATGAACATTAAAACTGTTGCAAAAATGGCAGTTTTGTAAAATAATGTTGATACTGCGACCTACTTATGAAACAGACACAAATTATTACGCGTTTCTAAGTTTTTAGTGACAGAGTGTTGAAGATAATTTATTGTTTCGAAAATAATTAATTTCAATGTATAAATTAACTAAATGGAACTATTAAAAAACAAATGTCAATTAGTCATATTATAAATGCAAGAAACTTTTTAAATCAAAATACTTAATTAAAAGGGAAGTAATGACTGTGTACTATGCACTATGCAACAACAATTTAGAATCCAACGAAACCTCATGTGTTAAAATCTGTCAAGCCGTTTGGGCTGCAGGGCATACCAAAGACGTCCCTGTAGTTTCGGGAGTAGAATAGGACTACGGTATCTCCTGCCTGTCGTAAGAGGCTACTAAAAGGGGGGTTGCGGGTGGCAAGAGTGAGAGCTCGAACCGCCCGTCAGCGACCCCGGGAAGGACGGCTGTATGTGTGGTCGCATACCGTCGTACACACCAGACGGAGTGGCGAGCATCAAGCTCACCTGGGCGGAGCCCGACGGGGCACCGCGCTAAGAGGACACCGGTTGCGTTCCTTTGGAGATCCCGGAGTCTTCTACACAGCGCCGAGGACGGCCACCGGGGGGCTTTTAGTGCGGTAAGAATCCCACATAACCCCGTGCGCTTCCACGCCATGGGGTTCCTTTTGAAAGTTTCCCACTCGTAAAAAAAGTAATAGGGCATATAAGGGAATATTACTCTACTAATACGCAATCGAGTAAAAAATGAGCAATATTTTTTGTTTAACGTACGTGCTAGTTATCAATATTTAAATAGCAGGCGAGCATACAGTCCAAATGATGGTAAGTTTCTACTGCCGCCCATGGACATCTATAATTAACACCCGATTTTACGATATTTCTAGCTGAGGTTACCGGATAGATGCTTTACCCCTGAGGGCTGATACAACGCCTCGGTCCACTATGTCTCCTCGCTATCTGCTTCACCGCCATAAATTACACTATATCATTTCGTTTACTTTTGAGACATAACAAAAAGAAATCTTGCGTGATGATGCTCCTCCAGTGAGGATTTCACACTTTAACTAATAATTTGTGGTTTCCGCGTCACGCAGCCATTACACCAGCAAAAAGTGAGCATTATCTCTTTGTTGAGATTCTCGTAAAAAGCGTGTAATTCAATCAAAGATTGTTAATATACTTCTTCAAATAAGATTGAGTAACGTTTACAAGTCATAATAGTTTATAAGGGTGGGTTGCATCAAAAATACGTTTAAAGTTAAACATAACATTAACATTGACAGTAGCGATGGAATGTAAAAGTCTGTGTTGCACCAATTTATTTGTCATTAACGTCATTTGTGTTGCTGTCACTACAATTTTTAGTCAACGTTGACACATAGGGACTTGACAATTACTGTAACTTTAACCGATCGAAATCGAGCGGTTAATTTTAAGTGTTAGTTATGACGTAATTTCAACGTCAACTAAAATTGTGCATTTAATAAACTTTTTAACCATAGATTTGACGGTTGGTTAGGTTTTTGTAGACGTTAATGTTACATGATGCAACCCACCCTAAGTGTTTTATAATTTACTTTGAGGTTGGATTCCCGGATCTTTTATGTGAAAGGTAGTAGAATCTTTTGTGATGTGACTCCAGAGGCTCCACCACACTTATTTCTGACTGTAACAACGGTCTCAAGCGCTATGTCTTAGGGCGTGGTAGGGAAGACATATCCGAGACATTCCAGCTTAGTCCTAAGAGATAGCGGTGCATGTGTCGCCGACTACAGATGGGACTCTGGTCCCGTCTTGAGGTTAAGGGTTAAGGGTTGATTGCAGATGGGCCGCAGTAGCTACTTAACACCATATGCGCTGTATGCTTGTCTGCTACTTCTGTCTCATATAAAGAAACTAGCTGACCCGGCAAATGTTGTGTTGCCCTATAAATAAAATAATGTTAAGGGTGAACAATTCTTATCACTTAGGGGTATGGAAAATAGATAGTAGCCGATTCCCAGACCAACTGAATATGCATATACAATTTAGTGAAAATCGGTAAAGCCGCTTCGGAGGAGTACGGTTACTAACATTGTGCCACCAGAATTTTATATATAAGATAATAATAATAGTCTAGTCTAGACTTATTTATTGTACGATACATGTACTCTTGAATGTACATGAATAAAAAATAATGTTCGACTTGGCAGGAGCACTGCCGTGCCCCCAGACCATAAAATTGCTAGACTTATTTATGGTACGTGGTAAGCTGCACCTCTTGGATCAATATATCAATGTTTTAATAAACCACAACTGCAACCGCGTTCACTATCCGCTTGACCAGTTCCGCAAAACGTGAAAGTCGGATACAGAATCAACGCGACAACAACCATCCATAAATCGTACATGACTACTCCACCAAAACAAACGTTATTGACAGGCCCCAATAAATCGTCAATGGTCGTCGAACACATCGATACGGCCACGTGGAAGCAAAATCGCGTGAGTATAGAAAATTATTTATTACAGTTACAATTAACATATTGTGGAATTCGTGTTTCTTATGTGTTTCGTATTAAGTTTATAATGATATTTAAGTTGACTATTTTGATGCTATTGACCCCAATTGCCCCATAACTAATATGTTAATGTTTGTTATGATTGGGTAAATTAAGCATAATTTGTAGTATATGTACACAAATATGCTTGTTATGTTTGAACTTTGAAAATCAATCATTAATCAATCAATATCAGTATCCCTACATTTTTTAAATTGCATATTAATAGATTAAGTAGATATCACACCATAGGAATTAAATTATGAGACTTAAGGTTGACATTTAAAAAGTGGTAGTACCCTTAAGGTCGAGTGGCAATACGTCTTTAATATACTTCAGGCCTTTTCTATATGTAGTTGGACACAGACATGGGCGGCAGTGACCACTTACCATCAGTACCCTTACCATGAAGGTTCAAAACATCCCACAATTTTACGTTACGTTTACTCAATCCATTATTCTGTTTCGTTTGCTTCAGTAGACTGAGTAAACATAACAATAAGTGCTCAAGTCTTTTTGTCTGCCTCACATGTTCGCAAAAAAAAAGAGACAAAACATAAAGCACCATTTTGTCAATTTAGACATTTAATGTTACGTTACTGACACTTTAGTTCTGATACAATTCGCTAGGGGCGCTGATTGGAATTTGTATGGACAAATACGTAAATAAATACCAAAACAGTCATATTTGTCAAAACGTAAAATCTCATGGTAAGGGTACAGATAAACTGCAAACTCAATTCCTACTGTAAAAATTACTGAATAAATGGCGTCTCTTATTCTTGTAAAGTATGTACATTGACATCTATAATACGTTTTTTAATTAATCATTTATATCAAAAATAACACCCTTTCTTATGATGTTTTACAAATTTTAACATTAAAAAAATATATACACGTTTAATTATTTCTTTAATTTAATTATAAAAATATTTTTATCAATAACTTATTCCTTTGTTCCTTAATTCATACGTTTAATACACAAATACAATAATAAATTGAAATACATTGTTCTTATCTTTTATAATCTTTAATTTAAATTATGTTCTTTCTTATCTTCAACAATGAAATTATTGTGAGAAAATTGGTAGAAGCATGCAGACCGGGCCACAAAAAACTGAGTACTTCCATACATACAGGTATTCCAAAACTGAACACGTGTTTCTGCCTCATGACCTCATCGGTAACGATACTTAACCATAATTGGTACATTTATTGATCGTATTCACAGAAATGGACAATAACAATAGTTTTTATTATGTTATATTTTCCCGTGATTATGAATAAGATGGATTATGTTGAAGCACGAGGGTTAGATTATGAATATGTAATGAAATGCAAGGGTGGTATAATATAAATAAATTTGAAAAAATATTAAGAGCTTAAATCCGATTCTCGACTCTTAGATAAATTACAACATATAATATGTGATGTGTAGAATACTTGGCATATGTTTGCCTTTTTAAATAAAGTAAGGAAGCATAGTCTACCTAATAGAATTGGTCATTCCCACTCGGCAATCGTAAATAGGGTCTAGCGAAATAAATTTGTTAGCACGTAAATAAATTTAAGCAACTTCGAAATATAAGGAAGTACCTATAATGTACTATGATTGGCCGTATGTATTTCTTTAGGCTCAAGAAGTAGTAGTATAGTATAAATAAAATATTATGTGCACAATTTTTATTATGTTATTATTATATAATTATGTTGCGCCAAGTCTATATAATTTCCTACATCATTTCACAGCGAATCTTAAAGAGACAAAATATATCCTGTTTTTGAGATTATACTCTAAGATTTATGATCGATGTCGGTTTAGTGTCATAATGTTATATCGTCCTTGTCATAAAATACTAAATTAATGTATATTTATGACCAAAATTAATGAATCCTTGGCATGATATTATGTCTCAACATATTGGTTAAGAGGGGTGTGCAAACAATATACTACAGTTGTAGATAATATGGAAATTGTTATAAATATTTATTTTCGAATACGACATTAAACTTGTCTAAGTGTATGTATAAATATAAATAAACATTTGTAAGTCATTAAATATAGTATGTTCTTTTGTCAATTTTCATAAATTTTTAAAGTAATTTCTATTATCTTTTTATAGTTTACGTCTAAAGACACCCTGGCGGTCCCTTAGGTTAAGACTTAAAAATTAATAAACTTTATAATTTTTAAGACTTTCCATCATTTATATTACTTATAATTTTACAAACTTTTTTATTTGTGGTGAAACTAATTCATAATAATAGCTGTTCTTTAAAAAATGCCTTAGTTTAGAACTTGGTCGTCTACATTGCAATATCAAAATTTTAAGAAAAAAAATTTATTTAGAAAATATTTTACTCGAAATATCAAATTTTTTTTAAGAACTACTTGGCACTTGAAAACGTGCACAGTTTTTCAATTTTTCGCAGAAACTACTACATAATGTGGTAAGAAAGACAAGTAACCTTTACTTTTTGTTTTCGTAAAATATTTTCAGCCGTTACATTAATTAACAATTAACATCGTACAAGTTGGTCACGAATTTTAGCAAAGTTAGAATTCAATACCTTTTTTTTATAATATTAGAGTAGCAGACGAGCATGCAGTCCACCCGATGGTAAGTGGCTACTGCCGCCCATGGACATCTGTAATCAACCCCAGATAGATTTAGATATTCCTACCTGAGGTCGGCCACAGATGCGCCGCTACCCCTGAGGACTAAGCTGGGACGCCTCGGAAAAGTATTTCTCCCTTACCACACCCTTCAAACCGGAACACAGCAGCGCCTAACACTACTGTTATTAGGCAGACATAGGTGTGGCAGTGGTGCCGCCTGAGTCGAACCACAAAGGGTTCTACCACCTTCAAAATTGTTTGTTACCAATAGCCATTACAAAAGCATGGTGGAATATTCTCTACGCCTATTTCAGTTCTGAAGATTGTAGAGTCGAAGATTGTAGAGTTGCTCTGAAGAGTTTTGTATTGTATTGTAAAGCACACATATCTATCTGTACTTACTGTTATTAGGCAGACATAGGTGTGGCAGTGGTGCCGCCTGAGTCGAACCACAAAGGGTTCTACCACCTTCAAAATTGTTTGTTACCAATAGCCATTACAAAAGCATGGTGGAATATTCTCTACGCCTATTTCAGTTCTGAAGATTGTAGAGTCGAAGATTGTAGAGTTGCTCTGAAGAGTTTTGTATTGTATTGTAAAGCCCACATATCTATCTGTGCTGTACAATACAATACAAAACTCTTTATTGGACATCAAATTAAAAGTAACAAATACAACAGAAAATCAAAATGTGTTGTTACCTAAGTTGTTAGATATAGTAACACATTGATATAAATGATAAATTAATTTTATCCTCTAATCAATACAATTATATAACTAACATGATAAACATACTCTCTTCCGTGTACCAATTAACAAAGTACACTTACACATTTCTACGTATCACATAACCGGTACAAAAGATATCAACGCTGCGCGCGCGCAGTGTTACTTAAGAGCGCAAAAAATATTCTACTTTCGGTCTGCTTTTTACACGTCTCATTTGCTATTACTGATTTTATTGCCCAATTACATTACTATTAAACTGATTATGATTTTTGGTAATTATTTATCTGTGTTTTTATATATTTCAAAACATAAGAATATCACTGTCGATGTTTTAGGAAAGGTAGCAACATATATTTCACTAAATTTTACATTAAATTTATTTATAGATACCTAAACGATATTACAATTTTGTTCTCTTTTAGGTGTCTATAAATTCGTTCCTTAAAGTACTAAATTATCATGTGTATATTGCTCTACTAAAGCTCTACGAATGTAGAGTACGACCCTGTACTGTCATGAAAGAACTCGTTCCTTTCAGTTACTTAATTAATAAAACGTCGACCTAAATATTTCATGTTATCGGACTTTTAGGCGTAAGTGGTTTCAAAAGATTTTTGCTTATTTCGTAGCAACGTAGCACAAAGAGCGATATTTGTTAATTATCTCTCTGTAGCGATTATATTATCGTAATGCTTTTTTAGTTTTTCCTAATCAGCCCATTGTTATGAAAATGAAACAATTCTATTATACTTAGTTTATATGAAATAAATTCCCACATTTTTGCTTAATCCAAATTAACTGTTACGAATTTTTAATAATAATTTTATCGCAATTCTACTAATCCACTTAATAAGTAGCTATTAAGATCGACGAAGATGTTGTAAGAAATTCCGAAGTAATAATCGTTATACAGCAAGCACGTGAACATAATCGCGGCATAAATAGCTTATAAGTTAATGATATCAATGAAACAACGAAATCTTAGACAATCGGAGCGAATAAGAGCAAAAGAAAACGAAACTCATCTGATACTTAATCATTACACCACCGGCACGCTATACCGTGCGACATATCTGCTAATTATAATTACGAAACATTATAATTATATTTTCACTTACCGTAAGGGAAACGACGGGTTGTGTAAAGACAAGAATAAAAAATCCGTTTAAATTTCGATTTTTTTTCACGTCACTTTTACCGGTACCGAACTGTGGTGGTGGTCGACGCGTGTGGTCGCGTTCCGTGTGAAACGACGACTGGTAGGTGGTAGCTTTGGTTGCGTACGTTCGCCCGCGCATCGGTCAACGCAGGTCGCGAAGTTTTTCTGAAACACACTCCCTCCAAGTTCCCTGTTTATTCGACATACATTACTCGTTTCAAACTACTTCGATATACCACGTCTTCAATTCGCCGAGAATTGGATTAGACGCAAGCATTTCTTTGTCTCTACGTATACTCACGCGATCTACATTATGTATACGCTACATAGACACTAAGTAGATTCGAGGAAATTCGCAAATTTTATGAAAAACATAGATAATAAATATTCAATATTCCTAAGCTCGATTCAAAAAAATATAGGTCACAAAAAATTCTTAAATTATATTTTTAAGTACCTATAGACTGGGTATTTTTCTTTTGTTTTGTTAAAGATATGGTAATAGTCTCTGTGGGAATTTTATTTAGGTAATTACTAGGGAAAAATATAACAATATTTTAGACATCCGCCTTCACAGATCCGGTACTGGAAATAAGTTACTATTTGTTCTTAGCAATTAATAAAGCAACATTCGTTTTTATACCCGGTCTACTTCTGATGATCTACTGGAATACCCGTTGATACACCAAGAAATGGCACTCCAGAAATCACTCCGAAGAAATAGGTATCGTTATTTCGTTTGTGGAAAGAGTTTGCAATGAAATAGTTGTTTGTTTCGATGTTTCAAGCATTTTCTATTCCATAAGTGTTACTTAGGATTTTTTGTTTTGAAACGTACCTACAATAAGAACAGGGGACCAAATTAGTCTATTGATAGTGATGTCAAATTTACTTTAGAACTGATCCGAAACTTCGATAACGGATTTTTATAGGATTAAATAACAACAAAGGTATTAAGGTAAAGTAAATATGAACAAAAGTTCTATTTCAAGCCAATCACATGCGTTTAACCTCCTAAACACTAGGATGATAGCCGCATGTGTAAGTCCTTTGTAATATTATATTCACTACTGGATTTCTTGACTTGTGTGTAATTGTCACCATTTCACCTTCTCCCAATATATCTCAACATTTTAATAATTGCATTTAGAAGGTGGTAGAACCCTTTGTGGTTCGACTCTGGCGGCACCACCGCCACACCTATTTCTACCTAATAACAGCAGCGTTAGGCGCTGTTGTGTTCCGGTTTGAAGGGTGTGGTAAGAGAGACATACTTTTCCGAGGCGTTCCAACTTAGTCCTCAGGGGTAGCGGCGCATCTGTGGCCGACCTCAGGTAGGAATATCTAATCCTATCTGGGGTTGATTACAGATGTCCATGGGCGGCAGTAGCCACTTAGCATCAGGTGGACTGCATGCTCGTCTGCTACTCTTATATTATAAAAAAAAAATGCTAACTAACGACCTTATTACATAGAGGGTGGAAGTACATTTTGTAACGTTGCAAAATTAACAAAATGATTTACCCAAAAAATGCAACATGATGTTTTACGACCACAAATTGCGCTAAGCATTCGCATTAATATAAACACTTCACGGTATTACCATTTAATCTATTGACCGCAACGCAACGCAATGCAATTACGTATAAAAATAAAGTGTACTTTTTCTATTTCAAACATATTGATGAGTATGCCATTTCAACATTTTCAATGTCTGTTTTGCATCTTGTCTGTAATCTTCTTATTAATTTGTCTATACAGAATTAGGTTGTCTGAATTAAATTGCTTCTTACAACATTTATCTGTTTTAATGTATAATTTTTGGGGTTCATTAAAATGTAATCTAATTTTACCCGACTATAAAAGATAGCAGGCAGTGATAGCCTAGTGGTTAAGAAACTTGGCCCCTCGATCGGGGGGTCCGAGGTTTAAATCCCGGGTTTAAATCACGCACCTCTGATTTTGTGTGTATTAGAAATTAATTATCACTTACTAAACGGTGAAGGAAAAACATCGTGAGAAAACCTGCATGCCTGAGAGATTTATAAAGTCCATAAATACGCACTTGGCCAGCGCGGTGGACTATGGCCTAATCCTTCTCATTATGAGAGGAGACCCGTGCCCAGCAGTGGAACGATAATGGGTTGATGATGATGATGATCAAATCACATCAAATCAAATCAAATCAAATCAAATTTATTTTGTAAAATGCTTCATATACATTTTGTCATCACTGACGTACAAAATTATTAATAAAATTACAGGATCAATTATTATTATTTAAATATAAAATTATACACACAAATATCATAATTAATAAATTAGAATACATTATAATTACAATGTCAAGACCTTTAGCCACTTATACAAAAATAAAATTTCAATTTAATAAAACTTAATATTACATACTGAATAATTTAATCATTTTATGTCAAGAAATTCTTGCACATTGTAAAAACATTTGTCAATTAGCCACAATCTTAGTTTATGTTTGAATTTTGTTAGTGGCAAGTCTTTTATGTCCGTAGGAACAGCATTGAATATTTTTCCACACATATCATCATAAAAGGTAGTGTTTTTCGAGCATTAGTATAAGCTCGTATGTAATTGTGTTTTACTTTTTGCAGGCTTACAGCCCAAATTACTTGGCGAACGTTAATATATGAGATGTCGTTGGATTTGACTATATCGTTAAAGTGGCATAGGCTACATTACTTCCCTTTTTAGTTAATTATTTTAAAGCAGTCGGATTTTCATAAAATATTTACTATGATTTTTTCAAAAGAAAAAAATTATGTATGAGCGCTCCAATAGTATCAAATTACTTATCACTGTTACTTAAAACGTAGCCAAGTGACAGTCAGACATGCTTATCCTAAATTTCACTTTTGAAACTGCTACTCCATATACAATTATCCGCTTATCTTATCCACATAAGCAATTACAGCAGCAATAGATAGCCGATCCCAGATAGCTCCGGATGAGAGGCGGTCGTGATCGACCTTGGTACACTTATAGATTGTATCGCATTCCGTTTGCAAGTACGTTATATTTTTAATAACTAGTTGGACGATAAACATTAGCGTCTTGCACTATTTAAAGAGTAAGAGGTAGCTAGAAGGTGGTAGAACCCTTTGTGGTTCGACTCCGGTGGCACCACCACCATACCTATTTCTGCCTAATAACAGCAGTGTTAGGCGTTGCTGTGTTCCGTTTTGAATATGTATCAGGTAGGAATATCTTATGTTGATTACGGATGTCCATGGGCGGCAGTAGCCACTTACCATCAGGTGGACTGCATGCTCGTCTGCTACTCCTATATTATAAAAAAAGGTATTGGCTCAAGAAGAGAGGCTACGGGGCTCGAGCCTCCAAATCTACAATCTAAGGGTATATAATCTAAGGATTTAGTTCTTCCGTGCTAACAAGAAGACGGCAAAATTTTAGAAATAAGATGTGTCTTTTAAAAATCTCTAAATCTGAAATTATGTACACAAGTCCATCCGTGACCTTTTAAGGGGAGACAAAATTTTAGTATTTAATATACTATTTATTCGCTGTCTTTCTTAACTTAATAAACCAAGCGATTCCACTCAAATCTTAAGTCTATCCCAAATCACATCCAGATTCTGCCATTTTGCCTGTTTTCACAAAGTTTAAGTCAAAAATATTTTATTTAAAGTACATTATTTCAGAACTCTTTATGAACGACAATATATCTACAACCAAGAAAAAAAAAGCCTAACTAACTATGGCATCGCAATATTCCCTTCAATTATTTCAAATTCATGGAATTTGTTTGAATCGTTTTAGTTAGCGTGAAATAGTTAATTGCATTTCTATGGAAGACAGTGAACGCCAGCTGTCTTACATACGGCAAACATGTCAATCCATAAGAATTGCATTTTGTGGCTTTAGGTGGAATCAGTGGTAAACTAAGGTAAGGAGTCCCAAGGTAAGGTCAGGAGTTCCGAGTAAGGAGGCCCAAGGCAGAAATGTTAAATGGGGCCCCCAGTTTAAAAAGGTAATTCAATATTTTGTAGCGAATTTCTTTTACAGCTTTTTAGTTCGGAAGGGTTAGCAACTGTGTTTGCGGCCCTTAATACCGAGGGCCCGGAGCGGTACGCCCCTTACACCCTTAGTCCGCTAGAGGGTGGAACCCGTGTTGAAAGTTTAAACCACAAGTTTCAACCGTAGATATATAGATATCTACGGCTGAAACTTGAGGTTTAAACTTTGGGTATAGACCCATACATATAAAATCCTGATTAATAAGCTTTCATCTTATCACTAACACTTCAATTGTATACATACGAAATAGATATAAGTACAATATGTCAATATCTTTTACTACCTAATTTATTTTCGGTTATTAACACCGATAAAATGTCGTAAAACAGTTAAGTATTGAATAATTTATAAGCCATTAACGACATTTGTTTACGCCAAATACATACATACTTAATATTTTTAAAAGCCGTTAGGAACATTTAAATATAACGGCAATATTTTGTCTGTACATCAGAATAATAGTCACATAGCAAAACTGGAATTAAATTAATAAATTATTACTTATATTAAGTATTTTATAATTTATCAAAATCCAGTTTTTTGTTTTTTTATAACCACTTATTATTACAATGAGGAACAATATGGAAACCTCAAAATAATAATCTTTATTAATCCATTACCTATTCATCCACTGGTGGGCACGGGTTTCATCTCAAAATGATAGGGATTTAGCCGTAGTCCAGCTAGCTAAGAATTGAAAGATTTGACTAAACTTTAAGGATCCTGAAAGATTCTTAAACATTGAAGGTGGTAGAAGCCTTTGTGGTTCGATTCGTTCGATTAATAATAGCACCATTATTAATATTATAGCTTCCGTGTTCCATTTAAAATATTTTTAGCAAGACACTCATCCGAAACGTTCCAACTTAGTCCTCACCCTGAGGACGCATCTGTGGCCTACCGTTGGTAAGAATCTTATCTATCTGGGATTGATTACAGATGTCGACGAACAGCAATAGTTTGCTATCTCTACATTATAAAAAAAAAAAGATTAATATGACAATCACACTAGAGAGCAAAAAACTGCTGATTAAAACAGAAAACAGGGATACCATACAAAAAAACAAAAATTTTGATGTTAAAAATTATAGTTGGCAACACTGACGGTTACCGAGTCAAGCTTATAAGAACAAAGTGACACGTGATTTATATAAAGATAAGATAATATAATAATATTAATCAAATCCGACATTTGACTTCTAAGCTCTAGGTACTAGTAAGAATTGAGCATGGAAATCACATGGAGAATAATTTTCCCACAAGTTATTAGAAAGGAACTGATTTCAAGGTGGGCGACTACACCCGACGTCTCGTGTGACTTACCATACCTACAAACAGAGTATAGGATGCAGAATAGGAAATAAAATTTGATATCGTCCGCGCCAAACTGCTAGTCCGCTGTGAAGTTGTTGCGAGCAGGTGTAGTCATACAATTTGCTATGGCGACGCGATTCAATTTTATATTCAGAGCGGACTAGCAGTTTTACGCGGACTATAGCTACGATCATCATCATCATCAACCCATTACCATCCCACAGCTGGGTCTCCTCTCAGAATGAGAAGGAAAAGGTTGTAGTCCACCGCGCTGGCCTAGTGCGACTTGGTAGACTTCACATACCTTAGAAAACTTTTTTTTAGATTTCTCAGATATGCAGATTTTCTCACGATGTTTTCCCTCACAGTTTAAGCAAGTGATAATCAATTTTTAATATGCACTTAACTTTGAAAATCCGAGGTACGTGCCTCGGATTTGAACCTCGGCCCCTTCAATAAAGAGGCAGATTTTTATATGTACGAGGCAGGACCTTAAGCAAAATGAGTGCATTTGAAAAAAAACACATCTGTATTATTACGCCATCTATTAGTATTACTTATAAGGATTAATCTCTATGAAATGACAATATATAGGAAACTAGGAAATATATAGGAAACTAGCAAACTAGGAAAAAGGGCTATTTTAAGGAAAATATATTTATTTCATACTTACTAACAATTTAGAATTTTTATTTAATCACAATTTGGCTTGATCTTTTGTGCCAACATGCCAGAGGCACCGTTTTACCAATTTCTGCCCATATCTGTCTAACCTACTTAAGTTAAGAGCTGCTGTTTTGCTTTGAAGGGTTGTTTGCTTTGGGTGGTGTTGTATACAATTTTCTATGAGCAGCAGTAGCCACTTGCCATCAACTGAACTATATGCCTAAATGCGTACTAAATAAAAATGAATTATATTTTTTTATTGCTTGAAGTTTAAAAAACTAAAAACTTTTTTATTATAATTAAGTCCTAAATTTATTTGATACTAATAATTTTAAAAGAAATGTAAAATGAAACAGATTAAAAAAAACTGCAGAAAAATCCTTCGAGCCGGATTTGAACCAGCGACCTATGGATGACTTCGTTTAATACCGCTACAGTCCACCGCTCTACCAACTGAGCTATCGAAGGTTACAAATGTGAAAGCGAAATTATGATACAGTTGATACAAAATATTTTCACTTATATTTAACAAATAATCAATATAATTCTTTTAAAAATATTTTATTAAAAAAATGAAATATGAATATTGAAATTTACAAAAATAATTATTACTAATTTCAACTTAAACTTCTAATTTTAAAATACAAATAAACTTTCTTTTAATTATTGAACATGTGTTATTTTGTCATTTTATAAATGAAAAATAATGAAATTGCAGAAAACAGATATAATTAAGATTAAAATTACTTGCATTTATATAATAATTAGCACATTTCCAACGTGTTTACATGCGGTTTTGCCTATTAGATAGTACTTTAATGCACAACATTTTCCGTAAAATGTAATAATTTTATAACGAGTGATAATAAAATCAATGAATTAATTTTTTTATTCAATAGATGTCATTCTTAGTACTTCACTAACGGCAATAAGATTGTCGTCAGGAAAAATAGCAACTCAACGGTATAGAGCAAATAAAAATAGACAAGAATGTTAAAAAAATAACATATTTAAATCCGTAATTTTAAAAACTTCTTCACATAAAAAAAAATTAAATACATAAATGTTTTAGTTTTTACATAAAAATATTGTATTAAAAATAATTAAAATATAGTTTAAATACAAAAATGTTTCATTTTTTACAAAAAAATATTGTATTAAAAATATTTTACGAAAAATATTGAAGAAAATAAAAAAAAAATATGCTGTGTCTTCAAATGTAGAAAAATGTGTAAAATAAAAAGTTCAAAAATTATCGCCCCCGGGTGGGCTCGAACCACCAACCTTTCGGTTAACAGCCGAACGCGCTAGCCGATTGCGCCACGGAGGCAGATGTCGTAAGTTGCGAAATAGTGACATAGACTACTGATTGTATTTTCTTATGTATAACTCATCAGTTAATTTGGTGATAACATTAGTATAGGGCTACATTCGACCGCATCGTGTTCTTACTTTTAAGGAAAATACATTTTCCTTATCTATAATTCAAGTTATAAATTTATTTCAATTTAAATAAATAATTATAAAATACGAAATGTCTGAATCAGTCAAAACAAGTTTATTTTTTACCCGACTGCGGCCAATTTATAAGCAACATATTTGTGTTAATATATTTTGAAAATAAATTCGGAAATAAAATAAAATTACATTTCAATTATATAAGTATATAATATTATATAGTAAGTCGACACCCTACATTACTATTATACGTTCCTATTATAATTGTATTTTTTCAGCTTTAATTATATTATTAAAAACATTATAAGATTACAATAATAAGCCGATCTATAAGCCAATTTTCAACACAATATTCTTACTGCATTTGCGTTACCTCCTTAGAAGATAGCATTTTGACTACTTCTATTGATCGCTAACCATCAAATAAACTGAATCTACTAGTAAAGCTTATTTCCTTAGGTACACATTACTCTTAAGCAGAACAAAGTTAGCCATTAATATCCATACACAAGTCAAAGGTCAGATCCCGCCCTCAGTACGTCACCTTCACCTTTCCAGACACGCGAAACTGGGACAAATCATGTCGCTATTACTAGTGTTCATATATCAACAATATTTCGCACGGATAGTTCTATTATTTTAATATATATGTTGGCACATGACCACACATATTCTTTGCTTGCTTCAGATAATAAGATCGTACATAGGGCAGTAAGAGATAAGCGATCCCAATTATAATCATCACTAATTATTCAATATTACACTTTTATTAGACTCGACAAACACAAATTCACAAAGGACTTCAAATAATGAAAACTAAAACAGAATAATAAGATTCATCCCGATATAGAGTTACAAAGATCTGAATTCTCCGATCATTGCCTCCATGAGAAGACCGTTCGTCGTTCCAATGTTCCGTTACGCCTGGCGCCATCTATCGCCAATGTATTGTAAACTCCAATACTTTCGTAATTTGAATCACTCAAATGACCTGCGCCGACATATTTTTTTTTCATATAATACTAGTTGACCCGGGAAACGTTGTGTTGTCATATAATTAAAAAATGTTAAGGGTGAACAACCCTTACCACTTAGGGGTATGAAAAATAGATAGTAGCCGATTCTCCGACCTACTGAATATGCATATAAAATTTGGTGAAACAAAAAAAAAGGTAAAAGGTAAAGCCGTTTCGGAGAAGTGCGGTAACTAACATTGTGACACGACAATTTTATATACCTATAAGATAACACTGGCTCTTTTTTCATTAGCTCATTCAACTATTTTATGAAACTAGAACACAGAATATTCTATAATACTAAAGTACTAATATGTAGACACATGTAAAAATTGCATAAAGGTGATAAAGATATGTCGTATATTATTGCGCCGAGAAGGCATCTGATATAGTTTAACAACTGTCATCTAACAATAAGTACCTACCTAATAAATGCGACCGACGGCACTAGGTGCCCTCAGAACTATGGAAGCAGTAAACACTATTTCTTTTTGTTACCGCTATTTAGTTTTTAATATATACTGAGATTCGTTTCTTTAAAAATATAAAGTTTCTTAAATTGTAGTTATAGGATTTTATATTTATTTCTTACTTTTAATATGACTGCGAGCCGTTAATTTACTTTCCTCGTATTAACTTTGTTTCTAAATATCCCCCTGTTTATTTAAATCTGGTCACTGCTTCGATAACAAGTAAATACTTTACAAACCGTTCACTTCCTTAAAGGCGCGGGTTCGACTATTCTGATTGGACAAGCAATATGCCAACCGAGGTCCCAAGATCAATCTGATTTAGTTCTATTGAGTTTTGACCATTGGCCAATACTGGCCATATTGTGGTTAACATAACTGTTAATATTTGTTCTGTCGAAACTTAATTGGAGAACCCGTCGTAGAGGTTCTTGAGGCACAAACTTTACACCTGAACAGCAGTAAAAGCACTGTTTTGCACTCGTTTCAATATGAAAATATAATAATCAGTGAATAATTTCTAACAACGCCTAAGCCGTACAAGGTACGACTTAAGAATTCCTTATAGGTATGACTTAAGCATCAACACATCAAAATTTGAAAATAATTTTACTGATATCTTTCAAAATTTTACTATTTTATTATGACTAAATGAATAGTAGAATGTGTCTACTGCCGCCCATGGACATCTGTAATCAACCCTAGATAGGATTAAATATTTCTACCTGAGGTCGGCTACAGATGTGCCGCTACCCTGAGGACTAAGCTGAAACGCCTCGGAAATGTATGTGTCCCTTACCACACCCCTCAAAACGGAACACAGCAGCGCCTAACACTGCTGTTATTAGGTAGAAATAGACGGTGGTGCCACCGGAGTCGAACCACAAAGGGTTCTACCACCTTCAGACTACTTCTATATGAAAAAAAATAAACTTATGAGACGCATAATACATATTGATTTTCTTAATCCACCACATTCTTCAACTTTTCAATTACTCATACAAGTATAAAACACTGCTATTGAAGGACAACACAATGGACAACATTTAATACCGCCTGTTCCCATACGCTATTGAAAGAAATAGTTTAGCAATCCATTGTTGAACTGTTACGCAAGAAAAGTCCTCAATCATGTGCGCTATTGCAAAATAATGCGATTAAAATGTAATTAAGATTGTTCGAATAATGGTTTTAACTTATACTATTAACTTATTGAAGCTTGCATGTGTATAGTCCGCGTAAAACTGCTAGTCCGCTCTGAATATAGAAGTGAATCGCGTCGCCATAGCAAATTGCATGACTATACCTGCTCGCAACAACTTCATAGCGGTCTAGCAGTTTGGCGCGGACTATACATCTTAACCGATCTGCTAAATTAAGCAACGTCAGGCACGGTCGGAAATTGGATGGGTGACCGCTAGGGGTTTTCGTGCGTACTTCCGTCAATCGATGTAAAAAATTAAGCCATATCGAGCGCGGTCAGAAGTCGGATGGGTGACCACTAGTGGTTAAAATTCATGCGTGGTTTCGTACTTCAGGAGGCTAGTTAAGCTGTTTAACAGAATAGCAGAAGTTTTTAAATTTCGTTTTCGATAATTTATATAATAAAAATAAAATATGAGTAAAATGAGTGAGTGTAGAATAGACATACTATATAGACGAATAAAAGGGTTTTAATAAATTATGACGTCAGAAAATGAAACTTTCATAGCTGCTAATTGTTCTAATGTGATTAACGCTGAGTTTTAGCGAAAACATACTGACTAAGCTTTCTATTCCTTGAACTTGTTGGTCATTATTCACCATGTCATAATTACTGACATGATTTTTACATATGCATACTTATAAATTAGAAGATGAATCCAACAAAACAAAAACATTGATTATAAATGTTAGTAAATGCTTCATTGTTCCTCAAATCCTTAGGTAGACGATGTTGTCCAAATAATTGCCACAAAGTGCCACCGCCAATGGACATCTGTAATCATTTTTTTAAATACCTAGTACATACCTAGTAATAACAGGTATACCTAGTAATAACAGACGAGAATGCAGTCTTACCTGATGGTAAGTGACTACTGCCACTTATGGACATCCGTAATCAATCCCAGATCAGATTAGATTCCTACCCGAAGTTGGTCACAGATGCGCCGTTATCCCTGCGGATTCGGGTGGAATATCTCGGAAAAGTCTTCCTTACCAACCCTTCAAACCAGAATACTGCAGCGCTAAACACTGTTGTTATTAGGCATAGATTAGTAAAGATTCACTCCTAACAAGAAAATGTAACCAGTTTTGACAATTGAAATTGTCACTGTCATCTATTTTCGTGCTTAAAATATTTAACAAATGTAGTTTTTAGATCATTTACGAATAAAACGATATTTTTCCACACTTTTTCTTCGATGTCGTGTCTTAACTACGGATGTCGCCATTGTTCCGCGTAAATTACACCATGACAGCCATTAAATGACTGACAGAAATGTCAGCCGTTTAAGCCATTTAATGGCTTCCTCCATACAAGGCGATGAGATATATACACTTATCTATGTTATTATATAATATACTAGCTGACCCAGAAAACTTTGTACCGCCTCAAAATCGATTTACCAAATTTATTTCATATAAAATACAGCCTATGTTACTCGTGGATAATATAGCTTTCGCATGGTGAAAGAATTTTTAAAATCGGTCCAGTAGTTTTTGAGCCATTCATTACAACCAAACAAACAAACAAAGTTTTCCTCTTTATAATATTAGTATAGATAAATAATAGGTGTGACGGTGGTGCAGTGTCGAAGGATATAACAATACTTATATATTAAATTGTAATGGTATAAATTTAACATTTTATTTCTGTAGTAATGACCTTTAGTTCACAAAATGTTAGACTTCCCGCCAAAATACGTCCGGCTTGTTTTTTTTCCCACGGTTACAGAACCAGAATACAATGTATAATAATATTACTTTTTAAACGTTCATTTTAATTAATTTTGAAGGACCTTTACCTTGTAAAACAAACAAAGAAAATGTTACAACAACTTACAATTACATTACAACCATTGAAAACACCACTTACTAAAATTCCTCCATTACTTTTTTTACAGTAATATTTATTTTTATTTACAATATACAAATAAAACATCATCAATCATCAACAACCCATTACTGTCCCACTACTGGGCACGGGTCTCCTCTCAGAATGAGAAGGATTAGGGCATAGTCCACCGCGCTGGCCAAGTGCGTATTGGTAGACTTCACGTACCTTTGAGATTTTTTTTTATAAATCTCTCAGGTATGCAGGTTTCCTTCACCGTTTAGCAAGTGATAATTAATTTCTAATATGCACATAATTTTTGAAAATTCGGAGGTGCGTGCCTGGGATTTGAACCTCGGACCCCTCGATCGAGAGGCTGAGTTTCTTAACCACTAGACTATCACTGCTATTAAATAAAACATTGATACACTTATTCACTAGTTAAAATAAACTATATACACTAATAAAAATTACTTAATAAAAAAAACTAAATGAATAATCTAGCTTTCTTAAAGAAATTCATGTGAATATTTTTTTATGGAATCTAAGCTCGATAATCTTTTCTTTGCATACAGAAAGCCTATATATCAATGTCACAGATGATATAACAATGGGGTTAGAATGGCTCCCAGCATTACGATGGTATGATGTGATTTGATGTGCAATATACGCAAGAAGTATGTTACGAGTAGACATATGTTGTAACACATGTCATACACGTTGACAAGGCTTTTTCTATTTTACTGCGTCTGCAAAAATTATAGCGCAGCTGACAACATACTTGCCTGAAACAAAAGTACACAAAAAAGCATATATACGATCGAATTGAGGAACCTCTTTTTTTGAAGTCGGTAAAAATGACTTATTTAACGTATAATTTCTGGAAAGATTTTATGAATTCAGATTATTTCTTGCATCTCATGTTTGTATCTTTGTTTGTGTTACTTAATTATATTATTATGTTTAAAGCCTGATGTTCTGTTTTAAAAATAGTAAGGATAATCATTTTTATAAAAATAAATACTTCATTCTGTTCTTTCTTACAATTTAATTTTTTTTTTACTCTGATAAAAATATTTCACATGCTTAAGCTTGAAGAAGAATATTTATATTATAGAAATTAAACAAAAATGTTAATTAAAAGTGGTGTTTAAAGATATTACCCATTTCGTTACATATAACTTGCCACTAGATGGCGTTGCAATATACTTCTTTACCATTCAACAAATCTCATTGAAAATTAATATAAGTAGGTACACACGATCACGAAGTAAATACCACGCTTTTATTAGCTTGACCTGTATGTATGTAATTCTCCTCACCAGGATTGTCAGAATTAATGACTTTCCCTGTGCGACCTAGCGTGATTTTCAGTTTATAAACTATAATTATTGGTTACGACTATTTATCATAAAACTGAAAGTCCACACGAACAAAGTCGCGAGCAGACGCAAGTAGTGTATAAACAATGTAATCACAGTTATTGCGCGAGAATGTACAACCAATCTTATACGTAAGGCATAAATAGATCAAAGACCACGGTTTCCCACGGTCGCTCATTCATATGCAAAATACATAGCGAGGTTATGAGTTATGACAAATGTTTTGACGTTGCCATGGCCCGCGTTTAAAATGAGCTACTAATTGGTACAACCTTAGTTATATCTTTGTGCATCTTATTAACGGTAGTAAAATCGAACTAAGGAGTAGTTCGATTCCGAAAGCACCGCCACATCTATTTCTACCTTCTTTATAATACAGGAGTAGCAGACGAGCATGCAGTCCATTTGATGGTAAGTGGCTCCTGCCGCCCATGGATCAACCCCAGATAGGATTAGATTTCTACCTGAGGTCGGCCATAGATTCGTCGCTACACCTGAGAACTTAGCTGGAACGCGTCGGAAAGTATGTCTCCCTTACACTCTTCAAACTAGAACACAACAGTGCTGTTACTAGGCAGAAATAGATGTAGTGGTGTTGCAACCGGAGTCGAACCTCTGAGAGTTCTACCACCTTTAACCACCACCCTTTTACCACCTATAAGCAGTGTTCTACGCTGCTGTGTTCTGATATGAAGGGTGTAGCAAGGATTAGACAATGCGAGGCATTCCAACGTAAATGCAAAAAATATTTGAATGTAATAGCCAAAGATTTTTACGTCGCAAATAAAACATTTTTTTTTTATAATCCTTAATTAAACTGGTCTTCTTTCTCCTAATTTATCACAAATTATTCAAATGATGTCGCGATGATAAAATAAAATTAATTTTGTAGAGTTCATTGGTGCAGGTCGATATACTTTGCGTTCTGGGTTCAATACCCAAGTTACAAGACATACAGGATTCTTTATTGACACTAATAAATACAAAACAAACGGGTCTTGTATCGTAATTTATGTATCAGCAGCTATAGTTCATCCCGAAATTTGTGTAAAAGTTTTACTTGTTTTAAAAAGTCGATGTTAATTAGATTTTTTTTGGGATTTAGTGTCAATTTTATCCTTTTTTTAACCATCAAAAAAGAAGGAGGTTTTTTAATTCGACCATATATATGTTTTTATGCTATACAAAACTACATACATTTTAAATTCCTAAACTGCTCTACCTACAGGGTAACAGGTAATAAAATACATTCCTCGCAAGGCGTTAAAGTATAACGAATTTAGCCGTACCATCTCCGAAATTTGTTTACTGACTTATTCGAAATTTAAGAACTTTAATCCAAACACCAGTTATTATACATAGGTAACCAATAAAATCCCCTGCCTGTCGTAAGAGGCGACTAAAAGGGGGCTTCCGGGGTTGCCGGCGGCATGAGTGGGAGCTCAAACCGTCCGGAGAGCAACCCCGGTAAGGATGGCGGCAAGGATGGAGGACTCCGGTTGTGTTCCATCGGAGATAGCGGAATTCTCCACCAAGCATTGAGAAGAAGGCCACCGGGGGGGTTTTAGTGCAGTAAAAATCCCACATAACCCGGCGTCGCTCCCACGTCGTCGGGTACCTTTTGAAGGTTTCCTCCTCGTAAATAAAAACAAAAGGTAACCAATAAAACACCGACCAATATAATTTCGATTAGTAACTGTTAACCAATATCAGCCTTAAACATACATAAAGATATACAATCACAAAGGAAATCTGAATAGAGATTAAAGATTATTAAATTATTAAGTACTCTATTGTTTTTTCTAAGTGGTATAGATGAATCATTCATGTACAACACGTTTTTGCTACATAACAATACAAATCAATAATTCTAATCGCAAATTGTCCTCGACAATCATCAGAGCGAAGTAAATTGATAAAAAATGAGAAACAAAACATTGATGAAACTTCTCATACAAAAAATATAATTTGGAAACTTCTAGAGGTCAATGGCTTAAAAAATCAAATGCCTAAGACCAGGATCTGATGTCAGATAGATTCATTTAAAAAACTCGAAAAATAGCTACGGTTTTTCACATAATTAATTTGAATTGCAAAATTTTATTATTGAAGAAACGTCATTTTTTAATTAATTTAAGTCTGTCTCACATTTGTCCTTATAGTAATTTTTATATCTTCTTCATAGATAAGTATAGATATCACACCGCCTTGTTATTGAAGGAAGCCATTAAATGACTCAAACGCTTGACAATTCTGTCAGCCATTTAATGGCTGTCATTGTGTAATTTACGCGGAACAATGCCGACATGTGCAGTTAATGGTGCAAAAACAGAAATATCGTTTCATTCGTAAAGGATCTAAAAACTACACTTTTTTTAATTTTTCGAACATGAAAAATAACAGTGACAATTTCAATTGTCAAACTGGTTACATTTTCTTGTGAACTCCTCACAAGAAAAAGAGTAGGTAATCTTTACTAATCTATGATTTCCTTCAAGTTTTTTTTTAAATAATATGGTAAGGTTTACGTTATCGAAAGACCTTATTACATATTACGTTTTATTTTCTAAGCACAATTTAATGTTAAGTATTCTAGTATACAGAACTAGATTTTTTTATTATATAGGAGTAGCTGACAAACGTACAATCCACCTGGTTAGTGGCTACCGCCGCCCATGGATATCTGTAATCAACCTCAGATAGGATTAGATTCCTACCCGAAGTCGGCCGACAAACAGTAGGTACACGAATCCTACTTAAATTGTCTCCTGAGGATTTATTTGGATTATTGTATATTCCTCCAATAACTATCAGTTCCATACACAGCCCTTTCGCAACAAACATAAGGCAGCCCTTGATAATAATTATGTTAGTTATAACATAACCACAACAGTTTTACGATGTGTTAAACATGTGTGTTACGCTTTAAGTATGAAATTATTACTTCTAATGTAAAATGTTGATGCATAAACAAAAAAAAATATATAATATAAGACTAGCAGTCGAGCATGCAGTCCACCTGATGGTAATTGGCTACTGCCGCCCATGGACGTCTATAATCAACCCCAGATAGGATTAGATATTACTACCTGAGGCCAGCCACAGATGCGCCGCTACCCCTGAGAACTAAGCTGGAACGCCTCGGAAAAGTCTGTCTCCCTTATCACACCGTTCAAACCGGAACACAGCAGCGCCTAACACTGCTGTTATTAGGCAGAAATAGGTGTGGCGGTGGTGCGTCGGGAGTCGAACCACAAAGGGTTCTATCACCTTCAGATTTTCTTATGTTTTCAATAGATAAACAAACAATTTAAACCTCATACGTTTCAAATCGTTGCATTGGTCATGTACCTAAACTTTCAACCTTAATAAATTTTAACAACATTGTTTTGTGAGATAAAACAAACCGCTCGCCTCGTGGCGTATTGGCTAAGACTTTTTATTGTTCCGTTGCTAAAACTAGTCTATAAATATGTAACCTGAAGCGGACACAGAAAGAACAAAATACACAAAAACATGGGCCAAGTGTGAGTCGCATCGCACATAGAGGGTTCCGTAAGTCAAATTTTTCATTTGTAGTTTTTAAAATGTTAGTATTTGTTATCACAGCAGCCAAATGTGAATGCATTGAGAAAATTTGAACTATCTTCCTTTTACGGTTCAAAAGATTTAGCTAAAAACGTCGAAAGTTAGTGGTTTCGGGTATTCCCCCGTAATGGTTTCGGGTACCCCTCATTATTTTCAACTTATTTTTTTAACCGACTTCCCAAGGAAGAGAGATTATCTATTCGACAATATTTTTTTTTATTTGTACTATTTGGTATCACTACCACCGATATACATATGCTGTAAAAATTCAAGTGTCTATCTATTACGGTTCACGTGATAGAGCCCCATGACAGACGGACAGACAGCGCAGGCTTGGTTATAGGGTTTCCTTTTTACCTTTTAGGTACGGAACCCTAAAATTGACCTTTACGACCATCCATGGGGCACCGGTCTGATAAAAACCTGTGGATCAATGAACCGATGATATCACGAATTTGGATATTTAACAACATTGCTAATAGGAAGATGACATTTAAATAAATTGGATAGCATTATTAATGATTAGATGAGGTTAGTGAACTATGAATGGTAGCATCCGTTATGATTAAGCATGAATTAAATATTATTTTTTATATTAAGAAAGAGTGTGAAAGAATGAAGCAAATTAAGAATGAAGCTCGTCCAAAAATCAAAGCAAAAGATGCACGGGTGTTTTTGCGTATACCTACTTGGCAAAAAGGTCCCAACTTAACCAAAGTACCCATCACTACCATTGGTTACTACAATATGTCATAAATCATAATATATGGGAGTAGTAAAGATGGCCCTATAGTTAGATTTCAATCATACTGAAATCATTGAATCATACTGAACCATTTTAGAAACCATATTTTCCTAATAACATTAAGATTTTTGGAAAAAAAACTCGTTATTTTTCCTATTAAAATAATGATGTGAAGGACCGTATGAAATTGTTTATCACAACAAATCTATATGTTTTATTTAATTCTAATTTTACATTCTTTTCTTTATAAAAAAATGTGTTTTTTTATTATTTTATTCTATTTACTTTATTACACAATCATGTATGAAACGTAATATTACTTTTAAAATTATACATACATGCTGCCATCTATTGAGAAAACATAGAACTAAAACAAGCATAAGCTGTGTGGTTGTTCAAGCGTAATAGTTATAAGAACTGCCCCTAGATGTCGCTACCTGTATAACAAACAGTGTGTAAAGCCGGCAACAAAATATTGTAAGCTACATTTTAATCATGATGAAATACTAATAATATTTGAGTTTAGGTAGGGGCATACAAAATCAGATGACAGATCAGTGGGGACATTCACTTATACAGAAGGAATAAAAATAACCGTTTACTAAAAAGTGAAAGAGAATCTATTTTTGGAGGTACATAGGAGAAGCCTATATTAGTATAATCAAAGATAAACAAACAGTTTAAACACCCTTTTTATTACCTACTTAAATGTAAATGGATCTAAGTGTTAAAACAGGTATTTTTACACTTTTAAATTAGTAATTGTTACAAAATAATAGCAGATGTAGTTTAGATATTTGGCATAATACCACAGCCCATTCAAAATCCTACAACGCAGCTCGATCTGACGTAATTGCAAGGAAACGTCCAGGCGAGTATTTTCCGCAATTTTTCACTAATTCGTGCCGCCTTTTCCTTCGCCAGTGATTGGCGGGTGCGGGGTGACGTCATCGCGCCCACGCGTCCTGTGTGACGCAAGCCGATCGATGGCATAACCGTCTCTTTCTAACCCAGGTAAGTTATATATTGCTGGCTCGCTCTACCAGGAGTACTGGAAATTCAAAACCGTAGGCGGCTCGTGCGTAGCGGTCCCGGTGTCAGTGTGGTGATTGAGGATATTTACGCCTCACTTATATAACACCCTGGTATTTTTATAAAATATACAATATATTTGTAATTGCCACAAATTAATAGTAGATGAGGTAGCTAATTAAATAAAACAATCACAATAATTTGCACTAGTCAAAGTTGTAAGAAGTTACCAAATACCGATAAACTTCGACGAAAACAAACCCATAAAAGTTTAATTTTATAACCAAATCATGACTTTGGTTATAGGTACATATTTATAGATTTAAACCTATACGTGTCTCTCTCTATAAACCATATGCATATTCTTTATTTTTTTTTAAATTATAGCGGCATGGAGGTGTAATTTATGCCTGAGTGGAATGTAAGTATAGTAAAAAAATAAAGATCAGTCACCTCTATGCGCTTCTCACCGATATTGACCCACTGCTGGGCATAAGTCTCTCATAATAGATAGATTTAGGCCATAGACCGCTCCGTTGCCTAAATGGTGTAAATTGATAGCCTTCGCATACCTTTGAGAACATTATGAAGAACTGTTATTGTTTATACATGTTTTCATTGAAATACTGATGATATTCTATCGACTATTCATGCAACATACTAGATATTGAAGGTGGTAGAACCCTTTGTGGTTCAACTTCAGCGGCACCACCACCACACCTATTTCTGCCTCATAACAGCAGTGTTAAACGCTGCCGTGTTCTGGTTTGAAGGGTGTGGTGAAGGAAAACATACTTCTCTGAGGCGTTCCAGCTTAGTCCTCAGGTAGGAATATCTAATCCTATCTGGGGTTGGTTACAGATGACCACGGGCGGCAGTGGCCACTTACCATCTTGTGGGCTGCATGCTCGTCTGCTACTCCAATATTATTAAAAAAAACAACGAATTCCAAATGTACATAAATTAGTCACTCAAAGGTTTTCCCAGGATTCGTACCTACGCTTTCCATTAGATAACATGTTCTTACTACTCGCCTATCAGGTTCGTAAATTATTTGTTACGTAAACCATTATTACGTGTTTAGTACTTGCAAGTGTCATGGGTCTGGAAATAGTCTCGTAAACTGTCTGTTGTGAGCTCGGTTGTTTGTTTTGACATTCCTGTACCCTTACCATGAGTTTTCAAAACATTCCACAATTTTACGTTACGTTTACTCAATCCATTTAGTAGAAGATCCGAAGCTAAATCGAACTGGACCGAGCTGATAATAGAATGAAACTCATTTTATAACGAAATTAGTACATTGGGTAATACATTAAAAATGGGTTTGCTAAAAAAATCCTGGACAGGATAATTTTAATTATTTTTTGAAAAATTAATTTTCATTTTGCAGACAACCCTATATCAACGTGTTCACAATAAAACAGCGCTTCTACTGATATAAAATTTTATCTATTATCATCATGAGTGAAAGTAGTTGCCAGCGAAATACCTGTTTATACCTGACAACCCAGTAGTTCGTCCACGTAAATAATAGGCAACCCAAAGCCTGCACATTCTGTATGTTTTTAACATTCACTCAGAATAGAATTTTCTTATTATCTTGATGTTGCAAAATTTAATTTTCAATTAAATTTTAATTTTTCAAAAAATAATTAAAATTATCCTGTCCAGGATTTTTTTAGCAAACCCATTTTTAATGTATTACCCAATGTACTAATTTCATTATAAAATGAGTTTCATTCTATTATCAGCTCGGTCCAGCTCGATTTAGCTTCGGATCTTAGACCAATTATTCTGTAGCACTACCATGAGTTGGCATAGAAACGCCACTATAGAAATTGTAAATAGAAAACTATTGTCATTTTGCTAGTGAATAACATAACTACTACCGTTACGGTATTTCTTGACAACGTCTGTCAAATTAATGACTCATGGGACCGAATTTGTATGGCAATAGATCATAATGACATTCGCTAGCTATTTGATTTCGATAGGTTTTTTACGTATCGAGTTACGCCACTACTAATTTTACTTCTACCAGTAACCACCAGAGGCGCTGTACAATTTTTCATACATTTATTTTACGCAGTCGCTAGCGAGTAATACTTTTGTAAACTCATGGTAGTGCTACTGTTCCGTTTGCTTCAATAGACTGAGTAAACGTAACAATAAGTATGTGCTCAAGTATTTTTGTCTACCTCGCATATTCGCAAAGAAGAGAGAAAACATAAAGCGCCATTTTGTCAATTTAGACGTTTAATTTTACGTTACTGACACTATATTTCTGATACAATCCGCTAGGGGCGCTGATTGGAATTTGTATGGGCAAATACGTAAACAAATACCAAAACAGTCATATTTGTCAAAACGTAAAAACTCATGGTAAGGGTACCTACAATATTTGAAATTTAAATCTCGTGTTAGTTATTTCGTAGGTGTTGGTCGTAAGGACAGTGGATTTAGAGATGTGGAGGCCCCGGGGCAAGGAGTGGAGGTCCTCGAAATATGAACTTCTTCGTCATTTTTATCAAATTTACTGCCCAAAAATAAATTATTTTTATATTGTTTGGAAAAACACACAGTTTATGCTATTTGAAAAAACTTGTAACTTGGTAACCAGTCGAAATTGTGATATTTTTTGCATATCCTATCTCGTGGAGGACATTATTAGATAACTATTTTAGTGACATCTATAAGATCTACAAAAATGAAATTGTAGTTTCTAAAAAAATTAACTTAAGTTCCAATCTTGAATTTCAAAATAAATTTTGTCATAATTTCATATGATTATTGTTATTACAATTATTAAAGATCTTAAAACCTCGTATTAAACTTTAGTCGACGTCAATCTGTCGTGATATCCCTGTGCTAGGCATGGGCCTCCTCCTAGAGTGGATAGGTTTAGGCCATAGTCCACCGCACTAACACAGATTCGTAGATTTTACACACCTTTGAGTATACTTCACAGACCTTTCAGATCATTTTAAAGAACCCTTACTCGTGTATCTTTCCTTAAGATGTTTTCCTTTACTATTGGTATTGTGAAATAGACAAAGTATGTTGCACACTTCCAGAGAAAATACAGGTCTGTGCACACATCTATATTTTATAGAGTACCTAACAAATACGGAAAGTTTAACATTATAATTTCTTCGTAAAAATAATAAAAAAAAATCAGATAATGTTCTCTGGTTAGATAAATTTTAATTTTGATTTCATAAAGCCGCTAGTAGCGTAGCGCGGCTCGTATATAACTTAACATATTGGTTACAAGGTTGCCACACACATTGAGCTAAATAAATGTCTGCGTAAATGAAGTCACGACGTATACTTGGCAAACAACTTGGCTGACCCATATTTAAAAGAAAGTTAAATTAACTGCCTGTACTCTTCATAGTTAATGTGAAAGCAGTCATAGTGCTTGAAACACTCTTTCGATGGGTCTGAGGTTCAAATTGCACGAACGCACCTCTGATTTGTCGAAGTTATGTGCGTTTTAGAAATTAATGATCACTTGCTTAAACGGTCAAGGAAAACATTGTGATGAAACCTGCATACCTGAGAGATCTTAAAAAACAGTTCTCAAAAGTGTGTGAAGTCTAACAATACGCACTTGGGCAGCGCGGTGGACTATGGCCTAATTCTTCTCATTCTGAAAGGAGACCCGTACCCAGAAGTGAGACAGTAATGGGTTGATGATATTGACACCTCAAATTATTTGGCATAATCTACTATTTTATATTGATTCTGGAAAAAAATGATTATGAAATAAATAAAATAAATTATAGAGTTCTCCTACTAACATTACATCATAAAAAATGTTTTGTTTTTTGCAAAACAATACTTTATTTTAAACGATTTTCATGAGCCAACATAGGCTTATATCAATACTAAATCAAACCTTACATTTGTGTCATATTAAAATATGATTATTGCAAATAAGGCCACGGAATTATGCTCCCCAGCACAATAGATTTGTTTTTTTATTTTTTGTGTGAAACGTCACTGTATTTGCCTTCGTCTTGGGATATTCGGCTGTCTGCTCCCGGTCTAGCCAGGCCGTCGCCAGTCTATTCTAGGCGTACTGCCCACCTACGCAATGCCATGAGGTAAGGTGTTTGTGTCACCGCTTAATAGTTGCTTTCCCTTTTGAGATGTTACACAGGGGTTCTTCACTGTTTATAAATGGAATGTGAAGGTGGTAGAACCCTTTGTGGTTTGACTCCGGCGGCACCACCGCCACACCTGTTTCTATCTAATAACAGCAGTGTTAGGAGCTGCTGTGTTCCGGTTTGAAGGGTGTGGTAAGGGAGACCGACTTTTCCGAGGCGTTCCAGCTTAGTCCTCAGGGGTAGCGGCGCATCTGTGGCCGACCTCAGGTAGGAATATCTTATCTTATCTGGGGTTGATTACAGATGTCCATGGGCGGAAGTAGCCACTTACCATCAGGTGGACTGCATGCTTGTCTGCTACTCTTACATTATATAAAAAAAGAAGATGGAGCAAGAATATCAGAATTGCTTTAACTTTTATGTTTTCTATGTCTCGTTATAAACAGATCACAAGCGAAATTACATACAAGTCGTATCTGAAAGATTTGAGTCACAGTGATCGTATCCATTCATGACAGTATGATGCAATAATTTGCTCTGCTAGCATTGTATGTATTTGTATTTATAAATTATAATTTTACATTTGTATAAGCAATGAAATGGAAGAAAATATTTATTATATGTAGGCCTTTTTAGTAATAAAAATAACTTCATAACATTTACCATTATTGTTCTTAACATAACACACAAGTTAATAAATTTAAACTCAAATTAACGAAAACATAGTTATTCGCTTATCTCTTACTAGCTAGCTATCCGTGAGACTAGTGTCTAACGATGGCTAGACTAATTCATGGTTTCAACACGCCACAGCTACTGCGGACGTTAAGAAGATCCTTCATTGATTGGAGGGTAAAAATAGATGTTTGCTAACTTTTTATTGGGAATTCACCCGTCAGGAGAATGTTATTTATCTAATAATAACTTATTTTTTTGTACATTATGATTTTATATGTTATAAAATATGTAGTAATGCAGTATGACGTCTCCTATTCAGTCCTTTGGGAGTCCACTGTTTGTTTACTCCTCATCTAATTAGCAACTTTTTATATTATGAGAATAGCAGACAAGCTTGCAGTCCACCTGCTGGTAAGTGGCTACTGCCACCCATGGAGATCTGTAATCCACTTCAGATAGGATTAGATATTCTTACCGGAGTTCCGCCACCCCTGAGGGGTAAGCTGAAGCGCCTCGAAAAGTATTTCTCCCTTACCACAGTCTTCAAACCAACACAGCGCTTAACGCTGCTGTTATTAGGCAGAAATAGGTGCGGCGGTGATACCGCCGGAGTCTAATCACAAAGGGTTGTACCACCTTCATTATTTATTGTATAGTTTATGATTCTTTAGGTAATAAAACAGCAAAGCAGCATAATGTCTCCATCTATCAGTCTTTCGAAGTTCACTCTTAAGTAACGCCTCATCTTACTAGCAAATATTGTAAAATCAAAAATGTTTAGAAATACAGCCTATGTCACTTCCACAATTTAAATGGATCCAACGACACCTCATATGTTAAAAGCCGTCAAGCCATCCGGGCTGCAGGACGTGCTAGAGAGTGAGACATACATAAAAACGCTCGCATAACATTACCCTCCGCATTGAGGTAAAACGAAGAAAGTTATAGTCACCATGCTTGGCTGTCCGTGTAACCATAGAGAAACCAAGACACTGTTGATACTTGTTACACTATCATCCCGTTATACTTTCATCCCGTTTTACATTAGCCCATCTCGGATTGATTGATATTTCACACATAGTTCAGAAAAACTCATTACCAATTGATAATAAGTTCCTCGCCATTCTTGGTACTTGTATACAAATGTCGTTCTAAGCTGGAATTTTTCAAAAAAGAATGTCTCCATTAACACACCCTTCAAACTAGAACGCAGCAGTGTTTAACACTACTGTTATTGCGCAGAAATAGATATGGCGGTGGTGCCGCCGGTGTCAAACCACTGAGAGTTCTACCACCTTTAAAACTAAACCTACACTACTATTTTACTGGTATTTTATTAAAAAATAACTCTTATTTATATCCTTTGATCTCTTACTTCGAAGCTACTTCCCCGGATAGTACATGTGTGTACGTAAACCGGAATGACGTCACACACCCAAAATAGAATCTAATACTTCATTCGGGGTAAACAATCGTTGACAAATACAAAGCAGATACTGCGAAGATTCATTCATATATGTACGAATTACATATATCAAAATAACTATAGAAAAAACTAACATTATTGACGTGATGCAATTTGACGTACAGTAAAAGCATTTGAAATAGATAAAACACGATTCTTACTTTACGCTTATATTACTTTACGCTTTTGTAACAAGATTATCTATATGTTAGAAGTTCAAAATACTCAAAAAAATTTAAGATCAGCATAAACTTCAAAAATACTCGTACTGTTAAGAATGTACACATACATTAAATCTTCCATTCACATTTGAAATATACTCAATTCATTCGTTCATCATAAGTATATATTAAGTGAGTATAGAAAAGTACATAACTGAAAACACATACATTTGTAAAAATAGAAATCTTTACATTTGATCTACGCAGAATGTTCAGTGATCTACGCCGTAGCCGACCGTAGCGCGCTACGACCCATGTCACTACGCGCGATATAAATAGGACAGTCGTTTCGCTTCATATTATTCGCTCGTTATAGGACCCGTAGGGGTTACTGGGATGACCTATCTCTTCTACGTATTATTCACAAATTATTGGTTATATGTTTAAATAATGTCAATGTACGCTTTAAATGTGTTGGACATCTGACAGTTAATGATTAAAAACAAACACAAGCAAGATAATGTACGAAGTTTTGAAAGGGAGCTTCAGCTTCGCCCATACATGCGCGTAGGTGTATTTTGGCGGGTAGTCAGCGCGCGTGCGCGTTCCGCGGCCGTCCGCAGTCCTGCCACCATTCTTCAGTTGCACACAGAACCTCATGACGTGCAGACGTCGCGACCCGACGCGTTCACAAACGACCGTATTGCCAACAAAAACGACTCATTAAACGTGATTTCAACGCGAAAACAAGTGTAAAACGCATCATCGTCGTCCAAGGAAGGTGTGGGTGCCGAAAATCGAGCGTCAGTGTGAGCAGGGAAGCGTAAAACGGTAAACAAATAGGAGCTGTGCTGTAGCGATTTTTGTGAATGAATTTAAGATGGTGGACGGGTATGCGCGAGTGTAAGGCGGCGTCGTCGTTGGGTTTTATGTTCGTCTGTGGTAATGGTTGGTTTTTGGTTGTGGTGTTAGATGGTGTGGTGTGACTGTGGGGCAAGGGTTCGCGGGTGTGGTGTGTCCGCGTGGTCGGTGCGCGTGTGTGCGTGCGATCGAAGCGGATGAATGACGGTGACGTGGGCGGCTCGCGGCTAATGTGTGTTTGATAATTGCACGACTATCTCCAATACCTATACCGCTCCTTGTCAACCATTATTTTTAGATCTGATATAGTGGCAGCTGAATATGTATATCGCGTCGATATTTCTAACCCGTAATCTGAAAATGATATGAACGTTTATGGTTGTTTGATGTGTTTTATATTTCATTAAGTACACAATTGCTATAAGCAAAGGGCAGATTTTATCTTCACTGTATACTTCGATAATGGTTTTTTAATTGATTTCATTACTTTATTTCGACTCTTATTTATTTGTATATGTACCTACTTACTGTATAATTAATAAACCTATTAACGGGTTTATCAATTTCATTCATTTCATCAAATTGAATCTTGAAAAAAATGCTTTAGAGAAGACTAAATTCAATCGATATTGCAACTTTTCTAAAAATAGCGTCGATATATTAGTATCGCCCTGAAATAGATAAGCATTTAGAGGAATACAAAGTAAGAACGGTTTACGGAGCGATTTATTTCCATACCCCTTAAAGCCAGACGCTTTCAATACGGCATAACTGTTCCGTAAATTGGAATGTATTGCGGAAGCTAATCTGAGATTTATCTTTTGAGCGCCTTACAATATTTTTCATTTCATTCATTCATTGGGCGCTTCTTTATTCGGACGATAACGGCACGGCGCGGCAACGGCATCACAAACGTAATATCTAAATAGACGATCCAAGTGTAGAACCTTTCACGAAATAAGTTTTTGTAGAGCAAAGCTCTCATAGATAACAAATTATACACTTCATTATTGAAGTGTTAACTACAATAGATTGATTCATTGCTGAGTATTGATAAAAGGTTTCGATTTTCCTATCTTATATTTATGGTCCTAAAATCGATTTTCAATTTATTTCAGATAGATCTCACATAGATAGAAAAACTGACACGTTTGGTTTCATAAAGATAAAGATACACGCGCTAACTATTTAGATTTATTTCTATGGCGACAGAACTTCTGACAGCGTTGTCATGTCGTAGTCGTACCAATAAAGAAGCTTTCATTCACTGAGGCGAGATTGTTTACACATCAAGACTACATTCACTTTATTTGTCCGCAGGTACTCGGCGACTCTCCTTAAAGTGTAAAGTTAAAGGACATTCAATGTAACATGAAGTGAAATCGCAACTAATCGTGTGTAAGTGTAAAGTGTATTTTTATCAAGTGGAAGTACAAATGAAGAGGAGACATCGGGGCCCGCTATGACTGGCCTGTATCACGGACACAACGCCTACACAGTATGATAAAGGTTCGTCTAATTGTTTTAATATGATTTTTCAGATTATTGGCCCCAAAATCTGCGTGGGTACTACATTTTGCTTTGTATCTTAACTCTTATTGATTTTGTCCTTTAAGTCTACTACTTTTTAAAAGGCGGTAGAACCAATAGGGATCGATTGATGAGGTACAAATGCTGATCATATTTCTTGAGATTTATGTTTTAGTAGAAGGGTATGGATGACGGCTGACTTGCATATGCGGCCACAATAATGGCAATGCATCTATGATCGGTTTCAGATAGATCTCCTGATCCTATAAGGAGCTAGTTCAGATATGTATAGGCGGTATGACGACTTACTATCGGCTGGACTGCATGTTCATTATCTTTTTATAACTTTAATATAAAAAATACCTTATCAATTAAACTTGATCAAATTCTCGAAATATTTGTTATATGTGACGTCATATACGAGAGAGGTCAATGAAAATATTTTTGCATTTTTACGTGGGGAAAGCCAAAGTCGGTAGACCAAAGGTTGCAGTAATTTCACAGGCCAGCATTATATGACGGCAAAATGCTGCTAAAGTACACGAGCGTAAATAACATACGAGGATAAGAACACTCAAAATCTCTCAGACATTTTCTCACGCGCACATAAATAAATGCCGTAACGTAAAACATCTTGTAACTATCTTAAAACTATTACATTCCCTCTGTATTTTTCTCTCCTGAGCATGGGTTTTATCCAACCCAATATGCGCGTTAATTGACCGTTAGACATAATTGATAAATTCCATCACATGATAGAGAAGTCTTAGTGATAGATAGTATTTGGCTGGCAACTAAGTCCCCGCCGATTTTTTAATTTAAAAAATCTCAATTCAATTTTCAATTCAATAGAATGTCAATTTGAGAAAAATGAACATTATGGTAAAGGTACATTCGCAAACATTGTATCGTTACAAAAAATGCGAATTGAAACTGTTACTTTTTCTTTATAATATAAGACTAGCAGACGAGCGTGCAGTCCATATGATGGTAAGTGGCTACTGCCCCCCATGGATATATGTAATGAACCCCAGATTGGACTAGATATTCCTACCTGAAGTCGGTCACAGATGCGCTACTACCCCTGCTGTCTAAGCCGGAACGCTTCGGAAACCGATGTCTCCCTTACCACACCCTTCAAACCAGAACACAGCAGCGCTTAATACTGCTGTTATTGGGCAGAAATAGGTATGGTGGTGGTGCCACCAGAGTCGAACCGCAAAGGGCTCTACCACCTTAAAAACTCCAGCATTGAACACACCAAATCAATCCCTTGCCCTATCAGTGGTATAGGTACCAGTATTTTTATGTTACTTTGTCAACCGACCGCACCTTAAGTCGTTTCAATCCGCAACATTTTCAGATAGTAGGTTACACGTGCCGCATCTTAACTGTGACATGCACTTTCTAAATATCGCCGGAAAATTGTAGAGGAAAATCTTCAAATCTAGTAGTTTTTCTTGGCTGTAATAATTTCACTTAGATATAACTTAAGTATATTATCTAATGATGATAGATAGCAGTGATAGTGGTAGTACTAGTGGTTAACAAACTTGGCCTCTCGATCGAGGGGTCCGAAGTTCAACCCCAGGCACGGCACCTCTGATTTTTCAAAAAGTTATGTGCGTATTAGAAATTAATTATAACTTAACGGTGAAGGAAAACATCGTGAGGAAACCAGCATACCTGAGAGATTTATAAAAAAAATAAATCTCAAAGGTATGTGAAGTCTACCACTACGCACTTGGCCAGCGCGGTGGACTATGGCCTAATCCTTCTGATAATGAGAGGAGACCCGTGCCCAGCAGTGAGACAGTAATGGGTTGTTGACGATGATAGTGGTGATAACCGCTATTGCATTCTGGTTTGGAGAATATTTTGAAGATGGTAAAACCCTGTCTGCATGTTTCCGGAAGCACCACGGTCGCACCTATTTCTGCCCAATAGTAGCGTTAAGCGTTGCTGTGTTCCGGTATAAACGGTGTGGTAAGGGAGATGTACTCATACATAAGTATGAGGCCGAGGCCTTCCAAATATAAATCCCGGGATATAAAATCTCTATCTCTGGCTGATCTCAGTTATTATTCTAAACTTATCTGCCATCAGGTTATCTGTCCATTTGTTTCGTCTATTTTATAAAAGAGTGAAATATATTTTGCTGTTTCTGCATATATATTTGTTACGTCAATTTTATATAAAAAAAAATATTTTGTCTAATAAAAAACTCGTGAGAAAACTCAATAGTCAGCATTATGAAGCAATGCTTCTAAGCAAGGACATCCGCATGATTCTTGATACATTTATCACAATGCCTTTTGTTAGTTTTTCTTTAATTTTCTGCCATATATCTATTGCCAACGACGTACCGACCGTCGACATCATGTCTGAGTGGAATGCCAAGTCTCTTTAAGGTACTTCCATCAACTTAAAAGAGAAACGAGAAGCGAGGAAAACGACAAAGGATTTTACCAATGATAAATGATCAATAACATTTTCTTCTTCTTTCGCGAACTGCAATGCGTTCCAAAATGCTACGATCAATTAATTTGATTTAAAAAAATATTTATTATTTACTAATAATAAAGGAAATTCCTTAAAATAATATTATCGGCTATGAAATTTTAGTGTAAGAAAATTAATTATTTTTTCAAATAATTTTTATTTCGAAAATACATCTTGTTAGCTATTGCAATTTTAAAAGTGTGGTATTACTACCTTGAAATGTGTTAAGGTAGAATTATTTAACTAATTGCAAACGTTTTAGTGTTAAGACACAATAAGCCAAAATTGTTTGACCAAAGTGTACTTACTTTTTTACGAATAAATCATTAGTAATAATTTGTTCCACTAGCCTTTTATATAGCATATTAGGGATAATGTATAAATACTAAATACCTAATTTTCATGAGAACTTAAGCGATGTAATCGTTCATCGCATGTCGCTCTATATCGAACAAGTGATTAAGACACTTTCTCCCACTCGTCTTTGGCATACAGTTTGACAAATTGATATTTTTTGGACAAGTATATCCAGATAAGAATAGACAAATATTATTCACGAGCCTCCCACCCTGGTTAATGGTTTCGGCAATTATTTATTTCCGAATATTCTTATAGAAACCAAAACTTATTCCATTATGAAAACCTTAGGTATTGATGTGGTAGATATTCATTTACTTTTTATATACAAATGTGTTTTGAATGTTGAATTTATTTTTTGCATTACTGCTTAGGAAAAAAAAAATCTTTCTTTATTCTGATCTTATAATTTTCTATAGTTTTTATTCTTAGTTCTACAACTTGTCGTTTTATTAACATGTTTTGTTTATCATTGCTATGAATCTCAAATAAATCTACTATTAATTTCAATCAATGTTCTAATCCCTCTATATGACTGATGGCTGTTAATATAAGCCCCTCCTTATTCATTCTTGAGTAAAAAGCACGTATATAACCCCTATTTTTGGGTAACATCATTTGATTAAAGTCTTTTCGGCCAAAAATAAGGTGACTTTTCAGCATTGATTTGTCCCTTGGTTACATTTCCTCGACATGAACAGTGTAACGCTTTGTATAAGTGTGACGCTTCAGACAATACCAATATCATCACCTAAATTTCTGAAAAAAGTAACGATGACGTCACTGCTACCAATTTAATTTGACTTTAACCACCTTCCTAATAACAACTTAGAAAAAAATATACCCAGAATCACTTAAATAAATAACCGCTATGTTTTGGCGAATCCGGTCTGCGTGTGACGTATTTACCCGACCTTTATAAGTGCTTGTCATGTGAGTTATAATTTATAGGGCAGAACTGGGGGCCGTGACGTCACCTGATGACAGCTCAATGAGGGGTTAATTATCCCATGTGACTCGACGATAACAGAGATGGTTGAAAAAACTCTTACTTATGGAATCGTTCTGTCAAAAAAAATGAATTGGGTATTTTCCGGGTTACCTCGTGATTTAAACAGAGTGCCAATATAGAATATGTGATACAGCACTAACTAATCATTAAACCCAGAAGGTGATTAGAAATGGGTACTTGCAACATTACGACTTTACCGAGCTTATGAACACACATATTGTAGTGATATAATTTCGATAATAACATAAGCGGTAGCGGTGGTCGTTGAATCAACGAACTAGTTAAATCAACCGTTGATTCACTTTCAACGAATCAACGCTAACCCAATAGAAATTATTTTATTAGCATTTATTATTAGTTAAATACGTCAACGACGTTGAACGGAACGTTTCGTTATTTTCAACGTAAATTGTATTTTGTAACGGTGGTCGTTGAATCAACGAACAAGTTAAATCAACCGTTCAACGAATCAACGTTACGTCAACGACGTTAAACGGAACGTTTCGTTATTTTCAACGTAAAATTGTATTTTGTTTAGAATTAAACTTACGTTAAATTTTTTTTATAATATACGAGTAGCAGACGAGCTTGATTGTCGGTATAATAGCATAATTTAAACTCCAATTATGTAGAACATATCGAATTATTTCCTAATAAATAATTATAATTATCAATTCTTGATATTGATATTTAATAACACGCACTACGTCAAATTGTTTCTAAAATAACATTTACCGCACTTCAGTAGAGAAGCGTTGATCGTTGCAGCATAGTTAAAAACCGTTTATTATTGATGCAAGTTGAAATTAGGAACACGTTAACTCGTTGACGAAATTAACTAGTTGATCAATGGAAATTAACGTTGACGTTTCGTTGACCGAAAAAACTTCAACGACCCACCGCTAATAAGCGGTATAAATATTTGTTGATTGGTGTTTTTGGAGTTTACTCCTTAAGAAACGATTTGAGTTATAAGGCCCGGTACGGAAATTTTATGAGGAGTAAAATCAAGTGTAACACGAAAAGTTGAGGCGTAACGTAGAAAGAGACAAACATATATATCCACACTGTTCGAATTCGGAGAGAGGTGAGGGGGCTGAGGGGTTGTTACTAACCACACTTGAATAAAAAACACACTTATATGTTCCACTGATCATATATTAATAAATTTACAAGGGACCTCTTATAGTATCTACGAAAGGTTCTCAACAGCGTGATTCAACGGCTGTTTTAGCAGTGCCATCTAGTTTAATATTACGGAACTATCATATACAAATTATTTGAATATTGAACACAAATTTGAATATTGAACACACACTTTACGCGCAACACCAGTGAAGTCACTGAATAGAAATGTCATAATTTTATTTTTTTGTACTAGTGACGTAAAGGAATGCGTTGTATCGGTAAAATAGGTTCACAGACTACATATTAAAAGTATTTTAGCCACAAATAAAACAAAGATAATTTAAAATAAGCCAAATACGAATATATTAATGATCCATTACAATCCCTCCTTTTTATTACAATCATCATATCCTCTCAAAAAGGAAGTAGCGTTTTTAACCAAAATATGAATCAAGAGTGCTTTTATTAATTTAAAATACAGTAAGTTCAAATCCCATATGAAAGTAATTATTACAATAAAAATAATTAGCAATATATAAAACATTAAAATGTCATTAACTAATTTGTTTACATTTTTGCATAAATTAAGTTAAAGGTTTGATCATTTATAAACACTGTGAAAAATATGAACATTGGCGCCATAATATGATTAACAATCTTTTAAGAACGTTTTTAAAGAAGAGTAACATATAAAATCAGTAAGCAATTGAATAAGATATAATATTAGCAAAATAAGTTTTTAACATAAAGAGGCTTTTGTAAGTTACTGATATATTAATTTAACTTATAAAAATGGATGCATTATTGATCAGCACCATCTATCAACGATAAACGGGCAAAATCAAAACAGTATTATAAAACGTTTAACATTGTTTTAAATATAAATAATTATATTATATTAAAATTTACTTTAATATAAACAATTATATTAAGTTACCATTATAATATTTGGAACCAAAATACATAGATTGATAAACTTGCAAACTTACAATTTATAAAACTTGCCACTAGATGGCGCTATTATACCCATGCGCCCATATATACATCTATATACAACGTACATAAACAGCAACCTAACCATCAAGTTTTAATGTTTTGATTTTAAAGTTTTCATCAAGTGATTAAAGTTGAAAAAATATTTGAAAATATGCAAGAAATTGATTTAGATGATAATGAAGAAGAATCCAAAAAACACATGGATGCGGTTAATTGGTATTTTTTATTCGATATATATCATAATTATCGTTCGTAAGGAGTAAACTCCAATCGTGCGTCGTAGCTGACACACACACTTTTTTTTAAATATATTGAGAGCCCGTATATAATGTCAAATACATAGGTACTCATAATCTTTGTCGATAATTTATATATCAGAAATCGTAAATCACCTCTTTGAACCGTGAACATCCCCTGAACAGTCCGAGAACTAAATATCGTGAAGAAACGAAAGTTCTTCATAATAATCTCTATTCGGCCATACCTTTTGCCAGGCAACAGTGACTAAGACTTGAATTCTTTCTATTCTGAGTCCAATTTGAGGTATTTGATGTAGTTGGATATTCCTGCCGGTACTTTAAAAATGATGGTCTTTTAGTACATCAACAGCAGCGAAGTCAAGGCTGCAACCTTTTTGATGGTATATTTCTGGGTATGGATCTCTTCTCCAAATTGGGTAAGACCTGAAGCATTTCTCACCACGCTACAGCGCAGATTGGTGAATAATAAATCCTTCTTACTCTAATATCAATTTGACGATTGCTGAAGTCATAATAGACCACTAGACCTTTGAAAATGATTCACAACATTCTCAGTATACCAACATGACGTGTCTTTCTGATGATAAAGCAGCAAACATTTCCACTCCAAGGAATTTTCCTTACGTGTTTTCTGCGGAATCGCTGTTTATTTTGGCATCGTATGTACCCGTATGTCTAACATGGCAATAAATTTATCAACCGCATGGAGCCATATTGGTAGCTTAATGCAGTAATAAGCCTATTCACTATGGATCGTATCACTATATTAAATATTGTGTCATTTCTTAGTAAGTCTTTTTAGAATGAAAATAGTTCGACACCACCAAGGTAGTAGAACTCTTTGTGGTTCGACTCCGGCGGTACCACCACCACACCTATTTCTACCTAATAACAGCAGTATTAGGCGCTGCTGTGTTCTGTTTTAAATGGTGTGGTGAGGGAGACAGAATTTTCCGAGGCGTTCCAGCTTAGTCCTCAGAGGTAGCGGCACATCTGTGGCCAACCTCAGGTAGGAATATCTAATCCTATCTGGGGTTGATTACAGATGTCCATGGGCGGCAGTAGCCACTTACCATCAAGTGGACTGCATGCTCGTCTGCTACTCCTAAGTTATAAAAAAAAACCACCGCCGTACCTATATCTGCCTATCAGCAATGTTAAGCGCTGTTTTCTGGTTTGAAGCGTGTGGTTAGCGTGTCATACTTTTCGAAGGCATTCCAGCTTAGTCCGATGGGCGCATCTATAGCGGACTTCAGGTAGGAGTCTAATCTTATCTTTCGTATACAGAAAATTATAGAAAAAATATCACGTAAAGTTGTACCTATTACTGGCTAATTATTAGCAGTATCATGTTGAAAGGTGTGATAAGAAAGACATATAAGAAGCATACCTACTTGGTCCTTAGAGTAGCAGCATTTTTGTCAGTGTCCTTAGGTAGGAGGCCAATTCTATTGATAAATGATGAAGTTATTGATAAATGTCCATGGCGGCAGTAGTCGGAGCGCTCGTTTAAATACAAGAAGTTATCGAAGTTTCGTCGGATTTGCACCCAAATGTTAGCACAGGCTATTTCGTCCCGTATTTCTAAGTATCGGTGGCGATAAATTACCACCAACGGCAGCAAGTAACTTGTGGTAGTAATTGGGTCGCAGCTCTGGGCGGGCGGCCAACGCAGCCATCGCAAGCGGTCGCGTCTTGCAATCTTACGGGTTTCGGCTGCTGGCCTCATTTCGAAAGTTTTGGATATTTACCGCTGCCCGATACTTGCACTACGATATTTGCGAATGTTTTAGCGGAACTGCAGTGTTTTATTGGAAATGTGATTCATTACTTGAATTATGCTCCCTGCAATATATTTTGAAGGTGGTAGAACCCTTTGTAGTTCGAGTGAGGAAGCACCACCGCCATTCTTATTCCTGTCTAATAACAGTGTTAAGCGCTGCTGTGTTCTGGTTTGAAGGATGTGCTAAGAGACTTTACCGCGGCGTTCCGATTAGTCCTCCACGTCTTATTAACAAATGTACATGGCGGCAGAAGAAGTTATCGAAGTTTCGTCGGATTTGCACCCAAATGTTAGCACAGGCTTCGTCCCGTATTTCTAAGTATCGGTGGCGATAAATTACCACCAACGGCAGCAAGTAACTTGTGGTAGTAATTGGGTCGCAGCTCTGGGCGGGCGGCCAACGCAGCCATCGCAAGCGGTCGCGTCTTGCAATCTTACGGATTTCGGCTGCTGGCCTCATTTCGAAAGTTTTGGATATTTACCGCTGTCCGATATTTGCGCTACGATATTTGCGAAAACGTTTTAGCGGAACTGCAGTGTTTTATTGGAAATTTAGTTCATTACTTGACTTAAGCTCCCTGCAATATATTTTGAAGGTGGTAGAACCCTTTGTGGTTCGAGTGAGGCGGCACCACCGCCATTCTTATTCCTGTCTTATAACAGTGTTAAGCGCTGCTGTGTTCTGGTTTGAAGGATGTGCTAAGAGACTATACCGCGACGTTCCGCTTAGTCCTCCACGTCTTAATAACAAATGTTCCTAGCGGCAGAAGAAGTTATCGAAGTTACGTCGGATTTGCACCCAGATGTTAATAGGCTATTTCGTCCTATGTTTTTAGGTATCGGTGGCGATAAATCACCACCAACGGCAGCAAGTAACTTGTGGTAGTAATTGGGTCGCAGCTCTGGGCGGGCGGCCAACGCAGCCATCGCAAGCGGTCGCGTCTTGCAATCTTACGGATTTCGGCTGCTGGCCTCATTTCGAAAGTTTTGGATATTTACCGCTGTCCGATATTTGCACTACGATATTTGCGAAAACGTTTCTGCAGTGTTTTATTCGAAATGTGATTCATTACTTGAATTATGCTCCCTGCAATGTATTTTGAAGGTGGTAGAACCCTTTGTGGTTCGAGTGAGGCGGCACCACCGCCATTCTTATTCCTGTCTAGTAACAGTGTTAAGCGCTGCTGTGTTCTGCTTTGAAGGATGTGCTAAGAGACTTTACCGCGATGTTCCGCTTAGTCCTCCACGTCTTATTAACAAATGTTCATGGCGGCAGAAGAAGTTATCGAAGTTACGTCGGATTTGCACCCAGATGTTAGCATAGGCTATTTCGTCCCATGTTTTTAAATATCAGTGTCGATAAATTACCACCAACGGCAGCAAGTAACTTGTGGTAGTAATTGGGTCGCAGCTCTGGGCGGGCGGCCAACGCAGCCATCGCAAGCGGTCGCGTCTTGCAATCTTACGGATTTCGGCTGCTGGCCTCATTTCGAAAGTTTTGGATATTTACCGCTGTCCGATACTCGCGCTACGATATTTGCGAAAACGTTTTACCGGAACTGCAGTGTTTTATTGGAAATGTGATTCATTACTTGAATTATGCTCCCTGCAATATATTTTGAAGGTGGTAGAACCCTTTGTGGTTCTTCTTCTGGCCATTCTTATTTCTGTCTAACAACAGTGTTAAGCGCTGCTGTGTTCTGGTTTGAAGGATGTGCTAAGAGACTTTACCGCGGCATTCCGCTTAGTCCTCCACGTCTTATTAACAAATGTTCATGGCGGCAGAAAAAGTTATCGAAGTTAGGTTGGATTTGCACCTAGATGTTAGCACAGGCTATTTCGTCCCGTATTTCTAAGTATCGGTGGCGATAAATTACCACCAACGGCAGCAAGTAACTTGTGGTAGTAATTGGGTCGCAGCTCTGGGCGGGCGGCCAACGCAGCCATCGCAAGCGGTCGCGTCTTGCAATCTTACGGATTTCGGCTGCTGGCCTCATTTCGAAAGTTTTGGATATTTACCGCTGTCCGATATTTGTGAAAACGTTTTAGCGGAACTGCAGTGTTTTATTGGAAATGTGATTCATTACTTGACTTATGCTTCCTGCAATATATTTTGAAGGTGGTAGAGCCCTTTGTGGTCGAGTGAGGTGGCACCACCGCCATTCTTATTTCTGTCTAATAACAGTGTTAAGCGCTGCTGTGTTCTGGTTTGAAGGATGTGCTAAGAGACTTTACCGCGGCGTTCCGCTTAGTCCTCCACGTCTTATTAACAAATGTTCATGGTGGCAGAAGAAGTTATCGAAGTTACGTCGGATTTGCAGCTAGGTGTTAGCACAGGCTATTTCGTCCCATGTTTTTAAATATCGGTGGCGATAAATTACCACCAACGGCAGCAAGTAACTTGTGGTAGTAATTGGGTCGCAGCTCTGGGCGGGCGGCCAACGCAGCCATCGCAAGCGGTCGCGTCTTGCAATCTTACGGATTTCGGCTGCTGGCCTCATTTCGAAAGTTTTGGATATTTACCGCTGTCCGATACTTGCGCTACGATATTTGCGAAAACGTTTTACCGGAACTGCAGTGTTTTATTCGAAATGTGATTCATTACTTGACTTATGGTCCTTGTAATAGATTTAAGTTTTGTTACCAAATATTTTAAGGTGGCTTACGCTAAACAATTCCTTAATTAGGAATACTAGAAAACTACATATCTGATTCAAAATATTAAAGAAAATAATCCACAGGATTCTGCAACGCTAGGTATTCCTAGATAGGTTGTACAATAACAGTCCATCCAGAAACAATCTAAAAACACAACCTGATAATATGCTATGATATTTTTTTTATATATATTAATTGAAAGTTATGTGCAAACTTAAAAATTAATTAACCCATGCTTTAAAGGAAAATATCACGAGTAAACTGCATACTGCATACTTGAGAGTTTCTTTTTGATTCTCCAAAGTATGTGAATTAAGAACATCCGCACTAGGCCAGCGCGGTGGACTATGGTCTAATCCTTGTCATTGTAAAAGGAAACCCGTGCTCAGGAGTGGGACAGTATCGGTTTTGTTATCATGATTACAGGATAGATAAGTAAGTAATATAATGTGTTGTGACGTAATCAATACCAGTACCCTCAATTGGAGTTGGCAAGAGCGGCCCAGTTTCAGTGGTTGGAAGTTTGACAATGTTCGCTCTACGGATAATGGTCGGTGAAATAACTATATAGAGAGCTGCGTGGTGAAATAAGTAAATAGAGAATTGAGGGTGCAATAACTAAACTGAGAAGATGTGAAATGATGCTACGGATAACTATACCATGTAATAGCTATATAGGGAGCTGTAAGGTAAAATAATTGATCAGAAGATTCAGGATAACATAATTAAACAGAGAAATAAGTGGTGAATAGACAATAGATTGATATAATACAGATAGATAAAATGAAATACTCGTAAATATAAAGAGGACTGTGAGGTGAAACATCAGGATAAGTCATCAGAGTTGAGTATCATCGGCATGATTGGAATAAATTATCAGACCCCAAAAATTTATTACTTATCGACTGAATTTCATACTCATTTTTAAGAAAATGTACTTCTCAAAATAACGTGCAGTAGAAAAACTACGAGAGGTAAATATAAGATGACCGGCATAATTCTTAACTTTCCATCGTAAAATTGCGAAAATACGTTTCTGAAAAATAGATCACTGAAGCCAGAAATAACAGTGATTAAGTTTAATAAGTATTTAAACCCCTTTTATCGACCCCTCTTACGTATAATATTGTAACTGCAAAATGACATCTTTACAGGAAAGCGTTTCAAAGTTGCGAATATGTTAAAATGCGAATAAAATCTGCATTTCTGCAGGTATCTCTATGAAATTTGATATATGTATGTATATACATTATTTTATACGCTCTATAACATTAATTGTGTCTATAAAACACATTAAAATAAAGAAATTTATACAATAAAAACGAAAAGGTACTGTGGGTTACGATATTATACGTAGAAGGTCGATATATTTTAAAGACATCAATTCCGTTTCCCTTATCATGATGACCTAGCTATGCAACAACGGCCGACTCATACAATACAAAAAGTTTAAATTTCTAAAATATCCCCAACTGACTGTATCTAACCAATTCGGTACATTCCATGACATCCGGCAATATCGGCAATAGATAAAACGGTTCCAATCTCATTGCATAATATCTCATAGCAAACATTCCGCATTATGTAACAAAGCTTATAAAATTCCACGTTGAAATATGCCAAATTTCTAAGGTACAGAGCGCTGCACAAAGTTCTTTACGCTTTTGTGGTTCCGTAACTAAATTATAAATGTAGCTGTTTTATAAATGGTTGACGTTTTATTTTTAGATCAGTTATAGCGTATTTGGACCATGATTGCTTGATGTAAGTGTGATCTAAATTATGCTTTTGGAGATGCAAACACCTTGTAGTTGAACTGCAGAGTTCGCACCACCGCCCAACTTTTTATACCAAACAACAGCAGTTAATTGCTGCTGTGCTCTAGTTTGAAGGGTTTGGAAAGACTTACCTACTTATCTGATAAATTCCAACTTAGTTCTCAGGTACCAACGCATTTGTGGCCGACTTAAATTAGAAACCTAATCTTATATCTAATTGACTACATACAGATGCCCATGGGCGGCAGTACCCAATCAACACATTGACTATATGCTTATTTGCTACTTCAACTAATAACAATTAGAACCCTTTGTGGTTCGACTCCGGCGGCACCACCGCCACACCTATTTCTACCTCATAACAGCAGTGTTAAGCGCTGCTGTGGTCTGGTTTGAAGGGTGAGATAAGGGAGACATACTTTTCCGAGGCGTTCAGCATAGTCCTCAGGAGTAGCGGCGCATCTGTGGCCGACCTCAGGAATATCTAATCCTATCTGGGGTTGATTACAGATGTCCATGGGCGGCAGTAGCCACTTACCTTCAGGTGGACTGAATGCTCGTCTGCTACTCCTATATTATAAAAAAAAACCTCGTGTTTTTTTTAATCATTGCAAGTAACTGAACCGTGGTTCGACTAAAGTACCACCGCCACACGTTTTTATTCCAGAATCACGAGGTATAAATAGATAAACCTTTTCCATAACGTTAATTGCAAATATTTCTAAGTGGCTGTGAACATTTACCATCAGAGAGCATACACGTTTTCTACGCCAATTTCATAAAAAAAAACAATACAAAAATCGGCAAAATGCCAACGCACTTAACGAGAATGGTCCTGGTTAAGGACGTAACCCTACAAATGTTAAGCACTGTTATATTCTGATTTGGAGGGTGTGGAAAACTTTCCCAAAAAAGTTGGAGTCTCGTATACCTAAGTGTCTCCCACTCACATACATGGATTCCTTACTTTTATCCTCAGGGGTAGCAACGCATCTTGACCTCAAATAATCTAGATCTATTTACTCAATCTGGATAATTGTCTAGATTAGATTATGTCAATAAAAGGGAGTGACTTACCTGGCCTGCATGCGTATTTGTTGCTTCTAAGTTTTAAAAATGTTTTTAAAATTTTGCATTTTTTTTTCTTTTTAAACGACTTAAAAAAAGAAGATTGTGTATTCAACCGTTAAGTATATAAGTGTGTGTCCGCGATTTTCTCAGAAATTATTAATCCAACTTGGATGAAGTCATGATAATTTTAAAGCGTGTCTTACAAGGAATTTTAGCTTAAAATACATTAATTTGACAGTTTTTTTCTGGAAAATCGGGATAACATTTCTTATAAACCTGAATAATTCGAGTGTTTCTGGATCGATTTAAACTGTCTTTTTTCATTTGAAAGGGTGTTTTCATTCATCAAGACAGAAACATGAGCAAACAACCCATAATGCTAATTAGGTTAATGAGAAAAGTTCATTTCATATGCATATAGAGTAAGTGTACTTTTTGTTGGGGCTTTAATGGAAACATTTCGAAAATGTGCAGTTTGTAACTCTCTGCGTTCGAAATTGGTAAAATCCGAGACATGTTTGCCGTTTCAACCACGTTTCTGTTTACGTATTGTTTACTGTGTTTAAATATTTAATGTATATGTTACGACGATGAACAAATGCTTCTTTAACCTGTCCATGCCAAACTGCTAGTCCGGTCTGAAGTTGTTGCGAGCAGGTGTAATCATACAATTTACTATGGCTACCCGATTCATTTCTATATTCAGAGCGGACTAGCAGTTTTACGCAGACTATACTAACTTTTCCGAAGCTTCTGTAATTTTTTTGACAATGAATCTGCTAAAACAGCTTTGGCCAATAAACTTTCTGGCTGGAGAAAGTTTAATGAAACACATCATATTGCATGCTATTTCGTTCCAAGCCTTAACATAATAGGGTAAGATAATTGCTAGAATTTGTGATTTAAAGTTTGAAGATTGCAGAGGAAGGAATTCCTCTGATTTTTCAAATTTATGTGCGTATTACAAATCAATTATCACTTGCTAAACGGTGAAGGAAAACATTGTGAGCACACCTGCATACCTGAGAGATTTATAAAAAAAAATCCCAAAGGTATGTGAAGTCTACCAATACGCACTTGGCCAGCGCGGTGGATTATGGCCTAATCCTTCTTATTATGAGAGGAGACCCGTACCCAGCAGCGGGACGTCAATGGGTTGATGATGATGAATACTGTCATAAGCATGTACTAGGAATCGACAAAGTATTTTTAGACTATTGCCCGGTATTAATAATCAATCTATCCATATTTTTACTTACCAAAGATCGAAATTTGAAAATGAAGTAATTGTTAAATGTCGATCTTTAGTTTTTAAAACATTAGATAGATACTTAATATTAATAAAAGGCTTAAATTAAACCTCATAAGGACTTTACATCGAAGGCCGTACTCCCCTAAACCAACATCAAAATTTTAAATTTTTAAAACCGATTCAATTTCTGGGCCCGACCCAAATATACTGGGAAGTGATTTACATGGACCAAATAAGTATTTAATGACTGCATGGGAACATTTGGAGTCGAATGTAAAACGAATTTGGCACAAATTTTGCATAATCTCCGCAAAATATTGACTTTCTGTAAGATAATGCCAAATATTTGAACATTATTTCCTTCTGACCTAAATCTGAATCGGAAGAAATAGCTTTTATTAATCGATTGGAGTTTGCAATATAGCCCTTAGATTTTATCATCGTCAACACGTTATTTTCCCACTGCTGGGCGATCTTCTGTCAGAGTAAGATGGATTTTAGACCATAATTCACCGTGGTGGATAAGTGCGGACTCGTGGTATCCTTTATTAAAAGGAGAGCTTAACTTTAATAACTTTTTTAGGACTCGGTCATGTGGGTTTATTCCTGTTGTTTTCCTTCACAGTTAAAGCGAGTGAAATTAGTTTCTAATACCTACGCCATAGATTAGTAAAGATTACTCACTCCTAACAAGAAAATGTACCCAGTTTTGAGAATTGAAATAGTTGCGTAAAAAAGTTTTGCCACCTCTCCGTGCTAAAATGTCCCTAAAATATTTGAAATAATTATTTATTTATACGTAATTATTACGTAAATTACGCAGTATTAGTTATTTATTCGTAAATTTTCTCTAAAAATGTTTTTATTTGTCAAGAATTAAAAAAAATAACTTATACTAAAATAAGCTGTTTGTGGCTTCATTCAATTTCCAGGCGGCGAACTATTAATCTATGACCTACGCAATCACTTTGAAAAATCAGAGATGGGATACGAATATCGGACACCAGTTTAAGAGGCCAAGTTTCAACCATACGGCCATGTTATGCACAAAAACATCTAAAATTCTAAAGATGACTTTTGCCTATTTATTCATTTAGCCTTTATTTTTTACCCATTGTGAAGAGTAACGTTTTTGAACATATGTATTTATGTCTCATTCATTATATTATATTTTTAAGCAGTCCGGTTTTTGTTATAATAATTGCTTTGTACCCTTTTTGTTATACACTTTTACGATAGCATCAAAATAATATATTTTCACCGTTTCCAAAGCAACATTAGCTCGTATCTTATCGCATTTATGAATATAAATACATTACGGAGATTTGCAACTCGGGCAATGGGGTCGACGCAGTGCGCGCCATTGCTGTTCAAACCCAGCTCAAGATAACTGCAAAGTGAACTTTAAACGCATAGTTTGCATGCATTTTTATAAAACTTACAGACAGGTAGGTAGATTGATAGATAGATAAATAGATAGGTAGTTAGATAGACACATGAAGGTGGTAGAACCCTTTGTGGATAGACTCCGGCGGCACCACCGTCACACCTATTCCTGTCTCATAATAGATGTATTAAGCGCTGCTGTGTTCTGGTTTGAAGGGTGTAGTAAGGGATATATACATTTCCGAGGCGTTCCAGCTTAGTCCTCAGGGGTAGCGGCGCATCTGTGGCCGACCTCAGGTAGGAATATCTAATCCTATTTGGGGTTGATTACAGATGTCCATGGGCGGCAGTAGCCACTTACCATCAGGTGGACTGCACGCTTGTCTGTTACTCTTATATTATTAAATAGAAAAAACACACCTCAACAAAGACATACACTAACAAAATAGGAGAAAATAACTTAAATGTATTTTTCTATTTATCTCAATATGCGTCTTTAAAGATACGTATGTACGAAGATACGAGTAATAGAAGAAAAAATATTCGAGATAAAATCACTACTTATTGTGTTTTAATCGTAAGTTAGATGAAATTTCTTTAGTTATAATTTTTTATAATAACTTTAATATATTTTTATTAGGTTTATATTTTTTGCCATAACCCAATGTACTAGTATGTAGTAGGTACATTTTTGATGCAGAGACTTTTAGCTCTAATTACATTACTTAACACGTAAATATGAATATGAATAGAAATATTCTTTTAACAAGTTATTTCTTATATTTACCCTTCTAAGGTACATTTTCTGACATAAATTCATTTATACTAAGTAGTATTAAAGCAAGATGGGTATCAGTTTGCCTGGACACCTCTACCGTCTTTCTGGGCGGTAGAGCTGTCCGTGTTCTAACAATAACGAAATTAATTTCATTTATAAACTATGCACAAATACCAACTTTAAGACTAAATATAAACAAAAACTGAATCTAACAACTTATATGGGATACCAGCTGTGCCCCGCGGTTTTACCCGCATTAAAATGAAATAACGTGGGTGAAACCGCTGGGCACAGCTAGTCTGAAATATAAGTAGCCTAAGTTACTCCTTATTACATGAGCTACCTGCCAATAAAAGTCCCTTCAAACTCGGTCCAGCCATTTCAAAGATTAGCCGTAAGAAACACACAGACAAAATGTTACTTTGGTGTATGTACCGTATGTATATTCATATGCATGTAGTAAAAAGAGGTTATTTCAATATTTATAACAGACACTCCAATTTTATTTATATGTACAGATAATTGTGCTCCATTCTTCAACAACTGCTATAATACAATATATGGCGGCACAGTTAGTACCCAACCACGACAAAGTTTTTCGTTGCTTCAATACTTGACACAATTTATTATAATGTATTCATGGGATATCCTTGCTCGCTGGCTGCATAATAAAAAGCTACCTACACCTGGACCGTGTAGATACTGGGCTGTAGGATACTTCACGGTTTTACCACGAGCTAGTGCGTGACTAACCTTAAACATGCAGTAGTGTCCTTATTCCAAAGTATTCATCTCATTATCCGATCTCCCAGCACCGTTTTTTAAAGATGTGTTATGGAGTTTCATTCGCCGCTTCTTCTCCATAACGAAATACCTTGCGAAGTGGTGGTAGATATAATGAAGTTCAAAAAGTGTTCTGTAAAGAATCTACTTTGAATCAAATATTTTTGATTTGATTTGAGTTCCTTCACCCGTGACAATTAATCATTATTTCATCAGTTAATCTTAGTAAAAAAATGTCCTTAATAAGAAAAAGTTAGAATAATAGAGAAATTAATTATAAGTCATAAATAATTACCATAATGCTGTAGATTCGATTCGAAGATGTACGCAAACAAAGCTAGGAAAGACATCTTTCTCTCATTCATTTTTCAGCCTGTAATTCAAAATTTGGACCCTCTTGGACCTCTCGATTGAAAGACCGAGTTTCTAACCAATACACTATCACAGAGTTTTATAAATGCATTTGATATTTGTACTTATGTGTAGCTAGGTACGTGTGTTTATATATTAATTTTACTAAAATGAAATACTAATTTTACTCTCTGAATTACAATAAAGGTCAGTCAACCGAAACGGTGTCCTCTCCGATCACAAAAAGGACAGACATTTGTAACACGAGACTCAATGCATGTTATTCAAGGCGATTTTTCTATCTTTTCCAATGCACCTAATAGGCTACTTAACCTCTAAAGCGTGCATATTTTCAACTCACATTACCGAACATTTTCTGAAAAATAAGTTTATTCCGGAATTTAACACGTTCGCTGCGTAAAAAAAAACAGTAACTTTCAGCTAGTGCGACGGCAGTCCAAAAATGCATCCACTTGACTTTCTTATTGTGCGTGGCAGGCCTTTTCGACCCGACACCTCTGGGTGGTATTGAAGCCCTATTATCTTAGTCAAGGCGCATTTTACATTATAAATTTTTATACGTTTAAAATCCTCATGAATCACTTGTCTATACATTAGTCCCGCCCCTGGCTCCTCCAAATAGAAAATTAGAAATTAGCAATCAAAAATGTCTGGTCGATAAGGCCCGATACCGCACTAGAGTGTAATTTCTGTAGTGATGGGATAGTAAAAGAAAAGAAAATATCGAGTCATTAATTTTATTAAATTTTAATAAACACAAGCCGAGCCTTTTTAATGTGTTACACATAAGTCAAAAATAGTAATTATAAAGGTAGACCAAAATTTTATATAATTACAAAGATTTTTCTTAGGGATTTCGAAATATGAACCACCGTATTCTTCTTCGTTATCACTATCATTTTCTAGTACTATTTTGTTTTTACAATGCGCCATTGTAACGAAGCTTGCAGGAAACCGAGTAGCGCGAGCGCGTCCTCCTCTCGAAGCTAGCACAACACTACTAGCGGGTCAACGCGTACGCATCTGCACAGTGCGGCAACAGGTCGCGAGCGGTCATCCACCAAAACAGGCCTGCCCCCGCACTGAGATAACTTTTTTTACGTTCTATGCGGCGGAGGTCGAAAAAGGCCTGCCGTAAAAATACCCAAGAAACAGGTTTCGCACTAGCGAGAAAGACCTATTTTTCCTGTGCGCATATTGGTTTGGCACCGCGTCGGGCCGATTGTGGGTGAACCGCAGTGAACGTGTTAAGTAAGGTTGTTAAGGGCCAAACGAGTGCAAAGTGCTCGTGCAATTTGCAATTCTTGTAACGTAATAGTTTAATAATATAGAGCTTAGTCGAACGTTACTTAATCTTCATTACTTTATTTTTTAATAGCTATAACGTTTTATTTTACATATTCATATACTTTATTATTTATATAGTTTCCCGCTAGATTGCAACTCACCAGCAATTCTCACAGCACTCTTATTAACATAAAATAATTTAAAAGAATTGTAATGAAATGAAAATATACCCTTACAATATGATTCGATAATATCATATGTTAAAATGCTCAGAAGGGATTCCAAAAATACAATATATTCTTCCATAATCATCAACATTAACATAATTCATTCATTCATTAACATAATTCATTTACAATAATACATCCTCTATTATCCAATGAGTTATCACACTCCCATTACTAAAGACATTGCAAAAATCATCTCATAATCAAACTGAACGAATATTCCAAAAACCTATAAAATAGAAAAATATTTTAATAATCAACTTATTTACCAGCAATTCTGTGATCTTTACATTAATTAGTATGCTATGACTGTAACACATATTTGTAACACATAATAGCAGCCTAAACAAATAAAGGAAGAATAATTACAAGCTTTTATTTCACCAATTGTAGCTGAGAGGATTAAAAAGAATTTAAAGCGAACACTGAAGGCTTCACCTGCTTTCAGTGTCCATTTTCAATTCTAACTTAGCTTAACTTCTTAGCTTAGGCAACCCTTCAAAATGTTCCTCAAGTTACGTCGATTTGTATCGTCTATTTGAAACCCGTAGACTGCTGTAAGTTCTTTGAATACGAAAAATACGGATAAGAAATAAATACGTATTTCTACGGCACATTTATTTGTAAAGTGTAATGTGTTCTTTGCTGTATTCTGCATTTCGAAATAAAATTGATAAAAAAATAAATTGCAAAAACCACAACATTTAAATTTTAATAAAAATGGGTAAAATTATTAAAAAAAACTCCGACTTGATTCATTTATGTCACGAGAGATAATTAACGAGAAGAGCTTTCATATAAGTCCATTAGATCACAGAGTCGCACATAAGAACAACAGAGTATTAGTTTTTATAGCACTACCCTATGTACTTATTTGGTTCTCGAAGATGTTGATGTGGCAAAAACATAGGTATTCATCATCAACCCATTACTGTCCCACTGCTGGGCACGGGTCTCCTCTCATAATGAGAAGGATTAGGCTATAGCCCACCGCGCTGGCCAAGTGCGTATTTGTAGACTTCACATACATTTGAGATTTTTTTTTATAAATCTCTCATGCAGGTTTCCTCACGATGTTTTCCTTACGTTTCCTTACGTTTAGCAAGTGATAATTAATTTCTAATTTGCATATAACTTTGAAAAATCAGAGGTGCGTGCCTGGGATTTGCACCTCGGGCCCCTCGATCGAGAGGCCGAGTTTCTTAACCAATAGGCTATCACTGATCTAACACATAAACATAGGTATTCAACTACCTAAAACTTAATAAGAAACGCAAGGAAATCCGAGATATTTTATTTCTATGCTCATTGATGCCTTCGTCGTGGCTAAAAATGATAACAGATGTAGCACACTATTTTTAGAAACAGTAGCATTAATTCTCGTCAATCATTTTATTCTTATATTAAGAATGATTTATTGCTTTTTTGTGTGATTATATAAGCACGGTTTTTAGTTATAAAAATTAGTTTAAATGTTTCCCTATAAGAAAAGATGTAGCCACAACGGCCCTAAAACTCAACAATATATAAATTTTTGGCTACCTTACAGTCTATATTTAGGTAAAACTACTTTATACGTATCTTTAAAAGACAACATGCAGCGATAAACGTAAAATAAATGTGTTATACTTACAAAAATAGATTTATTGTTCTATACGGGCGGTTTAAAGACGTCACGACTTTACGATGCATGGCGATGTCCCTGACTCGTATGACGTGCGATGGGAAACAGTAGCTGGGTAATTGGTACCATTCGTATGTACTATGTGAAATTAAATACAACTCTTTTAATAAAACTACCTAGGTATATATATATATAAATATGTCCCTGTAGTTCCGGGACTAGAATAGGGCTACGGTATCCCCTGCCTGTCGTAAGAGGCGACTAAAGTGTGAAGTATGCAGTGAAGTAAGAGTGGGAGCTCGAACCGTCCAGTATGCTTCCCCAGGATGGACGGCGGTATGTGTGGTCGCATACCGTCGTAATCACCAGATGTTGCGGGAGGAGCGAACGCTCCCCTAGGGCAGAGCCCGATTCGGGCATCGCGCTTGGAGGACTCCAGTTGTGTTCCGTTGGAGATCCCGGAGTTCTCCAACAAGCGCCGAAGACGGCCACCGGGGGGGTTTTAGTGCGGTAAAAATCCCACATAACCCGACGTCGCTCCCACGTCGTCGGGTACCTTTTGAAGGTTTCCCCCTCGAAAAGGAAAAAAAAGAAAAAAAGAAAAGGTATATATATAAATAAGGGAGACATACTTTTCCGAGGCGTTCCAAAATAGTCGTCAAGAGTAGCAATGCCTTTGTGACCAACCTTAAGTAAGACTCTCATCTTATCCGCCGTTAATTACAGATGTTAATGGATGACAGTTACCTATTATCATCAGGCAAACTATATGTCTTTTTGCTACTTCAAACTTATTAAAAATGTAGTAAGCCTTGAGTATATTCATTGTCAACTCATTATGCCACTGCTGAACTACGTTATCCTCTGAAAATGAGAAAGGTTTAAGCATAGTCCACAATGCTGGCCAATTGTGAATTGCTAGAAATAACACACACTGACACATACCGCTGAAAACGTTTTCAAGAAAACTGTCAGTCCTGTGCGTTTGTTTACAATACAATTTATCAACACTTCACATAACACAATCAAAACATATCATAAATAAATCATTTTTAGGTAATACGCACATTATATTGGAAAACTGCAGGTACTATGGATTTAAACTCTGGATCTCTAATACTCAATTCATACCAACTTGTCTTTAGGTTATAAAATACAGGCAGTCCTCGTACTTACGGCATGTAAGGTTGTCGAAATACGCGACGTAAGTCGAGAAATATTTTTTCATATTGTTTAAATGTAAAACCTAAGGGTTAGGATTCATACAGACCCAAAATTTTAAGAAACTGTATTTTTAACAAGGATACACATATTTTATTATCAAAAGTTCTTAAAATAAATATATTGACCTCGCGACAAGTGAATTCTCCTATGTCGGAAATCGAAACAATTGACGTATGCTTGAGGAATAGTGTCAATCCTTTTTTGACGTAACTTGAAACGACATAAATCGAAATGTAAGTCAAGCACTGTCTGTATAAAGAAACTAAAGTTTCAGTCTTTACAAAGTCCAAAGTACAAAGCAAAGCTCTATTGTAGAGAAACAATGCCAAGCTTACAGAGATAATAGGTTTAACGTGGATATGTTATCGAGGAAATTGGATTAAATCTCCATTGTCCGTTATAGATACAAGTTTTAGTTTTCAAAGTGAATTGTACAGAATAATGGAAGAATCTTTGCTATTAGTAGTGCAAAGTTAATCCGATTATCGTCTTCAATCCATTACTGTTGCACTGCTGGGTACGGGTCTCCTCTTAAAGTAGAGTATCCCTACTATAACTCCTCACCTAAAGGTTGTCTGGAAGAGATCGCTGGTTAGCGATAAGACCGCCTTTTGTATTGTCTTTTAAATTAGTTATCTATTTTTATATGTATCTTCTTTTATTGGGTACATTAAAGAGTATTGATTTGATTTGATTTGATTTAGAGAGACTAAGTATGGATTACTTGGTGAACTAAGTATGAATTGGTGGACTTCATACATGCTTAAGAACTTTCTTTAAGACCTCTCACGATCCGTGCACGTTTCCTCAAGATGTTTTCCAAGGTTTTTATCGTTTGTGATAATCAATTTTATTAGACACATATTTTTTTAAATCTAACATCAATATTTGACAATTCTTTCATACTAGAAATTGATAAATTTTGAAGTCGTCAAGTCTACATACCCTGATGATCTTGAATCTGGATCAGATGTCTGATGACTAAATTAAATCGTATGACATAAGGTACCATACCAGTCCAATTACCCAACCAACCCTCTTAATTTAATTAGTTAAAAATCTTCAGTCTCTTCCGTGTAAATTATGAAAATTATATGGAAAACTTATTTAGGGTTCCTGCATAAAATAAAAAAAAAAACGTTAAAAGTAACAAACACTCAAAGTTATTTAACTAACTTTAACAACAAAGTTAATTACGTTAACAAAAACATAGTTAATTAAAGTCTATTAACCTAAAAATAGGCACTAACTAAAAATATTTCTTGATCTACTTCAAGCTTTCGATTGGATCTCAAGGAGTTCCACTGTTCTGTTGCCAGTTTTCAATTAACGGCTAGAAGTGTCTGCGATTTTGCTAAATAATTAGAATGCAAAAGGGACCAAGCGGTATGTAGGCGGTAGGTTATTCGTAGGAGGTTATGTAACATTTTTATAAGATTGTAATTTTTTTTAATACTATAGGAGTAGCAAACGAGCATGCAGTCAACTTGATGGTAAGTGGCTACTGCCGCCCATGGACATCTGTAATAAACCCCAGATAGGATTAGACATTCCTACCTGAGGTCGGCCACACCTGAGGACTAACCTGGAACGCCTCGGAAAAGTATGTTTCCCTTACCACACCCTTCAAAACGGAACACAGCAGCGCCTAACACTGCTGTAATGGGTAGCAAATAAATCGTTTTTATACTTTAACCTCAAATACATCCAAATGAACATACCTCAATTCTCAGTGATTCTTCAGTCATTGCCTACCCTATTTCTACCTTTTGCCTTTATGAAGATAGTTTCAAAGGTAATCGATTTCCATTGTTCCAAGCAAAAGTGTATAAATGCTACAGTTATAGGGAAATTAAATAATAAATTAGTGAGCGATCGGCTCATATGGGAATTTGCAAGCGGCTTATAGCAAAGCGTTATAATCCGTCGATTGATGTAACGTTTTACATAAATAGCTTTCTTTGGATATTCAAAGGAAAAAACATACCATTTTTATAGTTTTAAGATAAATATCATTCACATAAAAAAGAACACCGCAATCTAAATTGATTAATTTAAACCTGATTAACATTTTAGTAAACTGGTAATGTAAATCTACTGTTTAGGTTGCAAATTGACACAAAATATTTTAGTTTTTATTTTGTGCTTAGGGTCACGAAGCGCAGTCCCGGCGCAAATAGGCCGCGCGGACATCAACCCATACCGCAGATGCACTTACTTTGACACTGCATATTTTATACGGTCCATCCTTTGTGCATAAAGGACGTAACGCTTACCTTAATTCTGTTAAATAGTATTCTTTTTTACAAAAACGATAATATTTTAAACTTAAGGAGTTTATCAAAATTAATATATGTTGACTATTTCGTTATAATTAAAACCCCATAAAGAAGGCGATTAAATTATTCGACCTTGCAATGGACAAACGAACCAATCGGGTTACACGCGGCATTACACGAATTAATTGCAAAATAGGTACATATCTATTCATCTTTCACTATTAAAAGGCGAAGTAGCAACATAAAATTGATCTATTATTTTAAAATGTAATTATGATTATTATTTTTCTGTTCCAAATTTAAATAAAAATCGTATGCAGTACTGGTGCAACAGGAGCTAGCGCAGAGCTATCTCCGGGTCACGCAGCGCAGTGCCGGCGCAAGTAGGCCGCGCGGACGACGAACCCTCCCGCAGTTGGTCTAACTTTGACACTACATATTTTATTATGTTAAATAGTATCAATTGTGCATAAAGGACGATAATGTTTAACTTAATTCTGCTAAACAGTATTCTTTGTACAAATAGGATAAAAATTTTAAGTAAAGGAGTTTATAAAAAATAATATATGTTGACTATTTCGTGCAAGTATTTGACTATTTGGTTATGATTATAAAACTCACAAAGGAGAAAATTAAATTATTTGCCATATCAATGGACAAATGAATCAATCGGCTTACACATGGCATTACGCGAATTAGTCGCAACGTACCCGTCTAATGGCATAATAATCTTAACAGGCGTAGTAGCAACATAAAATTGATCTGCTTAAAAAAAATCCTTAAAATTATTGTTTTATTCCAAATTTAAATAAAAATCGTATGCAGTATTGGTGCAACAGGAGCTAGCGCAGAGCTATCTCCGGGTCACGCAGCGCAGTGCCGGCGCAAGTAGGCCGCGCGGACAACGACCCCTTCCGCAGATGCGCTAATGATTTTTGATACTATTTGCTCTACAGGTACCAACTGTAGTTTCTAATGCGTCCGTCGTATGTCATTTTAAAAGTTTTGTAAAGTACGTTAACTTTGTAATTGTCAACAATTACGAGGACTAAGGCAGAATATCTATGAAATAGGAACATAACACCACTTCGAAATAAAGTTTCGTAGGTTTAGGTATAAATCTGAACATCAATTTAAGAATTACCTATACGTGCCCCTAGCTTCTGTTCTTTTATCGGTCACCACACATCGTAATGAAAGAATGTTAAGTGTTTTACATTAGTTGGTTTATGTAAATTTACATTAAAGTACGGTTTTCCTATGTAAATCTAATTAACTGGAAAATATGAACACATAAATTTCCCTTTGACAAGCAAAATATCCTTATATTTCACAAAGAAATTTCTTTGAAAATGTACGACGTAATAGTGTTTGGTAGAAGAAAATCGCAATAATCTGTGAGAAAATCTTAATTAAAACTCTCTAATACGCTCTAATTAAATCTAAGTAAAATCTTATCTACTCAGTAGACCAGTGCCCCTTATTACATCCGATGCAATAATGACGTTAAAATCCATTTTTCTCGTCGTCTCCTGTGTATTGCAAGCTGGATTTATTGAATTTCGACCCACTTAAGGAGTAATTGGAGATCATTGACCGATATTCGGTATTATTTTTTATAAGAAGCCAACGAACTTTTGTTCTTTTTTTTAATCTATAAATTTATTTTTAATAATAACCAAACGGGAATTTAATGAAAGTAATGTTGGCTAATACCACAGATTAATAAATAGTTACTACTTAACTAATACTGCCTAAAATATTATTATCCAGTATAGTTCCAAGGTACAATTTTTCTAACATTTACTAATGACTAACTTGTTATACTTATTGGATGATCTTTCTTCTAAAATAATGATTAATAAAGTATATTATACATCGTTTATAAATGTCGAATCCTGCTTTACATTGTGTACCCTTAGTATTAGTATTTAAGTTTTTACAAAATGACTGTTTTGGTATTTGTTTACGAATTTGTCCATACATTTCCAATCAGCGCCCCTAGCGGATTGTGTCAGAACTGATTGGAAATATACGTGAAATACGTAAACACAAACAAAAACAGTATTTTTTGTCAAAACGCAAAATCTCCTACTAAGAGTACTGTTATATCGACAGTTTACATATATTTCAGATGGACTTATTATATAAAAAAGTAATTGTATCCTTTTTTTTGTAACTTCGTTGATAACGCTTTTCCTACGCATGTCCGGTCTATTACTCCTATAGATATAGTTAAATGCCTTAGTAGGAGTCAATCTATACATAGAAACATGGAACTAAAGTCTGAGTGACTTTAGTTCCATGGAAAAAATAAGTCACTTCTAAATGTTATCACGTAAAGTGCATTCGAAGCTATTTATACTTCAGCCTGATCGAATTCAACGTTATTCAGAATCAGTGCTAGTAAAAGGGAGATGAAGATAATTAATGAAAAACATGGACATTAAACTGTAATTTTCATAAATATGCAGCTATAATCAATACCAAATAAGAATAGATTTCTACGTAAAGTCAACCACATATGCCCTGCTACCACTGAGGCTTAAGCTGGAATGCCTCGGAAAAGAATGTCTCACTTACCACACCCTCAAACCAGCAATTCGCTTAGCAGTGTTGTTTCAGGCAGAAAAAGGCGTGGCGGTGGTGCCCCCGGAGTCTCTACCACAGAGAGCTCTACCTTTCAAATATTATGATCGATATCATGCCGATTGATTTTTAATCCTGTATCACATAGCTGTAATCGTCCTCTAAAAATCACGATGCCTGGCAACATTACAAAGTAGACAAAAATGTAAGCGATCTGTGCGCAGCGAAGCCGAAAATTGCGTTCGGTTCGTGTTGTTACGTACACATACGAGCACGTGCAACTATATCGTGTTGATGCCGAAACGTAAAGTCCATTCATTTGTTTATGTATTTTCTACTTCGTTTCTTATGTTTTTTTCTATCTAATAAACATGATATTGATTTCTCAGGCTCTAACAATTGGTAATTGACATTTAAAGTATTTTTTACTTTGTTAGTGACGTTGGGTTCGTATTGTTACGTACACATACATGCAACTATATCGTGTTAATGCCGAAACGTAAACTCCATTCATTTGTTTATGTATTTTCTATTTCGTTGCTTTTGTTTTTTTCTAACATGATTTCTCAGGACGGCTCTAACAATTGGTTTTTGGTAATTAAATTATGTTTTACTTTGATAATGATACAATACCAATAGGCAATTACTACCTACTATTGTCTGCTGGATACTGGTCATCGTTCAGAATAAAAGGGCTAGGGCATAGTATACCGGTCTCTCAGAAGAAAGGCAGCCTGAGTTGATGGCAAAGCTTACTGTTGTTTAGTTTGTATTAAATGTCAAAACAATATTACTAAATAGAAAATACTGTATTACTTTTATGATACCATACTTTATTAAATGGTTAGTGTCTACGCAAGTACGTTGAAAATATTAGTGAAAATACAACTTTATTCCACGCTAAAATATATATATGTTACATCCGCCATCGAACCACTGATTTGTTTTCCCAAATGCGCCAAAAAATATTATAAGTACATATTTATATTTCACTAAATCCCACTATATTTGAAGGTGGTAGAACGCTTTGTGTTTTGAATCCGGTGGCACCACCGCTACACCTATTTTTAACTCGTAACAGCAGGTTTAAGTTGCTGTGTTCAGGTTTGAAGGGTGTGGTAAAGGAGACATGCTTATCCGAGGCGTTCCAGCTCCTCCTCCTAGTCCTCAGGGGTAGCGGCGCACTTGTCGCCGACCTCAGGTAGAAATATCTAATCCTATCTGGATTTTATTACGGATGTTCATGGGCCGCAGTAGCCACTTACCATCAGATGGACTGCATGCTCGTCTGCTTCCTATATTATATAAAAACCCATGCATTTTAAAAGTGTATCTACATATATAGGTTTTATTTTCCCATCAGTCGATTTACTAAAAACTCAGAACGTATTTCAATACGACATTTGAACTAATGGCTTATTCATAGAAAGCCTGAAACGAAATCAATAAATGGTTTTCGACGTAATCCTTTTCGAATGACGTTGATAGGAACGACACAATGGCAGACACCGCTACAAATAAAAATAGACATTTATATGATTTGAAAATAAACACTTTCTACACTCACAGCCCCACACTAGGATGCCCTGTGTTGTGGGTGCCATGGACACACACATAGACAAATACAGAATCACCCAGACCCAGAAACAGAAATCTAAATTCATCATTTAAACATCTGTCTGGCCGGGGATCGAACCCGGGACCCTTTGCGCGTCAGACCGGTGTGGTGGCCGCTCCGCCACGCGGGTCGTCACAAAATCGAACAATGCAGTCTACCTGATGGTAAGTAGCTGCCGCTCATGGACATCTGCAATCTACATATAGAACAGAGGTTCCACATGAAGTCGATTACAGAAGCGTTGCATCTCCTGAAGACTAAGAAGGTCGCCTCTTAAGTTAGTCACCTGAATCCACACCCTTCCAGCAAAACGCGAGGACTACTTTACGCTAGAAAATGGTGTGACGGTGGTACCTCTCCGCTCGAACATAAGTTCCATCATCTTATGATACACAGCTATTGTTGTATAATATAGAGATACAGCAGTGATAGCCTAGTGGTTAAGACTGGCCTCGATTGAGGGGTCCGAGGTTCAAATCCCAGGCACGCACCTCTGATTTTTCAAAGTTATGTGCGTATTAGAAGTTAATTATCACTTGCTAAACGGTGAAGGAAAACATCGTGAGGAAACCTGTATACCTGAGAGATTTATAAAAAAAAATTCAAAGGTATGTGAAGTCTATCAATACTTGGCCAGCGCGGTGACTATGGCCTAATCCTTCTCCTTATGAGAGGAGACCCGTGCCCAGCAATAGTAGACTTCGTATACCTTTGAAATTTCACATACTTTTGATGATATATTGAAACTGAATTACAAATAATTGTACCAATTTCAAACTCCTCCATACATACACACTAAAAACATTACCCTCTGCCGTCGGGTAAAAACCTCAAATGTACGTTCACCCTAGACTATTCTGTAAACTGTCATCACAATGCTAGCTAAATTAACTCTGGAGTTCTCCATTATCTTTCTAACCGGCCGCCCTCGCAAATTAATGTATTGTAATATATTCTTTATTTTTGACTTACAAAGAAATACTGTCCTACCCTATTGTTGGCTCCAGTCTAGTGTATAAATAAATGAATTTATTCCTACTATTTTTATACTAAACTGTTTAGAAAATAGTTCATTGCGGACTAAGATTTAGCAGTGATTTATTGTGCAAAATAAATCTAAACCCACAAAATTAACTAACGCGTTTCCCAACCTGTGGTCCGCGGACCCCTAGGGGTCCGCGTGTATATGTATGGGGGTCCGCGGTGTCATCTCTGGACCATACATAAATCGCTCATTAAATGCAAAAGGGCCGCAAAACGAAAAATCAACAAACCAGTTTTATTAAAACAATGTGATCTAAGCACACGGTTTCATAAAAAAAAAGATGCATCACATGATGTATAACACTATTATTAATCTATAAAAAAAAAAGAAAAAATACATAAATTTGTTTTTCAAATTTTGTTTTGGCTCTCCTGTAAAAAAATGATATTTGGGATTGCGTTTTTTTCGCTGTTTATTTTATTAAGAGGTCCGTGAAAAATGTGCTTGATTTCCTAAGGGTCCGTGGACTGAAAAAGGCTGAGAAACACTGACCTAAACCATTGGAATATTGTCTAAATTAAAGGATATTGAATTTGTGTCTTTTGTCTATAACCAACTCCTTATAGGGTTCTGTCTGAAGCCGTTCACAGATGATTTTCACCTTTATAACGTTTTACAATTTTGATAGATTAAAAATTCAATTAAACTCACATACAAACTTAGTTTCTCAGATATATCTCCATCTATCTTTAATATTTCCAATGATTACCATTACCTACTTAACCACCTACTTATTGCTTATCCATTTTATTATTTAACTAGCTGACCCGGCAAACTTTGTGTCAAAATCTATTTATCAAATATATTTCATATAAAAATAGCCTATGTTACTCGAGGATAATGTAGGTTTCGAATGGTGACATAATTTTTAAAATCGGTCCAGTAGTTTGTGAGCCTATTCATTACAATCAAACAAACAAACAAAGATTTCTCCTTTTCAATTAAAATATGTGTATAGACTAGGATTATTAAGGGGAAATATTACTAAAACAGTTCGTTTTATTTAACCTTATAAATGTTATGTTATCATGTACCTATGATAAAGGTGTCAAAAGGATTGAACTAACTTTTGGTTCAAGTTTTTGTAATCTAAATATATATAACTCAAAGGACTGACATAGTGATCTATCAACGCACAGCCCAAACCACTGGACGGATCGGGCTGAAATTTGGCATGCAGGTAGATGTTATAACGTAGGCATCCGCTAAGAAAGGATTTTGAGCAATTCTACCCCAAGGGGATAAAATAGGGGATGAAAATATTACTTCGTAACGCGAGCGAAGCCGCGGGCAAAAGCTCGTTAATAATAAAACAATGATATTTTACATGGAAAAAATATACATTTCTTTTTCAAATACATCCATTTCATACAAATCGCTAAAACATTAAGAACATTTATTTTACGGTGCTAACGAGCCAACTCTAATCGTTACACACACATGCAAACATATCACACATAAAGGATAAACGTTATCGATTGACTGGCCGGTGAACGTCCTAGATTTAGATTCTAGATAGTAGAGTTAAATTTGATAGGATAACCGTATTCAATTTGCCTTATATGAATATTAATGCATACTGGTTATCTATGTTACTTTTTTTATAAACGGCTTAATGGAAGAAAATTGGAAAAAAATATTAAATGGCGATAGTAAAATTATGGAGTCTTCTACATGCCTATGTAATTAAATTATGGGTTGTAGTTCGACTGACTGAAGGGTACCATCGTCACATCAATTTCTGTCTTATAAGAACAGTATTAGCGCTATTCGCTCATCACTCTTTAAACTTACTAGTTAGTTAGTTTAGTTTAAGTAGTATGAGGCCTTCCCACTTAGCCCTTAGGATTATGCCCTTGTACTAAGTATTAAAATTCAAAGTAAAATTAATAGAAAACCCCATGCAAATCGGCAATATACCTAAAAATCGCAACCGTGGTCGAATAAAGAACATTTTTTGAAGTCGCTCAAAAACTATAACTAGTAGCATATCGCTATCAAAAATAGAAACATAGAAATAACGTTTACAAAGTGTAACTGTAAAGCACTGTGGCCGCTATCAGTGCAAGTAACCCGGGAAAGGGGTGAAGGTTTCCGCGACCCGGTTTCGTCCTAGATGCGTTGCCATGGCGACCGAACGCATCCCCCTCCGCGCTCGATTCTGTTGCCGCGGTTAGCTCCGTATCGCTTATTGGTTATGTTTTAAACCGTAACAAATATTGCATAAGAATGTTTATGTTAGAAATACTGACGCGAATTTAAAATTAAAATCCGGCGTGGAATTGAAAAGCACCACCGCCACACCTATTTTTGGTTATTAAAAACAGTGTCAAGTCCTTTTGTGTTCTTTTTATAGTACATAATGGAGATACACACGAGGAATTATATCTTAATACTCAGGGGTAATAACTCACCTATGACCGATCTTTTTTAATTCTATTTGTGTGCATTGCGGTATTGACCACTTACCACCAGGGGGTTACTACCATCTCTAAAAACAAGATTATTTAATGATAAATTGCAATTTCGTACCATAATTCGAGTAAATTTATAAATAATTAATTTCGATGCTATATTTAAATAAAACGTTCCTGAACTATGGTGGTATTAAATATGGTGGTAGGCCCCCAGGTAGTATGATTGTAACATTGTATGGATTGCTATTTCTATGGATTGCTCTTTTCTAGTTGGTCATATATCACGTTGCTTTCTCTGTGAGACTGTGCTAAGTCACCTTCACCATTTTTTCTAAATCGCAACACAGTAGCTTTTGATATTGCTGTTATAAGGTTCAAATGGATATGACATGGACAACGGTAAAAGCATAAAGGGCGCATACCACTTTCAATAACTCAAATAATTAAAAAATACAAAACCAGAAAACGCAAATAAACGAGTTCAAAAGCTTAAAACTTTGCAGAAACATTCCTTGCATATGTATTCTTGCTTCTTGTACATAATCGCTCAGAAAGTCAGCAAAATAGAGCGCAATATGTATGAAGAGAATTTCAGCGGAGTCTGTCAATAAGCCGCCCGCGGGCCAGATGACGGGCTGTTTGCTGACCGCCATTTTCGTATACCTAAACCTTTCGTAATAAAACATATGACCCTCAATAGATACAAATATATAGTGTAAAAACAAACCATTACTATCCCACTACTGGGCACGGATTTCCTCAAAGTAAGAAGGGTTTAGGCTACACTGTATGTCACATTTTATATTTTTGTATCTTACTCATAGTAGGAGCGTCCAATTAATGAAAATTTATCCGTAATATTATAACTGTAACAGTATGTATGTATATACGTGTGTTTATGTACTAAATAGAATAAAAAACGAGTCTTTATATATTCTTGTCATGGTTTTGGTTAGTTTTGTCATATATAGTTTTAACTACATAATAACTATTACACAATCATGTATTTATATTCTCACGTGATAACTAACTATATAAATAGATGGTATTACCACATAAAAATTACATTACAATACAAAACTCTATATATAAAACAACCATTGTCCAGTACCACGTGCCTGAGTCCCGCTGACCCCGGCCTGAGCGATCCCGGTAAAAATCCAGGGCAAGAAACTTCTCACCGACCCCACCTATAAACTTTGCCAATAATCTCCGTTAAATTCAGTTCGAATAATGTTACATCATGTAAATTCATGTACCAACTACATACGTAATTAGTTAGTTTAGTTATTATATTAGGCGTGAAAAATTTAATATATATAATTTTCGCGTCAAAATGTTAGTTACCGTACTCCTCCGAAACGGCTTTACCGATTTTCACGAAATTTTATATGCATATTCCGTAGGTCTGAGAATCGGCTACTATCTATTTTTCATACCCCTTAGGGTATCTCATGATAAGGGTTGTACACCCTTAACATTTTTTTATTTATATGGCAACACAACATTTGCCGGGTCAGCTAGTACTTATATATTTTTGTGTAATTGATGTATCTAAAACACATACGATTTATTTGGTGTTTAGTGACAATGCTACCCATTTAGTGGTGTTTAACTCCTTTTTAGATATTTTGTAACAGCTACTCGTAAGGTCTCAGCAAAAGTTTTTTTTACTCTTTTTTTTGGCCGATTACTTGCTAAGTACGGATCGGTAGACTTCACACATTTAGAATACGTATAATTAAATTCTCAAACATGTCACGATCTTTTACCGTTACAGCAAGTAATCATAAATTTCTAATGCGCATGAAATAATACGTGTGTAAGACTCAAAGCCCGGACCCTTATACAGAGGGCCTACCACCATCTTTTAAAAACCATAGGTTAGTTTTATTTCATCCTTAAAATAGTAAAATATACCGTCATACACAGTTGAATAAACTTAAACCCTTATTAATTTTTCGCTTTTCCATTGTATAAGACCAACTGAAATTGTCATATTTTGTTTAAAAAATTAAATTTCCTGCAATAAAAGTAATACTTAGTATGATTAAAATAATATTGTTTTAAGAGATGGTAGTAACCCTCCAGGTGGGGATTGAATTCCAACCTAATGTGCTACCAAAGACCAGACGTGTGGAGTTAATGTCTCTGTAATAGTAAGTTAATATCAATTGGTAATAAGACGCTCAAAAATATAATATTTAAAACGTTAATCAATTCATGATGGTGTCATTGTGGAACGGGATGAACGTTTTTGTATGAAAATCTTGTCAAAGTAGGCTATATATTTAATCTCTTTGGCTATTACTGCTTATGCCTACTTATTTGTGAACCAATAATATAAAAGAACACTTTAAGACAATAAAAAATATAAAACATCGAATACGTTTCCAAGATTACCTACGAAATAGTCCAGTGGTTTCCAATCAGTGGTTCGCAGAAGTCAAAACATAGTCCGCGAAATTCAAAATTTAGCAGGCAATGAGCTTTTCCAAAGTAAATGATTTTAGCCTTGAGTAACAATATTAGTCCTACGATAGCCGAATTAGTGAAAAAATGCAAGCCCAGAAATTTAATTAATATAAAATTACATAAGTTTAACCTATATTATTATTATTATGCTCTGTTTTATGTATTATGTATCAAATCAAATCAAATCAAATAACTTTATTGTGGAACATAGGTTTAAAACATAGGTGTACATTGGGTAATTGTCCGCCATATTCCGGCCTCATGGCCATACAATATTATTAAAAAAAAAATAGTGGCTATTAATATTAACCATTAACATTAAATATTAAAACATTAACGGAGTCACTCATTTAAAGTCAATATATTAATTAATCATTTATCAGCATTTTTATCATTCAAAAATTCGTCAATTATATAATAGCATTTTTCTACAAGAAACTTATGAAGTGTATTTTTGAAAAAGTTTATATCAGTAATGGTACGTATCGGTAATGGCATGTTCTAATTGAGTATTTAATTAAAGTGTAAAATAAAAGTTTCAATTTGATTATTACAGTTTATTTTTATTATATAGTGGTGGCCTACATAGTGGTCCCTGCTAACAAGAATGACATAAAAACGTGACCCTCATCAAGAAAAGTTTGAGAACCCCTGGAATAGTCGAATAGCTGGAATTTCTTTCTGTAAAATGTAGAGCTGCATCGGATCAAACAATCTTCCGTATTTCCGTGCACCGTGAACACTGCGCAATCTCTATTGCCATTCGCCTGTCGCTATTACCTTGCTCCGTTGCTACTTTATTACTTTTTGTCAAAGCACTTTTACATAATGCACCTCTGTTACAATACTACAAGTCTGTATTGTAAGCTTTGTAAGTTAAAACCGTTTGGTGTTTCATCGTCATGCATACTTTATAGATGTAGGTTGATAGATGATTTGTATGTGTTACTATTTGACTATTGATGTCTTAAACAAAATCCTTACTTTTTTTATATGACGTGGCAAACGAGCATGCAATCCAACTGATGGTAAGTGGTAAAAAAGCTTAAAATTATTATATTACAAAAGGAAGTACATCTAAAACATAACCTATAACCATAGTAAAGAAAGAGTCTAATGCAGTAAAAGCCTTAATAGACATTGTAAACTGTTAAATCAAAAAATCTTTGATTTATTCATTGAAATCGCGGCCAACTAAGTATTTTAGTATACATAATCTATTTATAACGTATAGTGTAGCGATACAGTTAAGCCAGTTCGTTCACCAAAAGCCTTCGTTTACGTAACGCGTGACGTCCACCGCTGCCGCACCGTTCTGTTACAATTACTCAAAACAGAAATAGATCGCTCGATTGCAATGACGATATATATATATATATATATATATATAAGGTAGGATTAGGTAACTTCTGAGTTGTATTCGTTATGATCAACTATAGAACTTAGTAGTTCAACTCTTATATGTATATTACGCAACGACTATGCAACTATTACGCAATTTTTGAATTGGTAATGCCTTAAATTATTATCCTGTAAAAAAACTGTTTTAAATTGATAGCGTTGAAATTTGATTTAACACTTCTAAGTATTGATTTTATAAATATAGCATGCTTTGTATTTTACTTTAATTTAAAAGCAGTTGCAGTAATCATGCAGGATCTAATTATTATTTATAAATTATTTTACCTAAAATTACAGACTTGCGAAGTATACATAGCGTTGCTTTATCTGTAACAAACTTCAAAACTACTCGAGTCAACCTCAAGTCTGGAGCGTAGCGAAACAAAGTCTATGAGTGTACCAATAGATATGTTACCACCCCTCAGTTAGTTGACGAAATTAAAAATAGAGATACAATTACAAATTTCTGAAGATATTATGTATATTTTAATTAATTAATTTAGTTACTAAGATTAAGAATTATTAAGAATAAAAAAGAATATTTATTTAAGAACGAAGAACCTATTCGGATACACAGCTACCATAAGTTTAAGAATTAACTTATTCATTAAATGTGTATTAACCGTGTGTATTTTAAACGTTCCAGCGCTGTGCAATGGCAGTGCGGTGATGGCGGATGGCGCGGGCGCGGGCGCGGCGGCGAGCGGCGCGGAGGCGGGCGCGTGCGCGGGCGAGTGCGCGGCGCGCGGCGCGGCGCTCGAGCGCGCGTACGTGCACGACGTGTACGAGCAGGCGGGGGAGGACGACGAGGCGCCGCGCGCGCCCGCCCCCGCTGTACGCTCGTTTCTCAGCGATCTCGATCCGGGGAGCCTTGTTTGTGACGTTGGTGAGTGTCTTGCTTTGCTGTCCCTGTAGTTCCGGGACCAGAATACCGCCACGGTAACCCTACGATTTACACAAGCTTGCTATCCCCACGGCATAGCTTACCTTTTAAATTTAGTATAGCGTACCTTTTAAAGGTTCCCACTCGTCAAAAAAATAAGTCTCTTTTGTACTGTATTTAGGGAACAAATCTATATAATAGGTCTATGGTCGTTATATTTGCTAAATTCACAAGGTTACATCTAATTGAAAAAATATTTAAAAACATAAATGGTAAAAATATTCACACTACAAAATATTAACAATACCTTATGTAACGGTAAAGTTTAATTTATTAACGTATTATTTTATGACGGCATATTTTCCAAACTATTAAACACAGACCTTAAGGTCTGTGCTGTTAAGTTTTTAAATAACTAGATTGCAACTTCAGAAATGTATGATTTAAAAATAATAATGTCACACACACATTATGACAATGGATGATAGTGTAAGCTAAACCACATATATAGGTATGTAAAAACATCATAATTTCCACGCACCGGAATAAAATAAGAAATGGCTATTTTATTCTACAAAATACTAAGAATATAAAAAATATTAAAAGAAAGATTTGCAACAAAAATTTCATAGGTTTTCTTTGTAAAAAGAACACCTAGGTAAGTGTAAGTTCTAATTACGTACTATACCTAGAAAATTTCAGTCGTAACAATACTAATAAAAGGAAACACTTTCATATTCATTACATTAAGTTCTCAGAATCAAACATGCAAATGGAACGCGATACTAACTTTTGCATTGAAACCTAGGCACGCTAGTAAATTAAATTCCAATGTAAAAAGCGTTAATTAGCGAGCACAATTGCGTGATAGATCGCTCGCAACATTGAAGACAAATTATGTACGCGAATACAAATAGAATTACACTTGCCAATGAGTTTTTCTTAATTCGCAAAACCTTGTTTGCTATTCTTATAATAGGAACTATCATTATATCTATGTATAGCATGCATCTGATGGTTAGTGGTCACTGCTGCTAATGGCCATGCCATATACCTATAACAGGAGTTCTGCTTGAAGTCGATCACAGGTACCTTGCCACTCCTAAAGACTAAGATGATCTCATAAGCCAGCCACCGTCCACGCCTCTCCACCGAAACAAACTACAAACTACTTAACGCTACTACATAGAAATAGGCGTGACAGTCATGACACCTAAAGGTAATGACCTAAACTTCTGCAGTAGCAAAAAGTAAAAAACCTTAAAACAAATATTTAGTTTAAATGTCGTGAACCGGGTATAGACCCCGGGATGATTGTCGCATTGATATCTCAACCAAAAAAACTTGCAATTCATTCATTACTCTGTATATCGTTTCTATGAAACACATTATGACCAGTTTTGTATTATATATCTCATTCACACTTCACTCAAGAGATAACTTAAAATTGGGATTACAAACCATACTAAAACAAGCTATATTTACGAATAAAAACACTTTTTAAAATTCATCTTTACATCTTTTTCACAAGACAAGGTCTTTAATTTAAAAGTCGTCGGTTTTGTAAAATATTCGGGGGCGTGCATAAAGGACTGTCTGCCCACACAAGCTTGTAAAATATGTAACATCAAGAGATAATTAGCAATTCAATGGTAGATTCGCCGAGGTAAATGTCAGGATGTGGGCGGCCCTCTGTCCTGCCCGTTAATTTGAACACAACCTTGCAATGAACTTCAAGAAGTCAGTAGGATTGTACTTTTGGAGTTTTCGCCAGGGGATGAATAGTTCAGTGGCCCATACAATTTCCAAGTTCTGACACTATCCGCTAGGGGCGCTGATCGGAGATAGTATGGGCAAATATGTAAACAAATACCAAAACAGTCATATTTGTCAAAACGTAAAAACTCATGGTAAGGGTACTGGTGCGATCTATAACGTAATGTATCTAAATCCATTTTTGGCTATTACTTCAATATTAAGTATTAGTATAAATAAGTAACGCTGTGGATTTAGTGAACAAATAAACTAATAAATCTCCAAAACCATTTTCTAAAATGAGACGAAATGAATCACCGTCCATTTTTGTAAAGTTGTCTTATTTGAGAATACTATAGATGCATAGATGTATTACTAAAATATCATTGTATATATGCATATAAATTTATATCTTTTTATATTCGGTGTGATGTCGTGCATAGGGTGTGCACAGTATAAATCTTTCAGACTTATGAACTTGAATATGATTAAGTACGGGATTCTATAAAATTATAATGCCCATGTCATCACAGAATTATCTGAATATTTCTAAGTCTTGGCTTTAGTAGACTTTCCAATAAATGTGCCCGTTGTCGTGTTGTGTTTTGTACAAAAACACTATTTGTCACTTCGATAAATGTAAATAAAGAGCAGATTCAACATGAAGGTATTAAAACCTTGCATTTGATTGTAAAAGTCGATTATAATTTCAATCGACATACCCTTGACATGTTGTACCAAATTGAATACAACACATGTAGCCTCCATTTGCCTCCATTATCCATTATAGGTAATGTTTTAGTTTAAAACAAAATGGTGTCTTTACCGAAGGCGGAAGGCGCACTTAAGGCTTTTAAAGAACTCGAAACTTTTGTTACCGCAGTACAATCGAGCACCGTGAAACAAAATCTGAGATGAGAGTGGTTCTATGGATAGTATGTACTATATATAGGACTGGGGTGGGATTCGTCGCAATTGAGCTATTTATGTCCCCGTTTATTGGTATATATAGAAGCTATCGCAAATTTCAAATTAGGTTGGTAGAGCTGTTTGGTGCCATTGCAGCTGCCATCACACTTATTTGTGCCTCATGATACGAGTAGTACTATGTCTGATGCTGGTTTTTAACCGTCAAGTTCTCAAGTCCTTAGGAGACTGTTATTCTGTCCCTGTAGTCCTGGGAATAGAATAGGGCTACGGTATCCCCTGCCTGTCGTAAGAGGCAACTAAAAGGGGGTTGCGGGCGGCAAGAGTGGGAGCTCGAATCGTCTAGCAAGCAACCCCGGGAAGGACGACGGTATGTGTAGTCGCATACCGTCGTAAACACCAGATGGTGTGGTCCCCCCAGGGCAGACCCCGATCTTGGCATCGCGCTTGGAAGACTCCGGTTGTGTTCCCCCGGAGATCCCGGAGTTCTCGTCCAAACGCTGAGGACGGTCACCTTGGGGGGTTAGTGCGGTAAAAAACCCACATAACCCGGCGTCGCTCCTACGTCGTCGGGTACCTTTTGAAGGTTCCCCCCTCGTAAACAAAAAAAAGGAAAGTGTTATTCTATTTGAAATTAGTGTGAGGTGCTTACATTGTAAGTTCGCCCCCGTGGTTTGCACTGACTTAAAACATAGAGCATATTTTACATAGTGCTGTAATATTGTAATCATCAATAAAAATGTTCAGTGGGTATAAAGAAGTAATCACCTACAAAGTTGATCATACACATTGTCATATTTATTTCGTATTTACATCTTTATCCATTTATAGGAACCTTTTTTCAAGCGCGCTTGTCCTACTTGCTAATAGATGGCGTTGTCTGCACTAGAACGTTGTCTAGAGATTCCATTTTTAAGGTCAATTTTGTTCAAATAACGTAGGTCGTAGACAAAACTAGCGCATTACGTTCTTTAGTAAGAAATATTTTCACATTGAGTCATCCCCTTTGGACATAATTTAAACGATGTTTTATTTTATTATTAGAAAGCGTAGGTTGCTACTCAAAGGTCATAGTTGATACTCGGAATTTAGCTATTAAAAGAGGATTATTAAGATAGCACATTTAGATAACTTTTCCGACCTGACCTGACGATGACATATGTGTTGCCATTCCTGAAACGTAAGAAATGCATCACGCTAGAAATACACGTTCCCAAAGTTCTTTTTGACGTTTTACCGAACATAAATGTTCAACTTTGTAGCCGACACCATCCAAATATAAGGGAATTGTATTAGTTTTTTCTTTCGATACACAATATTTGCTCAATTTTATGACAACCACTTACTTAGTACGATCACGGATTTACCAAACAGGCTGACCGACTTTTGCATTTAAGATATTAGGTACCTGAGGATAAAATGCCGTCGGGGAATATACTTGTAATTCTAGAAATACCAGTAATTCTGTTCCCCGGGCACGGTATGCGGCCCTGTGTAGATGACGCGTTCTGCCCACCTACATAAATGCCGATCTAGCCGCTGGGTATGCTTTTTACATGTGCGACTTGCGACACGTTTTTCGGTGCGATTTTAATATTTGCAATAGAATTCTTCAAAATTTTGTACTAAACGCTTCTTTGCTAGTTAACCCTAGATGATATAATTGAAGTTGATGATAACCTTGTTGCCTGATATTTCCCGAATATATTATTAGCATGAAAAATGTATACTTATTGTTTTTATTAAAAGGAAATCAATCAACACTGTGTCCCAGTAAATAGCTATATTATGTCTCAGTAAAACTGTAGATATAATAGTATGTGCACAATTTATTCATCAAACAGTTTTTATCGATGTGTAACGCATCGTGTTAATATGTTCACTAAATTATAAACTTTAAATGTACAATATTTATAAGGAATATATTTAGCGTAGAGAGTCACAATCCGCGGTGTTGGAAGCGTACTTTAACGCCTACAACGTTTATTTTGTCTCAAATAGAAAAGCTCTCCCTATTATTTTAATCCAAGCTCATCTTCCACCACAAAATCTGATATTTTCTAACAATTTCGAATGTTACTCCCACGCTTGGTATTAAGAAACGTGATAGATGAAACAATGTAAAATGAAATGTTAGAAAATTCTATGAATAAGTTGTATCTTTTCTCTACATATATAATATATTATATACGGTATATGTTACATAATAAATACTCCTAATTTAAATGAAATTGCTGGAATAAACCTAGGCATACTCCTACACATTGGCGACTACTACATAATTATTTGACGATAATTATTATTGATGTGCACTGTCGATAATGATCACATAACATTATTATCTTTGAATATGCTGCAAGTTCATTGTCTCCTGGTTGTATTAAAAAATTAAAAGCACAACTTATGACATCATTTTTTCTATAAAAATCATATTATAAGCTTTCGTAGAGCTTCTACGAAAGTGCTACGAGTACGTATGCCGTTGGTTATTGTATAAAATAATAAGTTCAATCAAATCAAATCAAATCATTTTTTTTTATTCAAAATAGGTTCTTTACAGAGCACTTTTTGAATGTCAATACAACTAACACCACTTCAAAAGCTGTTTCGTTATGGAGAAGAAGCGGCGAAAGAAACTCCATAACACACATCTTTAAAAAAAAAATGTTTTTGACAGTGTTAACTTAACGTAATGGTACATGTGGAGCTAGAGCTAATTCAGACCACACCGTTTTGTCAGTCAAATAATCACTTACTTTATAGTACGCTTTTTTACATAGCGTTAGTTTAACGACATGTTTGAACTTTTTTTCTGTGAGATTCAAAATGTGGTCGGGTATTTTATTGTAGTAGCGAATACAGTTGCCCATAAAAGATCTAGCCACCTTACATAATCTATGTTTAGGAATTGCTAATTTATTTCTATTTCTGGTATTAAAGTTATGGTGGTTACTATTTTTTTCAAACATATCAGTGTGTTTTCTTACATACATAATATTTTCATAAATGTATTGACTATGCACCGTCAAATTCTTTTTATAATTACCCAAGTACATGTATTATCAATACCGTATATACAATGTTCAATTTTAGGGAAAACTTGTTTCTTTTTTAATTGTACATGAAAGAACGTTACCAAACTAAAACCCACAGATTGCCTCATGATTTCTAAAGGTTTCTTTCTATTCCTCCTTATTCATAACTTCTAACCTTTCTTATTAATTTTATTCTAATAAATATAATGCTTTCATAATAATTAAGTTTAATTCGACCTATGGACTCAGTACAAACTGAAACCAACCAAATCACACGCCCACAGTTATAATATCAAGTTAGCGCGCAGTTTATCCTTAATAACCTCTTTCATGTAATAAATACCGACTTAAAGGTCAGATATAATGTGAAACTTCTAGGTGTTCTTAAAAATCCACAAATCTCTTTTTACATTACAGCAGCAGAGTTAGACGCTACTATGTTCTGGTTAAAACTAATAATAGAATTTTAAACACACGATACGTTTAAACTTAGTCCTCAGGGTTAAGTTATGTAATTATTTATTAATCTGTGGTTATGTATCTGATGACAGACTTCAGACTGTAGTCTGAAGTCAGTGTTGAAGTGTACTCCAATTCTATTTAGAGTTAGTTGTAGATTTCTATGAGTTGCAAATTTGGCCCAGAGGTTCTGAAGTTAACATTAAGAAAGGAATTTCGAAAACTCCTCCCTAGCGGAGGGAAATTTAGGTTGAAATTTAGCACCACTTTATGTTGTAAAATTTACGCGTACGTAGTCGCGTGTAAAAGATAATCATAATATATCTTTAAATATTTGGATATATTTTTGTTTTACTTCCAATTTGTTGTGTTTGTTCTTGTACATACATATATTTTAAGCAATTTATTTATTTCCAGGCTGCGGCAACGGCAAGTACCTGAGCGTCAATCCGTCCGTATTCGCGGTGGGCGGGGACCGATGCACGCGCCTCGCCGCCCACGCCCATCATCACAACAACGAGGTAACTGACCACTGATATAACGGTAGAAGGTTCATTCAACTTTTTCGGCCTTATAACAGAGATATTATGTTGCTGTGTTCTGATTTGAAGGAAAAGATAATGCAATAATTGGCCAAGTGCGAATCGAACTCCACGAAATTTTCATTTATTTTTTGTATTCGTTCTCATAGCACCCATAGAAGATAAGCATTGAAAAAAAATATTTGTTTACCTATTTCGGTTTAGAGGATAAAGCGAAAAACTTCTGGAAATAGCCATTTCTCATATGACGTCCCCCATTTATTTTCAAGTTTTTTTATTTTTCGTACCTATATGTTGTTATAACTGCCTCCGTTATACATGAAAATTTCAAGTGTCTATACATTACGGTCCAAGAGATAGAGCCATGTGAGTGTGACAGACGGACAGACAGGAGGCTTAGTAATAGGTTTCCGTTTTTACCCACTGCCAAGAAAGGTTTAGCTTGAAGGGAAGGCTTGCATTTGTTACCCTTTGAGTACAGAACCCTAAAAACAAATCACTTTTCCCTACATATTTAATGCCATTACATAAACAACAATTTCAATTAACCATATTTCAGGTAAATCTACACAATGAACGCAAGTATATAATCTCGTTTAATCTATCCATTCGAGTATAACCCGCTACTTATGCAACAAGAAACCTTACTAAAACCATTGCATAGCTGATTGTTTTATAGTAGCCGAGTTTAAAACGTAATTTCCTATATGAACGTAAAATATCCCTTCTATCTATTATTACGAAAACGTGGATTCGGCTGAACTATTTATCTAGTGGCCAAGTGGTCAGTGGCTCTAAATGACGTCTATAATAAACTTGGAATAGAGCAGGAGTTACTTTTAGACTACTGCGTTGCTACCGTTGAAAAGTTGAAACACCTCACAAGTTTCATTTCATTTTATAAGTCTGCCTTACGACTCCCTTCAAAGCGGAACACAGTAGCAGTAGTTAGGTAGGTATAAGGATGAAAAACGTGTAGCAATGTCGCAAAAGTTTTTCTAAAAATACATCTGGTACATAGAAAGAAGATTAACACAACCTACATCTTTTCAAGACACCAACTATGATACTTACTTATACTACTAAGTATATCTTTTTTTTTAACACACCCATTCCAAAATTACATTTTGTAAAGTTGGTAATGAATTTATATTGCTTCTTTACTCATATTTATATTATTATTTGTGTTATAATGAAATGATAATTTATATGTGTGTGTGTGCTGATATATAAATTTTGCACGCCCAATGTGGTAGAACATAAGGTACTCGATTTAAATTTAAGATACTTATAAATTACTTTGTTCTAGGAAATAAATTATTTGATTTGATTTGTGTTTCACGCCACAAGAAACCTTAAACTTAGAATAATTAATAGGTTTAAATATCAATTTAATATTATACCTTCCAACCAGGTGGTAGTATGCGACAACCTGTGCTTACCGTTCCGCGATGAGTCCTTCGACGCGGTGCTCTCCATCGCGGTGATCCACCACTTCGCGACGGTGGAGCGCCGCGCGATGGCGCTGCGGGAACTCGCCAGAGTCACTCGGATCGGTGGTCGCTTGCTGCTGACCGTCTGGGCCATGGAGCACGAGGGACGGAACTTTCATTCACAGGTTAGGAACTAAACTTTTTTGAATAACTAGCTTTTACGGGCAAAATACTTGCAGTTAGAGGTTTTTTTATATCCCTCGGGAAGGGATTCTTTTATCGGGCTAACTGTACCTTGTCTTTTTCGAAACCACGACAACGTGTGTACAAAATTTCACGACAGTCAGTTATGTAATGAATGCGTGGAAAGATTAGCACACCAACAAAATCATATTCGCATTTATTATATTAGTTAGGATTCACGAAAGACATTGATTAACTTTCACGGTTTTATTCCAATTGTGTTATACATGTGCAATTATTCAATATTATTAACACGTTATTGTAGGAAATACTCAAGTACATCCTGAAAATATATTAGCTTTTCAAGGAAGACTTAGATTAACACGATTGACACTATTTACGTTACCAATGTTGCGCATAAGAGAATTTTTAAAAGTAAATTCTTATATAAGAACAAAAAAAGTAAATTCAAATATAACCATTGTCCATACATTACGTGAGCTGTCCATATGGACAGCTCACGTAATGTATGAATGTATGAATGTATAGCCGATTAGTTATTATTGCAAAAGTATCAACTTCTAGATAAATATATATCTTTTTAATTTTTGTGATATTTAAAGATATTAAAGCAGATTATAAATTTTCAGGACGTATTAATCCCCTGGCATCGACCTGCAACGCTCTGTCCACCAACGCCGGCACCCCGATTTCTTTCTGTCGACAATGATCAGTAAGTACATTAGTCTTAACATTTGCAAATTGCCTTGTATTATAATTACTAACTGTGTGCTATAATCAACTCTCAACGCATACAGGAACCACGTGTCAAAATTATACTTACATATTTTCTCGGTTTTCCAGCATTTCAGAGCCATGGAAAAGCCGGGACGGTTCCCCAGGTTCATCGTCCCTTTCGTCGCCCAATGAAACTTGTTACTCATTCGTACGGCGAGCTCTTCAGCGGCTCGCTGGCCGTCGCTCATTTCTGCCCTCCTGGGGGCTAAATACGAGGGTGACGCCGAGACCTTGCGTCCGACCAGAACCACCAGCCGCAGACCTCCCTATCGAGTTAAGACGTCTGGACGAAGTCCTCCCACCTAGACTCGTCTCGCAACCCTCCGAGTCGTCGACTCTTAAATCACGAAGCTTAACCGATATCGCAGATATAGAACGGCGGGCACTTGTACGATCGCGATCTAGCCTTCCAAGCCTTGGAGGAGATGACAACGAACCACCTCCACAAGAACCTCCGCCAACTGTAGCCGCTGAACAACGCAAAAAACCTAAATTAGTTAAACAAAAGAAGTCAATAAACGAGGACGACGCAGAAGAAGATCTCGATAAACCAACTGATATGAAGAGTATGGTAGAAGAAATGCCCAATTTCAAAATACACACATTAAGAATGCAGTCAAAGAAACCAGGTGTCTTCAAACAAACATCGCTAAACGAAGAATTAATGTCAGCGGAAAGATTACGAGAAAAAGAGCGGTTAAGAAAGAATATCCAAAAACAAGCATCGCTAAATGAGGAATATTTATACCGCAGACCGGGCGCATTAGACTCAATACGTGACTCAATTTTCTCTACGTCGGCTACAACTGCCAAGAAATTTCAGTCCCTCAAAAACGGCCTCACTAGTAAGTTCAAAACGTCAACAACGAATATAGATAAAGTGACTGTATTTGTCAGAATGCTCCAGGGCTGGAAGAGCCATGGACCAGTACCAGAAGTTCCTACGCCGAGCGACAATAATGCAAATAATGACAAAAATTATCCAGAAAGACGACATTCCAGAGAAGATGGTTCAGATTCTTCTAAAGATAGTAGTCTTCAAAGTGATACTAGTGTGGATTCAGAAGATAGTTTCGCTTCAGTAATATACGTACCAAAAGCAGACGGTTCGGGAGATCCCTTATCACCTACACCATTATCTCCGGGGCCTACGTCACCTAGATTGAAAGTCTCTTCAGTACCAACGTCACCTAGGATGAAAAGTTCACCGGGGCTACCTTCGCCCAGGATAAAACAGGCCTTTCCATTAATCAGACCACCTTCATCGCCTAACGCAGTACAAACGCCGGGATCAGTCAATAAAATACTTGTAACTCAGTATAGTTTGAAAAATTACTCTACGACCAATGCTACGTCAACATCACCAATTAAGCCTCAGTCAAAGAGTCAACCAAATTCCCCACCAAAAGAGTCAGAGGAAATTGTGATTCAAGCCGAACCACCACCACCACCACCACCACCACCACTAATTAATAAAACTATTCCTATAGATATATTCGAAGAAATAGATCCAATACCACCAATTAAGGAAGAAGAGGAAACACCCACAGAAATAACAAAAGAACTAATTGCCGAAATAAATAAAGATATTGAAGAAATACATAAGCTTACAGCCGAAACAAACGATTTAAAACCCCGTGTAATACAAGATGTCAAACCTTATCCTAAGATAACTTTACAAACAGTCGCTGAGCTGCCAGAGATCCCACAATTTAAGCCCAAAGATTCTAACAAGTCATCAACAGATACTCTCGATTCTAGAAGCGCAGAGAGAAAAAGAAAAGAAAGAATACGCCAAATAAAAGAGATGCTTAACAAAGGAATACCTCCAATAAATTATAGCAGGAGACAACCTTTCCCGATTGTACGTGGTACTAACAAATCTGAACCCATTGCTAAGACTCACCCTAAACTAATGTCTTTGGAACTATTTAATCCGGCAACAGATGATATGGATAGCGATTCGAGTGGCGTGTCCTCACCAGATTCAGTGGATAGTGTCATTAGCGTCATTCCAGAAGAATTACGCAAAACTGCTATGGAAAAAGGTATACATTATTCAATATTCTTATTAGTATTCTTTTACATTGATAAATTTAAAAAATGAGATTAAATTTTCCAAAAACAAGATCAAGGTATGCAAGAACATTTCTATTTGCCAGCAAACTGCAAACTAGTCTCAACATTATGTATATAGGTAATCATATATGTATATTAACTAAGTTATGTATATCTACGATTATTCTTCTTTTAAACAAGAACAACATAGTAACATAAAATCTTACATGCCGCAAAAAACTTAGAATCGGTTGATTAGGCAATTTTTCTTTGTATCGTCTTATAAAAAAAATTAGATATCGTCAGTAAAATGAAACTAATACATATTACATTTTTACAATTCCAGACCTCCCGAATCCGACTAAGGAAGAAAAGAAAGAAGAAACAACAGCACCAGAAAAATCACCTTCGCCTTCACCTGCTGCTCCTCAAAGTCTAATCGAGGCCGTAGCCGAAGTAGCACATTCCTTGGATGAAACTTGCGAAACTGTCATTCAGTCCAGTCCAAGGTCTAAAAGAAAGCATCTTGAAAAAATAGAGAGCGCTGAAGCAATGGCTATTGTTCAAGGTGCTTCTAGCAGTAGCAGTAGCAGTAACTGGAGTCTTAATAAATTATCACCAGGCGATCTTCGGATATTAGAAGATAAGTCGCGATCACAATCTCACACCAGCTCTAGTGGAAGTTCATCGAGCTTAGAAAGACTTTCGCCTGGTCGTCGATCAAAAGATCGTTCACCAAAACAGGGCAGTACTAGTAATTCAACTTGGAGCCTAAACAGGTTATCTCCTAATCGACCTGAAGGAAGATCTCTTGACGAAAACCTGAGCAAGAGTCATCGGAGTCCAACAAGGTTACCGTACGACTCAATTTCAATATCCAGCACTGATTCAGAAAAATCTATTTCTAAATCAGAAAGTTTTAATAGAATACAAGCTAATGAACCGCTCGTGACGTGTAAATCAGATATGATTGCAAAAGAAGATGATTGGGTTGAAGAACAACAAGGTCAACATTTGAATGAATTCGCTGAAAAACTAAGCGAAAAATTGTTACAGGAAATTGATCAATACTCAAAGCGAATAAATGAAGAAGACTTTGATCTTCCCAGCAGTAGTAGCAGTGAAAAAAGTATTTCGCTCAGATTAAAAAGGGAAGAAGAAGATCGGAATACGCAAAAAATATTAGATGAGTTATCAGATAGCTTACAACATCTGGAAGAGCCTTTCAAAAAGAACAACGATACTCATGCGGATAAAGCAAATGATAAAAATGCATTTGTATCTATACACGACACGCATGAGACTGACATCAACAAACTGTTTCCAAAATGCGGCTCCAAGACTAAAAGCAAAAAGAAGTCTAAGGATGTGAATCCAGTAATTTTAAAGTTTAGAGAATTAAAGAAATCCATGAAAGTTACTAGCGATGAGGACATATACCTCAACAATTGTGCCAACATTCAATATAACGTAAAACCAATCATTGATGATAAATTACCTGACGTAGACACGAAAAACTCGGACGAGGACAGCGCCATATCTTCGAGCAATGGAAATCCAGAAATTACTATCGATTCTGGTAATTACGACACAAGCCAGTCTCTTGAAACCGGTTATTCCTTAGAATCAGAAATCAGCGTTGATTCCCTCTGTACAAGCACCGACAAACGATCTTCACTCAAAGTTGGTCAGTCTACCGATTCAAGTGACTTAGATAAAATGGAAATAAGTCCGGAATCGATAACTTCAAGATCCAGCACGAGCACAGCACCGTTAAAGTCTGGTTTTTCTATCGAATCCAGCGACACGTCCGCCGGCAGCGATTGGAGCAGGCGAGACAAGACAGGCAGCACAGCTTCCTTAGGGTGCGCTAGTTTAGCATCATTACCATCTTGCAGCGAATGCTCAAAGGATAGGAAACTGTTAGATACTCGTTCCTGTTCAGAGGAAACTGCGACGATTCCTGCAGTACCAGCTCGCGCGATACCACACGCTCCACTGCTGCCCTCCCTGAGCGACGGCTCCGACAGCCTACCATCCGAGGGCGGTGCCGTCACCTACCACAGATACTACCACGTTTTCAAACGAGGCGAACTCGATCAACTCATCGAGAAGTACGTTGAAAGTCTACACGTAGTATCCTCTTACTACGACCAGGCCAGTTGGTGTGTTATAGCAGAAAAAGTGCAAGTATGGACTATTTAAATGCGTTCCATTCTTTGGTTTATTTTTAGTTCGTTGGCCTTAAAGTAATTATGCAGCATCGACTAATTTTACAGACGAACTCCTGATGTGTTTGGCGAATGAACAATGATTTTGAAATGGACATTTGATAAGTGCAGTTAGTAAATTCAAGTGACCTTCTTGACAAACTCTAGTGAGTGTTAAGGATATACGGGAACTGGGTTTTGAATGAAACCCTATGCAAATGGCCAAAAGCAAAGCTTTTGTTTTAACCTAATATATTATAGGTATTCTATATTGGATTAATAGCTGTTATCTTTAATGAAATCAAAATTACTCGCCCAAACGCAAGTTAATATTGCAACTGCGTTCCTTTTCACGGGCGTTTGGTATTCGATGCGAAAGTTAAACTCGCATGAAATCTAAGAGCTTTAAATAGAAATCAAATTAATATAATATATTATATACTTCTGTGGCTCAAGTATGATATAAGCTATTCATAGCTTATTTACTATTATATCCATCATTCATATATACTGTTGTATTATAAACTTACTGTAAACATTTACTGATATCTGGTTTATACCATTCTCCAAGACCAAATTAATTACAACTTACCAAATAGTTTTTTGATTATTAAAAATATAAATTATTCTATGACAATAACACGAATAGTATGGCATTCATTATATGATTTTAGAATAAAATATCTTCTAACGTAACTTACCTATTTACTGAACTCTGAAAACATGTGGTTTTGGATCATGGTATAAAGCTCCTTAGAACTCGATTAGTAGTTGAAAATGTAACTTTGTTTCAGTATTAATATTCAAGATGTTAAAATGAGCTGGCCTCGCTATTGAAATGAGTTTTTAATATGTACGGGTCCATGTAATGATCGCACACCGAAACATTAAATTTTGTATGTTTGATTCGTACTAAATCGGACCATTTAGTAGGTTAGAAGTATAGTCGACGTAGCGTCATAGCAAACATATGCCCTAGCCTATTTTATGATACTTGAAAGTACAAATACATACAAATTCCACTTGTTCAATACTCAAAAATGTATGTACAACGTACGTATCTATTAAGTCTACCTTGTAAATGATCGCCTTACAGAAAGGTGCCCATTCTTCTCTTCTGTATTTTCAACAAAAAATAAATAGTATCGTAATTCTTTCAATATAATTATTTGTACAAAAATAGGTTGCGTCATAATTTTCCCATATTTGTAATTTATTGTAAGTAAAAAATAACGAATTTTAAATTTCTTTTGTCAATGATTTATTAGTTCGTAACATAAGTATGTAGGTAAGTTAGGTAAATAAAGATATCGCGATGTTTGCAATCTTGGATTGATTATCGAAAATAACTGTAACTTATACAAATCATGGCATTATACCATAGTATTGAGAACAATAATAATGAAGATTGCTTTCGCGAAATATAATATTATTAATGTTGGAAATAATCGTTATCGTAATGTAAATAATTGCTATAAGTATATAAAGCTACTAGAATCTAATTATATAATCAAAAAACAAGTGAGATTACAATTAATTAGTATAGTGACGTGAACACGACCTGTATATTTATTTGTGGAAAATATAATGTACATTTAAACGAATCTCAAGAATATGTTACATTTAAATATACAGGGTTCGTAGTCAGCAGCGTCATAGGATAGTATATGCAATTAGATAAATACTACTGAAACTGTAGCTATTAGGAGAAGTAATATGTAAAATGCACAAGTAACAAACTTAATTTAACCTCTTACGTAAGTCTTCATTATAAGTCAGTACCACTGTCGATTTTAGCGTTTGGTATTTAGTGAACTGAGAGAAAATAAATAATTTCAATTACAGTTATACATATAGTTATAGTAAAACTTTGTTTATAACTTTATGAGTTTTGTATTTATATTATTATTATATCTTATACTTTAAAGATGCGGATCACGTAAATATTCGATAAAGACCTTCCATTTGGCACAAAAAACATGGTTAAAACTATTTTCCGATCTTTCTGTGTATTGTTTTATCCGGCTCAAAGGATCAAAATTAGTTGAATGCCATCAGTTCACTAAATTCACAAACGCGGAGAAACATTACGCAACACACTCCATTCATTATATATGCAATTAATTTAATAAGTTTTCTATACTAAAATATTAGTTTGGAAGTGTACGTGGGCCCAAGAGGCGTTAAATTAATTTAAAGTTGTGAAGTTTTGACGCATATCAGTGCTGGTTAAGTGTAGACAAAGTATAATTTTTCCTATTTTTGTATATCGCGAGTATTATTTCATATATTTCGAACAGGGTGTCACTGTTGGGTGAACGTTGAAAATTTGCACGTAGAGAAATAAAATAGATATTAAACTTATCTTATTCTCCAAGTGACCAAATCGACACCATATTGCGCGGTCGCTGACTGAATGTCAGTCAGAAATTTAATTGTAAACAATTTTTTCAATATCAACATTTCTGATTTTAGTTATTCAGTGAGCGAGTGTACAATATTTAAATTATATAGCTAATGATACAATATTCGAGCTGTATAATATCTAACTTCGCCGTAAAAATTTTACTTACAACATGTTATTTTAAGACGGATATCCGCTATGTAAATACGTATTTTGGATTGCTGAATTTCATGTTGGCTTGTCTGTGATATATGATAGAAATTGACACGACCGTATTATTTGAAAATCCCTCCGAATAGCTTGGACAATTCTTCGTATGATTTTAAATGCGTTTCTTTGTATATTACTTTTATAAGTTGGTTTAATTTATATTCCAAAAGAGTTTAGAATGATGGGCAGATTTCAAAATATATGTTATATGGTAACTTATGCATAAATGGGAGAAATGAAATTTGCCCATTCAAAAGTAACCAATATATCGCAAAATATGACACAAAATCAAAACCACCATGAAATGAACCTAATTTAAATTAACTAACAAAAAATAATATATTTAGTTAAAAGAAGAAGAAATAACATCGTTAGTTAGTAGTTCAGATGCTGTCAGTCGTAAGGACCAACTCGGAATATAGTACGGATATATTATAACGTTTACAACAAAAGGTAATGTGCATTAAAAGTGCCAAAGCAAAATGATTTCGACCAATTAACTTGCAAAAAGTTCCAGTCTACACATTTTCATTGTAAACCAATGTACGTGTACAATTATACGTGTGACGAAAATAGCTTAAAACATGTTGAGTATTAAAAAATACATACAAAGTAATTGGCTTTTATCGCTTTTTAACAGATTTATAACATTTCCTTGTAATCAATAAACTTTTTTCGATATATTGAGAGATTTTGTGTCAAATTTTGCATAATAAGTCGTCTACTAAAATGTGCTTTTTTGTTTTAAATATTTAAATTATGGTCAGTTTCAACTAAAATTGTAATTATTTCAGTTTTTAGTTATTTCGACATAATTTACACCTACGTAGAGTTATATTAATTAATGTTATAGTGTAAACCCATATTCAAATTTAAAACTTTACTTTGGCAAATATTAAAATGTATATTGTTCGCTATCCATAGATATTATAATATTATATGTATGTAATTAAGAAATTATATTTTATGCAAAGACAAATATAGTTCAAATTCCGCGCTCAATTTCATTGCACAGATAAAATATATTTAAATTACAATAATATAAATTATATTAACTTGTAAAGATCATAAATATAATCGCGAACGAGGCTATCATCAATATATTTAGCCAGTTAGATCCATGTTTTTATAAGTCATTGAACACGAGGCAAATGGTAACATTAGCAGTACAGCCTACAAAAAAAAACTACAAACGTAAATTATTTTTTCGTTGTTTACTGTAATAATGAAAATATAGTAACTAATATACGAGAACATAGTTCTGTGTTTATGTTATAGTTGTAAAGAACTTTGTACAAACATTAGGGGAGGGGCTTGGGCCATGTGACACAATTAATTAACATAAACGAAGCCAGAGATAACTTGAAGATGGTAAAACCCTTCATGGATTGACTCTGGTAGTACCACCGTCACAAGAATTTCTGCAGTGTAAAGCGCTGCTATCTTCTGTTTTTAAGGGTATTTGTGGTAAGAAAGACATACTTATCCTAGGCGTTCCAACTTAGTCCTCAGCAGTAGAAAGAAACCTGTGGCCATGGTAGGAATGTAACCTCAGTGGCGGCAGTAGCTATTTACCATAAGTTGTACTGCATGCTCAAAAAATTTGATGAAACATTCACATCTCTTAAAATGACCGAAAATAATAGGATCCAAGCACATATTGAAAGACCAGAAATAAGGAAGAAGTAACAAATTACCACTTCCTCCAAAGCCGAACACAGCAGCGCTGAACACTGCTGTTATTAGGCAAAGATACTCGTAGTTACGGGTAGGTAAATTTAATTTAAATAAAGCCTAAAATCCTTGTTTTGTTTTATCTATCGGACTAAAATCTATTTCGATACTAATAAAAAAACAAATCTACTACTAATGTTACCTTTGTCTCGCGTTTAGACAATATTGTAGGTATTATTCGCCTCTACTACGAATACAAAAACGAAAATACAGTAATACATTGTAAGCTTATTATACTGTACCTATACATTATATTAGGTGACAACCTTCACAATAAAATGAAGACTTAAATATTCCATTTGTTTTATTTTATCCATTCAAGAGTAACATGAAATAATTTTGTACTTTCAACCTTAGGAATGTGAGTAAAATTATTTATTTAAACCATAGATTAATAAAGATTACTATGAAACAACAACAAGAAAATGTAACCAGTTTTGACAGTTGAAATTGTCGCTGTCATCTATTTTCGTGTTTGAAAAATATTAAAAAAAATGTAGTTTTAGATCATTTATAAATAAAACAATAATTCTCCGCACTTTTTCTTCGATTTAATGTTTTTGCACCACTTAACTGCACATGTCGGCATTGTTCCGCGTAAATTATACCATGACATCCATTAAATGGCTAGCATTGTCAGCCGTTTAAGCCATTTAATGGTTTCCTTCAATTACAAGGCGGTGAGATATCTATACTTATCTATGATTTAAACATTTATGTACAAAAACAAAATACAGGAGAGTTTGTGAGAACACAAGTGCACAAAGGTACTGCTTATTTCTCTAATAAATATCTACCAGAAGACCTATGATTGGAGAGTAGGTAAAGAATGATAGGTTGAGCGTGTACAAAGTAACAAATATGTTATTTATCATGATATCTTCAGCAAACAGAACTCCTTTTTAAATGTTGTGAGTGAGGACGCTTCTATACTTGATAAATACTCGAACTTGCCTTTATAAAATGCAATACACAAATAAGTATACGCAAGTACGCGTAGCACGTGAAATATACATATATGCATATTTTTATTTATCTGTGTATTACATGTTTATGTGTTCATGATTGATTTGCTTACACATGTTTGCGCATAAACATGTCCATGTGCACATGTTTGACTCTGTTCTTATTTTTTTCTCTTACAAAGAACATTTTTAACTCACAATAATTGTCGGCCAAATTGTGGAACAATTTTCGGCAGTTTATTATCTTACACATGTTAGTGCATTCATGTCCATGTGAACTAGGCTAATTTCCATACACATGTACATGTGCAATTGCATATTTTTAATTTAAATAATATTTTGTATGAAACGGGATTTTTAAAACAATTTATTTTATTCTAAAAAACTATCACAAAATAGTCTTAATAATAACAGATATCTGTATTGAATAAAAAAACAAGATTTGGTTTAATAAATATTTTATTAGTTATACCGTAAAATAAACACAAAATATTCAGGCGACTTAATATCCTATGTTACGATATAAATTACAAGCTGAAATGTTCTTACAATACATAATTAGTATAATACCGGACGATAAAGGTCTAGCCCCACTATCGTCCATGCTACATTTGTTAATGCAGTATCATATATTCTTATAATTAATACTCACTCTGTGGTGTGATTTCAAATATTCAATCTAGTCTAAGATTAACAGTATTTTTACAACATCAATTTTTAGGATCACTAATAAAACCAAAAGGAGTAGCAATTTAATAATATTGTTTATAGTTCGCGTAAAACTGCTAGGCCGCTCTATATATAGAAATAAATCGCGTCGCCATAGCAAATAGTACGACTACACCTGCTCGCAACAACTTCAGAACGGACTATCAGTTTGGCGCGGCCTATAGAAGCCTTAACAATAACAAAGTTCATAACATTTACTTTAATTACTTTTTAAATAGACTAACAAATTTATTATAATAAATTATTAGTAAATGAGGAGACATGCTTAATATATAATATGAATAGACATTAGCTATGCAGATAAATATAGGTAGTCTGATATTTAATTTATAGATGATATTTAGATATTATTGATCTAACTTTTTTTTACTTAATATCGATAATTTGCATCTTAAACATTCAACATATAGATTATGTTAACAAGTTTTATGTTAAAAATGCGTGTTCACTACCATACACACAAAATATAAACACTAGATCTAGATCAAAAATCTAAATTAATCTAGATATCTTTGTATAACTAGGACATATACAAATACATCCAGAATTAAGACCAAAACCATTTGTCTGATCAGGTATTAACCAAGAACTAGAGTATCTCTATCAGTATCAGTATACCCAGAACCACTGTCACTGTCAGAATTTATACATCTGCCTAGGCGTATGCCAACTCCGAATATCATCGTGTGTGATCATAAGAAACAAGTTATAAAGATATAGTTATAGTAAAATAACTCTAGATGAAGTAAGCAGCGAGTTGTGCCATCTTGCCCTTGGGTTGCTTGTTGCGGTGCTTGTTGGGCCGCGATCGACACTGTACGGTGTTTCTCCATCTAACATACTAAGCTAGACGAATGTCTAATCAGGAATCGATCCCAGAATCATGCTTATTCCATACATATGAAAACAAATATGTAGACTTCCAGACTCCAATTTTAAAACCAATTTATAAATAACTTAGACACACATATAGAGTATCAAGGACACAACCAAAGAATACCAATAAAAAAAAACTCTAGGTACTCAGGAAATTTCGCATGTGATCATCAGAAACAAGTTATGCATAGTTACAGTAAGCCTAGACGAAATAAGCAGCAAGTTGCGCCATCTTGTCCTTGGGTTGCTTGTTGCGGTGCTTGTTGGGCCGCGAGCGACCGCCGCGCGCGCGCGCCACACCACCGCGAGCTGACACCGCGCGGTGTTTCTCCATCTATATACTTAACTAGACGACTGCCTAAACAGGGATCAAATACACGAACTCCTAGATCCCAAACACAAATTTACAAATAACATAGACACACATATAGAAAGTGACACATGCGACTTTCATAATCACATCCAGTGACATCAATAAAAAAGCCCGATGCGGAACAAACTATTCTATTATAACATTTCGATACTCGCGGAGTATTAACGAACAATTGTGAACATGCGTATTTAAATAACATACACGAGTATATTCGGTAGTGAATATTCATCTAATCTATACGGGTGCAGCTTTTCCAAATTATCCATCGTTCGGCAAGTTATTCGCGATACCGTAAGAAGTATAATTAAATACATTTATACATCTAGCTAGGTGTATGCCAATTCCGAATCTTATCGTGTGTGATCATAAAAACAAATTATAATAATTACGCTATTTCTATACGAAGTAAGCAGCGAGTTGCGCCATCTTGTCCTTAGGTTGCTTGTTGCGGTGCTTGTTGGGGCGCGAGCGACCGCCGCGAGCGCGAGCCACACCGCCGCGGGCCGACACCGCGCGGTGTTTCTCCACCTGACAACATATTATACATACTTAGAATTTGTTTAAAAAGGGCGTATTGGCACGTACGTTACGTACAGGAGGAACGTTAGCATTTTGAAAAAAAAAACTACAATTTTTAACAGAGTTGAATAGAGGTTTTATATTCGATCGCTATGAATGTAAGTTTGTATTTCTGTGATTTTCTCGAAAACTACTGATTCTATTTGGATAGGGTTTGGTTTATAAATGATGAAGCTCGACTCCAGGGAGACTCTGGCTACATCTTTTTCTGTTAAAAATAACAGTGTTTCGGTGTAAACTGGATGCAATGTGGAGTCTGTAGTATTTCGTATCGCGGTATTCCACGCTGACGAGCCGCGCCGCACTGTGTCCGCTGCACCACACTCACCAGCGCGCTGAAGCTCGGCTCGCAGTACACACACGCGGTCATCTCGGTGAGCGCGGCGGGCAGGCGCGTCCTCTCCGCGCGGTACTCCACGCTGACGAGCCGCGCCGCACTGTGTCCGCTGCACCACACTCACCAGCGCGCTGAAGCTCGGCTCGCAGTACAGACACGCGGTCATCTCGGTGAGCGCGGCGGGCAGGCGCGTCCTCTCCGCGCGGTACTCCACGCTGACGAGCCGCGCCGCACTGTGTCCGCTGCACCACACTCACCAGCGCGCTGAAGCTCGGCTCGCAGTACAGACACGCGGTCATCTCGGTGAGCGCGGCGGGCAGGCGCGTCCTCTCCGCGCGGTACTCCACGCTGACGAGCCGCGCCGCACTGTGTCCGCTGCACCACACTCACCAGCGCGCTGAAGCTCGGCTCGCAGTACAGACACGCGGTCATCTCGGTGAGCGCGGCGGGCAGGCGCGTCCTCTCCGCGCGGTACTCCACGCTGACGAGCCGCGCCGCACTGTGTCCGCTGCACCACACTCACCAGCGCGCTGAAGCTCGGCTCGCAGTACAGACACGCGGTCATCTCGGTGAGCGCGGCGGGCAGGCGCGTCCTCTCCGCGCGGTACTCCACGCTGACGAGCCGCGCCGCACTGTGTCCGCTGCACCACACTCACCAGCGCGCTGAAGCTCGGCTCGCAGTACAGACACGCGGTCATCTCGGTGAGCGCGGCGGGCAGGCGCGTCCTCTCCGCGCGGTACTCCACGCTGACGAGCTGAGCGCCACACGCCGCACACGCTTGTTCACACACCGCCACGCGGGTCGCGTCCTCGAATATGTTTATTATCACGTCGCATCTGGAATAAGAATTACAATATTTAATCATTTATTTAAAAAAAATATCTATTATTGTAAAATTTAGCCAATTTCAATATTATGTTAAAGATAAATTATAATTTCAATAAAATAAAATTCAGGGCAGCGAATTAGCCTCGCTATCAAACGAGGTAATATTGCCAGCATTCTGGGAACTTGTGACGTATTCATTATACCAAAACCAAAAAAAACTTGACAATAAAAACAGCTCTAATGAAATATTGAACCAACACCTCCGATTCAAGTTAAATCTCTTCCGCTAATGAAATTGGGCCAGAGTCTTTGAATACCGGTTTTGCATCGATGCGTACTCGTCGGCTCAGCGGCGGCGGAGGGACACATGCTTTCGGTCCGCCATTCTTATCTTGCTTACTTGTTTATGCTTTCGTAATCTTAACAGTAATTGTAATTTAATGGCTAAAGTAATAAAATTGCTTTAAATTCTAAATAATATTGTTATAGTATATTGTCTATTTTTAAAAAATATATTTATTCTGGAGAATTATTATATAAAAACAAATTTGAATGCTATAAATATGGTCTAGGATACATTTTAGTCAAAACCAACAACACCTCATATGTTATAATCGTCAAGCCGTTTGGGCTGTAGGTCATGTTAAAGAATGAGACATATTATACATTATACATTGTACATATATTCATATATACGCTCAAAACATTATCCATGAGCGCATGAGGAGCATGGTCTTTTCTTTTTTTTTTTTGTTAACGAAGGGGAAACCTTCAAAAGGTACCCGATGTCGTGAGAGCTTCGCAGGGTTATGTGGGACTCTTACCGCACTAAAACCCCCCCGGTGGCCTCGGCGCTGCTTAATAGACTCCGGGATCTCCAAAGGAACGCAACCGGGGTCCTATTAGCGCGTTGCCCCGTCGGGCTCCGCCCAGGTGAGCTTGACGCTCGCCACTTACGACAGGCACGGGATACCGTAGCCCTATTCTGGTCCCGAACTACAGGGACAATAGTCTTTTGTCCTCACAGATATGTATTTTGTACCCACGTTCAAAAATTCAAAAACGGAATGTAGTAAAAGGAAATAACTACTTTTAAATTGCCCCAAAATTAGATCAAATAAAAAGTAAATATAGCTAAACCGATAGTCAATTAAATTCGAAGTCGCAGGTGAAGGAAAGCTATATTAATCCGTTTTATTAAGTCCTCGGCTTATTTCCCGTTACTTATAAATTTTACACTGTGTTTCCCAAACCACAACACAGACGGTGCCTTAACAAAATCACAGATGGCGCTTTATCTAGTGCCAAACATACTTCGTTTTGAACCCCTACGGTATCACGGTAACGCGCGAGAACAAACGAATGAGATTAGTTTCAAGTTCACAACACAGATGGCGTGCTACGAAAACTGAAACGCGCTAACGACTTGTTGTTCAAAGAACCTTATAAGGGGCCGATCTTAAATCATCTTTACAGGGCTAATTGTGATTAAAGCTTTAATTTAAAGAATGTGATAAATTAAGCTTTAAAATTACTTTTGCTTAAAATTACTACTTGTTAAGTTAGATGTCATATTTAGATGATAGGTAATTAATTACATTTTTTGGAACGGCCCAAGAGAGGTGCCGATATAAAGATTTTAATTATATCTGCCTGCCAAAGGTGATATTGACTCTCACCTAAGGGCCCTATAGTTTGTCCCTGTAGTCTTGGGACCAGAATAGAGCCAAAAGAGGGTCGGTATCTCCTGCATGTCGTAAGAGGCTACTATAAAGGGAATGTTTTCAGGGTTGTAACCCGGGAATGACGATATAAGTGGCAGCATACCGTCACAAACACCTAATGCAGTGGTGTGCAAACCGTACCGTACCGTGTTCGAAGGATGGTCGCGTTCCTTTCCCGGAGTCCTCTGCGGAGCGCTGAGGACCTGTATTAGTTAATTTGCTTTTGGCTGGGTAAGAATCCCACATAACCCATGTCACTTTTAAACCACTTTTGAAGGTATCAATAAACGTCAAAAAAAGAAAACTAAGGACAGATATACGTACGCAGGACCTTCCAATTTGTAAAGAAAGGTTTTATTAAGGCTTCTTGTCAACCAATTCGCACTATTCCCTCATAATCTACTAAGAAAGCGATTCCCAACCTTTTTCAGTCCACGGACCCTTGGGAAATCAAGCACTATTCACGGACCCCCTTAATAAAATGAAGAGCAAAAAAAAACAAAACAATCTCAGCCAAAACATAATTTGAAAGACCGATTTATGTATTTTGTTTTTGTTTTTTTTTTTTTATTAATCATGAGTTATATCATTGGATGCATCTTTTTTAATTTTTTAAAATACCGTGTGCTTAGATCACATTTTTCTAATAAAACTGGTTTGCTGATTTTTCGTTTTGCGGCCCTTTTGCATTTAATGAGCAATTTATGTATGGTCCGGAGATGACACCGCGGACCCCCAAACATATACTCGCGGACCCCCAGGGGTCCGCGGACCCCAGGTTGGGAAACGCGGTACTAAGAAACCCTAGCCCAGCAGATGGGTTGATGCCATATACTATGTAAAGTTTTGATAGTAATTGGTAGAGTTCACTCCGTACGCACACGTCAGGTAGTTGTAGCGTGCACGAGTTGCGCCCGAACCCCTCCTGTCGCGCGACACGGCGCGGTCGGTGCGGTCGTCGAGTGCAACACACCGCGCGGAGTACTGACCGGTTGCAGGCGAGCTTCCACTTGGGCGCGGCCGGGTCCAGCACGAGCACGCCGTCGCAGTCCACGCAGCCGGACACGCCCGTCGAGTTCACTCCGTACGCACACGTCGGGTGCGGCACGAGTTGCGCCCGAACCCCTCCTGTCGCGCGACACGGCGCGGTCGGTGCGGTCGTCGAGTGCAACACACCGCGCGGAGTACTGACCGGTTGCAGGCGAGCTTCCACTTGGGCGCGGCCGGGTCCAGCACGAGCACGCCGTCGCAGTCCACGCAGCCGGACACGCCCGTCGAGTTCACTCCGTACGCACACGTCGGGTGCGGCACGAGTTGCGCCCGAACCCCTCCTGTCGCGCGACACGGCGCGGTCGGTGCGGTCGTCGAGTGCAACACACCGCGCGGAGTACTGACCGGTTGCAGGCGAGCTTCCACTTGGGCGCGGCCGGGTCCAGCACGAGCACGCCGTCGCAGTCCACGCAGCCGGACACGCCCGTCGAGTTCACTCCGTACGCACACGTCGGGTGCGGCACGAGTTGCGCCCGAACCCCTCCTGTCGCGCGACACGGCGCGGTCGGTGCGGTCGTCGAGTGCAACACACCGCGCGGAGTACTGACCGGTTGCAGGCGAGCTTCCACTTGGGCGCGGCCGGGTCCAGCACGAGCACGCCGTCGCAGTCCACGCAGCCGGACACGCCCGTCGAGTTCACTCCGTACGCACACGTCGGGTGCGGCACGAGTTGCGCCCGAACCCCTCCTGTCGCGCGACACGGCGCGGTCGGTGCGGTCGTCGAGTGCAACACACCGCGCGGAGTACTGACCGGTTGCAGGCGAGCTTCCACTTGGGCGCGGCCGGGTCCAGCACGAGCACGCCGTCGCAGTCCACGCAGCCGGACACGCCCGTCGAGTTCACTCCGTACGCACACGTCGGGTGCGGCACGAGTTGCGCCCGAACCCCTCCTGTCGCGCGACACGGCGCGGTCGGTGCGGTCGTCGAGTGCAACACACCGCGCGGAGTACTGACCGGTTGCAGGCGAGCTTCCACTTGGGCGCGGCCGGGTCCAGCACGAGCACGCCGTCGCAGTCCACGCAGCCGGACACGCCCGTCGAGTTCACTCCGTACGCACACGTCGGGTGGGTGCACGAGTTGCAACCGAAGCCTTTCTTCATGTCCCTGGTGAATTAAAGGATTGTTTAGTAGAGGGGATACAAGTAGAGCCTCCGCCAAACTTCTAGTCCGCTCTGAATATAGAAGCGAGTTGCGTCGAAACAGCAAAATGTAGTAGATATTAGCGGGACGAAGACAGTGCGGGACAACACCCTCCGCTGCCAGCTCTCGCCCGCGGGGATAGAGCATAATTACTGTGCTCTTACTGTTGCATCGGAGTATATGCTTGTAGTTGTGTTAGACCTCATTGGCTCTCTGACTACACCTGCGCGCAACTACATAGCGCACTAGAAGTTTGGCGCGAACTATTCAATCCTCGCTAACTGGTCTCGCGGGCTGCCAGACCGGTGAATGTCAGGCACGATACCCGAATATGATTATGTGTATGTAACATGTAATACATAACGATAAAACGCACAGCTACCGCAACGCATCATATGCATCATCACTAAGCAAGAATATTAACCAACATACATACAAACTAAAGGTTCATTTAAGATGTATATGGAGTTCTAAGGGCGTCTGCTAAAACCTGCTTCACATCAAAACACGAATTCTAACTTGAAAGAAATAATAAAACTATTCAAACAAGGTATCACAAATTATAACAGATTAATAAAGAAAATCTCTTTATCTATTAAAAGTGAGTCTCAAATTTAAAACCGAGTAGAAATATGTTTATACCTGAACGGCGGATGGTTATAGCAGTGCGGACAGAGCGGGTAGCTCTTGCCCTTAGGCCCGGAGGACCAGGAGAGCAGCTCGAAGTCGTCCAGTGGGCACTTGAGCTCGCGGTATATACGCACGGTACCGTTCTGTGGCAACGAGTACGTGTCGTCGCAGTGCGAGCAGTGGAGACGTGCGGGTTTCGCCTGAAATTTGTGAACATTTTCGGTATTAATATTGTTCTTTTTTTTTGGGTTGTGTAGCTAATGGTGATTATTTAAAGAAAGTGTTGAAAAATGTAGGTATGATTGTAGTAAAATTTCGATAACTGGGCGAACATTCTTACAAGGGATTTTCGTTACTAATAGCCCTTCGCTATAGTCAAATTGTGACAATAATCGTTTTTTGGTAAAGTTCAGAATTCGGAAATACTTAGCAAATAATCTACGGACAAAGCTTATGTATTTTTCTCTATGAGCCAATTTTTCAATTCTAGACATTTGAATGTCCACAACTGCTACGACGCGGGAAATTCTAGCGACGTGATAGTATTTTTAAGACATTAATTAAAATTAGCCAATATAATCAAAATTTTTGGTTCCAATTGCCTGAAACCTCACAAAATGGTTCCTCAAACCAAATCTACCTTATTCCATACATAACACTAACCTGTATATACTTCATATACCGCCTACACTTCCCACAGCGAGACAGCGCCTTACCGCTCGCCTTCAGCGACGAGAAGCTGACTTCGAACAGCTGATCCATAGCGTCTATGGACCGCACAAAGTACTGGAACTTCCTACGGAATATCTCCGTTGTATGAGCGAGTACTGCGTGGAAGTCGGCCTTGCCTACCGCGATCAAGTTGAGCTGTTCCTCTACAGCTGATCGCATAGTTGGTAAGACTAGTTCTGGATCGATCTGGAAGAAAATACATAAAAATCTATAATAAAATCAATAATTCGAAGTTATTATCGTAACGTTAACGCTGCAGCGTAACCGATTCCGTACCAAAATTCGTTACACCCATACATTTCTCCCTCATGTCGCGCCTAACGAAGTTTCACTTCAAAATGTTCTTCGGATTTTGATCATGATCATAACGACGATGATCATAATGATGTAGTCAATGACCATGATGATGACAATGATGATTATGGTGAAAATGACGATATACATGATGATGAAGACGATAAGAATAAAGACAACAATGATTACGACCATGAGCATGAAGATGACGACAATGATAATGATGATGACAACGATTATCATGACAATGACCACGATGATGATCATGGTGAAAATGACGATGTAAATGATGATGAAGACGATAAAAATCAGGATGATGAGAATCACGACGATGATCATAATAATGACCACGATGATGATCATGATGATGACTACTATGTTGGTCATGATGATGTCGACGATGATCATGATGGTGAATATGAAAAGCATGATTATGAGGATAATTATATTAGATAAGCTTACCTTCTGATAACCATGCACGAGCACAACACCAAGACTAGTGGGAACAAGGCGTCGACCACTACCCACGGCGACGTAGTTCCTCTGGCAGATGTTGTTGATGTGCACCGGAATCGAAGCGTCAGTACCAATGCCGTGCTTCTCCATAAGGGTAATCACCTGGAATGACAAACATAACAACTTTGAAAATAAAATATGAGATATATAAAGAAATAAAAGTTAAAATGTGATAAAACTTGTGGCGTCTTCCCACTAATCGCCAAGAGATGGCGCCACGAGTATTCTGAATCACGCTATCGAAGTTTTTCAACATTTTGTATTATATTCTGGTTTAAAGGTGGTAAAAGTGGTGGTGTTGTGGTAAATAAACAATGGTAATAAACACCTTAAAATATACACCTTAAATTATAAAATCTTGCTACTAAGATGTGTTTTTTTTTCTGTGTTTGGGTCACTCTCAACTTGGCCTCTACAGCGAACTCTACGTAAGTATGTAGTGTCCGCGCCAAACTTCTTGTCCGCCATCGCTCTATATATAGAAACGAGTCGCGTCGCAACAGCAAAGTATTGTAGGTATTAGCGGGACGAAGACAGCGCGTGTCTCTCCGGCAGCCTTCGCTGTCCGCTCTCGCCCACGGACACATAGCGCAGTTAGTGTGCCCTTAATGTTGCTACGGAGTATATGCTTGTATTTGTGTTTGACCGCATTGACTCTGAGACTGCGCCTGCACGCAACAGCTTCAGAGTGGACTAGAATTTTGGCGCGGAGTCTACTACAATCGCATGCGTATTATTTATTTTATTTATTTATTGTAACACAAACACACGGTTAAGGTACAACAGGGCAAACTTAATGCCTGATGGCATTCTCTACCAGTCAACCCTTGGTGAATAGAGAGAATTTGCGGCAGGTGTCAAAATACATAAATATTGTTGTAAATACATAAATGTTGTATTACCTCAGATTCAGTGAGATAGTCCGGCGGCGAGGTCTGACACTCGACGAGGCGGTGGTCGTGCGCACGCAACACATCGTCCACACATAGCACCGGGACGAACTCGTCCTTGCCGAATGCCTGGAAACAGTAAATATTGCTTTTGTTTTATTTATTAACATTAACAACGTTTTTGTTTACAAGGTACTCGAGACATCGGTTTCATAGTTTCAAACGTTTATTGGAGCATGCAAACGGTTTCTACCTTCTTCAACACACAGTCTAAGTCATATATGTGACATGTCGCTGTAGTTGTGACAGTACCTGCCAATGCATGATCTCCGTGTAGCCAGCGTCGACCAGCGTGTTCCCCGTGTAGTAGAAGGTCTCGGAGCCGATCTGGAAGGTCAGCTTGGTGCACAGGTAGCGACAGTCGCGCGACAGGGTCGCTATGAAGTGTCGCGTCACGTAGTCGTATATGCGCCACATGTCGCCTTCTAGTTCTGATTCGGCTGTGGACACATAGTTTTAGTTGTGGCGACTTCCCGCAACTCGTCAAGAGATGGCGCCACGAGTATTCTGAATCACGCTATAGAAGTTTTCTGAACATTTTGTACATATACAAGCTCCGACATATGACTAGCGGAATACGGCTGCTCTCCGGGCATGATCACCCATCCCGGCGGGAGACATCCCTTTGCCAAATAGCTATTGACTTTGATTTACAAATTAATGTATTTTGGGTGAAATAGTTGTTTGAATAATCTTTAAAATCTTTTTGGGTGAAAAACATTAAAAAATGACGGTACTAAAGTGTTAGGAAATCGCAAATGGGTAGAGGACAGATGAAAATATTATGTCAATATGTGAGTAACACATTATATATGACGTCATCGAAATCATCGTGATATGCCTAGTGTCACAGAAGTGATTTTCTACCACTACCCTTTCACAACGAATATCGAATCGTTAGTACCGACATTTCTGACTGTGGGTCTTCAGGGCATTCAAAAACGTCGGTACTAAAACTATTACTGTTGTGATCACCTATTGTCTATCACCACCGAGAGAAACCTTTATTATTATTAACATTTACTACTAATAAAACATTATTTTTATCAAATTTGTCAAAATGTCCCATCATCATACACTTACTTGCAGACCTCATGGGGGTGATGGGGGGATGGTCACCAGCATCATGGCCTTTCTTAGGCTTGTTGATCCCGTGGGATATCAATGCACGAACCTCAGCTCCCCACTTATTCGAGTGTTGTTGTTGGCGGAGAGTGCTCCTGAAAAATTTAAAATAACACAATTTTTACATCACTTTTCTACCTAAAATTATTTAAAGCGACAAAAATATATTTAAGTTATAGTTCGCGCCAAACCTCTGGTCAGCTCTGAAGTTGTTGCGAGCGGGTGTAGTCATACAATTTGCTATGGCGACGCGATTCATTTCTATATTCAGAGCGGACTAGCAGTTTCACGCGGACTATAATAGAATAATACTCCGTTATGTTCTGATCTGACCAATGCGGCACGGAATACAGTAAGGAACACAACAATGAAACTCGAAATATCTATTTAAATAAGATTCTTACTATACTGCAGAGAGTAATGTTTTTCAAGTGTTTGTATGTACGTATGTCTCATTCTTTGGCACGCTTCGGTAGAACCCTTTGTGGTTCAACTCCAGCGGCACCACCGCCACACCTATTTCTACCTAATAACAGCAGTGTTAGGCGCTGCTGTGTTCCGTTTTAAAGGGTGTGGTAAAGGAGACAGACTTTTCCGAGGCGTTATAGCTTAGTCCTCAGGGGTAGCGGCGCATCTGTGGCCGACCTCTGGTAGGAATATCTAATCCTATCTGGGGTTGATTACAGATGTCCATGGGCGGCAGTAGCCACTTACCATCAGGTGGACTGCATGTTTAACGGATTTTACTATATAGACGTTGAATTCGTCAAAATGGCGAGAGTAACCATTGGTTATATTTTTAAGCAGTCTTAGTTTTATTTTTTTTAATAATTGTTAGTTTAACATGAAGACTTGATCAATAATCATGTCATGTATAAGGAGGTAAAAATATTTACATGAGGTCAAAGCTCTCAGGGTAGTTGGTAGTCTCCGTTCGAGGGTAGGAAATGTAACCTTGCGTATACAGGCGCTCAGCTATCTGTTGACAAATTAATAAACACTTTATTTTCAGCCAAACATATTAAAAATATACACCTATGTGGGTGGTACGTATGGTGGTGCATATTTATTATTTTTTGCATCTGCACGCATCCTTTGTGGGGGGTAGGATGGTACATACTGCATGGTTTAAAATGGTATATATTTATAATAGTGATCTTTCTTGTGGAAAAAAACGAATGTTGTTGTTCTTTGAATAGAGATTTTATTCTGTTAATCTATATTCTATGTACAATAATAAAATTAAAATGATATAAATGAATAAACAAATCTGTAAATAGAGAAACGACATTTAACGTTTTTTATTCCACTAAAACATTTTTCTATTTAAATTTATGTGACATTGAATTAAACGTCACAAATAAATAGACAATAGTAAAATAGTTCATAGAGAAAAAAGGATAAATTAAAATAAACTTTTTCTTTACATATTTTATTATTTTTTGCATCTGCACGCATCCTTTGCGGGAGGTAGGATGGTACATACTGCATGGTTTAAAATGGTATATATTTATAATAGTGATCTTTCTTGTGGAAGAAAACGAATGTTGTTGTTCTTTGAATAGAGATTTTATTCTGTTAATCTATATTCTATGTACAATAATAAAATTAAAATGATATAAATGAATAAACAAATCTGTAAATAGAGAAACGACATTTAACGTTTTTTATTCCACTAAAACATTTTCCTATTTAAATTTATGTGACATTGAATTAAACGTCACAAATAAATAGACAATAGTAAAATAGTTCATAGAGAAAAAAGGATAAATTAAAATAAACTTTTTCTTTACATATTTTATCATTTTCTATATATTAATAGCATATTGTTGTGAAGTAGTTTTAATCCTACCCATACAAATTGAATTTATGACAATTCATTTAAACCACAAGACACCAATACCACCAATCTGAATTTCCAAATATTTTAAAGAGTCAATACTTAGCAAGACGTATGAGCGGAGATTCAGGAAAAGCCTTCCTTTAAAAAGCTATAGTTACACCCATGACGTGAGTACTATCTATTTATCGATCTATATGGAAACGTTGAGGTGAATCAACAAGCCCAGACCAGTTTTAGCTGACATGCTGAATATATTTATATAAGTCACAAGATTTGATGTCTAAAATGTTTGAATACCTGCATGGCTTGATGCGGCGACATGCCCAACCCAGCGCTGGCCACTCGCATCAGCTCCACAGTGTTCAGCGCCACTGGTCGCGACTTCACTTTCTCCTTGGCTTGGATGTTGGTTACCCTTTAACAAAATATATTACAAGTAACAGTTTAGTGACTATTTCGAAGATTTAAAAAAAAAAATTATCTTTGATAATCGTCATCATCCTCATGTGATACTTCATCACCCTTTAAACAAAAATTCAATAGTTTACTTAAGTAATATGACAAAATATTTATATATAATTAGTGTTATTACATGTGAACCATAAAAACCCTACCTTCTTAAAAATGCAGCAAAAGTACCAATATATAACCAATAGGCAATAAGTAAATTTAAAAATTAAAGCTTTTATGTGTTACCACCACCATAAGCAACTTACACAGTCTCCTTAATTTCCTTAATATGAGTAAGGAATGTATTGGCAATGTCCTTTTCGAAGCATCTAACCCGCTTCCACTCCAGAGGTAGTTCCCTCCCTTCTGAAGTGCTGGCAGTTACCCGCAGTACCCAGTATGTCTCCGGCTTGAACGTCTGGATCTCGTCGTGGCGTTGGACACAGAAGCCCAGTGTGGGTGTTTGACATGGCCCGTACGATATGAGAGAGGCATCAAGGTCACCGTATCTACCTAGAAATTATAAAGGATTTTGTTAAATCAACACTTATTACCAATACCATAAAGTGATGTAAGTGTGAGTAGTCTATCCAATGTTTTGCCTACCAGAGATCAAAATTACAAAATTACACAATGCCTATTCAAATAAAGGTCAAAAAAAGAAGTCTCAAATAAACATCAAATTTCATCTCTGGTAAGCAAAAATTGTATAGATTGACTGCTAATTGACCAGTAATGATTGAATCGTTGAATTATTATTTGATTGGAAGTTAAATTGAGTGAATTAGTCATTTTCAAATTTATAGGAATCATTGGTCACTTCCAATTTAGGCTTTGTTTAGAATTTTTTTCCCAAAAAAATTAATTAAAATAGTATATGAATAAAAATTATGCAATAATTGTGCATTTTTTTTGTCAATCAATAATTAAAGAGGCACATTGAGCATAGAGGAGCTTCAAAAAATGTGAAACATTTTGAAACTCCATAGTGATTCTGGGCCCTAGAATGAATTTACAATAGAAACAAAAAAACAGCATAGCTAAAAAGCTTAAAATAGTTATTACCTTGAAAATACTTGGTTTGAAAGCGTGTAAAAGCACACCCGATCCTCAGATCTAGCTCCTGACGTGCATCCACACTCCGTGACTGATTCTCATTGGGCCTGCCCAGGTTGGCCATAGCTGCCTTAATGTCCTTCTCAGTAATAGCTGAGAAGTGGGCTCTATGGGTCACAAGAGGAGACATCACGTCACCCTTCATGTATGGCTGGACGCAACTCATTACCTGAAATTAAATCAAATACATATATTAATTAAAAGAGTTTTTTTATAATACAGAAGTAACAAATGAGTATGCAGTCCTCCTAATGGTAAGTGGCTACTTCCACTCATTGATACATAAGATTAGATTTCTTTCTGAGAACTATATTAGTACTCCTGAGGACTAAGTTGCAACTCCTTATTCTTATGCAAATTCTAAAATTAACCAGCTTTACTCATTAAGTTAGCACACACCACCTGTGTTACATATTAACATTCAGTAATTTTGTTTTTTTTTTATAATATTGGAGTAGCAGAAGAGCATGCAGTCCACCTGATGGTAAGTGGCTCCTGCCGCCCATAGACATCTGTAATCAACCTCAGGTAGGATAGATATTCCTACCTGAGGTCGGCCACAGATGCGTCTCTACCCCTGAGGACTAAGCTGGAACGCCTCAGAAAAGTATGTCTCCCTTACCACACCCTTCAAAACAGAACACAGCAGCGCATAACACTGCTGTTATTAGGCAGAAATAGGTGTGGCGGTGGTGTCACCAGAGTCGAACCGCAAAGGATTTTACCACCTTCAATTATTTATAATACTAAGTTGTTACTCACTTCAAAACAAATATTTTCTCCTTCTTTATCACAATCCAGCCACAAAATCAGATAATCAGCACCACGGGACTCCTGAGCCAAATGGGCGGGTATGCGGAGCCGTGGCATGGCTTCCTTCTTCTCCGTCGGGCAGCTGAATAGCTCCACGGGATCCACTTTATCCCAATTGTTGTATTTACCAGTGAAATCCAGATTCATGACGTGACCACACACTGACGTCATTTTGAACCGAACTGACTCTCCTTTGAATGTTCCGTTCCATTCGTGCACCGAACATGCTGCAGTAGAACCTTTACAAACATAATATCTTTTTATAACATTGTTATATTTTTAGATTATTTTTTTTTATCAATTTGCAGGTGTTATATTAGTTGCATATACAGTTTCAGCTTCAGATATTTACAATGGATTTCAGTGGACGGAGGAGTACATTAATGGTCAAAAAACTCAAAATGCAAGTAACAAATAGACTTGCGAATTTTACATAGCATTACATTTTTACAAGTGTTTTTAATATATTTTTGCTGCTAAAGGAAATATCACTTAGAGCCATAGCAAGGCCTGACCGGGTTTAGCTAGTATTTACATACATTTTGTGTTTAAAATTCATTTACTACATTTACCTTTACTGCCAACAAATTTGTTATTGCTCAGAATATTGGCGAGATTTAAAGCTAGAGATGGCTTTTCAGCCACCATCAACGCTGTCTTCATGTTGTTATTTGTTTATTTTCGGTATAATTCATGAAACTTTTATTTTTGAAACACGAGCTGCGGTGCAAACTGCAAAATAAATAGCAATTTTGACAATTTGTTGAATAAAAATGTCAAATATCAATATTATTATTATATCTGTGCACATATTTTGACATATGTCACTAATGTCTAAATATTAGCTCTGGATTCTAAATTTTTTGTCCAGAAAATTTAGTACTACGTTTTAACAAAAACAATAATTAAATTAAGTTTATCTGGATACCCTTGAGTTTTCATTAAAATATTTATTTGCAAAACAATATTGATACAAATCTTATATAATATTTTAAAAAAATCTAATAGGATACAAATAGGTAGGATTACATTTATTATCTTCAATAATAACTTACATTGATCACATCACTATACTATTATAGAATAATATAAATGTCATAAATCAAAGTGTCATTTGCTCGTATTCTCGAATATTTCTATATTTCACTCGGGTCAAGTGAAGTGTATGTATTTGTACAGTACATTATACTGTACGATCTATAGTGCTTCAATAAATTGTAGTGGAACCTTGAAATAATGTGCGAACGTATGTCCTATTGTGTTTAGATACAACGTTTCGGTGATACAGTGATAATACGTTTTGAGTTCACATTATTCCGTGAAACTAGTGACGTGATAAAACATGGTATGTGGTTCTTGACAGTGGTAAATTGTTTATTTATTTATGTAACTGGCTGCGTAGAGTTTGTGTGAAAGTGTTTTTATTGTTGCAGAATCAAACGCGCGGTGATATTGAACCGATGTCGCACCTTAGGGTCATTCTTCCGGCCCCAATGGACACCAATATGCCACCTCCCTTTCTAAGTAAGTTCGAGTATTCAATGTCAAGAATCATAAGGAGTGATTTAAAAATCATCTAGAAACATTTCAAATACTTGTTATTTCAACTGTTTTTACAAAGTAATTAATAATATGTTATGTACATAATATAGGGAATACTAAAAATCAATAGTCAAATTTCAGTACACAAAATGATTTCTAATAGGAGAATGAGCTATGTAAAGTAGTCACTGTAGCATACATACATAAGTACCAACACATTGAAAAAAAATACAGCTATAGTTCATTTCATAGATCTATTGATAATAATTAATTGGCATAATAATTAATTCATTAAAATTATACTTTCAAGTTAGTGTACATTATTATGATTTTTGTTATTTTGGTCTGACAAGAGCTAGATCAGACTTGTAAAGCACAACATTGCATACTCACATTTATCTATACTTCTATACTAATATTATAAAGAGGAAAACTTTGTTTGTTTGTTTGACTATAATGAATAGGCTCAAAAACTACTGGACCGATTTTAAAAATTCTATCACCATTCGAAAGCTACATTATCCATGAGTAACTTTGGCTATATTTTATATGAAATATATTTGATAAATAGATGTTGAGGCAGTACAAAGTTTGTCGGGTCAGCTAGTCTTTAATATTATCATGACTAGCTTAAAACATAATCAGAATTGATATTTACTATATTAATGATAATTCCTTTTTTAAAATCATATCTGACATATCATATCACATTATTACATATACCCAATATATAATAATCTGTGATTTTCACTTATCTAATCTGTTACACTCATAAATCATTCATTCTCTTCCTCTCTCAAACATGATTCATGTGTGAGTCAATACAAAATTGTAATTCATAAAAAATATATTCACTATTTGTTTATGTCTTATCTCTCATGAAAGTAGATACAATAATATGTAGAATTGTAACTGTATGTGTGTTATTTTACCAATACCGGTTTCTATGCTCATTGTTCTCATTGGCTTGCTATAACATAAACAGTCTTGAATGAAATGACTGATACATTCTCAAAAAAAAAAAACAAATTGCACCTCGAACATTCTTAAAAAATTGCAAAAGCTATACATGGTGATGATTGCCAGTGCTTACTACTTTTTAACCGACTTCAAAAAGGAGGTGGTTATCAATTCGGCCGGTATCTTTTTTTTTTTTTTTTATGTATGTACACCAATTACTCCGCCATTAGTGGACCGATTTTATTAATTCTTTTTTTTCAACTATTCTATTTATATAGAACTTTCATTAACTGGGGGCTGACAATCAGCCACTACAGTATACAGTGTAGTAAATGTAGTATTGTTAGTGTAGGTTTCACAGGAAGCACCTTTTTTCAACTATTGAATGTCGGTCTATTTACAGTGACTAGCAGATTAAAGACACTAGTTTACATGCATGCTAAGTATTAGGAGTTATGTATAAAATATATTAAATACAAATCCATGTCATAATCTTAGTGTTTTCTTTATCTATAGTCTGATACTATGGTTTCCTGGGTCATACATATCATCATCATCATCATCATCATCAACCCATTATTGTCCCACTGCTGGGCATGGGTCTCCTCTCAGAATGAGAAGGATTAGGCCATAGTCCACCGCGCTGGCCAAGTGCGTATTGGTAGACTTCACTTACCTTTTAAGTTTTTTTTTTATTTTTTTTTTTTTTATAAATCTCTCAGGTACTCGTATGCAGGTTTCCTCACGATATTTTCCTTCACCGTTTAAGCAAGTGATAATTAATTTTTAATACGCACATAAATTTGAAAATCAGAGGTGCGTGCCTGGGATTTGAACCTCGGACCCCTCAATCGAGAGGCCGCGTTTCTTAACCACTAGGCTATCACTGCTTACAAAGACTACATATGTGTCTGACTAGAAATCGAATTTGGGGTTGTTATCCGTACAATAATAATAACATATGGTCCACATAAACTTTGTATAAAGTTTTGTAAACATTGTCTCATTCCACACACATTCTATGTTTATTCAGGTTGCAAGATTATAATGTATGCTAGATATTAAGCATAATATTTTAATTTAAAGCCTCTGTTCTAAAAACTTGTTTTTGTAATTGTAGGCTAAATTGGCTATATTATTATTTTAAAATTAGCAACTTTAATGAAAATGGTGTACTTGATTTTGTTGCCAATTTTTTTAAATGTAGCCAGATTTGCCTACAATTTGAATTGTACAGTTTTACCTTGGGTCTAAAATTTAACTAAACTAACATAACTCAACCATAAGCCTTCAATGCACATTCTTTCATATACCCATTACTGTCTCACTATTGGCCACTGGTCTCCTCTCAGAGAAAGCGGAGTTTAGAATATAGTCCATCATACTTGCCAAGTGACTAGACTAGACTTGACTTTGCACAAATATATTGATGTGTCTATTGAGGTAATCATTATAATGTTTTCATTCAACATTTTTTTTTCAATCATCAAAGGCTTACAGCCTGGAATTGGAGCCTCAAACCCTCTAATCTAAAGGCTGAGTTTCAAACCAGTAGACTATCACTGCTTTTCAGATATTACTAGTACTATTAACGTCATCCAATCTGAATCGGTATGACAATTTATGATTAATAATTTATATACATTTATGAAGCAATTTATAAGTCAATATTTATGTTTGTTACAGGCAGTATAAATGATATACCGCCACCACAAGCTGACTTCTCGGCTCCGCCTCCATATGACATCGCTGCTAACTCCAAGCTCCCCACATATGAGGAAGTGCAGCGCGAGAAGCAGCTGGAGGGCGAGGGGCCACAACCGGTGAGGTTTATTTATTTTTATATCATAAGTTTTGAAGGTTAGGAACCTTATGTGGTTCAATTCTTGAGGGGCCCATCACTTTGTACCCAACTTTGTACCCAATTACAGCAGTATTTAGCGCTGATTTGACATACTTTTCCGAGGCGTTCCAGATAAGTCCTGAGGAGTAGCGGCGCATCTGTGGCTGACCTCAGGTAGGATATTTAATCCTATCTGGGATTGATTACAGATCAGCGGCAGTAGCCACTTACCATTAGGTAAACTGCATGCTTGTCTGCTACTTCTATATTATAAAAAAAGACACCACTGGTACAGCTATTTCTGCCTAATAACAGCAGTGTTCAGTGCTGATGTGGTAACCCTCAGGAGTAGCAAATAATGTTAGGATCTTCACCTTATCTCAGCTGGGCTTGATTGCAGATGTGCATGGGCGGCAATAGTCGCTTACAGTCCCCGCCAAACTGCTAGTCCGCTCTGAAGTTGTTGCGAGCAGGTGTAGTCATACAATTTGCTATGGCGACGCGATTCATTTCTTTATTCAGAGTGGACTACCAGTTATACGCGGACTATAAAATAAAGTGAACTGCATGCTTGTTCTCTACTTTACTGTCATTAAAAAAACGTTTTAAATGGGATGGGTACACTTTGAGATTATTCTGAAGATTGGATCAGTGCATTTCAGAGATTGTTTATAAAAAATGCAATTATTTTTGTCAATATTCTTCCTGAATGCTTTATAATCTGCCTTATTATTCTCATATATCTAAGTATACTTTTTATACATAGTTATACTGTTAAGATTTGGTATAGTTGTGGAAGGTAAATGCTTAATTAAGATAAGCAACAATTAAAAAATATAATATTATTGGAAAATTAATCTTTTCTGTTTTCGAACACTAACTTAATTCGATATATCGAAATGTTTTATAAACATAAAAATAAATATTATAAAAATAAAAACAGTGAATAAAAATAGGAATTTATGTTTAAATAAGTACCTATATCTAACAAATCAACTAAACTACTCTGCTACAAAGATATAATTCATATTTTTAGACCCATAATTTCATGAAAATATCTATTAAAAACATATATACGGTCGAATTGAGAAACCTCCTCCTTTTTGAAGTTGGTTAAAAAATAGGTATATCATATCTTTTTAAATTCTTTAGTTTCACTCGAATATAACATACAACAACTAGAAATAGCAGATAGAAACATCTATATCACTGTTTACTACATTTTATCAGTTAAGGTTCTTATTATATGTATGTACCGACGATAACATGTTCACGTGAACAATAGAGATTAATACATAGTAACTTATCTTAATCCTAACCACTTTGCGCTTTTTACTAGGAATTTTTACACATTTATAGTGCGCGCAAAACTGCTAGTCGGTTATGCATTTCTTGCGAGCAGGTATAGTCCTACAATTAGCTATGGCGACTGGATTCATTTCTATATTCAGAGCGGACCAGCAGTTTTACTCGGACTATAACACTAATGACGTTTAAATTGGTTAAACCCTTTGTGGTTCAACGCCGGATGCACCACCGCCAGACTTTTTTCTGCCTAATAACAACAGTCATCAGCGCTGCTGTGTTCCGGTTTGTAGGGTGTGGTAAGGGAGACATACTTTTCCAAGGAGTTTTAACTTATTCCTCAAGGGTACGTTGGTATATATTGGCATTTGTACCCGACTTCGGTAGGATTCTAATCTGATCTTGGGTTGATTACAAATGTGCATGGGCGGGAGTTACTACCCTTTACACCACAAACATATTGGCATATTATCCCTGCCTTCGAAAGTAAATATCACTATGATAATCACTTACAAATAACTAAGAATAATGAACAATGGAACTATTTTAAGTTAAGTGCATAATTCTCAGGGTAAGCGAAACGGCTCCTCGTCTCAGTAAACATCAAGGCATTGCATCCATTTAGTATTGCGACTTGCATAAATTGTTACGCGGATATCTACAGATAGATACGTTATTGATATATCCGTGGTGATTTATAGAGATATTTTAATTACAACCTTCGAATACTTGACACGTTTTACCTAGACATTTCTACGCGATTTTATCATAATGCTACGGCCATACACTACCAGTAGGAGAAATAGCGAGGAAAGAAGGCAGTGTGAACGAAGTGTGGATGCGTTACTCGTTATGGTCTAGGTACTTGTCTTGCCGCTCGTCCTGCCCGGCGCTTTTAGCGCGAGTCAAAAGAATGAAGAATGCATGTAAAGTATATAGGAGTGTGTGGCAAGAAGAGCAGTGGAAAGAGCATAATCCATTACTGTTTCACCACTGGGTACGGTATCCTGAATTATATAAAAATACTAGCTGACCCGGCAAACGTTGTGTTGCCATATAAATAAGAAAATGTTAAGGTTGAACAACCATTATCACTTAGGGGTATTAAAAATAGATAGTAGCCGATTCTCAGACATACTGAATATGCATATAAAATTTGGTGAAAATCGGTAAAGCCGTTTCGGAGGACTACGGTAACTAACATTGTGACACGAGAATTTTATATATAAGATACCTAGTTTTCATATTGAACTGTAGGAAAAAACCTATCTCGATGTAACGTATTACACGAACAAAATTCTGGGAAAACCTAAATAAGATCTATATTTTAATTATCACTTTCCGGACTTTTTGAAGTTGGTAAACTGCTTCGTAGTTCTCCTCCGGGACTATCGCCACACTTGTTTCTACCTAAGCTACTCTGAAGGCACCACCGCCGCTATTTGCTGCAAACAGCAGTGTAGCGCGTTGCCGTGTTCTGATTTCAAACGTGTGGTAAGTGGTAAGAGAGACATTATCCCAGGCGACATTAAACTTAACCCACAATAATTATGGTAGCTATATAGCTGTGGCCGATCTCAAATGGGACTCTTAATTCTATCTGAGCTTGAGTACAGATTACCAGCAGGTGGACTGTATGCTCTTTTGTTAATATTATAAAAAGAATAAATCCTACAAACGACTTTTCTCCCTACGTTCTGAAGAAACTTACATATTATGTTGTACATATAAATGGAACAAAAGGAAAATACATCTATATAACCTTTTGCAAAGAATACTCGTGATATAATGTTTAATAGATTGTTGATAGTTTCTTAAGTCAACAAGATACAAGATATGACTCGCGTTCGGTGGCGTCGATACTGTTTAGCAATTTCACAACACTCGCCCGTAAAATATTATATAAGAAACATATTCTTATCTATGTCATATATGTATAACATGATTGATTTGAACACAAAATTGTTTTTAGAGAATCTCTATTTTAATTCGGGACTTAGTCTAAGGTTCCTAGGTGAAACTATATTCCACACTCATAGTCATACCTACATCAAATTGCCAAGTCTCATGGATGCTAAACATAAATATAGACAAAGACAGAAACAAAAATAACCAAATTATGACCAGGAATCTAAATTTGTTAACCTGGCCAGGGATGAACCCGGAACTCTTTACATGTTATCATTGTGACAATAAATGCGGCCACTTGCTCAACAAACTTAATATGTCATATTTATTTTTGTTGTTTCAATGTTTAGGAATAGAATATGTACTAAATAGTAAACATTGATTTGTGCACGAATTTTTCAATGTGACGGTAGCAAAAGATCTCTTATGTGTTATCACAATAATATTTATTTGCTCTTATTTCCTAATTAATATTTCGAAATGAAAAGAGGAAATTGTAACGAGATAAGATGCCCTACATTTTGGTGTTATTTTTTGTTTAGTTTGTTAACTTATTGCCAGAAGAGATAAATGAAAGGCTAAAAGTTGTAAATAGAGTTCTAGATACGTTTAGGTGAACATATTTTTCTGATGATATGGATTACTCAGACATCATATTATACGGTCTATAGAAACCTTTCCTTTAGCTGACGTCATGACACCCTTGCTCATTAGAAACGTAATAGGAGCCTAAAAATGTACAATTTTACACATTATATCATTGAGATTATTTTAAAATATGCCATTTTTGAGCATTCCCCCACAACTGGAGGAGGCCTGGATTATAATCCATGTTGAAGGTTTTTAACAGTGGTAGAACGGCTATGGTTCGACTGGAGAAGTACCACCTGTACACCTATTTACAAAGTAAAGCAGCTCTTACATCTACATTGTTCCACCAAAATGGTGGAAGGGTGTGGATGCCGGTTTACCTACATATATAAGGCAAGCCTACTTACCTTCATTATCTTACTCTTCATTAGTGGCTACTGTGATTGAGTTCAGATAGAACCCCTTTCCTATACGGCGTTGGTTACAGATAGCATATTTTTCATTAATATAACATGATGTTCATATTCTTCCAGATCCCACCACCAGGCCACCCGACATTCGCGGCGTTCGTGACTGTGGAGCCGACGGAGGCGACTGCGGAGCAGCTCGATCCTGAGAACAGTCTGCTTGGAACTGATCTTATGTTCCTCACTTCGTTCTTCAGTAAGTATCTACAACATGGTTTAGTCCTTCGTGGCTCACTTTAGACGGCTTTGGAGTCGCCAAGTTCGTCTAAATTTTAACAGGTTAAACCCAATTTGTGTGTTCTTTGTACAACCGTAAGCGCGTTAATTTCTTTTGACAAGTTACAATGTCAATGTTATAGTTACAATGTCAATGTGATGACGGATCACAATCTTAAATTGTGTGCTGATGTAGCGAAAGAAATCTAAGTCTATGTGATGAACTAACAAAGATCTAGCGAAGCGAGGTGATCATTCCAGAAGAGCGGCCGTGCTCTAATAGTCTCATTTCGTGTATAAAACTTCGATAGTGTGATTCAAAGTACGGATGCGTATGCGTATGGAAGTATCCATGCGTATGGAGCTTTATATATTACTAAAGTGATATAAAAATATCCACGATTAAGACATAGGTAATAACGAAACTATTTGTATCTCTTTTTGTCAACACCTAATTGTTCCCGCAATCCACAACTACGCACTAGACATTTAAAATAAACATTGTAATTTCTAGCTGCCTACTAATCTAAACTGTTTATCCCCAGTGGCATTCCTGTTTAACTGGATCGGATTCTTGCTGCTCATGTGCTTCTGTCACACCGTGGCGAGTCGCTACGGTGCGTTGGCCGGCTTTGGACTGTCCCTGGCGAAGTGGACCCTCATCGTGAAGCACTCCACCGAGCTCGCCTCACACGAGAACTCGTGGCTCTGGTGGCTTATTATGGCTTTTGGTATGTTACTTTTCTTAAGAATATAAAATTAAAACTGCGCCAACTATGTTCATACCATTAGTGCTTGGCACGTAATATTGACGTACATTCACTTTTCCGAGGCATTCCAACTTACTCATCTGCGGTAGCGGTGCATCTAAGGCCGACCTCAAGTAGGAATCGAATCTTATCTGAGATTGATTACAGATGTCCATGAGCGGCAGAAGTCATTTACCATGAGGGGGATTTTATACATGTATATTCATTATTTTCTATTAAAGAGTGGATGCTGTAGGTGACATATATCTTACGTATATATTATTATATCAATATTTTATATATTTGAACTTTACACAATATTTATTTTATCATATTTATTATATGTACGTTCATCTACACAAACACTCCTCACTCACCATACACATTATTCAGTCATTCATCACACGAAACATATAAAACACATTAAATATAAATAATCGACAGACATCGCCGGGTCGATCGGTAGTTTAGTACGAGCGCACGGAGGATCCTTTGTTTTACATAACGGGATCTTTGCCCACGCGCATGCAGCGATCGCAGCGCCACCAGTCGGAACCTAGCCGTCGTATATATCGCCCGCGCCGCTCGTATGCGCGCCCGGACTCCCGCGAATATAAAATACGTAGTAATTCTACAGATGCCGGCTAAGATATTTTTGAGGAGACATTCCTAGCTATCTAGGACTTCATTTCATTTATATCTGTGATCGCCTACATTAAGAAACCCTGTTGTTTGTGAAGTTGGCAGATGTCCATTAGAGGTAGTGACCACTTACCACCCGTTGGACATTGTCTTTGTTCGCTACTTCAAATTCAGAAGACAACTTTTAATTATGCTTTATAAATTATCACTATACTTCTTTCTTACGATTCGGTGTATTAAATAGTAAATATTCTTTGATTTTTTCAGGCATATTAATCTGCGTTCGTGCCGTCATTCAGTACCTGAATATCAAGCGCGGGTGGCGTCTGCTCTCGGGGACGGCCCAGGAGCGACTGCTGTTCTTCTACTAACTTTATCGTGCTTCTATTTCACTTCTACCCGCACATACCCGCAATGTGTGAAAAGGATGGATATATGTTTGTTAATTCGTGCGTTGTACGAATTCAATCGGTAAATGTTTTGAGGCTATTCTGAAGCACTGTTTGTCTTAAAATGAATTTCGATTCCTTAGTCTTAGATGTTAGATGAAGGATAATATTATGAAGCAATTTGCTTGAATATGCTATAGAGTAAGTTGGGGTAATATAGGCTGGGGGTAAATGCCTTATGAATCAAATTGCAGACTACTTTTGGCCATTTTTTTCCAAGTATGCAATATGACACTTAAAAAATGAAACCGATTTGAATGGTACGATTTAGTCCAGCGCAGAAATTACCCCAAGTTACTATAAATGGTCATTCTCTTGTCATAGTTGTGTAACATCAATATGAAGCTATAAACACCATATTATAAATTATTCCGAAAATAAAAAAATGCTTTTAGAAAATTCAGTGAGAAAATACCAATGATGTGTACAAATTGTTGATAATAATCAAAAGTTTTAAAAAGATAAAATATATTAGACGTAAAACGCTTATTGTGGGTAGCTCGAAACTAGTTGGTGTTTGAATATTCTTGTTTACATATTAGGAAGGACGAAAAGTTTTAAAAATTTTGTTTGCTTCCTACAAACGTTTATTAAAGAATGAGTAATTACAAGAAATAAATGCTAATCAACGAAATAATTTTATAATACTTTTCATACTGAAAACAGTACGCTTTCTACACTACACTCACAGCCCCACACAAGGATTCCCTGTGTCGTGGGTGCCATGGACACACACATAGACAAATACATAAACACCCAGACCCAGAAACAGAAATCGTAATTCATCATTTAGATATCTGTCTGTCCGGGGATCGAACCTGAAACCCTCTGCGGGTCAGACCGGTATGGTGACCGCTCCGCCACGCGGGTCGTCAAAAGTCCTAGTAGTTGAAAATCGGCCTCTGGGTCGAGGGGTCTGGGAATTGAATCCCACCTTGAACCTCATAGATTCGAGGCCACCTCTGATGTACGAAATTTAGAATACTCTTCGGTTTTCCTAATACTTGGGTGAGCAAACGATTTCTTGCTCATAATAAACATATTATTCAGCTGTTATATAGCTTTCTTTTATGATTGAAAGGATCGGATTAGGTTACGCGTCTATAAAAATAATATTTTCAATCGATCTGAGATGCATTGAAACTGTAATTAATTTTCCAAAAAAGTCAATTTCCCAAAAATATACAAAATTAGAATCATTTATTTTAGCGTGAGTTTTCATAAAGGTGTATTTTTTAACTCTCATTATGTTGCAAGTGTATATTATCATTATATAGTTACAAATAAATAAAAATCTCTTGACTTAATGATTGTGTTATTTTAGAAATTATAGAAGACTTCATTTCCACATAATATAATTCCAATTACAATTGAATTTGCACAAGTAACTTTAGTTAATAATACAATATACACGAACTGTATAAATTGTGTAAAATATTATAAAATTGTTTTAAATTTTGTTTTGTTTATTAAGAGATATTATTTCTTTTCATAGAAGTAGTGGAATAGACTTCTAATTGGTATAGTCCGCGTAAAACTGCTAGTCCGCTCTGAATATAGAAATGAATCGCGCCGCCATAGCAAATTGTATGACTACAGCTGTTCGCAACAACTTCAGAGCGGACAGCAGTTTGGCGTGGACTATAAAAAATTACATTGGACACGTAAAAACCTAGAACTCAGGTTTCAAGGTTCGATCCTTGGTCAAGTAGATGTCTAGATCCTTAATTTAGACATTCGCCTTAATTATGAGTGAGTTGCGAATGACGAACCTACACGTAGTAGTCTTGAGTCATATCTTAGTCATCAGAAGTGGCAACATGGTAAAAAGGTAAAAGTTCTAAATCAGTTCTTATATTATATTTATTTGTTTCCATGCTACCTGTATTTTTGGATAGTTATTCGGACGGAAACAACATCTGGTTCAATCGTTTTGAACCTGATAAGTTCAAAATTGATTACTCATTAGAAGTCTATTTCGTTCCTTCGTCTTTGTTTAATTGTGACTTTATATTTAGTTATAAGATAGTTAAACTATATTTTACTTTATTAACATAAATAAAAAATATATCATTTTCATGTGTAAATATTATGTTATGGATTATTTTAGTGTGTTGTGGAATTATTTTTGTGGGTGCTTTTCTCTTGATTTATTGTATTCTTATATAACTGGCACATTTTTCTTATAAAACTATATTGAAATTAATTAATATTTTCAATATAATATGCATATTTTATTAACTAAAACATTATCTTAAATACAAGATACAAGTCAAATATTACACAAATTTTATTTCATCAATTTTAGTTTAAAACTAAAGCGATAATTGAAGGTTATGCTTGGCTTAAATCATTGTTTCTCAAATTAGATCGCATCCCCCAAGGAATGCAATGAATATTAAAGTTTATTAAGTAAAGACAAAAGAGTATTTAAAAATAAAGGTAGCATCGACTCAAGCCTAGGGTATAATGGTAGGGGATAATGTAAAGTTTGAGAAACAATGGTTTTAGTCACAAATATACATCCAAACATATGCGAAAATACTTCAATATGAATCTTTTATAATACTAATAATTTGAATTTGAATGAATCAACAGGGTTTAAATTGTCTGTAATGACTACAATACAATAATATCGTTGAATGAAAAAGGTTTAGCTGTGAATTGTTATGTATCGAGATGGAATTAAATTTTTCACCAATAAATTAGCACTAAATTTTAAAATGTATCTAGATGTAGCACCCAAAAACTAACATTAGTGCAATAATGTTCTAGTTCTCAGAGTTACTAGTAGAGTTATAGATGTATTGTACCTACTTTGGTTTATCCTTAAATCGGCTACAGACTCACCCGAGAAGTCTCGCCGAGAAATTACGCGAGAACCGAGAAGGCATCTACACTCATGCGACCTTCTCATTCGTATTCTCGACCGTCATTCAGAACGGACATCAATGCAGCGGCTTTACCTACACAACAACATACAATGTTACGGTCGCACTGAGACCGAAGGAGAATGTGATACCGTTCCCTTTTCCCGCCTGAGAAACCTTTTGAAGCGGACAAAATACCGACACCGATCGGAGAACAGGCGAGCGCGAGAACGAGAAGGCAAGAAAGTGAACACATTCACGCTTCTCGGGGGTTCTTGGGAGTTCTCGGCGTGAGTCTGAAACCGGCGTTAGACTAAGCGTGTCACTTCACTTTTAGTGTCTAGTTATCTAGATATCGCATCATTAATAATAAGTTGCGTATATTATATGAATAGTGTTCTGCACGTAACTTATTAGCCGTCATTTATTTGTAAATTGGTTTCGTGTTGAGTAAACAATATTAAAATAAGTATATGAGCGAGGACAATTCCGTTACGGTAAAATTATTCAATATTCCACAGATGTATTATTGTATGTGTCAGCTGCATATGCCTGTATGAATTTGACAATATCTTTCACATTGACATTACATAACGTCAAGTCAATATGCGTTGAATGCCTGCGTAAACGCATGCATAAAAGTTATTTTTATCCACTCATAAGCCCTGTGGGTTATGAATTCATGCACTACAAACCTTTGGCGACTCACTTTGTTATTAGTAGGTTTTTGAATGGACATGAACGAAAGTAGAATGGTATTGCATGTAGATTCCATTGATTTTACTATGTAACGAGTATATAATTCATGAAATGCGTATAATTCATATAATTCATGATTTTTTTTTTAATTACTCTATTGCCGATATCACGTACTCACGTACCATGTAACTGGGTTGAAATATCGGTAATTAAGAAATTAAAAAAAATACCCGTTACATACTAAAATGACTTCATTCCGCAATAATTTTAGTCCAAAATCATAGATCCCATTAAGGCATCGCAAACAATGTAGCGCAAAAGAACGATATAATACCTACATATGCTATCGTATTATGTAAACAGTTGTTTACTTTTTTTGTAAACTAAAGCAAAGTAAAATAAAACACACTGCAGCAATACTAACCAAATTGTTACAATTGCTCAATTATTTTTTTATTACTAGTAAATAAACCACGTAAATACCAACTATGTTCTTGCCTTTTTTTAAGCACCTGTTGGACCCCATTGAAAATATTTTGAAACATACTCTTTACAAATTATAAATATTATTGAATTAGACAAGCATAGGAGCTTTTGCAAATTATTTTTGATCAACAAGTTAAGCGTTAATGCTTAAGAAAAGTCAGGCTTACTGGAAGTCAGATGTATGACCAAATCCATAAATCGCTTTTCCATACTGTATGTGCACTACCACACCATCACATAGACCTCCGCTAAGAAATAAAAGTTTTTCTAAAGTCACCATGTTTGAATATTCATGTTCTTTTCGTAACTTATTAATAACTTCAAAGAGAGACGCTTTTCCTAGTGCTTCTAAATAATATTGTACTCTGGACACTTCCTACAACATCCACAGAAATAAAGGTTGATATAGAATATCAATTACATATTTCTAGGACAAGTAGTCCTACTGTAAATAACTACTTGATTCTCCGCTGTTGCCTGTCGAACTTGTGGATAACTTAGGTTTACGTAAGCTCAACAAATATTTTGAGTGTTGTGTGGAATATTTTTCTTTAAATACTTAATAGGAAAGCCACGTGCTAGTATTTCGTCTTACGACTATTACAAAGAAGTTTTTAATGTTATAAACACGATCCATAAACGATTTGTCCCACAGAAAACTGGCAAAGGACAGGCAATTTATTTTTTCATGTTATAGAATACAAAATTACTTTATCCGACAACCCTTGGTTGATTCTCTTATAAGATCATGCGCAATAAAATCGGTAAAAACCGCAATATTTTAGAAATGAGGTAATTTTGTAATAAATCTAAAGATTGGCAAATGTTGGTTTTTGGTGGGACAGACCTTTTTGCCAGTGTTATCATTGCACATTATGTACGAGGTTGTTTAGATGATATTTTGCTATGTATACATTTATTTTGTATAACAATAAATTGTCAACGTTATCGTAAAGACAAAAATAAATTATAATTCAACTCTATTAAGCTTTTTATTTTAATCCTATTATAAAATGGCTACACACAAAATTAAGTGAAGAAAATAGAAAAAACATTACCTATAATTTGCATCTGTGCAAAGTGCTTTGAATGTACCTACTATTAAAAATATAATCTGTAAGCTTCATTTACTTATATTATATGGTACATGTTGCTGGCCACCTCTTTGTTTGTCTTGGAATATCATGAGATATTTAAGATAAGATTAAAGACAGTCACAGAAATGATTATTTAACATTGTAGACTCATACGAATCTCTGAAATGATTTGAATTAACGCCGTGGAAAGATTTAACGGTTTTTTTTTTGTTTTATACGACGTATAGTAATAACGCCTGAAACTTTGGATAACATTCAATCCTGTTTGGGGTTGATTATGAATGTCCGTAATCCAACTCTTCACATGAATAAAATGCGACTTAAAATTATATTTGTACGCCATTTATGGCAGAATGAGCGAAAATTCTTGACTGTAACACCAATGTATACCTTATTCTACAAATAAAGACTTTGTATTTGAAAAATACATTTTATCTGTATGCTCATTACATCTAAGCACCCGCCTAGATGATAATATACCTACCCATATTATGCACCTACTAATATTATAATTTCCACCTAGCGTGCTACATTATTACTTACATAACGGTCGGATGGTTGGTCTGTTATGACTTACACGTAAGCTTTATCAATAGGTACTTAACCGGCAGAGCTTTTAGCTAATGAAGGTCAGATATTGTTATAAAAGGAAGTTATATTTAATCTACGAGTTTTAGTATGTAATTATTACAAAGCTTGAGGGACTTTTTAAAATGTCATAAATTACAGAAAAAAATTAACTTGAGATTGAGAAAACTCAGATAATTATTTATCAATGGGTTAAAGTTACGACTAAGTTTGTACCTATAATACTTTTTTACCTTTTAAAAATTTTCAGCGCGATTAAAGCTTTGACACAGTACAAATTATAGATCCTTATACTGTAGCTTTGATGTCCAATTAAGTATTTACATACTAGGAAAGTGTGGTTTATTTCGGTAGGGTTATTTAATGTCTCACAATCCGGGGATATAAAACTAATCTCAGGTACTTATTAGCTATGGCGGTATTCGACAATTTAGGTTCGCTAGCAAATTAACCATTAATATATACTTTTCAATGAAACCTTACAAGACTGCATTTCAACAATTGCAAAACGTGTAAATATTAATTAGCTATTTTGAATTACAACAAATAGAGTTCCTAAAGATTAAACCACGCTTAGTTAAACACAAAAAGGATCACATTACGTAGATACTTATCGAGCCAGGGAAATTCTACGCTGCAGTCGTTACTGCGTCAATATTACATGACCAGGACAAATTCCCTACTTCCCGTAACATGCACTGATATAGAAGTTTCCACATCGATTAAAACAACTGCATCGTTGACCGGCTTGATAAGTCACCCTTTTGCCAAAAACCACCCAGTGTTCTGCCAACAGCTGAGCGAGGTTGACGTGCGCCATTTTCTTCCCTTTCCCGCGCTTCTTCACACTTTCCCGCGAAACACGTTCGGAAACTAGCAGTGTCCTTATGAAGGAAGTAACATTAGAGGATCTTCATCGTGAGCTTACAACCAACTTGACGTGTTATCGTGATAATAATTTTTACAGAATAATAGGTGCGTATATTTTTAATAATATTATTTAACAGTGATCAATACCTGAAATACAACATAACTGTAATTGTTCTTATTAAGTTATTTCTTGAATTCAATTTAGAATAAACGATTCATAAGCGTTTACGTTCAGAAATTGTTCAAGTTATGTAAAGTTCTTATAAAATCGGTTTGTAGAATAGAACAAAGTATGCACAGCCTACTGAAAGCTTTGGCTGTATTCCAGCGAACAACTGCTGGCCGTTCTTATAATTTACATGCATCTGTTACCACCGGTTATGTGCCTTTTCTATTTCTAGTTATAAGAATTGGAGTTGATCATGGGCATTATTTTATTGCTATTTCGGGTATTATTTGAATATCTAATTGTGAATCTACTTGTAACAGGTAGTATCTAATGTTACAAGTACCTTACAAGTTAGGTACCTTTTACAAGTAGATTCACAGTCTATGAGGAAATTATGATGTAGATCTTGTCTTTAATAATCAAATAACTATGATGTATCGTGGTACCTACCTACATCTTAGTTCCTAGATTAATAATGATAATTCCGGTGTATAAACTCTATAATACTAGATGTACATACGGCATACCACTTCTACGATTTACGATTTGTATATTTCTATGTCTAATTGTAATATGTTACTTTATGTATGTAATACCTATATCTTATATGGAAATAAAATAAAATTCTATCGTTTCACAACGATGACATTCATAAATGATGAGGTTAACAAAAGGTTAATGAAACATAATAATATGCTTGTAGGCCCCGGAATTGATAGCAAAACTACAGCTATTATAGGCTGTAGGCCTTCTAACTCGTTTTCAGTATTGATACTGAAAAATAAATTCGCTTTAAGTCATCTTAAGTTTAGTGGGCGCCGGAAAAGCCGATATATATACCTACAAACTTCATTGCAATTGCGAACTCCTATTCAAATCTATTCAGATGCTTTAGTATAAATATTCAATATAACAAACAGGGAAATAGCTAAAAAAGTGTAGACATAATTAATGTTTTTTTTACGTTTACAATAATCATTTTCAATCATATTTATTCACATATAATATGAAGTCATAACACAAGTGAATCTTTACTGCCCAGTAAGACGTAGGCAACGATGCAGTATTACAATAGTTTACTACCAAAGAAAACAATAGAGCCCCTTGCGTTTTAGTAGATATAAGTAGGTATCTAAGTAAGATATAACGTCCGGAAATTCATTGCCTCGACCTCGCGTGGGGGCGAAAACATGTGATGTTTTGAATGAAGTATTAATCAGCTACCTTTTTAGAATACCTGGAATAGGTATTCTGAGTAGATTTCTACCCTCTAGCAGCTGTAATTAACATTGCTCTTGCGTGCATTGCAGGAGTTCCAAAATAAGTAATTGGAGATAGGGGATCAAGAAGGAGACAGACGCATCTAAGTTACTCCTCAGGGGTAGTAAAGCACCTGTGGCCGACCGCAGGTAGGCCTTAAATTGACGGCAGGAGTCAATAATTATCGCACAGTCATGTGACACATTCACGCAAGAACGCATGCAATGGAGCAAACGAGCATGTAGTCCATTTAATGCTAATGCTAATGCTAATGGCCACTTAAGTCCATGGATATCTCTAGCCAAATCCACATATAACATTTTTTTTTATATTTGAGCCTAACGATAAGGCAGACGTGCTACCTGATGGAAAGTAGGCAACGTCGCCTATGAACATTTGCAACACCAGAGGAATCGCCAAGGCATCGCCGGCTTTGAAGGAGAGCTCTTTTTGCACCTTGCGCTCTGGGAATACCTCAGGAGGAAGTTCATGCCACATCTTGCAAGTTCGTGGCAAGAACGTCCGTGCAAACTGAACCGTGGAGGACCGCTACGGGTCCAGTTGGTGTGGATGGAACTTCATCCTTCGCCGAGTGGTGCGATGGAAGAATGGTGACGTAGGCACCAGGTCAAATAGTTCCTCAGGGTTAGGTTCCTCTTGAAGTTAATTACAAATGTGTTACATAAATTCCAAAATATATGTGAATCAGCCGGCATTGAATGCCTTCCACCGGAACGCAACTACTGCTTCCCACTGAAAAAATAGCGATGGTACCTCCGCGATCGATTGATTCTAAAGTGAAAAGCATGACTTATTTCATGATAAAAGTTACTTATTCCAACACCTACTTACCACTTTCTATAAATTTATTTAACTGAATTTACGTCAAGTTCATTTACTGGAAGCTATTTCACAAGCAACATAAACTGTAAAATTATGCCATGATCAATCCAAGGGGTTAAAGCACTAAAGCAAACGGGTCGCTCAGGCGCCGCCCTGACGCGCCCGCCCAAGATTTACGACTAAATTATTTTCTTATTACAAGTCAACACCCATCGTCTTCATTGAGATAGTAACGTTCGATGAACTACCCAATTGGGGTAATGACGTCACACTATACAAAAGACTTGTGAATATAAATAATAATATCAATGATACTTACTTGGACTTGTTATGATTGGTTATACTGACTAATATCACAAAATATCTATCTAAATATTAAACTGTTGCACAAAAATTCATGAAAAAAGGGTACTGTAGCTAAGAAAAACCGAGACTTGAAACACGGCAATGATTTTCAGATTTCAGGACCACGTGCGAACGTAGCTCGGAAGGTTGTACCCACATCTATTTGAATACGTGTAAAAAGGCTATCAATTTCAAGTCTCTATTACGGTACAAGAAATACAGCCCTATTCAGTAATACTCAGTTTTACCCATTGGGTCCGGAACCTAAAAAAAACATATTTAAATATGTAACTAAGTATTTAACATTTTTTTTACAATTTTGACACAAGGTAGAACGGTAGAAAGTGCCTTATGAGGTCATTATTTCGTCGTCAACACGTTATTCTCTCACGGCTGGGCAAGACTCTTCTTTCAGGAACTCTCAGGCATGTAGGTATATTTCCTCATGATAATTTATTTACATAAATCATGTAATAAGCACGCACATGATATTGAAAATATTTTTTTAAAAATTACACAATTTATTATATAAACCCGTCTCTCGATAGGTAGTCTACCGACATTGTCTCGTCGAATGTACCATAGTCAGCGCTTTTTGAGAACTATGTAATAAATCTAATATAATAGCATTGCATTGATGGCTTAAAATGAAAATGACAATAACTAAATGCTAATTCTAAGTAGAATGGCATAAAGTTATTGCTTATTTTTATATCATTGTGTAGTTAGTAGAAATACTTAATGTAGATTATTTATAAGATCCTAGAATTCTTTTTATATATAGAGTTTGTGTTGTACTGGGTACTTACCCGACAAATGGTCAAGTAGAAAGTGGTAAGAGAGATTATCATCGACTTCTTTCTCCACGATGTTTTTACATCACATTCACTGTAAATTGGTGAAAATATGAGGTTTTTGATAATATTTTTTAAATCGCCTGGAAAGTTTCGTGAGGTACTAAGTTATAATATTTAACGCAATGGGACCTTCGAATAACTACATTTAAATAATATTTTTACAAAACCTAAGTAACAAACGAGCAAGCCGTCCTGTTATTAAATGATTAGTGCCGCTTACGACGGTCTCTAATAGAACAGATGGGTTCTACCTGAAACCTATCAGAAATGTATTGCCACTACTTACAACAAAGATAGTTTCGTCATATGCAAGTCAGTCGGCATATAATAAGTTAAGATATGTTTGCGACTAATGACTGTGGACGACATAGCTCACTTACAAGTTACCTGAATCAATATCAATAATTATATTACAGAAGAATACTTGGTTCGAAGGTGGTAGTACCCTTTGTGGTTCGACTCCGGTGGCACCACTCCCACACGTATTTCTGCTTCATAACAGTAGTGTTAAGCGCTGCTGTGTTCCGTTTTGGAGGGTGTGGTAACGGAGACATACTCTTCCGAGACGTTTCAGTTTAGTCCTCAGGGGTAGCGGCGCATCTGTGGCCGACCTCAGGTAGGAATATCTAATCCTATCTGAGGTTGATTACAGATGTCTATGGGCGACAGTAGCCACTTACCATCAGGTGGATTGAATGCTCATCTGCTACTCCTATAATATGAAGAATACTTGCTTAGGCAGTACATATACCTACTACTAACAGAAGAGAAAAATAGAAATACAATTCATTAGTCTAGCTAGTAGCCGTTCCGGAATGCAATGCATGCGAACGTAACAACTAACAAGTAATTCATAGAGAGTTCGTTGATAGCATTGATAGGTGCAGATGCTGTGTAGTGTCTCGGCGCCAAATATTTACGCTTTGATTGACAATCGCGACATCTTTATGTACGGTCAGACAAACAAATGTTGTAAATAGCGTGATATGATGAAGAATGTGTGTTTAGGAATGTCGTACATTTGATTTTTTTTTACCGGCGGCGTTATTTATGTAGGTATTTTTCATTCTTTGGCACACCCTGCAGCCCAAACAGCTTGATGGGTTCTAACATATGACCTGTCGTTGAAGTCATCTAAAGTGAAATAGGTTATATTTTTAAGCAGTTGGGTTATATTTCTTCTTGTACTTATAACGATATAGAGGGGATTTGATTCTTAGGCACACACCTCACATTTTTTGGAAAAAAATATAATACGCACATCATCAGCGTTATAAATTGATGATGATGATTGAAGATGATGATGATGATGATTGAAGCGCTTGATGAACGAAGCTATAGGCTAAATAAACCATTCTAAGATGAATCCCTTGCCCAGCTGGTAGGGATAGGATAGTACTTATAATTTCTTTTTTGGTCCAAAAAGTAAGATCTAGAGTTACAGAAATAAGTTATTTATTTTCATAGAGTCGGTGATAGTATTTTACAATCTAGGAATTCCCATTTTTTAACTATTCTCATTTGTAGACTACATTGTTGAAATGAATCATCACATAGAGACGCTTTCTATTGAAAGTAATTAGATAGCTCGTAGGTACTATAGATATCAAGTTTTTGAATTAGATAATAATAACAATATCTATATTGTATTACATTTTCTAAATATATTTCAGCATTAAGCGTATTACGTTGTAATGACCATACAAATAAAATATTAAGTAGAAATTATACATTTTTAGTTCAAAATAAGAGTTAAATCGGTGTGCTTAAATATCTCAGCATCACATATTTATTTTCACGACACTATAACAACACAAAAAATATCTGTCCGTCTATACGGACTAACCCTTTTATTGGGTACTTAACAAAAAGGAATATACTAAATAAGGATAAATTCAATTCTTCCGATAAATTTACTCCCAAATCATCTGGGATTTTTGCACAACGTGTAACCTTGTAATATTATACAAAACACTCATCCATACATTCATCCATCAGCCTCCGAAGGTCCTTTTTGACACGTGCCTTCCCTTATTGGCACTATGCCAAGTCCTGTGCCCCCAGTATTCAACTTACTGTTTTCTTCAGGTCATCAGTTCACGTGGATATCTGGCCTTGAAAACACGCCTACTCGTACACGATACGGATTTTTTATCGATTACTACAGCTTATTAAGTAGCATTAACATTCACTTACTTACTAGAATTTGAGCTTTAGATGATGGGTACCTACATAAAGACATAAAGGTATTAATTTTCATTGTTGTACAAGTAATATTTATTATACTTGCTTCGATTACTTAAGTAAAATGTTTGATGAATTTAAATTAAAAACTTGTATAACGATATACATTTGTATTGTATTTAGGTATGATTTGGCGACTCAATTCGGAGGAGTGTGACTATCTTCATGAAATCCCTACTTGAAATATATATATTGTAAGGAGATTAGGTTGCTTACGAGAATTTCAAATTTAAACTGTTGTGTCATAACATATACGTAAGTACAAAAGTTCAAAGATTTAACTTTTGTACTTACGTATGTGTTATGTAGGTACATGGCGGGATATAGGTATCTAGTACATGACGATTCAACATCTTAGGGATGGCAACGCATCTTTATGAAACTTGACGGAGAACTATTCGAATTGTCCTTCTCATCAAAGCAATATTTAGCATCCCAGACCCTATCTGAAACCTACAAAACAACTGCGCAATCAACCCGATGACGTCACAGCGGAAGCGTTACGTAACAATCACGTCAACATTGCACAACGCACCTGACTTCTATGTTACAAACCGTTTCTATTTCTTCGTAATGCACTTCAATACGGTTCAAATTCAAATCAGAAGCAAAACTATCATAATAATAGCAATGTTACTGGCAAGAGCACTTGGCTTCTGACGGCGTTCTTATAACAGGTACTACTAATTTGGCTGGCCCTTGATCTAAATCAAATCTAGCTAATATAGAGCGTCTGGTGTCTGGACGCGCATGGCGTGGATTCAAAACGAGTTTAGCACAGCTTAGTTGCGTGACTTAGTTATTTGGTTCATAAATATGGGTGTGAATGCGGTATTTTTGTGATAACTTACGAGTATATAGGTTACAAATTACAATGGAGAAACTAGCTTAATATCTACTGCAGATAGACACATTTTTTGGGTTTACACTTTTGTTAATACATACCTATAAACTGTATTGTTTGTTTGTTATTGCTGTCTTTTTATATCAAGAGTATATATGGGTACCAGGCGTGAATATATTGATGGTCGTATCAATATACAATACAAATACTTATACAAATATGTATATATACACATTTGTATATTTTTTAATCATAATAAACATTAAGATTGTTTGAATTACCTATATGGTGAGTAAATAGGTAAGTTAACGGGTATTTTTACCATACACATGCCACTTGTAAACATTTAAATAATTCTCACCAAATACTGCACATAGATGCAATAGAATTGTGCATTTTCCACTTGTCAACTTATTCACGCTTGGTACGGATATATAATATAGGAACCGTCTGCTCTGTACCTAATAAAACAGCGGTTTTGTAATTACGAGTATTTTACTCGAACGCATAGCCCTAAATACTGTTAGTTCATGAAGTGAGTGCAATAAAAATAAACATAAGCATGCAAACACCCTTACGCAGAAAATAAATATTAGTTTATATTTAGGTTGCTGGGCATCAAATTCAGAACAATACATTGCAATTCATTCACTGCGTCACATGGGTCCTTGTTCTTTTCTACACTAGCAAACTAAAAAGTAACAAGTACATTCGAATTGAGAACCTTCCATTTTTTATCCCTTGGGAACGATATACATTTTTTGAGATAAACTACCTACTACCTACTCTACGTCTTTATAAGAACCTCTTTCAACATGTCTACAAAATTTCATGACAATCGGTTAAGCAGTTAAGGCGTGAAACTGTTAACAACATAGATAAGTATAGATATCTCACCGCCTTGTAATTGAAGGAGGCCATTAAATGGCTTAAACGGCTGACAATGCCAGCCATTTAATGGATGTCATGGTGTAATTTACGCGCAACAATGCCGACATGTGCAGTTAAGTGGTGCAAAAACACGAAATCGAAAAAAAAGTGCGGAGAAATATCGTTTCATTCGTAAATGCTCTAAAAACTACATTCTTTTAATATTTATCAAACACGAAAATAGATGACAGTGACAATTTCAATAGTCAAAACTGGTTACGTTTTCTTGTTACGAGTGAGTAATCGTTACTAATCTATGGTTAACAAACAAACAACCAAACTCACATTAATAATATTAGTTAGGACTAGGATGAGGATATTACTGCGTATTGAAGAGTCCTCTTCAAAACTGTTTCCGATGTAGGCTATTGGTATTAGATTAACCAATATTTGATCAAAGAAAACCCAATCAATGGATCTAAAAGCATTTGACCGATAACAGTTCACAATTGTAAACAAATATTTGGATTGGGACTCACGTGGAGTAGAGAGAACAAAACTTGCACGTCATTTGTGCAGTCTTCGAAGATGTACTTCGTCTAACAAGGTATGTGCTTGGCTAACAAGTGGAACATATGAATACACATGGCTCGAAGCCTTCGTTTGCAGGAACGTAGAAAAATATTGGAGCATTTTTATATTATACAAGCTGACCCGGCAAACGGTGTGTTGCCATATAAATAAAAAATGTTGAGGGTGAACAACCCTTATCACTTACCGTTAGTTACCGGTAGAATATTTGAAACTGCGATGGTAGCGAAGTCTGTAGAATCCAATGTGAACCAACCAAAACCAACAACTACTTACTAATTAATTAAAAATTAATTAATAATACCTTTTCCCACGGACTAAATTGTGAATTTAAACCATTCTCAAGTCACCTTGAACACACACAATAAATTTCATCAAAATCAGTCCAGTTGTTTAGGAGGAGTTCAGTGACATACACACGCACATAAGAAATATATATATAAAGACTAGCTAACCCGACAAACGGTGTGTTGCCATATAAATAAAAAAAATGTTAAAGGTGAACAACCCTTATCATTTAGGGGTATGAAAAATAGATAGCAACCGATTCTCAGACCTACAATGTGCATATAAAATTTGGTGAAAATCGGTAGAGCCGTTTCGGAGGAGTAGGTACGGTAACTAACATTGTGACACGAGAATTTTATATATAAGGTAATCTAGAGAAGTATTAGTTACCAAGAGAGAGATTTTTTCGTACATTGTATATCTACCTATAGATCTGTGGTTTTATAGAACTCATATTTGAATCAACCAATCCTATTTTGACGGACTTATGAAGAAGAATAGGCAAAAAATGCAGTAATGTAGGAAGAATGCAGATAACTTTTATCCCCAGAGGCGCCAGAGCTGCGTTGCTAGCGGAAGCTCGTAATATATAAAAAAGCTCAAATGCCAGCCCTGTCGCTAAAAGCTTTTTCAGTGGCGTTCGTGATTAAACTTCACGTCAGCTGGGTGGGAGTTCCCGGGTCAAAGCCTTTTGTTTCTATTAATAACTGTCGACTTTTAATGTATTCGACTATCGACAAAGAATTTTTCAATGGCAAAAATACTTTTGGATGTTATAAAATTATTATGGAGTACTTGTTATATTATAATATTGTTTTATAGAGTAACTGATATAAGTCTTTGAATGTTATTGGAATGAAAGGGGGACTCTGTAAATACGTTTTCTTAGGTTAAAGCAATTTTGAAATTTGGTATTTAAATTTCTCATACAAAAGTCCAATACAACAATCCATTGCTAATACTTTCATCGAAACATAATAAACGGAAATGTAACAGTAAGATAAGTTTATAGAAAACAATAAATAAAATTTTAATAATCTGAGTTTTTTTTCGTAAACTAACTCAATTCAGATTTACAGACTGGGTCTGCACCGTTCAGTACACTTTGTTTACTTAAATTTAACAGTTGACAATATTAATCACCTGCCCATTAATGTGCCACTACTGAGTACGGTTCCTCTTAAAATGACCAAAATTCTAACATTAGTCGACCACGACAAGCATTACGTAACGTAAATAAGAGTATTAACTTTTTTGTGTTTAATTAATTTATTGAGATAACACATAAATATTAACATTTCGTAAAACTTATATACATAAATAATTTTCTAATCCACGAACAAAAACTTTATAATAATAAAAATAACTAGAATCATAGAACCAAATTGCCCTTAGGATGAGTTCCCAAAACTCTAACAATATAAAAGTAATTAACTTTTCAATTAATATTATATTTAAACAATAGATAAGTCATTAGTTTTTATATAGAGTTAGCTTTAAACCGTGGACTTCAGGTGTATTTAGTTAGGCTTGAAGCTACCGCCGCAATGCAGTGGGGCGAACCCGGGCTTAATCGATGCCTGGGGAACGCATGCTTTACTGCCCGAGCTTATAAAATTTAAGCTACTGAAAACTGTATAAATTTTACTCATAAATAAAGTTTTACTTATTTACGAGTAATGTATTGTATAGATTTGTCGGTTTTACACCGGCGTTACAAACTATCAATGTTTTCGTATGACAGTGAGATCAACTTTGATAAAATAGGAAATAGTGAATTCTGGGATTTCTTTTGAACGGAAGGCACTTATTTATTGCGTACTTATATTGATATTAAGTATATGTTTTATAATAAAGAAGTAGCAAACGAGCATGCAGACTAACATACAGTAGATAAGTGGCTATTATTACGACCGTGGTCATCTGTAATCATCCTCAAATAAGTTAAGAGTCCTACCTGTGGTCGGCCACAGATGCGTCGCTACCTCTGAGGACTAAGCATATTTTTAAGAAAATGTTTTCAAATTGATTAGGATGAGAAGATTTTTAATTAATTAATTACTTCATTCAGTTTTTCTCTCTTTTTCTTTGACGTAATTAGTTCATCATAAAGCTTACTTACTATTAGAAAAAAATGAATTTCAATGTCATATCAAACGTCTATTATCTTTCACTGAAAGCTTCAAACTCTTGAGTATCAAAATATGGAGTTATTTAAAGTGCGGATAAATGAGCAACAAAATTTAACCTGAAGTTTATTAGCAGCGGTCAATATGTAAACGTGGTGAGAACATAAAAATCGTAAGTTATAGTACACAGAAATACTTAATATGATAAACAGTATAATATATCAACTATATGTAAACAATAGCTACTTAAGGATGGAGAATTCAGGGTCTCAGTCTGAAAAGAGAACGCTCACAAAGACTCAAGTAATTTTAAATGCTATATTTGTTAAATACCCGTAATCTATGTAAAAAGTTATGTGAGGTGTGTTTGCAAGTGTAGAAAACCAAACTTAGCGGCAGTTGTGATGGCAATTTTTGTAACAACTTTGCTTAGAGTGAGATTCGCGGATTGGTTACTGTAAGTATCTGAAACATTGCATCAAACTAGAAGCCAGGATATAACGTGACTAAAGTGATTGGGTAAGAAAATGAGAAATTAGGTAGTGGCGTACTTGCCGCCCAGGATGTAAAGAAACAATATAAATGGCTTTGGCTCGACTTGGCGGAGGCACTGCCGTGCCTCCAGATTTTAGATTACGAAAAAATATTTGCAAATAACAGAATAATAATAAAATATAACTAACTAAACTAAAACTATATTATATTATAATATTAAATTAATAATGATAAAAATATACGTATAAAATTAAGATGTCATCCAAAACAAATAAAATAATTCATCGAAAACGTTGTAACCTACTCGTATATTATAATATTTTGCCCTGCAAGTGCAAAAGTTAGTAAGTAGTAAAAGTTTGTTTTTATACTCGTAATATAGGTATTTCAGACACAGCAGCGCTTAATGCTGCTGTTATGAGGCAGAAATATGTGCGGTGGTGCCGCCGGAGTCGAACCACAAAGGGTTCTACCATCTTCAAAAGTTCAATGAATGAGTTCAATGAAAGTTTATACTCTTTCGTCTTTGCAGATCGGTTGACCCGAGAATGAAACGCGATGAGTCGGTGAAGAGCATCACCAAATTCGGGGGGCGGCGGCTGAGCGAGCAACGCCCGGCGCTCACGCTAGGCTTGCGGCAGAACTCGATTACTATCAGCACCCTCGCGCAGCAATCCGCTTTCTTAACTGAAAAAGGGCTTAAAGAAGAATCGTGAGTATTTTAAGATTGGAGTAGATAGATTCTAATGTATGGTATTTTCATGTTTAAGTACTTACGTAGGTCTTATTCCCACAAAAATTCCTTCAATATTATGTAACAGCTGTTTTGTATACGATATTTTACATTCAGAGATGCTTATACGTCTTTAAAAATACATTTATTTTTCAAAATATTTATTTACACTTATGATTTTATTTTAGAACAAAATAATATCATTATTTAATTTTTTTTACTTATTTTTTGTATTTGTTGTTAAGCAGTTGTTAATATACACAAATTTCTAAAAATATGCTTTTTTAGAAGTACAGTTACTTAAAAAAAAATTGAAGTCAATAAGTAGTTAGTGTATAATATGTTTAAACACATAATGTGTAATGTAGTCGGTATGTCGACTGTACAATAAAATTTATAACTCTGTTTAGCGGCAACCGGATATTTTGTAGCGTTGCCCCTGGGGATGGCACCAAGGAAACGGTACGGACTAGCTCCATCTAGCTTAGCTTTGCATCGTAGCAGCTCATGATGTGATATCGCCGTCTCATTTCAACGTATACTTTCGACATATCTTAGATCTCATTGTCTCTTTCGTGTTCTACAGATGGCAATACCTAATGTGTCATTTCTTTCAGTGAGGACCCAAATCTTCAACCTCCTGCTGTATCTTGGTTCAGACTAGTAAGTATTCAAAACAGAGAATATTTTTATGTACTTAGTCTACTGTTAAGTGATCCATGTCTACCATAAATCTTCAAGCTATTATAGATAGAAGTCTTAGCTTAGGTAGGACATAAATGTTGCTGCTTCCGTTGAATAAGTTATTTTTTTATAATATATGAGTATCAGACGAGTATGCAGTCCACCCGATGGTAAGTGGCTACTGCCGCCCATGGATATCTGTCATCAACCCCAGATAAGATTAGATTCCCACCTAAGCTGGAACCCCTCGGAAAAGTATGTCTTGCCACACCCTTTAAACCAGAACACGCCAGCGCTTAACAGCCCTTCTTATTTTATTTATTACTAGCTGACCCGGCAAACTTTGTACCGCCTCAAAATCTATTTATCGAATATATTTCATATAAAATATAGCCTATGTTACTCGTGGATAATGTAGCTTTCGAATGATGAAAGAACTTATAAATCGGTCCAGTAGTTTTTGAGCCTATTCATTACAATCAAACAAACAAACAAAGCTTTCCTCTTTATAATATAGTATAGATAACAAACTTGCTGCTTCATAAACTTCGATTTTGGCCAAGTTCCAAACGAGTTTCCCAACTTTGTTCAAATGTCGCAAACCAATCTTTTCAGTTGTTGCAAATTTACTATATCACGTTCTTTGCCAAAGTTATCTTTTCGGACGAGTACTTAGAACTTTTATAATATGAATACTTTAGCAAAGTTTTCTGCGCTATACAAAACCCGTATATTTAAGATATTTTATCAGAGCCTCTTAATTTAGCTCTCCCATAATCGGCTTCATCTAAGAAAGTTTGTATCATTTGTCCCTTTTTACGAAATTATAGCAAATGGGATCGCTATCGAATGATCCTACACAGGATTAGAATCGCATCTAAAATTGGCTACAGGTTACTGGTTGCTACGTCATTATCTCCGAAGATTTTGCTGAAACACCTTGTGTGTCTCTACTTTGCTTAACGTTCGCAGAACAGCTCTCTGAGCTTAAGACTGTTAATGGCAGAAATAGTACTTAGCAGAATTGATCGTAATAACTGAACCACCAGCCGTCTTTTTACACTAGAGAGGTTAATGTTTTTCAATCCGTGTATGTCATCTATGTATGTCTCATTCATTGACATGCCCAGACTGGCCTGCCAACTCATATATTAACATAGTATGAATTGAGGTTGGATTCGTCTAAATTGTTAGTGATACTTATAATGAAAAAATATCTTGTTTTTTGATATAACAATAACTCTCTAGTGTGTTTAATTAAATATATCCTTAAATTAGTACCTAAAAAGGTATAATCAGGTGGACTAGGTGAATGTTAAAATTTGTTCATCCAACGTCGAACATTACTTCTACGGTTTTCACGATGCGAGAAATATATCACTATGATTCTTACCTCAATTTCGTCACAGTTCAGGTTCGCGAAGCCATGGGAGTATCTGATGCTGTTCTTGGGCGTGGTGCTCGCGACTCTGAACGGGTTGTTCGTGCCGGTCGGCGTGATAGTGTACGGCGAGTTCACGTCGCTGCTGATCGACCGCACCGTGATGACCGGCACGTCCTCGGAGACCCTCACCATCGCCTGGTTTGGAGGCGGCCGGATACTGTTAGTAATGTTTTGATAAATACTATAGGAGCTTTAATAATAAGTTGCCATGCTGAAGTAGAAACTATAGAGCTCTTTAGTATGAGCAGCTTTTAGGCAATAATCTATGACAGTAATTAAGTGTAGGTTCAAAAATGTGAATCTCTTTGGAGAAAATTACGCTGAACTGTTAGGCTTAAGTTTGATAAAAAAAAAAAAAGTTAGTTTTAAATCTAATTTTCTAAAACTCAGAAGTTCATATTATAACAAATAACAAAATGACATACAAGAGTCTGTACGCCTGTGCGTTGAATATTGACAGTGTAATCATTATTAGGACAATATTAGACGAAGTGTTAGTTACACTTACTTACTAATATGTTTTTTCAGAACGAATGCAAGCGCCGAAGAGAACCGATTGGCGTTGATTGAAGACTCGCAGGCATTCGGCATCGGGTGCACCGTGTTCTCTGTGTTGCAGTTCATTGTTGGCGCTATCAGTGTCGATCTCTTCAATTATACAGCACTTAAGCAGGTATGTCTTATCCTTTTGCGTCACATAATGTTTTGCCACGTTTCTGTCCAATTGATAAGAGATGGTTCCACATGCAGCTATTCTGAATCGCGATTTTAAAGTTTTTTAAGCATCCTGTATAACCAAGCCTTTTTACATTATACTCGTAGAAGTAACAAACGATCATGAAGTCCACTTATGGTATGGTATGGTGTAGCTACTGTTTCCCACCTCTTTCCTGAGGTTGGCTACAGATGCATGGCTACACTTGAGAACTACTTAGTTAAATTCTAATGCTTCGGATAAATTCTTCATTTACTACATCCTTCAACCCAGCGTGCGTGTGAGAGTAACGTCTATGTAGTCGAACCACAATGTTCTACCACCTTAAAACTGAAAAGTACTAAAGCAAAAACAAGATCTAACATTAACAATAGGTACAATAGCCTCATTGACAATTTCTCATTTTCTTAAAAAAACAATTTTTAATGTCTGTCTTTGTCTGTCATACATTACAGATCGACAGAGTGAAAGAGAGGTTCCTACGTGCTGTGTTGCGACAAGACATTACATGGTATGACCTTAACACATCGATGAATTTCGCAACGAAAGTTTCTGAGTGAGTATTTAAAATCATAAATTAAATAACGAAAATGATACGATTTAAATTACACCTCAACAACAAGCTATTCTGATAAAATTGTTGTCATTCTCTTTCTTACTTACTTAGTTTCTTTTTCAAAGCTTTTGAAACCTATTCGATATTGCTAGAACGTCATTTCTTATTAGTTTTTACTGCTTGTATCTCTCAGTGACGTAGAAAAGTACCGTGAAGGCATAGGTGAGAAGGTTCCGATGTTAATATATCTGGTGATGTCATTCGTGACTGCCGTCATAATTTCCTTCGCGTACGGCTGGGAACTGACGCTCGTCATCCTCTCGTGCGCGCCCATCATCATTGCCACCACTGCTATCGTGGCTAAGGTCAGTGAGTTCTTCAGTTATATCTTCAGAAAGTTAAAAAGATTAAGAAACAAGCAAATTTAGGATACTACTTAGCGTTAATTCTTTTTCGATATAATTATTCTATACTATATCATGAGTTGAAGCTTACGATGGATTCTATTAAGAGGATAAGTGAAATAAAGAAGATAAATGATAAAAAAAAAGATATAAGAAATTGGAGGAGGCTTCTGCACTCTGAAACTGTTTCTAACTAATATATAATCCTTGGTGAAATTTAAGAGTGATTTACCCCGCTCAACTTATTTTTTTCTAATAGTTAATTTTTCATACATTCACTATAAAATAATCGCAAAGTAACCGACCCATTTTATAATTCTGATAATCAACTATCTTATTCTAGATCCAATCATCTATAACGACACAAGAGTTGAAAGCGTACAGTATCGCTGGTGTGGTAGCTGAAGAGGTGCTTGCGTCTATCAGGACCGTAGTTGCTTTTGGTGGAGAGGAAAAGGAGATAGAAAGGTAAACTAAATTAGTGTTCGACAGATCATGAACACTGACTTTTATCACAAAGCATTTGTCTTTCGATGAGTCCTCGACTCAAATTCCCATTAGCATACTCGGAAATCTCAGCGCCTTCCAAGTTCGAAAAAGATCTTACTGATTCAACCTCTAAAATTTCGTTTTTTTATCTCTAAAGTATTTTTATTATAACAGTTGTGGAGGAAAAATTGCTTGTGTCATATATACCCTGTAGTTTTTTTGATCTGGAATTAAGTATTTTTAAATGTTTTTTTATAGAGTGGCAAGTGGCAAGTAGTCATAAAACTTTTGAAATGGATTTTTAATCACAACAAAGGACATAATACCAAAGTTACTGTAATACTATTATCTTATTTATTTTAATTTTCAATGGTAGATATAGAGTTCGTTTGGAGCCGGCAAATAAGATGGGAACGAGGAAGGGTGTGTACTCTGGCTTGGGCAGCGCTGTGATGTGGTTCATCATATACGCCACCTATGCTCTCTCCTTCTGGTACGGAGTCGGTCTCATCCTCGAGAGCAGACACGAGGAGAGACCGATATACACTCCCGCTGTGTTGATGATTGTGAGTTTCTGTATTATTTTTTTATATTTAGGCCACTTTTTTATCGGAGTAGCAGACGAGCATGCAGTGTGGTAAGTCGTAAGATGGTAAGTGGCTACTGCGCCCATGGACATCTTTAATAAACTCCAGATAGGATTAAATTCCTACTTGAGGTCGGCCACAGATGCGCCTGGGGACTAAGCTGGAATGCCTCGGAATGTCGCCGTTACCCCACTTTTCAAACCAAAACATAGCAGCGCTAAATACTAATGTTATAGCGCAGAAACAGGTGTGGCGGTGGTGCCGCTGGAGTGAAACCACAAAGAGTTCTACCACCTTCAACACTTTTTATAAGATGAACTTTGCTATCAAGACTCTGTCTTACTATTCGGTGCTATGAACCTATGAAAATACTTTCAAGAACTGTTAGCCATCCAGATTTTCTTATGTTATTCAGTACTCAAATATTATTTATAATATGCATTAGTCTAATACAACTTCGATAAATAATAGGTGTGAGTTGACACTAGGAGCTTCTAAGGGCGATACTGAATTCCATGCAATCAGACTATGCTCAAACATTTCTATAGTGAAACGTAATAAAATTATTATTTTATCTTTTGTTTCGTTCATTTAGGTCTTCTTCAGTGTATTACAAGGCGCTCAGAATGTAGGTCTGACGTCACCACATTTGGAGGCAATGGCAAGTGCTAGAGCTTCCGCCGGAGCTATATTCGCAGTACTAGACCGAAAACCAGCCATTGACAGTCTCTCCAAGGAAGGCCAGACACCGGAACTGGACGGCAATTTGAAGCTATCGAACGTCTACTTTAGGTATCCAGCAAGACCAGATGTTCAGGTAAATACGTCCAAGATATCGTATCTTAATACAAGATTTGTTTTGAAGCGAATATCCCTCTGGTGTATCTTCTCGTAAGTGTAATGAAATAAGATCTATAAATTATTTATATCATGAATTCGGTAATCAATGTTAATAATAATAATATTGTTAATAGAGTTCAAATTTCTATCATGACGATCGTGATAATTAACCAACAGGGTTAAGGCTAATATAGTATAGAGTTGTCTTCTTTTTGAAATTAGTGAAAGCTTTTGACACTTTTCAATTAAGCTAATATGTTTTTTTAAGCCAAATCGTCGAGCCTTAAATATTTCCAATAACTGAGAATAGAAAAAAAATGCTGTCATAAATTTTCACTTACTGACAATTATTCGGATTCAAGGTATTGAACGGCATAAATTTAGCAATCAACCGCAATGAGACGGTGGCGCTAGTGGGCGCGAGTGGTTGCGGCAAGTCCACGGTGCTGCAACTCCTGCAGCGGATGTACGACCCCGACTCTGGGTCGGTGACGGCCACCGGGAACGACCTGAGGAACCTCAACGTGAGGCATCTGAGGAACCATATTGCTGTTGTCGGCCAGGAGCCTGTGCTGTTTGCTGGCAGCATCAAGGATAATATTCGGTAAGATATAACACAAAGATATGAGAGAGTATCAGGATCAAAGAAACAAAGGATTACAACTTATTAAAACAAGAACTAACATTACGCGAAAGCACAACAGTACAAAAGACTTTAAATAAACGACTTTCAATAAATCTAATAATATAATACCCCTTTAGCTATATCAAGAATGAACTTGTTATATAAAAATCTCACTTAAATTGCCAATGAGTATGATCATCCGTATCTTATGTTACAGATATTTATACTATTTATAATCATAAAACATAAAATTATTAACATTCGATTCATTTCTACGGTGCAATGGTTCTGAAAAATCCTATACCTAATCTTATTATTCACATTTCACTTAATTTGATTTCAGAATGAGTAATCCATCATGTACAGACGAAGAAATAATAGTAGCAGCGAAACAAGCATATTGTCATAGCTTCATCAAAAATTTGCCAGAAGTAAGTATGAATACTTGCTATACAATAAGTACTGAAAAAATTAAAATGACACGGAAACTCTAATTGCTATCAAAATAATTACTGAACAAATCTAAATGATGATACGCAAACTCATTCCAGGGATACGACACAATGATTGGGGAAAGAGGTGCTCAGTTATCTGGTGGTCAAAAACAGCGTATAGCGATCGCAAGGGCTTTGGTTCGAAGACCGAAAATCCTGCTTCTTGACGAAGCCACATCAGCGTTGGACTCTCACAGTGAGGCCAAAGTGCAAAGGGCTTTGGATGCAGCAGCTTTCGGCAGGACCACCGTTATGGTGAGCCACAGGTAGCTACGATAAGTACGGTTAGGACTTGAACGCTTTGATAGACTCCCTGCTTCATATCAGACGCGTGGAATATAAGACGTTGATCTGGTATGGCTAACGAGCAAGATTAGAGGTGCGAAAAAGTGTATCGGCACTTTTATGCTCTATAGATTTGGGTCCTGATTGCTGAAGATTCTTTCGATTATGATCCTTTTTAAAAACAATCGTTTTGTTACTAGTTATAGTACTCGTAATTATTATACTACTGTTGTTTCTTGTCTCATGTTTATTGTGCATCTTATTTACCTAACTTCTGCTGCTGCTGAGCTTCTGAGCATTAGCAATAGTATCAGCATACATCTTAATAAATTAACATACCTGGCGTTTTTTCACCGATACCCAGATTGGTATACCTAAACAGGAATTAGCATATTTAAGCTTAGATTTTAGTTAAACTAATATTTATATCGTGGAATTGATACATTTTATTGTAAACAGTACTTACATTTTTTCTGATCTGATGATCTGTAAGGTTCATGTGATGAACATTTCATCGTTTTACTCAAAGCAATTTTCTTGGCAGGTTAGCAACTGTCCTGAACGCGAATCGCATCGTGTTCATAGAAAAAGGTGAAGTTGTTGAGGAAGGTACTCACGAAGAGCTGCTGAATCTGAAAGGTCGCTACTATCAGCTAGTGCTGGAGAATGAGCCCAGTATAGCGCCCTCTTCACCTGATAATGAAGGCAGACGTAAGAATTTTATTTTATTTATATGTCTATCAAAGAAACTTAATTCAATTTTTATACTTCCTTTTAAGAACTAGTTGTCAATAAGCAAATTATCTAATAGTAAGTAGTTATTGTCTCCTGTGCTCATTTGCAGCACAGAAGTCGCCAATTCTGAACAAAACTTCATAGGGAAGTGAAATCTATTAATTTTCAAATACTTATGATAATATAAATATGTATCTACTTACTATTTAAAGTCTATGACAAATGCATTGCAAATCTTTAGGTCAAACGTTTTTGGAAACCAATTAATCATTAGATGATATAGAATTGTTTATCAGCAAAACTCTATCTGTAGATAAATGTTATTATAATACAAGAAATATGCATGAAACAATTATGGTCATTTAATGTTGTGAATAAATGTTGCTTTATTATGTGTTTAACGTCTTGTGCTAACTTCTTTAAACTGTTTATAATTAAACTGCTTGTGTTTTTTTTTAATTTCTTAAATAAATTTTATTTTAAAAGCAAATTGAACATACTGGCCTCCAATACTCTACTTATTAAAAAAAATGTCATGCACTATTAAATTTGAGCGATGAAATATTACAGCACATATATTTTTTATTATAATCCGTATAAAAATATTATATTTCAGTATTTAAGTATTTATTACTTAGTGCGTCTAAATTTCTAAAAAAGTTATTTTTAAGAATAACTACTTGCTAATATATATTCAAAATAATATTTGTAATGTAGGAAGCAAATAAGTTACAATAATTCAAAGAGTACGTTAATTATGACGTAAGGGAGAATATATTTTTAAAGCATCTTCTTCGTATTCTTAATCTACTAAATGTATATAAATTGAACTCTTACTGGCGTTTTCTTCCACAATTCATACAATGTTATTGCCGATTATGTTTCTTAGATTTCTAGGTAACCTTGTCAATTGCCATCGCGAAATACACGCCCGAAGCAGTAACAGAGGTACCCGAAACATCGCCAATGCATGCTGCATAACAAAATTTTTGTTCGCTCGTTTGTGTCGTGCTAACTCTGTGAATTGGATGTGAAATTTATTCCAGGCTCTCGGGTATCTCTTTTAGCTAATTCGCCGTCTTGTTCTAAATTCACAGCCGATAATTTTGATCCAAACGCAGATGCGAAAATACGTAGACCGAAGCTACAGAAACTAGCGTCAATTGATTCGATAAAAAGTACGTCAAGTGATGGCGATTCGGGATCAGAGGACAGTGTGGTGCTAGATGAAAAGAAGGTTGAGGATTTCAAGCCAACGACATGGCAGATAATGAAGCTTTGCGAGCCGGAGAAATGGCTGATGGTCGGAGGAGTCATGGCGGCTATCGCTGTTGGGTCGTCTTTTCCCTGCTTTGCTATACTATTTGGCGAGACGTACGGTGTAAGTGCATTTCGTCCCTTAATTAAATTTTGCTCAGTAACTCTAATTACGGCGTAAATTGAAAAATAATATACTTGTATCCGGCTACTTAAGTAAATAAAATCATCAATGTCATCTGTATAGATAGATTTATCAACATCTTCTTAGATACCTAGTGTAAAATTAGTAAAATAGCAGTAGAGGTAGTAATTTCACCGTTATCACACTTTGTTTGAAAGTGTTGATTTTCCAATTTCTACAAACCAGTAACATTCTGGCATATATTATAACTCCCTGTTAAATATAAGATAGAACTTTGGCGTTGAAGTCCTAAAAACTTAAGTACAACTCTTACTTTGCAATCAATATTACTCTATTCTTCTTACTTATTAATTGTCCATAGGCTAATATTAATTTCTTTTCATTGCGAATTTTCAGTTGCTGGAGAGTACAGATGAAAGCTATGTGCAAGGAGGTACCAATATGATTGCGGTTCTGTTTCTCATAGTAGGAGTTTATACAGGCATTGGAATTTTCTTCCAAATATACGTATTCAATTTGACTGGAGTCAGACTAACAGCAAGGCTTAGGTAAAGGCATTATTTATTATATTGAAGTAACAAAGAAAATAGTTAGCATAAATACAAAAACATATAGGAATATTTATTTAATTCGTATCGTTTATATGTATGCTTCCAGGGTAGGAGCATATAGATCGATGCTGAAACAAGAGATTGGGTGGTTTGACGATGCGAAGAATGGAGTTGGAGCCTTATGTGCTAGACTGGCAGCAGATGCCGCTGCTGTGCAAGGGGTAAGTGAATTCTTAATATCTTAATATTCTACTGGTCTGGGGATTACAGGTTCGGTTGAGCTTTAGACTGTTCAGACCTCGATTTGGCTAATCTAAATTATGAACAAAACTTTACCATCGATGTGTATTTTAGACTTAGATGGAATTAGGCCAGAGTACTTAGTTGGCTTAATATTATTTCCAAATAAAGTTTATGCATTTATGTTTCCTCGCGATATTTTCATTGCGAGTGGTAGAAGAAAAATCTTGGATCTGCTATGTAATTAATTGTATTCTTTTTCTGGGTGTTATCTTATTGCTTATATAATGGTTTCATGCGATTATTTTATATTAAAAAAAAAACTATTTAATATTTTGACCAGGCCACAGGCACCCGTATCGGCGCTCTGATGCAGGCGTCCGCGACCATCCTGCTCGGTATAGCGCTGTCGATGTACTTCACGTGGCAGATGACGCTGGTGTCGCTGGTGTCGGTGCCGATGGTGATCATCGCGGTGGTGCTGGAGGGCCGCGTGCTGGCGGAGGGCGCGGCCACTGTGCGGGAGGCGTCGAATAGAGCGACTACTATAGCGACTGAGGCGATTACTAATATCAGGACTGTGTCTGCGTTTTGTGAGTATTGTGACTTTTTTATTTACTTGTGCATATAAATATACATAACTACAGGCTAAATGCTAAAGGTTAAAATTTCGTGCATTTTTTTTTTGTAATATATAAGAAGCAAGTAAGTTTATTTAAAATACAACGGTCAGCAAGACTGGCAACTGGGATGTGGCGTACATTAAGAATATTTTTTCTACGTCATGAGTTTTATGCAGCGGCAAATTTACTTCTGATTATGACCCAACGTTGTTTCGCGTAGCTGGTATGTGCCCTGTGTAGCCAAAAAGGTTGCCGTCTGCTACTCTATTGGTACATGCTTTCAAAATACAGACGATAACATCCGAATACGAGCATATAAGCGGGTTTATTCCGGCGATTTCCTTTTTTTTCGTTGACCGCTAGAGGCGCGGGGCAACTTGAGCTGCAAGGCCGTGGTCGATGGCCCACGTCACCCACGCTTAACGCCGCCTCTGGATGAGGCGTATGAATAATCTGGATATAAACATCAGGTGGCGAGGAGGGTGTGATGTCCCGCTACCGCGGCGCGGGCTTGAGCGCGCGCGTGACGGCGCGGCGCAGCTTGCGCTGGCGCGGCTGCGTGTTCGCGTTCGGGCAGACCGCGCCCGTCGCCGGCTACGCGCTCTCGCTGTGGTACGGCGGCGTGCTCGTCGCGAACAAGCAGGTGCCCTACAAGGATGTTATCAAGTGAGTTGCTGGTTTAAGTTTAAAGGGTACTACGATACCCTACCCTAATGATACGTCACCATGATGATAGATGTCTACGTATCATCATACGTATCATCAATCTCATAATGAGATTAGCGAATGGTGAGAAACGTGTCACATTCGCGATCATGTATTCCAACGGATGATATGTCAGTACCATCAATGGATATCCGGAACCAACTCCTTATAAAATACGATTCTAAAATTAAACACAGATAGGTACGTTGATTTTTGTGAGGACTATGACACTCAGCTCATATTTAAGACAGCTGACAGCCTTAATTTCCACGTTTCACGTAGAAAAATAATTCTATCGCACTACCCAATAATGATTGAATATCCTCTGCCAACTTTAAAGATCGATACGTAGGTATGCCACATTGGTTTCCCCACCTTTCAAGGAATGTGGGGATAACAAAAATAACCAACAAAAGCCCCTAACGTCAATTACACTTGAACTGAGTACCCAAAAAATATTTGCGTAAAGTACTGAAAATTATATGAATATTATAACATTGTATTATTCAACCATAAAGAAGCACTCAAAAATCTTCTCAATAACAAACATTACGTATTATCTAAAAAAAATCCTTCATCCTCCAGGGTATCAGAAGCGCTTATATTTGGCGCATGGATGATGGGTCAAGCTCTAGCATTTGCGCCTAACTTTGGAGCCGCCGTACTGGCGGCGGGCCGGGTGATGACGTTGCTCGAACGAAGACCCGTGGTGGAAAGTACACATGCACCTTCTGTTCAGGAGAATTATGTAAGTATACTTGATAGGTATGTGACAAACTTTCTCTGCTAGTTCACAGATAGTGCCAAACGTATCCTGAATTCATTTGAAGTTTTTGAAACATCTTGATGAATATCTGATCGCAGCCTAACTGCAAGGCCACCTTTTACCTAATCTTTGAGAATTTTCCGAAACAAAAAACTAAAAAATATAGAAATAGTGCAATGAATCATGGAGCCCATTATATGATATGTTTTATCTTACTTATATAAGTGGCGCAATCAAGCGAAAATAGTGCAGAGTATCTTCAAAACCGTTTTTTTTCTAGGTGGCAGATGGTAAAATTCAATACAAGAACGTGAAGTTCCGTTACCCAACTCGTCGTGAAGTGGAAGTGTTACGTGGACTATCGCTGGTTATACCGAGTGGGAAGAGGATCGCGCTGGTCGGTCCGAGCGGCTGCGGCAAGTCTACCCTCATACAGCTGTTGCAGAGGTTGTATGATCCGGATGATGGTACTGTGGTAAGTATATTGTTGTATTCTATGAGATTTCTCCAAAACTGTTGTTTTCTTATTATACTCGTGTGTTAAGGGCATCTTTGTTAAAGGGATACAAAGCCCGTGGCGTTGCGTGGATGATCAGTTTCTCACAACTCGACGAACAAAAAGGTCTCCTTCTTTCAACGGACCCAACTGTCTGGTAGAAATAATGTCTAAAAATTTTCGGCAAAAACAAAGAAATACCGGACAAAAAAATTACTGAACTCCCTAAACGTGTTATCAGTTGGAACGAAAATATTCTGCATTTTGCCATCAAATCAGAAAGTGGCACTGCTACAACATCTGAAAATGAATACAAAAGCATCACAATCACTTCAATTTTCGATTTCCCCAAACATTTTTTCCCCATTCCAGTACCTTGACGACCACAGCATAGTGGGCGACATGCGGCTCACGACCCTCCGCCGGAACCTCGGCATCGTCTCGCAGGAGCCGGTGCTGTTCGACCGCTCCATTGCGGAGAACATCGCGTACGGCGATAATACACGCGTCGTGCCTATCGAGGAGATCGTATCCGCTGCTAAGGAGGCTAATGTGCATACGTTCATTGCTGCTTTGCCTAATGTAAGTATTCGAAAGGTACAAGACTCGACAAAGCTATTGGCAAATGGGCTGTTGCAAATGTCAACTGGTAGCGGTAGGTAATTACTTTTCAGCTGGTAGTCCGTCTACTGTTGGTAGGTTTTTAAGAAATTAAAATATTATTCTCATCAACAATTCAACCAATACCCAAATGATATTGACCCAAAATGAGAAGTAATTTGGTTTTGGGCATTGCTTGCAAGAAAAGAATTTCTGGATTTTAAATCCGATACTTTTACTCCTGTCTGGATTCAAAAAAGATGGCTAATAACTTTTTTTTTTTGCACTCCTGAGGGTATTACCTACTAGTAGTAAAGTTTTTGCTCAAAGCACCACTCGGGTCATTAGGAATCTTAAATATTTTAAAGATAAAAAGAGAACATATATAGGTAGTGGTAGTATGTAATATACCATCAAATATTGCAACAGGGATATGAAACCCGTATTGGTGCGAGAGCTTCCCAATTGTCCGGTGGCCAGAAACAGAGGATTGCCATCGCTCGTGCACTTGTGCGTAACCCACGTGTGTTGCTACTCGATGAAGCCACTTCAGCGCTGGACACGCACAGCGAGAGGGTAAGCAGCTTAAACGTTAACGAGACCAGTAAATCTGCTCAACGTTTATATGTCTTTGGAAATCTAATAAGCTTAGTGGATAAACATTTCTCCAAATTGTAAAAATCTTTGACGTAGAAGTGTTCATTCATCATCGTTGTTATCTGATGCATAAGACTTTACATAAACATTTACCTAATTTACACTCGCATACTACGTCTTTTAATTTCAGTAGAAAAAAAGCTGAGCATAAATTCAACTGATTTTCTATTGGGAGTTAATTAGAAATGCCCAATGACAACTTAACATCTAGTCGTTATTTTCAATTGAGTGTCGATTAAAAACTACCATAAATAACTTATCATTTAATAGACTTCTTCAAATAACCTTCTAGAAGTTATCCGTGATCAGTAGATAGGTAGGTACTACGATACCACAATCAGTAAAACCTAGGCAAACGTTTCTCATCAACATCTTTCCACAGGTGGTGCAAGAAGCCTTAGACCGCGCGAGTGAAGGGCGCACCTGCCTCATCATAGCGCACCGCCTCGCCACCATACAGAACGCGGACATGATCTGCGTCATCGATAAGGGCGTCGTCGCGGAGATGGGAACGCATAGAGAACTGATCGCATTGAAGCGGATCTACGCGAGGCTGTACGAGCTGCAATGCGGTTTTGTTGAGGAGAGCGAAGATAATATACCTGAGGCTGATGAGACTCAGGACTAAGTCAAATGTAGGCGATGGTATTCGTTTGCGCGTAAGGTTTTTAGATAGTGTGTCATAGTCTGTCAGGGCTGTCTTAAGGAATTCCGGGATTCACGGCCCACAAAAAATCAGGGGCTCGCCCTGGATAGAAATTATTTAAAATAACAAACAAAATGACCGCCAAAAATCAGTAGAAAGTCAGCCAAAATCTAAAGTGGCGACAATTAACAACAGGCGCAGGCGCCTTATACCCTTAGTATGCCACAATAGGTCATAGTACGTAGGTACTTTGTTTTGCTGCTGTACTGTCATTGGTTTTGTAAATATCCATTTCTAGGTCGTCTAAAAATGGATGGATCCTTAAAAGTAGAGTTTCTACCGAAACTAATCAGCCGTAATTAAGACAGAAATCGAACTTTTTTAAGCTTATGAAAATTTACACAATTCTCTGAAATTTAAAGATTGGCAACATTGGCATAAGTACTTATTTATAGGTAGCACGAAATAGCGCGTAAACGGCAAACGGCAAAAAAAACCTTTCCATCTAGAGTCTAGATTCTAGACAACATATGTTTTTGGTTAACTTGTGGAATATCTAATAAGCAAATAACGTATTGTAAAACTTAAGATATGATCAACGTGCGTGCGAGAAACTGATTCACCTTTAAGCTATATCTATATTGTAATTATAGGAGAACAGATCGTGAAATCACATTTAACCTGGCTATTATACCTATATACAATATATACGTAGGTATATGAAAACGGAGTTATTTAATAAACTGACAAACAACGATCTTATTTTGTGATGAGTACAAATCAAAACAACGAATAGTATTAAGTGTACCTATTCCTTTCCAGTTTTTATAACTCACACTCTTGGTAGAAATATAAAATATATAGGGTTAACATAAACGTAACAATAAAGCAATTGCGCATACTATTTCTAGCATAGCAGAAGCATAGAATATAGCGTTAAACGCTATATATTTTACAATCACAGCATGTCCATTCGAAATAAAAAAATATCACATCAAGAGTGATTGCGTCAGATCGCCTTTTCCCTACTCTTCAATAAAACATTCCTCAAATCCTTAGGCATTATTTTAACCTTAATCAACACTTAAAAGACACTATTCATAGATACGTACCTACCTACCTAATAGAAATAGGAAGTTAGTACCTAACTATACAAAATATTTATAAGACATTAAAATAGGTGTTATTCTTACTACCTTTTTATTTTATTATCCTAGTCATGATAAAAATCAAGAAAAGACATTTTTTACGTACGATTATGTCCTACGACGTTGTAACACGGGTCATACCTATTTTTGTTGTTTTTAATTTAAGCGGAGCCCAAAAACTTCTATGGAATCCGCTTAGATTCATAATAAAAAAATGTGTTTTTAGACCCACATTCTCTTTCAGTGTAGCGATAAAATCCTAAAAACATTCCCTACGTTCTATCCCTAGCTTATATTAACGCATGCAGCTCTTATAAAAAATATATATCACCGAAGAGGCCTACATGTATTATTTTATGAACATTTTATATGCAATAGAAATTACAATAAGTATGTATTATTATTGATCTAATAAAGTCAATAAAAGTAAAAATGTACAAATGTAATACCTACTATAAATATGTACCTACTTACCTAAAATGTTTACCTACAAAAATACATAAATGATATAATTATTATGTACCAAATAATGTATGAAGCTAAAATTTTAGGCGAATAAATACTGCAATTTGTAAATTCATATATTTTGAATTATTATGTATAATAATATGGAAATTTGTGCAAGTTGCCAGTGCAATAAAATACTCTAATATGGGCTAAAATTGATATTAATTCCTCGCCGGATGGTTGGATGATATATCGTTAGTGACTTGAAATAAAAAAATGAACTGGATTAAAACGTTTGGAATTAACCTTTTTGCTGTTTCAATTATCGTTTTAAGCTTCGTATTCACTTTAAATTGTGCCTTAAATGATTATAGTAAAGTATATTACACTATAGACATAGAAAAGCGAAAAATCATGGCTTTAGAAGACAAGTAGCACGTGTAATTTTAGTTATTAGAGAAAACTGTAAATAAAAATCTTTGGTACGTTAAAAAAGTAACATTAACATTTACGGACATAAAGAAACTGTCAAGAAATTGGTTTTCTATTTTGTAACAGCTCAAATTACGAGAGATTTTATATCTGAGGTCTGCGATCTTCTGAATTAAGATATTTAAATTATAAGAAACTTTAATAAGATGTTATTATTTACATTTATTTCATTATTTCTAAGCTTAAATTACATGTGCTACATATTTATTATAACTAGCATTTCTAGCTATTAGGGAGTTAAATTATTTCTACAAATCGTGCTCAATAATGTTTGTGATGATCAAAATGATATTTTTGTAAAAATAAACGCGTGTTTTGCGAATCATTATGTATTTAATTGAAATATATGTAAATGTAGATAGTTATCGAAATAAACACGAACTTGAGTATTTTCTTTCCTTTAACCCTTGCATGACATTTTATATTCAATAAAATAATTGTTTAAGCGTATTGTGGAAGTTAGAAACATTTTAGTTAAATGCATTAGCTATTTTTTTTTTAATTTGTATTTTGTATTCTACCATTGGCCATGAAAATGTTAGCTGAACGAGATTGTCTTTGGTCGCTTATACATTTTCATCAATATGTATAATGTTAATACTATAGATAAGTATACTTCTGTATGATATAAATAAATGAAACAAGTAATTTCCAAATTTCCTTTTTTTAATAAATAATATCTTTTTACATAACACAACAAATGTGCGAAAAAATAAATGATTTTAAAGAATTTTATCTAGCAATTGGCAGTTTCGCTTACACTATACGAGAAAAATAATTAAAAATAATGTATGTATACATAAAATTACTAAAATAAACGCCAATATCAACTATCGTAAACATTCGGATATGTAAAAGAAAATTAAGAAAATCGATACATCATTTCATAAAAACCGCCGATCGCTCTTAGCTCGATGGTAACAACTATAAGATTCAATTCGTCACTTGTTTCTTACAAATATTAACAATAATTGCTTTACATCCCGCGATGAAAATGAAATTTAATATTAAAAGTATTTCTCAAAGTGCAATAAGGAATGACTTAAGTCGTACATTCTCATTGTTATCTAAAAGGGTTTTGCTGTCGTTGTGATTTGCAATTATCCTTATTCCTATAAAAGGTTCCGGTAAAATTCAGGTGGCAACACTTATACTAGTAATCTTTTTATACATGGCAACCCCAGTCGACTCGAGCGGGATAATATCACTTGCTACGTAGGTAATAAGGATTCTAGTTGCGTGGTACGACTTCGATGTGTTGGAGGGGTGTGTCAGGGCGAATACCGCGGATGTATGGTTCCAAATTATTCCAGTAGATGTCAGCTGTGAGCTCCTCAACTCCTACTTCTGGTTCTGTTTTTGCTTGCTTCGTTGCTTCGTCGACTTCTTTGCGAACTTTTGTGTCGATTTCCTGTAGCAAATTCGTAAACAAATTAGTTCCATTCTGTTGTACACCAATTATCAAGATCCCTCATATGATCCAACCTAGTGGGTAACAGAGATCACGTTAAGTTAGTCTTTCGAAAGTCAACATTTCCCACACATTAAAGCAACTACGCTAATAGAGTTCATCTTAAGCTAGTAGCGCATTTACTGCTCCTTGCCGCGTATCCGGACTACGAAGACCCCTCACATAGTACAAAATACAGGGTACCAGAGATCATCTTATGCTGGCTCCAAAGGGACTTTGAAGTAATGGGTTCACGCGCCTAGCACACTTATTGCACTTTGTTAAATGCGGAGTTCCAAGATCCCTCATGCAAAACAAAATTCAGGCCACTCGAGCTCACCTTCAGTTTGTCGGGTGTAGCCAGCTCGGAAGAAACCAGCTTGTACTTGAAAGATGTGATGGGGTCGCGCGTCTACCACACCTATTGCACTTCGTTAAGTGCGAAACAACCAAGATTCCTCATACAATACAAAATACAGGCTACTCGAGCTCACCTTAAGCTGATCAGGGGTAGCCAACTCGGATGAAACCAGCTTATCCTTGAAGGATGTGATGGGGTCTCGCGTCTGGCGAACCTCCTGTACTTCATCACGCGTACGGTATGACGTGCCGGGATCAGACATAGAGTGACCGGAGTACCGATAAGTCTCCATCTCCATTAGCAACGGTCCTGAGAACATACAAACGTACAGACACATGAAAATTTGAAGGTAGTTGTTATTTGACTACGAATCCTGCCAGAAAATACAGTCCACTGGATGGTAAGTGGCTACTGCCGCCCATAGACGTCTGTAATCAACCCCAGATAGGATTACATATTCCTACAAAGGGTCCTAAAAAGTTAAAGTTGGTAGAACCCTCTGAGGTTCGACTCCAGCGGCTCCACCGCTGGTGTGTTCTGATTTGAAGAGTGTGGTAAGGGAGACATACTTTTCCGAGGCGTTCCAGCTTAGTCCTCAGGAGTAGCGGCGCACCAGGTAGGAATGTCCAATCCTATCTGGAGTTCATTACAGATGTCCATGGACGGCTGTAGCCACTTACCATCAGTTGGACTGCAAGCTTATCTGCTACTACTATAGTATAGAAAAAAATAAACCACAAACCTTTCCCACTAGAGCAGTAGTCGATAGCGAACCGTGTGGCCTCCCTGGTAGCGATAACATCCATACCGTCCACCCAGATGCCGGGGACGTAGTCTCCGCGCGAGTAGTAGTCTGTGCTGGCTGATGACCGGTCTACACTCGTACCCATACCTGAAGAACATAAATTACACTTGTATATTAATATACATACAATACATATAAAAAAGGCAAACTTTATCCCCTTTTATTTGTATTGCGGAAGAGGAGAGGGGAGTGAATTATAAAAAAGTGTATATCTTTTGAAGAAAAACTTTAATTATATAATTATATTTTGGCAAAGGGAGATCTCCCGCCAGACTAGGTGATCACGCCCGGGGCGCGGCCGTGCTCCGATAGTCTCAGTTCAGAACTTGTATATGTACAACATGTTTAAAAAACTTCGATAACGTGATTCAGAATACTTGTGGTGCCATCTCTTGACGACTAGCGGGAAATCGCCACCATATTAACGCTTAAAGAGAAAGATATAATCAAATCTGATAAACACGCTGAAATTTAGAGATAAATATAGATTAATAGTTTAGTTGTAAATGACAGGCGTTAAGAGATAAATTAATTTCCAATACGACACTGCCACTATATTTAATATTCCAACACGAACATTGTACGATTCGTAAATCAGAAAATTAACACTACATTTACCCACTAAAAATGTAGTTTTAAGACTCCTCACCGTATCCGTTATTCTCGCAAACGAACACACAGGGCAAATCCCACAGCTTGGCCATGTTGTACGCCTCGAACAGCTGTCCCTGGTTGGCGGCGCCGTCGCCGTACAGCGCGAACGTCACGCCGCCGTCGCCGCGGTACTTGTGAGCGAACGCTATACCCGCGCCGAGGGGCACCTGGTGTTCAGAATCGTATCAAATATGATACGATTACATATTAACCATTAATATGAAGTTAAATTACGATTTCTAAACTTACACACATAATGGTAACACATAATGGTAAAACAGGTAGAATTGAATACAATAAGGTAGTTAAGTGGGTATTTGATCTATTGTAGAATCTGATCTACAACAGATCTGTGTTGAACAGTAGATTTGATCTGTTGTAGAATGATTAACTGTCAATATGAAATTAATTACCATTTCTAATCTCACATAAATTATGAACAGATAGGTGAGAACACAATAAGGTAGTAAAGTAGGTATTTGATCTGTTGTAGAATCTGATCTACAACACATCTATATCGAACAGTAGATTTGATCTGTTGTAGAATGATTAACCGTCAATATGAAATTAACTACCATTTCTAATCTCACACGTATAAGGAAATGGAGCGACAAAACACAATAAGGTAGTAAAGTAGGTATTTGATCTGTTGTAGAAACTGATCTATAACAGATCTATACTGAACAGTGGATTAGATTAGAATGTGTCTTTATGCTTCGAGCGGGTAAGTACTATTGCCACACCTATTTCTAGCGCGAAACAATTCTGCGTTTCGATTGAAAGGCGTGGTGGATGCTGACAGACATTCACGCATTTGTGATCGATTTCAGGTAAAATTCCTGTTCTATTTCAAATTGTTTACAGGTGTCCATGAGCAGCAGTGGCCACTTAGTATCAGGTGGATTGCATGCTCATCGCTACTTCAATATGATTTCAATCTTACAAAGTAACGTATCATCATCAAAATTACAAAATTCTTATTTACAATCTCAACTATAACTCCAACTCACCTGAGCACCAACAATACCGTTGCCACCATAGAAGTTTCGACCATACAAGTGCATAGAGCCACCCTTGCCGCGGGAGCACCCAGTGCGACGGCCGGTCAGCTCCGAGAGCACCCCGAGCACACTCACACCCATCAGATGGGTCCAGCCGTGGCAACGGTACGCCGTGATCACCGTGTCCACGTCTCGCATCGCGTTTCGCATGCCAACTGCAACTGCTTCTTGACCTAAAGAATACCTAATCATGTCACAAATCTTCCAGAAAGAAGTTTAAACAGGTTATCAAAGAAATGCCGTGTAAAAAACCGTATTAAAAAAATAGGTGATTATTTGATCAATAATTTGTGTGGTCTGAAGTAGCTCTAGCTCAGTGGCGGACTAAAGTCATCAGAGGCTCAGAGCGGAAAGTTGAATGGAAGCCCCCAGCGATTGATTTAACGAAATTACAGATGTGTCATACACTTATTTACCCAAAAAATATGTATGAGTCTGCTAAAATTATTGTTTCGATTGTTTGACAACTTTTTTGGTCGGGGATCCAGAGCAAACCGCCTGTTCTGCCATCCCCTTAGTTCGCTAGACCTCTAGCTCCACATATCGGTTACCCCAATGGTAAAAAATATATCTGATTAAATTAAAACTGACTTATGACATTCTTTCACTTTTTATTTTTTGAAAAGTTAGGAAATAATTTATTATAAGTATGTTCATTATAAGTAAAAACGCCATGTTATGTGTACTATAAAACAATTACAAGGTTGGTCCGTTCCAAACTGCTAGTCTGCTCTGAAGTTGTTGCGAGCAGGTGTAGTCATACAATTTCCTATGTAGACGAGATTCATTTCTATATTCAGAGCGGACTAGCAGTTGTATGCGGACTATAGGTACATTATCTCTTTTAAAGTAGTGAATGCCTCTCAAGGCCAGTCATAATAAATTAATAGGATATGAAGCCTGGGTGAGGTGAATGACAGAAACCTTACTTATTAAGATTAAATTTTAATTCTAGACTATAATTACGAATTAAGATTTACTTAAGTCAGATATTGCCACATTCAAAAGAACCTAAATTATATTATCACTACTTAATCATTATACTATTATCGTATTTAATAATACTCCCCTTACAAGAGCTACTTAAAATCACATTGTTTACATACAAAATAGATATTACCAGATTCATAACAAGTTATATTTGATTAGATTTAGTTAACGTATTGACATGCGATATCATAGCAAACATTGTTATCATGTGATAATTAAATATACAATGTGTGAGTTGTTATTCAACTGTATATCATTATTTGTTATGCAAACCATTCGCAATAGAGCACTAACAAGTTGATGGCATGTCATTCAGGATTTTAATTGCCAATGTCAATTGCTAATTGTCGTAGTTCAAGTAGCGGAAAATACAATTTTATTGTACTTTTTGTATTAATTGTATTTAAATTAAATTCTGCATATTTAATAAGTTATTTTGGTCGAGATATTATATGTCGTTATTAATTTATGTTGTATTTTTTTGCATATTTTAAATTTTTGTTGTATTTTTATTGCGTATTTAAAATTCGATTTTGAGACTATAAAACACTTCCATTCATAAAATGAGTTATTCGTCATCTCGCACGAAAAAATCTCGCCCGATCGGGCGACTTGGCACCTTTCGAATTTACCTAATATTTCTGTCGTCAACTCGCACGCTCGAACAAAGTACAGCCAGGTAAAAAAATTTAAACTAAATTTAAATAAAAAATGACTTCAAATAAAACGACATTATATTAAAGCTTAAAATAAAGCTACTGACTAACTATTGTTGTTTCATAGATATATATATATATATATATGTACACATAAAAATAAAATAAAAATATTTCGGCCGTCAAAAGAACAGCGCTCTTCTACACTGCAGAGCTAAACAATTTTATGCTCACAAAAGAATAGCGCTATCTCTTTCTTTTTATCTAAACCTTTATCTCCATCGAAATCGCGGCGCATCGTGACGTCAGTCAGTCTTCCCTTAAGCGTACTTTACTGCGCCCGCGCATGTTAAGCTGCGATAAGAATTATTTTTTTTATTAAAATGTGGGTGTTTTTAGTGTTTTTTATGTATGTTGGAGGTAAGTGTATTTAATTTATTTACAGAGTGTTATTATGTCTTAATGAAATCAAAAATGAGTGCCTAATTTTTCTCATCTGCCCATTTTTCATATTGATTAGTCAAAGTAAAGTAAATAATTATCATTTTATGAAGTACCTTTACATTTTATTACTACTAGTTTTATCTTAATACTGTCCTAACAGAGCATGGATAATATTTTTAAAAATATGGCTTTTGTGGCCACCATCTTGTTTTGTCATATATTGACTGGCATTGAAATAAACTATGAGACATAAATTAAATAATATATGTTATATATAACAATAAGTTATATGCGAAATTTATAAAAAAAAATGCTTTGCTTTGCCTACATTTATTCACGATTTGTTTCAAAAAACCGGTTTCAATAATAACAATTTTTTTAGGAGTTGAATCACAATCTGGTCCATCTAATTCTGAAACTGATGTGAAAACAATTATTTCACAAAGAGGAAAGCCAGTACTTCTTCGCGCGGGCCATAAATATAATTTACATAGGAAAAATAACGGATCCTGTGTTTGGAGATGCTCCAAACGAAGTATATGCAAAGCAAACCTTATTATAAATAATATAGATAACTCTATCAAGCGGGAGGATAGACACAACTGTGAGCCGGATTTTGCGTCAAATGAGTTGGAAGTAGAATTCAACGAGTGCATGGAAAAAGTGAAGACGGATTATACTGTACCCATACCAAGTGTTTTTCGACAGAGTGTTGCTGAGCTAAAAGACAAAGGAACCAACCTTATCCAAAAAATTCCTCAATTTAAAAATGTTAAAAATAAGTTTTACCGAAATAGAAATAAGTCACTGGGTGTAAAAAAACTATGTTCTAACACTTTAAAGCAAGTTGTCGTGCCCGAAAAATTCGAAAGTTTTTTATTAGCTGACTACTACAGCTCGAAGAATAGAATTTTGGTTTTCGCTAGTAATAATTGTAAAACAATATTAGCAAATTGTAATTTGACAGTTTTATGTGACGGAACGTTTAAATTTTGTCTGAAACCCTTCCAGCAATTGTACACCTTACATGTTGATTTAGGAAGCAGTGAAACACATTCTAACATCATACCTGTGATTTATGCATTATTGCCAAACAAAAGTAAAATAACTTACAAAGTGTTGTTTTCCCTGATCAAGAGCCAAATTCCTCAATTCTATCCAAAAAATATTATACTCGACTTCGAGCAGGCAGCAATGTCAGCGATCAAAGATTTATTCCCAGATACTTGCATTTGTGGGTGTTTCTTTCATTTTTGTAGAAGTTTGTGGCGAAAGGCTGATGAAGTAGGCATTACTAAATCTGCACTGGCTCGAAAACATGTAAAAAGATGTACTGTTTTGGCACATTTACCTAAAGAATTTATTGACAGCGGTTGGTTGTACATTATGTCTCAATGCCCCAACGATGAAACAATTGTCCAATTTAATAATTATTTTGTAGAAACATGGTTAAGTGAATCTTCATTTTTTGCTGACAAATGGTCGTGCAGTAACAATCATCACCGTACTACAAATATGGTTGAGAGCTGGCATGCTACTATAAACAAAAAAGTAAACAGTAAACCGAAAAGCATTGCTCATTTTTTGACTATCTTACAACGAGAAGATAATTATTATCAAACTTTAAACTTAAAAGGATCAAATATTACGACAAAACAGAAAGAAACTTGTGCTATTGATAAACATATTGCTACCACAATTACCGAACTCAGACTCGGAAACATAAATATTGAATTATGTATCGAAATTCTTATATTATAATTTTTCGAATATTTTGATTTGACAATTAATAAGAACAAAAATCGTGATCTGTGATGTGTACTGACAATTATTGTATGTAGTAAGAAGTAGTTATAACAAGCCAAATGCTCTTGTGATATTATTGATTTTTATACTTAGAATGCTTTAGTGATATTGTTGATTATATTTGATATTTTTTATTACATTTTTAAACTTAGATAATAACAAGCCAAATGCTTTTGTGATATTGTTGATTATATTTTATATTTTTGATTACATTTTTAAACTTAGATAATAACAAGCCAAATGCTTTTGTGATATTGTTGATTATATTTTATATTTTTGATTACATTTTTATACTTAGATAATAACAAGCCAAATGCTTTTGTGATATTGTTGATTATATTTTATATTTTTGATTACATTTTTAAACTTAGATAATAACAAGCCAAATGCTTTTGTGATATTGTTGATTATATTTTATATTTTTGATTACATTTTTAAACTTAGATAATAACAAGCCAAATGCTTTTGTGATATTGTTGATTATATTTTATATTTTTGATTACATTTTTAAACTTAGATAATAACAAGCCAAATGGTTTTGTGATATTGTTGATTATATTTTATATTTTTGATTACATTTTTATACTTAGATAATAACAAGTCAAAATGCTTTTGTGATATTGTTGATTCTATTTTTTAATGTTGATCATATTTTTATACTTAGCTAATGAACAAGCCAAGTGCTTTTGAGAATATATATTGTTTTACTTTGATTATTATTTGGTGTAACATGTTTTTATATTTTTGAGATGTTGATTTGTGAAATATATCTAAATTATGATATAATAACATTTTGTTTAATTTTAAAGTCCAACCATAAAATATTAAACGTTTTTAAAAAGGATTTTTGTAGTTGACTGTACTAAGTTACCTCACATTTTTATGGTCGTGCGAGTTGACGACAGAAATATTAGGTAAATTCGAAAGGTGCCAAGTCGCCCGATCGGGCGAGATTTGTCGTGCGAGATGACGAATAACCCCATAAAATTCATTCTTCATTTTATGTTAATAATTTAACTACATAATAAACTTACTTTTGCAATATTAAAGTATGTAAAATGCAAATCAAACAACCCCAATATTGCTCAATTTTGGCACACCTGAGCAAAATGTTGTAATAGTATTTATCTAAAGTGAATATAATTTAACAATTTTTTTTGTGTATTAAAGATTCAAACAGACCATTTACGTTAAGACTTCTTCATAAAGTATATAAAAATAAGAATCAAACCTGAATACAAATGGCAGAATCCTCTGATGATCTTCTCCTTGTAAAGGTTGCCAGAGGCGGTCTCGATTCTCCGCAAAATTGCCAACTTTTCATACATTTGGAGTGCATCTTGGGCAGTCAATGTAGCTGATGTCGCCGGGCCTTTATCCAACTTGTGGAGTTTGTAAGGCTTGAAATAAAAAATAATAAATGATACATGAACATTGAAATATTAATAAATAAAAGGAATAATGTCAATAAAATCTATTTATATTATTTGTTATGTAGTTAAATTCATGTCATGAGGAGCAATTATAAAATTAAGTTTGATAATTTTATAGTTTTTTTTTTTTATATTAGTTAATTTTTAATTTAATTAGTATCATATTTTTATTATTATTATATAGATTATTTAGTATATTTTAAAAAGTTTGATAATTATAAAAATAAAATGAAGTAAAGTAATATACAAAAAATAGTATATTATATTCGCAACAGCATAATTTAGTGACACTTAAAATGGGCAAACAAACATGGATTTAGTCTTTAAAATTAATCAAAACCAATCATGTATATCACTAATGACTGCTCCTGTACCATCAAAGTACCAAAAATTTTATAAATTAGATTATTTTAAGTATTTATTTTGATAGTTACTTCTGTTTATCCATTTTGCTTTTTTTTAAAACTTGTAGCATTATTAATCCTGTATTACTGCAACAGCTGTCAAAATTAATTAAAAAGTCACATCAAATATTAATCGGGTAGTAGATGACAGATTCAAGGATATCTCTATTTTCAATGTTTTAAAACTTAATGTTGATGTGAAAATACAGAATAAACAGGAAAACAATGTTACACTTGACATTTTGAAGGTTAGGTTACATAATTATATAAATCTAGATCCATTACTAGTATGAGCCTACTTAACACTATTTAATTATTTTGTAATAACTACGTATAAGTTTATTACAAATGCCTTTGCTAGCGTACTTTCACTGAACGTAACAACCAACAAACAGTCGTACTTACTGGTAAAAACTATTACCTTAATTTCGAATGTGGCCTCCGATTTTGTGCTATATTTCGCATTAGACGTCGTTACGACAGGAGTTGCGGCTTTCTAAAACACGACAGATACAGTTATAAGCATTTCTTGTTTATCAAACTTGGCTACATACGGCAGTATTTTTTTTATTCGAATTTCTAAATCTCATGACCTACCGTGACGGTGCCGCTAAGAAGCTTAGCAGCGGATGGGAAAATTTTACTCATTTCGACTATTAATCGTTCGATAAAGCCCAGATTTATCTAGTGATCCTTCTGGAGGATCACTTTTATTGAAATTTATGTAAAAATAACTAAAAATGAGCAGCCGACGACCCCAAATCCGACGTTTTGGGACCACAATGACATTCGTGACAATCTATGTCATATGTCATTAGGACAAAAGGTCATTTGTATTCGTTCTGAAATGATACTTATGCGTCTGTTTCAGGTTTGCTTGTTGCTCAGCTAATGCTAAAATATCTTATTTAAACTATTTACTAACATATCGAGTAAAATGTACTAGATAATACTATTACAAATTGATTAATTTTAAAATTATCCTAGACCAAATCATATTTATCGTTTGGATAGTCTGTAGCATCTTAACTGACGTCCAAATAATGACAATGGCATCTGATAATGACACATCAAAAACGGACTTTCAGATGACTAATCGAATCGAATGTTGTTCTTGATTCTCGTAATTTATATAAAAGCAAGGGGCCTTCTGTTCTCTAACGAGTGTAAAAGTGTTAATTCGTGGAACGTTTCGTCATTTTCGTCATTGCCTTGTGACTTGTAAAGTGATTTCTAGAAGACTAAGTTCGTAATAAATAATTTAAAAATGGAATTCCCACATATCGGAAAGAATTGTTCCTACACATCCTGCAATAAACTAGGTAAGACAAATGTTTTGTGATATTAATAATAAGTAAAACTTAATTTAATATGTTTATAGATATGATTTTTATTCGACGTCATATATAAGGGGCACGTTTGCTATTTTTGTGGGTAGGTAGGTGATAAGAAATACGTCTGAACTGACCATATGATAAACTGTTAACTGACCTTAATTATAAAATGTACAAAAACTTCTTGGAAATACTATTCATTAATTCAAATTTATATATAATAGAACTGTATGTGTATTTTGTCTGTATTATTGTTACTTGGATTTGCTTACAAAGAATGCAAGTCATTCCTTTATGAGAATTTCTATATATTTCATCATTAGTAGTTTCTTAAGCATAATGTAGTATTATTAATAAAATGTTTTTTTTACAGATTTCCTGCCTATGAAATGTGATGCTTGTAAAGAAGTGTTCTGGTAAATAATCTTATTTTTATACTATCATAAATATTTCATAATGTGTAATTTTTTAATGTAAAAATACCCACATAATATAATTGCCATCATATTTATGTGTGGAGTTCAATCTCCTGCCAGGCAAATATATAAAACTGAGTTTTTCAATATTTTTTATGGCAAAAACCTTAACAAAAAATATTTGCAAACACATAGTTTTAACTCATAGTTTTTATTTAGTATTTCATAATGTTATAATGTATACATATGTATGTGTTATATAATTAACTATAACAATTCTGTTTGTATTGAGTTTGTCATTTAATTACAATTTTTAGTAAAAATGAGTAAAAAAAATATTTTTCTTTTTTACTTAAGCTTTGCAACACCATTATAGAGTTTTGGGATACCCTAGAGTATCTCTTATATGAACTTTAAAATCATTAATATGAATACAGAACAGATTTTAGTCCTTTTCATAAATGTCTCTATCTACATTGAACCTACAATAAAGAAAAACCTAGTTTGATGCGTAGAAAGTATATATCAAATTAATTATTATTTATTTAACCATGACATTTATTTTGTTATAGTTCTGACCATTTCTCGTATACAAATCACGAATGTAAAGAGTCGAATGCTCGTGATGTTCAAGTTCCTGTGTGTCCGCTCTGTGGGACGCCAGTACCGGGAAAGCGCGGCGAACCTCCAGATGTTGCAGTCGGTGCTCATATTGATAACCAATGTATGTCAGATCCAGCTAGGGAGAGAAGAAAAAAGGTATGGGAAACAATGCTAATAACAGAACAAAAATACTCTTGAGGGTTTTGTAAGGCCTTTGTGGCCAATCTCTGGTAGGATTTTAATCTGACCTGTAGTTTATCACAGATGTCCATGGGTAACAATAAACACTAACCATCAGGTGGACCACATGTTTGCCAGTTGCCAAAAGATGTTTTAAGCAGTCATAATAGTATGCCATCATAGAATTTGTGACTGTTGTTGAAGTTTTCTATGTCCTGCTTACAAAGCAATATATCACATTGACAATGCCCTGATTCTCTTCTAGTCCTGAGCAATAAGAGTAATACATAGTAAATAAATAAACAATAAGAATTAATAGTTATATCTTTTAAGATACACAATTGAGTATTGCTACATACTGTTAAGTTTTTCATAATGGATAATTACCTTCATAGTGCACTAATTTCATTGCTAAAGATACAATCTTTGTATGTTCATGAAATCAGCGGTAGACCTTGTGAACTAAAAATGGAATTGTACACTCATCATCAAGAACTGCTTTACATAATAATTATTTTATACTTTTTTCAGGTGTTTACAAACAGATGTTCATTAAAAGGATGTAAGACGAAAGAAATGGTGCCACTTATATGTGGTGAATGTTCCCTTAATTTCTGTTTGCGCCATCGACACATGACAGATCATGCTTGTGTCGGAAAATTGGGTGCAAAAAGAAGACAGGCTGCGTTAGTATATTTTCTAATTTCTTTACAACCAATTTGTTTCAAAATCTATCATTACAAAATCACTAAAATCATACACTTGTGGTGATTTTCATAAAGGTGTGATGTAAATTTAAAATATTAAATTAATGTACACATATAATACTACTTTGTGTAGTACCATATTGAGGCCAGAAACTAGATTTCTTGGCCGAAACTATAACAGAATGTTCGGTTGGTCACTAATATTTTTACTGAAGTTAATATACTTAGTATTTTTTTTAATAAATTTGTAATTTTAAACTTATATAGGCTTTTTGATAAGTAGGTGAGTAAATTTGATAATATATTTTTGATTACAGTGAAGCAGCCATGGCTCGGATGAGGGCTAACGAAATAAACTTTGCAAATACATCACCTATAAACCCTGTTCGCACTTTTACAGACGTGCAGGGAAATATGGTAAGTTATTGGTCTATTTCCTATAACACCTCCAAAACAATCGAAATTTGTTGAATAATATATAATCTACAAATTCTAAATCAGATAACCAATTACTATACTGGTCAAGAGCAAGCAGATTGGTACACTTCACATACCTTTGAAAATTGTATTTAGAAGGTGGTAGAACACTTTGTTGTTAGACTCCGCTGGCACCACTGTCGCACCTATTTCTATCTAATAATAGCAGTGTTAAGTACTACTGTGTTCTAATTTGTAGGGTGTGGTAAGGGAGACATACTTTTCCGAGGCTTTCCAGCTTAGTCCTCAGGGGTAGCGGCATATATGTGACTGACCTCAAGTAATAATTATATCTAATCCAATCTGGGGTTGATTACAGATGTCCATGTACAGTAGTAGCCACCATCAGATGGACTGCATTCTGCTACTTCTATATTATCTCTTCCCCCTAACATTTGGTAATAATATCTAATAGTCACATAAATTTTACTTTTTCAGACTGAAGACGAAGCATTGGCCCACGCTTTAGCACTATCAATGCAGGAAGAAGGTTCCAACCTGACCAGTACAGACGTGGTGAGAGCAATGGCGCGCCAGCGGGTAGGAGGGGAACAGAGCTCAAGATGCACTGTTTCTTAACTGACCACCATAATAAATGTTATTTGCATGGCTGTCTTTGTGACCACACAAGCTACATTGTGTTATTTTGTTTGACTCACTAGATGTTATGTCTTGTTAAGTATGTTATTTTACTTTAACTTAGGAACCAAATAAATGTAAGTTTTCTTCCTATTTCTTCCAATTTTAATAATTATGAAATTATATTGTATGTGTCTGGAATCTATTTGGTTACGTGTTTTCATAAAATATGTGTACTTATTCTAATACTTTATTTGATTGGAGACTAAAGATAGAATATTCTGTCATTTTTATATCTCCTTAATCTGGTATAAGCCTACAGATCGAATATTCGCTTTTTAGAGTATGTTAAAAAGACAAAAAAATAATAATTATAGGAAAGGTGACTGTCAATTGTATCCAACTATAGTTAACTGGTAATTTTAGTTTCGTCAATTAACATTATTTTAGAGCAACTGCAAAAAATATCGAAAGAAATAATTTCAATTTACTAAGGTTTTAATTGCAACATTATATGATGCGATTATTGTATATAGAATTTGTGAATTACACAAAAATGTTCTATACATATTTTGAACACCTCACTCCAAGCTGTAAAAAATAATTTCTGTAAAAAATAAATTCTGTAAATAATATTGCATGTATATGTTAATCAATAAACATTTTTACGCTTATATACAAGTGTCAATATTGTGATCAAATCCATCAGCAAATCAGTAATTTGATCTTTGTTTGGAGATGTAACATTCCTATTTGATATATGATATTATTAAATATATGTATGTAATATTTATACATATAATATTATTGATATTACAGATACTGCTATGTGTGAATTTCATGGTTATAATATTAACGACATTGTTTTAAACGTCGCTCTTTACTTCATTAAATATACATTTATGAAATAACCATTCTAAACAGATTTTTATTTATAGTGTTTGCTGTATATTTATTGTTAATCCGAAGCTACCCAGCTTTTAAAACAATTAGGCTATTCATCCGTTAACAATAATTACTACCTTTAGTAGCCCTATTTTGTGGGCACATGTCTTGTCTTGTCAATACAGGTGTTTTATAAAAGTTAAGAGCCTTACCTATAAATCATTTTAATGTAAAAATGCCCTATAATTAGTTCCACATTACTAAAACATATCTTTTTAGTGTTTTTGAAATCAGTTTGTCTAATTTTATATCTTTCTTAAGTCTTAGTGTAATTTTTTGTAGACTTGCTTTAATGACGTGTATTAAAAAATAAAGTAGCACTATATGCACATTCTATAACTGTTACCAAAAATGGAAGCGCACAATCTTGCAGCAAATTTTACGCGTCCTGAAAAATATTTCAAACTATTATCCAAATAAACATGCAGTGAAATTAATTATTACAGCTTCTTGCTATTTTAGTAATTTAGACGTCTTTAAAATTATGAATTAAATTAATTTTGAAATCATTTGAAATTTTGAATGTAATGTGAATGTAACGAAAGTAATTATTTGAATTGTAATTCATTTAGTTTCGTAAGTTCTTTATGTTAACGTTTAGTTGTCTAGTACATTTCAAGGTAAGGAATTGTAAACATATAAATATTATGGAACCATTACCCTTGTTTTTGACTGCAGATTCTTCCTTATCTGTACTTTAGTATGCTTGTTTGAATGTATATTTTTTATTTTAATCTTGTAATTGGATTGTACTTGTAGCAATATTATTCAATTCATAACAATATCTCACCTAGCTTGAGCTGTGTTCACAAATCGTATATGTAAGTTAAGTATAAATGAAAATATTTTTGAGAGAAATATAAATGTTAATAAAATTCCCAACAAAAATATAGTTTTATTTGTCAAATAACCATATAACATTTAATAAAAATAAATTCGTAATATAATATCTTCATAGATCTTAAACAACATATTTTGGTACTTTCATTAAAGCTAGTGTTCAATTCACTATCATATAGGTACATAATATGTTTTATATTATTTCAAAAAATTTTATAGAGTAGTAAAATTTTGTTTTTCTTATTAAGTGGAGCGTAATATAAATACGAAATCACATAAATATAGACTCAAAAGTGCAAATAACATTAAAATATAACATTAAAGTGCAATAGTTACATCACAACCATAAAATCAACGTAAACTTTGTAGTTGTAAAAATGATTAATAACATTCAAGGATCTTGGCTTGTTTATTATGCAAAATCGTTTAGACTACTTTGTTTGAAAGATTTTAAAGTTGTCTTAAAGAGATAAAAACTCATATGTTGTAATAAGAATATTTGAAAGTATAATATTTTTAGTTGTATACTGCTTTTTTGTATGTGTTACTCCACTACGATATGCTTTCCTAAGCTATATAATAGTGGGCCTAAGATCCTGTGTTCTGGTTTGAAGGATATAGTGAGGCAGATAGTAATGAGACAAATGAGACATTCTAAGTTAGTCTTCAGAGATTTATGTGCGATCAATCACAGCACCTCCTTTTTGTGGTAAACTCCGTTATAAGTGACCGTAATCAAATGTAAACATATCCACGAAATAATAAAATCTTTTATTATTCCGTGATTATCTTGCGTAAAATCTTTTAAAAAATAGTTTCCTTCTACAAATTGCTCAACAGCGCCTTATTGTGCAAGGTTCTGAACTTGTGATTATCATTCAAGTATGTAGTGATAAACTCCGGTGGGTTTCTTGCTAGGAATATCTCCATACTCATGTATTTGGCTGCGGTGAGGCGTTTTCGTTCAGCGTTCGAACGACATAGGTTCTTATGTGCGTGGGCCATGAAGTTTGAAGCTGTCTTTTCTACCAATCTTGCTGTTACTTGCTTAGCGGGATCGTCTTCTAAAACAGGCTGGAACAAAATATAATATTGTTAAAGAGGCGAAAAATATCTATTATTAATTGCGACCAGAAAGATAAAAATACCTATTATATTCTTTGTAAATATTTTAAGTCATATTGTATTGTAAATTACAATATATTATAGTGATACAGATTATAATAGTAATGTATAATCCACGCCAAACTGCTAATCCTCTCTGAAGACGAGCAGGTGTAGTCATCCAATTTGCTATGGCGACGCGACTCATTTCTATATTTTCTATATTTTTGACAACGAAGCCACATGAGCATTCGACTATCCAGACGTCGCGTATCTACATTTCATAATTATTTATGTCATAAAATAATAATGATGACTCATCAGAAATCATCTACTTATCATTAGTCTCATATAATCAGAGGAATTTTCAAAATAAAATCTACAAAAATACTCAATAAAATCTTACCGCGAACCTAATCCATTGCCATATCTGTGCCCTAGATATCTCCGCAGTGGCAGAATCCTCAACATTCCCGCTATAGAAGAAATGTCCCGTCCCCGCCAACCAATGATACACGAATTGTATGAACACAGCCACGTTGTGTTTTAGACCTTGTAACGTCACACCACCGCTGGGTATCGATAGCAGGTCCTCTGCTGTTATATTAACGTTGAATTGCCTTTGGATCTGGTTCGCTGATGTGCCTGTTTTCTTCCACAACTGAAACATTATTTTTCACTAAGATCTGTAGTAAGTACAATAAACAGGTACTAGGTTTGCCTGTAAAATTTGATCGAGATGATAGACCGAATGCGAATGTGGAGAGACCAGTGCCCAAGTAAGATGAAGAAAGGGTAAAAGGGATACACAATTATGCTGTTTAGAAACTTTAAGTTTCTTTAATTTCCTAAGCTAATTTAAATTACTTTTTGTTAAAAGAAGTTGAAATAACTTAAAGACAGTGTACGAGTAAGAATAATTAATTCTAATAAATAATTCGCGGTGATCGAACACACTGACAAAAACTTTTTAAAAATATTATTATACACACTGACAAAAACTTTTTAAAAATATATATTTTTAATATATTTAGAAGTAGTAACGGATCTATGTAGGGCTTCGATAAACAATATTGATCGAAGATTTAGCGAGTCTAATATGGAATAATTGACGTTATCACCTGTGAGTACCTAATCATTTCTTATAATTACTTCAAATGTTTCCATGACGTATAACGGTAATACCAGCGCCTGAACATCAGGAATTCTGTATTGGGCGAGGTCAAGGATCCAATTAACTTTTTACGGAATTCGACACAATAGATTTACGTAAGTGAAGTGACTACTCGTAAACAATGCCCACTTGCGTAGTATTCTCGATCTACTACGTTGCGGGTTCAAGGTTCGATTCTCGGTCGGACGTATTACCTACATGTGATGAATTTCGATCAACTGTCGAGATTTTGAAATCATTTTCATTCGTTTGCGAGATTAACTTTTAGACGTCATACAGCTGATAATGTTTCCACGTTTACCATATCCGAATAGATAACATTAGCAATTTTTCAGCCTGTCAAAAACTTAATATTTTTTAATTCGACAGATGATACAACAAACACCAGAATGTTATGACAGCATAGGTACCACCGCTACACTTATTACTAGCGTAAAGCGTTCAGTTGCGTTTCGATGCCGACTGACTTACTTACTTTATATTATGATCATTAGTATGATAATATGCGGATTGATGTCCGCAGGAGTGGCACTCATCTGTCATCGGCTTCAGATAGAACCCCTGTTTATAGATTTGGTTGCAGATGTCTACAGACGGCAGTATCAACTTATTATTAAGTGGCAAGCTCGCATGCTTTCGATCTAAAAAGAAATGTATGACCTGTATGTAACATATGTGACACTTACCTCATTCACATAAGGCACTAATCGGGAGTCGTACACCATAAACCCATCAACACCAAGTTCAATTTCCTTAAGTTTCGCTTCTAGCACTTTGTTTACGATCGCTTTCGACCTGAAACAAGTACAAAAAGATGATTGGAGGCATTTTTTAGATCACATCTTGTCATATCTAAACAACTTTTTGTGCGTATTCGAAAGCAATTATATTTCTTTATGAAGTCAGACCAAAAAAACGGAGATTTAGCTTCGAATCAATACTGAAGCATACTAAATAGTAAAGATTAACGTCATTGCTTTACATGAATTTCTGTACATGGAGTCATAGATTAGTACTGTAGTACATGGAGTAAAGGCAATTTCGTTAGTATAAGGGTGTCATTAACCGTTTAAGGTTTAGTTTAGTATGAGTTTGGTCTATGATATGGATGTGTCAAATCTACTTATAGCTTGCTTAATGAAATATGGAATGAACAGTAAGCAAGTTTGTGGGGCATTGTGCGTTATGTTTTTTTTTTTTATAACAGGAGTAGCACACGAACATGCGGTGGACTGATGGTAAATGACTACTGTCGCCCATGGACATCTGTGATTAACCCCAAATAGGATTCTACCACCTCAGAGCTTTTGGTATAAGTTGGAATGTCTCATTCTTTGATATGCCCTATAGGCCTATACTCTTTTGGCCAAAATCTATGCGGATTTAATGTCGTTGGATTGGTCCAAATTATTACATTCTTACCTTCTCAATCAATCATATTTGAGCTATTGGGTTTTATTTTTATAATAATGTTAATATTGTATTATTCATATCATGCATGAAGATTGTATTACAAAAGGTTAGGGGGTTACATTTTTATGAGCCTTATCAGTCTAATGGTGCAGTTGTAACAAGTCATATTTCAAATATATTTACAACAATTTTTATTCTATTTCTTTTTTGGCTTGAGGACTAAGCTGTGATGTCCTGAATATATATGTCTCCCTCTGTACCTCACCCTTCAAACTAAAATACAGCAGCGTTTAACACTTTTGCTATTATGCCGTAATAGGTGTGGCGGTGGTGCCACCGGAGTCAAACCACTTTCACAAAGTGAAAAATAATTTGTAATAAGCACATAACTTTTGATAATCAGAGATACGTGCCTAGGATTCGAATCTCGGCCCCCTAGACTCAGGTCACAAATCGAACGCTAGGCTATCACTGCATGGGGTTGCAGGCGGCAAGAGTGGGAGCTCGAATCGTCCAGCAAGTAACCCCGGGAAGGACGACAGTGTGTGTGGCCGTATACCGTTGTAAACACCAGGTGTGTGGGAGGAGCGTAAACTGCTCCCCCAGCGCAGAGCCCGATTGGGGCATCGCGCTCGGAGGACCGGGAGGACTCCGGTTGTGTTCCCTCGGAGATCCCGGAGTTCTCCACCAAGCGCTGAGGACGGCCACCGGGGGGGTTTTAGTGTGGTAAAAATCCCACATAACCGTCACTCCCACGTCGTCGGGTATCTTTTGAAGGTTTCCTCCTCGTAAACAAAAAAAAGGCTATCACTGCTTATAAATACACTCACCCAGCATCAGTGCCATCGGAGCCCGGTTTGAGCATAGCGGCCGCCATGCCGCCCGTCGCCGGGGCTCCTCTTGCGTGACAAGTGGCTACCACTAGGCGCATGTAACTACTAAGGAACCTACGCTCCATGTTCACGTACTTGTTCCTGTCCGGCAGTAGGAACTCCTCGCGGTTACCTGGCATAGAAAAATAAGATCAAAATATGTTTTGTAAGAGTGAATATGCTTTCGCTGTAAATGGACCCTATTGTTCAGTAATATTAACTGAAAGTGTGAAGTGTATGAATATTCAACCAGTTCCCTGGATGCCCTGAATGGATAGAATCTAGGATATAAATCTCTTTTTTTTTCCAATTTTGTTTAAATTAAACTTACTACCAACTCTATTTATTAGCATGTCGTTGTTAAAAATGGACCCTATTGTTCTGTAATATTAACTGAAAGTGTAAAGTGTATGAATATTCAACCAGTTCCCTGGATGCCCTGAATGGATGGAATCTAGGACATAAATCTCTTTTTCAAATTTTGTTTAAATTAAACTTCAATCAAGTTGAATTGAAGATATTAAAAATTAATTATCACATGGTTCAATAACAAAGGAAAAAATCGTTAGGAGACATACATTCCTGAGAGTTCCATAAGAAGTCTCAAGAAGAATACTTTCTTTGACCAGGAAGTTCTTGAGGAGTTAAACACCCATGGTAATTCAATAAAGACCTATTGATACTGATTCCAACAACTATATTTTTTATTCTTGATTAGTCGTTTTATTTTTGAGATATAGTAAGCTAAAAGACATTATTAGAGTATACAAAAACTGATTTTTACTTTACCTGAATGTTTCTGTATAAACGCTTACTACATTAAAATGATATATTAAACTAAAAAGTCAATAAAAAGTAGCATCTACAAATTAATTAAGATTACCATGTTAAATTATATTTGAACTCAAAAGTCATTAAAAAAATCCAATTAACTTCTCAGAATAAATCTTAACTTCACATAAATAATTAATTTTAACATCAGACACAGCTCTTAACTTTTATAAACAATTAATTTTCATATTAAACATAATTATTATTAATAAAAACTATATGCCATATTTACCAAATTTAGCAATAATGGATGCACAATAATCCCATATTCCACAGTTGAGTCCCAACGAGTGATCCTTCAATGCATACAATATTTCTTCAAGTTCAAATGTAGAAACTATATTCTCTATAAGCACACATGCTTTGATGGTCCCTTGTGGCAAATCAAGTTCATCTTGTGTCCATACAAAGATATCATTCCATAGTTTTGCTTCCGATGCACCTTCTAACTTCGATAAATAGAAGTATGGTCCGCTGTTAGCTTCATACAGTTTTTTGCCATTATGGTACATGAGCAGGCCAAAATCTACTAATGGTCCAATGGCTTCTTTCCCATCAATCTGTTCAAATTAAAGAAATTTGTCAAGAGTATCCATAATATGTATAGTTTTAAGTTGAAAATTAGACATATTAAATTACAAAATATTTTACATGTAGATATCTACATAATGTATTCTTTGTTTATAGTCATAACAATTTTAATATTAACTGCGAATCAAAAATAAATAATAATAGTGATCAGAAATCCACTGATGAGGTAATCTTTATCGAAAAATAAATTTGCACTGATTTGGCAGTATTTTTAATATGTTTACATTTTTGAACTCTGGTCTTATTTACATTGTCGTAAAGTATGTATTGGGACTTTGATAAATGAGGAGTGCCATGGAGGATCCATATAAAATTAAAACCTAACCCAAGGTATATGAGTTTTTGAATTACTCTTTTGTTAAAAAATAATAAACCAAACATATGCAAACACATCACATAGTCATACAGTCATTAAAATAAATTATGTATATTGGAAGGTAAATGGTGGACATTTTCAAGCTCATCATAATTCATACTGATAGGTGTTCAAATTAAAAGAACATATTAAAATATATAAAGAATAAAATAAAAACTTGCAGTTAAAATCATTAAGATATAAAAAAGACCCCCACTAAAGAACAGCATAGTGCTGGCACACAATCAGAATATATTTTTAGCAAGATTATCAGTAATGTATTTTGTAGTTAATTCAGTCAAAAATTAACACAATTTTTTTAGGTACTTAGAATAGTCAAACACTGTACCCCCTTTTGAAATAAGTTCCTTATTTTATCCAAGGCCTACATACTAGAAATATAGTAGATAAATAGTTATTGAATAAAAGAAAAATTAAATAACAAACTTACCAATATATCATGGTCAATCATGTTCCAAGCTCGTGGTCTTAACATTAGCACAGGACATGTCATGATGCTCAGGGGAGCACCACTGAGCTTCCCACTCACGGCCAAGTTCACATTATGGTGAGCTAACAACTGGTTTCTCCATGTTGGGCAATGACCATCATCAAAGTCCACCTGAATACCCTGGACATCAGAATTCAAGGCCGCTACGAAATGAGCAGCATTTGCTGGAGATACATCCCCTAAATCCAGGTGTCGATTTCTAAAAATAATGAGTTTTTATATAACAAAGTATTTTTATAATAAGGTAGAGTAAAAGCAGCGCCAATTTGAATTTGTAATTTTTAGAATCGTAGAATAGGAAATTTATATTTTTATTTCAAATAAAAAGCATAGCATGTCTTACCAATATTATACATACTGAAGCCTGATTGGCAAGGGACCAATTTTCCAAGATTTATCATCCCTCTCTGGCGATGTCTTGAAGCTTAACTTCCGAGTTTGCAAATCCACATTGCGCGCTAAACGATTCTGGTACAATTGATCAATTTCCGAACTAAATTGCCGATGCAATTTACATAAAAACTCCAAAGCTCCTTTGCTAAGTAATTTTTTTTGAACATCTTCCAGCTTAGGCGGCGGTGATTGTAGTATTAAAACATTGGCCATATTCAAACGATTATTTGAATATAGAATACACACGAAATAAATCCGAAGCGCAACTGAATAAAGTAATGTAATCACTGTGGTGATATTGAATAAACTCCGCTTTATATCATGTCAGGCGATAATTGGAGTTTGAACTTTTTGCGTTGCACTCGCTTCGTTTCTTACTCAGTCGTTTTATTTATCATTACTTTATCACTGAATAACTACATAGCAAAGTAAGTACGTACTTTCTGATAACGAAGCTGATTGTAGTTTGCGGATATCAAAACAAACATTTTGAATTATTCATAATGCAGATCACAGACTATGTAGAGATTTGTAACAAGGCTAAAAATACAACATAATCCTGAGATATGAGCGGTAACTATTACCAATTATTAAAAAGCAATTAATGTGAAGATAACATTATAAAAAATAAAACGTTCATTTTTATTGTACGTTTGATAGATAAACTTGTTATCACTTATCAATAAAAATATGTCAGTTGTCATTGTCATATTATCAATGTCAATGTGGTAAGTGGATTCCGTTTTAACAACAGTGGACTACAGTTGGGTTCTTCAATATTTGTATAAAATATATTACTTATATAATAATGACCGAATAGTTGTTAGGGGTGCACAATTTGTAAAAGTCAAAGTAAATTAAATTAGTATTTATTTATTTCCTATTAGTGATCGAAGATTTATGCAGTAAAAGCCAAAATATATTATTATTGTATCTAAGAACCAGAGTTAGAAAGCATGGGCCTCTAAATTACCTTGATTATCATTTAATTTCATACAATTAGAAATATATTATTTTTTTAAAAACCAAGAATACTTACCAATCCATAGACAAGTTTTAACCCGGTTGACAAGAGATTTGGCTTGACAGACAGCTCAGATTAGCGATGGGCGATTGTTCTAAAAAAAAACAATCGAATAAATCGACAATCGACGGAATCAATAATCGATTGTCGATTTATTTGTAGTAACAAAAAACAATCGAATAACAATCGATGTTCGAATAACAGTCGACGTACTAATAACAATCGAGATACGAAGAAAAATAAAATCGAATAAAAATCGACCTGCCTTAAACGTGTCATGAACTGACATGACGAGCAAAAAAAAAAAACGGGAACCGTGTCACAAGATAGCGTAAGGCTGAGACCGCACTGCGATTAAACGCACGCGTTTAACCGCAAGACTGAAACCGCTAAAATATAAAACATATTGCTTTCTATACAAGTGCACGCACTAGTGACTTTTTCAGTCGACTGATTTATTGTTACATTTTGACCGCGGCTTGTTTAAAGCGCGGTTTTTTGTCTCCCATAGTAATTGTATGGTGGGGCATTGATATAAACTAAAGATATGTTACTAGTGGGTAAAACATGAAATATACAAAATACACCAATTGGAGTGAATCGACTCCAGCCGCTCTCGCGGCGGCGTAGTAACTGACACGTATGTATGTCACTGTATACGTTTAACGTCATTATTTTAGTCTTCTAAGCCTCAAAATGCCTTCTTGGGCAATGCTTAAATGTACAAATTATGCAAAAAAATACCCAAGATTCATGGAATCACATTTCACAAGTAAATGAGGAGAAATCATTATATCTTGATTGTTTTTCGTGCTTGGTCCGCTATAATTACGTAACTGACAAAATAGAGATAACGTATTCCTTCCACAAGTAGTAATAGAGAAGCAAAATTTACGTACATATTTACGTATGAATGAATGAGTTACTTTCGGGTAAGCAAAAAGAAAAACGTGTATTTGTGTGTTTAGTGTAACACTTATTTGTGTTGTTTTGTGGGCAGGTAACATATCTATAGTTTTAAATATCATTGGTTTTTTATTCAGTCTCTAACCCCACAACACGTGCTGTTCGCCTGAAATCTATGATGAGACTGAAATAAAATTAAGCCAAAAGAAAACCGCAGTGCGTGTTCGTATGCGTTTTGGCGTTTTCAGCTTTTTTTATTCAGTCTGCGTTTAATCGCAGTGCGGTCTCAGCCTAAGGAGCAAAAAAAAAAGAAAAAAAGGCGTACAGCCTACACCTTTTTTTTTTTAAATCCTCCACTGCTTAAAATAACAATCGACGTGCGAATAAAAATCGACCTTGGAGTAACAATCGACGACCGAATATAAATTATACCGCGCAGCCACATACGTGTGTACTTTTCCGTGTACTAAACAATCAACCAACAATCGAACAATCGAACAATCGACGAACAATCGAACAATTTCGATTGTTCGATAGTTATTCGAATACAATCGAAGAATTTCGATAGTTATTTGAATATAATCGAACACAATAACAATCGAACAGTTCGATTGTTTTTAGTAACAATCGCGCATCGCTAGCTCAGATAGCGTCTAGCGACAGACAGTTGTTTTGTTTGAAAAAAAAAACAAAATGGACGATTCATCTGATGCATTACACGCTGATGCGCCTGAAATCAATGTCGAGGAAATAAAATTTAAACCTGTAAAGAAAAAGAACCTTCGTCACCGGATTAAAGTGGAAGATGAAGAATCGGACGACGAGGAATACATTTTGTCGAAGTTGGAGGAAGCGAAGGAGATACAGAAGCTTCGAGAACGGCCTAATGGTGTGAGCGTGATAGCTTTAGCGACTGGTCAGAAAACGACAGTTGAAGAGGACATAACATGTAAAGATCCCTTTAAAATTAAAGCGGGGGGAATGGTGAACATGCAAGCATTGAAGAGCGGGAAGGTGAAGCAAGTGGATGATGCTTACGACACTGGTATTGGTACACAGTTTTCGGCGGAAACTAACAAACGTGACGAAGACGAAGAAATGATGAAGTACATAGAAGAACAACTTGCTAAACGAAAAGGTATTCTGTTTTATTGTTATATTTATTTACTTAATAAGTTTTACAAAGGATGAACTTTGCTGGTGGTAGAACCCTTTGTAGTTCGACTCTAGCGGCACAATCGCCGCGCTTATTTCTGCGTAACAGCAGAGTTAAGTGCTCCTGTTTTCTGGTTAAAAGGGTGTCATAAGGAAGACATACAGATATCAGATTCAAAGTCTGATATGATTGCTAAGTCATTTAAGGGTAGGGGAGATGTAATGGGGATCACCTAAGAGAGAAAATAAGAAAAGCAAATCTGTCAACTATTTATTGCTGTTATAAACTCACTTTCTTAACTATTAATTGAGATCAACTTTCATCATATTAATATTGGCACAGTAAAAAAAATTAAGTTTCAAGCAAAATTATTCTTCGTGAAAGTTGACTCTTCATGAATAAATCATATTCTCTTCTATATCTTTGAATGGACAAAAAAGGACACATCCAATGGACGCATACAATGATATGTGTGGGGTGGTAGAAATAGCATATGGACATTAGATGGCCAGAGAAATGTGGCTTGCATGATTGTCCAGTACTAATAGAATCAGTTCATCTGCAGAAGGTTTGTTATACCGGCTAAAGTGCTGGAGCCATTCAAGGAAAAGTTCTTGATTTATCCATCCAAACATTTATATATTGCGCCGGTTAGCCCATCCTTTTTAAGAGTCGGGGTCATCGTCTTTCAGGGGAAAATAAACATTGGCGCGACAAATCAAATCAAATTGTTTATTTGTTAATAGATATAGGTACTACATGGTGGTTTACATATAACTAACAGTTCCATTATATCTAGTCGTATTATTATGACATACAAATATTCTAATAATTATCTATAATACAAAAGACTACAAAAAATACAAAATTGAAGCGTAATATAAGTCAGCCTATAAATTAGTCAGTATAATAAATTAGACATATCCACCTTTGACTTGAAGTTGGACCTCATACACCCCTGGACTCTCGTATGCTAAGGAAATGTTAACATAAGGGCAGTGGGCATGGATTTTCGGGTCTCGAGGATCCCCTCTTTGCCCGGGCAGATTCTTGGTTGGTAAATACCCCCCGGATTTTTTATTTTTATTCATAAAAATATAATGTTATTAAAAACATTATGGAATAATTAAAAATATATCATCCCACTCTTAAGTGGGTGATTCGGTACTTATGCGTCGTTACCGAGCGGATGGTTGGCCTCCTGATGGACAGAGGTCTCCAGTCCAGGGAGTTCCCGCGGGAGTGGGCACCCTCCTGGTGGTTGATTGTGTAATATCCACCTGCAGTACCCATGGTGCAGAGCAGAATGATATTCTTACTTTCTTCCTTTCCCAACTTGATATGGACCCTACTTTCTTTTGCCTCATTGCAACTAATTTTTTACCAGGATCTTGGACGGTAGAAATGCCGGTTTCGTCTCAATTGTATATGTTTTTTGTGTCACAATTGTGTATTAAACATACACAATTTTGTATTGAACATAATAAACATACACAATTGTGACACAAAAACCCTCTTTCTTTTTCATTTGAAAGAGCAAATTTTTTCTTTCATTTGTTGATTGAACACTTCCGCAAAAAAAACTTTTTGTTTGACTTTCATAAAACTTGAGAATTCAGCGTTTTTCAATTTAATTTAGCTAGCAGTGCTACTTTTTGAAAAATGCCAAACATTATTTTTTCACCTCGTCTATGGTATTTTAAACTGACATGTTTATAAATTTTAATGTTTCTAATCTTGTTACATATTAAGTATAATTTGCATAATATTTTTCATAATAATTTTGCTTAACCCTTTATAAGGCAGAAGAAACGGCTAAAGGTACAGAAATGAAACTTAGTGTTCGTTAATACATCATATTTGAGCACTTTATTGAAATTTCGGAAAAAAAAGTATATATATATAAAACAGTACATGGTGTCCATTATTTGGACAGAGCCGTACTACGGCTTGTGGAAGTTGGCAAAACATGGAACAATACATAGGGCTACCTGGCATCGTATGCATTGTATCTTCGATTTTTTGCTGTTAGCATTGCTGCTGCAAGCCTTGCATCGTCTGTAAGAGTCTAGTGGACCGGGAAGGTGGGATCCAACGTCTGAAAGCCGTAGATCATCTGGAAGACCATACTTTGCCTTCTGCCGGCTATCAACTTTTGGTCTTTTGCATACAAAAGATGGCAAGTTCGATACCCGCTTCCTTCTGCTCGTAAAAGTGCCAATCATGTTTCTTCCGAGAAGTGTACGAAACTGTTAAGTAGACATTGGGTAACGCACTTTTTGAGCATACAAAATGTATGCATTCGTAATTGCTGCATCCACCATAAAATAAAATAGTCTCATCCACCACCTCCTGCTCCTCCTAGCTACAGGATACGTTCCTCGCTTTTGATCTAAGCGATCGACACCCCCCATCCTTTTGGTATACTCCACAACACCCAGAGGGCAAGGCACTTCTTGTTTCCTTCCGTCTTTTTGCGTTCTCATGCATGTTACTTTTTCCTTAGGATGAAAGGCGGTACTAAGAATGCTGACTCATTTTGTGTCCATCCATGTAAAGCATGCTACATTTCGGTTAACCCGCCACTTATATTGACCCCTAGAAAGTTTAGGTTTACCTTTCTTGGCCATCAGATTTTTTAGTGTCCAGGGTAAGTTAGTTCTATTGGATCTAACTGTTGCTGTAGAATATATATTATTCTCATACAAGCTTTGCATTAGTTGGGTGGAAGCAAAGAAATTATCAAATGTTACATGTGCATTTTCTATCTTTTGTTCAATAAGTACTTTGCAAAGATTATTTACCACAGCTGCTCCTAAACCAAATTCAGTATCATTGTCTTTTTTACCCGTATACACCTCAAATTCAAATAAATAACCCGTGCTACTGTCACATCTCGCCCATATCTTGAAGCCTCTCTTTATCGGCTTGTTTGGTAAATATTGCTTCAACGTACTGCGCCCTTTGAACTTGACCATACATTCGTCAATACTTTGGGATGACGAATTCCTAGCTCCCTTTTGAAAAGCAGTGTTCATTGAGATTATAAGGGGCCGAATCTTATAGAGTTTATCATATTCAGGCTCTCCTCTTTGAGGCATTTTCGTGTTGTCGTTTAGATGTAAATTTGTCATTATCATTTTAAATTTTTTTACAGTCATTACATCTGCTATTTCTCTCACACAAAAAAATGGATCTGTTGACCAATACAAGTCAATATTGGGTAGAGGGTGCACCCCCATCAAAACCAACATTCCTAAAAAAGCTTGTATTTCCTCATTTGAGACATCTACCCAGTTTATTTTGTTTATTTTGGGCAGCATATAAATTTGTCTGCTCTGCAATTAGAGATACAACTTCGTCAGTGAAAAAAAAACGAAAATAAACATGAGGTCCACTTTTGTTGGGAATATTCTGGTGAGACTTTAGAGGAATATCATCAAACTTGTTTCTTGGTACATCGTGAGGGAAAAGTACTTTCTTCCAATCTTCATCTTCGGAAGAATCATCTTCAGAATCAGAAATGGATAACGACACAGGACTATTGTTTATCGGTACATTGCTGTTTGGACCATCAGCTGTTTCCGATTGATTTCCTCCTATAGAAATTCCGCTTACTGAAGGGACTACGGAATCCTCTGGCTCAAAATTGGCGGCATTCCCGTTATTTGAAGATGACGGAGAAGCTAAAATATCCTCAAGGTTCGATGAATTTGGTGGCAAGAATATGACCTCACTTTCCCTTTCATCACTTTCGTGACCATCTTCAGACTCCTCGCCATCCGATAACGCAAAAAGACTCTAAAGTTTCCTCAATTTTGTCTAAAGGAATCGCTTTTCTCTGTAACCAAAAAAAAAAATGTTTGACTCAGACGGGCTCTGGGCAATATATGGACGTCATAACAAAACTCCAAATTAGTATCAAAAAAATTCGTATCCGCAAAAATATACTGTATTACATCAAATTTAGATTATATCTAACAAATTCGTAATTCAAATCTTACCCGTCCACTCATTTTTTTCGAAGATTTTTGTAGATTTACGTAGCACTATGAAAACCGACACAATTTTGACAGATAACATCAAACATCTGTTTGAACTAACTTGCCGCCATATTTTTTTTTCTACGTTCCGTTTCTCAAAACATTCAAGAATAAATCACTGCTAACGACAAACTGTGTTGCCAAAGTATTTTTTGAGATATTTCGTCCAATGTATGATGTCCAATATATGGCCAGAGCCTTATAAAGGGTTAATAATTTTCTCTTTCATCTTCATCATGTTAATCCTAATCAATATAATCATATTACATGTTTTTAACAGTATGACGTCTTTTGCAGAGGGTCATAATGATGACAAAAAGGATTTGGACGAAAATGAAACATTGAAGTATTTGGCGCCAGAAGAAGCAGCTTTGTTATCATTACCGGAACATTTAAGGTCATCTTCAGCGCATAGATCAGAAGAAATGTTGTCAAATCAAATGTTAAGTGGAATACCAGAGGTTGACCTGGGCATTGATGCAAAAATTAAAAATATTGAAGCCACAGAAGAGGCCAAAATGAAATTGTTGTGGGAGAGACATAACAAGAAAGATGGACCATCACAATTTGTACCTACTAATATGGCAGTGAACTTTGTACAACATAATAGATTTAATTTAGATAGTACGACCGGTAAAAAGCGTAAAGTAGAAAAGCCTGAAGTAGTGAAACCTGAGGAAAGTGGTATTATTGATGATGGAGTAGATAAAATAGTGAAAAAAGCAAAAGGTGAAAGAGCAACAGATGATTATCATTATGAACGATTCAAGAAACAGTTTAGAAGATATTAAGTAAGGTTTTTTAAACATTTTCTGTAGAAATTATTCCATTTAGACTTAAGTAATAAGTAAAATCCAAACTGCCTTATTTAAAATATTTGACACAGTAAAAAAGTTAATAACTTCTATGTATATTAAAGCTGCTCCAGCATACGTGAGCCAAAAAAGCTTCGTATTTTATTAAAGTATAGTTATCCCTTATTTCTAAATATAAACCTAAGCAAAGTACATAGGTTAATGATAGATACTAATCATCGAATGATGAGTCGTAGTAGTACGAGTAAAAGCTAACATATACTCTATTTTAAATACACACACCAGCACAATTAGGGGAACAGGAAATAAAGATAGTTTTTTCAATGAATTTACTTTCTATAATTTTTTACTCTTACAAAATAATCACATTGCCTCGAAATAACTAAAATTAAACTTAAGTAAGCTATACTTAACACGTTTTTTTGAAATTAAACCTAAATTATGAAAATTCGCAATATAAGGCAATTACAATGTGAGATGTTAAATTGTCATAAAAAAAAAGAAAAAAAATTAATACCGTGTACTGCCTACGCGGGCTCGTAGAAGAGCTTGTATACGACTTTTCATGCTCTGAATTAGGCTGTCGATCATTTCTTGTAGCAAATTGTCCCACTCTTCCACTAATGCCAGTTTCAGCTCTTCAACGTTCCTAGGAGGTGGATTTCGCTTTCGAACTCTTCTTCCCAGAATGTCCCAGGCCTGTTCTATTGGGTTCATGTCCGGTGATCGTGCTGGCCACTTCATTTGCTTCCTTTATCTGCATTAATGCAGCGGTATTACTATCAAATCCCTGTTTTCGTGCGATATAACAGACGATAATCATGGATTTCATCTCTTCTCTGAGTTCAGAAATTACTGATACAGATTCGAGAGAGTGAGTCGGCATGTTTTGTTGCAGTTCCGAATCAGATAATGACGCTTTGTCCGTATGTATTATAACCCTTAATCAAACAAACTTTATTTTTCGAGTAATTTGAAATCTGGTCACGGCTTTTAGGTAAGTGGGTGCCGTAGATTTCGAAAAACAACTCCTTTTTTTTATAAAAAGGGGGGAAATGGGGGTTTTGCAGTGGGAAATTATTTCCCAGTATCCGGTATTTCAAAGCAAAATATAATTAAGTGGGAAATTATTTCCCATTATCCGGAATAGCTCTCAACTTTTGATATATTTTTACTACAAGTTCTATACATGTAAGTTGCTCCTACTTTACTTGTTTCTTTTTTGTCTTATATAATAAAATTGAAAAAAATACTGTAATATGAGTGAATAAAGTTATAAAATGAAACAACAACGTTAGGAATGATATATAGTTTTAATATAAACTGAAACTTAATTACTAAGAAAAATAATATTATTGAGGTGGAACAGTGTGAAAGGTTTTGAAGCAATTTTTAGCACACAAAGCTACTCCACAGGCGGAACATTGTATTTTTGTTCTCTGTTCTTTCTGTTTGGTACTGCAAAAGCGACACCTTTTGTAAGTATTAGTCTCTTCTGGCAAGTGTATGCCCACATTCAATAAACGAATTTCGTCTGGCACGCCAAACCTACCCCCTTTCTTATCTTTTTTAAAAAGTACACCTTTTTGTGCTTTACCTTTCCGTGTTGTGTGATTATCTATTAGGGCACGTGCTAAGCGTAACCTAAATTCTCGGTGTCCGTGAAGGGTCGCAACATGTGTATAGTTGTAGGTAATATATGCATTTATTATGGATGCATCGAACAAAAAAAAGAAAAGTCTCATCCAGTATTTTCGTGATTTACGGCTTATTGGATACGATGATCTAAAATGATCGAATAGATCAACTCCACCCATGCTAAGTGTATACGAAGCAATTGCTTTCGGGCAAAGAATGTCTGCTCTAGAACCATCCTTTTGGGTCCTCTTTACAAGCATTGTATCTAGTGGCTGATGGGCTGTCGTAAGTATAGCGACTTCTTTCGTATCAAGCCATTTAATGGCTGTGATTGGCTCTGCAGTAACAGCTGCAAACTGATGTTTTTCCAATCGCAATGGTTTTGGTTGCTTTTTCTTTATTATATCAGGTAGATCTTTTCTATTGCATCTGACTGTCCCTACTGCATAAATCTTTTTATCATAAAGATCTTCCATAAGATTACAACTTGTAAAAAAGTTATCAAATGCGACTAAAGTATTTTTTGGTACACTGCTGCAGAGTTTCATGACAACATTGTATCCTAATCCTTCATTTTCCGTGCTGTCGCCTTTTCCAGTATAAACTTCAAATTGGTACAAGTACCCGGTTTTTGCATCGCACCTTGCCCAGACTTTAAATCCTCTCTTGATGGGCTTTTTCGGCATATATTGCTTTAACGAACTTCGACCTTTAAACTTCACCATACATTCATCAATTGATTGTACTTCAGAATTAAATGCTTCTCTCTGATAAACCTTGTTCAGTTCTGTGAGGAGGGGTCTCAGTTTATATAATTTGTCGTATTCAGAAGAGCCTCTTGGTGGTTCCATTTCATTATCATTTAAGTGGAGATTTTGCGTAATTTTTTTAAATCTTGTGATTGGGAAAACCTGGGCAATTTCCTTGTTGTAATAAAAAGGATCTGAAGACCAGTACAGTTCCATGTCCGGCAGAGGATTTAAGCCCATGAGGATTAAAACTCCTAGATACGCCTTAATATCTTGTTGAGTTACTGGTTGCCAATTGTTGCTATTTTTCTGATATGCGTATCTATTTGTTTGTTCCACAATTATAACAATCAGTTCATCAGAAAAAAGCCGTTCAAAAATACATAGTGGTGAAGTTTTGTGCGTGTCATTCGCCTTGGGTTTAAAACGTTTTTCAAAAACGGGAATATCATGGGTTTCGGATTTTGTCTCCCATACTCTTGGCTTAGAACGATCTCTGCGTATTTCGTTGTTAGTTTCAGTCTGTTCATCATCTGCCAAAAACTCTTCCATGGGAACGTCAATGACATTTATTAAGTCTTGCTGAACTTCAAATGCGTGAATGTCTTGAAGTTGTATATTACATTCGTCATTTTCTGTATCTAAGTAAGTTAGCAAAGGACTGTCTGTTGTTGGTGAGTTTGTGATATGAGATGTTTCTCCTAAGGCTGTCAGTAAGGCATCCGTTGAAATCTGTTGGGCTTGTATAGTAGGCGTTTCTTGTTTATCTTCATTCGATTCGAAGCCGAAGATATATTCAAGACGTTGTTCAATTAGGTTATCGTCAAGCTGATTGAGGTAAGTATCGGATGGAGAATGAATGCTATTGACATAGCATGAGTCATCTTCAGAATCTGAGGCTGATAAATCAGACAAGTTGTCTAAATTTTGCACCACCTCCTCCAATTTTTTCTTTGTTAGAACTTTTTGTAACTTTTTAGCGTCCATATTTAAATAGCTAAAACAAATAAAAGGAAGTCTAAACTAACTTGGTAGTCTGAGCAGTACAAATAGTTCTAAAATATAATAGTTATAAAAATCAAGTGAGAAATCACACAAACGCAGTCATAACTCTCGAGAAAGCTCCATATATGAGTTACTCGCTGACAATTTTGTGTAAGTTAGATAAAATTATAAGTAACTATACCTGTTTAGGTACTTATATAGTGCAACAGACAAATATTAATTGTATATATAGAAATTGGTATTTTTCAAATGCAGGAACAAACAATGGGAAATAATTTCCCACATAATTAAACCTAAGAAAATACAACAAATATCAATGCTGGGTGAATCTACTCAAGATTATTCTTCACATAGAAAAAAAAAATCTTATAAAATATCCCGAGAATAGCCTTTATTTGAAGCTTAGTCTATAAATACATCAAATATATGCTGTGTTATAATAAAGTTATGCTAGAAAACACAATATTTTCGAAAATATTGGCAAATATAAAAATGTTGGTGTTGGTAATAATGACGATCTATGAGGATAATGACGTTGTTGCTGATTATAATGACGGACTGTTGCCGACAGTGACGAATGTATTGAATGTATTATGAAGTTCAATTATTTTGATGTTAATAATGAAAGAAAATGCAAGAATAATAAACACTATTTATTTCTTTAATTATATTATCACAATTATTTCTTAAATTAGGTAAGCATATACATATTATAGTAGATATTAGTAAACTTAATATTATTATCTGACAAACATTACTAAAAAGACTGATTATTAGGATGAAGGTCTTCATCCTAATAATCAGTCTTCTTAGTTTCATTAGTTAACTATTAATCAAATAATCATTTGGTACAGACATTTGGTATATAAATCAACAACGTAGTAGACTTCACATGATAGATTCTTGAGTATCCTATGTCAAATATTTAAAAAATAAATCAAAATTATCAAACTAAAACTACACACAAACTACAACACCCCCACAAATATTTTCATTGAATCATTCTTCCTACCGAGCATTTTTACTGACCGTTCTTTATTCCTAATATCACTTTTTAAAATCAATCAAAACTGCTTATTTAGAGATATTAAAAATAGAAAAAAAAAGAAATAGATTTAAGAAAAAACGTTAACATTTTAATATGTTTTTGAGGTAGAAGGCTTACATAATATGTTCCTTTGATTATTTAAGTTTTTGAGTGTTATATCGGATAAAATTCTAACTTTTTGTAGCTGTGGCGGATTTATTACATAATATGCCAAATGTTTTCCGTGCATGCATATGTCTAAAAAAGAACATTCAGTACAACTCATCTTTCTCAAAGTTATTCGAGTTTTGTTTGATTTATCCCACAAAACTTGATGCACTAAAAGTGTGCCCTTAAAAGGTTTAAGACTTTTGGGAATTGAGTTGGATTTGGCTACTATATCTTCTTCTTCTACTTTCTCTACGATAATATTCAACTGTTCATTTTCGATCTGGTTTTTAATTATATCATAGAATTGATTATATGTTCCTACGTCCCTGCCAAAAAGAACCGTCCTATCTGCTGTTCGTTTTAGCGTTGCGCCAACACCGTCTGGGGCACCCTTACCGTGCCCTGCTTCTGAATAATTCCAAGTAATTTTACTTAACTGCGAAAAATCTGTATATAATTGTGTGATTATAAAAAACATGGTCTTGTTTCTATACTGAGACGACGGCGAGTCCGATACAAAGTGTATCGTATCAATTAATGGGTTCAGTTTGATAACTTGTTTTAACAACGGGACTAGATGAGCCCATACGGCTGACGCATCGTGACGCAAACAATTACTTATTGTACACATGGATGTTGGGGTTACTTGACCAGTATCAAAGTTGTGCGTATATACAACTGCAGTGTGTAAGCAGACTTGTTGTCTGCTACCTCCGAAGTGGAAGGATTGCACTTCTTCTGCGTATTTTAGGGAATAATTTTCCGAGAAATCTATGTGTACCAAAGCTTCTTGAATGGTTATATTATTCTTTATATCTTTGATAGTATGATACTGTCCGACCATTTTGTATGTGTGCTCTAGAAATGGTATTATTTCTTTTTCTATTTTAACAATAGCTTCCTTACAGTTGATATTAATGTTCTTCTTCACGGTTATTTTTTGTTTTTTCTGAATACCATTTTTGGTTATGTTTTTAGATATTTTGACCCATTGAAAATATGTAAAAGTGTTGCTATCATCGTTCTTAAGATTGTATTCTAGACGATTTGATCTGCAGGTATTACAAATTCTTTGTAAGCAATCAATATTTCTCGAATCACAACATAATTTGGAGATGACCTGTTCACTGTTTTTCTCTTTTAATATTGATTGCTTATTCATCGCAGATATTAATAATTCCATATTAGTATGAATACTGCACTGACATGTTTCCCTGTTGATACTTTTCGGAAAAAGAACCCAAAATGGCCGGTGCTTGCAAAAAAATGAATAATGTACTAGTGAATTAGTCTGTGAACAAAATTTTTTGTGTAAGTCTTTTAAAGGTAAACATAAATACCTTTTCTGCATGCGGACTTTATCGCGGGTAATAAATTCTTTTTTACCAGCGCTTATTACGCTATGTACATCTTCTGTATAAAAGTTCTGTATGTGTTCGATTAACGATAATCCCGTTTTCTCATTTGTGTTAATTTGTATTGCACTCTCTTCAATATTTGGTTCCTGTCGTAAGTTTTTTATTTCTTTTATTTTTTTCTTTAGTCTCTTAATTTGTTTACGTTGGCTCCTGTCTCTTTTTTGGTAATCCGCTATGATGCGCAATAATCTTTTCCGTTTTTTCAACTCAACATAGCGAACTTGTTTAACTTTTGCATAAGCTTGTGAAATCTCACACAATGGGTCAACTTCTTTGGTATATGGGACTTCAGTATCTGTATGGTTTTCATTGTTCTGATGTTCTACAACAGCTTCAATATTAACTTTCTCTAATAAGGGATCAACTCTTTCTTCACTAGCTTCTTCCTTTTTCTTTTGACGATATCTTTTAGAATTTTCTTTCCATCTTTTCCTTTGTTCCTTTATTTCACGTAAAGATTTTTCTTTTTTTGCTTCTTTTTGTTTTAGATATCTTTCTCTTCTCTTTTGTTTTTCTATTTCTAATAACTCCGGATCATTTTTAATTTCGTTATACTTTCGTTTTTTGCAAATTCTCTGAGCCAGTCTTCTATTCTCTACATATTTTTTATTTTTGGGAGGCATATTTGGAGGGCCATTTACGGGGGTCAGTCTTAGTTTTTACGATCTGCAAAAGGCATAGTAAATTAATATGTAATATCAAACAAACAATTTCAACATGCGCACTATATATACAAGCTCTATTGTTACGTTTCCCATATCCAAAATGACCACTACACATAGGTACATAAAATAAAATTTTAAATGGTTAAATGAACAAACTCTAACATAATGCTCCTCTATCCTCTACTTCTCCAGTTACATGTATATTCTAAGCAAACAACATAAAACTACGTAATTTTTTAGATACTGCCTAAATGTTATAACTACTCATGAAAAAAGTTATTATTACATAATTATAACAAATCTCTTTGATTCCATTCATCAACAATTGTCGCTCCGTCATCATTTACAAATTGGTACATATCTAATAAGTGCTCTGGATTACTAGAGTGCATTATCATGTGTACGGATTCATATCGATCATGGTTAAATTCTCTGTATAGTTTCCAATTCTCTTGATCTTCGCAAAGTGCTTTACAGCGACCATCTTGGTGTGTGGCAAATATTACGTCAAACTCTTCTAATATATAAGTAAAGCGGTTATGGTTTACACTATGTCTATTAGTGTCTATTATTAACACGTAATACGTTAGCTTCATCTTGGTAAAGTTAAGTTAGTTAATATAAAAATAACCTTAAAAAAAAAAATGTATAAATATACACATAATATATAAACATACACATAATATAATTTATATTCAAAATCGTACAATAAAATCATTATTGGCAACAATCGTCATTGCTCTCAATACAAATTATCATTATTAGCAACAGACGTCATTGTCGTCTCTTGCAATGTTGCTAATAATGATGTTGCCGACAGTGACGAATTCTGGAAAGATCGCCGCCACGACCGATATACGTTAATAGTTACAAAAAACAATCACTGCATGTCATTTGTTTCAAGAATACTTCACCATCGTTAATAAATAAGGGTTAACCATGCACACATAATTAAGATAAAGCTATATATAAGAATGACGTTTGGGATGCTAAACTTTGGAGAATGATATTCAATAACTTACGGTCGAAAAATAAACGTCCTTTCGCTCTGATGAGTGGCGATCGACTGAGGCACGAGGGGGGCTCGTCTCTTGAAAGAAATGCGACGCTTCGGGCGCGTTCCGTTTTCTCAGAATTTAGCAAAACAATCGTGTTGCCGATAATGACGGATTTTTTTTGAACATTTTTTGATTCAATTTCTAATTGATTTACGACTTAATTTTTAAATATATTTTGTATGAAATACCTTGAGTATTTAATAATAAGTAATATAAATACACAGACGGGTCTACTTTACTGATCATTTTTGATTCATAGCATAAAATATCCAAAACCTAGCAATTGGGACATCTGAAATATTGCCGTTTTTGAGAGTTTTTTTCTAATTGTTCTTATTTTTGATTTATAATCACGGAATGGCTTTGATTGCTTCTGCTTCATTTATTTAGGTAGCAGATTAAGAAGTAAAACTCCTGAATTTGTTTCATAAAGAGGAGTATTAAGGCAAGACATAAATTTTGAGCCTCTTGAAGATCCACCCTGCTGCGAGCCCAAAAACCGTAAGAAACATTCAGAAAACAAGACTAGTTTACAATATTATTGTGTTTATGCACTTACCAGATTTTTTTCTTCAAAAACTTTTAAATCTTCCGTTTGAACCGGTTTTTTCACAAAATATTTCAAACTGTGTTTTTGACATTGACATACAATGACAGTTCGCGCCTTAAGACAAAATGTTGCAAATAAATAAAATTAAAAAATTCTGTACGATTATTTTTCCCTAAGGTTGGTACTGATTAGAGTTGCCAAAAACGAAATAAAACAAAAAAATTACAGTAGTGGCATGTGGGAAATAATTTCCCAATATTTGATTAAGGGATAACCGTCCATCTTTAGTTTGAAATGGTACTTGCAGGTATGGAAAAGTACTGATGTCATAGTAGATAAATCGGTTTGTAGCACGTAGCAATAGACGTAGCGCTGTTTGACCACAGGACCGTAGCCGAAGGTTATCGTCTACGAGGCACCGGTCACTAATTGCAGGAATGAGACGTGAGATATTGGCGTAGGGGAAAAGGGGGCAATGGCGGTCGGTTAAGCACTTTTTGAAATAAAAGTCAAATTTTATAAATCACAGTTTTATTAGGAACTTAACATAGCAATTCTGTATTATAGGACTATTAATTGAGATCAACATTTTCATCTTTGGAGTTAACATCAAATAGTTATAATAGTTATTAAAAAAAGTACCTTTGACCATCATAGTACACATATGAAGACAATGGTAGTGGTGATGTTGACAATGGTGGTCAAATGTTTCTAACACATGTCACATACATAACCCTGTGCGGTATCCCAGCCCGTGCAGGCAGAGTGAGCCCAAAGCCCACAGGAAGTGCACCGGTACCATACCTCATTGTTTCGGCCGAATTCTCCGCATACTTGACAATGATTTTCTGGGTCCTCATTATCATCTTCTTTAGCATCGACGCAGAGGTCATCAATATGTACGTCGGTCAATGAAGACTCATTATCTTCTTGAAGAACTCTCCTTTTAGCTTTCTTATGACTTTCCTTGTATTCTTTGCTTTATTTGCCCTTCCCTTTGCCTTTTTGTTTTCCTTTTTCGTTTAAGTTCTTATTTTTCTTTTTATTTTCCTTTTCTATAAGACTGTCTTTCAATGGTTTTGATGTTAATATGGTAGAATGTCGTTTTTTTCGAATTTGTCTCGTGCTGATGGTTGGCATTTTGGTAGGCGAATTGATAAAACTTTCAACCCTTGGTGGTGTTTGCTGCTTAGACGTTGATGGAACCACTAGTGGCTCATTGGATGTGCTTGGAGTTGCAGGTATCTCAAGGGGAATATTTGTACAGGCTGTCTGAAGAGTTTTCGGTGTCTTGAATAACTACTGATTCACCTTGCAGCAGTTCAGCAGCTAAAAAGTCTTCATCGTTGAACACATTCGGGTTCATTGGAAAGATACCAGTGGCTTTAAACCCAGACTCTCCTTTACTTATAGAAGCCACATTTGAATATACCTTATTAGATAGACATCATATGGACTTATTTTTTCAGCAAGGTGGCTCTTCATAAAGCTGTCACATTCCTTTTTGTAAGCTACCTTAAGTGGTCCATAAAAAGTGACGTCCAATGGCTGCAATCGATGGGATGTGTGCGCTGGCAAGGATAACATGTGTATGTTTTTGGGTTTGCAGTAATTGTAAATATCAAGAGAAATATGGCTCGCGTGATTATCGAGTATCAACAATATAGGTTCTTCTGCAGAAGGTTTGGCGTATTCTGTAAAATGATGAAGCCATTCCAAAAAAGGTTTTCATTTATCCAGCCATTCTCTGAGCAGCGGTATATAGCCCCAGCAGGGCCATCTTTCTCCAGGAGAGGGGAATGTCGTTTCCTTGGGAAGATGAACATTGGGGGTATAAATGACCCGGCAGCGCTCATTGTACACAGAACAGTGATGTTTTTCCCTCTTTCCCAATTGACCCTATCCTTTTCTGTCCTTTTGTGGCTAGTATTTTCCCCGGATCTTGGACTGTTGAGATCCCGGTCTCATCACAATTATAAATATTTTTGGTGACGAATTTATAAGTTTCCATAAGTTTTTCCAAGTTCTTGTAGAAAAGGGAAACTTCCGTCTTGTTAAAGGCCATTACTCGGTTTACGCTGGTGGCTTCTGGCTTTCTTACTGATATCCTATGTCTCTTTAGGAACCCTTCCAGCCAATCTCGTCCCGCCATCTTTCAACTATTATTAAAATTATGCGGCAATTTTAGGCTTTCAGCATATTCATAAGCAGCTTTTCTTACTTGATGTGCTGTGCAGCCGTAAAATATATTATCCATTTTTTTAATAGCATTAGCTCTATCTCTTTCAACTTCTGCAGAAAATACAGTCTTTCTCCCCATAGATGGACTTCCATACTATTGCTTCTGTTGTCGAATTTGAAGCGTTGAAAATGGTATTCCAGTTTGTTCCGCGGCTTTTCTCATAGATGTTCCACTATCCATAAGCTTCAGGTCCTTTTCCAATGTCTCCGAAAACCATGCAGCCTTCTGCGCTTTTCTAGGTCGATTTTTAGGCATCTAAAAACAATTAAATTAGATTTAATCACAATACGTCACCAACAAAAACATTGCGGGCAATGGTGGTCAGTTGACCACAATTACCCGTATTGGACTTCATAGAAAAAACAAATTATAATAAAAACAACCATAAATTTTGACTGAAAATAACCATTACTACATGTTAATGATGAACTGTTTATAATAATAATAAATAGTTTATATGTATTATGGAATTGTTCTAAACTCAGCGTGTTATTGTATCATTACGTCAAATAAGATCAAGTTGGCGCGAAAACAAACGATACTCGTCCTGTGCAAACGCGTCGAGCGGAATGAGTGCGGGGCATCCGTCACTCGCGGGGGTGAAGGGCGAGACGTTGACGCGCGACACACGCGTAAGGGATTGTTATTAGTTTAGTAGTGTGCGTGACCACCATTGCCCGCTGACCACGATTACCCTATCTTCCCCTAAGAGATTAATAATAAAACTTGAGATAGCTATAGCTGACGAAGCGTTTAATTGCCGAGGCGGAGCGAGACAGAATATGCTAGTAATTAAATTAATATATCGATGCACTACACGAAAAACACGTCCGTCCGCTCACGCCGGCGCCGCAGGAGGAAGGATTGCAATTATAATATTGCAATATCTTAGTTATTAGAGAATTGGAAAAAGAGATTTGACCTATTGATTTGGGGAAGGTATGTTAGGCAGTTCAACCCTTGATTGAAAATATATTTTATATGTAGTGATAAAATAAAACCATTAATAAGACATTAAAATTAAAGCATTTATTTCTTTGAATAGGTACAATTTCCACAAGTACAAGCTATCACACCACGACCACTCTGTCAAGAGTGTAATACAAAGAAGACATTATTATTTACATACAAGTGTTACAAATATAAATAAGTACATATAATAACAGCAAGTATGCAGAGTGGTCCAAATAGAGACGTCAATCAAATAAATTTTAATTTTTGAAAAACATTGAACATTATATTTCAATTATAAGAAAATTAAGAAATGTTTCGGGCTCTAGTAATAATTATACAAACTGAGAAATAATGTAATCTTTATAATAAATAGAAAAAATACAAAATTTGGCGCTCAGTTTTCGAATATCAGCTATCGAAAGTGATAAGGTACTTAAAATGCTTTAATAGAACAAAAGTAGTTGAAGTAATAAAATTTGTAGTAAGTGGTAATACATAAATATATCTATACTTATTGTTTGTATATGTATTCTGTATGAATACTTTAATTTTTAACCAATCTTTATTGTTTAGAAGTTCTTGATATTGACTTCGTAAGTTTTCACATTCGTCACATTTTGGAGGTTTTCTGGATTTGATGTGTTTCGAAAAGAAATTGAAAAGTACACGTTTTTGTTGTGGTGTCCAAGGAACTAGCACACGCTTCTTTTTTATTACCTTCTGCTCAACTGGTGTATTAGAACAAGATGGGGTTGATTGTTTAGAGCATTTAATTGGATTTAAGGAACTTTCGTTTTCAGGAGGATTAGGTTCTAACATTTCAAAATCGAGAACTTTCTCATTTTGAATATCGTCACCAACTATTTCTTCTTCTAAATTGATATTTATTTAGTCTAAAGTGTGACCTTTATACATATCCGCATTTCCAGTTTCCATTAAAAGTAACAGCTTAGAAATTTTAGCGGTTTGGAACACATCATCCGGTATATCATCCTATAATTTTGTTTATGAATTGACATTGTATGGCCCATAAAGCCAATTGTTCTATGTCGTTTTCGGACATATGGTAATTTTATGGTAAGAAACATATTTTTAAAAATTTCCGCGATCGGCACTTGAATCAGCAACCTAATAATTAGGTTAGATTAATTGATAATATTTATAAACCCCGCTTGCTAATGATGTCTTTACTTTGCTCAGTAGGAGTTGACGGCGTGGCGGGAGGCCTCGGTGACTCAGACAAGTCTGGCACAGCCAGAATATTGCTGATGTTGTGCTCCTGACTTTCTTCTATCTCCTTCAAATATTTTATTTCTTCACCAGTTAAATTAAGTTCTGAAAATGTTATTCCTTCAGATGATGATGATGGCATTGTTGAGACGAACTTTGGTCTTGATAACATTTGTTGTTTCACTCGATTTTTTTGTTGCTTAGCCCTATTAATTCTTATTATTCGGCTCAAATTGTGACCGCACTTTATACAAAACTTGAAAGTATCAGCGGTTATTGTGAAACATTCGTCGCATCTTAACAATTTTTGAGTGCAACTGGGACAGGTAGTTCTTTTATTCTGCCGTTCTATCCACTTTTTGCAAAAGGGACAATGCATTGTAAAAGTTAACAATGACTTCTAAAATATAGTTTTGAAATAACAATAATATAGAAAGTTCGGTGACAATGACACTGACAGTCAGTGTTGTCAGGTTACTATTTTACTATAGCTAGCTGGTATGTATCTTATTTATTAACATAAGTGTCTATAATCTATTAAGTTGGACAGGTATATGTGATTTTTCCACTCTTTCCTCCCACTATAGAGCCTATACTTAAGACTATGATGATGCTTTTATAAAGTTACCGGTTCTGAAATACATAATTAGGGTTTAAATTAGTATGGTTTATGTTAAATGGTAAGTGATACGAAGTTCACCGGGTCAGCTAGTCGTTTCATATTTATGTCGTCAGCATCTTGGGTCGAGATGTCAAAGGACAATGCCCATGAATGTATGGACCGCCGTCCAGAATTGCATCAAATTGAAACTTGTTGTGGACAATGTATAATTAACCAGTTACTATCCCCAATAATTATTTTTTAGATCAGCACCCGGGTTCTGAAGTTATTTGCCGAAATGTAACATAACCTCAAAATCGAAATTACCCGACTTATTGGTTAAGGTAGATCGTTTGATGAACGGTTTTAACTAATAGTAGGTACCCATAATGCAGTTCGATTAACATATTCTATTTACTTTTAATGGTAATAGGTAAGAAACCTAAAATAACCTAAGCATGTTGCTGCATAATGTAAAAAATATATGTAAACGTGAAAAATATATGTAAATACAAATAAACAACAGCTTAAAGAGATTCAGTGGAAAAAAAACACAAATGTTTTCATGGAATTGTTTTATTGGACCCAGTTACAGTTTTGGTACAACACACACAAGTACAACTGTTTCATTATAACACAATTAAAGATGATGATTTTATTCATCGTACTCACACTCATCGAAAAAATTATCTAAATATGGTGCTGGAGCATCAAAGTCATTAAAGCGAGCCCAACTTAGAAACCATACCACAGTCATTACGTGTGCGCAACAACCAACGGTTCGTTTACCAACGAGACAACTGCAATAGTAACCTACTATAGCATCTAGGGTGTTTGCTACAGCATCGTCTTTACTTAATAATAAATATGTGTAATATGTGCGACTGTTCACATGTCGGGATTTAATTCTACCTCTCAATAGATAGTTATTTAAACCCAAGACGAGAGGAACATCATCATCTAATTCATTATTAATTTCGACAGAATACATTCCAGATTGTCGCACATGTTCCCCGTAGTAGGAACGGGCCTGCTTCATTTGATAAGTACCTAGGGCCAACCTCTTTAAATCAGATATTGTGAGTCGTGGAAATCTATCTAAATGAGGATTGTTACTATCGATTGTTTGGAAGCATACTCTCCTTCTATTAATATTTTCTTGCTCTACATATGTTGCCAAATGGTTGACAAGTGAAAGTCTACTTTTAGCAATTGTAACATATTCTAAAGCCTCCGGTGGATTATCTATGACAATATGGAACTTATTTAATAAGGCACAAGAAATTCTAAAATCGTCCTTGAGGTGCATAGCAGCTCTATTATTAAAAACGTGACGAAATAATCTGAAATCTCTTTTTACCCTACCATTCACAACTTCTATAACCCAGCGACACATGGTTACTAAACGAGAACGGTTTGCCTGCTCGGTTGTTAATTGGCGCTCATTTTCAAGAAGAGACTCAGGCATATATGTGACAAATCCATGTCCTTGGAGTTCATTTATGACATCTCGAAAACCTTTATCAACAATAAAAACATCACCTCTTCTAAAAAATGATCTTAAACAAGATTCCTCATTTCTTAAGTTTAGACTAGTTATTGATGCATCATTACTAGTGGCTTTGTATGGACCCAGACATTCTACAATGTAACCATCACAACACACTATCATAAATGGTTTCACTAAATTGTCTAGTTTTTGGAGACTATATGTTTCCTTTTGAAATAAATAATTAGAACTACTTTGGAGAAATACATAAGTAGCATCACAAATTACTATTGCAGGTTTAATATGTGGTGGCATTTCAGGGTTACCAAAAATTCCTTCAGGAATAATCCTATTTCTAAAAGCAACATCTTCTACAGTCATATGATTTAATCCCAAATACAAGGGGACAAAATTATTTACTAAACAATTTCTGACATTTGTCATCAATCGTTCTAATGTAGACCGTGGTTTTTTAAAAAGAGTGGCCAATCTTTCATTGCTGTCACCAGTTCGCAGCTTGACTAGATAAATACACAAAGCTATGATAGCATTTGGTACTTCTTCTGCTAGATTTGGCACACAGTTTAATAATTCATGAAACTGACCCGAGTTCATACCCAGCCAATAATTGCATAAATGAGTCGGCATCGTTGAAATATTAGAAAAATCTAATGTATGACTGTTTGCTCGTTGCATCATATTTAAAATATTGTCAAATTGCCTACCAGTGAAATCTCTTAACTGGGAGGTTAATTCATGCCAAGGACCATTATCTAGGTGGTGCTGGCAGACACGCGCACCAGCTGGGACATAGAACTTATTTTTATATAGTAATAGTTCCTTTAAAGAAGATGGTATAAGTAGTCGTTCAGGTTCAAAACAATTCACAAAAATACAGTGACCAGATGTATTAGCAGCACGTCTATATACTGATGATGTGACTTTTGGTGTAACTTCTGGTACTATATGTGGTCTCAGTGGTGGAAGAGGAGGTGGATCTGGAATACTATTTCCACTCAGCACAAGATCTTCCAGGTGAGGGCGATTGGAGTCATGCTGCTGTTGCCGTTGCACTTCTCTTGTAGCTGACCTCCAACAAGCAGCACACACACGTGTCATTCTTGAAACCTAAAATGTATATAATGTATAAATACAATAATAAGTATTATTTCAAGCTGCATAAGCATATTGTTAATGAGTTGAATTATTTACCAGATGTAGCGGAACCAATCTCAGTAAAATGTTCCTTTCTTGACGATCTTGTACAGAGTATGTCCTACGTGCTCTTAAAATAGAATTTCCACAAGGAAAGCAGACACTCATATGTCCAAAGGCAGGCAAAGTTAAAACTGTTTCTCTTGTGTTTGCTTGATTTGTGAGAAGTTCAGAACACTCAGTACAAATAATGCTTCCTGGGGACAGCTGAAATAAAAAAATATATATCACAATCTGTTACTTATTTGGAACTATTCTGTATAAAATACGCGAGGTATTTTTTGGATACCATAATACATAAGATACGCTAAGGGGCCATCCCTTCTTTTTAAAAATAATACATACTTCATATTTTTCCTCATTCAGGAATTAATAGAAAGAAAAAATAGAATGTGTCAGGTAGGTGATGCCCGTTCATAAGAGTCAAATAAATTAAGCTCACCTGTGTAGGAGTTATCCATGACTGCAATATGTTGATTATTGAACTAGGCGCTTGTTCCAAAGGATGCCTTCGTTGGTTTCTAGGTATCAAAAAAGAACAATTGATACACCGGTTCCGCCGGTCGAATGTTCTTATCAGCGACACCTCACTCAATGTGTTTGACATTTTTAGGGTATATTCAATTCAACAAGAAGTACACGTTCCCAATAATATAAATGAGCACAGTACTTTACAGTTTATTTCGGTGGAGAGTAAAACTCGATCGACACAACAAAATAGACAATGGCGGCCGGGCACCGATAATGTCATATTGCGCAAGTAGGGATGCAACGATACATCGATGTTTTAAAACATCGAAGTTCGTTCATAAACATCGATGTTAAAACAACATCGATGTTTTAATGTTTATAAATTGTTTGTTTTATGTGTTGTATGTTATGTTTTAACATCGATGTAAAATAACAAGAAAATATAAATATATCGTTCATTACGAACGATGTTCTATTGCAGCGCCATCTCTGTGTAAGCATCCATACTCTTAAGTCACTCGCATGCCTTCGAAATGAAATAAAATAATTTATTATAAAAATAAAGATTTTTATTATTGCAAATGCATTTGAAATTATTCTTACGAGAACCAATCAACAACACGCGATTTGACCATTGCAATACGAAAAATCGATTAAAGCAAAAATTGGGTACCCTTGCCATCAAATTGTCACTTTATAAACAATTATCGATTGTAATGAAATTATTTGCTTAGTCACAACACTAATGGAACTTATTGAATTCAGGGTTTAAAATCCGCCATAGGGATGGCGATTCTTTCCGAAAAAGATCGATTCTTGAATCGATTCGAAAAAAAAAAAGGTCATCAGGAGCAAACAAGTACCTATCCGTCAGCAAAAAATGTCTATAACACATTAACCAACTTCGAAAAGATCGACTTTCGATTTTCTAGGGTGAAGGATCGATTCACTGAATCGATCCATTACAGCAGATCGATTAAAATAATCGATTTTTTGGGCCCAAAAGATCGATTCTTCGATTAATCGATCTCAGATCGCATCCCTAATCCACCATTTAATTTTTTAAGAACAACAATCAACATATCGTCTTATTTTATCTTAAATGGAATCCCCTGTTCAAAACAAAAATTCTGATGGACAAACGACGTAAAAAAAACAATAAATAATTTTAATATTACTTTCATTTTGACGCAGAAGAAAAACCAGTACCAAGAATGGGCATTCTCCTTTCCAGTTAGATTGAATTATACTTGCGAGTGTTTTAAGATCTATTTGAATTTCTGTTCTATTAATACCAGCTTCCGCTTCACTTCTTCGCTAACGATCTTTCGAATTGTCATTTTCAGAAAAGGCATTTCTTGAAAATGGATAAATGCCTGGTGTGGCAAAGCCAGCTAACATGTTTCTTGCAGTATAAGTCACGTTATATGGTAGAGTCACGATGCCAGCTAACTCGTGGATAGTTATCGTTTTTCCAAGATGATTCAAAAGCCAATCATTTTGAGCCACAGATAGCTAACGCTTGAAAGGACCATTAACCGCCACATCTAACGGTTGGAAAAGATGTGTGCAGTGTGGAGGAAATTTAACAAACAACTATTCCATTTTCTAACAGTAGTTGTGCAATGGCTCTCGTGGTTGCCCATCCAAAGCAATATGGGCTCCTCTTTTGAGCACCTGATTAGGTTCTACCTCTTCACCGATCAGCGTCTACTAACTGTATTGCATCATTAAATAATTTCTTTACGGCAGTCATCTTAAAAGTGGAGTTATTGGCAGCAATATATTTTTTATTTGAGCCCAAATCAACTCAATAGGGCTTAGTTTGCAATGGTACGGAGGTAGACGGAGAATTTCAACGCCGTTATTTCTAGCAGTTTCGTCTATTAAATGTTTATCATATTGCGGGGCGATTTCGGCGGCTTTTTTCAATAATTCTTTATTCAAATAAGTCGTGTCCATTGATATCCCTTTGCTTTGTAGCCAGTCTATTATTTTCTGCTTGCTCCAAGCGATTGTCGGGATTTTCTCGAGTTTGACAGAATGATAGGGAGCGTTGTCCATGACAACAACGCTCCCTGGTTCTAGCTTAGACGCTATGTTTTTGAACCACTCAAGGATTCTGTCTCCGTCCATCTCCTCATGGTAATCTTTAGTTGATTTTGATTCAAAAACTAGTAAGCCTCCGTCCACAAATCCCTTCTCGCTGCCAATGTGCAAAACAATTAACATTTTGCGCTTTCCTGTAGGAACTCGCGCACCGACACACCGGTAGACAAGCCACCTTGAAAAGCATGTCTCTTGTTTTTTATGGTTGTATCCAACCACGCCTTTGTTTTAACATGAACTGCGTTTACCCACGTCTCGTCGAGAAGGTTTTATTTACTTTTCTGTGTTCTTTTATTTTTCTGAGATATTTACGCCGCCATAAAACAATGTCTTCTCTTTCCATTAATAAGGATCTACTATCCTGCTTATTAAATTGAAATCCCAGTTCGTGCAGTATTTTATGAAGTGTGGTTCGTTTACACGTTGGAATATCTTCATAACCCTCATAAAGCGTCATAATTTTATTTATTGTCGGGTAGTCATTATTTAAATATATTGAGTGTACTTTACTCTGTACAGCACTTTGTCTAATTCATCGAATTTATCAATCAATGAAAGGCGGGCTCTTTTTTTCACTGGAGATTTTAGTGTATATGTGTATATGTATATTCTTTTTGTTCTCTAAGAATATTATAAATTGTTCGCTCGGACATACTGCATGCTGTTGCTGTTTTTTGTACTAAAGCGTCCATTTTCGTATTTAAATCGCACTGTTTAAAATACTTAAACAAGTTGTAAATTACTTTTCTCCGCTATGCATCACCGAACCACTTTTATGAATAGGTGAGGTATTCATTTTTTTAAATAGTTACACAAAAATCACAGGACACAATCGTTGCGTTCGAAAGTATTCGTTGAACTGATCACGGTGACCTCGACTTTCTAATTACGAAAGATTTGATTGGTTAGGGGGTGGGGCTAGAACAGCAGACTGGGATGACTTACGGCATTCTTAACGCGACCGGACTATAGTTGCAAAGCGTGAGTAAAACCATCCAGATTATTTACAACTCGTGCAATATTAATTCGTCTGATAACTTACATTTTTATTTAGTGTAGTTCCTTCTTCGCAGTCTTCGCAAACGAATGCAATTTCGAATTTTTCGAAACAAGTGTCAATAGAAAAAACTGTCATAATTAGGGATGTATCTCGATTTATTTCAATTTCGATAATATTGAATCTTAATATCCATATTTACATTGATAAGAAACCCATTGTTGATACAATATTATACATATCCAAGAAAATAGAAATGTCGATATAAAGAATTTTAAATAATTTATATAATAGGACTACGTCGGCGAAAAAAAATAAAAATCGTCAAAAATAATCATATTTGAACTCTGTCGGCAAATGGATGGATGCATGAAGGAAATATTATGTTGCTCGATCGGTCAGAATCTGCCTACTTTTTGAGGAAATGTATTTTGTTATATGTAAAAATTAAAGAGATACAGAAAATATACGACGGTTGTTAATTACAGAAAATATTTTATTTTCAGTAAATAAAAAACATTTAAAAAATATTTTATAAATTCAATACAATTTTTTATAACTATATATAAATACAGTGTCTGAAGGTAGGTGGTGGTGGTGGTGGTAGGAAATAATTCAGCGGCACCACTGCCACACTTACCGCATCGGTCAATAAGTCCCGAGGCAAATGGAGGAAAAACATTTTTTTTCAAAAAAAATTTTTATTCATTAACATGATTCCCTTGAAGAGTGATACATTTAGTCCAGTCTTTCTAACATTTCAATACCTTTTTTGTAGCATGATTTGTGTTGCCCTTTTAAAATACGTCTCACATTCGGTGATAACCTCGTTGTTGGAATGAATTTTTCTCCCAGCTAACCATATTTAAAGTTCTGCAAATAGCCAGTAGTCGCCGGGGGCCAGATCTAGAGAATATGGTGGGTGCGGTAGTACAAATTCGTACAATTTTGCCACCGTTTTCAGTGACTTGTGATACGGCGCGTTGTTTTGGTGGAACAGAATCTTCTTACGCGCCATGTGCGGCCGTTTTTTTGCGACTTCGGTCTTCCATCGCTTGGAACAAGATACCTTTTTCTGTTAGCCAACTTTGTATGTCTTTTTTTAACCAATTCGTAGAAGAAACTCGTTCCAAGCGTCGAGAATGATATGGGGCTTTGTCCATTACAATTATGGAGTTTGGTTTTAATTTTTCCAGAGTTCTAGAGAACCACTCTTCAAACATCTTCGAGTTCATCTCTCTATGATAGTCGCCTTCACCTTTTTTACTTTCGAAAATTAATTCTGCATTGTCCACAAATCCATCCTCGTTACCTATAAAAATATGATAAATATTAAAATGTGAAAAGTACATGCAGCAGTCTAGTGATCATACATTGACCATATGGCATGGAAACTATACTTTTATGTTAACCTGATTGTACATTAGCGACTGGCCTTAGCTATGCATGAGTTTATTTTTTTACAAAACTTTTTCAATTCCATGATCTATTGGTATGTTACCAATGTGTACAACTATCAAGCGCTTCCCTTTTCCCGATGGAGCCTTCAAGCCAGTTGAAAGTCCCTCCTGATAGGCTTGTCGAGCAGACTCAATGGAAAGGTCTTGCCATATTTTACTTTTTGTATGACCTGAAGCCAAATAATATATTATTGCATTGAATTATTTTAATAATTGTGTGCCAAAGATTAGAGATGAAACGGATATCCGGTAACTATCCGGTATCCGGCCTATCCGGCCTTGTTTTAACTATCCGGCCAGATACCGGATAGTAATACAGTATCCGGCCGGATACCGGATAGTTAAATTTTTACACAAGGCAAATCATACTCCACACACATCAAAAATGTTTGTTTTATTAATTAATATTTATTAGTTTAATACTCAAAATTAACAAGTGGCAAATTGTGATGAATAAATACCAAATTTTCCGCGTTTGTTGGTAAGAGGCGACTTCGCTTGGCTTCGTATACCAGACCAGCTTCTGAAAATAGCCTTTCGCTGTAAACGCTACTGCCAGGCGCTGAAAGATAAATTCTAGCAAATCTTGACAACTGCGGGTACTGATTTTGATTAACTGACCACCAAATGTATGGGTCGTGTTTGCGATCGATTCGAGATGTCTTTAAAAAAAAGTCAATCTCGTTAGCAATTGGATTTTGTTTTTCTTGATCGTGACCATCACTACTATTATCCTTTGCCACTTCATTGAAACAGTTCCAAAAAGTGTCATGAGCTTCACGTGTGAACTTGGATCCAGTTTCATCTTCTTTCATTCGTTTAGCAGGTGTTGAAGACGGCGATGATCTTTCACTGTCAGAAGAAGATTCCTCGCAAAAGTTTTTTATATACTCTATCATGATTTTCTGTCGGGCTTTTTCAGTTTCAAGAACTCCTAAATAATCTGACTTGAACCTTGGGTCTAAAAAAGTAGCAATTAGGTAGTTTGGATTATCTCCTAAGGATTTAAAACGACTTTCCAATTAGCTTTCAAAGAAGCTCTCATACGAGCTAAGTCTGGTGTTCTTTGTGCAGTCTCGTTTTTGTCTAAATACTTTTTTAATGCAGAATTATGCGGAATCGCCTCGGATATACAGGAAAGGCCAGAACTTGTAATTTTTGTTATTTCTTCAAATGGTTTTAAAAGATTTATGCACTGCTCCATTAGGCCCCATTGTTGTATCGTCAAATTAGTGAGTGTGTCATGTTCAGCGACATAAAGAGAGATAGCCCTTTTTTGTTCCAACAAGCGTTCTGCCATGTAGTGCAGCCATCTTGCCATCTTTGGCAAAGATGTGATAAAATATTGATTATGACATTTAAATTCTACTTATTTATAATAATTGATATGGTTACTGTTTAAATAAAGATCAATAAGTACACAGAAATAAATTGACTTTATATTTAAATATAAGTTAAAATTGTTTATGTACCTTCGTTAACCCAAGTCCCGTCCAAATAATAAATTTTGCGTCTTTGTTCTCTCATCCTTAACATTTTTTGAAGATAATAGAAGCGCCATCGCACAATTTCTTCCTTTTCAATGAGAACACTTCGTCTCGACTGTTTCTAATATTTAATCTTCATTATTCGTTTATTTCAAACTTTTTGGAAGGTAGTTCTTTTAAAGCTTGGTAAGCTGTCGTCCTCTTTCACTAATTTTAAAACTTTTTCAATGGTTGGTGGATCGTTATTAAAGCATAAATGTGTGCACCTTTCTACGAATTCCACTCAATGTCATATCGTCCAATTTGTCCATTATTTCCCCCTTTTTTGGAGCTGGAGTGAAATGAAATGAAATGAAATGAAATATATTTATTTTTTATAGGCCAACGCCGGCACTTACAAATTGTCAGGTACAATATTTTTCTTAAACTACTACCGGATCGGAACGCTTATATTTATATATTAGGATAAGGTTGCCACTTTTGGACTACTTAACTTTGGGTGGCCGTAACAAAAGATATATTATGATAAAGGGAATAGTGACTTATGATTTTAGTAAGTCTTATATAAAATTACTTTACTGTACAATTTTATATTTTTTGAAAAGAGCATAAATAAATAAAAAAGAAAAACAGGTTTCGCCTTGGTTGCTTTATTTGGACCAGTCAGTTGGTATTATTGACTTGGGAAATTTTCTGTAGTGGTCCATTTAACGCACCCATGGGGATTAAAGAGAATAAAATACGGAATAATATTTTTTGTAAAATTTGTCAACTTGTCTTATTAAAGCCCCTAGCCCGGGCTAGACGAGTCGCTGCTTATAACCGGAGGACCAACTGAGGATGGCGTTTTAGAAAACATTCGACCCAGTCACGGCCTGCGATTTTCGCTGACTTGTCAAATCGGTTCTCGATATCATTGGCAAAAGCATATTCAAAAGCTAAGCGTCTCAAATCCGTAATTGTCAAACCAAAGTACCTCTCGTCCATTTGCTTGCAATGCATTGCAAACTCGGCTTCTTGATCATCATTAAATGTTGGTTTGAAGCATCCCATAGAGGTTGCAGCTGTGTTAAGCTCAAGTCTTCCGCAGACACGATTCGCTAAAACCAATAGTACTTGCAGCAGCTCTCTTGCTTTTACCGTTTGTAATCAATGTTTTGGCTTTTGGAAATTGTTGTTCCGTGATGGGGACAAGTTCGATCATAACGAAGGGTCTGAAACAAAAAATAAATATATCTTTACAAATTAAGCACAACATTGATTTCTAATAAATTCTCGTTCATGGGGCAAGTGAACGCATGCCAGGGCATGTGAACGCATGCGCTTACTTACCCGCGCACACTTTCCCTGTGTAGCCAAATTATAAAACAAAGCTCACTGTGTCCCAATGACAAGATCTAATCTCAATATTTTTTTTCAAGTATCTGTTCAAATATATATATAATCAATAAAAACTGGACTTACCGTTGTTGAATCAGTAACTTGCATGTAATAGTGTTTTATAAAACACAAAGACTTACGATTAAACCAATACAGAGTGTTTTTTCAAAGGGTATCCAATTTTTTTTACCATATTCTAAACATCAATAATGTTATGTTCAAAATGTCAAAACTTTAAAATCATTTAATTTTAATTATTAATTATTTAATTACATTAATTAGTTATTCCAAATTCTGCGTACATTGTGGACAACCATTGCATAGTATAGTGCCACCAACTTATCTGTTCAGTTGACAGGGTCGCTAGTGCAGCGTCCAATGTTACCATATAATTATATTTGCCTACTGAAGAGGGAGCTCAACAACTTTGAGACCTATGATTTTTACTAGATAAAATATGTAAAAAATATTTAAAAAGATAAATAACCTTCGTAAACATCCTAAAAAAAAGAATTAGGTTAATAATGTCAAATTTTAATTCTTAAATGATATTCTAGGACAGGAAAAATAAAAAGTCCAGAATTATTAACTATAATTATTTATATTTTATAAAAATAAAATTTATATTTTATAAAAATAATTATGGTCATGATCTCTAACTTCGAGGGGCTCCACACCAGACATCCCTGAGCGAAATAATGACGATGCGCCTGAGGTGCCTGTGCCAAGTGATTTACATAATTCGTCATCAGAGTCACTTGAATCGCTTTCGCTATCACTATGCAACTTAATAATGAATGGTTCTTCTAAATATCCATCATTGTTCCTGTATTTTTCTTCAATTCTTTTTACGTGGTGACAATGGTTTTTCCACTCTTCTTTTGTTATTTTATCGAATGCATTCTGAATTAACTGGGGCATTTCAGCACTAGATTTACCAACATTTCGCTCAGCGACATTTCTCTTCATTGAACTCCAAACCATCTCGATTGGGTTCAAATCACAGTGGTATGGCGGTAACCTGAGAACAGAATGGCCATGACTTTTTAATAGATTATCTATTTCATATTCAGGAGCTGGTTTATTACGCTTTATTAATTCTTGCAGTTGAGGTTTCGTCATTTGCTCAGAAAATTCTATATTTCTCTCCCTCAGCCACAATTGCATGACAGCCTTAGTGTGGTTTGAATTGGGACATTTATTAACACAAATGCTGTGATAGGGGGCATTGTCCATCACTATAAGAGTATGCTTATGCAGGTTCGGCAGCAATTTCTTAATAGTCCATCTTTTAAAATTATCATTATTCATTTCATCATGGTAGTCACCGCTCTTAGTGTTTGATTTAAACACAAGAAGAGCATTCTCTACAAAACCTTCTTCGCCTCCTGCATGAACTATAATCCACCTATTCCCTTTTGATACTGGCTCCAAATCACCTTCAACATCTGGGCCTTGCCAACATTTGTCAGTTGAGTGAGATGAGTGTATATAGGTCTCATCTAAATAAACGACGGGTTTTTTTTCTCCAGACTCATTCTCACGAATTTTTTGTAAGTATGCAGCCCTCCACGCAGTTATGTCATTACGCTCACATAGCACTTTTCTATTTGTTTTAGTTTTTTTAAAACGAAATCCTATTTTATGCAGCAGTTTTCTAAGTGTTTCACGTTTTGCAGAGAAATCAATTTCTTCTCTAAGTATGTTTAATAATTTTGGTATAGTCGGAATTTCTTTCCTAAATGAATAAAATTCATGAATTTTTCTCCGTATGACGCCAATGTCAAAATCATCAATGTCCAATTTTCCTGTTTTTCTTTCTCTATTCTTACCGGGAGTAGATAGTTTGACATTACTTTCTTCAGCTTTTTTCTTTTCATTCATGAGCTTGTAAACAAATCGTTCGCTTACTCCTGTAGCAAAAATATAAATACATGAAGTATAAAAAACATTTACTACCAAAAATACTCAGTGACACTTTAACTAAGTAAAATAAAATAACTGAAATATTTACGCGGGACTTTCTATTAATTAACTATCAACACTTCATAGCAACACTAACCTGTCGCAGCTGCGACGCGTTCTGTCACTTTCTCAAACGGTATTTTCGGAGCTAGCAGGCGTTTTTCTTCCCTCATGAAATCTAAAACCTTTAAAATAATGACCCGTGCATCACTTTTGAGAGGCTTAGGCATTTTTAATCACTTATTACAATTATATTCGAATCGAAAAACAAAGAGCACTCACACTTCAAAGAATTGACAGCGGAATGACATTTCAAAATGGCGCTCGGCTTTGTTTTAGTTCCAGATTTGTCTACTGAACAGAAAAGTTGGTGGCATTATACGCGCAGTCAGTGATAATGACACTAGCACTGACGCACACAAACTCGTAATACAAGTATGCCGACGCGCGGTTCTTATCATTGAGACAGACACGACACGCACACAAATATTTTTTTATTACCAACAAATGTAACATAATAAATCGGTTTAAGATTCCAATTTTTGCTTCATACTTTTCACGGGCTTAGGACCATCATAATGAACAAATACACACTACCTACATTACGACTTTATTGTTTTAAAACGAATGTGCATGTTTAATTTATTATAGCGTATTTAAAAAATTAGAATCAACTGTTTACAACAAATTAACTTACCTAATTACATAATTAATCAACTTATTTTAAGTCCTATAGTTACATTGTCTCTCAATACAAAGCTGAGCACGCTTTCTTAAATTGTTTTTTGACATTAATTGTGTCTGAACACTTTTCACTTCACTAAAAGCTGTAATTATTTTTTTGCGTAGGTCCTCATAACTCTGAGGCTTCCTCAACGTAAACAAGTTTTTTAATTTCTCCTCATAAATAAAAGTCTAAAGGAGTAAGGTCCGGTGACCTAGATGGCCACGCTATCGGCCCCCCGCGTCCTATCCATCTATCACCATATTCACTATTTAAATAATCACGCACATCAGTTGAATAATGGGGTGGTGCACCGTCATGTTGAAAATAAAAAATATTCAATAATGCTAAGGGTACATCTTCCAATCATTCCGATATGACACTTCGTAACATTTCTAAATAATTACCGCCAGACAACCGTCCCTCGATGAAGTACGGGCCAACGATTATGTTACTAATTATACCAGCCCAAACATTAACGCTAAATCGCACTTGATGATGGCTGTCTTTAATTACGTGGGGATTGCTCAGTGCCCAATAATGTTCGTTGTGACTATTATAAAGTCCTCCCCTCGTAAATAACGCTTCATCAGTCCACAAAATGTTTACAGAGTCAAGGTTTGACCATTGACAAAATTGTAAACGAGGAGGACCATCGTTGTCATGGAGTGCTTGAACACATTGATAATGAAACGGATGATATCCTAAAGAATTTAGCAACTTCCACACGTAATAACGGCTTACGCCGAATCGTCGGGCTGCGTCGGTGGTACTAGCACGTGGATCTCGCTCAAAAAACTCGAGAATACCATTCTCGACGGCCTGACTAATTACAACATGACCTCCTCGAGATGATGCATAGACCGGCACAGTGAACTGTCCAAAATTTAACAACCTTTGGTTAGCTGCTAAAATCGGCCTCGTATTAGGTACTCTTAAGTTATTTCCATGTATTTGTAAACGCGGTAAAGAGTCACTTTCATGAAGTCTTTGCGCACCACGTAAACTTTCACCACTTAAAATGTAGCACCGTACCATCTCACAATTATCTTTAGCCGATATAGATATATATTAATTGCGTCTTTTCGATTGTGATGTCGAAGGAAAATTTTGTTGCTTATCACTACGTAATGATGATAGTTATGAATCGTCATACAGAATGTGCAATAATCGTAACATATTTCCTTCTTTTATGTTTATTTCGTTATTTATTTTGTGGTGCCATCCGTCTACACTATTGTTTGTGCGGTGACGCTCCCCGCATATACACCACATTTTAATAAAATTTTCTTTCATCCAGTAGCGTGGGAATAATCCGTAATGTAGCCTATGTCACAACCAAAATTTAAAAGAAATCAAATTTTGACAAGGCAAGTTATTGACATCTTGCTTATTCTGAGTGATATCTAATACACTCTCTACGTTTTTTATATAGAATTCTAGTTTTCTTATTACCATCATAAGTGGGTAATAAGATTGAAAAAGTCGCGTAGTCTAGCGTGGTATCGCACTTTGGTTGTTCTGCCGTCATGTTTAATACGTCTGCTCAACCCAATGTACACAAAATACTAATACAACCGAACACAATAAATTAATTGTACACAACAATATTAGTATACAGGATACTGAGGAGTAACAAAGTTAATGCTTACGAGCATTACTAATTCTGAAGATGAATTCTGCCGGAGTGATTATGTGCTCTTCTTTTCTTCTTCCGTTGGCCACTGTAGATCTTGTTTGGATACACGCCGCGATGTGTCGCGGGTGTGCCCTATGCTTGATTTCTACGTACACCGTTTAATTAGACTTTACGTTGCGGTTGTGCCAACTTTGTCAAGGCACTGGAGAGGTCGTTAATTTAGGCGGTATCCTACCGACTGCGCCAGTTAAATTGCGTGGACAACGAAATTGGTTTTTAAAAAGAATTTTATTCAGTTAGGTACTACATATGCAAGTAAAATATTGTACATTTACTTAAAGTTTATCGATGCATCATCTTGTTTTTAAATACAAGGAGATATGCTCAGACACATTTTTAGAAAAAAATAGTAGTATCTAATGAAATTATAGACAGCACCACAACAGCCTTTGGCATGAACTGCGTTACGGTAGGATCACAGCATCTCGAGCATTCGAGTTCAGTAGAAAGTCAGGGCTAAGAAAGGCTTACTATTGTGTGGCTGACGGTAACTACAGTTCAAATAATGTAGTAGAAATTATATGTGTAATGTTTGATGATACATATACTTGCGAATTACTTAAAGAACTAGTGAGTCTGTGGAAAAAAATGTGTATCCAGTATTGTATGAAAGTACATTGTAAGGCTTTATAAATAAAATGTACAAATTGAAATTTTAAAGTTTTATTTAATCAAAGAATCCTGTAGATTAATAAATGCACATGTAATCCAAATAATGTCATCAAGAACTAACAAAATTTGTATTTCACCATGCATGGGGCTTTAACATGTTAAACTCCCTTAACCTTCTGATTACCCTTTCTATGTGTATTCTTAGGCTAACTATTTGCTTGGTTTCCTTATTTCATTTTTAGTTAATTTAGTTCCAGTCGCAAAACTTGGGGGTCTTACTGGTTCCACTTTTTCTTTAACTGAATATTGCTCAATGTGCTTAAAACCCCTACCGGCCATCACACATATACCAGGGTGGTGTAAACCCTTTAAAAAGTCGCATGACTCCACTCAAGTTGTATTCGTGGTCCTACCAACATACCCTGGTGAAATATAATTGACTAAACAATTGGGTGTACATGATACAAGATATTTAATAGTATTATCTTTTTTATATTCTGACCATGATAATGCTTGATTAACGCTTTTAGAAAGTTATTGAATTTCAATTTCTTGTCTATTATGCAGCTAGTGCGATTAAAGGAGATGTTTCATTTTCGGCCATCTCATGTACACTATATCTAAAAAACACGAATAATTTGTATAATTGAAAAAAATACACATATATTTTGATAACCTAAAGTATTCCTGTTTAAAAATATTTAAAATAAGCATTCCTCATTGAAATATTAAATATGGCGGAATACTGTCAATGTCAAGTTTTCAAAACTGGATTTCAAACTGTGGATACTCTTTGGATGTCGGTAATTCTGTATTTTGCTGTTTTTGTCGTAAAGTTATCGTTATCTTAGTACTTTACAACCTCGCTTTTGTTTTGGGTATCCCGTCATTATTACTGAATTTAATTAATTATTTATAATAATTATAACAAAACCACCTTTTAAATAATATCTGGTTTTATAGATGTAAGTGACATGTCAAATTAAAAAAGAAGAAGTTGTCAATTTGATATGTGTAAAAGTGGATATATACATATTATATTATATTAGTGGAATCCAATGTAAACGTTGAATAAACATGTTTTGATGAGAAGATTCCATTTCAATCCTAAATATGTTTCTGCTCTGCGCTGCTTACGATTTTGGGCTGATTCTACCTTACTTGTTTGCCAAGCTTATGTTTTATGGACTCTTGTGATTTTCGTGCGATCGCTGTGGATTGTGTTGACAAGGATTCAATATCATCAGGTAAAATATATATCAGTTAGTAGTATTAATCGTGAAATAATCGTTAATAATTTTAAACTGGAGAAGCTAATCTTTTTACATTTCTCTTTTTTTTAGATAATTACAATAGCAAGACAAGGACATTCTTGGGATGACAAAATTATCAGTTATTATTGCAACTGCATCGCTGGGCAACGAACCGTACTCGTAGGTAGCTGCGCTCACATTATGACCATTGTTTGATGTTTGAGCCGAGCTCGTCACAGGATATTACAGAACCTGCTACATGATTGGATGAAAATATTGATAAGGGAAGATATTTAAAATGAATAAATAATGTATCTAAGTGAAGAATAAATAAAATATTATCTAAATGTGTACTTAAAAGTTGTTTTATTTACACACTTAAATGTTTTAACTAAAATAAATTGGTATAGAAGTACATATTTTGGTATGTTTGTTTTAAGTCAAGTTTTATGAAAGTAAATATAATTATGTTTATCAAATATAGGTATTGTTTTTCAATACATACAATACAATATTTATATATCTACGCCCATTCGCGTAAAAAATATATTAAAAAGTATATAATGTATATATTAAGTTAAAATAGAATGACAGATGACATTATTACGGTAATCACTACCGCCATGATGTTTTTCCACTGTTGTGTTGCAAGTTTAAGTGTAAATTATTGTTTTTAAACAATTAAACGAACATGATTTGAGGAAAATGAACCCTTACGAATTGTTCTTTGCATGTTTTCTTAGTTTTTATTATAGTGTACAAAAGGTGGCCGGGAGCCCATACATTTTGAAACATCTCCTTTGTGTCTGAAAGCTATAGGTAAAGTATTTTGTTAGATCTTTGTTTAAGTTTATAATAAATGGTCGCATTAAGCTAGTTATTAGTGTTATATGTTTAACACTAAATATTTTACTTGCATATGTAGTACTTATTGAGAAATCATCACCTAGTTCTCTAAATGAATTATTTAATCGTATTTTTTTCAAACAAAGTAGTATATGGTTTGACGGTATTCTTAACTCTTCTGCCACTTAAATAATGATGAGATACTATGAATGATAAATACTCTCGGAAAAATAATAAAAAAATCTCAGTGAAGTATTTTATTACAAAATCAGTTTTATTTATTCAGTTCCACGTGTGGTACACTGTGCCTTAACTGTACTTTGAATGGCATTTAAAATAATATCACTTTTTTAAAGGAGTAACTCGCAGATTATACAAACAAAAGCAAAACAAAAATACAGAAAAGGTTACTTAGTATTACATATTTATGGTGAAAGTCCCTGAAACAATTGTTATCTTTATCCAAACAGAGTTCAACTCTCCATTTTTGACAAAATATGTGGGTTCTTCCTTTACCAACCTAACCAGGTATCTTACACCTTTGTCGTTTTTGGCCCCATGAAGGAAAGTGCTCAAATCCATCACGCCAGACGTCACGAGGAGGCAGGACTGCTGTGTTAGGCTTCTTTCTTTTTAAATCAATTTCATCAGGCAGCGACGATGGTCTACCCTTTTTATACATTATTGATCTGCCGCACATGCAAAGACTCTTCCCAATTTCAAATTTGAAGTCTTTCAGCTTTCAAAGAGTAAAAGTGCTGTCTTTATTGTTTACCATATTTTTTTTACCAGATCACTATGGAACACACGGCAGAATTATCACTCGAAGGCGGCCCGACTGCGGCGTGGTCGGAATCATGGCGGCAATGGCGTAAAATGTTCGAGGTGTTTTTAAAAGCGTCCGGAGTGAGCAAAGAGCCTAAGGAAGTACAGGCCAGTTTGTTGGTTAACCTCATTGGATGGGCTGGATATGAAGTTTATTCCACTTTCACGTTCGGAATGAAAGTAAAGATGACATCAAGTGCATACTACAAATGTTCGACAAATATTTCGGTGCCAAATTGAACATTACAGTGAGACGGTACAAATTCTTTATGCCCCGTCCATACGCTTGGTGTATGCCACAAACACAAACAAAGTTCCAAACATCGACCACAATCATCAAACACAAACAGTCCTTGTTCGTTTGGTGAATCAGCGCTAACGTAATGCTTCACCCCTGTCCCGTCGGTGTAATCGCCTAACCCCGAAAGGTAGGTCGCGGCTCCTGCCCCAACTTGTTTGTCGTATCCGTTGACAAAATGGATCAGGCGCTCCTGGGCGTCCGTGGCCGTGCAATGCTTTTGAGCTATGGTGGCGATCCTATACCACCACAAGATGTGATAGAAGTATGCAAAAACCAACAACTTGTTAGTCGTATCCGTTGACAAAATGGATCAGGCGCTCCTGGGCGTCCGTGGCCGTGCAATGCTTTTGAGCTATGGTGGCGATCATATACCACCACAAGATGTGATAGAAGTATGCGAAAACTGATTTCGATACCGTCTTTGTCACGAATTTATCACAATCGGATATTGCTTCATACTCCTGCCCGACTAAAGCGACGTATCCGGCGGCGTCAGCGTTGAAGACCTTAATGGACTCTTCGCTGGTCCTCTCTCTCGCAAATCCTCGCAATCCTCTCTCCCCTTCATTGACTAGGGATTGTTGCCACAAAGGGTCATTAGTAAGTGGTGTAGATGTAGTTGATAGTCTTGTGGGCTTTGGTAACTCCCGAGTCGTGAGTTGGGGTTTGGGTCTTGTCACGTAACGTTTCGTCACGTAATAAATCAAGATTGGCATGTAAACTTGCTTGTAGCTGTGCACTAACGATTTCTGGTGTTTTATTTTTTCTAATATTGCTTTTACTTCCATTTTGGTCTCTTTACTATGATTTTCATCTTCGCAGATTGAGTTTAATGCTGCCAAAACTTGTTTGTATGAACTGTATAGGACTTTGCTTGTATCTACTCACGCAGTCCATCGGGTTTTGATAGATTTTTTAGAACTTTCGATTCTTCATCTAATTTGCTCTTCATCTAATTTGCAATGCTCCCCATAACCTCATTTTTCAAATAAATGATAAGATTAATGATAATGATTAAGATTTTTTTAATCAAATATTGAATCCTAATTGACAGGTAAATATAATCTTTATCAAATATACAAGAAGAATTTAACATACTGATTTTGTGTTTACTGGCTTACACGACAACAATTTTTGATAATACGAACTAGTTATATAGCGCTTCTTGTTATAATATTTGTTAAGAGTATCATATGCGTCTATATAATTTTCGTACGTGAGGGGAAAGTGTTTAATCAAATCATAAGCTTTCAACACAAGTTAATAAGTAATGTAATTTCTCAATATTGGGAATATTTCGATTATGAATCAATGAATCAAATAACTGTTTAAATGATAACCAAATTTCCAACTTACCATCAAACGGCTTAATGTTGATTTTAGGCAGCTTAGCAAAAACCGAAACAACTTCCTGTTTTATATTACGGTCACTATTTGAATGCCGCACACAGGCCAACACATTTCTAAATTTTATATCGAAAGACGCAGTTACACTAATCTCAGACTGGCGTTGAGCACTTAACGAACGCAATAAGCTTATTTGCGCTTTATGCAATTCACTCGAAATATTCCTCAGGTCTTCCTCAACGCAGCCTATCATATCCGATCCCGCTATATATTCTAACCATAACATACTGTAATACTGGGCAATCCTATTAGCGTCCCCATCACTTGCGCCGCTTTCGTTGCTTCCAGTAGACATTGTTATTAGTTGATATAAGTTTTTAAAACTTTACGAAATTGACAAAAATAACAAATAATTATAATGTCATTGACATTTTAATGAAATTATATGTCAAAGGCAAACACGACTTGACAGCATTGACAATATGACCAACCAACGACAAATAAATATGGCGCAATACAATACTGACAACCAACAACTATTAATAAAAATAGCGCAAAGATGGCGGCGGGACCTAAGTACAATAATGCCCCCCCGCTTTACGTGAGGGATACGTTCCGGAAGAAATCGCGTTAACTGAAATAAATTAAACATAGTCTAAATTTAATATGTACAAAAAATACGAATCCTTTTAATCAATTACTTTAATTCTAAGAACACTTAATGCAATACATAATTATTTTTGTACGGAAAAATGCATCTATTGTCTTTTGGGTAGCGTTTTTTTACGTTCTTGTAAAACACGTTCATAACACCCAACACTGTTTATAAATGTTTGACACACGGTCAAGACACTGTCATCATTATTTATTGTCTAAACTCTGCAATATGTCCAAACCTGAATAAATTTTTAAAATTAGCATTTTGTATTCCCCCTGAAGATAAAACTTTCTCTTCTACTTGTTCGTCCTCATAGTAGATAGGATTATTCTGTTACTCGATCAGATTTTTATTGCTAAGAGGATCGTCGTGTGTTGCTACAAGTTCTACGAGATCTTCTGTCGCGACATCTTCAAGTTCAGACCTCTCAATCATTGCAACAATGTCTTCAAGCACTTGTCTCTGCATCTGGCCTTGGTTCTTGGTGATTCCACCACATCTTGTCAAAGATTACGCCACACCCCGTTCATACAACTCTTTTTAACTTCCTTCTAACTTTAACTTCCTTCCAAGCCTCTTCTATGTTGTGAATAGTCTTCATAATGTTGTATGACTTCCACCACTGCCTTCCTTCCGTGTCAGAGCGTTGTTCATAGATATACTCGTATGTCGAAAACGAGGCGCAAGTCATATTTGCTTTGCAATCAACCTCATAATCGGCTACGCGTTGGTCCATTAGGTCCACATCGCCCATATATTTATTGTAGCACATCATAGGGATGTGCATGTAAAAATGTCGATATTTTTTTGGATATAATATATCTTAAATTTGTATCATTATATCGTACAAATATATCGATTTTTTCAATATACCATAAGTAATTTGTTTGTAAACTTATATTAAATATTAATTTAATTTGTGTAAAACAGCCAGGATGAAAAAACGAATCATCTTTATTTATGTATAAGTCCCATTTTTTTTTCTAGACCTTGCAAAAACAAAATTTATTCGCTCTTTTGGTTTGCAGATTTCTTCTCTATTGAGTTAGAACTTGCGCGGTCTTCGAAAAGAGTCTGTACAGTCAGAGATAGAACAGAGCAAGTCACCGTCGTTAAATATTTAAATGCCACATTGTATAATTTTGGGAACTGTACTTTTGTAATCTAACCACACCTCTAATGGGTTTCAGTTAAATCTACTAACTGGAGTCCTCAAATAAAGAGATAACTCATCTGATAGAGTTTCTTCGGGTTTATTTGTTTTCCAATCCGTTGGACCAGTTTATGGTGATCACTCCAGAGGCCGACAGATTAATTTTTACAGATTCCGTAGCAGTACATAATTCAACCTGTTGTTTATTTTAAATCATAATTATCTTTGATTTTACTAATGGCATTTGCGCAGGCCAGCGGAACTTCAAAATGAAGTTTTTTGAATCTCGGGTCCAATATTGTAGCAATATCTAATGATCTAATCTCGGTAAGAGTGCGTTTATGAACCTCCTTGATTAAAGGTTTTTCAATAATTAGGTGTTATAGTTTTGACACCATGCAGTGCACTACGGCGACGTACGTACGTCACCAACGGGATCCTGCAGAAAACGGGATCCTGCACAGTGTGAAAGCGGTGTAATGGATGTGTTCCCAGTAGTCGTGGGTCACAACGTCTTTTGCGTATATTCAATTATAATTCATTATCTTGAGCTCTGATTGTTGTCCGTAAATGGATTCAAATTTTACCATCACTTCTTTTGCCTTTTCAATTAACGAGACTTAATGTAGCTCCTTAGATGAAGTTATTATGAACATGGCCATACCGTCGTTTTTTGTGTCTTTTCCCTTTGGCCATCAAGGTTCTATAAAAGTAAATTAACAACTCATTTTTGATTAAGTTAATAGATGCTCTCTATCTTCTTCTCTCCATTTCAAATTAATGACGGAAAAAAAATATTTCTGTAAAAGGGAAGTTGCAGGAATGGAGAGAAGAAGGATATGATTTTAAATATATTTGTTAAATTTTCATCTGAACTTTTCAAAAGCATTTTTCAGCAGTATTTTTAGATTGAAACACTTAGTCTTGTTTGTTGCTTAATTTTGAAATAATATCATTTACTATAATTATTTCTGAATAAAGATCATTGACATTAATATTTAATTTATTAACCAAATTTAAACCTGCTTCCCCGAGTCATTTAACTTGAATGAATTATATATTCGAATCGCTTCTGAACCTGCAGCACTTAGGAGCAAGGCCACTTTTACTTTGTCAGATTTATTTTCAAACTCGTTAGCAATTAAATTAAACACACCGGCACAATTAGGGGAACACGAAATAAAGATAGATTTTTTCAATGAATTTATTTTCTACAATTTTTTTTATATATATAAGTGTACGGTGGGTGTTGTGGGTTAAGTGAGACGACCGGAGTTCAAATCAAGACTGTATTTGTTACACACAATAATCGATTATATAGGGAATAATATGAGTCATATATTAACACTCACTTATACTACTACACCATCCATCCAAAAGAAAAAAAAAAAAATGATTACATAATATTATGAAAGTGACATTTTTTTTTTTATATTTTCCATGTTTTCATGTTTAGGTAAAACTAAATCCACTAAATTAAAAATACATAAGATACATTTATTGAAATGAGATTAATAAGACAGTAAGTAAATAAATCAATTTTTTTTTTTCAATATTAACCATAAAATCCTGGTCCTGTATTTTTTATTGTACATACAACTTTGTACGATTTTTATGTACTAAGTCCACCTTTCCATTTTTTAATATCTCCACATTTGGCGGTTTATCCTTAATTACTTTAAAGGGACCTGAGAATAATGAACACAATTTGTTACCAGTTTCATTTTTAACCAACACCATATCATTAGGGTGGTATGTAATTGCATTAGTATATTTATCATACCTTAATTTTCTATCCTGTTTACATTTTAATAAATTATTTCTCGCTTCCTTTTGAGTCATTTGTATACGATATTTAAGTTCACAAGGGTAGTCATCAAGGTTATACAATGGTTCTAGATGTGCAGTTAAATTACTAGGTAGCGAACATTTCTTTCCAAATACTAATTCATACGGGGTAAACTTAGTTTCTGAGTGAACCGTAGTGTTAAAAGCAAATGACCAGAATGGGAGCCAACTGCTCCATGTCTCTGGGTGATTATCAGTTTGGATTCTAAGAAATGAATTTAAGTTTTTATGAGACACTTCCAATGCACCTATTGATTGGTGATGATGTGCTGTAGAGTTTAACTGTTTTATTTGTAATAAACTACATACCTCTTTAAACGTAGCTGCGATAAACTCCTTGCCTCTGTCTGTAGCTATTTCTCTCGGTACTCCATACCTAAGGATGAAATTGTTAACAAAACTTTTCGCTACTTCCTCTGCTTTTTTAGTCACCAAGGGATACGCTTCAACATACTTAGTCAATTCACACTGAATAGTTAAAATGTATGAGAAACCATTGTTATCAACTTCAAGTGGACCTACCAAGTCGAGATATATCTTTTCAAATGCCGTATTAGCAGTTGTTGTTATATTCATGGGTTCCTTTATTGGTAAGGAATGTTTTTGACGTTGACATTTGTCACAACGTTTTACATAATTTCTAACTTCATTATCTAATCCAGGCCAATAATAATATCTTTTAATATTATTGATCATCCTTCTCATGCCAGCATGGCCACTGCTAGGCAGGAGATGGAAATCGTTCAAAATTACCTTCCTGTCGTCTTTGTTATAAATCGTTTTTACATTATTTATTATACAAACGCGTGGGCCTGACCTATTTTTCATACTCTTTATTTCTTTAATTAATTTCTTAATAAATTCTTCATTGCCGTCTTTCTTTATTATGCATACTTCATTTACTTTTATATTAGCACAATATTTATCTAGTTCATTCACAAATTCGCGTCGCGTCATTTGTGAGTCTGAGCTAAGATACTTTATATAAATTATATTTTTCTTTGCATCATAACAAAAAGTTTTATTTTCATTACATATGTGTCCTAGCTTCCTCAATTTTCTTAAATCATTGGCGTTTACCATACACATTTCTACAGATTCTACCGGTTTGACATGAGCACTCACTACCTTTGGTTGCGCAGGCCTCAAGCAAGTGTGTGCCATATTCAACGGGAAAGGATCTGGAATATTAATTTTCCTGTATTGGGCTCGTGTTAATACATTAATGTCGTAACACATATCCTTCAGTTCTTTTGAAGTTAAACAGATTCTAGATAACGCATCTGCAGCTGCATTATCCGCACCTTTAACATACTCTACATCAAAATTATACTCTTCCAGTATTAACCGAAATTTCATTAGCCTGCTTGATGGATCTTTCATCCCAAATAAATAAATCAATGGTTTATGGTCCGTTCTTATTTTGAAATACTGACCATATAAGTAAGGGCGAAAATGCTTAACAGCCCAAACTATAGCTAATAGTTCTTTCTCTATGACTGGGTAATTTGATTCGGCTTTGTTCAGAGTTCTACTAGTGAAAGCTACGGGACGGTTATTTTTATTTGACAAAATAGCTCCTATTGCCTTATTTGAAGCATCTGTTTGTAATATAAAGTAATTTTCCTGTGAAAAATCTGGGTAATCTAAAATAGGAGGTGAAATAATACGTTGTTTGAGAGTTTCAAAAGCATCTTGACATTTTTTATCCCAAGTAAAGTTAATATTTTTCTTACAAAGATTATTCAGGGGATATGCAATTTCGGAAAAATTTGGTATAAACTTCCTGTAATAATTTGTGAATGCAACGAATCTTTTTACTTCGTCTACATTCTGGGGACAAGGGTAATTTTTTATAGTGACAACTTTCTCTGGATCGGGTAATATACCTTCATTTGATATTAAATGGCCTAAATACAGAATTTCCTTCTTCAGAAAAGTACATTTAGAAGGATTTAACTTTAACTTTACTTTTTGTAACCTTTCAAATACATCCTGTAAATTCCTATTATGACATTCCAAATTACGTCCAAAAACTATCAAATCATCCATGTAAATTAAGCATTTTTCATTATTCAAACCTGACATTGCCAAATTCATTAGTCTGGAGAATGAACTAGGGCTGGTTTTTAAACCCATAGGCATTCGACACATTTGATATTGACCTGAACAAAAAGCTGTATATTTTCTACTCGTTTTATCTAATTCAACATTATAGTAACCCTGATGTAAGTCTAAATGTGAAAAATAGACACTTCCAGACAATGATTCTAATATTTCCGTTATGTCAGGAAGCGGATATTTATCGTCTTCTATGCAATTATTCAGCTTTCGGTAATCCACCACTAAACGCCACTTTTTCTGCTTAGTTGAATCACATTTTTTAGGCACTAACAATACGGGACTCGACCAGTTGCTTCTACTTGGTTCAATAATACCTTCCTTTAACATTTCACTTAGTTGTCGCTTAATTTCATCTTTATGAATTTTAGGTAATCTGTAAGGTTTTGCAAAAACTGGACTAACATTCGGCTTCAGTGAAATATTATGTGTATAAATATCCGTAACAGTTAATGTATCACCCGGCAAGTAAAAAATGTTGGCATATTTGGCACAAATCCTTTTTATACTTTCGGACTCTTCAGTATTGAGATTGGTTAGTTTTATTAAAGAAAATAAAGTTTTTACTCTATCGGAACTATTATCTGATTTATCAAAAGAGCAAATACTATATTCACTGAGGTCGTGTACCACAGGACTAATATTCGACAGAGTAATATTTTCATCTGTGGTATTCAAAATTTTTACTGGAACCATACCATTTACCGGACTTGCAATAGAACTGGCAAGGTAAACACCATCTTGTAATTCTTCTGAACAAATAACACAGTCTGTTTTAAATTTAGTTTGAATAAAATGCACCGACTCACTGCGAGATGGTATATAAAAATCATTATATGTGCAAGTACTGTTTATAGGTAGACTTACATTCTGATTCAATCCAAAATTTAAAGACAATATATTTTTATTAAAATCTAAATGAGCCCTAAATTGTCTTAAAAAATCACGTCCTAAAATTCCATTCGACAAAATTGGTAACGAGTCGAACACAAAGAATTTATGATTAATAACTTGTCCTTTTAAGAGTAATGGAATGTAAACGTATCCGATAGTTTGTACTTTGCCTCCAAGTCCATTTATAGTGACGCTATCGTTATGAAATGGGAGGTTCAGATGACACACATGTTTATAAGTTATAGCCGATAATGAGGCACCTGTATCGACTAAGAATGAATAAGTTTTACTATACGAGGCTATAGATATATGAACATAACAATTGCTGTTACTAGCTAGAATAGAATGATATTGGTTATTCACGAAAAAAACTGGTCTAATTTTGGTTCTAGTTCTGATGTAGTTTCCTGTTCATTAATAACATTAACGTAATTTTTATTCATAAATCTATTGCCTCGGTATGGTCTATTGTACGTACCTCGAGGGTAAGTTCCGCGCTGATCTTGGCCTCGCGATGCAGGCGGCGTAGGCGGGAGCCAACCGCGCTGCGATCTGCCCCGGAACGAGTGTCCTCTATGTGAAGACGTTTGGCGATGAGGTCTTCCACGGTTACACCGAAAACTATTATTAAAATGCTTAGTTGAATAATTTCGTTTATACATACCCATTACTTCACCCGAAGTAGAGGGGGACGAGGTTTCCTCATCTTTGGCTGCTTGAATCGCATCTTTTAGCGAGCCAAAATTTCTAGCCGCTATTAAAGTACTGAGCCTACGATTTCGTAAGCCATCGGAAAACTGTTTAATTGCTTGTTTTTCATTAATGGGCTTTAAAACATTGTAACTCTCTGATTTACCGTCGGCTTGCGCAATCGTGAGGTTCACAAACAACTCCGTAATTTCTTCTCCGAAATCTGAAATAGACATGTCATTTTGTTTGATATTATGTAATTTTTTTTGAATAGCTGTCGCGCCTTTAGTTGGCAATAATTGTTTTTTCATGTCAATAACTAACGTTTCAACATTGGAATAGTCATCTTGAAGACGTAACTTAGCAGATTGTGATAGTCTGCTTTTTAATACAAATTTTGTTAAGTTCTTTTTACAATCGGACGATTTAAGTAAGGAATCGTAGTACTGAATACTATCTATTAACTGTTTTATACTCATTTCGTCGTTAGTCATAACAGGCATCAAGGTCAAAGCCGTTTTTAAATCAAAGGTATCCATTTTGGTACAACTTTTGCTTTCAACACTACCGGAACACAGATATAAAATATCGTTATATAATAAATCAAACTTCCTACAAGAATTCTCATAAATTAATATGTCCTCACTCTTAATTTTTCCCTCACTTTTCTCTTTTTTAAAATTTACTAACCAACTCGAATATTCATTAAAAATAACGTTAGCTTCATTCAACTTAATTTGTAATATATTTCCTTGTCGTCTACTTGGTCCAATCTTAATTAAATATGATTTTACTTTCTTTAACTCTTCATATAATTGATTTAACAAAAGAGCCATAACTTACCACCAACATGTAGTTAATTAAAAGTAATTCGCACGTACATATTTTAAGAGTAAACATTTTAAGCGAGTAACCCAACTAAAACAAAATATCACTACCAATTGAAGTTACTATCATATAGCTAATTTACTTACTGTCCTTAGAGATATATTATTACGCGTCGCAACGTTATATATTTCGCACTACGCACTACGCACTACGCACTGCACGCACTCACACTCTCGCCTTGGAGAACACGGCCTGACCTGGCTGGTGGCCCTCGTCTGCTGCGGACATGGGAAGAACGGGCTGCCTGAACTGGCGGAATAAGGATCCCCGCAACGTATTCCGATTTATCTCCGTCGATATCCACCTTATGTGGCACCGCTTATACGCGCGATAAACACAATATATCGCACCCAATAGTATGACCAGCACAATCACACCTAGTAATATATTGATGGAGGAAAGATGCACTCTGAATTCGTGAAATTGCGAATTATTATCGCCGGCCGCCGCATTTTGCACAATTATGGTTTCCTCCTTTGACTGTTGTTTGCCCATTTTTTTTTTGAGATTTTAACACGTATTGTTGCTGGCGCGAATGAAAGTAATTTAACTTCATTATTACTGAGACAAAGAAACTAGCCACGCAAGAATTCCACTCCAAAAATGGGAAGCGCATCGCGTTACGGAGCGTACTCTTTCGGCAGGGTCGCCATGTACGGTGGGTGTTGTGGGTTAAGTGAGACGACCGGAGTTCAAATCAAGACTGTATTTGTTACACACAATAATCGATTATATAGGGAATAATATGAGTCATATATTAACACTCACTTATACTACTACATAAGATAATCATCTTATCTTTAATAAATGAAAATAATACATTTTCAATTTGCGACGGCATTCGTAATGGCCGCCTAGTACAAGTCTTCAGAATATTTTCGTCAAAATTCTTTATTTTCCATTGTAACTCTTCTGCACGATATATCACACCTACGTCATATTTGTTATAAATTAACAATTTTTACGATAAATTACTTATTTATTTCTTATTTCAAAAATCATAAACGTACACAGGCTGCACGAAAAACGATAATGACATTTACCGGTAGGGGGCGCTATAAGTATGTTGGATATTGTTTCAAATTATTTGAATTCGAGGTTTTTAGCTCTGAATATTCGTGACACAAGGCTGGCGGATGGCGGTATACTACATGTTAATATTATCATTGAAGAGACTATGCAGTGAAGTATAATAGCACATACAGTTTAAATTACAGATTCACCAATTTCGTATAAATCATAAATCGTGCAAAAAAATCAGAAAAAATATTACGACAATGTTAGTTCGTAAGAAAGAAAAGACAGGAATAAAACAGGAAATGAAAAAAGGTTTACTCACTCTTTCCCGCTCAATTCCATGTTCCTCGTGAGTCAATCACAACACAAATTCACCACTACCAGTAGATACGCATTAACGAACATTAAGTATTTGAAACTTTTGACTTGTGCTCACAGGGGTAGTAGGTTAAAGTCTGGTAGTGCAAGTCTACTCCCTTCATAAATTTATTATATTTCACTATTCGGTTTCGACCCGAACAAGATACCGGGGATGCCGCCAAATTGTATGTCGATAGGATTCAATTCTTCCTCGATCCAATGATCGTCGTTGGCTCTCTGAGGAACCTCGGACGACTCCTCAGACTCAGACTCGGAGACAACATACCTGGAAAGATTAAGATTTCTTATTTTTTTAATTTTAATATCTTTCAATATTAATTATTTGCGGGACTATTAATTATTAGTTACTAATCAGTGACTAAATTATAGTAAGTGGTCGTCATACGAAAACGTCCTGGCGCCTCATACTCCCGTCGGCCTCCGGGCTCAGGCCGATATAGACAACTTCTTCCCCAAAAAGAAAAGCGAGGTTTCGCTCAACTTCGTCCATCTGAATTAAATTAGGGAAAATATGATATAATACCATAATTAATATAAATACACGACATCCTTTAATGTGAGTGGGAAATTGCGGATGATGTGTTGTAGATGTTGAAGGCAAAAGACTGAAAATTGTATCTGAAAACCTCCAGAGATATTTTTTCTGTTTCCAGTTTTATACAAAAAGTACGCATTAACGAACATAAAGATGTGAATACCTACTTTCTTATACCACCTAATGGACTTGTGCTCTCCGCGGTAGTAGGCTAACATTTGGTCGCTCGACGCATTAACGAACATAAAGATGTGAATACCTACTTTCTTATACCACCTAATGGACTTGTGCTCTCCGCGGTAGTAGGCTAACATTTGGTCGCTCGAGGGAGGGAGGGTTGCGGACCCAGCTACTGCCGGAGTCCTGAACTTCCGCCTCTTGTGATATAGGAATTGCGGCTGACCCAAAGGCACCTCCTGTGAGATACGAACCTCCTCTGAGGTCAGTTACGCTAATGGGGCACAGGGGAGACACGACCGATCACGCGGGGATACCTTGTGACGGCTGTGCTGTAATAGGGTCCTCATCTCCACCGGCGGGGAACCTGTGTGTGTAATATCTTGTTCTTGAGTGTGTGTGGGGGCTGAAGATGGCCCTCCATGCCGGAGGGCGTTATCTAACGTAATCTTATCGCCAGGGTAGTCTGTGTAGAGCCGTTACATCCTTATCAGGGATGTAACTGGCTGCCTTGACAACTAGCTGATCTGGGTGGTCAATAGCTGTGTCAAAATAGCTTTTGGAAAGCTGCTTCATGTACTGAGCGTGGGCAGCTCAAGATCTCTTTGGAGGTCTACATTAGACACGTACCAGAGACAGCCCGTGGCCATGCGTAAGAATTGATTTTGAAGCTTTTGATATCTGTCAATAGCCGCGTACTGACTGAGCGAGCAGCCTCGCGAGGCAGCCTCGGACGTTTTCTTCGCAACGTTTGCCGCGCGAGGCAGCCTCGGTCTGTAAGTTTTCTAATCCGAGGCTGCCTCGCGCGGCAAGTCCGAGCCATCGTGAGCATCGACGCTCAGTTTAACTTGAAGTCGAATAGAGACCGCGCGTGCGTATAGTTTGCCCGAGACCACCATGAGGCTGCACATTCGGAAAGCTGTCGCTACCACTGCCTTTTTAATAATTCTAAGGCTTGCAAAAAAATGAAAACAGAAAACTAAACGTTTTTGGATTAAACTTTTATACAAAAATAGATTACAGGCTGGGAACAGATTGTTTGAAGAGTTGTGCTTCGATGACGAAGAAAAAAATTTCACTCGAATGAGTAAAATCGAATTTGACAATGTGTATTTTCTCATAAACGCCAAAATAAGCAAGAAGGACACAAATTTTCGAGAAGCAATATCCGCTAGGGAAAGATTATTAGTGACGTTGAGATTCTTGGCCACAGGTGATTCTTATATCAGTCTACAGTATCTATTTCGTATATCAAAACAAAGGATATCGGTTATAGTTCCTGAAGTCTGTGATGCTATAATTGAGGTGTTAAAGGATTATGTTAAGGTAAAATAAAATTACATATTTTTATTATTTTTTTATTAATCTAATTAGAAAATTGGACAAATAATATAAGATAATTTAACAAACAAATATTTAACGATGAGGAGCTGGAGAAGGAGGAGGGGGAGGCATCGAAATTGGTGAGATAGGAGGCATCGGTGAGGCAGCAGGCATCGGTGAAGTAGGAGGCATCGATGAGGCAGGAGGCATCGGTTAAGTAGGAGGCATCGGTGAAGTAGGAGGCATCGGTGAGGTAGGAGGCATCAGTGAGGTAGAAGGCATTGGTGAGGCAGCAGGCATCGAATATGTAGATGGCGTCGATGAGGAAGAGGGATGAGACATATATCTTAAATTGTCGTGTTCACCATATGATTGAGTATAATAACCATAACCACTGTATGCTCCCATGTCTGCATCAAAGATAATTTTATTTATTGCATTTTTTACGTATGCTAATGTAATTTTTCCATACTTTCTCAACTTATTTCCTATATATTGGCCATACATATTATAGGGATCATTTTTTTCTGATATATTATCGCTTGCACACTGTTGTAAGAGTGTTAATGCTTCAGATATGGCGTTATCAGTAAGATCATCACTTTCGTTCATTTTGGATCTCTTTTTACCCGACTGCCAAGGAAGGGTTATGTTTTTCGCGCGTATCTCGTATGTTTGTCTTTCTTTATTTGATCCGATCTAACAATCGGCTGGATGAATTTCAACAGTTAAAGTGTCATTATATTTGTCTCAATGACCCGAGTGTCCTTAGATAGGTGTTAGTAAAAAAAAATCAAAATGGCGGATTTTTGGCGCGAAATAGTAACACATTTAAAAAAAAAAGTTAACCGAACCTATCGAGTAGGGTATCAAATGAAAGGAAATTAAACGGAGATTATAAAAACATATTTGTATATATATAAAACAGTAAGGTTACTGACTGACTGACTAACTAAATGACTTTTTCATTTTTCAGAAATCAACGTACAGCCTAAACCAAGGACTTTACAGTTCTGAAATTTTGCACACAGGTTCTCTATATAGCTTGAATAAGTACTAAGAAAGGTCTTTTGGAAATTCTACCCTTAAGAGGGTAAAATAGGGTAAAACAGTTTTTTTGAAATCCTTTAATTTTGAAGCAACTACTATAAAAATTTGTATTTGGCTTTCTGGATAGGAACAAGGACGCACTTATTTATCCCCCTCCGAAAAATCAACCCCGTAGAGGGTAAAATAAGGGTTAAAAGTTCATTTGAACTATCGTCAATTTTGAAGCAAACACTATGACATTTTGTATCAGGCTTGTTGGATAAAAATAATGAAATGCTTTCTCTAACGAGGTACAATAATGACCGAAACTTTGATTTACTGAAGTTATATATTTTATAGACAGTTAATGGTGAATTTTTTCGCGAAATAGTAACACATTTTAAAAAAGTTAACCAAACCTATCGAGTAGGGTGTCAAAATAAAGGAAATTAAGAGGAGATTACACATACATTATATAATATATCTTATATATAAAATTCTCGTGTTAGTTACCGTACTCCTCCGAAACGGCTTCACCGATTTTCACCAAATTTTATATACATATTCAGTAGGTCTGGGAATCGGCCACTATTATTTTTTTTACACCTGAGTGATAAGGGTTGTTCATCCTTAACATTTTTTTATTTATATGGCAACACAACGTTTGCCGGGTCAGCTAGTACATATACAGGGTGAATTTTTAAAACGGGCCTTCAGGGCCAAATCCGAAACTATAAGGATTAGCGAAAAATGCTGAAAGGAGTTACGAGGCCGATTTTGATAAAAACTAAAACTGCATCATTACTTTTTTAAAATAACATTTTCCCTAGCCGGGAATCGAACGAGTTCATTTTGAAAAAAAAATGCACCCTCTATATTATTCCACTATCGGATAGTGTTGCTTATAAGGATCAAAATCTGGAAAGTAATGATAAATGACAAACTAAAGGAAAAGACTCAATTTTAAGAAAATACATATTTTTTCATATTAATTTGGCAGTTAAGTTCCCGCCATTCATTAATTTAAACATTTCGTGTATTAACATTTTTTGGCTCAATGTTTCTAATCATTCGAAATTGACGTTTTGTTTCCCAATAATTTATATTTTTATGTCCGACTTAGCTAAGGTTATTTTTAGGACCATTAAAATAGATTTACTTGCTATGGATGGAGTTTCGTTTAATACAGATGTAAAGTTGACAATTTGCGAGAATTACTTTTTAGAGTCAAATCCGAGTGATTACTAAAAAAAGAGATATAGAAAATCATATTTGACGTTGAAACGAAGTTGTAAACAACAAACAATAAGAATTTACTATTTAATCAGTTCTCTATTTTCATTAATAAATAAATACTAAAAACGGCGGTAACTTATTTGCCAAACTATTACTTTCTCATACTAAGCCGCATGTCATAGTCATAACATCGAATAATTAGTTGATTAACCAACAAAATCTTCAATGGTATGACTTATGTCTGTTTCTAAAGAATTATACATAAATCATTTATTATGTATAATCCTTAAGGATTAGTATGCCAATGTATGGAAAAATACGTATTTTCTTCAAAATTTTCCTTTTCCTTTAATTTGTCACATACCATTACTTCCCAGAATTTGATCCTTATAAGCGACACTATCAGATAGTGGAATAATATAGAGGTGCATTTTTTTTCAAAATGAACTCGTTCGATTCCCGGCTAGGGAAAAAGTTATTTTAAAAAAGTAATGATGCAGTTTTAGTTTTTATCAAAATCGGCCTCGTAACTCCTTTCAGCATTTTTCGCTAATCCTTATAGTTTCGGATTTGGCCCTGAAGGCCCGTTTTAAAAATTCACCCTGTATACTCGTATATACACATCGAGATGACTGTCTGACTAAATGAGAGAGTTGATGTGCCAATCAACGCAAAGGGAAACCGCTGAACTTAAGCGTGCTGGAATTTTACACATAAGTTCTTTATATAGCGTAAATGAACACTACGAGGATAAAATAAAATAGGATAATATTGTTTGAACATTTTTTGTTTTTGAAGTAGACACCTATAGTATTTGGCTTTCTGGATAAAAATAATGAAATGCCTATTTCACTGCTTTTGGAAATTCTACTTCAGCCTTTTTGGTGCAGTCGGGTTTTTGATTTTTTAAATTAATTACTTGTTAGGTCTAGTTGATTTTTGTTTAGGTCCTTCCGTTGTCGTCGAGTATGAAGTTTCATTTTTTTCTTCGTTATAACCGTCATCATTTCGAGTATTATCCAGACTTGCATTCTGTAAAGATAGAAATATTACTTAATTTTATTTACAGATACCATCAGCCGAAGAAGAGTGGCTTACCATAGCGAAAGAGTTTGAGAGCAAATGGAATTTCCCACATGTCATAGGAGCAATGGATGGGAAGCATGTTATATTACAGTCGCCGATAAATATTATGACTGTTACAAAATGTTTCCAAGTATAGTGCTGTTTGCTTTAGTTGACGCTAACTATAAATTTCTGTACGTAGACGTTGGCAGCAAAGGACGTATATCAGATGGCGGTGTGTTTAAAAATACCAATTTATATAAAAAAGGTCGAAAAGAAGGAATTGAACATTCCTCCACCAGAAATATTACAAATACCGTATAAAATTGCAGTGCCCTATTTTATTCTAGGCGATAAAGCTTTTGCTCTCAATGATTACACATTGAAACCTTATGAAGGTACTCCAGAAAGAGGTTCAATGGAAAGGATTTTCAATTACAGGCTGTCCAGAGCAAGAAGAGTTGTGGAGAATGCCTTTGGCATTATAAGCTCCGTTTTTAGAGTACTGAGGAAGCGGCTACAATTAGAACCCGAAAAAGCTACGAAAGTCGTATTGACTACCATATGCTTATATAACTACTTGCGTAGAGATCAAGCTTCCTCACAAAGGTTCACTCCCCCAGGATCATTCGATGCCGAAGTTGAAGGGACAGTAATACCCGGCCGATGGCGACAGGATACAGAAATGTCATCAATGCTATCTATTCAAGCCATACCACGGCGAGGATCAACAAATATAAAAGAAATACGTTCACATTTAGGGAGACATTTCATAACAAACGGAGCAATTTCTTGGCAGAATAATTATCAGTAAATAATAGGTACTCACTTCTTCACCTAAAGTATCTTGTGTATTTCCTGGGTGATTTCTATCTCCTAGAAAACTGAAGGCTTCATAGGCATACCAATTCGAAACATATATTTCACCACGACCTGCAGTATAAAATAAAAAAAATAATATTAGAAATTATATAAAAACCGATGTACCTTTGGATATAATAAAATGAATGTTGTTAACCCTAATCATAAACATTAAATAATAAATACCTGATCCTGTGATTCGGCTTTTTTTTTCTCTCGACTTTTCCCTCCTGTAAGACCCTAGTAAAGAGTCCATTTTTTTCTTTAATTCAGCTATTGGAAGGTTCATTTCTTGGCTTATTTATCTCCATGCATCTTCCCTTAGTCCTCTATTTGTGTAATCAGGACATTGCGCATCCCAAAGTCGTCTATATTCACCATATAGTCGTATTAATTTAAGACACTGTTCTTTATCCATGACGCACAACTAACACGCAACGAATAAGCGAGGCAAAACACTACCGTCTTGAGTGAGCGCGGCAAACGTACTGAGGCGCCTTTGAACATCGACAAAAACCGACAACGTTCGGCTCGGGCCGCGGCACGCTCGGGCGAGGCAGCGCGTGCGTTTGCCTCGGGCGAGGCACGTCTTGATCGACCGAAGATTTGCCTCGCGAGGCTGCTCGTTCAATCAGTACGCGGCTAATTAGTTTTACGCGTTTTTACGAGTTTTACGTTATGAGTTATTGGCGTTAGTCATGATGGGTCTAACGCAAGCTTTGTAAAGCGTTACTTTATGACGAAGTGCTATTTTACTTGCCTAACATATAGTAGAGTCGCCCTAGTACGGAAGCGGCCCTTTCTCGCGTCATTTTGATGTGCTGAGCGAAGTTCAACCTACTGTCTAATGTGACACCTAGGTATTATATTTTGCACATTTAACCCAGGCTTTCCGAACAGTGATGCTTGTTTAAGTACCTCTTTGGTCACATGGGAGCAGTCCCTTTTGCCAGAGAGATAGTAATGCCTTCTGGCAAAGTTAAACCATTGGGTTTTACTGGATTGATCTCAATTCTCCATTTTCTAATATTTCCTAATAATATATTTATTGCTTTGTAACACAAATAAGTAATAAACGTGATAGAAAGTGAATATAAAGTGTCAGTTATTATATTATGCGAAACAATTTTGCTTACTTGTGAAGCACAAGTGGAAATTGCACATAACATATTTATTATATGTCCTATTTTTTATGCGTTGTTTAGCACAATTTATACATCTTTTCATTTTCTTTGGTTTTTACATGTCGTGAGCTGGCAAACTGCGTTTATTCTCAATACGAAGCTTTTTAGAGGAGACTAATGTGGGTTTTCATCCCTGTCTACATGTAAAATTATTGATTAGGCCTCGTGCAATATGTTGCCGGTAATCAAAGTTGCTCAGAAGCGGACCTTTAATACGGTGTACATCGTGCGACTTTACGTAAACAAAATACGCGTTGCTCATAGATATACTCGTATGTCGAAAACGAGGCGCAAATCATATTTGATTTGTCATATTTGCTTTGCAATCAACCTCGGCTTCGCGTTGGTCCCATAGGTCCACACCACCCATATTTATTGTAGCACATATCCCTATGATGTGCATGTAAAAATGTCGATTTTTTTTTGGATATAATTTATCTTAGATTTGTATCGATACTCTGCGATATATCATACAAATATATCGATTGTTTGGATATACCATAAGTAAATTAACATAAGTTTGTCAACAAATAATAAATATTAGATAGCGTTCAGGTTAATTTGTGTAAAACAGCCAGGATGAAGAAAATAATCATCTTTATTTATGTATAAGTCCCAATATTTTTTTCTAGACCTTGCAAAAACAAAATTTTATTTACTCTTTTGGCTTGCAGTTTGCTTCTCTATTGAGTAAGAACTTGCGCGGTCTTTGAAAAGAGTCTGTACAGTCAGAGATGGAACAGAGCAAGCCACCTTCGTTAAATATTTAAATGCTACATTGTATAATTTTGGGAACTGTACTTTTGTAATCTAACCACACCTCTAAGGGGACATCCATTAATCACGTGATGGTTTTTTGGCATTTTTGACCCCCCCTCCCCCTTGGTGATACGTGGTAAGGTTTAAGACTACCCCTCCCCCCTCCCCCCTATATCACGTGTATTTTTTCGTACCTGAAAAGAATCTATTTTTTTATTTATAAAAAAATACTGGCATAAGTATCATCTAATTTTATTATAGAAAATTAAAGAATACTATAATAACGTTCAGAGGTAGACAGAAAGGTTGCAGTTTGTTTTTGACTGACATAAAAATAATGAAAGAAATGCGAAAAAGTTTTTGTACTACTTCATGAACATTATTTACGCTGTGTCCTACGTGGACGACTCAACGCGAACGCGATTGCGAAACGATCCGATGCGAATTTAATGCGGTGCGGAGCGACGCGGCTACTCTGTCCTGTCTGCGCGCGAACCGTCCCCTCCGCGCCCTCCGCCGCCGTGCAGTTCAGTTAGCATTAAACATTTGTCATGGACGGACGGAAGCTAATGTTGTTGGAAAATTCATATCTTAAATATGAGATATTGAAGAAGTGTATAAAGCAGAGAAGTGGAACTAATACTGTGTACTTAGAAAGGCATACTCATGGGGAATTTCATAATTTGTACCACGATTTACGTACTCAACCCCTGTTGTTCAAGGAATATTGTCGAATGTTACCTACTACGTTTGACTATATTGTACAAGCCATTAAACCTGTTCTGCAATTTACTACAACAAATTTTCAGGAACCTATTTCTGTAGAAGAACGACTTATGGTGACTTTGAGGTAAGAAAACTATGAAATAATAAACTATGAAATAAATGTTAGAGATTACATATAATATTAATTAAGTTTAATTAGTAAGTATGTACATAATTGCAATACTTTCACAAAGATGTGTAATAGCCATGTTGTTGAGCACTGGATTGTGGTGGGTTTAACTTTGACAGCTCCATTAGAAGAAGCTCCTGCATCTGCGTTCTAAAATGTAATTTGTTGAGTGATGGCAACTGTTTCATGTAAGGTAATATTGATTTGAACCAAAGGAGGTCGTCGTCAGTATTATCTGGTTGATCTTCGAAATCGCAGTCATCATCTTCTTTAATTGCAGTATGTGATTGACGTTGTCCTAAAACATTAGTCAATTGACCGAATGCTGTAGCCATTTGCTGCTCGGCTGTATTAGGTACTGAGCGACGACGGCTATTTTTTGCTTGAGTAGGCTGCATCTGTGAGGTTGGAGTCCTTGGCGATTGTAATGTTGCCATCACTTCGCTATCAGTTCTTTCGTTGTCGGTAGCTTCATGTAGTTCCGGTGTTGTTTCATCTCCAAAAGGTTCCTTTGGTATTTGTGAATCATGTGATTCTGATGACGTTGATGGTGTCTGTAAAAAAAGGTATTTTAATTAATTGAATGCCAAAATATGCTATTATTATTTCAGATGCCCATAACAGCGGACGGTTGGTTAGATATCGAAAAAGGATTTAGAAGAAAATTTCCACACTGTATCGGATCAATAGACGGCAAGCATATCGTAATGGAAAACCCTTATCACAGTGGAACCGAGTTTTATAACTATAAGAAGACTTTTAGCATTGTTCTAATGGCACTAGTGGATAGCAATTATAAATTTATATTTGCCGACATAGGAAGTCAAGGAAGAATAAGTGATGGTGGTGTATTCAACAATTCATTGTTATGGAAAAAAATCTGTAGAAACGAATTAGATCTACCCACACCATGTCCTCTTCCCGGATCAAATATTGATGTGCCATATGTCTTCATAGGCGATGGTGCTTTTGCACTCAGTACACATGTAATGAAACCATACCCTGGCAATCATGATTCGGATTCACAAAAAAGGATATTTAATAAATGTCTGTCCAGATCCCGAGTTGTGGTGGAAAACACATTCGGAATCTTAAGTGCAGTATTTAGAATATTTCGACGACCAATTGATCTGGATCCAGATATTGTATCACAATTGACAATGACATGTGTACTGCTACACAACTTTCTCAGAAACAGTAAAAAATCCGCAGCAAGATATACTCCTCCAGGAACGTTTGATGAATACGATGATAACGGCAATCTGACAAGGCCTGGATCGTGGCGAACAAACGCAGGTGGATATAACGCTATAAGAGATTTGCCAATGATAGCACGAAGATCACCTCTGAACGCTAGAGAAATCAGGGACGAATTTTCTTCATATTTTTATAGGGCTATCCACTAATAATGTACCTACCTACATATTATGTTAAAATTATATAAATGTATAACTTTTTTGTTTTAACGCATGTAGAATATAAAAAACTGAAAAATAAATGACACAGGCGGGACTCGAACCCATGACCTCCGGCGTACCGTGCCGCCAGGAAAAAAAAACTAACTATTTTTATCAAGCTAATATGTACCTACTAAGTTACTAATACTAATAGTACCTTTATTTAAATATAATGATTAAAACATACGAAACTAATTTATTTACCTCTTCTGTGTTGAGTGTAGCCCTACTGGTATAAACAGGCAGTAGAAAGGACTCCATTATCTGGTATGCAAACCAAATGGGTTCATATATCTCGTCACTCCCTGAAAAAAATGATTAATCACTAAAATGTTGTACCACATACGGGAATCAAACCTGAACCTTCGGATTTGAAACCAAAGGGTTATTCGTCATCTCGCACGACAAATCTCGCCCGATCGGGCGACTTGGCACCTTTCGAATTTACCTAATATTTCTGTCGTCAACTCGCACGACCATAAGAGCTAGTTCAGACATGGCGGAATCCGTGCGGATGCAAATCGCGCGGTTCTAAACGCAAGTGTTCAGACAGACGCGGATGTAAATGCGGAGTGCCGTAATCCGCATAGAGTGACAGCGTTCTAGTCCAATCATGGAAGTCGAAGAAGCAATATGTGTGTACTTGTTGCTCCGTAAAAAAGAAAGAAAGAAGAAACGGCAGTATTGGGTGCATCCAATATTACGTGATCGGCTCACCCATGGTCAGTTTCTGACTTTATATCCAAAATTAAGAAGTTTTGAACCAAAATTCTTTAATTATTTGAGAATGTCGATAAATTCATTTGATGAATTATTAGAAATGATCAGTGAACAAATTGCATCTAATGATACCCATATGAGGTCAAGCGTGGCCCCAGAAGAAAAACTCGTGATTACATTAAGGTAAGATATTTATTTTATACATCAGAATATATGTTTTGTACTATAGAAGACTGTGAGTCGTCAGTGCTATTGCATGATAAAGGCGATGGAGACTCTCCTGGTACGATTGTAGAATATCCTGTAAAATATCCTTGTGGGTTTGAATATTGTTGGTTTTGCCAAAATACTTCATTAGGCGTGTTCTGCTGGCTCGTGATATGAATAGGCGCTGGTAATTTCTGCCCTTTCTGTATTACCTGGAGTAATTCAATTTTAGTAGCCAAACGCTTATTTTCTGGAACTTTTTTTAACTCTTTATACAATGACATACAAAAAAGCTTATCATCATCATCTTGCTTTGACATACTTTCTTGTAATTGTCTCTGTATTTTATCCCTTGATTCAATGCTATTTTCTAATATGTCAGCCAATCGCTCTTCTGAAGTAATTTTAGTCTTCTTCCTTTTATTGGGTACTGGTTGTATTTCACGTGCATTAACAAAATTATCTTGGTTTTGGTCAATGTTTTGAATTCCTTCATTTTTGGCTTCATGTATGTTTGATGTCGTTTCTTTGTTTTCTACTGTCTTCTGAAGAAAAGAAAGCCGGTCAAAATACATGTATTTTGAACCTTTACATGCACCAGAACCAGAAGGAATTGATTTGCCTTTCTTGAATTCCTTATTATAAGCATCCCGTATATTCTTCCACTTTTTTTGTAAAGTTACACCTGGAACAGAAATCAGTATTTTTAACAAAATTGTAGACTTATAAATACAGGAGCGGTCAAATAATTGAAGACACTCAAAAATTTGAAAAATTTAAAATAAAATAATTGACACTCATTATTTTAAACTAGCTGGTGCCCGCGACTTATAATTAATAAATGAAAAGTTTGCAACTTTTTTAACAAAACGATACAGATCAAGATTATATTGTTTCAGATATCTGGGTACTGGTTGTTCCTTTGGAGAACTGCATTACAACTTTCGTCTTGGCAAATCTACAATTACAGGAATTGTCCGTGAAGTATGTGAAGCTCTGTGGGAAAAAGTCGCAAAAAATGTCATGCCTGAACCCAGCGAAGATATATGGAAGAAAATAGCTACAGATTTTGAAAAATATGCAAATTTCCCCAATTGCATTGGCGCCATAGATGGCAAGCATATAAGGATTACAAAACCCAATGATTCTGGATCTTTGTATTATAATTACAAAACTTTTTTTTCCATAGTGCTGTTGGCACTTTGTGATAGTAACTATTGTTTTTCTTTCATAGATATTGGATCATATGGAAAAAGTAGTGATTCTGCAATTTTTAAAAATTCGGTATTTTATAAAAGATTAATAGAAAAGTCATTACACATACCAAAACCTAAACCAATATCTAACACAGATCCTACGCCATTGCCATACGTCATAGTTGGCGATGAAGCGTTTGGTTTATCCGAAACTGTAATGCGACCCTATGCAGGTAGAGGGCTATCATACGAAAAAAATATATTTAATTACAGGTTATCAAGAGCTCGACGTTATATTGAATGCACTTTTGGAATTCTGGCAAACAAGTGGCGCATTTTTCATAGGCCTATAAACGTTAATATAGACTTTGCCGAAGACATAATAAAGGCCTGTTGTGTGCTACACAATTTTGTTAGAACTAGAGATGGTATACAGTTTGAAGATACTTTATATACTGGGCCAATGAGTAATCTTAATACATTACATGCAGGAAGGGGTACACCGTCATCATTAAATATTAGAGACAAATATGCTAATTACTTTGTAAATGAGGGTCGTGTAGAATGGCAAGACACAAAAATATAAAAACTTGAGAGGTGTCAAGGGACACCCGGATAGAACGAAGTTGACCTCACTGGAGGCGAGTACTAGAGGCGAGTAGCGAGGCGTGGTGTTTGCGTGCGTGAGAATCGTGAGATTTTTTTCCGTCTAGCCCCCTTTCACAACGCGCGATAAGGAACTTCGTTCCAAAATTAAAATTTGTTACAGTTCGCGCCAAATAACTAAACTCAAGATGGCGTCGCGTCGGTTGCACATAGTCACTAGCTACTCCGTTACTATGCTAACGTGATATTTTTCCCGCGCCCGATACTTACCTCCAATCACAATAACAACATTTTTATATAGTTTAGTTATTTGGGGTGGACTGTCAATTACAAAATATGTAAACTACCCTGATAAATGTAAAATTAAATACATACTGACCAAAAAGAACCTTTTTTTCCAAAGAATCCTCATTTTCTCCAAAAATATCCACCAGCTCCTGCCAAGCTCCGTTTCTAATAATTTTATTGGAATATTCTGCACATTGGATGTCCCACAAAGCAGGTCTCTTTTCCACCTCATCGATGAATAGCTCGGTGTCGAAGCGATCCATTGTCACCGTCCGATACGCGCGGCTTCCGCAGAGCAACTGAACGCGCTCTAGGTACGTCAAGTAAATAGATCCGAGCGGCAACCGCGCGAATTCATTTTCTAGCGGTTGAGTGGCGGTAGCCGCGCGGTTTGTCAATCCGCGCGGACAGGTATGAACGAATTTATAGGCGCTAATGTAAATAAGATCCGCGCGGTCTAACCGCGCGATTTGCATCCGCACGGATTCCGCCATGTCTGAACTAGCTCTAAAAATGTGAGGTAACTTAGTACAGTCAACTACAAAAATCCTTTTTAAAAACGTTTAATATTTTATGGTTGGACTTTAAAATTAAACAAAATGTTATTATATCATAATTTAGATATATTTCACAAATCAACATCTCAAAAATATAAAAACATGTTACACCAAATAATAATCAAAGTAAAACAATATATATTCTCAAAAGCACTTGGCTTGTTCATTAGCTAAGTATAAAAATATGATCAACATTAAAAAATAGAATCAACAATATCACAAAAGCATTTTGACTTGTTATTATCTAAGTATAAAAATGTAATCAAAAATATAAAATATAATCAACAATATCACAAAACCATTTGGCTTGTTATTATCTAAGTTTAAAAATGTAATCAAAAATATAAAATATAATCAACAATATCACAAAAGCATTTGGCTTGTTATTATCTAAGTTTAAAAATGTAATCAAAAATATAAAATATAATCAACAATATCACAAAAGCATTTGGCTTGTTATTATCTAAGTTTAAAAATGTAATCAAAAATATAAAATATAATCAACAATATCACAAAAGCATTTGGCTTGTTATTATCTAAGTATAAAAATGTAATCAAAAATATAAAATATAATCAACAATATCACAAAAGCATTTGGCTTGTTATTATCTAAGTTTAAAAATGTAATCAAAAATATAAAATATAATCAACAATATCACAAAAGCATTTGGCTTGTTATTATCTAAGTTTAAAAATGTAATAAAAAATATCAAATATAATCAACAATATCACTAAAGCATTCTAAGTATAAAAATCAATAATATCACAAGAGCATTTGGCTTGTTATAACTACTTCTTACTACATACAATAATTGTCAGTACACATCACAGATCACGATTTTTGTTCTTATTAATTGTCAAATCAAAATATTCGAAAAATTATAATATAAGAATTTCGATACATAATTCAATATTTATGTTTCCGAGTCTGAGTTCGGTAATTGTGGTAGCAATATGTTTATCAATAGCACAAGTTTCTTTCTGTTTTGTCGTAATATTTGATCCTTTTAAGTTTAAAGTTTGATAATAATTATCTTCTCGTTGTAAGATAGTCAAAAAATGAGCAATGCTTTTCGGTTTACTGTTTACTTTTTTGTTTATAGTAGCATGCCAGCTCTCAACCATATTTGTAGTACGGTGATGATTGTTACTGCACGACCATTTGTCAGCAAAAAATGAAGATTCACTTAACCATGTTTCTACAAAATAATTATTAAATTGGACAATTGTTTCATCGTTGGGGCATTGAGACATAATGTACAACCAACCGCTGTCAATAAATTCTTTAGGTAAATGTGCCAAAACAGTACATCTTTTTACATGTTTTCGAGCCAGTGCAGATTTAGTAATGCCTACTTCATCAGCCTTTCGCCACAAACTTCTACAAAAATGAAAGAAACACCCACAAATGCAAGTATCTGGGAATAAATCTTTGATCGCTGACATTGCTGCCTGCTCGAAGTCGAGTATAATATTTTTTGGATAGAATTGAGGAATTTGGCTCTTGATCAGGGAAAACAACACTTTGTAAGTTATTTTACTTTTGTTTGGCAATAATGCATAAATCACAGGTATGATGTTAGAATGTGTTTCACTGCTTCCTAAATCAACATGTAAGGTGTACAATTGCTGGAAGGGTTTCAGACAAAATTTAAACGTTCCGTCACATAAAACTGTCAAATTACAATTTGCTAATATTGTTTTACAATTATTACTAGCGAAAACCAAAATTCTATTCTTCGAGCTGTAGTAGTCAGCTAATAAAAAACTTTCGAATTTTTCGGGCACGACAACTTGCTTTAAAGTGTTAGAACATAGTTTTTTTACACCCAGTGACTTATTTCTATTTCGGTAAAACTTATTTTTAACATTTTTAAATTGAGGAATTTTTTGGATAAGGTTGGTTCCTTTGTCTTTTAGCTCAGCAACACTCTGTCGAAAAACACTTGGTATGGGTACAGTATAATCCGTCTTCACTTTTTCCATGCACTCGTTGAATTCTACTTCCAACTCATTTGACGCAAAATCCGGCTCACAGTTGTGTCTATCCTCCCGCTTGATAGAGTTATCTATATTATTTATAATAAGGTTTGCTTTGCATATACTTCGTTTGGAGCATCTCCAAACACAGGATCCGTTATTTTTCCTATGTAAATTATATTTATGGCCCGCGCGAAGAAGTACTGGCTTTCCTCTTTGTGAAATAATTGTTTTCACATCAGTTTCAGAATTAGATGGACCAGATTGTGATTCAACTCCTAAAAAAATTGTTATTATTGAAACCGGTTTTTTGAAACAAATCGTGAATAAATGTAGGCAAAGCAAAGCATTTTTTTTTATAAATTTCGCATATAACTTATTGTTATATATAACATATATTATTTAATTTATGTCTCATAGTTTATTTCAATGCCAGTCAATATATGACAAAACAAGATGGTGGCCACAAAAGCCATATTTTTAAAAATATTATCCATGCTCTGTTAGGACAGTATTAAGATAAAACTAGTAGTAATAAAATGTAAAGGTACTTCATAAAATGATAATTATTTACTTTACTTTGACTAATCAATATGAAAAATGGGCAGATGAGAAAAATTAGGCACTCATTTTTGATTTCATTAAGACATAATAACACTCTGTAAATAAATTAAATACACTTACCTCCAACATACATAAAAAACACTAAAAACACCCACATTTTAATAAAAAAAATAATTCTTATCGCAGCTTAACATGCGCGGGCGCAGTAAAGTACGCTTAAGGGAAGACTGACTGACGTCACGATGCGCCGCGATTTCGATGGAGATAAAGGTTTAGATAAAAAGAAAGAGATAGCGCTATTCTTTTGTGAGCATAAAATTGTTTAGCTCTGCAGTGTAGAAGAGCGCTGTTCTTTTGACGGCCGAAATATTTTTATTTTATTTTTATGTGTACATATATATATATATATATATCTATGAAACAACAATAGTTAGTCAGTAGCTTTATTTTAAGCTTTAATATAATGTCGTTTTATTTGAAGTCATTTTTTATTTAAATTTAGTTTAAATTTTTTTACCTGGCTGTACTTTGTTCGAGCGTGCGAGTTGACGACAGAAATATTAGGTAAATTCGAAAGGTGCCAAGTCGCCCGATCGGGCGAGATTTTTTCGTGCGAGATGACGAATAACTCAAACCAAACCAATCTTGGCCTAAGCCTAGGTAAAATAAAAATAAATAATTAACTAATAAATTTTTATTTTTAGCTTTTGAAAAGGTGCAACTGTACGTAAAGTAAACATAAGTACCTACCTGCACCAGATCGCATAGATTCTTGTTTTTTCTTCAAATGGCGCCTAAATGTTCCCATTAGGGTCTCCTTTTTTGTTTTCAAATCTTTGATTGACACATTTAGTAATCTACCAATTTTCGTCCAAGCATCGTGAATTTTTTTCTTGTCCTTATGGAATTTATGTCCGGGGTTCCATAATACTTCTTCTTCCTGTTAATATTCCAGGAACGTCAAAATTGTTTCGTTTGACCATTCCGCCATGTTGTAATCTCCGATCGCAGCGACTTTCTTAGCAACGTTGAATGAAGATCCACTCGTCGCGAAAGCGCGGGAGAGACTGACTGCCCGCGCGCGTGTAAACAGTCACCGGGCGCCCGCACATTCATCCTTTGAACTTTGCCAAAAAACCGACACTTGCCCGATTCGCGGCATTCACGTTCACAGGCGCGTTCACGGGCTCGGGCGTACCGTTTACACGCTCGTGAATGTGAATGTGCACGTTGAATGTAGAGTTGAACGCGCGCGTGTAAACCTACCATTACGCTCACCGTCTGCGCTCATAGCTCAGCGCGTAGTTTGTCAACGCTGAGGCTCAGCGTGGCTCGTTTTAGTATCGTACTGACCGCCTTACTGTACAGACGACGAAGAAAATACAGAGGGTATTAATTATTGCTGCTTTGTACTATCTATCCCAAAAAGATAAAAACCGGCGACGACGAAGACTCCATGTTCATCCATTGATTGAGCAGAGAGCCGTTGCAGGAGACTTTGTCTTGTTATATGGCACTTTGAGGGCTGACGAAAGTAAATTCTATAATTACTTTCGAATGTCAACTAGAACTTTTGACGGCAACTAGAATTACTGGCAAAGATACAAGATAAACTGGTCCATTGTAGCTTACGAATTGTGCCTATACCACCGATTGAACGACTAATGGTGACTTTAAGGTAAGAAAAAAAACATCTTTACTCGTTTTATCATTATGTTTAATCGTAGTAAAGTATAGGTAACAAAACATCATATTTATTATTATTATATAATATGTGTTATATATAGGTAATGATAGTAGTAGTAAAATAATATAGTATATAGTAATAATAATAATAATAGTACAATAGTAGTTATTCATATTATAGGTAAGACAAATATAATTATTAATCAGTACGTCTAGCTGTTTGATAACTAGAGAGTAACCTTTTTTTTTTTTTTCTTTTCGAGGGGGAAACCTTCAAAAGGTACCCGACGACGTGGGAGCGACGTCGGGTTATGTGGGATTTTTACCGCACTAAAACCCCCCCGGTGGCCGTCCTCGGCGCTTGTTGGAGAACTCCGGGATCTCCAACGGAACACAACCGGAGTCCTCCAAGCGCGATGTCCGAATCGGGCTCTGCCCTAGGGGAGCGTTCGCTCCTCCCGCAACATCTGGTGATTACGACGGTATGCGACCACACATACCGCCGTCCTTCCCGGGGTAGCATACTGGACGGTTCGAGCTCCCACTCTTGCCGCCCGCAACCCCGGAAGCCCCCTTTTAGTCGCCTCTTACGACAGGCAGGGGATACCGTAGCCCTATTCTAGTCCCGGAACTACAGGGACAAACTAGAGAGTAACCTGGAGCATCATTGGTTTCGTACCCTTGGTAACCTGGAGTCTGATAATTGTATGATGTAGCATACGTGTCGAGTGTAGACCTTGCGTCATTGGAGTAAGAGCTATTTGAGCTAGTTGCTCTGTTACAATTTCGGATATCCATGGCTTCGCGCAGCACTCTCGATCTAAACTCCAGCTTTTGCCCTACATCAAAACTTTTTAAAACCTAAAGAAGCGAAAAAAGCCAGATCGTCAGCAGCAAGATCTGGTGTCTGGTTACTTAATAAAGTTAATAATTCTTTTTCAAATGAAGAACTTTCTGGATTTGCTTTCTTGGCCCTCGTTTTTCTCTTTTCCAGCCAAGGTTTTTGTGATGCTGAATCAACACCACGGTAATTCTGCTCACCCTGTTGAGTGTTTGAAAAAACTTCTTGCGTCAATATATCTTGAGTATTTTCTATAGCTAGCGTACTATCTATATTGACTGAGGGCGAGGGAAGAGAAGGAGAGGGTATGGTTTCATTCAGTGATTCGTCAACTTCATTCTCAACTATTGGAGCTAGGAAGCTTAACTCGTCATAATATATGTACTTTTTGTATTTTGGTGCAGCACTTCTAGATGGCGTTTTTTTCATTGCGTTCTTTGTTCTAAAAAACGCATCCCGGGCGGTTTTCCACCTTTGTTGGACCAGTTTTCCTAGAATAATAAAAACTTTTTACCCGACTGCCAAGGAAGGGTTATGTTTTTCGCGCGTATCTTGTATGTTTGTCTTTCTTTATTTGATCGGATCTAACAAACGGCGGGATGAATTTCGACAGTTAAGGTGTCAGTATATACGTCTCAATGACCCGAGTGTCCTTAGATAGGTGTTAGAAAAAAATAAATAAAATGGCGGACTTTTGGTGCGAAATAGTAACACATTTAAAAAAAAAAGCTAACCGAACCTATCGAGTAGTGAATCACATGAAAGGAAATTAAACGGAGATTATAAAACCATATTTGTATATATAAAACAGTAAGGTGGCTGACTGACTGACTAACTAAATGACTTTTTCATTTTTTAAAAATCAAAGTACAGCCAAAAACGCTCTACTTAGAGTTCTGAAATATTGCACAAAGGTTCGCTGTATAGCGTAAATAAGTAGTAAGGAAAGCCTTTTGGAAATTCTACCCCTAAGAGGGTAAAATAGGGGAAAACAGTTTTTTTAAATCCTTTAATTTTGAAGCAACTGCTATAAAATTTAGTATTTGGCTTTCTGGATAGGAACAAGGACACACCTATTTATCCCCATCCGAAAAAATAACCCCGTAGAGGGTAAAATAAGGGTTAAAAGTTCACTTAAACAATCGTCAATTTTGAAGCAAGCACTATTAAATTTTGTATTTGGCTTGTTGGATAAAAATAATGAAATTCTACCCATTACGAGGTAAAATAATGACCGGAACTTTGAATTACTGAAGTTATATATTTTATGGAGCGTAAATGGTTGATTGTTTATGCGAAATAGTAACACGTTTTAAAAAAAGTTAACCGAACTTATCGAGTAGGATATCAAAATAAAGGAACTTAAAAGATATTACACATACATTATATAATATATACATATATATGTCGGAGTGGTCACCTGTGACGTCATAAAATGGGTACTTCAGAACACAAGCTACACCTAAAGCACTTGGTGGAGCTTCGACAGAGTCTCGGTGCGGCGGTCGTAAGGGACGAACGCATAGAGAGCGACTTGGGACCCGACGAGTGAAGTTGGCTTGCCGACACCGAGGAACTGTCTTCGTTTTGATAGTGTCCATTTAGTTGTAGTTGTATTAATTAGAATATTCTCAGTAAAGTTATTTAGGGACTATGTAAAGTATTACCAGTGATTGAGTTAAGAGACATAAGCTAGTGATAAGAATATCTGTGACTGTATACGTGATACCTGTATCATAATTATCCTGACAAATATGAAGTAACAAAGATGTCGGTTCGGGAACACATACAAAAAAATTAACTAATTCGGCCATCCTGTTCCGACATCAGAAGTGGGATCTGAACGAGATAATGTGAGTAATTACGATAACCTTAGTGGATCCCAGTGGAAGATAATGTTTGATATGAAGAACAAGAAAAATGCGTGCTGTAATACAAACGCTAAAACGTCGGATGTTGTTTTAATTGAATTGGATCCAGATAAGTAAGATGCTGGTGCACAAGCGCGTGAATTACCGCTGATTTATGTCCTGCCGATCACCCACTTGAAAAGAGCAAACTTAAAGTAAGATAACGTAAAATCCGACGGCATCTACATGGTTCGCTCGTGCCACTTACCCTGGCACAATATGGAAGAAATTTGAAGAGTTTTTGTGAATAGGAGCTACTGAAACAATTATCACTACGTTAATTACCCTGAACACTGATAACACTTATGAGGGTAAAACATGTGTTGCTTATGCGAGCTACTTGTTCTCTAATGAACCTATAGAAAAACATAATACGAAGAAATGATAATACCATATGTGTACTGAACATTTAAACTATTGAACAGAAGCGATTCACGCAGTCAAAAAAAAAAAAAGGATGCTAACTCTGAGGTTAAAGAACATAAGATGTGAACAAAAGTGCTGACTAACGACTATGGTTATGATAAAGAGGAATATGTCAGCATCTCCGACACCGGGATCAGCTAAGCATGATAATCCGGAGAACACATCTACGATCGTCGTATGGGCTACGGGTGCAACGCAGCGGGACACATGCTCCCGCAAGAGGCCGACCAGCAGCGGCGTCGGTGCAGCGTGTGTTGGTGCAGGGCGGGCGCAGCGAGTATTGGCGCAGGGCGGACGGCGTGGCGCGTAAACGTATGCGCGGTGAAACCGCCTACCGGAAAAGTAAATCAGGTGTGTTGTTTTCATGTTGATGCGGGTGCTGAATACTTGGTAGATAAAGGCTATGACAGTAAAAACTTACATATCTGGAAGACGAAATCTTAATATGATATCATAAATGGGTGTTGTTCAAGCAACAGTATTCAGTACCACGCAGATCTTGTTGTTATGAAGGGAGTTGTGGATACCCTATAGCGATTTTATTTTGTGTCTTGCCATAGTTTATGTGAACAGCAACTTAACGTTGAGCCGACAATTTTATAAATTAGGGTTTTGGAGCGGTCGGCGTCAGAGTTCTCAAGTGTGGAGAAATGTTTACAAGTGGACAGATTGTTCAAAGAGTATTTTTTGTGATTAATGCAAAGTTAATACAATACAATAATAAAACGAAAAAAAAAATGTATAAAGACAACAAACGATTAATTAGACTATTTAAATAAGACTAATAGAGACTCAGCGCAGACACTGCAGACGAATGTGAAATGATTCAAAGGAATAGGGCTAATGAGATATCCCAACTTAATATTATTAAGCTTAGTCTATTTTAATAACGAAAATGCAGATGCAGAAATTAAATCAAAAGGCGATACTATGTGAATAGATTATCGTAAAGTTACCAATAACTATAGATCGAAATTCGCGATCATGAAACGATCGTTTCTTTACAGAGTAAGACTTTGCTAGTGGTTTATTTGATTCCGATAAAAGATAACAAACCTAGAACGGACTGCATTTATAGCGGCAGGTGGGTTGTATGTAAATCTAGGCATAACGTTATAGTTACTGAATACTATTTTTATTCTAACGAGTAATTATTAAAGCCCGAATATCGCTAAGTTTATACTCACGTGGTTGTTTACGCTGGTGACGTTTTCATTGTATCGAAATTGATTATGGAAGTTATAGAAAGTTTAAGAATAGTTTATGAAACATTGACTAAAGAAGAGTTCTTTATAAATCTTAAAACATTTGCTTTAAAAAAAAAAAAACTACCGTAAAGACCTGGGAATATCTTGCCACAAGGTTCAGGCAAACGAAATAAGACCTAGTAAATGAACTTTATCGGCAGAGTCAAAATATAATTTTATGAACTTGAAAGTCTCAATGTTGTTAACGTTATTATACGATTTTAACACTTTTGTACTGTATTGCACAAAAATGTTCTTGTAAAAAAAAAGAGAAAGAATAAAAAAGGGGAACAGTTTGATTTAATAGACGCATTTACTAATTTCGTGTAATTATGACACATTTGAAAATTGATACCGAGAGGAGTATTATAGCTAACAAGAAAAGTATTGATATCTGGTAGTCCATCGAGGATTCTTGTTAAATGAAATAAACTTGATTTTGTACTACATTATTATTTAAAGACTTTTGTGTAAATGAGTTGACAAGTATACCGAGTAATGAGTGTCTCAAAATCTATGCTCACTAAGGTAGGGCCGCCCGACAATAAATTGTTACAAAATACGAAATACTTAGGCCAATTTTAGGTGGCAATAAACAGCACTAATAATCCTATTATAAAAGGGAAAGATTTAGAGGTAACGATAGAAAAAAAAATGCGCGTGCAATATCTTTAATGACATGAAAACTAACTATAGAAGTTGAAATATTTACTATCGATTATAGATGAGATGCTATGTAAAATTAATAGAATGATAAATTAAATTAAATTAAATTAAAATGATAAAAAAACGATGGAAACAAAGACAAGAGTTGAATAAATTCTCTGTGTAATGATATAATGAATTTATTTTGAAAATTTGTTCTAATAGAATTGAAAAAGGACTGAAATATTAAATGATGATCAATAGTTCACATGCAAGCGATTGAATTATGAATTTGAAGGTGTAATGAAAAATTTGCACACAAAAAAAATGGTTAGTGATCAAGGAAACATTGAACAGTTTAAAATTGAAAAGGAAAGTTTTAAGTTTAGAAGAGGTGGAGTAGCGAAAATAGCTTGCGTTCGTTAACATATGAGTGAAAAGTTGGCACCAACGGTTTCCGTAGCCGTAGGGTAATTGAAATCGGTATCTACTTTACGTAGGGCGTGCCTGGGCGGAGTGCGGTTACCTTGGTGGAGATTGGTTTCGAGGAAACCAAAGAGGAATGGTTCCAGGGCCTAAAGGCTAAGTTTGTACTGGGTATCCGCCCTGGAGCGGTTATCCTGGTAGAGATTGGTTTCGAGGAAACCAAAGAGGAATGGTTCCTGGGCCTAAAGGCTAAGTTTGTACTGGGTATCCGCCCTGGAGCGGTTATCCTGGTAGAGATTGGTTTCGAGGAAACCAGAGAGGAATGGTTCCTGGGCCTAAAGGCTAAGTTTGCACTGGGTTTCCGCAACGTTTGCGGTTGCACTGGTGGGGTTTGCACTGGGTATCCGCCCTGGAGCGGTTATCCTGGTGGAGTTTGGTTTCGAGGAAACCATTGAGGAACATTCCTGGGCTTGAGGCCGCGAACACTTGAGTTAAATAATGCAGAGCTATTGTTGCGCTATGTTTATGTTACTTGAGAGTTAAACAAAGAGCAGAGTTAATGTGAACTGAGGTTCGATTGTTCATCAATGCTTCCTTGTTCAAAGATTTTGTTTATAAAGCTTAAATTAATTGAGTTGAGTTGAGTGTGTTTAGTTTAGATTACTGTTTACCAAAAGAATTGAAAGCTTGCATTGTGTAAAGTTGAGAATCTAATTAGTGTAATTGAGACTTGTTAAAGACTTAAGAAATGGTCAGAGTTGGCCGAGAGGATGATACTATTCGAAAATTTGCAATACAGAGTAGGTAAGCACACGAGGACGTGTGTCTCGCAGGATGGCCGTGTCGGAGTGGTCACCTGTGACGTCATAAAATGGGTACTTCAGAACACAAGCTACACCTAAAGCACTTGGTGGAGCTTCGACAGAGTCTCGGTGCGGCGGTCGTAAGGGACGAACGCATAGAGAGCGACTTGGGACCCGACGAGTGAAGTTGGCTTGCCGACACCGAGGAACTGTCTTCGTTTTGATAGTGTCCATTTAGTTGTAGTTGTATTAATTAGAATATTCTCAGTAAAGTTATTTAGGGACTATGTAAAGTATTACCAGTGATTGAGTTAAGAGACATAAGCTAGTGATAAGAATATCTGTGACTGTATACGTGATACCTGTATCATAATTATCCTGACAAATATGAAGTAACAAAGATGTCGGTTCGGGAACACATACAAAAAAATTAACTAATTCGGCCATCCTGTTCCGACATATATAATACATCGAGATGACAGTCTGACTAAATGAGTAGTGTTGCTGTGATAAAGATCAACGCAAAGGAAAACCGCTGAACTTTAGGGCGGGTACAGACTGCTGCAACACAACATGCAATGCAACACGAAACGAGCATTGCATCAGTGTAGACGCGGGGCGCGCACAACGTGCGCACGAACCGCGCATGTACCTACTCACATCTGTTTCCGAGATGCGCGCGAACGGATCGCTCAGTCTGCTAAAGAACACGCAAAGGAATGGATCGTGACGACCAATTGCGGGCTCTGATGATAGTCAGTGCTTCATTATTAATAGTGAATCATGTGATAAAACGCAGAAGACATCGACGTTGGTGGCGTACAGAGTTGTATAGTCAGAGAGCTGGTGCAAAACTAATGGCCGATATGAGATTAACTGGACAATTTCAAAATTTCTTAAGGATGAGTCCAACGACATTTGAAGATCTACTCAGATTAGTCGGACCAAGAATTTTTCGGAATCGCACACAGTTAAGGGCTCCAATTTCAATCCAAGACAGACTGGCAATAACACTTCGTTTTTTAGCTAGTGGTGACTCTTACACAAGTTTACAGTATACCTTCAGAGTATCAAAACAAGCCATAAGTGGCATTATTACAGAAGTATGCTCCGCCATAATTGAGGAATTAAAAGATTATATCAAGGTAAGTTTTATTCTTAATAAAACAGTAAAAAGTTAAAGAACAGTATTATCACATCAAATCATTAAAGTCGTCATAGGATTGGTTAGATTCTAGTGACGTTACAGACGATGGCTGTTGGTTCATATATTCTTCGTTCCTTGCCGTGGTATAGCCATAGCGTCCGGCTTGATTTGTATCTGGAGTTTGCGCGGAAGGCGAGGGACGATTAAATCCGGAAGTTCCAGGACGATTAACATATCCGGTCAGATCCACATAATCTTGTCCTTTCTTCTGTGATGCATAATAGGATTCTTGGTATGAACTGGGGTAGTTATCCTGCTGTCGATATGATGATTCATAATAACCTCTGTCAGCCTTCATCAAAATTTCAAAAATTCCATGTTCGACCGAATTCCTGGTTTGAAGGGAATAAGTATTCATTTTAGCTGATATATAGGAAGCGAAAGTTGTAGTTAAATCTGGAGCGCCTGAATTTCCCAACTTATTGGCAGTAGTTTGTAATATGCCCACTACATCGGCCAGTACACTGCTGCTTTCATCTTTTTTTGCTTGTTTAGCTCGCGTAGGTTCATACCGTGTACGTGGAGTAGCAAATTCGTTCTGCAGATTTTCTTCATTAATCGGTTGTTGAACCGCCTCCTGAAAAACATAAAAATAATTTATAACTGTAGGTCCCATCTCTTGATATAAACTACTAGATAGTAGATATAACTCTCCAGGAAGGTAGGTATCGTGGCACCGATGGACAAATGTCGAAACGACTAAATATTTAGTTCGTTTTTTAGTCTAGTTCAATATAGCTAGCAATAAAATCAAGAGATGCTCACTATAATGGCACCTCAAAAATTGTCACCAGCGAGTGTTGGGCTACTAAGTACAATGACTGTCTCGTAGCCATAAATTAAATAAAAGTTTTTTGTTTTAGCTTCCAACGACAGAAGAAACTTGGTTGAACATAAGCAAACAGTTTGAAGAGAAGTGGAATTTTCCACACTGTTTAGGGGCACTGGACGGAAAACATGTTGTGCTTGAGGCACCTATCAAAAGTGGAACTGAATTCTACAACTATAAAAACTTCTTTAGCATCGTTCTTTTTGCTTTGGTTGACGCCGATTATAATTTTCTATTTGTAGATGTGGGATGCCAAGGAAGGATTTCAGATGGTGGCATCTTTAAAGATACAAAACTCTGTGAAATGATAGAAGATCGTACAATAAACCTTCCATCACCTGATTCACTCCCACGGAGACATATTCCAATACCATATTTCTTTGTGGGTGATAGTGCCTTTGCTTTAAGTGAAAATCTGATGAAACCATATGCTGGGGCACATCCAAAAGGCACTTCAAAGAGAGTATTCAACTACAGGCTAAGCAGAGCCAGAAGAACTGTTGAAAATGCATTTGGTATCATATCGTCTGTCTTTAGAGTTCTCAGAAAACCAATGCTTTTACAGCCTGATAAAGCTGAGCTAGTGGTTATGGCAATTGTCCTTTTACATAATTATTTGAGACGTCACTCTAGAAATACATATATGAATGACACTGAAGATGAAGTTACGAATGAAGACACACGTAGGCAAAATAATGAAGATATGAGATCACTACTACCTATGAGAAATATTCCTCGACGATCGCCTGCACATTTGAATGCGTTAAGAGATGAGCTCTCCGATTATTTTATGAAAGAAGGGAAGGTTCATTGGCAAGACAGATGTTCGTAAAAGAATCAATCCAGTTTTACTTACCGTGTTCGTTCTCTTTCTCGGTTTGTTACGGTTGTCCAAGAACTTCAAAGAATCAAAGGCAAACCATCGACTTTTGTATGTCTCCGAGGCACCTGAAAAAATAAAATAATAATCATGAAAAAAATTAAATAAAAAACATAATTCAGTCAGTTTTAAACATAGTTGTTTTTAAGTAAACTTGACTAATAATAATTAATAATATTTAATAATTAATTTGTGATTTCAATCCATTAAAATATTGTAGTTGTTGTCAAAGTTGTCATTTTGTAGAGAAAAAAGCCAATTTCAATATTAGTCGGCTATGCCAATTTACATTTCAATACACAAACATTTTTGCGGTTTCTAACCTACGATTGTACTAAGAATAAAGTATATGAATAAATAATAAATAGTAAATTATTATTATTTATTTACCTTTTCCTGTTCCTTTCGATTTCTTTTCCTTCGCTTTTTCACGACGGTAGGATGATAAAATACTAATCATTTTACTGTAACATTTTTCTTGTGTTGTTTCCATCAAATTAGCAATTTCCATCCATGCATCCTCTTTAAAATGTTTTTTATAAAAATTCTCATGTTGTGGATTCCACAAAATTTCCTTTGATCTGTACACTTCAATTAATTGAAGCACTTTTTCTTCACTCCACGTAAATGTAACCGCCTCCTCCGCCGCAGTAGCGTCGTCTTGTTCCATGTTCGCGCGCGTCTAGCCGTACACACCACACAACCTGTCCACACTGACGCTCCGCGCATACTGCGCGCCTCTTTGTGTTCGGGGAAAAAACCGACAAATTTCGGGTCGCTACGCGCAAGAGTTGCAACAATCTGTTCGTGCGCGTAGTAGACGCGGTTCGTGCGCGCAAGGCGTCTACACTATGGGAATTCTGTTACTACATGATACATTGCAGCAATGTGGACGTCAAATTCTTGCATTGCATGTTGCATTACATGTTACATTGCACCAATGTGTACCCGGCTTTAGAGTGCTCGAAATTTTACTCATAGGTTCTTTATATAGCGTAAATGAGCACTACGAGGACAAAATAGGATAATATTGTTTGAACATCCTTTGATTTTGAAGCAGATACCTACTATGAAACTATGTATTTGGCTTTCTGGATAAAAATAATAAAACGCCTATTTCACCGTTTTTGGAACCTCTACTTTAGCTTTTATAGTGCAGTCGGTTTTTTTATTTTTTTAATTAATTACTTGTTATTTTCAGATTTCTTGCTACGGGTCGAACATATACAGATTTGCAGTATTCATTTAGGATGGGAATCGCAACAATCAGTAAGATCGTGGACGAAGTGTGTAAAGTAATATGGGAAACGCTACACGATGAATGCATACCATCAAATACTCCTGATATGTGGCAAAATATTGCTAACGGTTTTCTACAAAAGACCAACTTTCCAAATTGCATCGGCGCTATAGATGGCAAGCACATCCGAATCGTAAATCCAACCGGTGGTGGATCAATATTCTACAACTATAAACTTTGGAACATATGGGAAAAACTCGGAGTCGACTATATTTCAAAACAGTACACTATACAGGAGCCTTATTTATTTATTTATTTATTTATTGAACAGAGCCTTGAACAGAACACTTTAAATATTCCAGGACCGAAGCCACTGCCTGGAACAAATACTCCAGTTGAACATGTTGTTGTGGGTGATGGTGCTTTTGGAATATCAAATAAAATTCTGATCCAATATGACCCATAAGAAAAAAATATTTAATTATAGATTGAGCCGCAGTAGACGATACATAGAACATTTGGTATAATGTCGAACAAGTTCAGAGTGTTTCATACGCCTATTAATGTAAGTTTTGATGTTACAAAGAATATAGTTAAATCATGCTGCGTATTGCATAACTTTATAAGAATTCGCGATGGTTATCGTATTGAAGACACACTTACAATTGAAGGTATGGTAGACTTGCCAACTGTACCTACAAACAGGTCTGGACACGCTCTGCGAGAACATTTTGCCGAGTACTTTGTGAGCCCTATTGGAAGCGTGTCCTGGCAAGATTCGTGTATATTTTAACTTGAAAAGGCTTTGTCCTGTAATGTAGATATTCAGATAATAAAATAAGAAACTAAACAAACCAAGTTGTTGTTTTTCATCTCCTGAAATATTTTCGAACAATGTGTCCACAATATCCTCCCAGGCTTTGTTTCTTGCATCTTTGTTTTTGTAGAGTGGATCGGATGCATCCCACAATTTCTTCCTCGGGCGTACCTCATCGATAACTCGACCTGTATCCACTTCGTGGTTCGCCATGACTGTATGCGCTGACGACGTCCGCTCCGCTCGACACTAGAACGCTCACTGAAAGCAGAGGCGCTCGTGCGATCGCCAGCGCCGACAGCTACGCGGGGCCGACACGCGACGCGTGCCCTACACGTTTTTGGGAGACTCAGCATTCGGCATTAATAGACACATTATGAAGCCATACCCATTTAAGAAAAGGATATAACTCACGAGAAAAGGATTTTCAACTACAGATTATCACGAGCAAGGAGAGTAGTTGAAAACGCGTTTGGAATTTTAGCAGCACGTTTTAGGATATTTCGTCAAAGAATAAGTGTACACATTGATAATGTCGACAAAATTGTGCTCGCTTGTTGTGCCTTACATAATTATTTAAGAACAAAGTCAAAAAATTATATCACAAAAACATGTGTCGATGCTGAAAATATCAATGATTCTACTTTTCGTTATGGTGACTGGCGGGAAGAAACCACAGGACTTGTATCTAACTACTATCAAACTAAAAAAAATGAAAAATTGCTTTTTTTTCGTTTGTTGCTTCATTTAATAATATAAAACTTTGTAAAATGTATTAAAAAATTGTAAATACAGTCAATGAATAGAGCACTTTACTAAAATTCCTTCTCAATCACGAGATATTTGTCTTTTTCTCATTTTTCCGCCAAAAGAGGGTTATAGGCTCATAATATTCTACATGATCTTACTTTCTTCAGCTCTCTTCCATACGTAGTACGCATATTCTCAAGTTTTTTCTTGAAGTCAGCCAGCGACGTGTCTCTGCCGATCTCTTCATTAAAAATTTGCACTAGCATTTTGAATGCCTCCTGTCTCATGTCGCGGTTGAAATAGTCTTTTTGTTTTTTGTCCCACAAATATGGTAAATCTTTAAATAAATCAATGACTTTTGTCCACGCTTCTCGCTCATTTTCCTTCGCCATATTTTCGAAATAAAAAATAGTAGCCGTAAGCACGTCGTATCGCCCGCGGCGACAATAGTAACCGCAAGCACGTCGTATCGCCGCAGCGCTCGAGCGCAGACTGCGCAAAAATCAGTCCTGGGGGGCTAGCCATGTTACAAACTTTGCATTCTATTCGTTTTCTATTCTATTCGTTAGCAAGTTTCATTCTACATATACGATAAGTCTATGGTTAGCGATCACATTTAATATCAATGAGCCGTCAAATACAATATCGTCTGGTTTCTACACCAGCCAAAATACCTACATGGTAATGATTAATTATTTAATAGTAATATTAAAATATAACATCATAATATACATAAAAAATATACCATATTTTATAGTACATGTATTTTGTTAATTAAAACTATTTGCAAAAACTAAACTTAATAATGTCTATGAACGGTAACTATGGTGATTGGTGATTGTTTACAAAGAGCATACAAATTATTGTTTATAGCGATATTACTAATGGCAGGAACAGCGATTGCATGTAATTTGTGATGTGACCAAAAGAAAATATCTGGACGTCCAACTTCGTAAAATTTACTGGCTCATGGCACGAATGCCTCTCAGCAACAAACTTGACTACTACAAAGTCATACTAAAACCGATATGGTCATATGGATCTAAGCTTTGGAGAACCACATCCAACTCAAACTTGGACATCACACAACGCTTCCAAACGAAAATGCTTCGCATGATAGCTGATGCCGCAGAGACAACAGGGAAAGAGGAAGTGACAAACAAACTAAAATCATATACTCGTCATATAAGGACACCCCAATGGGCTTGCTAGTGAGCTTATAAAATCCACCCGCACTTTTAAGCTCATCAAAAGGAGAGCTACTCAGGATCTTCTCCCATCGTAGGAGCGGCTTCCGAGGAGGCAATAATTATAAATGGGTATGTCACTGGGTGTATACCATACATGCCATCTCAACAAATAAACCTCATAACCACCAGCGTTATGCCTAGACAGGGAGATTGCAGGGAAACAGGAGATAATAATGAAAAAAAGGATACGGATATTAATATTATATTTTTCTTTTAAGATTTAAATAAATTGTTTAGTTACAAGTAAAGTTATTATGAGAAGGATTAATAATGATTCAATAAAACAGTTAAACTGAGGCAATATTTTTATTTAAGCACTGGAATAACTCTAAGTTCTATCCTATCTATCTATTATATTACGAGTATATGCTCATATTAATTGAAAATAGAAAAACGGCTGTGCAATTCATTTCTATAATATTTTAGGATACACTACTTGTATAGAGCCATATTCAAATTTCAACACATTTAAAGTATACATTTTCAAATTATCAAAAGTAATTAGTCTATAATGCAGTGATAGCGCGTAGTGAAGTGACAAACAGCTGATACAGAATCCGCCATTTTATTAGCGTCTACGTTTTCTACAGGGTCGGCGCGATCGCTCACTATGACATTTATCTTAGAATACGCTTCGCTAACAAATTTGACAAAAAAGTCAAAAGGTTGTCAAAGGTTGTCATTTGTATGGAAAAAAGCAATGACATGGGCATTGTAGAATCGCTAGCGTTCTATTCTATCGTGTAACTTGGCTACGACTTTTCTACTTCGCTATTTTGATCACGTGATCATTGATAATTTCATACATTTTAGCGTTTCTATAGCGTTTCTACAGCGCAAGCGACTGTAGAATGTCAACTTGACTAGCCCCCCTGATTTCGCTACACACGTCCTGACAACGCTCCTTGAGCCGATAATCGTCCCTGAATCGTGAGCTCTCCCGTAGCGATTTATTGTATTGTATTTACAATTACGTATTGTATTGTATTTACGATTACGTTAAAAATTGTAAGTAATTGTATTTACAATTTTTAACGTAATCGTAAAAAACATCAGCCTTCATCCAACCGTTATCACTAAGACCTATTCCCCACTTATGTGGAACTTTTGCAGCAATATCAGTTGGGAGTCTTTTGTAGGGGAAAATTATCATGGGTGGTGTCAAAGCGCCACTTGCTGCAAAAGTAAACATAACGGTAATTGCACTTTTTGCCAGTCCTCTGTCGATTTCGTAAACATTTTTTTCTCCTTTTTCGGCCAACACTGTCCCTGTTTTGGGACATAATAAAAAAATTGTCTCATCACCATTAAACACCCTGTTTGGATCAGGGAGGACGTCAAAAAGACCGTTTTGTTTGAGATATTCTTCTATTTTGAAGAACCAGCCTTTAATGTCCTTCTCTGCAACATTTGCACTAGCAGCCGTAACTGCCTCTGAAGTTCTGATACTTATTTCAGGATGCCGTTTAAGAAAGAGTTTCATCCACTTTTCCCCTGGCACATTTCCTTTGAAAGAGTTTGATCTTTTAGTGTCTTCCAAAAACGTTGATACACTATACTGTATATCTTCCTTTCTTTTGGGGAAACCTTTTTTTGCTGCTTATAATTATCCATTTTACTAGATTTTCTTCTTCTTCTTTAGACGTTTACGTTACGTTCTACGTTAAATCGGTATCACAAGCCCAAGACCTTATAGACAATATGTTGTGACTAGTGAACCAACACACATATTCTGGAAATATTGTATATTATTACTAGAGACCGGATAATATGCAACATAAAAAGCTTGAAATATGCATGCAAATATGCATGAAAAATGCCTAAAATATGCACGAAAACTGACAGAATATGCAACATTAAATGAGTTTTTTTTGTTTTGTAAATATTATTCCTTTAGATTTAAGTATTTTGTTAGTAAAAACTTGTCTTATGTTTTACTTTATTATGTATGTATCTTTTTAATTTATTGTTATTTGATAAAATAAAAAAACTATTAAGTTTTATATTTTTTATTAAAAAATCAGCATACATTTATAGAAAACTATCCATTGATAGATGTTAATCGATACAGCAGACATGTAACATTGACAATGACAATTAAATTAACATTGACAATTAACAACAATGTTGACTCGTCTGGTATATTTTGAATTAAGCAATATTTTCGCAGAAAGTGATTGAGAGTAGAATTTTTTAGTTTATAGAGAGGAATATTACTTGCAAGCAATGCTTCACATAAATCCATGCTAAACTGGTTGTTTTGTTTATATTTCGAGCTAGAAGCAGAAGCGGTTATAAGCTGTTGTAGTGGACCTTTTTTCTGCAATCCTGCGACGTGAACACTTGTCTTGACATGTTGGTCTATTTGAAACTTTTTAGTGCACGAAATGTTTTTCTCGCAAACTCGACAATATAAAACATTTCCGTCGTAAGTAAATGTTCCAGGAAATTCACTTATCCACGAAGACACACTTTTTTTTTCGGGAGGCATTGTACACACACAAAAACTTTTAACTGCAGGTGAATTATCCGAGCACGAGCGTGTCAACAATCAAAGTAATAATGACATGCATAATAGGTGGGAGTAGCGCGGTAGGCGAGCGCGCGGCGGCGCGATCATTTGTCTCTTTCATTTTTTGAGTACCTACCAAAACAAAATACGCGCGACTGCCGAGTGCGCTACGCTCGAAAAATACCTACTGTAAATTATAGCAATAATATGCATCATCACTAGATATTAGTAAAAATATGTTATTAGCCTTGAAAATCGCTTAAATATGCAAATGCATATGCAAATATGCAAATGCATATTATCCGGTTATTATTACATTTATACCCCAAGTAAGAAAACATTATTAAGTAGGCAGATATTATTGAAATACGATATCTATTTATTTATAGTAAAAATATATGTACACAAATCACATCACAACATTTACCACACACTCATCACAAATCACAAATACACACGCAAACTCATAAAATATAACCATCAGCTGCGCAAAATTTTCGAGGAACAGTATATCATAAGTAACAAATTTATGAAGGATTACCACAGTCAGTATCTTAATCTCATTATAATATATTATCTATACCCTAACTATGGATGACATAGGAAGCAAGTTGCCCGACATTGATAATAAAATCTTTGTCGGGAATGCTGTGCTTGTGGATAATCCTGATTTATGCACCAATCATATAGACACATCAAAACAATCTTTGAAAATTATTGCGCAGAACATTAGAAGTATAAACCACAATTTCCATGACTTTGAAATTTTATTATCTCGCCTTAACATCCATTTTGATATAATAACTTTAACAGAATGCTGGCTCTCAAAAGCTGATATAATTCCTATATTACCGGGTTATGAGTCATCTAAACTGAAAAGCACATAAATCAGAATAGTGGCGTTATTATATATACAGGGTGTCCCGTAAGTACCACGACAAACTTGGGGAGAACATAGGTGAGAGTCTGACCTCTCTGGGAAAAAAAAAAAATACCTTAATAAAAGTGTCACCGTTTTTGCACTATCAATTGTTTTACATTTTTTGAGAAATTCAGCCCTCTTCATCTTTTTTCGTTAACTGCGTGTACAAATTTGGTGATGCAGTGTTTATTTTTTCTGTTAAATACTATCAGATAGTTGGTCTATCATATTGAAATGTAAATTGGTTAAAAGATGTAAAGGAACCATGAAAAAAATAGGGATATTTTAAGATTTTAATGTTTTTACTATTTTTCCCTCAACTTTGACTCGTCGCGGTGAAAAAAAAATGTACTGGACTATAAGTGTACGTTGCACCAAAAAATATGTCCAGTTAATAGAGATTTCAAAAAGGTACCACACTTACTATTTAAAGTTGAAAAAAAAAAGTTAAGGCCGTTTTTGCATGAAAGAGACTGAAACCAACCAAAACGTAATGATCGAGTTTTTATTTAAATTACGGTTTCTACCGACTCACAACGTGTCAGGCAATACTAAATCACATTATTACCTAGTTACACACTTAAAAATATCATTCTTCATTTGTAAAAAAACAATTTAGTAACTAACTAGCAAACAAAGTATTAAAATTTATTAAGTCAATTTTTACCTACTTTGAACTGTCGTTTCATAGTAAAACTTCGTACATGTATGTAATTTGAATGACAATACCATAATTTGACATCTTGGAATAGATCTGGTGATGGAGCCAGGATATGGATGGTAGATTTCTTACCAATTTAGCCCAAATTCGAGGGATTTACTAAGAAATGAACCATGCTCCTGCTGGCTCCATCATCAGATCTGTTCCAAGATGTCAAATTATGGTATTGTCATTCAAATTACATACATGTACGAAGTTTTACTATGAAACGACAGTTCAAAGTAGGTAAAAATTGACTTAATAAATTGTAATACTTTGTTTGCTAGTTAGTTACTAAATTGTTTTTTTTTTACAAATGAAGAATGATATTTTTAAGTGTGTAACTAGGTAATAATGTGATTTAGTATTGCCTGACACGTTGTGAGTCGGTAGAAACCGTAATTTAAATAAAAACTCGATCATTACGTTTTAGTTGGTTTCAGTCCCTTTCATGCAAAAACGGCCTTAACTTTTTTTTTTCAACTTTAAATAGTAAGTGTGGTACCTTTTTGAAATCTCTATAAACTGGACATATTTTTTGGCGCAACGCACACTTGTAGTCCAGTACATTTTTTTTTCACCGCGACAAGTCAAAGTTGAGGGAAAAATAGTAAAAAAATTAAAATCTAAAAATATCCCTATTTTTTTCATGCTTCCTTTACATCTTTTAACCAATTTACATTTTAATATGATAGACCAACTATCTGATAGTATTTAACAGAAAAAATAAACGCTGCATCACCAAATTTGTACACGCAGTTAACGAAAGAAGATGAAGAGGGCTGAATTTCTCAAAAAATCTAAAACAATTGATAGTGCAAAAACGGTGACACTTTTACTAAGGTAATTTTTTTTCCCCAGAGAGGTCAGACCCTCACCTATGTTCTCTTCAAGTTTGTCGTGGTACTTACGGGACACCCTGTATAAAGAATAGTATCAAAAAAGTAAAAGTTAGTGAGCCACTTCTAGATGATGCTAATATACTACTGGTTGAAATAGGTGAACATTAAGCAATTATCAACATTTATAGACCGCCGTGCTTCAACAATATAGAAAGATTTCTTTTATCATTAGACAATTTACTATTACAACTAAAAAAATATCAAAATATAACAATAGTTGGAGACATTAACATTGATATAATAGATAACAGTAATGACAGTCGATCCTCTCATTACCTTAATTTATTAGCCACACATGGATTGGTACCATCACATTTGGTACCAACAAGAATAAATAGCTGTCTAGACCATTGTTTTTTTAAAACTAAATATCCTACAACTACGGTCATATGTGATTCGACAATAACTGATCATGCTACCATAATTACTGCAATTCAGTATAATAATACTAACTTAAATCCAGAAACTCATACATTTACTCATAAAATTAATTATCCCGCAGCTATACATGAATTATCCACATTGAACTGGGAATCTACTATTTTCCAACACACAGATCCTAATAATGCTACAAATACATTTCTCGACATAATTACAACTATATTAAAAAAGCATACCATTATTAATAAACTGTCCAAAAGAAAAATCATTCTAAAGCCATGGGTATCCCCTGGACTTTTGAGATGTATACGGTTTAGAGATAAATTACATACAAAAACAAAGAAAGAACCAAATAATGAAATACTATTAATATCTTATCTATGATACAGAAACTATTGCAATAGAATCCTTAAAAACTTAAAAAAGCAATATGAGAGAAAGCAAATACAAATTAATAAAGGTGATATAAAAAAAACATGGCAAGTAATTAAAAATATTTGTAACATAAATCAATCAAATAACAGTCCTACTGAGCTATTGAACCTAGTTAGGTTCAATAGCTAACAATAACCTAAAAATTCAATTTCGATGGTCAATAAACACTTTGCTAACATTGGACGACACCTATCAAACAAAATATTAAATAAGCTTGGTACAAATGAAGACAGATTAAAACTAAATTCAACATGCAATACTAATAATTTTATATCAAATTCATTTGTGTTATTACCGACAGACCCTGTTGAAGTAAGAAACATTATTTTATCATTACGTAACTCTGCATCATCTGGATGGGATACTATACCATCCAAATTCTATAAAATGGCGCTGGACTTTATAGTGACCCCCATTACGTACATATGCAATTTGTGCTTAACACATGGCGAATTTCCAACCAACTTAAAAAGGTCTATAGTAATACCGATATTTAAAACCGGAAATAGAGACTGTGTTAATAATTATAGGCCCATATCGCTCTTACCTACTATATCAAAAATTCTAGAGAAAATAATAAACTCAGGCCTTCAAGGTTATCTTGAAAAGTATAAGTTATTATCATCTAACCAATTTGGATTAAGAGCAAAAATGTCATCTACGTCATATTGTACAAAAGCTAGATAACAATGAAAAATGCGTGGGTATATTCTTAGACCTCACAAAGGCCTTCGACACTGTCTCTATTCCACTATTACTTCGCAAGTTGGAACAAATAGGCATAAGGGGGATTGCTCTCAAGTTATTGCATAGCTATCTCACTAATAGAACCCAAATCGTCAAAATAGGAGCAACCCTAAGTCCGCCTGAGAATATAACATGTGGATTACCTCAAGGCAGTGTAATCGCTCCTACTCTATTTCTGATATATATTGACTCCTTATTTAGGATAGACCTAAACTCTGCCCAAATTATTTCCTTTGCAGATGACACAGCAGTATTGTTTAGTGGAAACAATTGGAACAATGTCAATAAAGCTGCTGAGACTGGATTCTCTGAAATTACTAAATTGTTGAATCATAACCTCCTAACGATAAATCTTGACAAAACAAAATACATTACATTTCGCGTTAAAAATGATAACCTCTCTGAAACTGAAAATTTTAGCTTAAAAGTACATAATTGCAATGATACTAACGAATGTCAGTGTTATAAAATATCAAGAACTGATAAAATAAAATATTTGGGTGTAATAGTAGATCAAAATTTACGATGGACTGATTACATAAAATTACTTGTAGGCCGGGTTCGGAAGCTTATATATATATTTAAAGGATTAAGACATATAAAGGAAGAAAACATTTTAAGAAACGTGTACTACTGCCTATGCCAGTCAATATTATCATATGCCATAACTATATGGGGTGGCGCGAGCAAAACTTTGATGCTAGAATTAGAAAGAGCTCAAAGAGCGGTATTGAAGGTTATAGGTAACAAACCGTATTATTATCCCACCACTCAACTTTATAGTGATATGAAATTCTTGACTGTCAGAAAACTATTTATAAAATTATTAACTATACAACAACATAGAAATCCATTAAACCCTGATTTACAATTGAAAAAAAGACGTGTGATTCCATATGCTATTCCATTATATAAGACAAAATTTAGCCACAGATTTTCCCCGTATCTGGGCCCCTATTTATACAATAAAATAAATAAATACACAGATATACTAAATGACACTACTTATTCATGTAAGAAAAAGATTGACAAATACCTACAAACAATGACATAATTATACTGAAACAGAAAATCTTTTGAATTAAGAGCGAATGATACAACAAGGTAAGATCCAGTACACTCTTTTCAATAATGGAAATAAAATTGCTTCTTTACACATTAACACAGATATATGCACACACATTCACAAACACACACATTTTGACTCATACGCACACATTAATACAAACTTATCCATACATAATAAATTATTTATGTATATAATAATTATTATTATATATTAAAAGTACTCCACACAAACAAATATAATTTATTATAATAATTACATTATAACCTCCAATTATAATCTGTGAATTACTCGTATATATGCTAATTTAAAACCGGTATGAAAACATGAAACAAATACTAGTATAAATAAATAAATTAAAAATAGTATCAATTAAGTGCAACTAAAATAAACTGAGTTTTTTCCTATTATTTTACTTAGGGTGAAGCCAAACGAACGTAATTTTATGAGTTGTGAGTCGCGTATTTTCGGTCACTTATTTTACGTTCAACTGAATTTCTGTTGAGCTGCCAGACGGACGTAATTTATTCAGTTACTATTGAGCGTTGGTACGGGGTATTTGTGTCATCAAGTGCGATGGATCCATTGAAAATATTGTGTATTTATGAAGCGTATTCAGAAGATGATACCAGAAAAAGAAGCTGGGTGAACCCACTCAATAGTGAGAGGCTGATATGTGGACAGTTCCATACATTATATGAACGTGTATGTGCAAATCCAGATATGTTTAAAAACTACTACCATATGCCATTACATGTTTTTCAAGAATTATTACATCAAATAAAACCTTTTATTACTAAATCGGACACAAATATGAGACTAGCCATCAGCCCAGAGGAAAGATTAATAATAACACTCAAGTAAGTTTTAAAATATTTTAATTATTATTTTACTTTAATATAAGGATTAAGGAACAAACTGCACAGTGTTCTATGTTTCATCAAATTCATTAGTTTCATTGGAGTGATATTCATTTGCCTGTGTTGTGTATCCTCTATTTACTGGTGTCGGGTAGTATTGATTGCTGCTGTTGCTGTAGGAATCGGAACAGGGTGATGAAATATGAGGCCAGTTTGATTGTGTGTGCTATTCTGGAATTTGATACTTAACTTTATTTAATGCTTTCATAACTTCCATGCGAAATTCGAAATTCTGTTTCTCTGTCATTTTGGACATCTCCGGCAAAAAAGATAATAAAAAATATCGATTAGGATCCTTATCATCATTATCAAGCTTTTTGAGAAGAGATTCTTGAAACAGTGTCATTGTTTGTTTTTTATTTTTTGTTCGGGATACAGATGGTTGCGATGACACTGTGGGTGTCTGCTTTGACGTCGACGGCTGGTTTTGGTATTCAGGTGTTTGCATTGACGCTGGCTGGCTGGTAGACGGTTGATACAGCGGTGAGTCCGCTTCTGTGGATCTGAATTGTTCATCAAGAGCTTCATCATCGTTGTTGCCAGTTATATTACTGTCATCGTTATCAGTGTTTTCAGGAGAAGAAGACATTTGAAAATGAGTTCCTTGACTGTTTGGTAAATTTTAAAAACTGCAATAAATCAAAATACGGGCATACTTTCTTCTTCTTTGCTGCGCTACCACTTCTTTCTTCATTTTCTTTTTTTTTTCACGCGTGTAATAATCTCTTACGGCTTTCCATTTTTTTTGCAGAAATTGTACTGAAAAGTAAAAGATTTAAATTTTAATAGGATGATTATGTTATTGACTTATGTACCTAATAAAATTTAACTTAAGTTTTTTGAATTGTGTTCAATTAATTATTTTTACATTTTGTTTCAGGTATCTTGCCAAAGGTATTGATTTAAATACAATAAGTGAAGACTTCCTGATTGGGCGTTCTACTGCGTATGATATCGTTAAACATACCTGTATACAAATATGGAATGTACTTCAGCCTAATGAAATGCCAGAACCAAATGAATCTATTTGGAATTCGAACTCCGAGCTTTTTTATAAGAAAACTAATTTTCCAAATTGCGTTGGGGCAATAGATGGTAAACACGTCAGAATAAAATCACCTTCACACAGTGGTTCGAATTATTATAATTATAAGAAATACTTCTCCATCGTGTTAATGGCTGTGGCAGATGCAAACTGTTGTTTTACAACGATTAATGTTGGTGATTATGGAAAAGAATCGGATAACTCTATATTCAGAAATTCTACATTAGGTCAAAAGTTTTTCAGAAATGATTTAAATTTACCGGAAGACAAAAATTTGCCCAGTTATACAAACGAACCCCAACCTTTTGTTTTTGTTGGAGATGAGGCGTTTGGTTTACACAGAAATATGATGCGCCCATATCCTAACAGAAACCTAGATAGAAACAAACGTATTTTTAATTATCGTCTTAGTAGAGCGCGACGATGTGTAGAATGTGCTTTTGGCATATTAACAAATAAGTGGAGGGTACTCCACTCTTCAATGCAAGTTAACCCTGACTTTGCCATTGATATAGTTAAAGCTACATGCGTATTGCACAATTTCGTGCGAAGGAGAGTTGGAGCTAACTTTGACGATGAGTTTCTGAAGTGTCCTTTACAATGTATTCGACAAATTTCAAATGGAAGAAGGTTGTCGAGTTCTGCTATATCCACCAGAGATTTTTTTAAAAATTACTTTGTTTGTGAAGGAGCGTTACCCTGGCAAAATCGAATCAATTCTGTATTCTGATATTTTACAAAAAAAATCCTTATTGGTAATTTTAATATAGGATACAGCATATAGATACAGCCGGTATAGATATAATATATCAATAATATGTTAATAAAGATTTGGTAAAAATACTCACTTTTCTTTTCTTTGTCTTCGTTTCTCAAATTGTTCCATTCTTCAAAACAATTCTCAGCGACCTCTTGCCATGCTTTCTGTTTCAAAAACTTGTCACTATATGACTTTTCTGATAAATTCCATAGACATGGCCGTTGTTCAACTTCAACAATCAATTTTTCCGTGTCGAACATTTTTGCAAGCGAGAAACGTGTCGACTCCTACGCATCCCGTAACGAACTGTCGTGTCCTCGTGTCGCTGCCCCGCTGACCGCTCTCCGCAGCGCCCCTCCATCGCCCCGACAGAAATTCGGTCGAGTTTATGCGCGTGAGTCGGCAGACAACTCATTTTGCGTCGTCGTGTGGTACAAACTACATTTTTGTATGAAACCGAATGCAGCAGAAATTACGCGACAGAAATTTCGCGACTCACAACTCATAAAATTACGTTCGTTTGGCTTCACCCTTATACTACACTGTTGAATTGTGCAATGTGGGTACATAGAAATAAGTGAATAGTGAATAACGAGCGAGTGACGCTGTTCTGCCGTCATACAGTGCAAACTAGTACGGAGAATAGAATAACATGCCGTTTTGAATTATTCTGTATCAAAATTGTATAGGTACCATTAACCACTATGTATTAGCACTTAACAATGATGTATATCGCACATTACATTACTGCTAGATTGTCAGCTAATCATTACCTAATGTACATTGCAAATTATTATAAAAAGCGGTAATATTATGTAATTTTTTTTATTGATTAATAAAGATTATTGAAATTAAAAAAAAATGATACTAAAGTTAGCCGACGTTTTTTATTTTTTGATTTTATTTTTAATAATTAAATTAGAACAAAAAAATATTTTTTAAAAATTGCACTTACAGTTTTTGAAGTTTTTTTACAAGTGAAGTTGAAGTTTTTTTTAAAGGTGGTAGAACCCTTTGTGGTTCGACTCCGGCGGCACCACCGCCACACCTATTTCTACCTAATAACAGCAGTGTTAAGCGCTGCTGTGTTCCGGTTTGAAGGGTGTGGTAAGGGAGACAGACTTTTCCGAAGCGTTCCAGCTTAGTCCTCAGGGGTAGCGGCGCATCTGTGGCCGACCTCAGGTAGGAATATCTAATCCTATCTGGGGTTGATTACCGATGTCCATGGGCGGCAGTAGCCACTTACCATCAGGTGGACTGCATGCTCGTCTGCTACTCTTATATTATAAAAAAAAATAAAAATAAAAAAAAAAGTGATTTTATTTTTATTTTTTTGTAATCATTTTTTCAATAAAAAAAATCTAAAACTTTTTATGTCAGCTAACTTAATTTTCATATTAATTTAAATATTTTATAATTATCGATTGTAAACTATTGATACTTTGCAGCTCCAAAATTAGTTAATTTAAAATCTTAAATAATATTGAATTAAATTCATATGATAATTAATCATTTTATATGTGCCAATATTTTATTATGTGCCAAAGAAGTACAACTTCTAACGCGTGTACATGAGTACACACATCACTTTTTTTTTTGTATAAAAGTTTAACTAAATAATTTTTTTCAATGAAAAAAAATTTCTATAAATACTTGAGACTGAAGTTAACAGACACCTGACAATTGGTTGATTTTTCTTTAAAAATAAACTAGACAGAATTTTTTTTATAAAAATCTCATTTATAATTTTTCAGAGCTTCTAAAAATGAAGTTTTTTAATAACATTATCTTACTAAAATTTATTTGTTAAGAAAATTCTAAAAATTATCAGATGTCTCTCAATTTCAGTATTATAAATATTTAATAAATGAAGTCATATTAGCACTTACTCATCTGTCGATGTACCAGCAACCTCAGTAGACAAAGAATCTACAGTACCATGTGCTTCGGAACACTCCAGAATCAGGAGCATGTGTTTCGGAGCTATTTCCCGAAACTTCCGGTGTATTGTCATGTTCCACTACACTTTGATCTTGTAAATACTGAAAGTCTCGCGGTATTTTAATTGCAGTAAATAATTATAGCACTGTGCGTGATATAAATCATTTAATGATGATTCCATCGACAATTCGAGGTCATCATATGTTCCTCGAGACTGTCGGAAAACCGGCTTGCTCCGACGATATTCCAAAATATTTACACATTTTTTTAATGTTTTTACCGTAAATTTTATTGTTTTTTGTGAGGTACTTTCACCACAAAATACACATTTTAAATTTATATCACTCATATTAAATATTTATAACTTTTAATTCACACAAATAATATTAAAATAACATAAAAAGCCAAAACGTGGGAAACACGTAAACAGCATGCCACGAACGAGTCTTTATGATCAGCTGTGATGGCGTCATGGCAGCAGAAACCAGAGTGGGGACGGAGTGAGAGAGTAATAGATAGAGAAAGAGTGAGAGAGGAATAGAAACGCGGAGAAGGAAATGTAGGCATCACGCAGCTGCACGCATTTAACTTTATCGACGAATTTTTGTTATTTCGGCTTGCGGAAATCGTCAGATTAGATTTTTTTAATTATTCTTGAATTATTTCCTTCAAAATAAAAAAAAATTTAGCTACGCTCGAGAATGTCGAGATAACGTTTTTTTTTACAACTTTGTTGCCCTCCCCTTTCTTTACGTCACTCTCAAATTGTCAGATTAGTGGAATATATACTTTTTAGGATGTAATTAACTCACCCTACCTTAATCTGACGCGCTCGAGAATTTCTGATGGTCAATTTTTTTTTAATAATCTGATCCTGTATCCTTCACGGGCGGCCTTATATATGGGCCTCATGTTTCGTGGAGGTACTTTACCGGGTATAAAGTATCCCCCTGTATATTAATCTGCCGCGCTTTAGTAAATCCCGAAATCCCCGCTTGGGCTCCCCTACTATAAGGAGTACCTTAATAGTCGAACTATTTATTGTTAAGGTGTTTTCCTTACTTAAAACTGTGGTAAGAGCAATAACTAAAGGAATATCTGCGTGTTGTTGACAATTTCACCGATTAGTTTTTTATTGTCTGTTTTAGGTAAATTAGTTGAAATGAAATGAAATATATTTATTTTGTATAGGCCAACGGCGGCACTTACAAATTGTCAGTTACAATATTTTCTTAACCTACTACCGGATCGGAACGCGACCTCTACGAACGTTGACGAAAGTACTGTATAGGATTTATTGAGAGTAGGAAATTATTTTGCTTAATTATGCTTAATTTATTTACAAGTTTTGCTTTATTTTCAAGAATTTTCTGCCGTTTTACAGGGCAGTCTCGTGACACTGCTATGTGATTACTCTTGCAATTAATGCATAATGGATTGTCCGAGTTTGTAGTACATTCTTTATAATAATGAGACTGTGAACAGATTAAGCATACTACATTATGTTTACAATATTTTGTAGTATGTCCAAATGCACTGTCCAAATGAGTATCGATACTATCGATTGTTGTGAACTATCGATTGCATGCTAATTTGCGATAGTATTGTTTACTATTTTCATGTATAGTAATCAATCGTTATAATATTAAAAACATTTAAGTATAAAGTACCTAACTAATGACATATACTGCACCACGATAAATAAGCTGATAATTCATTCATAGCTTCGAAATTCCACTAGTCAATTTTGTATTTTTTTAATGTGGGTAATTGTGTAAAAAAATATAAATTGTTACTTAACTGTCGATGTTCATTTCGAGTGTTGTTGAGTTGAGACGTTGTGCGTGTTAGAGATCGATCAAAGTTTATAGAGAGTGTGTTATAAACATTGTTATATCCCTTAGAGTCGATTTCACCTACACTTAATTTATACTAGAGTAACTATCCCGTTATAACTTTACTCTGTCAATTTATTCCATGGTTAACTTTAATTTCGTTTCACCACGTTAGTCTAAGGATATCTTACTCTCGCATAGTTACTCTGTGACGTTGAATGAATGAATTCAACGAATGCGTAATGCATCCAAGTAAAATAGACAGTTTGACGTACACTTGCACAATAGCGCTGCATATTCTTACATTTGTTCGTATAATACGTTACCTTGACAATTGAGTTGACGGTGATCCCGCGCTTTTTGGTTTAGTTTCGTTGTATTTCGATTTTTTTTTAATACGGCGTTAAGAGATTTTTATGATTGTTTTATAAAATATATAAATGTAATTATATATAAATGTATATACATAAATATATGATTGTTTTATATATAATAAGTTGTTTTATATAATAAGTTTATTATATTTATTTTATTTTATAAACGAAATCTTAACACGATATCGTGCTCTTCATAGTCTCCAAAATAATTAGCTCATGTTTTAAACCACCGTGGGCGAAGAAATAAACAATCATCGTCATCACAATCGTTTTTGTTTAATAGTAGTTCAGACGACGTGCCATTTTCAAGGTTTTAATCAATGATGTAAGTAATAAGTACAACTTGTACAACTTACAATACAGTGACAGAAAATGACACTACTAATCTAAGAATAGCAGCTTACTCGGCCGAAATCGGCGGTATACGACTTTACTCCAGTATAGAGATTTTATCTCTAGGATAAATGTTGATGAAACGTAAAATAGGCTAACTCGCGAGTAACTAACGATTTATTCTGGAAATAACATTTATACGACGTTGGTGAAATCGGCCCTTACTTGTGTTACAATGAAAGATTAGGTTCAACCAATCAAAAGGCAAACATACTTTAAGAAAAGCGAAAATGGAACTCGTGTTACATGTGAATTATGCATGCGAGAATTTTAGTATTCCAATGAAATGAAATGAAATGAAATGAAATGAAATGAAATATATTTATTTTGTATAGGCCAACGGCGGCACTTACAAATTGTTAGTTACAATATTTTCTTAAACTACTACCGGATCGGAACGCGACCTCTACTGAGAAGATCCGGTAAGAAACTCAGTGGGTTTGTCTTTTTTAATTTTAAAAATAATTATTCTCTTTTTATTTTTTTTTTAAATGCCATTATTTTTACATATAATTAATAAAGCATTAGCTCCAGTATCTTGCTTTACATTTATCTAAAAAAAAAGAAGTTTGTTCAGCAAGATACGCTACACTTTGACATTTTCTTAATTAACTAATAATTCAAGTTGGTGAATTTAGGTAGCGCCCAGGACATGAATTCATAATATAGCTTCATGTATGGGTCTCTTAGCAAATCAAGAATTATTTGGCCAGATATCAAGCGCTCTGATAGTGCCATATCGGTGAAATAGAGCTTGAGAGCTTCCCAATGGTCCAAAACTCTTTTGACCACTTGAACTAGCGAAAGCCACCTTGTCTGTGATGGGTGTAACATTTTTTGTGGTTTTAATTCTAAAAATGTTTGGAATTGAACCAGTTGTGCACATCGTTTAGAGCTCATCTTTAAAAAACGAAATATATTTCTTGCTAGCTCCTCACACCTATTTGGCAATTTCTGGCACGCTGCGCTGGCGCAAAGATGAATAGAGTGGCAAGTACATTTCATTATTATTATGCCGGGGCACTCTTTTTTAAATCTACTGGCCACAGAATTTTCCGAACCCATCATGACATTACAGCCGTCTGATCCGAATCCAACAATATTTTTTAATGGTATGTTGTGTCTCGTAAATGACTCAATTATTTTACTGTAAATATTGTTTGCAGTTGCTCCTTCATTCGCTTCATTAGGGTCATCACCGCTGAATAAATTATGAAGGTTCCAAAATTTACTTCTTATTTTTCCTACATGGTCGTCAAAATAACGAACAACTACACATGAGGCTTTATTGGTCGAAATATCCGTTGATTCGTCCGTCATTACACTAAACTTCGATGTTTTAAGTTCTTTGGCTAATTTCGCTTTATAGCTTGGACTAATGGCTTTAGAAACTATTTTAGCATTTTTTTTTCGAGTGAAATTCATCTCTTTTATAACTTTAGAGTCCGGTATGCATTCTTTTAAAACCTTGCCTAAATGGTCTGACACATTAAACGACATGTTGTGTTCAGCAAAAAAAGCAGCTAACTTAATTTCCGCAATTCTAGCCAATTTTGTTGTGCTTGGTTCCTGTGTCGAAGAAGTGCTTGCCGTAAAAAAACTCGATACATTTTGGGTGCCTCGTTTAACAGACAAATATTTTATATGTTTCTGACCTTCACTATGTTTTGTGATTATGTGTTTTTCTGCAACCATGGAAATGTCACTGTTGGAATATAGCAAAAACTCAAGCCTCTTATAATGTATAATATTCAAGTAGGTTATATATGATAAAGCTGGCAGCTGAAAAACATATATTTTTACTTCTTCTAATTTGTCATTCTGTCAATGATTTCGATATAATAAAAAGTATCTTTTTGGAGTGAATTTTATTTTATTATATTTCATAGTTTATTTTCTCGTTCTCCTGTGGCCTATTCCCAAAAGGTTATGGGCCCAGGCTACGCTATCGTAAAATATTGAAAAATATAGTCATCTACTAAGTATAAAATTTATGTAATATTTTAAACATGGAGTCGCGGAAGAAAAAGACACATGAAAAATGTTTGATGGCAAACAATAATATATAAGTGTCTAAACCAATACTGTCTACGGCGAAAACAATAATGGATGACTTAAATAAAATTACGAATGGAGAATTTTTTTGGCTACACAATTATTTTGACTGCGTAAGAAACAACTTAATTTGGAATTGCGACCAGATATCAAACGCTGATACAACTTATTTTAATGATTGAGTAATATGATCACTAACTTGGTGCTAAACTTGATTAAATGGATCAATGGATGAAATGGATCGACGGATTATGGATCAAAGGATGAAACGAATCGACGGAATGCATATAATTCAATGTCTCATCTTTTAGATTCAATGAATACATTCAAAATATTCAAAGTAAAATTGAGACCTGAAACAACTGAACTTCAAATATCACACGCTTGTAAAAATATAAATTTTAATATAGAAAGATGTGTAAACTACTACAAGAATACTTACTACATCATGCAGATACACAAGCTAATATGAATTTTTATCATGGAAACTGTTGGTGTAAAAATTATATTTTTTGCGATCTGAACCCGTCGCTATTACTGATGCTAACTGTCATTATATCAAGTACCTAATTGAAACAAAATGGAGACAGTAGTAGCTATATAAATGTAAATGCATTGGACACTGCAAATAAAAATAAGGACAGTTTCGCTTTTATGTCTTAAAAATGAAATTTATTTGATTTTTGTTCCAATTCTAACCCTGACACTTGTTTTTCTTTTAGATTTGAAAACTCTGATCACTTTGAAAATACAAAGGATTAATATGTGTCAAATGACAGACTACGTTTAAAATTGGAGGAGCTAAAGATTTGGTAAAGGTCAAAAACAAAGAATTTAAAATTCTATACTGTTCACCAAAAGTTCTGTGGAACTTTAGTTCTATGGAACTTAAGCTGTACCTATGCAGCTTCTTAGTAAATCGAATTGAATAATAAAAGGTATGTGCCGGTTATTAAAAAATGAAGGGCATATTTATAAAAATAGTAAATGTCTAATATGTAGTATAAAGGATGATAGTATCATTATTTTTCATAAAATGATAGTTCACAGTATAAAATAAACTTAATTCAAAGTTAGAAATCGTATTAGTTATGGCACAAACGGTCATTTGAATAAACAGAAATTAAATTTGAATAGCAGTGATAGCCTAATGGTTAAGAAACTCGACCTGTCTAACGAAGGGTCCGAGGTTCAAATCCCAGGCAATCACCTCTGAATTTTTTCAAAGTTATGTGTGTATTAGAAATTAATTATTACTTGCTTAAAAGGTAAAGGAAAACATCGTGAAGAAATCTTCTACACCTGAAAGATTTATATAATAAAAAATCTGAAAGGTATGTGAGTCTACAAATACTCACTTGGCTAACGCGATGAATTATGACCTAAACCTTCTCATTCTGATAGGAGACTCATGCCCAGCAGTGGGACAATAAATGGGTTGATGAAATTTGAATATTTTTAAAGATTTTATTATTGACCGTCATGTGACAATCTTGAATACTTATATGTAATCTGTGATCTTGAATTTCTGAAAGTCAAGACTGACCAGCTAATGGTAAAAAAAAAAATAAACATTTTTTTTTTTTATTATTCACTGTGATGTTTGCGATTCGATAACGTCGACTTCCTTTGATGACAAAAATTGTCTTTATGTTAAATGTATTTTAAATGGGAAATAAGTATCATTTTAAAAGTCTAAAAGTGAAAATGTATCCTATAGTAACATTATTCATTTACATTATGATAAGGATCGAGAATATATTTCTGAAATAATGAACTTAAGGAATTTTTGTTGGCAAGATAATTATGTATCATTAAAATTTACCTTATAAAACACAATAAAATGGTGAAACAGAGCAAATGAATCGTATATTAACCGAAATGGTTGTAAATGCGAAATTAAATAAAGCTTTTGGGGTGAAGCTGTTACAACAGTCATATACCTACTTATATTTATAAAAATATACATATTCCCCACTAAAGCTCTGATAATAAATAAATAAAACACCATGTAAATTGTGGCAAGGTAAAAACAAAATCGATCATATGAAAATGTTTTGGTGCTACTGCTACGTTCGTAACACAGTTAGCAAGATTAAAGATAAAATAAATATAGTTCAAAAAACTAAAAAACACGCTTTTATGATAAAATTAACTAAAAAGTAGAAAATCTAAATGAATCTAGGAATCAATTAAGGAACAGTAAATAGTATAATTGTGAAATAAATCTACAAAGTTTGAACGAAATCTGGCCGTTTAAAGTGGGTCAAAATCGCGCCCAAAGAAGTCGGTTACAAACATACAAACATACAGGTGAAGCTAATAAAAAGCGTGTAAATATTTTAGATCCAGCCTAGTTGGTAAAGATTTTAATGGATATACATTATTAAATATTAAAAGTAATGAAATGTCCATAGCTGCTAAGCAGATCATGTAGTTGATGAATTAAATATTGAAAATAATGACAACAAACATTGAGCATTACATATCAATATAAAATTTAGAAAGCCTGACTCTGATTCGGCGAAACTAATTGAAAGCTAACAACAACATTTCTTAAATGATAATGCGTCAACAATAACTATTAAATACTTGATCAATCCCTGAATTATTATATACGGATGCACAATCCTGATAGCTGATCTTTATTAAGTACTTTGCATGTAACGTTCGCACCAATAGCCAGATTTACTACATTTATATAGATTTAAATGTACAGCATATGGACGAAAATACTACCTTTGTAAATTTCATTTGATATAATTAGAAAAATATATTATAATGGTTTTCATACAGAGAATATTTATATGGTAGTACCAGAAGGTAAAGGTTGCTAAAGATAAAGAAGGTTGCCTAAAGATAATAAAGTAAGTAAATTAAATAAAAGCTTTAACGGCTTAAAGCAGACATCTCGGCTTTGGTTTGAACGTCTTCATGTTATACTTAAATATAGGGTTTAAAAACTCTTAAAGGTACATTCTCATGCAGATGCATGTAGATAAATGTTTAAATATACCTATATAAGATAAATTAATGCAAATAATTTAATATATGTATAGTCCCACACGTATGTATATGGTTTAATAATTTCAACAAAATAAGCATTATAAATTTGCAAAAACATTTTAATGCAAATAATTTATATTACAAATACAAAATAAATAACATAATTTCTTGATATAGATGTTGAAAGAATAGCAAATACAATATCACTTAATCAGTCTACTAATGTGCAAAATGTGTTAAAAATATTCTATAAGTGTAATTTATCCTAATCACTTTCCTTATAAATTATTCAGTATTAAATACTGACTTATGCCATGGTGCACATTGTAGAGTTAAATTAAAGTTACTACTTTGTATAGAAATGTGAAAGTAAATGTACTTACGCATCCAGATTTTTTGTCTTAAATGTGTAAATATTTAATACATCTTTTAATGTTATATAAAAGATATAAATAGTTAAACCTAATCAATGAAAGCTGTAATTATATGTAGTTAATTATTGCTTATGTGGACTCTGACTGAGAAACTGAGAACGCGACGAGACGCACAAACATAGTATTAGAAACTATTTGTTCAAAGTAATTAAAACTGCATAATTTCGTGAAACACACGAAAACAATGTAGACACTGTCGCAGTCTCATCAGCTAAAGCAGAGTACGAGTATAAGGTTTTGTTTGAAGTTTTCTTTCTATATTTGACTGATAAATCGATGTGGTCTGAAGTATCTTCAGCTCCACATGTGCCATGGTTAAGTTTGCCATTGTAAAAACATTTATATTTATTGTAAAAAGATGTGTGTTATGGAGTTTCTTTCGCCGCTTCTTCTCCATAACGAAACACCTAGTGAAGTGGTGGTAGATGTAATGACATTCAAGAAGTGTTCTGCAAAGAACGTATTTATAAATTGTTTTATACTTGAATTTTTGAGGGAGGCTGTTGGAATATAGCAAAAACTCAAGCCTCTTATAATGTATAATATTCAAGTAGGTTATATATGATAAAGCTGGCAGCTGAAAAACATATATTTTTACTTCTTCTAATTTGTCATTCTGTCAATGATTTCGATATAATAAAAAGTATCTTTTTGGAGTGAATTTTATTTTATTATATTTCATAGTTTATTTTCTCGTTCTCCTGTGGCCTATTCCCAACAGTCACAAACTTTGCACCTCGCTTTATAATTATTTTTAGGGTCCTGAGTGAGCCACTTACTGAACTTAGGGTCCTTTTCCCAATCCGGCCTATACTTTTGAAGACGATGTTTCTGTTTTTCAACCATATCGCTTCAGACGTTTTTCGTCGTCTTAATCAGACGTTTTTTCTTTGGGGTGGATACTCCCGGTCTATCGTCATTTTCATGACCATCACTGCCATTGTCCATAATTAAAACACTAAAAACGTATTATTTTACACAAAAATTCACAGACTATTTGTTGTCACTTCGATTGAATTTCGAATGGAATGGAAGGAACGAGATTAGTGGAAAGAAAGAAGTGTACTGCGGAGTATAATCGGGGAATCCCCGGCCATCGACACAGAAAACATCGTAAGATCAGAATTCGGTCGGATACTCGCACGGTCGAAATATTCATACATAATGAAATAAAGTTAAGCATTCGGAAAAAAAACTTTAAATTATAGTATTTTAGCGTACTATCCTTAGGGGTGGATAGTATATAGTACAAAGGGCGAAATTATAGTATAAATACTATAATTATAGTACAAAATCCAACCCTGCTTATGGGGCAATTCAGTGGAGGTCATCAAAGCTTTTAGGTTACAAAAAAGAGTTATAAGAGCAATATGTGGCGTAGGACCATCAGACAGCTGTCGGCCATTATTTAAGCAACGTTTTAACCTTAGCTTCTATGTACTTCAGAGCGGTAGGTATTTTTGTAAAGGAACATATTGACTATTTTAAAATGAAGAATGATTTGCATGAAGTCAAATATATTACCCCCGCGATTAACTCGCAAAGATAACAATAATTTATATGTACCATGTTACCGGCTAAAAATGTTAAAAAGAAATGCTCACATAAATATAATTAAAGTGTATAATCATTTACCAAGCTCTTTAAAAGATTTGCCAATACTTAGATTTAAGAGGAAACTAAAAGCCTGGCTTCTAGATAATATTTTTTATAGCCTTAATGACTATTTTCACGGAACAGCAAAATAATAATATTAATAATTTAATTTATTGATATTTATAATGTAAAATAACACGAATATTGCAAGTTAGCCGGTGTACCGATAACCTATACACACGTGGCGAAAATCTTCATTAGCCAAATGTCGTCAAATAATACGATGGCACTGATTGAAAAGCTAACAGGAAGAGACAATAATAATCCTACATGGAGGTTTGCAGTGCAAACATATCTCGAACACGACTAATTATGGAATTGCTTCACTTCTGATAAATGTGATAGCAAATTAGACACAAAATCAAGATAGAAAATAACTCTTGTACTTCCAATTAACTATATACTATACAAGAGGCTAAAACTGCTAAAGAGGTGTGGCCAAAGCGTTTGATGATAAGGGACTGGCACTTCGAGTTGGTCTTCTACGAGAACTAATTACGTCATTAGATAATTTCCAAAATATAGAAGAGTATGCCAATACAATTATGTCATCAGGGAACTCTATTACTGGCTGATTTATCGGAGACGTATCAAGCAATGATGGTGGCCCTTGAGAGCTCCGAAGTAGCAATTACTGCAAATTCTGTAAAGACTAAGCTTCTTTAAGATGTGAGAAACTCTGAATCAACTGCAATGTATGTCAATATAACAAAACGAAGCAAATCAGACGCAGTTTGCTAAACAAGCTCTTAATAAAAAGATAAAACGAACAAAAGTCCAAGGTGTTATGTGTGCAATAAATGTGTCCATATTAATAAACACTTCAGAAATAAGAAGAAAGAACACAATTCAAATGATATGTTTATGTTATGTCGCAGTGTTTTCACATCACAGGTTAAATATCATAGGTTAATGCTACATGAGCAACATTATCAAATATTATGTATTTAAATTTTCTAACGCATTATAGGGTAAAGGCCGGATACTATCCGGAGCTATCTGGGAGTAACTATTCATTTTATCAAAAATTTTAAGATTGTTTCTTTCAATATAGCTTGTGAGCCGCTTTCGGAGAGTCATACCGCCGAATATTTATCAACCACCATTAAACATATTTGTGAAAAATGGGAAATTCCTGATGAAAAAATTGTGGCCGTCACTACAGACAATGGTGCAAATATAGTAAAAGCCATTGAATTAACATTTGGAAGAGCAAAGCATATTCGTTGTATAGCCCACACATTAAACCTTGTTGTGCAAAATTCAGTCATGGTAAATGAAATAAAAATATTTATCGATAAAGTTCGCAGAATCGTACAATGGTTCCATCAGAGCGGAGTTGCTGCAGACCAATTGAGAAATTCTCAAAAGGCTGAAAATGTACCGGAAGGAAAAATTAAACACCTGATAGGAGATGTTTCAACGCGGTGGAATTCTCAATTACATATGCTTGAAAGGTTTATAGCTATGAGTGGGACGGTTGGCGGTATTTTATTGAACTACCCTAATGCTCCTCCTATGATTCAAGCTAGTGAAATTGCTGTACTGAAAGAGGTCGTAAAAATTCTCAAACCGTTTGAGAAAGTAAGCGAGGAGATGTGCACTGAAAAATATGTTAGCGCAAGTAAAGCTATTCCTATTATAATGTGCTTGAAACAGTTTTTGGAAAAAACATATCCATCGCATGATTTGGCCATTCAATTAAAAAATTCAATAATAAATGAATTTAAGAAAAGATTTGAGCACATACAAAAAGTTCATTTATTTAATACTGCAACATTTCTAGATCCTCGTTTTAAAAAATTACACCTTGATGACGGAGCATCTTTGGCAAGAACTATGAACTACATTAAAAAATCCATTGAAGAAAACCGAGAACCTGAGGATTGCCCTCTGTCAATAACTTCGGCCGCTGATGATGTGGATAATGATGATATTTGGGAAACCCACAACAAGTTGTTGTTGGAGACTATGAGAACAAGTCGAAGTCAAATTCAGACATCTGAATTAAGCTTGTACATAGCTGCGCCTCTAATAGGATTAAAAGAAGACGCTTTAGAATCCTGGAAAAGCTATGAGGGAGCTTATCCCAAACTCACACATTTGGCGTGTAAGCACCTATTGGTACCGGCTTCTTCGGCTCCAGCAGAGAGATTATTCTCGAAAGCTGGCGCCATATTAACAAAGACCAGGAGCCGAATATTATCCAAACGCTTACCTAAGCTATTATTTCTGAACTCATTGCCTACGGATTTCTAGTTTTTTTTTATTTAAATAATTTATTTTGTTGATTTATTTTAATTTGAACCTTTTGTAATTTGATTATTCTAAAATTTTAATTTCCGTTGATTTTATAAGAACTTACTATTTCAGTAGGAATATCTAGTTTTTTTATTTGAATAATTTAATTTTGTTGATTTATGTGAAAAAAAAATTTAATTCTTTTAAAACTTTAATTTGTGTTGATTATATAAGAACTTACTGTTTCTGTTGTTTATTTTTATAATAAATATATTGAATATGGCGTTTATTTTGAAATCAACTGAAAAATTAAGAAAAAATCGATTTATACAACAAAATCGATTATTTTCTTAAGAAAAGTCGATTATTTATTAATCGATTTTACATACTTAAAAAAAAAAATCGATTAATTAAAAATCGATTTTTAATCAACAATGTCACATCCCTACCGGATAGTTGCCTCACTTTTAAACATTCTGAAAATTATTTAGTACGTATCTTACATGTACACATAGGTAGTTACACATAGGTATTTTACCTTCTATAATAGCCTATTTTTGTATACTACATATAATTAATAACGTTTTTGAATAATTCATGTTTTATTTCACCTCTCAGAAAAGGGATAGTTACTAGTATGGCGGATAGTAGCCTAGCGTAGAAAATGCTTCGGAGGATACTGGCCTGGTGCGGGGATAGTAACCTCAGTATGATTATTATTTAGGATAAAAAGAAATTTATATCAAATAAAGTGATATTTATTATTTTTTTAAGTATTTTTAATTTACTGAGGTCTTTCATTAAATACTATTCAAAATATTAATTAACATTATATAATTCAAACTTAAAGTTATGAAAATTATTTATTATAAAATACAGTATTGAAAACAAGTTTTTCCGAGTTCAGATACCTCTTAATAGTTCTGTATAGTGTATTTTTTTACTGGAAAAGGTGGGAATTCAATCAAAATCGTTATCTTCAAATTTTGAAAAGTGTTGTACAAAAACTTCTTGTTTTGATCCTAATGACTATCAAACGTCTTTTTTTGTCTCGTTCATGGTAATAAATACTTCATTTTCAATAGAATTACATTTACAAGTGTGACCGGATTCCCGCAATATCTTTGATACAGTTTTGTCAGTTGTTATTGATGCACTGCATGTTGACCGCTTCACATCTCCACAAAATGGTACGGTTTTTATTTTTTCGAGAATTTTATTATAACGATACCCATTGTAAAACAGTGTAGGTTTCCCTTTCTGTTTTTTTTCTATTATAGGGAAAATATCCATCCTAGATAGATCCATCCCAGTTATCACAGGCAATTTACCACGCACGATAAGTTATTTCGATAACATTGCCTGTAAGCACTGACATAATGAATTGCAATTGAAAAGGGAAAATCTCAAGTGCCGGTACTAGATATGAAAATGTTGTAAATTGCGTCACGGTGAAAGAGGCCAATGTTCTTGTACATTTTGCGTGTTGTGTTCATTTTGCGTTTGCACATTTTGCATTTTGTACATTTTGCGATTTGTACTTTTTGAGAGCGGTGCTCATTTCACTTTTTGTTCATTATGCTTCGATTTATCTTAAGAATACAATATTTTTTTGTACCACAAGCTAATGTTTCTAACTTTCCACTCTCATGCGATGGTTTTTAATTGATGTACATGTTTCGTGGAACCACATCCGACATATCTCACATTGAATTAATCAGATTTTGATTTAGTTAAATTGTAATCCTCAAAACATTCAATGCCATAATTACCAATTGAAACTTTTTTTGTCGTATTTACTATTGAATTAGCATTTTTGACTTTTAATGCCTTTTGAGTGTCACTTATGGATTTTTCGTCTTTTTCTCTTTTGATTGGTAGTCCTTTGGTGGTTCTCCCTTTAAGCATTTTTGAACTGATGATTTTTTCTTCACTTCCACTACTGTCAGAACTTTCTCTTCCTTAATGTATAATATCTGTGTCGTCAGTTTCAGTTTCACTGCTAGTCATACCAATATATTTTTCTTATTTTTGCGATAGCCCTTTTTTTTCTTCTTAATATCTTTCTTATCCCCAGCTTGGTTTATTCTTTTTTAGTTTCTGTGGTAATTTTATTTTCTGTATTTTTTTTATTTTATCCGCTTAATTATTCTTATTGAATAATATTTATCGTTGGAGTTTAAATTTTTGCAGATTGTTTATCTTTTAGTCATGCTTAGCGGTATTCTTGGTATAGGAGATACTTGATGTAGAAATTTAGACGGTGTTTCTTCTTTAAACTTTTAATTCTGGGATTAATTAAAAGACATCAGCCCTTTTTTCTTCTTAATATCTTTCTTATCCCCAGCTGGTTTGTTCTTTTTTTGTTTCTGTGGTAATTTTATTTTCTGTATTTTTTTTTATTTTATCCGCTTAATTATTCTTATTGAATAATATTTATCGTTGGAGTTTAAATTTTTTGCAGATTGTTTATATCTTTTAGTCATGCTTAGCGATATTCTTGGTATAGGAGATACTTGATGTAGAAATTTAGACGGTGTTTCTTCTTTAAACTTTTAATTCTGGGATTAATTAAAAGATATCAGCGATGGCAATGATAGCTCAGTATTATCCAAGATGTAATTTTCAATATCACAATTTTGTAACGCTAAACAATCTTGAGACATATTTACTCGTAACAGGCTTGAAGACGGACTCGATGGCGTGTAATTTTGGTTTACATTATTCTGCTCAGACTCATGTAAGATAATTTCCAGATTATCAGAACTACTTGTAATTTGAAATGGCCGGTACGGCTTATAGGCGGCAGTCTCTTAGGGGCGGCAGATTGCCGAGGACGCTAACTCGATTTAAGTATAAAAGTCAAACAAGTTCACTCAACTTTTCATGTTTTTTTTTAACTAATACTTACGGTAAATCCCTATAGAAACCTAACATTTTATCTATATTACTATGTGAGTTATGGATGGTAGCGGCGGGCGGCCAGCAGTGGCTCAGGGTAAGCTCTCCGCTTCCCCCCCGTACTCACCGAGCCGCTTGTGGCCGCCGCCCGCGCAAAGCGACACACAGCTACCGGCAGCAGTGTTTGTTTTACCTTGTTAAACAAAATACGTAATGACTACTGGGGGGTTAGCCAAGTTGACATTCTACAATTGCTTGCGCTGTAAAAACGCTAGAGTGTATGAAAATATTAATGATCACGTGATCAAAATAGTGAAGTAGAAAAGTCGTAGCCAAGTTACACGATGGAATAGAACGCTCGCTATTCTACCTAGGGTATCCTAAAAATATTAGAAAAATGAAATGCACAGTCGTTTTTATATTTAAAATGAATAGGAGCATATAATATAGCTAATGATAGATAGGATAGGACTTACGAGTTATTATAGTTTTTAAATAAAAATATTGTCTGAGTTTAACTGTTTTATTGCATCTTTATTAATGCTTCATATTAGCTTTACTTGTAACTAAACAATTTATTTAAACCTTAAAAGAAAAATATAATATTAATATCCGTATCCTTTGTTTTTCATATATTTCTCCTGTTTCCCTGCAATCTTCCTGTCTAGGCATAAAGCTGGTGGTGATGAGGTTTGATATTAATTGTGTACGTATAAGATGTGTTTTCTATTAAATTTTAAGATTGAGCGACAGTCATAGTTGCCTGTTTGTAAAATCGTTATTGCCATCAAGGTAGCTTAGCAGGCCACTCACACATCTGCCGCAAAGAGGGAATATTAATTACCTCGATTCACGACGAACTACAAAATGCAGAAATAGTCTGGCTAAATCGGCAAAGACGTAATCTTTATCGACAGTGCATCGAAACAGTGAGCGAAATGTTTGACACTTTATTCATCCAGCAATTTATGTTGAATAAAGTGACTTTTGAAGCACTTGTTCGAGAACTCCGACAAAATACTTATTAGAAAGGGTCCTACGAGATTCCACTACAAGTGAAGGTATGAAATACCATATTACCTGTTTATATCTTATAAAGTCTTGTAAACCACAACTAAATTTTAATCTATTTCTTGATCTGTTTATAGGTCTTGTGCGCACTCAGTTTCTAGTTCCTAGGCATCACGCAACATCTTACTCAACGCACAATTAGTCGCTGCTTAAGAGAAGTAGTTAATGCTTTGAACCACCCGTCTATGATGGCAAAATGAATTGTTTTTCCAAAAACACGACATGAAAGGGAATTTATAACACAAGAGTTTGTCAATGATCAATACAATTTCTTTTTTTTGGAAATACAGTGTAAACTCCATGTAACGTCACTCGATTTAACGACAAACTCTCTAAAGCGTCGAAAACAATTAGCTTAGTTGGTTTAGCTTGTATTCCATACAATGATACACTCTACATAGCATTACACCCACTCTCAATAACGACCACAATTGAGTTAAAAAGTACCTTTTAAGTTGCTAAAATTAGTAAAAACTGCGAACCTGTGTACGTTCTTTTGTCGCTTTATTATCCTAGCCCGCAATAAACTCGACTGTCGGCATCATGCATACTGCATACATAAAAACATTTCCTTTGTCACCAAGATGCCTCAATATTCTGATATTGAGGCATCTATGAATAAAATAATTAAAAAAATACAACAAAATTACTGGTGCAGCAAAAGACGTCAGACAAAAATAACCGTCTACACGCAATGGCGTTCAAATAAGATTCTTTTTTATGTACATAACTACTAACACTAAACTGAAATAAACTTTTTCTTTTTCTAATTCTGATTTTTCTTCTCTCCATTTAACGACCACTCTCTATAACGCCATAAAATGCACAGTCCCTTCAGTGTCGTTATATAGAGTTTACACTGTATATGCAACACATACCTTTATACAAATTGCGAATGATATAATTTTATTTATTATTTTAGGTTTCAAAGCAGATTTGGCCATCCAGGTGCATAAATTGCACTCATATAGCTTTATATAGCTTTAGTGAAACCCGATGTTAATGAGCATCTTTATTATAATAGAAAAGTTTACCATCCGTTAAATGTGCAAAATATCTCTTAAATTTTCTAAAACATTGGCTAAACGATTTAAGGTAATGTTTCGGTTTTCCTCCATTTCTATTCTTCTTTTTTCTATGTTAAGTCTTTCCATCTCCCTCTGATGATTATTTTTCTCGACAAACTCCAACTCCAACTCAAGACGACGATTTTCGACGCTCAGGAATTCGCTTGTGGCTCGTTCAAAAGGCGTTTGAACTCTTCGGGTGCGCGCTCTAAATAGCCTGTGCCGCCGTGGGGTAGATATATTGGACGTCACCACGGGAGAAAGGCTTGCTGAACGCCGTAGTGTTCTAGAAGTCCTTTGTGCTATCCTTGCACTTGCTAAATAAAATGACGGGATCGTCGTGGGCATAGAGACAGGAGGTGGTGTTGACATATCGTGTTGTGGAGTTTCACAGAAAATTGGCAGTGATAATGGCGCAGGAGATTATGTATTTCCTGTAAGATATATAACTTTGAATGTATATGTAGAAATAGATATAAGATAAAAACATAACATTAACATCACGCCTGTATTTCTTCCTGGGGGTAAAAGAGGTACAGATTTTACTCCTACATTTTTCCACTTATGAAATTAATCCCATTTAACAGGGACCGATCATATTGCCATGCAAATTTACTGAGAAATTGCTTAAAAATACCCTATAACACCTCTTACAGAACTTGTAGGAATACAATTCAATACAATCTCGCCTGTGGCTCTTTGGAAGGTGTGGGTGTGGTGTAGTTGACGCTGGTGGACAAATTCGTCGAGGTTGTGGGTCCTGAAATATGAGAAGTATAACATCGGAAAAAATAAAAAAAAATACTACCGAATTATATTTCATTTTAAAGTAAAAATAATTTAAATCGATGTTTGTTAATTACGTATTTTCAAAGTCAGCACTCATATTGGACACGTACACCTACGGCGGGACCCAGTGATATATACTGATTAAAAAATATACACGACGAATAGATAACCTCTTTCCTTTGATAAGTCGGCTATTAGTAAAGAAACATACAAAATTAACAACTTACATCGAATCCTTTCTCCTCTATTTCAAATTGACCAACTACAGCAGACAATCTTATCAAACTTAGAACCTGTACTGGTTCGGTTAGTACAAATATAATGCCAATCGGTCCACTACCGTCCTACCCGCACGGCGTCCACACTAAGAGTGACGTACCAGATCAACTGACAGCTACTCGATGTCGCCAGATGCGTATCAATACCGCACGCCATACCAGTACTCTTACTAGTACTCGTATCTATGTTTAGTGTCTAATTATGAGCGTACTTACTAATACACTACACCTGCCTTTTACAAAATAAAATAACAATATAAAATATAAACAATATTATTTTTATTACAGAAATAATTGAACACAACCAGAATTATACACTGTTTACCATCAACAATGGGACTATAAGTAATATCAAATATTAGAAAACTTTTCCAAAATAATCTATAATATTTATCGATTTAATTGACCTTCTACTCTTACACTGTCCCTCAACAAGCTTCATGCACCATTCCCTTCCCTATCACTATGAAACAACTTTATAATTTCAATTAAAACTTCTATTGCCACGACGAACACACGTAAAACTTACAATCCCACCTCCATATTGTTTTACTGAAAAGCGCGCGTATAGTGACCGGCATGAGTCGTGAGCACAACTGACAGCTGCGCTGCGGGATTCAAGAGGATCAGCTAATCAAAGCAGATGAGTTTTGGCGTCATATTTCAAAAATAAGAAAAGGCGACTCGTCTCAAATGTTTCCTTTACTGGCCCAATTTGCGCAAAATTTATTAGTATTGCCACATAGCAGTGCAAATGTCGAGCGTCTGTTTTCTGCGATCAATTTGATGAAAACTAGCATAAGAAACAGACTTTCCACAGAAACGCTAACAGGCTTACTTTTCACGAAAAGTGGCTTAAAAATAAACCGCGAGCCTTCGCAGGAACACATTAAACATTTTAATAAATATATGTATAAATTTAATTTGTCTGAAAATGATAATAAAAATTGAATAATTTAAATAAATCGATGACCCTGAAAGTAGCGAACTTTTTTAAATTATCTGTAAGTGGTGGTTTCACATGTAGAATGTAGATATTGTAAAAACTAACCGGCTACTGGAATATTTATTTATTTATTATTATTTTTGTTCACGGAGATATCTCTCTAACCAGTTTTATCTATCTGCTGTCTGTCTGCAACTTTTAGGGTCTTATGAATTGTCGTTTTATTCACTTTTACCTACCCTACTGTCTTAATTTCAATCAAAAAAAAAAGTACGTAGATCTACGTATTTCTCATATGGAAAGTTTACTATTTCTACGTAATTTTCTAATCTGGCCTACGCCTTTTTCAAAATCCAAGTTGGCAACACTGGCTGCGCAGTAGTTAATGTTTCGGTCTCTTTGGCGGAATGAAGAAGCCATGGGGGCGGGGCGGGGTGCCGAGCTGCACGCGATTGGTTCCTCAGTCAATGCACATCGTCTATTGGAGGCTCGCGTGTCATTCGGCTACTGTACACTTTCGTGCAATTTTAGCGACTTACGTTTTGGATTTTAAAATAGTAGTTTATTTTTGTTATTTCGTATTTGTTAAGTGTTTTTGTTTTAATGTAGTTTATTTTTATTATCTCGGTGTATAAAAGTGTTGTATTTTTTAAATTTTTGGTTTTAGAGTATTTGTTTTAAGTTTATAAAATTCTCGTTTTATAAAATTATTTAAAAAATGCCGAGGGTAAAAAATACCGTTTTAAATAGACAGGCAAGGCAAATGGTCTATTCTGTTTATTGCTTCATAAAGAACAACGCCGAGTTAGGGATTGACAAAAGTATGCTGGAAATTTATAAACAAACAGCGGAGGCGACCAACACCTCAGTAGCAACTGTACGGCGGATCGTCAAAGAAGCCAATAGTTCAGAATTTCTGGTCGTATTCCAGAACACCAGGAAAGAAAAGACCAAGAGAACACCCTGTCACAGATGTGGATAGTTTTGACCAGGGGGTTATTAAAAGGTGTATTCAAAACTACCACCTCACCAATAAAGAAATGCCCGCCATTGAAAAACTACGACAAAAGTTGCGGGCAGATATAAATTTTCAAGGGTCTGAGCGCAGTCTTCGCCGTATAATAAAAATGTTGGGTTTCAAGTGGAGAAAAACCGAGAATAACCGGAAAATTTTGATCGAACAATCCCATATTCGCTTAGGTATATATAATGTTCATATTTCATATTTTTAGATAATATTCATCTTAATTTTTTAAGTCACGTGGTGTTGCTTTTAAAGCTTTAATAATCGTAAATCTTAGATCTTGCTAAGATAAACTAAATCGTAAAAGTAAATATTATTCACTTCATTTGGATTAACAAAATACTTATCTAGAAACTTATCTTGTTCCAGCGAATAACATATTTGCAAAAAATGCAAAAATTCCGAGAAGAGGGAAGAACAATTATTTATACGGATGAATCATACGTAGATTCGTCCCATTCATCGTCTCAGGCATGGTCAGATGGCACAACAAAAGGCCTAAAAAAGCCTATATCAAAAGGGCAACGAATCGTGATTGTCCACGCAGGAACTGAGACAGGTTTTGTGCCAAATGCCCTGCTCACATTTAAAGCAGGTACTAAGTCGGGGGACTACCACGACAACATGAACTATGACAATTATGAAAAATGGCTTCGCACGCAGTTAATCCCAAATATTCCTCCTAAATCTGTTTTGGTAGTAGATAATGCATCCTACCACAACAAACAGTATGACGCTGCACCAAGTTCAAATGCCAGGAAGTCTGAGATGCTGGGATGGTTAAGGGAAAAAGGGATTCAACACGAAGAAAGAATGCTGAAGCCCCAACTACATCATTTAATAAAAATTAATAAAGATTAATACAAGAAATTTAATATTGATAAGATTATGGCTGAACACGGCCACGATGTGATACGATTACCTCCATACCACCCAGACCTCAATCCCATTGAGATGGCATGGGCTGCAATAAAAGGCTATGTCGGCAGTAAGAATGTGACCTGGAACGTTAGCCACGTAACGGGTCTTGTTAAGGAAAAAGTAAATTTAATGGGAGCTAATGAATGGACAAAATTATGTCAAAAAGTAAAGGAAAATGAGAAGGAATATATAAAAAGCGATCACATAGTGGATGCAATGACATAAGAATTTATAATTCACGTTGGTGACGATGACTCCGAGACCAATTCGGAGGATGAGGACAGTGACGATGTTGAGGAGATTAATGAGCCAGTGGCCTCTACCAGCACCAACGCCGCGTCTAGTTTTATGGAAGGCATATTACCTATTCCTTCAGATTGAGGCGATTTAAATTTGAAAAATAAAGAAAAACAGTTATACTCAGATTATATTGTTTTATTGAGTTGAGATTATTATATTTTATTCACGAAGGCCTACAACATTACTCTATCAAAGAAAAATTTCAAATACCACTAATATTTTAATTAGTTTGTATAAATATACCTATCAATCATTTTGGTAAAAAACGGTACTGAATAAATTTGGCCAAAAGTGTACATGCGCGAGCTTACCCCCACTACTGCCCACCTGTGCTCACGACTCGTGCCGGGTATTATATCTGTCTTTATGGCAACTAGTGCTGAGACATCGAAACGTCTTCGTAGCGACGTATCGAATATTACTTACTATTCATGCTTGGCAGTGATACTTTGGAATGTTACTCTTTGTGATTCATCTGGCATAAGTTTCTGTTACTTTTATGAATATGCTTTTCCATTTATTTATTTAACCTGTTATGTTTTGTTATGTTGTGGTAGTGGATGAAATTGTCGTTAAAATTTCAGACACAATTTCAGACACAAGTCCATTTAGAACTCAAATTTATATTCTCCGAAATATAACATAAATCGTTTTCAATTTCAATATAAATTATTATATTTTATTTTTAGCAAGATCAATTGAAGCTTGATATAATCAATGCAACTGCATTCAACTTTCTTTTTTTTTTACACATATATATAACTGTATATAGTAACGTAAACAATGACTTTATGCGTTGATTACTCTTAATATAATTAGATATTTGTTAACACCCATTATACACAAATATTATTCTTTGCACACTTCCCGTATTTCTTCGGGAAATAGCTATGCTGGTAAATAAAGAAATACACAAATATATAACATAATAGAGATGTTATATTAGGGTTATTTTTAGGTAATCCTATTATTTAATATATAGGCTATCGTATATTATGATACCATACCTATTATAGGATATTAGGGATATTTTTCATGGGAACCATACACTATCACTTCTTATTAATAGGCGACATGTGAGGCATGAGCAGGCAGAGTTAACGCGCGAAACTTTGACTCATAACAATCTACCGTGCCGCACGGCTCACCCGCTCTTATGCCTCGTTTACACTCAGCCTGAGTGGGCAGGGAAGTGAGCAGGGAAGTGAGCAGCGCGAGAGTGTAAACACGATACTTCCCATGCCATTGCCGCTGCCACTCGCGTTGCCCGGCGCTCCCTCGATTGTCGGTTTTTCGTGCGCGAGTCAAAGGACTGGCAGCGCGAGTGGCAGCGTGTGTTTACATTCAGCCCTCTCACTCACTTGTCACCCGGCGTTCTGAGCGGAAGGACGTGTTGCTTTTTTCTGTCCAATTCTATACGTCAGCATTTACTATGTCGCTAGAGTGGAGTAATGAAAGAGTAATACAGTTTTTGGAGTTGTATGAAAGTGAACGAATAATATGGGATCCACGCGATAAAAATCATAAAATGAAGCATAAAGTACACGATGCGTGGAATCGCATCAGTACTCAAATGAACAATACTCCAATAGAAGAGCTAAAATCGAAGAAGAAATCACTTATGGCTACATTTCGACCACTCTTAAAGAAAAAGAAAGCGTCTATACGTTCCGGAGCAGGTGCTGATGATGTGTTTCAGCCAATATGGTTTCCTTTTGAAACTATGGAAAGATTTTTAGGCACACTGTATGACGTGGAAGAAACAATTAACACGGAAAAAAGGGTAACTACCTACATTCAATTATTAAAACACCTTTTTATAATTAAACATTTTTTATTAAAATGATTATTACATTATTTTTATTAGATGATTATTACAACTTACTTAATACTACTATTTAGTTATTTTCTGTATTCAAATTATGAAAATAATGTGCAAATTCAGATCGAATTTCATAAATGTCTCTAGATGAGCGTCTTGGTACACGCGCTATTGGCCTAAGAGCTGAATTGTCTGTGTTGGGTTGATTTTGTCTCCAAGAGCCATCAATATTTACTCCGTCAGCTACGAAATCAACGGGGGAGCGTAAATGTTACTAGAGGTTCTACTGTTTATTAAAAAATTATGTAATAAAATACAGGTCATTGTTACTGTTGGTACATTCTCTCTATCGATCTCGATTGGTTTTTTAAATATTCGAAAAACAGTTGTTAAAATACCGAAGACATTTTCTACAATGATACGAGAACTTGAAAGTTTGTAATTAAAAGTGCGTTCCATTGTGTTAAAATGATGATCACCAGGAAAGGGTTTCATTATATGTTTATGTATTGCAAAAGCTCCATCACAAAGAAATACATAGGGTACATCAATTTCTCTTCCGGGTAAGGGCGCGTCTGGTGGCAAATTAATAGTGTCTGTGTCAATTTTTTGCAAGAGTAAACAGTTTTGAAAAATTCCTCCATCACTAATGCGTCCCTGGCCACCAATATCAGCAAAAATAAAACGGTATTCACTGTCAACGAGAGCCATTAGTATGATGCTATATGTATGCTTATAGTTGTAATATTGTGAGCCACTGTGTGGCGGACATTTAATTACAATATGCTTCCCATCTATAGCTCCGACACATCGAGGAAATTTCCTCCTAAATCCCGCTTCTATAGATAACCATTCCGCTGGTGATTGTGGTAACTGAAACAGAAAAAATATATTTATTTAAATTTTCAGAATTATCAAACTGAACATGAGGCACAATCTCCAGATGTCGAACCGCTACTTCAATCACCACCATCATACCAGCAAATCAGTTCGCCGTCACAGTCAGTTCCTTCGCCATCACAGGCAGACCCATCATCGACACCAGTATATAATAGGCCAAAAAAGGCAAAAAAAGACCAAGCCTAAACATAGATGAGGCTCAAAATAAAATATCTCAGACTTTAGACACTTTGAACCAAGTGTTAAAAGATAAAAGTATAGTAAGTAAACTCATACAAATGAAAAGAATGAAGACGAGTGTGATCTTTATGCGAAACTCTTAGCTAAAAGATTACGAAAATATCCCGAGTCAATGCGGGGAAGAATTATGTACCAAATAGATGGGTTACTTTTGCAAAATCCTTATCCAACCATCGACCATCAAGTTGATCGACCATCAAGTGTCTTCTCAAATCGTTCATCGGTAACATCATCGCAATCACAGTATTCAGATTACCAAATCACATCAAACCCACCGATTCAACAATCTCAACGTGTTTATATCCAACCAACGGTACAGTCTGACACACCAGTAGAGGTCAGTATCCCAGAAATGAGCCAGGAAATTAATGACATTTCAGCTTCTCCACGCCATGTGATGCTACAAACTTCATCAACACAATATGTCTTGCCACCAAGAGTACTGTCCAGATTCCCGGAAAGAAGTGTTACACCACAAAACCAAATTAATGTGATTGAAAGAGCCTACTGGGATGCTAGCCAGAATTGAATCCTATAATTTTTTTTGTTTACATTGTTTCATTTTATTAGTGATGTCCTGCGCAGAGTAGTTTTGATTATACTTATCATTTGTATAATTTGATATAATAAAACATAATTTTAAAATACTTGTATTACTCACCTTAATTTGGTCCTTGAGAACAGAGTTGATAGCTTGGCATACTTCAGGAATAATTTGCGAAATGGCTGGTGTAGAAACCTTGAATAAGTAGTGGAGACTTTTATAACTATCCCCCGTTGCTAAATATCGTAATGTTAATGCCAAACGTATCTTTGCTGGTATGGGCATTCGCAGTCTGGTTTGCTGTTTTTCAATCATAGGTCCAATTTTATGTAACAAGAATTCAAAATCAGAAGATGACATTCTGCAAAAGTTAGAAAACTCGCCACCATCTTCGGAAGTCAACTCCATAAAAAAAGTATTCATGCTGTTTCTGTAACAAAAATATAGGTAGGTAAGATCATCATTCATATCGTCGAAGTGTATGCACTTATAGGAAGTTATAGTAAGTACTTACGTCGTTCGATTCTGATGAATTTTTTTCATCCACCATCTTCTTTGGCGATAGCGTCTTTTTTTTAGATTTCTTTTTAAAACATTTAAATAATTCATTACACTAAGCAGACATACAGCTGTCGCCGCAACAACCTCAACGTCAGCCATGGTTGCGAGAAGCCCGGTAAAGAAGTATGAGGGTTGAGTGTAAACGACACTCACTCGCGTCGACGCTGCCGCGGCAATATTTCCGGCAGCGCGAGTAGCAGGGGAAGCGGCTGAGTGTAAACGAGGTATTAGACATCTGCTAGACACCTTGCTTTATCTTAAAGCGTTTGTTACGTTTGTTTATGTCATTTCACGTTATGCTTGTATGCGTACGTGCGTGTGTGTGCGTGTGCAATACACATAGACGAGCGTGACGTAGGCCAAGACGCTGAACGTGACGTGAACAGTCTTTGTTACGATCCGTCGTCATGCCGGCAGTCATCAGCGATAGTTTGGCATGCCCCCTGATGCTGAGGCAGCAAGTATGAACGTCTGATGTGTTCTCTGCGCGCTGCAATGTGCAGCGATACTTGAGACACATATCGATGTTGTAAGATTGCATGAACTTTATGATATTCTGTGACCATAGAAACAAAACTGTTCCAAACATCTTATCTCGGGTTAAATAATAACTACACGGGTTAGTTGCTACGTGATTCCGTAAATCCCGGTGTAATTATCCTGTTAGCCAGGCGACTGAACATATTTGGTAATGAGGACACATTAGTCCCATTAAAATATGAGGATAACGATAACTAATGGGTTTGTGAGTAATCGCAAACCGCAATGATATCATGGGGAATTTTACTGAATTTCAGCGCGCTTGCGTCATGTTTGCCTCATGTAGTTAATTAAAAATTATCGCTGCGCATGAAAGCTTTTAGGTTGCATTCTGAAAAGTTGAACAATCCGTTATAGCCCGTAGTAGTGCATGCTTGTGTCACTGACTGCTGCATCGGCAACTTGATGGTGCGGCCAAGACACGGAGCTACTGCAACGCAAGGCTACCTTTTACAGAGCTCAAAGAAGTTGGGATGTTGAAATGTATGCACTTTGTAGTGTTCTATTGTTAACGTAAGTAGGTACACACTTAATCCTCCAGTTTGAAAACAAACAGTACGATAACGAGTAGGTACAGATATGCGAAAATTATATTCATATGTCAGAATTCAATTATCACTCTTGAAATAGGCATAAAGATTGACGTCAAAATATAATAACATTGTTAATTAATATTATTTCTGGATCGGTGCCTAACGGTTCATGGCGATTTACGTCATACTTTTATATTATCTGATATTGTCCTCGTATTGTGATCGTTGGTATATAATGTCCCGAAATGTCGCATGAAATCCATAAGCGCATACGCAGCCACTACATGAACAAGTACGTCCAGAGCATCACTGTAACCATACACCGGGACATCAACCTCCGCTCTCTATGTGAGTATCCAATATTTAAATTAATTAGGGATGAGGCACCTCTTTAATAACAGAATTTCATATTTCACGTCTTTCCATTTGCAGCAACTGCATCGAGACTCCCAGAGACTCTGCGAAATGCGCGTGTTGCTAAGACGTGAGTACGAGTATATCATTACAGTTGCAACTTCTGAGTAAAGAGTTGGTCGTGTGCGCCAACTTTTCAGAACGTCTTGTAAGCTCCAACGAAATCAATGTTAATTTATCGGTTTTCAGGTCACCGATCCGACCGGATCCCGATGTACGAAAGCAGACGCATACTCCCATGTCGTCAAGAGACCAGGGGTGATGGGGACGCGAATTGGACGCTTCACTGGCCCAGACCCGTATCAATACTGCAGTTTCTCGTTATAAGCCTGATACTGTTTCAGGCATTCCATTTATCTAGTAAACCTGTGAAGTTTATAAGTTTAACTATTACTTTAGCGATCATTGTTTTACTTGTAAAAATAAAAATACTTATGCAGTACTTGTTGGTATCATTAATGTAAGATAAGTTTACGCGATACCGCGTCCCGTGGGTATCCCAATTCACATATACACCTGGCTCAGCTTAGGTCACGATCGGTCCGCTAGGCTGCATGTGCATGGAATGTGCATCGGACCGACGTGCAGATATAAGCGTCACGCTGCAACTGGTGCAACTGCACTCTAATGGGTCGAGCAAAACGGCCTAGGAGTTAACACCATTGTATGATAGAGTTTTGTCTCCTCCGCTACCCCCGAGCCTTAACTTTGAAGATACAGCCCGTACGATATCATAATTCACTGTATGTGCATCAAATCAATTCGAGTCCTGGCATATATTTCGATTCAATTGGTGAACTCAAAATTAATGTGGGACGTTTAGATATTATAACCGCATTCGATATTTCTTATATTAATCCGCATATTAAAAATATTCATTCTATTCTAGGAACAACATCTGTGTAACAAAATTCAATTTGAAATTTCAGAAAATTTACAGTGCAAAAATATTTTGGAACCTCTTACAATTAGATATAATGACATGGTATCTGAATATTCTTCTATTTCTCATTTGGTCAGTAGTAGGTCTAAAAGAGGAGCGTGGATAGGTAGCGTCGGCACTCTCGCTAAATCTTTTTTTGGAACTCTAGATGAAAACGATGCTGTCAAATATGACAATGCCATTCAAAACTTCCAAGACAAAGAAAAGAAAATAGCTACTTTAATTAAGGAAAATGTATTAGTTACGACTTCTTCTTTAAGTGAATTTAATGTTACTTTACATAAAATTAAGCTAAATGAAATTAGTCTAAATGAAGCTATCGACAAGTTATCTGTTTCTTTAAAGAATTCAACTTTTGTTCGAATATTTAAATGTAAAAAGTCAAATTAATTCTATCCTAAATAATTTAGAAGCATCCATACTCACACTATCTTTCCAACTACAAGACATGACAACTGCAATTTTGCTCGCTAATCAAAACATACTGCACCCGTCGATTTTAAGCCCTTCTCAACTTTACCAGGAACTTGTTGATAACTATAGATACTTACCCGTAGACTTTAATAGTGTTATTAGTTATACTTTAAGAAATAAATTAGTTTTTGTTTTAATAATACCTTTAGTTTCTCCGAAAGAGTATAGTTTGTATCATAATTTAGCATTACCTATTCCTAATTAAAATACAAAGGTGGGATCTTTTAGTTTTATAATACCTACTCGTAGTAGTAAGTACATAGCAATAACTAGGGATAAATTGGAATATTGTACTTTGTAATCACTACAGGAATGTAGAGCAATAACACGTTACAATTATATCTGCGACGTGATGTCAGTGTTCCCCACAAGTGCGAACCCCAATTGTGAAAGTGAAATTATGTGCAATGTAATCAGTGTTCTTCCAAAACAGTGCAAAACTGAATTTATTCACGGAATTTTAGATATATGGAAACCCCTTAGTAATAATAATTGGATTTTTGTTCAATCCCAAAAAATAAATTATACATAGAATGTCCTAATTAAAATATTGTAGAATTAAATATCTTTGGCACTGGTAATGTAAACATTCCTATTAATTATATAGCGTATTGCAAAACAACAAAATTAATTCCTAAATTAAACAAAGGAGATGTTTCATTTTCGGCCATCTCATGTACACTATATCTAAAAAACACGAATAATTTGTATAATTGAAGAAAAATACACATATATTTTGATAACCTAAAGTATTCCTGTTTAAAAATATTTAAAATAAGCATTCCTCATTGAAATATTAAATATGGCGGAATACTGTCAATGTCAAGTTATCAAAACTGTCGATGTCAGTCGGGGAACCTATGTGTACCCCACACATAGGTAACTATACTCTTTGGATGTCGGTAATTCTGTATTTCGCTGTTTTTGTCGTAAAGTTATTGTTACCTTAGTACTTTACAACCATGCCTTCTTTTTGGGTATCCCGTCATTATTTCTGAATTTAATTAATTATAACAAAACCACCTTTTAAATAGTATCTGGTTTTATAGATGTAAGTGCATGTCAAATTAAAAAAGAAGAAGTTGTCAATTTGATATGTGTAAAAGTGGATATATACATATTATATACTAGGAATCCAATGTAAACGTTGAATAAATATGTACTGATGAGAAGATTCCATTTCAATTCTGAATATGTTTTTGCTCTGTGCTGTTTACGATTTTTGACTGATTCTACCTTACTTGTTTACCCAGCTTATGTTTTATGGACTTTTGTGATTTTCGTGCGATCGCTGTGGATTGTGTTGACAAGGATTCAATATCATCAGGTAAAATATACATCAGTTAGTTGTATTAATCGTGATATAATCGTTATTTCTCTTTTTTAGATAACTACAATAGCAAGACAAGGACATTCTTGGGATGACAAAATAATCAGTTATTATTGCAACTGCATCGCTGGGCAACGAACCGTACTCGTAGGTAGCTGCGTTCACATTATGACCATTGTTTGATGTTTGGGCTGAGATCGTCACAGGATATTACAGAACCTGCTACATGATTGGATGAAAATATTGATAAGGGAAGATATTGAATAAATAATGTATCTAAGTGAAGAATAAATAAAATATTATGTAAATGTGTACTTAAAGTTGTTTTATTTACACGTTTAAATGTTTTAACTAAAATAAATTGGTATAGAAGTGCATATTTTGGTATGTTTGTTTTAAGTCAAGATTTATGAAAGTAAATATAATTAATGTTTATCAAATATAGGTATTGTTTCTCAATACATACAATACAATATTTATATATCTACGCCCATTCGCGAAAAAATATATTAAAAAGTATATAATGTATATAGTAAGTTAAAATAGAATGACAGATGACATTATTACGGTAATCACTACCGCCATGATGTTTTTCAACTATTGTGTTGCAAGTTTAAGTGTAAATTATTGTTTTTTAACAATTAAACGAACATGATTTGAAGAAAATGAACCCCTACGAATTGTTCTTTGCATGTTAGCTTAGTTTTTAGTATAGTGTACAAAAGGTGGCCGGGAGCCCATACATTTTGAAACATCTCCTTTTCATTAAATATAACTATTGTTAAATCAGATATTAATATTATTAAAGATCCTTGCTGTGTATTAGATAATTTTAAGTATAAAACAAATAATGAGTGTCCTATTCAATTGAATAATTTAGATCTAGATATTTTCACATTAGAATCAAAAATTAAATTAAATTCAATATCTTTAGAAGCCGATAAATTCTAAACCAACATCATATAATTCAATAAGGAACTCATTACTCCATTATAACAATAGTTATTTTAAGCTTTATTGTATTCTTTTGTATTATTAACATTTATTGTATTAGTATAACCAATTTTCCTTAACTCTTCCTAAATTATCCTCTCCTATTTCAGTAGAATCCCCTCCAGAAGAGGTGCCTGAAATCGCCACTCCTGCCAGATCCAATGAGAACCTTTCTAAACCTATTCGTCCTCCCTCCTTAAGAACCAATATCTAGTTCTTCTTCTTCTTCTTCTAAATTCTTTTCTTCCTAAACATCGCTTTCAACCCCGATGTATAGTCTACCCCGGGGAGTTGTTATAGATTCTCTATGTATATATATTAGCTGAACTCTTACTTCCATTTCTGCAACCCAAGCATACGTTTTCCTTCCCTTCCGCTCATCCTTCCAGTGCAGTTAGTCAGTTCCAATCTTCCATCCTGGCCACACGTTTCCTAATTCCGTATTCATTGTGTCATTCCGTGTTAAATAAACTCTAAATTCACTTTGTTAATTTGTAATTTCTTTTTTTAAAAACCCTACAATAGAGACCCGCTTAACAGAAGGAAATTCAGGTATTGAAGACCGTTACAAATAAAGCCAGTAATAAATTTAATAATCTAAAATCAGAAAAAAGATTCCGCCCAATCTAGTAATTCAGGGAAAGATTGCGCTCAAAGACCGATCCTTAATGATTCAAATTCAGTTTTATAAGTCTATCTACAAAAAAAATCCGTATTTTGGTCACAGCCATCTAATGACATAAAAAAGGTGATACCATATCTCTGGATAACATTTCCATGAGTAGTTTGATACCACCACTCGAATCAACTTTAAATTCTGAGCTTATGAATGAACTGCTGTCGAAACCCATAACAAAAAACTAAAGAGAAGACTTTTCACAGTTTAATGCACTGACTTCTGGAAATACTGATGGTTACATCCAGGTTCACAAAACGCAGATGTCATCCGCTAAACGAAAGAGTGTCGTAATTACAGAATATAATGAAGTCTATTAAGACAATGCTAGTGAATCATGCATTCAGGCAATGCTTTTAGGTTTATCATTGGAATATGAAAAGCATGTATTTTAAAAGTATAATACAAAAAGAAACGTTTTTTTCGCAGAAATTCGTTCATTTATTTCTTTTAAAATCGACGTTTGACGAATTAACTAATTTTGAATAAAGAAAAATCGATTTTAATTTAAACGTTTGCTTTCAATTTATCTCACATCCATAATCAAGACATATTGGCGAACACCGAATGTATCTAAAACATAAAGCCACTGAATTGGCTCAAGAAGATATTTTGATATAGTATGGTCCTGGGGTACACATTTTGTAGTTCTATTCCTCTTCTTTTTTTCATGTACTGCTAGTTATGTCAGCATAACAGATAATCGTGGAAGTGAACAAGTGTAGTGTTACCATTAAGATAAGCTAACCGTAAGAAATTATGTACTAGTAATAAGTCAGTTCTGTAATAAAATTGAATAAGTCAGTTCTGTAATACTCTTTTGAAAATTAAAGTCTTTTTTAAAAACTACATCTCCCGACTCGCACCCTAACTGGCGCAGTCGGTAGGATTCGCTGTCTGAATCAACGGTTTCCCGTGTCAAATCAGTGAAAATGGACGGTATCTGTGTGTGGTAACTTCGGGTAATCCGCGACGCGAATCCTGAGAAGAACCTCAGCGGGTCCAGGCATGCCAATCCAGCTCCAGCTCTTCGGAACTCACGCCATAGAGTCGGCAATACTTGTGGGGTAAGCATTAACTCTGATTACTCCCGAGATTCCTAAATTGTATCTTATAAAACTAACATTGTTTTACCATTTTTGTTATTTAAATTGTTTACCTTGTGTTATTTTTATTGTGTGTGTTAATAGTTCAATTGTGCTAAAATGACTAATGAACCAAAAAACGAAACGCCTACTATCGACTTTAAAACATTGTCGATACTATTACAGTGGTGTAGCGTTCGTCACAATAAACAACAGATGCACCATCAAAATAGCGGGACGAACACTAAAAACACACATGAGATTCGTTCACATCGAGGAGAGCATCCCACTACCAAAGCTATAACATCCCCAATAATTTCTCGACAAACATAAAATTTTATTATGTAACGGGTACTCACGATATGCGTTTTTTATTGCCGATATTTCGACCCAGTTGCATGGATCGTGGTCACGGCGAAACTGAGGTGGAGGGGAGAAACCGTTGACAAGTACTAGTGGTAGATTAATCTATCTACCCTACGTCTAGTTCGTTTTTCTTTTCTAGGTTTCATATCACGACACACAACACTGACAATATCCTTACGCTCCGTACTTTGCACTATTTGTGACTTGCATAAACTAACCACTGGATTCCACGTTTGGGCTAACTTAAAACCATCTTCTCTATTGAAGTTCCTAGGATGTTTCTTGATCTCTATTGCTTCTCTTACTAAACGAGGAAAGTAATGACGCCTTTTAAAAAGCTCGCGGCCTATCTTCGTTCCCCCAAGGATACTATTCCATACCAGTGCCCAGGGGTCTATAAGGTTGACTGTAGTTGTGGTAGCTCGTATATTGGGCAGACAAAACGAGCCATATCACAACGCATTAAGGAACATATCAGCGCAGTCAAAAATAATGACCCTAAGAAATCTGCGGTAGCCGAACACATCCTCAGTTCAGGTTGTAACCACTGGATTGAATTACACAAACCTCAGGTGATCTCCACTGAGCGTCATTACTTTCCTCGTTTAGTAAGAGAAGCAATAGAGATCAAGAAACATCCTAGGAACTTCAATAGAGAAGATGGTTTTAAGTTAGCCCAAACGTGGAATCCAGTGGTTAGTTTATGCAAGTCACAAATAGTGCAAAGTACGGAGCGTAAGGATATTGTCAGTGTTTGTGTGTCGTGATATGAAACCTAGAAAAGAAAAACGAACTAGACGTAGGGTAGATAGATTAATCTACCACTAGTACTTGTCAACGGTTTCTCCCCTCCACCTCAGTTTCGCCGTGACCACGATCCATGCAACTGGGTCGAAATATCGGCAATAAAAAACGCATATCGTGAGTACCCGTTACATAATAAAATGTCTCAATTCCGCGATAATTTTAGTCTAAAATCATAAACATAAAATTGGAAGAAGTCCCGTTGGATAATCTGGAAGACATCGTCCAGAAAGCAAAAGAAATCAAAGAACCAATTTACGTACCTACCGTCTCTTCGCGGTCAAGCTGGTCATCTATAACCCTATACATAATCTTAGCATCAATTGGCTTTGAACTTTGCATCAGATGGTATATAAGACGCCGTCAAGCAGCGGCAGCAGACGTGCAGCCGATACAGCAGCATTCTTCGGCGCGCTTCTCTCTGAAGGGGGGAGGAGTTACGTCAGCATAACAGACAATCATAGAAGTGAACAAGTGTAGTGTTTCCATTAAAGCCCCGTCCATACACTTGGCAAGCAATGGTAAACAGCAAACAACAAACATCAAACACCTACATGTGGATGGGTGTTTGTATGTGTTTGCCTGTTCTTGTTTGTGTTCACCACAGTTCGGGGTCGGTGTCGGTTTTTCTTCACAGATCAAAGGCTGTTTGGCAAACAGTTCGCGGTGTTTCCATACGTTAGGTAAACGTTCAGTACCGGCGCGAACTTACAGATGGTGGACGTGTCGCATCGATACCACGTTGTTAGCAGCAGTTTTTGGCGCGTTATCATGTCCGATTGGTCGGAAGATACAACTTTTTGCTTTTTAGAAGCGTATCAAAATGAGCCCTGCATTTGGAATTCGAAAGACGTGGACTCGCATTAGTCTGATAATGAAATAAATGTGAAAGATTTAAAAAATAAAAAAGAAATATTAACGGCAATCAGGAGACACTTGAAAAAAATAAAACAAGACTCGATTCGTTCTGGTCCAGGTTAGTTTTGTAGTGTATGTCTAATATTTGAACCTAATGTAACGCACCTATAAATTGTGTCTCCAAAATATTAATAAATCAGTATCGATTGAGCATTCGAGATGGCTTGATTTCGATCCTCCCCTTACAAACTTACATGGCGACCCTGCCATAAAAGGGAGCGCCTCGCGTCGCGTGTTCGAAAATGATACTTGGTGCTGATGAACTTTGAACTGTGCAAAATAGACTTTCTTTTTGAACAATGTGTCAATCAAGAGTTGAAAAAGAAGATGTTTTCATCACCCAAAATTCTGCCGGTGGTACAAAAGTGCTGCAAAAGCCACTACTTCCCAATCTATAGATGAGTCGATGATTCAATTAAAAGGCATCTCATCACTGAAACAATACAGGCTGCTAAAACCAATAAAGAGGGCATATAAAGTGTGGACCAGAGTTGACAGCGGAACTGGCTACGTTTTCGAATTCCAATCTATACTGGAAAACGTGATGACCAGTCAACGGAATTTGGCTTAGGAGCAAATGTTGTGAAGAAATATTGCAGTATCTTTTCAATAATATACGTCACCTCTACGGTCAACAGTAACAGATCAGACTTACCACTAATAATAAAAACTGCTGAGAACAAAAATATTCCACGTAATAAAAAAATAACTTTAGCAAGAGGTGATTTTAGATAGCGCACTAAAAATAAAGTAGCATTTGTAAAGTACAAGATTGACCACTGCCTTTCATCCGAAAGTAAATAAATCATTCTTAGAAATAAATAAAACGGATATCAGGGACAAAGAGAGCATATATTTAACTACGGACCTTTGGACGTCGAGAGTGAATGATGTCTATATTGCCATAACTGTATAAAGTAATTTTGCTTGGAAAAATTAAACAAGTTCCAAGAGCAAGCGGGGGCCACGCCGAAACGGCTTTAGCAAAAAGTCCCAACCAGGTGTAACTCAACCTTTTACATGATAAAACGAAGTGTAGAGCTAAAGGAACCACTAAACAGTGCAATGGTAAACATAGGCCTGGATGGAATATCTGGTTACGAGTGGTCCATCGTTGAGGAGTTGTGTGAAGTTCTGCAACCATGTGAAGAAGTAACACGGGAGCTAAGTGGCCAGAAGTACATCACCGGGAGCCATCAAATTTCTTGCCATTTGTAGATAAACTGCGTGTAGATTTATTTGGGAATTTAAAAGACGATTCATGAACTGAGACCGCAGAAAAACATTTGGAAACTGCCTATTCCTAGGACAGGTTTAAATTTTATTTTAGTGATCCATTTTTGCCGACGAGACCAAACGGCGAATAATTTCGTTGGCCAACATTCACGTCATAACGCGAATCGTCCACAGTTGCAAGAGGACCCAACACCTGCACCCTGAATATCAAGTCAGACAAGATCAATATGGCAAGATTTTGAGGAAAAAATGCAGGGTATCCAGCCGGAGGGTACAGTTCAATCACGTGCCATTGTTGAGGTGCAACGGTGCTACGATGACAAAATCATCGCTAGAACCGACTGCCCTCTCAAGTGGTGGAGAGAGCACAGAAGCATTTACCCCAACCTATACAAGATAGCAGCAACTAAACTCAACGCAATGGCGTACTCAGTTCCCTGCGAGAGGGTATTCTCAGCTGCCGGGAACATTTTCAATGAACGCCAAACACGATTAGGGACAAGGAAGTTACAAAAGCTAGTGGTCTTGCAACAAAATAGTTTGTAAATATGTATACGTTAGCTTAGGTAATATTCTTGTAAATATGTGTAGGTAAGCTAATTTCGTGCTGGTGTGTAAATAGGGATAATAGTTATGTACATAAAATGAATTTAACACTTCTAAATGCGCCAGTTCGAAGAATGAGATAATTTAATTAATTTTTATTTTCAAATTCAATGAACTGACAGTCCTAAGTCTGTTACAGAGCCACAATATGCATTTATTTTGCACCGTATTCTGTGGTTTTAAAGCATGAAGGGAGGTATTCATTTGACATTACAAAATGGTACGCATTGTATAACATTTACCTCATCATACTGGCATGCCTAAAAAAAATCAGGCTGTTATTAAATAACAGATATTCAGAATTGTTATTTCTACGGAGCAGTAACAGAAAGACAAAATACCATATAGATGGTCATTAAAAAGTACTTTGCAAAACTGGTTATTAAAAACAAAATCGTTTTGAAAAACGTATAACAAACCAGAGTGGTGACTGCAACACCGAAATGCAGTCAATTTTATTAGGTTGCGTAAATAAAATCTATTGTAGAACATTTTAAAAGGAGCTACACTGCCCAAAACAAGTTAGAGGCGACTCTAAAACAAATGAGTTTACCACAGTTTAATGCCCGGTTTACATTATTCCAGTCCAGCGATCCAGTCCAGTACTGGATTGCTTACTGGAAATATGTAAACCGGCACTGGAATGAGCTGAATCCAGTAAGCATTCCAGTCCAGTAACTGGATTCGCGGTCTACTTTTCAGTCCAGTGCGATCAATCCAGTGCAACTGGAATAATGTAGACGGCCAATCCAGTGCCATTCCAGTGCTGACGAAGTACACACGTGTTGGTCGTTTTTGCGGACTTTTTTTTTACGAAGAAAAAGGATTTAACAATGGTGAAGAAGTTATCTGAAGACGAAACTGTAAAGTTTGTCACAATATACAGAGAAAATCCGTGTTTATGGGATATAACATCAGAACATTATAAAAACAAAGCTATGCGCCAAACTGCTTTGCAAAATCTGTGCATTGGTATGGAAATTGACGGATTCACAGTGGAAGATGTGAAAAACAAAATAAAAAGTATACGTTCGACATACTACCTTGAACTAGACAAGATTAAGAAGTCATCCACACCTGGTGCTAGTGGCAATGTTTACCAACCCAAAGTGAAATGGTTCGCCGAATTCAATTCATTTATTAAAAATGTGATGGTGAAGCGTAAAACACACGTATGTATTTTAAGTTTTTTATTTTAGTAGCATATTATTTGTTAAAACACACAAATTTATCAATGTATCATATGATTTTGCCATGGTACTTTTCCTTCGTTCACAAAATAATTAGTGAATTGAGTTCTTTTTTCCCTTGCATGTGTTGCTGAGTTGTTACTGCCCTGCTGTATGATACTATCTAAAGAGGTTATTTCGGATCTCCACGTCGTTGTGATCTTCATGGTCTACACAAGTAGTAGTCATATAATTGCTTGACTTTTTTCTCAACCAATTGTGTAGAGAGCAAGCTGCATACACAATGTGATCCACAGTATGTAACTTAGTTGAAATAGCTTTTTCGAAAATTCTGAATCGACTTACTAATATTCCAAAAGCGTTTTCTACAATGCGTCAAGCACGGGACAGCCTGTAATTATATATTTTTTGTTCAAAAGTAAAATTAGCCCCAGGATATGGTTTCATTAAGTATGTTTTTAGTGGAAATGCTGCATCAGCCACAATCACTCCGTCTTCTGGAATAAAACTGCCATTTTCTAATTTAGTAAAAATGGAACAGTTTTTGAAAATACCACCATCCGAAGCGCTTCCGTTTGCGCCCACATTGCTATACGTAAAACAGTAATCATGGTCAACAAGAGCCATCAATACTATGCTGTTTTCTTTTTTATAATTAAAGTTCGTACTTCCATATTCATAGGAGCCAGTAATTTTTATATGTTTTCCGTCTAACGCTCCGTAGCATAAAGGAAAGTTCCACTTATTCCGAAAGCCTTCCTCGACTTGTTTCCATTGTTCCGCAGTGGGTATCTGCAAAAATAAAGTAAAAATATTTTATTTTCAGGAAAATACTGATGATGCTCAAAATAAAGAAAATACTGACAATACTCAACCTAGTGACCAATATGGGTACCTTACTCATACAAACCCAGAACCAAGTCTATCAGAACCGCGAAAGAAAAGAAGTAAAATTTCACAGCTGTCTACAATAGTCAGTAGCATGAAAGATATGCAATACGATTTATCCAAATCAGAAACAGTGGAAGATGAATTCGACATCTTCGGGAAACACATTGCGAAGCAATTAAGAATCCTTTCTACAGAACAGGCTATCCTAGGCCAAGAAGAAATTCAGAGTGTGATAACAAAATGTCGACTTCACGATTTGAAATACGGAAATATGACAGCGAATAATCCTAAATATTTTGCAAACACACATGCCAATGAAAATTCGTCAAGACCAAGTAACAATTATGATGTGTCAAGACCAAGTACGAGTAGTAGTACTTATATGCCATTGAATAGTCCAGCGTCTGTAAATTCACAAACCACTGAGGACTCGTTAAATGTAGTAAGCGATGACCCAGAATACATTAATATAATCATGAATGCTTTCAATAATGCTTAATTGTCATAGATATGATACTTAATAAAAAAAATATATACCTTGATGTGGTCTTTTAATGCCCTTTTAATTTCTTGACAGACTTCTGGTATAATTTTTGAAATAGTTTATTTTGGCAATCGAAACATACGACTGAGGCTTCTGTAACTATCTCCAGTAGTTAAAAAAGAAAGAGTGACTTCTAATTTTATTTTTGCGGGTATAGCATCTCTGAACAACGTATTCTTACGCTGGATATTAATAGAAACTAATGATAACAGTTCTTCAAAGTTTTCTGCTGTCATTCTCAGTGCCAGTCTATATTCATTGGGATCATCTACCTCCAGTTGTTGCAAAAGCATTACTGACCCTCCTTTTTGATCTCTTTCGCTGATCCTATTTCTCACCCAAATCCGCTCATATTTTTTTAGTTCCTTATCGACCTCATTAATAACTTCTTGTAGCAAGAGTGATTGAGCACGTTTAAAACACTTTCGAAACTGATCTCTTCTTGAAATCATTGTCACCGTAGTGTTCACACTTGAACGGCTTCTAAATAACTGGAATAATGTAGACGTAACAGATCCAGTCCAGCATTAGACTGGAATCTCGCTAGATCACTGGACTGGAATAATGTAAACTGGGCATAAACTTAAACAGGAATGTCCAACGAGATGGAATTCGTGTTACGAGATGCTAGATAGAATTTTAGCAATCAAGGAAGCAGTTATAAGTACCTTGGCTCTTATTGCTCCTTCTGTTCTCTTCTATATGAGGACTAGTGTGTGAATAAAAAATGTGTCGCATACATTGAATTGAAATTGAATTTTATAAATTATCACACCCGGCACCTAATCGCATCATCACACTATCAACCCCTAAATTGGTGACCCCGGATGAGCACGATGAGTGATACCAGTAGTGACTCGCCACATATCGCACCTTCACAAAATGGCGGCAATATAACCACGCGATCGAAGAAAAAAGCGCCATGCAGCTTGCCCGCGGAAGTAGTCTCACGGAACACATGCAAATTTAACCTGAAGATACCACCATTTTCGCCTGAAGACCCTGATTTGCCCTGTTGGAAGCACAATTTGAAAGTTTTCGAATTAAGGATGACGCAACAAGATTCCACCAGGTCATGTCAGGTCACCAACCTGGATATGGTACATGCAAAAGCCGTAAAAGATCTAATAGTCAATCCCCCAGTCCAGTATCGGTATGAGAAAATTAAGATGGAGCTGATTCGTCGACTTTCAGCTTCCCACGATCAAGAAGTTAAGCAGCTGCTGCTGCTTATCGAATGGCACCAGTGGAACGACAAAAGTTGAAGGCTTGATAGATCACGGAATTATCAGAAAAAACACCTCGGATTACGCTCGTTAAAAAAAAAGAATGGGGAAGATCGAATGTGCACAGACTATCGAGAATTAAATAAAAACACTGTCCCCATTTAATTTCCACTTCTGATAATTTCAGACCAAATTGACAGTTTATCGGACGCCACCTACTTTATCAGCCTAGATATGACGCAAGGATTTTATCAGATTCCAAACAAAGAAGAATCAATACCAAAAACTGCGTTTATTACACCAGACGGTTTATATGAATACGTCAGAATGCCGTTTGGACTGATGAACGCACCAGCAGTTGTTCAACAATTACGATGCGTTACGGCCGTTACAGGATCATATCTTGATTTATATGGATGATTTATATGGATGATGTATTACTAAAGTGCAAAACATCTGATGAGGGATTACAGATTCTGGAAAACATCTTAGCAATCTTAACCAATACCGAATTTACTGTTATATAAAAAAGTGTTCCCTCTTTAACACTGTTGTTATTAGGTAGAAATAGGTGTGGCGGTGGTGCTGCCGGAGTCGAACCACAAACGCTTCTACCACTTATCATTAGTTATAGTATCTACCAGTTACTTATCGAAACGTCACGTGCGGTCGTGTGCGCCGGAATTTTTAATTCGGCTAAAAAATAGTGTATTAAAGTGTTTAGTGCAATTAATTTACGAAAATTGATGGATATATAATCGGTTTCGATTATTATCGACATTTATACATTTTAATGACAATCTGGGCATGTGTGTGTCAGAACTGTGGGTCTACCGCCTATCTCAACGCTATAGCTATAGCGTTGATGAAAGCTAAAGCGAAACACTTAGCATAGCTTTCATTTTGAGCGACCGGCTATGATCGCCGCACTTTTGTAATAGCTATAGCTTTAGCTTTATTGAATGAAAATGAACGAAATAAGTCTGGCAACTGCGTTTGGTTAATGCTAGTTGATTACGGTTTACGGTTTTCATTTTATTAATTAAAAATACTTAATTTTATGAAAATATTTGTAATTGTTTAGTTACTATGTTAAATTATTATATTAATGTAATTACAAGTACATTATATCACACTTCTGAATTTTAAAAAGCAAAATAATTGCCTTTTTTATTAAGCCATTGAAAAACTAAACGCGTCCTGTCAGTGTCAACAAATTAGCGGTGGCCATAGATATATTATCCTACTGACGTAGGGTAGATTGGCAATATGAAACGTCAAGCGAGACTAAAAACTGATTATTTATGTGTGTGTGAAATGCCAAAGTGTGCATCGCTAGTGTTACTGCTAATAATGTATCGATATCGATTAAATAAAGATATCAATAACAAATTTATTTATCAGTTTGTTCAGTCAGTGACTTAAAGAGGATACAATCGCTAAAGATTAATTATGCTGGTGAAGACCGCCAATAAATAAAAAAAAGAAAAACATCAATGCGCGCAGTTATGTAGCTATGAAACAAATTGTAGTTGTTACTTGCTACCTGTATTATAAATTGATGCAGTTTATGGAGTTTTCATGCCTTTTGGCAGGTGTAAGGGAGTTAAAAAAACTATGAACGTTACTCATAAGTTTTTTTTATTTTTTATTTTTTATTTATTGTTTAATATTTAAGCGTCTTCTAAACGCTTCAATATCTTCTTCCTCGGAGAATTGTCCAAATCAGTAACATTACCTGCAGAAGTACAGGGCACTGGAGATATATTTCTATAAACATATGACGATACTTTACGTATTGGTTTTAATACAACCTGCAAGAAATATTTTATTATAAATATTTATTATAAAATAAATAAACAATTAATAAAAAGGTATTATTATTAACATTCACAAAAACAATTAGGGTAAATTTGTCAAATGGGCCTTCATGATCAAATTCGAAGCTATAAAAATAGCGATTCACCCGGTATACATTTAAAACGAATTTAAAGTCTACATTCGCGTAAGTAGCCAATAACTATACATGTTATCCTATGTATGGCATAAATAATGCCCGCGTTTAAAAAAAATAACCTACCATACTTCTGAAAATGTATACCCTAAAGAATTTTAACGATGCAATAGGATTAATATTTAATGAACATCATGTTCGTCTATACCGAACAGTTTAGTCAGCGCACGCCGGTATAGTATCATATCTTTCCCAATTTCCGCTGACTTGATGTATATATTTATTTTCCTGTGACTTTTTGTTCAATCGTAATAAAATATAGCCTATAGCACTCCTGAATAGTGTTATTTTCTGATTGTGAAAGAAAATTCATGATCGGTTCAGTATTTCCGAAAATTAGCCCTTACAAACAAACAAACAAAATAACAAACTTTACCTCTTTATAATGTCAGTATAGATTGGCCTATGAAAAAAAAAAAAATAAGTTTAACAAGACTTTATCAAAATTTACATAGATAAAATCGCCCAAAAAATATTAATCCAACAATAAAAAAAAAGGTGAGGCCGGATAAGATTTTATATAAGTTGCACGCAACCTATTTAAACTATATACTTTAGAATTAGAAATATCGATATTTTTTTTATCGATATTGTCAATACGCAACACCAAAAATTTGATAAGAAATAGCAACTATTCACGTATTTATTATTTTTTTTATTTGCATTTCTGTGCATTTCTAGTGTTTATGTGATAAATTTCGAAGATTTTTCCTATCTTTTGGTATATAACACCTTCGTAATAAGTGTAAAATATTGCCTTTAAACAGCTAAACAATTAATGTAGTACTTACATGTGAAATGAGTATTTTTGTGGGTTTTCTTTCTTGGATGAGTTACATCCAGGTACAGCACACGTAACCATGGCCAAACACTTTTAGTAAGCACTGTTTTAACTGTTTTTGATTCATAATATTGAAAAATAAGCGCGATTTAGTTTTACAATAATAAACGTCAGGCTGACTTGGGCTGACTGCCTATACGTGAATGGCCTCGCCTGTCTATCTCGCTCTAACACACACGTATACTATGCTCTGACTCTTTCGGATTGCCAATCTATTAGTATAATATATCTATGGCGGTGGCCGTGGCCTTTGGTTGTTTGATCATTGTGTCACAATTTCATACGTTGTGTAATAAATTCATAATTTCATACGTAAGTACTCTTTTTATTAATTGTCTCTATGTGAAAAGTTATTCTTTGGTGTTCTGTGCACAAGCACCATAGGTTCCTACCTATGGTGCTTGTACGATTTGTGCTTTTTCGAAGTTATTGTGTCGCCGAGCCGTGTTTCCCGCCAAACACTACAAATAAGGGGAATCATTATATTAAGTACACATAATATCCCTTTAAATAAGCTAGAGAGAGCTTCCACTATAATTATTTAGTTTTCTGTAATGTGTTTCAGAGGTCAAAAATGCCCGCAGCACGCAAAATAGCACAGGGGCAGATGGAGTGATTGGTGGGTTGGATGCAGTCCAACCCACTGGTAGCCCGAGGGGCTTTTTTAAATACCCCACAGGGTAAACAGCAAGCCGGTGCCCTGTGGGAGGAATTGGCCTCGCGGCTCAATGCGATGCCGGTGGGATGCACAAAAAGTGCAAAAGAGTGGCGACAAGTGAGTATTTATGAACCTTAATTGATAACATATGATAGGTTAGGTACTTGTTTGTTGTTAAATCATTTTGTTTTTGTGTTGTGTTTGTGCTATTGCATGAGTTATTGAATATGATAAGATACTTACTTTCTTATTAGCATTTTGTTTTATGGTGTTTGTGTTATTGCATGAGTGATTAATTAAATTACTTATTAACATTGAAGGAGGGTTATGGATTAACTCACCTATTAAGTGCTCAAACTAACTTTTGTGTGTTGCGTTGCTTTGCACTTTAGTACTGGGGTGACCTCAAATGTAAGGTGAAGAAGAAAGGGGCAGCAATTCGCCAGCATGGTGGTGGTACTGGGGGGGGCCCGCCATGTGGCATTTTGACACCATTAGAGGAGCGAATCCTATGTATAATCGGGGTGCAAAATGTCACAGGCATTGAGAGCGTGAGGATCCCTTTAGATGTATGTTTTATTTTTTGTTATTTCCTCTTTATTATTTCTTATGATTTTTATCCTTGCAAATTAAGTGATTATATTAGTCTATTTTTGGATATTATAAGTGTGTATGTCTGTCTGTTTTTGTTGCACCTAGCTCCTAAGTAGTTAAACCATTTTAATTTACATTGTTTTGTTTGATAAGGGACTTTATCAAATGTGTTCTTAGCTAAGATTTGGGGGTGGAATGTTTTATTTAATATTAAGTAGATAATAGATATACATATCTACTTTTTTACTACTATTTAGCTTTCTAGGTAGGTATTATGATATTATTATACAATCATAATTATAATTTTATTAAATTATCAGTACCATTTACTGCTACTCAATAATATGTAAAATCAAAACATACTCTATACTGACCCAATACTGTGACAATGACAATGAGACTGTACTAACCCAATAAGCCAAAACAGTAGGTTACCCTACCTACTATAATTATTGCTGTGCAATGAAATTAAACTCTTACACATAGATGGAAAACTAATAACATTTCGTTTTATCAGATGGGTGATGATGTGCTACTGCCATCACCACCACCACCACAATCACGGGTGATAGTGCTGCCCCTGGAATCAGACAGCCCCATTGTTGGCAGCAACTCTATTCCATTTGGTATGTAGGTGACATAATTTACATTATTAAGAATAATTTATAGGTAATAAGAGTAAAATGCTTATACATATTCTAATAACAAACAACTTTTTCAAAGAAACATGAGCTTAATTTTTTTGACTGTTATTGGTTGGGCAATTTAGCTAATAATAATTTGTAGATACCTTGTTGATGATGGAGGTTGGGCATTGTGGGTATAGCAAGGAAACAATTTAGACTGGCACTTTTTGTATTCTTGTAAGGTTTTTTTTATTAAAGAACATAAAATAGAATAATTCAAAATAAACATTAATATTTCTTAAAATAGAGTAAAAAAAGCTATGAAAAGAATGCCGACCGCCAACATACCTAAATATGTACAGTAGTTACTCATACATTATAATTTCATCTTTTATCATGCTACTAAAATAGACATGAATATATAAATCTTTAATGTTTTTAGAAAGTGAAATTCAAATTGAAGAGTCAGAGCCGGAGCTTGAGCCATCTCCAATCCCAAGCGCCCGCAAACGACCTAGTAAGTTATTTTTAAAAGAGCGGCTACATTTCCTATAATTAGCGCACTAAACCATTAAACTAGTTCCGTTTAAAGTGCCCACAATTTTCGACACTAGCGCCAAAATTCCTTGGTTTAGCACTATGAAGTGTAGCCACTGCATAAGCAAACTTCATGTCATCTGAGTACATGTTATTATACAGGGTGAATTTTTAAAACGGGCCTTCAGGGCCAAATCCGAAACTATAAGGATTAGCGAAAAATGCTGAAAGGAGTTACGAGGCCGATTTTGATAAAAACTAAAACTGCATCATTACTTTTTTAAAATAACCTTTTCCCTAGCCGGGATTCGAACGAGTTCATTTTGAAAAAAAATGCACCCTCTATATTATTCCACTATCTGATAGTGTCGCTTATAAGGATCAAATTCTGGGAAGTAATGTTATGTGACAAATTAAAGGGCTTATTCCACTTTTCCCCGTTGGATGATCCCCATTGATGGGGATTAGTGAACTTTTTGTTCACTATTCCCCGTTGACCCAAAATTTTTATTTAATGGGGATAAGTGAACTAAAAAGTTCAATAATCCCCATTAGGTAGGTACGTTAAAAAAATAAAATATATGAATCATGTTACATTTATTAATTAAAAATATAACTTTCTTATACCTAATAAAATCACAGATTGTACAATTATTAATTTAAAATAAAAAATATAACTTTCTTATACCTAGTAAAATCACAGATTGTACAATTATTAATTTAAAATAAAAAATATAACTTTCTTATACCTAATAAAGTCACAGATTGTTACAATCATTAATTTCAAATTGTAGCATGAAAATATTTCTTTCTTATTCCTTGTAAAATCAAAGATTACAATCACTTAAGTTTTTCTAATTAGGTACGTCTAATAAGATACACAATACTGTAAAAGATGCTCATTTTCTAGAGGCGCGCGCGCAAGGCGGTGGCGGAGCGGGGTGCGAGTTAGCTCGTATGTGATTGGTCGACCCATCTTTTGTTTTTGTTTCGTAGTCGTTAAGGGTTAGTAGTGTGTAGTGTAGTTCAAGCGTGCAGTTCTTATCAGTTCGCAGTTATTAGTTTAATATAGGAATAAATAAAGGAAATGGCTGGTAGTTCAACTGACGTTTGTTTAGAGTACGTTAAAAAAGGTAAAGCTACCATACTTCTCCGGGCCGGACATCAACACAGTAAAAAATGCAAATATAAAAATGGTGGAGTTTTGTGGGAGTGTACCACAAGAAAACAAAGTAAATGTGCCGGATCCATCACTGTCATGGTAAGTTACTTATTATATTTTGTGATTAATAATGACAATAATAACTCAGGTTATGTGTGTTATCAATATCACGTTTATCAATATCAAAATTTAAAAATCAACGTTAAAGTTTAAACACTGTTTCTGTCATGGCGGCACGTGTGACGTCATTCTTTTGTCAAACAAGTCTATTACACCTAGTGTAAAAGAGTGTAGCTGAAGTGAATTGTATATATTTAATTATTATTACATATTTTAGTTAAGCATAAAGTGAAATATGTTTTGTTGAACTATTCTGATAGGATAACAACAATTTGTTATAAGTTTTAAAGGTTGTTAAATAGCCTATTTAATTTTGTATTCTATGTAAGTGCAATATTGTTTACTTAAAAAATAATGTAAAGTAATTAATTATTATTACTTAATTTTACAGGACAATCAAGTTGTAGCTGAGAAACGACACAATGTTTGTGAACCTGATTTTGCGCGGAATGAAGTTACCTTGAGGTTATTCAAACTAAAAACTACACTTGCGGATCCAGAAGCACCTGCTATTCCCACTGCTTACAACGCGGCTGTGAGCTCACTAAAAGATACCGGAATTGACAAAATAAAAGAATTCCCTGCCCTGAAGTCTATCAAAACAACATTATATAAACACAGAAATGCAGCATTTGAAGTAAGTAAAATTGAGTTCAAAAATGTTGAAGAAGTTAAAGTACCTCCAGCTCATCAGGAATTTATTTTAGCAGACTACAATGACAGTGGTATCCGTGTAATAGCTTTTTGCTCTGAATTTGCCCGACATCAAATGAAAAATTTGAAGATGTTCTTGGGTGATGGAACGTTTTGGATCTGTCCATCTCCCTTTTACCAACTCTACACCATTCATGGGGATTTGGGCAGTACAGAAAAACACATAAACATTGTGCCACTTGTTTATGCCCTCATGAGCCATAAAAATCAACAAACATATGAAATTTTATTTAGTATGCTAAAATCTGCATTACCTGATTGGAATCCAGAAATATTTAAATGTGACTATGAAGTGGCTCCGATGAACGCAATGCGAAATGTTTTTGTAAATATATCTATTAGCGGCTGTTATTTCCATTTCACCCAGGCAATATGGAAGAAAGGAAAACAACTCAAACTAACAAAAGATAAATTAACCAGAAGACAAGTTGCACTTAGCACTGCTTTGGCTTTGTTACCATCAGATAAAATCATTGCGGGTTGGTTTTATGTTGCCTCTCAAAGCCCTGATGATGATAATAGCAAGGAGTTTAGAAATTACATGCTCAGACAATGGCTACAAGATGATTTTATTAAAACGTGGTGTGTATTTGGACAGACTCATCGCACTACGAATTTAGTCGAAGCATGGAATAATAAAATAAAAAAGCGTGTGAAAATAAAGAAACCCAACATTATGAAGCTCCTCACAGCGTTGGCTGAAGATGCATCGTATTACGAAGTTCTTGCATTGGGGGTTTCTGAAAATAAAGGTATAGCGGAAAAAACAAAAAAAAGCATCAATCGCGATAATTATATACAGGAGGTCCAAATGGAACTCATTAATAATGAAATTACGATTGGGCACTGTTTAGAAAAACTTAAGTGAGTGTAATCTTTGATTTTACAAGGTATAAGAAAGAAATATTTTCATGCTACAATTTTAAATTAATGATTGTAACAATCTGTGACTTTATTAGGTATAAGAAAGTTATATTTTTTATTTTAAATTAATAATTGTACAATCTGTGATTTTACTAGGTATAAGAAAGTTATATTTTTTATTTTAAATTAATAATTGTACAATCTGTGATTTTACTAGGTATAAGAAAGTTAAATTTTTTATTTTAAATTAATAATTGTACAATCTGTGATTTTACAAGGTATAAGAAAGAAATATTTTCATGCTACAATTTGAAATTAATGATTGTAACAATCTGTGACTTTATTAGGTATAAGAAAGTTATATTTTTTATTTTAAATTAATAATTGTACAATCTGTGATTTTACTAGGTATAAGAAAGTTATATTTTTTATTTTAAATTAATAATTGTACAATCTGTGATTTTATTAGGTATAAGAAAGTTATATTTTTAATTAATAAATGTAACATGATTCATATATTTTATTTTTTTAACGTACCTACCTAATGGGGATTATTGAACTTTTTAGTTCACTTATCCCCATTAAATAAAAATTTTGGGTCAACGGGGAATAGTGAACAAAAAGTTCACTAATCCCCATCAATGGGGATCATCCAACGGGGAAAAGTGGAATAAGCGAATTAAAGGAAAAGGAAAATTTTGAAGAAAATACGTATTTTTCCATACATTGGCATACTAATCCTTAAGGATTATACATAAATGATTTATGTATAATTCTCTAGAAACAGACATAAGTCATACCATTGAAGAATTTGTTGGTTAATCAACTAATTATTCGATGTTATGACTATGACATACGGCTTAGTATGAGAAAGTAATAGTTTGGCAAATAAGTTACTGCCGTTTTCAGTATTTATTTATTAATGAATATAGAGAAGTGATTAAATAGTAAATTCTTATTGTTTGTTGTTCTTAGGGCCTCGTTCACCATCACCAAGTAAAGCGTTAATTAGTTACTTGGCAATTAACGTTAATTGGCAAGTAAAACTTCCGAGTATCTTCTATCAATTTCACAAACGAAAATCAAGCTTCGAGTAACAACTCACCGGTTAAGTGAACGACGTAACAAATCATACGTTACATTCGTTCAATATTACGTCAAAGTCACTTGTCAAACGTCGTTTTTTGGCAGCTTAGCTGTCATTTTTAATTTCGTATCTTCATTTCGCGTCATAGCGTGTTGTTTATTTGGTTGTTATTGTTTGTATTTATTATCATGGATGTAATGGACAAAGTTAAAAGAGATAGAAGTGCAAACTTTTCGTTGCCCGAGAGGGATATTTTGGTATCCCTTGTGCAGAAATATCAAACTGTGCTAGAAAATAAAAAAAGCGATGCTTCGACGTGGAAAATGAAGGAAGCCGCTTGGGAAAGCATCCAGAACGAATTTAATGCGCGATCTGGAGGCACATTCAGATCAACCAAAACTTTAAAAGTAAAGTATGAGGGCCTGAAACGTACGGTCAGAAAAAAGTCGGCTGCAATACGCTTGGAGCTTTACCGCACTGGTGGTGGCAGTAATAAGGCACCTTCATTGGATAATGTGGAGGAACAAATAAAATCCATGATTACACTCAGCACCGATGGCATGAAAAGTGTTTACGATTGTGATGTAATATCACAAAGTCATGAAAATCAAGGTGAGTTAAATGTTTATTTGTTTAATAAATAAAGTATTATAATGTTCAGTATCGTTAATAAATTATGAATTCCTAATTCCTAATAAATGAAATGAAAATATATGCTTATATTACAGATGTCATTGATGTTCCCAAATTAGAAGAATTTAAAGGGATTTCAGTATTAGACGTTGACATAACTGAGGTTGTACAAAGTGAGACTACTGAAAATCGTAAGTATCTAAAGTACTTAGTAGTTAGTCAATGTTATTTCATAGCACAGTCAATGTTATTTCATAATTATTCCCTCTTATCTGGTAATTATGCTATTTTTTTTACAGAAGTTATGTTACTAGTTACTGACGAGTGTGAACCATTGCCAATTACTAGTACAGACACAATTCCAGGAGAAACAAATATAATGCTAGAAAATATGAATGGTATGAATTGATATTGTTTTTGATGCTTTTTCTAAATATATAATCCTAAAAGAAGTGTGTAGTTGTCTCTGCCTTAAAAGTTTATGTTTAAAATTCATTAATTTTGTTACAGATGCACAAACATTGCTTGATACTCCAATGAGGAAAAATGTAATAACTCCATGTACAAATGCAAATAAAAAATGGGATGTCACTAGTAGAAGGAATTTAAAATCAAGGAAACACTCTTCACTGATTGGTAAGACATTAGGTTTACAGCCACAACACCACATCTTGATTGCTGTGCTAATAGAGAAACTCCCTAGGTCATTATTTCTTAACCTGTGGCCTGAGAGTCAAAGAGCAGCTGCTGTGTATTGGGGTCTGCCGTCTTATCTATTGGCATTTAAATTAGTTAAATAAATAATTGTAAGTTATTTTTTGCAGCACTAAAATTAATTATAAAAATAATTTTGCTAAGAGGGCCCGTGAAATCATACTTACGTTAACAACCACTGCCCTGGATCAAAGTATTACCTGTGCTGAGTGGTCATGTGTACTATTTCTATCGGTATTTATTTTACTATTGTTTTCTTTACAGCTAATGTACAGAAAAAAACACTTTTCGATGAGCTGACTCAAGCAAAATTAGATCTAGTTCTACTTCAAAAAAAATTTTTGGAAGAAGAAATTACTGAAAAAAGGAAAGTGTGGGAATTTGAAGAAACTGAACGCAAGAAGGAGGCAGAGTTTAAAGAAAAAGAGCGCAAATGGAAGGAAGAGGAGTACAAATTAAAATTACAAAATAATTTTAAATGAAAACTTTTGTTTTATTTACTCTCTATTATTATTTAATAATGGTAAAAAATATTCTTGCACCAGTCTATTCCTCAAATCATTATTCAAATCAGGACTCTGTGTTGCATTTTCTTCACCAGCCTCAGTATGTGAGTCATAGTTGTCTGCAAATTTTTCTTCATTTGCATCAATTGCAATATTATGTAGTACAAAGCAGGCAACTATTATAGCTTGTACACGATCTAATTTTAACGTTATCTGTCGCCGAAGGACAGGAAATCTGTTTTTACACACACCAAAACATCTTTCAATGGTGTTCCTTGTCCGTATGTGTGATTCGTTATATAAATTTTCTGCAGGGGATGAAGGATTCAGAAAGGGGGTTAAAAGATATTGCTTTATTTCATATCCACTGTCACCAAGAAGCAAGCTATCTCCAAAATATCCACTTTCAAATCTTTGTTTCAAACAAGAATTGTTAAAAATAGTCTGATCATGAACAGACCCTGGCCACCTTGCCACAATATCCAAGCATCTTAATTGACTATCACAAACCACCTGAACATTAATTGAGAAATTAGATTTTCTGTTTCTATAATTTTCAGCTGAATCGCCTCCTGAAATAACAAGTATTACATTAAAATGTTGTACTATGTACGTTCCTAGGTGAACAATCATAATAACTTCCATTCATGATAATATTTAGAAATACTTATAACATACCGGGTGACTGTATTGTAACATGGGTACAATCTAGAGCTCCTATTACCCTGGGGAATTTTGCGATTTGATAAAAACCGTCTTGTAGTGCAGTTAGGTCCTCAGGGAACTTTATTGTAAGTGGTCGTAATTGAGCGATAGCCTCAGTTACTTTCTTAACAATACGGCTTGCTGTTGGTGGACTGACACCACAAAAGTCAGCCGCACTTCTTAAGTACGATCCAGTAGCAAGATACCTCAACGTTAATAATAGGCTTGCTTTAGTTGAAACTGCTTGATTTCTGAAATAAAGATTTTATGATTAATTAAAGTAGCTGAAGTAGGTTACTGATAGAACGCCGCATTCAATCTTTACGTCCTTCTATACGTCGTCGTATAGAAGGAACATTATGTTTTTATAGGTTATCTATTAATAAAATCATTTAATTAAATTATTCATAAATAATTAATGATACTCACCTTTGCGTTTTAGAAGTTATTTTATGTTTTATAAGGTTATGCACTTGGTTTACTGCAAACTTCGATAAACGAAATCTAGCCAAAAAATCACTTTCGTCTAAATTTGTAAAATAATCAACACGGAATTTAAACACACGAATCCTCGGTATCCGTTGCAGCGTAGAATATTCTAATTCATCCAATTGATGGTCAATTAAATCAATTAAATCCATTTTTACACGACCGATACACAAATGTTCATAAATCTAAAGCCTGTCATTTAATTTAACTGCCAAGTAAACACGCTAATTGGCAGACAATGTGGCAAGTAAGTTACGAGTCAGTTTAATCATATGATTAGTGTTACTCGAGCGTCGTGAAATAGACACATGCAGTTACGGGTGACTTTAACTGACGATTAGTCTACTCGATACTTTACTCAAGGGTGGTGAAAGAGGCCCTTATTGTTTTATCTCTTTTTTTAGTAATCACTCGGATTTGACTCTAAAAAGTAATTCTCGCAAATTGTCAACTTTACATCTGTATTAAACAAAACTCCGTCCATAGCAAGTCGCATAGCAAGTAGCAGCAAAATCTATTTTAATGGTCCTAAAATAACCTTAGCTAAGTCGGACATAAAAATATAAATTATTGGGAAACAAAACGTCCATTTCGAATGATTAGAAACATCGAGCCAAAAAAATGTTAATACACGAAATGTTTAAATTAATGAATGGCGGGAACTTAACTGCCAAATTAATATGAAAAAATATGTATTTTCTTAAAATTGAGGCTTTTCCTTTAGTTTGTCATTTATCATTACTTTCCAGATTTTGATCCTTATAAGCAACACTATCAGATAGTGGAATAATATAGAGGGTGCATTTTTTTTTCAAAATGAACTCGTTCGATTCCCGGCTAGGGAAAAAGTTATTTTAAAAAAGTAATGATGCAGTTTTAGTTTTTATCAAAATCGGCCTCGTAACTCCTTTCAGCATTTTTCGCTAATCCTTATAGTTTCGGATTTGGCCCTGAAGGCCCGTTTTAAAAATTCACCCTGTATACCTTGACCTCATTCTCAGATTCCTTAAAATCCTTCCATGTTCTCATTCTTCCGTGATCTCTTTGTTACATATATGATCAACTATTGAAATGTCATTATGCCATAGAGAGGAATTTTTAAAACAATATAATTACTTGAACAAAGGAGTAAAGTATTCATCAATATTTTTGTTTCAGAAAAAAGGAAACATGTCTTCAGCGACGAAGATGACGGTCATGCTGAGCTGTCAAGGACACAAGGTAAAACTAACGTTTGTCAGCACGCTTAGCGCAGCGATTATTCTTCTTTGTTGGGCAACGCGGGTTCAATTCCCGCACGGAACAAATATTTTTATGGGGCGCTTATCGTTCAGTAAAAAACGATCCGCAAAAACTTTTGCAAACAATTCTTTTCAAAATCATCATGCATGTTGATGTTGCATGATTTGTAAATCATTCATTCGGAAAATCTTTGCAGCAGTGTGAGCACTTAATTTTATTTGTTATAGTGCCTCCACCGCGTTGGGTCCTTGACCTCGAAAACCGTCGGGGCGCCGATGAACGAGAGCGGCTCGAGTTAGAGAAGCGGCGAGTCGCGTTGGAGGAGCGGCGGCTGGCTCTAGAGGAGCGCCGCTTAGAACAAAATCAGAAGTTCGAGGAGCGGCGGCTGGCTCTAGAGGAGCGCCGTTTCGAGGACGAGCAGAGGTGGCGACACGACATTCTCGACACCCTCAAGGGCATTGCCGAAACACTATTTTAATTTTATGTACATACCGATTTTGTTAATTATACTGTTATGTGACGCCTTATGCATTAACCTACATTGTCCTCACATCTCTAATTACATCCTACTGTAAAATCAAACATAAAAAAAAGAGAAAAGGAAAAATATATCCATGGAGTTTCTTCCATGTTCTCCATAGGATTTTGTTTTGGAACATGCACCTAGCTTATGACATTTTAAATGTGCCAGTTAATTTGGCCTATTTGAAATAAAAATATTTGACTTTGACTTATACATTTATATGTATTATAATCAACAAAATCGGTGTGTCTGGATTTCGGGAATTCGCGTATTGCTCCTACTTGTTAACTTTAATACATAAAATTTTTAACTTTCCCCCTTACTTATAAACAAGTTTTAAGCGTTGCTTAGTTAAAATATATTTTGTCTTTTTTACTATTTGAAAACAATCGAAAATTACAGATTTTTTGCACTAGATGTTTCATTGTTAGTTAGGTATATTATATATATCTTCATCTAGTATAGATGGCATCTAGTATCAATAGATGGCGGGTGGAAGTGGCCAGATATGAAAGAGATGGTCAAAATTAAATTTGACGACATTGTATCAACTGTAGATTCAGCCAAAATCAAAATCAAATCTGTTGGAGTTTATCATTGGGAAGATGACTAGCTCTTTATAGAGTGGGGCGAATATACCCTTACAGTTAATTTTGATAAATTTTAAAGCTCTTTCTTAAGTTACGAGCATGTTACAATTTTATGGTTTTATTCACTTGTCTATGACTCTATAGCATCTAACATTTGTTAAAAAATGAAACGAATGTTACCCTGAAGCTTTAAAATGTATAAAAGTTATGAATCCTGTAACAAATTTCATCTGTGTCAAAGTTACCCATTTGGTGGTGCTAACTTTGAGACACGACCAAATTGCCAGTTTTTGATCAATTTTATGATTATTATATGCGTTATATAATTTGAGGGTATGAAAATAAACTTGAGCGCGTACTTTTACACGACATTTATTTTTCTATATTATAGTGTGTAAAAGTCGTATTTCTTAAATTCAAATAAAATTTTACAAACTTAACTTAACAACTTGTTTTTTTCGTCTCTTTACAGAATGTCTCGAAAACGAACCACTCAGCGGCAAAATGTTTCGTCACAGCTTCTTGATGAAGCTCGAAAATTAATAGAAAAAGGACAGTCGAAGCGTTCTGCCGCTGAACATTTTGGGACGGCGGAGTTTACGCTGAGGAAGAGATTAAAATATTCTGACTCCAACTAAATAAGGCCGGTATGAAACAACATTTTCATACGAGGTTGAAAAAGAATTCAAGAAACATTTGAACATTCTTGATAACATGTACATTGGTTTAACAGCAAAGGGTTTACGTGGGCTAGCTTCTGAGTATGCTAAAGTGTACAATATACCTAACAGGTTTAATAACTTGACTGCCCATTACGCCGCGGGGCGTGAAACGGGGCGCAGGGTTGACGCCCATCACGTCGCAGCGCGTAATTGGATCATACAGCGTTTTGCGCGTGGTTAGTTCATACAGCGTTCTAAAGTCATTGTGCCGCGGGCGTCCATCTGTAAGCGTTGTGGCGCACGGGCATCGGACGCTACACTTTAACGAATACGTTTGTAGTGTTGGTTTCCGGATTTTTTTTACTATTAAAATGGAGAGTGAAGCTGGCCCTTGTAGGCCTAAAAGATCGCGTAATAAACTAAGTTATAATCAACTGAATGACGCAGAAATAGAGGATTTTTTGTTTGAAGACGATGACACAGACGACGACTTCGCATTTGAAGGTGAAGAGGAGTCTTCTTCAGATGACGATGACCGCTGACTCTCCAGCCACCCATTCATTTTCAAGATATACAAATTAGTGATTCCGAGTCGCCTTTATCACGTCAAGATTTAGAAGCGGAAGCGGATTTAACGGAACGACCCTCGACTTCCGGTTCAACCTCATTATGACTCACTCCCACTGGTGAGTTGGAATCCTTGGATTTTGCTGAAGAAAATGTTTTCAGTGGGCTACATGATGGAGATCTAATTGTATATTTTAATTTCTTTTTTGATGATGCCTTTTTGAGATATATTTGTGACCAGTCTAACGAACGGGCTGCAAAATTGTTCTTGTCGGAAAAAACAAAAGTGCAGTCAAGGATTACTCGTTGGAAAGACTTGACCGTGGAATAGCTCAAAATATTTCTAGGTCTGTTATTTCATATGGGGACAATACAATTAACACGAGTTCAAGATTACTGGAAAAGAGACCGGTTGTTCTCCATACCGATTTTCAGAGTAGAAATAAGTTTCTCATGATTATGCGATGCCTGCATTTTACCTCAGAGACCAGCAGTGAAGTTCATCTGTACAAAATACGGTTTGTGATTGATTATTTTAATAAAAAGATGGCAGAATGCTACCCAAAACGGCAATCGGGATTATGACACTAAACGAAAGTCACTAAAGTTATGCATCTACTTAATTAACCTAATTTAATTTAACTTTAATTTAACTTAATATAACGGGTGGGCCAAGAATTCGTTAACATTTGAATCTAATACCCTACGCAAGTAAATGCCGCGCGGGGCGCGGGGAGGGGTCTTGTCACTAGCTCGTTTCTCGGAAATTTAGTCGCAATGGATCGCTTCACGGGGCCGCAGCGCGCTTACTGTGTGAAACAATTTTATTTAAACAACAATTCGCTTATTACTGTGAGACGCTTATTTCGTGTTGAATATGATTTACACGACTTAAGTCAGTGTCCGAGTGGTCCTTTAATAAAGAAATGGGTGAAGAAGTTCGAAGAGACGGGATCTACACTAAATGTAAAGCAAACCGGCGGCCTACGGACTTCTCGGAGCGAAAAGAACGTACAGCAAGTTTCTGCTTCTGTTCGACGTGATCCAGGTTTATCGACGCGCAAACGTTCGTTCGTGAATTAGGATTATCCCGCACATCGTTACGCCGTATTTTGAAGTTAGATTTGAAATTGCATCCGTATAAGATCCAATTGGTGCAGGAACTAAAACCTAATGATTTAAATTTACGCAAGTCCTATGCTGAAACAATGTTAGATCGATTCAGTAATTTTGAGAACCTCTTATTTTCTGACGAAGCCCATTTTCATCTTAACGGACATGTAAACAAACAGAATTGCAGATATTGGAGCAGTGACAATCCTAAAGCTAAACATGAAAGGCCACTTCATTCTCCAAAGATAACTGTATGGGCTGCAATTTCAGCAAAAGGAATAATTGGACCCTACTTTTTTGAAGATTCTCACGGCCGTTCAGTTACTGTTAATTCTACTCGGTATGTGAAAATGTTACGGGAGTTTTTGGCACCGATGCTACTGGAATTTTCTGGCTACAATCGTAACACATGGTTTCAACAAGATGGAGCCACTTGTCACACATCCAACGAGTCCCTGCCGGTGGTTAAAGAAATGTTTCCGAAAAGGCTGATTTCCAGACGAGGTGACATTCCATGGCCACCCAGAAGTCCAGATCTATCCCCAGCTGACTTCTTTTTATGGGGTTATTTAAAGAGTCGTGTCTACATCGATAAACCAAATACACTAACTAACCGTAAACCGTCAACTAAAAGAAAAAATCAGCGAAGAGATATCGACGATCTCACGGTCTCTGTGCGGACGAGTATTCGAAAATTTCGTTACTCGCTTAGAAGAGTGTAAAAATCGAAATGGTGGTCATTTAGATGATATAATTTTTAAAAAATAATTTCCAACTAATTAGCTTTCTTTTAATAAAACAATTTTTAAAATATGTCAAATAGTTTTTTTTTAAATGATTATTTCAAATGTTAACTAATTCATGGCCTTATTATACTTACGTGCTTCAATGATACATCTAATATTACCCTATAGGTTATATTGCAATGATTATTTCTAAATATATTTACACATTGTTTTCTTCATTTAAGGTCCTCCAAAGCATCATATGGTGACGATGCTGTAAGTCACGTCCATCTCAAACGGGAAAGATAACTGTGCATAGTGAAAGCCAAAATTTGCCCAGAACATAAAGTACACGCGAAGTTGTATGGAGTGACTTTGGTAATTGATGAACAGGAAGAGGCAGTAAAATCAATAGAATGGTATGATTGTGTGGCTTCACAAGGAGGATGTTAACATGCCACAGCATTCTTGATGTGGGTCCACCGTAGGAGTGAAGACCCATCATGTACATCCATTGAATGCTATTGGATAAAATCAAAGCTTTCCAGGGTTGGGACCACACTTAAATATATATCTGCCAAAGACTTATCTAAAGGTAAGCCTAGCTTACCATCGAATACAGAACTATTCAGAATGTTTTTAGAGGAAGGTAAGAAAAGAAAACTTGACAACTGCGAGATAATCAAATATCAAAATAATTATGTTTTTGATGGACTGGAAAGATACATTTTTGAGGAGAGTCATATTGACTGATGCTGACATCCATAACATAGAAAAACAAGAGATCAACAAAAAAGCAGCCTGTGGCACGAATTAAGATATGGCAGAATAACAGCTTCACGAGCATATGACTTCAGTCGGTGCAAAACCTGTGATGGTACTCTTATCACTGTTATTATGGGTGGAAAAATTCCAGACACAACGGCCATGAAGCGTGGTAGAATATTGGAAGATGATGTGAGAAAAACAGTGAATGCCAAACTAGGAAAAAAAATAGAAAAATGTGGTTTAAAGCTAGTCAAAAATTACCCAATGCTAGGAGGTTCACCAGATGGGATTTGTGAAAACAGCGTTATTGAAATTAAGTGTCCTATGAGTGAAAAATCATTTAAAAATTATATAATTATAATTTTTAAATGATTAATAAATATAATGATGGGAAACCAAGTCCGAAGTTTTATGTACAGATGCAATTACAAATGTTATTGACAGGACTAAAAAAAGGCTACTTTTGTGTAGCTGATTGCAACTATAACACTAATAAGAAATTGGAAATAATTGAAATTCAATATGATGAAACGTATATATTTGATTTTCTTAATATTATAATTCCTTTATGGAAAGATAATGTATATCCAATACTGTATCAAAGAGTTTTATAATTTTTGGATCATAAATAAAAAACAATATTACAAAGGAGATGTTTCATTTTCGGCCATCTCATGTACACTATATCTAAAAAACACGAATGATTTGTATAATTGAAAAAAATACACATATATTTTGATAACCTAAAGTATTCCTGTTTAAAAATATTTAAAATAAGCATTCCTCATTGAAATATTAAATATGGCGGAATACTGTCAATGTCAAGTTTTCAAAACTGGATTTCAAACTGTGGATACTCTTTGGATGTCGGTAATTCTGTATTTTGCTGTTTTTGTCGTAAAGTTATTGTTACCTTAGTACTTTACAACCTCGCTTTTGTTTTGGGTATCCCGTCATTATTTCCGAATTTAATTAATTATTTATAATAATTATAACAAAACCACCTTTTAAATAGTATCTGGTTTTATAGATGTAAGTGACATGTCAAATTAAAAAAGAAGAAGTTGTCAATTTGATATGTGTAAAAGTGGATATATACATATTATATTATATTAGTGGAATCCAATGTAAACGTTGAATAAACATGTTCTGATGAGAAGATTCCATTTCAATCCTAAATATGTTTCTGCTCTGTGCTGCTTACGATTTTGGACTGATTCTACCTTACTTGTTTACCAAGCTTATGTTTTATGGACTCTTGTGATTTTCGTGCGATCGCTGTGGATTGTGTTGAGAAGGATTCAATATCATCAGGTAAAATATTTATCAGTTAGTAGTATTAATCGTGAAATAATCGTTAATAATTTTAAACTGGAGAAGCTAATCTTTTCACATTTCTCTTTTTTTTTAGATAATAACAATAGCAAGACAAGGACATTCTTGGGATGACAAAATAATCAGTTATTATTGCAACTGCATCGCTGGGCAACGAACCGTACTCGTAGGTAGCTGCGCTCACATTATGACCATTGTTTGATGTTTGAGCCGAGCTCGTCACAGGATATTACAGAACCTGCTACATGATTTGAAGGTGGTAGAACCCTTTGTGGTTCGACTCCGGCGGCACCACCGCCACACCTATTTCTACCTAATAACGGCAGTGTTAAGCACTGCTGTGTTCCGGTTTGAAGGGTGTGGTAAGGGAGACTGGGGTTGATTACAGATGTCCATGGGCGGCAGAAGCCACTTACCATCAGGTGGACTGCATGCTCGTCTGCTACTCTTATATTATAAAAAAAAAAAAAAAAAAAATGATTGGATGAAAATATTGATAAGGGAAGATATTGAAAATGAATAAATAATGTATCTAAGTGAAGAATAAATAAAATATTATCTAAATGTGTACTTAAAGTTGTTTTATTTACACACTTAAATGTTTTAACTAAAATAAATTGGTATAGAAGTACATATTTTGGTATGTTTGTTTTAAGTCAAGTTTTATGAAAATAAATATAATTATGTTTATCAAATACAGGTATTGTTTTTCAATACATACAATACAATATTTATATATCTACGCCCATTCGCGTCAAAAATATATTAAAAACTATATAATGTATATAGTAAGTTAAAATAGAATGACAGATGACATTATTACGGTAATCACTACCGCCATGATGTTTTTCCACTGTTGTGTTGCAAGTTTAAGTGTAAATTATTGTTTTTAAACAATTAAACGAACATGATTTGAAGAAAATGAACCCTTACGAATTGTTCTTTGCATGTTTTCTTAGTTTTTAGTATAGTGTACAAAAGGTGGCCGGGAGCCCATACATTTTGAAACATCTCCTTTGAAATTTTTAATGTTCTTAAAAAATCCCTACAAAACGTATTCAAATCATTTGTCTTGTATTCAAAATAGGTTTTTTGCAGATTACTTTTTGAATATCATTACATCTACATACACACTACACTAGGTGTTTCGTTATGGAGAAGGGAAAGAAGGGATAGAACCAAAGATTTTTTAGAGTACAATAAAGGAAAGTCAGCAGTTGATTTGTCAGATCAAATGTCTTCTCCCGTCCGCAAGACAACCAAATGGCCGAAGAGATTAGCTATGAAGCTATTACTGAATAGGGCAATTGTAAATTAATACAGTTTATATAAATCAACTACTAAGAAAAACCTTTGTATAGTCCAGTTTAAGACCGAACTAGTTGAATACCTTGTCAAAACAGGTGTACCGACACCTAGTGCTTCTATTAGACCTAGGCGAGTAAAGCATGAATTGAAGAAACGTCAAGGCCTGGCTAATAAATGTCGCAAATATTGTATTAGATACTATAAAGAAAACTGTGCTAAATTCGGAAGAGCTTATTCTAGAAATAAAACAAAAATAGTGGTAACTTATTGCGAAGATTGCCCTAATCAACCACATTATTGTATTAATTGTTTCAATTTAGACCATATATATGTTTGAGTTATACTAACGATTATTATTTACTATCAACGTGCGAGTTTTTTTTAAATTGTATTAATAATAAAGCAAATAAAACATTAACCAACCTGTTTCATTTTCAAAATACTGTTTATGATTTTTAGTCATTCGTTTATTTTGGACACTCCCACTTGATGATCTAATTTTTCGCTAAATATTACAAAAAGTACCGATGTCATCCATATAGTGACGTTTTACCAGGCCCTGTCAGCCATGTTAAATACAATTTAACGATAAAGACGTGTCTGAGGGCGCCAAATCTTACTTTGAAAACAAGCATTCACTGTCAGCCACATGTGGCTGACAAGGCCCAATTGATTTAGAAAATGTCAGTCATATGTGGCTGTGGTGTGGTGACATGGTATTGTATGTATTAAAAACGCCCCCTCACAGGTCGTGATAAAACTTAACTGTATGGAATGTTTCATTCCAAACTCTGTCGTGACCGGCGGCGGGCGGAGTCAGCCCTGGTTTGGTGGGTCTTGTGCTAAAGCGCTAAGCCTTAAACAGGAGGCCTTCCAATCCTGGGTAATCAGCACACGCTAGCAAGGACCCAAAAACCCCCGAGCTCCGAACCGCGTTTAATGCTGCCTCCCGTTCAGCGAAGAAGTATATGGCCAAGGCGAAGTCTAAGCACATCGGCAGAATTGGCGAGCGGCTACTTGGTTACCACTCCGTGAGTCGAGTCTTCTGGTCGCTAGCCAAAGCTGTAGAGGGTAATTTCTGTCGGTCTTCACTGCCGCCCCTGCGAAAACCAGATGATTCTCTGGCCCGTATGGGCCGTATGGCAAAGGGAAAAGCCGATCTTGGTACCGTCTTTTCCTCAAACTCGACTCTTGATGACACAGGGGCCACACCGCCTACCATCGTCAACAGCTACAGAGAGTACTGCCTTCCTTTTGAATATGCAATTTATTGTTATTGTAATAATATTTTATGTCAAAGTAAGGTGGATGCTTTAACATTCTTGATTTATTTAATTGGTTATTTTTCTTTGTGAATGAAACGACACAAAAAAACGACGGTATGGCCATGTTCATAATAACTTCATCTAAGGAGCTACATCAAGTCTTGTTGATTGAAAATTGTGAAAAGGCAAAAGAAGTGATGGTAAAATTTGAATCTACTCGTATTTACGGACAAAAATCAGAGCTCAACAAAATGAAATATAATTGAATATACGCAAAAGACGTTGTGACCCACGACTACTGGGAGCACTTCCATTACGCCGCTTTCACACGGCAGTGCAGGATCCCGTTGATGACGTACGTAAGTCGTCGTAGTGCACTGCATGGTATCAAAACTAAAACACCTAATTATTGAAGAACCTTTAATCAAGGAGGTTCATAAACGCACTCTTACCGATATTAGATCATTAGATATTGCTACAATATTGGACCCGAGATTCAAAAAACTTCATTTTGAAGATCCGCTGGCCTGCGCAATTGCCATTAGTAAAATCAAAGATATGATTTAAAATAAACAGCAGAATGAATTGTATAGTGCTACGGAATCTGTAAAATTTAATCTGTCGGCCTCTGGAATGATCACCATAAACTGGTCCAACGGAATTGGAAAACAAATAAAACCGAAGAACGTCTATCAGATGAGTTATCGCTTTATTTCAGGACTCCAGTTAGTAGACTTAACGAAAATCCATTAGAGGTGTGGTTAGATTACAAAAATACAGTTCCCAAAATTATACAATGTAGCATTTAAATATTTAACGACGTTGCCTTGCTCTGTTCTCCGAAAGCTCAGAGTCGCTCAGGGGGCTATGGAGAGAGCTATGCTTGGTATTTCGCTACGAGACATGATTCGAAATGATGATCCGTAGAAGAACCAACCTTACCGACATAGCTCTCAAAATTAGCAGGCTGAAGTGGAATGGGCCGTTCGGAGGGAAGAAAGGTCCTCGAGTGGCGACCACGTGTAGGCAAAAGAAGTCCAGGCCGCCCCCCGACCAGGTGGACCGGTGATGACCTGAGGAAGACGGCGGGAAACCGCTGGCTTCAAAAGGTACGGGACCGGGTGGAGTGGAGCCAATTAGTGGAGGCCTATGTCCCGCAGTGGACCTCAAAAGGCTGATGGACGGATGGATGGCATTTTCCCATTTAAGTTACATTTGTTGAAATAAAACTTATCTCAAAGTGGCGAAGTTCCTCTTGTGCTTGGATAGCCTCCAAGGTAAAGATCGGCATATGGAAACGATAAAGACCGGCATAATGCCGATCTTTACCGCTTCTAATTCTGGAGGTCGTATGAATCGCTGGAAACCGGTAAACAAGGAAGAAATGGAAAAGTTTTTGGGCACTTACTTGCTGACTGGTATAATCAGATTCCCTACATTAGAATGTTACTGGAAAAAAGATCCTATTTTTTATCATCCGCTGTTGCACCACATAAACATGTCCTATAATCGGTTTGTAGCAATTTTGCGCTGCTGGCATTTTGTTGACAACACAGCTGAAAGAGACGCCAATGATCGCTTGTATAAAGTCCAACCAGTTATAGACATCGTGATGCGAAACTGTCGAAAACTTCTTACACCAACAGACTGCGTTGTTGTGGATGAATCAATGGTTCCCTTTCAAGGGCGGCTGCTGATTCGTCAGTATAATCTAAACAAAACACACAAGTACGGACTTAAAATTTATAAAGCCACAACTGATGATGGATATGTCTGGAAATACAAAGTTTATTGTGGCCAGGATCCTCAAATCCCAAATCTAGATAAACCTGGATAATAGTCGAGCTTTGTGAAGATCTTTTGGACCAGGGGAGATTGATTATTGCGAGTATTTAAATGCTCATCACACGCAGTGGATTGGTCGAGGAGGACCAGTTGCTTGGCCGCCGCGTTCTCCAGATTTGACACCATTAGATTTTTTCTTTGGGGTCACATGAAACAACGAGTGTATTTCGAACCGGTAAACACACGAGAAGAGTTATGGAATAGGATTGTAATGGTAGGCAATGAAATACGGGAGAATCCAAGTATGGTTAGGAGAGCAACAGCACACGTAGCGCTTAGAGCGACTGCTTGTATTACAAATAGGGGCGGTCATATTGAGCATTTGCTATAATTTATTATTAAAGTAAATTGGTATTAAACATTGTAATTTTTGTTTTATTTCATCACTGAACTTATAAACTAAAGTATTTGAACCGACCGAAAAAAAAAAACTAAACATTGTGTTACCTGCTTCATAGTCATCGAACGAGGTACGCGTGCGCCTGCGAGCGAAGGGGTCTGTTCGGTTAACAATAACTTTTAAAGTAATAGACCTAGAGTAGTGATTGATATATCAATTTGTAACTCAAATACTATTATTAAATTATAAAAAAATAGTAGGTCAACGCACTCGTTTGTGCGCTATTTTTGAATTCGAAATAATTCGAATGATAATTGAAGAAATAATTCGAATGATAACTTGGGCTCAATATTCGAATTGCCAAAGACAAAAAATAGAAGACTTTCATCAGCCGTATCTAGAGCTCAACGAGATGGTGGAACAGTGTATATAACTACTAACAGAGATGATGAAGCACATTCGTCACATTTAATAAAAATAGATATTTATGATTTAAATAAATTATCCAACGTACCACAGTCTCAACATTGGAAACATAAGAATCAAATATTACACAGACGAGTGTAATATAAACAGTGTAATATAACAGTTCAACATATAAAGAAATGAATAATGTTATATACAAAATGTGCACAGATATTTCGAAAACAGAGAGTAGTAAGAAATACTCATTTAACAATAAATAATTAGTTAATGACCTAATCATACTTTTAAAATATTTATTTATAGTATAATAACTATTAAGTGAGGGTTGATTGTCATGCTAATTATTTTTTTCACATGACAATGAACTCATCGATATATGCAGACAAGTCGAAAGTGCAATCATAAATCAAAGTAGTCAACACGATAAAGAATCGCTTCAGACTTCCTGCTTGCTTGAAAATCCTACTAAGTATGTATATTTTTTTTTCTACATGCATTTCTTTCTATATTACACTAGCAGAACCCGCGGCTTCGCCCGCGTAAAAAAAATATGATATAACAGACAAATACTCGTAACTGTAATCGTAAATTTGTACCTTTAACAATTTTAACGATAAAATAGCATTAATATTTAATTAATAAAAGCTTTTTTTCTTCACTGTGTAACTAAATTGGTCAAGCTTTCTTCAGAAACATACACTAAAATTCTAATTAGTGGACTGTAATGAAACTTTCTTTAAAATATAAGTTTCATGTAGGATACAATAATTATTATTTACTCTATTCCATAGGAACCGTCCATGTTAAATGCGGCCTTACATACAGTGGTTCTTTCCAGGGTAGCTGGCTGGGCGGTTAGAGCTCCCATTCTTGCCGCCCGCAACTCCCGAAGTCCCCCTTTAGTCTCGTACGACAGGCAGGGGATACTGTAGCCCTGTTCTAGCCCAAAAATGTTAATCCAAGGTCTATGTGTCTATCACATAACCATCACTAATCCACGCATAACCACAACCATACCCCACGGCAGGACAAAATGTTGGCACGCAGTGTGTCCAAAGTAGTTGCGATGTACCTAATCAGTATACCAAAATTACGCATTATCATATATGAAATTTGCACCCGTCCACGTTGTCGTGTATTTGTCTGAATAGACGTTATCTGAAATTTTACGTTTCTAACTTCGAACCTAAAAGATTCCCGTATATATACATATAACACTTCTTTTACCTCCTTAGTAGAATTTCAAAAACATTCCTATGTACATATGTATCAATAAATACTTTATCATCAAATTTCTGAAAGCTAATTCAACACCTGCGGTCGGCAAGCCGACACCCACGGGTGGTGTATGGTCCGCGACTTTTCCTTGTGGCCCGCGGGTCTGCGCGTTACTAATAATTTACCAAGTGCAAGTCCAACCCGCACCTTGAGCATTCCGTACAACTAAAATTTTTATTTACACATTTTGTGAAAATTTCAACTGTCTACCTCTAACGGTTTAAAAGTTAGTTGGAAAAATATCGAATAGCAGTTTGTTGTATAGGGACCCCTTTTTGTTTTCAACTTTTTTATTTTTAGTATTTGTTGTTATAGCGGCCACCGTTATGCATCCTCTGTAAGAATTTCAAATGTCTATCTATTACGGTTCCAGAGATAGAGCCCTGTGACACACGGACAGACGGACAGACAGGGAAGTCTTAGTAATAGAGTTCCGTTTTTATCCTTTATGTACGGAACCCTAAAAAACCGTCGATGTGCACTTCAACACGCGTAATACATTCCCATGTTAAAAATATATGTTACGATGGCCTGCGGAATTTCACCCTACACTAAACCTCTCTGCACTCTGTTCTTTTTCCAGACACGCCAAAGGAAGTAACTTCAACAACGGTTTTTAAAGAATCTTCCTTTACTTATAGGTTTCTAAAGGTGGTAGAACCCTTTGTGGTTCGACTCCGGCGGCACCACCGCCACACCTATTTCTACCTAATAACAGCAGTGTTAGGCGCTGCTGTGTTCCGTTTTTAAGGGTGTGGTAAGGGAGACAGACTTTTCCGGGCGTTTCAACTTAGTCCTCAGGGGTAACGGCGCATCTGTGGCTGACCTCAGGTAGGAATATCTAATCCTATCTGGGGCTGATTACAGATGTCCATGGGCGGCAGTAGCCACTTACCATCAGGTGGACTGCATGCTCGTCTTCTACTTCTATAGTATAAAAAAAATAGTACCCTAATGGTGGTTGATTGTTGAGTTGCTAAAATGCTGAAACAGATGTGTAAACAGAAAAGCATAATGCATACACCCTTCTATAGCAGTCTTAAGGGTTGATCTAAAAATCTAAAAAAAACCGTGACTCAGATGCTTCATTGATTGTAATGATAATTTTTCATAGTGGTCGCTCCCGAATTAACGGAGTTTGAAATAAAATTCCAATCCCCATTTAACGACCTTAAGGGATGATTTTCCAAAAATAATGGTATAGGTGTTTAATTATTTTCTATCGAAAACCCAAATACCGATTTTTATACAGTTTACATTAAAACTGGAGGACTTTCATACAAACTTACAACCCCTATTTTACCCTCTTGAGGGTAGATTTTCCATAAATGGTGTTAAAAGGTTCTATTATTTCTAACAGGAAAGCCAAATGCAAGTTTTTATAGTCCTTGCTTCCGAATTAACGGAGTTTGAAATAAAATTCCAACCCCCATTTAACGAACTTAAGGGATGATTTTCCAAAAACAATGAAATAGATGATTAATTATTTTCTATCGAAACCCAGATACCGATTTTTATACAGTTTACATCAAAACTGGGGGACTCTCATACAAACTTACAACCCTTATTTAACCCACATAGGGCTTGATTTTCCAAAAACGGTAGAACTAAAGTTATTTTATATCTAACCAGCAAAGCAATGGCTAACTTTCATAGTGCTGGCTTCCAAAATGGCAAAATTTAAAATAACCTGTCAACCCCTATTTAACCACCTTTAGGGTTGATTTTGGAAAAACCCTTAGATTAGATTTTTATTACTTTAAATCAGAAAGCTAAATACCAATTTTCATCTAGTTTGCTTTAAAACTGACGGACTTTCATATTAACTTCCAACCCCCATTTAACCCCCTTAACGGTGGAATATCAAAAAATCCGTTCTTAGTGCGCATCTTCTACATTATAAAATGAAGCTATATTTCATAAAATTTTTTGGTCAAGTTTCAGAGTTTTAAAAGCGATAGATTGGAAGATAATTTTTTTTTTAATTTTCAATTCTGGGGGTGGAATATCATAAAATTAGTTTTTAGTAAATTCAAACATGCCAAAAATAATATCCTGACTAAGTTTCATACCTATAAGAGCTGTAGTTTTAAAATGTGATTTTTTTTAATTAACACCCCCGCAACCCCTCTTGGGGGTGGAATTTCGTAAAATCCGTTCTTAGCTGACCTCTACTCGGTGAAAAGAATATTCCTACCAAATTTCAAGTCTTTAGCTCTAATGGTTCCTGAGATATCGTGATGAGTGACTATATACGTGGAAATCTCTTATATATATATAGATTATTTAAATCTTGAACTAGTCAACCCCAACAAGTCGGAGGTGCAATGAAGAGAAGCAGCTATGACATCGACAGTCCGAAGGCCAAGAGGATAAAGTTAATGAAGGTGCTTCAACGTCATCTGATATCAACCTCACAGACAATGGAAAGGTTATGTGTGATGTTTGTCAACGACTTGTAAAAGTAAAAGATATTTTGCCAACCACATAAAAAGTAACATTCACAAAAATAATATTTTTAAATCTCATAGTACTCAAGCTACTGTTTCAGTAATCGAATCAGCTTTCGGTCAGCGAATAATTTCATACAGAATCAAAAGTAAATTAAATGAATCAGTAGATACACTTAAAACGCCCGAATTATTTTTTACTTCAATAAAAGATAATATTTGCTCATTGATCGAAGAGTCCATTAAAATGCACAATTTTTTTTAAAATCAATTTTATACTACATGCAAATTTTACACAGCAAACCAAAGATCTTACAAACACATTCGATTTTCAAACATGTAATTATACTGTTTCTCAAGGTGACGACTTAAATATTTTTTTTTTCATCATTAATTGAGACGTTATCAAATAAAATCAGTTCATTCGAGAAAAAAGATAGCGGTTGGAGTTTAACGCAAATCAAACATTTAGAAATGAATATAAATAAATTCAACCCACTACGTGGCACTTCGTATATAGACCTACCTCATGACATTAAAGTAAGAAAAGCCGTAATTAATGTGCAAAACGCTGGCAATATGTGTTTTAAATGGGCATTGCTTTCCGCCTTATATCCTACTACTAGTAAAAGTAATAGAGTTTCATCGTACAGCATGCATTCAAACAAACTAAACTTCAATGGCATCTCATTTCCAGTAAAGCTTTCGGATGTACCAAAAATTGAAAAATTGAATAATATAAGTATTAACATATTTGGACTAGAATATAAACGGGAGAAAAAAAATCATGATGTAATTGGACCATTAGTAATGACTAAATTTCGTAAAAGTGTACATATAAATTTGTTATACCTTAAGAAAGGTTTAAATGCTCATTTTTGTTATATCAAAAATGTGTCGCGATTGGTGAGTAAACAAATTTCTAACCAAGAGCATGCAATTTTCTTATGTGATGGATGTTTATTACATTTTCCAACTCAACAGCGATTAGATGATCATCAGGAAAATGATTGCGCTCATATTAAAACCAATATACCAGATGGTACTAAAACATTGAAAGACTGGTTCGGAAAACCAGCGGCAAATAATAAAATAAAATTTGAGAATTTTAACAACAAACTAAAATTACCCTTTGTTACATATGCTGACTTTGAAGCAGTTTTAGAAACCAATAAATGTATGAACTAATGATCCGTCTAGGTCTTACACAGAAAATATTCAAGAGTATGATGTGTATAGTTTCGGTTATTATATAAAATGTTCGTATGATGATACTTTATCAAAATTCGAAACATATAGTGGGCCAGATTGCGCAACAGAGTTTATGAAACGTTTATATGAAGATTTAAAATTAATATGTACAAAAAATATTTTTCAAATGAGGCCTAAGCCTTTATCTAGTGATGATGAAAATAATTTATTATCGGAATCTAAAATTTGTCATGTATGTGAAACGAATTTGAATGAAGATGAACATTTTGATTTTGACTTTCATACTGGCACTATTAGAGGTGTAGTTCATGAAATCTGTTTAAAAAAATTTAAGACTCCGCGTTATATTCCAGTATTCCTACATAATCTGAGCCATTATGATGCACATTTTATTGTTCATGCCCTAAATTTTGTCGACGGAGAAGTAAAAATAATTCCGCAATATAAAGAGAAAAAGGTACATTTCTTTTTCAAAAACATTAACAGTAAATAATAATCAGATAAGTCTAAGATTTGTAGATTCATACAAATTTTTATCTTGCAGTCTAGATCAGTTAGCTAAAAATCTTAGTGATGAACAATTTCATGATTTAAAAAGAAACTTCCCTTGCAATGACGACTTTACCAAATTAAGGAGAAAAGGAATTTATCCCTACGAATTCATGACTTCTTATGATTCATTAAAACTCAAGTCACTTCCAACTCAAAGTGAGTTCTATAGCTCGTTAACAGATTCAAATGTCTCCGATGATGATTATAATCATGCAAATGAAATTTGGAAACATTTTCGTTGTCAAAATATGTTAGATTACTCAAACTTATATCTTAAAACTGATGTATTGCTCTTGACTGACATTTTTGAAAACTTCAGAGAGCTTTGTATTAAGACTTATGGGTTAGATCCCGCTCACTACTACACTGCTCCAGGGTTAAGTTGGGATGCAATGTTGAAGTATACAAAAATTGAATTAGATCTATTGATGGATTACGAACAAATAGCATTTTTTAAGGCCGGTATCAGAGGTGGTGTATTTCAATGCAGCAATCGTTATGCAAAAGCAAACAATCAATTCATGGAAGATTACAATAAAAATGAACCTCAATCATATTTAATATACTTGGATGCTAATAATTTGTATGGTTGGGCTATGTCTCAATATCTACCCACTGGAGACATTGAATGGGTAAACCCTGAAACAAACTTCAATGTATCCGATACATCAAATATTGGTTACATTTTGGAAGTTGATTTAAAAAATATCCTGATGATCTCCACGACTTGCATTCTGACTTACCACTATGTCCTGAAAATATATGCATTGGTAATTCAAAAGATATAAAATTAATTTCAAATCTAAACGATAAAATTAAATATAAAATACATTACAAAAACCTTAAACAATGTCTTAGTATGGGAATGAAGGTAACTAAAATACACAGGATACTGAAGTTTAAACAAAGTCCTCGGTTAGAGAAATATATAGATTTAAACACAAACATGCGAACATTAAAAAAGTCTGTTTTTGAAAAAGATTTCTATAAACTAATGAATAATTCAGTATTTGGAAAAACTATGGAGAATATAGAAAAAAGAGTAAATGTTAAGTTGTTAACACATTGGGAAAATAGAGGTAAAATTTTAGGTGTCAACGACTACATTGCAAGGCCAGATTTTAAAAAATTAAGTATATTCACATCAGACCTAGTGGCAGTACAAATGCTAAAGTGTAAACTTAATTATAATAAAACAATATATTTAGGATTTTGCATTTTAGATATTTCAAAGCCCCTTATGTATGATTTCCATTACAACTACATGACTCTTTAAGTTTCAAAACAAAAATAAATTATTGTATACGGATACAGACAGTTTAATTTACCAAATATTTACAAACAACTTTTATGAAGATATAAAACATGACCTTAAGATGCATTTCGATTCTTCTGATTATCCATCTGACAATATTTACGGGTCAATCCACAAGTTAACAAAAGAAAATAGGTTTTTTCAAAGACGAAAATAATGGAAAAATATTTAGAGAATTTGTGGGTCTAAGATCTAAAATGTATGCAATAGATGTTGAAAACAAATTTGTTGCAAAGGCTAAAGGCGTTAATAAAAGTGTTACAAAAAATATGCAAATGCATAACTATAAGGCATGTCTTTTCGAGAAAAATATTCAATTCGGAGCAATGTTAAGATTTAAATCAATCAAACATAAAATTTATACACAAAAAATAAATAAAAAAAGTTTATCATACAGCGACACTAAGAGGCATATTTTGCCTAATGGTATTGACACATTAGCTTTGGGTCATTACAAACTTAGATAACAACGGTGAAATATTGGTTTACTTACAAATATGTTTAATGTAATTCTTTGAATTATATATTATCTTAATTGTGTTTATAAATGTGTACGTCTAGTTTATAATTGTTAGTTTGGTAATGTATTTCAATGTTTGTTCCTGTAAACCATTTAATGTATGTGTTCTAGTTTTAAGACAAATTATACTTGATTATTATAAATGTGTATGGTTCTTTAAATTATGTTCATTGTTAAATAAAACGTTGTACAGTCAACTTGTTTTAAAAATGTTTCATTACATTCATCCCTTTACTGCAATAGTTGCTGGTCCAAGTGGATGTGGAAAGTCACAATTCGTTACAAACTTCTTGAAATATGTAAAAGATATTTGTAGTACAAGTTTCGATCAAGTTACATGGTGTTTTGATGAAATGCAACCTTTATACAACTTGAAACTTGTTAATTACCATCAAGGTATGCCAGATCTTAGTATGTTTGATGAGAAAGGTCCCCAGCTTGTTATCATCGATGATCTTATGAGAGAATTGGATGGCCGCATCGTTGACATTTTTACAAAAGGAAGTCATCATAGAAATTTGAGTGTGTTTTATATAACTCAAAATTTGTTTCATCAAGGTAGAGGTCAGAGGGATATTTTCTTAAACTCGAGTTATATAATATATTTTAAAAATCCACGTGATAAAACACAGATTCGACACTTAGCGAGACAAGTATCACCTGAAAATACTAAATTCATGGAAGATTCTTATAAAGATGCAACGAAAGAACCTCATGGATATTTAATGATAGATTTAAAACAAAATACTAGAGATATATGTAGATTAATAACAAAAATATTCCATTCTGACTGTTACTGTACTGTATACTTACCTACAAAGGGGTTTAAATATGCAAAGCAACAAGAAATTTCCGTCATTTATTAATAATGTCTCGAACCTTAAAGACACATAAAATTTTTTTAGAAGCTCTTCATATTCTTAAACCAAAATACCAAAAAGCACTCTTAAAGTCCTGCAACGAACAAGAGATAAATTGTATTTGTGAATGTATCTATAACGTTTTACAAGGAAAGTACATCTCCAAGAAAATGAGAAGAATAAATTAAAGAAATACAAACACTTACTTCGACAACTGGTGCGTAAAACTACAAACAAAGTCCGTAAAAATATTATAATTCAAAAGGGGGGATCATTTTTACCAATAATATTAGGTTCAGTTCTGAGTGCACTAGTAAATACCCTAACATGAACATGGAACACGCTAAGAAAATGTTACTTATAGATCCAGGTATAATAGAAAAAATTAATCAACAAACAATGTTAGACAGTCCCATGTCTAGACTGGATGCCGAAATGCAAAATATAGCATGCAGTTTATATATTGATGGCCAACAAATACCTTCAAAAGCATTGCAACCATCATTCGAGAATAATATTTTTACTGTAGCCTATCACACTTTATTTTCGGGGACTTGTATACATTTTATAAATGAAGGTAATGGAATATCTAGGGAGCAATATGCAAAAGGTTACTGCCTATTAGCGTTTGACATCATTTGTCATCAAATTCCATGACTCATTGGAATCTTATAAAGCATGGCAGTGTAAGGGTAGAAGTTCGGTTTGAATCAACTCTAACCGAATGAAATGTAACGGTCGACTACAGTAGTTAAGATAAATTTCTATACTTAGATGTAAGTAAAAGCCTAATAAATGTAATATATTATACCTATTTGAAGTCTTTCATTCGAGTTAAACCATATTGCGTCCCTTTAAATATAAGGTTTGGATAATTTTGCTCTGCATTTGTAAATAGTGTATTGTACCTATCAGAGGTATCGACAAGTAGGCATGCACAATGGATACAATCGAGATTCAGAAGCATTTAAGTAAAATTCATTGTAGCTTGAAAAACAATGTCTATGCGGCAAACCGATTACCGCTATACGTTAAGACTCCAATGTACTTGATAAGTAATTTGGACCCTGACAGTGAACCAGGCTCTCACTGGGTAGGCATGTACATAAACAGAAATGGCATCGGTGGATATTTTGATTCATACGGTCGACCACCAACAGGCCATCACAAAGCCTTTTTCAGAAGGAACGCAAAGCATTGGGATTTTAATAGATATAGAATACAACTTGATTGGTCTTCAGTTTGTGGAGAATATAGTCTTACATACTTGCATTACATGTATTATGGAAATACACTCAGAGATTTTTTAAGCCTGTTTTGTGAGGATAAATTGATAAACGATATTGTAGTATCGCAATTGTTCAAAAGGTTGTTTTGGAAATAATAAACAATGTCAATACGAAGATTTTTTATTGCATTACCATGCGCATACCCCGATCATTACCGACACAGTGATAATGACCCTATTATGTTGTGAGGACAGCGAGTGGTGATTAGATAAGTAAGGTACGTATTGTTATATGGACATAGCGCGAGCTTAATGAGATAAGGAGGTGAATAGATAATGAATTAGAGGTCGTTATTCATAAAAGCTAACTTCGTAAGCAAAGGAGATAGCGTAAAATAAATGCGTGCAATCGATCGGGCGTGGTCGGAAACCCCCATTTAGACACCAAACATTTTTTTATTTTAGCCGGGCTCGCCCCTCGATCGTGGCAAACAGGGCGGCGGGGGGCGGGGAAGCCCAGGAGAGGGGGGGGGGGAATCAGTGCCCCAGAACCGGTGAATCCCTACTACTGATAATATCATTGATAACTTAAAGCATATTGAAGACACTTCCCAACGCCTACCCACTGATTTAACAAACCCTCGGCCCGGACCCTCAGTACGCCGTCAAGCTAGACAAAAATTGAATACGATGGAGAAATAATAATTTAGAAGTGAATGAACAACAAACTCGTTTTATCGGTAATGAAACCTTACCATCAGAATTTTTAGAACTTGACACACCTATACAGTTTTTCCTAACATTATTTCCCCCAATAATTGTTTGAATATATCACCAACCAAACCAGAAAGATACCAGCATGACTTTTCGGGTCACTATAACAGATATACAGCAATTTATCGGAATAGTATATATCATGTCTTTAGTGCAACTGCCCAGGAATACCAAACATTGGAATGCCAATATAGGAACTCCACTAGTTAGAGATACAATGCCGGTAAACAAATTTGAAAAGATCAGACAATTTATCCATTTTAACGACAATACGAAAAATATCTCTCGCAACCATGCTAATCACGACCGATTATTCAAGATTCGACCAATAATAATTGTGACAAAACTAAATGAAATATTTTTGAGTGTGCCTTTTGAAAATTACCTGTGTGTTGATGAGCAAATTTGCTCCACCAAAGCCAGACAAAATTTTAAAAGGTTTAATCCGAAAAAGCTTCATAAATGGAGATACAAAATATATGTATTGTGTGGCGTAAGCGGTTTCGCTTATAGGTTTGAACCCGAAACAGGGGGCAGAAAATGTAACTGGACCTAATGAGCCAGACTTAGGAGCCTCATCGAATGTAGTCGTCCGGCTTTCACGCGAAATACCGCGTAACCAATGTTACAGATTATATTCTGATAATTATTTTACACCCTTGCCACTCATATAATATCTTGCAAAACAAGGTATTATTAGTTTGGTAAGTATACGGAGAAACCATATACCGGACTGTAAACTACCCACGGATAAAGAAATCATGAAAAAAGAGCGCGGCTATTCCGTTGAATACGTGGGCAGTGTTGGGGATATAGATATATCTACAGGGGCTTGGAAAGACAACAAGGTGGTCACGCTTGCATCCAGTTTTGTTGGTGAGCTGCCCAAGACACAAGTCTCAAGGTATGATAAAGTAACTAAAAGATACGTGACTATTGATCGGCCAAATATCGTGAATGAGTATAACCGCCACATGGGAGGTGTCGATTTAATAGATAGTATAATGGGTAGATACAAAATAAAATTAAGAAGTAAACATTTAATTTTCTTTTATATATAAAATTAGTTCTAAATTAAAGTACTTACTTCAGTTCAAGATAGTTTATTTCGCACCCCACTGCATCTATTATAACTTGCAGTAAAATGTTCTTTTTACTACCTAATATGGTAACGAGTTTATTGTTTATTCTTTCGCTTCAAACGACGATTACTTTGTTTCGGATAAATTTAAAATGTCGAATAGAATGTTTGAACAGAGTTCTGATCGTTTGTTATGTTTGTCGACAATTTATATTTAAAAAAAAGAGAACACCCATTGTAGAGTTGTTAAAAAGTGCAATTTTTATTATTTTGGATTTCCTGTTGCAAAATCAAGATATAAAGTGGGAGCCTCATGTGTTTTGCGAAAGCTGTAGTATCATTTTACTCCAATGGGCAACAGGAGAAAACGTTCACCTTTCATTTGGGACCAAGACATATTTAAGTAAAGCTGTGTATTAATGGATAGTAAAGTAGGATGTGACACAAGTCACATACCGAGCATGTCATGTTAAACCCCAAACAACCTACTATTCATTGTCCAGAGGTGTGACAGATCATAGTAAACATTAAAACAAAGAAAAAAAACCTTTCATTTGGTTCACCAATGCTATGTAGAGCACCTAGTATTCATGAAAGTGATTGTTACTTTTGTGTTACGAAGACATTGAGATATAATAAAGAAATAGGGATATATTATATATGCCGAACATTTGTGTAATGTGAAAGAAATCTAAAATGAAGAAGATGTTCTCCCAAATCAAACTGGTGATGAAAATGACTAATTTGTGTCAATGTAATTCTTTAATAGTGTTTGTTTTGATTTTTGTTTGGATGTCATTACTGTTACAATGTTGTTACAAAAATGACCAAACGGTGCACCTAGATTACACAACATACTCTTCCAGATTTTTATTTTTGCCTTTAGAGGTAGAAAAGTAAGACTTCATAACTGTACTAGAGTTAAAGGCCTGTGCATAAGCTTGATTGATGTTTTGATATCAACACAAGCTGATGCATATTATATATTTATGTTTTCAACACTATCAAGACATTCTTGATAAAACAAATTAAATTTTAGAAAAAAATGACCAGGTAACAGCAGCAAAACAGCATTTGGAATGAACTACATTATATTAGAATTGTTACTTCTCAATCATTTGAATTCAGTCAATGTAAAAAGAGTGATGGAATTGGATTGCATTAATAATAAATTAAAAAATAAACTCTTTCTACACTCACAATCCCACACAAGGGATTCCTTGTGCTATGACATTATGATGTGTCGAACCCTCTGTGTATAATACGTATATACGTGTATAATAAATATATAAGTTACACATAGTATCAATAGTGCGAAGAACTGACAGCAATAAGTTATGCAAATATGTCACAAAGTGAGGGCTCATGCTCAGTATTAAATGATAAAAGGTGTGCCAGGCAGGATTTGTGACAAATATTCCAGAAGAATAGATATGTCTGTGAGAAGACAGCATCTACTATTACCAAAAAAAAGTAATGAGTTCTGGTTTTAATTAAAGTAATATCGGACCCATGATGTGGAAAGTCTATAAAAAGACATTAAAGAGAGTTTAACCAACATCAACCGAAAATGAATGTGTGTTTTCTCCAAGTGCAAACATCTTTACAAAAAAGAAAATAGACTGAGTTGGAGCAACATATGAAATAAAATATACTTTCAAAAATTTATATTCCATTTGAAAGCAAATTTTATTCATTAAAAAAAGTCATATTTTATACTGTGAAGTCTGAGCAACGTCTTAGATGTGCATGACTCTAAAATTTAGAGTAATGTCCTTTATTCCAATGAATTAAAACCACTTTTAACCACAAATGTAGCGCTTAAAAGTTATTTGGACTGAGCGTCAGTGGAAATAAAGGAAAACCTTAGTTAAAAAAACATAATTTACAGATTTTCTTAGTGGACTGCTTTGTTACACACCTTTCTGAAACAAACTGCATGAAGTAAGTCGTAATATTTATTTTGAGGCTCTTACTTCATGCAGCTCATAAACAATCATTTTGAGAAAACAATTATTCCATGAGCACAAAAGACTTCAGGCATCAATGTGTTAATTTGTGACAACTTATCTTGGTTTATAAATGTGTAGAAAATAACATAAAATTTGCTTTCATTCCTCTAATATCGACACACTTCACCCAAACTTGATATGTCATTTTTGCACCTTTAAGAACACCTAGATGACAAATTTTAAACAAATATAAACTTGAAAACTTCATCAAATGTCACTTAACAAAATGCATTTCTCTAAATTGTTGACTTAATAAAAACTAAGGGTTGGATTTTAAAACAAGTCGCCTGAATTTAAAGGTATTGGTGGTGTAGGGACCTTAAGGGAATTATTCTTGATCCCCCAAAATAAATTTTTGCTACCGGAGTTGCATCTAAATATTTTTTTAAAAATTTCAAAAAAATTTATTTGCTATTGCTATTGTGCAAAACGAAACGTAATTTGTATGCTTTCGAACTGTTTTTCAAACGTAATTTTCAAGTTTTATGTGAAAAAGCGTAATACGAAACGCAAGCAGCCATCTTAAATATAATTTTGACAGTTAAGTTGTCAAATCTGTGCGTCATTCCTTTGCTTTCGAGTCTAAGTGAATGTGTTCTTCCATATCGATTTGTGTTTTTTATACATCTTGGCTACGTTTTTGGATTCTGTTTGGATTGCTTTACTGTTCGACCTTGGCTCACTCATTTTTGGATACTGACTCAACGCTATCGCAGCTTGCAATGGCGTCTGGAAGTAGTGGAAGTGAACACCCAGAACCGGGACCGTCTACGAGTTCGGGGTTGGGTGGAGCTTCGGCAGCTTTGGAGGATGTTTTCGACGACGACGGGCCTTTTATCGGTCGACATCTCTACACAGAAGAGGTGCTTAAGATGTGGAATTTGGCGAGAGTCATAAAAAAATTGGGCACTAATGAGCAATGTGTAGCATTCGCCGAAGAGAATGGATTAGTGCTCTCCGAAAAATTATGTAGAACACATCGCACTCCGATGAAAATAGCCAAATCGACCAACAGGTCATTTGATTCTTTGTGTTGCACCAAAGGCAATTGTAAAACCAAATCAAAAATACCACGTAACAATGGTACATTTTTTGAAAATATTAAAATTGATTTGGTTCATGTTTTCTATCTAATGTATGCATTTTCGAGAAAATGGAGCTACAATCAAATAATAAATGAAGATCCCTACAAGAAAAAATTTTGAAAGATGCCTGAGCCGAGTCACCATATGTGATTGGTATAATTATTTTTGGGAGACAATTGTTATATACCAAATTGACAAAAATGAAGCAATTGGTAAGATTGGTGGCCCCGGAAAAATTGTCCAGATTGACGAGTCAAAATTTGGCAAAAGAAAATACAATCGAGGTAATATTTCACATATTATGTGTTATAGAAAATGTATATAATTCTTAGGAAATAAATAACAAAGTATTAGTTGGCTCAACCTGACTTCATTTGGTTAGGTTAGCCATCGTGTTTTTTTTTTTATACCACCCAGAAACAGCTCCTTTGACTCATAACTGAACCTGTGTTTATAATTTTTTTTTGTTTGTTATAGGACTCCATATTGAGGGCCATTGGGTTCTCGGTATGATCGAGGATGGATCCGAAGATCTAAGGTTGGAGGTGTGCCCAGACAATGTTCGCTCGGCTGAGGTTTTGGTGCCACTAATTTTAAAGAATGTGGAAGTCGGCACTACCATTCACACAGACTATTGGAGAGCGTATGACTGCTCTCCCCAACCTGTCACAACCCCTTAAAATGGCGACGTATTTCAAATTTTTTACCAAAACTAATGTATTATAGATAAAATATAAAGAAAAGAGAAAGAATTTGTGCTACTGGGATATTTGCTTTTAATCCACAAGAAGAGTTGAACGGATCCCAGAAATGCAAGATGACATACTGTCATATGGAACTGACCAGGCATTTAGATAACTTAAATGAAACGAGAGCCCCTTGAGAAAACCAGACCATAAAAATGAAAAAAAGAAACACCAACTTCTTACCAAAGACAGATAGGAATACCTCTTATACAAAATTGAAGCAAATTTTCCAGTACCAACTGGAACAAAGCCCAAATTTGAAACAAATAGCGACAGTTTGTGAAAAAAAAATGATTCACCAATTCTGTAACATTACGAACAACTATTACAAAAGTTCGAAGACTAGATGATTTCTCTCCGTTTAACGAAACCTTAACTTATTTTGTATAGTTTCGGAGTTAGGCCATACATATTTCTTATAAATTGTAGTATACTAAGTTAATTACCACGTTTACTTACCAGTTATAAGTTTAATTCAATCATTGGCGTAACTTATATTTTTAGAAGAAATGTGTATTTTCTTTTTATTCACTGATAATTCACTTTCTTTGATTATAAAGGTCATAATGAAATGAAAATTGGATTTTAATTTTACGTTATTCTTATCTTATGACAACCACAACATTGACAGCAATCAGCAATGAGGCAATGGCATCCACGCTTGTCGCTTACTATATGTATTTTTTTAAATGGTGTTTTACAGCCTTGGCTATTTGCCTTTCAGCCTAACTTTATTGTATAATCAGTTGCTTACTATACCTAAACCACAGCTACACAATAGATCAATAGACATTGTGTCCGTGAAACTAGCACAGCATTTGCCAGCAGAGCACTAAAAAATGAGAGTTCTATTCGCATGCACATGAGTTCTATAGTTCCTGATAGTTTTCAGGAATAGTTCTGGCGATTTCACGGAGATAAAGCAGAATGAAATAATGCTCTGCTAACTTCACACAGCAGAGCATTTTCTAGAAAATTGAAAAAAAAGCTATTGATTAGTGTAATTAGCTAATATCTGGAGTTCCTAATAGTTTTCAGTGATAGTTCTCGCGAAATAAACATAAAAAAAAAAATATTGATAAAATAAACTGACAACAATTTAACCAAAAAAAATGTGCAAAAAGGTTATTTAAAAGCGGAAACTCGACGATTTTGCAAAGCCTAGTAATAAAATGATACATTTATATAGTATCTGTCCCAGGAACTCACACTAAAGTGCCAGCACAGCATACTAGAATAGTACAAATCGGAAAGATTTTCGACAAAACTCTTTTAATATTATTTTTACGTAACCAGGGGGAAGGAACTCATCGGTTTTATATACACTAGTAACATAGGTACAATTTAAATATATAACCAATCCCAGAACTCACACTAAAGTGCCAGCAGAGCATACTAGAATATTAAAAATCGGATGGATTTTCGACAAATATTTTATTTAAATTATTTCCACGTAACCAGATGGCGGGAACTCATCGGTTTTATATAGACTAGTAACATAGCTACAATTTAAAAATATACCCAATCCCAGCACTAACACTAAAATGCCAGCAGAGAATACTAGAATATTAAAAATCGGATGGATTTTCGACAAATATTTTATTTAAACTATTTCCACATAACCAGATGGCGGGAACTCATCGGTTTTATATAGACTAGTAACATAGCTACAATTTAAATACATAACCAATCCCAGAACTCACACTAAAGTGCCAGCAGAGCATGCTAGAATAACAAAAATCGGATGGATTTTCGACAAATATTTTATTCAAATTATTTCCACGTAACCAGATGGCAGGAACTCATCGGTTTTATATACACTAGTAGCATAGCTACAATTTAAAAATATAACCAATCCCAGATCTGACACTAAAATGCCAGCAGAGCATACTAGAATAACAAAAATCGGATGAATTTTCGACAAATATTTTATTTAAATTATTTCCACGTAACCAGATGGCGGGAACTCATCGGTTTTATATAGACTAGTAACATAGCTACAATTTAAAAATATACCCAATCCCAGAACTAACACTAAAATGCCAGCAGAGCATACTAGAATATTTAAAATCGGATGGATTTTCGACAAATATTTTATTTAAATTATTTCCACATAACCAGATGGCGGGAACTCATCGGTTTTATATAGACTAGTAACATAGCTACAATTTAAATACATAACCAATCCCAGAACTCACACTAAAGTGCCAGCAGAGCATGCTAGAATAACAAAAATCGGATGGATTTTCGACAAACATTTTATTTAAATTATTTCCACGTAACCAGGTGGCGGGAACTCATCGGTTTTATATACACTAGTAGCATAGCTACAATTTAAAAATATAACCAATCCCAGATCTGACACTAAAATGCCAGCAGAGCATACTAGAATAACAAAAATCGGATGGATTTTCGACAAATATTTTATTTAAATTATTTCCACGTAACCAGATGGCGGGAACTCATCGGTTTTATATAGACTAGTAGCATAGCTACAATTTAAATACATAACCAATCCCAGAACTCACACTAAAGTGCCAGCAGAGCATGCTAGAATAATAAAAATCGGGTGGATTTTCAACAAATATTTTATTTTAATTATTTCCACGTAACCAGATGGCGGGAACTCATCGGTTTTATATAGACTAGTAACATAGCTACAATTTAAAAATATAACCAATCCCAGAACTCACACTAAAGTGCCAGCAGAGCATACTAGAATATTAAAAATCGGATGGATTTTCGACAAATATTTTATTTAAATTATTTCCACGTAACCAGATGGCGGGAACTCATCGGTTTTATATAGACTAGTAACATAGCTACAATTTAAATACATAACCAATCCCAGAACTCACACTAAAGTGCCAGCAGAGCATGCTAGAATAACAAAAATCGGATGGATTTTCGACAAATATTTTATTTAAATTATTTCCACGTAACCAGATGGCGGGAACTCATCGGTTTTATATACACTAGTAACAAAGCTACAATTTAAAAATATAACCAATCCCAGAACTCACACTAAAGTGCCAGCAGAGCATACTAGAATAACAAAAATCGGATTGATTTTCGACAAGTATTTTATTTAAATTATTTCCACGTAACCAGATGGCGGGAACTCATCGGTTTTATATAGACTAGTAACATAGGTACAATTTAAATATATAACCAATCCCAGAACTCACACTAAAGTGCCAGCAGAGCATACTAGAATATTAAAAATCGGATGGATTTTCGACAAATATTTTATTTAAATTATTTCCACGTAACCAGATGGCGGGAACTCATCGGTTTTATATAGACTAGTAACATAGCTACAATTTAAAAATATACCCAATCCCAGAACTAACACTAAAATGCCAGCAGAGCATACTAGAATAGCAAAAATCGGATGGATTTTCGACAAATATTTTTTTTCAACCATGTGCACGTAACCAGATGGCGGGAACTCATCGGTTTTATATAGACTAGTATCAATAGCTACAATTTAAAAATATACCCAATCCCAGAACTAACACTAAAATGCCAGCAGAGCATACTAGAATAGCAAAAATCGGATGGATTTTCGACAAATATTTTTTTTCAACCATGTGCACGTAACCAGATGGCGGGAACTCATCGGTTTTATATAGACTAGTAACATAGCTACAATTTAAAAATATAACCAATCCCAGAACTCACACTAAAGTGCCAGCAGAGCATACTAGAATATTAAAAATCTGATGGATTTTCGACAAATATTTTATTTAAATTATTTCCACGTAACCAGATGGCGGGAACTCATCGGTTTTATATAGACTAGTAACATAGCTACAATTTAAAAATATACCCAATCCCAGAACTAACACTAAAATGCCAGCAGAGCATACTAGAATAGCAAAAATCGGATGGATTTTCGACAAATATTTTTTTTCAACCATGTGCACGTAACCAGATGGCGGGAACTCATCGGTTTTATATAGACTAGTAACATAGCTACAATTTAAATACATAACCAATCCCAGAACTCACACTAAAGTGCCAGCAGAGCATGCTAGAATAACAAAAATCGGATGGATTTTCGACAAATATTTTATTCAAATTATTTCCACGTAACCAGATGGCAGGAACTCATCGGTTTTATATACACTAGTAGCATAGCTACAATTTAAAAATATAACCAATCCCAGATCTGACACTAAAATGCCAGCAGAGCATACTAGAATAACAAAAATCGGATGAATTTTCGACAAATATTTTATTTAAATTATTTCCACGTAACCAGATGGCGGGAACTCATCGGTTTTATATAGACTAGTAATATAGCTACAATTTAAAAATATACCCAATCCCAGAACTAACACTAAAATGCCAGCAGAGCATACTAGAATATTTAAAATCGGATGGATTTTCGACAAATATATTTTATTTAAATTATTTCCACATAACCAGATGGCGGGAACTCATCGGTTTTATATAGACTAGTAACATAGCTACAATTTAAATACATAACCAATCCCAGAACTCACACTAAAGTGCCAGCAGAGCATGCTAGAATAACAAAAATCGGATGGATTTTCGACAAACATTTTATTTAAATTATTTCCACGTAACCAGATGGCGGGAACTCATCGGTTTTATATACACTAGTAGCATAGCTACAATTTAAAAATATAACCAATCCCAGATCTGACACTAAAATGCCAGCAGAGCATACTAGAATAACAAAAATCGGATGGATTTTCGACAAATATTTTATTTAAATTATTTCCACGTAACCAGATGGCGGGAACTCATCGGTTTTATATAGACTAGTAGCATAGCTACAATTTAAATACATAACCAATCCCAGAACTCACACTAAAGTGCCAGCAGAGCATGCTAGAATAATAAAAATCGGGTGGATTTTCAACAAATATTTTATTTAAATTATTTCCACGTAACCAGATGGCGGGAACTCATCGGTTTTATATAGACTAGTAACATAGCTACAATTTAAAAATATAACCAATCCCAGAACTCACACTAAAGTGCCAGCAGAGCATACTAGAATATTAAAAATCGGATGGATTTTCGACAAATATTTTATTTAAATTATTTCCACGTAACCAGATGGCGGGAACTCATCGGTTTTATATAGACTAGTAACATAGCTACAATTTAAATACATAACCAATCCCAGAACTCACACTGAAGTGCCAGCAGAGCATGCTAGAATAACAAAAATCGGATGGATTTTCGACAAATATTTTATTTAAATTATTTCCACGTAACCAGATGGCGGGAACTCATCGGTTTTATATACACTAGTAACAAAGCTACAATTTAAAAATATAACCAATCCCAGAACTCACACTAAAGTGCCAGCAGAGCATACTAGAATAACAAAAATCGGATTGATTTTCGACAAATATTTTATTTAAATTATTTCCACGTAACCAGATGGCGGGAACTCATCGGTTTTATATAGACTAGTATCAATAGCTACAATTTAAAAATATACCCAATCCCAGAACTAACACTAAAATGCCAGCAGAGCATACTAGAATAGCAAAAATCGGATGGATTTTCGACAAATATTTTTTTTCAACCATGTGCACGTAACCAGATGGCGGGAACTCATCGGTTTTATATAGACTAGTAACATAGCTACAATTTAAAAATATAACCAATCCCAGATCTGACACTAAAATGCCAGCAGAGCATACTAGAATAACAAAAATCGGATGAATTTTCGACAAATATTTTATTTAAATTATTTCCACGTAACCAGATGGCGGGAACTCATCGGTTTCATATAGACTAGTATCAATAGCTACAATTTAAAAATATAACCAATCCCAGAACTCACACTAAACTGCCAGCAGAGCATACTAGAATAGCAAAAATCGGATGGATTTTCGACATATATTTTATTTAAATTATTTCCACGTAACCAGATGGCGGGAACTCATCGGTTTTATGTACACTAGTAGCATAGCTACAATTTAAAAATATAACCAATCCCAGATCTGACACTAAAATGCCAGCAGAGCATACTAGAATAACAAAAATCGGATGGATTTTCGACAAATATTTTATTTAAATTATTTTCACGTAACCAGATGGCGGGAACTCATCGGTTTTATATAGACTAGTAGCAAAGCTACAATTTAAATACATAACCAATCCCAGAACTCACACTATAATGCCAGCAGAGCATACTAGAATAGCAAAAATCGGATGGATTTTCGACAAATATTTTTTTTCAACCATGTGCACGTAACCAGATGGCGGGAACTCATCGGTTTTATATAGACTAGTAACATAGCTACCATTTAAAAATATAACCAATCCCAGAACTAACACTAAAGTGCCAGCAGAGCATACTAGAATAACAAAAATCGGATGGATTTTCGACTAATATTTTATTTAAATTATTTCCACGTAACCAGATGGCGGGAACTCATCGGTTATATATAGACTAGTATCATAGCTACAATTTAAAAATATAACCAATCCCAGAACTCACACTAAAATGCCAGCAGAGCATACTAGAATAGCAAAAATCGGATGGATTTTCGACAAATATTTTTTTTCAACCATGTGCACGTAACCAGATGGCGGGAACTCATCGGTTTTATATAGACTAGTATCATAGCTACAATTTAAAAATATAACCAATCCCAGAACTCACACTAAAATGCCAGCAGAGCATACTAGAATAGCAAAAATCGGATGGATTTTCGACAAATATTTTTTTTCAACCATGTGCACGTAACCAGATGGCGGGAACTCATCGGTTTTATATAGACTAGTAACATAGCTACCATTTAAATATATAACCATTCCCAGAACTCACACTAAAGTGCCAGCAGAGCATGCTAGAATAACAAAAATCGGATGGATTTTCGACAAATATTTTATTTAAATTATTTCCACGTAACCAGATGGCGGGAACTCATCGGTTTTATATACACTAGTAACAAAGCTAAAATTAAAAAATATAATCAATCCCAGAACTCCCACTAAAGTGCCAGCAGAGCATACCAGAATATTAAAAATCGGAAGGATTTGTGAAAAATATATTTTTTTAATTATTTCCACGCAACAAGGGGGCGGGAACTCATCGGTTTTACATAGGCGAGTAATATGGCTACAATTTAAAAATATAATCAATCCCAGAACTCATACTAAAGTGCCAGCAGAGCATACTAGAATAATAAAAATCGGAAGAATTTAAAAAAAAAAAAAAAAATTTCCACGTAACCAGGGATCGGGAATTCATCGGTTTTACATATGCTAGTAATATTAGTATATTTTAAAAATATAATCAATCCCAGAACCATCACTAAAGTTCCAGCAGAGCACGCTAGAATAGTAAAAATCGGAAGGATTTTCGAAAAAAAAAATTGTTTAATTATTTCCACGTAACCAGGGAGCGGGAACTCTACGGTTTTACATAGGCGACAAATATAAGTATATTTTAAAGATATAGTCAATCTCAGAACTCACACAACGTTCCAGCAGAGCACACTAGAATAGTAAAAATGGAAAGGATTTTCGAAAAAAAAAAAATTATTTCCACGTAACCAGGGAGCGGAAACTCATCGGTTTTACATAGGCTAGTACTATGGCTACAATATAAAAATATAATCAATACTAAAACTCACACTATAGTGCCAGCATAGCATACTAGAATAGCGAAAATCGGATGGACTTTGGTTTTTAAGGTTCCGTACTCAAAGGGTAAAAACGGAACCCTATTACTAAGACTTCCCTGTCTGTCCGTCTGTCCGTCTGTCACAGGGCTATATCTGCGGAACCGTAATAGATTGACACATGAAACAGTGGCAGCGATAACAACAAATACTAAAAATGAAATAAAGTTGAATATTAAAGGAGGTCTCCATACAACAAACCGGTATTTTTCGATCTAACTGTTAAACCGTATTAGGGAGACGGTTGAAATTTGTACAATCCGTGTACTCCGCGTACATAACTGGTATTATAATAAATAGAAATACGAACATATTTTAATATAGATATTTTAATTTTATTATACGTTATTTACCATCTATTTGTGTGTCGTATTTCAACGTATCGTTCAAAATGTACGTATCATTCATCATCACCCCAACGCCATCTATTGTTGGGATATATCACTATGTATTGTTGAAAATAATAAAATGAATAAAAATAAGTAAAAATAATGAACATGATTATACTAATACATACGAATAATTGTAGCTAATTATTTACAATATCTATAATCAGGTGTAAAAAAAGAGAAAATGGTTCCCAAAACGCCGCCAGCGTTTTGGGAACCATGCCTCACACAGCAATTTTAGATGGTGTATTTTATTTACTTATGATTTTAGTTTTTTACACCTGGTTGTATATAATATAAATTAGAAATATTTTTTATATTTTTAACACAATTTATCAGCAATAATTATGTAATAAATATTAAATAATATTCAATTTGATCTAGCCTGTTTACGGTTGACAGATGATACTGATCAATAATGCATCAATTTTCATAAGTTAAATTAATATGTCAGTAACTTATAAAAACCTTTTTATGCTAAAGTGTATCTTGCAATTGTTATATCTTATTCCATTACTTACTGATTTTTACATTTTACTTTTCTCTTAAAACGTTCCTAAAAGATTGTCAATCGTATTATGGCCCCAACGTTGTTATTTTTTACAGCCTTTATGAATGATCAATCCCATAACTTAATTTATCCAAAAATGTTAACAAATTAGTTAATGACGTATTAATGTTTTACATATTACTAATTATTTTTATTGTAATAATTACTTTCATATGGTATTTCAATTCTCTGTATTTTAAATTAATAAAAGCACTGGAGATTTATATTTGAGTTAAAAAAACCACTTCCTTTATAAGAGGATATTATTATTGTAAATAAAAATATTAATTGGTATTGTAAAATAAAATATATAATATATATTAATATAAAATATTAATTGGTATTGTAAAATATCTACAATTTGCTGTTGCGACTTGCGATGCGATTCATTTCTATATTGAAAGCTCACTTGGCGCGGACTCGACAAGTGCACAAGCATAAGTATCAAATTGTCAATTGATACCTACATACTACGGCAATATTTTGTGTATTGTATAGTGTGCAGCGTATTCTAGAATCAGTGTTTCTAGTTACGGGTGGTATCCTGGTATCCATCCTACTAGTAAAGTAGTGAAAAATTTACCATTAATCCACGTAAGTACCTAAATTACACATAACAAGTACATTTTAAAATTCCTTAGTAATAGTTCAATATTTAATTGGCCAAGGCTTGACGACATCGCATTATCATCATTAAAACATTTTATGGTAAAAAAATTGATTATAATATGTATAAGAACAATGAGTGCACATAAAAGACAATAGGTATTCAAACACAAAAACATCAATAAAATACATGCAGTTTTCTACTTATGTCGTTTCGATTTTTGTTATTTAGAGTTACGTTGAGCAATGTTTTAACAGTATTCATTAAGGATACGTCAATTGTTTCCATTTTTCGGCATTTGAAATTTACTTGTCGCACGGCTGTCGGCACGGTGTGTCGGCGGCAAGCGGGGATTAATCTTAGCTAATTTCTTTAGTTAGTTCATGAACGACGGACAATCCAGACATAATACATTCATTATTCTTCGCATCTTTTTCAGTTTGTGTTATTACATATCTAAATGAATTTAAAACTTACTATGCCACCTAACAAGAGCAATTACAATGGTGTTACCTACAGTATAAGATTTTGAAACTTAAAGATCTATTGTCTCCATTGTTTCATTACATGTTTGATTATTAAAGTGTTATTACTACGTTTAAGGTCACACACATATAATAAAAATAAATACCTACTAATTTCATAATAATTTATTATTTCATAATACATCATCTTAACAACTATATAATTATGCAGATTTTTTAGCCCTAGAGTTTTACTGGTAAACATTATGAACAATTATGTCTCTACGTACGTGATACGTCTCATACGTCGTTTTTATTTATGTCGCGTGTTTCGAGAACCTAACATGCCGTAAGTACGAGGACTGCCCGTACAGTACAGCGAAATATTTTACGGAGATCTTTATTTCATCGGTCTGCCAACTTATGTACCTATTAGGGAAAATGCACATTTGTATAGTTCACTTTTGATATCACTCAATAATAGTTAAAGTATAGGTAAATACTGTTAGCAGTGTTTGATTTATTTTTAATATTAAAGAGAGTGTTATATTTTATTTATTTGAACCCCTCAGGTCACTTTAATGTAAATAGGTTGCGGGATTTTTTTTTATATTCCTGCAGTTTTACGTTACCTAGTGCGTTTTTCCTATTTAGTATTATTAGAAATAATCAAGAACAATGTCAGGTAATTTACCGAAAATAGATACAAAAATGGATAAACAGGTTTATATTGTTGGGGCTATTTCCAATGAAAGACTTGAATCCAGCTACTTATTTTTAATTAATTCCAAGACCTCCACAAAAATCGTCCTTGACATCTGCCGTTTCCCGCCATAATACACTTGTTTTTTTTAAATCACGAATACAGCGTTACGGCCTATTAAATATGTGGCCAACATTATTTTTCGAGTGAAAGGTTTTAAACTAATTTTAATTTTATTTATTTTTATAATGTTAAACTAACGCAGTAAGGTATAATAATAAATGTGACCTTACAATATGTATAGGTCAATTCAGCAATATTTAACTAAATATAACGTAAATGTTATTAACATTCACCTATTTTTATAATAATATAATAGATTTATGTATATTAAATATTAGTGTTTGACGCAGTGATATTTACAACTATAGACCTGCGCACTAAATAACACAAAAAGCGAGGGAATAGTGAGCACATAACACATATATGCACATTTTTCACATTACTACATAAACAAATATTCTATAAGGGACAGAGCTATTGGAACAAACTAGTGTTTGACACTGCGTTTCAAGTTTCATTCATACATACATCTATGTAAATTTTGCGTCCTTGTCTATTTTTACACAAGTAAATAGAAAGAGACAACGTATTACTTCTACAAGGAAACAATAATTAAATTCAGAGTAATAAGCGTGGTGCATTTTACTGCGCTTCATCACTATTCTCTAATACCGCGTTTCCCAACCTGTGGTCAGCGGACCCCTGGGGGTCCGCGAGTATATGTATGGGGTGATATCTCTGGACCATACATAAATCGCTCATTAAATGCAAAAGGGCCGCTTTACTGCTTTTTTTTAACCACATAACTATGTGAAAAGGCATTCTCTACTCTTTTTTATACAAAAAAACAAATACAGAAACATATAACATGTAGAATCTGATTTGATATTACAGCTTAGTAGCAACATCAACGCGAAAATCAACCCGATTTAGTTACAAAAAAGTAACACCAAACTTGACATTATTTTTTTTTCATAATAAACAGTTATACCTTCTGTACTTGTTTATTTTTATATGTGTAATAACAGAAATAAATACCTAAGCCGTTTTTTTGCTGTTCATTTTATTAAGGGGGTCCGTGAAAACTATGCTTGATTTCTTAAGGGTCCGTGGACTGAAAAAGGCTGGGAAACGCTGCTCTAGTAGATAATTGCCAATAGAATGATTGTAGCATTTAAAATATCAAGCACCCCACGCTTCTTACTCTGAATTGAATTATTATTTTAATAAGTTAAATTTTATTGTAATTTTATTTTAAGGCGATTCATTATGATTGATTTTTTAATCTTCTACTACTGTAATATTGAAGGCTCGGTCACTAAAAAATATTTTCTAGTTTTTAGTACAATTAGTACATAATAGAAGCTTGTATTTTTAGTTTTTTAAACTATTAATATTTATTACTGTGTTATAACGAAGGGATAAATCATTTAAAATAATAAAATAATATTGTGCATATTCCCCATTAAGTGCTTACGTGCTTGCTTTGAATATATGCTTTAATTAATTATATATGAATATCTTATAATACTTATATTATTTTAGGTATTATCATCTATTTTTGACTGACCAATTTTTTTTTGATATTTCTATTTCAGTTAAAAAGGACGAAAGAAATAAAAACATAATGCCAAACAAAACGCCTTATGATAAAACTGCGTTGCAACAAATTCTATCGAATATTGACTGCCGTGCTATTGACGATAATGGTCATGCTTATCCCCCTTCACATATGGTATATCAAACAATATCTAAAATGATGGCAGATAAGGGGTCTATTATCACGCCCAAACATATTCATACAATTATTAATAACAATCGTAGTGGCTTTAGAGATCTGATCATGAACGTTTTTGATATAAAACAACCCGAATTGAGCAACTCCGTAAATGATGATAACTACAGTATCGAAGGGTGTGTGGACAAGTCGAGTAGTTTGACTTCAATTAAGATAAACTTAGTGATTTCACAAGAAAATTGGAAAAATATGAAGCCCAAAGAAAAAATATACGGGAAACGGATATATTGGAAATTACAGCAAGGATGGGCGGAAGTTATAGCTGAAGCTCTGTGGGTGCAGCACCATCTAGACTGTGTATTTGTGTTCAAAAACCACAACATTTATCTAAGTTCCATTGCTAAATTTTATTTGAAAATAGAAGGATTCTGCCGCGAATGTGAGGCCAAAATTTGTTGTACATTAGTTAAAGAGCCATCAAAAGATGTTGATATTATTCTCCAGTGTAATGTTGATGGCATCAGAACAGCCTCTCATTCAGGAATGAAAAAAAGACAATTAAGAGGTGCTCGCCGCATCAAAGTGGCAGACTACCTCATTGATGGTCGGAAAGATGCAGTGTCGTGGCGTCGAAAAGAAGCTGGCCGTATAAAAAATTTTGGAGGAAAAGATCCACCGATTTTACCAAGTAATGAAGTAGTTCGAAAGGCTAAACAACAACGACTTTTGAGTAAATACGGATTAGAGTTTGGAAATCCAGCATTGAATTTACTCAAAAGTGCAGAACATGGAAAGTACCTTGGTAGTATACAGTCTATTGGGTTGTATAAATTTAATTGTATATATTGGCTACCGGAACAACTTCAAATATATATTTCTCGATGTCGAAATGATCCAAACGCAACATTAGCAATCGATGCTACAGGTGGCATTGTAAAGCGAGATAAAACACAAAAGTCGCACATGCTTTTGTACCAGTGTGTGCTCGTGACAAAAGAAGGCAGCGTTCCGACATTTCAGATGGTTTCAGCGGATCAACGATCTATCATTGTTGCTAATTTTTTTAGTCATATCCTTGCTGCAAATGCCCCTATTCCACCTATTGTTGTCACAGATTTTGGGTGGGCTTTATTAATTGCAACAGCGCAAATATTTGGAAAGTGCTCAAATTTAAACGATTATTTGCAAAAGTGCTATGATGCTGTTGTAAATGGATCGACCTCACTGCCATCGACGTTTATACGATCAGATGTATGTCATTTATCATCGATGATTACACGATGGCCTAGTATAAGAGGGAAGGATAAGTCACTGGTTCGCCGATTTTATAAACGTTGCATAGGGAAAGCTTGCCAAATTTCAAATTTAAAAGATTTATCGTACTTTCTAGAATCAGTCTTCGTGGTTGCACTTAGTCAATGCATTGGCTATGGACTAGAAAATAGGCATTTGCCATCTAATGATCGATTACGTTTTTTGAATAATAAAATCAGAGGAGTAGAACTAGAAAATGATGACGATGAAACTGTGTCCGAAAGTGGAGAAGAAATTAATTTCCAATTTGACGATGAGTCAGTATTCAATACAGAATTTAATTGTAACCAAAGTGAAAGACAACATTTAGGATGGAAGGTATGGGCTGATGAAATATACAACGCTGCAATTTTTATAGCTGATCAATCATCCACCGGTGATACAATCAATGCATGCTACAATATTGATTTCGCCAGAAGATTGAAAAGATACCTCCTTCCATACGTAGCTTTATGGACAGCCGTAATGGTGCCGCTATTCAAACGGGGTTCATCAACAGCGACCTCGGCGGCCGTAGAGTCGGAATTTGCCGACGTGAAAGCTCGGGAGTTGAGGCGTGAAATACCTATGAGGGTCGACCGATTTGTTTTCGTTCATTTGGAGATTTTATTTGGTAAAATCAGAGAACGGTGCAAAACATTAGACGCATTACCACCGTGTGAAAATACTAATTCTAATGATACTCCTGATTTCCATAAATTTGATAATACTGAAAAGCTACCAGAGAGCATGGAAGTTCATGATTTGACCCATACACATTCTGATCCCAGTGAACATTTTCACCTTAATTTGACTGACATGAATCCCCTTCACATTATTAACCACAATTTTTGTAGTACTCCAAATGAGAATATGAATAATAACAGACTCACTGGCGTGACCAAAACACTACCTCCTAAATCTTTAGGGGTGGTGACGAAAGATAGTGTGACTGCTCTCCATTCTTCGGATGAAACAGCTGAGTATCTTCAGGACGAAATTCCCCTTTATAACGACTGGAACGTGCAAGAAGAATGGGGAGGGCTACACAAAAACTCACGACAAATCAATGATAAAGATGACGCACTATACAGAAAACGTGTGAAGCCAACGTGTTTGGATGATTGTCCTGCGTGGGACTTCATCAAAGATTCAAAAACTGCCCAAGCACCGGTTCTTTTAAATGGTAATATTGCAGGACCTGTTCGTATTAATAGTCAATATTTAAATATTACTTCAACGTGTGCTTTTGATTCATTTTTTCAGGTAGTTTTAAGTGGGTTATTGACAAATAACGTCTACTTTGAACATTTTAAATCGTCTTGTTGTCCTATTTTTAAAATGGCACAAAGTGTCATAGAAAAAAAAAAGATATTGCGAGAGCATTACGTTCAACGAGCTAAAATATTAACAGACACTTCAATTTTTCAGGGTACTGTTACAAATTTCACAAAACAAATAAAACGTTTGAATGTAGAATGCAATGTCGCCCATTTAGTACAGTTTCTCTTAGTCGAGGAACCAAGTTATATTTGCCGCGTTGAATGTTCCTGTGGATATAATAACCGACAACAATATACATTTTTAAGTGTAAATGTTGACATAATACTTTGTCATGGCCTGTACAGAATACAAGAAGCAATTGATGATTGTATAAGTATGGAAAAATCTTGCTACAACTGCAAGAATAAGGTAAATTGTTTAAATGAGTATGGACCACATTTGGTCATTGATATAACAGTAATTACCGATCCCTGTTATTCTAAAAAAGAAAGCATCATCGTTTTTAGCTTAAATTCCTTGCAAAAAATCGTTGAAGTTGGTGGTAAAACTTATATAGCAGCTGCTATAGTTGATTTTAATATGGAACAAAAACATTATACCACGTACGCATTATCTGGTGAATTTTGGTACAAATATGATGATTTAATAAAAAAATGTATTTCCGCAACTCCGAAGACAAAAATAACTCCGCATCTCATTGTGTACACAATGTGCAAGCGCCAACAAGGCGGTCTATAGTTTTAGTTTTATTTTTTCACTAGTTTTTGCCGGCGGCTTCGCCCGCGTTTAAAAGAAAATAATATAACATACTAACATACATAAAACTGAAAATTCGTACCTTCAACTTTGCTAAAGATCATCACTTGATCAAATTCATAGTTTACGACCTCAATCCTTACTAATATCGATTAAAATATTCGATGTTTTGGGTCCAAAAGATCGATGCTCCGATTAATCGATCTTAGAGCGCCATCCCTAGTTCCTGTGGGATTTCCGGGATAAAAACTATCCTATGTCCTTTCTCGGGTCTCAGACTATCTTTGTACAAAATTTCATTAAAATCGGTTCAGTGGCTTAGGCGTGAAAAAGAGACAACCAGACAGACAGAGTTACTTTCAGATATATAATATTAGTAAGGAATTAATAAGGATTAGTAAGGACTATTAATCCTCAGTGGATTACTGAAGATTAAACATTACCGATGTCATGATTCCATTAAACAGGGGGAAAGATCTTTAATTCTGAACGGGAATCAACACGCACTTCTTAAAAATTTCATGCATCCGACATCTTTTTGTCCAGTGGCATTCTGATTATTTATTTTAATAAAGCATCAATAAAGGACCAATCATTGGCTTATTTGCTTGACTGTTTAGTAATGGCTGTGAGAAAATTATTATGATTAGTATAATTCGTAAGTAGGTATGTCTATTTTGTGTTTAGAAGATTTTTTACGAACCAAATGAACCTGTGATTCTAATTATAAGAATTATTAGCTAATAACTATCAGTAGATATAAGTGAATAATAATAATTTTAAGAGATTTCTAAGACTACGAATATTTAGATTTTTTTTTTATTATTATAGACCTCGAAAATTGATAATGCATCTTGGCACCATTTTGGTTACGTCATGTTTATTACAACTTTTTTTATTATTCTTACTGTTCCTTTGATAATGGGACAGCGTTCCAGCGCATTAGCAATTTAGCGGGATTAAACATTTTAATGTTATTTTTATTAAATGTTGACTTTTACTATTATTTTTTTTATTTTTATCTTGTACAAGTAAAATAGCCATGTCACCATTATTATGCTTAATATAATTCGTAAGTACATATAATTGTCTATTTTCTGTTTAGAAGATTTTTTACCAACCAAATGAACCTGTGATTCTAATTATAAGAACTATTAGCTAATAACTATCAGTAGATATACGTGAATAATAATAATTTTAAGAGATTTCTAAGATTAAGAATATTTTGAATGCATCATAGACCTTGAAAATTGATAATGCATCTGGGCACCATTGTGGTGACGTCATGTTTATTACAACGTTGTTATTATTTTTACTATCCCTTTGATAATGGGACAAGGTTCCAGCGCATTAGCAATTTAAGGGGACTACACATTTTAATGTTATTTTAATTAAATGTTGACTTTTACTATATTTGTTTTATTTTTATCTTGTACAAGTAAAATCATTTATGCATGGATGGGGACCCTAAGATCATTGAGAATCCCCAAAACATATTTTGTATGCTATTATCATAATTTAAAGTAAATTAAGTAGCCATGCCACACATGTGAAACCGATGAGTTCCTAACTGTTGGTGACGTAGAAATAAAAATTGTTGAAAATCTTTCTGATTTTTACTATTCTAGCGAGCTCTGCTGGCACTTTGCTGTGAGTTCTGGGATTGGTTATATATTTAAATTGTAGCTATGTTACGAGTCTTTATAAAACCGATGAGTTCCCGCCATCTGGTTACGTGGAAATAATTTAAATAAAATATTTGTCGAAAATCCATCCGATTTTTGTTATTCTAGTATGTTCTGCTGGCACTTTAGTGTGAGTTCTGGGATTGGTTATATTTTTAAATTGTAGCTATGTTACTAGTCTATATAAAACCGATGAGTTCCCGCCATCTGGTTACGTGGAAATAATTTAAATAAAATATTTGTCGATAATCCATCAGATTTTTAATATTCTAGTATGCTCTGCTGGCACTTTAGTGTGAGTTCTGGGATTGGTTATATTTTTAAATTGTAGCTATGTTACTAGTCTATATAAAACCGATGAGTTCCCGCCATCTGGTTACGTGGAAATAATTTAAATAAAATATTTGTCGAAAATCCATCCGATTTTTAATATTCTAGCATGCTCTGCTGGCACTTTAGTGTGAGTTCTGGGATTGGTTATGTATTTAAATTGTAGCTATGTTACTAGTCTATATAAAACCGATGAGTTCCCGCCATCTGGTTACATGGAAATAATTTAAATAAAATATTTGTCGAAAATCTATCCGATTTTTAATATTCTAGTATGCTCTGCTGGCACTTTAGTGTGAGTTCTGGGATTGGTTATGTATTTAAATTGTAGCTATGTTACTATTGTATATAAAACCGATGAGTTCCCGCCATCTGGTTACGTGGAAATAATTTAAATAAAATATTTGTCGAAAATCCATCCGATTTTTGTTATTCTAGCATGCTCTGCTGGCACTTTAGTGTGAGTTCTGGGATTAGTTATGTATTTAAATTGTAGCTATGTTACTAGTCTATATAAAACCGATGAGTTCCCGCCATCTGGTTACGTGGAAATAATTTAAATAAAATATTTGTCGAAAATCTATCCGATTTTTAATATTCTAGTATGCTCTGCTGGCACTTTAGTGTGAGTTCTGGGATTGGTTATGTATTTAAATTGTAGCTATGTTACTAGTCTATATAAAACCGATGAGTTCCCGCCATCTGGTTACGTGGAAATAATTTAAATAAAATATTTGTCGAAAATCCATCCGATTTTTAATATTCTAGTATGCTCTGCTGGCACTTTAGTGTGAGTTCTGGGATTGGTTATATTTTTAAATTGTAGCTATGTTACTAGTCTATATAAAACCGATGAGTTCCCGCCATCTGGTTACGTGGAAATAATTTAAATAAAATATTTGTTGAAAATCCACCCGATTTTTATTACTCTAGCATGCTCTGCTGGCACTTTAGTGTGAGTTCTGGGATTGGTTATGTATTTAAATTGTAGCTATGTTACTAGTCTATATGAAACCGATGAGTTCCCGCCATCTGGTTACGTGGAAATAATTTAAATAAAATATTTGTCGATAATCCATCAGATTTTTAATATTCTAGTATGCTCTGCTGGCACTTTAGTGTGAGTTCTGGGATTGGTTATATTTTTAAATTGTAGCTATGTTACTAGTCTATATAAAACCGATGAGTTCCCGCCATCTGGTTACGTGGAAATAATTTAAATAAAATATTTGTCGAAAATCCATCCGATTTTTGCTGTTCTAGTATGCTCTGCTGGCACTTTAGTGTGAGTTCTGGGATTGGTTATATTTTTAAATTGTAGCTATGTTACTAGTGTATATAAAACCGATGAGTGTTCGCCATCTGGTTACGTGGAAATAATTTAAATAAAATATTTGTCGAAAATCCATCCGATTTTTGCTGTTCTAGTATGCTCTGCTGGCATTTTAGTGTGAGTTCTGGGATTGGTTATATTTTTAAATTGTAGCTATGCTACTAGTCTATATAAAACCGATGAGTTCCCGCCATCTGGTTACGTGGAAATAATTTAAATAAAATATTTGTCGAAAATTCATCCGATTTTTGTTATTCTAGTATGCTCTGCTGGCATTTTAGTGTCAGATCTGGGATTGGTTATGTATTTAAATTGTAGCTATGTTACTAGTCTATATAAAACCGATGAGTTCCCGCCATCTGGTTACGTGGAAATAATTTAAATAAAATATTTGTCGAAAATCCATCCGATTTTTGCTATTCTAGTATGCTCTGCTGGCATTTTAGTGTGAGTTCTGGGATTGGTTATATTTTTAAATTGTAGATATGATACTAGTCTATATAAAACCGATGAGTTCCCGCCATCTGGTTACGTGGAAATAATTTAAATAAAATATTAGTCGAAAATCCATCCGATTTTTGTTATTCTAGTATGCTCTGCTGGCACTTTAGTGTGAGTTCTGGGATTGGTTATATTTTTAAATTGTAGCTATGTTACTAGTCTATATAAAACCGATGAGTTCCCGCCATCTGGTTACGTGGAAATAATTTAAATAAAATATTTGTCGAAAATCCATCCGATTTTTAATATTCTAGCATGCTCTGCTGGCACTTTAGTGTGAGTTCTGGGATTGGTTATGTATTTAAATTGTAGCTATGTTACTAGTCTATATAAAACCGATGAGTTCCCGCCATCTGGTTACGTGGAAATAATTTAAATAAAATATTTGTCGAAAATCTATCCGATTTTTAATATTCTAGTATGCTCTGCTGGCACTTTAGTGTGAGTTCTGGGATTGGTTATATTTTTAAATTGTAGCTTTGTTACTATTGTATATAAAACCGATGAGTTCCCGCCATCTGGTTACGTGGAAATAATTTAAATAAAATATTTGTCGAAAATCCATCCGATTTTTGTTATTCTAGCATGCTCTGCTGGCACTTTAGTGTGAGTTCTGGGATTAGTTATGTATTTAAATTGTAGCTATGTTACTAGTCTATATAAAACCGATGAGTTCCCGCCATCTGGTTACGTGGAAATAATTTAAATAAAATATTTGTCGAAAATCCATCCGATTTTTAATATTCTAGTATGCTCTGCTGGCACTTTAGTGTGAGTTCTGGGATTGGTTATGTATTTAAATTGTAGCTATGTTACTAGTCTATATAAAACCGATGAGTTCCCGCCATCTGGTTACGTGGAAATAATTTAAATAAAATATTTGTCGAAAATCCATCCGATTTTTAATATTCTAGTATGCTCTGCTGGCACTTTAGTGTGAGTTCTGGGATTGGTTATATTTTTAAATTGTAGCTATGTTACTAGTCTATATAAAACCGATGAGTTCCCGCCATCTGGTTACGTGGAAATAATTTAAATAAAATATTTGTTGAAAATCCACCCGATTTTTATTATTCTAGCATGCTCTGCTGGCACTTTAGTGTGAGTTCTGGGATTGGTTATGTATTTAAATTGTAGCTATGTTACTAGTCTATATGAAACCGATGAGTTCCCGCCATCTGGTTACGTGGAAATAATTTAAATAAAATATTTGTCGAAAATCCATCCGATTTTTAATATTCTAGTATGCTCTGCTGGCACTTTAGTGTGAGTTCTGGGATTGGTTATATTTTTAAATTGTAGCTATGTTACTAGTCTATATAAAACCGATGAGTTCCCGCCATCTGGTTACGTGGAAATAATTTAAATAAAATATTTGTCGAAAATCCATCCGATTTTTGCTGTTCTAGTATGCTCTGCTGGCACTTTAGTGTGAGTTCTGGGATTGGTTATATTTTTAAATTGTAGCTATGTTACTAGTGTATATAAAACCGATGAGTGTTCGCCATCTGGTTACGTGGAAATAATTTAAATAAAATATTTGTCGAAAATCCATCCGATTTTTGCTGTTCTAGTATGCTCTGCTGGCATTTTAGTGTGAGTTCTGGGATTGGTTATATTTTTAAATTGTAGCTATGCTACTAGTCTATATAAAACCGATGAGTTCCCGCCATCTGGTTACGTGGAAATAATTTAAATAAAATATTTGTCGAAAATTCATCCGATTTTTGTTATTCTAGTATGCTCTGCTGGCATTTTAGTGTCAGATCTGGGATTGGTTATATTTTTAAATTTTAGCTATGTTACTAGTCTATATAAAACCAATGAGTTCCCGCCATCTGGTTACGTGGAAATAATTTAAATAAAATATTTGTCGAAAATCCATCCGATTTTTGCTATTCTAGTATGCTCTGCTGGCATTTTAGTGTGAGTTCTGGGATTGGTTATATTTTTAAATTGTAGCTATGATACTAGTCTATATAAAACCGATGAGTTCCCGCCATCTGGTTACGTGGAAATAATTTAAATAAAATATTAGTCGAAAATCCATCCGATTTTTGTTATTCTAGTATGCTCTGCTGGCACTTTAGTGTGAGTTCTGGGATTGGTTATGTATTTAAATTGTAGCTATGTTACTAGTCTATATAAAACCGATGAGTTCCCGCCATCTGGTTACGTGGAAATAATTTAAATAAAATATTTGTCGAAAATCCATCCGATTTTTAATATTCTAGCATGCTCTGCTGGCACTTTAGTGTGAGTTCTGGGATTGGTTATGTATTTAAATTGTAGCTATGTTACTAGTCTATATAAAACCGATGAGTTCCCGCCATCTGGTTACATGGAAATAATTTAAATAAAATATTTGTCGAAAATCTATCCGATTTTTAATATTCTAGTATGCTCTGCTGGCACTTTAGTGTGAGTTCTGGGATTGGTTATGTATTTAAATTGTAGCTATGTTACTATTGTATATAAAACCGATGAGTTCCCGCCATCTGGTTACGTGGAAATAATTTAAATAAAATATTTGTCGAAAATCCATCCGATTTTTGTTATTCTAGCATGCTCTGCTGGCACTTTAGTGTGAGTTCTGGGATTAGTTATGTATTTAAATTGTAGCTATGTTACTAGTCTATATAAAACCGATGAGTTCCCGCCATCTGGTTACGTGGAAATAATTTAAATAAAATATTTGTCGAAAATCTATCCGATTTTTAATATTCTAGTATGCTCTGCTGGCACTTTAGTGTGAGTTCTGGGATTGGTTATGTATTTAAATTGTAGCTATGTTACTAGTCTATATAAAACCGATGAGTTCCCGCCATCTGGTTACGTGGAAATAATTTAAATAAAATATTTGTCGAAAATCCATCCGATTTTTAATATTCTAGTATGCTCTGCTGGCACTTTAGTGTGAGTTCTGGGATTGGTTATGTATTTAAATTGTAGCTATGTTACTAGTCTATATAAAACCGATGAGTTCCCGCCATCTGGTTACGTGGAAATAATTTAAATAAAATATTTGTCGAAAATCCATCCGATTTTTAATATTCTAGCATGCTCTGCTGGCACTTTAGTGTGAGTTCTGGGATTGGTTATGTATTTAAATTGTAGCTATGTTACTAGTCTATATAAAACCGATGAGTTCCCGCCATCTGGTTACATGGAAATAATTTAAATAAAATATTTGTCGAAAATCTATCCGATTTTTAATATTCTAGTATGCTCTGCTGGCACTTTAGTGTGAGTTCTGGGATTGGTTATGTATTTAAATTGTAGCTATGTTACTATTGTATATAAAACCGATGAGTTCCCGCCATCTGGTTACGTGGAAATAATTTAAATAAAATATTTGTCGAAAATCCATCCGATTTTTGTTATTCTAGCATGCTCTGCTGGCACTTTAGTGTGAGTTCTGGGATTAGTTATGTATTTAAATTGTAGCTATGTTACTAGTCTATATAAAACCGATGAGTTCCCGCCATCTGGTTACGTGGAAATAATTTAAATAAAATATTTGTCGAAAATCTATCCGATTTTTAATATTCTAGTATGCTCTGCTGGCACTTTAGTGTGAGTTCTGGGATTGGTTATGTATTTAAATTGTAGCTATGTTACTAGTCTATATAAAACCGATGAGTTCCCGCCATCTGGTTACGTGGAAATAATTTAAATAAAATATTTGTCGAAAATCCATCCGATTTTTAATATTCTAGTATGCTCTGCTGGCACTTTAGTGTGAGTTCTGGGATTGGTTATATTTTTAAATTGTAGCTATGTTACTAGTCTATATAAAACCGATGAGTTCCCGCCATCTGGTTACGTGGAAATAATTTAAATAAAATATTTGTTGAAAATCCACCCGATTTTTATTACTCTAGCATGCTCTGCTGGCACTTTAGTGTGAGTTCTGGGATTGGTTATGTATTTAAATTGTAGCTATGTTACTAGTCTATATGAAACCGATGAGTTCCCGCCATCTGGTTACGTGGAAATAATTTAAATAAAATATTTGTCGATAATCCATCAGATTTTTAATATTCTAGTATGCTCTGCTGGCACTTTAGTGTGAGTTCTGGGATTGGTTATATTTTTAAATTGTAGCTATGTTACTAGTCTATATAAAACCGATGAGTTCCCGCCATCTGGTTACGTGGAAATAATTTAAATAAAATATTTGTCGAAAATCCATCCGATTTTTGCTGTTCTAGTATGCTCTGCTGGCACTTTAGTGTGAGTTCTGGGATTGGTTATATTTTTAAATTGTAGCTATGTTACTAGTGTATATAAAACCGATGAGTGTTCGCCATCTGGTTACGTGGAAATAATTTAAATAAAATATTTGTCGAAAATCCATCCGATTTTTGCTGTTCTAGTATGCTCTGCTGGCATTTTAGTGTGAGTTCTGGGATTGGTTATATTTTTAAATTGTAGCTATGCTACTAGTCTATATAAAACCGATGAGTTCCCGCCATCTGGTTACGTGGAAATAATTTAAATAAAATATTTGTCGAAAATTCATCCGATTTTTGTTATTCTAGTATGCTCTGCTGGCATTTTAGTGTCAGATCTGGGATTGGTTATGTATTTAAATTGTAGCTATGTTACTAGTCTATATAAAACCGATGAGTTCCCGCCATCTGGTTACGTGGAAATAATTTAAATAAAATATTTGTCGAAAATCCATCCGATTTTTGCTATTCTAGTATGCTCTGCTGGCATTTTAGTGTGAGTTCTGGGATTGGTTATATTTTTAAATTGTAGATATGATACTAGTCTATATAAAACCGATGAGTTCCCGCCATCTGGTTACGTGGAAATAATTTAAATAAAATATTAGTCGAAAATCCATCCGATTTTTGTTATTCTAGTATGCTCTGCTGGCACTTTAGTGTGAGTTCTGGGATTGGTTATATTTTTAAATTGTAGCTATGTTACTAGTCTATATAAAACCGATGAGTTCCCGCCATCTGGTTACGTGGAAATAATTTAAATAAAATATTTGTCGAAAATCCATCCGATTTTTAATATTCTAGCATGCTCTGCTGGCACTTTAGTGTGAGTTCTGGGATTGGTTATGTATTTAAATTGTAGCTATGTTACTAGTCTATATAAAACCGATGAGTTCCCGCCATCTGGTTACGTGGAAATAATTTAAATAAAATATTTGTCGAAAATCTATCCGATTTTTAATATTCTAGTATGCTCTGCTGGCACTTTAGTGTGAGTTCTGGGATTGGTTATATTTTTAAATTGTAGCTTTGTTACTATTGTATATAAAACCGATGAGTTCCCGCCATCTGGTTACGTGGAAATAATTTAAATAAAATATTTGTCGAAAATCCATCCGATTTTTGTTATTCTAGCATGCTCTGCTGGCACTTTAGTGTGAGTTCTGGGATTAGTTATGTATTTAAATTGTAGCTATGTTACTAGTCTATATAAAACCGATGAGTTCCCGCCATCTGGTTACGTGGAAATAATTTAAATAAAATATTTGTCGAAAATCCATCCGATTTTTAATATTCTAGTATGCTCTGCTGGCACTTTAGTGTGAGTTCTGGGATTGGTTATGTATTTAAATTGTAGCTATGTTACTAGTCTATATAAAACCGATGAGTTCCCGCCATCTGGTTACGTGGAAATAATTTAAATAAAATATTTGTCGAAAATCCATCCGATTTTTAATATTCTAGTATGCTCTGCTGGCACTTTAGTGTGAGTTCTGGGATTGGTTATATTTTTAAATTGTAGCTATGTTACTAGTCTATATAAAACCGATGAGTTCCCGCCATCTGGTTACGTGGAAATAATTTAAATAAAATATTTGTTGAAAATCCACCCGATTTTTATTATTCTAGCATGCTCTGCTGGCACTTTAGTGTGAGTTCTGGGATTGGTTATGTATTTAAATTGTAGCTATGTTACTAGTCTATATGAAACCGATGAGTTCCCGCCATCTGGTTACGTGGAAATAATTTAAATAAAATATTTGTCGAAAATCCATCCGATTTTTAATATTCTAGTATGCTCTGCTGGCACTTTAGTGTGAGTTCTGGGATTGGTTATATTTTTAAATTGTAGCTATGTTACTAGTCTATATAAAACCGATGAGTTCCCGCCATCTGGTTACGTGGAAATAATTTAAATAAAATATTTGTCGAAAATCCATCCGATTTTTGCTGTTCTAGTATGCTCTGCTGGCACTTTAGTGTGAGTTCTGGGATTGGTTATATTTTTAAATTGTAGCTATGTTACTAGTGTATATAAAACCGATGAGTGTTCGCCATCTGGTTACGTGGAAATAATTTAAATAAAATATTTGTCGAAAATCCATCCGATTTTTGCTGTTCTAGTATGCTCTGCTGGCATTTTAGTGTGAGTTCTGGGATTGGTTATATTTTTAAATTGTAGCTATGCTACTAGTCTATATAAAACCGATGAGTTCCCGCCATCTGGTTACGTGGAAATAATTTAAATAAAATATTTGTCGAAAATTCATCCGATTTTTGTTATTCTAGTATGCTCTGCTGGCATTTTAGTGTCAGATCTGGGATTGGTTATATTTTTAAATTTTAGCTATGTTACTAGTCTATATAAAACCAATGAGTTCCCGCCATCTGGTTACGTGGAAATAATTTAAATAAAATATTTGTCGAAAATCCATCCGATTTTTGCTATTCTAGTATGCTCTGCTGGCATTTTAGTGTGAGTTCTGGGATTGGTTATATTTTTAAATTGTAGCTATGATACTAGTCTATATAAAACCGATGAGTTCCCGCCATCTGGTTACGTGGAAATAATTTAAATAAAATATTAGTCGAAAATCCATCCGATTTTTGTTATTCTAGTATGCTCTGCTGGCACTTTAGTGTGAGTTCTGGGATTGGTTATGTATTTAAATTGTAGCTATGTTACTAGTCTATATAAAACCGATGAGTTCCCGCCATCTGGTTACGTGGAAATAATTTAAATAAAATATTTGTCGAAAATCCATCCGATTTTTGTTATTCTAGCATGCTCTGCTGGCACTTTAGTGTGAGTTCTGGGATTGGTTATGTATTTAAATTGTAGCTATGGTACTAGTCTATATGAAACCGATGAGTTCCCGCCATCTGGTTACGTGGAAATAATTTAAATAAAATATTTGTCGAAAATCCATCCGATTTTTAATATTCTAGTATGCTCTGCTGGCACTTTAGTGTGAGTTCTGGGATTGGTTATATTTTTAAATTGTAGCTATGTTACTAGTCTATATAAAACCGATGAGTTCCCGCCATCTGGTTACGTGGAAATAATTTAAATAAAATATTTGTCGAAAATCCATCCGATTTTTAATATTCTAGCATGCTCTGCTGGCACTTTAGTGTGAGTTCTGGGATTGGTTATGTATTTAAATTGTAGCTATGTTACTAGTCTATATAAAACCGATGAGTTCCCGCCATCTGGTTACGTGGAAATAATTTAAATAAAATATTTGTCGAAAATCTATCCGATTTTTAATATTCTAGTATGCTCTGCTGGCACTTTAGTGTGAGTTCTGGGATTGGTTATATTTTTAAATTGTAGCTATGTTACTATTGTATATAAAACCGATGAGTTCCCGCCATCTGGTTACGTGGAAATAATTTAAATAAAATATTTGTCGAAAATCCATCCGATTTTTGCTGTTCTAGTATGCTCTGCTGGCACTTTTGTGTGAGTTCTGGGATTGGTTATATTTTTAAATTGTAGCTTTGTTACTAGTGTATATAAAACCGATGAGTTCCTTCCCCCTGGTTACGTAAAAATAATATTAAAAGAGTTTTGTCGAAAATCTTTCCGATTTGTACTATTCTAGTATGCTGTGCTGGCACTTTAGTGTGAGTTCCTGGGACAGATACTATATAAATGTATCATTTTATTACTAGGCTTTGCAAAATCGTCGAGTTTCCGCTTTTAAATAACCTTTTTGCACATTTTTTTTGGTTAAATTGTTGTCAGTTTATTTTATCAATATTTTTTTTTTATGTTTATTTCGCGAGAACTATCACTGAAAACTATTAGGAACTCCAGATATTAGCTAATTACACTAATCAATAGCTTTTTTTTCAATTTTCTAGAAAATGCTCTGCTGTGTGAAGTTAGCAGAGCATTATTTCATTCTGCTTTATCTCCGTGAAATCGCCAGAACTATTCCTGAAAACTATCAGGAACTATAGAACTCATGTGCATGCGAATAGAACTCTCATTTTTTAGTGCTCTGCTGGCAAATGCTGTGCTAAGTTCACCAACATATAGACATTAGACTATAAAACATATTTTACCTCGATTGTAGACTTTCTGTCGCTTTTTCTTGTCTATGGTATGTGCGAAAAACTATATAGTTTTTATTTTTTGCGTGAGACATTTATAAAATAGGTCCTTTATTGATTAAATCGATTGTACTGCAAAAAAAGTAGATTGTATTTTCTGGTATTTTAATTAAATAACAAAAAATATATATAATATATGTAAATCATGTTTCTTAAACCTACAAAAAAGTTAGTTTTATATTTACTTACAAATATTTAATGTCTTAAATATCGGTAAATTTATATGTATAATCTTTTTTATCTATTTCGTAATCTTTTAGCTGGTGACTGGATGTGTCAATTCTCAATTGTCAATTGTCATTGTCAAAAGTAAAGAAAATTGGGGAACATTACTTTTACAGAAAATCAAGTGTTTTTTACAGAATATCACTTATAAACGTGTATAATAATAGAGTTTTTGTGACATGATGTTCTCGGTAATATTTTGAATAAGTCTGATTCTGAAGGTTATTTTGATTAACGAAGTCTGTCTTGTATTTATTCACTTTTAAGCGTGTTAGCATAGATTAGTACCTATGCGTGTTATTTAACAGCGAAACATTGCTACAATCTTAGGCCTTTGTTTATAAACCAATAGATGTATTAGATTACGATAAGTTTTTTCTTTATTTTTACACATAAAAGTGTCCTTCAATTTAAAATCTTTTTAGGAGCCCCAGATTTTTCTTTGACACTCAAAGTTTGACACAATCTCTTTCAATCACGATTTGTAATTGAGTGAGGCCCTCCAAAAATGCACCATAACACTAGGGAGCTTCATCATCATCATCATCAACCCATTACTGTCCCACTGCTGGGCACGGGTCTCCTCTCATAATGAGAAGGATTAGGCCATAGTCCACCGCGCTGGCCAAGTGCGTATTGGTAGACTTCACATACCCTTAAGATTTTTTTTATAAATCTCTCAGGTATGCAGGTTTCCTCACGATGTTTTCCTTCACCGTTTAAGCAAGTGATAATTAATTTCTACTACGCACATTAATTTGAAAATCAGAGGTGCGTGCCCTGGGATTTGAACCTCGGACCCCTCGATCGAGAGGCCGCGTTTCTTAACCACTAGGCTATCACTGCTTACTAGGCTATCACTGCTTAACACAATAGTAACGCATAACACAATAATACACTGGATTTGTGTAATACAGTAGAAATATTGTTAAGGTTGGATGCGTAAAAAGGGGGATTTCAAGTAAAATACGAGTATACATAGAATTATTTATTTGCCATAAACTTCAATAACCCAGCTTAATAAAAATCATTATTTATTAGTTTTTCTTCTTCTTAGTCCATTCCTCATGACTGAGGGTTGTGAACACCAAAAACAGCCCTGTTTATGATGGTCTTGCTTGTAGTGGAATTCTGTACTATTTCTATTTCTGTAGAATGGTGTTGCTGGTTTTCTTAACAACATCTGTGCAACGGGTTGGTGATCTCCCTCTGCAACGCTTTCCACCCACTTGACCAACGACTATCAACTTCTCTATGTTGTCTGGGTCTTGTAGTTGCACATGACCAATTTTTTAATGTTTTTTATTATATTAAAAATGCCCAACATGCCTCTATAGGCACACTTCTATAAGCACACTTCAATAATGATCAAAAATTTATATAACAAAAATAAACTTAACAGGTTTGCCAGCTAGTATATAGAGAATTCTTGGAAAAATCCGATGTTGGGTTTTTGTATAATACATAATTATAGATGTTGTATGGTGCTATTTCTGTTTTTAACACGTTCACCGGTCACCATGGCGGTTACCGGTGACCGTACCCTGTCTACATCTATGCGCCACTATGGTCACTGGTCATTTTTTGAACTGACGTGACCGGCATGGCTGTATATTACTTCTTCCGCGTGGTTTCAATCTGCTTACATTTTTTTCGAAAATACTACAAATTTTCTAAAGATGTAAATTTGTGACGAGTGAAAAGAGACTTTCAAATTCAAATTCAAACCATTTATTGCCTGAAAATGGTTAGGTACAATTGATCGACGGTAATTGAATAGGTTCGCCAAATTCCACCTGTCAAGGCATGCAATATAATAAATTTACAAGATTACTCATAGTTAAACTGCAATCATTCGTTAATTTTATATGTAATAAAATGGATTCCAATAATCAATTGATTACAATATAAAATGTCAAAAACTTAATATCTAGATAATGTCAGTACATAGTCACAATCTAGTTAAAATTTAGCCATTATTATTACAGTATATATATCAATAGTCATAGTCATTATTACACAATATTGTCATCAAGAAAATCTTTAAGAGAGTAATAGGCTTTTTGAATGAAACACATCTTAAGTTTTTTTTTTTTAATCAAATCCATTTTTCTTTTTGATGTGATCAGGTAGGGCGTTATATATTTTAGGACCCATACAAAGTATGCTATCTTGGAACATTTTAGTCCTAGAGTAAAAATTTTTAACTTATGTTTATGTCGATTAATGGTCATTTTTTCATATGTCTCAAAAGCTGAAGTGAAAACACCTCATTATAAGCAAAAATCTATTTCTACTCATATGTTGACCGAAAATTGGTATAGCGAGTAATCTGTTCGTTTTCCAATAATCTTGTAATCAAGGCAATTGAATGAAACCCATGTGGAATAGTAATCCCAAGAAAACTCTTAGTTCCGGAACATTCAACTCTTTCCAAGAAGTAATTCTTGAATTTTCCGATACCGTATTTTGGAAAAATAACTTCACAGCTTGGGCATTAGTTTTTTCGCAAATCATTGTAAGGAAAACATCTTCAAAAAAAAAGATCTTGAAAAATGATATCGGGGTGTTCCCACGGATGTCAGTAAACTCATTTTGTTTACAAAATTCAATGTGTCTTAGCTCACCAGACGTACACCAAGCCTTGGTAGGGATTTCTGCAGTTGATAGGGCTTCTAACTGTTATATCTCAATGCATATATGAAAACCTCATGTATGTAAGGAAAAATATTAATAAAGTTGTGAAACGCTGTGACACGCATAATGTAAATACATATAACACAGGTCTACAATGATTTTGGTGCCGCTAAAAGTAAAACTGATTTCAAGTACATTCGGTACCCTGATAAAAACGTGATACTTACTTTTTTATTGCTACGTATAGTTTTCGAGATTTCATTTATTAAAAAACAAAAGAACATTTAATTCAAAACAGTTAAATACATTTAATTAAACATTGTATTTCACAGGTTAGAAGCTTCTCTTTTTAGATTTTCTCCGATGGATGTCTTCAGGACATTCCCGTGTAATACTCCAACAGTAATCTGCCATCATATGCTCATCCCAGCGACCTTGGTATCTATCTTCCATCACCTTTAAATCTTGATGAAAACGTTCTCCTTGTTCTTCGCTATATGCTCCAAGATTTTCAGGAAACTTGTCTAAATGATTGTCCAGATAGTGTACTTTTATGCTCATATTACATCCAAGATTTTTAAAGCTAATTAAGAGGTTTTGAACTAACTCTTTGTAATTTTCGGCCTTCTGATTTCCTAAGAAATTTTTTACAACAGCAACAAAAGATTTCCAAGCCTCTGCTTCTAAATTATTCATTGAATGTATGAAATCGTTGTCTTTCATTAAAAGTCTTATCTGTGGGCCATCAAAAATACCAGCTTTTAGTTTTTCATTACTTAAACCAGGAAACTTTCTTGAAAGATATACAAAACACGGACTAGTTTTATCTAATGCCTTAACATATTGCTTCATAAGTCCCAATTTGATGTGCAATGGAGGCAAAATAATCTTATCACTAGAAACTAGAGGCGGGTTTATAATATTTTGTTTGCCAACCGTCATGTTATCTCTCAAAGGCCAATCTTTCTCGATCCAGTGGTCTTTTTTTGCTCTGCTGTCCCATAAACATATGAAGCATGGAAATTTAGTGTACCCACTTTGTTGGCCTAATAGAAAATTGACCATTTTTAAATCGACACATATAACCCATTGGTGCTCCGAGTACTTAAGTTTTCTCAAAACAAGATCCACGTTTTGATACTCCTCTTTTAATTTCGTTGAATGAGCAATAGGCACAGCTGCATGATTGTTACCAATATCTAGTAAAACACATTTTAAACTTCGCTTACAGCTGTCCATAAACAATCTCCATTCTTCAGCTTTGTACCCTGAGAGCCCCAATTTCATTAGAAGGCCACCAATGTTATTACAAAAATCTATATCATCTTCTGAGCTAAAAAATGGAAGAAATTCTTTTTCGCGATCACGATAAAATGTTATTTTTGTACCTTGAGATAACAAATTTCTTTCTTTGAGTCAAGATGCTAGTAGCTCAGAGCGCTCTTTCGAAAGGTCAAGGTCTCTAATCAAATCACTTAAAGCATCTTGAGAAAAAAATGAAGGCGCTGTTGACACTTTAAAATCACTGTCACGTTCATCAGAAAAAACTGATAGATCTGAAAGATCTTGACTCATAGGAGATGGTACGTCATCTGAACACAGTCGAGGTCTTTTAGCAGACGGTAAATCAGGATATGTCATTTTTCTTTTGTTTATACCATGTAATTTTACAACACAAAAATAACAGTCATCAATGTGATTTTTCGGTTTTGTCCAAATCATCGGCACATTAAACTTTAAATGATTACGTTTACCGTTTGCCCACTGTCTTAAATGTTCACTACACAACTTGCACACAATGTTTGGAACCCACGGCTTGTTCAGAGCCTTCATCTCTATTTTAAAGTAATCAATATATGTCTTCTTCACTGAATCTGTTATAGGTTTTCTAAACTTTTTCACTACATATTCACCACAAATGTAACAAAAAGTATTTGGATTATTTACACAACACCTTCTTGACGACGGCATATCAATATTATTAATTTAAAAAAAAAAATATTGATTATAATGACATTAATTATGATAAAATACGTTTTTTAGGTTATTATATCGATCGATACAAACCTGAACGTAGCTTCACAATTTTGACAGCTTCACACGACATCTTGTAGGCTAATTAACCAAAATATAACCTAGAATTAGCGGCACCAAACAAAAAATTTTTTTTTGTAGACCTGTGTAATCTTTCTTTAATAATCTTTCTACACATGTTACTCGTCTCCACAAAATAAGTAATTCTTTTATGGGTCAATGTATACGATTTTATAATAAACTTCCCTCCGAAATCAGAAATTTGTCAATTAATAATTTAAAGCCATAATCAAAATCAAACTTAGTCGTAAAGTTTATTATAAAATTTCTGATTATATTGATGATAAAACAGCTTGGGACTGATCAATAACAAAATTATTTATTAATTAAGAAAATGTCAAAGTGTAGCGTATCTTGCTGAACAAACTTCTTTTTTAGATAAATGTAAAACAAGATACTGGAGCTAATGCTTTATTAATTATATGTAAAAAAGTTTGCAAAAAAAAAAAAAACATAATAATTATTATTAAAAAAAAAGAAGACAAATCCACTGAGTTTCTTACCGGATCTTCTCAGTAGAGGTCGCGTTCCGATCCGGTAGTAGTTTAAGGAAAATATTGTACCTGACAATTTGTAAGTGCCGTCGTTGGCCTATACAAAAATTAATATATTTCATATCATTTCATTTCTTCAGATGCTTGTAATGATTCGGATGAACTCTGAGTTGGCAATGACGGTACTAAATTTAATGACGCATTTTCGGTAATAAGCCGGCGGTCTTCGGTCTCTTCTTCACCATCTGATGATGTTAACTCAACCGCCGTGCTCGTTTAGGTCTCGATGGCCCTTATTCTTCATCCATATTTGAGCCTTAATAACTTTAACATAAATGTCACAATTCCAAAACCACAACTTGTTACAAATATCTACAACATTCAAGCGCAGTGCCAGCCTAAAATACGTGTCGCCAAGTGCAATGCCGGGCGCGTACTGATTCATATAGTTAGCGGGGAGCTACCAAGCAGATTTGCGGAATCGGCACCCCACGCTCGCCCCGCACCCCGCAGATCTGCGGGGTCGGGGCGAACCTGTTAAAAGAAAAACACTAATTATTTCGGAAGTTTTGGAAAAATAGATGGTAAAAATATTCCCACTGCCCGTCAACAGACCCAGACCCGGTGGAAGCACAGAACCATGTGCACATGCAAGCTAAATTTGTGACATTATATTCTGTGAGATCGTGCTGAACAAGGCTTAATGCAAAGAGGGACATTACACTTACTGCATTTTATTTTGCTACGCTTATCTTTGACTTTTATGCTGCACAATTTACAGCGTCGGTTAGTCTCCTACTCTGCCGGCATATGGTCACCTAAGTTTACAAACCGCAGTTCTTCAGGTACAGCATTTACACTTTTTTGATAAACCTCTGGGTATGCTATGCGTTGTCCCTGTAGTTCCGGGACTAGAATAGGGCTACGGTATCCCCTGCCTGTCGTAAGAGGCGACTAAAAGGGGGCTTCCGGGGTTGCGGGGGCCAAGAGTGGGAGCTCGAACCGTCCAGTAAGCGACCCCGGGAAGGATGGCGGTATGTGTGGTCGCATACCGTCGTTAACACCAGATGGTTTGGGAGGAGCGAGGTTTAGTGCGGTAAAAATCCCACATAACTCGACGTCGCTCCCACGTCGTCGGGTACCTTTTGAAGTTTTCCCCCTCGTTAAAAAAAAGGTATGCTATGCGTGATTTCTTGCAGATGTATGTAGGCAAGCTTGATCTTCTTTTTCTGCTGCTATAGCCACCAATCAAACCTCTGGTAACAGCCACCCCTGCCTTTTTTCACTTTTATTGTGATTATTTGGGCATTTATTTTCCCTTACCACACCTTCACCTGCTGTGTTCCAGCAGCGCCTAACACTGCTGTTATTAGGTAGAAATAGGTATGGCGGTGGTGCAGCCGAAATCGAACCACAAAGGGTTCTACCACCTTCAACCTTCGGTTGAAATTACTGATTAACTGTCCACTTGTTTGCTAGCCACTCAGATTCTTTCATCACTGGCACCTGGAGTGCAGACGAAGACTGTTCTGGAATTGTTAAGCCACTTGCATCAACTTTGTCTTCGTTGATCCAGTCAGCATCCTCAGACGATGTTTCATAACGACGCACAATGCAGAGTAGCTCATTCGTCCTTCTGGCAGCAAGTCGCTGTCGCCGTTGTGAGGTGTGTATTAGGACACGTAATGAAACTTCGGAGTCTGTTCTAATACTGTCTGTTTATTAGGTTCGACACTAATTATATACCTTACATTATAACATCTCTACACGCCCATCGCGCATAAAAAAAAAGTATAATATAACAATATTTACTTTTTTTTACATATATTCGTATATCTTAGTATAGTGCCGAAAATGTATTAGAGTTTACAATAGCAAATTAAGATTATATGCGAGTACAAACTTACAATACCTACACAAATACAATGGTAGGATGAAAAATAAAGTAAAATATTACAAAATGCGTATTATTTAAAACGTTCGAGTGCCTTTACATTTAGTAGTACTTACACCACAAAAAAAAAACTTTATTTAGATGAAACGTACAATTTTGTTCGATTTTTATGGATTGTATCTAATTTTCCATTTTTCATAATTTGAACATTTGGAGACATGTCTTTAACTACAACAAAAGGTCCCGAATAAATACTATCTAACTTATTCACATTTTCATTTCTTATCAATATTAAGTCATTAGTTTTGTATACAACAGGATTAACATATTTATCGTAAACACCTTTCCTAACACATTTCCCTTTAAGTAAGTTCTCTCTCGCTTCTTTTTGAGATAACTGTAAGCGATATCTTAGTTCATGAGAATAATTGTCATGATTATATAATGGTTCGACCAGATTATTGTTTAAGTTGCTCGGAAGATTACAAATTTTCCCAAAAACTAATTCATATGGGGTAAATTTTGTTTCTGAATGTACAGACGTGTTATATGCAAAGCACCAATATGGTAACCATTGACTCCATGCCTCTGGATGATTATCTGTTTGAATACGTAAATACGAACCTAGGTTTTTGTGTGAGTTTTCCAGAGCTCCGATACTTTGATGGTGATAAGCTGTAGAGTTTAAATGATTAATTTTTAATAGATTACATACCTCTTTAAATACAGAAGACATAAACTCCGTTCCTCGATCCGTTGCAATCTCCTTTGGTATACCGTAACGAAGTATAAAACTATTCACAAATGCGTTAGCTACGTCCTCTGATTTTTTAGAGACTAAGGGTTGAGCAACTACGTACTTACTCAGTTCACACTGTAAGGTCAAAATATAAATGTTATCATAACAATCTTTATCTAACGGTCCAACTAAATCTAAATAAACTTTTTCAAATGCTGTAGTAGCTGTGGATGTTATACACATAGGTTCTTTTATATTTATAGAATGTTTTTGTTTCTGGCATTTATCACACTTCCTAACAAATTCTTTCACCTCTCTATCTAAACCTGGCCAATAAAAATATCTTTTTATATTATTTATCATCCTTCTTATGCCCGCGTGGCCACTAGTGGGCAAAAGATGGAAGTCATTTAGGATAACTTTCCTATCATCCTTATCATCTACTCTTTGTACGTCATTTAAAACGTAAACTCGTGGTCCGGACCTATCTTTCATAGATTTTATTTCACTTAATAATTTTCCTATAAAAATAGCATTATTCTTGTTTTTAATAAAACATATTTCATCGACGTCGATTTCTTTACAAAAATTATCCAGGTCCTTCACAAATGCGGCTCGCGTCATTTGCGATCGGAAATCTGGATTAATGAAAATAGTTGACTTACTGTCTACATAACAAAACGCGTTTCTCTCTTTACTTATTTTACGATTTCTTCGCATTTCTTGTAATTGTTTCTTGTCTATAAATCTAAGCTCTACAACCTCTTTCGGTTTAATATGTGTCCCCATAACGTTCGGTTGATCAGACTGAACGTCCGAAGGAACAATATCAACTGAAAGGTTTTGCAGTTTCCTAGTTTGCGCCCTAGTCAGTACATTTATATGAGAATTACTCATTTCTTTTAATTCATTAGATGTGAAAGAAATTCGAGATAATGCATCTGCAGCTGCGTTATCTGAACCCTTCACATATTCTATAGTATAATCATATTCCTCTAATACTAGCCGAAATTTCATGAGCCTGCTAGACGGATCTTGCATAGAAAAAAGGTAAACCAATGGCCTGTGATCTGTTAAAATTTTGAATTTGCGACCGTATAAATATGGTCTGAAATATTTAACAGCCCAAACTATTGAAAGTAATTCTTTTTCTATAGTCGGGTAACGTCGCTCTGCGTTATTTAATGTTCTACTAGCATATGCGACAGGTTTTCCATTACTGTTAGATAATATTGCACCGATAGCATAACCAGATGCATCTGTTTGCACTATGAACTCATTATTAGCCGAAAAATCTGGATATTGTAAAACCGGGGGAGTAATAATACACTGCTTCAAATTATCAAAAGATTTTTGACAACGCTTGTCCCAAATAAAAGGTACATTCTTTTTACATAATTGATATAAAGGAATAGCTTTCTCTGCAAAATTTGGAATAAACTTACGATAGTAATTAACAAACGCTGTAAAACGTTTAAGTTCATCTAATGAGGTTGGACATGGATAATTTTCAACAACTTTAATTTTGTTTGGATCAGGCAAAATACCATTAGCTGAGACAACGTGTCCTAAATACAACAATTGTTTTTTAAAGAAATCGCATTTTACAGGACTAAGCTTTAAATTAACTCCTCTAATTCTTTCAAAAACAACGAGCAAATTTCGCATTTTTTCTTCTAAATTCCTCCCAAATACTATAAGGTCGTCTTGATAAACTAAGCATTTCTCATATGTTAACCCTGACATAGCCATAGTCATCATTCGAGAAAAGGATGATGGACTAGTTTTTAGCCCCATCGGCATCCTGGTCATACGATACTGTCCGGAACAAAATGATGTATAATCTCTACTACCTTCTTCAAGTTTCACATTATGAAAACCCTGATACAAGTCTAAATGACTGAAATATATGCATCCCGATAAGGAGTCTAAAATTTCGGTTATATTCGGGAGTGGAAATCGGTCATCTTCTATACAATTATTTAATTTGCGATAATCAATCACTAATCTCCATTTTTTTGACCCACTATCATCAATTTTTTTTGGAACTAATAATACTGGACTGCTCCACTCACTTCTACATTTTTCAATAACACCATCTTTTAACATATTATCTAATTGACGTTGAATTTCATTTTTCTGAGAATGAGGTAATCTATACGGTTTAGAAAAAATTGGACTTGAATTTGGTTTTAATTTAATTTTATGTTCGTAAATATTTGTAGTTGCTAACTTATCGCCTTCTAAATAAAATATATCAGAATATTTAGCACACAAGTTTTCTACACAAGTTCGTTCTTCTTTATTTAAATGATTTAATTGTAACTGGGAAAATAACTTCTTTACTCGGTTTGCATTTATTTCAGTTGACCCAAAAGCACATAAATTATAGTCATTTATATCGTGAATTACCGGTTTTATAAACTCCTTTGCAAAAAAAACGGGCACCTTACACACACACTTTACCTTAGCTTTTCTATGGGTAAATATTATTATATTTTTAGTATGTCATTAGCTTGGATGACTAGAAATTTCTTATTATCAATGAGAATCTAGTTTTTTAACACTTTTATCCTGGTATCGGTGTTTTAGTCAATGTAAACAGAGAGCCGTGTTAAAATGGACATTTTTATGGGTATAATGAAATTAAGACTACGAGTATTTTTATGGTATTTTAATAAAAGAGACATTAAAAAATAAAAATTAATAACGAGTATGACCTCCTCTTGCAGCGATTACGGCATGTAATCGTCTTGGCATGCTTCCCACCAGGCTTTTGATGGTGTCCTGTGGAATGTGTTCCCACTCAGTCGAGATTACACGTTTAAGCTCTCTGATGTTTTGTGGAGGTGGTTGGACAGATCGTACTCGCCTTTTTAGGAGGTCCCAAACATGCTCAATGGGGTTAAGGTCGGGGCTCCGCGCTGGCCAATCCAAACGACGAATACCGACCTCTTGCATATAAGCATCTACGTCGCCAGAACGGTGGGCCCGAGCATTATCGTCCATGTAAATGGCATCTTCACCAATTACAGTCAGTGCGGGTTGTGCATTTTGAGAAAGGATTTCTGTTATGTACCTATGCGCATTTAGTGAGCCATTTTCTATGAATACTATCTCGGTACGATAGTTGGAAGTTACGCCCGCCCAAAACATAACGGACCCTCCACCATAAGGGGTGATTTCTTCAAAACACACATCGGCATAGCGTTCCCCTGGTCTTCGTAACACTCGCCGACGTCGGTCCTCACCATGCAGACAAATTCGAGCCTCATCGGAGAAGAGTACGCTACTCCAGTTACCTGGTGTCCAAGATAGGCAATTTCTAGCGAACCTCAACCGCGCAATCCGGTGCTCACGGAGTAACTTGGGGGCCCGCGCTGGTCGTCGACTACGTATATCAGCAGCTAAAAGTCTTCTCCTCACAGTCCATAGGCTAACTTGTGCTCCTCGTACCTCTTCAAGGTTTCTTTTGAGGTCTATGTAACTGCATTTGCGGTTCCTCAGCGCCTGAGTCACTAAAAAGCGATCGTCTCGCGGCTGTGTGCAACGTTTTCTCCCAGAACCTTGCCTTCTCTGAACGGAACCTGTCTCTTGGTATCGAGTCCAGGTTCTTTGTACGGTTGAACGACTCACGTTTAACCGCTGTGAGACGTAACATTGGCTACACCCCTCTTCCAGCAGCGCTATAATTTTACTAGCTCTCATTGCTTTTTCTGCCATTACGATAGACACAAAGATATCTGTTTTAAGTCACAATAAGGCAGAATTATGCGATAAACATAAATTGTTGTACTAAAAATAACGAAAAGTTACTTTTAGTTGCTTGATAACCTTTTAACCGCAAACCCGCGAAAAGTGTCACAAAATGAAAAAGGGATTAATAATTTAAAAAACAAAAGTTTTGAATTTGGAATGAACTTTTTTTCATACCCAGACTCTTTATTAAGTGCCAGTAACATAGTTTGGCTATTAAAACCTCTGAAGAACTAAATTATTACCAATAATGTTAAAAAATCAAACCCGCCCGTTTTTTTTGCAAAGGAGTGTATTAGTTAATGTAACGGTATTCTCAGTTGTATTTAAAATCTTTATAGGTATCCTACCACACGTCGGTTTAACTATAGTGCTTGCTAAATAAATACCTTCAGCAATTTCAGAACTACAAACGACCCCTTCATTTTGTAGATTTGACTCAATATAATGAATTGATTCACATCTCGGCGGAATGTTAAACATTCCATTGTCAGAATAGGTTAACAAAGGAAGACAAACTTTCGTATGCTCTACTGAAAGCGTTAATATATTTTTATCAAAATCTAAAAGTGATTTATACTTTGTTAAAAAGTCACTACCGAGAATTCCATTCGCTTTAATTGGTAAGAAATCAAAAAGATAGAATTTATGATGTAAGCTTTGACCACCCACGAAGAGATTCAAGTAACAGTATCCTATCGTCTTTACTTTACCTCCAATACCATTTATGTACATGATCTCATTGCAGTAAGGAATGTGCTGTTCAACAATATGTTTATACTTTAGAGCGGAAATCGAAGCGCCCGTATCAAGTAACCAAGCGTAATTTTCGTTGCCTAGCGATAAATGAACATAACTAGAACTGTTACACGATAAAACTTTCCCACTATTCACGAAAAAATGTACTTTCAGATTCATTATTCAATTCAGATCTCGATGGAATAGCGACATTAATGTTATGACGTAACCCTCGAGTTGAGCTGGAATTATAATAAGATTTACCTCTATTAGGCCTTCTGGGTACCGATGTGTGTACCGGCTGTTGACCTCGTCCTCTGTAGGCACCACGGTAATGGTTGTAACCGTTGCGCCGCGCTCCGTTGTAAGACGTGGCTCGCTGATGCCGACCATAGTTTTGAGCTAAATTTCTCCCTCTGCCTCTGTAATAGTTATTATTATAGATACCTCGACCGGAAGACATACCTAAGATTTCTCCGGAAGTGGATGATTGTACCTCTTCATCCTGAGCCGCTTGAATCGCGTCCTTGAGAGAACTAAAATTTCGAGCAGCAATTATTGTACTCAACCGCCGATTTCTCAGACCATCGGAAAATTTCTTAATAGCAAACTGTTCATTCAATGGTTTTAGCACAGCATAACTGCTAGAATTACCACTGGCCTGTGAAATCGTCAAGTCGATAAATAATTCAGATATTTGTTTTCCGAAATCACTAACAGTTAAATCATTTTGTCTCATATGACTTAGTTTTTGTTGGATGGCATTAGCGGATTTTTTTGGCAACAATACATTTTTCATATCTTTTATTAAGTCATTAATACTAGTATAATTAGAATTTAACTGTAATTTCGCACCCTGAGATAATCTACTTTTCAATACAAAATCTATAAGTTTTGCTTTACACTCAGATGACGCAAGAGTAGAGGCGTAATATTCAATATTATCGATTAATTGTTTCGTATTGACTTCCTCATCAGTCATGAGCGGCATTAAGCTCAAAGCCACCTTCAATCAAAAGTCGACATTGTGGTTTCATTTAATTCCGACAATTTACACAATTCAATAATTTCAGCATATAAAGTATGAAATTCTCTTACATATATATCAATAACCTTGGTATCACTAGTTTTTAAACAACCTTCCTTAATATCATTACTTATCTTATTTAAACAAGATTGAAACGTAGAGAAAAGCTCATTAGCCTCGTTTAACTTTTTCAATAAAATATTTCCCTTCCTTCGAGTTTTACCAATTTTTATCAAATAAACTCTAATATCTTTTATTTCATCACACAATTTGCGCAAAACATCTGCCATTACTCACCATAATTTTGTCACAAAACTTTACTATTTCTGGATACATTTTATTTATTTTACTTACGCTACTAACACTTAATGTCCTGTTCAGTTTTGTCTATGGTTCTACGTATTAATTATTTGTCGTTGGTATTAATTTTAATCTGTAGGATTAAAAGCATAGAGATTTATAGTTTGAAATAGTTCGTTGTAGAGTGTCGTTGTCGTCGTGTCGTTCGCGGTGGTGTATGCCACCACCGATATTTTAACTTGTTCGAGAAGCTTCGGAGTCGTCGGTCGCGCTCGCGCATATTTGTCGTTTTAGTTATACTCCGAAGTAGAAGCCACTATTCGTATTCGTAGCGTTTCCTTTAAATTCGCGTTAATTTCATTGTTCGCGGTGCAACGTGCTGTAAGATCGACGCCACGTGAGAAGAGGAAGAAGGTAGAGGTAACCGGTAGACCATTCCGAGGTAAGACTAGCTAGCTCGAGCTTAGGGTGAGTTGAAGGTGCCTTATACCTAGTACAAGAGGCTGCGCCCATCAGCAGCAGGTGAGTGCGTGACCCTATAGCACTTTGCATCTTATTTTTCGTATATACAGTCCACTTAACCTTCTTCGGGACACGGTCATCCTGTCTATCGAAGAGAGGAACATTCGGTTCCTTATTTGTTCTAACGGCCGCGGAAATCTTAATATTTTCGGTCTCGGAGCCGAATGCATAACATTTTTGGTCTTCGAGACGAATTCACCACATTTTTGGCCATCGTGCCGGATGTATGCTTCACATTTTTGGTTCTCCGAGCCGGAGTCACCACATTTTTGGTCACTTCGGCGGATCTTAATTGTTCCATCGTCCTAAACACCATTTTTGCTATTTTCCGTCGACCGAACATAACGAACATTGAAATTAATTTTATCGTGTCGTATTTCGCTAAAGGAACGAACATTTACGTAAAGTGGCTTCTAAATTTGTCGTTTCGTGTCGTATTTCGTATTAGATTTGCTATTTTGTATTGCATTTCTATAAAATTTCGTAATTTTCGTTTTGTCGATTAACATTTTATGTTGAGGGTGGGTGTGATTCTTTACAACTCATCACTTTGTTAGTTGTACTTAGGTCCCGCCATCTTTGCGCTATTTTTATTAATAGTCGTTGGTTGTCAGTATTGCATTGCGCCATATTTATTTGTCGTTGGTCATATTGTCAATACTGTCAAATTGTATTAGACTTTGACGTATTATTGTGTCGAAGTCAGCTGTCAGTGACATTGCAATTATTTGCTATTGTTGTCGATTTCGTTAAGTTTATAAACTTATATCAATTAATGACAATGTCTACTGGGAGCAACGAAAGTGGCGCAAGTGATGGGGACGTTAATAGGATTGCCCGGGATTACAGTATGATGCGATTGGAGTATATAGCGGGATCGGATATGACAGGCTGCGTTGAGGAGGACCTTAGGGAACTTTCAAATGAATTCCATAAAGCGCAAATAAATTTATTGCGTTCATTAAGTGCTGCCCAACGCCAGTCTGAAATTGGTGTAACTGCATCATTTGATACAAAATTTAGAAGTGTTTTGGCCCGTCTGCGGCATTTAAATAGTGACCGTCAGATTAAACAAGAAGTAGTTTCGGGTTTTGCTAAGCTGCCTAAAATTAACATTAAGCCATTCGATGGTAAGCTAGAAAATTGGTTATCTTTTAAACAATTATTTGAGTCGTTGATCCATAATAGAAATATTCCTAATGTGGAAAAGTTACATTACTTGTTAACTTGTGTCGAAAATAAAGCGTATGATTTAATCAGGAACTTTCCACTCACGGATGAAAATTATATAGACGCGTATGATACACTTAATAAATATTATAATAAGAAGCGCTATATAACGGCCTCCTATTATCAAAAGTTGTTGTCATGTGAGCCAGTGAAAACAAAATCAGCTGTAGAACTTGAGCGTGTTCATAGAACTTTTGTGGAGAATTTAAGTGTTTTGGAAAAGTTTGGATTACCAGATAAGAACTTCATGTTGTTCCATTTATTTTGGTCAAAATTAGATCGGGCCACAAAAGAATCATTTCAATTTGAATTTAATTCAGATGAGATACCAGAGTTCACTCAAGTTCAGGATTTTGTTGAGAAACAAGTTAGGGCATTAAGTGAGGTAACTCCGAACCCAATATTAAGTAATGTAGGAATATCAAAAGAACCGAAACCAAGTAACTTTAAAAAGTCCAAATCCTCATTTGTCGTGTCGGGAGTGACTTGTGACTTTTGTACTGGCCAACATAGTCTTTCATCATGTAAGAATTTTCTAAATTTAGATATAGATTCTCGATTTAAATTCATTAAAAATAAAAATCTTTGTATCCGTTGCTTTTCGAAAACTCATAGGGTAAAAACTTGTCGAGTCCCTATAAGTTGTGGTGTATGTGGGTGTTCACATAACACATTGTTACATTTTAAAAAATCGGTTACACCGTCCGCTGATAGCAATTCCCAACCTGATACTGAAGTTGTTAGTTCCATTAATAATAATGCACAACTGAGTAATATTGTTTTAACTTCTGTCGGTGGTAAAAGTACAATCTTGTTTTCTACAGCTAAGGTTCTTATAAAAGATAGTTGGGGAAACTTTCAACCTGTAAGGGTGTTGTTGGATTGTGCAAGCGCTTGCAACTTTATTTCGTTACCATGTGCAAAGCGCCTCGGGTTATGTATTAAAAACACTAAACAATCAATAAATGGAATCGGATCTTCTGTTGCTGAGTCTCGTGGTTCACTATGTTGTGAAATAAAATCCTATAACTCAAATAAAATCGATTTTAAGTTTGAAGCTTTTGTTTTGTCGTCGATATGTAGTGACCAACCTGCACATTTCGTTGATTTTTGTGGTTGGTCACATATTAGGAATTTACCTTTGGCTGATCCAGACTTCGCTCGTCCAGGGGCTATTGACATGCTATTGAATGCGGATATATTTGCTTCATCTCTCATACCTGGTCTGAGACGAGGGAGGCAGGGACAACCAAAGGCTCTAAATACTAAATTTGGTTGGATTCTAATGGGTGAGTGTGAGGTAGATCACACACACAACTGTCGTAATAGTAAACAGAGTGATTGTTTTTTCGTCGATAACTCTTATTTATCAAATATAAAATTAGATAACACTTTAAAAAGATTCTGGGAAACAGAAGAGGTTCGCACTCCTGTCTGTAAAATCCTTTCGAAGGAGGATCAAGCCTGTGAAAATTATTTCACTAATAATTATAGTCGTAACGATGATGGTAGATTTGTGGTGCCTCTTCCATTCATGAATCCTGCAGTAAAGCCATCGTTCTCACATTCCCGTGAAATTGCTTTAAAAAGATTTCTCTCTCTCGAGCGAAGACTTAATATAAATGTTGAATTTAGAGATGCCTACTTTCGGTTCATGAATGAGTATGAGGTTGCCGGTCATATGGAGCAGGTGGATCCCCCGACTTCAAGCGTTGGGATGTTTTATTATATCCCTCATCACGGAGTATTGCGACCAGATTCTGTTAGCACCCCACTTCGTACTGTGTTCGATGCAAGTTGTAGAGATGCTAATGGATTGTCTTTGAATGATACGCTACTTGCTGGGCCTAAACTGCAAACTAATATTTTCGATTTACTTATTCGGTTCCGTTGGCATGCTGTCGTTTTTACTGGTGACGTCAAACAGATGTATAGACAAATCTTGGTTTGTAGAGATGACACCGAGTACCTACGCATTCTGTGGCGCCCATCTGCTGACGGTCCTATACGTGACTATAGGCTTCGCACGGTCACTTATGGCGTATCATCTGCACCGTTTCAGGCTCTTCGTGCGATCGCTCAACTAGCCGAAGACTCTACCCAAGAACTTCCGGCTGCCTCTACAGTTCTTAGTAGAGACATTTATGTCGATGATATCGTGTCGGGCGCTGACTCGGTAGAGCAAGCTCTACAATTGCGCTCGGAACTCACCAAAATTCTGTCGTCTGGTGGTTTCCATTTAAGAAAGTGGACATCTAATTGTAGTGAGTTTTTCGTTGATCTTCCATCTGCTGACTTATACTCAGAAGAATTTAAACATTTCGAAGAGATGTCAGACCTCTCCTTAAAAATTTTGGGACTTTTATGGCATCCGCAATCGGATGATTTTAGATTTCGTGTCGTCAACCCCGATGACTCTAGGTGCACCAAACGTACCATACTCTCCCATATTGCGCGGATTTATGACCCTTTGGGATTTCTAGCGCCGATTACGTTTTATGCTAAATATCTTATGCAACTTCTTTGGACTTCGGGAGTTTCATGGGACGATAATGTGCCACCTCACATTGCACACGAGTGGTTGCGATTTAAGTCTCAATTGTCGTCGTTAGTTTCGATTACCATTCCTCGGCGTATGGTAAATTCTTTCGTGTCGTTACAGTTGCATGGCTTCTGTGACGCTTCAGAACGTGGCTATTGTGCTGTCACATTCTTTCGTGTCGTTGAGGCGGATGGCTCTACATCCGTTCATTTTTGTTGCGCAAAGTCGAAAGTCGCGCCTTTGCGAAAATTGTCGATTCCAAGATTGGAACTTTTAGCTGCTGTCTTGTTATCTACTTTAATGGAATCAGTGGTAGAGGCTTTAAAACCATTTCATGCAGTTCAAGAACTTTACGCATGGTCTGACTCTACTGTCACTTTGGTTTGGATTAAATCTTGTCCATCCAAGTGGAAAACGTTTGTGGCGAATAGAGTCAGCCACATTCAGAGTAGAGTAGCTCCTGACCATTGGCGTCACGTGAGCTCTAGTTCGAATGCTGCTGATATTGGTTCTCGTGGTACGCTTCCAGCTGACCTCGTTGACTGTTCCATGTGGTGGAAGGGCCCTTCATGGCTTGTAGAGCCAGAGAATGATTGGCCTTCTTCATTATTGGTAGAACAGGACACAGACTCTATCGCAGAAGAACAAAGGATTCTTAGCCTTCTGTCACCGGAAAAGGTGAATCTCGTTAGCGATTTGTTAAATCGTTTTTCGTCGCTTTCGAAAGTAAAGCGTGTTTTGTCATTTTGTTTTCGTTTCGCTCATAATTTGAGAAATTATAAAAATAAATTTGTCGGTGCATTACAGCCTTGTGAGCTACGTGAAGCTTTTCAGTTGCTCATAAAGCAAGCACAAGTAGAGTCGTTTTCGTTTGAATTGGATTGTCTAAGTAAAGGTTCGCCTAATTCGCTACCCAAAGCCTTGCGTAAATTGTCTCCTTTCGTTGATGACGCGGGTATTTTGAGGGTGGGCGGTCGGTTAGCTAACGCTAATGTAGAGTTTACCGTTAGACATCCTATTCTTTTACCTCGTAATCATAGATTAACATTTCTTATTATCGATGAGTACCATAAGAAATTTATGCATCCTGGTGCTCTAACTCTACAAAATTTACTTTCGCAAGATGTTTGGATTCTCTCGCCTAAACGAGCTATTTATTACGTAGTTGTTGCTCTCTGTCGTGAGCGTGGTGTGAGAATCTGGAAGTCTTTCTTGTCGTGTTTATAAACTAGTTACGTGTCAACGTAACTCTTTCTTGTTGTAGGTTAATAATTTGTGTCGTTTTAGTTACGTTTCCACGTAACTCTTTCGTGGCCTAGTTCATAATGTGTCATTTTCGCAAAATAGTTACGTTTTAACTTAACTTTTTCTTGTCGTAGGTTAAGTAATTTTTGTTGTTTTCGTAAATACGTAGTATTTAGGTGGGCGGTATGTTCAGTTTTGTCTATGGTTCTACGTATTAATTATTTGTCGTTGGTATTAATTTTAATCTGTAGGATTAAAAGCATAGAGATTTATAGTTTGAAATAGTTCGTTGTAGAGTGTCGTTGTCGTCGTGTCGTTCGCGGTGGTGTATGCCACCACCGATATTTTAACTTGTTCGAGAAGCTTCGGAGTCGTCGGTCGCGCTCGCGCATATTTGTCGTTTTAGTTATACTCCGAAGTAGAAGCCACTATTCGTATTCGTAGCGTTTCCTTTAAATTCGCGTTAATTTCATTGTTCGCGGTGCAACGTGCTGTAAGATCGACGCCACGTGAGAAGAGGAAGAAGGTAGAGGTAACCGGTAGACCATTCCGAGGTAAGACTAGCTAGCTCGAGCTTAGGGTGAGTTGAAGGTGCCTTATACCTAGTACAAGAGGCTGCGCCCATCAGCAGCAGGTGAGTGCGTGACCCTATAGCACTTTGCATCTTATTTTTCGTATATACAGTCCACTTAACCTTCTTCGGGACACGGTCATCCTGTCTATCGAAGAGAGGAACATTCGGTTCCTTATTTGTTCTAACGGCCGCGGAAATCTTAATATTTTCGGTCTCGGAGCCGAATGCATAACATTTTTGGTCTTCGAGACGAATTCACCACATTTTTGGCCATCGTGCCGGATGTATGCTTCACATTTTTGGTTCTCCGAGCCGGAGTCACCACAGTCCACTAATTTATTGTTTAACTAGGAACCAATTTCCAAGGAACTGTATTAACTACGTCACGGGAACCTCAAGTCATTATGGATTGTAGGCACTTTTGTTCATAGTCTTTGAATATACGTTATACGAACACGAAACTTAATTAGACGCACTTTGTATTAAAAAAAAAAACGCACTTGTCACTAAACACGTACTTCTTTGTTCAGACGACAGCTGACGTGGCGGTTTCAGGCTTCGGAACACGTAAAAACGACCGCCGAAGTGCATGATGCGTGATACCCTGAGCGATCCACTGCATATGACAGGTTTTGTAAATACGGTATCCTCCGTACGTCACCACCAGCACCATCAGAACGACTACAACCAGCAGCATTATGTTTGTTGTGCCGAGGCTCGCCCTTAGTTGTTCCACGGTAGCAGCATTTGCTCCTCCAGCAGCATTCTGGGCTATGACCACCTCTTCTTTTGTCTGGCTGCCTCCCATTTTTAATGTAGAATTTGAATATTAAAAGTCCGTAGAAGTTCGTGCACGCGCAGACAAAGACGGCTCACGAGTTTTAAATTTCATCGCGTCCGGCACATATATGGACAAAGGAATGTTACTAGCGCGGAGGCTGACTACTGCACTTTTAGCAGGGTCGCCATGTGAGGTGTGTATTAGGACACGTAATGAAACTTCGGAGTCTGTTCTAATACTGTCTGTTTATTAGGTTCGACACTAATTATATACCTTACATTATAACATCTCTACACCGTAAACTAGAGTAGTTTGTCATGCACGTAACGTCAGTGCATTTGAACACCCTTGAGATGTGAAATAGATCCCACAGCTTGGACAAAAGAAATCGAAAGGCATCTACTTTAACCTTTCTAGAGGAGGTCACAGATCAACGGACAACCTCAGGAAAAGTGGCGAAAACTTGGATGTTCCTTTGTCTAGCAAACTGGGTACTACGAGCTTGCTTGGGGTTTGAAGTATTGGGCAAGGTGGCGTTTTTTTCGTAAATAATCTAATGTAGCGAAATTCATTATTTTTTTATATGTACCCGACAAAGTTAGAAGCATCCACGAAGTCTACAATGTTTTAATTACTATTTGCAACATTTTGACAAATTTAATAAAGTTTAAGTTTGAATAAAATACTTGTACGTTAGATTTGTTAGGTTATATTTTTTAAAATATTAAATGTCACTCGTACTCAACTCGTAATTTTTTGCCATTGATTTAAAATATTATGATTTTCTAAATACGTAACATAATATGACTTTTTAGACTCCACTGTCGTTATTTCCCGCTCGACGTCTTTTTGATCAGGTCGCGGAACCCGTTGATTTATCTTTGTTTTACGCGTCACCCGCTGACGATTACGAAAGTTCTTTCGAATTGGCTGCACATCGGCGAAATCAAAGGGAGATAGATCTGGTTGACCAAGTGTGGGTTGTGGGGCCGGGTTTTCGTTTCGGCGAAGAGATACATATCTTAGCGTATTTTCGTCCTCGTTGACTATGCGATAATGACTTTGCCCAAAGTTCGACGATATTGCCTTGTATCCGATACGAATTCCTCAATATTTCTTCATTAGCCTTCATTAGCCCCGCCCATTTCTAACAATGCCATGATATCGAACGGCCCTATCATTATTATGAGGTCCAGGTCCTTCCTGTGCGTTCATTTGCAGCTCGTCCCCGAGAATCTCCGCCCAGGAAAATAACATGTGTATATCTTCTTCCACATTTTCTGGCATCATTTTGAGACTGATCTCATAAGCGATCGAAATAAAGGCAAGTTATATAATTTATCCATGCGCCAGTAATAAGAAATAACAGGTAATTGAAGAATGCCCATATAAATTAGCATCCCAATAAACCTCCTCATTTCGTGAGGATTGGTATCTTTCCAAGACCTGAATCGCGCATGTTTTTGAAATGGCCCAGCAATGTAACTCTGTTTCACCTATAACTGCCATTTTATCTTCTGTATAACTTATCATTTTTTTTGTTCGACTAGGTTTTAAACTTGCCTTGGCTTTTTCCATCAAGTGTCTTGGTAATACATTGCATTCTGCTCCTGTATCTAATTTAACGGTAAACTTCATATTATCTACATGTACATTTTCTGTTCACCAGCACTTAAAGCTGATATGTACATATCATCTTCAGAATTTGAGCTTTCTTCTAATGCATTTACTCTATCTTTCTGCTTATTATTATAATTCTTCTTAGTGCGGCACGATATATTCGTCTTTGGTGCGAAATAGTATCTGAATCTTTCCTTAATCATTTTAAAGTTATTTTTTTCCTCGTTGTTCAAATTGAAAGAATTATAAATTTCAATTGCATCCGGGCCTATCACAGCCATGAATGTTGCTGCTTGGACCACGCCTGGCAATTTTTCTAATTGAATCGCAGTGGCGTACAACTCGGAATTGTTGCAGCCATTTTTTCCAACACGTTGATTTGTCCACGTCAATTTGTAAGTTGGCTGGCGGCTTTATACCAGATACAGCGTCGTTCGACGTCATTTCGTGACTTTTTCGCTTTATTTCGATTGCGACGTTATTATTGAACTTTACTTGATCTTCGGACACCATGTGAAGTAGTTATTTTAAATAAATCTTTCAGAGATCATTCTAGCAAGCGGTTTTCTATTTGACATGTACCCGACAAAAGTTAGAAGCATCCACATACTCTACAATGTTTTCATTACTATCAGCAACATTTTGAAAAATTTAATATGATAAAGTTCAAGTTTGAATAAAATACTTGTACGTTAGATTTGTTAGGTTACATTTTTAAAAATATTAAATGTCTCAACTCGTAATTTTTTGCCATTGATTTAAAATATTATGATTTTCTAAATACGTAACATAATATGACTTTTTAGACTCCACCGTCGTTATTTCCCACTCGACGTCTTTTTTGACCAGGTCGCGGAACCCGTTGGTTTATCTTTGGTTTCCGTGTCACCCGCTGACGATAAGAAAGTTCTTTCGAATTGGCTGCTCATCGACGAAATCAAAGGGAGATAGATCTGGTTGACCAAGTGTGGGTTGTGGGGCCGGGTTTTCGTTTCGGCGAAGAGATACATATCTTAGCGTATTTTTGTCCTCGTTGACTTTGCGATACTTACTTTGCCCAAAGTTTGACGATATTGCCTTGTACCCGATACGAATTCCTCAATATTTCTTAATTAGCCTTCATTAGCCCCGCCCATTTCTAACAATGCCATGATATCGAAGGGCGCTGCTGCCCTATCATCATTATGAGGTCCAGGGCTTTCCTGTGCGTTCATTTGCAGCTCGTCCCCGAGAATCTCCGCACAGGGAAATATTATTTGTATATCTTCTTCCACATTTTCTGGCATCTGTTTGAGACTGTAATCTTGTTCGGTTTGTCAGGAATATTTTGACCATAAGTGACAATTGGGACTAGCTTTCTTTCGGAGGAGCAAGTAAATGCTCCTCCTACACCATTGGCAGCTCTCTTTCCATGTGAACCTTCAAAACAATTCCACGTAGAAAATAGAAGGCCCAATTCTTTCGTCAGTTTTGCAAAGTAGTATAAGTTTTTCTTCTGTCGGTATTGTACAGTTAGGCCATCCGAATAAAAATGAATTCCGTCTACTTCGGTCATTTCTCCTTGATCAATTTAAGTACGGGTACAGTGATATCAGCTGCGGCAGTCTCGACATAGATAGTGATCGCGTAGCGACCGAATTCGGTTGATAAGTCTTACCGGTAATAAGGCTTCCCGGAAACATTAGGAGCCATTGACTGTACCCACATTAATATTTTAGCTCCAAAAATTCATGAGGAAGCTTATGTAAATGGCCACAATAAGGGCCATTCATTAAATGTACAAGCGGTAAATTTACCTGCTTGAATACTTGTATAAATAAGCTTTGTATGTGTGTTTGTTTTCTATAAATAAATTTCTATTTCTATTTTAGATATGTGATCCAGACTTACTAATTTTAAATATTAACGCTCGATGGCCTGGCTCCAGGCACGATGCTCATATATGAGCAAACTCACCTGTCAGGGTCATGATGAAACAAAAATTCGATAATGGTGATCGTCATTCTTGGCTACTTGGTAAGTCTGTTGCTGCTATCTGTTATATTTCATTTGTGTTGCAATTTATCCGAATAAAAATGTTTCTTTCTTCCTTTCTTTCTTTCTTTCTTTCTATCGTGTTCTTATGGCTTACAATAAAGCATATTTGTACTGTAATCATTAATTAATTTATAATATTTTATACGTGATGATGGGTACCCCTTAGAGCCTTGGTTGATGACCCCCATAAAAAACCAACCTACTGGTACACTGCAACATCGGTACACTGAGGAACTATGTGCAGCTAGAAATGTTGTAGAAAGGTGTTTTGGTGCTTAAAACTACTTTTAGATGTTTCCAAAGGCAACTGATGTATGCATCTAACATTGCTGGCCAAATTGTTAATGCATGTGCATTCCTCCATAACATGCGTATCAAATATAGGCTGAAAAACCTCTAGGCCGAAACACTCGAACATACAGATTATTATGATGAACCTGACGTAGATCTAGGTAACTATTTTGAAAGTTATATCGATAAACAATTAAATGATATATTTATATAATATCATTTTCAAGATGTTTTTTTTAACTGATATTTTTTTCTTCAGGGTTAACTGGCCGATCTGTTGCAGAGCGTATCCGGAGAAGGCTTGTAATTAATAAGTTTTCTTGAGCGTAATTTATATTTATTTACATAATATTAATATTAACATAAAAAATTATAATTATAAAAATAAAAAAAATATCGTTTCTCTGCAATTATTTTTAAGGCATCCCCCATCTTATTTAATGCCTGTGGTAAAAGCATTCTAGCTTCGGCTTTGGCTGCTTCAGCGTACATCTTTGAGGACTCCGCTTGTAATTTCGTTGCATCTGCCAGTATCTGAAATAATTATCTTTTTTTTTATCAAACTTAGTTATTTTATTTATGAATTACTTTTTATATTTAAAAAAAATAAAGGATATTTATACAATTTTCAATTATGTACAGTATATTAATAAATAATAATAAGAGACTACACACTCTCATTGTTTGAGCATTTGATTCAGCGATGGCCAAGAATTCTTGACGCGCCTGGCTATGCTGCTCAGCAACGCTTCGTCGTGGATTAAGATCTGAAACATAGTGAAAAAGTGTTACAACAACATCACAACGATTTATGTATAGAGTATATTTGTATTGAATTTGTGAATTCTGTACTTCTGTTCCTTCTATCCTGCGGCTCATATTCCACTTGTTCTGCTGGTGGAGCAACAGATAACTCCGTTGGAGCTGCTGGGGTAGTATCGGCGACGCTGCTCATTTCCATTTCAATTGCTGTAATTATACATTTCAATTAATTTAAAATTAAACAATATCTCATAAACTTGTTTAAAAAGTATATTACCATGAGGTAAATCAAATTCCTACGCAATCGCAGTAATTTCTGTTTCATTTTCATTTGGAGGAATCTAAAAATGCAATATTATAGATAATAATAACAAGTCATTAATTTTCAAAATTATAAATTTTCAGTATTATGTCCAAAATATAACAAAAAATACTGCTATATTCATAACTAAAATTTAGAACTTACATTTTCAGGCATTGAGTCCGGGCAATCCGTGCCAAAGACGTAGTCCGTTCCGACGATGGATAATATACGCCTTTCCGTATCTGTCAGGGCAGGAATTTCCATAGGAATATTCCCTGTTCTTTCCCTCTGTTTCCAATATTATTTATCATTAACTATTATTTTAATGTTACAGTTTGCAACTTAAGCTTATGCTAATTATTTTTAGGTACAAACATATACAAAATATTTAAAAAATATATTGGAATAAAAAAAAGTTTCTTAGAATACTATGAAAATGAGATCAAAATCAGATGATTTTCTAGCTATGGAATGGTGTTTAGTCACCCCATTCCATAGCCAAAAAGTCATCTTCTATGGTAATGTCCTTTATTTTTTTTTATGCTTGTGTCATTTAGTACTCTTAGTATATTTATACCATTTCCAAAATGATTTTCAATCTTTTTAGGCCAAATCCAGCCCGCTTCAGCTTTTTGCATAAAAGAAACTTTGTAGTTTGGATGATTTGATTGCACTATTCTGCTCGGTAATAGTATTCCCTCATAGTTGACGATGCAATAGCTGTCCACAGACTTTGTTTCATTATGAACCACCTGGAGCTTTAAATTACCATCATCATTTATTTCAAACCGTTCTATAATATAATCCTCTTCGCTTTGAGTTATTTCTACACATTTATCACGATTTTTGTTTGAATTAGGAACATTTGCAGCATTTTGTGAATTTTCCACATCAAAGTCTTCCAGTTCATCTCTTTTTTCCTCATTAGTATTTTTCCTTGCATTTTCTAGTGTATCTTTCTTTTGTACTTCTTCTTGTGTATCACACACTGTTTGTTTTCTTCTTTTTTGCATTTTATTTTATTTCCTGACTCCTACTGCAGATTTCTTCTTGCGACTCATTCTGATTTGATAGCCTGTGACAAAGATAAAACATGTTATTATTATAATTTATAATTTTGCATCATTTGTTATAAATTAGTATAAAATTTAAAAATTAATAGCATCATTACACTTCTATTTGAAAGTTATAAATATCCTGGTAACTTTGGCCCGCGGGCCATTAGTCGTTCTATAATAATTTATGAATATAATATAATTAGGGCGATATTTAATATAATAAATTAGAACCGTCATCCAATGCTCAGGCGATTTTACTGAGCCATTTAGCAAGGTATTTAATTCGGTGGCTACTTCCCGTCTTGTGGCCAATAATGGTCGGGCTTCCAAAATAGCTATTAATGTTTCGACTTGGTTGGATGTAGCCCGTGCTGTTATTTTACGTCTAGTAACATACATAAAATTAAATTATAACTTAGTTTAATGAGATACAAACTTTTACTATATTAAAGGATTATTATGATATTAACCCTTAAAACGGCAAACTAATAATAAAGCATTATATTTGTTTAAAACTTATGTTTATGCGTTACTAGGGATATAGTATAAAGTTCTTGATATGAAAAATTTAAAATAATTATTAATTAGTTTTTCTTTTGTAATGTCCCATAAAACGGACAGAGCTGCATCCGTAACAGTTCAGTTGTTTGAATTAGCGTCCTCGAAAACGGACAGTGCTGGATATTGTATAAATAAAGAATATTAAAATATTTATATACAAATATATAAAATGCGGTTAAAATAAAGGAATGAAATTGACAAAAATATATTTAATATCAAGTAGTAATTATGATGAACATTTCAGGCAATTACCTTATTACTTTTGTGTATGAAATAGCAAAAAACATTTCTTTTTTTGAGTTAGACATAATCTGACATCACATTTTAGGCATTTTATCATCGTTTTCCCTTTGGTACAGAGACGGCAACGACCTTGTGTATCGATATCGGGAAGATGATGGATCCCATCCAGCCGCATCTCTGGTGGCGGTCTCGGAACTATTGGTTTAGTAATTTCAGCTGGAATTTCTGAGTCTATTACAATGTTCATACGTGTGTCTGATTTTATTAGTGCATCTGCAATTTGGATTCGGAACTTTTTTAGTGGGATAGAATTATCACCCATTTCCTGCATTTCACGTTTGTATACAAGCCACGCATTATTCAAAGATATATCGATGAGGTGACTAAATATGTTCATGTACCATTTTCTACTTTTCAAAGCAATCCTGTATAAAGCAATCAACATATCAGCTTTATCAACTCCACCCATTTTTTTGTTATATTCCTTGATAATATGATGGCATGTTACTGGCCGCTTTTCATGCACGTCTTTATTATAGCGTAAAATGCTGGTGACAGGCTCTTCTCCGCAATACGAACTCGCTAGATTCACACAGTCATTGTCAACCCACTTGACAATCGATAGTTTATTTTTATTATCTGAAATCATTTCATAGCTTCCTCTTCCTTTTTTCTTCAGCACTTTATCTTCGACAATAGACTGTCCTCTAAGTCTATCCTTTCTTATAGTACCCAAAGAAAGAATTCCATATTCATTTCGTAAGTGAAATATCAGTTCCAGAGAAGTAAACCAGTTGTCAAAGTAAACAGTTGATAAAGGTTGATCCTTGATGGTTTTACACAGTTTTATAACTGTTCTCCCACCAATTCCTAGATAATTATTTTCCCACTCTGTGAATTCAGCATCATCAAAACTGTTTTTTTTTTTTTTTTTTTTTTTTTTATTTAGACATACAAACAGCATAGTATACATAACATTTTCAACTTAAATACAATAGTAATAATGTACCATATATACATGCCAATTATAAGTATGTACAGCATTCTCGTAATTAGCCAAAGACATGTTATTGCTTGTTGTAAAAACAAAAAAAAAAGACAAATATAATAGGATGTTAATAGTAGGTATTCATTAAGCCTAAAAATGACTAAATGTTAATATAGCAGTTCAATTTAAACACTAAGCAAATGAGTTGTTGGTTTGTTTTTAAACGAAAGACACGAATCATGGAAGATGTCGATGTCTACAATTGATGCACGTGCTCGGTTGTATTCATTACATATTCTGCACAGCGGAGAGTTTTTGAAGAGACCAGTTCTGCTTGGAGGTACACTAAAAACTTTGGTTAAGGGATGTCGTGGATATTGGTAAGGAACATTTATATTTATCTTTTGCAGTAAGTGACTGCAATCTATGTTTCCGGATATAAGTTTTTTCAGAAACATAATACTTAGTAGCAGACGACGGTTGTTAAGGGACATAATTTTAAAGTATTTAAGGCGCATGTCGTAGGTACTGCGATGAGATATGCCAGGTGAAAGATATGCCAAATGTCTCGTAAATGACCGCTGTATAGTCTCTACACGCTGCGTATAAGTAACGTATTGAGGAGACCAAATCACTGACGCGAACTCTAATTGACTACGAACCAATGAATTATAAAGAATAATTTTTGTTTTCGGTGACAAAAAACCTTTGGTGTTCCTTTTTAAAAAACCTAACATGTTTGCTGCTTTCTTGCAAATTACGTCAATGTGTCCTTTAAATTTTAATTCACTGTCTATAATCACTCCTAAATCGCGGATTTCATCTACTCGTTGTAGTGTATCTCCGTCTAATCTATAGGAAGACTCTACTGACAATCTTTTTCTGGAAAATTTAATGTGAAATGATTTCTTCGTATTAAGAGTCATACCATTTAAACGGCACCACACGCTAATTCTACATAAATCGTCCTGAATGAGTTCAATATCAGAAGTAGAGCTGACTGTTTTATATATTTTTAAATCATCAGCAAAGAGACAGTACTGACAGTTAGTGATTTCTGGTGTTATGTCGTTGATGAATGCAGAAAAAAGGATTGGACCTAAATGGGACCCCTGTGGCACCCCTGATGCTGCTAAATAATCTTGTGATGCGTAGCCATTGACTACCACAAACTGGAGTCTCTTTGCCAGATAAGATCTAAACCATTCTAGCAGTGATCCACTGATCCCATACTTATGTAACTTGTTTATGAGTCGGATATGACTGACTTTATCGAAGGCGCTTGAAAATTCCATATAGACAGCGTCAACTTCATGACCACTGTCCACTTCTTTGCAAAGATAAGACGTAAACGTCACTAAATTAGTTTCAATAGAACGTCCTTTCCTGAACCCATGCTGGTGGTCAGAGATAAAATTATTTAAATGGCGTGTGATGATGGGACAGACTAAGGATTCAAATAATTTTGACATACATGACAGTATTGATATGGGCCTGTAGTTATTGACATGTTTGACATCTCCCTTTTTGAATACTGGAACTATCTTGGCCCTTTTCCATGTGTCTGGAAACACACCATCCTTAAGCGACCTATTAAATATAATTGACAACGGTAACGCCAAAACAGAACTGCAACGTTTGATAAAAACTGGGGGGATGTCATCCGGGCCAGCGCCCTTAAATATATCCAGACCTTTAATAGAACGTATCACGTCACGTTCTGTTATTTTTAAAGACTTTAAAATGGATTCAGTAGTCCTTGAGTTTAGGTCATCACCTACGAGTAGTTCATGTCTACAGTACTAAACACGGATGAAAAATTGTCGGCAATCATTTGTGCAATTTGCGGCCCAGTGTTTGCGATTGTATCACCCTGACACATAACTGCTGGAATAGTCGATTCCCCATGTCGTCTATCCTTAATAAAGCGCCAAAAGCTTTTGGGATTTTTAATAATGTTGGATTCAACTGTTTTCTTATAATTAAGTAGGCATCTGTTAGTCTGTTTATGGGCACGTTCACGCAGTAATTCATATTCAATCAAGTCACGCGGATTTTTATATTTCTTATATTTACATCGCTTTTTATTTTTTTCTCTAATTATTTTTATTAATGCACTACTAAACCACGCGGGGTATTTATTATTTTTCGGTTTTGATATCGGAGTGAAAGAGTCAATAGCCTTATTTATAAAACTATAAAATGTTTTAGTCATTTCATTTACATTTAAGCAATCTCCCAATTCAGCGATCCAGTCAATATTTTTTAAGTAAGCTATAATTTTACTGTAGTCTGCTTTAAAGTAATTGTATCTGGGGAGTGTGGCGGGTTGAAGAGATTGAGGAGAACTGTAAGGAATTGTGATTACAAGTGGAGGATGCTTTTGATCAACTTTACTTAATATATTCATAGAGCTAGTTACTTCCAAGCAGTGATTGTCTGTGAGAACGAGGTCCAATATTTTGCCGTCGACATTTGTAATATTATTTATTTGCAACAAATTGTTAACTGACATAAAGTCTACAAGTGACAATCCTAATTTAGAACTATAATTCGATGGTGTACAAGGACCAAAATTTGCCTCACGAGTCCAGCTAATAAAGCTTAAGTTAAAGTCACCTAGTATTATGACATGTTCAAAATTTTCTATGACATTAGAAATATGTTCCACAAAACAAGAAAAGGATTCCAAGTTGACAGGAGGAGGCAAATACACAGCACAAATAAGGATTTTTTTAATATAATCGCTCGTTTTTACATCTATCGAAACCCATAAGTCCTCGGCATCGCTATCCCAGTTGTTATGTCTGAAAGAAGGTATTTCCTTAGATATCGCTACCATGACGCCTCCTCCGTCTTTCTTGGAACTCTTTGTACATGAACGGTCTCTCCTATACGTAACATAGCGATTATCTATGAATTCGCTATTTGATATATTATTATTTAACCATGTCTCGGTAAAAACAATTAAACTATAATTATTTATCAAAATATTTCTGAGAACATCTTCAGTTTTGGTTCGTAAACCTCGTACGTTTTGATAGTAAATGCTTAGAACAGACATTTTTATAAGAAAATTACCAGAACATTGTACATTTTAATTAACTTATTAATTTAAGAGATTCTTCGTCTTTAATATAGATGGCATGGCTCTGTTCATCTTTTCTTACAAATACTCAGCCGTCTCTAATCCATACAAACTTAGAGCCCGTCTCTTTTGCTCTTTTACGAGCTGCTGCGTGTAGATGTTTATTAGTAGGCGTTAAATGTTCAGACACGAAAACGGGCTCCCGACGTCCGCCTATTCCCAGATGCTCAGAATTCAGTTTGTTTTCACGGTTGTTTTTGTTGAACTTAGTGACAGCAGCCAGCAACTCATCACGGCGACGTTGGCTGTGTAGCTTAACTATCACAGATCGGGGGCGGTCAGTCTCTTTATTGAGCTTCGCAATACGTGTTACATATAAAATATCAGTATCGCCAAGGGGGCTTTCGATTACTCTACCCAGCTGCTCTACGGTTTTGATCAGATTTTCAGTTCTATGCTCCGGTATTCCATTGATCTCAATGTTGGTACAACGCATGTTTTGTTCCACTTGACCCAATCTGCTTGTTAAATTCTTGATTTGTGATGTAAGATTGTCATTCTTCGCTAGTAGGCTACTGATTATTTCAGTTTTCTCGTTTATGATTTGCGTGAGCGCGTCGTATTGCTTGCTGAAGAAAGACAGAGAGTCTTGAAAACCAGATATTTGACTTCCTATATTCGCTAATTGCTCGGATACTAATTGTTTGATAGTTTCCGTTATTTCCTGCTTGAAAATAGCGCGTAACCTGTCCTCCGTCACATATGACTCATCGCCTTCGGGTTTTGAGGTCTGTTTTTTGGTGCGTATGGTGACATTCCTGTCTTCTCCAGGAGATTGCCTGATATCGTCATCTGTCGTAACTGGACGATTCATAGCGCGTACAGGAGTGTTAGAGTTATCAGACTTGGGTTGCTTACTGCGACATTCTTGGCAAGTCCAATTGGTCTTTCGCTCTTGGTCCATGAGGTGGAAGCGCTTAGATGTAATGTTTGCACATAGCAAATCGTACCCCAGATTACATGTGGCACAAATCATGTACTCCTTTCTTGGTAAAGCATTTTGACAACCAGAACAAGTTTTCAAAACAGAGGCCATTTCTTGACAATATTATATTTTAAGTTTTATATGTGGATTGTGTAATATATTTCTGATTTGCTATTCTCAATATTGAAAACTTCTTCTTAAAAAAATAAAAAAAAAAATCCCTTGTTCTCACTTCTTTTTCTTTTTCAATAAAAAAAAATATGTATAATAATGATGAAGAAAAATAATTTATAAAAAAAAGGAATAAAAAAAAAAAAAATTAAATTAAAAAAAAAAAAAAAATGGTATAAGTGAGGATCGATCCTGCGCCTCGCGGTTTCTGCAGCGTCGACTGTTTTTGTTCGGTCTCTTAGCCACTACACCACGCAGTAAGTAACATACGATTCCGAAATAAGAGAACGGGTTTCACTTTCGAGTTACTTATGTATCGGAAATAACGATAATTAACTCAGTGGTCACCAGGTCAAAGTCCAATCTATTGTTCTCTTTGCGTAGTTTTAATAGGGCAATGGAAGATTTTAAAACAGTTTTTTAAGATTGCACACGATCTCGACACTTTTCGAACACAAGTTTTGTACGAGTCTGTAGTACTTGATACGCTGATTAGTTTGGTATAACTCAAGAGGCGATTAAGATGAACTAAACACACTATTGTATTAAAATAACTCAGAACTGCAATAACACGTCTTCTCACTAGCACGTCAATGTCGAATGTCAATGTCAACGTCAATGTCAACTGTTGCCACCATCGTATGCAAAAAAGTCATATACTATCCCGGAATTTCCAGCTCGAACAAAAAATTTGAAACCCCATTTCGTGGGTTTTTTGGGCATATATTGACGTCTAGACCCAGCCTTTTTTCCTTTATACGGTACCATCATTTCGTCGATGGAGTATGATTTCTCTTCTTCAACAGCCAAACAATTTTGCCGTATGTGTTCCATCACTGGTCTTATTTTAAAATAACGGTCTGTACGATCATCCTCTGCATTATTACAGAAGTGTAAATTACCCCTGATTGTCTCATACTTTTTGAGGCTCATAACATCTGCAATAGGAGCAAAACGAGTACCCTGCGCCCAGTAATCAGCATAAGCTGGCATACTTACTATGCCCATTAATATTTCGATGCCGACAAAAGATTTTATGTCCTTGACTGTCAAATTTATAGGCTTGCCTTGTTTTTGAATTGAGTACAAGTTGCTCATGACGACTATGTGGTTCCATAAATCCTCATTCCAAAACTTTTTGAAATAATCCATAGATGTTTTATCAGTATAATCAACGAAAGGGTGAAATTCTGAGTCAATCTGGACTTGGCTACTGAATTTTTGGCGTTTAAATTTAAATTCCATCTGTTCTAATTTTTTTCGCCGGTTTCTAACAGGGTTGGATGCAGAAGGAGCAGTGTTATTAGTATTTATTACATTTCTTGTACGTCGTGTTGAAATACCAAGTGGTGTTGCTGGGGATGGTACTGATTGAGGCGGCTGAATATTGGGAACATTCCTTGGAGATAGTACTGATGTGGTGACCACAGATGGGGAAGGTTGAGGAGGAATATTATTGCTCAATGCAGGGGAATCATTTAGAGTATCATAATTGTTTAGTACAGAAGGACTCGCTAATTGTTCATCATAATCATCATCAAAGCCATTCAGTAATTCTTCCAGACCGGGAGATAAAGTTCGACAGGAAGATGAATCATCTAGCGGTATATGAGAAAGTACTCTTTCTTCATTTTCCTCATCGTTTTCGATGTCTGATTGTTCCGAGTCCGATGGTGGAATCATGGACAATATTCTATTAGTACGCCATGCTGTGCTTTTATTAGTAGAATTACCTTTAACAAGCATATTAAGCTATTAAAACCTATCACCACAAAGCATAAGTCATCAAAAAAATCAATAATAGATACGTGCTCGTCCCGATTATTATTGTTAGTATTATTGGCAAGGTCCGTTATTTGGGACAAATAAAATAAAGCACCGAGTATTGCTAAAGCGGCAATGTCCGTTAAAAGTGACACCTAACAAAAAGCATAACAGTCTTAGAAATTCACGTGAAAAACAATCATGTGTTGATTAGAAACAAAAAATAAACTCACCTCCTTTCAAAATAACCGTAGGTCTTAGTGGTTTAACCATTTTGTGACACAAATTTTGGAACTATTGTACGAGTAGCCGCCGAGTCTCAACTTGTCAAATTTTAAATGACGACAGTTGCAATTGTGATGCGCGCAACGCGAAGTGTGTGTGCGAGAGAGATAGATATATCACCGACGTTTAACGCTGCGTTCAGAAACAGAGCACTCTTACGTTTCGAAATACTTTTAACGTTGAAAATTTAGCTGTCCCAAAAAACGTACAAAAATGCATTAAGGGTTAAAAGTTCTTTCTACTTACTTTTTAGTAAGCGTCCCTTGCGAACACCCTGGCAGTTGCAACTCACTGTTGCTGTCAGCGTCACCCATTTTACTTTAATAATTAAATAATATTCAGAAAAGTGAACCGGTTTTTGTTGGGGTAGTTTTAACAAAAAACAATTTTGACATTGTCTCAATAATAAAACGTCACGTTCGCTAGTGTTACAGTAACATAAATTATAATGTGCATTGATTTTATTACAATTCTCGATATATTAAAATTATATCACTAAAATGAAATAGATTAATAAAAATATACTTCCTAAGATTATTTCACATACTTTTTTAGTAATTGCCAAAATGAATTAATTATTTTTATTAAATTAACTTCACCAATTCTGCCTTACATTTTTTAAGTTGCGACATTTCTTGATATAAATTGTCACTGCTATGAATACGGATTTCGCTATCGTACCGAATTACCGACGTTTCAAGTACCGACTTTGCGTGGAATTTGAGTAGTCGAGACTTGCATTTGTCGTAAAGAAGATTTTTGCAAGCAATATTTTTCGTTCAGATTTAGCGATCGATAGTTAACGTCAGATACGTAACGAATGTCGAGACTGCCGCCGCTGGTCCGTTGTTTTTGCTTAATTATTTCTTTATCAAGAATCTCATTTTCGAAAATGATGCCTCACAAAAATACAGAAGTCGAACAAAATTGTTGTAAACATTTATAGTTGCTAATACATTTTTTCCAAATTTCAATATACTCTTGCGTTTCACGGTGTTCAATGAAATTAGCTTTGAGCTGTATGCCGCGCTTTAGTTTTTCATTCATTAACCCATTCGTTGCCACTTAAATACTGAAAATCTCGCCTAGGTGCCGCTTAATATGTTTGTAGATTACAATAGAAAAGGCATAATTTAATGGGCGTCTATTGCTTTTTCTCTTTTTTACTATTGGCACGGGAGTAATTTGAGAGGGAGTAACTAGCGATTGGATTCCTTATCAGGGCCATAAGTTGAGCTTCTTGTTGAGCAAAAAACGAAACAAAGTTCAACAAAATTCTCCATTTGCCGGAAAGCGGCCACGGAGGAGCCGAGCGGGTTTGAACTCGTTTGAGGCTTTTGATCCGCTGAAACATCAGCAGCAGCGGCTATGTAATCAGCCTCTGTAAATATATTTCTATTTAATGTGTATATTCCACCAATTTTAATCTTACCACCAATTTTTAAAATCAGAAGTTGGTATTAAATTGACTTCGGAGTAATGGTGCTCCGGAGACACATTGGTGGGTAAATCAAGTAGAGTGTCATATCGCGAAGGGCTATCTAATGGAGATAGATTTAGGGGCATTTGCTGTTTATTAGGACTTTCACAATCAGTCAAATCGTCTTCTATGGGTTCAGTTCTAAATTCAGACGTTGGTGGCAAAATCGAAGGACTACCAGGACTTATATTATATATAATGTTATTTGGATCGTTTGGCGTGTCTTGCTCATACATTGTACGGTAATTTATAATTTTATCTGTATCTAAAGATGCCGAGCTTTCGTACAATATTTCTCCCTCTGGCACGCAGAAGAACGTTGGTCTATCGTTTTCCAAAGAGATAACACTTTTTGATTGTTTGTCCAAGCTTTCAGGTTGACTTTGCGAAAACTCGAAATCTGATGCAGTCGATGGTGAGTCACATAAAATCTGAGATACATTCGAAACACAATTTTTTCCAAAGAGATCCTTCATTAAATCATAATCAAGTCCGGAGAAACATTTGTTTTCAATTGTGTTTCTAGCATCACTCAATTTTTTTACACCAGGGTCACTGACTGATGAACCAGTCTCATCGTGTTCACTTTGACAAGGGTTTTCTTTAGACCTGAAAAAAAAACAGTTATAGTATATTAATCCATACTCGATTCTTTGCGGTATTAAGAAATTTGCGTTATATTACACGATGTCAATTATATTATTTGTTTTTAAGAGCGACCTTGATAAAAAAAATACATTTGTCAATTAAATCTTCAAAAGAATATTTTACACTTTAAGGCAAATTATACGCTGTATTAAGTTTTTACTAGTGATACCTCAGACCAAATAAGGGGCTGAGAGTGATACATTAAAAAACATTACAATAGAACATAACAATCAGCTACGTATAATAATATTTCTAGCTGGATTGTTTTCGAACTGTACGTACTTAATAATTATTTTTTTTAGGCAAACAAGTGTCTTTCACATTTCACAGTCATCATCATCAGCCGAAAGACGTCCATTGCTGAACATAGGCCTCCCCACACATTTCACAGTATGGTTACATTATGTTGTATTATTAATGGTGATTATTTTTATTTAAAACAAAATTAATGACTACTTACCGTGGTACAGCACACATATTTTTGTTTGGCATCATTGTTATCAGAATTACACCAGGCACAACTAAAAAAACTTCGCGATGTTTGTGCAAAACTGGCACAACTCCGAAGTGTCACTATTGCACAACATTGAGCGTGCGGTAGCCGCGAGCGCATGTGGCCGACTAACGATGAGCCGGTGTTGCATGAAAGAGATGCAACATTATCGTTCATTCACTAACGACACTTACGCCTCCAACTGGGTAGTTTATGAACTAACGAGTTAGGTCTTTAATGCATAAAATAAAGTACCTAATTTAGAACAACAATTCATTACTAACTCAAATTGCAACAATTTCGACTTGTGCCACTAATGTATTCAGTCAGCGATATATACGTTTAAACAAGTCGGCGTTGGCGTTTGTTTTTTCCACTATATAATCTATTGTACTCATCTTCAAGTGATTTAGCACTAGTCTTTTAATGTAAAGCAGCATATATATATTTTTTCTATCAATAATACAAACTGTGTAATAGTTGACGTAACGTTAAAGCTAAGTGCCATTGAGGATACTATTGCGATTAAGGCGATATTTACGTTTTGAAACAAACTTTAAGGTAGGTTACGCTCTGAATTGTATAAAAAGTTTTTATATGTGTCTGTTGTGTTGTAAAATATTGGTGTTGTGACAGCTAGTTGAGCGGTTACCTGTCAGTTTCAGGTCCGGATATGATTCGGCCGAAAGATGTGGAGCCAGAGAATATGGCGAAAAATCTTGACCCAGAAGGACCCAGGTTTGAGGGTCAGGGTCGAGACTTTCGGCAACGTGGAGCGAGTAATGTGTCGTGGCCAGGGCGACCCAGGTTTGAGGGTCAGGCGAAGACGTGGAGGCATTACTCGGAGCAACCAGGGGTATCGCGGGTGCGCGATACTGAGGTTGATTTAAATAACATCTTTGATGGAGGGCATCAAGCACGGAAGACCCTCGAGTCACATACCTTCAGGGAGAGGTCGCTCCGGACGCCAGCGAGGGGAGTGCGCGGACGTTCGCGTTCACGTTCGCGCTCCGACTCCAGCGACAACGAGGCCGCTGACGCGAGGCGTTCGAGTCGACACAGGACTAGACGAGGGAGGAAGCGAAGTCGTGACGCGTTAAGAGATTATGATGGAGTACAATCACTTACCTCTAAACGGTATAAACCTACTGATTCTACCGATAACGTATTAGATAAGGTTTTGTCAATTTTGCAATCAGTCAAGAGTTCAGAGAAGCCTAAATTAACTTTTAATACTAACATTGTTCCCGAGTTCGACCCTATGTCAAAGCAACAAACGGTTTTGACGTGGTTGACAAAAGTAGAAGAGTGCGCTGAGATTTATCATTGGGAAGATAGAGAAATTATACACTACGCTCTTCCCAAATTAAGTGGCATAGCTAAATCTTGGTATCAAAGCTTACCATCAATGTTGTTTACTTGGGCAGAGTGGAAAAAGAAATTAATAGAATCATTTCCGGTCCGTGAAGACTACGCTGAACTCTTGACTGAGATGTTAGCCAAAAGGGTCAAATTTGGGGAATCCCTAGAGATTTATTATTATGCCAAAATCAATTTGTTAAATCGCTGTAGGATATATGGGCGACAGGCTGTAGATTGTCTACTGTACGGCGTTGAAGATAGGGCGGTAAAAGTAGGTGCACAAGCGGCACAGTTTTCCGAACCCGAACAGGTGTTAAAATATTTTAGGACTGTTAAAGTCGGACAAAGTCGCGAAAATAACGATGTAAACTCAAAGTCTCGAAATGATCGCAAGGGTGTAAACGTTACTGCAAAGTTTATTAATTTTAAAATGACGTGTTACAACTGTGACCAAGTTAGTCACCCGAGTTTTAAATGCGAGAAGCCGCCTGCAAACTGCACTGCTTGCAATAAGTCGGGCCACTTAGCAATACATTGTTTCAAAAATAAAAACACAAATAAAGATCGCGATACGACGAACACGAACAAGGATAAAAGAAAGAATGAGAAACAGGTAGCTCAATTATGTACGACTGAGGACTTAACAGCTAAATATATGATCAGCATCAAAGTGAATGGGCAGACTATTGACTGCCATTTAGATTTAGGTAGCCAGTGCTCTCTTATAAAATTGTCGAAAGCCAGAGAACTTAGCCTGGACATAGTGGTACCCGAAGATTTGCCAGTTCTTAGGGGTATAAGCGCGAATATTGTGTCCCCGTTAGGTATGACAATGGCGTCTGTGGAGGTTCAAGGCATTAACGAGAAGATAAATCTATACGTTGTGGATGACTATGTTATTAATCAGTCTGTTTTATTAGGTCATTCTTTTACGGAACGGCCTGATATCGTTATTACAAAGACCCCGACTGCGGTAATATTCCAGAAAGTTTGCAGCGATAAAATTCACCTAGTGAGTAATAAAGACATCGAGATACCTTCAAACGCATAACGTGCCGTCTCAGTAACCTCCAGTTCTGTTACGAACATGCGCGTTTACGTCAATGGTTCTCTAAGAGGATGCGAAGGGAAAGAACATTATCTTCTCCCAGGGGAGTACGAAATAAAAGCCAGCGCCAGCGTGCTATTGGTTTTTAATGCTTCGCCCAATTTAATAACTCTCGAGAAGGGGACCCTATTAACGAGAGTTCGTCACATGGGTACAGAAAGATCGAAATATGAAATAAGCACGTGTAGTGTTACATTTTGCGAAACACAAAACAATGACAGTTTGAACTGTAGCGATAAGTTAAGCGATGAAGAACGATCGGAATTACAACAGTTGATTGAGAAATATAGTAATTGCTTTTCGAGCGGGCTGAAGAATCTAGGCTTCACGGACTTAACAGAGATGGTAATCGAACTTGAAGACACCGAGCCGGTTGTCTATCGCCCTTACCGTATGTCGTATGCAGACCGTGCCTTGGTGAGGAATATGGTACAAGAAATGGCTGATCACGGTATAGTTAGGGAATCGACATCTCCGTATGCGAGCCCTATTGTTCTGGTGCAAAAGAAAACCGGTGAGAAACGTTTGTGCGTTGATTATCGGGCTTTAAATCGCAAGACTTAGGGCCTCTTTCACCACCCTTGAGTAAAGTATCGAGTAGACTAATCGTCAGTTAAAGTCACCCGTAACTGCATGTGTCTATTTCACGACGCTCGAGTAACACTAATCATATGATTAAACTGACTCGTAACTTACTTGCCACATTGTCTGCCAATTAGCGTGTTTACTTGGCAGTTAAATTAAATGACAGGCTTTAGATTTATGAACATTTGTGTATCGGTCGTGTAAAAATGGATTTAATTGATTTAATTGACCATCAATTGGATGAATTAGAATATTCTACGCTGCAACGGATACCGAGGATTCGTGTGTTTAAATTCCGTGTTGATTATTTTACAAATTTAGACGAAAGTGATTTTTTGGCTAGATTTCGTTTATCGAAGTTTGCAGTAAACCAAGTGCATAACCTTATAAAACATAAAATAACTTCTAAAACGCAAAGGTGAGTATCATTAATTATTTATGAATAATTTAATTAAATGATTTTATTAATAGATAACCTATAAAAACATAATGTTCCTTCTATACGACGACGTATAGAAGGACGTAAAGATTGAATGCGGCGTTCTATCAGTAACCTACTTCAGCTACTTTAATTAATCATAAAATCTTTATTTCAGAAATCAAGCAGTTTCAACTAAAGCAAGCCTATTATTAACGTTGAGGTATCTTGCTACTGGATCGTACTTAAGAAGTGCGGCTGACTTTTGTGGTGTCAGTCCACCAACAGCAAGCCGTATTGTTAAGAAAGTAACTGAGGCTATCGCTCAATTACGACCACTTACAATAAAGTTCCCTGAGGACCTAACTGCACTACAAGACGGTTTTTATCAAATCGCAAAATTCCCCAGGGTAATAGGAGCTCTAGATTGTACCCATGTTACAATACAGTCACCCGGTATGTTATAAGTATTTCTAAATATTATCATGAATGGAAGTTATTATGATTGTTCACCTAGGAACGTACATAGTACAACATTTTAATGTAATACTTGTTATTTCAGGAGGCGATTCAGCTGAAAATTATAGAAACAGAAAATCTAATTTCTCAATTAATGTTCAGGTGGTTTGTGATAGTCAATTAAGATGCTTGGATATTGTGGCAAGGTGGCCAGGGTCTGTTCATGATCAGACTATTTTTAACAATTCTTGTTTGAAACAAAGATTTGAAAGTGGATATTTTGGAGATAGCTTGCTTCTTGGTGACAGTGGATATGAAATAAAGCAATATCTTTTAACCCCCTTTCTGAATCCTTCATCCCCTGCAGAAAATTTATATAACGAATCACACATACGGACAAGGAACACCATTGAAAGATGTTTTGGTGTGTGTAAAAACAGATTTCCTGTCCTTCGGCGACAGATAACGTTAAAATTAGATCGTGTACAAGCTATAATAGTTGCCTGCTTTGTACTACATAATATTGCAATTGATGCAAATGAAGAAAAATTTGCAGACAACTATGACTCACATACTGAGGCTGGTGAAGAAAATGCAACACAGAGTCCTGATTTGAATAATGATTTGAGGAATAGACTGGTGCAAGAATATTTTTTACCATTATTAAATAATAATAGAGAGTAAATAAAACAAAAGTTTTCATTTAAAATTATTTTGTAATTTTAATTTGTACTCCTCTTCCTTCCATTTGCGCTCTTTTTCTTTAAACTCTGCCTCCTTCTTGCGTTCAGTTTCTTCAAATTCCCACACTTTCCTTTTTTCAGTAATTTCTTCTTCCAAAAATTTTTTTTGAAGTAGAACTAGATCTAATTTTGCTTGAGTCAGCTCATCGAAAAGTGTTTTTTTCTGTACATTAGCTGTAAAGAAAACAATAGTAAAATAAATACCGATAGAAATAGTACACATGACCACTCAGCACAGGTAATACTTTGATCCAGGGCAGTGGTTGTTAACGTAAGTATGATTTCACGGGCCCTCTTAGCAAAATTATTTTTATAATTAATTTTAGTGCTGCAAAAAATAACTTACAATTATTTATTTAACTAATTTAAATGCCAATAGATAAGACGGCAGACCCCAATACACAGCAGCTGCTCTTTGACTCTCAGGCCACAGGTTAAGAAATAATGACCTAGGGAGTTTCTCTATTAGCACAGCAATCAAGATGTGGTGTTGTGGCTGTAAACCTAATGTCTTACCAATCAGTGAAGAGTGTTTCCTTGATTTTAAATTCCTTCTACTAGTGACATCCCATTTTTTATTTGCATTTGTACATGGAGTTATTACATTTTTCCTCATTGGAGTATCAAGCAATGTTTGTGCATCTGTAACAAAATTAATGAATTTTAAACATAAACTTTTAAGGCAGAGACAACTACACACTTCTTTTAGGATTATATATTTAGAAAAAGCATCAAAAACAATATCAATTCATACCATTCATATTTTCTAGCATTATATTTGTTTCTCCTGGAATTGTGTCTGTACTAGTAATTGGCAATGGTTCACACTCGTCAGTAACTAGTAACATAACTTCTGTAAAAAAAATAGCATAATTACCAGATAAGAGGGAATAATTATGAAATAACATTGACTGTGCTATGAAATAACATTGACTAACTACTAAGTACTTTAGATACTTACGATTTTCAGTAGTCTCACTTTGTACAACCTCAGTTATGTCAACGTCTAATACTGAAATCCCTTTAAATTCTTCTAATTTGGGAACATCAATGACATCTGTAATATAAGCATATATTTTCATTTCATTTATTAGGAATTAGGAATTCATAATTTATTAACGATACTGAACATTATAATACTTTATTTATTAAACAAATAAACATTTAACTCACCTTGATTTTCATGACTTTGTGATATTACATCACAATCGTAAACACTTTTCATGCCATCGGTGCTGAGTGTAATCATGGATTTTATTTGTTCCTCCACATTATCCAATGAAGGTGCCTTATTACTGCCACCACCAGTGCGGTAAAGCTCCAAGCGTATTGCAGCCGACTTTTTTCTGACCGTACGTTTCAGGCCCTCATACTTTACTTTTAAAGTTTTGGTTGATCTGAATGTGCCTCCAGATCGCGCATTAAATTCGTTCTGGATGCTTTCCCAAGCGGCTTCCTTCATTTTCCACGTCGAAGCATCGCTTTTTTTATTTTCTAGCACAGTTTGATATTTCTGCACAAGGGATACCAAAATATCCCTCTCGGGCAACGAAAAGTTTGCACTTCTATCTCTTTTAACTTTGTCCATTACATCCATGATAATAAATACAAACAATAACAACCAAATAAACAACACGCTATGACGCGAAATGAAGATACGAAATTAAAAATGACAGCTAAGCTGCCAAAAAACGACGTTTGACAAGTGACTTTGACGTAATATTGAACGAATGTAACGTATGATTTGTTACGTCGTTCACTTAACCGGTGAGTTGTTACTCGAAGCTTGATTTTCGTTTGTGAAATTGATAGAAGATACTCGGAAGTTTTACTTGCCAATTAACGTTAATTGCCAAGTAACTAATTAACGCTTTACTTGGTGATGGTGAACGAGGCCCTTAGAAGGAACATTACCCCCTCCCTAGGATCGAGGATCAATTAGACCAATTGGCTGGTAACAAGGTATTTACGTCGCTTGATTTGGCATCTGGATACTATCAGATACCGATAGCCGAAGAGTCACGTCATAAAACCGCCTTCGTGACCCCAGACGGTCAGTATGAATACAACCGAATGCCTTTTGGCCTAGTGAATGCGCCGTCGGTTTTTCAGCGCACTATCAATAAGATATTGCTGGAAGCGAAAATTAAATATGCGATAGTATACATGAACGACGTCCTGATTCCCGTGAAGGATGTTGCTGAAGGCATGCAACGATTAGAGGAAGTCTTAGGGCTCCTCGAGAAGGGTGGTCTGACGCTTAAGTTAAACAAGTGCCACTTTTTCCTGGACACCATTGACTTTCTCGGATATGAAGTTAACTCCAGTGGGATTCGACCGGGGCAACGGAAAACCGAAGCGGTGTCGAAATTTCGAAAACCTTCGAACCAACACGAGTTGAGACAGTTTCTGGGCCTGTCAGGGTATTTCAGACGGTTTATTAGGAATTATGCTTTAATAGCTGCGCCGATGACTGATTTACTAAAAAAGGACGCTAAGTGGATCTGGGGAGATAGTCAGGAGAGTGCATTCAACAAAATTAAGAAAATGTTGATAGATAGGCCAGCACTCGCGCTCTACGATCACAACGCGGAAACACAGGTACATACAGATGCCAGCAAAGATGGGTTGGCGGGCATCTTACTTCAAGCTAATTCGAATGGTGTGTTTCAACCTGTGTCGTATTTTAGTCGCAAAACAAACCCGGAAGAACGAAAACTTCATTCTTACGACCTCGAGACGTTGGCTGTGGTGGCATCGCATAATCGATTTAGAGTTTACCTCATGGGCATTGAATTCAAAATATTTACTGATTGCAATGCATTGCGGTCAACTTTCGTTAAACGCGATCTAATCCCACGAGTAGCGCGTTGGTGGGTTCAGTTGCAGGAATTTAACTGCACTATTGAATATAGACCGGGATCGCGTATGACTCACGTTGACGCGCTGAGCCGCAATCCAGTTGATGCATGTGCGACGGAGCCCGAGAAGTGTTTTGACGTTCTTGCTGTCGAAAGTCACGATCAAGACTGGATTGCTACCGTACAATAAGCTGACGAGGAAGTGAAAAGGATAAAAAAAATTTTATCTGACCCTAATTCGGAAAAAGTCATGGACATCCACAAAAATTATAAACTTAAAAACAACCGAGTTTACAGAATTGAAGGAGATGAAATAAAGTGGCTCGTACCAAAAGGTGTACGTTGGCAGATATTGAAGATGAATCATGACGATGTCGGCCATTGTGGCTATGATAAAACCCTGCAACGTATTCGCAAGAACTACTGGTTTCCCAAGATTCGAAAACTCGTTAAGAAATATGTTACATCTTGTTTGGAATGTTCGCATCACAAAGCGCCGGGTGGGAAGCGAGATGGAGAATTACACCCTATTGAAAAGCCAAGCTTGCCATTTCATACACTGCACGCAGACCACTTGGGCCCATTTATAAAGAGTAAAAAAGGCAATTGCTATATACTGGTTCTTGTAGATGGCTTCACAAAGTTCGTAAATGTGAGACCTGTAAGGGATACCAAATCAGCGACTACAATTAAAGTTCTTAAAGACCACATTAGCTGTTTTGGTGTCCCTACGCGCCTTATAACCGACAAAGGTAGTAGCTTCACAAGCGGTGCTTTCAAAGAGTTCATCACGAGTTATGGCATTAAGCACATAGTCAACGCCGTGTCTACCCCTCGGGCGAATGGTCAAGTGGAGAGGTTCAATAGAACTATACTCGACGCTCTCTCTACCTCGACTCATGGCAAAAATGAAAAATGTTGGGATGAACAAGTTCCAGATATCCAATTAGGCCTCAATACTACAACCCACAAGACAACTCAAAAGACACCATCCGAACTTCTTTTTGGGTTCAACATTAAAAGCAAAAGCGAAGGGATTTTAAGCGATGTTTTAGACGACACTATTAAAGCAACTTCTATAGATAAGTTAGTGGACCTCAGAGAAGACGCAGTCACAAAAATAAAAGAACAACAAACCAAGGATAAGAGAAGATTCGATAGCAAAAGGAAAGCAGCTAAGTGTTACTCGGAAGGAGATTTGGTTCGCGTAGAACGACAAGTACCACACGATGGGCAGTCTCAAAAATTAGTCATTAAATATCAGGGTCCTTATCGGCTAACAAAGGTGCTTCCAAATGACAGATATGATAGAAGATACTCTCCTAACACGTAAAAATAATCGTCGATATGAAGCCGTAGTAGCAGTAGATAAGATACAGCCGTGGCTCAACTTTAATAGGGATCTAGAAAGTAGCTGTGAGGAAAATAATTCTTATGATGAAGGTGGGGATTAATTTATCTACAAAATGAAAATGTATTAGGATTATTCAAATTATAATATTACATTTACAATATTTACAATATAACTTTACATTTATACATTTACAATAGTTACATAATAAATAATAAAATAAAAAAATAAATAATAAAAATAATAAAAAATAAAAAAATGAAATATGAATAGTTCATCTAATATTGGATCATAATAATTTTGTATCAAATCTCAAATTATATTTTATAATAGATGATTTACTAAAATTTATGTACTTATATATTCGTGATACAAAATCAAAATGAATAATAAAAAAGGATAAATATTTTTTTGTAATAATAATAATAACCAATGTCGACACTGTAACAGTGCATCAGAAACTGTTCAACACATTACAGGTGCATGCCGAGCCATTACTCAAACAGATTACAAGCACAGGCATGATCAGGTTGCGGCAATCATCCACCATTATTTGGCTTTTAAACACAAACTAGTTAAAGAAAAAACTGCCTATTATAAATATACTCCTCAAGCTGTGATAGAGTCAGATAACTTCAAACTTTATTGGGATCGAACCATCTTAACAGATAAAACAATTCAGCATAACCGGCCTGACATCACCTTCTATGATAAGTTAAATAAAGTAGTCTACCTAATTGATGTTGCAGTACCAAATACACACAATTTAAGTAGCACATATACAGATAAAATTACCAAATACACTGATCTCTCAATAGAATTAAAATCACAATGGAAAGTAAAAACAGTCAAAACAATACCTATAATTCTATCTACCACAGGAGTCGTACCACGATCACTTCAAAATAGTCTTACATTTTAGGTATCCATTATCTCACACACATTCTCCTATAGAAAGCTGTCATCATAAACACTTGTAGAATAGTAAGAAAATTTCTGTCACTTGATGAGTAAGGAATAATATATATTATATTAAGTATGTACCTACTTATTTGTTATCTATAGATTTAACATATATACTTTCAAATGTCGTTTGGCCCCAAGCCCGCGGCAATGGATATTACCCCAGAAATGGGAGAAAGGGTAAACCTACAAAAAAAAATAATAATAATAATAATACAAATAATAATCAGATATATATAACAACAAGGTCTGAGTAGTTGTTAACATAAAGTAACGCAATGTAAATTTTGTGATTTAAATGTATTTAAATTTATGTCATAAATGATTATATGTATTAAACGATTAGTGACTATTATCTTTTGATTAGGTATATATAACATTCTAATAATGCTTAAAACGTTTGATGATTTTAAATTAACTGTAATAAGAATTTAGACACATCTTATCTTGATGGCTTGTGACTTGATGGACTCAGACTTAGAACTAAAATATTAGCGCGAGAGGACTCGCTATCAACAGGAAGGCCGAGCTGTTAGCCTATGGTATACGATGATATTATGTTACTCTATGGTATATATTAACATTGATATTTAAGCCTAACGTAATTAATATTTATATTATAATTTATGATGAATGATTCAACAGTTAACCACGTTATATCTATTGCAATGTATAAAGTAAACAATGTATCAATAATCATAGATAAAGAATAGCAAGATATATAAAAAAGCGGGTAATTGTGGTTTGTCTCTCGACTGTTAAGAAAAAGGACAAGACGTGTATTATTGTGTTGTGTGTGAGATTAAAGAGAAAGTTATCGGAGCACTGCTGTTTTAATAATAGATTACATACTTCTGGGGCTATCCTAATACCTATTAATCAATCTTTAGCCCGCTGGTCGCCCGCATGGCTTGTAACGGTCTCATTTTCGCGCGCTTTTTGTGGAATCTCTGCATTATTGTGCATTTTGGTACTTGTACCAAGTTTTTATGACTATGCAGACATAGTCTTGTCTTTTTTGCCGTGGTTATCAGACATAGTCTGAGTCAGAACTCAGAAGTTGACCCATACTACCAGCCGTCTACAGACGAAGAATGCCAACCTGCCAAATTCTAGTTGGAATATGCCCTCATCAGATAGTTCAAGTAAAAAGCAGTTTCCGTTTACAGTTATTCCAGGTATGAAGAACATTCATTAAGATTGTCAAAGTGAATTAGACTTTTTCTGTTTATTTTTGGATAATGAGATTATTGACTTGATGGTTCTTATGACTAATTCGTACGCATGTAAAACACAAAAAAACAGTCGGTTGTCTAAGTGGCACGATTATGATGCTGCCGAAATGAAGAAATTTCTCGGATTGCTGATTTGGATGGGGCTCAAAAAACCGCCAAAAATAAGTGATTATTGGAGTACGGATGTATTATATGAAAACAATGTAGCAAAAAGAGTGATGAGTAGAAATCGATTTGAAATATTACTTCGATGTTGGCATTTCGAAGATACTTATTATATTGGAACGACAAGAGCTGGTAAAAATAAGACGTTTCGTAGAGATTCTTTTTCTTACCATTGATGAGTCTATGGTAGCTTTACGTGGCCGGATTGCTTTTATGCAATACATACCTGGAAAGCGACATAAATACGGAATAAAGGTATTTAAAGTATGCGACGACGATTGATATACCTACGATTTTATTGCATATGAAGGAAAAACGACCACGTCAACGACACAAAACGTATCGTGTGTAATAGTAATGAAACTCAGTGAAAAGTATTTTAATACTGGAAGAAGTATCGTAACGGATAATTACTACGCAAGTGTTACTTTGGCAAATAACTTACTACAACAAAATACTCATTTATTGGGGACTCTCAGAAAAACAGAAAACGGCTGCCAAAAGAATTATTGAAAGAGAAATTGAAGAAAGGCGAGAGCTGTGTAATGGAAAATAATGACGGAGTATTGGTTCTACGATGGATAAACAAGCCTGATGTCTTAGATCTATCGACTCGGCATACACCTGGTTTTTGTCACCGTGCGCAGTAGGAGAAACCGTAACAAAGTGACGATGAAATCAACGCTGATAGCGGACTATAATCGTCATAAATGTGCTATTGATTACTCAGATCAGATGTTTAGTCATATTGGTTCAAGAAGTAATGAATTGCTAAATTTAGTGCACGCAGATATTTGTGGACCAATGGAGGTGAAGTCAATAGGAGGTTCTAAATATTTCATTTTATTTATTTATAATTACTCACGCATGATATTTGTGTATTTCTTAAAGCAGAAAATGAAGCGTTGGCCTGTTTTCAGGAATTTATAGCAAAAGTGGAAAATCAAACAAATAAAAGAATAAAAACTTTAAGAAGCGATAATGGTCTTGAGTTTTGTAACAGTCAGTTTGATTTATATTTGCAGAAGGCAGGCATTAATCATCAAAGAACGAACCCCTATTCCTGTAAAGCTTTAACATCAATAAATTGATTGTAGGTCATTTCAACTAGTTTGTAAGGTTTTCCAGTCTTTTTTGCCGTGGTTATCAATGTTTTGTATTTGGTGGTGCGCAGTCCCTATCTCTCGGAGGTAGGCCCCGAAATAAAAGACGTAGAATGTGTTTGAGCTGGTATTATATTAACCGAAAATTACATAAGAGTAGCGTGCGGTCGCTTCGAATGTTTTAAGGGGACTCGCTGGTCGCTCGCGGATAAATGAGCTCCCGCCTCCGTCGTCTTGGTGAGGGGGGCGGAGGAAGGTGCGCCCGCACCGCTTCCCCGCACCCGATCGCGGGCGCAGGGCTGTGGCGCGTTCAGTATTGTTCTGGTATGTAAATTGGGCCCGCTTGCAAGTATCTTTTGATTTGTTTTTCAACTACACTGTACGTTGTCTCCTTCGTTCTGAGAATGGCCGCCTATTAAAAACTTGTGCGTTATGGACTTAACTGGCACCTTGTTGACGACATAGGAATTGGCAGACAAACGAAACTTATTTTTTGTTGACCGCCACAATTATCCGAATCGAAAATGACGTAATTTTCTATATTAGGATTTTGGTCTATCTGCGATTTAACCGACATAAGTCCAGGCGCTCGTGAAATTCCAAGGACCGCTAACCGCCGCGATCGAATTACGTCATGGCGCGCGGCCACTTGAAATCGTTTATTTATGTTTCTCAAGTGCCGATTGCTTGGGTTAGAGGAGTTCGGGTTATTATTCTTGAAAGTCAGATAGATAAGCTTTAACAAGAAACAAAAACAATACCATTTAAATGTTTGTCTAATTTTGTACGGCTCTTTGTTTTGAGCGGATCTTGTAAAAACTGGTATTATTTTAGAATAAATATATATTAAGAAGAAAAACAGATGGTTTCATTTCATATCTATTTATTTATATGGTTTATAGTATAATCTTGCTACAAAAAAAAATAAAAATATGCATGTCTGTATTATAATAATTACACTTTTTTACTCATAAACTTCGCTCGAAATTCGGCGAAAAACAGATTTCGCGCGCGAAGTGAGTTAAATTTTCAATATTTTTTGTGACCGTATAATGGAGTACAATTTAGTATATTTTATACTCTTACATAGATACAACATTTAAGAATACTATAATAATTTTATCCATGGTAAACAAGTAACCAATTTTTAAAAATAAGGCTAAACACCTCAAGAGGTTCATAATTATAAGCAAATCATTAGGGTTTCAAAATGTCATATAAATTGGTCACTCTACTCGCGTTAGTGACAGCACACAGGGTTCAAACCTTTTCATTAATTAACATTCGTAACATTAATATAAGCTGTAGTGAAATTACAATTAAAATACCCGACTTAATAAAGACTTCGCTTGTAAATTCAATACAACCAACTCTTGTACTCCCTTATTTTCGGGACAGACCTGATATTTGCCCAGCCAGGTTATTATACCGACACCGGTGATACGCGCGGGTATCGACTCAAAAGCCCTTCGGCGACCATCCGCCTGAACTGCCGATGTGAGTACACACGAAACATGGGGCTTTTGCGGTAAATTATGAAAGCGTTCAGAAGACTGGTGTTTAACAGCCGCCTTAACACTTTCATGTACCACTTGAGGTTCCTCTTGCGTTCCATAAGGAACATACTCAATTTCTGGTCTTTTAAATCTACACCCTCTACGTATCGGTTATACTCGTGGATCACTTCAGGCTTCTGGACCGCCTGAACCGCGCGTCTTCCCGGCACCATCAAAGGCTGGTGGTAAGTCGAAATTGCTGTGACTAATTTCACGTCTTTCCAGGCGGTTAACGCCATGTTACCGCAATGACTACTTACCACCGCACCACGCTCCATTTTGTTTGGTATTAAACCCTTTATGGCAGGTGGGATGCCATTGCGACGACGGCTTCGTCCCCAATACATCTGTACGACGGGTTTTCAGGTACATCGTCAAAGGCAATTGGTTGTACCAATTGTCTATGACGAGTACATGACCTACATCCCTATAACCTTGCAACCTTGAATCTTGGAACACCTTGTTGACGACATAGGAATAGGCAGACAAACGAAACTTATTTTTTGTTGACCGCCACAATTATCCGAATCGAAAATGACGTAATTTTCTATATTAGGATTTTGGTCTATCTGCGATTTAACCGACATAAGTCCAGGCGCTCGTGAAATTCCAAGGACCGCTAACCGCCGCGATCGAATTACGTCATGGCGCGCGGCCACTTGAAATCGTTTATTTATGTTTCTCAAGTGCCGATTGCTTGGGTTAGAGGAGTTCGGGTTATTATTCTTGAAAGTCAGATAGATAAGCTTTAACAAGAAACAAAAACAATACCATTTAAATGTTTGTCTAATTTTGTACGGCTCTTTGTTTTGAGCGGATCTTGTAAAAACTGGTATTATTTTAGAATAAATATATATTAAGAAGAAAAACAGATGGTTTCATTTCATATCTATTTATTTATATGGTTTATAGTATAATCTTGCTACAAAAAAAAATAAAAATATGCATGTCTGTATTATAATAATTCCACTTTTTTACTCATAAACTTCGCTCGAAATTCGGCGAAAAACAGATTTCGCGCGCGAAGCGAGTTACATTTTCAATATTTTTTGTGACCGTATAATGGAGTACAATTTAGTATATTTTATACTCTTACATAGATACAACATTTAAGAATACTATAATAATTTTATCCATGGTAAACAAGTAACCAATTTTTAAAAATAAGGCTAAACACCTCAAGAGGTTCATAATTGGGTACTTGACAGTTATAACAATAAAATATGAAATATGTTGGATATGATAGCTTATAAGTAAACATAAATTATGCAGTATTTCGTTTGTTTTTTAATATGTTCTAAGTATTTTAATTTTTAAAAAGAAATTTTCGATTTTTTATCTGTGGATTTTAAATCCCAAAACGGCGACAGTGCTGCCTCAAATGTCATGTGACGTCACTACATCGAAACCTGTCGATCACATCGAAACCTGAAGTATGTGTAACGTCGAAGTTTATTTCTATATTTTCAATGTGTTGACGTCACGCTACGAAATGACACTTGACCGCCTGTTTTGGCGTAACGTTCCGTTTACCGTAATAAAAATATGTTTTTTATTAATAAATAGCCCTTTTTCGAAAAAATGATCAATGAAAGGCATATATAATACGTATATGAATTCATTAAAACAGTTTCCCAAAAAGTGTCAAGTAGCCAATTATAAGCAAATCATTAGGGTTTCAAAATGTCATATAAATTGGTCACTCTACTCGCGTTAGTGACAGCACACAGGGTTCAAACCTTTTCATTAATTAACATTCGTAACATTAATATAAGCTGTAGTGAAATTACAATTAAAATACCCGACTTAATAAAGACTTCGCTTGTAAATTCAATACAACCAACTCTTGTACTCCCTTATTTTCGGGACAGACCTGATATTTGCCCAGCCAGGTTATTATACCGACACCGGTGATACGCGCGGGTATCGACTCAAAAGCCCTTCGGCGACCATCCGCCTGAACTGCCGATGTGAGTACACACGAAACATGGGGCTTTTGCGGTAAATTATGAAAGCGTTCAGAAGACTGGTGTTTAACAGCCGCCTTAACACTTTCATGTACCACTTGAGGTTCCTCTTGCGTTCCATAAGGAACATACTCAATTTCTGGTCTTTTAAATCTACACCCTCTACGTATCGGTTATACTCGTGGATCACTTCAGGCTTCTGGACCGCCTGAACCGCGCGTCTTCCCGGCACCATCAAAGGCTGGTGGTAAGTCGAAATTGCTGTGACTAATTTCACGTCTTTCCAGGCGGTTAACGCCATGTTACCGCAATGACTACTTACCACCGCACCACGCTCCATTTTGTTTGGTATTAAACCCTTTATGGCAGGTGGGATGCCATTGCGACGACGGCTTCGTCCCCAATACATCTGTACGACGGGTTTTCAGGTACATCGTCAAAGGCAATTGGTTGTACCAATTGTCTATGACGAGTACATGACCTACATCCCTATAACCTTGCAACCTTGAATCTTGGAACACCTTGTTGACGACATAGGAATAGGCAGACAAACGAAACTTATTTTTTGTTGACCGCCACAATTATCCGAATCGAAAATGACGTAATTTTCTATATTAGGATTTTGGTCTATCTGCGATTTAACCGACATAAGTCCAGGCGCTCGTGAAATTCCAAGGACCGCTAACCGCCGCGATCGAATTACGTCATGGCGCGCGGCCACTTGAAATCGTTTATTTATGTTTCTCAAGTGCCGATTGCTTGGGTTAGAGGAGTTCGGGTTATTATTCTTGAAAGTCAGATAGATAAGCTTTAACAAGAAACAAAAACAATACCATTTAAATGTTTGTCTAATTTTGTACGGCTCTTTGTTTTGAGCGGATCTTGTAAAAACTGGTATTATTTTAGAATAAATATATATTAAGAAGAAAAACAGATGGTTTCATTTCATATCTATTTATTTATATGGTTTATAGTATAATCTTGCTACAAAAAAAAATAAAAATATGCATGTCTGTATTATAATAATTCCACTTTTTTACTCATAAACTTCGCTCGAAATTCGGCGAAAAACAGATTTCGCGCGCGAAGCGAGTTACATTTTCAATATTTTTTGTGACCGTATAATGGAGTACAATTTAGTATATTTTATACTCTTACATAGATACAACATTTAAGAATACTATAATAATTTTATCCATGGTAAACAAGTAACCAATTTTTAAAAATAAGGCTAAACACCTCAAGAGGTTCATAATTGGGTACTTGACAGTTATAACAATAAAATATGAAATATGTTGGATTCATCGGTTGTTGACGTGCTCGGGCCACCAGGACGAGCATCGTCATTGACATCTTCTCGGCCTTCCGGTTATACCACAATTGCACTTGTTTTTGTGCTCATCTCTTAAAGGCACCCAAAATTCATGGGTTTTTTTCTCTTCATCATCTTTTTGTAATAAATTATTATCTGCAATAAAATGAAAAATTTTATACTTTTTTCGGGTAAAAAAATTTATAAGTGCTTTTATTTTTAATTTTTACCTTTAATTATAATGTCGGCAACTAATGATGGTAATTGTTCCCCAACAAACCAGATAAAATCGTATTTTCCGTCATTTATGGTCCAACCGGAAGCTTGAGGCGATAAAGATGTTGGATATTTTAAATATGCATTCCTCCAGAACTTTGTTACGTAACGAACTCGTAGTAAATGCTGATATAATTCAGCTTTACATGGTGGTAGGCTTGATGGGTCAAAATTACGGAATCTTTTTCAAAGTTGTCATCTGATTTTTTGGACCGGTAAGTGTTTGAGAACAGTTGGAACCGAACTGCATTGACGTTCCAAGAATCACGAACTCCGTAAATATGACAAATTAACTTTTCTAAGATCTTAAAGGTCTCTTCTAACAATTCTTCATCATCTGTTATAATATTTTGACACGCTGTCTGATACTGTTCTGATTGCTCTAACAGTTTGAAAGGCCGAAGTTTACCTTTTCGGAAAAAGGCTGGTGTGTAGTCGCATCCTGTGAGGGCATGAAAGCACGGTAGCGCTTTCGATAAAGAATTCCCAAGAATTTCGTATATTTGATTGACGCTTATAAATCGTTCGTGATTCTCGACACCCAAATTTATCCAGATTTTCAGAGATGCATTCAAATGGTCCATGTTACCAAGAAGTATTATTAAAATATCTGTGTCCGAGCAGCGTACCACAACTTCGGCATCAACATTTATTTGACAAATGTGATATATTATTCGTGAATCGGCCTCTTCATGTTCTTCGCAAATCAATGAATCTTCCACAGTTTTAATTACTTTATTATTTTCAACCCGGTATGAATAGCACTTGTTGAAGTTCACATAAATTATTTTATTTCCAATAATAGGAGCTATTTCATCACCAGCCCAATGATCAATAAAAAAATTGACAAGGGCTTCCTTAAAATTAATATTTTTCAGTTCAGCCACAAAATTATGTGGGCGGATTTGATTGGGCCCGATTGTAACTTGGCTCATTAATTCATCCCGACGTGTGCGCTCAAAATCTTTGATTGATGGTGTAAAATATTGATCGAAGATAACATCGACTCGATTAGATTTAAATCGTAGTATCATGCTCAGAATTTTTTTAGATAAAGCGTCGAAGGTTACAGGTACTTCTTTCATCAAGTGTAGCATGAAGAAACCATCTAAAATAGCTACATCAAAACACGAAGGTGGCTTATCGACCTTATCACTGATTTTCTTTTCAATTAATTTAACTAATTGAGATTTATCAGTTTTACAAATACTGCCATCTGCGTGGCACATTGATGTTGGCACTGGTGTCAGTGGAAACGTTAAAACCTTCTCAATATCAACTTTATGAGTTAAGGATATTCCCAACATTCTCCCAAATAAGTCCCGTTGCATTCTCAGCTCTACAATTTTATTTCCGAGAGTTAATTTTTTTTTTCGGAGCTTCAGCGAAATTCTGTATTTTATTCTTTTTTATAGGTTTGTCAAATCTACTTCCATCTACCGCACATTCAGTAATAAATTGCTTTCTTAATGCATCACCACTTTCTTCGATGTTCAGGAGAAACTCTGCTATTTGTTCAGAGACCGGCTTTCCAGTAGCTATATTGTAAAGATCATCTTTGTTTAAATCTGGATCGAACGGATTACAGTTTATTTCCAAAATATCGATGAATAGGGCAAGTTGATTTTCAAAAATTTTAATCCGATTGGGTTGTAAGTCTGCGGTAATGTCTTGTAAGTATCTTAATCCACAAAAATCGAGAACATGGGAGATCAAAGCAGCCCTTATACTATGGCTTTTTGACCAGCGTTGACGTGCAGCTAGCGAATTTGTGAAATGTGCAATGCCGCTGAGACGTTTTGCTGCATCAGCATTTATTGTCTGTTCCAGCGTAAGGTCTATTGGTATTCTTGAAAAAGATTTGTCTGTTCTTTTAATACCAAAACATCCTGATTTGAAGTCCTCCTCAAGTCCTGGATGTGTTTCCTCTACACTCTGCAAATTGTCATAATACTTAACACACCACCGAGCGTAGTTTGGCTGATTAACCATAAAAAATAAATTTGTGATTTTTGGAATTATATGCTTAAACATTTGAAAATCACCCAGGCGTATACTTCTCGATAAAATGACGTAATAATTAACTAGCTGGATGTAGGTCATGTAGAACTGAGCAGTTTTACCATGATCACCTTGTCTTGTTTTATCTACGAATTTTTGATAGGAAGAGAGCAGCCGGGACAGTTCCTGATTCGGTAATAATTCAGCAGTTGTAGTCGAATGGGAAACTGCAAGATCTTGATATTGTAAAAGGTCATCAAAGATTTGTTCTTTCAAAAAATCGCGTTCCACTTGTTTTGTTTTTAAGAATTGGTCAAAATGTAATATTTGCAAACCTACAGCCATTAACGGATGCAGACGTTTGCACCGGTTAAAATGTTTCCCTTCAATAATTCCGTTTACAGAGCCAGATGCTATAATTTTACTCTCAACCATCATATGTGATAATCCACACTGATTGATGAATACTCCAATAGCTTTAAAAAACGCCATCATCAGATGAAATGAGCCCAGATGAATGAACAGATTATCAAACTGTGGAGCTTCTGTTGACTGAATTTTGAGAGCTATTTTAGCAATGGCCAAATCATATGTTACTTGGACATATTTTTGGTCACATTCCACGCCAACTTGTTTAGCCTGTATCATTGTTAACTTTACTACTGACGTCTCAGTTGGTGACAAATTAATTGGATATTTTTTGTTTTGGAGTATCATCCTGTATAATTTTGCAATTAAATCCCGTCCACATTGGAGTGTTTGGCACATGGAGAAAGAGTGAAACCATATGTAATAAATCAATAGTTTGTACTAAAGACCAAGTACTTGGAATATTTTGCTCGATGTTCTCAACAGGTGTTAATTGATCTAACATTTGCAATCGGGCAGAAATCGGAATAAGTTCAGGAACAATGGCTTCAAAGGTTCGTCTCCTTTTTACTGGTGGTGGTAACTCGTCAGATTGATCACTTGTAGAAGCGATAACACTTTCATCGAGAGAATCATTGTCAACATTTTGATATATTATCCCTACAGTGTCATGCAAAGTTTCTTTCCCATTGAGCGTATCTACGTATCTGTCAAAGTTATCGAAGTTGACACCTGTGCATAACGATGATTTCCGAGTAATGTCAGGTGGACAAATTTCAGAGCGATGTACGGATGAATAAGTTGCTTCAGTTTCCAGCTCCTCCAGTGTAGTGTAGTTACAACAATGTCCAAGACGATTAAGAATGTTGATGATTCTTCGACTACTTGTAAGAGTTTTAACAGTCATGCCGAGAGTAATATGTTTTGATTGTTTAATTGTGCCATTGGTTACACAAAAAATTATATCAGAGGCGATTGAGTTGCATAATCGAGTACAGTTCGCACCATTTCTGCGACGAATATCTTTACCTCCTGTTGTGTATGTGTATAGTACAGTATGCATGTGTGCGTGGCTGCGCCCACCACCACCGGTGTTTCACGAATATACGACAGTGCGTTAATAGACAGCTGCCTTTTCACTCGCTCCCTTGTCCGCATATTTATCAGTGGCGACGATTACCCGCGTTATAAGAAAAAAAATTGCAATGTCGAACGTTCACTTCGGAATTTTAAATAGCTTCGACCATAATGTGCAAACGTGGAAAACATATAAAGGTCGCATAGAGCAGTACTTTATTGCGAACGATATAAATGAACAGTCAGACGCAACGGGAAAGAAGAGGAAGGCGATCTTGTTGAGCGCACTCAGTGAGGGTACGTACCGGCTGGCAACGGATTTGGCGTTGCCTAAAGAGGTCCAAGACGTGCCCTACGAAGATTTGTTGAAAATATTAGACGGCCATTTCTCTCCAAAACGCATCGGGTTCGGTGAGCGGCATAATTTTTACGCCGCCGTTCAACACACTTGCGAGTCGCATTCACAATGGGCTGCAAGACTGCGGGGATTAACGGCACATTGTGGCTTTTTAAACGTCGAAGAGACACTTCGGGACAAATTTATAATGGGTATGCGCCCAGGACCTGAAAAGGAGAAGCTGTATGCTGTGGATCTGAACGACCTTTCCTTAGCGAAGGTCGTGGAGATGGCGGAGAACCTGAGCTGCGCGCGTGCCACGGCGGCGGCCGCCAGCTCGGCCGGCCCCGCCCCGCCCGCGGCACCCGACGCGCAGTTGTACAAAATCTCGAACAATGGAAGAAGTGCAAATGTAGGAAAAGTGAAGTGTAGTGTGTGCGGGTTTAACAATCACCGGTCGTCCGAGTGCAAATATAAAAACTACGTGTGTAAAAAGTGTCATGTAAAGGGTCACTTGCGTAAAATGTGCACGAAGGTAAATTACGTGGAGGCGGACCGCGTTGACGAAAGTGACGATGACGGTAAGATTTATTATATTCGTTCATTCAGGGGCGAGCCAATGGTGGAAACAGTTTCGATTAACAATATTGAATTTAAATTCGAAATTGATAGTGGATCAGCTGTGACGGTGATTTCAGAAGGCTATTACAAAACTCATTTCAAGGATGTGCCGTTATCATTTACGCGTAAACAGCTGATGACATATAACGGCAGGAATATCTGTTGTATAGGTGTAATGTGTTTACCGGTTTGTTACGCGGGACAAACTAATCAAATCTCATTTTATGTTGTTCGCGATGGTGGACCGCCGCTTCTAGGTCGGGACTTCATATCTAAATTTAAATTACATCTAGTGCCAATTAATTATTGTCAGGACACAGATTTGTGCGTAAGAGACTTAGAGCGACAATTTTCTGACTTATTTTCGAGTAAATTAGGAACATTCAAGAAATATAAAATTAATTTAGTATTAAAGGATAACTCCACACCCGTTTTTTGTAAAGCTCGTCCAATAGCGTTTGCATTACGCGATAAAGTTGAGAAGGAAATCACTAGATTAGTCAGTTTAGGTATTCTAGAATCAGTGGAGTACTCTCCTTACGCTTCGCCGATAGTCCCAGTATTAAAACGTGACGGAACTGTGAGGTTGTGTGCTGATTATTCGGGTACAATTAATAAACAATTACTTGTGGAACAATATCCGCTTCCCACTATAAATGAATTGTTTTCTAAAATACATGGGGGTCAACAGTTTAGTAAACTTGATTTGTCCATGGCGTACAACCAATTTGTATTAGATGATGAATCTAAAAATATAACTTGCATCAATACAAATCGTGGGTTGTATAGATTCACTCGTCTTGTTTTCGGTCTAGCCAGCGCACCGGCTATATTTCAACGCGCCATGGAAGGGGTGTTGTCGGGTATAGACGGGGTCCTCTGTTTATTGGATGACATATTGGTAACTGGTAAAGACAAAGAGGAGCATTTAGAACGATTGAAAACAGTTCTGTCGCGTTTGCAGGCGGCGGGGCTTACGTTGCAAAAGGGGAAATGTCATTTTTTTGAAGACGAAGTTACTTACCTAGGATATATTATTTCAAAAGACGGATTAAAAAAAGCGCCTGAGAAAATTAAAGCTATGATAGAAGCCCCGATACCAAAGAATGTTAATCAATTGCAGTCATTCCTAGGTTTAATTAATTATTATAGGAACTTTGTACCGAATGCGTCCAGTGTGCTATGTCCTTTATACGACTTATTAAAAAAAGGCCGTAGTTGGAGTTGGACTAATGCTCATAATGAGGCTTTTGAAACCATTAAAAAAATGATGACCTCAAATCAAGTTCTTGCACACTTCGATCCACAAGCTAAGCTCATATTAACTGTGGACGCCTCACCAAGTGGCTTAGGAGCTATTTTATCGCAAATAGGATCGAATGGTGTGGAGAGGCCTATTTCGTACGCTTCGCGAACTTTAAGTGCGGCAGAAAAACGGTACGCTCAAATTCAAAAGGAAGCAACCGCTATCATATTTGGGGTGCGACGATTTCACCAGTATTTATATGGTAGGTCAGAACCGTTTATTCTGCGTACCGACCATAAGCCGCTAATTACGATATTCGGACCGCACAAAGGGATACCCGAGATGTCTGCGAACAGATTGCAACGGTACGCTTTATATCTCAGTAATTACAATTATGTAATAGAATATGTTCGTAGTAGCGATAATAGTGCCGATTATTTTTCTCGCTCTTGTTTACCTGCTGCCTCTCTCGCCGCGCGCCCGCAGCCGATCGGCGCGGGAGGGGCGCACGGGTCGGATGCGGCCGCCGCAGCGCCCGCGACGCTCGACGGCGAGTGCGCGAGCACTGAACAGTATGAATTTAATTGCGATCCGGCTACTTACGTTTGTTTTGTCGTAGACGGCACCATGCCGATTACTTTAGATAAATTGCGCGAGGAAACGAAAAACGATGCGGTTCTTAAGCGTGTAGTGGGTCTAATTATGAATGGTTGGCCACCGAAATTAACAGATTTGCAGATAAAACCGTATTACTTGTGTAAATCTCAGTTATCTTACGAAAATGGTTGCGTAATGAGAGGACACAAAGTGGTGTTACCCGAAAGCTTGTATGGGACAGTCTTAAAAGAGTTACATTCTTCACATTTAGGGATTGTAAAAACTAAAGCCGAAGCTAGGTCGAGGTTCTGGTTTCCGGGGATCGACCAGGCTTTAGAGAGAATGATAGGATCATGTGAAGTATGTATCCAATTGCGCGCCTCTCCCCCGCGGGCACCGTTGGCCCACTGGGAATTCCCGCACCACCCTTTCGAAAGAATACATATAGATTTCTTAGGTCCGTTTAAAGGGTGTGTATACCTAGTAGTTGTAGACGCACATACTAAATGGGTAGAAACTTACAATATGAATAATAGTACAACGTCAGCAGCAGTAATAGAGAAAATGTGTGATTTCATGTCGAGGTTTGGGGTTCCGCAAACAATAGTGAGTGATAATGGCACAGCCTTTAGTTCTCAGAAATTTGAATTGTTCTGTACGGCCAATGGTTGTTCACACCTTACATCGCCGGTTTATCATGCGCCCAGTAATGGTCAAGCAGAAAGTTTTGTGAAAGTTATAAAAAAGGGTATTAAATCGTGTTTGCTATCGTGTCGAAATGTAAAGGATACGCGATTAAAATTACTTAGGTACCTAATGGACTATCGAAACTCTGTTCACTCCGCCACTGGTTTGTCCCCGGCTCAAATGGTTTTCGGCCGTAAACTTAGGTCTAGAATAGATTTAATCAATCCGAAGTCATCGACACCTTCGTCACCGTCCGTGTCTAACCGTGTAAGTAACCAACAGTGTATGCAAAATGAAAAGTTAAATAAAAAATTATCAGTGAAAACATTTCAACCGGGCAATCTAGTACTGTATAAATTGTTTTATGGTAAAGGTAATTTTTTATGGGAAAAAGGGATAGTTGAAAAAAAAATAGGGAAAGTATTATATTTAATTAAGAATGTTAAAACATTAACTTGTTATAAAAGACATGTAAATCAATTGTTGTTGTACAAGGGGACACCTAGCAATGTTTGGGACAATGCCGGGGAAAGTAACAAACCTGAGTCGCGTTCTCGGCCTAACTCGCCGGGCCCGTCGGTACTGCCTCCGTCGCCAGTACGACCCTGCTCACCGCCATCACCAACGATATCATCGACACCATCAACGCCGCCGTCCGCGGTACTGACACGTCCCCTGTCACCACTGCCGACCGCAATTTCGATGGCTCAGTCACCTGGGGCGTCGCACCCTACTTCATCCCGGGACTCATCGCCTGATGTCATTAATACCCGTATTCGAGGGAGAAGAGCAGAAATTTATAAGCCTAATGAAACGTTGTCGTCGGGGGAAGGCGAGTATGAGAGTGATGTGACGACTGGCGAACAAGCAGCTTCACAAAGAAGATCAGCCTTGGATGACGCAGAGGATGAATTTCACGAGGCTGAGGAACAGGATGACGGTTAGAAGGTCGAACCGACAGGGTTGTTACGTAAACGCCCTTAATATGTTTAAATGGTATACTTCAACCACTAATAATAATTGTCAAATTAAAGGGGGAGGAATGTTGTGTATGTGTATAGTACAGTATGCATGTGTGCGTGGCTGCGCCCACCACCACCGGTGTTTCACGAATATACGACAGTGCGTTAATAGACAGCTGCCTTTTCACTCGCTCCCTTGTCCGCATATTTATCACCTCCAATCAACGTTTTAAAAAATCGATCTAGTTTTTCAGGAATGGTACATTCACTGTTAATTAAATCACGTGGCTTGATTTTTGATGGTCATTCCAATTTGTCCATTTTTAAAATGGTGTTCCGTAGAAGTAATGCAGCTTTATCAATGAGCTCATTTTCTTCGAGCCTCGTCAAATCATTATCTTCTAATAAACTACTCTCATTATGCATGAAATTTTTTTTTTTATTTTTTGAAATAATTTTAATTGATTTTTTAAATTGTTTCAATACTTTCTCCTCAAGATAATGATTTGTCATTAAATTTACATCTGACTGAGACTGAAGCTTCAATTCATCATTGTATGTATCACAAATAGAAGATAACAGCAAACAGTTTTTACTATTGATAACTTCTTCCTCTATTAATGATTAAATTTTTTTGAAATCACACTTCGATTGTCATGCCAGGGAGTTTGTGGATTATCAGCAATAACTTTATTATAATCATTTAAGTACCCCAATTCACACGAATGATGGTAAAATATAATTTCACTTTTTGACTGTAAATTTTCTATTCTGTCCAGCAGCTCTTGATTATTCAATTTTGTCATCCATTCTGCTATTTTTTTATAAATTTTAGCATCATTTGAAAAATGTAAAGTTTGTTGTTTACCTTTTGTTTGCTTGCGATCTTTTCCACAAAAAAAACAAACTCGTTTGATGTTTGAATTTGATTTTGACGGATTTACCTCAGTATCAAGCTCAATAAATGCATTAGAACTGTCAATTTCTTGAATATTTACTTCTGTATGTGGATTTTGAGACGTATTATCGGACAGAGTTTTGCTAACATCTGCTGTAGTTGATATCGAAGTTGAATTAGATGTGCTGGGAAGATTTACTGTTGATGAAAAATTAATTTCAGATAAATTGCGATATTTTGCCATAAGAGCTGTAAAACTATTGTAACAATTTCTGTGATAACCGTCAGTGTCATTAATTTGCTCTGGTAACTGTACACTATCATATTTAAGTTTAAAATTTACACGTATTTGTAGAACTTCTTTACACTTTTTCAGTTTATCTTCTACAAAAGAGATTATTTTTCCATTTCTGTCCTTACAAAAAACACACTTCAATTTTTCACTAGCCATTGTAACACAATTTCATTAAAAACATTAAAAATACCGGCAATAAATGCATCGACGTGACTAAACTGACGCCATCTTGACTACAAACAGCTGTTGTCGTCTATCTCGCTTGCGCGACTAGCACGTGATTGTCTGCACTCCTCCAATATGCCCAATCACTTTTCAATTTTAGATCGATCTGGCCGAAGGTGTTAACAATCGAATTATTGCTTGGCAAATTAAATTTGTGTTTTTAGTTACTTAAATAACATCATATTAAAATTTCAGCCATACTAAAGTAATTCGAAAAAAAAAAAAAATTGCATTCAAAATTGGCGCTTGGCACAATTAAAACAACACTAAAAATGCCTGGCAATAATAGATTCATCCTGCAAAAAGTCCAATAAAAACAATAAAAAAAAAAAACTTCTTAAAATGATTTGAAAAATTGATATTTTACCTGTACAGGTACGATGCGCACTGATGAGCGCAACCACTGTCGCCAGCCAGATAGCCCGTATGATGTCCGGGAGAGTGAGAGAGAGAGCATATCTAAAAACTGGCCTACCTGAAATTCTCTCTCAAAAACGTTGCCAGCTCTTAGACGATAAAGAGATATTAGTACGAATGTACTAAAGAGGTAGTGGTACTTGGTATTATTCACTACGCAGAATATGTACTTGGTAGTGAATACTACCAAGTAGTATTCACTACCAAGTACATATTCTGAACGGAAAGAGCAACGGTCTTCTGTTTCTGACTGGACCATGTGATCGGTCCTCGATTCATCATAAACAAATATTCTGCAGTGGATTTACATATATCAATATCATTAGCAAAATCTGAATCTGAATATCCAACAAGATCCTTGCTTTCTCCACTGTACTTTATACACAAATTCTGACTCTTTATTAAATATCTAATTACACTGCAGCTTGACCTTCATCTCTCTTCATTTAAGTTTTTTTTTTTCTCTTTTTCCCCTGTGTCCCTTTTCGACTATACTGTGTTCTTCTGAGGATAGTATATGCGATACCCTTTCACATCTTCCTCCTTTATTATCCCACTTCCTACTTCTTTCCTTTGGAATGTGTATATTCACTTCTGCACCAAAGTTTTTCAAATTATGCATATTCAATGTTTTACCAGTCCATACCAAACAGAAAAAACGGATGCTGTCTTTCTTTATGGCTCTTTCTCGTTCTGATCAATACGAACACCGCTATATTTATCGCTTCCGCCCATAGTTTCTTAGGTAAATTCCTCTCATGAATCATTGTCCTTGCCGCTTCTACTAATGTTCTCTCTTTCTGCTTTCCCGTTCTGTTCGGGGGTGTATGTTACTGTCGTTTGGTGTATTTAACCCTTTATTGAGAATATTTCCTTCACACCACTGTTCACAAACTCGAGGCCATTGTCACTCCTGAATATTTTCACTTTGTTTTCAGTAATATTCTCCGCCTTATTTATAAAATTCTCAATGCAATGTTTGATCTCATCTTTTGTCTTCACCTGAAGTTTGAATAATCATCTTTTAGAATGACAAAGTATCTTGACTCGCCGACTGACATTTCTTCCATGGGACCGCAGATATCAGCATGAATAAACTCGCATGTCTCGGTGCTCTTGTGTTTTTTCTATGCATTTTACCGATCAAGCAACTCTCACACTCAGGCTTTGTTGTTTAACTTCAATGTTGTTTTTCCTTAAAATATCTTTCACGTAAGTAAAGTTCTGATGCGCCAACCTTGTGTGCCACTCCGGTCTTCCGGCACACATTTTGCAGTACTCGCGATTTCACAATTACTTTTATAGCGTTAATCCAAATAATATGAGTTTCCAATTCTTTCCGCCACCGCACAAAGCTCGTCCGATTTGTAAAATTGACAACTGCTGTCATTTGTCACAATGACATATCCTCATTCATTTCTCTCGCAGAGTCTGAGCAACCCAATTTGTCAAAGACGCAAACACTTTTGCTGCTGTGCTTAGACCGAACGGTAGGCAAGTCATTTGTAACAATTGATGATTGTGAGTTAAACACAGGAACCGTCTGTGTCCGCTCACGATTACGTGAAAGTACGCCTGAGACAAGTCTATCTCGCACATCCCATCCTTGGGCTGTAAAAAATCGGGTACTCGGTAGACGTTTATTAAGCGAAACTTGTCTGTTATAACATATTTGTTTAGCGTGGACAAGTTGAAGATGGGTCTGTGAGACCCGTCGGTTTTTGGAACCAAAAACATTTCCGAAACAAAACTCGGGGCAGGCTTGACTATCACCAACACACTCTGATTCCGCAATTGAATTAATACCGTTGTCATAGCAGTCGAGCGTGCGTAAGATTTGGTATTACTGGAGGAGGTTCGAGATGGGTATGGTACCCTTGAATTAACTTCAGGATGAATTTCGAAGCACCTAATTTTCTCCACCCATGGAGAAATAGACGTAATCTGCCTGCTATGAAAGGTTGATTGGCAAAACTTACGCTTTTTCCCGCGGCTGTTGATCTCAGAGGATGGTGCAGGCCTTTTTTGGCTGCCTTTATGATATTCCTGTGGCCTATTATGATATCTTCCTCCTCTTGGGCGAAAGGATCCTCTGTAATTATTTAATAATCCAAGGCGAGGGTCAGCATTGTTGAGCCTTTGCCCTTGTGAAGGTTCACTTTTAGAGTAACCCTGCGAGGGTTGATTAAAATGGGCAATATGCGTTGTAGCATAACCTCCATGTGAAATATCCTGCGAGGGTGCATTTGAAATATTACCTGCCGCTGCGAGGGGTGGTGTACAGGCTTACTCGGACCCGCTTGCGTAACAACTCTGCATTAAATAGATGTTGACTCGAAGGTGGAATCTTCCTTAAGGCAACCTTAGTTAGTGGGTCTCGTACAAAATTTATTATACCATCTCTTCTCATTTGAATTATTTCTGCTCGGTGACCACATATATAGTAACTCAGACGATACTTTAAAGAAATCGCCTTTCAAAAAAAGTTCATTAACTTTTTCATTTCAATTTTCAAACGTGAATTCGGAACTCGGACACCGTTCCAACAAACTTCGAAGTGAATTTTGTAAAGTCTCGCGTTGTTTAAAACACAATATGTCATAGCAGCATATGCTTTACTGAAATAGCTAGGTGACGTAGGGAGTCATAAGCTTTAACCTCATTAACCTCTAGATCTCCAAGGCCCGGTGAACAATTATATAACTTTTGTAAAAAGATATACAAAATATTATCTAAGTCATTTTCATAAAAAGGTGTTGGTTTGTATAAACAAAAAGTTCAAAATATAAGCTGTCCAACAGCAAACAGTCGCGAGCCTAGATAAATGACTGCATGATCAACTGTACCTTGCGTCTTGTGGACGGTCGAAGCCCAACTTAGGATTAATGGCAACATTCGTCTCTCAGCAGTACCATAGCTGTATTTCACTGGGAACTGTATCGATATCGGTTTAATGACGTGCACACCATTTGAACCGAAATCGATACGGACTGACGGGATGTCATCCGTGTGTAATTGGTTTCTGCGAAAATTTGACGAGATAATTTCAGTGATAAAACCCATAATGCCATTCACTAAACCTATCGACACATCAACGACCTTAACATCACTTTAGCCCCTATGAATATTTTCAGTTCGGAAGACTTTCGGAAAACTTCCGGTTTTGTTAACATCATTAGGTATCACATAATCTAAGTCCCTGTTACCTAGATCTCGAGTAGAATCAATGAAAACTTTTGGTCTCCGTTGTGCAGAGCCGAGTGTCGGCGGAGCAAGTTCGAAAGAGTAAGTATCTATAAAATAATTTATTAATCCTGGCGGTCCTATCAAGGATAATGGGAAACTGTTATCAAATTATTGCATTGTCATCGGTCCTATATACGTGTGCAAAGTTTAAAATTTATCTAGCTTCAAGAAACGGATGAAAATTGAGCTCAAAGGTTTCAGGAAATCCTAAGAAGTTAAAACTAACAATGGGAAAACAGGGGGAGGAGATAGAAAACCTTCTCTTGCATCTAAAAGACAATATCGACAAAATCGACTATGCCGGGAAAAATCATCTAGCGGGGCGTCTAAAATATTTTGTCAGAAAATGGAAGAATTATATGACTCCAAAATACATGAATATTTTAATGGGCATGTCGATCCTATTCAAACGGAAGCCTCCGTTATGTCTGTGTGGGTAACTTACATTATTATTATTATAATATTTATTTATTTTACACTTAACATTTCACATTATTATATTTCATATATTTATTATATATACTATTTACCTATTTACATAACACTGACATGCACTACATATTCACATACATACATACATTCATAACACATTCACAATTATAAAATAAATTAAATGGACAGGCATCGCCGCGCGACACTAAGTAGTTAAGAAGACACTGCACGGTGCCGTATAGCTAGACATAGGCGCGAGCGCATCACCGCGCTCGCCACGCCGCCTCGCCGGCATCGCCAGTCGACCCAATACCGTCCGACGCGTTACCTGTGCCACTTGCTAGTCGCTTTTATATGTTCGCTTCGCGCGCGTATTTATTGTTAATATTGTTTCTTATGCCTAAGACTTTCTCTTGCTATCGCTTCTTCTTCCTTCTATTTTTGTGTATACTGTGTATGTGTGGAACTGAATAAACTGTGTCTTCTATCGTTTGTGGACTTTTATATTTCGTAGAACTATTAGTAGATAACACCATCATTCACCATCCCACGCTACAAATTGGTGACCCCGCGCAAACACGTGCTAAAATGTCCAGTGATAGCGGATCCGACACAGCGCGCTCACAAGTGAACACACGGCCACGTCGTCCTATCAAGATGGCGGAACGCGTGAAGTCGACCGAAACCAACGCGATTCACCTGAAAATACCACCATTCTGGCCAGAAAAGCCCTCCATATGGTTCGCCCAAGTAGAGGGTCAATTTAAGATCGCCAACATAGTGGACGATGAAACAAAATTTCACCACGTGTTCGGTAACCTGGATCGGCAGTACGCCGGTGAAATCGAGGACATCCTAACCGGACCGCCTAGCTACGAGAGACTTAAAAGCGAACTAATAAAAAGACTCTCAGTGTCGCGTGAAAATAAAGTTATGCAACTTTTAATGCACGAACAACTTGGCTCACGGAAACCGTCACAATTCCTCCGACACCTCCAACATCTTGCCGGCCCCGGCATGCCACATGACGTTCTGCGCACTATATGGACTAGCCGTCTACCATCGGCCATGCAACCCATAGTCGCATCCCAAGCCACCCTCTGCCTCGACGCTCTAGCTGATCTCGCAGACAGAATATACGACCTCGGCACCCCAGCATGTCAAGTAGCGGCTACATCATCGATAACCACAGCCCCCATCGACTTTTTAATGCGTGAGATAGCCGATCTGAAAAAACAGGTCAGTGAATTGACCATACAGGTCAACCGATCGCGGCCCAGACATCGAGAGATGGGACAACAACACCGATCACGCTCACGGTCACAGCGGTCACTCTCAAGCTACCGCCGGTACCCCATTTGTTGGTACCACCAAAAACATGGGGCCCACGCAAAGAAATGCATTAAACCGTGCGACTTCATGGCGGGAAACTCCCAAGGCAATCAGTAATGGCGACAAGTGATTGCCACGCATCAACGGGTCGCCTTTTCATCACCGACCGCACCCTGGGAGTGGAGTTCCTGGTCGACACAGGAAGCGATCTGTGCGTCTTCCCTCGATCGGAGCTCCGGCAGCAACGCGCGAAGACCGACTATCAATTGTGTGCGGCTAACGGTACCCCTATAGACACTTATGGTTATCTTGAGCTTAAACTCAATTTAGGACTCCGTAGAGATTATGTGTGGCGCTTTGTCGTGGCCGACGTCACAAAGGCAATTATTGGCGTTGATTTTTTGTCACATTATAAGTTAATTGTAGATATAAGTAATAAACGCCTAGTCGATAGTTTAACAAATGCATCAACTGTAGCCACTATCGATGCAACAGGTAGATAAATATATAGGTTATATGTTAAGGTTTTGTCTGTTAGTACAAAATATAAAAATTTATTGTCAAAATTTCAGAGTGTCGTGCGGCCTGCAGGTACACCACATACACCTAAACACAACACTATACATCACATCCGCACCGCTCCAGGTCCTCCAGTGTCATGTGCACCTCGGCGCCTCGCACCTGATAAACTGAAAATTGCCAAGTCAGAGTTCGAGTGTATGTTAGCGAATGGGACTGCTCGACCATCTGAGAGTCCCTGGTCGTCGCCCCTCCACCTAGCCCCCAAAAAGGACAACGGCTGGCGTCCGTGCGGCGACTACAGGATGCTCAACTCCAGGACCATCCCTGATAGGTACCCCATTCGGCACATCCATGATTTTGCTCACAATCTATCTGGTTGTAAGATCTTTTCCACTATCGACTTAGTTAAAGCTTACAATCAGATACCAGTATTTCAGGATGACATCCAAAAAACGGCAATCACCACACCGTTTGGACTCTTCGAGTTTCCGTTTATGACGTTTGGTCTGCGGAACGCTGGTCAAACATTCCAAAGGTTTGTTGACGAAATGACTCGGGGCCTAGAATTTTGTTATCCGTACCTAGACGATTTCTTGGTATTTTCCAAAGACGAATCAGAGCACGAGGAACACCTTCGTCAACTCTTCACCAGGATGGAGGAATACGGTGTACTCATCAACACCGCCAAGTGCGTCTTCGGCGAACGAGAGGTAACATTTCTAGGCTACCACATCTCCGAGCGCGGCACCAAGCCTTTGGAAAGTAAGGTGCTGGCCATCAAGGAGTTTCCGCTCCCTAAAACAGCAAGGCAATTACGCAGATTTCTGGGCATGGTAAATTTCTACCGTAGGTTTATTCCACATGCCGCCCAAATCCAAGCACCGTTGAACTCCTTGTTGACCGGTTCCATCAGAGCTTCGCAGCTCGTCGACATACACGGCGACTCGTTGAGAGCATTCGAGGAGTGCAAGGAGAGCTTGTGCAATGCAGCAATGCTTGCACATCCAGACTCCTCCTTAGAACTAGGATTGGTTACAGACGCCTCCGATACTGCCATCGGTGGAGTCCTACAACAACGTAGGAATGGTCACTGGGAGCCTCTAGCATTTTTCTCACGCAAGTTGAGTCCGTCACAAACCAAATATTCACCATACGACCGTGAACTCCTTGCCATCTATGAGAATATAAAATATTTTCGACACATGCCAGAGGCTACCCATTTTACTATTTATACAGACCATAAGCCGTTGTGCTTTGCGTTCCACGAACGTAAACATAATTGCACACCGCGTCAATTTAGACATCTGGATTTTATAGCACAATTCACAACGGACATTAAACACATATCTGGTAAGGACAACATCGTTGCTGACACGCTCTCTCGCATAGACGAACTGTCATTGCCAGTTAACTTAGAAGAGCTAGCCAGAGAACAACTGACAGACCCGGAACTAACTGAGTATCTATCAGGCGATAGTTCACTTCGCCTTGAACGGATGAGTATTCCTGGGTGCCGCACGGAATTGTACTGCGACGTCAGTACACCGACGCCCAGACCTTTCGTCCCCAAAAATCTTCGTCAACAGGTATTTAATTGCCTTCACTCACTCAGTCATCCCGGTCCCAACGTTTCCACCAAGCTCGTCGCGCAGCGCTTTGTTTGGCCTCTCATGCGTAAGCAATGCCGTGAGTGGTCCAGGTCATGTTTGAGTTGCCAGCGCACCAAGGTAAACAGACATGTCACATCACCTTTCGGTACATACGATTTGCCTTCGGCGCGTTTCAGACATGTCCACCTGGATCTGATCGGCCCATTACCACCTAGCGGAAATTTTCGGTATTGTCTCACAGCCGTCGATCGCTTTACGCGATGGCCGGAAGCTATACCGCTTACCGAAATCACAGCTGAGACGGTAACCAAAGCGTTCATAAGCTGTTGGGTGTCGCGATTCGGTTGTCCCACGGACATTGTAACCGACAGCGACAGACAATTTGAATCAGCTTTGTTCCAGCAATTGTCCCAGTCCATCGGTTTCCATCACCGTAAGACTGCCGCGTACCACCCACAGTGCAACGGCTTGGTGGAACGATTCCACCGACAGTTGAAGGCAGCTATTACTTGTCACGCCGACGTGAGATGGACCGAATCCTTACCCTATGTTCTTCTCGGCATTAGGAGCGCCTTTAAAGAAGATCTTAACTCTTCTTCCGCTGAGTTAGTCTATGGTGAGCCACTCAGACTCCCCGGCGAATTTTTCGGTCACAATGTGCCAAATTATACGACCGACATCACAGACTTCTCGGCGCGCATGAAGTCCTTTGCCGAGAAGCTACATCCCGTCCCAACCCAACACCATTCAAAGAACAAAATCTTCATGTATAAAGACCTTGCCACTTGTAGTCACGTATTCCTAAGGGAAGAAGTGTTACGTGGTTCACTTCAACCGGCCTACACGGGACCACACAAAGTTCTGAAGAGAGGTGCCAAGACCTTCAGAATTCAAATAAAAGGGAAAGACGTCACAGTAAGCATAGACCGATTAAAGCCAGCGTACTTGCTGTTTGACGATTCAAACGCCCAAGCAAGCTCTGATTTTCCTTCCGATCCTCCTTCTGAACCCGATCCTCAACCTCCTATCCCAATTCCCAAAGACTCCTTTCATACAAAGACGACACGCTCAGGAAGACAGGTACGCTTCCCTGATTATTATCGCCCGTAGACACGGTCTCTGGAGGGGAGTGTTGTGGGTAACTTACATTATTATTATTATAATATTTATTTATTTTACACTTAACATTTCACATTATTATATTTCATATATTTATTATATATACTATTTACCTATTTACATAACACTGACATGCACTACATATTCACATACATACATACATTCATAACACATTCACAATTATAAAATAAATTAAATGGACAGGCATCGCCGCGCGACACTAAGTAGTTAAGAAGACACTGCACGGTGCCGTATAGCTAGACATACGCGCGAGCGCATCACCGCGCTCGCCACGCCGCCTCGCCGGCATCGCCAGTCGACCCAATACCGTCCGACGCGTTACCTGTGCCACTTGCTACTCGCTTTTATATGTTCGCTTCGCGCGCGTATTTATTGTTAATATTGTTTCTTATGCCTAAGACTTTCTCTTGCTATCGCTTCTTCTTCCTTCTATTTTTGTGTATACTGTGTATGTGTGGAACTGAATAAACTGTGTCTTCTATCGTTTGTGGACTTTTATATTTCGTAGAACTATTAGTAGATAACACCATCATTCACCATCCCACGCTACAGTCTGCATACAAGAAAAATATAATACAAGTTAAATAGAAAAATCCCCAGTTATGCAACAAAAAATAACGAAGCTACTCCAAATGGGGGCGTTAGAAAAACCGGGATATTCGGTATTTTCTGACTTCGTCATTTGACCATAATATTTGGATTTGTTTAACACGTTCTATGCCGAGAAAAAAAACGCAGTTTCCCGCTCAGGCCGTGTCGGTCAGTGATGGTTGACATATAGACTTTCAGTTCAAGCCGCGTCAGTCAGTGATGACCGCATTTTACGAGGGTTTCGTTGCGTTCATACAGGCCGTTAGATAGTGCTGTCAAACTTAATCTCATATTAATTGACCCGCGTGGCCCTCTAGCTTCTATATGTCAAGTTGGTTTATGGAAAATTTAAGAACATAGAAAAAAAAGCAACAATAAGGGGAACCTGTTGAACCTAGGACAGTTTTTTAAGATATTATTTTTTTATTATTATTTGCCATACAGCACATCAATCAATTTTGCATATTTTGAAAGGTCAATTATTTGGGTACTCACTACCAAAATATCATAAATGTATTTTTCCATATATAGTATATATATATATATATATATATATATATATATATATATATAATACTGATATTAAAAGTAAAAAAAATAAGGAATTAAGGCCAAGGTAAAACAAACCCTATGTACCTGGGCCAGTACTACGGTGTACCTAAGACACACTAAGAATTTGGGGGAAATTTCAATGAATCAGTAACATTTATTAACCAAAAGCGTTTTATTGGGTCTATTACTATATTTAACAAAATAAATGAGAAATTCTAAACAAATTGAAAATAATATTTACAGTTTTTTTACACAAAATCTTTAAACAAAAGCAACTAACTTTTAACCACTGTTTTGTCACATATTACAAATAAAATAAAATATATAAGCAATTAACTTTATTAATTATTAATATTTCTCTATTAACTTTTTAATCAGTCATTAGGACTAGCTTTTATGAGAATGCTATCAATGCAAAAATATATTATTCAACCTTAAGCATTTAGAAGAAATCCTAGTACTTTTGTATCTCTGGAACATGGTAAATCTCTCTGTTCTTATAAACTTTTTGCGGGATTTTAATTTTTTCTATGATGTCACTTATCAGGTATAGATTCAAATACTCTTTTTCACGTCATTTCCAGTTTCTAAGTAATTTTTGCATATATTTCAGTAATACACCCTCTTCGGATATTGATTCTACCTTTCCCAAAAAAATCACATATAAATATGACATGGTCTCGAATATTGCAAATTTTCTTTATTAACTTTTCAACCTGTAGGTTCTCATCTTCGCTGTTATTGTCGGAGGCCCTTTCAGATGTGTCACTCGTTGAATCGTTGGTAGAATCTTCACTAGTTTCTGTTTCGGATAGAATTCTTCTTTTGATCTCTTATACATTATTAAATGAGTTTTTATTCATTAACCTAGTTTTTTCCGAAACATTTGTGGACCCTGATTGATAAATTTAGTTGTAACATGTCTTTATATTTTCATGTTTTTAGTCTTTATATTTTCAATTTCTTGCTTTTCTGGTGTATCGATCAAAACTCCGGATCTTCTTTTTTGTCTTCCTTTTCGTACTTTGTATTAGAACTGTCGATATCAACGTTTGCGATTTTTCGTACGAGTATTGAAGAAGTTGGCTGACTAACAGGCACCTGATCAATTCAATTTCTAAATGTACTTTGTTTGCTATTAAATTTATATTGTATGTCTGTTGCAAAAACTGTAAAAGTTGCGCACGCCTATAATTGGCATGCACACGTGTCTAATACAAATAGTGTAATACTTATAAAAAGAATTGTGTGTACTGCTGTTGTCGTGCAAATAAATAAATAAATAAAATAAATGATTTTTCAGTAAGTGGACTATAAGAATAGGTTGCGGACATAAAATTGTTCTTGATAACCCAAAACGTTTGAAAGCACCTAAAGTGGAGAATTTTTTCTCCTTAATCATTTTAATGGCATTTGTCACATCATTCATATTAATAAGCGTTTTATTCTTCATTTCTTTAGTTCTAGGCATGATTTCTGAAATAATAAAGATATTTGATTTGGAATAAATTAAATGAGTGTGAAATTATTTAATTATAGTACATTACGATACGCGTGGCCAAAGTAGCCTATTTTTGCACGGCGTGAAGTTAGCGCCCGAGCGCAGCCAGGGTGCTAAACGCCGTGCACATAATAGGCTACTTATGTCACAAGTATCGTTTACTATTTTATAGCTCGTGTGACATAAACCCGCTTATACTTGTGAAGTAATATGAAAAAATATGATAATCATTTTGAAACTTATAAATGATTGAAACTAAAAAGTATGAATTAAAAAACCAATAAAAATGTGACACAACCAAAACCATTGAAATTTGATGTGAAGAAGTCTTAATTTAGAAAGTTTAGTAATTTGTATCTAGTAGATTTTTGTGTCAACAAGTTTCAGTTGGCCTATTATTTTATTCGTGACGAGCTTTTGCCTGCGGCTTCGCTCGCGTTACGATTTTCATCCCCTATTTTATCCCCTTGGGGGTAGAAATTGATCAAAATCCTTTCTTAGCGGATGCCTACGTCATAACAATCTACCTTCATGCCAAATTGCCTCTATCAACGCTAATTATTTTAGGACAGTACAAAACCGATCCGGACGTCAGTTATACAGATTATTTGTATTGCCAAATGTGAACAAGTCACTTTGTAATAACCGCAGATTAGCTACGTTGTGTGTGATTATGCATTTAAATTCCAGAAAGCAGCCAAATCGCAACTAGAAAGTTATAATACAAACCAAAAACCCGATTGCCCTATGTTATCCCTGCAATTTAGATGAATACAACGACATATTATGTCAATATTAGTGAAGTCGTTTAGGTTTGACAAAGAATGAAAAATACATACGTACAAACATATGGTCGAAAAACATTGCCTTCCTCAATCGGATCATATAGCTTTTCTTCATAAACGCAATTATCCAAATTTTTGATAATCCGAATGCCGTACGACAACAAATAGTTCGCTTTATCAAGTTTTTGCGGGAGTAGTATTATGGCTAATTTTGATAATGATTCCTAATTTAAATATGTCCTACTTTGGTGCGTAGCGAAAATACACAGTCAAAACAAACAATAAAATTCGATACAGCTCAACAGTAAGTCTTACATTGATGCTATTGCTTAGAATATACATGTCGGAGCAAATACGGCAGTTCCCCTATTATAAAATGAAATGATTAAACACCTGAGGTAAAACTACCTGCATTTTAAATAGGAAAACAAGTGCACGTGCGCCGGTCCTATAAAAAGGGCCGTACTGGCGACATCGAGACATTACTGCTCGAGCTGTGGAACAGTGCGGACCTCCTTAGGACGTCGTTATGCTGCCCGAAGAATAAACGAAGCTCAACAATTCTCGTGTGGTTTGCTTTCGAAGGTTTCATCGAGTCATTCATCAACATCATAACAATAATTATGACGTCAGCGGTGCTGACGTCACGCCTTTTAACCTCTCTTACTTCGTTATCAGAATTGGGATCAGAACAAGCTCCTATCTCGCCTACATCATCAGCTGCGGTTCCACCTGGCACATCGATAGAGGGCGTCCCAGAAAAGTGACCTATGATCAGCTTCATTGTTGCATACGGGCGACACGTTTGATACTTGTGTGGTCTATTGGTTCAGTTTTATAATGTTCACCTAATGTTTGAGTGTTCACAGGATAAGAAACTACTATAGCTGCTTATTGGTGTTATTGCAACTACACTGGACTTGTGTTGACCGCAAACGGAATGGGTGGCCTATGATACGGGTGGCCATAAGGCAGGATACTTTTTGACTGTGGTAAAACCAAGGCGGTGAGTTAGTAAGTGCATTTTCGGTAAGTGACTTTGGGCTCTTAAAAGATTAACGTACTTGGGGTACTTCACAGTTCAAGAATTAAGCCACTAAAATGTGATCACTATTTAATGAGAATTATTTAGTGTTTGAATGAACTTGCGGGTACACTCTATTTCTTGTAATTTTTTTTGTGAAGGTTATCATATTTCTAAATCAATTTTGATAGTTTACACTTTACTCAATGGAGATACTGGTGTAACTGTTCAATAAAGGTGTTTCCAATGTGGAGATACGATACCGTAGTGTTCGGTAGCGAATAATCTTAATACGAGTTAATCAGGATTAGCCGAGTAGAAATTTTAATATTCGGTTTGTTTATCTGACTTACAGGAACAGCACACGAGGACGTGTGACTCGTCACGATGGCCGAGTCGGAGATAGTCACCAGTAATAACAGCTTTGAAAAGAAAAGAGAAGAAAAAAAAAAAAAAAAAAAACAAAAAAGAAAAAAAAGTTTTTGCTTTCGTGTTCTAACTATTTATTGAAATGTGTTTACAGATACCTACTACAAGTAAATGGTGAAGAAAGCACGTAATCCAAGTGGTCCAGGACAACGAGCACTCAACGGATTAAAGAATACTTACAAGTGAATGGTTGAGGAAACACGTAGTCAGTGGTCCACGACAAGAAGCATTCATCATCTGAACAAAGTGTGAGTCGAAAACAATTTATTTGCTTTCTCTGAATATCTACGAAAGTGTTATCTCTGAATTAGTCATGTGCTACGCTTGTGCTAAAAATGGGTTTTCAATGCCGCGTCACACCGTCTTGAGAGTGGTACCTCTGAGCTGGTCATGTGTTACCCCTGAGCTATACCGCGGGTCCTTGATGTATCCACAAGAGAACCTTGAGACACTGATGGATAGCCGGGTATAACCGTGACCAGACACGTACACACCATAATCTGGAGAGTGATACCTCTGAGCTATTCACGCGTTACCCCTGTGCTAACCATGGGTCCATGATGTATCCACAAAGGAACCATGAGATACCATTGGGACCCCTTGTGGAGCCGTGGTAGACACGTATTCACCACAGATCGCCGAGAAACTTTAAATAACCTAAACATTATGACAGTTCTGTGGATAGAACTCATAAAAACGACCCATATTTATTTACAAGACAGGTGCATGGGAAATGTCTTAATGTGCCGCTTTTATAACACCATCTGTAACCTGTAATGGCAACATGTGTTGCTTACAGATACCTGCCTCAAAGAAATTATTTTCTTTCAGAGTTTGAACTTCACAACGCAGGCAGGCGCAGAGCACGCGCCGCCTGTCAGAATGGCCGTGTCGGAGCAAATACGGCAGTTCCCCTATTATAAAATGAAATGATTAAACACCTGAGGTAAAACTACCTGCATTTTAAATAGGAAAACAAGTGCACGTGCGCCGGTCCTATAAAAAGGGCCGTACTGGCGACATCGAGACATTACTGCTCGAGCTGTGGAACAGTGCGGACCTCCTTAGGACGTCGTTATGCTGCCCGAAGAATAAACGAAGCTCAACAATTCTCGTGTGGTTTGCTTTCGAAGGTTTCATCGAGTCATTCATCAACATCATAACAATAATTATGACGTCAGCGGTGCTGACGTCACGCCCTTTTAAACTGTTACTCCGTTATACAAAATGGCAAAAATATTTATAAATACATGCAAAATAAAAAATTAACATAAATATTGCTTTAAACAAAATAATCCTTACTCACTTTTAATTTTCAAATGACATTTAAAAGTATGAAACGTTCATAGCGATGTTTATTTTTTACAACTGTGAGGGTAGTATACTGACATTAATACATTGTAAGAATCGGCTACTTTGGAGACGGAAAAGCGTGGCTAAAATGCGGGTTTAGGTCACAGAGTGCTATAATAGTACATTACAATACGAGGACGAAAAATTTTTTCTGACAAGTGTGAGTGCAATCACACGAGTCAGAAAAACATTTTTCGTCCGCGTGTTGTATAAAATTTTATATTACGTGATATAAAATATTTTTAAGGCCAAGTAGCAACATCCAGGTTGTACCATGGCCACTGACCAAGAAACAACTGATCGACAGTGACCGAGGTACGATACTACTCCCACTTCAACAAAACCGTAGATTTTAAATAGTTTTGAGATTACTTATCTCATAAGTTTTTTATTGTTTTATCACTTGTTAAACTAAAGAACCCGTAGCATATATAAAGTCATTGACTACTATAAAACGTTTATAAGTATCAGACTTCAAAATACATTAGAAATACTTACTTTTTCACCAAAAAAACTTTTTAACGTCGATAATACCAAACAACGGCTAAATGGCGGTATGTAACAAACTTCAGATTGAATAGTCGGTAGTGCTGTACCGTATACCATAGATAGTAAAATGTAGTATTGCGCGAATATTTGAAACGAGCCCAGTAGTCTAGGTACACATAGTGCCAAGGTTCAACAGGTTCCCCTACCATGCAAAGAAATTTATTGTAAAAATTTAACACAATACAACATTCTTTAACATTTTGGTAGCTAACAACGATACCAAATAGCTGAAAAATTGTGCCATCTCAGAAAGATTCGTTTCAGACCGTAAGCGAATTCTAGCACTTTTCGAAGCTTTAGCAGTGTTACTTATCTTGCTTATTGCGAAAGCATTAGTGCATTTTACGATTTCTTGTAAAAGGTTATCTGTCACCAATAGCGTATAAAAATCAGCTGGTGACTTATCAGTCATTAAAGTGCGAATAGAAAGCGGCATGCCACAACAATCAGTAAAGGGAATTATATGTCGCTGATTACCTTTGGTATCTGTCTACTTAGACGACAAAGTAATTTGAAAATCCTGAATTGCGCCATCAATTTTGGCTTCACTACCCTCACTCGAAGACATGATCCGCAAACTCCTTTTGTTCATACAGGGGGGTGGAATATTTTCTTCATCATCACTGATACTTAGGTTTAATGTTTTGTCGAGAAGATCGATTTCTATCTATATATAGAATATACATATATAGGATGTCTTGCGTAATCCCAAAATCTTCGAATTCATCCATAGTGATAACAAATACTTTTGAAAACAAATGAATGTGTTGCAGTAGTAACGTATGTTAGATGTAATAGCACAGCACGGCGTCTCAACTCAAGATACGGACGGCAACTGCAAGCGCAACCGAACGCGGGGGTGTGCGAGGGGCTACCCGACACCGCGACCCGCGCGGCCCCCTGTAACCGAAAACCGTTTTTTCTCTCTCTGTAGGCCGCGCCGGTCAATGCTGCCTGACGTTAATTATTTCCACAAAAAATAATGGCTCCAATTGAATTTTGTTATAACTATGTAACATTTGAGTAAAAGATAAAAGGATTTATGCAAAAAAACAATTTAGTAAATTATAAACAGATTTATGATTTTTAATAGGCCCAAAGGAAAACTTCTGTGGTGAAAACGCCATAAAAGATTTAAATGATTAAAACGTATGTCGCTCAAATACTACTGCTAATGTCACCTAGTTTTCTGTTTAATAAAACCTTTAATATTCGTGTTTATCTTATTACAACTTCACTGACGGAAAGCACTGACCGCGTCAGCAAAGAACGTGTTAACAGTCACAGTATAAATAAACGTCAAAGTTTAGTATTTTTTTCTTATAAAATTTGATATTTTCTTCACAGGTTGTTATTAGTCAAAGGCAATGGTAGTAGTTTGAAGGTGGTAGAACCTTTTGTGGTTCAACTCCGGCGGAACCACCGCCACACCTATTTCTGCCTTATAACAGCAGTGTTAGGCGCTGCTGTGTCGGGGCGGCGGGCTGTGGCGGGAGTCTTATTTTTCTGAGGCGTTCCAGCATCTGTGGCCGACCTCAGGTAGGAATATCTCTATCTGGGTTTGATTACAGATGTCCATGGGCGGTAGTAGCCACTTACCATCAGGTGTACTGCTTGCTCGTCTGCTACCCCTATATTATAATTTAAAAAAGTACAAGACAAAATTCTACATGAAAAGCATAAGAAACTATCACGAACAAAAACGTCAGTATGCATTCGTTTTCTTAAAGCTTCAGATAACCTTTGAGCTAAATGTATTAACTGTAATAAAATAATAAAAACATCAGGAGGCTCATCTTCAGGGCTTCATAGAAATTTAAAAACAGCACATTCTAAGCTGAGCCATAGAGCTCATATAGAGGCCGTGAACAGAACCTTAAAAGGCCTCAGGAACACCTCCGCAGTCATGGGCGGGATTACTTTTGTATTTGCTGGAGATTTCCGACAGACTCTCCCCGTTATTAACAGAGGTACGCGAGCAGATATCATCAAAGAATGCTTGAAATCGTCTCCCTTATGGACTTCGATTGAAACATTAAAATTAAGGACGAATATGAGAGCTCATCTTCATGGAAGTGACAGTGATTTCCCACAACATCTGCTAAAACTTGGAGAAGGAATTTTCCCTGCTCCAAATTTAAGCGTATATAGTGACATTATTCTGGGTGAGTCTCTAGGCTAAATACTCCATGATTTGGGAAATTTAATAGATGCGGTATACCCTGATATCGATAATTTGCACGAAAAGGACTTTCATTGGTTGTGCTCTAGGGCAATACTGTCAACGAAATAAACAATCTAATCGTTCAAAAAGTCAGCGGTCAGATAAAAAAATAGAAGTCGATAGACACTAACTAATATTGAAGATACAGTTCATTATCCACAGAAATTTTTGAATTCCTTGAACCCTTCTGGATTACCACCACACGAATTGACGTTAAAAATTGGAATTTCAATCATGCTTTTGAGAAATTTAAGTCCTCCAAGCATGTGCAATGGGACTAAGTTGCTTATTAAGGAGTCAAAGGAAAATTTAATTGTAGCGACTATTATGACCGGTCGAGCAGCTGGTCAACTAGCTCATAAACCGAGGATACCGATGATCCCAACTGATTTGCCAATCCCATTTAAACGGCTTCAATTTCCGGTAAAAACATATTTCGTGTTAACAATTAACAAGTCCCAAGGTCAAACCTTCGAATTAGTTGGGATCGATCTGCGAAAGAATTGTTTTACTCATGGTCAATTACACGTTGGTCTATAGCGGGTTGGAGCCCCTGAAAATCAATTTATTTTGCTGCCACAAAATAAAACCACATCAAATATTGTTTACAGGGAGGCTCTTACTCAATAAATTAAATGGCTTTTGTTTTGCGGTTATGACCTTTTAACAATTAGTATAAGTATAAATAAAAAGGAATGAAAAATGAAAAAAAAAATAAAAGTGAAAAATAATATACAAAAAAAAAAAAAAAACAAATAAAATATAAAAAACAATGTAAATACAAAAAAAATATAACTTGGTTTTTTGTTTTCAATGAATGTTATTTTTTTAGAAACTCACTGTAAAACATTGTATATTTTCTTTTATTATAATATTATGCCCGTGCGAAGCCGGGATGGGCTGCTAGTTAGTAGTATATCGATGATTGGCCCCTTTGACCGGTAGGTTGATATATTTACATCAAAGATATTTATAAATTATGTCAGATATTATTGCACCGTAGTTGACGTCACATGTCATAACACATGACACAATTATTTCATCAACGTTATCATCACATGTTTTTGCTGCCTATAAATGTCAGATATTATTGCTGCGTTCGTGCAGGCATATATTATTGAACTCGTTATTGGGTCACATATTTTTGCTGATCTGCCCATAATAATATATTTATGCTCGTGACTGTACATAAATACAAAAAAATGACATAATTGTATTTATGCATACAAATAAATGTAACTTGATCAATTCCATTGTTATTACCATTTACGACCTTCTCTATCGGCCAGCCTCAATAACCTACTAACCTTTAAATGAAAGTTAAATTAGCTACCAAAAGTAGCTGATGGCAGTTGTTTGCGTTTCAATAACTCATGATAGTTAGAAATTTTAACTTTTACTATTTATCTATCTTTGGGAGGGCTTGGAGGGTTAGGAAGAGTCATACAAAAATGACATCGAGCGTTTCAATAACGTTTTGGCGGGTAACTTTAGTTTAATTAAAGAATTCAACTGTCAATGTTTTGCGATCTCTCAAATCGGGCTATTATCATCAGATAAAATTCGTAATTTCTAAATTCTAAAAAATAATGGCTTTGTTCAGTGACGAAAGTGACAATGAAATGTATGAGGCTGGAATATTCGACTCTACTGCTAATACAGAATCTGTAGAACGCAGAAAGTAGTCGTATAAACTATGAGAGTGAATTATCAGACACTGAGTTTACGTTTAGATTCCGATTAAATAAAACCAGTGTTGATGAATTATTAATAAAACTACTACCATCTTTGAAGGTAACATCATCTCGGTGAGTAAAAAGTTACATTAACATTATGTTATATTCAAATTGTTATATTCGGACTGTAGGTATTACTTTCATTTAAGTTTGTATATAAAGTAATATAAATTGTTTTTAGGAACTGTGGTGTATCGCCACTACATCAGTTACTGCTCACCCTCAGATTTTATGCATTGGGGACAATGCTTGTATCTGTTGCGGACTTCATTGGAGTTTCGATAGCTACAGCTAGTAGAATTGTGTCTGACGTATCACGTGCGATAACTGGATTATCCTTAATATGTGAAAATTGTAGATAACACTCAGCACGCCTTTCACAACATTGCAAGATTTCCAAAAGTGCTTGGTGTAATTGAATGTACACACATCCCTATACAGTCGCCCGGTGAGTAGGAAGTTAAGAACATTTGCTCTTTAATGTTAAAATATTTCATAACTAGTAATTAAACATTATTGCAATGAAATTTAATATTGTAATTTTTAGATTCATCTATAGGCGAAGAATTTAGAAATAGAAAGGGAATATTTTCTATAAACGTACAAGGGGTTTGTGATGCGGACTTGTTGTTCATGAACGTAGTTGCTCGATGGCCAGAGTCTGCACGATTCCACTATATTTAACAATTCATAAGTATTCAACTTGTTAAAAATATTTGATTGCATTTGCTAATATTATTTTCAGTGCAATGTGAAGATGGGTTATTTGGAAACAGGTGGTTCCTTGGTGATAGCGCTTATCCTTGTTCTGAATATTTATTGACACCTTTACTTAACCCCGTATCTACTGCGGAGAAACGATATTATGAAGCACATATTAAAACGAGAAATACAATAGAAAGGTTTCTATTAACACCGTTACTACATTGTTATAAGCAGTAGTCATTCATTCAAGTCATAATTATTGTTACAACAATTATTACGTTTTCAGATGTTTTGGTGTTTGGAAAAGGCGCTTTCCAGTTCTTTCGTTAAAATTACGACTATCGCTGCAAACAACACAAGCTGTTATTATAGCTACGTCTGTATTACATAATATTTGCCGGATAAACAATATCAGTGATGTGGAACCAGAAATAGAAGTATCGACAGAGCAAGTCGTTGATATGGTTGGAACAGCTGACCAACACCCAAATCATGTTCGGCAAAATCTTATAAATAATTATTTTAGTTTGCAAAAGTGAATGGATTTGCTTTAAAAACCCCAAATAAAGATTATTCTATTATTGTCATGTAAATATATAATATTTAATATATATAATAAAGAGGATAAAATTTTTATTTGATGTAAAATAATGACCATTGACCATATTCATTCATTCATTCGGGTGTTGTATGCGCTCGGTGACGGACGCAAACAGCGCTTACGAATAATTTATTTTATATTCGCGATTTTGCGCGGCAATCGCCGCTGCACGGAAAATGGCTATGAGATGTAAACAACTCATAGCCAATGAGGTGTTGGCGTTTATACAGCACGCCATCGACACCATGGATGAGGTCAGCATCCAACTTCACGCGTGAGGAGATCTGCAGTGCTAGGAACCTCGTGTTTGAGTCGCTTGGGATGAGCGACCGGATGCCATCCCGCAGGAAGGACGAAAAAGGAGAGAAAGGACTCCAGGACATAATAAATATCCTGAAGGTGACTGATGGTCCCTTCTGGTGATCCTGATGACATACCAGCTTTCGTGGCAAAGAACATCCACAAGCTGCCGCCCGTCACGTTCGACCATGCGGATGTAACCAGGCTGTTGAAAGAAATAACAACGTTGAAGACAAGCCTGGCAGAAGTAGTGCTGAAGTTAGAAGCCATCAGCGACCTACGGGCTGAAGTTGCTACATTACGCAATACGCTAGCAGTAAGTAGGTCGCCAGAGGTTAATAACGTCAACACGCGTCGTGGGGCATGTAACACCTCGTCAGCAAGTTTCGAGTCTGCGAAACTCAACACGACGCCGACCGCTGCGCCCGCATGTGGTGACACGTGCGTCACCCGCCCCGCACCTCCCCCCGCCGAGGTGTCGCTGTGCGTCGTCATGTCCACGCCTCAACGTGACTACGCTGCAGCTGCCTCCCGCCAGCTACCCGGGAAGCGGAAGACAACGAGGCCAGAGAGGGAAAGCGGGAACCCCCGCATCGAACCCCCTCGCAGTGTGGTGTCCAAACGTGTGGCGGACAAGGATGGCTTTATTAAAGTGGAGAGGAAGAAGAAAAAGCCTCCTTGTCGTAACCAATGTGGCACAGCACCGACAGGAGCGGATCATGTACTGCGTCCTGCTGTTCCCGTAACGCTCGTGTATGTTTCGCGGCTTCACTACAACACGAAGCGGTCTGACGTAGTGGAGTACTTGGCGATCAACACCAATTCCCGACTGGTGGTCGAGAAGTTGGAGGCGCGTAACGCAGTGAACTTTAGTTCATTTGTTATAAGCATCCCAACCGAACAATTGTCGACCTTCCTGAAGGAGGAGCTGTGGCTGAAGGGAGTTGTGTTCCGGAAATTCCGAGGACGGAGAGGACCCCCGGCAGTCACCAGACCCGCGTCTCACGTCGCCGCAAATACGTGATTTAGTTATAAGTAGATATATATTAATATGTATGTTCGTCTGTAAGGTATATATGATATGGACCTCTGTACTCAATTATACTTTTGTATCTTTGTTTATATTGTCTGAAATAAATGATAATTATTATTATTATATTAAATATTTTTTTATTTAATACTCATAACATACGAGGGTGCGTTTTTAAGTCCGCGGAATGGCAGGGTTGGAGGGGGGATAGCGGGCTCGTTAAGGGCGGTACGTGTTAAGTGACTCATAAATAGTATAAATATAAAGTTTTATCACAATTGCATCATTAGTTTTAAAACTATCGACAATTAAACAACTCAATCCGGAAGAAAATTGGAAGTATGGAGAAAATCGAGCATCGCGCCGTTATAAAGTTCCTTACCAAGCAAGGAAAGTCTGTGCAAATCATAATGGAAGAGATGTCATCGGTTTACGGGGACTCTTGCCCTGGAAAAACAATGGTTTACAAGTGGAACAACCTTTTTAAGCAAGGCAGGGATTCACTTGAAGACGACCCACGACCAGGACGGTCTGTTGAGGTGACCATTCCGGAAACGATAGCGGAAGTCGAAAAATTAGTACTGGAAGATGCTCGGCTAAAGAAGAAACAGCTTGCAGAAATGGTTGGAGTATCGGATACAACCATTTTTAAAATTCTGCATGACCATCTTGGCATGACTAAGGTCAGCGCGCGGTGGGTGCCGAGAATGCTCACGCCGCCTCAGAAACAACAGCGCGTTGAATGTTCCCGTGCGTTTTTGAACCTCTGTGGAGAAGATAAGGATATTGTACTGAATCGAATTGTTACTGGAGATGAAACTTGGGTTCACCATTATGAACCTGAGTCTAAACAAGACTCCATGCAGTGGCATAAAAAGGGTACAGCACCTCCTAAAAAGTTTAAGGTGTCACAATCGGCCGGCAAACTCATGGCGACAGTCTTTTGGGATGCAGAAGGAATTTTGTTAATAGATTACAAAGATAAAGGTGTCTCTATAACCGGAGAATATTACGCAACAATCTTGGAGCGGTTAAAAGAAGCCATCAAAGAAAAAAGACGAGGAAAATTATCCAGAGGTGTCCTGCTGTTGCACGACAATGCGCCCGTACACAAGAGCCGTATTGCACTGGCTGTCCTGCATAAGGTGGGCTTTGATATTTTAAATGACCCTATAGTCCAGACCTGGCTCCCAGCGATTATTATCTCTTTCCAAAAATGAAAAAAGAGCTTCGTGGAAATAAATTTTCTACAGACGAAGAAGTAAAGGACGCAATTTCCTCGTATTTTTCCGACAAGGACAAAACATTTTTTTATGAGGGTTTAAATAAGTTAATACAAAGATCTGAAAAATGCATTCGTCTTGCAGGAGAATATGTAGAAAAAGAAAAATAATTTTGACATTTTATTTTCGCTCCTTGTCCCTCATTCCGCGAACTTAAAAACGTACCCTCGTACACATCTTGATAAAGATAGCATAATCCGCCTTCTTAATATGATTCCCAAGCACGAGATAATAACTAATAACATCAGAATCGACCAATGCTACAAACAATAAACTCAAAGAAGTTTGGAAATCAATTGCCGAGGAATTTTGTGCAGTGACGGTAGACTTTGGGCATCCTAAACAACTTCAACGCAAGTGAACGGAGTGGGAGAATTTTACAAAGGCTCCATTAATAAGACAGAACTCTCGTAATAACTTGAGAGAACAATATATATAACCTATGTGTGGAAAGAGCCAAAAATAATATACACAAAAAGAGTGCTTTTAATACAGGTATAAAAGTGTTTAATCATTTACCATTTGAAATTATATCACTGGATGGATGTAATTTCAAATCAAGATTAAAAGTTTGGCTTTTTGAAAATGTTTTCTATAATTTGAACAAATATTTTAAATATAAACATTAGACTAAGAAATATTGAACTATCTGAAATGTATAAACTGTAATAAAATAATTATAACATCAGTAGGCCCAACTTCAGGGCTTCATAATCATTTAAATTCTATTTTTTCATTCTATAGTTTTAAAATGTAATATCAATGCTAATAGTCAATGTCAGCTGACAACGACTTCCACGGCAAGCACATCATCTTTTGCCACTACTACGGAAGATGAAGCACAAAAAAGAGCAAATTAAGTAAATGAACAGATTATTTTATAAGTTTCAATAGATTCCCAGAAATGCTTTCCCATATGACGTCTGTAGATGTCTTACCATTCAGTTTTTTTTACTTCAAATGACCGAAGGCGAGTAATGGCACAATCTGGCTACAAAATGACTACATCATCAACCGAATCAAAATATTGTGATGAAACACGGTGAAACTGTAAGATTGTCTTTAATAAAAAAAAATTAAAAACTGAAAAATGATGGAGTTAAGGTCTCTGTGACTCTAGATGAATAGATTAGGTAATCGGTGTTTTATAAATGTAAATATCCATAGTCCGATATTGTGTAACAGAAATCATTAACTCCAGCAATAACTCTAAATATATATATGTCGAGGGCAGTTGAGAATAAAAATCGATATTAACTGGGTTTCTGTTCAAAACATTGTAATTAGATTATAGTTTTAAAAAAAAGAACACTGTATTAACTTTACGATAATTTCTGAACGAATGTTTAATTTCATAATTCAAATTTGGAACTGTATCCAGTAAACACTTACGTATACGAACAAAGAGCTGAGGCTCTGTTCCGTCTCTATTCGGGTGGTTGTGTAACCACTATACGAACATAGACCTAAGGCTCTGTTCGTCACTATTCGGGTGGCTGTGAGGCCACTATACGAACATAGAGCTAAGACTCTGTTCGTCACTATCGGGTGGCTGTGTTGCCACTATACCAACGTAGAACTAAGGTTCTGTTCGTCATTATTCGAGTGGAAGTGTCGCCATTATTTGAACGTAGAATTAAGATTCGGTTCGTAACTATTTCAACTTTGTTTTACTATTTGTACACCTGTTATTATATTGAGTGTTGTCCTATCCTGTAAGATTAGTGTGTAAATAAACCTTTTGATTATTATTTATGGCTATTTAATCCCTGCAATATGGGAATTACCTTCCTTGGCTCCAGATCCTACATACATATATATATACAGGGTGTCCCGTAAGTACCACGACAAACTTGGGGAGAACATAGGTGAGGGTCTGGCCTCTCTGGGAAAAAAAAATTACCTTAGTAAAAGTGTCACCGTTTTTGCACTATCGATTGTTTTAGATTTTTTGAGAAATTCAGCCCTCTTCATCTTCTTTCGTTAACTGCGTGTACAAATTTGGTGATGCAGTGTTTATTTTTTCTGTTAAATACTATCAGATAGTTGGTCTATCATATTGAAATGTAAATTGGTTAAAAGATGTAAAGGAACCATGAAAAAAATAGGGATATTTTAATATTTTAATTTTTCAACTATTTTTCCCTCAACTTTGACTCGTCGCGGTGAAAAAAAAATGTACTGGACTATAAGTGTACGTTGCGCCAAAAAATATGTCCAGTAAATAGAGATTTCAAAAAGGTACCACACTTACTATTTAAAGTGGAAAAAAAAAGGTGCATGGTTCATTTCTTAGTAAATCCCTCGAATTTGGGCTAAATTTATAAGAAATCTACCATCCATATCCTGGCTCCATCATCAGATCTGTTCCAAGATGTCAAATTATGGTATTGTCATTCAAATTACATACATGTACGAAGTTTTACTTCGAAACGACAGTTCAAAGTAGGTAAAAATTGACTTAATAAATTGTAATACTTTGTTTGCTAGTTAGTTACTAAATTGTTTTTTTACAAATGAAGAATGATATTTTTAAGTGTGTAACTAGGTAATAATGTGATTTAGTACTGCCTGACACGTTGTGAGCCGGTAGAAACCGTAATTTAAATAAAAACTCGATCATTACGTTTTAGTTGGTTTCAGTCCCTTTCATGCAAAAACGGCCTTAACTTTTTTTTTCCACTTTAAATAGTAAGTGTGGTACCTTTTTGAAATCTCTATTTACTGGACATATTTTTTGGTGCAACGTACACTTATAGTCCAGTACATTTTTTTTTCACCGCGACGAGTCAAAGTTGAGGGAAAAATAGTTAAAAAATTAAAATCTAAAAATATCCCTATTTTTTTCATGGTTCCTTTACATCTTTTAACCAATTTACATTTCAATATGATAGACCAACTATCTGATAGTATTTAACAGAAAAAATAAACACTGCATCACCAAATTTGTACACGCAGTTAACGAAAGAAGATGAAGAGGGCTGAATTTCTCAAAAAATCTAAAACAATCGATAGTGCAAAAACGGTGACACTTTTACTAAGGTAATTTTTTTTTCCCAGAGAGGTCAGACCCTCACCTATGTTCTCCCCAAGTTTGTCGTGGTACTTACGGGACACCCTGTATATTCAAGGAAACTGAAATATTATCGTCAAAACTCAATGAATCTGAATGTAGATCTGAATATATCGACCAAATCGTGGGATATATAGCTGGAGACGTAATACGTTATTTAGTCAAAACTATGAAATGTGACGCATTAATTTGTTAGCCCACGATACTGTTTTCACAATCTAATTGATGTGAAAAGTTTACGCGATCTGTTTTATTCATCTCTAGAAATATTTTGTGTTTTCAAAAAAACAGCAGTTTCAATTAGGCTCTACCAGATGTGTCCTAACAAGAATTTAGTTTCTCTAATTTCCACCAAAGTATTATCATAATTTTTGGGTAATGGTATCTTTTCATCCAAGTACCAGAATAATAACTGTAGAATTATTCCAATAAAGTCTATTGTCGAACGATACATCAAAATAAGATTGCATTACATAGCCAAAAAAGGTACGGAAAAAAATTAACGGGTTGCACTCAGGGAGTGCCGGCAGATATGAAAACTTTCGAAACATAACCTGAATAATAAAATATAATAAATAAAAAACTAAACTGATACTCATTGACATTTTTTTCTATGCCGACACCGGATGACATCTTGACTTTTGCAGTTCGCTTTTCCATCTTACGAATTTTCGATCAGGCCACGTGACCTGACGCGAGTTTAACATTTTTTAACCATCACAAATAGTGCACAACGCCGCTTAAGAAGTTTTCACTTCAATAAAAATCCATCGAAAAGACGGTTATATAATAAGCTCATTTTATTTCAAGGGAATATGAAAACGATCAGAAGGGATTCACGAAATTACAATAATCATATTTATGTTTATCCACACCTCCATTATAAAAGACATTGCAAAAATCAGTTGACAATTCATAACTCATAGCAAGACTGAATAATCCAAAAATATAAAAATAGACAAAGTATTTAATAAGTGGTTTGTACATGAATCAGTGCAATTTGTCTGTAACAAACAGGGATTGATGACATCGTGTTGATTCCGTATTTTTATTTTATTTGATTTTATATTTAAATAAACATTGCGTCTATTAACTTGGACGCCATTATGGTTAGATTTAACAACACCTCATACTGGAGTTATAAAGATGGCATATTTTCTAGCAGAGCACAATCTACCATTTAGTTTAGATGACGATCTAAAGGATTAGTTACAATCAGTTGCCCAAGATTCAAAGGTTGAATCAGAATTAACGTTGGGAAGAACAAAGGCACATGCTATCGTTACAAATGTTACAGTAAAGTAGCAGAAAGGTGGCTGTCCTTATTAAAAGTTGTAAAAAGCTTCTAGAACAACTACCAGCATTAAAACGTATTTATATCCGTATTTACGGATCACTAGAGCACAAGAGCCACATCGGTAGCAAGTTCGCTGAAACATAAATCCATTATTTAGAGAACATAGCATCCATACTTGGACCAGATCAAGTATTTTCGTAGCAAGCTCGAGTCCCTATTGGCGTAACTGTGGCAAATAAGCAAGCACCTCTTCTAATGCACATGGAATATAGAATCAAATTGCCTGATCACGATTGGGTAATCGCTGAGCGTCATAAATTAATACCATCTGTTTCTGATGGTATCAAAAACACTTCCAGTATGCTAGGACAACCGCAAGCCGTTGCATATTCAGGACCAACATACATAGCTATTCGAGGTGAAAAGCATAGTTCATCTACTGCTAATACTCATGCTCAGGATTTAGAGACGCTTCTCGAACTTAAAGAGTTTTGACCATTAGCTGAAACTGACCATGCACTAGTAAAACCAGTGGTAATCATGACGTTTGATGGAGGGACAGATGAAAAAACGCATTATCAAAAATTCATATGGTTTGCTACACAACACTTTAAGCGACATGATCTCGATGCATTGTTTTTGGCTACCAATGCTTCAAAGTTACCCGTATCATAAAAATATTATGATGTTTAAATTTGAATACAGTGCTAATGCAAATATGCGCCGATAAACTCAAAATGTCAACCCCGGCATTGGGAGGTATGGTTTAAAAGCAATAATGCACCTGAAACGCCTGAAGCCTTTAGCAAAATTCGTTCCGGTGTAATGTTCGAAGTTGTACTAAATACCCGCGGTGACCCTTTTTTATGTATTGAAAGTAAACATAATAAACCCGTAGAAAGATAACTTCAATGTCCAATTGCTGTTGCTAACATTTAAAAAAAAATACCGGGGTACGAGCTTCCTAGTAGAAAAACTCTGCCAAACTCATTGATACAACAAGCTTACACTAAAATCTTTGATTTGATTCGAGATCCAATACAAGGAAGTTAGCTCAATTTGCTTAAATACCGATATATGGACATCATTAAAAACCGAGTTACATAGCCCTCACAGGTCAATATTTAACAGCCTACCTAGAATTCAAAACAGTGTTGTTAGGTTGCTGTCATTTTCTCGGCCACCATACATCAGAAAATATCGCCACAGAAATAACAACACTGGTTGTCAAGATTGGATTAAAGGATAAAGTTAACTTTATGCTGACTGATAATGCCCCAAATATAGTAAAAGCAGTCAAAGACATTCTAGGATAGAAAAATTTTGGGTGCTATGCACATAAATAAATTTAGTCGTTGAGAATGCTCTCACAGTAGTAGAGGACGATATTACCAAAGTAAAAAGGATTGCTCATGTGAAAAAAGTACGCTTTCTTCAGAGAGGTTACAGAAATATCAAGTTCAACAAGGCAAGGAACCAAAACGTCTTAGCCAAGGCGTAGGTACAAGATGAAACTCAACATATTTAAAGATTAAAAAGATTTGTTGGGCTTGAAGAAGGTGACGCTGCTGCTTTATCTTTCTCAGGTTTACTACAGTTAGATACAGATAATCACTAGTGAAGATTGGACATTTTTGTCACAATTGTGTCAAATATTAAGACCTTTTGAAGAGATTACCAATTCTATGAGCAGGGGGAAATACATATGGAGAAGTTCCATAATAGTCACAAGATGCCTAGAAGAAGCGTTTAAAAAAATATTTTTTTAAGTGCAAGTTTTCCATATGCACTTTTATGGACCCCCGCGTCAAAACGCAAGGTGTTGGTGATCAAAATGAAGCAAACAGAATAAAAGAAAGGGTAAGAAAAATTGACGTTGATCGCAAAAACAACTGAAACAACATGTCGAAAGAATGGATCATGTGAGGTAGAAGGAAACTGCGGGAAAAGTACAAAGAGACATAAGATGTCCGAGGTTAAAAATTAAGACTTTAGTAATAAGAAATGTATAAGATTGTATTAAGGCCTAATAAAAAAGTAATAAAGCATAATTGTGTTTCAACATACGAGTTGTGTGTCAACATGGTTGCAGGACAAGAGAAAATGGTGCAAGTCTCTCCACCGGGACCATTTAGTTTTATACCGGAAGAATGATCAAAATATAAAAGATTTCTCCGGCGTTGTCTAGCCATATAGAATATGTGGATCAAAATAAAATTGACTGTCTGCTTTACTGCATGGGAGAGAAAGCAAAGGACATAATTATCCAATTAAAAAAACGTATGAAAACCTTATAAAAACATTTGACATATTCTATTTTCTAAAAAAGAACGTCATTTATGAACGTGACAAGTTTAATTCGAGAGTACAAAAAGAAGGGAAAAAATTCGATGAATTCATTACTGAATTACACAAAATAGCCGAAAATTGTGAATATGGGACACTCAAAGAAGACTATTTGTATCGCAAGTAGTTATGCGCCTGAAGAATATAATGTGAAATGGAATCAATTTAGGGAATTGCTTCTTTACAAGTAACTTAGGAAGTTTAATTTTTTTTCTTTCTTCTTTGCTTTTCTCTTGTGGGAATTGTTGCTGTGATTTGATATGTAAAATCAAAGTATTTGTTCTATCTATTACTCGGGTACATGCCAGTTTGTAGGAAAAATGTATTTTTTTTATTTACGATCGAAAATTGAGGCAGCTATTAATGATTCAATTTGTCTGACTGTCTGACTTGTCCGAATGTCCTTTTCAAGCCTTCAATAATCAAAGTTTTTGGTTTAGCACCGACAGTCCGACACTATGTTCCAGTAAGACAAGTGTAATGTATGCTCTGGGTGTTTGCTTATATCTATTGTGTTGGTCATGTTATAAAAACTGGGTAGCAGCTAGTTCTGATGGTTACTGCTATGTATTTGATTTATACTGTGGCAAATATACTGATACCACGAAAACACCTCTCAGGACTCGAGTGGTTACATCGCTATTAGCAAAAATGCCAGCAGTTCCTGAAGAGCATAAAATATACATTGATTTTTTTTTTCAAGTTGCGACTTGCTTGACAAACTAAAGGAGACTGGTTTTAGAGAACAGAAAAAGAAAAAAAATGTCTTCTTACTTCTGTTAAAGAAATGAAAAAATCTCAAAGAGCTCATTTCGATCATCGCTTTGATACCAAGAACGAACTTTTGCTTGTCAGGTGGAAGGAACACAGTGTATGCACTATTGGTATGAATTTTGATACAGTTGAGCCCATTGGAAAAGTCAGATCTGATCAGATCAGAAGCCCATGGAGACAGAAGGTCGATGTAAATATTCCACATCTGTTTCAAAAATATAACATGTCCATGGGCGGCGTTGATGTTATGGATGCATCTATTTCAATCTATCGAGTGAGTATACACGGAAAAAAGTGGTGGTGGGTTATTTTCACCTACTTGCTTACTATGTGTGTATCTAACGCTTGGAGTCTGCACAGCATGAGCAGCAATGAACGCTTTGACCAATTAGATTTTCGACGACACATACCAAGACATTATTTACAGCGTAATAGCTGTATCGGAAGCCGTCAAACCGGTTCGGAAATAGCAGGACCAAGACAAATAACAACGGACTTAATGATCATCTCTACTTACAATTATTTGTGTGTGATTTGCATATGCCACTAAGTAATTCAATGTTTTTCCCTTGGAACATGAGCCATGACATGATATGGCTAACATCTGGCCTTCTTTAATTCCACAGTTCATATGGAGTTTTAATGTTCTTCTTTTTCATGATAAAACATAATAATGTCAGCGTGACATTTTATAGGATAAATATCTGTATGAAAAGAAAAAAACTGCTGATCTAAACGCTGAAATTCTTGAGAAGCTTAAGACAGACGATTTAGATATCCTGATGTGTCGTTCCCAAAGCTATGACAATGCTGCTGTTCTGAGCGGTGTGCATGGAGGAGGACAGTCCATTATTAAAATAAAAAATAATAAAGCAATTTTTATTGGTTGTATTGATCACTGAATTAATTTGTGTGGTAAACATTCATTTGTCCAAAATGTATTTTGCGTTACATTTTTTGGAACGGAAGAGACGATTTTTTCCTTTTTTCTGCCTCAACAAGCCGTTGGGAAGTGGTTATGAAACACAGCGAATTATCTGTAAAAAGACTCAAAAACGCGTTTGAGTGCATATTAGCGTGCAGTAAAAGCACTAGCAGAGAATTTTGAAGGACTTGTAGACGCAACTGAGGAGTTGTGTGATGGACAAGAAAATGTAGACACCAAAGGTGCTGCACAAAACCTTATGCATGCTGTGTGCAATTACACTTTTTTATGCTATCTATTCTTCTGATATGAGGTTTTGGGGATATAAATGCACATATTTCATTGTAAAGTAAAAGCTTGACTCTTGATGAAACTACTACAACAATAGAGGCACTTCGTCTTTTTATCGAAGAAAAACGAGATCACAATATGGAAGATTCAATAGATATTGTTACAAAAAATCAGAAGATTACGATGTTCTAATAGAAAAATAAATTCATTGTAAAAAATATTCATGACGGCTTGTGTGTCCGTAGCTTCATCTGAGAGGAGTTTCAGTAAACTGAAATTAAAAAAAAAACCTATTTGCGGGCAACAATGACCCAATCGCGGCCAAAAAGATGAAGGCGTGCTTTGTGACTTTTTGATGGAAAGTAAGAGAAGAAAGTTGCAAAGTTGCCAAATTTTAAGGCATCAATATTATTATAAGGATGACTTAATACAGTTGCTGTCATTGCATTACTTAAGCTACTAATTCAATGCTGAAAATAATCCGGTTATATTTATGAGGAAAATAAATCCAATTTTTAGTGAAAATAACATTAAGGATGTAGAAGAAAAACATATGAGCAGCACAAAAGTCCAACTTGGCATGAACTTCGATATGCCCGAATCACCGCTTCGAAATGCTTCGATGTAACCCGTTGTAAAACATTTGATGGCTCGTTAATTGCAGCATTAATGGGTGCAAAAGTACCTGATACTGTTAAAATACCAATAAATTAGAATCTGGGGGAACCGAGATCTGAAGTGGAATCAGAACACTTGAGTGTTCATAGTGATAAAAACAGCGAAGTGGATGCCGAAATTCTTTCATCCGAGTTTGAAAGCGACGACGAAGTATCCCTATAGAGGTTCGCGCGTCGGGACGAAGTTATTATACTGGCAAAGATAAGACAACAAGTTGACAAAAAGTACCATTCCGATGCAATGTTCGTAGTAGAGCAGAAAATATTATTACTCATTTGCTTGGTGTGAAAACAGCTGCAAAGGGTAAGTTGTCACCTCTTGAGTGTTTTAAACTATTTATTTCCGATGCTATGACAGATGAAATTGTGAATTGCACTAATGAGAAAATACTCTCCCGATCAACTGCTGATTCGCAACAGTCACAAACTACAAAGGAGGAAATAAAACCCCTTTACGGTTTACTTTTCCTCAGGTTTGATTCGTTCTGGACGTCAAAGTAAAATTGATTTATGGGGATGGGACAGAAATTGATATTTTTAGAGACTATGAATACAAATAGATTTGCTTATTTACTGAATAATTTGAGGTTTGATAGCGCGGCAACACGAAACGAGAGATTAACGACCGATAAACTAGCTCTTTACAAAAAACTTTATAAAAAAGCTTTCAGGATGCTTACGTTCCGTTCGAAACCCTGACATTAGATGAAGAATTGGTTGCTTTCATAGGTCGATGTGGATTCCGCCAGTATATTCCGTCAAAATCAGCAAAGTACGGAATAAAAATATATTCTTTAGTAGACAATAAAACATATTTTACTGGAAATATAATGTGGAAAGCATCCCGAAAATAAGCCTTTTTCTGTCAGCAACAAGCCTTACGATGTGGTCGATTATCTAGTCCAATGTGTATCTCAGTCTTCTTGGAACATTACAATGGATAATTTCTTCACTAGCTATAAAAACAGAAAATTTGCTCAAAAACCATACGTTCACTATTGTCGGGACTTTGCGCGCCAATAAGACGTGTATTCCTCCAGTTTTCAAGAAACATTGTGAAGTAAATACATCTCTATTTGGATTTTGGCCATGAAACAAAAAACAAAAAACGTATTAAAAACTATTACAGAGTCTTCCCAAGAAGTTTATAATAGAACTATTAATAACTTCATGCTTTTTATTGATAAGGCTAATTCATATTTAGAGAAATGGTTCGATTTCAACCAGACTAATTGGTTTTCTTTAATTAGCTGTTTGTCATTGAAGTCTTCGGTCACATTCGATCATTTTGAGAAAATTATAGATAGTCTAAATTTGTATAGACTCAATATTGGTATGGATGATTTATATTCAGAATTAATAAATTTCAAAGTAATTTATGGAAAAATATCAGAAGACAAAGATTTTCTTGAAATGAGTACTGGCCAAAAGTGGAGCCATTTATTAGTAAACACTTCAGAAGAATTTAAAAACATATCTAAAATTGTCCTATATCTACTTTCTGTTCCGGCCACCTCAGCATTTACTGAAAGAGTTTTTTTCAGTAATGAATGCTAAGTGGCGGGAGGATAGAAATAAAGCATCTATTAATTTAATAAAAAATGAGCTCCTCATTTATTTCAATTTGAGTTTTGATTGTGGTGAGGCGTTTGAAGTTTTTAAAAAAGATGGTAAATGAATAAGTTGTGCGAAAAGCTCCAAAAATTATGTATTTAAAAATAAATAAACAATAAAAAAAATATACTGTTCATTTTTCTAAAATACTGTTTAATATTCGTCATAGACCCTGAATATACTTTATTTCTTGTAAAAAAAGTTGGCAACCCTACTTACACAGCCCTTAGACGTGGCAGTTTTTTGGCCCATGAAGATGGTTTGGCGTCAATTATTGGACAAATGGAAAAAAGCAACGATGGGAGAACACAATCATGTGTAGCAAAGGGTTGCTTCCCACGGCTGTTAAAGCTGCTAATAGATTAGCTAAGTGTGAATGCTGAAAAATATTAAAGCTGGATTTAAAAAATGTGGCATTGTCCCATTAGATCCTAACCAAGTTTTAGCAAGACTTCCTCTTCAAGAAGAGAATGAAGAGACAAAAATAACAGCTGTGAGCGATAGTGTAATGAAGTTTTTAAAGGAACTGCGCTATGGATCCATGAATATTAGAGAACCCAAAAAGAAGAGAAAGCTAGAAATAGTAGCAAGAAGAAGTGTAAGTGCGGAGGAAATAGAAAAGAATGAAGAGCAAGAACCTGAAAAACTAAAGAAAAAAAGAACACCAAAGCAAATAAATGGATCAACTCCAAAACTTACATTGTTAAAAGGGAAGGGTATCAGATTCGAATACAGACGTAAACCTTCGTCAAGACCACAAAATACCAGTCAAAAAATGTGAAGACACCGGATAAAAATATCCCACACCTTTTAAAAATGCCCATTTTTAGCCAAGAAATACAGAAAAGAGGAAGGCTACAACAGATAACAACAGGCAAATTAAAAAACCAAAAATGTATCCCACTGTAGCAATTAGCGACGAATTTATGGAACATCAGCGACGACTTGAGGCAGAGAAACTTGCTAAAGAGAAAGATAAACTGGACAGAGCTCAAAAGAGGAAAGCAAAGAGCCAACGAACAAATTCAAAAGTGAAGACAAAACATGTAATGAAAACAGATGTAACTGGCACAAAAGAAAAAATTGAATACCCAGAAGGTGCGTTTGACAATAGTTGCTATGGTTTGTTTATGTAGATTCTGAAAATATTGTCTGTCTTCCTACTTTATATTTTATATGTCGTATTGTATGTAAATATATTTATTGAACAAGTACGCGGTGGTTTCTCTACATAGTTTTTGTTATTTTAGGTTTTGTTATTTTAGGTTTTATTATCCCATTAGAGAAGTTGAGGTGTTCTCGAAGACTTATTTGCTCTATTAGACGGAAAAAACTCCGAAGATGGCAATGAGAGTGATGAGGACGGGATGAAGCAGTTTTATCATCATTGACTACTATAGTGACCGGCATGAGTCGTGAGCACAACTGACAGCTGCGCAGTAGTTAATGTTTCGGTCTCTTTGGCGGAATGAAGAAGCCATGGGGGCGAGGCGGGGTGCCGAGCTGCACGCGATTGGTTCCTCAGTCAATGCACATCATCTATTGGAGGCTCGCGTGTCATTCGGCTACTGTACACTTTCGTGCAATTTTAGCGACTTACGTTTTGGATTTTAAAATAGTAGTTTATTTGTGAGTCTGAAGTTAGCCGAAATTCGAAAGTAAAAATGTTCAACATGTCATATAGATTCGAAATGTAGCGTGATTTAAAATAAAAAAAAGGAAACCAAATTTTAAGGAAATGAACTAGATATGCCTTCAAGTATATTTTTTTTTTGACTTACCATTCAAAAATTATATTCAAAAAACTTTTTCACCATGAGATTCTGATAATTTAAATTATCTTAGGAATATTTCGGAGTATGCTTTTCTTGATTGCGATATTATCTGCTGGTGCCTACTTTTTTTTTTTCGATTTTCGAAAAAAAAATTTACCTTATCATATCTCTTAAAAAAATAGTTATTTTAAAAAATAAAAAAAAAGCATTTGTTCAAAGGAGATGTTTCAAAATGTATGGGCTCCCGGCCACCTTTTGTACACTATACTAAAAACTAAGAAAACTTGCAAAGAACAATTCGTAGGGGTTCATTCTCTTCAAATCATATTCGTTTAATTGTTAAAAAACAATAATTTACACTTAAACTTGCAACACAACAGTGGAAAAACATCATGGCGGTAGTGATTACCGTAATAATGTCATCTGTCATCCTATTTTAACTTACTATATACATTATATACGCGAATGGACGTAGATATATAAATATTGTATTGTATGTATTGAGAAACAATGCCTATATTTGATAAACATTAATTATATTTACTTTCATAAATCTTGACTTAAAATAAAACATACCAAAATATGTACTTCTATACCAATTTATTTTAGTTAAAACATTTAATTGTGTAAATAAAACAACTTTAAGTACACATTTGATAATATTTTACTTATTCTTCACTTAGATACATTATTTATTCATTTTAAATATCTTCCCTTATCAATATTTTCATCCAATCATGTAGCAGGTTCTGTAATATCCTGTGACGAGCTCAGCCCAAACATCAAACAATGGTCATAATGTGAGCGCAACTACCTACGAGTACGGTTCGTTGCTCAGCGATGCAGTTGCAATAATAACTGATTATTTTGTCATCCCAAGAATGTCCTTGTCTTGTTAATGTAATTATCTAAAAAAAGAGAAATGTAAAAAGATTAGCTTCTCTAGTTTAAAATTATTAACGATTATTTCACGATTAATACAACTAACTGATGTATATTTTACCTGATGATATTGAATCCTTGTCAACACAATCCACAGCGATCGCACGAAAATCACAAGAGTCCATAAAACATAAGTTGGGTAAATAAGTAAGGTAGAATCACTCCAAAATCGTAAGCAGCACAGAGCAGAAACATATTCAGGATTAAAATGGAATCTCATCATCAGTACATATGTATTCAACGTTTACATTGGAGTCCACTATTATATAATATGTATATATCCACTTTTACACATATCAAATTGACAACTTCTTCTTTTTTAATTTGACATGTCACTTACATCTATAAAACCAGATACTATTTAAAAGGTGGTTTTGTTATTATTATTATAAATAATTAATTAAATTCAGAAATAATGACGGGATACCCAAAACAAAAGCCAGGTTGTAAAGTACTAAGGTAACAATAACTTTACGACAAAAACAGCGAAATACAGAATTACCGACATCCAAAGAGTATAGTAACCTATGTGTGGGGTACACATAGGTTCCCTGACCGACATCGACAGTTTTGAAAACTTGACATTGACAGTATTCCGCCATATTTAATATTTCAATGAGGATATTTTAATGCTAATTTTAAATATTTTTAAACAGGAATACTTTAGGTTATCAAAATATATGTGTATTTTTCTTCAATTATACAAATTATTTGTGTTTTTTAGATATAGTGTACATGAGATGGCCGAAAATGAAACATCTCCTTTGAACCATCTAATGGTGCCTATTTTTATTTTTTTCAATTTTTGAATTTTTTGTTTAAATAATTAAATAAATTAATTATTTCATTTATTTACATTGTCATATTAACTTAAAAAATCAATTTATTAACAAATACTAAAATGTCATACTTTGCTTTTTTAATTATCTACATGTGATCATTTTTATATTTTATTTTTACTTTTTTTAATGACTAGAGATTTGAATGAAGAGTTACATTCGCGCGTTTTCCCAAATAGCCAATCAGAGAGTAAGTATTCAAATTAAACCAATAAAAATTTAAAAATTGTTATTTTTTAATTTTGACAATGTGTCAACCGTATTTTTAATTTCAATAATTTTTTTTCTATTTATTTACAAAAGGTAACACTGATTGAATTGTTTCAATCTATACTTCGCGCTTAGAAGCAATTAGTTATTAAATAAAATAAAGTTCGTTTAATATCATGTATTTGTGTCAGTGTCTTTTGTGTTTCTACTTATAAAATTTGTTAAAAATGCAATTCGAAGTCAATGAGTGCATTTATGCTATTGTAAAGCATGTGAAAAAATTTGAGGATATTGGAGATAATCCTACAACTAATAAACCATTGTTCTTAAAAATTTGCCAACATTTCGGCATCAGAAAATATCAATTGCGAACTTTTCGGACGAATGTATGCTTCGCTTGGAAAAAAAATCGGGATGATATGGTTGGTAAAGTGAAACGAGAATTGCTGAAAAAAAAATGCTACAGAAAATAAAACAAATAATATAACTCGATCTTTAAGCGGTTTGTCAGTGACGTTGGAGCAGAATGAGCCTGAAGTAAAGTTGGAAGTTCAAAAAAGGAAGAAATATGAATACCATCTGAGAGGGTCACTTAAAATACCGTCTGATGAAGTTCTATTTAAGGCTCATCTCTCATCCGATTTACTTCATCATCATCTTCGAGAAGTGTTGCCTAAAGAAGTTAATATTAAATGTATTTTGATCTTCGATGGATTAAAGCATGGTAAAGATAATAAATTTTATGATTATGGTTACTGTCGTCAATCTTCTTGCCACGTCAGAATAAAATTAATTGGCCAGGTGAATGGAGTATCAACCAACGTTGATGTTTATTCTACAGATGATACTCCAATTCACACTGAATCGTATGCTTATGAACTTCGCGGGGCACAAAGAACAATTTTACAAAAACGGTTACAAAATACTTGCCCTCGCGAAGTTCATAATGAGCTAGTGAATGAAATAGATGAACTATTAGCAAAAGATGAAGGCAATCATCAATTTTGTTTTTCTGAACAAAGTTTACAAAAAGCAAAATCTGAATTTCAGTCCAAAAACGACCGGCATACTGATGACATCCAAGACATTATGATTAGATTGTCAGAAAGCAATTTTAAACACCCGTATATTAAACAATTTAAGACAGAATTCACGATTTATCTGGGCATCGAAGATCAATTTCAGCTCCTGAAAGATTCAAATGACTTAATAATTCATTATGACGCCACCGGATCTATAATTAAGAAACCTTTTGCTGATTCAAAAAGAATTTATTACTACGCTGGAATTGTCAATATCAATCACAAAATTTACCCAATTTTAGAAATGATTACGAATAGCCATACATCACAATCAATAGCCCAGTTTTTAACATTTTTTAAAAATTCTTACGCTGAAAATAAAATAAAATGGCCCATTTTTAATGGCATAGTCACTGATTGGTCTTGGGCGTCGATAAATGCTATTATGGAAGGTTGGAATAATTGTCGCGTTAGTGAATATCTCCAAAAATCCTATCAATATATGCATACACCGAATTCGAAATTTGAACTGCTTCCTCTTTACACTTGTTATCCACATTTAATGAAAATGGTTTCGCGACATTTAAAATTAAAACAAATTAGAAAACAAACCGCTTCCATAATTTTGGAAGCTTTTGCTGTGCTAGTGCACTGTAAAAGTATTACAAATTTAATGCAAATGATCGAATCATTTTTAATAATATTGATATTTCCAAGACAGTGTCAAAAATTTGAATCAGCCTTGAAACGTTTGACCGGAAAAAAATTATTTAAATATGAACTTTTTAATGAGAAAGATGATTTTACTGAAGTTCCAGATTCAACCAGCAGTGATTCAGCTTCAACTATATTCGAATCTAGTCCATTTTATCAAGATTCTGTAACAATATTAAAAAGGGTTCAAACAATGGCAGAAAAGTGCAGTGAATCAGCAATAATAAATGATTTACTAATTAATTCAGAAGTGGTTGATTATTTTATGCAGAAAATTTTTCCGTACATACCTTTTTGGTCAATAATAATGACTCCAGAAGAAAAACACCTAACAAACAGTTCCGTGGAAAATTTTTTCAAGCAACGTAAAACAATCATCGACGACAACACTAAAGTCGGCCGAGCAATCGACACGTTGTACTCAGCAATCACTGCTGATTACAAACGTTTGAATCTGGTACCACCCAAGGTCCAAACTAGAAAACGTTCTCAAAAAATAAATGAGCCAGATAATTTGAACTCCGTTGAAAGTTGGAACAGGCCTAAACAACAGAAGACATCAGCTGACTATCAAGAAGGAAAAAGATTGAAGAGATTTTATGAAACAAACGAGAAGATTAAAACTTTGCAAATTAATGATGAGAATGGGACAATAAATAATGAAGATTATTATTATTTTCCAGATGCTCCTCGGCAGTATTTGGTTGGGTTGGTAAAAAATGTGAATGATGACAATCGTTTTGAATATTTGTGGGGCGAAGACTACATTAGATTGTATGATTGTAAATGGCTGTTTAATTTTACCATCGATTATTGTGTAAATTTTTTAATTAATAATTCTCAATATTATAAAAAATTTGCATACACATTGTGTGAGCTAAGTTCAACAATACTTTTAGATCCTCATGCTGTTGTTGGATCCGACTTTATACCTGCACGAAGGAAGGAGTGGACAAATAAGTCGGCGATATTTTTTCCACTGAATTTAAAAAATATACATTGGGTTTTATTCTTCGTTAATTTGATAAACTATGAGGTGTACTATTTTGACCCGCTAGTATCCAGTGATGAGGAAAAATGTGATAAGCTGTTGAATAACTTTAGTTTTTACTTTAGTAAAATTTTTCCAAAAAGAAGGCAAACTTGGATCGTAAAGGAAGTAAAATACCCTCTTCAAGAAGATGACTTCAACTGTGGTATTTTTATTATACATTATATCAAACAAATTCTGCTGGGTAATTTAAATAATATTGATGGACTAAACCCTGATGAATTAAGGAAAGAACTTCAGAAAGAGTGCGTAACTAATTCTTTAAATGTATTTAATCTATGTACAGTTTGTGGACGGGGTGATGATAAAAAAAAAACAAGGTGGTTTGAGTGCGGGATGTGTAAGAGATGGACACATTTTGTATGTTTAAAATATTTAAACAAAACTGTTAAAGAAATGAAAGACTATTTTTACAAATGCGACCTATGTCGCAATTGGAGCAAACTCTGAAAATATTTTTGTTGTTCTTTTATTGATTAAAATTTTTTCATTGTTCTTTTATTGATTTTGAATTGATAACTTTGTTATTTTATAGATTAAATAAAAATAATTAACGAGAAATGTAAAATGTTAATATGTAACGAGAGAAATAAAGAGAAATATCGTTAAAAAAAGTAAAAATAAAATATATATTACTCAATTTTATAAAAATAATTTGATTTATAGTGTTTTTATAATTAACGTGTCATATTAATAAACTAATAAAAAATAAAGAAGAAATAAAAATGATCACATGTAGATAATTAAAAAAGCAAAGTATGACATTTTAGTATTTGTTAATAAATTGATTTTTTAAGTTAATATGACAATGTAAATAAATGAAATAATTAATTTATTTAATTATTTAAACAAAAAATTCAAAAATTGAAAAAAATAAAAATAGGCACCATTAGATGGTTCAAATTTGAACAAATGCTTTTTTTTTATTTTTTAAAATAACTATTTTTTTAAGAGATATGATAAGGTAAATTTTTTTTTCGAAAATCGAAAAAAAAAAAGTAGGCACCAGCAGATAATATCGCAATCAAGAAAAGCATACTCCGAAATATTCCTAAGATAATTTAAATTATCAGAATCTCATGGTGAAAAAGTTTTTTGAATATAATTTTTGAATGGTAAGTCAAAAAAAAAATATACTTGAAGGCATATCTAGTTCATTTCCTTAAAATTTGGTTTCCTTTTTTTTTATTTTAAATCACGCTACATTTCGAATCTATATGACATGTTGAACATTTTTACTTTCGAATTTCGGCTAACTTCAGACTCACGTTTATTTTTGTTATTTCGTATTTGTTAAGTGTTTTTGTTTTAATGTAGTTTATTTTTATTATCTCGGTGTATAAAAGTGTTGTGTTTTTTAAATTTTTGGTTTTAGAGTATTTCTTTTAAGTTTATAAAATTCTCGTTTTATAAAATTATTGTTTTTAAATTTTTGGTTTTATAAAAATTTTTGGTTTTAAAAAATGCCGAGGGTAAAAAATACCGTTTTAAATAGACAGGCAATGCAAATGGTCTATTCTGTTTATTGCTTCATAAAGAACAACGCCGAGTTAGGGATTGACAAAAGTATGCTGGAAATTTATAAACAAACAGCGGAAGCGACCAACACCTCAGTAGCAACTGTACGGCGGATCGTTAAAGAAGCCAATAGTTCAGAATTTCTGGTCGTATTCAGAACACCAGGAAAGAAAAGACCAAGAGAACACCCTGTCACAGATGTGGATAGTTTGACCAGGGGGTTATTAAAAGGTGTATTCAAAACTACCACCTCACCAATAAAGAAATGCCCACCATTGAAAAACTACGACAAAAGTTGCGGGCAGATATAAATTTTCAAGGGTCTGAGCGCAGTCTTCGCCGTATAATAAAAATGTTGGGTTTCAAGTGGAGAAAAACCGAGAATAACCGGAAAATTTTGATCGAACAATCCCATATTCGCTTCCAGGTATATATAATGTTCATATTTCATATTTTTAGATAAAATTCATCTTAATTTTTAAAGCAACACCGCTTTTAAAGCTTTAATAATCGTAAATCTTAGATCTTGCTAAGATAAACTAAATCGTAAAAGTAAATATTATTCACTTCATTTGGATTAACAAAATACTTATCTAGAAACTTATCTTGTTCCAGCGAATAAAATATTTGCAAAAAATGCAATAATTCCGAGAAGAGGGAAGAACAATTATTTATACGGATGAATCATACGTAGATTCGTCCCATTCATCGTCTCAGGCATGGTCAGATGGCACAACAAAAGGCCTAAAAAAGTCTATATCAAAAGGGCAACGAATCGTGATTGTCCACGCAGGAACTGAGACAGGTTTTGTACCAAATGCCCTGCTCACATTTAAAGCAGGTACTAAGTCGGGGGACTACCACGACAACATGAACTATGACAATTATGAAAAATGGCTTCGCACGCAGTTAATCCCAAACATTCCTCCTAAATCTGTTTTGGTAGTAGATAATGCATCCTACCACAACAAACAGTATGACCCTGCACCAAGTTCAAATGCCAGGAAGTGCTGAGATGCTGGGATGGTTAAGGGAAAAAGGGATTCAACACAAAGAAAGAATGCTGAAGCCCCAACTACATCATTTAATAAAAATTAATAAAGATCAATACAAGAAATTTAATATTGATAAGATTATGGCTGAACACGGCCACGATGTGATACGATTACCTCCATACCACCCAGACCTCAATCCCATTGAGATGGCATGGGCTGCAATAAAAGGCTATGTCGGCAGTAAGAATGTGACCTGGAACGTTAGCCACGTAACGGGTCTTGTTAAGGAAAAAGTAAATTTAATGGGAGCTAATGAATGGACAAAATTATGTCAAAAAGTAAAGGAAAATGAGAAGGAATATATAAAAAGCGATCACATAGTGGATGCAATGACAGAAGAATTTATAATTCACATTGGTGACGATGACTCCGAGACCAATTCGGAGGATGAGGACAGTGACGATGTTGAGGAGATAAATGAGCCAGTGGCCTCTACCAGCACCAACGCAGCGTCTAGTTTTATGGAAGGCATGTTACCTATTGCTTCAGATTGAGGCGATTTAAATTTGAAAAATAAAGAAAAACAGTTATACTCAGATTATATTGTTTTATTGAGTTGAGATTATTATATTTTATTCACGAAGGCCTACAACATTACTCTATCAAAGTAAAATTTCAAGTACCACTAATATTTTAATTAGTTTGTATAAATATACCTATCAATCATTTTGGTAAAAAACGGTACTGAATAAATTTGGCCAAAAGTGTACATGCGCGAGCTTACCCCCACTACTGCCCACCTGTGCTCACGACTCGTGCCGGGTATTATACAGAGCTTGAAGAAATTTTAGACGGATCCGGTTTGAATGATTCACAGCCAAGAACATCATCAACAATTTCAAATCTTCCATCATTTTCTAGTATGGATGTTGCTGTCACACATGGTAATATCGCAGGTAGTATTCAACCTACACCTTCCACTTCTAGAATGTCTTCAATTACAAGACCTGTTGCCCCTGTGGTTATACAACCTAATGACTCAGGTACCATGGAAGACAGTTTTGAAGATAGCTCAGAAGATGATGGCGATGAAGGGCGGAAAAAAGTGCAGTTTCCACACATTGAGAAATTTGAAGAATTTTTAGTGAAACCATTACAGTTTTACGCAGCACAAAATCAACAAAAAGGTTGGGACATTGTAACATTACAGGAATTACAAAATGCGGCAGCTTTAGCTTTTTGCTATTTACAATCACACGCACACATAATTCGCAATTCATCATTACAAGTGAAACATAAAAATTCTAAAGTTTAAAAGTATCGTATTAAATAAAACAAACTAAATAGTCCGACAAAAGAAAGACAAGAAAACTGATCAACTGACATTTAATTAGTTTTTTTTTTATATACTTAGTGTTTTACGGTGTTGGCATCTTGCCTTTTAGCCTAAGTTTATTGTACCAAAGAGAATGTAATCACTACGTTATTGTACTTTCATCACATATGACCAATGACAAGATTTGTTGAATACAGGGTTGCCAACTATAGATTTTTTTTCTGATAAATAAACAGGTAAAATCTCGTACTTACCTTTTAAACCTCGTACACACCCGGAATAGTGGCAATGGTAGCGAAGAAATCCCTGAAATGTGTGTAACAGCTTAAAAAAATCCTTTCCGTTCCTTTTTGAATTTAATACCGTCTCCCGTTATGTAAAAATCTCGTACATATTCATACGAGGCTGATAGTGTCCTCATATAGCCCGCGTCATACTTCAAGTCCGCTCTGAATTTAGTCACCGCGCAGGTGTCAGTCAGAGAGCCACTGCGGTCAAACACAACTACAAGCATATAAATCCGTAGCAACATAAGGGGAAGGGCACACTAATACAGCTAGGTACCCGTGGGGAGAGAGCGGGCAGCTGATGGGTACCTTACTGCTAATATCTATAATTTGCTGAAGCGTGTACCAATTCCCTGTCTGTCTTGCTCAAATGTACCATTAAATCCGAGAGAGGAAGATTCATGTGATTTTGATGAAGAGAACTAATTTATCTTCGTTTGAACAATTTCTAGACACTCAGCAAGAGGAGGAAGAAGACGAAGAATAAATCGAAAAAAGCATGATTATCTAAGTTGAGTATGATTTTTGAAGGTGGCAGAACCCTTTGTGGTTAGACTCCGGCGGCACCACCGCCACACCGTAACAGCAGTTTTAAGCGCTGCTGTGTTCTAGTTTGAAAGGTGTGGTAAGGAAGACATACTTTTCCGAGGCGTTCCAGCTTAGTTAGTTCTCAGAGGTAGCGGCGCATCTGTGGCCGACCTCGGGTATTCGATTCGGGGAATCGATTTCATAACTTTGGATTAGTACTTCCGTTTAGTATTAGTTTTATAAAATTTATATTATGTAGTATTAGATATAATTGATTGCCAACATAAATGTGTGAATTGTTATTTAAAACATCAACAGTTACAGTCATTATATTTTCCAAAGTCATGAACATTTTTTATAAAAGGAATGTAAGTAATGAAACAATAAATAAATAAACTTCAAAATGTGTTCACCATATTTATTATCAGAACTTTATTGTCAATAAAATAACATCGGACGGAGATTATCTGCAATACAAAATAAAAGTAAAAGGTACAATTTGACGCTAATAGTTTCATGCTAGCTGTGGTCAGATATAGGGCCCGTTCAAATTAAGTCGACGCGACAGTTTTTCGATACCGACTAACAGATCTTGCTGATCACAATAGCATTTGTTTAATGTTACAAGAATGTGAACAAAGCGGTTCTTGTTGTTTAATATGAATCGCAATATTTGTTTGCGGACCCATAAAGTTGGAAACAATTTAATTCTTTTAACATAAGATCAACCACAAATTTTAAACTATTTAAGCATCTTTAAATAATGCTCTATTTGACAATCACACGAATTTCAAAATAATATATTCCATTAGTGAATTATGCAATTTAAAAGGGCAATACAAAAGCAAAATAACAATTTTACATGAATTGTCTTAATTCTTAACATTTATTTACACATACAAATGAGATTACTTGACTGACGCTTCAATAATAATGTTACTAAACAACCCTTATTTCTATCATATAGAAAATAAAAATATATTGGACACCAAAAATAAAGTGTGTATTCTTCAAATAACATTTAGATTCAAAAATTCAAACATAATATTTGCTTGGCAAATCATTGACATAGTTCCAACGACACAAAATAACAATAATAAACATTTGAATAGGCATTTTATACTTACACTAAACCAGAAATAGGTATACATTTATTTAAGTAGGTACGTCAAACTAAGTAAGACCAGAATTTGGACGGACAGCAAAATTAATTTAAATTAAAAATTACTTAAAACACCTCTAGACAATGCAATATTTTAAGACACGTCGTGACATTTATCTGCAAAAAAAAGTGTTTAAATAGTCTGCCATTTGCTAAAAAATATATTTAATTGCAGGAGTTGAAATTTAAAGAGGTTTTTTTTTTATAAATATTTGGGTACTAGCCGCATTGAGGCATGAATATATTACTATTCCTAAAAAATCATTTTAACCCCTTTTCTGTAGACAAAAGGCAAATGCATTACCATAAACCAAAACCCAATAAAGCAGATGTAAAAATAATTAATTTATGTATAACATAATTCATGCTATTGGCATTTTGTTGTCAAACACAAATATTGCACTGTTCGAGGCTTTATAACATAAATAATTTCATAATACTACACAAGACTGAGAAAGGCGAAGGTAAGGCACATTCTCTCGAGGACCAAGGCACTAATGTCTAATACTTATTATCTCATATTGGAAAATAAACACAAAGTCAAATCTATTCAGGGTCATATGTAATATATTAAAAGTGGCTTGAAGTAATAAAATCAAAAAAATAAGATAATAATATTTTGTTGAGAATTATACCAGACGAATATCGATATCGATTTTTCATTTCACAAATTTAAATAATGCAGATTTAATTTGAGCTTGTGAGTTAACCTTAAGGAGTTGACTAAACATGACCCGGAATATGCAATGTTGGCGATATTTATACCTCAAAATTCTTTATTCCTAAGTGCTCATTCCTATTTTTTGTAAATAATAGTACATTACATCTGAAATGTCTAATTAAATTGTTATTATCATAAGTATTGGAAGAGAAAAGAATCCATTTTAATGTGAACATGTTGAAAAATTTAAAACCAATGCTGAAATCATTTTTTTATCGATTATGATTTTCTTCAAGTCATTAGAATTGAGCAATAGGTCTTAAAGGTTTATAAGAAGTATAATTTATTTTTTTACATTTAATTAAATTTCGAAATCAGGATTGAGGTGAATATCATGGAAATGTTAAACTTTACTATCAGCTAATTCATTACAAAAGTAACTATAATTTTATTGCCTTTATAAATTTATTAAGTGTAAAAGAATTATAATCTTTTGAGATGTATTTTTAGGTTTTATTAAAATCTTTCGTTTGAATGTTTTAAATCTTATAAAAAATCACCTTGAAAATAACTCGAGTTTGACCCATCAAGTCTACAATATTTATCGCAATGCCACCCTAAAAAAGAAATAAAAATGACAGAGGAATGAAGCCTGGTGGGTTCGATTTAAAATATTAATACATTATGTGTATTTACAATACTAATTCTTATTTTACCTGAACTTATAACCTATATTGCAACTAATATAATAATCTTAACATATTTGTATTATACCAAAATATACAACAAGCTTATATAAAAATCGTGTGTAGAAATATTTGTTTTTTTTTTTATATTACAACACTTTGTGCTGCCCATGTATATTTTATATATATATGTTTATCGAACTTTGTTCATGCAAAATATACATAATAATGTGCTTTGTATGATAATCAATTTACTATAATATTATTATGATTAAAATAATAATTTGAGAGGCGATACGCACAAAATGCATATGGATTAAACTTTAAGCCTTAAAATGTAGTTGTCAAATCCTAGATGTGAAATTTTACAAAAAATCTGCCAAAATAGTATAATAAGGCATACTATTGATATTGATAGATATATTTTAATTTTAACAGAAAAAAGAATCCAGTGGTCTGTCTCAACTAAGGCTAATATAGTCCGCGCCAAACTACTAGTCCGCGCTGAAGTTATTGCACGCAGGTTTAGTTAGCATATACTCCATAACGTAAGGACCCACTAACCCAGCTATGTACCCGTGGGCGAGAGCGGACAGCGGAGGGCTAATATCTGCAATTCGCTATTGCGACGCCACTTCTTTTTTATATTCGGAGCGGACTAGTAATTTGGCGTGGACTATAATATCTATTGAAATGGCTTTCATTATGAACTTTCTTAACATTCGAATGATATCACTATGAGGTACATTGTATATGTACCTGATTTTGTACATTTACACTTTCAGCCGACAATATAATCAGAAATTTTAAATTCACATTTTTTAATCTGGCTATTACACAGTGCGGGATCGAACATACAAGTTGAATAAAGTCATATTCGCATAGTAAAGCAACTCGATTTTACTCGACCAAAAGATTCGAATCGTGAACGAAAATATCCATAAAAAAATGGATTTAATGAGATTCTCATGTCTCCAAAATGGTTTGAAAGAAACTTACACAAAGATATCTCGTCAGCACTAAGTAAAAAGACCTATGTTCAAGAGAGCAAATGGGCTTGTTGTTATACATTTTCTTCAGATCCATTTATCCATATCATTTACGCCGTGTATTCACCAGAAGACACATAATTATATCTTGAGTCGATAGATATTTATATTATTTCATCCTGTTATGTAATTTTTGTCAATTTGTAGGATAGCAGATTCGATTCTTTACGATGTCACTGCCATGGAATGGGACATCATCTAATAAATACAGGGCTTAATATTGTCGTAGTGGACTTCATCTCTAAATATACAAGCATATAAAATTCAATATGAATTATTGTAAATACTTACATAGTACCTACATAAAATTGGTTCAATAGATAATTTTACAGTTATATATTTTTTTAATTATTTGTTCTATCTCAAACTATAAAATGCACGTAGCATACATATTAACGTTCCGCATATTAATAATAATTTTTCAGTATATTGTTTTATTTAACATAATTAAATGTCAGATATTGATACCTTATTCGCAAATCAGCCAACTCCACTTTTTGTCAAAATGTTTTTTTTATTTATTTAGATAGTAAATGGCGTTGAACGATATCAAAATAAATAAAAAAAAACATTTGGACAAAAAGTGGAGTTGGTTGATTTGCGAATTAAGGTATCAACATATGATTTTCATTGAGAGATTTTTCAAAAAAAACATTTATATAATGTATTACACTGACTTATTTTGTACCTTCGTACAAACTTACTTGTAATGTTCAAAAAGTACTAATTTTTATTCCAATAATATAGGAATAAAAAAATGTTGCTTTATATACAATACACACTATGTTATACAGGGTGAATTTTTCAAACGGGCCTTCAGGGCCAAATCCGAAACTATAAGGATTAGCGAAAAATGCTGAAAGGAGTTACGAGCCCGATTTTGATAAAAACTAAAACTGCATCATTAGTTTTTTAAAATATTTTTTTCCTTAGCCGGGAATCGAACGAGTTCATTTTGAAAAAAAAAATACACCTCTATATTATTTCACTACCTGATAGTGTCGCTTATAAGGATCAAATTCTGGGAAGTAATGTTATGTGACAAATTAAAGGAAAAGGAAAATTTTGAAGAAAACACGTACTTTTCCATACATTGGCATACTAATCCTCAAGGATTATGCATAACAAATGATTTATGTATAATTCTTTAGAAACATACGTAAGTCATACCATTGAAAAATTTGTTGGTTAATCAACTAATTATTCGATGTTATAACCGTGACATTCGGCTTAGTATGAGAAAGTAATAGTATGGCAAATAAATTACCGCCGTGTTTAGGATTTATTTTTTAATAAAAATAGATAAGTGATAAAATAATATTGTTTTATTGTTTGTTGTTTATAACTACGTTTCAACAGTAAATATGATTTTCTATATCTCTTTGTTTAGTTATCACTCGGATTTGATTCGAAAAAGACATTCTCGCAAATTGGCAATTTTACATCTGTATTAAACGAAACTCCGCTCATAGCAAGTTAAATCTATTATAATGGTCCTAAAAGTAACCTTAACTAAGTCGGACATAAAAATATGAATTCTTGAAGAACAAAACGTCTATTTCGAATGATTTGAAGCATTGAGCAAAAAAATTGTTAATACGCGAAATGTTAAAATTGACGAATGGCGGGAACTTAACTGCCAAATTAATATGAAGAAATATGTATTTTCTTAAAATTGAGGCTTTTCCTTTAGTTTGTCATTTACCATTACTTCCCAGATTTTGATCCTTATAAGCAACACTATCAGATAGTTGAATAATATAGAGGGTGTATTTTTTTTCAAAATGAACTCGTTCGATTCCCGGCTAGGGAAAAAGTTATTTTAAAAAAGTAATGATGCAGTTTTAGTTTTTATCAAAATCGGCCTCGTAACTCCTTTCAGCATTTTTCGCTAATCCTTATAGTTTCGGTTTTGGCCCTGAAGGCCCGTTTTAAAAATTCACCCTGTATAATATAAATTCTATAACAAGTTATTATTAATAAAAGAGCAATTTGTTTAAATCATTTTTTTAAACAATTATGTTCTTATTTAAGAAATTTATTGTAATATTATTGACATATTGTCGGTGTATACTATAAAATAGGATTAAAATCAATTCCCATTTTATATCATAATTCATATAAATTTAATTTGTCTAAGAAACTCAGGAAATCGCGGTCGAATTACGCTTGCTTACAATATTGCTATTTCTGTTAACTTTTTTCCCCCAAAACTTATTTAAAATCTTTCCTTCGAATTAGCAGGATAGAATAATAAATAATAGTAAATTTAGTTTTCTATGTTCTATGTTTTCTAAGTTTGTGCTAATTAAAAGCTGTCTTCTTTATGTATTTGAATCTTTTGTTCCCGGAAACCTTTAAAGTTATTAACAAACAAAGTAGAGGGAATACCATAGTTGCCTAGCGATGCCTAACATTTGAGCTGTCATTCATACTTCGGTGCTATGTGTTTGTATACGGACTTTCTTCTGGCTACCGTTCCTGTTTAAGGGCGGTGAGTGGCCTGAATACCCTGGGTTATGGATACCAAGGGCTCCGGGCTCACCCTCCTTGGGCCTGGGCTTTTTGAGTGAGGATCTGAGTGGAGATCTTGTGATGGTGCTGGCATCGGAGAGGCCTGTCAGGGTGGTTGCTGTGGTGTTCATAGAGGCCACGCTACCATGCCCGTTGGTACTGTAGGGCTTACCCGACGCATCGGTCATTGAGATTCCTGGAACGCAACATCAATTATGATAGATTTAAGAATGAGTGGGGTGTGTCGTTGATATGATAATCTGAAATAATTTACACAACACACTATATTCTATAGTTGTAGAGATAACAGTTAGGAAGCGAAACTAAGCGAACAATAAGGAAAAATTAATATTAATTTGCATATATACAGTTGACATGACATACTAATGACCTTATTTATTTTTCATACAAAATATTAGGTTTTCAAGAGAGTGTAACTAACAGATTTTTCTTGATACTTTTGGTTTTATGTATTATTAACGAAATAAATATTATTAACAAGATGACGTCATATTTTATAATGTTTTAAGATGGTGCATAAAAATAATCGGTCCGCCCTCCTGAGGTGTACGTCATATTGAATTTAGAATAACGTTACTAACCAAACATGTATACAAAATCACAGGTGAATTAATTAGAATTACTTACACATAGGAACTTAAATAAATAATTGTTAAATAAAGTGGCTGCAGTAACGGCCACAGATGCGCCGCTACTGAGGACTAAGCTAGAACGCCTCGGAAAAGTATCTCTTTTACCACACCCTTCAAATCAGTACATTAGCGTTTAACACTGTTGTTATGAGACAGAAATAGGTGTAGCAGTGGTGCCACCAGAGTTGTACCACAAAGGGTTCTTTCTACCACATTCAAATAATTATAAAGAAATAAATTAAAAAACTAAGCCAGCGCGGTGGACAATGGCCTAATCCTTCTCATTCTGAGAGGAGACCCGTGTCCAGCAGTGGGACAGTAATGGATTGATGACGATGACGAAATTAAAAAAGATGTTATAAAAAAGGTTACGTTACCTCTGCCTTCCTTGAACCCCGGATTGTTGATAGTGGTACCCTCCGGTTCTCCTAATGGGTTGGTGGGGTCGCCACCGGCCCGCCGCGAGAACAGCGCATCGTACACAGACATTATGAACAGCAGTGAGTTTAGCACTATGCACACTATCTGAAATGTTACATACAATAACAATATTATATTGTGTCTGTAGTGGACTAAAAGAGGGAGGGGGGCAGAAGGGACGAACTACCCTGGGCTCTCGATCCTGGGAAGTCCTCAAACACAGTTGCTAAATAAAAGGTCGTCAGAACCAATAAATCTGTGAAATGTGTATAAATCAGCGCAAAAAAAATAGATCACCGGAATCATACGTAGGTATTCTTCGGCGAATAACTCTATGGCACATTTGTAATTTTGTAAAATCAAATCATTTTTTTACACTGGGAGCCTCCATTAAAATTTCCGCCCCGGGAATCCGATGATCTTAGTCCGCCACTGTATTGTGTCCTATCGAAAATAAATTCGCATATACGTAGGGCCGTATTTAGAGTTGTAGAGACCAATGATGAACAACCGAAGATGTTGACAGAGCAGATATCTGTAATCAACCTCTCCCTTACCACACCCTTCAAACCAGTACACAGCAGTGCTTAACACTGCTGTTATTATGTAGGAATAGGTGTGACGGTGATGCCGCTGGAGTCGAACCACAGTCGTCCAACCTTTTGACACTCGTATATTGTTCAATCTTAAAACTTGATCCAAAACTGAGTACCAATGGGTAAAAGAGATGTTACCTGAACGTAGAAAGCTTCTCCTCTCTCCAAGTAGAAACCCCTGTCATCACCTTGGATAGCAAACAGACCAGCTGCCGCTATTGACAGCAATGCTGAAAAGTAAAATTGTGATATTATAACAAACTTATTATAAGTATACTACTGTATGAAAGAAATAATTAAAAGCGGAAACTTAGCCAATATTTAATTATGTCCGTTTATGTAAAATATAAATCAATCGCTCTCTTGCTTTATTTACGTCTCTACAGGATCTAATATTTGAAAGTGATCATACGTATGGTTACGAAATTCAGATATTTTTAGCAAAAGGGAATCCCGCAAGGTATGTTATTGGGACCAATATTTCTTTAGATTACTTTTAAGCAAATGAACCCAGTGTTTTTTGTAAAGCTTAAAATGGTTCTTTGGATATAAATATTTCTACTCTATTTTTCGGAAAAATAAAAATTTGGTAATGGAAGGGATCCCGGGATCACGGGAACTTCATTGGGGCCACTATTTTTCCTAATCAACTTACTAGCTAGTAGCGCCAGCGCCAACTTCACCATAACCAGGTGAGTGTACTTGAGGCCGACACGCTCCTTCGAGGAGATCATGGCAAGCTGCAGGATCGACAGGATGCAGAACACACCGAGCACGGTGACACCCACCGCTGCCACCACACCGGCTATGTACACCGCCGCTGTTGAACAAAGAAAAGATAATGTTATATTTTAGGAAATACCTATGTATTTCCTGATTGTACGTGAAGAAAGTTTAACTTTATAACGTCGGGGACTAACTATATGAAATAAAATAATAATAATAAATGAATTAATTATACCGATGTCATCTTAATTGTAACATGGACATTGTGAAGCGTGCGTTTTGTTCATGTATGATATTATTCGAAATATGATTTACCAATTTACTTTTGTTAAATTCGCATATAGATGTGCACTGTGCATCCTTCAAATGATGTCACATTTGCCAAAACTAAGCAATCACAATAGATTTAATAAAATAAATACACATAAATGTCGTAATTACAATCAGATCATACCGCTGCTTACATTTTTACGGATAGAAAATTCGAATAGGATAAAATGTTGCCGTGAGCTTTCATCCTGCCTGTAACACACATACTTTGCCTAAAAGATTTTATCATTGTAAATTTAGTTACGAACAAATCATCATTTGGAAAGGAATATGAATGAATTGTAATAAATATAGAAACGTCGTGCATAGTATGTACGCCGTGGAATTAACGATAATTTAAAATACCACTTCCAGCCAGCTCAGATACCAACAAAGGGAGTGGCTATGGCTACCCAAGCTAATCCTGCAATAACCATTAGCTAGACGTTTGTTTTGATAACAAATCCGTTTTGTGTTTGCTAAAGTTCTATTTTCTTATCCAAATCTGATCGACGTCTTTCGCGATCGTCATCATATTATGGTTTGATACAGAAAGGGTTTCGGATTCGATTCCTGCCCAGAAATATCCGAATGATGATTATTGATTTCTTCTAAGATGTTTGTATATTTGTATTTTTCTATCGTATTTTCTAATGTGGAGATTTCTATTCTGGAGTCATCTGCGTAGAAAGGGGTCACCCCTGGCCAGAGCGACATCTAAATAATGAGTTCTGGATCAGCGTATTTATGTATTTTTATTTGTCTTTGTGTATGATCATGGCAGCCACGACACAGGAAATAGACTAGTGTGGGGCTGTATGGAGAGCGTCTTTTTAAGAATAAAAAACTTGGGATATTTTGTTCACACAAATGAACCTCGCAAAAGTGACTTTAGTCCGTTACGGTACAGATGTTTTGTATGGAATTCTAAAGTGTTGCAGCCTCACCGAATAATCTGTTAAGCTGTTGTTGCAGCTTAAACAGTACGCCATTAGGTCAATGGTTACGCAAAATTACGTGGCATTTTGACGACAGTGGTGGTCACTATATCAGTCTGTCATACAGGGGTTCAGAGTTCGATTGTTGGTCAGACAGATATGTAAATGAATTTAGATTTTTCTTCTGGTCGAAGGGGTTTGTTTGTATCTTTGTGTGTCCATAGCATCCACAACACAAAATATTAGCGTCTACCAGTGTACATTAGGGGCTACCAGCGTAGAATGCGTCGTTTTCTATTTTCAAAATATATTTTTCAGAGTTGCCTACATACTCGCATGGCTCGACTCCGGAGGCGTTTACTCCTCAGGGCAACGCTTCTATGGCCGAGCTTACGTAGGATTCTTATGTTTTCTGGATTGATGACAAATAGGCAGTAGTAGCCACTTACCATCAGGTGGAATAAATAGTACCTATATAAAAATATAGAATTTTGATTATATATTTTTTCATTTACTTTGGTGTTTTTCTTTAATATAAAGCCTTTAAGCTTGTACGATTTAAATATACGAAAACAACGAAATATAACGAAACATTCACTTTCAAGCGAACATAAGTCTGTTGTTTTAATACAACATATAACATTTTACATACCATTATAAATTCATTAAAACAGGATTACTTACATAGAACGACAGATATTTATGGAACTTTCATGCATATATTTATCGCATTGACAATAAACACTCCATTAACTAAGTCTTATTATCACATATACGAGTAACTAGTAAAGCTTCAAAACTTTCACAGTGTAGAACAGTACTTAGCACTCCGCTCTGTTAGGGACTAAACTTAAATCACTCACAGAAATCATTAACATATTGTATTGCCTATATAGTATCGAAAATAGATTGCGTAAAAATATTTACATTTTTTCAGTGTATACTAACATCGATAATATAATTTAAACATGAAAGTTATTGTTTTTCAAAAAAATGATAACACTACTTAAAACGTTTGTTTTTAAAGACTTTTCCGTTTTATCATTTAATTTAACTAGTAAACTTTACACAACAGTTACAAATGACACTTTATTTAACCACTTTATAGTACATCGGTAAAAAAAAAACACTGATTTATTTATAAAAATTAATAAAAAAAAGTTTTTTTTTCACACTTGCCCTATCAACTCGACGCGACACACGACAGACTGACACGTCTGTCACAGCTCATGATCCTGAGTCACGGCGAACACAACTTTCCTCTTACTCACTGTTTCACAAACGCGACCACATATCCTGCGGACCTGTGCCCGGCGTGCATACTAAATGATCGTCTTGTTTTGTTAGACGATGCTATGAATAGTAATTTATGTATTCTTAATGCACTTTGATGTGACCGGAGCATTGATGCTGGTGGACGGAAAAAAATTGAGGCCACTCGTCCGGGAACAGATTTTTTTGAAAGCCTATTCGAAAACAATAGGCGATTCTTATTTTACACGCAACTAATTATTACTATTATTGTCTTGGGTTTCTTGGAATATATAGATAAGTATATTGTTAAATATATTGCAACGTTAAATGTTTTTTGTACTATTGTAAGTTTGGTTTCAAAGTTTTAATGTCACACGCATCTTAAATTTGGTAAATATTCCTTTAGTGTACTCTTCATTCACTTCGCGGAACCCTTAAAAATAATTTTAAAATTACATTTAAGGATTACCTGTAAAAATAATTTTAAAAATATTTTTAAGAGTGTTTTTATTTTTACCGTTTTTTATTTTACTTATAACTCATTCATTTTTATTAAATAACCCTGTTCAGAGCTTTACGGTCCAAGTCCAGAATTTATGTGTTTTTGTGACTAATTAAAAGTGTAATGCGGTATTTACATAATTATTTGGGTCGGTTTTCAAGGTTGTCGGTGTTGTAGTGTTACATGCTTCAGGTCATTTAGCAAATGTTGCCATTTAACTAATGACTGTTAATGAAATCCTGTCTTTCATGAATACGCAACGTGAGTAGACATTATGACACTTTGACATGACACAATATTAGGTGTGATTAGGAAATAATTTATGAGAAACAAATGTAAATTACTTATTGTTAATGACCTCATTAATGGTATATTACTCTTAATCGGTTCATCCAATGTGCTCCTTCTAAGTGCATTTTGCATAGTTCGATAATGGGTTCCCCTAGAAAGGGAGATATCACACTACCCATACTTGTAAATATTTTTAAGAGTATTAACAGGGTCCCATTATAATAGATTGATATATTGATATAGATGTTAAACGTGGATACGTAGTAGGATTACGGGTAATCATTGTTTTATTATGATAAACTTTGACAACTAGTAATAGTTCAGTGGTATTAAATGAAGCCCCCCTCTCCGAAGCCCCGGGTTACGAATCTCAGTTACGATTTTTAAGTTATTCACGTACGTATTGCTTATTTATTATTAATTACTGATCATTTACAGCATACCTCGACGTGTAACGTAAACTTACTAATAACGTATTTGAAAGTGTACAAAATCCTACAATACTACCACAAATATGCATTATCTAACTAAAGTCTATTTGGTTAGGCCGCCTCGTCGATACAGTTATTTCAATCTGAAGACTTCTCCAAACGAATACCAAGCACAAATGCATTATCACTCATCTCGCGATTATGGCGCGTGAAATTGCTACGCTAAAAAAATATCGTACTCGTACAAATATTTGGAATGCTATACACATCATTGTAAAATGATTTTACATCTGATGTCATTCTTATTGTGGAACTGATATTGGTCGAACTGAAAAAATTTATACTTTTTGTACGAAAAGTCATACATTTTTGTACATTGGCGAATATTTTTCTTTCGTGTTTCTCAGGCGTAGTATTGTACAGTATTAACTAATATTGTAGAATATAGTAGAGGTGTGTTAACTGGTTAGTAAAATAAATATTATATACTGATTCTATACAGTTCTGTAGTTCGGTGGAAGAGTATATTGTGGATACGGGCTCTTCACAGGAATAACAACGCATCTCTGATCAGCTTCAGGTAAAGCGCTTATTGTATACGGAGGTGGTTTCAGATATTCATGGCGGCAGTGGCCACCTACCACCAGATGAACTACAAGCTCGTTCAGTACTTCAATCACATTATAACAAAAAGTTCTCTTATGTAAGCCATGTACGCTGCGATCTACTGTAAGGTTTACCTGCCTGCGCAGGTTCACCTGTACAGGTCTATTCCCACATACAGTACGGTGTACCTACGCAGGTATATCTGCACAGGTAGACCTCTCCGGTGCACCGTAGTGTGTATGGCAGGCATAACACAGCTCTCAGGGTTATCAATGAACTTCTGACAGACTAGAGATACGACTCGCTTTTTATTTCCATTTTTACATTTCAAGTTAGTCATAGATGTCAGCTAGTTAGTAAAAAGCAACAATGAAATACCCGTGCATGCTAATAGTCAAACAATAGAATCGTAAAAAGCCGCCGTCCGCTGTCGTGACAATAGCGTGACATTGGAACTGCATCCACTTGTGTCTAATCACCGGTGGTTTCCATTGCACGAGATGCAACTTCGTTGGATAATTGCTTTATTAAATAACTAGCCAGCCTCCGCTATGGAGTAGCTCGTTTTATATTCAGGTAAGATAAAACAAATTCCTTTGGCTTTTTATAATATAGGAATAGCAGACGAACGTGCAGTCCACTTGATGGTAAGTGGCTACTGCCGCCCATGGACATGTAATCAATCCTAAATAGAATTATATATTCCTACCTGAGGTCGACCACAGATGCGCCGCTACCCCTGAGGACTAAGCTGGAACGCTTCGAAAAAGTAAATCTCCTTACCACACCCTTAAAACCAGAACACAGCAGCTTGTCGATACTGTTATTAGGCAGAAATAGGTGTGGCGGTGGTGTCTCCGGAGTCGAACCACAAAGGTCGATTTTCTCTCCTTTAAAATCACCGAAAGATACTAAAACATTTGGGACTAGGTAATTTTTAATTGACAGTTATTAACGTTAACTTACACAGCAAGTATACAGAAATGTACTGTAAACAACATTTATTTATGTATAAACATGATATTTATACACATGATGTATGCGTTGTACATATGTTCTATACTACGTTATTACGATAAGAGTGATGTCATCTAACATGTCAATATTAATAAAGATTGTGTTTCAGCGAAGGTTGCAACGTGGGTGCGTTTATAAGGAAGTACTCATCAGGGCACCGGATAAAGGACAAAGGACCGGGAAGAATGGACAATTGAATGGCTTCCACCCTAGTACCCATACGATCGCAAAATGTGGTTTTTATAATATTGTTTTGACGAATATGCCAAAATTCATCTTTTATAAGGATTGGCGCAATGGACTTCCGTTTCGTGATTAAAATTTCAAAACTAAAACTGCTACAAAAAGCAAAATGTGCCGCAATGGCGGACTTGATGTAGTAAAAAGTAAAGCACTAAACATCTATGGACGACTGGCGTAGGGGAGAGTATACCATCATCACCATACCAGTCTGATGCGCAGTGGGTTTCGAGTTCGATGTTCAGCCTGACATACATCGAAATTATGAATTTAGACTAGGTATCGCTTGTGTGCGCTCGCTGCTAAAGCAGCTCGCGAAACGGTTGTCTTCTTTAGTTTTGCGTGCAAAATTTTTTACATTTTTTACCCGATATTGAAGTTTTATTAATTCTGTTTGGGGCTGTTTGGAAAAGATATGAGTTAATATTTGCAAATTACCAAGAATTTGGGTCGTGATTTTTTTATCTATAAGCCATACATTTTAAAGACATAATAAGGAGACAAAAGCTTGAAATATTATATACAAAAATAACTATTTATAAAAATTGTTATTTCTTGTATGACAACACTAAAATATTTTTTTACCAAAATGTGTAGTCTATTAGTACATAAAAACGCGTCATACATTATTTCTATATATTATATTATCTATATTAATTCTATACTTATAATAAATCTGTAGAGAGGTCAATTCTGTACAAGAAATATATTTCCAAAATAACTATCAGAGGATATTTAGGGATCGATACTGATGTCAAGAATGCAATCATTAAAATTTTTGTCTGTCTGTCTATATAACCGTTATAGAAAAAAAAACTACTCGACGGATTTTAACGAAACTTGATACAATTATTTTTCATACTCCTGAGCTGGTTATGGTATACTTTTCATCACGCTACAATCAATAGGAGCAGAGCAGTGCAGAAAATATACCTCTTATACTATATCCTTCTTTTGTAAATCGTATATCATATTTATCCTGTCCATCCTTTGAAAATATCCAAATATACCTAATAGATTATGGCCCTTCTTTAGTAAATCTTATATTTTACCCCTCTTTTAAAGTCACAAAAATGTTGAAGATTAATACATTTTGTATCCTTTATTTGAGTACATACCATATCCACAAAATCTGTGTCTGTGTCTGTTAATAAATAATTGTAAATTAATACGTAAGAAGAAGAATCTAACATCTTACGCCCCTTCCTGCTATGTGCATGGTAGAGCTACACTCCAAAAAGAATAATCACGGGTAAAATTCATATAGGTAACTTAAGCCACAAACAATTTAACACATACAACGAATTAAACTAAAATAAATAGAATACTCAAAAACTCAAGTCATAAAAAAATTTCAAACCAGTTATAGCTTTCTCAACATACCAATAAGTTAGCTCATTAAGATTAAATCATATACATTTTTAAACGACTCATAAATTAATTCCGAAATATATACTTATAAACCCTGTAACCGATAACCATCAAATTCTCTCCAAATAATCTAAACAATTTGTCTTGCTTTTCTTCTTTCATATCTTATGACTCGTAATTCTTCTCCTTCGAAATGGTAACAGGTGCTTTTAATACTTTAGTGTTGAATGCCCAGTCCGTTATTATTACATTCCAAAGACCACAGGTATTCTTCATTGTTTAATCCAATATTAACATGAAAACAAAAATAAAACTTGCAATTAATTCTATTTAAAAATGTAAGTAAGTAAGTACAAGCTGTAACCATACTTTTCCAATTGTCCGTAACGTAATGGACACTTAGGAATAGAACAAACTTTCTATAACCTAATCCCATTATTATTATACGGATAATATAATGTTAAACAATATAACATGGATAATTTTAAAATTCAATAATTACTTTCGGATATTATCCGCACAATGAACCCTAGTAAATATTTAACATATACTCCAAAACGTGAGGTGTTAAATGTATCACGAAATATTAATAATTTGAAGCCTGCAAAAGTTGTCTTATAACATTAAAGTTCTTCTAAACAAATATAACATTTGCTCATAACAACGGTACTGCCATTTTATATCTCGACTGTGTAAGTAAGAACTTCTAATATAGTGTTATTATGATTTATATCAAATTAAGGTAAAATGAAAACAAAAACATTTGACCCAAAATCAAATCAAATTCCTGAAAAACGCCCGGCTAGGCTTACTATATATCTATTTAATAAACTCAGATAGCAAACTTAAAACAATCTGTGCCAACCAACATTTGTATCGATTCTTAATTTTTTGTATTTAAATATATCGAATAAATTAACTTACGCAGTTTTACGCACCCGATCCCACTGGCTGAATTGTTGGGGGTATCTCCAATGGAAGACTTGAATCAACCTAGTTATTTTTATTTATTTCCAAGACCTCCACAAACATCGTCCTTGACATCTGCCGTTTCCCGCCATAATACCCTTTTGTTTTTTTTTTTAAATCACGAATACAGCGTTACAGCCAATTAAATATGTGGCCAGTATTATTTTTCGAGTGAAAGGTTTTAAACTAATTTTAATTTTATTTATTTTTATAATGTTAATAATGTCTCGCCTGTCTATCTCGCTCTAACACATACGTATACTATGCTCTGACTCTTTCGGATTGCCAATCTATTAGTATAATATATCTATGGTTCAAACTGTTAGTAGCTAACAACGCCACGTATTAGGTAATAACATCAAAAGGAGACAACAGTTTTAAATATTACATACAAAGATGCATGCGTATAAAAAATATTATTTTGTGTACGGCACCACTGATTTTTTTTTTTACCACAATGTGAAATCTATTAATACCTACAAACGCATCGTACATTTTAATGTTGTCAAAATATACAACAGCTTGAAATATTTAATAGAAAATACATATGTATGAAAATTATTATTTTTTGTATGGCCACACTAAAATATTATTTTATAAAAATGTGCAGAATATTAGTACTTACAAACGCCCCATACATTCTAAAGATATCAACAGAAGACAATAGCTTGAAATATTGCATACAAAAATACATATATATGAAAATTATTATTTGTTGTATGGCAACACTTAAATATTTTGTTACCAAAATGTGAAGTCTATTAGTACCTACAATCGTGTCATACATTACAAGATTGTCAAAAATATACAAAAGCTTGAAATATTACATACAAAAATGCATATGTATGAAAATTATTATTTTTTGTATGGGAACACTGAAATATTATTTTACCCAAATGTTAATACTTCTAGTATCTATAAACGCCTCATACATTGGAATGACATCAAAAGGAAACAACAGCTTGAAATATGACACATAAAAATGCACTTGTATGAAAATTATTATTTTTTGTATGGCAACACTGAAATATTTTGTTACACATTGGTACAGTCTATAAGTGCTATTAAGCGCCTCATACAAAAAAATGACGTCAAATGGTGGCAACAGCTTGAAATCTTCGATAATCCTGTAGAAAATGCATTTGTATGAAAACATTTTTTTTGTATATGGCAACATTGGATTTTCGATTTTTTACATAGGGTCCATTTAAATTAAAAAATATCTCCCATACATTCCTTATATGCTCTGTCCACGGTTTCCGCCCAAGTACTCAAAAAGTGAAAATCATGAAAAAAAATTCTGTATCCCAGTGTTGCCAGTCGATTAAGACGAAAATGGTCAAATGTCATTACGGCACCCATAAAAAATTGTCCTGTGAAAAAATTTAATTAAAAATATTTCTCCTTCTACTTTTCACATTTTTGAATGAAAAGTTCCAAAAAATGTATGAACATAGAAAAAAAAAACTTTACCTGGCAACACTTCGAGCCGAGCTCCATGACCGCCCCATAAAAAGCGACTCGCTCAAATGTTGTCAACCTCAAAATATTTCACTTCGAAAAATGCATTTTTTCGTACATTTTACAAAGTGGCTGATACAAGGTCCGCCATCTGGTTAAAAAAATATGACACTGCCATATGATAAAATTGAGGCTACACTCCGGCCAATAAAACAAAAATCTCGAAAAAATATTAATAATACCACCGCGCTACGGCCCCACAAACACACCTCGAAAAATGAAAGATTTCAAACTCAAATATCTCGGCGGCCATCTTGTTTTTCCAATTTTTTCTAATTTTATCGTAACAGTCGTCCCACAATTAGGCGAAAATGACATCAATCTCAGGTAGGCGCGCAGAGTAAAAAAAAAGTTGAAAATCGCAGGAAGGCCGCCATCTTGAATTTTGTATGTTTCCCATTTTTCCTATAACCACAATAATATACCGAAAAAATATCTCATACATTATTACTACCCCCCACCAATAGTTTAGGTTGGGCTACTCGAAATGTCAAAAAAGTGAAAAAAAAAATCTAGTTCCCAGTGTTGCCAGTTTATTTGGATGAAAATGGTCAAATGTCATTACGACCCCCCTGACAAATATCCATGTAAAATATTTTCATTAAAAATGTTTCTCCTTCTACTTTTTACATTTTTGAATGGAAAGTTCCAAAAAAAGTATGAACAAAGAAAAAAAAACCTAAGCCTGGCAACACTTCAAGTCACGCTCCACAACCGCCCCATACAAGGCGATTCGCTGAAATGTTGCCAACCTCAAAATATTTCACTTCAAAAAATGCATTTTTTCATACATTTTACGAATTGCCTGACGAACGATCCGCCATCTGGTTAAAAAATTAAATAAATCCAATTTGGTAAAATTAAGCATATATCCGAGAAAAAAAACGAAAAAAATAAAAAAAATATTTAAAAAAACACATCAGTGCCACCCCGCGAACACACCTCGAAAAATGAAAAATTTCAAACTCAAGTATCTCGGCGGCCATCTTGTTTTTTCAACTTTTTCTAATTTCATCGTATCAGTCGCCCTCAAGTTAGCCGGAAACGATACCGATCTTGGTTAGGTGCAAAATAAAAAAAAAAGTTGCCCAATCCAGCTCGGCCGCCATCTTGAATTTTGAAAGTTTCAGATTTTTCCCATAGACACGGAGGCAAATAAAAAATTCCACTCATACATCAAACCCACCCCCCACCACTCCTTCAGGTCGAGGAAGTCGATTTTTCGTAAAACTGAAAAAAAATTCCTGCGGCCAGTGTTGCCAGTTGACATCGACGAAAATGGTCAAATGTCATTACGACAGTCAAAAAAAATATTCCAGTGAAAAATTTTCATCAAAAATATTTCTCCTTCTACTTTTCACATTTTTGAATAAAAAGTTTGAAAAATTGTAAGAGTGGGGAGAAAAAAACTCAAACCTGGCAACACTTCGGACCGAGCCCCACGACCGCCCCGAACAAACCAAATCGCTCAAACGTTGCCAACCTCCGAATATTTCACTTCAAAAAATCCGTTTTTTCATACATTTTACAAATCGCCTAACAGACGACCCGCCATCTTGTTGAAAAAAATAAATAATTCCGATTTGGCAAAATTGAGGATATATCCGAGAAAATTTAAAAAAATGGCAACAAAATATTAAAAAACCCAAGAGATACGACCTCCCAAAAACACCTCGAAAATTGAAAAATTTCAAACTCAAATATCTCGGCGGCCATCTTGGTTTTTCATTTTTTTCCAATTTCATCGTAACACCCACCCGAATATTATTCGAAAAAGAAACAAACATCAGCATAAAGTCAATAAATAAAAAAGTTAAAAATTTTAAATCGGCCGCCATCTTGAATCTATGGCATCTCATATTTTTCCCTTTGCCTCGGGGGGGAGAGGAGAAAACCCGCCATAGACAACAAAGTCGCTCCTCGCCGGCATCATGGAGAACGGCATGTCAGTCAGTCAGTGGTAAGTTCAGGATTATATATATATAACTAGGTATCGCTTGTGTGCGCTCGCTGCTAAAGCAGCTCGCGAAACGGTTGTCTTCTTTAGTTTTGCAAATTTTTTTTACATTTTTTCCCCTATATTGAAGTTTTATTCATTCTGTTTGGGGCTGTTTGGAAAAGATATGAGTTAATATTTGCAAAATACCAAGAATGGTCGTGATTTTTTTGTCTATAAGCCATACATTTTAAAGACATAATAAGGAGACAAAAGCTTGAAATATTACATACAAAAATAACTATTTATAAAAATTGTTATTTCTTGTATGACAACACTAAAATATTTTTTTACCAAAATGTGTAGTCTATTAGTACATACAAACGCGTCATACATTATTTCTATATATTATATTATCTATATTAATTCTATACTTATAATAAATCTGTAGAGAGGTCAATTCTGTACAAGAAATATATTTCCAAAATAACTATCAGGGGGTATTTAGGGATCGATACTGATGTCAAGAATGCAATCATTAAAATTTTTGTCTGTCTGTCTATATAACCGTTATAGAAAAAAAAACTACTCGACGGATTTTAACGAAACTTGATACAATTATTTTTCATACTCCTGAGCTGGTTATAGTATACTTTTCATCACGCTACAATCAATAGGAGCAGAGCAGTGCAGAAAATATACCTCTTACATTATATCCTTCTTTTGTAAATCGTATATCATATTCATCCTGTCCATCCTTTGAAAATATCCAAATATACCTAATAGATTATGGCCCTTCTTTAGTAAATCTTATATTTTACTCCTCTTTTAAAGTCACAAAAATGTTGAAGATTAATACATTTTGTATCCTTTACTTGACTACATACTACATCCACAAAATCTGTGTCTGTGTCTGTTAATAAATAATTATACATTAATACGTAAGAAGAGAATCTAACATCTTACGCCCCTTCCTGCTATGTGCATGGTAGGGCTACACTCCAAAAAGAATAATCACGGGTAAAATTCATATAGGTAACTTAAGCCACAAATAATTTAACACATACAACCAATTAAACTCAAATAAATAGAATACTCCAAAACTCAAGTCATAAAAAAAATTCAAACCAGTTATTGCTTTCTCAACATACCAATAAGTTAGCTCATTAAGATTAAATCATATACATTTTTAAACGACTCATAAATTAATTCCGAAATATATACTTATAAACCCTGTAACCGATTTTTTGTATGGCAGCACTGAAATATATTTTCACCCAAATGTTCAAACCATAGATATATTATCCTACTGACGTAGGGTTCAAACTGTTAGTAGCTAACAACGCCACGTATTAGGTAATAACTTCAAAAGGAGACAACAGTTTTAAATATTACATACAAAGATGCATGCGTATAAAAAATATTATTTTGTGTACGGCACCACTGTTTTTTTTTTACCACAATGTGAAATCTATTGATACCTACAAACGCATCGTACATTTTAATGTTGTCAAAATATACAACAGCTTGAAATATTTAATAGAAAATACATATGTATGAAAATTATTATTTTTTGTATGGCCACACTAAAATATTATTTTATAAAAATGTGCAGAATATTAGTACCTACAAACGCCTCATACATTCTAATGATATCAATAGAAGGCAACAGCTTGAAATATTGCATACAAAAATACATATATATGAAAATTATTATTTTTTGTATTGCAACATTAAAATATTTTTTTACCAAGATGTGCAGTTTATTAGTACATATAAACACGTCATATATTATAGGGTTGTCAAAAATATACAACAGCTTGAAATGTGACATACAAAAATGCATATGTATGAAAATTATTATTTTTTGTATGGGAGCACTGAAATATTCTTTTACCCAAATGTTAAAACTGCTAGTATCTACAAACGCCTCTTACATTAGAATGACATCAAAAGGAAACAACAGCTTGAAATATGACATACAAAAATGCACTTGTATGAAAATTATTATTTTTTATATGGCAACACTGAAATATTTTTCCAAAAATCTGTACAGTCTATGAGTACCATTAAACGCCTCATACAGAAAACTGACGTTTAGTGATGCTGGGCATGGTGGTGGTGGTCTTTAAAGGGAGACAACAGTCCGAAACACCATATACAAAAATACAAATGTATGAAAATTATTATTTTTTGTATGGCAACACTAAAATATTTTTTAATCAAAATGTGCACAATATTAGTACGTACAAACGCCTCATACATTCTAATGTTACCAATACAAGACAACAGCTTGAAATATTACATACAAAAATACATATGTATGAAAATTAATATTTTTTGTATGGCAACACTAAAATATTTTTTTACCAAAATGTGCAGTCTATTAGTACATACAAACGCGTCATACATTATAACGTTGTCAAAAATTTACAACAGCTTGAAATGTGACATACAAAAATGCACATGTTTGAAAATTATTATTTTTTGTATGGCAACACTGAAATATTTCGTTACACATTGGTACAGTCTATAACTGCCATTAAGCGCCTCATACAAAAAAATGACCTCAAACGGCGGCAACAGCCTGAAATCTTCGATAATCCTGTAGAAAATGCATTTGTATGAAAACATTTTTTTTGTATATGGCAACATTGGATTTTCGATTTTTTACATAGGGTCCATTTGAAATAAACAATATCTCCCATACATTACTTATATGCCCTGTCTACGGTTTCCGCCCAAGTACTCAAAAAGTGAAAATCGCGAAAAAAAATTCTGTATCCCAGTATTGCCAGTTAATTAAGATGAAAATGGTCAAATGTCATTACGACGCCCAAAAAAAATTGTCCTGTGAAGAAATTTCATTCAAAATATTTCTCCTTCTACTTTTTACATTTTTGAATGAAAAGTTCCAAAAAATGTATGAACGATGAAAAAAAAAACTATACCTGGCAACACTTCGAGCCGAGCTCCATGACCGCCCGATACAAAGCAACTCGCTCAAATGTTGCCAACCTCAAAATATTTCACTTCGAAAAATGCATTTTTTCGTACATTTTACAAAATGGCTGACACAAGGTGCGCCATCTGATTTAAAAAAAATAATATTGCCATATGATAAAATTGAGGATACAATCCGGCCAATAAATCAAAAATGTCGAAAAAATATTAATAAAACCATCGCGCTACGGCCCCACAAACACACCTCGAAAAATGAAAGATTTCAAACTTAAATATCTCGGCGGCCATCTTGATTTTCCAATTTTTTATAATATTATCGTAACAGTCGTCCCACAATTAGCCGAAAATGACACCAATCTCAGGTAGGCGCGCAGAATAAAAAAAAAGTTGAAAATCGCAGGAGGGCCGCCATCTTGAATTTTTGTATGTTTCCCATTTTTCCTATAACCACCATAATATACCGAAAAAATATCTCATACATTATTACTATCCCCCAACAAATAGTTTAGGCTGGGCTACTCGAAATGTCAAAAAAGTGAAAAAAAAAATCTAGCTCCCAGTGTTGCCAGTTAATTTGGATGAAAATGGTCAAATGTCATTACGACCCCCCTGACAAATATCCATGTAAAATATTTTCATTAAGAATGTTTCTCCTTCTACTTTTTACATTTTTGAATGGAAAGTTCCAAAAAAAGTATGAACGAAGAAAAAAAAACCTAAACCTGGCAACACTTCAAGTCACGCTCTACAACCGCCCCATACAAGGCGATTCGCTGAAATGTTCCCAACCTCAAAATATTTCACTTTAAAAAATGCGTTTTTTCATACATTTTACAAATTGCCTGACGAACGATCCGCCATCTGGTTAAAAAAATAAATAAATCCGATTTGGTAAAATTGAGCATATATCCGAGAAAAAAAACGAAAAAAATCAAAAAAATATTAAAAAAAACACATCAGTGCCTCCCCGCGAACACACCTCGAAAAATGAAAAATTTCAAACTCAACTATCTCGGCGGCCATCTTGTTTTTTCAACTTTTTCTAATTTCATCGTATCAGTCGCCCTCAAATTAGCCGGAAACGATACCGATCTTGGATAGGTGCAAAATAAAAAAAAAAGTTGCCCAATCCAGCTCGGCCGCCATCTTGAATTTTGAAAGTTTCAGATTTTTCCCATAGACACGGAGGCAAATAAAAAATTCCACTCATACATCAAACCCACCCCCCACCACTCCTTCAGGTCGATGAAGTCGATTTTTCGTAAAACTGAAAAAAAATTCCTGCGGCCAGTGTTGCCAGTCGACATCGACGAAAATGGTCAAATGTCATTACGACACCCAAAAAAAATATTCCTGTGAAAAAAGTTCATCAAAAATATTTCTCCTTCTACTTTTCACATTTTTGAATGAAAAGTTTGAAAAAATGTAAGAGTGGGGAGAAAAAAACTCAAAACTGGCAACACCTCGGACCGAGCCCCACGACCGCCCCGAACAAACCAAATCGCTCAAACGATGCCAACCTCCGAATATTTCACTTCAAAAAATCCGTTTTTTCATACATTTTACAAATCGCCTAACAGACGACCCGCCATCTTGTTGAAAAAAAAAATAAGTCCGATTTGGCAAAATTGAGGATATATCCGAGAAAATTTTAAAAAAATGGCAACAAAATATTAAAAATCCCAAGAGATACGACCTCCCAAAAACACCTCGAAAATTGAAAAATTTCAAACTCAAATATCTCGGCGGCCATCTTGGTTTTTCATTTTTTTCCAATTTCATCGTAACACCCACCTGAATATTATTCGAAAAAGAAACAAACATCAGGATAAAGTAAATAAATAAAAAAGTTAAAAATTTTAAATCGGCCGCCATCTTGAATCTATGGCATCTCATATTTTTCCCTTTGCCTCGGGGGGGAGAGGAGAAAACCCGCCATAGACAACAAAGTCGCTCCTCGCCGGCATCATGGAGAACGGCATGTCAGTCAGTCAGTGGTAAGTTCAGGATTATATATATATAATATCTGTTTTAGGTCTGGGTGTGTGTATTCTTGCGGTCTTTACATGTGTCTATGGCACAGGAACTGGAAAATTCTGTGTTTATCAATAATGCCTGCAAATCCATGTTTTAAAATTATACAAAAAATCACAATATAATAAAAATGAAAAAATATAAATCATTGATCTAAATATGTCTTATTGATTTGTCAAGCCATAAAATTCTGTTGATTTCCATATGAGACATAAATTGGCTAACAAAGTTCAAAATTATTACTACTAACGCGCGTGTGTCAATACTTGTAAAGTTGTTTTTGGCTACCGTAGCATGAAAGCTTATCTCCCTGAGGTAATCATTTTGTGATCTCGACAACGCAATGGCATTTGGCAACAGTTCTAGTGTTACTCACCTCACTGATCCGCCAGCCTTTTTAATACTGAATCATCGGTAAACCACAACACAAATAGTAGTAAATGAGCACCAAGCATTATTGAATAGTCGTTTAGTAGTAATAAAAAAGGGCCGCAAAATCTGTACACTTACATACATTACTAGCAATATTTAGAATCTTGGTTGAAAAGAAATACCTATATTTTGAACAACTATCAGTTTAGATTAGTTTCAAAATCTATGTTAATTTGAAGACTATTCGGCTTGATGGACCATTTACATCCGCAGTCAACAACAAAACAAAAACAAAACGTTTTTTTCTCAGAATATTATCATGAACTTATACAAGACATTCAATGTATAGAAGTATCGACATATTTGCACGTATCATGTCGTGATAGTGAGTCATGATACTAGTATCGAATTAATTTCAATCATAAACGACCATAATGAAGGAGTCTTTTAGTAAATCATTATCTCGACAATTGTGCCAGCGATAATTATTCAGGTTTTTGCTGGCTACTCCAAGGCTGTGGTTAAATTAATTTGCTAATTGCATTGTTATTTCAATTCGTGCAATTTAACTTTTGATTTCTATGGTATGCGATGACCTGGCCATATTACATCCTTTTAAAATTTTGTTACTTTGTCTTAAAGCACAAAATGTTGCATACCTTGTTTGTATATTCCATATCATTCCAAATTTGGACTAAGTCAGCTTGGTAGGCCCTTAATAATTCACACTATAAGAGGTTTACGGCTAGTAGTGGAACAGAGATGATGATGATGATGATCATATTAAATAATAGCACAAGTAACGTATACACGTGTCTATTATGTAACAGTTTTTGAATTAGAATTAGTCTGTCATGAAAAAAACAAACTTCCCACGTATTCTTGTTAATAATCATCCATTGAAATAAATTTCCTTTACTGTGTACCATTGTAGCAAATAGTTTTCAATAATGTTTTAATTTAAAACCAGTCCTATACGACTGAAAGTAAAAATATTAATAATTTCTTAATTTATGGATTGACTTATTATCATGTTTATCAATCTTGATACCTTTGTTTCTCAAGGGGGTCTTCAGAAAGAAGAGTCAAATCTCTTTTTATAGGCAGCGAATAATAAAAAAATGAAAAATTAACTAAGTTTATATCATACAATAATTGTAAGTATGTCTTATTATATCATTAAAGATCATTATCCCAAATAGCGAAATCTCTATCTACTTCTCGCTAATTCTTCATATTAATGGATGAGCTATAAAAGTATAACAAATGCTGACAATTTGCATTGCTCTTTATTGAAACAACTAACATATGTGTGCCTAACTATTAGTCCCCTCTACGCACCTGTCAATTGCCTGACTCATATGGGGAGTGCAATCTACGAGCACCGCATACTAACAGTTGTTCTAAAAACACAGGTGTTCGCTCGTACTGGATATGGTATCGAAAACACCGTTAGCCATATATGGAGCATTTTGAATTTACTTTACTACATAAACATAGTAGTGTATGGGACAGAATTTTTTTAACAAACTCAATTGTCCGTGTCTACCGCACCTATAATGTCCATAGAGTTATGAATAATAGTTATATTTTATGTAAAATATGTGTGTCTGTGATAGTCGGAAATAGTAGTACAGAACAGACTCCTTCATCACCAACTAAATAGCAATAAAAGATGGTTTTAATTTAAGTACAGCAGAATGCACAGTACTACAGTGGTAGTACCTAGTGTACTGTATTGTTTAGTATCTACCCAGCGACCTTGAAAATTCTAGAAAGTACGTAATATATTTTTTGTAAAAGAAAAAAGTGTATGCCAAAATGTAAGAGTGAAGAAAATGATAAGTGCGAAAATCATTCCTACTGAATCCTACATTAATACTGAAACTCTCACGCAATATGGTCCTTCAAGCCGGATTTGGACAAAAATAAACAGACATACCCATATTTATACAATCCTGGCACTTCTAATAATCTACCGATCTGCAAATGCATAAGGACGGTATGAAAACAATGAACGCATACATGCAGTGTGTACTTTTCGGCCTCAAACAATGATGACAATGACATTGTTTTGACGTTACGTGGGCTTCATAAATGGCCTGCAGACTATTTAGTTCCAACAAACATTTATTACCAACCTTCCGGTTGCGAGTTTGTCAATAAAAACAAACACGCCTCTTAAAATCAAATGTATAGAGCAATAGGAAATAAACAGTAGTTCGAGATATTCCTATACTTATTTCTGCCTTATAGTTGCAGTGTTAAGCGCTACTATGTTCTCATTTGATAGCAGACATAGTTAGCCAAGGCATTCCATTTTAGTCCTCAGTGGTAACAACTATTTTGTATTCGATCTCGTGTTAGACTCTATTGATCGATTACAGATGTCCATGGACGGCTGTAGTCACTTACCAACACGACTGCATGCTCGTTTTCTACTCATAGATTACAAAAATATATTGAAATTGAATCTTGCATGGAAAGTATAAAGAAAAAACAGACAGGTAATATTTGACTTAGATTTGACTAGATTCAATTAGACTCCGAATGACAAAGCCGTTACCGGTTCGACACGTAAGAGTCAATATGATCTGCAACAAGGAATGCTGAACTTATATACCCGTATAGATGTTTATACTCGTCTTTGTATGTCCAAGGTCCACATTGGGACTAGTAGTACGGGCTATGCGAATAGAAAGTGTCATTCATTCACTCCGAAACGATTATTGTGTGGCTGTGCGTACATGTATATTCATGATTGCAATTTTATTATCATCGAGTATATGGAATACAGGTATATAGTAATAATGTTTATCGGTATTCGTATTAGAACGGCATATACTATGTCTACGGCTGTATGCAGAAATGTCATATTCGTGCATATTAAGTGGTAATTTTAGTCTATGGACATTCATAAAACAACCTTTATATGATACGTCATAGAAGCGTGGCTTTTAAGGACTAAGCCTCACTTTTACTTCATTCTTACAGCACCTTTCGTATTATAATATAACAACTTTTGGAATGTAACGTTTATCAAGTCATTAATGTTCCACATCTGCGACCGGGTCTCCTCTCAATATGAAAGGATTAGGGCATAGTCCACCACGCTGGCCAAGTGGGTATTGGTAGACTTCACATACTTTTAGAGAACATTTTTTTTAAGATCTCTCAGGGTGCAAGTTTCCACACGATGTTTTCCTTCGCCGTTAAAATGAGTGAGAATTAATATCTAATACGCAGATTCAAATATCAGAGGTGCGTGCCTGGAATTCGAACTTCAGACACCTCGGTCGGGAGGCCAAGTTTCAACCACTAAGCTACCATTGCCTTTTCGTTGGTAATGTTTTCGAACTACAATGCCCAAACTGGTTCTAAAACATATTTAATACAGCTTAGTGTACAATACCCAAGATACTAATTCAAGTCTTATGTTCTCAAACCTGCCCATTGTATTCTGATTGAATGTTCTCGGCTCGGCATTATTGCGGGGGCAAAAATTATAATCATCATGGTCGTTCAAATGCACAATTCATTTGATGTCTGTATAAAGACTTTAAAATGTAATTTGGCATGAAGGAATAGAAGAGAAAGATTTGTGAATCATCACGTTTAATGTTTTTGTTATAAAACTTCAATTAAAAACATATTAAGTATTAGGTTTTAACTATTATAAATTTGAAACAATATTGTTCTTCTGGACTATTTTACCTTTTATAAGGGACATATTTAAAGTAAAACAATGTTTTCCACCTAGTTATCTTGGTAGTAGATCATTCGGTTTTAGGTGATATGTAGATCATCTATCATATAGGAAAAAGCACTTATGAATATTCATACAAATACTGAATTATACAAATATTAATTTAATATTTTCAAACGTAGATTGTCTTTAAATACATTATTTGTTGTGAGTTGTCAAATTACGTTAAATAGGTAATTTTGCACAAATGTTAACATGTACAAATACTCGCAATCGAGATCATCTCATTACGTTTGTTGTCAAAGATCTTTTACGTATAATTATGGGATCACGTATTTCGTTGCACGTTCTCACTCTCAGACATTATCGTTTGTAGCTGAACGTCTAATTCAGTGTTAGCATCAGAGATAAATAGACGCACAATTAGGACAATTAAATCTAAAAGCTCAGGTTAAAGTTGAGACGAGACAAATTCCCAAAGCCATTGTACTTTATTCTGAGATGTGCTCTAAATGAGAGGCGTATTGTGAGAGAAGTGGCGCGTGCGATCTGACCGCGAATGCTCACGACTTTGTGTCGTGACCGCTTTCAAATTGCACGTCTGTTTCCATATACTTACTATAGAACCATTTATAGAGTAGGATTCTAGTTTCGTTGTAATGATATTGAGTTTTTATTAAACTATTTATAATAGTAGACGTGTTGCTAGGCGTGGAAACGAGTCAAAAATTCGCATTTATTTAGCAAAAAAGTAAAAAACGTTTTTCTCTCTTGCTTGTTAACTGATTTTCTTCATTTTTTTGTTTTGTATGTAAGTTTTTTGTTTATAATCGAGCTTTAGTATTACTAATAAAAATATGGTCAAATTTCGATTTTTGACCTTTGATTTTCGTATCTACTCGTACATCTTGATTGTGATTTGAAGCATGTTGCTTATATTAATAAAATTATATACTATATCACTAAATAGCTACACACCTTCTATATCATTATTTCATTTCATTGTTGTAAGTCATCACCCCCCATAAAATGGTCATTGTCCTTTTGGTGTTAGAATTCCGTCGCACTTTAAGTACTCTTATCTCAATAATTAGTTAACGTATTAACTATCTGAACTTAAGCTGAGAAAACTGACAGATAATGTAACAATTGTTAATGGGACTAGTCTTTTTGGATGAGCTAACGACTACGAAGGTACTCGAAATACCCTAACAAAACATAATAGTTTTGTTAGGGTATGTGAGGGGACTGATAAAGAATTCTCTGATTTCTTAATTTTCTAACACAAAGGGAGTTTGTGTCAGAAAATTATTAACAAGCAAATGCTCAAATGGTAGCCAAGCAAAGCAACTCAAGACAGGACTCGTATCCTGATACATAAGTACCATAACATTATGTAAGACGATCGAACTTTGAAAGATATATGAAACATGTTTTGCAAAGTTGAGGTAGTTAACTCATAATTGTCCCACTGCCGGATACGGTTTCCTCTGAGATCGATAGGGCTTTAGGCTATAGTCCACCGCGCTGGCCAAGAATTGGAAGACTTCAATAACCCCTCTTGGGTTATTGAAGTCTTCCAATTCTCGAAATTCTGAACTTCTTACAACATTTTTAACTTATTTGATAAAAATAAACACTTCATTATAAGCCAAGCCCTTCAGTTATGAAAGTGTTAGAATCCTAATGAGCGAGACAAACAATGATGCTTTGTGAAGGTCGTGTTGATGTAACACCGAACACTAATGTAAAGTCGCGTGAAATTCTGTTTGACCATCAATCACATGTTAAACAAATCGGTGGAGTGTTTGGCAATAGAACAGTGCTTTTCGTTGGATTTTCTATGTACCTTTAACCTTCCATTCACGGCTTCGTTTGTGTTCATACGATTTATTAGTTCTAGTGTAAATAAGAAGTAAAAACTCTTTCAAATCATGTCTAACGGTATACTATGAAATGGTTTTCAATTTTATATCTATCACAATATTCTTACATCATCCTTATCAATATTATAAAAGCCAGTGTGAGTTTGTTTTTTTGATACACTACGATTAACTACGTAACCGATTGTCATGAAATTATTTACACACGTTGTCAAGGGTTCTGAAAAGGATACAAGAGCATCTTGTATGCCGAAAAAAGTGCCATTCCTGAGGGATACATAAAACCGAACCGCCAGCGAAGGCGCGAGCAATAACTACCACATCTTATTTATGAAATTGTGCACCAATTCAACATATAAATATAAAGATATAGATAGAAACAGCAGAAAAAAACCACATATTCTAAATCTAATTAAGTAAAAGATACAGAAGATATCGTTTCAGAAATAAGAACTACTTGTAAACATAAAGTGGGACTAGGCTTTTAATAATACATGGGCTTTTGACTCATTGTCACAGTGTTATCTTTGGAAAGTTTCCAGCTTCGTAATGAGTTCATTAGCTAGATTTCAGATTATACGTGTCGCCTACAACGCTCTTTTGTGCTTCTTTGTAAAATTAGCTTCACACTTCAGTTTTATATATAGCCTATACCTACTATATCATGTCTTAATTTTAATGATTCTCTACCGAAGATAAGTTTTCAAGATTTTTTGCAAGTTTATCCACACACGTTTTAATTTTTCAATCAAATACAATAACTAGCGTAGGGATTTCAAAGAAAACAATTATATCAAAAACATGAAGAGACATTTACGTTCGTTATTTACGTTTTCTAACTTTAATCTGCCCTGATTATTGATAACAGAATCATCACTGCTGTCGATAACAGGTGACTTCAAACAACTGTCTAAGGTCTTATCTCATAGCAAAATAGCATTTTCAATAATTCAACAATTTTGCTTTCAATTCTTCATTCAAAAGTTATTTTACTGAACTACCGAATAAAATAACATAACTGAAAGTAATGGACTGAATGGGCAAGTCGTGATTTTGACAATCGTAGAAATTCTGTAAAGAATACGAAGCTAAGGAATTTCAATCAATTTTAATACAAATGTTATAATAGTCACGAATCTTTATTGTCAATATAAATTCAATTTAGTGCTTCCGTACTTTTCATAAATTTGATAATGGATTTTATAATTTGTAATTTTACACTTAGTAAAAATGCTAAAAATAATACATAGTATTCATGGTTCGATTACAGCACCAATATTCTTTTAACACAATATTGAAATAACAAGAGAACAAGAAGTCGTACTGATGGGTAGAGCGTGTTACTTTACCCTAGAAAGAATTAGAATTCTATCTGAGGTCGGACACAGATGTGTTATTACCCTGAGGGCTGAGTGAAAATGCTCCTTAAAATGTTACTTACAAGATTTTTCAAAGGAGAACCACGCTACGAAAACGCTACCGTTATTGGACAGAGATAGGTCTTATATCAGGGCGTAATGTAAGTTTTTCCAATTGGAACACAGGAAACTACCATAGGTCTCCATAGTATTTGATTGATTACAGAAGTTCAAAAAAGGCTACCTACATTATTATGTCATTTTGGTTTTAGCAGTTCGAATCAAATATTTTTAATTCTTCTCAAATTAGGTATTTGACCCTGTACATATTGCCAATGTAAACAAACATTGATTTATAAGCATCACCCTACGCTAATTCAGAGCGTATTCTATTTTCACCTTCACCCTAATTTAGAACCTTCTCCTAAATCACAATATAAATATGACGGAAAAATTAGATACATGTTCGTGACATGCGAATGTCGAAACGTGTGTCAAATATGTCAAGGTGTTAATGAAAACGCCCCACGGGTCACGCTTCATGAGTCCTCTGGGCCAGCAGTACTCAACCTTTGGAAATTAACAGTAATTCTCAAATTCTGGTATTAAACATAGGAAAACTAGGAAAATTTCTGTTAATTGGGCTTCATTCATTTGACTAAACAATGTCATCACATAATTAATTAAACGTAAGCCAATTTATTTTCAGTAAAACTGTTTGTGAGTTGTAAAGTTGCTATATTTTGTTTTGAAGAGCGTGATAAGGAAAAAATATTCATAGCTCAGGAGTGCGACAGTAATGACTTCATAATGATAGTTTTCATATTGGTCGTAACTTTAATTATACACTAATGTTGAAAATTATTTCACAGATTGAAGTTTGAGCACCTCTGACGTAACCCAGGTTACGCATTTAATATAAATTTTTGATACATTGATCACAAGGATAGCGAATTACACTGATGTAATCTAAAGTGGTGTTTTTATAACAATACGTAGGGGAAAATGACAATTTACAGTGAGAATTAATTTAAAATCACCCAGGGCAAAATAATAGCAATTAATAGGGGTTTATTAATTCACATTAACTAATTTTTAATACTTTATTTAAATTTTTTAACCAATGGCTTTTTAAAGAAGCACTGAACGCCAAATAAAATGGGGTTTAACTCTACATTAATGCCCCCTAGTTGGGCACGGGTCTTCTCTCAGAGTGATAGGATTTTGGACCATAATCCACCACGCTGGCAAAGACTTAATATTTTTTATGAACTTCCTAAAAGATAAAGCTTACTTATCTTTATTAGAAGAACTCTCTATGTGTAGCGTTTCTCGCGATATTTCTTATTATTCTATCTATCTATTTTGAAGTACCTGATTACCGTCACAATATACCTTTTCAACTTCTTATATATAAAATTCTCATGCCACAATGTTAGTTACCGTACTCCTCCGAAACGGCTTTACCGATTTTCACCAATTTTTATATGCATATTCAGTGGGTCTGAGAATCGGCTACTACCTATTTTTCATACCCCTAAGTGATAAGCGTTGTTCACCCTTAACATTTTTTTAATTATATGGCAACACAACGTTAGCCGGGTCAGCTAGTTTAATATAATATTAATATGTTGCAGTACGTACGTCCATATGTACTCGTAATAAAAGAAATAGGTTACAACGAAGAAATGAAATCCTACGTGACTCAACCGGGATTTGAACTAGCGACCTTTTCGCATTCTAAGCCGCATTTCAACCGACTGAGCAACGAATTTTATATTCAGTATATTTCGCGCGTTCGAGTCAATGCACTTCACGAACGACCGAGGTCGCAAGTTCAAATCCTGCTCCGTCTTTTTTTGAGTTTAATTTTTGTTATTAATGTTCATAAAATTTTACTTTGACCTCTGGTTTTAATTATCATAAATATTCCGTACGTACATTTGTGATCGCAAAAGTCGACAAGATTGACAGCCGCTTTTTCATTACAAAACCTTGCTTTTCTGTATAAAAGTTTATATATATTGATGATGATTATTGATGTTCCCACAGATATTTCACTTAGTCACAGTGAAATGTGCCTAAGTGGAACATTATATTCGATATAACCTATCCTTTGAACATCATAAGAATGTTCTCAAGTTTTATACTTTTTAGAGCGCTATTTTAGGAAGTCCGGTATTTCTTTTTTTTACTTATATTTCTCTTTAAGAAATATTTATCTTACTCTGTCCAACTAATCCAACGGCTGTTTCCTTCAATCTCACATCGAGGTCGTAGTGACTCAATTATAACACTAACCTCTTACGAGTGTCGTAGAACCAACAGGTAAATCTAGATTACACACAGTCATTAATCACGACCAACGGGTACTACGGATGGTAAGTACAGTATGAGAAAGCACGTTATTAAGATAGCACATGATTAAAATACCGTCATAACAAATACTGTAGTTTTAACGACTGGGCTAGGCAGCTTATTAAGATTTAAGAACATCTTATTAAGAACATAAATACTTTATACAGAAAACGTTCGAATTGTTAAGATAAAGCAAAGAATTTCTTAATAAATTTAAAACTGATTATTATTTGGAAAATATAAGAAGATTAGAAAGCTCTGAAGATGCGTCATAAACCATTTCTTTCCGACGTTATTTTATAAATGCAAATTATATTTTTGTTTTCCTATAACAGTTTTTATAACCAATAAATATTTTTCACTAAATCTCCATTAAAATAATCACAGTTAAAAAACTTCAACTCCCATCAAATAGCAAAAATGCAAAAGGATTAATGAAAAACTTTACTTTTACTTACTTACGAAAAAACCTATGATATCGAAACTAAAAATCCAGTACATACAGTCACTGACGAAGCTAGCTACAATATCTTAAACAACCCATATCGATTTAACGCATCAACTTGACCCATTTCCGAATAGAACAGACATGAATTACGTTCGAAATTTCACGATAGCATTGCCAAGCGTGATACAGACCATTTCTCATCGCTAAATGGGCTCATTAATCCAGATTTCAACCATCAATCACCAAGACTACCGGAACCAATGAGACCGGTCGTCGACGCAAGAAACGAACATAAAATAAAAATAGTACTTCGCTAGAAACCAGGCAACCAAGAGAAATTCAATTACTTGTAGGGACCATTGAAATGGTTAATCTACTTTTTATTAGACCACAAAGTTGCAAATGAGCATGAAATTCCATCAGTTCACGATTATGACTTACAAAGTATCAACCTTATTAAATAGGTATATTCATTAGGTATAGGTATATTAAATATTAAAGTTTAGTTTTGGCACGGTAATCGTATTTGTAGTTTTGGTACAGTATATTATATTGAGTATTTTAAAGCCATCAATAAAGGATATTATTTTAAACAATGTATTCCTTTATATCATCATTGGAAAGAAGTAGAAGATAACGGCTTGTGAAAAACCAATGTAATATCAACTTCTGACTTCTTACTATTAAATTACTATTTTTATGACGCACTATTTCAATTACCTATGTATATGAGATATGCTTCTCATAAGTATGCTTTGTTTATTGCATTCGAAGGACGGAGGTTTCTATAATCTTCGAAGTAATATTATTCGTACTTTACATTGTAATGATGATTATGATCAATAGCATCATCACTTTGAATAAGGTGTCCTTTTGTTTGTATGCAGTTTTCATTGATTTCTTTTGCTTTAGTTTATTCTGAAATGTCCAAACATTAAAGAGTATTTGCTTCTCTATCTATATCATATATTTACTTAGGACCAATATATTTACTTAGGACCAATAGGTCCTCCGAGTAATGTGGTCAATTTATTAAGCCCTCCGATCCGGGCCGATGGGGTCCTCGAGTGGCGATCACGTTTAGGCAATGGGAGCATAGGTCGCCCCCCGTCCAGGTGGTCCGTCGACTTGAAGGACAGGAAACCACTGGATTTCCAGGGCAAGGGACCGGTTGGAACGGCGCCAATTAGGAAAGGCCTACGTCGAGCAGTGAATCTTAAAAGGCTGATTGATGGATGTACTCAACAATCAAAATTTAGGAACTGAGTTGAATCATTTCGTCAGAAGTAATTTGTTCAGCTGTTTCTTGCTAACTACTCCTATTCGATAGTAGTAAAGCAGTTACGATTTCAATTTGTCGGTTGAATTCAGTCGTCACCTCGACACCTGTTGGTGTTGTAAAATCAATACTAGGTAAAGTACTTATTTATGTCTAACCATATTCTGTATTTCCAAGGCTAATCTATACTACATTTGTATACATTTATTGTTAGTAACTTACATTATTTGAGATGTCCTATGCCAACCATGCCATAAGATGGTAGTTTAAGACAGTTCAGAATATGGTAAATTGTACGCTTTATTGTTATTATAAAACTAATAATCGTGTAATCTTCGAATATAATACAAGAATAAAGAACGAGGTAAATATTACAGAAGTAACATAAGGCACAGTAATGGCAAACGCACTAAGCTAAAGTTATGATACATATAAAATAACAACTTTATACTTTTCTTTAAAAAATGTAAAACTTATTTCTGTCTTAATTCTAAAAATAACTCAAACGACATGTTTATTAATATTTCGATAACGTTCAATTAAACACAAAAATGCCATAATCGTTATAGGTTGCGATATATTTATGTAAACGAATCGACCTCCAAAATAGGTCAACCGTCCCCTAAAATAAGCCACAACCCTCGGCACGCTTATAGACGATAACATTTTTAACTAAGTTCATAATAACGCAGGCTGGTTTAGAAGTATTTGATGTATTTATATGATTTTCTGCTCGCGATTCGTAGGTTAAACCTTCTTTTAAATACTTTAACATTATTATTATGTTTTTAAAATTAAGCACGTAATAGAAATTACTTAACATTTGCTATACATATATACATATATTCATACAGCGTGAAGATACGTGCAGTACTGAGAGTTCTTTCAAAAATGTTTTGAAAGGTGTGAAAAATCCCTCCAATCGCACTTGCTCATCGCGGTGGAGTATGGACTAAACTCCTCTCTCTCACTATAAAGGGATATTCGTACTTATTAATGGGACAGTAACAGGTTGACGACGAAACGAATATGCCAGAAGAGAACTTTGTTCCCTAAAAGTTCTAAATCGTTAGAAAAAGAGTTTATAAGCGCTATCAAAATTTCCATACGTATACAACTAGAACAAGGCTATTAAAACCTTCATTATTATACATTACAACTATTATGTAAAACGGATAACAGGCGATAATAATATAATATTTTGCAACCTCTTTGAAGCCAAAATAGAAACGTATCAAGGGCGTCTTTAAAATGTTAAATCGTTATAGAATTCAGCCGTGAACAAAACTCCTTTTATCTTGACCATCTGTTACTAATTGTTTCGCTGAATTGTATAATTTAAATGTTTTCTTTTGGATAAAGTGGACTTTATATGAATTTACGATATAGAATCATCGTTCGGATAGCTGAGATAAATCCGAACCGTTAAAAAGACAACGGCGCTTTTTGCAAGCTTCAGTACAAACTACATTTTGATGAAATGTTACTGTAATTTATCTTTATTTATAACTCGTAACTAACTCCTAAGCGAACATTCTCTTTCATATGCTTAACATTATAAACTACGCTAAAATATGTGAAATAAATTCCTCTTCGAAATTTAATGAATTTTGACTTATTTTATTCTACTTATCAGGTATTTCGTACGTTACCCCGATCGTTTTTTTTTATCGTGTATACCAAAGGAGCATGCACTTTCCTTGGTATCAAGTGGTCAGTGTCAATAATGTCTGTTTCCAATCAACTCCTAATAGGATTAGACTTACATATCAGTCACAAATGTGACCTTTGAGAACAAAGTTACAACGCCTCGTGCAAGGCGGCGCCTTGCGACACCCCTCAATATCCATTCAAATAAACTTTAAAAAATATAAAACTTACTGGATGGCCGGAACTTGGTGACGTCGGCGCCACATTTTTCCCTGTTGTAGAGCAACTTCTTGCAGACACGCCATGGCCCGAAGTACCCACCCTGGTCGAAGTTAGGGTTATCCACTGAAGACAAAAAATAAACATATAAAAAAAACATAAATTACAAAATAGTATACAAATTTTAGAAAAAGTGCAAAGGAAAATTCGCTCAAGTATATATGTAGATATTTTCGATATGTGAAGTAGCCAATGCTACCGCTTGTATCTTTTCCCTATTTTTGCATCGTACTTACAAAATTTTATTCAATTATTTTCAAGGTGGTCCTTACAGACAAACAGGTATATACAGACAGCCAGGTAAAAACATAATTTCATATGTAGCCCAACCTATTTAGGTTGATAAGATATTCATCTTGTAAAATTTAAGATAAGAAATAATTGTATTTATTTATTTATAAAGATTTTTACAGATCTTTACAAGCATTGTCAATAGTTATTACAACAGCATTTGGAAAGGGATTACAACTCGGCACTGGGGCATCGACCATCAGTTGGTTGCACGGATTTCTAAACGAAACACGAACTACATTAAGATTACAATAAAGGCCAATTGGAAGTACCTGTACCTATACCATACTTCTTGCTATTGTAGAAGTTCAAAGTAAGAAGAAGATCGAAACGACACCAGAAGATTTTTTTCTGATAATAATGTTTTATCATATCCATAATATTGCGGTGAAATGATTACTTTATCAACTGACACTTAATTCCAGCCCATTTCTTATTCGATATTACTTTGATTCATATGAAAACAAAATTTAGTTTTATCATCATAGTCGTCATCATCAACTCATAATTCTCCAATTCTCCTTCTGCTGAGGACAAGTCTTATCTGACAGTGAGATCGGCCAAGGTCATAGTCGTAGTGTTGCCGTAACATTGGCGATGTGCAAACTGGTGGAGTTCACACAACCTTGAGAAGTTCATGAGAATTCACAGGTATCCTCAGCTCAAAACAAATTACAATAGTAATAACTGAAATATCAGCGATTGGTATTTGGGATACAAAAACTCAAGCCTCCCCAGGGCCGAAATACAGCTTAAAACAACATTGACCTCTCCAATACTTTTTTATCTAGACAACTATTCTTAGTTGACCTAAAATATATGAATTTGGACACAACTGAGTCATTCACCAAACAGAATTATCTTTGTGGCGGATTTAGTATCTTCGTTCTCATTGTCATGATCTATTTCCGTGAATACAACAATGACAGGTTTCTAGTAATGAAAGGAATACTACTTAAGAAATCTTGAATTAAAAAGGATTATTTTGCAAAAGATGCAAGAAGATGCAAAATTTTGTGGAAAACACGTTTTTCTTTAACTCCGTTGGTGAATTTGAAAACAGTAAAATTGATTTTTTTGTCAATTTCGTTTGAAAATGTATTTCTCATATAGTCTTTGGTATCTTCAGTTGTTAATTTACAGCGGCAAGTTATTTTCGAGTCGCACGAACTGAAAGAGGATCGTAGGGGGCGTCACGATTTCCACCGGCACGCTAATTTAACTGATAGCGCGGTACAAATTGGATGCCTTCCGTAGTATGACTCGACTCAGCTCTTATTACGACTAAAAGTTGACGGAATTTTAAATTTGCAACACATTTTTTAAATCTCTTCATCTTATAGTGGTAACATAAAATGATTTAATAGGAATCATAAGTAGATATGTGCTTTATTCGCTTAAAACTACTATAAATTTTACTATTAGTTCACAGTATATTTCACCGCGTATTAGAAAATAATGATTACTTGCTTAACGGTGAAGGACGACATCATAAGGAAACCTGCACACATGAAAGTACGTAAAAATTCATGGGTGTTGTAGTCTACCAATATGTATTTAGCCAGCGCGGTGGACTATGACCTAGACCGGTCAACATGAGAGGAGATCCGTCCCCAGCAGTGAGAGTAATGGATTGAGAACGACCACAATAAAACAATTCAATTAGCTAGTTACATTTAAACTTGAAAACTTTTTGCCTTATACCGGGCATAGTAGTATTGGTCTACCGTTCACAACATATGAGTATTGTGTATAAGAACCTTATGCAGTAGCCCTTACAAATCCACTGAATGTAAGTTTTCCTCGAAACTGCCATAGTTATTATGTTCGATAGTGCGTATTGTTGACTGCAGTGAATGGATGGTTTCAGAGAATCACTTGTAACCTGGATTGAATGTCTTAGTCACCTCTGGAACGTACAGGAAGAACGGTGTTTTATTATATTAGACCGACATTACATTCCCTTGATTAAATGATTGCAATGGGTAATTTATTCTGGGAATGCACAATAATGTATAAGCAGTATTAGAACAGTATGAATTGATAAACGCTGTTTTCTATATCCAGATTTTTTAAATTTCTAAACTTTATTTAATTTTTGTTGGTCCAAGAGCTGGAGCTTACTTCAGCCAACAAATAAGTCTGACAATTCATTCAATTGTATTTAATAACTCTATTGTAATCTCATACATAAATAAAGTGTTATGTGTTTGTTTAAGTTCTCAAATAAGACGTGTGTCCTCAAGTTTTTCAGTTTCCCAACAACTAACTAAACCAGTACTCTTTTCCTTATTTTTTCATAGAAAGTATACTAGTTCACCTAATAGCATTGTTACGTAGATAATAAGGGCACAGTTAATTGCACGCACGTAGTAACACGGAAGGGACGAACGGCTTCACATTTGCACCTCATTAAACACCGTGTGAGTCACGTGTCACATGTCAATTGACAACCTTGTAGGTGCAGCGGTGTCATGTCAACATGACTAATATCGTCATCATTGTTCTAAGGGCGATTACTAGATGGTAGCCTTATGATGCAATCATAAGGCAGTTGGAATGATATCTTACTTCTTTCTGCGATGTTGCCTACTATTCTGTAAATAACCTAAGCAACTTACCACAGGTGCTTTTCTGCTACTGAAGACTAAGGTGGAACGTGCATTTTAATGTGAAAAACTTAATGTGAAAAAATTGTTGATTTTGAATCAGGTTTGGAGTTTTGGATTGAATTTAAAACTTATCTTAATTATCTTTTCCACGTAAAAATTAACCTATGTTACATCCGTATGTATGTATGTATGATTGTATGCGTATAAGTTCGGACAATATAGTTACAGCAGTTTCCCAAATTTCCACAAATGAGATAAAGAAAATGGTTATTATGTTTCGATGTAAAGAATAATAATTTTGTTAAAAGTAGTGTTAAATTACATACAAATACTTCAATTTAATTCAGTTGTATGTATATATAGATACCGGCGCCACTTCATTCTATGATGTATCATCATTATATATTATGTTTCATCTATATTCTAGCTTTTATAAGCCAATGTCATAATAACTTATTACCTCGTTCTATTACAAAAAGAAAGTTGCAGGTTTCTAATGGGATATCTTATAAATAGCTTGCCATCGTAGCCATATATTAAATTCGTATATGTATCTTAAAACACACTTCATCATCCTCATCATCATCAACCCATTACTGTACCACTGCTGGGCACGGGTCTCCTCACATAATGAGAAGGATTAGGCCATAGTCCACCGCGCTGGCCAAGAGCGTATTGGTAGACTTCACATACCTTTTTTTTTTGTTCAACTACAGATTAGTGAAAATCTACGACCCATAAAATTGCTTTTATTTAATTATATAATACAGCTCTCCCCAATTACTGATAAAGGTAGTTATATAACTAAGTCAATACAGTTTAAGTGAGACGATATTTTCTATATTATTTGCCTACCACTGACTAATCCTCAGTTTGTGCTAGGTAAATAACACAAATATAATAATTTTACAGTTTAATATTAATACAGAGATATAGAGAAAATATATCTCTGTCCTGCGCCTATCACGGAGTAATCCTCATATTGGTACGCTTCCTAAAAGTGTTTTGCTTTACAATACCCGGTTAAGTGATGTATAATGAAAGTGATTTTGCTTCACCAGGTATTGTTAAACAAATCATTTTGAAGAGGCGTTACAAACAGTTGTAAACCGGTTATGTTTGAAAACAGAGCAAAGCTTCCTGCTATTAATATTTGAACAAAGACTTTGCTCACACATTTGAACACTTATTTGTATAAATTTTTTAACCTGTCACTCTTGACATGGTCTCCTAGAAACTGGACTTTGCGCATGTGAGCAGGCTCCGCACTTACTTAAAGTTTGAACACTTTGATGTGCGCTCGAAAAACCGACACCAAATGGCAAAGTGCAAATATTCGAACAAATACTCAAATACCCGTTCTTTACTGTGCTCAAATTGTATTCAATTGTTTGTGATATGTCTGGCACGGACTTTATAAGATACAAATAGGTGTGGTTGTGGTGCTGCCTTAGAACCACGAAGTTCTATCACACTTAAACATTTTCCCATGACAATTAATTAGATATTAGGTAACATTGATCTATAGATTTCGCATAAAAGATGTATTATTCTCAGACATGCACACAAGATTAAGTACCAACACGTACTTACAACGTGACTAATTATCTACTATTGTTTTTATCTTCAATGATAATGAGATGAGCATTATTTCTACCTTAGGTATAATCGTAGTTGCGACATTGTCACATTCATTTGCACTGATGATCTTAGGATTTCGAAAGATATCGTACGTTTCGTACAAGATATGATATATAGTTGCAAATATCAGATAGATGCTAGTATTTTACAAAATAGTGTTTTAAAATTGAAATGTGAAAAATAGCGTAACCGGTATCAATAAGGTAGTAAATGACGTAGGTAGTATTGAATATTTAATAACCGTGAATCGTTCGTCATATGCACTGCCACTTAAATATGTATACATTAACGTACAACTATAATAGGTTTTGCGTAGTATAAAAAGGAATTACGTATTTATTTATTTCTGCATCAAAATAGTAGGGTTAAGCGCTGCTGTGTTCCGATTTGAAGGGTGTGGTAAGGGAGACAGACTTTTCCGAGGCGTTCCAGCTTAGTCCTCAAGAGTAGCGGCGCATCTGTGGCTGACCTCAGGTTGGAATATCTAAACCTATCTGGGTTTGATAACAGATGCCCATGGGCGGCAGTAACCACATACCATCAGGTGGACTGCAGCTACTTCTATATTATTGAAAAAAGGAAAATAATTTTTCACCATGCAGTAACTTCAATGGCAGCTCAATAACAACTACTAAAAATATAAAAAATATGAAAATTTTGGTGGCACGGAACCCTCCGTGTGACTTCGACTTATACTTGTCAAATTATATTTCGGATATCCGATAGTTTCGGTTACGGTTACGAAGCTCCATAACGATTTTAAATATTACGCTTCATGCGCGCAATACGTCAAAAAAGGTAGTAAAACAACAATACAGTCACAATACCCGACCACGGATCACTACTGACCCGCTTACGCTAGGCCAATTGCGTGTTCACTTACCACTTCGGAACGCAGTAAAAGTGCAAGAAACAATACATCGTAAAGCGACGATAAGTTTAACGATAGCGGCCGTTGGTAAACCGATAGCCTAGATATGTAATGCAGATTTAATGCACTCGGAGACCTAGAAGTCGGTGTGAACTGCAGTTCGCACAGATTGAGTTCTTACATGGAATTTTGTAATTTAACTAGCTTCAATCTGTGACTACGTTCACGGACTTTAGGTTTTTTTTTAATATATAATATAGGAGTAGCAGACGAGCATGCAGTCGACCTGATGCTAAGTGGCTACTGCCGCCCATGTACATCTGTAATGAACCCCAGATAGGATTAGATGTTCCTATCTGAAGTCGGCCACAGATGCGCCGCTAATCCTGAGGATTAAGTAAGAACGTTTTGGAAAAGTATGCCTCCCTTACCACACCTTTCAAACCCGAACAAAGCAGCGCTTAACATTGCTGTTATGAGGCAGAAATAGGTGTGGCGGTGGTGCCGCCGGAGTCGAACCACAAAGGGTTCTACCACCTTCAAAAGGTAAAATTCCAGGTGAAGTAAATTGTATATAGATATAAAATGTGGCTAGATAAAATAATAACGAGGCGTTCCAACTTTGTACTTAGGGGAAGCAATGTATCTATGGTCGATCTCGGGGATCAAACCTTATCGGGGGTTGATTAATGATTACAGATGTCTTTAGACGACAATGGCCTTACAATTAGGTGGAGTGCGCGCTCGTTTGCTAATTCTACATTAAAAAAAATGTAATAGAATGTGGAGACCATTTTTGATGTCCAAGAGGTCATTGGCTCTTATGATATCTGTTACGAAACCCTAATAACTAATTCTTTTTTTGGTTGCAAGAAGGAAATACGGGGAAACCCGATATCTTGTGGCTAAGATCGGGTGATGTGAACTGATGTGGGATTTTAAGTAAAATCATTTGCAGCCAACCGATGCTTGTAGAGATTTCCGGATCTACCTAGGTTTTGTACCTACAAAACCTACCTACCTTATACCTATGAGGTACCTACCTGATAGAATATCTGCATCGCTAGCCCGAAAACTATAACGTATAAGTATGTTTTTCTACAGTCTTAAAAGGAATAGCAATAGTTACTTTGAAGCAGAAATAAGTCTTATGGTGATAGCGCATTCGCATATCTATCTTTAAGACAAATTTTATGTCTATTCAAAATGAGGTCACGGCTAGAGTATGTATGCTCTGCTTGTTTTATCCGTACCTCTAGTTGTTTTAGAATTATTCGTACCGGCTTTGAAAAAAGAGGTGGTTCTATGTTCGGTTGGCAGTATTTGTCAATGTCAATACACTATGTACCGCAAAACTTTTCCTGTATGGAAAAGAAACATCTTATTAAACTCCATTGTTAGCAATATATTCAAATTATCTAATTATAGTATTGTTTTAATTAATTATTTTGTGTTATATTCATGATGTGTTATTTTTATAATAATAAGTGCCCATTTATATAGTCATTGGCTGTATGGGTTATACGATTGTGTGCAATAGCATAAAACAAGAAAAAGTACGCGCTTGGCGCGAGACTTGTATTTTACGGGGGAATTAAAAAAGTTGTAAATTGGGCCAAGAAAATAGTTTGTGTTATTACCATAATATGCATATTTATCAATGACCATGAAATAATAATGAATACGGTGAAGGAAAACATCATGAGGAAATCGGTATCCCTGAGAAAAAAAATCAAAAGCTATGTGAAGTCTACCAATACGCACTAGGCCAGCGCGGTGGACTATGGCCTAATCCTTCTCATTCTGAGAGGAGAGTGCCCAGTAGTGATGATATATTAACGCGATGGTGGCTTCAACGAATGAATACATCATAATATACCGAAAGCATTTATGAATCCATCGATCGGGTAATTTTTTATTTATCGTCACACCACACTGGCTAATGACAATGGATGTTCCTCTCTATAGATTCTATATAAAACGAGTCTGTCCGTTTGCGTAATGTAAAGTAGGTATTGCGACTTTTTCACCTTGAATACTACTGTTAAACGAAATTAGTTGTTTTTTTTTTTGATGAATCTGATGTATTATTGAGCGCACTTTCATACTGTTATGTAAATGGGAGAACAGGCGCTTTGTATTTTTTGTTATTATTGCAACTAAGATATGCCTTTTATTTTCAAGATTATGACACCTTAATATACACCTGTAGACGAAAAGAGTATTCGGACTTTTGCACTTCTGGTTTTAAAAGTAATACTGAACAGAAAATGTATCTAGAAACACATTTAGTGGAAGAAGAAAGAGATATCCATACGATTAAAAAAGGCAAGGAATGCTATAAATAAAAACTTGTTTTCCACTTATCTTGCCGTCTGTCTGTCTGTACTGGCTAGTCTTGAAAACAGCTTAACTGGTTTTAATGGAGACAAGCGAGGATATAGGTCTTAACTGGATATAATAGGCAGGTTTTACCCTGGAATTTTATAGGATTCATAAGACTGATAGAGCGCAAAACGTCAAAACTGAACTAGATCGTAACATAGTAACTTAAGTTAAGCTATGGCGGGCGCGGTCAGGAATTAGATGGGTGACCATTGGTGGCTATGTTCCATGAACACTTCTAGACCTACTACTGGTTAAGCTGTCGTTCCTCGTCGTTTGTTGGTTGAGGTTTGAAAACATCCGAGACGAATGGAGTAGGTACCTACTAAATCATGTTTCTTTCCGACAATTCGTACTAGAGATGTGCCGAGTCAGGTCGACTTGAGTCAGTACTCGAGTACTTACATAAACTCGCATACTCGAGTACCAGTAATCCTCGAATACTGACGATACTCGTACACTACAACTACTACTCGTACAAGTAAAAACTTGTTTAATTTTGTGTAGTGAGTGGCGTTTTTTTTTTTTGCTCTTCCGTGCTATTGGACTGTATGTTGTGCAAAGTACTCGAGTACTTTGGACTCGAGTACTGACTCGATTCTTTTTTATATGAGTACTAAAGTACTCGAATACCAAAAATGGCCGACTCGGCATATCATTAATTCGTACTGATGCAACATGGTGGAATATCCTCTCCCACTTGTGGATACTCGTTCACAGTAGGACTTAAAAAGAGGTTGCAGCAAAGTGACAAGTAAAAACAGCGTACGGAAGCGCCCGCGGGCGGTACCGCGCGGGAATCCTTGTTTTATAAATAAAGTTGTGTATACGGTAAAATTGCAAAGCACTTTTCCGATGTCTATAAAACTCCCACATAAGACCACAAGCCTTGATCGTGTCAATAAATTTTCAATATATATTTCAAGGTTAAAAAACATTTTTTCTTTCAAACAACCCACGCCTTTGTAACATCATCGTGTGTAGATAATCGTATATTTATTACGACAAAAATGTGTCCCAATATGGTGCTCTAAAGCCATTATGTTGGTTCAACATGAAAAGAAAAAATAAAACGAAAACACTGCTTTATATCTCTTTGCTTACAATGACACAAAAATATCTTAAAAATGCATTACTTTTGCAGCTGTGATCTGATAAATTCCAAATAAAGTATCATTATCTTAGGATGTGAAACTTGTGAATAAGTAATTTCGATTTAGTCGAAAAAGGGAAGCATAGGGACTAGCGTGTGTTATGGATATATGAAAAATATTATATCGCTTTCGGATACGGTTACGGATATAGAATTATTTAATAGTTTCAGTGACGGAATTTAGAATTTAAAAGAAATGTAAAAGTAAAGAAAACACAAGTATGGAAAACGATTTGATTTTATTTACAAGGCAACGCTTGTGACTACTGTATCTCTCTAAAGACTTTGCCCCTATTCGAAATTATTCGAGGTTTTTATATCGGATTCTGTTATGGTTTGGAATACATCTTATTATTTCGATATGCGAAAGATTAGGAGATCTTTAACAACTTTGGTTTTAAACGTCTTAGCATCATTATTTCTAGCTAATCTAGATATATTTAACACATTAACAATACTGACGTTTCATTAAGCATTAATGTATGAGCAACGAAGACTCGAGTGGTGATCGTGCTAGCTAAAAGAAATAGCGAAAAAAAGCCTATTGCAAGATACCTAAGAACCTGATCGATCAGTTCAAGCGAAGCTAATCGTAGTCTATATTATTGAACCCTGACTAATTTACAAAGGTTGAGATAAACTATTGAAATTAAAACGTGACTAACTTATATTGTGATTGATAAAACGATGTTCATACAATATTTAGAATCTGTCACTATTTTTAACCGACATCAAAAAGGAAGAGGTTCTCAATTTTAAAGTGTTTTTTTTTTTAATATGCACTTTGACATTATTATCTTGTTTAGACTAATTTTATGGATTTTCTTACAGATTTCCAGACATTTAATCATGAAATTACATCAGCTATTAATAGCGTTTATATGCGTTTATACTCCTCAAAGCGATGATTGCTCATTTATTTCACAAAATCCACTTCTTAAATTATTACCTGAAGTATTACTATAACTTTGCTGTTCTTGTCATGTTCTTGTCATCCTTAATTTTGTCGAAATTGATAAATTCATTGATTATTGGGCTAAGTAACATGATTTTTCAGAACATTATAGATTACAATCAAACATGCCTAACAAAATACAAAATTCTAGTTGACAGAAACAATCAATTGTAGATTCATTATTAAAACTCGCGTGACATCCCAGCTATTACTGGACATGCACCTTGACCACCATACTTAGAATGCGAGTTGGTTGTCAGTCAAAAAAGCGCATTATCATTCCGCCTATCGTGATACCATGCCAGCATTTCAACAACAGTTAGGTATCCCATTGTGATATCGACGGTGTTTACAGTGCCTTGGGAACATCTGAACAAATTTGTTTAGCTGTAAATTATTCATTTGCCCTCTTTTTAGCTAACTCAGTAGTACTTGCGTTAGAAGCATCCTAATCCTAACTAATAATGTGAATGAGTGAGTTTGTTTGTTACATTTTCACGCCTTAACTACATAACTGATTATCGTGATATTTTGTACACAAGATGTCAAGGGTTCAGAAAAGGACATAGGGTACTTTTTATCCCGAAAATAGTATCGTTCCCGTGGTATATATAAAAATCTCAGAATGTAAGCGAAGTCGCGTGTACAAGCTAGTTGCTATTTTAGTTTTGGACAGGACCCCTTCCTATATTTCTCATATTAGTTATTAATAACTATCCTTTGTGTTTTCAGATCATTAGATTTATTACCATCACTAAGTCTCTAGACCGAGGTCGGACCTCGTCTCAGAATAGGAATATTAGGTCATAGTCGAAGGATGTACTAGTGATGTAACACTGACTGAGCTCGAGTAACTATCTGGTACAAAGAATTTTTGTGATTCCGTTATAATAAATTGACAATTTGTTTTATCCCGAGCCAGTGATAATTCCGCGAATTAAGTAAATCATCATTATTTTCTTACAGACACATACACTTCTCGTGTGAATATTTGACTATAATACCAAGCAGTGATAGCCAGATGGTCGAAGCTCGGCCATCAGGCTATCAAGGAATCCCAGGTTCAAGCTACAACTTTTTTAAAAGTTATTTCGGTATTACAAATAAATTGTCACTTGCTGTAACAGTGAAGGCAACATCGTGACGAAACCTACACACCTGAGACTTCTAAAAAATAAAGTTCTCAAAGACGTGTTCAGTCTACTAATTCGCACTTGGCGCGCGCAGTGGACTGAGCCCACTCTGAGAGGGGACTCGTGTTCACCAGTGGAACAGTAATGGGTGGACGATAGTACGAGATACGAGTAAATAACGAGTTACGACGAAATCATAATCTCATACTCATTATTCTAACTGCTGTTTTATAAGACCCGTTATTATAGCGTGGGTTCGAATTGATGGTCACTTAGTTATGAGTATATGGAAGCTAATTGACTCTTAAAAATTGTTCAAACTACTTGAAATAGCTAGTGTTTACATAGTGATTTGTGGTTTACTACAGAGTGACTTCGACGTAAAGATGTACAGGTAGAGCACATGATTATATAGAAAGGTAAAAATCTGAAATAATAAGGCTTAGTTATGTATGCTCCCTTAGGTATGGAAAGATATGTGCAGTGGTAAATAAAAAAAATGCAGTCAATGCAGGCATGCATAGATATATTTATGGTTTATAATACATATTCCGTTTTCTTTTTTTTTTCTTTTTTTTCTTTTTTCTAAATTGTATTGTTTTCTGTTAAAAAATATACTTTTACTTATACATCTTTACGCGACAGCGGCATTGCAAATAATGAATTTTACATAGTGATATGTAAAGATTTACTTTATTTTCTTCATAAAAATACATTAAATAGTTTAAATACCTTTGAAGTATATCATACTCTAGCATTATGTATGTGTGGATCATGATACACACACATGAAAATGAATATACATAAAACCCAACGTGTATTCCTTCGAACATAACAGTCGAACTAAGATCGAATCCAGTTCTTTTCATGCACATCCTTAGATCCAGGACGCTTACCGTCGTATATAGTAACACAGTACACAGGTATTAAGTTACACAAAACATTTAGCTCATACCTCACCTACCTACAATGCATCCAAAAATGCGGCACGCCCGCCAAACGGGTCAGTGAACCCGAGACCTTTGTGACAAACTTGTGGGATGTGCCAACGGTTGCGCTTATGGTAATCAGATTTTTTTATCGCGGGCCGTTCAACTCTTTATGGTATTAGGAATTCTTGGTCCGGTATATTTAGCACCGTAGAATTAGATACACTGTCGACGTCGTGTCGTGCACAAAAAAACATAATATCAGTAAGCTTTCTTAGTCTACACAAATATAGTATACTTAAGTCAGGCATTTGGTTATTTCTATGGTATGAAACACCAATACTAATTTCCAAAGCCATGAAACGGAGTAATACGGATTATATAGATCTCAGTTGTGTATATAGCGCGCGCAGAACGAAAACACACATTTCTTTAAATGACATTTATTTTTACCTCCATTTTCATATTTCAGTTCCGATTGATAAATGCTCCGTGAATTCTAAGCTTTAGAGTTAATCCTCAAACAACGCCCCGACAGTAATAATGATAAACCCGCTACGAATTTCTCCTTTTCTCTACATAATATACTCTGCGTTAGCGGATACGGGACCTGAGTTTATCTCCTCGATCAATATAAATCTTACATAAATACAAAAACCTAGTAATCAAGTTATCGAGATCATACAGCGTAATTGAACTCAAAGAGAGCCCTGTATCGTTTAATCTCATCAGGTACTGAGGGATTTCGAAAGGCAAAGGCAACCAGTGTATTCAACTCGTGCATAGATACTGACAGTGACGCTCAATCTATGTTCTGTTAACTAACAATATATTGACTTTAATTACCATTCATCTCGATTTGCTATATCGCTCGATATTCTTTAACAATTCTTTAAACAATATTTTAGTGGAAGACTACTTTATACATATATGTTTCTGAGCAGTATTTATTAGACATTTTTTTATTAGTAAGCCTTTACAAAAGTAGTGATTTCTAGTATTCCGAATCTTAATCGGCCATCACCCGTAACGACCCCACAAAAACATTTCAATATTACGTGGCGATCAAGACCTAACCATTCTGTCTATCTTTAGGTTTCAAATTGACATTTCGCTACATCATTTAATATACGCGTGGTCTTAAAAATCTTGGGGACCAGTGTCCATCTGATTAGGCATACAAAGTTATAGCGAACGCAAAATTTTGAGCAATAAAGTTATGGGTTATAATTTGACGACCCGCGTGGCGGAGCTTTCACCATACCGGTCTGATGCGCAGAGGGTCCCGGGTTCGATCCCCGGCCAGACGGAAATCTAAATGATGAATTTAAATGTCTATTTCTGGGTCTGGGTGTTTGTGTATTTGTCTCTATGTGTGTCCATGGCATCCACGATACAGTGAATCCTAATGTGGGGCTGTGAGTGTAGAAAACGTTTTAAAATTTGAGAATAGCATCATAGACTACTATTACCCAAGGTTGGGCATCGCTGCCCTAGCGGTTCGACCCACTTCGGACGCCAGGGAGTGCAACTTCCGTTGCTCGGGTCCGGTTTTTTGTTGTTCTGTCTATACACAGTTGGTGATAAGACTTTTTATTTAAACGCGAATCCAATGAGATGGCTCTCTAAAAACAAAAAAATGCGATAAAATACTAAGGGAACCTTTTTGGGGAAAAGACAACGTTGTTCTCCTAAAAGATGTAGACTAGTGTAGATGTTATATTAATGATTAAAACCTTAAAAACTTAATAAGAGACTTTAGGGAGCATTCAGAACCAAATAATTGAAGAGTACAGTAAAGTATAAACTCATACAAATATGTGTGATTAAAAATGTTTTTTTCCTAGGCGTTTTTTGCGATTTACCCATTTTTTTTGTTAAAGAATTAACCATTATTAATAATGATTGATTTATAAGACAAATTGATAAATCAAATTCGTTCATTGATTCATTAACGTTAAAGATTTTCATTCATTTCTTAAGAATATGTATAATAGTATCCGTATATAAAAAAGGAAAAGGAAAAAATATAAACAGAGTAATTACTTTGTGATTACTTACTTATTTTATAAGAATGTCATCTCAATCAGGCTTATAAGTAAGACGCCATAATACGCAGACTAATTAATTAAATATGAGCTTAGATAAAATCCTTCGTCTATATAAGGAGCATATTATAATTATACTTGTTAAAGGCGCCAAGTTATCTATTACGCCTGAATCCAACGATGTGTTACCGGTAAAATACACTACACACATATATTATATACATATCAATTCATCATCATCATTAACCCATTATCGTCCCACTGCTGGGCACGGGTCTCCTTTCGTAATGAGAAGGATTAGGCCATAGTCCACCACGCTGGCCAAGTGCGTATTGGTAGACTTCACATATATTTGAGATTTTTTTTTGATAAATCTCTCGGGTATGCAGGTTTCCTCACGATGTTTTTCCTTCACCGTTTAATCAAGTGAATTAATTTCTAATACACGCATAATTTTGAAAAATCTGAGGTGTGTGCCTGGGTTTTGAACCTCGGACCCCTCGATCGAGAGGCCCAGTTTCTTAACCACAAGGCTATCACTGCTTACAATGCACATATCAATTAAATAAACATTAAAAAAAACAGAAGAGAACAAGCCTTACACTAACGCCAGTTTTTGTATGAAATATATGTATCCACATGTATTACTGGTACACACTAAACACACACTAATTAGACGATATAAGTATGTATATCCAAAATAACGGCATTTTGGTGTTGTATGGTAGAAGAAACTATGTATTTGATTTCTTTAATTTTGTCTATTTCCTCGTTTGTACGGAATTCGTAGCAATTTAGGAAACGGTTAAAACTTTTTGATGAATAACACTCAAAAAGAAGTCTACCCACACATTTAGTTAGTCGTTTAGTTTGTAACATATACTCGTACTAGGTAGTATTTGTGGAAAATACTAACTAAAAATAAACGTTTCGTGATGTAAACACACATTAAATTTACTTACTGATTACTTTTAAGAGTTAAAGCACGTTTTGCGATCGTATATAGCGTCGTATAAGCAGCGGAAGTAAACGTAAGTCAGTCACTTACATATGAGGCGACAATCTTACTCATCAGGATTAGAAACGCATATGTGATCTTGAGATAGAACCCGTTTTCTATGTTAAGTTGGTTGCAGTATCCATGGGCGGCAGTGACCATCAGATGTGCACTGCACGCTCTTACTTCAATCTTATATACTAGCAATGATTATAAAAAGATAAACCCAATTGCCTAAAAATATATGCCTATAACATAGATTAGTAAAGTTTTTTCCAGTTTTGACAATTGAAATTGTCAGTATCATTTATTTTCGTGTTTGAAAAATATTTAAAAAATGTAGTTTTTAGATCCTTTACGAATGAAACGATATTTCTCCGCAGTTTTTCTTCGATTTCGTGTTGTTGCACCACATGACTGCACATGTCGGCATTGTTGCAAGTTAATAAAGTTGCGGCAAGTTAATTGTCGTTATTGTTATTGTAAATACACCATGACAGCCATTAAATGGCTGACATACTTGTCAGCCGTTAAAGCCATTGAATGGCTTCCTACAATTACAAGGCGGTGAGATATCTATACTTATCTATGGCCTATAAAGACTGTTTACTTTCACAATTTAGACGAATCCAACGACACCTCATATGCTAAAATCTGTCAAACCGTTTAAAAAGTTACCGTCAACCGTTAAAAAAACATTACCATCCGTAGTTGTGTAAAAACTTGGTTGTTACTTCGAAGTAAACATAATTCCCTATGTTAGTTCTTATAGTTACTTGCTAAATAGATGGAAATCGCATACACTACTTAGGGAAAAACAACAAAAATATCTGTATTTTAATTTCATTCCTTAACGAGTTAATACTACATGCTGTATGCGCTTGTAATCGATTTGTATTCATTTACGGTTTAATAAACATTGTTACAACGTTATACAAAAAGAAGCAAATGAAGTGTTAAGATTATGTTAATTTTTAATCTAATTACAAGGCATTTATTTAACTCTAGCACTTGGAGAGACTACAAAAGTTATGGAAAGGGTTTTGTAAAAAATTGTTGAACGGTAACAGACATTATGCGTTACAAAAGTCAAAACATCTTTATTAGCGAATAAGCGATTACAAATTACAATTGTTTGTTAAAGAAATAGTTTTATCTTTTAATGTTTAATAATATTTGGCCGATTGGCTCGATTTGTTTAGTATTGTTATAGGTTCGACTCCTTGTAGCACACTTGTGATAAAAGTTATTGTGTTTTGGTTTGAAAGGTAGTTATGATGACTAGTAGGTAAGTAACATTAACACGAGGTGATGCAACTTAGTCTTCGTTTCTTTGTGGAGTTAATTACAAATATATAGGCGGCAGCAGATAGACTAAATGCTCGTTTGACATCATGTCTCGACATACTTCTTTATTAAAAAGAATCTGCTTTAGTAGTCTCAACTACGTGAGTTCTACCTCGTTTTCATTCGCAGGTACTTTACAAGACTGTCTACTGACTTTCTCACAATTCATTATACCAAGTAGACAACTGCCATAGCGAAGTAACTTCGTAGTATTTACCGTTATCGGGTACCTACGGCCGTTACGCTTGATCGAATTCCATACCACAATCCCGCCAATAATACTACAATTATTACGTGCTTAGTTAGACTCATTAAAATTATAGAAATTCCCACTTAATGTTGTCGTTTTGACATTGCAGGGTTATTAATAATTGTGTGTTGAAATGCATTTTGTAATTCGACTAGTTTTATATTACTAGATTACAACTAATAGTGTAGTTGATAGTTATTTAATGTAGTTAATACTTAATAGTTAATATTATGACGCATAAGGGAGATAAGACAATTATCGTTGAATAATTAAGTATAGAGTTATAGAGTATTCTATAAAGTAAAAGAAAGTTTTAAAAGTCTTTTAAAGACTAACCTCGGCAATATGTGAAATTTATATTATATTAAAATCTATGAAATTAATAACTACTGTTTAGCATTTTATTACTTTTCATTACCAATTTATATTACAATTATCAAATAACAAAAATATATACAAAACCACAGAACTTACAATTACTTTATTAGTTGGTTTGAACTAGTAAAATTTTAGACATCAATATCCTACTTAAAAAAAAAAAACAAGAAAAATAATAAAACAATTTAACTCGGGATACCATGTACAGGTCCACGCTCATCAAATTACCAAAGGTTACATTACATAACAAAGCAGATAATAAGAAAAAGAATGCATTGCGTAACATAACCGTAACCGTACGTGCAATCAACCGGAACTACGACCTTAACCATTGAACTGTTCCAACCAAGTATTTTCTATCTAAGACTAACGCCCGCGAGGTTGTCTGTATTTAAGTGCAAAAGGTTATTTAGTCGCTGCAGAATTTGATTAATAAGAGTATTCAATTAATTACAAATTTATCATTTTTTTTAAAGTATAAATCGCATTTCAATCGATCTCCCTACTCACAATACAAGTCTATTATTCGATAATATAAAATGCGTTTTAAATGTCATTTTTATGGGAAAAAAATCAATACTCCATCAAAAATTATATAGAAGTTTTTGGTTTTTACCAATAATAAGATATTTTGTTGCCGAGACATTGATCTATAACCTGAAGATACGCCACAAGCGGGCAAAACTTGAAACATACAAAATACGTCAAGTGGTGTAAAACGAGTTGAAACGACTCCAGTCGCTCTCGCGCGGCGTAGTAATACACACGAATGTCACTGAACACGTTAAACGTCATTATTTTGAATTTTAAGCCTCAAAATGCCTTCTTGTGCAATGCGTAAATGCAAAAATTATGCTCGAAAAAGAAATAAACTTCATGGAATCACCTATCACACGTAAATAAAGAGATTATTAAATTTTGTTTATTTTTCGTGTTCGATCCGCCATGATTACGTGAGTAACCAGAAAGAGACAAAGTATGTTTTTGTCAATGAAAGTGATAAAGACGCAAAATGCATGGTCATAGATCAACAGAACAGAAGTGACATTTTATTGAAGCTCACGATGTTCATATGTCGTATGTTATAGTTTAAAATCCCACTGCTTAATTTTTATATTAGTGTGTTTTTAGTCAAAATATAACTTTTTATAGTTTATTTTAATAAAATAAAAGCGATATATGGGAAATTCTGTATCCTAATCTCTAAATTTTCTTCGATACCTGTGGTAAATAATAAAAAATATTACCATAAAATTTATATAGGATAGTATACGGTATTTTAAAATTTCTTTAATTGAATAAATTAACCTAAACATAATTTAATAAACAATCTTTGTATAGCCAGAAATTAATCCTCAAAAAGACCACGGTAAAATTAGAATCTTATATATAAAATTCTCATGTCATAATGTTAGTTACTGTACCTACTCCTGCGAAACGGCTTTACTGATTTTCACCAAAATTTATATGCATATTCAGTAAGTCTGAGAATTGGCTACTATCTATTTTTCATATCTCTTAAGTGATAAGGGTTGTTCACCCTTAACATTTTTTTTATTTATATGGCAACACAATGTTTGCTGGGACAGCTAGTACATTTATAAAATTTACACAACTTTGCAATTAATGGTCGTGTGTAAAATAAAACTGATAATAATAAACATAGATTAGTAAAGATACTTCGCCGCCTTGAAATTGAAGTAAGCCACAAACGGCTTATTAGTAAGTTCTTTTTTTGAATTCTTGACAAATAAAAACATTTTTAGAGAAAATTTACGAATAAATAACTAATACTGCGTAATTTACATAATAAATAAATAATTATTTCAAATATTTTAGAGACATTTTAGCACGGAGACGTGGCAAAACTTTTTTACGCAACTATTTAAAATCTCAAAACTGGGTACATTTTCTTGTTAGGAGTGAGTAATATTTACTAATCTATGATAATAAATATAAACAATTTTTAAATCGTATATTTTAAAACCAGTCGATACATCTGTATAGATACATTCTTTCAAATTATATTTTTATATAATAATAATTTATTTAGTTAAACTGTACTATAACATTTCTACGTAAACGACATACTAAAACTATTATCGACAGTTTTGGACATGTTTTACCTTCTGTTCCATTATTTCTTTGTCTTTGACAAGCATGCGGATCAATGGGAAAGCCACCATACGTCCCGTTTTTAACGGGACAGTCCCTTTTTTCGATGCTTCGTGCCGATGTCTCCGAAATGAACCGTTACCATTGTCAATTAAGTAACAGTAAATAGTATAATTGTGAAAAAAAACATGGGGTGCTCCATTTATCAGTTTTCATAAAGCGCCCCACATTTTTTGCACAATTATACTATTTACTGTTCCTTAAATGATACATATATTGAAAATTATTTTCTACTTTTTAGTTAATTTTATCATAAAAGCGTGTTTTTTATTATTTTTAACTATATTTTTTCCAGTAAAAAGTATTTCACATAAAAAAAATCGATGTCCCGTTTTGACTGAAGTAATCATTGGTCACTATATTCCATGGTCAATATTTACGTTTGCGTACACTTGAAACGCAAGGTCAAACACTAGTTGTCTTTTTTTATCACATTGTTCTAATAGCTCTGTCCCTTATAGAACATTTGTCTATGTAGTTAAAGGTAAGTAAAATAAAAAACGTGCATGTGTGCTATCAAAGCAGTTTCGCTCAAGTTTTCTCTCAAGTTAGTGGGCGTATAACATGTCTAGTATAAAATGTCATTGTGCCGAGATATCAAAATTTACAACTTCCGAAATAAAATAATTGGCCTAGTACGAATCGAACTCGCACACGGAGGGTTCCGTACCATCAACATTTTTTATTTTTAGCGTTTGTTATTATAGCAGCCACTAAAGTAAATGCATTGTGAAAATTTGAACTATCTAGCTATTACGGTTCAATAGTTAAAGCGAAAAACGTCGAGAAATAACGGTTTCCTGTATTTTCATTTTTCGTATTTGTTGTTATAGCAACCACCTTTATACATATTCTGTAAAAATTTCAAGTGGTTCAGACGGACAGAGGGACAGAAAACGGAGTCTTATTAATAGGGTTCCGTTTTTACCCTTTGGGTACGGAACCCTAAAAATTACAATACATTCGTGATTATTTAATAGTTTGTCAAAGATGCCATTATGAATGTACCAGGTATTTTTTTTCATACTATTGAAGTGGCAAACCTGCATGCAATATTTGTCATTTAAATAAGTTAAAGATTAACATTGTGACTTTATTAACATACATTTATCACTTAACTTTGCCACAATGGCGATTTGATTAAAAAACAATCATAGGTACTAAATAGCTTTAGTTAAAATAGACCCACAACCAAAATCTACATTCAGAGTACTTACCATAGTATGATGGGAGTGAGAGTGATAGCCCAGAGTCATCTGAAAGAATGAGTGGCAATATGAAACTATTACAAGCATTGATATTTACAAATGAACTAATTATGCATTGTGCCAATGGGACTAGTGATAAGTGCATTTCCCACTGCTGGGCAAAATTATCTTCTTCAATTACTTCAGGTATATAAGCATTGGCTAAGTGGAGTAAAGCTTTGCCCAGAAGTAACATACAATATGTACAATAATTTATGAGTCAAATATTTACAATATGTGCAAACATCCAAATTGTTTTTAAATATTATATTTCTTATCTTCATTTTTTTTTCTTTCTTTTCTTTTACTTGTTAACCCTGTATTTTATGCTTTTTATTTTTACATATAGGGGCTCTTGTGTAGAGCATGTCTTCATATCGTAATCATTGTTTAGGTAGCAAAACTATGAATTATGTACAAACTACAAACAGATGCGCCAATATTTCACTTGTCTTTACATATGTGTGTTTGCATGTGTAACACACATCACTGAGATTAAACATGAATGATTTGCCTATAAACGTTAAGATTAGTTTTATCTTTATTGCATCAATTTATTTAATGGTAAACAACATTTATTTTGTAGCATGTATTTTGCAGCATGAAAACAGAGTTTACATATTTATTTATGTAATTCTAGCTACTCAGGAAATATGGTTCTTGAATCAAAAATGATTTAAGCCTTAGCCAAGTGGAACCAATCACACATCACTAAACATCTAAGGAGCTGTTCATCTAGTTACCTGCAATACTCGTTCGAAAAAATAAGAAGTATATATAAAGTTTACCTATTGGTCAAAATTTCATAGTCAAACATAGTCATTACTGATTTTTTTATAAACATTAAATAAAACTCCTTAATAGTTACTTTTAAAAAAAAATGTTTCATCTTTTCCCATTTATATAGACGTACCATAAATGTCAAAAACACTTACAGCTATGGAAGTATCCCCAGTTAGGAAGTCCAACTGCGATGGCTCCGATGATGAAACACAAAAAGCCGAGTATGACCACTGCTATAGAATACAGTGCTTTGCCACTCGCCATGACTACATGACTCAGCCAAGCTCACGGTACCGCTCACACAACATCAGGAACGATTGCCGAGTGATCTGTGTGTGCGTTCTCTTTGAGTCATCTGGAAGGATAGAAAACATTCTTTTTTATTATTATTATTATAATATGGGAGTAGCAGACGAGCAAGCATTCCACCTGATGGTAAGTGGCCACTGCCGCCCATGGACATCTGTAATCAACCCCAGATAGGATTGGATATTCCTACCTGAAGTCAGCCACAGATACGTTGCTACCCCTGAGGACAGAAGTGGTACGCCTTGGAAAAGTATGTCTCCCTTACCACACCCTTCAAACCGGAACACAGCAGTGCTTAATACTGCTGTTGTGAGGCAGAAATAGGTGTGGCGGTGGTGCCGCCGGAGTCGAACCACAAAGGGTTCTACCACCTTCAAAAATGTTGTATCTATAAATATTGTATCTTATAAATATTGTACCAATTTAATTTCAGTTATAACAGTTACATACTTGTCAGAGGTGTTCAAACTTAGTCCTCAGGGGTACATAACCAAGTCCGAGTTGAAATCTTATCTTATCTGGAGTTGATTACAGACGTCCATGGAAGGCAGTACCCACTTGCCATCAGATGAACTGTATGCTTTACAGATCTAGCAATTAAATTTCTATCAAATAACAGTGTTAAGTATGTCTTGATTTGAAAGATGTGGTAAGGGAATTACCATGAGCAATGCATCTGTGGCCAGCTAGCCAGGTAGAACTTTAATCTTATCTGGGTTGAACTACAGAGGTCCACGAACCCTAGGCCACTTAGCACAAATAAACACTTTTTTTTTGCAATATGTCAATAATTTGAAAAAGGCATAATGCAGTACAGTGGTCACTTTACTGTTAATGCAGGAGTATCCTATCTCATCAACACCATCTTTCATTTATTTAAAAAAAAAGCTATTACACAATGTATACTACTTTACAGACAGTCTGCTAGTTTTCATTCCATATTCAAGAATAGTCAAAAAAAAAACATTAAAAATGCTTCCTTTCTAATAACCCAAATAAATATTACACATTATTGTTCTTTTAAGCAAATGAAGACTACTTTATCAAGTACAAATTTAAAGCTTTCTACTGATAATAACATTGATATAAAAAATATTACAACTCTGATACAATTTCGAAAACTATAATAAATTGGGAAACTTTAAAAAATCAAACACAATTAAAAAGGCAAAGGAAATTTTCTTTGGAATGTTTATTTGAGATTCGAGTTCATAGTTCATACCATTCTAATAAGAATTGAGAATAGATGATGTCATAAAAGTCTAATAACATTCAAACTAGAATTCGCCGTACGATGGCATTCAAACCGTTTATTTGGGCATATCTATACTACAAAATACAGTTATGTTTAAGTACATAGACGTTGCTCGTACTCACATTCTTTACAAATATCTCGACTGTGGAATTCAGATCACTCAAGTATGCAAAATAATCGATTCAAATAAGAATTCGCGATGCATTTATCTCTTTTCAACACATTCGATAAAGTGCAACAACACAACAAAACACTTGTTTTCACTTGAATGCACAAACAAAAGTTCACTCACGATTCGAAATTCGAAACTACGACACACCTTTATCACTGAAATGTTTTTTAAACCAACCGGCTAAGGGAACACTATATTTCTAACCATTCACGCCGATGTGAAGGATAACATAAATAACTGTACCGATTACTTTACACTGATTTATCTACGTGGGAAAACACGAACAATGAATTGCAACGAACCACGATGCAGTCACTTTTACCGCGCGCGTCGTAGACACACCGTGGTCGGTAAATAAACTGGTTTTTTGATTAGTTTGACTGCTTTGACTGAACCACAGAGAAAAGATGCATCTTGATGTACCGCCACGACGTACTTTCACAAAGGTGAGCGGACGGAACTGCTTTTGTCTCATTCTTACGTAGCACCCAATGCAAAGAGAGAAAGAGTAAGCAATAAGAATCCGTATTTTAAAAATATTGTTCTCTTGTTGACACTGATTTTGTATAATATAATTGTATAATAGCTATACATTAAATTTACTTTCATAAGAGTAATTGATTTATCAGTAACGTTTTTTGTAACAAAACAACTAATAGTAACTAATATACTAAAGTAACAAAGATAAAGTAATTGTATAATAAAATCTTTACATATTTCTGAACGGAAAACGTTACAATTTACGCAGTAATGTTTTAAAGCTTGAAGTGTGTTGCATTTGACATAAATCATCCGTTATTTTTGAATGGTTCGACTTTTCATAAGCTAAGTATAACTTGCAATGTCTTTTAATTTGATTGTATGGCTAACATTAGCCAAGATAAATAAATATAACTAAAATTGAGTTCAATATAGATGGCATTGCATTTTCATGATAAGCATCACCTGATCCTCCCAGGATTAGCTCCAGACGAATAAACTAACCAACGGTTAGCAGCATTGATACGAAATTTTATATACACTCTTAACCGTTCTTAGGGTAACACTTAGAACCGTTTACAGCTACTGTTAACTGCTTAATAATGTGTTGTTGATAAAAAAAAGTTACAACTAACCTGGCTATACCTTACCACGCTTTTCAGCGAATTAGTATTACCGCTACATTATTTTGCATTCATTTATTCCTGTCCTTACACAGTCATAAACATGCAATAGAGTGCCTTTACAGAAATATGGTTTTTATCTTCTGGATTTAGACATGTCTTTACTGGGCACTGCAGTGGGCACCCGCGTCATCCACGAGATGAGAGGGATTAATGCTACCTACGCGATACTTTATTTTATTTAGTATCTTCAACTTCATCTTTATTCTAGGGTGTTCACTCTTTCAATAATAATCTAATCCTTTTATATTATATTGAGTTGTTACGATACATTTTAGGTACCTAATGCTTTGTTCTTATTACATTACCAGATTTTACACAAAAACAGAAGTTATTAACATGCTCCAATTTACAGTTGCGCTAAGTATGAAATTTAAATGCCCTCATCGTTGGAGAGAGCTGTGGACATTGATATACCACAATTAGGGTGTATCATTATTAAACATGTATACAGGTCATATACGTTCGAAAAGTGGCACATGAAATATAGGCTAATTGTCCCAAGCGAACTATAATCATGTCAAAAAGAGTTTTTCCGCATTCATATACGTGCTATCCTACCTTACACATATTAACTATTTATTAGTGTGTTGTTTATGTATTATTTGTAATGTAGTGTGTATTTCTTGCGATGAATGCCACCAAAAAGCGTCGTTTGTTTTGTTAGTAACCTATCTACGTTCTTACTAGTGGTTTTATTAGTGATTCAATCGGAGTTCCTCGCTAGATCGTGATTACTTAAACCTAAATGTTAATATGTAGATTATGGAACGTAATTTGGTTCACGATCTACCAAAATAAATTGTCTAGCTACTCTCATCAGTACGAGGTCAAATTGTCGGCCTGATCTATTTTAGTCCGACTGTGCTAGAACGGAGATTTCATCGTACTCATTGGCTCAGTACTATTCCATAATAACTTCTTTTTTATTACAATTACAAATTATGGTTATAATCGTGACAATTTTTATAAATTCTTCATTTTGATGGTTGGTAGTTAAAAGTATAGCATAATTATGTTAAATTTCGAAATTCGGTCCAATGACAAAAATATTTTGAACATGCTGGTGTTTGTTTACATTTGTGTGTGTTGTGCCATTTGTAAGTGATTTATTTATAAAAGTTCATTAATTTTAAATCTTGGCAAATAAAATATTTTAATGGCAATTTATTTCGACAGTGGCTGGACCAACCGTGTGTTTGGAAAGCGTACGTATATATTTAATACACCATTAACACTTATTGCTTTTGTGCAAGTAAAATTTGGATATACCTATCTTTACTGCTAATAGATGCATATTGTTTATTTACTTCCAGGAAAGAAAATCGGAGTGTACTGAAAATGGAGACTGTCTTGAAATTAAAGCTGAAATAATTCATGAAGATAAACGCGACTGCCATAATGATACTACTAAAGAACCGTAGGTTGCAATCATACTGAAATATAGAATTATTCCTCTTCATAACAATAATTAACAACTTTGTATTAATTTTCAGATTAATGTACTACAGTCAGAACATCGATGAATTTGGAAATATAATTGGTAACGCGTCTGTTGTGGATATTAAAAATCTATTAAAAACGTTGACTGAAAAGCATAATTCCCAAGGTGAGCTGAATCACACTAAAATAAAAACATTAATAAAAATAGTAACAAAATATTTAGATAAATTTACAGTTTCAGTTACAATAATTGGTATATATTTTATAGATAAAATTGAAAAGGAGGTTGCTACAGTGTTTCGAGGAGTTATTGTAGCAGTAATACTGTTCGGCGTGTGCGCATGTCTTTGCGTTGTTACTGCCTGCATCTATTGCTGTCGAATAAATATCACGTAAGTCTCTGAACTATGTTAAGTAATTTATTGTGGATAAAATTAAACAATATACAATAATTCATGATATTGATATTACAGCGATAATCGCCTCAAAAATGATGTGGAAGCGTTAGCAGAGAAGTTAAAGAGAGACTGCAAGTTTAAGAAATCCATGAAGAAATCCCCACGTGAACCAGTTTCAGAGAGTTGTAATATCATTGTTGAAGATGCTGGCGTATTTGTAGTTTAATTTTGTAAATTTTAAGGCAAAAATGTCTCAGGCATACGATCACCATATTATGATACGTTGTTCATATTAATGGTAATTTTGAATTGTTGGAAACTTAAAAAATGAATGCACTTAAGAAAATAAATAAATTTAAAAGAAAACACTTTATGTATTATGAAATTGATTGTAAATCTCTTCAAAGAGTATAGCATAATCCGTACAGTGGCTGGAGGCTGCAGTTTGGTACAAAACCTAGTTGTCAATATTTTATAGGTTGGCAACACATTTTTAGTAGTACCTTGAACATGATGTTATGTTGGCAGCAGTGTGACACTTGTGACAGTTCAATAAAAAATAAAAGAGTCAGAGTGAAAAATAATCTTATGAAAGAGCCATTTATTTACAGAAAAATCCTTTTCCCTACTTATTAAAGTTAATATAGACTGTCCCGATTCGTGTTCCATAAACTGTATCAACATTTTAACGGAGTTTTGAAGGATTTAGCCTTCAGAAGTACGTTTAATATTTAAAAAACTCGGATTCGTGATCAACTTTGAAGAAATCGATGGGTTGTTTTGTTGATTGTGAATACATGACATGGGTCCTGTTAGCCCTGATGTCCATCACCTTGATGACCTTGGCCTGCTGCGTGTGCATTAAGATCAGGTGATTGTTTTTATTAAATCGAATAAGTAACGCATTTCAAATAAAATAGGTGTTCTATCTGAGATCGGTTGCTGCTTCATTTATTAATATTAACTGTGTCTTGTAATGTATTTAGATCCAATGAAAGTAGAAAACAAGCATGTAGTTTTGTGGGTACGTGGCGGTTACATAGACAGTAATCGACACTAATATTATAAAGAGGAAAACTTTGTTTGTTTGTTGGGTTGTAATGAATAGGCTCAAAAACTACTGGACCGATTTTAAAAGTTCTTTCACCATTTGAAAGCTACATTATCTATGAGTAACATAGGCTATATTTTATATGAAATATATTTGATAAATAGATTTTGAGCCGGTACAAAGTTTGCTAGTCTGTAATAAACCCAAAAAGGACTGAAGCATACTTGATGGTTGCCATAAGATATATTACTTTCCTCAGGACTAAGTTATGATGCCTTGTCTAAGTGTTCCTTTACAACACCCTTCAAACCAGAACATATTATTGCTGTTATTAGGCAGTAGACGTGTTGGTAGATGGAATCTAGAATTTTATCACAAAGGAATCTTTAAATGCTGTAGAATAATAAAACAAGTCTACTATTAAGGTATTACTAACATTACTTAGGCACTAACTCATGTTTTTAGTTCAGATGTATGCTGTAATATTCTTTAAACCAAGTATAATATAATATTCTCAAAGGTATATGAATGATGGTGGTGGAAAGGTATGGTATGATGGTTTCAAACATCAAATCACATCAAACTTGTACATAGTGTGGGCTATTGCCAGAACTGTCCCTATTCTTAGAGGAGATTTGAGCTCAGCAGTGAGACAGAAATGGGTTGAAGATAATGTATTAACGTTAATCTGTGGTCATTTTGAATTGCATTAATTTAAATGTTGTTAATAATAAAAAAAAAACAACTATGTCAAAATTAGGCAAATATCAATTGTAACTACATATATATACTATTATAATATCTGGAATTCATTAGTATTCTACCATATTCATATTGCTTTGGGTAATCAACTAATAATAAACTTATTGAATTTCAGGGACATGAAACAACGCTCATATTTGAGGAAACTTGCAAAGCGCCAAGGAATCCTGCTTGGTTTTGAGCAAGTTTACTCCAAACAGACCCAAACAACTCCTACTTCACGTCTTAACGAAAACTGCACCATCATGGTACCAGATGTCGCTATTGTGATGTAGTACTGTTGGCTACAACAATGATTGAAACTCAACCTCTCATTTTGGGGTTTGAGGTTTAAATTCCAAGCAACCTGATTTTTCAAAGTTATGTCTGTTAAAAAATAATTATTACTTGCTAAAACAGTGAAGAAAAACATTGTGAGGGTTACACACCATAACTAATAATAATTTAATTAATAAAAAAATTCGCAAAGGTGTGTGAAGTCACAATTCACACTGGGTTAGCATGATAGATTTTGGCCTAAATATCTAACACTGAGAGAAGACACATGTCTGTCAGTGGGATGCGTATTATGTTCCACATTGACTGAAAATTATTAACTTGAATGTACTCTGTATTGAGATCTATCTATATTTTAATGACTATCATTCTAATTTGAAGCTATAAATGTCAAGTGTTCTTACCAATTATCTTGCAATATTGGTTCTATGTCTGAAGAGCAGATATCTATTTTTGAATGTATAATTGTGGATCTGGGTGTTTACATACAAGGATAAAGAATACATAAACTTTCACTGTATGGGAATGTTTGTAAAGCATTTATTTAGAATATGAAGCAAATCATTCAATTAACATGGAAAAGAATTTATAACATGACTGTGTAATATATGACATTGTCAATGAATAGGCAGTTGTTCATGGTTGCTTGAAATATGTCAGTATTCAATTTGTTTATTCGAACAAAGCAATATTACCTATAGCAATAATTAATGTTAACATCTATAAATGGTAAAAATGGATAATTTAGTTAAGTTAAATATAATACAGACATGTATAAAGAAAACATGTATGGCATGGGCATTATGACAAATTTTGAAAACCCCTTCTACTGATTCCAAAAATCGTATTAATTTTGCAATAAATTCAGTATTACGAAAATAATGGCATATTTTTATGCTTATTTTGAATTAAGAGCGAAAACACTTGCGGGTGTCTTGGTGTTACGTCACATTAGAATATCCCATACAAAAGTTCAAGCAATTCAGTGACATACCCAAAAAATACATCATTTGCGCCCCGTTTAGCGTTTTAGACAAGATGGCCGACTGCAGTATTTTATACTCTCATTTTATTGAAAATATAATAAATCTTAAATTTTTTTTTAAACTAGGTCATTTTTGAGAATCTTTTCAATATATTGTTATTACTTAAATCATTTATTATTTGATTTTTTAATACTGTCATCATGCCTATTGTCTAACAGAAGTCAGTTGGATCACTTTTTATTCAAATTGTAGAGATTCTGAAACTGATAATCCAAATTGGAAATTCTATAAAGAGTTCAAAGCATTCTAAATTAACTTTTAAATGAACTTTAATGTTCTGATGCTTATGGAGTGGTAATTCTTCTAATCAATTTGAATAGAATTAAGTAAAAATGTTTTTGCACCGGTATAAAAATATTAAGATTTTGCAACATTTGAACACTCTTTACAGTATTTGCTAATGTTTTTATTAACTTCTATTGATCTCATTTTATAAAATAACTTATATGCGAAAATATGCTAAATATGCTATGCGAAATGCGAATATGCGAAAATATGCTATTTCTATTTAAATTTTACATTTTAATGTGTCCTAAAATTATTTTTTAATATTTTTTGTGTTTTTCATATAACTTACTTTTCGATATAAATTTTATTATTGTATTAATATTAAATATACCTAATGCTGTATAACTTTAAGAAATGAATATACTCATAGTTTTAGATGACAACTTTTGATCTCATATTATTTATTGGTCATGCTGTTAGAGAGAATGATAATTATTCTGTATTCTAATTCTAGTCTTTATGGATATTATTACCTTAATAATTGTGAGATGAGCTTTGCATTTATTCAGCAGAAATTTAATTGATTTCTTTGATATATATGTATGTCTATTTTGTGTCATATATTTATGAATGTAGAAGTCTTCATTGGATAGAACCAACCAGGCATGGAGTCCACCTGATATATGTTTGGACCATCCCTGAGCATATGTTGTCAAAAAAGGACAAGTGAAACTCAAAATGAATAAAAAAATCTTTAACCTAACCTCATCTAACCTAACCCTAGGGAATATGTTAAATAGCTTCACACATGTGCCTTGCCAAACCTTTGAAATCAAAATGCTGCCTTTTCTTTTTATATGTAAGATAAATGCAAAGCTCACAACAATTATATTTAGTACAGTTAACTATTGGAATATTAAGACTTATTCTATTTCTAAATAATTATGATGTATTTCACCTTATAGGAAGCAATATTTATATTCTAAAACTTAGGTTTATGTAACAATACTTTTTGGCACCAGTAATGTATCTAAGTCCTTAAAATTATTTAGTATAGTGTCTTTTTCTCTTTGGTAATAGTAATTTGTTTTGGACTTACAACTTTTTACTATTCCCTAACGGAATTTTAGGGTTTGAAATAAATAAGAATAATGCTATCTGGGATATTATTGTAATCAGGATTGTTTTGGAAAAAACTATATTTATTAGTCTTTTATTACATCACAAAAACTTTTCTGTATATTGAGCTATTTTTTTAATAAACTATTTTAATGCATATTTATACATTACAGGTGACAATGACTATTGTAGTGTTGTATTATAGTCCGCGCCAAACTGCTAGTCCGCTCTGAAGTTGTTGCGAGCAGGTGTAGTCATACAATTTGCTATGGCGACGCGATTCATTTCTATATTCTGAGCGGACTAGCAGTTTTACGCGGACTATACAAATATAAAATTCTAAATATTGATATAGATAATAGTAGTAACAGTAGATACGATAAATGCCTTTATATATTTATGAATACATTATGTACTTATTATTAATGGTCAATATTGGCAAGGCCCGGCAATTATTTGGGATTTCTACCCACTAAAATCTTTTAGCAGCCACCCAGAGTATGTCGAGGTCGAACTTTGGCTTTAGATGAATTTAAATGCCCAAATTCATTAAATAATCCTGTTATTAACAGACCATTTAATAAATAGATATAACATCATATTGCCTTATTAGATTTGAATTTATTTACACTGCCCAGTCATAAATATTGGCCTTCTCAATTTTGTCCGTGGAATATGGAGTTGATATATATAGACTTACTACCACAATCTATAAACCGATATATTTATATTTCTAATATATATATTAAGATTTAATGTACCTGAAAGTTATGAAGAAGAGAATGATGTGTGAGAAATATTGATCTAGACCGAGATGGACAATAACAATACGAAATGTACGTATGTTCATTAGTGTGTGTAATGTTTGAAGTATGTTCTCTGAATATAACTGACGATGTAATGTGTTTAATAGAGGGCGCCACTTTCCATTAGGCATTTGGGAAGTGTCAATATTATTATTTCCTAGTTGTCTAATAATTCAATAATCACATTACAATTTTACCTTATAAATATAAATTCTGAATATGGAATTCAATTTTAAACTTATACAATGCAAGTCATTTGTAGTTCTCGAGATGTATACTTGTAAGCAACTAAAAATTAATAAAGGATTGATTTTATGGAAAAAACAGCGCGACATCTAGTGGCTAGAAAACATGAGAACGATGGTTTACATTAATGATATAAACTACTCAAAACAAAATAGGGCCCACCCCACGATCATCTACAAATTTGTTTACAAATATTTTGCACGGTTATCGTAACTTGACTCAAGTACTTAAACGTATAGTTGACATGTTTATGAATCTGTGCCAGCGTTTCTACCGATAACTTTAACATTATTCTTAAGTAGGTAGTCAAATAAAATGTAGGGTTAAAGAAAGTGATTAAATGCGTATTTTTGTCGCTCGCGTTCTCAGTCGTATTCTAAACGTTACTGTTGAAGCTTATTTGGTAAATCATTTCCTTTGATTACGGCGTTAGTTCTAATCAATATGCCTGGTCCTCGTCGTCATATGAACATGGAAACTGCAGCAAGAGCAGTTGCTATGCTTCAGGAAGGGCACTCCCAAAGATTTGTTGCAATAAGCATCGGTGTGTCCCGACGAGCTATCCGAAACCTGTGGGAACGTTATCAAGAGACCGGAAGTATTGATAGGAGATCTGGATCAGGGCGAGCGAGAGCCACAACGGCTCAGGAAGACAGATATATCAGATTAACTGCCCGTCGGGACCGTACAATCACCGCCCGAGCCTTACAAAATCAGTTACGGCAGTCTACTGGAAGACAAGTGAGCGATCAAACTATTCGAAATCGTCTCCACGAAGATGGCCAACGTTCCAGATTGCGTGTTGTCCGGCTCAAACTGACAAGAGCTCATCGTGCAGCACGCTTAAGGTTTGCGCGTGAACATTTGGATTGGACAATGGATAACTGGAGATCCGTACTCTTTACGGACGAAAGTAAAGTCAAGTTTTATAGTGACGACAGACGAGTACGTGTGTGGAGAAGGGAAGGAGAACGTTTCTCAGAACCATGCATCCATGAAACTGACCGTTTTGGGGGTCCAAGTGTTATGGTTTGGGGTGGAATAAGCTTGCTCGGTAAAACAGAGCTGGTAATTCTGGATGGAGGTACCGTAACCGCCGCTAGTTACGTCGAACGAGTAGTCCGTCCTCATATTGTTCCATTTTCACAAAGAATTGGCGCTAACTTTGTTTTAATGCAAGACAATGCTCGCGCTCACACGGCGCGTATCACACAGACTGCACTTTCTGATGCCAATATTTCAGTTTTACCTTGGCCAGCCATGAGTCCTGACCTCAACCCCATCGAACATTTATGGGATCAATTGAAAAGAAGCCTCAAAGAAAACTATAGCAGCGTGAACAGTCAAGAAGAGCTAATAAACGCACTAAAATTGTGTTGGGAGCAAATACCAGAACAAAACATAGTGCATCTTATCGAAAGTGTTCCAAATAGACTCAGGGAGTGCGTACGGAGCAGAGGAGGACCCACACGCTACTAAACTTAGGACTTGTGAACATATGGTCCCAATACAGTGATAAAATTTCAATTTCATTAATCCCATTATTTTACCAAAATATCGCCAAAAACTGTTCTTTGTGTTTAAATTTAAAAAAATAAACAAATTATGTAATTTGTTAAGCTCACATAATTTATGAATCCCTACTTCAACCATATCTAATTAGAAAAACTGAATAATTGTAAGCATTTTAAAATTAATGCAAAAAAACGTTGTGGGCCCTATTTTGTTTTGAGTAGTTTAGTATAATAATTTCCTATTGCGCGGGTTCACGTACGCTCCTGTTATTTCAGATACTTTCCTGACATGCATGCCTCAAGGAAAATGTTTAACTTTTATGCTTTTAAGCATAAGTTACTTGAATATTAGATATAGTTAGATATTAAGAATATTAAGATAAATTGATTCTAAACGTAGTAGAGAAACTTCGCACATACATGCTAAATAAAGTATTTTCTCTTTTTGAGTACGGCACAAACAGTTTGATATTTCATATTATTATTGATATTCTATTATCTTCGGTGTACTCTATCTGTAAATTAATGTCTATAAAAACTGAGTATTATGTTACATATTTTTAGACTATTTTAATGCTATTTTGAATGTTTTATTGGCCCTGCAAAACAATATTATACATACAGCACTGTCGTAGCTAGGGACAGGGGCGCCCCTGGCAAGTTTTATGTTTAGAGTCCACTACAAGGGTCAACTTAAGTCCGTAGCGTTCTAGTCTTATATTATCTGTATATTTTGTTTAATATACATTCGAAATATTTATAGCATTTAATGACTTGTCATGCCTTTCTGATATATTTTTAACTAAAGTATTATTTTATTATATCTGTACACACATTTCTGATGTATTTAGAATTATTAATGTATTTGACTGTGAAATAAATTATATTGATAACGTCTATCGTGGTTTTATTTCACAAAATATTATAAGGTAAAAAAACGTATATTGGCGGCTCTGCAATTACAACCTCGTCTAATTCCATGCATGGTGATTGATGATTGATTTTTCACAAAACTGACATAAAAATCGACACCATTAGCAAAATTTTCTGTAAAACTTGGAATATTTACTAGCAATATTCCAAGTTTTACAGAAAAAAATATTTTTAGGCATAGATTAGTAAAGATACTTCGCCGCCTTGAAATTGAATGAAGCCACAAACGGCTTATTTGTAAGTTCTTTTTTTGAATTCTTGTCAAATAAAAACATTTTTAGACAAAATTTACGAATAAATAACTAATACTGCGTAATTTACATAATAAATAATTATTTCAAATATTTTAGGGACATTTTAGCACGGAGAAGAGGCAAAACATTTTTACGCAACTATTTAAATTTTTCAAAACTGGTTACATTTTATTGTTAGGAGTAAGTAATCTTTACTAATCTATGTTTTTAGGTATAACGATAAGATACTTTACGTTATGTTCCCATTTCCATTGTATCCCATGAAATTTCCAACAAAATGACGCAACTACCAGTCGAATAAAAAAAAATATTACCTAATCTACTAAGTACTGCTCTAGGTATTATAAAATAAGTTTGGAGTACAAGCCATAGTACTCTATATTTGAAAATCGGTATAAATCAAAAAAATACTCATCCTCTGAATATTGTAAATTAACAAAATACGTATATTGTCGATATAATCCCACATTAACAGATAGATAACTGTGTCATTATCAATGACGAATTAACGTTATATCAATGATACTAATCATTTGCTTAAGACACATTATTCCTCATTAACTTCACATTAATTTCGCAACTGATTGTATCCATGAGTAATTACCCGATTACAATACAAGCTAACAATTGATTGCCCTACTACTATGTTGGAAAGCTAGGTTTAGGTACCATTAAGTTGGTCAATTATGAACATGTAAAAAATCGAAAATTCTTCGTGGTTCTATCGATTTTACAATGTTTTTGTTTTTTTGAAATAAATCTCGCGTGGTCATTCTGGTTTTAGAGGCAGGTATTGTACGGAAGAAATGGACAATATGCTTACCTACGCGTTTGCAACTTAACCAAGCTTTTCCGTTAAAGTTTAGAATGGATAACTGATCCGACTCCCTAACAAATTTATATTATTTTAAAAAGTTGTCCATGGACTGTGCAAGTCCGTACGCTACATAAACTATAATATAATTTAAAAACTTTAAGTACCTACGTACTTTATAATATAAAAAAACGAACATTTAAAAATATATAATCTATGCCAAAAAATGAGAAATACCTACATATTACCTACATACATCCTTACTTACATAGGTACGAGTATACAGGGTGAATTTTTAAAACGGGCCTTCAGGGCCAAATCCGAAACTATAAGGTTTAGCGAAAAATGCTGAAAGGAGTTACGAGGCCGATTTTGATAAAAACTAAAACTGCATCATTACTTTTTTAAAATAACTTTTTCCCTAGCCGGGAATCGAACGAGTTCATTTTGAAAAAAAAATACACCCTCTATATTATTCCACTATCTGATAGTGTTGCTTATAAGGATCAAAATCTGGGAAGTAATGATAAATGACAAACTAAAGGAAAAGCCTCAATTTTAAGAAAATACAATTTTTATCATATTAATTTGGCAGTTAAGTTCCCGCCATTCATCAATTTAAACATTTCGCGTATTAACATTTTTTTTGGCTCAATGTTTCAAATCATTCGAAATGGACGCATTGTTCTTCAAGAAGTTATGTTTTTATGTCCGACTTAATTAAGGTTACTTTTAGGACCATTATAATAGATTTAACTTGCTATGGGCGGAGTTTCGTTTAATACAGATGTAAAATTGCCAATTTGCGAGAATGTCTTTTTCGAGTCAAATCCGAGTGATAACTAAACAAAGAGATATAGAAAATCATATTTACTGTTGAAACGTAGTTATAAACAACAAACAATAACAATTTACTATTTAATCACTTATCTATTTTTATTAAAAAATAAATCCTAAAAACGGCGGTAATTTACTTGCCAAACTATTACTTTCTCATACTAAGCCGTATGTCACGGTTATAATATCGAATAATTAGTTGATTAACCAACAAATTCTTCAATGGTATGACTTACGTATGTTTCTAAAGAATTATACATAAATCATTTGTTATGTATAATCCTTAAGGAGTAGTATGGCAATGTATGGAAAAATATGTATTTTCTTCAAAATTTTCCTTTTCCTTTAATTTGTCACATAACATTACTTCCCAGAATTTGATCCTTATAAGCGACACTATCAGATGGTGGAATAATATAGAGGTGTATTGTTTACGCACAAGATAATCATTGCGGTGCAATTTTGGAAGGCGCTTTCACTACCAGGGACCCGTTCCGGGAGTGGGGTAGTGTGGGCGGTTAATCTTCTTCACACGCGCGGTCGAGGTGGACACATCAATCCTATTTTGTATAATTTCGGGCTTGCCACGTTGTAATTTTGAAGTCAGAAATAAAGCTTCTGATTTCCAAGATTTCTTTTACTTAACAAAAGAAAAGTGGCGACCGTGACAGGACATTCAAGCAAGCAATCTTCGGATCACCGCGATTTAGCAATTTTTGGGTCAACGTGGCAGTCCAGAGGGTCTTCAGGAGGAGGAACTGCTTGGCATCGTGTCTCTCCGCCGGTCAGCAACACGCACCGCAGCGCTAACCGATCAGCTAAGTGTCCCTATTTCCTTTTTTTTCAACCTTTAGACCTAATTACCTATCACCTAGGTACTATAAAGTCTAGCTTTCTATCTGTGCCTGGTGACAACTTTAAATTCGTGAAATAATTCATTTCTGATTATTTAAGCCCATAATTTCAAGTATTTTCGTCCATTTACTGAAATTTATTCAGTAATTTCTCGACCGTAGCACGTGGGCACGTGGACACGCGGACACGTGTTTCAAAAATTATTATATTTTGCACATCAGTTTTCATTATATTACATTATACTGCACTAGAAAGTGATAAATTAAATATATTTTCGTTTTTTTTTTCCGTAAAATAACATAACAGTTAAAATAATTCCATTGTTAGATAATACCTACTCTGCTTTCTGCATATTTCTTTGTCTCCTAATCATACATGATTTTCATTAGGATTTGATCATATTTGTATTATAATTACAGGTGTGCATTGTTGGCTGACTTGTTTACGGCGCTCTCATTGTTCTACGCGGCAAGTACCTGCCGTTGCGGGTGTCGGTCGCTCGCCCGGCAAACCGGTTTGTTATCCGAGGATTGGCGTAAGACGCATAATATCTATCCGTTTTAATTGCGTGCAAATATTTTTTTTACTTATTATCTCAACTTTTCAACGTTTGAGTGTTTGTTTGCTAATTCCTTGGGACTGCTTTATATTTCAACATTATGCCTGAATCTAAATTAAAAGAGCTCATAAGCAAGCGTAGCTATATTAAGGGTCGATTAACTAAATTTAGAAATTATTTAACTACTTTGGAAAAATTATCAGGTCCAAGCGATATTGAAGTGTCAACTTTAGGGATTCAATTATCGAGAATAGAAGGTCTATCATGTAGTTTTGACGAGTTGCAAGGTGAAATTGAAATTTTAAATTGTGCTAATATAGACGATGAGCTAACCGAGCGTGATAATATCGAGCTCGACTTTGCCTTTTTAATAGCTACAGCTCAAAGCCTTCAGAGCAAACATAATGCTTCTAACACTTCTAAGATTACTGACGTTAACAGTTCTGCTTCTGCTTGCTGTCCCAGTCAACCAGGCATAGGTTTCAAACCTCCTACTCTTCAGATAGCTAAATTTGATGGCAGTTATTTTAGGTGGCTTGAGTTTCGCGATCTTTACTGTTCTCTCGTTCACGATAACCAATATATTCCGACACCTGTCAAGTTTTGCTATCTCAACTCTTACTTGGAGGGTGAGGCAGCAAGGGTGATTAGTAACTTAGAGGTAACTGAATCCAATTATCATAAGGCTTGGGAGCTTCTACGCGAACGTTACGATAATAAAAGATTATTAATCAAGAGCCATTTGAATTCTCTTTTGAATTTTAATATTAAGAATAGCGAGACCGATAAGGTACTAAGATCTATTATAGATAACATTAATAAAAACTTACGTGCTTTGTCTAGTTTGGGTGAACCTACTTCTCATTGGGACACTTTAATTATTCACATAGTAGCTTCAAAATTATCTAGTAAAACTAGTTTAAAATGGGAGGAGTACAGGAATACGCTCTCTGACTCCCCCACTCTTGCGGAATTTACGAAATTTCTAAAGAACCGTGCAGATATTCTCGAGACGTACAATCATAATCGAACTAGCGATTCAATTCCTAATGTCAAGGTCAATAAAGTCTGTAACAACAATCCACGAATTAATCAAAGTAATATGTTCGCTGCGCAGATCGTTAACATAGTTTGTGAGGTTTGTAAAGGTCAGCATAAGATCTACGAATGTTCTGATTTTAAGTCTAAGTCTATTCAGCAGCGCCAGGGCATAGTTGCTAAGCTAAAGCTATGTCACAACTGCTTACATTCTGGTCATACCGCTTACACATGTCGCTTCGGTGTTTGCCGTAACTGTAAACGGCGACATAATACGTTGCTTTGCAATAACAATAAAGCATCTGCCTCTCAGGCTGACGCTTCTAGTTCTTCTCACACTACTGTTCCTTCAGAAACACAGACGAATATGTCTGTGCATTTTTCTGCTAATAATATTAACAAATTTACTCTTTTGTCCACAGCCGTGGTTGAAGCGGTCAATCCACAAACTAATAAGCGCGCGATAGTGCGTATTCTACTAGACTCAGGTAGTCAGTCTAGTCTAATGTCTCAAAGTCTTAAAGACATGCTAGGTTTACAATCTCTATCTATGGAGCCTGTAAACATTGTAGGGATCGGGAATTCTATTTCTCACTGCGTAAATGACTTTTGTTCATTCCAATTAAAATCATTAAACAGTGACTATATTACAAACTTAACTTGCCCGGTGCTACCTAAACTTACAGATAATATTCCTAAATCATTTGTTAATGCAAAGTTCCTTAATATACCTGCAAATGTTCAGTTGGCCGATCCAACTTTTTATAAACCGTCACCGATTGACGTGTTAGTCGGCGCTGATCTATTTTTTAACATTGTAGGTAGTGAACGTCAATCTTTAGGTTCTAACAAACCTCAGCTTATCTATACAGAATTCGGATGGATTATATCCGGTTCCGTCTGTTTACCATATCATATTTCTAATAGGAAATCTAATTATATAAATTGTAATTTTAATGTTTTAACTAATCAAGATAATTTTAATAATCGTTTAAGTAAATTTTGGGAGCTGGAGGAAATTCCAAATTCTGCTAGGCTATTGAGCGAAGACGAGAAGGCCTGTGAGCAACATTTTAAAACTAACACTACTCGTGATTCTTTCGGTCGTTTTTGTGTGCGTTTACCTTTAAAGTATTCGCCCCATTCCTTAGGTAATTCTTATTTAATGGCAAAAAATAGATTTTTAAACTTAGAGAAACGATTCAAAACGCAACCGGAGCTTAAGGTTCAATACTCACAATTTATCGATGAGTATCGAAAGTTGGGTCACTGTTCTGTTTTGATTGATCATAGACCGCAACCCTCTTACTTTCTGTGTCATCACGCGGTATTCAAACAGAGCAGCGAGTCAACTAAGTTACGCGTTGTATTTGACGGCTCCGCATGCACCTCCTCCGGTCTTTCAATCAACAGTTTACAATATATAGGCCCTACGGTCCAGGATTCTCTGTTCTCCATACTATTGAGATTTCGTCAACACCAATACGTGTTAACCGGCGACATCGAGAAGATGTTCCGACAAATTAATGTTCACGAGGATGATCGTAATCTCCAACTTATTTTATGGAGGGAGGATGAGTCGAGACCTCTTCAAGTTCTTAGGCTTAATACTGTCACTTACGGCCTTGCAAGCGCTAGTTATTTAAGCACTAAGTGTATCTGGCAACTAGGGGAGGAATGCCGGGACGATTTAATCAAACAAATAATTCAACGCGATTTTTATATGGACGACCTAATTACAGGCACTGATTCCATATCACAATTACATCACATATTAAATTCAGTCATTTCAGTTTTACGTTCAGGTTGCTTTCCACTTCGAAAATTTAAATCAAATGTTGCCTCCATTTTTGAAGATACTTTAAAGGATAATCAAGGAGCTTTAACTCTTAGCGAATCGACGAGTACCTTGGGTTTGCAATGGGAACCTTCGTCTGACATTTTACGCGTCATGATAAGCATTCCCTACGAGTGCGATGAACCGGTTACGAAAAGATTGATTTTGTCACATTCGTTTAAAATCTTCGATCCTCTTGGGTTACTAAGTCCATGTACAATTCGATCTAAGGTCTTGTTACAGGAATTATGGCGTCGTAGCATAGACTGGTCTGAACCCGTTCCATCTGACTTGCAACAACAATGGAACGAGATAAAGTTGGATTTTTTAAACTTAAACTCAATTCATGTACCTAGACTAGTCCTATGTGAGAAACCTACTATAATAGAACTTCATTCATTTTGTGATGCCTCTGGTTCAGCTTACGGTTGTTGTATCTATTTAAGATCCATTAATGAGGATGGTCGAGTTATAGTAAATTTACTCTGTTCTAAATCTAAAGTAAACCCTAGCAAGCCAGTTACAATCCCGCGATTGGAACTGTTAGGTGCGTTACTCACTGCTAGGCTATGTAAAATAGTTCTAGGGTCTTTACGATGTAAAATATCGCGTTGCGTGCACTGGTGTGATTCCAGTGTTGTTTTAGGGTGGCTGCATACCAATCCAAATAAGTTAAAAACTTTTGTCGCTAATCGAGTAGTTGAAATCACAGAATCTACTTCCACAGCTGATTGGCGTCATGTACCAACCAGCGAAAACCCCGCAGACTTGATCTCGAGAGGTAAAAAGGCTAGTTTTCTTCGAAATTCAAGCCTGTGGTGGTCCGGTCCAAGCTTTTTACTTGAGACCGAAGACAATTGGCCAGTTCTGTACCATCATGGGGATGGGGACTGTGATTTGCTCGAAGTTAAGGCTAATGTAGTGCAAACATTCGAACTTCTAATTCATTTTGATAGGTTTTCTAATTTTATACGTTTGAAACGTTCGTTTGCGTACGTTTTGCGATTTCTTCACAATATTAAATCACCAAAATCTAAAATCATCGGGCCGTTAACTGCAGAAGAGTTAAATAATTCTTTCATATTCCTTTGCAAATTCTCTCAGCAGGAATCTTTTCCACTCGAGTATGAAGCATTAAATAAAAAACGCTCCATTTCAATTAAAAGTAATTTACAATCACTATGTCCATTTTTAGATGAAAATGGCCTAATTCGTGTCGGCGGTCGACTCGATCGTTCCGACTACGACTATAATAAAAAACACCCTATTGTTTTGCATGCTAAACATCGTTTATGTCATCTTATATTTAATTATGAACATTTGAGACATATGCACGCAGGTCCGCAGTTATTGTTATGTACTGTGCGCGATTTTGTGTGGCCATTGGGTGGTAGGACTTTAGCACGTCGCACGGTACGCAGCTGCGTGCGGTGTAAACGCCTACAGGCTAAAACGATTACTCCATTAATGGGACACCTCCCACCACAACGCACTATGCCTGCGTTTCCATTTCAAACAACGGGGCTTGATTTCGGTGGTCCGTTCACTATCATAAATAAAAGGGGTCGCGGCGCAAGAGCTTCCAAGTGTTATGTATGCCTTTTCGTATGTTTTCGGTACAAGTGTGTTCACTTGGAGGCAGTTACCGAGTTAACAAAGGATGCGTTTATCATGACCTTGCGTAGGTTTATTGCTCGTCGCGGTAAACCGTTAGAAATATTTTGTGATAACGGACGTAATTTCGTCGCGGCAGCTAAGGAACTAGCAAACTTTTTTAAGGAAAATTCAAATAATTTAATTAATTTTGCAACGAATGAGAATATAAAATTTCACTTTATTCCTACTTATGCCCCTCATTTTGGAGGACTCTGGGAGGCCGGAATCAAGTCAGCCAAGCACCATATAAAGCGTGTCATGGGCAATTCCTATTTCACTTATGAGGAGTTGTCTACTTTGTTTGCGCAGGTGGAGGCTATTCTAAATAGTCGTCCCTTGTGCCCCATGTCTTCCTCTCCTCATGATTTCCTTTCTCTCACTCCAGGGCACTTTCTGATCGGTCGGCCGCTCACTTCGCTGCCTGACCCTGAGCTTCACGAAGAGAAATCTACCCGCTTGCAGCGCTACGCACGCATCGAGCAGACTCGCCAACACTTCTGGAGGCGTTGGCAGAACGAATATATATGCGAGCTGCAGCAGCGTGTCAAGTGGCGCTCTAACAATTCCAACTCTCTGCACGTGGGGGATCTCGTTCTTCTTCGAGAAGATAACGCTCCGCCTCTTCAATGGCGTATGGGACGTGTGGCGCACCTTTATCCAGGAGTTGATGGTGTAGCCAGAGTGGCTGATGTTAACACGCAAAGGGGCCAAGTAAGACGGACACTCACGCGACTTTGTCCACTGATGGAGTATTAATACTGTAATACCAGGAGGTATTACAGGGGGGGAGCCTGTTTACGCACAAGATAATCATTGCGGTGCAATTTTGGAAGGCGCTTTCACTACCAGGGACCCGTTCCGGGAGTGGGGTAGTGTGGGCGGTTAATCTTCTTCACACGCGCGGTCGAGGTGGACACATCAATCCTATTTTGTATAATTTCGGGCTTGCCACGTTGTAATTTTGAAGTCAGAAATAAAGCTTCTGATTTCCAAGATTTCTTTTACTTAACATGTATTTTTTTTCAAAATGAACTCGTTCGATTCCCGGCTAAGGAAAAAGATATTTTAAAAAACTAATGATGCAGTTTTAGTTTTTATCAAAATCGGCCTCGTAACTCCTTACAGCATTTTTCGCTAATCCTTATAGTTTCGGATTTGGCCCTGAAGGCCCGTTTGAAAAATTCACCCTGTATACCTACATACGCTCAAAAAACCTTCACGTTCTGACATTACTCTGGTAAAAAAGATGTGTAGGTTGTAGATATATTCTGTTTGTTTAGTGTTCATTGTTGTATATTTGTAAATACGAACGAAAGAGAATGAAAAAGTGTCTATTTGTAGATACTTAAAGCAAAATGTTGAAAACATGAACTTTTTGTTTATCTCACGTCATACGAGCGAGTGAGGTAATTTACCAGCTTTATTTGACCCGGTATGTAAGAGCTGAAGTTTTGAAAGCAAAGTTATTCGACTACATCCCGTGTTTGGTACAAGTATCAAAAGTTCTTAACTTTAAATCTCTATGAAGATATGCCAGTAACTCCGTTTGTGCTGTCGATGATTTCCATTGGGAGGTAAGATTAGGTACTTAAATCTCGTATTATTGATGATATTATTCTTTAACGCAGCTTCCCTGTATGTTGCCAAGAAAGTAGATACTTATTTGGTAAGTTATTTATTATCCCGAGGCGATTATTAATCTTCCTGCAGTTTTGCCAACTTTTGGCAGTTAACTTATACAATAGTTATATTGAGGTCAAATATAGGTACACCTAATTTGTCCGTTAAATACCATTTCTTGAACAAATTTCATCAAATTCCATTAGGTAGAACCATAGATATAGGATGTCAAAAAAATTCTAAGTCTATGGGTAGAACCGTGATTACTGCGGTGGCTCATGTCGACAGATAGACGCCTAGGTTTTATATTTTATTCATATGCGTAAACAAAAACAGAGTTTTCATTATTGTTTGAAAACACAAAAGCTCGGTAGGTACAAATGAAAATTGCGGGATAATCATATCTTATATAGAAAAGTTTCAAACTCACCATTCGGTGAAGTATGCTCTTTTGTTCTCCTAATATAAAAAAAGTTGCTCATGGAAACCAAGGAGACCTAGAGCGCGCTCCACCACGATATTCTAATGTTGGGTTATACTAATTTGCTGCTTGATTTTTTTTTTGCTGCCCATACGCGTGAATAAATAAAACCTTGTTAATTCAAGGGTTAATAAGAAAAGGTTCTTATTTAGCTTAAATATATAGATTTCGATTTCGTCGTCGTCAACCCGTTACTGTCCCTCTGCTGGGCACGACTCTACTCAGAATGAGAAGGATTGGGTCATAGTCGCGTGCCTGGGATTTGAACCACGAACCCGTCGATCGAGACGTCGAGTATCAACCACTAGGCTATCAACGCTTTTAATGTAGATTTACTGTTAGCCAAAATACAAATGACATTATACGCAAATAATGGTTATCTTTTATAATATGAGTCCTATGATATGATTTTTTGGAGTAAGAAGTAGTGAAAGTCAACATGCGTGATGTGAATATAATCTTGTGGGATTCAGTTGGAACGTGACCCAAATATACACTTCGGGCATTAATCTGTTTCTCACCACTACTCTCGTTGAGCTTATGTATTACGATTGCTGTATAGTACTTAGTACTTAGTGTAAGTCAATGGCATTTTTTTAGAACTTCTAGTGCCTTGTTGTTAGAAATAGTAGTCAGAACCACTTGAATGCATGGAGAAAGATAATATACCGCTTAATATAAAAATATCAAAAGTATACAATGGTACTGTTTTAGGATTCAAGTAGCAAAAGAGCTTGCAGTTCAATCCTCATCGTACCAATCATACACCTCCATGTACTTAGATCAGTGGTTCTACCTGAAGCCGAACATAGATGCGTTGTCACCTTGCCATTCCTAAGGACTAATATATTCGCCTCAATCGTAAGTTAAGCGCCACTTTTCTGTCGAAAGTATCCAAAATCAGTTCCGATACAGTCCGCTACGGGCGCTGATTGGAAATCTATGGCCAATTACGTAAACAAATACAAAAACAGACATTTTTGTAAAAACGTAAAACTCATACTAAGGGTACTACTGATCACTGCATAACAATCATTAAACCTTGGAGGAAGTTTGAAAGGATAATATTTTGATACCAACCCACATTGAAACAGCGAGTTAGTAGAGTAGTTAACTTTTAGATCTCTAAGTCTGGGGCAAAGCCCATACGCACCACAGGGACATAAATAGAGTTACAACGACAATAATTTACAAATCTCATCTTTCAACTTTTAACCACAATTCCTACGCAATCTAAAAAGCCAGTACCTCACTGGCAGTGTCAACAAGCGTGATGTAACGCGAGCGTAATCCCGAAGGATTCTGGAACGTGACACTAAAGCCGTGTATTTACTGGGGACACGTGTCCCTCCACACGTCCACAGACGTGTCAAGTCGTGCGACGTGTTTTGTTTTCATCAACTGTCAATGATTGACCCGCTGCTGGGCTTGGTGCTCATAGAATAAGTGTTTTTAAACCAATTGAATCACTACTATTTAAAGATTGTGTGGGAACCCTTTGTGTGATATTAATCAGTACTGTGTTATGGTTTGAAGAATGTGGTAAGGGAGACATAGTTTTTAGTGGCGTTCCAGCTTAGTCCTCAGGGGTAGCGACGCATTTATGGCCGCCCTCAGGAAGAAATATTTAATCCTATCACAGTTGATTACATATGTTCAAGGGCGGCAGTAGCCACTTACCAACAGCTGGACTGGATGCTCCTCTCCTACTTTTATATTATAAAAAAAAAGTATAATTTTTTAGTGTATTTTTATTTCGTTGTGGAGGTTAGGATTATTCATTACATAACATTTTTTGTATTCGGTCGGTTTGTTAAATCGTAGATATATTATAAGGTCGTAATTAAATAGGTACAAATTAACAAGGGTTTAGATCGTAGACCAGAAAGCTGGCCAAGTGCGGATTGGTAGATATAATCTTGAGAATTTTTTTACGGAATCCTCAGGTGTATACTTAGGTTTATTCACCATAGTTTCCTTCACCGTTAAAGCAAGTGATAATCTTCATCGTAAGTACATCCTCCAGTTCAAGATGTCATCTAGACTACTAGGCTATCGCTGCATCTATATCTCTACGTATCGTATTAAAGTTCTAAATATAACAGAAATAAAAAACATGTAATCGATCACTGTGTAAAACGTTTAATGTAAATGTGTTTGGCTTACCACACCCTTAAAACCAACAGCCTTCAATCACTTCTTACGTCAGAAGTTTCGAGCATTTTGTATTCCAGTCGTGCATTTACATTTCCGGCAGTTTAGGTATGAAAAATGAATTATATTAATAATTTAACAGCTTCTTCAAATCTTCTTCGTCTGAATATGATAAAATTCAGACAAAAACGATACACTGCTGTGTTCTGGTTTGAAGGGTGTGGTAAGGGAGACATACTTTTCAGAGGCGTTCCAGCTTAGTCCTCAGGGGTAGCGGCGCATCTGTGACTATCTCAGGTAGGAATATAATTCTTATCTGGCTGTCCATGGGCGGCAATGCCACTTACCTTCCAGTGGCTTGCATGCTCGTCTGCTACTTCTATAATATAAAAATATGCAAGATTTTGTATAGCTTTTCCCCTAGTGAGAACACAGCCTTTTGCACACTTCGGATTCAGAAATAAGCAAATATAATTTGTTTCATTCCAATGCCTTCACGTGTGTACTTGTAATGCTCAGAACAGTTAGGTTAGGTTAGAAATGAATTAGGTGAAATTATTGTACCAAATATTTTGTGACTTTAAATATCATTTCAGAATAAATAACACTTTTGAAAGAGTGCTAGTCAGTGGCGTAGATTGGTTTTGATTCGGTCGGAGAACACACACGTTCATGACCGCTAAAGGCATGAGCGATAAGAGATCATATAGAAAATTAGTATTTTAATACAAAAAAGTGTATAAGTTACCTATTTATATTTTTTTCTCTCTAAGTACTATAAATTATCGAATACTTACAATATCTAATACTATGACGAGTTATCTAATAGATACTCATATTGTATTAAAAGAAAGCATCCATTAAAAATGTACTTTTTAAATGTTGAAAATGCCAATAGATATCTATAAACTAATCGAAAATAAAAAAATATTAGTAATGATGCTGTATACAAAGTTTAAATGGTAATGTAACGTGCCTGAGACAGTGTAGCGAACCTGAGTAGAGTAGGCGCCCCCAATTTGGAAATTATTTTCAAGATACACTTAATAGTACCTAGGTACCTTAGACTTTTACACCTAAATTGCGTTTTTTCATAATAACGCTTATAAATTTCTGTTGAAAGACCAAGTACATAGAAGAAATGTAAGTAAGTGGTGATGTGCCGCGAATATTAGAGATTCTTTGTGAGATTAGGCCGCTACGTGACTAAAATAGGTAGGTATGCGTAGTGCATTAACTTGAGAGGGTTCAGAATTAAGAAGTGATCTAACTTATTTTGCTACGAGATCCCGAAAATTTTATTTTTGCGTGGCTACTGCCGCCCATGGACATCTGCAATCAACCCCAGATAGGATTAGATATTCCTACCTAAAGTCGGCCACAGATGCGCCGCTACCCCTGAGGACTAAGCTGGAACGCCTCGAAAAAGTCTGTCTCCCTTACCATACCCTTCAAACCGGAACACAGCAGCGCCTAACACTGCTTTTATTAGGTAGAAATAGGTGTGGCGGTGGTGCCGCCGGAGTCGAACCACAAAGTGTTCTACCACCTTCAAATTTCGACGCCGTTAAAGTTATCTCCTTGAAAAATAACAATAACTATACCTAGTTGACTATATTAACTATGGTGAATAGTACTTAATGTTAGTATAATGTTACTTTACGGACATCCATGCTATAAAATGTGCATAAAAAACTTTATCACATGGATTTCTGCAAAGTAAAGCCTAATTGTGCGAAGTAGTTATTATACTAACTTCATGATAAGCTTTATAATAATCCACGCTAACGGAGTTTCGGAATACACGATATTATTGGAAATAGCTCAATCATTTTCAATGAAATTTTGTATTTCGTCACTGGATAGGTTAGAATTCTAACAAGCGAAAGGGCTTCTTTGCCTACACTTTTAGCGTTGCGTTGCGTCTAGGTTAGGACGGTAGGATGTTTTAGGCTTCATAGGTGGCGTTGTAATCAAAATCTATTTTTATGATCCAACAACGGCTTCCGCACTCTCTAGTTATTTAAATAACCGACAAATAAAACTTAAAAAGCACAAAAAAACTTCCAAAAATATATCCAGTTCTTTTCAAGCTGAAGTTAGCGAGCAAATATTCAGTTCGATTAACCTGAACGCGTTCCATTCGTTCGTTTGCATAGTCGTGTTTGCCTTCACTACAATATGTCGGTCGGGTGATTCTTGGGAACGGCTCGTTTATTTCCCGCTTCCACATCCGTGAAGTTCTCACTTTATGCTTAATCAACGGGACTTTTTCATTCGTTCAAGGTTTTCTTTGGTTTTGGTGTTTTATTAATTAAAATAAGCAAGTTTAGTAGTAAGTGTAGCAAGTTGAGTATAAGAAATTAATTATCACTGCTTCAAAGGCAAAAAAAAACATTGTGAGGAAAGCTACATTTACATGCCCGAGAGCTCTGCAAGAATAAGCTCAGTACTGAAAAAAAATATTGGGACAGAATTATTTGATATTTGATATTCTTAGTTTTAGTTCTTGTTGATACAGCGGCCACCATTATACAATACTCGGTACAACTGTCCATCTGTTATGGTTTATGTGATAAATCTCCGTGACAGACAGCAAAGACTAAGTAAGTAATAAGGTTCCGTTTTTACCATTTGGTGCGAAACCCTAAAAAAACTTAAAAATTAAAAATAAATCCAGTTCTATTCAAGCTGAAGTTAGCGAGCAAATATTCAGTTCGATTAACCTGAACGCGTTCCATTCGTTCGTTTGCATAGTCCGTGTTTGCCTTCACTACAATATGTCGGTTGGGTGATTCTTGGGAACGGCTCGTTTATTTCCTACCCACATCCGTGAAGTTCTCGCTTTATGCTTAATCAAATGTTTTTTTCATTCGTTCAAGGTTTCTTTGGCTTTGCGTGTGGGTACTGTGATGTTTAAGGTTCCGTACTCAGATGATAAAAACGGAAAGCTATAACAACTAAGCCTTCGCCGTCTGTATGTCTGTTACAGGGCTCTATCTCTTGAATTGTAATAAATACACTCGAAATTTTCACAGAGTATTTATAAAGGTAAATTATAAAGGAGTATTTATAAAAGACGAAACTAAAGATGAAGGAAAATCGTGAAGAATCCTGTGCACGTTGTACCTGCATTCCTAGGATTTCTATAAAAATGTTTTGAAAGATGTGTGTGTGTGTGTGCTTATTTGTGAATGTGGTTACCGTGACCGGCGGAGCTTTGGGACAGAAGTAATTTGATTTTGATGATGGGAACGTCGGTCGGTTGATTAAGGAAAGGTTCTTGAGGAAAGTAGACTTATTTGTAGGATACTCCATTATCGTAGATCTACACGTGGAAATAAAAAATAACGCATAACATAACGCATAAAATGTTCTCAAAGGTGTGTAAAGTCTGCAAATATGCACTTGGCCAGCACGGTGGACCGTGGCCTCATCCTTCTTATTCTATGAGGACACCCGTGCCCATCAGTGGGACAGTAGTGGGTTGACGACTACGACGATGTCTGTAACTGATTGGCTGGTAAAAGTCTTAGACTCTTAAGGATATTTATCAATAATAATAATAATAAGAATGGTTTATTTCGTCAAGAAGTTACACAAGTAAAGTAAACAATTAATTTGGAATATTACATATCTTATTGAGAGCAAATGGAAACGGCTCAGCTAATGCAGAGCCAGGACCGAAATCCAGAACTGTGCTGATTTTCAGTCGCCCCGATTTCCCTGAGATTTTGTGCGGCAATTGATGGTCAAGGCTCCCCGAATGCTGCCACTATACATTTTATATTGTGGTACAAAAACATTATACACAAAAAGATATTTCCTGCTGGACTAATGCGTGTGTGCGTGTGCACCTGTGCCTCCGTGTGTGTGTGTGTGCCTGTGTGCGCGTGCGTGCGTGCGTGCGTGCGTGTGTGTGTGTGTGTGCGTGTGTGTGTGTGTGTGTACGTGTGTGTGTGTGTGTGTGTGTGTGTGTATGGATACATATAAATGGGTGATATTTTGAAGTTATTCGGTCTCTAATTTGTGTAAACAATAAGCAAAAATACAAAAGACAATGCGGGTACACAAGGGTAGCATACCAGTTGGAATGAAATTATACCGAGGCACATTAATAAATTTGTTTCTGTAATTTCGCTAAAATGAATTTCGACGATTTGCTAAGCATATCTTTCCACCCGTTAATTTGAATTTCACATTTTGCAAAGTCAATTCTGTTGGGTCTGAAACATTGTAATTCTATTTTCAAAACCCTACCCCTCGTTAGGTTTGTTGATTATGAAAAGAGCTCGTTCCATATGAACATTGAATGCTCATTCAATAATATTTGGTACTGTAGTTTTAGTACTAACACTCTAGAGCGACCCTCGCGAGCGTTTGCAGTCCATTGAAAGTGGCCTGTGACTAATACAACGATAACCACGTACTCAACGGTCAATGTATTTTAAAATTGGCTTGTTTTCGCTCTTCGGTGGGTATGCGACAATACAATGGTTTTGCCCTTATTGTTTGTGGTGGCCTGACGTGACACAAAACTGAAATGTCCCGTGTTTACCTTTCATTTCGTTTTATGTACATTTGCGGGTACTTCGTAGGGTAATTTTAGAAGCCGGTGTCCATTCAAGTAATTGTTTTAGTGTTGTGCTGATACTGCGGTAAGTGTGCGATACTGCAATATTGATAATATGATGCTTGAGGCACGTCATTAATAGGCAATGTCGTTATTAGTACATAGTTACTACAGAATGCTATTTCAGCTGATATAGTTATTAGATTGCTGCTTAGTTACTTATTATGAGCCTGAGTTAGTAATTGCTAAACAAAAAAACCAGGCTGCTTAAAAAAATAACTAAAAAGTAGTAAGAACAGCTCATGTCATTTCCTAATTTCGACGAAATCATATTAGTTTACTGAAATGTTACAAATTTTGGTCTAGAGTGTGCAAAAGTGTATATTCTGGCTCAATTAGGTAAATTATCCGGCGCATATTATGGTCCCAAATGGAATTATCAACAATTTTGGTTCTATACCTTTTTGTCGCACAAAAAATAACAAAGTTAATAACGATAGTATACATATTTATTTAAGCGCGGATAATATTACGACCTGTGCGTACTTACAGATTAGATGTACTGTTTAATTTTATTCATAAAGAGGTTTATAAATGCCCATGACACACGACAAAGTATGCCGTGCCCTCCTGTTATCTAAATATATATAACTTAAAGGTGACTGACTGATATAGTGATCTATCAACGCATAGCTCAAACCACTGGACGGATCGGGCTGAAATTTGGCATGCAGGTAGATGTTATGACGTAGGCATCGGCTAAGAAAGGATTTTGATCAATTCTACCCCCAAGGGGATAAAATAGGGGGTGAAAATATTACTTCGTAACGCGAGCGAAGCCGCGGGCAAAAGCTCGTTGTTATATAAAATACCTGTAACAAAAATACCAAATTCGTTCAAGATAACAACTATTTTGAATAGCTCAGCGTACGGCAGTATATGATTTGAATAGTTTTCGTGTTTCCACCCGGAGTTCTGAACTATTCATCGATGCCCGCGTATCACGAACTTTTGTAATTTGAACCGACAAGCTGTATGTAGATTTACAAAAAACAAACATGATTTATGGAACCGTATAACCTTTCAACGTAATTGTCATGTCGAATCAATATTGCTATTGACTTTTACCAATGACATTTTATACTTATTAGTAGTATATCGATGACTTTTACATATTGGTTTGCGGATGATGCATATGATTGTCAGAATTTTGGGTTGGGAAATCTGTCGTAAAATATCTGAATTATATGTAAGCCTATTGTTTTGCTGAGGGTGTAGGGATATTACTTATTTGTAGCTTACACTTACAATATATAGAATGTAAGTAGCGTTAGGCTGCATGTATATCTACATACAGAATGTGACAAAATAAAAATGATAGTGGTTAGTCGTTATGGTTGGTGATGGACACGGGAGGGACATGGTAGATTATGAGATTACAAGCCTCAGTTTTAGGGTTCCGTACCTAAAGGGTTAAAACGGCACACTATTACTAAGCCTTCGCTGTCTGGCCGTCTGTCACAGAGTCACATCTTTGGAACCGTAATAGGTAAACACTTGAATTTTTTACAGAATATACGTATTCTGTAAACGGTGGCCGCTGTAACAACAAACTTAAAATAAAAAATTGAAAATACATCAATGTGTCTACAATTGGGACACTTAAACAAACGTACAAATTTATATTATTAACATTAGAAGTAAAACAACAAAATATTGGACAAAATTTTCATTAATTGCCCCAGGAATTGTAACTTTGAAGTATTCCCTTAGAGCCGGTTAAAGCTTAATAATCTCCGCTTAACCGAAACGTCTCCCTCGGAGGGACTGTTTTGGTGTGAATTTTAAATTATACATAATAAAACGACAATTTTGTTGACGGTATTTGAATAATTTGTAAATGTACGTCAAATATTTTAAAAGTCTGACATCACGTCGGGCTCTAATAGGTACCATCTGGGGATTTAATACATATGTCTATGGGTAGCAATGGCTAAATATATAAATAATAAATATGATGGAAAGTAGTCAACGTCGCCTATGAACATTTGCAACACCAGAGGAGTCGCCAATGCATCGCCGGCTAGTAATTCTAGGTATATTATAAAAATGGGAGATCTATTTATTTATTAGGTAATCCAACAGCGATACATATAATATTTCCACAATATATAGTATAGTACAGTACGTTGTTGATTAAGCCAAAACAGGATCATACAATTAGTATAGTTTTTCTACTTATTCAGTTATTCGGATTCTTCGTTCTTCTAAGATGTCAAAGTCACAACAACTAAGAACAGATTTTACCTCTACGAAATAATATCTAAATATATGCATTATTATTTCTAAGTATTTTGATACTTGACTCAAACTTTCTTCTTCAAACAAGGCACGTTGAGATCTTCCGGTGAATATTGAGTCAAGAAAATTGAAATAGACCTTATAATGCGCACGTCTACTTTGCAGGAGAGTGAAAATTTAAGACCAGCTTTGAGTCTCCAACAAGCTGTGACGTGGAAATCTATTTTTGATGCATCTTTTTATCCTTCACTGCACTGGCGCAATATCGAGAGATATTCCGTGAATTCAACGTTTTAAAGTAATATCAGTACGGCAATAAAAACTGGTCGTATTTTCTCGATAAAAATAAACCGGTTAATCGCATGGTTGGAACTGTTAAATAGTTCGGTTGGGTTTTTTGCTTAAAATATCAGGAATGTTTTTATTGTTCAGGAATGGACTGTGTGTCTGAATTGTGTGTGTGAATTTAGAATAGCTTGAATACTAATAATGTTTGTATAATACTCGTATATTAAATTGCGTAATATAGATTAACGTGGTCCAAGACCTGACTGGTGTCTTTATTGAATACTAGGCTTTGCCCATGGCCCCATGTGGAACGCCACAGTAAAGTATTATATATTAATTTAGGTATGAAGGTGGTAGAACCCTTTGTGGTTCGACTCCGGCGGTACAACCGCCACACCTATTTCTAATTTATAACAGCAGTATTAGGCGCTGCTGTGTTCCGGTCTGAAGGGTGTGGTAAGGGAGACAGGCTTTTCCGAGGCCTTCCAGTGTAGTCCTCAGGGGTAGCGGCGCATGTGTGGCCGACCTCAGGTAGGATAGATAGATAGATAGATAGATATTCTTTATTGCACACTTCAATAGAACATAACAATAGTACACAAATATATTAGTTAATTGTATGCAATAGGCGGAATATCTAATCCTATCTCCGGTTGATTACAGATGTCCATGGGTGGCAGTAGCCACTTACCATCAGGTGGACTATATTATAAAAAGGTAATGTACAAATGCACTGTTGGAAATAAATACAATGTCAGCAGGGATAAGAATTTTAAAATTGCAGACTTGAAATTATTAACCTAAATGTCTATACACATAAACTTGAAATAAAAGTGTAAGATGGTTAATATCTCGTACTTTCTTACCTTTCAAATTCAAAGAAGTATATCGTTAAATTAAAAAACAATTTAAATCTACTTTTAGTTAGGTAACCTTCGCATTTGGAGAGTTGCGTGTCTTAATATAACCGGGGACCGCGTCTTGAATATTATATCGTGTCAGACGAACCTATTTTGAAATTCATAGTGTTCATGTAGTCAGAGGTACAGGTGATAAAAGTTATTGAGAGCGGGTGTGTGGCGCTAAAGCCTTATTTAGACTAAATTGCCTTTTTATATTTAACTACCAAACCTCCGCCAGACATTCCGATTTGTATATTTATTTATCCCTTTAGGTATGTGTTAAAATGCGTACCTATCTAAGGTATGTAGTATTTAATAATGACTAAAATATAATAATTATTATCTTGCCTTATTTAAAATGGGTACCTATATATTTATAACAACGTTCCTCTCACTTCACTTTCGGAAATAAGTAAATTTGTATATACACGTAAAAGGGATATTATCCTTCTTTACTACTCGAGTTTAAATAAAGATTCACATTTTTTTGGTCCTATTTGTCTTGTTATTATAAACATTAGTAAACTAGCTTATTTAAATAAGTCTTAAATCAAAGTTTCATTTCGTTAATTCTGTAATGTTGATGTTTTATTATTAACAGTAAATAATAAACCTACTAGTGTAATAGAATAAAAATAAATATTGATTTTTTTAAATAAACTTTTTTGTTTATCTTCTCATAAAATCATATCATTTAATATTTATAATTACTATGGGGGGTTGAGGGTCCTTTATAATAATTGGTCCGCCATCAAAGTCCGCCATATTGGATTTATAATAACGTCACTAAAATAATAATGTATTGTTTAAAAATTGAAAGATTCGGCTCTCACATTCATACGAAATAAGAAGACAAGTTAAATAATATCTTGTGAAAAGCTTGTAATAATATTATTTTAGGGTGAATAAAAAATATCTTCTAACTTAGTAACCCTCAAGGATAAGACCTTTCCTCAAACCACATACATGTTACATTATTATAGATGATAATGACACTACGCGACCTTTTTTCCCTAGCAAAAATCTTATTTTTTCTATATCATATTACGAATATTGAATGCAAAGGGCTTTTTGGCTACATGGGCAGCTGGGGAGAATGTAGCTTGAAAGATAATGGCAGTTTGATACACAAGTTGTGGCGTTTGCCCTATTTTTTGGTTGAATCCCGATAATATTGTATTGTACTATGAGCGGTTACAGATAATATACGTTTAAATATAAAAATAATACCAATGTTTTTTTGTATATTTTGGTAAAACTCGATTTATACAAGTCACTATTTTTTGTTAGAAAAATAACAATACAGACTATTTCAAATATTTAACTGAAAAAAGTACTACCTAATGTAGGCTATGTAGTGACATACTATTTTATTTAATTTTTATACTATTTTATTATATATTTTTCATTTTATACTCTCAGTCACTAGGGCTGCATGTTTATCTGCTACTTGAATCGTATAAAAAAAGTAAGCTGAAAACAAATCCAGGACCTTCCGCGTGTCAGACCGAAATCGAACAACTCAGCCACACAAATCTTCCCTTACCATTCATATTAAAAATTCATGTTCCTATCTATATTATGGATATAATAATTATATTGTAAGCGCATAGACTTATTATCCGTGTACCGTATTACTATAAATATTGAATGCAAAGCTCTTTTGGCTTCACGGCGGTTGGGGAGGAGTAGGGATGGCGACCTGAGCTCGATTAATCGAAGAATCGTTTTTTTGGGGCAAAAAATCGATTATTTTCATAGATCATCAGCTATGAATCGCTTCAGTGAATCGATCTTTACAAAGTTGGTTGAATGTGTTATAGATTTTTTTGCTGACGGATACGTATTTCCGGGCTTGATGATGAATCGATTTATTTCACTTCGATTCGAATCGATTAAAGAATCGATCTTTTTCGGACAGAATCGCCATCCCTGAGAAGCAGATGGCACTTTTGTGTAGAGTTGGGGCGTTTACCTTATTGAAACTGTTTTATTATGAATACAAGCAGAATAAGTTGATAATATTTCGTCTTTGTTAGCGAAAATTTAGATTAAGAAGTAAATAGGTATGTAATCTTTGTACGTGTAGAATATTGTGCATTGAAAGCGTTGTATGCTAAATATTATAATTACGTATAATATCGTTAATATTACCTATACTGTCTAAATATATGATATGTTTTGCTTATTTAAAATAAATAACTGTCTCTATTCACAGAACGATTCTGTGTTGTGGGTGGCAAGCGCTAATCGTAATTATTATTTGTATGTCGACTGTACCATACCCTAGGATTTCTTTAATGGATATTCCAATAAAGTTATCACTCGTCAAATTGTCTGATGGTAAGTGATCACTGCCGTGCATGGACATATGAAATGCAGATTCAATACTAAATCTGTTTGAATTTTACCTGGGAGTTGGCTACACATAAATAGCTACTCAAAGGCAGCTTCTCCTGTCACGCGTGTCTACGCCCGCACACGCGTCCTATCTGCACGCGTGCCACTTGCGTTCTGTCGTTTCATACGCACATAAGGGTCTGCACACACGCGGAGAGACTGCGGCGTATCGTGTGTGCAAGTGTGGATGTGCATACAGGCGTGACAGGAAAAACAGGAAAAGCAATGTATGTACCGTTTTAGCTAGGTACATTTATTGTTTAAATCCAAAGCAATAAGGGCGTGTACTTGACTAAGAATAAAGGTTTGACGTTCTTTATACCGATGTAAATTTTAAATGAAATATTCAAACATAGAATCTTCGCCTTGTCTTAGTAGAAGATGGTGAAATAAATTATTTATTGGCGTAATATTACGCGCTTACTCTGGTGAAAAGCATCCAGAATTAAACATGAAAAGGTTTAATGGTATTTTTATGATATTTAACAACAAGGCCTGTCAGTATATTCTCCAATAAAGGTATTTCTCCAATATATGTTCCTTTACTACACCGTACATTATATAATATTATGACAAGCAAAGTATATTATGTACGTTGATAAAAACAACTAGAAAAACATTACAAGGAAAAACCCGACTACTTATAAGATGTTACTCCCACTATTTGGCGAATCGATTAATACTCGTACCTTATATGCTAAAATCCGTCAAGTCGTTTGGGTTGCAGAGCGAGAAAAAGTACACATACATAGGTATGTGTACATATACGTTCGAAATACATTACCCTCCGCAGTCGGTAAAAAAAAAGTAAATCCGTTAACAAGCGTTTTTGAAGGTGGTAGCACCCTATGTGGTTCGACTCCGGCGGCACCACCGCCACACGCCATTTCTGCCTCATAACAGTAGTGTTAAGCGCTGCTGTGTTTTGGTTTCAAGGGTGTCGTAATGGGGACATATTTTTCTATATTATAAAAAAAGCAAAGGTGAAAAAGGCCCTCGAAATTTTTCTTTGCCTATTTAAGTATACCTTCAATCTACACTTTCTGGTCTATTGGGAGAGCATATAAGACAAAAATATTAAGAACACAAGGGTTTCAAAGTAAAGCTTACCTGAAGACAGAAATGCACGACAATAGATTAATCTATCCTAGCTTTCCTAGCTAGCCATTAGTGTCTCTAGATATTGTAGTCATAGGATACGTAGACGTTAACTAGACATTTATTATTAAAGTGTATCCCCAAGGTGCTAACACCGAACGCATTGTAGCATGTGATGTGTGTGCATATAGTATGTGTTTCATGCCACAAAATAGATACAGGAGTCCATTTAGTCCTTATGTATTCATCGTCAATATGAATCCATTACTGCCCCATTGCTGGACACTGGTCTCCTCGTACAGTGACAAGGATTCAGCCCTTAATTCACCCAATTGACCATGTGCAAAATGGTTATACTCGTGCATACTCATAAATTGCATAGCCTATACATATATTTGGGAACTTTTTTTGTATATTTTTTATAAGTGGTAGAACCCTTTGTGGTTCGACTCCGGAGACCAATATTAATTAATGCGGACTGGTTTGTTTGGCTTTGACGCATATGGTAAGAGACATACGAGGCGTTCTAACTTTCACAGCGGTAGTCACGCATTTGGGATTCACCTCAAGTAAGATTCTAATCTTATTGTTGATTACAGATGACTCTGATAGTCTAATTATCGTAGAGGATTAAAGGTCAATTGATTCATAAATTTACTCCACGCAAGGAAAACAATTAAACGCTTTCTACACTCACAGTCCCACACTAGGATTCCTTGTGTCGTGGGGGCCATGGACACACATAGACACACATTGACAAATACACAAACATAGGAACCGGAAACGGAAATGTAAATTCATCATTTAGATATCTGTCTGGCCGGGGATCGATCCCGGGACCCTTTGCGCGTCAGACCGGTATGGTGACCGCTCCGCCACGCGGGTCGACAATTACATATACAAGACTTATTTGACTGATGTTGTGACAAATTTTCAATATCCTGCATTTGAAGTCTATTTGCTGTTTTTTGCTCGTATTATGATCAGGGGTATAAACATTTTTTGAAAGTATTATATTTTGATCAGTATTATGGTAACTTTAAGTAACAACGGTTGTTCTTTCGTTTTTCGTTAAGGGATACGTCAGAACTTTACGATCCCAAGCGCATCCCAATTCAATTAGGAAGGGTTCGTCTCGGTGGTATTGGAGAGGCGTAGAAGTTAGTTCTCAGTTTATCGGCTTTTGACCTTTATTGCTTTACTTGGTTTTGTTCGACTTTTTTTATACACTCTGCCGAATTTTGTACGTTTTGGTGACGCCATGAAGAATAATAATCCTTTTGAGTTTTCATCGGAATGTCTTGATGAGATAACTCTTTAAAAGGGAAGCAAAACATTTTACGTTCAGAGCTATCAATATGTCATTGGCGTCTCTACTGGTGCTACAAATATCCAGGCGAGAATGACTTCTTTCGATCTGATGGCATATCTGTCCAATTCCTAGAATTAAATAAAAAGTATAGGTACGTTAACAGATACGTGAACTTATTGTTAAGTCACATAAATTTTAATACTTTTTATTTTAAAGTAGTAGAACGCTTTGTGGTTTGACTCCGGTGGCACCAAAGTCATACTATTTGTGTCTATTAACAGCGGCTTTAGCGCTGCTCATTTCTTGATTGAAGGGTGTGGTAACTTCTCCGAGGCATTCCAGCTTAGTCCTCAGTGGTAACATTACACCGAAGGCCGACCTCAGGTAGGAATTTTCTCACATCTGGGGTTGATTACAGATGTCCATGGGCGGCAGTAGCCACTTACGATAAGGTGTACTGCATGTTCCTATGTTACTATTATATTATAAAAAAAATATGTACTCGTAAGTGATAAGTGGATGAACAAAAATACCAAAACCAATACTAGGGTTTACCGCATTGTATACGACTTTCATTATGTAGATATTATTTATGATCTACATTGCAATTGCGTAATGTACTGAAAAAGCACTGAGCCGTAATCGCTTAAATTGATGACAAATGACATGTGAGGCGTGCATTCATACTACTACTGTAGCATTACCATGAGTTGGCATAGAAACGCCACTATAGAAATGGTAAATAGAAAACTATTGTCATTTTGCTAGTGAATAACATAACTACTATCGTTACGGTATTTCTTGACAACGTCTGTCAAATTAATGACTCATGGGACCGAATTTGTATGGCAATAGATCATAATGACATTCGCTAGCGATTTGATTTCGATAGGTTTTTTACGTATCGAGTTACGTCACTACGGATTTTAGTTCTACGAGTAACCACCAGAGGCGCTGTACAATTTTTCATACATTTATTTTACGCAGTCGCTAGCGAGTAATACTTTTGTAAACTCATGGTAGTCCTACTGATTTCGATAGGTTTTTTACGTATCGAGTTACGTCACTACGGATTTTAGTTCTACGAGTAACCACCAGAGGCGCTGTACAATTTTTCATACATTTATTTTACGCAGTCGCTAGCGAGTAATACTTTTGTAAACTCATGGTAGTCCTACTAGCGTCCATCAATTTGTTACGTTTACGTGTCGTTTACGTGTCGCATAAATGTTACATTAGTATTAGTTTTATGTTAAAACTAAAATTGTCATTTTGCGTCGTCTATTTAGTTATTATCTGTGGTGCCGTTGTCGGCCCAATGAAGTTTCCTTTCTGTATTTAGATTTTATTTATGTTTTTCACGGTGCAATTGTGTAATGTATTGAAAAAGCACTGAGCCGTAATCGCTTAAATTGATGACAAATGACACGTGACACGTGCATTCGCGCCGCGCGTCGATCAATTTGTTACGTTTACGTGTCGTTTTACGTTAGCTCGATAAATGGTTCAGTATTTTTGTGTTAAAACTTAAATATTAATGGCAGCAAATACTTTCAGAGGTATTCCGATTCACCAAGGGGTTGAAAAACACATAGAATGAGGTGGTTGTATTCTTCTTATTGTCTTACGTAACCTGGATTGTTCTGGAGCAATTTGTGACACGACACGTGCCTAAACAAGACGTCTAAATGAAGTTTGCTATCGGGAACGTTTCGCCTCTTGAACAGGCTTTAATATAAAGGAGATGTATAGTATCTCTATGCTTTAGAGTCTAAACTGTGTACTCAAGTTTAACAGATTCTGACATCCGTTTTTAATAATCAATCTATCCGAAGTTTTACCTAAGTATGACAAAGCTTGTTATTTGAAAAACGTATGCAGATGTCAGATATGGTGGCAGAACCCTTTTTAGTACGACTCCGGCGGCACTACCGCCACACCTATTTCTGCCTAACAACAGCAGCAGTGTTAAGCGCTACTAAGTATATTCCGGATTGAAGTCCGAATACTATTCTATATACTATACGATCTACTACTACTATTATACTACTATTATACTACTACAAATTTCTACATCTTAGTAAAAGTTGTTATGTTAAGTAATTGATTATTTTAGAGGTATGAAAATGCTCGCTGAAATTTGTTACACCTCAATACAAACCTTTTTAATAACCTACGTAGGTAAAGTTTCTAATGAACATTTATATAAAATCCGGGATTGTTTTTACGGAAAGTCAACATTTCAAAGGTTAATTTAGAAGCCAGGACTATGAATAGATTGTGTAATTTGTAAAGTTATTATTATACGCTATGTAACCACAACGAGCTCGACTCGTGAACAAATAGAAAACAGTTTGTTTTCGCCGAGTTATTCATAGTTAATGTATTAATAAGTAGTCTATAAATCTACCACTGTTCTATATTTAGTCGGTTCGAAAAGTTGTTCAATATACTTTGTTTGCAAGCCGCTAATAGCAGAGAGCGATAAGTAATTAGTTGTATGGCGGTAGAAACTGTGTGGTTTGATCGGGGAGGTATCACCACATCTATTTCTATCGTAATGCTGTTCTGTCTACCGTTTGGCACGCTGGCCAATTTATACCATCTTAGTATTCAGGAAATAGTATCTGTCTGTGTAATCAGTTTTTTATTATATGCGAGGAGCAGACGAGCACGCAGTCCACCCGATGGTAAATGGCTACTGTCGCCCATGGACATCTGTAATCAACTCCAGATAGGATTAGATATTCCCACCTGTGGTCGGCCACAGATGCGCCGCTACTCCTGAGGACTAAGCTGGAACGCCTCGGAAAAGCATGTCTTGTCACACACCCTTACCACACCTCTCAAACCAGAACACAGCAGCGCTTAACACTGCTGTTATGAGGCAGAAATAGGTGTGGCAATGGTGCCGGCAGAGATGAACTATAGAGGGTTCTACCACCTTCAAAAGTATAAAATTACCGTGTGATTGGACTAACATATCCGTAGAGTAGTTTTAGTGGATTTTACCGGATAAACAAAGTACAAACGAGTCACGAATGGTGGAGGTCGTAAATTTATTAGTTTGCTTTTACGTACCTTGCTACGAAATGCGGCTACGTTTTATTTCTTTTACGATGTCTTTCTGAGGGAACCTTCATTATGCTGCATTTTACGGAAGAGGACAAACCTACGGAATTATCTGGGCGGTACCAAGTCTCTATGGAATTGAGATGTTTCTTAAGTAATAGAATTAGTTAAGGTATGTTTGTTTTTTTCTGAGCTATAGTGCAGTCCTGGTGGTTAGTAGCTACTGCTACCTATGGAAATTTGTAATCAACTCCAGATGAAATTATATTCCTACCTGAGGTTGACAACAGATGCGTTGTTTTTCTTAGGACTAAGTTCGAACGCTTTATATATACATGGATGTCGCCCTTCCTGCAACCTTCAAAACAGAACACAGCAGCACTCGACATTGATGTTAATAGGCAGCTATAGGTATTGTGATGGTGCTTACCACCTTTATAACACTAGTGATCGTTATCAAATAAAAAAAAACTTTATAACAATATAACTAAAAAGGGATTTCATGTAGACTGTCACTCTCACAATTTAGACGAAGCCAACGACATGTCCCTCCGCAGTGGGATAAAAGTACCTACTTGTTATCATCATCAACCCATTACTGTCCCACTACTGGGCACGAGTCTCCTCTCAGAATGAGAAGGATTAGGCCATAGTCTACCGCGCTGGCCAAGTGCGTATTGGTAGACGTCACATACCTTTGAGATTTTTTTTTATAAATCTCTCAGGTATGCAGGTTACCTCACGATGTTTTCCTTTACCGTTTAAGCAAGTGATAATTAATTTCTAATAAGCACATAACTTTTAAATCACTGGTGGTAAGCCTGGGATTTGAACTTCGGACTCCTCGATCGAGAGGCCAAGTTTCTTAACCACTAGGCTGTCACTGCTTCAAATATACTTGTTAAGAAGTATGCTTTATATAACAAGGATCGTACATAATTATCAGAAGTTAAATTAAATATCCCATTAAAGATAATTTACTGTAATAATGAGTCTCCTAAAAGTGGTTCAATATTAAGTGGCGAATTATGGATAATAATGTTTTTGTCTTCTCGGCGTAACCAGTAAAGATAAATAAAACTGAAGTGGGTGTGATTGTTCAATTTTCATAAATTTTCATTCGATTCGCATCATTTATTTTGAATATTTTTATGTTCAGTGTCGTAGCTTACGTCACGACAGTTCAGACTTTAGATTTGATTTTTTTTACCCAAAAATTTATCACACACCTTTTTGTATTTAAGCAGCAAAAGCATAAAGTTTCCTTGATGGTAAGTGGTCAGTGGTGTTTATGGACATTTGTAATTTAATATAAGATGGGAGTCTTGAAAGAGTTATCAGACCAAAAGGACTCAGTCTCGGTAAGTATGTCTCCCTTAATGCTTAACACGGCTGTTATTAGGCAGAAATGGGGTTGACGGTGGTGCTTCCGGAATCGATCCACAAACGGTTGTACTTCAAATAAGGGTTTTCACACGTTTCTATTCCAACCAATTGGGTAATCAAATATACATTTTAAAATATTAATTAAGATTGGATTTAACTGTAGTACTGTTCATTCGTGCCCTATAGTTCCGGGCTCAGAATAGGGCTACGGTATCCCCTGCCTGTCGTAAGACGCGACTAAAAGGGGGCTGCCGGGGTTGCGGGCGGCAAGAGTGGGAGCTCGAACCGCCCGGCCAGCGACCTCTGGATGGACGACGGTATGTGTAGTCGCGTACCGTCGGACACACCAGACGGTGTGGCGAGCGTCACCCTCACCTGGGCGGAGCCCGACGGGGCAAAGCGCTAAGAGGACTCCGGTTCCGTACCTTTGGAGATCCCGGAGTCCTCTACGCAGTGCCGAGGACGGCCACCGGAGGGGTTTTAGTGCAGTAAGAGTCCCACATAACCCTGTGTCGCTCCCACGGCACCGGGTACTATTTGAAGGTTTCCCCCTCGTTAACAAAAAAAACGTTTCATTTTATTTTCCTATGTCAATCTAGGCAGCAAAAAATCTTCATCATTACGCAGCCTAAGCATTTCGGATGTCTTGAAATAATTTTCGCAAAGATAACTTCCAGTACGGAATTTGCAATTTAATGATTCCTTAATAGAGTTTTCTTTTTTATGCAAATGAGACACAAATAAGCTGTGCGACCACAGATAAGAAATGTTTTTTAAACAGGGCTACGATAAAACGAGCTTTGAAGTGCCCGGGAAATATGGAAACACGTTAGCGAGTTTTCTTTTCGAAATGAAAACTTCGCGATTGTAACTGTGGAAGGATTGCGACAAAAACTTGTTTTAAACTTTACAACGGACTTTTTTTTAACAGTAGAAGGATTGCAAGAAAAACTTGTTTTGAAATTTAGTAATGGTGTTGTTTAGTTATTTTGTTTCTTTTTCTTTTCTTTATAATACAGACATAGCAAACGGGCATGCAATCTGCCTGATGGTAAGTACGAATGTTTATAGACATCTCTCATCAACTCAAGATAGCAGTATTACGAAAGGACAGCCATACATAAGTTGCTACCATGGAAAATTAAGTTAGAATGCCTCTTTCTTATACTAGAGACTTTAAACCAGAACACAGAATCGCTTGTTTTTTTTATAAGATTGGACTTTTCTGCTATATTTGGACAAAAAAAGGTTTTAATCATTACAGTTATACCACTTTTAATGTCAATGAAACTTGCGATACAAACTTTTCATAAAATAAAAACCATTATTTGTAAAAAATAAATTTGTAAACATATCCATTATAACTTGTTTATAAGTTTCAAGAAAACAATGAACATTAAAACAGGACAATATTATTTCTAAACAATGAAACAAATATTTCATCCAGGATCCCATAAGAATGCTATTTCAAATTAAGTATGAAATGACTTCAAAGAAACTCAATTACCATTTTCTATTTTGTAAACAGCATTGTAAAACAATATTTGAACAGGATTGCAATAAAAATAAAGGTATTGTTTCTTTTGTTAAACAAATAATGAATAAAAGCAATTGACATTTAACAGAAACAATGCTTCGCGCAAAAACAATTTTATTGTCTAAATAAAAAGCAATAAATCAACTTTATTTTAGTTGCGGAGAAACAAGCCAAGCAAGTATTTGGTGCAAGAACAAAAGCAATCATTCCTTTGATTGGAATATCAGAGGTACACCGTATCGATAACTTTGATTGGAGTTCCTGTCCCAATCAACTGAGATTTGCGAGCCAATCGCTAAAACGGAAAATATTACTTTTTTGTGATGTTCAATTCTTACTATCTTCCACTAGTATTATAGAGTTAGTTTGTTTATTCATCCTTGCCTTGCTTTTTGTTTCTATGGCTTTCTTTGCTTTGCTTTTTTGTAGTGCTTGCTTGTGTGTAGTAATTTGTGTTCCTTTGCCGGCCTAGGAAAGATAGTATACATATACTTGCAACCACATGTTTGTAAGTATGTACTTGGTTTCTCTTCTATATAAAATTCTATCTCAAACTTCTAACATTCCGTATTCCAAAAGTAGGTATGCAATAAATAAATACGTGGTGGTACTAGTACTTTATCATTCGACTGCTGTGGTACAATCATAGGGATTGTCTATTGTTGTAGCCTTCATAACAGCTATAGCGCAGCTATGTTTTGGTTCGAAGGGCGTGCTGAGGCAGATTTATCTTAATTTTCAAAAGTAATACATCCTATAACATAAAAAGGCTATGTTATGAAGATCAATTTGTTACGTGATACCGGAACATACAATCATGAGTTTACGAAAAGTCGAGGATTTTTGGTTATTTTACAAAATAACGAAAATAAATCCACTCCATGGGGACGGAGTCGCGAGTAAAGATAGTTAACATACATCGAGGTTCATACTTGAAATTCAGGGGATGAAAGGAAAGAATGTCTTTTGAGGGTCAAATAGTCTATTTGTACAACGCATCTCGCATTCCTAGACTACAGACAACAGAAGACATTATTGAAAATCAAATTACTTTACTATTGGGCTTCGAAATATGCTTAGAGAAAGAATTATTTACTGAACTGAGAAATAATTATTTACCTTTTTGTTTACTAGGTTTTGCCAGCGACTTCGTACGCGTAAATTATAATATAAAATAATACACAGTTCAAACCCCTCTTTTACCCATTAGGGTTGATTTTCCAACAACGGTATAATAGGTGTCTATTATTATTAATAGTATAATCAATAAATATTAAACATAATAAATGAACTTTTACTTCTCACCATGATGATTTTACCCAATTCTGATTAATGTATAAAAATAAAACACCTATAAACCGATAGATAGCAATAAAATCAGTTTTACAAAAAAGTAATATTCATTGTTTTTACCATGGAGTTTTCATTTCTAACCCGAAAGCAACATATAGATAGATATTGCGTCAAAATTGGTGGATTTTCTTATATTGTCCCCTTAGGGGCAAAATATAAAAATAAAACTTCCTTAGTGGGTGTCAGACATAAAAGAAATCTATGGTCCAAATTTAACGTTTCTACGTTTAGTTATTTAGGTTTTGCGAGCAGTCAGGACAAATGAGTAAATAATAATATTTTTGTATTTGAAAATTTTGTTGCGACACTAACTTAACCTAACCTAACCTGTACACGCCTTAATAGCAAGATAAAAAAACTAAATGTCAAATATATTATTTTCACCGAGAGTAAAGAGTAAATAAATAACATTTGTGAAAACCTTTTGTAAAAAGATTTATGTTCTCGGTCAATACCTAACTTTAAGCAGTGTAAGCCGTTGCCCTAAATAAATTTTATCGCTTCTGTAGGCGAATGAAATCTTTTATGCCTTGTTTGCGGTAAAACATCCAGTTACAAATAAATGTACTTAGCTGTATGATTTGTAGGTTTATTGCTTATGTTAATAAACGTCTGGCTACGAATAGTTTTGTTATTTTTATTATTTATGAAAGTGAGATAGCTAACGAGCATGTAGTCCGCGTAATAAGGCAAGTGGTGGTTACCGAAATAATATAATTACTTTAGTCATATATTTTAGATTAACATTAATTAAGTAATAATATAAAGCGACAATCATATTGCATGCCTAAATCAAGTCTCAGCCAATAACATTCTTTTGATTCAAAGTAACACCTAAAGCCAGGCACTGTAAAAGGTGCCAATTTTGGTCTTACTTTGTAGCTTAATTTTAAGTAAAATAGGTAAAAGAACAGTTAATGACTATTACATGGTCTTACCAACAACAAAGGGTTGAAAAGACTATGCACAAAGGGCCAAATTAAGTCACTTCTGTACTTAAGACTTGCGAGTGAAAATTGCAGCGTGGAAAATTGCCGCAATTCCTGTGTAAAATTTGACGCACAAATGAATTTTGGTGCACGTGCATAATCAAAATGAGTTAAGTCATAGCAATTTCACGCAAGAATGCAATTTCTACATTCAAATTTCAAGTAAATTCGTTTAAAATTCACCGAGTGTTCCGTACTATGCTCAGTTTAATTATGCTCTGTGTTGAGTGTAGCGCAACACATTTTATTGCAAATTGCTCCGCGGTCGTGATTTACCTTTATGTCTGAATGCCAAGTGCCTTGGGATGTTCCTCGAAGATTTTCAGCATCTTTGGATAAATAAAATATGTAAATTTAACACGTGAAATTTGACCTTAAAAGAAGAAAGTTAATTAAAGATTAAATAATTTATGGTAGTCTAGAGCTCGAGCTAGAGTGATAGCTTAGTGGTTGCTTATGATGGCGTAGAGCAGTGATAGCAATGGTTGAAACTTTCTATCAACGAATCCAAGCTTAAAATCTCAGACACGTACCTTTGATTTTTCAAGGTTATGTGCGTATTAGAAATCAATTATCATTCGCTTTAACGGTGATGGAAAACATGGCGAGGAAACCAGCATACCTGAGAAAAGTTCTTAAAGGTATGTGAATTCTATCAACACGCAATTGTCCAGCGTGGTAGACTATGGTTTAATCCTTCTCACTCTGAGAAAAGACCCGTGCCCAGGAGTGGGACAGTAATGGGCTGTCGACGATATAATGAAAGTACGGAACAGACGATCAGAAACTAAAGAAAGATAATTAATATAATGGAATTCAAGGCAATTTAGAAACTAGCGTAAAATAACGAATCCTACGTGAATTTATTCCAGTTACTTTAATTAAATTAGCATTTATTTCCATTACTTATTAAGATTCAAACTTTATTAAGATTTGGTTGTAGATACTGACTTTGTGTCAGTGTTCTTGTTATCCAGCAAATGTTTAGAAGGATAGATAAATACCTTTTTACAAATTTTCATCTTTTTAGGTCGTTCTGGAAATTCTGTTGTAATTACTGTCAGTTTACAGCTTATTTTTTGTAGAAAATGCCAGAAGAATAAAATAAAAATCTTTTTTTATAATTTAGAAGTAACAAACGTGTGTGTAGTCCACTTTGCTGCCTATGGACATCTGTATTCAATCTCAGATAAGATTAGACCCCTACCTAAGGTCGGCTGATGTGCTCGTCGATGTGCTGCTTGCTTCTCTTGAAAATTAAGTTAAAATGTCTCGGATAAGACTCCTTTACCACTCCGTCGAAAGCGGAGCACAGCAACCCTGTTAGGCAGAAATAGAAACTTACTTATTATTACATAGTCTCCATACTCTCTCCCTATAAATAATCCATACTATCGACGATACGCTTGATACTCGGGTATTTTTCCCGGAAAACCTGACTAGCTTCAAACCAATTAGAAGGAAGTCCCTTTCCTCCTTTGACCCCCTCGGAACGTCTTGGAGGTTATTGGTACTGGTTGGGAAAAAATAAAAATTATTCTTTTAAAGATAAAATAAGAGGAAATGACAAGATACGACTCAAACGAATCCAATACCTTTCCGTGTCAAAGAAAGATTTAAATTCGTACTGCGAAAAATACGAGTGGGTCGTGAGTGTCAAGTGTTCTGTATAATAAATTGATTTGATTTTGTTTCTTTTCTCCGAATCCATAAGTTATTTATTATATTTTAGTACGGAAATAAGTAGTTATTTTGGTCACATTTTACACTGGGAAATACATATTTACCTACGCAATTGTATCCCGATTCTAAAAAGTACGATTCCGGTATTAGGTTGATTTCTAATATTTTTTCATGGCTGTTATTGGCAAATCATAGAAGTCGAGTCAAAGTTCGTACCAATGTTTAACTAATATTAAAAAAAAGTCCAACAAATGGACACCTCAACAATAGTCTTATGTCCCAAAAGGAAATTAAATCCGAAAACATACCAAAAACAAATAATTCAAAGCGACGCTTCTAGTTGACGCGTCAAATTTAATTCCTGTCCGCGTTAAATTCCCAGAAATTAAATTCTCGCTTCGGCTCTCGTGACTGCTGGAAGTTGTACAATTATGGTACTTTTCCCCCTCAATTTCATTCCGCCACTTTCAATACGCGTAACTTGATGCGATATTAATATTATGTACTAACTTTTCCACGCGAATTCGTTTGCAGTTTTGGATGACATCTGGTTCCAAATCAAAATTAAAAATGGCAGCATTATGCGAGTAACATAAAATATTAAAGAAAAGACGCATTCTACACTCGCAGCCCCACACTATGATTTCCTGTGTCGTGGGTGCCATGGACACACACATAGACAAATACACAATCACAAGTACAGAAACCTAATTACATCGTGTCGATATCTGCCTGGCCGGGGATCGAACTCGGGACCCTCAGCGCGTCAGACCCATATGGTGACCACTCGGCCACGTGGGTCATTATATTGATTTAATAACGAATAAGTGAATCAACTAATAAATAAACTATACGCTATGTGTCAGTGACGAATGGTCTTACAAACTTCCCTATTTTATCTCCTTAGGGGATTAATTTCTAAAAATAACTTTGTGTTCATTTATGTTGTATATGAAAACTGCGTATGTTTCTAGACTCAGTTGTTTTAGCTCTCCTTTAATAAGTAAACCAGATAGTACAATACCATTCTATGTATTTAATTGTGTTATATAATTATAATTATTAATAATGTATTTTATCAAACGCGTGTAATACACCGATGACACAGAAAATGCGTATTACTTTTATGAATTGTATAAATTTGTAAAACGATTTAGCGTCACCTATTGTATAATGGATCTAATAATTGAAAAAACCATCTCCCAACTTATGTACCTTCTTATAACTCGGTAAAGTTTAGGAATGCAGACGAGCAAAGTGTATAGTAATATTCATATTACCTTTTTCTCTGCAAAACGGAAGCTAGCTAAAATTAATTAAAATAACACGTAGTTTTTATTACTTTTTAGCATTCAGGTGCTCTTGTTCAAGTAACATGTTCTTTCTGTTCTTTATCAATTGCCTTTTACTGACTCGTAATTTTTATATATTGTGCATATACAAGTCAACTTTCGGTCAAGACCACAGTATCGCAGCCTTTCCTATAATATGTATTATATTTATGAAAAGACTTGTTCTGACTGATTTATTTGTCGTCGCAGAGCCTGAACTGGTCACTAGGTTCATTTTATGACATATGCACTCACTAAAGAAGGATTTCTTGATTGGCCATAAATTCATTTGTTTTCTACCAATCTACTTGGAGCGTGATGACACTGCAGGCGTCGTCTTAAAAAGGCGTTAGAAACTTTTGCAGTTATTTATTTTAGATTAATAAGGCTTAATCAGGTCCTATCCCATAATCAGGTGGACTACAAGTCCATTAAGTACGATAAAACTTTTTCGATACAAGGCCCCTAATATAATCGAATCTATCTGGGCGCCCTAAATAACTTTCGAGATTACAACCTCAAAGTATAAGGTAGTTATCGTTCGAGAGACTTTTATTGAGTTACCACGCCATCCGAAACTCAAATACGTGGTAGGAATCGCAATTTGTCGCAAAGGGGTTGAAAGTATTAGTAAAGTGCTTCAAGGTAACCTTTATAAGTGTTTGGTCTGTGTAAACAACTTTAGGGGTGTTATTGAAAATCTGACAAAAGTTATAACGCTGTTAATTTATTTTTTTTGTTTTTATTTACGTCTCTATTTTCTTTGTATAAGATTTTGTTAGCAATAGAAAATAATCCTCTGATAATAATTGGTGACTGCTGGCCATAGATTTAACCATCTGTATTTAACTCCATATAGAGCAAAAATCTACCTGAAGCCGTTCACCGATTGTTGCCATTCTTGAGGACTAGGATGTTTGCATGTGAAAGTTAAGCGGCATTCGCAATCTTCTGACAAGACAAGATTGAATGACTTTAAAGATAACATCTACAAGTAATTCTGACATACAGAGTAGCATTCTGCCCAGAAAGTTTGACATTATGGATAAAATTCGTATGTCATCCCTACTTACTATTTATAGCAATTAAAGGGTAGCATTTAAGATAAGGTTTGGAATGGCATACAAAAGGGGATGTTATTGCAATTATGATAAACCTTGCAACAGTTTAATTTATGTATTGTTCTTAATGTTTCAAGTTGAAATCATTTTAGGATAGATACTGTTACTGTGATTAAAATATTCCTGTAAATTGTATGTAATTCCGCTTATGAACTTGCATATCAGGGATCATGTAAAAGTAAAAACAAAATCTGATAATCTTGCTCGACTCTCTTGTGAACAATGGAGAACAAGCTTTTGAAAATCCCGCAGAAGCGTTTGAAATAAGTTACCTATATACGAGTATTATAGAACTGTCTTATATAATAGACTGGTTTAATTATTAATGTGTCCCAAGTAAACACATTAATAATGGCTTAATTAGCTTTGAGTGGTAAATACTTGATAAGAAAATTTAAGGTACTTTTCGTAGTGCTTTTCTTTTCCTTTGAATAATTGAGGATTTAATCTCATGCAGCTACTCCGTAGATCAAACGTAGATTGCAATTAGTTCGGAGTAGAACACAAACATCTGCTAATGGATCGTAGTAATTGCATCGCAAAATGTATGTTCGATCTCGGAATAACAGTCTCCATGCAGGGGACTATATATGAATGAAACCCGTAGTTTTGTCCGGAGTTTCGTACTTTCCTCATTATAAATTAATTACAAATTCTAGTTACCGACGTCCTTTTCGAAGAATAAATGATATTACCTAGTATTTTATATTATAGAAATAGATAACGAGAATGCAGCCCATCTGATGGTTAGCGGCCATTCCTGCCCATGGATATCTCTAATCAATCCCAGATAAGTTTAGAGTCCTACTGGATCTTGGCTAAAAATGCGTTGCTATCCATGAGGACTAAGTTGGTATACCTCGGCTAAGTCTCGTACCGGCGGGATACACCAACGCCTAATAAAACTGATTCTTCTACCTCCATTCAGTCCATCTAACTATCAAGCCGTCACTTGTAAAAGAAATCCGCCCGAAATAAATCTATTATTATCCGGAAAAGGTAGTAGTTATTAAATTAATTCGTTTATTGTAAATTCAAAATTACATAATTTTGAAAATATTTCGGAGCGACTTTTTGATTTAAAACCACATATGGCTATGTACATTTTGCGCCTTTGTTTATTCGCACCAAAATTCTTGTACTTACTTCGTTGTTGTCCTTTTTGGAAATTCCCATCTGTCACTCACATATTAGATACGCTTTTACAAAATTGCTTATCCAAAATTCTAAATTTAAAATTTGATGATCGTTCCTGGATGCAGGCAACTCTTCCGGTTAGGTTTGGTGGCATAGGTGTCCGCACCACGGAAAGTTTGGCGCTTCTGGCTTTCTTGGCCTCTTGTCATAGTACGATCGCCCTCATCTCCGATATATTAAACTCTAATTTGGATGATGTTCGGGTGACGTACATGCCAGAGGCTGAGGAGGCCTGGAGTGGTTGCTTTCCGGCTGAGGATATATCTATGTCAGATAAAACCAAGCAATCCGTTTGGGATACACCGGCTCTTAAGTCTGTTTTTGCCTGTCTTCTGGAACAATGTTCTGACAACTCTAATAGGGCCCGTTTATTAGCTGTTGCCCAAAGTGAATCAGGACATTGGCTACACGCGCTCCCTTCCAACAATATTGGCACCGTGCTGGATCCTATAACGTTACGCATTTCTATAGGTCTCCGGCTCGGTGCCAAGATTTGGGAGTCCCACTTTTGTCCGTGTGGGCAGGAGGTGGACACGTTGGGTCGACATGGCTTGTCCTGTATCAGGAGTGCCGGCAGGCTATATCGTCACGGGACTCTGAACAGTTTGATTCGTCGGGCTCTTGCTACCGTCTCTATACCAGCGACTTTAGAACCCCTAGGTCTTTTTAGAGACGATGGCAAGAGACCTGATGGAATCACTCTAGTTCCATGGAGTCTCGGACGACCCCTGATATGGGACGCAACGTGCGTTGATACCTTAGCCCCCTCTCACCTAGCTAATACTTCAGTGAAAGCGGGGGCTGCAGCCGACCATGCCCAGACTCTCAAGCGTCGTAAATATAGTAATTTATTAGACAATTACTTGTTTGCGGCGCTTGCTTTAGAGACAATGGGTCCATGGTCATCTGACATGAAAAAGTTCATGTCAGATATGTCGACCAAACTTGTCACTGCTTCCGGTGACCAAAAAGCTGGCGGCTATTTTGCACAAAGATTAAGTCTTGCCGTGCAGCAAGGAAACGCCGCCAGCGTTTTGGGAACCATGCCTCACACGGCAATTTTAGACGGCTTATTTTATTTATAATTTTCTTGTATATATTTTGTAAATAAGTCCATTTTTAGTTTATATTTAACATTCGTTTAACAATTTATTGTAATCAGTATCCAGGTATCCAGTATCTAAGGTATCCAGTTTAATTAAGAGTTGTAGCGTAGATAATTCTATATACCTAAATATAATTAGATAAAGTAAAGCAAGATACATCTCAGAGTCGAAACCAAACAGCGAATTTACTGTCGTTTAATTGCATCGTAGCGAAATCAGAAGCGATGTATTCTCGTAGTAATTGGTATATTAGATAGATTTATTTGTTTTCATATGCCACATTTGTGTGTATCTCTCCCTGGATAGGCAATTATCTGAACTTTGAATTACCTTATTTACCCTAGATCTAAATGTATGTTTACTTGTCTATGGTATTGTCTGTGTTAAAGGGATATGAATGAAGACATTGCTTATTTACGCTGTTAAAAGTATATTTTTAATTAACAAAATTTCACTTACACTGATAATAATAGATATGATATTTAATCTAAAAACTTTATATTTTCACTTGAGTTTCTTATTTATTACAACTTAAATACGCACCAAAAATGAGATTTAAAATCGACCCTTAAGGGGCCAAAGGATATAATCACATAATTTAGACGATTCCAATGACCTTTCATATGAATCTGTCAAACTATCTGGGCTACAAGATGTCTTAACAAAACTACTCTCTGCAGTCGGGTGAAAAACAAAAAAAACCGAATACACAAACATTTTTATCACAATATGTATAAGATTCTAATTTCCTGCTAGCGGCTACCGTTTGCTACCCGTTAAGCCATTGTCGATCCATAATAAGTCTCATCTTTCCAGATTAGCCGTCCCATAGTTTCTTACCTGAGGGATTTTGCCTTTTAAATTTTCAGTTTTGCTTTCATTCTGTAGTCGACACTAGTTGCAATAATGAAGAGACGTCGGTGTTTTAATCCATGAAGCTGGGGTGTTCTTTATTAAAATCCCAATTTAACAATATTAGTTCTAACTTTCTTCATTAAGTTATTTTTCCTCTCGTCTTCTTTATTAAGCTGTTTTCATTTCAGTCATTTACTGGAACTTTTTCTTAAGTTTTTTCTGTGGTTAACAGTTTTTGATAGTGACGAAGTCATAAATAACTTTAACATTGTACTTGTAGGCCATGCACGTATGCATACGAGAAACAATGAAATTACTATTGCTGTACCCAACTCCATATCACTTGTACTTTACAGAGGATCTACCTGAAGCTAGTCACAGATGCGATGCAAGCCTTAAAGATTTTACGATCATGACATTATATTATGTCAATCTTTAAAGAGTATCATTCAGTAAAGTACTAACCTTAAAGTTTTCATGTAATGTGGATAAAATACATCTTAATCATAAGAATTAAATATTTATCCACTTTCATACCGGGAACGCAGGAACTTAAATACAGACTATCTACAAAATCTTACATACGACCAGACTGAACTTATTGTGACTTGATTCTAACAATATGTTACACACAAGATATATATTTGTTCGCATACACACACACACACATACACACACTAACACACACACCTACACAACACATTCACACCTTTTCTTTATATTTATTTTATTTTATTTTGTTTATTTATTTATTTTTTACTACAAAGTATTTTTTTTTACACATATATTAATATTTGTTTAATATGGATTATATTGTTATAGAATTGTATAAATTCACGTAGTCATTAAATGTTACTAGTATATATGTACTTCTCCTGTGTCCGAAGGTGGGCGTAAATAGCTGCAACACAGTTTTATAACTATAGCAGCTGTTTACGATATTAAGTTTGCTTGTATGTATATAGGTATATAATGATCAATAAATCTTTCAAATCTTTGTAATCTTTGAAATCTCACGTAATATCAAGACATGGACCAGATGCACACGTACTTAAACGAGGGGTCCGAGATTCGATCCTTGCTGACGTAAGCAATATGAGGGTCTTTGCAGTTCGACTATTTTGTCCTTGGAATAATAAGCAACTGAGTTCGGAAGGGGGTTGTCTGTTTACGTAGGACTTGCAGAATCGTTGAATATCTAAATCGCTCGTTTGTTTCTTGATCCTTTAACTGAACCTTTGCAAATAAAATGGCAAGCACATACACTTTAATGACAAATAATTAATAGGAATCCTACGTGGAGTCTGTAACAGATGGAAAGAAATATTGGATACAATAACATAGTTATTTTATGTTCTTATTCTATAATAACATATTGCATACTAAATGTAGTATGCAATATGTTATTATATTATGTATTTATATTTCATCTAAGATTGTTAGGTATTTTCATAATAGTTTTGAGTTGTCAAAGAGCCTTGTCAAGTTATATTTGTAGTCGCTAATAAATTTCCTTAAATATTGCTTTCTAAATCTTTTCGTGCTTATAACCCAATCATCGTTCGGTCCATAACACTAACGTTTATCCGCGACATCTGGGTAGGCATCGCTAACCAAAGTAGAACGTATTATATCTATATAAGTTAAACCAGGCCCTAAACTATTTTTGTACCAAATTTTATCTAAAATCGATCAATAGTTTCTGTGTGAAAGAATAACAAACACCCATCCATCCTCGTAAACCTTCGCGTTACCATGTGAATAAGAATAAGATATAAAAGTTCAGAACTGAGATTAGCGAAGCACAACTTCTCTTAGTTATAATCACTTCGTCTGATGTGAGCTTTGCATTTCCAAAATAACATTGTATTTGCCTTAACATACCATGTTACTCTTTACTTAAGTAACTCATGTTACCCTAGACTCATAATAGTCATTATTGTAAAAGTAAAATCTCTAAAAGTAAGTCCAAGTAAATCAAACAATTATGTCATACAAACCTATATACCCCTTGAGACAGTAATAACAAAGTCTGGAATTGAATGTAGGTCATTTGACCAATAATATCCCATCCAAAAATTACTTCGGCCGACTCGTTTTACCAGATGGACCAATATCTGCGGGACTTTCCCAGTTAATATGGAAAATATCGTTGGCATTAATATTAAGTGCCACTTTAAGAAAGAGGAAAATGTTCCCCAATTTGTGAAAAATATAAAGTGTAATTTTATCGTTATCCATATTTGCCAAAACGGTTTGTATGTCCGGGGTTGATAAAAATATATGAAAGGAAACTTTAAATAATTTTGATCTAGGTCGTAAGTGATATTACGGGCTTATTTTATATTTACGTTATAAAACGTGATACATTTTTTGTCTAAAAAATATGTAAATGGAACTTTAAATAAATTTTGATCTAGGTCGTACGTAATATTACATGTGTATACTGTGTATCTTATATTTACGTTATAAATCGTGTTAAAATGTTGTTGTCTAAAAATCTTTTAAAATACCCACTGTTACAACGACTGCCTTAAAATATAAATAGTTATTTTAAAGGAGTCGATATGTATTGTTATAACATTTTAAGACATACACAAATTAAAAAAAAGCTTAATGCTGATAAACTTTTTGTTTATTTCATACAAATTTTATATTGGTTGAGAAAAAAGAAGTTGATGAGACCATTTACTTAGTAATGAATTTAGTTAATGATAAGTAGGAACAAAGATGTCCGCGTCTACTTATCAAATATGTGGACACACTAGTCGTGATCTAAATGGCATATATTTTAGTTTGTCCACCAATATAAAGGTCAGAAGTTGGTCTACACGAAAATAGAGTTGTATTTCTGTGGATCTAAAAATGTTTCTGATCAATATTATGGAGGTCGAAGGTGTACATTGCATAGATTTTCTATAAGATTTTCTATAAGTAAAATAAAGGTAGTAAAGTAGGTAGAACCGAACCGAAATTTGAAAATTCGATTTCGGAGGCACCACCACTAGACCTTGTAAAGTGTTGTTCTCATTTATTCAGTAATATAGCTTAGCTTCTTGTTTAGTTCCGTTGTTTCAGTTAGAACTTGTAGGGGCACAAATTATAAAATAAATCCTCTGCAGTATTTGACAATCAATTATCACATTTCTCAGTAAATCACAATATAATTTCGAATGTTGAAATACAAGGAGGCTTAGGCATTTTTATAAGCTTTTATTTTACCGGTGGTTCTGGTCCGATGATGGAACCCCAGACCCATAGGATCAATGTAATAAAACAAGGTAACCCTGTAAGTTTAGTCTCGTTCTATTTGTTTTGGCAAGGACTCTGATCCTAGATAATATCGAGAGTCTGATGACGATCCTTGAAGGTGGCTTTAGAAACCCAGTAGTTAAATGATCTATATAGATCGGGTGGGGATCGTTCCCTAAGTAATCTAGTACTACGGTGTGCTAGTATGTCGACGAATCGAATATTATAAGTCCGAGACAATATACATTTCATGGGAACCGCACTTAGAATACAACAATAAAGTCTATTAGCAGCCATTCCCCGACGACCAGTTTTCCTTTCACCACACTAAATGTCTTTCACTCATATATCCGTTGATTTTTATATGACGCATAGCGCTTTAGTTGCGATGTAGAAACATACCAAGTTAACCAAATTTCATTCCCATCTGTCCATCAGTTAATCTTTAACGATGGGAAAGGGTTGTAGAAAGAGGCGAAGGAAGAGGGAGGGGGAGGCGAAAGGGGGTTCAGATTTTCTTTTTTCTTATTAGATCTTTTAGCTTTTTAACATGCAAATGATGTTTGGAAAGAGGCAATTACACTATACAGGGTTAGGTTTTGTGCGCAGCAAACGTTCAATTAATTAACGTAATTCGTCGTATGCTGCATCCATTACACAATCCCATATTCTTTGCAAGATATCCCCGTAGTGATCTGAACAAATTGAGGACATTTGTCAAAGGACGGCATCAGATATCCTCACGCTGTTATTGTTATTGTTTTGGCCTGCGAATATAATGCGGGGTCAAGTATCTAGGACGAGGGCGGATATTCCTTGCAACTATTTTTAAAAACTACCGAATGCTGCTTTGATAAATTAATCTGTGTATTGGTCCTCATTAAAACATTGTTACAGCGAACATTTAATTTATCAGCCCATTCATCAGACACATTAATTCATTCATCAGAAAATTTCTGCAACAATTATTCGTTTCAATGGTTGCAATATTTTTGATCTCTATCTGTATTTTGTTTGATTACTCCAAATGATGATTGCCTTATTATTATCAATTACTTTTAGCAATCAATTTTTAACTTACCGGTTTAAGCGTTATGGTTTAAGTCTGGTCTGAGTACGAAATACAGGATTATGTAGAAGAAAGTTATAATAGAATTATTTTTAAGAATCGCTAATACATTTGTCTCCGAATTAACCTCTACAACGAGTTGATTTTTTCTACCGAGGTATCACTGCCATAAGATATTTGTCACGACCTTATTTGAGAAATATCTTTTGGTGCAAACAAAATATAAGATATATTTTGTCGGAGGTCGTAAATAATGACAAATTGCTACCTTTGTTTTCTGAAATAAGATAGCGCCCGCCATTTTTATTGGGTGTACATCGTGTATCACATAACAATAACATTTGTTATGTCACAAAAATATAAATGGTGAAATAGTAACGGATTTACACTTGGTTTACTTTTAGTAGGACAATTCGGAATTATGGTCATATTTCATTTTTAGGATTTTCATTTTACGCTTTTTTATTATAGTAACAAACGAGCGTTTTATTTGAAACTAGCTGAAGCGGCAAACTTTGTACCGCCTCAAAATCTATTTATCCAATATATTTCATATAAAATTAAATATAGCCTATGTTACTCGTAGATAATGTAGCTTTAAAATGGTGAAAGAATTTTTAAAATCGGTCCAGTAGTTTTTGAGCCTATTCATTACAACCGTACAAACAAACAAAGTTTTCCTAGTTACGGGTATAATATTATTATAGTGTAGACTAAGCCACTGCTAAACTAAATTCCATTATTAATTATCAACCTGTCACTATCTACCAAAAGGTACAAAATTTAAGGATGGTTTTTGGATTATGGCGGTTAGTAATATCTATTGTTTTTTTCTTAGTTTAGTTAGATAATTATTATAATAAGAACTTTAATGAGAACTTATATGTTTTCCACATGATGTCCGCAAGAATTTGAGGTTGCGTTCTTCTTTCGCCATAGCACGTATACACGGAATAGCTGTTTAAAAAAAAAACGCCCCATGAGTTCTTAGCCTAATAATAGTCCCAAAGCATTATAATTCACTGTTTTTTGGCGAACAGCTAGCGGCACATGCGTCTAATTGACAACCCGGGCAGCGGAGCTGTCACCATACCGGTTTGACACGCAGAGGGTCTCCGGTTCGATCCCCGGCCAGATATATGTCTAAAACGATGAATCTAGATTTCTGTTTCTGGGTCTGGGTGTTTGTGTATTTGTCTATGTGTATCCATGGTACCCATGACACAGGGAATCCTAGTGTGGGGCTGTGAGTTTATATGCCTATATACTGGGAGGGTACTGCCGCCTGGCAGTACCCACTTACCATCAGGTGGATTGCGTGCTTGTCTGATACTCCTATATTATAAAAAAGTAGAAATATTACAGTTACTTACTGGCTTAGTAAATGTTTAAATGAATTAAGTTTATTGCCTCTTTCGGATATAAAATAAAGTTAGAGATAAATAATGCAATAAAATTAACATATAGAGCCTTTTGTAGGGTAAGGCCTACAGTAAACTTAAGTTAATTGCTTGTAGCCTTATTTTACGATCATATTCTTAATTAGATAGCGCTAAAATAAAACTCTTTTTCGGACTTTCTACTATTGCAATAAAGTATTAATGAAAATTCACTAATTCTTTGAGTGTATGGGTCAGGTTAGTGATTGAAACTGTGCTGCTCAGTCGACAGGTTGAACATTCAAATCACAGGCACGTAGTTCTGATTTTTCAAATTTTTAAGCGTATCAATATATATATATATATATATATATAATATAGGAATAGCAGACGAGCATGCAGCCCAAGTGAAAGTAAGTGGCTACTGCCGCCCATGTACATCTGTAATCAACCCCAGATAGGATTAGATATTCCTACCTGAGGTCGGCCACAGATGCGCCGCTACCCCTGAGGACTAAGCTTGAACGCCTCAGAAAAGTCTGTCTCCCTTACCACACCCTTCAAAACGGAACACAGCGGCGCCTAACACTGCTGTTATTAGGTAGAAATAAGTGTAGCGGTGGTGCCGACGGAGTCGAACCACAAAGGGTTCTACCACCTTCAAATGTCACTTGCTTAACGACGAAGGAAAACATCGCAAGGAAACGTAAATGCTGATGGAGATTACGGCCTAATTCTTCGGTGCCCAGTAGTGGGTCAAATAATGGCTTTACGAAACAACTTTACAATAGATAATTATGATAAATTTTAGCCCACGCTTAAGAATCCACAGTTTAGACAGCAGGCAAGATTATGGGTATTGTACGTATAAAATAAATTACTGATGTCTGCCTGACAAGGGATCGAACCTGGAACTCCGAGCATGTAAACCGATAATGATAGTTGCGCTACGAAACTATTCTAGATATTCATAATAATAAATTCCAAAAGTGGCATTTATTGTATTGGTGGTATTCTACAAATTGTATTTTACAATTACATGGTGTTTTATAATTATATATATATCCATTTTTATATAGATATAACACTAGACTATCACTACTAAACCTTGCGTAAAAGTTTAAATGTCCCAAATGTTACTTTTTATCCCCATTGTAAGTTATCGAGCACGTTCGAAGTTGTAGGCGTGTTGTAGTTGACAGTTCTGTATAGTTTTGTACGTGTAATACTATATTACTAACTTTGTAACTTTGTTAAAAGCGATAACATTATTTAGTTGGCACTTTGTTTCAATTTTGGGGCTAAAACTCAACTCTGTTTTTACGTTGACTTGAGTTTTAACCCCAAATTGCTCCACATTGACCCAATTTACGTATTAATTTATATGTGATGTGAAATTTGGCCTCTCATCCTGGTCATTAATCATGTTCATGGTATTCACTTCAGATTTTTCAGAGCATTTTTTGTAATGAATGCATAGATATATTACAAGTTATTAACTGAAACATGGATATGTGGTATCCATATTACCTACTTTGTAGTAACTATTTATTAATCTGTGCTACTTCAGAGTTTCTCAAAGTGACTTAAGCCCTACTTTGGGGCAGTGAAGGGTTTAAAGATTTTCGTTGATTGTTTCTAGTTTATTCTAAAAGTAGGCGATATACGAAATAAGTTTGAGAAGTTGTAACCTACAGGCACATTTTTTTTTATTTAAATGTAGAAATTAGACAGTCAAGCTACCTGACCGAAAGTGGTTACCTCGCGTATTACTTATTTTGCAAAAGTAGTGTAATCGGCATTGTATCGTCGGCTTGGAAAAAGGCTTTTAGCACCTTTTTTAAAAGTTCCGTGCCCTAACGTTTCCGGAGTACCTTCATTAAGAGAAAGTTCATTCCATAACTTGCACGTACGTGTTAAAAAGGAACGTAAAAATGATTATTTTTAGGGATCCGTATTTAAAGAGTAAAAACGGAATCCGATTACTAAGCTTCTGCTGTCTTCCCGTCAGTCATAGGGCTATTTCTTGAAGTGTAATAGACAGACACTTGAAATTTTCACAGTGTATAATGTGTATTGCTATTGCCGCTATATCCTATTGCCGCTCTATTGCCGAAAAATATAAAAGTATTATAAAAAAGTGAGTGCAAGAAACCGGTAATTTTCGTAATAACTAAAGTTTTTAAGAATGGTAATGCATACCATGTCTGCGGTAATAACAAAATTAACTAATACTTAAAATAATCCTCCACGTGCGAGTTTGACTCGCAATTCGCCAATACTATTGCATATATTTCAAATGAAATGACCAACAAAACTGCATTTGAAATTAAAACATTCGAGTTAATAACTAATGCGTAGTCAAGCATCTAATTAAAAAATATCATAGTATTGGCTTTCAATCATTGCTGTAGTTGGTGGTAAAAATGGGTTTAATGTATATCTGGATTTGGTTCTACCTTTATAATTTTATTATTGGTGGTAAGTTCATTTTAATCTTTTTGGTTCTATTAGTCTTTATTAGAAGCTTTTGGATCCTAATTTGGCTTATAAAGGAAGAAATGTCTTATATTTTAACAATAACTAGGTCGTCTTTTTTTTGCTTACAAAGCCCAACATTTTATGAGGAAAGCTTATGTCTAATGATGAAAAGTTTTTTGAGTCTGTGAGACTAATTTTAATTAAGCCAATTCTAAAATTAGGCTGTTTAGCAACTTTTGAAAGCGACACAGAAAATAATAGGAAATTTCAAGGAATTTTATTTTTTGGTATCAAGTGCCATTATAATTAATTAATATTATAGATAGTATCGAATAGTAGTATACCTGGTTTACTTTGCAAAAACTAAAGACACAGGTATTATTGTGACAACATTTGACTTTTTTAAGTTATTGAAAATTGGGATCAGGGTAGGATAAGGAATTAAATAATTAATAAAAGGAAATTTTTATTTTTAGTTAAATTTTCTTCAGAAGTGTCCTACAAAGGACATCAAGTATGGGAAGTGGATATTCAAGGAAAAAATGTATCTGAAGAGTTTATTGACAAAATAAATAAGGAAGGTACAGTTTTCCTTGTTTGAATTGAAGAATGAGAGGGAATTTTCGGATTGTACAGATGAATTATGATTTTTTTAGCTGATTGGAGTAGCTAACAAAGACTAGCGAACGACCGCGTGGCGGAGCGGTCGCCATACTGGTCTGACGCGCAGAGGGTCCCGGGTTCGATCCCCGGCCAAACAGATATCTAAATGATTAATTTAGATGTGTAAGCCCTTGCCCATGGCACCAACGAGACAGGGAATCCTAGTGTGGGGCAGTGAGTGTAGAAAGCGTTTTATTTTTTATTATTATTATTATATTCATCTATGTTGTACTAATAGACCGAACAGAAGAAAGAGATAAATATATCTCGAACTTATTACCAATTGGTATAAAGTTATTCATTCAGTCATTAATATATTTCAAATGTCAGTCTATCTGAGATTATGTCAGTGTGAATAGAGATAAAAACTATCCGATAATACCGTCTCTTCCTTTGGGAAGTCGGTTAAAAAACTCGACAATGTCCGCTCTAATGTTTTAGCTGTATTTAATCTCTTTAGTAAACAAATATGGAGCCATAACATTTATTGGCAACGAAAGAGGTTTAGAGACTTAACTGATTTCACTCCTGGTATCACCTAGAACTAAGTATTTTTTTATAATATAGCAGTAGCAGAGCATGCAGTCCACCTGATGGTAAGTGGCTACTGCCACCCATGGACATCTGTAATCAACCCCAGATAGGATTTGATATACCTACCTGAGGTCGGTCACAGATGTGCGGCTACCCCTGAGGACTAAGCCGAAACGCCTCGGAAAATTATGTCTCCCTTACCACACCCTTCAAACCAGAACACAATAGCTTTTAACATTGCTGTTATGAGGCAGAAATAGCTGTGGCGGTGGTGCCGCCGGAGTTGAACCACAAAGGGCTCTACCATCTTCAAAGAAAGTGAAAGCCTCATGTTAATATCTTTGCCTCACTACACTCTTCAAACCAGAACACAGTGGCGTTTAATTGCTGTTATAAGGTAAAAAACTTACTCTACTAACGTTTAATACAATTAACACTTAACACATTTTGTTTCAGTAAAGATGTGTGGAAGAATGATGGAAGTAGTATCGATTTTCTGATAAGTCCAAACAAGACAGGATCGTGGGAAGAATGTCTTAAAGCCCACAATATGAGCTATAAGGTCCTATTGAAAGATGTTCAAGAAAAAATCGATAAGGAGGTTTTAATGAAAAATGAAACCGGGCGACGAGCAGGTGACTGACAGCCTCAGGAATCATTTCCCTGTTGGCTCTTTGCATATTAAGTCATTCCTTTGTTGTTCGACTTTATTGGAATTATACCGATTGAAATGGAATCGTTATGAAAGCAATATTATGATATCCAAACCTGTACGTTTATGTATAAACGCTCCATATAAATGGGGCTATTTTTATTTTTATTATCCTCTTATTTTAATAAGCTGTTCTCTGTTGAAAATATGTTAGAATATAAATTGGTAAACTATAAGTAAAAAAAAAATAATTACTTTAATTTTTCAAACATATTATTTGACTAAATAATGTTTGAAAATTAGCCTCATTGTTTCCGAAATATGTTTAAGAATTATACAAAAATATTAAATGTTTTAGTGTAATAATAGTAAACTTTCAGCGGAATATTATTTTGAAAGAACGGAAGACGTGCAGGGGACTGACAATCCCTAAGATCATTTTCCTTGTTGACCTCGTCGGTATGAAATTATTATTTCGTTCTGCTGAAATTATTATGATTTATATTACCTTTCGTTGTTATTAATGCTGTAAATTTTGCTGATAGATTTATTGCCTGATTTGCGAAGTTTTAAGTTATACTTCTTATAACTTCAGTAGGACTACCATGAGTTTACAAAAGTATTACTCGCTAGCGACTGCGTAAAATAAATGTATGAAAAATTGTACAGCGCCTCTGGTGGTTACTCGTAGAACTAAAATCCGTAGTGACGTAACTCGATACGTAAAAAACCCATCGAAATCAAATCGCTAGCGAATGTCATTATGATCTATTGCCATACAAATTCGGTCCCATGAGTCATTAATTTGACAGACGTTGTCAAGAAATACCGTAACGATAGTAGTTATGTTATTCACTAGCAAAATGACAATAGTTTTCTATTTACCATTTCTATAGTGGCGTTTCTATGCCAACTCATGGTAATGCTACTGTAGAGCTTCGATAAATATTGTATGTACAAGTAACATGAGTTAGTATTATCCGAAACTTAGATGAAACTAGTTCTAATATATTACAGATTAAAAACTAGTACGCAGTTACTTGATCACAAGTAGTTATTGTCATTCTAATCGAAGTGTTTTACAAATAACTATGTTAGAATGCTTTGTTAAGTAATAGGGGAGTAGCAAATGAGAAGCATGCAGTGCACCTGGTGCTAAGTGGCTACTGCCGCCATGGACATCTGTAATCAACCCCAGATAGGATTCAATTCCTGAACTAGAAGACAGCAGCACTTACCACACTGCTGTTATTAGCTAGAAAAAGGTGTGGCGGTGGTGCCGCCGAAGTTTAACCAAAGTTTTCTACCTTTAAATTATATTATCTATATTTTTACAACTTAGAACACAGCAACGTAACACACAGAACATTGTATTAATATTTTGCTATTTGGATGTTTTCCTACACGAATTAATACAATCATAATATGAACACGATGTATTCATGTTATTATTTATTGAGCTTCTAATTACGATGCGGACGCTGTCATGAACGCACATCGATTATTTGTATCACTGAGGTGTTAATTGGGTGTACTTAAACAAAGCCTATAGTGCAATTACGGTATGATAACAGCATGAATTTTGGGCGCTATATGGGCGGAATTTTCGGGATCGACTCAAAAGTTATGTCATTAGAATTTATTATTATTTTCAAAGTTAAGGTACATTACGAGAACTGTATTTAAAGAGGATCTTCTTAGTTAAAGGCAATTTTAATTCTTTTCTGCCCTCAATACTTCTATTTTTATTTTTTTGGAAATCATTTTCAAATTGTAACTGATCTGTATAATGTAATCTTTTGTAAATTATTATTAAAGCTTAGGTATTTAATATTTAATCAATTACAGGAAAATTATCCTGGACCTCATACCCTAACCTTAAGGATATCTACGCTTTTCTCGCTGATGTTGCGTCTAGCGGAAAGGGTTGCAGTTTGTCGGTCGTTGGCCAAACAGCTCATAAGACAGATATTAAGGTAATTGACATTCAATTTTTTTTTTTATAATATAAGAGTAACAGACGAGCATGCAGTCCACCTTATGGCAAGTGGCTACTGCCGCCCATGGACATCTGTAATCAACCCCAGATAGGATTAGATATTCCTACCTGAGGTCGGCCACAGATGCGCCGTTACCCCTGAGGACTAAGCTGAAACGCCTCAGAAAAGTATGTTTCCCTTACCACACCCTTCAAACCAGAACACAGCAGCGCTTAACACTGCTGTTATAAGGCAGAAATAGGTGTGGCGGTGGTTCCGCCGGAGTCGAACCACAAAGGGTTCTACCAACTTCAAAATGCGGACGCTGTCAGTTAGTATAAGAGTCCTACCTAAAATCTGCCGTAGATGAGTTGCTACCTAAAGACTAATTTGGGTTGCCTCGTATAAGTATCTAAACATTATAACATCAATCTTATTCTTATACATAAGCGCATGTAGCTCTTTGACAAAAACAGGTATAGAGATGATATTTCCCCAGAGTCTCATAAAGGTGATGAGTACTCAAATGAGGGTAATGGAGGAACGCTGTAAATTCCAGCTGTTTGTCAACTTTTGTAATAGACCAAACGGGAACTGGGGAACAAAAGAGATAGAGAGAAAGAGAGAGAGAAATATAGAGATAATTTTCCTCATTGCAACCAGGGGACCTGATGTTAAGTGGTCTGCAACTGATGGATATATGTGGCCCAAAAACAGGAGTCCTATCTGAAGTTGATGGCAGATACGTTAATAGTGATATATGACGTTGTTTGTACATGTGTAAATAAGTGTCATCAAATTGAGTTCAGTAGGACTACCATGAGTTTACAAAAGTATTACTCGCTAGCGACAGCGTAAAATAAATGTATGAAAAATTGTACAGCGCCTCTGGTGGTTACTCGTAGAACTAAAATCCGTAGTGACGTAACTCGATACGTAAAAAACCTATCGAAATCAAATCGCTAGCGAATGTCATTATGATCTATTGCCATACAAATTCGGTCCCATGAGTCATTAATTTGACAGACGTTGTCAAGAAATACCGTAACGATAGTAGTTATGTTATTCACTAGCAAAATGACAATAGTTTTCTATTTACCATTTCTATAGTGGCGTTTCCATGCCAACTCATGGTAATGCTACAGTAGAACAGTATCCTTGGTATAAGTTTTATGTTTTTACAAAAATGACTGTTTTGGTATTTGTTTACGTATTTGCCCATACATTTCAAATCAGCCGAACGCATTGTATCATAACTGATTGGAAATATATGGGAAATACGTAAACAAAAACAAAAACAGTCATTTTTGTCAAAACTTAAAAACTCATACTAAGTGTACAGGGGGACTACCAAAACTATAAAAAAATAAAGTCCATTTACTATTATCTAGTGAGATTGGATATACTCTCAGCTTCACACAGTTATAAGAGGAGAATTGTACACAACAGTAAGACATCATTAATATTATCGGTTGCATCCAAAACATGATTTTGTAGCTACAAAATTAGTTATGATTTTATTTGTTGAAATGTTTTTACAGATGATAAAACTGTCTAATGGTAATCCCTCAAACCCAGCGATTCTCATCGACGGAGGAATGCATGCTCGGGAGTGGACCTCAGTGGTTTCTGTACTTTATTTCATAGACGCCATAGCAAGGAACTACAGTAAGCAACCCCCTTTCATCACTAACAATGATTGGTAAGCATTTGTTATCTTATTACTTTTCGAATTCTATTTTTGGAGTAGCAGACGAGCTTGCAGTCCACCTGATGGTAAACGTCTACTGCCGCTCATTGGCATCTGTAATCAACCCCAGATTAGATTCCTATTTGAGGTCGGCCACATGTGCGCCGCTACTTCTGAGGACTAAGCTGAAACGCCCCGGAAAAGTATGTCTCAAACCACACCCAAACCATAACAATAATCATTTCTAACAAATAACAGCGCTTCACACTGCTGTTATTAGGTAGAAATTGGTGTGGCGGTCGTGCCGCCGGAGTCGAACCACAAAGGGTTCTGTCCTTCAGCATAGTGGTCATGCCCAACAAAGTACAATTACCAGTGTTTTTTCCCAGGTATATAATACCTGTTCTGAACCCAGATGGCTACATATTCAGCATGACCAAAGACCGCCTTTGGAGAAAGAATAGACGATATTTTAGCGGCCCTTGTGATGGCGTAGATATCAACAGAAACTTTGGGTAATTGTAACATCTCAATATTTTTAATTTCCCTGCATAAAATCGATAAGTACTAAGTACTTTTACTGTGAATTGTATTGTATCTTTCTTTTTGTCTCTCTTTATGTTTTTCTTTTTATTTCTGTTGGATGGTGTATCGGTATGCTCTAACTAAGTTCCTAATAAACTAACGTTCTCCCCACAGCAAAGTAACACGTAGACGTATTCGCACCACCCAAAACCTAGGTAATATAAACATGAAGACCGAGTTTGCTAAATTATTAGGACGCTAGAACATATTCAATTTTTCACCTCAATGTTATAGTAAGACCATAGATTAGTAAAGATACTTCGCCGCCTTGAAATTGAATGAAGCCACAAATGGCTTATTATCGTAAGTTCTTTTTTTGAATTCTTGACAAATAAAAACATTTTTAGAGAAAATTTACGAATAAATAACTAATACTGCGTAATTTACATGAATTTACATAATAAATAAATAATTGTTTAAAATATTTTAGGGATATTTTAGCACGGAGACGTGTCAAAACTTTTTTACGCAACTATTTCAATTCTCAAAACTGGGTACATTTTCTTGTTAGGCGTGAGTAATCTTTACTAATCTATGAGTAAGACGAATGAATAAAGGGATTTGTTCCATATTTACCTCTGTAGAAGTTTATACACTTATTCATTTTGTATTTGCGTTAAAGGCGTACTTCCTCCAGAATATGATCAAGATATAAGAATGCATAAATTCTTCACTGGTTAACGATCGCTTCATACGTACCTTGTATTAAAATAAAAACTCGCTAGGCACCATCGTCGCATCTATTTTATGCCTTTAAGGTTCTAATTTCGATATATGATTACCTCGAAACAGGAGGATTGTCACTCGTATACTCGGAATTAATCATCTTGCCTCATTTGCTCCTCAAACTTGCAATATTAACGCAAAAAAGATGTATCCGAATAGAATCATTCAAAAGTATAACGTGTCCATCTACCCTTACTCAACAAGAACAACAGCTACGGAAACTGACACACGATTTCGTGTCAACTTCAGAGATTTGGAGTGGTTCCATTAGTTAATTCTGTTTGTCTGGTCGCATAGTGGCGAAGTTTGTTAGTATTTCTGTTATAATATCACTCAATATAATCAAATAATTTGATTAAGTAGGAAGTATACGAGCAGGTATGTATGTCTTTGTAATTTAAGAAAAGTAGTTTGCCTTAGTTTCCAGAATATCTTTATAAATTTACCTTGATATCTGGCCAGCGGTCAAATCCGAACTCTTTTGGCGACAGATTGCGATGGTGAAATGTTTGTTACACGGGTCCTAGCCTAAATATAAAATGATGATTTATTTGAATTTTAATATGAGTCCAAATCAAAATTATATTATAACTTTGTCTTGCAATCAAAATACCAAAGTGACTCAACCGTTTTGATGGTCCTAAAGTATTTTAATTAGCAGAATAGGTGTAGGATCCGTCCAACTTCACAACTTTTGGATGAAGGGATCGTCCTAATTCCCGTAAATCCTGAATTTATCAACCCCTTTAGAGGGCGAGTTACAACAAATTGCATTGCAATACAACAAATTTCAACTTGTTGGTTTTGGCTTAAGCCTTGTTAATTATGCTGACGATTGTTTTAATTTCGAAATTAGTGTGACGTCATAGTGATGGAATAACAAACTTTCTAAAGAAAAATAAGATGTTATGTTGTTTTTAGTATAAACCTAGAATGGCATTTTACGACCAATCATATTTAAGAACTTACAGTTCACATGATGATAATGGTCACTGCCGCTCATGAGCGTCCATATGTAGGTACTACAAATTACAATGACTACATATAGAATAGAAAAGATTCTACCTGAAGAATCCAAACGGCACCGAAACGCAGATCCATTTATCGCTAGAAATATATGTGGCAGTGGAACCTGCTTGGTCGAAACACATTAGTCTTGCTACGTTTCTAGAAATAGTTTATTTTGCTTTATACAAGGAAACTAAAATAAAACCCCCTGATCCCTGGATTTTGTAGGGTTCTACCATCTTTAAATGTTTATTTTTTTATACATAAATAGCAGTGATACCCTATTGGTTAAGAAACTCGATCATGAGGTCCGAGGTTCATCCCATGCACGCATCTATAATTTTTCAAGGTTATGTGCGTATTAGAAATTAATTATCACTTGCTTGAACGGTAAAGGAAAACATCGCGAGGAAACCTGCATACTTGAGATATTTAAAAAAATCTCAAAGGTATGTCAAGTCTACCAATACGCACTTGGCGAGCGCGATGGACTATGGCCTAATCTTTCTCATTATGAGAGGAGACCCGTGCCTAGCAGTGGGACAATAATGGGTTGATGGTGATACATAAAGTAGAAGTAGCAGACGAAGAATCAACCTGATAGTAAGTGGCACTGCCGCATATTGGCATTTGTAACAAAAAACTAACTAAATTAGAGCCCTGCCTGATGTCGGTAGCAATGCACATGAAACCAAGTTAGAACGTCTCGTTTAAGTGCATTTCTAGTATCCATACCATTTATTTACGAGACACATATCCAATACTATATTTGACACTATTTTCGTGAAAATCTATTTTCTGGTGACCAGAAATAGCCGATAGCAAAACGAAAAAGTCAGACTCCATCCTACTATACAACCATTTTTCAATTCACGTCCGAGATTGCTTGCGTAGGAAGCTATCCAAATCCAATTTCTATTTTGAGGGAATCTGTAACATGCAAAATCGTAACCGAGTATGTCTGTAATGATTTATTCTATTATAGAACCAGAGTGGCTTAATTGCATTTTAATGATTTTTGACCTATCTGTATTTTCGTAATTTAAAAACGCGGACTATACCGCGTAAAACTCCTAGTCCGCTCTGAATATAGAAATTAATCGCGTCGCCATAGTAAAATGTAAGATTACACCTTCTCGCAACAACTTCAGAGCGGACTATACACTTTTACTTTTCTCCATATTGTAAATCATGTTTTTGTAGTTAGGCTACTCTGGTTCTAACAGCCTCATTTGTAAGTTATATTTTTTTTCAAAAAACTAAGTACAAGAAAGCATTTAAGTAAGTTATTTGTTTAGATTTTTTTATTCCCTATAGTAATAATTTAGTAATAACTTAATAATAGTTCCATTTTTACCAAACTGTGGACGGTAATGTTATTCCAGCATATTTATGTCTTATTTTTTGAAAAGCAACACAGCCTAAACGTATTTAACGTTTTTTTTATATGAGGTGTTGTTAAATTCGTCTTAAAATATATTTTTAAGCAGTAAGGCTTTTTGTTATTATAATCCTCTAGTTTACTAAGTTATCACTTATTTTTTTTCAAAAAACAATGAAATTGGGTAACAAGCAACAAACAACTGCTAGTAAGCTTGTTTTTAACCGACTTCAAAAAAAAGAGGTTTCTCAATTCGAACGTATATACTATATAGTATAGTATATACTATATGAAGCGCGCAACGTCATCACTACTTCCTATTGTAACTATTTTTGGCGCTCTTTGTAAAAAGTTTTTAAATTATTTTCATCTTAATTTCAGTTATTCTTGGTGCCAAAAAGGCGGCTCCAATAGTATTTGCAGCGCAAACTATTGCGGTGTGGAACCATTTTCCGAAGCTGAGTCTAAGGTAATCAAGGTAAGTCATTTTAACATTTCTCGTATCATTTATTGTAACTTTAACTTCAAAATAGGCTGTTATTGGCTTATTTTCTCGAAACGGCCTGTAGTGTTCTGACACAAAAGGGCATGCTTAGATATACAACTACTTGGTCTAGCTTATCTAAATATGTATAACTCAAAGGTGACTGACTGACATAGTGATCTATCAACGCCCAGCCCAAACAACTGGACGGATCGGGCTGAAATTTGGCATGCAGATAGATGTTATGACGTAAGCATCCGCTAAGAAAGGATTTTGATCAATTCTACCCCCGAGGGGATAAAATAGGGGATGAAAATATTACATCGTAACGCGAGCGAAGCCGCGGGCAAATCGTTCTTAATATAGAAAGGTTTAAGATTTTTTTTAAATTATATGGAAGTAGCAATGAGCACACGGTCCACTTGATGCTAAATGACTACTGCAACACAGGGATATCTGCAATCCCAGGTAAGATTACATTCATGTCTGAGTTGGACCACAGATGCGATTATTTCTAACGAATAAATTTGAACGCTTCAGATAAAAATGTCTCCTTTACCAAACCCTTCAAGAAATACAACATCGTTGAATACTGCTGTAGGCTAGAAATAGATGGGGCGGTGGTTCTTCTACAGTCGAACCACAAAGTATCATATCAATTTCAAACTTTCGCTTACATTTATAAATATGTCTCTATCTATGATTTCTGTGTTCCTTCCCACAATACTTCAAAAGAGGATGGTTTTATTACTTTTCTAATATCACACTCTTATGCTCAAGCACACTTCGTGTCTACATCGCGTATTGTTTATTGCTTTGAAAATTTCTCAAGTTGAAACAAGAGACACCGTGTAGGATTAACTCGAATGGAATGAATGTGTTCTTGTCTAAGTATGTATTTTAAGGTTGGCTTCCGCCCAGCAATTTTGGCGATTTTATTTTGGTTATGCGATGCTGTGTAATAAATTTCTAACATTTCAATTGAAGACTAAATGAAGTTCCCTTATTTAAAAATAAGTTTGTTTTGATGCAAGTTCAGGAATTGCTTCTAATTAGATTTTGGCATTTAAATTATGTTAATTTTTTACAATAATCTCATAGCGTCTTTAGATATAATTTTTGATTGAAAATTGCCTTATCTTATCGGCACATTAATTTAGCACATAAAAAGAGATATAGAATACGACTGTGCGTTATTTTGTGTAAAACATTTGCGTTAGAGAGGCGACTTGCTGAATCGATGACTTGATAAACGAAACTTCCCACAGAAACAAATAAAAGTCCCAATTCCGGTTTACTGGAAAGCATACCTTTACATGATAACATCCTTGTTCCAGGATTTGGTATCCGCGCGGCATTTCTTAGCGTACATATCTGTGCGTTCTTATGGAAAGAAGATTTTATTTCCTTGGGCTATGACCCCGACGCCTACGCCAGATATCAGAGAACACATCAGAGTCAGTAACTCGGTTGCTTCTGTAAGTATCAAACATTCTAGCGATAACAACCAAAGAAAAAATGTACAATGCGAGGCACTTGCGAATTAAGACTCCATTTTTATGTACGGGAATGTATCAGATATGGCCGTGGTAGATACAATTATATTATTCTACCTTGACAAACAGTGTTCGTGTCTGTGCCATTGTGCTTCGTTTGATATAAATAACACGTTAACACAAGTCATCAACCCATTATTGTCCCACTGCTGGGTACGGGTCTCCTCTCAGAATGAGAAGGATAAGGCCATTGTCCACCGCGCTGGTAGACTTCAAATGCCATTGAGATTTTTTTTATATAAATCTCTCAGGTATGGAGGTTTCCTTATTATGTTTTTGCAATGTGTTGGAAATTTCCATGAGGAATGGCAATGAAAGCTTTGAACCTTGATCTCTCAATTGGGGGATCCAACGTTTAAATTTTAAATGAATTTGAATTTTCAAAGTTATGTGCGTATTAGATATTAATTAACACTTTAATACATAATGGTGAACCAAACGTAGTGCGGAAATCTACATGGCTGAGTGTGTGAAGTCCACCAATCCATTGGCCATCCATCCTTGGTCAGCGTAGTCAAACGAGCCTAACCCGTCCACTCTGCCCAGCAGTGGGACAGACCCACTCTATGTCTTTAGAAGTAAATGAATTCTTACATGTGTGCGGACGGTTACAGTATATACAATGACATCACTAACACTCAGACACTTAGGTACCCTTTGTAAAAGTGAGAAGCAACTCAAACCTGTGGTTACTTCTTAAGGGTGTATTCAGCACAAAGGAAATGTAAGGAACAAACAGTTAGCCTAATTTACTTGATACTCCTATATATAAGGATCTACATCTTAAATACGCTACACAAACCAAGATTAGTTCTAATCTACATTTAGTCAAAGGATTTATGGTAAGCGTTACAAGATTTACGAGTGTGTATCCCGTAACTCAAGGTACCTTAGGGTTCTAACAGAACCACAATACGTTAGTGTTGAGAATACCTAATTAATTGAGAAACTAAACTCATTTATGCCGAAGTATGTGACATTATGCCCTCAAGTTGAGAATTACGAGTATGCTTTCTGTAACTCCTAACTAACTCATATATTGTATGATCCTAGAAATGAAAGGGATGGAAGACATACGCTAAGCTAGAAACTATGTCTAAATTCGTCATGTACACATCTACGCGGAATACATTTGTTCAGAATAAAATCTTTTTCAGGGTTGCTCCCCTCACAGTTCTTACCACTCAAAATATCTTATAACCTAACCTTTTGCCATATGTAATACTCTTACCACTTACAACTACCTTCCAATGGTAGAAAGGAATTAGCGGTAAACTCACATGGCTGAAAGTTATTTTTAAAAATCTTCAAAAATATGAGAATCTTTCCCCACAATATTCTATCTTGACCAGCGTTGTAATTTGCACACTTCTGTTTATGAAAAGAAGCGCGCAGCAGTTGAATAGTACAGGATTTATGCTAACGTCATTGCTATACTTGGACTAATGAAAATTGTAACGAAATCTTGTAATTTCCAGGCCATGTACGCAGTAGACAAGCACACCTTCAAGACTGGCAGCATCAACCGAGCTGGACGAGAGAACGGCGCAGGGATGGCTGTGGACTGGCTGTACAGCCAAGGAGTAGTCCACTCCTACATGCTGGAGACCAGAGGGGAAGGCATCGGAGCGTACTTCTTGGAGCCAAAGCAGATAGAGATCGCTGTTAAAGAGGTGTATGCCGGTCTAGTAGAGTTTGCTAGAATAATGTAATTCTCAAGGCTTTAAATATTCTGTGAAATGATTTCTCATTTCTTAGGCTGACGTTCATTGGTTATTATTATTGCATAAGGGACAGTTGCGTATGGCTATCATTTTGAAGCTTAGGCTACCATCTTGTTGCTTAAGCTACTGAGGAGTCGCTACCGCTTGGGCGCCTAATTTGCTGTTTAAGCGGCTGTGAAGTGACTCTTGTTTGATTTTATTAAAATTATCTGTGAATATCTATATTGATACGTATTTTTCTATTCTTTTTTTATTTTATTACCTATTATCTATTCCTATTATCTATTTAAAAGTAGCCGTGCAATCTTTGACAGTCGTTTTAACTTTAACTTAATCACTAAGTTGCTCAAATAGTAACCTTAGGGTATTTTGCCCTAAGAAAGATTTCGTGATAAGTTTACCTAAAAAATAAAAGTATAGGTAATTTCAAAATTGTTTCCATTTTACCATCTCATGTTATATTAAAATTCATCTTGCCGTTTTTGCCAAACACTGTGCCAAAGAAGCTACATACGAAATACGTTTTTGAAAAAAATATACGCTGATAATATCAAAGGAAATATCTGAGAGATCTCCTCCGACATATTTAAAAGAGAACTCATTAAAACAGTTTTAATTAATGGCATTAGGAATACTCAGAAATTATAATTTATACAAACTGCCCTAATAGCTTGTCTGGTAGCTGAACATTTTTAAATAATGTTTTATATCCAAAATCGTATTAGGAAAAAAATGCAATAATATATCATTTCATTTGAAAACTAAATTAAACGTAGTTAATAGCAACATATTTTCTGACTATCCATAATGCACTGACTCCAAAGGGCTCAGTGGCGTGCCTTGGGAGAGGCCTATGTCAAGCAGTGGACTAACGTGGACTGAACAGATAAAGAGAGCAAAAACAAAAGGAAGAGAGACAGAGATTGTCAAGATATTTTATTCTGTTAAATTCTGCCGCGTATGAGTACCTTTGTTATCGGCAGTTTAGTACTTCGTTATATCAAACCTATTAATCGTCTACTACGGGTTCAAAACAAAAAGAGTTTGGCGCTCGACTGTAGGTCACCATGCTGGCCAAGTACGAACTAGTAGACTTGTTTTTTTAAACATAATTTCAGACATGAAATATTTTTCACGATGTTTTTTCACTAGTCAAATAATAATGAATTCCGAATATACACATAACTTCAGCAAATTGGGGTCTGTCTTTCTACCTGGGATTTGAATCCTGGACATTGCGAGAAAGTCCATCAAACCACAAATACCTCCTTAGTCACCGATCTAGAAACGTTGAAGTTTCTGTAAATCCACCTGAAATCCGACTTCTCGAACTCTGATTACAAATCCGCGTGATTCTCATTTGAAATGTAAATTATCCGCATCGGCCCACGCGTAGTAATTCCGTAATTTCACGCCGCGAGTTCCATCAGCGGTGAATACGGCAGCGGTTAATAACGAAATGCTAATGTTTACGTGGTTTCAGTCAAATATCAATACGGCGAACTGTGATACATTTATGTTTATATGATTACCTTTTGGGTGTGAAGGTTTCCTCACGATGATTTTCATTCATTTTTAAAGAGTGATAATGTGTCTCTTATGTTGAATTGTATGGAGTCTCGAATTATCCTTCTTAACTAGTAACTCTTTACGTCATAAACCCATTGATATCCTACTTCTGAGCACCATTCAGCTCTTAGAACAAGAACTAACCTAAAATGGGCTGGTAAGCTTCACATACTTTTGTGGACTATTAAATGTTTTGATTTTTTTCTCCACTATTAAAGCATCGTTAATTTCTAATACGCAATTGCACATAACTTTGAAAATCACAATTGCCTGAAAGTTAAAAAACATAAGAGGAAATTTTTCAAATTAATAGGAAGGCTATCGTGTAGAAACCTTGAAGTTTCTCTAAATCCACCTGAAATCCGACTTCCCGAACTCTGATTACAAATCCGCGTGATTCTCATTTGAAATGTAAATGATCCGCATCGGCCCACGCGTAGTAATTCCGTAATTTCACGCCGCGAGTTCCATCAACGGTGAATACGGCAGCGGTTAATAACGAAATGCTAATGTATACGTGGTTTCAGTCAAATATCAATACGGTTAACTGTGACACATTTATGTTTATATCATAACCATTTGCGCGTCAAGGTTTCCTCACGATGTTTTACCTTAATTTTTAAAGAGTATTCTCTAATGTTGAATTGTATGGAGTCTCGAATTATCCTTCCTAACTAGTACCTCTTTACATCTTAAACCCATTGATATCCTACTTCTGAGCACCATTCAGCTCTTAGAACAAGAAGTAGCCTAAAATGGACTGGTAAGCTTCACATACTTTTGTGGACTATTTTATGTTTCGATTTTTTTCTCCACTATTAAAGCGAGTGATAATTAATTTCTAATACGCAATGGCACATAACTTTGAAAATCACAATTGCCTGAAAGTTAAGAAACATAAGAGGAAATTTCCAGATAGGATTATATATTCCTACTTAGGTAAGCCGTGGCCGACCTTAGGGTCGGGCACAGATGCGCTGCTACCCCTGAGGGCTAAGCTGGAACGCCTCGGAAAAATATGTCTCACTTACCACACGCTTCAAACCAGAACACAGCAACGCTTAACACTATTGTTAAGGCGCAGAAATAGGTGTGGCGGTAGTGCCACCAGAGTCAAACCAGAAAGGGTTCTACCACCTTTACGATTCTTATACAAGTAATCTACTTTATTCTGGAAATAGGCACGGTGGTATCTCCCTGGTCGAAACATACTCGTAGCTCTACCACCATTCATTGTATTCCACAGCCGATAAGATCAAGTAATGTACAAAAGCTCTTATAAGTGCGAAGATTCATTGTTGTTTTGGGAACATATCTAATATTGTACTATTCTGAGAATAAAGGAACCCACGTTAGGGTCCATTTCAGAAAGATATTATTAGAAATGTCAAGATAGCGCACAATGTTTGTCTTCAATAACTCCACACAATGTTTTGATACTCTATGCTTTGATCAGCTGTCCAGGGTGTCTGAAGTTCATTCTGGAATTTTGACTATTGAAGTTTATTTGCATTGTGCGTATTTAAAGAAGTCATTTGCGATATGGTTGACGAAAAAATTCCAAGAAAATTAATGTTCTACATATTATACTTGTACTACTATATTTTCTAAGGTGTGTGAAGTCTATCTATCTTTACTTGGACAAAATGGATGGATTGGACCCTTTAGGACGGGAAAGAACACCAGATTTTTTTTAAACCTAATTAATGAACTCAGTAATGCCATATTCAAACCATTACAAAACTTCATCTCCTATTATTTTCCATCCTGAAGGGTTGTAGTTTTTCATCTAATTTTAATCCTTATCCTTGCTAATATTATAAATCCGAAAGTAACTCTGTCTGTCTGTCTGTCTCTTATTCACGCCTAAACCACTGAACCGATTTTAATGAAATTTTGTAGAGAGATAGTCTGAGACCCGGGAAAGGATATAGGATAGTTTTTATCCCGGAATTCCCACGGGAACTAGGTATGGCGATCAAAGATCGATTAATCGGAGAATCGATCTTTTGGACCAAATTGTCGATTATTTTAATCGATATTAGTAAGGATTGAATCGTAAACTATGCATTTGATCAAGTGATGATATTATTAGCAAAGTTGTTGTCCATGAGCCCACGAAGGTTTCAGAGTTGGTACGACCAATTTTCGCCAGATGGTGCCACTGTCATTCCAATGAACGTACGAATTTTCAGTTTTATGTATGTTAGTATGTCATATTATTTTCTTTTAAACGCAGGCGAAGCCGCGGGTAAATACTAGTATTTTCTAAATCGCTACATGGGTGTTGCAGTAATCGAGTAAGAAACAAAAAAAGATCCTCGTATTAATGTCGATTAAACAGCAAATTAATTGTTCTGAAAATAACCTTTTGATATTATTTAAGTAACTTAATTTATTGAAAATAAATTTTTATGAATTTTTAATTTTAAGTATTTGCCAAAGATAGCAAAGATAGCCTTATTAATCATGCCGGTGGATTTCGTACTACATATTCATGTGAGCATCAGTTTTTCTTATTGGTGTGTGTATTGTGTAATGGTGATATGAATACGAACAAAGGGAAATGGTATTTAAAATAACCAGCATTTCGGAAAAATACAAAGCCATTGAAAAGAAACTTATTAGGTCTTTCTTTGTGAACATTTTAGAGTTATCAAAAGGCATTCATTTTGGGCCTTTAGACACCAATACTAGTAATATCTCCATAACGGTCATCTGTTATTCAAAAGTAGACTAAAAGGACAAAAAATATACAAAGAAAGGATTTTTTTCATCTTGTTAACGAAACTATAAGTAAGTTTAAATTTATACACACACACACAGAGGGTTCCGTATCGCCATTTCTTTTTGTATTCGTTGTTATAGCGAACATAGCAATATGAAAAAATCAAGTGTCTATCTCGGTTAAAGAGATAGAGTCCTGTGACGGACAGACAGCGGAGGCTTAGTAACAGAGTTCTGTTTTTACTTTTTGAGTAATGAACCCTTAACCAAACCGCTAACTTTAAGAGTAAATTGCTTCATTCATTTTGTTACCAAATGCCATTCAATTGCTCTCGAAGCTCAAATAATGACCGCGAAGGTTTATTTATATCATTTTAAAATCAACCGTACCGTTTTCAACATCAAAGAATAATTTGATTGATAAATGTATCAATTTATCAATTTGTGCTAATGAGCTTAAGTTGGAACCATGATTGGTTTCATAAAATATGATTGATTAATTAATTGCTCTTTAAATTTTGCTAATTGATATTCAATACATGTTGTTGATAAATAAGATGTTTATTTTTCTCCGTGTATATTTGAAGGTGGTAGGTATTTTAGGGCGTATTAACAGAAATATGAGGCGTTCCAACTTTGTTTTATGGATTACATTAATTACATTTGCAATCCTCAGATAAGTCCATATAATTTCGATGGTGATCTTGCATATCGTTGGACATACGAGTACAAGAGTAAAAGCAAAATTCTGATATTCCTGTTCGATTTACTTATGTATAATAGTTTTTGACCGCGGCTTCGCCCGCGTTCAAAAGAAAATAATATGACATACTAACATACATAAAACTTAAAAATTCGTACCTTCATTGGAATGACAGTGGCACCATCGGCGAAAATTGGTCGTACCAACTCTGAAACCTTCGTGGGCAACAACTTTGCTAAAGATCATCACTTGATCAAATGCATAGTTTACGATTCAATCCTTACTAATATCGATTAAAATAATCGATATCAAAAGATCGATTCTTCGATTAATCGATCTTAGATCGCCATCCCTAGTTCCTGTGGTATTCTCGGGATAAAAACTATCCTATGTCCTTTCTCGGGTTTCATACTATCTTTGTACAAAATTTCATTAAAATCGGTTCGTGAAGAAGAGACAAGCAGACAGACAGACAAACAGACAGACAGAGTTACTTTCGGATTTATAATATTAGTAAGGAAGTAAGGATGAAGAACACAATCCTATGAAACATCTCACAGGGTGCTGAGTACTAAGTTGGAACGCCTTTATAATTACATCGCATTTACCACACCCTTCAATCCAGAAACTAGCAGCGCTTAACACTTTTGTACCCTTACCATGAGTTTTTACGTTTTGAAAAATATTACTGTTTTGGTATCTGTTTACGTATTGGCCTATACAAATTCCAAGTTCTGACGCAATCCGCTAGGGGCGCAGATTGGAAATTGTATGGGCAAATACGTAAACAAATACCAAAACAGTCATATTTGTCAAAACATAAAAAGTAATGGTAAGGGTACTGTTATAGCAGAAATAAGTGCTATTTACTATCTAGTAGGTACGTGAAGCGAGGAACGTCTAAAGAAGGACAAATCCTACTATATTCTGACTTACTACTTAGTACCTACTAATCTTTTATTCCACTTGACAGTCTGCTACATATTTATGTAGTCTGCACAGAATGTTCGCTACATTGCCATTGCTTATCTACAGATCAGATTGTAAAAAGCCCTAAAGCTTTGATCTCTGTAATTATGTTTTGTCGTGTTGTATTAATCTGCAAATTGGTTTAAGCCAAATAAAAAAGGTTAGTAAAGTAAAGATGCGTTGATTCTCCTGTGGATTAAGTTGAAACTTCGAATGAGAATATCTCTCTTACCACTCTTTACACCCTTCCAACCAGAACACAGCAGCAATTAACACTGTTGTAATTAGGCAGAAATTTGTGTGGTAGTGGTGTCTCCAAAGTCTAACTTCGATGTGATAAAACTATCACAACTTTAAAGTGTATAAATAAATTAAAATTTTCTTGGAACTACGAGTAAAATAATTTCCATAAATGTCGACAGATAATAGCGTGGATTTGCAAAAAACGTGTAGCGTATACCTATTCATAACCCATTTTCAATAACCCATCTAAGACCATAATGTACCGAAGTGGCATTCGTAAGTTTCCACTTAACAACTTGGAACTTCAAACTTGTCAGCTCTCCACATACGGGAGCTTCTGAAACGACAGTTTAAAGTATTGTTTCAGAACCAACGAGAAACTATAAGCGATATTATAATTAAATGATATTCAGTTACCTAACAGTTGTTTCTTTAATAATGTATTTTTAATAAGAATCCCCATTCACACTGAAAAGTTAAACGCAATTGTCACCAATGATTTAAAAAAACTTACAATAAAATTTTAACAAAAATAATAAAACCGAGTTCTATGTCACTACACTTTTTATTTTGTATTTTTTTTTATTTCACCCTTTTTAGTGATGACATACTAACGTTTATATTAATGTTATATAAAATTGTATAGATGTGATCATGAATGAAGGTAAGGTCCGAATTCATACGTGTCGAATAGATAACCTCTCTTTCTTTGGGAAGTCAGTTAAAAATATAGAGCATATGATATTTTTACTTACACACGTTAATAATGTTAATGGTAAATATGCGTTCGACAATAAGTCGGCCCTTTGACGCCACCATTTTAGTCTTAAGGAGTAGAACCTCTGTTTTATAAGGAGTTGGTTACAGATGTCCACTGGAGGAAGTGAATACTACCGCCAGGTAGGCTGAAAGCATTGGCCACTTAATTCATATAAAAAAGTATGATTTGTATTTCAGAAAATAAATAATTGGTAAACTAGAATAAAATTGAAATCAAAAACCTGTTTTTATTTTAAAAAATGATTAGAAGCTATTATGAATGTAGACATCGTTCATCGTTCTCGGTCAGACATTGTACAAAATTTAAGACAAAGTTTTGAGGAGCATCTGATGTCCTTAAATTACGTTTAATGTAAGTATATAATTCATATGAGGGCTATAGAAAATTATGTAAAGTGGAAAATTTCATTATTTACTTAATTACATATTACAATCTAATTAGGTTTTCGCTAAAATACCCGTACCTTCTAGAATTTATCTAATTTCTGACAGTAATATCTTGGGTAACATTTAAGTTATAAACTTAATTACAAATTTACTTTTCAAGGTGGTAGAACCCTTCGTGGTTCGACTCCGGTGGTATCATCGTTCCACGTATTTTTGCTTAGAATCGTTAAGCACTGCGGTGTTCTGGTTTGAAAGGTGTAGAAGAGAGATAGATTTGACATATCCGAGGTGTCACAACTACTCTCTGGCGTAGGTACGCTATCTTTGGCCAATCTCAGGTAGAAATATAATTTTATCTGGGCTTGCATACAAATGTCCATGTGTAGTAGTAGAAAAAATACCGTTATGTGAAGTGCTTTCTCGTTTGCTACTTCTATATTAAAAATGGTCTATTTTTGGATTAAAACAACAGGGTAATAGCTCTGTTTTTACCCGACTGCCAAGGAAGGGTTATGTTTTTCGCGCGTATCTTGTATGTTTGTCTTTCTTTATTTGATCCGATCTTACAAACGGCTGGATGAATTTCGACAGTTAATGTGTCATTACATTCGTCTCAATGACCCGAGTGTCCTTAGATAGGTGTTAGAAAAAAAAAATCAAAAGGGTGAATTTTTGCCGCGAAATAGTAACAAATTTAAAAAAAAAAGTGAACCGAACCTATCGAGTGGGATATTAAATGAAAGTAAATTAAACGTAGATTATAAAAATATATTTGTATATATATAAAACAGCAAGATGGCTGACTGACTGACTAATTAAATGACTTTTTCATTTTTCAGAAATCAACGTACAGCCTAAACCAAGGACTTTACAGTTCTGAAATTTTGCACATAGGTTCTCTATATAGCGTGAATAAGTACTAAGAAAGGCCTTTTGGAAATTCTTCCCTTAAGAGGGTAAAATAGGAAAAAACAGTTTTTTTGAAATCCTTTAATTTTGAAGCAACTACTATAAAATTTAGTATTTGGCTTTCTGGATAGGAACAAGGACGCACTTATTTATCCCCCTCCGAAAAATCAACCCCGTAGAGGGTTAAATAAGGGTTAAAAGTTCATTTGAACAACCGTCAATTTTGAAGCAAACACTATAAAACGTTGTATCAGGGTTGTTCGATAAAAATAATGAAATTCTACCCCAACGAGATAATATAACCACCGGATAGATCTTTTATAGATCGTAAATGGTGGATATTTTTTTGCGAAATAGTAACACGTTTAAAAAAAATCCAAACCTATCGAGTAGGGTATCAAAATAAAGGAACTTAAAAGATATTACACATACATTATATAATATATACATATATAAAACATATTGAGATGACTTTCTGACTAAATGAGTAGTGTTGCTGTGATAAAGATCAACGCAAAGGAAAACCGCTGTACTTTAGAGTGCTCGAAATTTACTCATAGGGTATTTATTTAGCGTAAATGAGCTCTACGAGGATAAAATAGGATAATATTGTTTGAAGATCTTTTGATTTTTAAGCAGATACCTTCTATAAAACTATGTATTTGGCTTTCTGGATAAAAATAATAAAACGCCTATTTCACAATTTTTGGAAATTCGACTTTAGCTTTATAGTGCAGTCGGGTTTTTTGATTTTTTAATTAATTACTTGTTTGAAGAGTGTAGACAGAAATTAGTGTCTTCGGATACGAATCTCAAAGGGTAGATACTACCACTAGTATTCTAATTGTACTGAAAACCACTTTTGAATCTGCGCTCCAAAGTAAAATAAAAATCGAATTTGTCTCGTCATAAGCTAGTGTGTTGATAGCCTAATGGTTCAAATCCCACGCACCTCTGATTTTTCAAAGTTGCGTATTAGAAATTAATTATCACTAGCTAAATAGTGAAGGAAAACATCGTGAGGAAAGCTGGATACCTGAGAAATTTATAGAAAAAATCTCAAAGGTATGTGAAGTCTACCAATTCGCACTTGGCCAGCGCGGTGGACTAAGGACTACCTTCTCATTCTGAGAGGAGACCCGTGCCCAGCAGTGGGACAATAATGGTTTGATGATAAAGCTAGTGTAGGATCTTTTGTTTATCATTGACTACTGAGCCACCCTACATATACGTATAACTGAATTCCCTACAAACACACCGTTTGTTTATATTTAATTTGTACGTGTTTTTCGCACAAACAAGAACCGTTATTGTCTAGTGCAAACAAACACGTATCAACATTTCTCTGAAATCTACCGAATATATTCGGAAGACGAATGTTCGTAAGCGGATGAGTACGTGGGACGTCTCACAGGACAGATTAGGGATGGCTTCTTTCCGTAAAATATCGATTCTTGAATCGATTCGAATCGAAGTGTAATAAATCGATTCACAAAAAAATTGAGGCCCAACGCATCGATGCTCCAAAAATCTGTTCAGTTAAAAAGGGCGAAAATAGCGAAAAAAGGTCATCTAGCAAAACAAGCACTGAAAAAGATATTCGTCAGTAAAAAATGTCTAGGTATAACATGGTCAACCAACTTCGAAAATATAGACTTTTTATTTTCTAGGTTGTGAGGTCGATTCACTGAATCGATCCATTACTGGAGATCGAATAAAATAATCGATTTTTTTGGCCCAAAAGACCGATTCCTTTATTATTCGATCTCAGATCGCCATCCCTAGGACAGATTAGACATTGTGCCTGGATCTTGAATACGGGAAATGTTCGTAACATAAACGTATTATTGTATTGTCTTAGTCGGAAATGTCTCCAGTCTTGAGGAAGACGGGGTATTAATCATTTTGATAATTTACTAGGTAAATTCAACACAAATTCTATGGTTCTTATGGTTACAAGTACAACAATTAAGACTCCAATACTATTTGGTATTGATAACGCATGGACGACGATGTTCTCATAACATTTATAGGGTTCCGTACCCAAAGCGTAAAAACGGAACCCTATTACTAAGCCTCCGCTGTCTGTCTGTCAAAGGGCTCGTATCTCCTGAACCGTAATAGACACTTGAATTTCTAATTGAGTATAACGTATAACAGAAGTGTATAACGGTGACCGGTATAACAAATTTATTAATACTAAAAATAAAAAAGGTTAAAAATAAATGGGGGCGCCATAGAAGAAACCGCTATTTTTCGACGTTTTCGCTTTATCTATTGAACCGTAATGATAGATAGTTCAAATTTTCACAATTGAGTATATTGTACCCTTATACGGCTGTTATAACATATAATTACTAAAATACAAAAAAATGAAAAGACTGGTGGTCTGGAACGCTCCGCGTGCGAGTTCGACTTGCACTTGGCCAATTTTTCCTTTTCCAATGTTTGCAAGACCATTATTTCACACTTTTGTCTCCTGAATTCGATACCATTTCTTTCATCAATCTCACTCTTATTACCATAACGACTTAGACACTTCAAGTTTCACGCTACTCTAAAATGCCGTTAAATATTGCCCTCAAGTTCTCATGATGAATTAAACACTCACAATGCCGCACTGGAAGCAATAATAAATACTAAAAAAAGCAAAAAAGATTTTGGTGATACGAACCCCTTCGTATTTGAGTTCGACTTGCGCTTGGCTAATTTTTCCCGTTTCTTCAATGTTTGCAAGACCATTATTTCACACTTTTTGTCTCCTGAATTCGATACCATTTCTTTTTCATCAATCTCACTCTTATTACCATAACGACTTAGACACTTCAAGCTTCACGCTACTCTAAAATGCCGTTAAATATTGCCCTCAAGTTCTCATGATAAATTAACAGCTATGCCGCACTTCCACCGCAATATAGATAAGACTCGGAGTGAGCAATTATCGGTAATTACCGGCAGTTACCGGCTTTTACCAGGTCATCAGCGATCGTGACAAGTTGGGGACTATTAACATTCACGATCGTCATTTTTTTACCCGGGCGGCGAAGAGGAAGGTTATGATTTTTACCAGAGTTCAGGGAAGTAAAAAGTAACTTTTAAATTTTGATCGGTATGTACTTAGGCATAGGAATTTGATCCTTATGAACAACACTATCAGATAGAAGAATAATATAGAGACGTATTTTTTTTTCAAAATGAACTCGTACAATTCCCGGCTAGGGAAAAGGATAATTTTGAAAAACGAACGATGCAGTTTTAGTTTTTATGAAAATCGGCCTCTTTGCTTCTTTCAGCATTTTCGCTAATCCTTATAGTTTCGGATTTGGCCCTGAAGGCCTATTTGAAAAATTCAGTCTGTATATATGTACGTACGTCATAAATACATACCGGTTAAAATGAAAATGTTCTCCTGTGTCTGCATATTAATATCATCTAAGGTTATATAATTTCATAAATGTGGTATCGTTGGATGTGTCTAGATTAAAATTGATTAAATTTAATAAGACGCCCTTTAAAGCATATAAATTCATGAACTGAACAAAATAATGGTAATTATGCCGCGCTGAGTATCAAATGAACATCACCATAAAATATTTTTTCATAGTAAAGTTCAAAGGATAGCCGTGGTACGCCCTAAAATGTTTTAACATCGGGTAATAAATTTAGAAAAACAATTCCAAATTACTTGTATTTTCACCATACAGACAAAAAAGCAAATAATATGGGCGTTAGCTTTCAAATAAAAATAAAGAAATTTTGTCCAAGACCTTTGTACAAAAGTAATTGTGTACTCAAAGTGTTTATGAATAAAGCTGGTCGCAGGTGTATTGTTTGAGGGCGCTGTAAATTTAACCTGGAAAAGGTATCTAGTACTTACGGTACAGTACTTAAGTAAGGTAAGTGCTGTTTTAAAATAATTGGGTAATGCGACTCGTACTGGCGTACTGTACTGGGTTCTGTATTGCCAAATTTTCATTGTTTTTATTTTTATTTTTAGTATTTGTTTTTTTATATAGCAGCCCATAAAAGTAAATATACTTCGTCGCCTTGAAATTGAATGATGCCACACACGGCTTATTAGTAAGTTCTTTTTTTGAATTCTTGACAAATAAAAACATTTTTAGAGAAAATTTACGAATAAATAACTAATACTGCGTAATTTACATAATAAATAAGTAATTATTTCAAATATTTTAGGGACGTTTTAGCACGGAGACGTGGCAAAACTTTTTTACGCAACTATTTCAATTCTCAAAACTGGGTACGTTTTCTTGTTAGGAGTAAGTAATCTTGACTAATCTATGTAGCATCCATAAAAGTAAATGCATTGTGAAATTTTTAACTGTGTACCTATTAAGGTTCAATAGATAAAAACGCCGACAAATTTGGGTCTCTTGTATGGCGACCCCTATTTATTTTCAAGATTTATATATTTTTAGTATTTATTGATAGAGTAGATAGCGGCCACCGTTATACTTATTATGTAAAAAGTATCTATTTATGCTATCTATTCTGATTCAAGTTTTTATTGTTCCGTGGATTCAAGAAATAGAGCCCTGTGACAGACAGACAGCGGAGGCTGAGTAATAGAGTTTTGTTTTTTTCTTTCAGGACGGAAAGCTATAAACGTGATATTCTCTTTGTTCTTTTATGCAATATAATTTGAAACCTTCCTTATTAATTTTTTTTATATAATATAGGAGTAGCAGACGAGCATATAGTCCACCTGATGGTAAGTGGCTACTGCCGCCCATGGACATCTGTAATCAACCCCAGATAGGATTAGATATTCCTACCTGAGGTCGGCCACAGATGCGCCGCTACCCCTGAGGACTAAGCTGGAACGCCTTGGAAAAGTCTGTCTCCCTTACCACACCCTTCAAACCGAAACACAGCAGCGCCTAACACTGCTGTTATTGGGTAGAAATAGGTGTGGCGGTGGTGCCACCGGAGTCGAACCACAAAGGGTTCTACCACCTTCAACTAATTAATATTCAAGTTATATTTCTTGAGGGTAAAATTTTCCAAGTGACATTAATCGCACAATAAACGTCGGATCATAATAAGCTTTTAAGAGCTTCTAACAAGCGTTAACAAGAAAGTAATTGAATGGGAAATTGAAACGTAATAGAACACGTAGTTACATGGTAATAAATGGAAATTGTAATTTAGATCACTTAAGTAGGTGTTTATTGCCGTTAGAGAATGGCTGTAATTTAGCGTGGTTGAAATTCTCGTGGTTATGAAATGGATAACCATATATGTATTCAAAAATACTGAAAAGTCAGAGGTACATGTCTGCAGACCTGATGGTTAGTGGCTACTACCGCCCATACACATCTGTACTTAACCCCAGATAAGACAAGATCCTCCCACGCTTCTCTGTATCTCGGGTAAATATGTCATCTATACCACACCTTTCAAAGCGGAACACAGCCGCGCTTAACACTGCCGTTATTAAGCAAATTAGGTGGTTTTTGCGGTGTCCCTGTAGTCCCGGGACTAGAATAGGGCTACCGTATCGCCTGTCTGTCGTAAGAGGCGACTAAAAGGGGGCTTCCGGGGTTGCGCGCGGCAAGATTGGGAGGTCGAGCCGTCCAGCAAGCAACTCCGGGAAGGACGGTGGTGTGTGTGGTCGCATACCGTCGTGAACACCAGTGTGGTGAGTCCTGAAGCTCACCTAGGCGGAGCCAGAAGGAGCAACGCGTTCCGAGGACTCCGGTTGCGTTCCGTAGGAGATCCCGGAGTCCTCTTGGCAACGGCAAGGACGCCAGCTTGGGGAGTGTTAGTGTGGTAAGAATCCCACATAACCCTTCGCTCCGGGTACCTTTTTAAGGTTTTCCCCTAGTAAACAAAAAAAGGTGGTGTTTGCGGAGATGAATCACAAAGCGGTCTACTACCTTCATAATAATTTACACCTCTATATAAAAGATAATGACTAGGAACTATGTTGCTTGACTTTGAAGATCGGTTACTACTACACAATCAATTCACTATGTGACGACACACGTGGGGCGGCAGAGGCACCATACCGATTTGACGCGCAAAGGGTTCCGGATTCTATTCCCGGCCAGACAATGACGAATTTAAATATTTAGTCTATCTATTCTGGGTCTGGGTGTTCGTGTGTTTGTCAGTATGTGTTTCCATGGCACCCACGATAAAGGGAATCCTAGTGTGGGGCTGCGAGTGTAGAAAGCGTTATTATATATATTTACTAGCTGACCCGGCAAACGTTGTGTTGCCATATAAATAAAAAAATGTTAAGGGTGAACAACCCTTATTACTTAGGGGTATTAAAAATAGATAGTAGCCGATTCTCAAACCTACTGATTATGAATATAAAATTTGGAGACAAATCGGTAAAGCCGTTTTGGAGGATTACGGTAACTATCATTGTAACACGGGAATTTTATATATAAGATTTAAGCGTATATGTATATTGCATACTTAATTGATACTCTTCGTGTTTAACAAGTATGATTTACGTAGCAGTTCGAGTGATTTGATTTTCAAAGTCTAGTGGTGTAGTCTAGTCAACAAGTTCAAAAACCTAAGAAATAACACTCCTAAAATATGAGAGATTAATTTCAATTCAAAATAACGTATAGAAAAATTTATCTCAAGGATTTTACGGCAAATTAAAATGCATTTTTTATACTTAAGGTACCAAAAAACACAGGAATATTTGTAATACGCAAATCCTAATATTTTTTGATTTATTGACGAAAAAGGCAATCTTTATTTCATCTTAAATTTTATGTTCTGTTAAAAATGCAATTTTTAACATTGTAAGTTATTCATCAAATCCTGAAGTCTTTGATCCGTGATTTCAAATTTATAAGTTAATATAAGTTTATGTTCTACAAGATGATTCCAGACAATGATCCTAGAAGTCGGTTATTTAAAAGTTATGTCAAAGGTAAGAAAATTAATTCCAACATTCGCTCTAAGATACATAACCACATGATGTGGGCGTGTAATTGCTAACTTCAGAACTTACGCGATAGAGTTATGAGATATCAACGTGTATAAAGAAAATAGTGCTATGTGGATATTATCTTGATTGTACCTTTGTTCATTGTTGTGATAGCCTAGTGGTTCAAACTTAGCTCAGCAATGATAGCCTAGTGGTTAAGAAACTCAGCCTCTCGATCGAGGGGTCCGAGGTTTAAATCCCAGGCACGCACCTCTGATTTTCAAATTATGTGCGTAGTAGAAATTAAAATTAAAAAAATCTCAAGGGTATATGAAGTCTACCAATACACACTTGGCCAGCGCGGTGGACTATGGCCTAATCCTTCTCATTCTGAGAGGAGACCCGTGCCCTGCAGTGGGACAGTAATGGGTTGATGATGAAACTTTGATTCTCTGTCGGCGTGTCCGAGGTTCGAATCTCAGTCAAGCACCTCTGATTTTTTAAAGTTATGTGTGTATTAGAACGAATTATCACTTTCTATAACGATGAAGGAAAACATTGTGAGGAAACCTACACGCCCAAAAATTTTTTAAAAACGTCCTTAAAAGTCGTGTGAAGTCTACCAATTCGTACTTGGCCAGTGCGATGGACTATTACCTGAGCCACCTGATATTATATTATATCTGATATTAATTTCATGTCATCAACCTATTAGTGTACCACTGCTGGGCACGGGTCTCGTTTCAGATGAAGACAGGCTTTAGCCATAGTCCACTCCGCTGGCCAAGTAATGATTAGTAGATTGTACACACCTTTAAGAACTTTACTTACAGCACTCTGTGACCTAAACCCCCATTTTAGCCACGCATTTCTGTGTCAAAAGTAGCCGATTTTTACACCGTACGAATATTAATACACTACCCTCACAGTTGTAAAAAATAAACATAGCTATGAACGTTTCATACTTTTAAGTGCTATTTAAAAATTAAAAGTGAGTAATGAGTATTTTGTTTAAAGCTATAATTATGTTAATATTTTATTCTGGACGTATTTATAAATGTTTTTGCCATTGTGTATATACTAAGCAATAGCATCACTATAAGACTAACTGTTGGGCTTTATCGATTTTATTGTTTGTTTTGACTGTGTATTTTCGCTACACACCATAGTATTTAAATTAGGAATAATTATCAAAATCAGCCATAATACTACTATAGTAGAATCTCGACTAAGCGACCTACTTGTTGTTGTGTTTGTGGCATTCGGATTATCGAAAATTTGGATAATTGAGTTTATGAAGAAAAGCTATTTAAACGGATTTAGGAAGGTATTGTTTTTCGACTATATGTTTGTTACGCATGTAGTTTTCATTCTTTGGCAAACTCAAACAACTTCACTAATTTTGACATATGATGTGTCGTTGGATTCATCTAAATTGTGGAGATAACATAAGCTATATTTTTAGCAATCAGGTTTTTGTTTTTTATAGTAATTTTTAGTTGCGATTTGGCGACTTTCCGGAATTTAAATGCACACGTCACACAAAATGTGGCTGATTTACAAGGGTTATTAAAACAAAGTTACTTGTTCACGTTTGTCAATCCGAATAATCGCGAATATTTATAACTGAGGTCCGGATAATCGATTTTCTACTGTATCACTAGTATAAGTCAAGTATTAGCCTACATTATGTGATTGCTTATCATATGTTTCTTTAAAACGTTTAGGTGGAGTTCCCATTATAAGTCATTGGTTTAGACGCCTGTATGTAGCCTAAATGGCTTGATAGATTTCGACGTTTGTGTGGTGTTAGATGTGTCTTTATCACAAGAGCAGAATAATTACTAAATTTTCTAAATCAGGACTTCTTCACATCAAATTTCAATGGTTTTGGTCGTGTCACATTTTTATTGTTTTTTTAATTCATAATTTTTAGGTTTCAATCATTTATAAGTTTCAAAATAATTATCATATTTTTTCATATTACTTCACAAGTATAAGCGGGTTTATGTCACACGAGCTATAAAATAGTATACGATACTTGTGACATAAGTAGCCTATTATGTGCACGGCGTTTAGCACTCTCGCTGCGCTCGGGCGCTAACTTCACGCCGTGCAAAAATAGGCTACTTTGGCCACGCGTATCGTAATGTACTATTTCGGAACGATGATGATATTTTACTTCTCATAGAAAGTGATAATTCATTTGTAATACATAGCTGAATACCAGTAAATTGCATCTAAAATGTTCGAGTCAGATCTCTAATCAAGCGGTATCCATTGGAACTTGTGAAATAGAAACTAAGTTTTTCAAACTTGTCCCACGTGATGTTCAATGAAACTTGAGAAGCTCTGATGCATCTAAGTTGAAATTGGAATGGAGTATTTGCATTAGAATACGTTCAAGTAAACATATTCTGCCCTTGGTTTATACAAATGAAATAAAATGGTTTTAAAAGTACAACCCTCTGTGGTTTGACACACCTATTTCTACCTAATAACAACAGTGTTAGGGGCTGCTGTGTTCCGGTTTGAAGGGTGTGGTAAGGGAGACAGACTTTTCCGAGGCATTCCAGCTTAGTTCTCAGGGGTATCGGCGCATCTGTGGTAGACCTCAGTTGGGGATTTGAACTTATCTGGGGTTGATTATAAATGTCCATGTGCGGTAAATAAAAATAGAAATATATACATTCAGTTATCCAACCAATTTAACCCAAACTAATTTAATTTTTTCTAACAGAATTCTATTTTTTGGCGAAATAAAAAGTACCTTATTCAGCAAGTTCATCAAAAGTCATATCGAAATGTACAGTATTTTTAAGATTAGTTCTCGATAGTTTTTTACAATAATTTGTGGAGTTGATTTTATAAAATGTATATTTATATCACCATAATTAAAATACTTTTTTAAATTGTGGTGATTACTATTTTAGTTTATTTCTAAAATTATAGCCTTAATTGCTACTATATATGAATGTCTTTTGGTCTAAGCAAACATGTTAATAGACAAAATCTCAATGCAATTAATATGGTCGAAATATCACATAAGGACTGTCTATTTCAATTTGGAATTTAATTAAATCTTCATCAAAACCTCAAGGCTCATTCAAGAATAGTTATTACTCGAAACATCGTTTCATCGTGGTTCCAATTATACTTCGAAATGACTACATGTCTTCGCCGACAAGAGCTGAAAGTGATTATCGGAACGCCAGAGGGCGCTTCAATATTAGCGTGGTTTGATAGTAGAATTGTAGAAATACATATGTAGCGTATGTAAAGTGTAAAGTATGATCTTATACTTTACTATTATAAGCGAATATGTTTGTGTGGATGAATGTTTGTGTGTTACTTTTTCGTACAAAACATTTGACCGCACTTCGGACGTATAAAATACTTTTTTTTTCAACTTGAGATCATTTTTTTCCTCGTCAACGTCTTTTGTATCCCACTGCAAAACACAGGTCTCCTATCAGAGACAGAAAAACAAGCCATAGACCATATCGTTGGCAGTTTTGTCAGTTCGCTGGCACATTTATTAGTATTAAATAACCCTTTCTTCTCTTATCAATATCTATATATGGTGCTGCTATTTAGTAAACATAAAGCATATCTCTTCCTCAAGAATAGGAGCAGACCTATCAAGACTAAAGCTAATACTATAATGTTAGTATACCTATGTACATATATGCGAATAGGGTAACATCTCTGAGTACTCGATAAAAAAATAGATATATGATTTTAATTTTCAAAATTTCTTAAGTGGCCAGTATTAGGGAATTTTCCCCTACATACCTTAAATATACTTTGAAACCCAAATTTTTATTAGCCCAATTTGAAAGGATGCAATTTGAGGGCTCTATCCAAAGTGCTTCCGTGGATAAAATGTTAAGGAGGCCATTTCCCGGGACGTGTCCTAAAATAAAAGTTGATAAATCTAAACCGACCATTCCATGCATTGCGGCGTTCTGAGCCCCCCGACCCACTGTAATTGGGTAAAGCTGGGTCGTGTCACTCATAATAAAAGGACAAAGACGATTCTTACTTATGGAAGTACCAAAGTATCTATCCTAACTAATATGGTAAATGGGAAAGTAAGTTTGTTTGTTCGCTACGCCTTCACCCATTAACTCGGATTTAGTTTCACATAAACCGGCCCATGACATGTAAAAAGTAAAATTGTGTCGTCTTATGCACCCAAAGGACCAACATTTGTAACACTTTAATGGATAATTAAGATTTTGGATTTTGGAAGGATTGGCTGATATGAAACATTTCATGAAAGAGACATCTCTTGTGGGACATCCTACAGGCTTATCCTCGCTTCGGGTGACCAGAGGGCTGGCAGCTGTTTTTTGCTCAAATAATTAATCTCGCTATACAGCGAGACATCTCTATTTTTTTAATGTTACTTTCTTTCAGTCAATTTTAATTTATTTTTATTGTTATTGTAGTATTTTATGTTAAATAATAAAGAGTTTGTCAGTTTGTAATATGTTTACATTATCGTAGTAATATTCTAAGATGAAGATGTCTGAGATACAAATCTCGTTTCGTCCAAAATACAAACTCAAACTTCTACCATCCCTGTATTATTTAACGTAAACGTTAATGTATTCTCTGGAATTCTTCAGATTCAGGAGTTCGTCTTAACGTTTTTACTTTTAATACTCCCGTGGGAATGTCAGCCTTCGGAAAGCTTTATAGGCTGACTAATTTGCATATATTCGCTGAGTGATTATGTAAAGTACCCAGCTATCTGTATAAGTCGTGAGTACTTTTTAGTGTTCAACGCCAAAATCTAAAATGTAAGTAGGTAAGCGTATAACGACCTAGTACTTTATCTAACCTAACCTAGTATTTAGGTATACGAGTATTTAATCTAGAAGTCGCAAGAAAATTCCGATGATTTTAATTTTACTTAAATTTTTCGTTACTGGAATTATATTGGTGATATTTTTTGGCAAGCATCATAGTCATGTGCTCTAAATCATCATTTTGATTTTTTATAGTCTATGAAATCATTAGTTCTGAAGGTGGCATCACCACCACAACTATTTCTACCTAAAAACAGCAGTGTTAGGCGGTGCTGTGTTCCGTGTTGAAGGGTGTGGTAAGGGAGACATACTTTACTGAGGCGTTCCAGCTTAGTCCTCAGGGGTAGCGGCGCATCTGTGGCCGACCTCGAGTAGGTGGGGTTGATCACAGACGTCCATGAGCGGCAGTAGCCACTTACCATCAGGTGGACTGCATGCTCGTCTGCTACTCCTATATTATAAAAAAAAGAAAAAATTAGGTGTGTTACCCCTGAAGACTAAGTTGTAACATCTTGGATTAGTATGAAACAAAAAGGGTTCTACATACAAAACCCTCGTCTTTCAAATCAAGACTCTTATAACTAAAAGTTTTGCATCTATTCGTAGAATGCTGAAGTTTAAATTGTTTTACTTACTTGCAATTTTTGGAATAAACAGATTAATTTCGATCCTTTCCGACACTAGTCGAGCACTACAATCTTATCACTCATAAAGAAGAAAATCCCAAAAAATAAACGTACATAAGATAAAAAATAAACGTAGATTAAGTCATTAACATTCACCAGTATTTTTTACTTTACTGTGTGTACTTTTAAGCCATTAACAGCATTTTTAATTTCCTTTACACCACTTAATTCCAAAGTATCACAGGCAACTCCAAGAATCTTAACGAAATTGTTATTAGAATGTTGCAGAGTATTTGAAACATTTAACGACAGTAATTCGCGACATTGCGTTCGGATACTCCACGTTATTAAGCAGGGAATTAACGGAATGTCGGGACAGCGTTTAGTTTATGCATGGTATTTGATTAATGCATAGTAATTTTGAAGGCGGTTTTGTGGTTCATAGTGATATTACTTACACCTAGTTAAGTGGGTAATTTTGTGTTGTTGTTTGTTGTTACTGGTTATAAGGTTCACATGTAAGTTTCTGCCACTAGTCATAAGGAAGAAAATCCCAAAAAATAAACGTCGATTAAGCCATTGACATTCAACGTTATTTTGTACTTCCTTTACTAAACACTTAATTCCAAAGTATCACAGGCAACTCCAAGAATCTTAACGAAATTGTTATTAGAATGTTCCGGAGTATTTGAAACATTTAACGACAGTAATTCGCGACATTGCGTTCGGATACTCCACGTTATTAAGCAGGGAATTAACGGAATGTCGGGATAGCGTTTAGTTTATGCATGGTATTTGATTAATGCATAGTAATTTTGAAGGCGGTTTTGTGGTTCATAATGATATCACTTACATCGTTTAGCGGGTGATTTTGTGTTGTGGTTTGTTGTTACGGGTTAAAAGGCTTATATACAAGTTTCTGCCACTATTATAGGTAGTAGCATTATGGTATTACTTACAACCGGTTAAGAGTTTAATTTTGAGTTGTAGCTTACTGTTAAGTGATATCAGGTTTACATGTAAGTTTCTGCCACTTGGTGGTAGCAGTATGGATCGCCCGGGGAGGTATCACCTATTTCTAGTGTGAAGCAAAACAAAACAAAGTTCGGTGGAGGGCTATGGACGCAGACTACTTTAGGTATAAGGCTATCTTAGTCCTCTAGAAAGACAATACATTTACGGTCGACCTTAGGTACATCCTCTTTTGTCCCTGTAGTCTCGGGAGTAGAATAGGGCTACGGTATCCCCTGCCTGTCGTAAGAGGCGACTAAATGGGGGCTTCCGGGGTTGCGGGCGGCAAGAGTGGGTGCTCGATCCGTCCAGCAAGCAACCCCGGGAAGGACGACGGTATGTGTGGTCGCATACCGTCGTAAACACCAGATGGTGTGGGAGGAGCCAAAACTGCTCCCCCAGGGCCCGTTGGGCGACGCGCTTGGAGGACTCCGGTTGTGTTCCCGGAGTCCCCGGATCCCGGAGTTCTCCAACAAGCGTTGAGGACGGCCACCTGGGGGAGGTTTAGTGCGGTAAAAAACCCACATAATCCGGCTTCGCTCCCATGTCGTCGGGTACCTTTTGAAGGTTTTCCCCTTCGTAAACAAAAAAAAGGTAGATCCTCTTTTCTATATGTACATGGGTGACAGTGGCCACTGACCATAAGATGTATGTAGAAGTTACCACACAAACACATACACACAAATCTACACTTTTTTCAAACATTATACATTTTTTAAGGATAACTTTTCCGATTTTCGAAGGACATTACTAGAACATAAAAATATGAAATAACTCAGCTTTAAGTAATCTAAAATATTTATAGAGAACGTAGTACCTTCAGAAGTTGTTTCTAAAAGCTATTTTCGAGTCAAAGGGACATTCACAACTTAAATAATTTCTCGTCTCGAAATTGTGCACTATTCAACAATTCCGAGTATTTGCAGCGGTTAGCTCGAGTTAGATAATTGAGTTACGTACTTCACGTATGCGCACACCTATGTATATCGTGTTTAATATACGACATCTGCATACGTGTTTGTAATTGTTCTTGTTCTAAACGGTTCGACTAGTATTCGTGTAGTTTTTTGCTAATGCTCGAAGGCCTTATATGGCACTTGAATTTGTTTAATATTCAACGATTCCGTGTATTTAGCGGTGAGCTTAAGTTGGATAATTGACATACGTACTTCATGCACGTGTGTATATTACACATTATATACGTACTGTATACGTATGTTTGTAATTGTTATTGTTCTAAACGGTTTGTATGTTTTTCGTGAAGCTTTTTGTTAATGGTCGAAGACCTTATATGGCGCTTGAATTTGTGCACTATTCAACAATTCCGAGTATTTGCAGCGGTGAGCTCAAGTTGGATAATTGAGTTATGTACTTCATGCATGTTTGTGTATCTACGTAAATACCTATATCATATGTTATATACGATACCTGTATACGTGTGTTTGTAATTCTTTGTTGTAAACGGTTTTACCGATTTTCATGAAAATTCTTAACTAATGTTTGTAGGTTTTTTACGGCACCCTAATTTGTGCACTATTCAATAATTCCGACTTTTTGCAGCGGTGAGCTCAATGATTTATATAGAAATATTTCTATTTGTGGTTGATTACATTTGCTTAAAAATATAGCCTGTGTCACTTCCACAATATAGACAAATCCAACAACACTTCGTGTGCTTAAATCCATCAAGCCGTTTGAGCTTAACGGAGAGTTAAAGAATGAGATATACGCTCTAAAAACCCTGTGCAGTTGAGTAAAAAGGCCTCTAACAAGGCTTGACAGAAGCTCAAGCAGTTTCCCATTGTAAAACAAGTGTCTCCGGTATACCGCAGATGGGATAAATGAGTGCGCTGTGTTTTGCTACATTTTGCTACATCTGCAGATTTACTCATGTGGTCCAAGTTATAGGCGGCAATATATACAATAAATTATAATAGTATCAATATTATAAAGACGACATTTTTGTTGGCTACTTTGCAATAAGTACCATTTTCTAATTCGTGCACAATGTGATAATATAGGCTCTACAGCATACCAGCATTGCAGGTAACGGTTATTTACCTGAAACAAAAAGCTGAGTACCTGTGGAACAAAAAGCTGAGTACCTGCGGATACCTTTTCGGTTTAAAAGGGTTATAATATTTTTTATTATTTTCTTATGCTATAGTGCTTAATGCTTATGTATTTTGCCGAATAAATTATTTTTTTCTAGAAACCAGTTGTTTAACCATTTCTCGATCTACTGTTATGTACTACCTACTGGCTAGTTATTGTTGTCTAAAACGAATTTTTAGTAATTCTAACAGGACGTTAAAAGCTCCATAGATTTGTTAGTTCATATCAATTAACTATACAAACAGTTATCTGTCAATTAATTAATTGTGTTTGAAATAAAATGATATACTTTAGAAGTAAAATTGGTACACTACTTTAGAACCTTGGTACGAGGCTCACGCGGGTAATAAATTTAATCATATCACGCTCATTTTTTTAACTTGGACTCAACATTGTCCCGAACCGCTTTTATTTTTAAAAAGGTAAATATTGTAAGAGGGTTATAAAAATACATCGTGGTTTTTATGAAATAGAGTGGAGTTCTCGGCCCAAGCCTGATTACATAGAAGTGACTTTAATAGAAATAGCTGGAAAAAATGGTCAAGTGCGAATCGAACCCGTATACGGATTCCGTAGCAACAATTTCTCATATATTTTTATATTAAGTATTTGTTATAATGATAGTCATACAAGTAAATGCATTGTGAAATTATGAACTGTCTATGTATTAACGGTTCAATAAATAGGGCGAAAAATGATGATACGAGTAAATAACGGTTTCTTGTATGGCTTGTTTTTATTTGTCTCAATTTCTCTATTTTTTGTTGCATCGACCATAGTTATACACTTTTTAAATATTTCAAGTGTCATCTATTACGGTTAAGAGATGATGATCTGTGACAGACAGTAGACGGACAGAGGCTTGGGAATAGGGTTTCGTTTTTACCCTTAGAGTACGGAACCCTAAAAATAACCTGGAAATTCCATGTCTAAGAAAATATATTGCAACCTAAGAAGCCTTGTCGAGGAATTGCTAATAATTTCTTTGAACGTTGTGTTGTTATGATGGATGGAAATTTTATTATTTTATCAGATTTACTTAAAATATGTCAGCGTTAGTAAGGAGACAATTCATTTTGTTGGATTTTAACTCGAAGTAAAACGCACAAAGTTTAATAGTTTTAACAACGAAGTCTTATAAATATTATGTTACACAGTTATTCGGGCTGCCTAATTAGTGTTTATGTCACAAACTTTATTATAAGGTTTCAACAATTTTAAAGATACCATCAAATTAGGATGGTAACTGACATTTTATTTAAAAGGATTCATGTTTTGTTTGGACAAAAAGATTTTTCGCCGTCAACCTATGACTATCCCACTGCTGCGCACGGGTCTCCTCTCAAAATGAGAAGGATTAGGCCATAGTCCACCATGCGGGCCCGGTAAGTATTGGTGGATTTCACATACTTTTGAGATTTTTTAAAGATCTGTGCAGGTCTCTTTATGATGTTTTCCAGCACCGTTAGAAAAAGTAATCATTAATTTATATATGAAGGTGGTAGAACCTTTTGAGGTTCGATTCCGGCGGCACAACCGCCACACCTATTTCTACCTAATGACGTAGCGGCGCATCTGTGGGCGACCTCAGGTAGGAATATCTAATCCTATATGGGGTTGATTACAGAAGTCCATGGGCGGCAGTAGCCACTTACCATCAGGTGGACTGCATGCTCGTCTGCCACTCCTATATATAAAAAAATAATATGCAAAGTGATATAGTGATAGCCTAGTGGTTAAGAAAGTCGGCCTCTCGATCGAGGGGTCCGAGGTTCAAATCCCAGGCACGCACCTCTGATTTTTCAAAGTTATGTGCGTATTAGAAATTAATTATCACTTGCTAAACGGTTAAGGAAAATATCGTGAGGAAACCTGCATACCTAAGAGATTTATATAAAAAAAAGAAATCTCGAAGGTATGTCAAGTCTACCAATACGCACTTGGCCAGCGCGGTGGACTATGGCCTGATCCTTCTCACTCTGAGAGGAGACCCGTGCCTAGAAGTGGGACAGTAATGGGTTGATGATGAAGAATATGCAAAGGTGATATAAAAAGCGTTCTATATACATCAATTTTGAATGAGTGAGATATGAATTGGAATTTGACGTTCATGGCTTATTTATCATTAAGTAAACTGCACGCTCGTTAAGTACTCTATAACAAACGAAAAACAATAACGCAATTATCTAACATAAGGTTAAGTAGATGTCTGTTTAAGACTACAAATGAGTTCTCTTAGTTCTCTACTCTAAAGAAACGTCTGCAATAATTAGACGCTATGTTATGACAATTGTTATTCAAATTAAATTCTATTCCATCTACGAAAACAATGCCGTTTAGAAATTAATTAAAACGAGGCGACTATTATTAACTTGCACTTCAGACTCACGCTTCCAATTAATTTATCAACGTCTGTACAGACGTATCTAAAATCATAAAACTGTTCCCGAGTTATCTGTGCAAAATATAACTTTTTTATAGTCTAACCTAACGATTAGGCGGACGTGCTACTTGATGGATAGTAGTCAACGCCGCCTATGGACATTTGCAACACCCGAGGAGTCGCCAATGCATCGCCGACTTTTATTATTTCAACAAGTCAAGAGTTATCTTCTAAACAAGATAGTTTTGACTTCTTTATTGCTATAGCAGCGTGTTATTTTTGAGGTTTTTGTAATTCGACTTCGAAAACGCCACCGCCAAATCTATTTCTGCCTTTCTGCACTAAATGCTTAAGTAATCATCTTCAAAGTTAAGCGCTGTGTTCTGGTCTGAAGGGTGTAGTGAAAGATAGCCCTCAGGGGTCAGCAACACATTTGTGCTTGACGTCAGGCAGGACTCTAATTAATCTGGGGTTGATTACATATATCCATGGCAGGCAGTAGCCACATATCATTTGGACTGCATGCTTGTCCTATTTTCTGCCAAAAATACAGCAATAAATAATCAACAAAACATGGATTCCTTTCCTTTAAATAAAATGTTACGAACCAACCTAATTTGGTTAAACTACCACCGCTTCGGAAGGTGTTTTGATATGAAGACGATCTATCACTCTATAATCATCTCCATATAGACTTAAAATCCTGAGGTTAACAATAGAATCGTTGATATCCCTTAAGTCTAAGTCGGAATGCTTTGTGTTTAGTATTTCTCCTTAACTACACCCTCTTAAAGCAGTGAGAGCCTAATGGTTAAGAATCTCGGCCTGGAAGGAAACCTGCACACATGAGAGATTTATAAAAAAAAAAGAAATCTCAAAGGTATGTGAAGTCTACCAATACGCACTTGGCCAGCGCGGTGGACTATGGCCTAATCCTTCTCATTATGAGACCCGTGCCCAGCAGTGGGACAGTAATGGGTTGATGATGACACCCTTTTAACCAAAACACAGTGCTGAACACTATTATAAGGCAGAAATCATCATCTTCAAGATATTTTCAGGCCTCTTATGTTCACTCGTACATGTCCCTTTGTCGTTTAAGGTAAATATGAAATTATTTTATCTCGTTTATATATTTTACAAATTTAATACAGCTTACCTAACGGATGAAATACGAGTATTTTTTGCCTACAAAAATATTTCGTTGAACCTAAAAAGATGAAATCACGTGGAAGAATAAAAATGCGTTTATGACGCTTTACAAAGTTATTTATAGATATTTTACGTAGCTGGAAATATCAGTATAAGTTGTAGTTGTAGTTGTATTTTTATATGAAAACAAATAGATCATGTAGTCCACCTAAAAAGTGTAATCAAAATGAGTTGGTCTAGAAAGAAAGAAAGAAATTATTAGCTAGCTTAGATTTAAGTTGCGAATCATTGGTATAGAATGGGTCAACAGTACGAGCAATTTCGTTGAATGATCTGCAAGATCGCGGAAAAAATGAATTTCGTCGATATTTACGTTTTAAGCGGAACTGACATAAGAGTTGGTTTTCGAAAATTATGTAAAGGCACACGGAGTGTTAGTTTGCTTAACAGCTCAAGACATGCCCCTAGCTATTTTAGATAAAAACACTAAACCCGCAATACATCTCCGCTCATATAAGGGAAGCGTGTGGATTTTGATACATCGCAAGTTATAGGGCGATAAATGAATTATAAAAATAGAAAAAAGGAAATAGCGATTCTATAGGGTATTCTTATCTCGAAGGTTATGTTAAGCTCAAACGCACGAACTAGGTTTATTTTATACCAAAATCGGTGTTCCAACTGAGTCCTTGGGGACAGCATGGCTGATTTGGTGGTCGTGAGCTACTATCTAATATTTACTTTGTTAAACTAACATGAATCTGTACATATATAAAAACTGTATTTGGATTTGTAGTAACGTGAAAATTTTATTTTCGAATGCCTTGGAGGGAAAAAGTTAAAGCATTGTGCCAATATGTAATATTTAGAATTTTGTACATTAGTAACATACCATAACATACATTTTTACCCAGCGGAGGATAATGTGTTTGGATGTTCCAATTAGATCAATAAAATAAATAAATAAATAAATGTTTCAAAAATGAATTTTAATTTTCATTCATTCATTAATTAAATAATCTTAATCATTTAGAATCTAAATTTTAGATGATTAGATGTCTGCCTGACTACGCATCGAATCTGGAACTCGCTGAAACTTTTTACTCATAGAATAGGTACATATCTCGTTCATAACATTATAATATGTAATTTGCAGTAAAAACTACAAAGGCAAGAGATACGCGGTTAAAAACTTATACTAAAACACACGTGTGATGAAAAATAATGTGTTCTTATACTCGGCAACACTAAGTATAAAGTTCACTTACTTTTATTTATCTCCGGACGCCCGAAGTTAAGTAAAGACTATATTTTTCCAAGCACTGCATTTAATATTCATTCTACCACTTAAATAAAGAAAAATATATACTTTCAAAGATAGTAAATGTATTTTTAAATATAAGTAAGTTTAAGTATGAAAAGAGTATGCAGATCATCAGAGGTTATTTTTTTTATAATATAGGAGTAGCAGACAAGCATGCAGTCCACCTGTAAGTGGCTACTGCCGCCCATGGACATCTGCAATCAACCCCAGATAAAATTAGATTCCTAGCTGAAGTCGACCACAGATTCGACGCCCTGAGGACTAAGCTGGAACGTCTCGGACAAATATGTCTCCTTTACGCTTCAACCAGAACACAGCAGCACTTAATGCTGCTGTTATGAGGCAGAAATAGATGTAGCTTTGGTGCCGCCGGTGTCGCACCACTAAGGGTTCTACCACCTTCAACTGTGTAGGCCTGTTTGCTAATTCCAACTTATAAAAATATCACCTTGTCGAGTACAAAGTCATAATGAAATTTAATTTAGTTAAAATCAAAAAAATACCTAGAAAGCTCTATGTTAGAAGGTGGTAGAACCCTTTGTGGTTCGACTCCGGCGGCACCACCGCCACACCTATTTCTGCCTAATAACAGCAGTGTTAAGCGCTGCTGTGTTCCGTTTTGAAGGGTGTGGTAAGGGAGACATACTTTTCCGAGGCGTTCCAGCTTAGTCCTCAGGGGTAGCGGCGCATCTGTCGCCGACCTCAGGTAGGAATATCTAACCCTATCTGGGGTTGATCACAGATGTCCATGGGCGGCAGTAGCCACTTACCATCAGGTGGACTGCATGCTCGTCTGTTACTCCTATATTATAAAAAAAAAAAAAAAAAAAAAAAAAAAAAATGTTATATAAGAATCATTTATACAGCGTCGTATAATAGCTTGAAATCCAAAGTTCTTTATGAGACAAGAAATATTCTTGCAAATAAGTCTTTAGAGTGCTTTTTTCTAGGTCAAATATTTTTGCATATTTTAGTTCGTTTATTTTTATAGGAATTTATAAAGAACATCAATATCTACTCTCAGGTATTTAGGTGTGATAAATATTTAAATAGTATAATTTTATGATTTTCTTTAATAATATAGAAGAAGAAAATAAGCTTACAGTTCACCTGATCATAAGTGCCTACTACCGCCCATGGACACCTGTAAACGATCCCAGATAAGATAAAATTGATATCTGAGATTGGCCACAGATGCGCGCTACCCATGAGCACTAAGTTACGAAGCTTCGCATAACTATGTCTTCCTTGCCACACCCTTCAATGGGGAATATAGAAGTGCTTAACACTGCTGTTATTAGACAGAAACAGGTATGGCGGTGGCTTCGCAGTCAAACCGGAGTTATTACCCTGTAATACGTAATACTTAATAAAATGCCCCTGTTTATACATAAAAGAAGAATATACTAAAGGCAAAGGCCAAGGAGTAGCAGACAAGCATGCAGTCCACCTGTAAGTGGCTACTGCCGCCCATGGACATCTGCAATCAACCCCAGATAAAATTAGATTCCTAGCTGAAGTCGACCACAGATTCGACGCCCTGAGGACTAAGCTGGAACGTCTCGGACAAATATGTCTCCTTTACGCTTCAACCAGAACACAGCAGCACTTAATGCTGCTGTTATGAGGCAGAAATAGATGTAGCTTTGGTGCCGCCGGTGTCGCACCACTAAGGGTTCTACCACCTTCAATTGTGTAGGCCTGTTTGCTAATTCCAACTTATAAAAATATCACCTTGTCGAGTACAAAGTCATAATGAAATTTAATTTAGTTAAAATCAAAAAAATACCTAGAAAGCTCTATGTTAGAAGGTGGTAGAACCCTTTGTGGTTCGACTCCGGCGGCACCACCGCCACACCTATTTCTGCCTAATAACAGCAGTGTTAAGCGCTGCTGTGTTCCGTTTTGAAGGGTGTGGTAAGGGAGACATACTTTTCCGAGGCGTTCCAGCTTAGTCCTCAGGGGTAGCGGCGCATCTGTCGCCGACCTCAGGTAGGAATATCTAACCCTATCTGGGGTTGATCACAGATGTCCATGGGCGGCAGTAGCCACTTACCATCAGGTGGACTGCATGCTCGTCTGTTACTCCTATATTATAAAAAAAAAAAAAAAAAATGTTATATAAGAATCATTTATACAGCGTCGTATAATAGCTTGAAATCCAAAATTCTTTATGAGACAAGAAATATTCTTGCAAATAAGTCTTTAGAGTGCTTTTTTCTAGGTCAAATATTTTTGCATATTTTAGTTCGTTTATTTTTATAGGAATTTATAAAGAACATCAATATCTACTCTCAGGTATTTAGGTGTGATAAATATTTAAATAGTATAATTTTATGATTTTCTTTAATAATATAGAAGAAGAAAATAAGCTTACAGTTCACCTGATCATAAGTGCCTACTACCGCCCATGGACACCTGTAAACGATCCCAGATAAGATAAAATTGATATCTGAGATTGGCCACAGATGCGCGCTACCCATGAGCACTAAGTTACGAAGCTTCGCATAACTATGTCTTCCTTGCCACACCCTTCAATGGGGAATATAGAAGTGCTTAACACTGCTGTTATTAGACAGAAACAGGTATGGCGGTGGCTTCGCAGTCAAACCGGAGTTATTACCCTGTAATACGTAATACTTAATAAAATGCCCCTGTTTATACATAAAAGAAGAATATACTAAAGGCCAGGTTTATGTTCAAAATCTCGACCACTTGTCTCTGCATTTTATCTGAAACACCCCTTAGCCTGAATTGAATTAATCCAATTATTTGAATTTACTTTAGAATTTGCCTTCTGAACAGCGCCTGAATTATCGTAGAGAACCGACCATAGAGGTGCTTTAAAATAGAAATGTCTGTAGAAAATTAGTGTCGCGAAATGCACATATTTTTTTACTTTGTATAAGTTTATAAAAATTTAAAATACTATTGAAATCTAATGACTTTTCAAGCTCTTAAAGAAGTCTGAAATGTGAATAGCAAACTTTTGAGTAAGTGAATGAATTTTATCTGAGTTAGCTCTATAGCAAATACATATTTTTGAATTTATAAAGGCCTTGCGTGAAGTAGCGTGGCATAATGCTTTTCCAAAAGCTGAAATGTTGTACAACTTAAATAAGGTATTCTTATAAATCAGATCAGAAGGGACTTTTTATAAAAACGAAAAGGCTTTATTACACGTTTTCAACAATCAATTTAATTAATTTAACATAAACCTTAAAAATCTCACAAGTTTAATCAGCAAGGACAAATAACTCTAATCGTATTAATTAGTACAAATCTGAACCTAATAACAAGACAATGACAAGCGTAATGATAATTTATTAAGAACAGTACAAAGGAACAATATATGGCACAGACCGACACCGAACTGATCGAACGCAAAAAGGGGAATGAGCCCCGGCTACCGTTTATGATCGTTTTTATAGCATTCCTCCCACTGCTACCCTCATATCTTCCAACAGTATAGATAGGATAATTGCAATAAACTACTTCAATCAAAATCGATCTTCTCTTCTTCCTAGGGATGGTTACAATGCTGATGATTTAAGATGTATATAAAGCGACATTACTAATGCAAGTAAATGTCTATAGCAGATTTTTTAAGAACTCACAAAATGGAGATAATGGGAATTTTGGTCGTAAATTTAGTAAAAACATAAGAAGTCCGAGTAGTTTCGTAATTGTTTCGGTACCGCCATTTTGTTACGTAATGTTTCTAAAATGGCTATATAGGCGTGGACTGTAAACTTATAGTGCCATTTCTATTCCATCCATATTCTATGGTTGGCCTCAGCTATTTCGTTGTTACCAAAACAACACTTCAGACTCTGAGAGTTAGAACAAATTAGTTGTCCGTAGTTTTGATAAGTACTCTGCTGTAATGACACAAATTTGCTGAAAGTACAGATTTTCGCTGGATTTGATGAGGTTCGTGTGCTACAAAAAGACAGACGTCTTAGATATTTTGAAAGTACAGATTTTCGCCGGATTTTATTACTTTCGTGTGCTATAAAATTAAAGACAGACGTGTAAGATATTTAAATGTGAAAGAAGTAATATGAAAACGTATCCGATTTTTTTTACAATACTAGCTGACCCTGCAAACGTTGTGTTGCCACATAAATAAAAATATGTTAAGGGTTACAACCCTTATCACTTAGGGGTATGAAAAATAAATAGTAGCCTATTTTCAGACCTACTGAATATGCATATAAAATTTGGTGAAAATCGGTAAAGCCGTTGCATAGGAGTACGGTAACTAACATTGTGACACGAGAATTTTATATATAAGATAATAAAATAAAATGTGTGTATTAAGTATTGTACATTTCCCAAATAAAAATAAAATAAAAGAAATAATATAATGCAGTCTGCATTAAGCATGAAGTCCATCTTATGGTAAGTGGCTACTGCCGTCCATGAACATTTATAATCAAACCCAGATAAGCTTAAATTCCTACCTGAGGTCGCCAACAAATGTGCTGCCACCCCTGAGGACTAAGCTGGAATGCCTTGGATAAGTATATCTTCCTTACCACACCCTTCAACACAGCAGCGTCTAACATTGCTGTTATTAGTTAGAAATAGGTGTTGCTTTGGTGCCGCCGGAGTCGAGCCACAGAGGGTTCTACCACCTTTAACGTATTTTAGAGACAGTCAAAGTATTGTAGAACCTATTGTTCTAGGATAACCTTTTTTGCAGACCATTTCCTAAGAGAGGAAATTTTGATGGTGATAGAGAACGATTGATTCTAAAAGTGGGCGGTACATAAAATAAGCTTTCATCTTCAGATCTATTCGTCGCTTTTAAATATTTATTTATGTACTAACGCCCATTATCAATAATCTATCTTTTATTTTTAGCAAAATTTGTTAAATGACGAAGCTTGTTAGGCAAAACATCAGACAGATTGATTATAAATAACGGGCATAGATCGAGCGTTAAAACCCAAAACGTAGTTGCATTAGTAAATGTAAGGGATAACGCATTAACTTTTTGGAAAAACAACTTGACATCGTAAACTTTCTCAAATCCAAGATCGAATTGAGATTTTCCATCTTAAGAGGCTTACAACTTTTTTTCTTTGTGACTCGATAATCCTACACAGTTGAGGAACACTACTCAAGAAGTCCTATAAAGAAAATCCTTTAGGGCCTTAAGGTTCTTGTCTTACCACATACTGATAAGAAGTCTTTATCCATTGCATATGGCAAGTTCTCGGCTTCAAAAGTAAATCAAGGAAACTTTTTTCGGTTTTTATTATGGGACGCTAAACATCTCATAGTAACTAATTTTATATCATCATATTTTATTTATCATCATCAGATCAGTTCAATATTAAAAAATAAGCCTCACACAACACATTTTCATAAAAAAAAATTGTATTGTATATATAGTGTGAGTTGTTACGCATTAGCAGCCCGTCTACTAACGTTCTTATCTGAACTTCTGAAGTTCGTTATAAATATACTTCTCAAAAGGAACTCGGTATACTATATATTATGCACATCCTATAGTATGCCTAACCTATAATATGCCTATTCTTTACGCGTTTATCATAAAAACTAATTGAAGCCTTTTCTGGATTATTTATTTTCGTGAACATATAGTCCGCGCCAAACTAGTCCGCTAGTCCGCTCTACTATTACACCTGCTTGCAACAACTTCAGAGCGGACTAGCAGTTTGGCGCGGAATATACCACTAAACTCATTATTTAAAAAAAAAAACGATTTCTACAGTCACAGCCCCAACTACCTGTGTGATTCCCTGTGTCGTGGGTGCCATAGACTCACACATAGACAAATACATAAACACCCAGACCTAGAAACAGAAATCGAAATTCATCATTCAGATATCTGTCTGGCCGGGGATCGAACCCGGGACCCTATGTGCGTCAGACCGGTATGGTGACCGCTCCGCCACGCGGGTTTTCGGTCGTCATTTGCTTCGTAGCATCATTTATGTCTATAGTTAATGTTCTATCGCTTGAAATGACACCACACCCTTAGAAGATCCTTTGATATTCGCACATTTCCGGCCTTTTTCCGTTATTATTGATGTTTCTGTTGACCCTAGTCCCTTTTTATGCTGTGTGCCTTTTTTGCAGGCTATTACCACCCTTAGTGTTCGAAATGGCGTAAATCGATTACGTATTTCTGCACTTACTGAAGGATAAAGCGAGTTCTTTAATGGATTAAGTTCATTTGACACTTCGTTCTTCTTTAATGGTGAAGAAAAAGTATTTTAGCAGACTGCAATTTCATTTGCTTATTAAGTCAGTTAGCTTTATATAAAGGAAAATTTGCTTTGATAGTTTTAGCGTGAAAGTTTTTCGTTTGATATTTTAATTTATAAAGCTTTAATAAATAACTCAATATGACCTATTTTTTATTGGGATGTTTTTGCGAATTAGTTGATATTAGCTAGTTACATAGTACGAGTACTTAAGACCCTGAGAAACGGTGGTTCCTCTTTATCCCATTCCCAAAGTGTTTACCGATTGAGTGGAACAAAGAAACAAAATAAAATAAATCACATAATTAAAACATAAATTTAACACATGTTTGCGGGAATGTAGCTGCAAGTACATGTAACACATAATAAATTACAGGCCATTCTGATAATAAAAGCTTCATTTTAAGGCCAAGCGGTCAATGCGGTCGCAAACAAAAGCTGTCTGAATTTATGTCCTCACCGTATCCATTATAACGATTACTACTCGTGGTAATGAAAAGTGAATTTGAAAATGACGCATAATGATGTGCAACTTAAAAAAATAAATTTTTAATACAATTAATTGTTTGAAAATCGTTAAAAAATGGTTATGCATTCTTTTACTACGCTTTTATTAGCTTGACCGGTATGTACATATGTAGGTACGTATTTATGTAACGGAATCCTTATACTCGATTTATACTCACTTTGAATGCTCAGTTTTATTAAATTTTTGTAGTTATTAATTTTATATTACGCATAGGTATAACAAGACATTATTATTATATCTTTGTACTTATTTAAGCAAATTTTGCATAAAACACCCGTGCCAAGCAGTAAAACATAAAAAGCTGTACCTACATTCTTTTATTGTATCTATATACTTAGTTAGCAAAAATATAACTAATTTTATCGAACCTATTTGGTAATATTTCTTTGCAAATTTTATTTCAGTTATCATTTTTAAATTCATTATTTATTATTACAGTACGTTAAAATAACACGGGTCCATATGTCGTGGTCAAAGTACTTAAGCAAAGTTCGAAGCCGCAAAGCAAACCAAATTATAATTGGACATCATTCAATGTGAACATATGCGGTCTGTCTGATTTCACATTTCTCTACCGCTTACTTATATACAAATGAACAAATCAAGTTTGTCTCTGTGATATAAAACAATATTTGATTTAATTAATTATACTACATTAACAAAAACTTATATGTCATTGAATTGTGTCAGTGAAAAGTTTAAAATAGATGTAGCATATGTATATTTAACACTAGTTGACCCGGCAAATTTTGTACCGTCTCAAAATCTATTTATCAAATATATTTCATATAAAATATAGCCTATGTTACTCGTAGATAATGTAGCTTTCGAATAGTGAAAGAATTAAAAAAATCGGTTCAGTAGTTTTTGAGCCTATTCATTACAACCAAACAAACAAAGTTTTCCTCTTTATAATATTAGTGTAGATAGAAGTAGCAGACGAGCATGCAGTTCACCTGACCGTAAGTAGCCCCTATCGCTCATTGACGTCTCTAATTAACCCCAGATAATATCAGAGATACATCTGATGTCTAATCACCATCTGAATAGTTTACCTGAGGACTAAATTGGAACGCCTTGGATAAGTATGTCAGTATTATCACATCTTTGTCATTGGTTTGGTGTCACAGAAGTTTTTCGGGTATAACAAATTCTAATTGATGACTTTATGTATAAGTATAATAAATTCTAACTGATGACTTATTTAGTTGTTAATATCTAGCATAGATAAGTATAGATATCTCACCGTACCGCTACCGTGCGTTCTTTTCCGAGTTTCCACTGCCAGTGGAGCTAAGCTGTTTGGAGCAAGCAAAAAACGCCGACATTGCACGGCAAAAACAAAACACGTCGACATCGGAAAACGTCGAGCGTGTTCGAAGCCTAACACTTTATATCCGGAAATAGAACCGTTTCGCAGAAAGACACGTGTTCATATTCATATTGCTCTTTACACGTGGGAGTAAATTCAGTGAATATGAAAATGAAATGGCTGGTGGTCGTAAACTCGTGTTTACGACGATGTGCGACCACACATACCGCCGTCCTTCCCGGATATTTAGTTTTTTGGAATGCGTGGAAATTGCTTTGAATTACAAGAACGGAAAACATGATACCTATTATTGTGACGTCACGGTGACAATGACGAGCCTTTACATTTATCAGTTAAGAACACCTTATCCTGAATCATGTAGATTAAATGTATACAAAGTGCTGTTTGCATTTCTTTTTTTTTTTGAACTTGGCCGACACGCTACCGTGTGTCATCCATTTCCGACTTTCCACTACCAGTGGAGGTAAACTGTTTGCAACAGTAAACAAAAAACAGCAAAAACAAAACACGTCGATATCGGGAAACGTCGAGCGTGTTCGAAGCCAAACGCTTTATATCCGGAAATAGAACCGTTTCGCGGAAAGACAGGTGTTCATATTCATATTGCTCTTTACAACGTGGGAGTATATTCAGCGAATATGAAAATAAAATAGCGGGTAAGTTATAAATAGCATTACAGTGGTTGTAAATAACGTAATAGTTTGTGCTATTTATGCAAAACTGTGTGGGTTTTTTATAGTTAGAGGAGTTGTTTAATAAGTTGAAATGAGGTTTAATGAAAAGTTAGTCACATTAATAGGTCAGTTACGCTCGGAAGTTATAAAGTTGAAATATTTGTGGGTTTTTAACTTTTACTTAAAGAAACACATTAAGTTGGTCGGATTTGATGTAATAAAGGTAGTAGAGACCTCTAGGATTCGAGCCTAGAGACCGCCATCCCTATTTCTACTTAATAACAAACGTGTTAAAGGTGCTGTGTTTTTGTTTAAAGGAAGAAATACTGATTCGAGATAATCTAACTTAATCCTCAGAAGTAGCATCTATTGCCAATCTGGATCGGAATTCAATCATAATTTGAGGTTGATGAACAAATAGATTTTCATTGCAAAAAACATTATTAATATTTTCATTTAAATACAATATATTTATGTTAAGTATAATAAAATAGATAATAATAACTTAAGTGACAGTGATATCCTAGTGGTTAAGAAACTCGGACTCTCGATCGAGGGGTCCGAGGTTCAAATCCCTGGCACGAACCTCGGAATTTTCAAAGTTATGTGCGTATTAGAAATTAATTATCACTTGCTAGACGGTGAATGAAAACATCGTGCGGAAACCTGCATACATGAGATATTTATAAAAAAAAACTCAAAGGTATGTGAAGTCTACCAATACGCACTTAGCCAGCGCGGTGGACTATGGCCTAATCGTTCTCATTATGAGAGGAGACCCGTGCCCAGCGGTGGGACAGTAATGGGTTGTTGATGAACTTAAGTGACTACAGCTAACTTAGTAAACCATTAAGTAAGTGATATTGAAAATTTTATCCTAAAATAAAACTATCTAAACTTTCCTACAAAGTTCCTCCGATTAACTATGTATGCGGTAAGTTGGAACCACAAGTGATCAATCTAAGTCTAGAACTTGCATTATAAATCTTAAAAGCTTAAGTTTTAAGCGCTTTGTTGTATAAAACGGTCCACTTACTCGGTTTGATGAATTTTAGAGCGACAAAACTTGTGAGATAAAATCAAACGTATTTTTGGCGGTGACTTTGTTTAACAATAAAATTGTATAAGTTTTCACTTTGTTTTTGTTTTATTAAACTCAGACCGACATGGTGACTGCTCCCAACGCGTCTTTGCAAAAGATTTAAATAGTTCAACAATGCCTAAAATAATTAATATCGTTTAAGATTTGTATTTTTGTTCAAAAAAACACTTAAATTACTACAACACTTTATTACTACTAACAACAATTACTACTACTACAAAAAAATACTTAAATTACTACATTAAAATTACTTAAGCAACAATTAATTAGCGCAAAAAATGATAACTTACAGTAGATATAACCTATAACATTATATGTTTAAATAACTTCCATATGCGTATATGAAAACTTATTTCATTTCTCCTACGATGTTTGCGTTAATTACAAATTAACGGGCTTAAGCCATACGGCAGACTCATTTGCCATCTCTACCGAAAAATTGTTTATAATTAAATTACATCAAAATTGCCTTTATTGGTTAATATAATTCCTTCCCACTGAGAGCAATTTATTTTAAATACTTAGTTTTTAAAACATACTAGTGGTGCCCGCAGCTTCGCCCGCATTTTAAAGAAATAATATGACATACATAAAACGGAAAATTTGTACCTACATTGGAATGACAGTGGTGCCATCATCATTTTAGTATTTTTTGACACTCTTAACATTAATATTACCTAATAGATGTATACCTAACATATTAGGGCGGATAATGCATAGATTAACCTATTTTGTATGATCTCAATGTAGCTGAATACTAAACAATCAATGGAAACAATATTACGTGCCGTACATACAATGGGTGGGATCACTTATGTTAACGTATGAATATAGGATTATTGGTTAGCGACCTTGCTATATTATTCCTACGTATGCATGACTTCGTAGATTGTAATTATTTTATTGATAGAAAGAAGCAGTGATAGCCTAGTGGTTAAGAAGCTCGGGCTCTCAATCGAGGGGTCCGAGGTTTAAATCCCAGGCACGCAGGCAGGCACCTCTGATTTTTCAAAATTATGTCCGTATTAGAAATTAATTATCACTTACTAAACGGTGAAGGAAAACACCGCGAGGAAACTTGCATACCTGACAGATTTATAAAAAACAAATATCAAAGGTATGTGAAGTCTACCAATACGCACTTGGCCAGCGCGGTGGACTATGGCCTAATCCTTCTCATTATGAGAGGAGACCCGTGCCCAGCAGTGGGACAGTAATGGGTTGATGATGAAGAATTGTTTATCTCTCTGACTACTTAAACAACATGTTTTTCTAGTAAATTTTAGGTTATAATTTTCGAAGTTCATTTTAAAACTTTAAGCTGGTGAACCCCGTGTGGTTCGACTCTGGCGGCACCACCGCCATGCATTTCGGTCTAATAATAGCGCTATTGTGTTCTGGTTTGAAGAGTGTGGTACGGTTGACATACATTTCCGAGGCATTCCAACTTAGACCTCAATGGTAGCGGCGCATCTATGGCCGATTCAGATATGAATGTAATCTTATCTGGGGTTAGTTACAGATGTCCATACGCCAGTAGCCACCTATGATCAGGTGTTTGCATTCTCGTCTGCTAATCCTATAGTATAAAACTATGTTTGTAGGTATAAATGAACCGTAACTACAGAAACAAAACATTCAAACGAATGAAATTTTCCATAAATCCCTAACAAAGAACATATGTCACTCGTCCCACACACATGTCGGATTAATTACTTGGATTGAACTGAAAATAGTACGGTTTATAAAACCTTCGTTAAAACGTTTGTGTGCACTGTAAATAGATTTATCGATGTTTGTTTTTTATTGTGTGCAATTGAGTGAGACTTTTTTTTATGCTGTGGAAGTAGCAATAAAGCTTGCAGTTCACCAATGGTTAGTGGCATGGATAGACATCTATAGTTACTCCAAGTAGGATGGAAATCCTACCTACAGTTGACCGCAAATGCCTTGCTAACCTCGACGACTAAGTTAGAACGCTTCGTCTTTCCCTTACCACGGATAAACATTCAAACAAATACTCGTATATAGCACTTAACTGCTGTTTTAAGACAAAAGTAGAAGTGGCGGTGATGATGTCAGTGGTATGGTCTAACAAAAGGTTCAGGCGCCGCTGACTTACATATGAAGCAACCATCTTATGCCCAAAGAGTCTGTGATTGATAAAAGATACCCTCTGTATATGGAGTTGGTTATTACAGTTGTCCATGAGCGACAGTCAACACTTATAATTACGTAACGTAAACGTAACTTAACGTAAGCCACATTCTCGTTCGCAACTTCGATCTTACAAAATAAAAAAATAATAAAGATACCGAATCGAAACACATATTGCCGTAATATTTTCCTATTACAAAATACATATTAAAAATATTTTCCTTTGCCGTATAAAACATGTATGGGCTTACAAAAAGCAATATCGAAGCCTTTATAAGTGTCAAATGCGGTAAGGGTGTTTGTATTGGAAATTAATTTCTAGGAAAAACTGGTAGGAAAAGTAATGACAAGAAATATACCAGTTTTTTGCTTGCATACTGTATAAATTGTATGTACTAGTTTTTGTTTGTTACTTTGTCTGCGTAGTATAAAATAGTTTAGGTTAAATAAAAGTCAATTCTTGTGATAATTGTTGTGAAAAATATTATGTTGATTATAAAAAAGTCAAATTAAAAAGTCTGCTAATACTGAACTATTATTTGGCTATCATGCTTACAATTTATCGATAATGTATTTTAATGATTAATTAGTACGTTAAAATTATTTTTTTGTTTGTATATAATATGTACGTTTAGGGCATGAATCGTATATTGAACAACTTCTGGAAATATTACCCTTGATTTACCGAACAACCTGTATAGAAATTTTAATTACAATTGTTTTGAGCAAAAAAGTTCTCAAAATTCTAAAGTATACTAAGCACGTGGAGTGGACTATGGTCTAACTAAATCCCCGTGTCCAGTAGTGGGAGAATAATGGGTTATTGGCACACACACTGACACAAGTATCAAACTAATATATGACAATACTATTAGCATAAAAACCGTAGGATCGTTATATCTGTCATAATAAAACATTCATATCAAATAAAACTATAAACATAAAAGCAATTTTGATATGAGCAGCGACCATAAAATATTTCAGAGAATGGTCAACTGATATTACATTTCCCGATAATAGCATAAAATAGAAATCTCTTTCAAACTAATATAGGAGCAAATGTTGAACTTTTGAAATCGCGTTCATGATTGCGAAGAGCTTTAGATATAGTTTTATGGCTCGTTGTAAAGTGTTAATGACGGTCGGTCTGTAACCCACTTAGTTTCGATTGCTGGCTTTACAAATGATAAATATAAAGTTATATTTTGCATGTGCGCTTGTTTGTGTGTACATAGCATTCAAGACGAATAAAGGTGATAGAACGCTTTGTGGTTCGACCCCGGCGGCACCACTGCCACACCTATTTCAGCCTGATAACAGCAGTGTTAACCCCTTTTGTGTTCCGATTTAAAGGGTGTGGTAACGGAGATATAGTTTTCCGAGGCATTCCAGTTTAGTCCTTAGGAGTAACGGCGCATCAGAGGCTGACCTGAAGTATAAATCTTACCTTATCTGGGGTTGATTACAGATGTCCATGTGCAGCAGTAGCTACTTACATCTGGCTAGTGGACTGCAAGCTCGTCAGCTACTCCTAATCTGAACTAGCTATAAGGTCATCTTTAAAAAAAAACATCCGTCTGAAATCACCCTAGCCAACCGACTTCAAAATATAAAATATAAATTTGAGCTCGAGGGTCCGAATAAAAATAATTTAAGCAAATAGAATAAATTGCTTTTGATGAAAAGTCGTGAACTTGGACTTAAATAAAAATGCTAATACAAATAGGTTGTTTACGAAAAAACACTATTGTGATACACATACATAAATACACTTGCACAGAACTAGCAGTTACAGGGCATTGAGTCGCAAGATCGCGTTTTTTATTCATGTAAGCCCATGCAATGGTTTCACAACGAGCGATAAATTATAAGCGATAACATGTTTATATATCGTCAGTTATTAACTATCAAACTCCCCAAAGTTTTCCCTATCAAGTTTGGACATTTGGCAATCTCTGTCTACGATAAATTGTCAAATTTAGGCAATTTGGCAAAATATAGGAAAAAGTACAGACATTGCTTAATAATAACGAAAGTCAATGAACGGCACTCCATCATATGTTTATCTTAAACAAAAAACATTTGTAAACGACTTCAAGTAAAAGACCTGTCTTATTTGGATTCGGTTTTATAATTATATTTAAAAACAATAAAATTATTATAAAACATAACTAGTCAAAAATTCACAGACTGAAGATCATAAGGCTGAAGGTATATAACAACAGGTATATAACAGGTAACATATAACAGGTGTATAGCTATATAACAAGAGGTTTATTCGATCTATTTTTACTTACCCAATTTTATATTAATAGGATCTTGTTATAACGGGAATTATGAATGGCAAACGACAAATAATTTTGTTTATAATTTCCTCCGTAAGCTATGTTCAAACCTGCGAAGTTAATCGCTCAAGGTTGAACATGACCTTTAAATTTGCAGAAGGGAAAAACAAGATGCCAAACAAACAATATAGCAAGGTATCGCGTTTGCTTTATGAGTAATTTATTTTATGTATTATTGTGTTGGTTTACGATGCCAATTTTCTGAAGTTTAATGTACCGATACTTTCTCCTTTATTTAACCCCTTAATAGCCGTCTCCAATATTCACGGTAAGAGCGCTGTAGGGGGATATTATTATCTATCTTCTAAATATATATAACTCAAAGGTGACTGACTGATATAGTGATTTATCAACGCACAGCCCAAACCACTGGACGGATCGGGCTGAAATTTGGCATGCAAGCAGTTATAACGTAGGCATCCGCTAAGAAAAGATTTTGATCAATTCAACCCCCAAGGGGATAAAATAGGGGATGAAAATATTACTTCGTAACGCGAGCGAAGCCCCGGGCAAAAGCTCGTTCAATATATAATATCTATTGGTTGCTTCAGAGAGTAGGAGTTTAGGTCAGAATCCGTAGCGAGAAGCGTCAAGCGCGAAAACCTTTGAGAAATTTTTAAAAGATATTTTAATTCTGTAGGTTTCCTCGTCATGTTTTCCGTGTTATTAATTTGTAATGTGCACATAAATTTGAAAAATCAGAGGTGGCTTGTCCCGCGTTTAAATCTCGGACCCTGATTTTGAGACAACCACTAAGCTATAACTTCTTGATTAAATACTTTAAAAGAACTATTATAATAATATGAATGTTACCATTGTATCTAAAATATGTAATCATAATACGCTTCAATACATCATTTGCATGAAGCCACATAAACGAGTTCTGAAAACAAATTACCAATAAATATGGTAAAATCTTGCGTTATTCCGTCCCACTCTGCATAAAATGCGGATATCTGACGTAAAGAGCGTTACACTATACTAGTACTAGCGTAAGGCTCTGCTTTAAATATTTAATCACAATATCCTGCGTTATAAAGTCAAGCACGGCTTGTAGAAATCCTTAATAAAATTATTTATTTGCTTTATAAATTTTAACATCAACCCATTACTGTTCCACAGCAGGACACGGATCTCATAAGCAGATAAGTAGACTTCACATAACTTTGTACACTTGATCGCAAATTCAAGAACATAATCGAATTTTTACATCTGTAAAATTCGATTATGTTCGTGAATTTGCGATGAGATAATGACACATTCTTAGAGGGAGGTAGAGTGGTATGGTTTGATCGGGGAAGTACCATCGCCACGCCTATTCTATTGGTGTGTCTACGGCCGTAGCGACGTAGCTGGCGACTTACATGTGATTTTATCTGAGACCTCAGACGTGGTAATGTATCTGTGATTGGGTTCAGCTAAAACCTGTTCTACATTGAGTTAGTCACAGATGTCCTTGTGCAGCAGCAACTACCTACTGTAAGCTTAATTTCGTTTCTGTATGTTATACAAAATAAGATATTAACGTATATATATTAAGATACGTCAATATTAACCTGATGTCAATATTAAACTTTGGGATTATATGATTATGCTGCAATCCTTACAGTATAAAGGTCACATTAGTGTGTTATAAAATGAAATGAAATGAAATGAAATATATTTATTTTGTATAGGCCAACGGCGGCACTTACAAATTGTCAGTTACAATATTTTCTTAAACTACTACCGGATCGGAACGCGATCTCTACTGAGAAGATCCGGTAAGAAACTCAGTGGTTTTGTCTTTTTTAATTTTAAAAATAATTATTCTCTTTTTCATTTTTTTTAAATGCCATTATTTTTACATATAATTAATAAAGCATTAGCTCCAGTATCTTGCTTTACATTTATCTAAAAAAAGAAGTTTGTTCAGCAAGATACGCTACACTTTGACATTTTCTTAATTAACTAATAATTTTGTTATTGATATTGATATGAATTTAGGTCTCGTGATTTATGCAGACAAACATACATAGATTTTTTATACATGTATAATAGCGCTTGGGGTGACGTCGATAATGCAATTCATGCCACCCATGACAACAAGTTACGATCTTTTAAAATTGTGAACAGTTTCATTTCGCTGAAGGGGGACACTTTTTCAGATACATGGTGTTGTTTTATATTGAGCAAAACAGAGTTTAAAGTCCAGCTGTGTTTTTGATATCCTAGTGGTCGCCATCTTCTAGTCTGGTCTGCAGTGTATGAATAATTGAATATAGTCCACAATATATCAGGAGTTCTCCAGGAGACATACATATACTATCAAAAACATAACTCGTTAAAAAAACACGCAAGTCTCACAACTTAGTATATCTACCGTAAAAAGTTCTGAGATCCATGTTAGCAAGTCAGTTAATTTATTCAGCCCCTACTAACGGACCTTCTGACTAAAAGTATGTCATAATTAGCTAACCTTTTTTTTTTTTTTGACGAGGGGGAAGCCTTCAAAAGGTACCCTATGCCGTGGGAGCGGCACGGGGTTATGTGGGAATAATTAGCTAACCTAACAACATCTTATGAAACCATATTAATATTAAAAACCTCTTATGATTTAAATAAGTAGATTGACTTCGCAATCGCAATGACCTTAGTCCGCCAGAGTCTAGGTACCTATGTATCTATACCTATTGGTCCATAAATTATACATATCGGGCACATGGATTAATTTACTGCAAATGTAACTTTGTAATCTTATATATTTATATGGGATACAAAGTTATTAGCGTAGTTGGTTTAGCTAGAAAAGTGGATTGAAAACGCAAAATATTTTAGTTTTTCAGATATTGGATGGACGGTCTTTTGTAAGTTAGCCATTCCATTCTTAAAATGGACTAAAATAAAAACGCATACGTCACGATCAACCTATAACTGTCCCAATGTTGGGCACGGAAGTCTCAGAGTAAGAAAGCTTAAAGTTCATACTTCACCACGCTGGCCAAGAGCGGTTTGTTAGTTGTCTTATGTTTTTACAAGATTTTATATTATGAGCTCTTATGGTGAAGATGCTTCTATGTTTTCTTTTTGAAGCGCACATTTTCGTAAAATCTTAGTTGTTGTCTGAAATCGGAACCTTGAACCTCAAGATTAAGAGGCCAAATTTCAAACTACTAAGCTATAACTGTTTCAACCAAAATAACATAGATAGAGATATAAGGCATAGAGTTGAATGATAAATAGGTTGAATTCCAAAGTCAATTTATTAAATAAAAAATAAAATTATTAGTTCGATTCAGTCTATTATTGTAAATTGTACAAAAGGCTTTTGATTGATTCGGCAGCCTATTGTTAAATACGAGTATTGTTGAGCATCATTGAACATTCATTTGATTTTTCTGTTGTTCTACTGAAAATATTTATTTTTTTGCCACTAAAAAGTATGGAGAGGAATTATGTTTATTTTTGGACGTTTTTAGTATTTAAAGTGAAGTGAAGTAGAACTCTGTGTTTTACCTGACATTACAATCATATAAGAAATCAGAAAAATCCTAATTCCTCCAGTTTAAATTTTCCTAAGCATGATGTAGTAGTATATGTAGCATGATGTATTGATTTCGTTTATCGCCATTTACCATCAAAATAAATAAAAAAACATTTTGACAAAAAGGAAAAAATATTTTAATTGACATTTTACGGTCTTCGTAAGTCTATTTTTATATATAGGAATAGCAGACGAGCATGCAGTCCACCGGATGGTAAATGACTAGTCACTTACCATCCGGTGGACTGCATGCTCGGGGACAATGGCTGGCAGTACCTAGGTACTGACAGCCATTGTCCCTGTAGTACCGGGATCAGAATAGGGCTACGGTATCCCCCTTTTTTTTGTTTACGAGGGGGAAACCTTTAAAAGGTACCCTATGCCGTGGGAGCGGCACGGGGTTATGTGGTTGTGTGGGGTTATGTAATCAACCCTATATAAGATGAAATTCCTACCTTACGTCAGCACCGCTACCCCTGAGCATATCTCAAATTTGTATATGTAATTTCATTTGATCGGGAATCGAACGCGGTACACTCTGCACTTTAGAATGGCTCACAGTGGTATTAGACGCAAATCCCTAAACCGTTAATGGTTTATAAGAAAAATATATATACCATAATGACGATATAAATGAATCTTTAGTCCCTAATATATTCTTATGAGAATAATATATTTTTCCATACTATGGCGCTTTTATTGCTGAAAACGCGGCCTGAATATAAATTACCATGGAACCCCAAATAATTTTGCATTTAGTTCTGAATAAGTACAATCAGGGTTTAATATTGCGTTAAGAAAGTTTCGCTCTAAAAAGCTTTTTTTGTTCATAATATAGTTTTGGCTTATCTTTTAGTGGAGGATAATAACTGTTGGAACAACTGGGTATGAATAATGCACAGATAAAATGTAGTAAAGTACGGTTTATTAAATATTTACGACTGGGGGTGTTTATAGTGAAGCTGTTTACGTTCAAAATATGTTATGATATAAAATATAATAAATATCAATTATAATGATACATTCTAAAATAGAAAATAGAAAAATACGGAACGTTAAGATTGCGAAAGTTATTTAGCTTTTATAACGTTTTGAGAAATATAAACTTATTAAAATCGAAAACTACCAAATAAAATTTCTACTGACATTTACTGTTTACTGGAAGGTGACGTTACTTCTGCCTCACCAAGTAATAATTTCATTATCTTTATATATATATATTTCTTATGTGCGTGTGTATGTCACTGAACTCCTCCTAAACGACTGGACTGATTTTTATGAAATTTGTTGTGTGTGTTCAAGGGGACTTGAGAATGGTTTAGATTCACAATTTAGTCCGTGGGAAAAGATATTTTTAATTATTTTTTAATTCGTAAGTAGTTGTTGATCTTAGAATGTTTCACATTGGATTCGACAGACTTCGCTACCTTTGCAGTTTCAAATATTCTATCTATTTTTCAAACCCGTAAGTGATAAGGGTTGTTCACCCTTAACATTGTTTTTATTTATATGGCAACACAACGTTTGCCGGGTCAGCTAGTTGTTTATATATACTTTTAAGCTAACAACAGTTTGATCGATATACGTGTTAAAGTCAAATACCCTATTATGGAGTAGGTCTAATAGAAACGCTTCTCGTTCTAATGCCTATTGCCATGCCTAGCGGTGACACAGTAATGGGTTTATGATGAGCTATAACCAGTCTCCTTAAAGTATTTGTAATATAGACCTAACTGCAGTATGGGAGGGTGAAGTTCATACCGCATTTTTTAATTGTGCGAGCTGAATCACTATTGTTATGAATTAAAAATTAGATATTTCTAGGTTTAGGTGTTTGTGGGCGACCTTGTACGTTGTCGTCAACCCATTACTATCCCACTGCTGGGCACGGGTCTCCTCCCAGAATGATAAGGATTAGGCCATAGTTCACCGCACGGGCCAAAAATTGCGTATTGGTAGACTTTATATATCTTTCAGAACTTTTTTCAGATCTCTCAGGATTTCCTTTAAGTGATAATTAATTTCTAATACGAACATAACTTTAGAGGATTCTAAGCTACTACTAAGAAATACTAAGCTAACATTGCTTTTCCAACTTTGTATGTGGGCTCAGGATAGGTATATAGAATTTTCTGGTATGAGTGTCATTTGTTTTTTTTACGTAAAATATTACCAAAGTTGAGCCACAATAATACAGTAGGTGCCAATATAATATCGGTAGCTCAAAGTTATCAGAGTTATATTGTAGTTCAAACACAGTTTATATAACAGTATCGTAAAGCCGAGCTAAACAAGGCTATAAAATGTAGTAGATATCGTATTAAATCCGTTGAGTATGCTCGTATTTATAGATACATTATAAAAGTTTGTAAAGGATATATAGATTTAACTTGTGTCTTAAGATAAAGGACAGACGGTGTGATAAGGCGATATTTCTTTGGAACGCCCGAAAACATCAGGAAAGCCACTTGCCACACTTACGCATGTCCTTCAATACTTGAGTCTTTCAACTTTCCTTAATTCACTGTGTTGTATATATTTATTTGTGTATGTTCCTTTTTATTATATATTTATATTTATTAATTATTATTAGTAGTTATTATATTTTTTCTCATAGTTTGTATTTCTTGTTATTTTATTATTATTTTATTTATTTATTTTATCTATTTATTATTACTGTTTATGTTTATGCCTACCACATGCTATCGCCATCTCCCATGGTCAACTGCCAGAGGATACCATTAGGCATTAAGTTTACCCGTTGTAACCCTTAGTTTAAGGTGTACAAAAATAAATAAATAGTCTAGTGCTTTAAAATTTGGCCGCTCAAATTGCGTGTCCGAGGTTCAAAACCCACCACGCAGTGGCGGACTAAGGTCGTCGGAAACCTGTACCCTTACCATGAGTTTTCGAAACATCCCACAATTTTACGTTAAGTTTACTCAATCCAATATTCTGTTCCGTATGCTTCAGTAGACTGAGTAAACGTAACAATAAGTGCTCAAGTCTTTCTGTCTGCCCTAAATGTTCGCAAAAAAGCGACAAAACATAAAGCGCCATTTTGTCAATTTAGACATTTAATGTTACTGACACTATAGTTCTGATACAATCCGCTAGGGACGCTGATTGGAAATTGTATGGGCAAATACGTAAACAAGTACCAAAACAGTCATATTTGTCAAAACGTAAAAAGTCATGGTAAGGGCTGTAAGGGTACTGGGGCGGAAAGTTGAATGGTGGCTCCCAGTGTAAGAATTTTGTAAAATGTAATCAACACATTTTACAAAATGACAAATGTATCTTAGACTTATTTGCCGACAAATATGTATAATTTCCGGTGAATATGTATAATTTTTTTTCGCGGATTTATACACATTTCACACATTGTTCGGTTATGAGCACTATTTTTTATCAACTGTGTCGACCGATTAGTCCGCTAGTGACACCACGTACCTAACTTTTAAGTTATGTACGCATTAGAAAATATCACTAGCTTTGACGGGGAAAACATCGCGAGAAAATCTTCACGCGTGAAAGTTGTTTAAAAAATTGTGCGGTACCTACACACAGACATAATGATATAATGACATAATGATGTATAGGTAATTCTATGACACAATCCTCGTCAAAGCAAATGAGTATATAAGACCTTGCCTCCCTAGTCGATTTGCAAACTCTAATCGTGTCATGTGATGCTGACGGCGCTGTCATGTTGCTCAACTAAATAGATGCGGCCTGGTCTTCCTGAGTAATCACACACTCACACAGCTCATAGAGACTGAGCACTTCACAAGGCACACGCGGTAGCACGGCTAGTTTACGTGGAAAGCAGGAACGAGAGGGCACATACAGAACGTGTATGTCCTCGTCGAGCGCAAGACGACGACTGGTTGCAAGAAGTGTCATTCAACAACTTTTTTACATCTACCCACAGAAAGTTAACAAGGTTTGAATTGAACGTTATTTCTATTTTCATTAAATTATAGGCTCGACTTGGCGGAGGCACTGCCGTGCCTCCTGATGTAAGTAGTCGGGCTTTTGTTTTCATAATAACTATGAGTTTGTCTATAACGTTATATTCTCATCATCTTTGAATGGAAATATTCTATCTCAATATTTATTCCCTGATTATACATGGAGTGGCAGTCTTATACTACTTACTGTTCTATCGCTTTTATTTTATACTTTTTCTATTGCCAACAAAGCTTTACTAAAATCAGAAGGCGTGTCAAATCATAATAATATTACAATGAGGGATAACAAAAACGTAACTTATATTACGATCCCTATATTTACTAAGATATAAAATTTAGAGCAATGTATATGCTATTGTAGAAAAAGGTGTGGCGTTTATGCCACCACAGTCTATAAAAAGTTTGTCCACAATGCTAACCACAATATAATATATTTGTTATGCATAGCATTTTTGGTCGTCCTGAGGTGAATCAGAAATGCATTAGTACCGCAGATGAAAAAAATTTAACGCCTTAAAAAGTATTTCTCCCTTACAATGCCCATCAAAATAAACCACTTTCTACACTCACAGCACCACACTAGGATGATAGGATTCCCTGTATCGTAGGTACCATGGACACACAAAACGTATACCTAGCCTAAAGATATCTAAATTCATCATTTAGATATCTGTCTGATCGGGAATCGAACCCAGAAACCTTTGCGCTTCACCAGTAAGGTGACCGCTTCGTCAGGTGAGTCGTTCAAACGAGAATAGAACACTTGCCACCACTATTATAAGTACAAATAGGTATTTTTAACAATACAAGCAACGCCGTGTCATCAACTTAGTTGTGGAATATTCCTGCGGCTATAACCATAAAGGTTATTTGTTTCGGTAGGGATAAAACTTGCGTTTTATGGGCTGCGGCTTAGAAAATACGAGTTACTGGGAAAGGGAAAGGTTTTATGTTAATAAACTGGGAGTAGTAAGGTATCTTTAGGGATTGACATTTTTTCTATTGACAAATGAGTGTGCAGTCCACCTGATGGGTAGTCGTTCTACTACTTATTTTCAACTGTAATGAAACCCAAATAGGATTGGAGTTTTACCTTAGAAGGTAATATAACTTTTAGTGGTTTGACTCCACTAGCACAAGCACTATGTCTCACATTTAGCTGCCATGTAATAGTAGTGTTAAGGACTGCTGTATTCTGATTTGAAAAGTGTGGATAGCGGCGCATATGTGGCTGCCCTGAGGTCGGAATCTTATCTAAGGTTGATTACAAATATCGACTGTCCATTGGCGGCAGTAGCCACTTATAGTCCGCGTAAAACTACTAGTCCGCTCTGAATATAGAAATGAATCGCGCCGCCATAGCAAATTGTATGACTACACCTGATCGCAACAACTTCAGAGCGGACTAGCAATTTGGCGAGGACAATACCATAGTCCACCTGACTGCATGCCCGTCTTATAGGCCGATATTATTAAAAAAAGTCATAAATTAGATACAATTTTTTCATATAAATGTAGCCATAGATACTACAGTATATTATTTTTCTTATAAAAGTGAACTAAAATGGTTTCAACGTAATTCTTGACAAAAGCTTTTAAGGCATTATTACTTTATTAAGCCCAGGCTATTCATTTCAAAAGAAAAGGAAAACAGTTTCAAAAGAAAAGGGAACGGGTTCATCAATGGATGAAGGGATTATAAGTGATTGATGAACATAAAAAGTTCCGGAAACTTTAGTAATATCTAAGTCGTTAATGGCTCTACTGTTATAGATATTATTATGTTTTGTGAATATCATTCATCTTATAACTAAGGGTCGTATCGAACATAGATTTCGATTTTTACCCCAAACCTTTGAACAGATTAACTATATATGATATACATATAGAAGGTCTTCTAATGGTCATGTCGTGTTTTGGCTTTGTATGACATTGCTCAGAATTAAAAAGGCTTTTTACATGGAATATCAATGCTGTAAAAAAATAAAATCTTTTGATCTTTCTATCTACTATTAATAGTTTTTGATAAAAAAAACTTCATCGTCAACACAATATTGGTGGGCACGGGTTTGGTCTTACAGGTCTTAGGCTATTAGAAGATTTTACACATCTTTGAGAACTATTTTTATATGGACACTAACTTAAGCGATCCAATATTCACACCCCACATCTCTTCAGCTAACGGTTTAAAGGTATTTCTGATCATGATAAAAGTGTTCAGCACTACTATGTTCAGATTTAAAGGATGTGGTATATGACGTTCCAACTTAGTCCTTAGGGGTAATAACACATCTGTGTCTGATCTCAGTTATTACATTTGCCACTTATCATGTGTAGCCCACACTAGCATGCTTCTATCATAAAAAAATATGTGAAATACTTAAGTATATATAAACACCTTTATGATATTCGTTATTTGTCATTGTTTTATTACAAAAGATTACATCAATCTCCTTCGAAACGGTAAAAGGTTCCCCGAATTAATCGACAGACTTAATCTTTTATTTTCTTTCTAATGGCTTAGAGTAAGTGCTTTGGTCATTCACGAGACCATAATTATTTGAAAAGAAAAAAGGGCTTTCTTTTTAGAAGAATGGACATAGATTTAAGATGGTGGATGGACGTGGTTCGATTTCTTTATTTTAGTATCAGTCAAATGGGTGTAGTGCCTTAGGTTAATTCACTTATATGATGTTTTAGTACGTAGTGGTGGTATTTCACCTCTACCCTTAGTATGAGGTTTTACGTTTTTATAAAAATGACTGTTATTGTATTTGTTTGCGTATTTCCCACACATTTCCAATAATTTCTGATACAGTCCGCTTGGGGCGCTGATTGGAAATGTATTGTATCTAGTTCAAGTACAATTTGTGTTTTCTTTTTTGTTATAGACGAATGTTCGTTGCCACATCTATATCTGTCCAATAACTGCAGTGTTAAGCGCTACAATCTTCCACTTGGAAGGGTGTGGTAAGGGAAACAAACTTACCCGAGGCGTACCAAAGTTGACCTCAGTGGTAGCAATCTGTGATCGACCTCTGCTAGGAATTTAGTCTTATCTAGGTTTGATTACAAATGTCCATTGGTGGATTGCATGTTCGTTTGCTATCTTATGAAAAATATTTTCACTTCGTCTTTCCTTTCATTGCCCATTTTTGTATTGTTATTAACACGCATGAACGCGTTCTTCCCTTAATATTATAAGGAAAAAGGTTGATAAATGAAAGACCACGGATCGTCCATAAACATTTATTAATACAATATATCATTTCCATATTCCAATATTAGTAATAATACAATTATCGTGCTCCGTTAGGAAGCATACATAAGAAACTACATTAAGAAGAACTCTACTAGGCTGCAATACCATATACCCTCCTGTCGAGAGTTGCATAAGTACATTAAAGATTCGTTTAATATAAGAATTATTTGACACATTCATAGGTTAAAAATCTAAGTTGCCAATCGCAAATACAAGTGGCGTTGTTTCATACAAAGGCTTATTATAGCGTCTTTCACCAAGTTTTCCATTACCGAGTCTCTTACATGACTAGAACATTAAAAGTTACATTTATATTTTTGTCTATTTTGTAATATCTGCTACATCCTATTGACATAAGTTTACCACCAATTTAGTAGCTACTGTTTCTACGTTTATCTTAATTATCTCTACATACATACATTGTAATAAGCTGCGTAGTAGCGACGAGTCCTTTGGTAGAAATAAAAGGAACTCAAGTGTGGCCAAGAACCCATCGCCAGTAGCAGTTTCTAATGTCTGATTGGCCGAGCATAGTGTCAGAGCGTACTGATTAGGCAATAAGGCTGGGTGATTGCCCAACCAAGTAAGCGGACGCTCGGCTCAATCAGAGAAACCAAACACTACGAAACCGAAACGAGAACGTAATTTTGAAATTTGAAACGTAATCGAGTAAAGTGGTCCAAAAATATTTCCGAAATGAATCTACATCCCTGTTTTCGAATCTCTGAACAGATTTAATATAGATGTGAAGATGTAGAAGACGTGAAGGGAGAAGTAGAAGCTAACGCAACGGGTCCAGTGATAAAGCAGTTGTCGTCCATTGGAACGGCGATCAATTCAGAATGGATACTGGTTGCATTGATTGGTCGCCGTTTCAAGGGTTGGTGTTGGATCTTCATCCCCACTTCTGGAAGAGGCCCATGCGCTGACAGCGACAGTTGGACCCCCAGAGGTTGCAGCGACAGGATGAAGAGTGGCAGCAGTCCCCAGGACGGTGGTCGCAGTTGCCACCACGCCGGATACAGGCTCGCCTGAAAACGTAGATCAGCGACGAACGTCTGAAACCACATCATCGAATACTATCCTAAGTTTCTGTCCGGTACCTTATGAGGTTTAAGCTGTTTTATTCGGACATAGCAAGGATCATTCAATTTTATGATCGTCTTTGAATATTTCAGTATGGCAGTTTTAGTTTCATCAAAAATAAATATAGAATCGTATCAATTATATTTTATTATATTACTATTGATTGTGAGTCTCAAACTACCGGGACTTTTTTTAACTATACTTTTTAATAAAAGTTTGCGATTTTGTCTTTTTCCAGTCAATACAACCCACTCTAATATTATTTAACTTAAAATTTCTGAATACCACATATGTAAGCACATACAGTAACGAATTTATATTCTTAATATACGATGTTTTCTTTCTTCATTATAAGTTCCACTGACGCAACTATCGTGTACGTGTTTTCAATAAGTTTTTGCAATATTTTCTACTTACTTTCCAACATCCTGAAGCATTTGCAGATCAGCGGGGTCGTCATCGTAGTCGGGCACGCTTATTTCAACATCTTCGTCGCCTGTAAATTAATTATTATTATACAGTTACACATACAATATATGTATGTTAACTAATAACATAAATGAATTAGAGAATTAGTATAAAAACAAAAAACCTGACTGCTAAAAATATGCTATTCTTAGAATGAAGACGAATCCAACGACACCTCATATGTTAAAATCCGTCAAGCCATATAGGGTGTGCCAAAGAACTTAAACATAGGTATTGCCAGCTCCAAAAGTAGATAAACATATTATAATTTCCAAAATACCTATACACCCAAACGTTCATAAGTAGCTGAACATAACTAGCACCATAATTAGATTAACATCGTAAAGTTTCAAAAGTAGATGAATACTACAGTGTCAAAAGTAGCTGAACAATGACATATCATTTTCGTGACATTATTTATTATGCACATTGCACATATGTACGATGTTCAGATATGATGCTAGGGATATTTAGCTACTTATGAACGTTTTTGAGAATTTTGATTTGCTCTAATGACGCTGACTGTACATACGCTCGAAAATGATAAGATTTTTTTACTCGACTGACAGATTTTTTTACTTGATGATGAATAATTTTAGTCATTCGACTGCGAAGTTAATATTACATTACTCTTTGTGAAATAATTGAACTACTACAACCAACGCTTCGAGACAAAGTCTAATTCATTGAAATAAAAAGTAAGCGTCTAAAATGAAAGAGATTCAAATTGAACAAAAGCAGTGTTTATTAAGAGCTATAAGTAAGAGAATTTTAAAATAAAATTTCCAATAATGAATTGCTCTTTTCCAGTGCTATAAATTGGAGATGCAATTGAGCTTTTTATCTGAGATTGGATTTAGATTCATTAAGCGTGATTCACTAGATTGTTTTAATTTTACATTCAAATAAAAATAATATATTATATTTATTACAGTTAATTGAGGTAATATGTAAATGAGTGGCTGTTTAATAGGCATTACTCTGGACATGTGTAAAGCAAGGTAATATGGTGGAAATCTCACGTAAAAGTATCAAAAATGCCAAGGAATAGGTTAGAACAACGCATAAACTTACACATAGCAGAAGTCAACAATCTTTTAGCTAGAGAGGACACCCGTGTCCAGCAGTACGTCCAAAATGGGTCGACGAAGACGACGACGTAGATGATGACTAATAATAATCTGAATGAATTTCAAATTAATGTCTTACCGGGATCAATAAACGAGGCATGGGAGCACTTCTCAGCGAGAAGAACTGCCGCTAGCACCAGCAACAGTGCGCTGGCGCGCGGCATCCTGCTCTCTGGACAACCGCTGCTCGTCTGTGGAAGGTCAGTACATTTTATTTGACGGCTGAAGCAGTGATGATATGATTTAGGAAAATCATATCATCACTAGAGTCAGAGGAATTATTTTGAAGAGTCTAGGAAGACTGCAAAATAATTTCACTTTATATACATTTAAAAAAACTAATTCTTAATCTGGTAAATAACATATGTGTTACAAGTTACACTTACCAAACGATAGGATGCTAAAAAAACAAAATGACAGTCAATATGATATGACAGTACATATATCTGGCATCTGGGTAATGAAGTTTATTCAAGAAATGTTAAAATAAGTAAAGTTACAATTCCCTTTAAAATAAAAGACAGCGCGATGATTAAAAATAAACATAATAAAATGGCTACCCACTTATTCGTAAAATAAACATTAGACATGGATCCAGAAATAGAAAATAAAGTGTAGACACATTGTACAATATTCGATCATTGTCTAGAACGAAATACAATTTACGAGTACGTTCAAGTGTGTCGCCAAGGAGGCCAGCTGCAAGCCCCTAAAAGTTCAAAATTCGTATTCAAAATGCAGTAACCATCGTTCCGTAACAGCTGACCTACGCTGGGCAATTTGGTAGGTTAATGGATGGATTATTGATAACGAGCGTTAGTATACGTTATCTTCTTGTTACTTATGCATGAGCTAATCTTCATTATCCCATGATTAATCACAAAAATTCACAACATATGTACATACAAACTGATATATAAATCATAGATAAGTAATATATGATGTAAATATACAACTATTTCGAACATCAAATAAAAATACTTGTAAAAATAGACCAAAGTTACTGGATGAAAAGAAACTCGAAACAACGTCGATTAAATTACCACAGAACAGAGAACTGAAACATCACATGATATAATGAAGCCCATAGATTTGACAACAAAAGTTCCCGATAACACGTATCGAGTTCGGAACTTGTTTAGCACGTTAACCGCGATATTAGAGGAACAGCATTTCCTCTAATATCGCGGATGTTAGTAATAAAAGATCGTAACAACTCAATATGACGGTAGCTCGTAAAATTCGTAACATTCTATATATACCTACTACCCTCGCTGTTGACTTTGTTTTCAAACCCGTTGTAACGATTTTTTACTGTAACCACCTGTAACGAACTTTTAAGGAATGTTTATTTTTTATAATAATTGAATAAACAAATAAGTATGGAGTCGATCTTATGGTAACGTGCTAGTGTGCGTGGGCATCTTTAATCAACTCCAGATAAGATAAGAGAGTCTGCGACAGATGCGAAGCTGACTGATAGCTAAGTACATCGATATACTACTAATAAAGACGGCTAAGTAAGAAAACGCTTTGGATTGGCTTTGGTAGTGCTGCTGTTATTAAGCAAAAAAGGTGTGTCGGTATTGCTTCGAGAGAAAAACTACAAAGGATTCCACGACCTTTGTAGTTTATAGTTTTTGACTATAATCGTCCTCAATTCTGATTATGGTACGAGTATTTAACCAATAAGCGAGCACTAATTTTGATAACGTACCTTCGCTAAGTATATAATTATTCTATACAATGCAGTTACATTTCAAATTGATCTATACTAATATTATAAAGAGGAAAATTTTGTTTGTTTGTTTAATTGTAATGAATGGGCTCAAAAACTACTGGACCGATTTTAAAAATTCTTTCACCATTCGAAAGCTACATTATCCACGAGTAACATAAGCTATATTTTATAATAATATGAAATATATTTGATAAATAGATTTTGAGCGGTATAAAGTTTGCCGGGTCAGCTAGTAATTAATAAAATTCATCCAATTCCTTGACGTCAATAATTACGAAATATTTTAAAAGCCCTAGCAGACACTTTTAGCATCAGCGTCCCCCGATTTGCGGCATCAATGCAATCGTCGAAACTTCCGATTTTAGAATTCCAATACGAATTTCCGTTGTCAAAAGTCTACTAGGGACTTAAAGCGTAAAATACGATTACTTTCATTACACAATTATAATAAAAAAACCGATAACTCTACCGCGAACACATTTCTAAGCAAATATGCTGACGTTTTATGTATGTTTTACTTGTTTTTTACGTCCTTGTAGGTTTTACAATACATGGCTATAGGTACCACAATATGGCCTATAAACATGATAGGATTAGATACAGTTTATGACGCTATACACTCAAGAAATTACATGCGGGTGTCCCCATACTTATAAACACGTAATCGGCTTTATTCGGCGCAGATTAGAGGGGCCTACGTCCAGCAGTGGACTATCATAGGCTGATGGATGGATGGAATCGGCTTTAGTCGCTATATAACCGTCATTACATCATGTATTTTTTTTCGTGATACACAGTGTACATCGATGCCATAGATGTCAACTAATTGCTGCTTTTTGTTGTCCATGATCATAAAAATTCTTCCATTTTCAGTTTTGCTCAGATCATCTCTCTACTAAGACTTCCGGCAGCAACTGTTTCATACTAACATTCTTAAACTAAACAATAAATTAATGCAATTAAAAAACAAATTACACCACTTCATGTGGAAGTTATAATGATGCGTAAAGAGTATAATGAGATTAGTTTAAGGGACTGTCACCCTAACGAATTTGTTTGGGATCAATAGGAAAGTTTTGGGTTCTAAGCCATGCATTCTATCTCCTACGAGTATTGTATTAGGCCAACATACGAGCGATAGTAAACTATAATAATATAAGAGCGACAGTTCACGCTGATAATCGACACCGACTGTCGCCGACGATAGCGACTGCTAGCGAGAGTCGGAAGCGATCGCCAGCAATAGCACGTGGCAATGTGCAACCGTTGGAGGCGATCGTCAGCGACTACTGGCTACTGCCGCCAACTATTGACATCTGTCGTTCATGTCTTGAAGGTGGTAGAACCCTTTATGGTTCGACCCCGGCGGCACCACCGCCACACCTATTTCTACCGAAGGTGGTAGAACCCTTTGTGGTTCGACTCCGGCGGCACCACCGCCACACCTATTTCTACCTAATAACAGCAGTGTTAGGAGCTGCTGTTCCGGTTTGAAGGGTGTGGTAAGGGAGACAGATGTCCATGGGCAGCAGTAGCCACTTACCATTAGGCGGACTGTATGCTCGTCTGCTACTCCTATATTATAAAAAAAAGGTCTGCCGCCGTCCGCTAGCGACGGTCGCCGGCGACAGGTTGTAGCTCGTATATAAGAGCTCTTAGCGAATCATAACGACTTCTATAATAGCAAATTGATGGACTATAAAGAAATTTAAGGCACGACGTACCTACCTTAGTCTTACATATAATTTCCGAGAGGAATAAGTTCTCTACTAAAATGACAAAGTCTTCAGTCGTAAAATGTTCAGTTAAAATCCATAACATTTTTTATCTTCCCATTCAGTCTCTCTCTCGTTTATCGCAAGCGGTGGAACAGTTAACCTCAACCCAATCAAAGGGAAAGCAATCAAACTTGGAATAAGTTCTGTGTGACGTTGTTATAGTTTGTAAGGACCCTGATTGTGATTCACACTTCAGCAAAGTTGACTAAAGTTTAACTGTAATATTAAGAATTTTAATTTGACCTAGTTGTAATTAACGTGAAATACTGTGTTAAAAAAAACACTCTAAATTTTATATCTAACATATCTAATATTTTATAATTATTTAATATATATTTTATAATATTTTTTATAGTAGCAATGAAGCAGTGTACTTGATAGTAACTGACAAATGTCACCCAAGAAATTTAATAATAGTTTAGTAGCAGACGAGCATACAGGCCACTTGTTGGTAAGGGGATACTGATGCCAATTGACATCTATAATCAACATCAGATAAGATTAGATTCCTACCTAAGGTTGGCCACAAATGCGCCGTTACCCCTGAGGACTAAGCTGGAATGCCTCGAAAAAGTATGTCTCCCTTGGTTTAGAGTTCCATGAACTTAGTAAGGAAGAATAAGAGTATTAATAACATTTAGGTAAAATTAGGTCGTCTTAATTTTATAATATTTCTGAAAGCCCTTGATAAGACTGACATTTTCACGTTATAAATGTGAGATGTCAGATTATTTTGTAAAAGACCGGAAAAGATATTATTTTATTATATTCTAAAGGTTAAGCTTATACGATATCGCACTGATCGCCATCATTTATTATTAAAATGGATTCCTTGCCTTTTGGAATTACACCAATTTCACCCCTTTGATATATGACACATCAATTTTCGATCTTCTGTGCTTGTTAATTACGTTTTAATAGGATATAGGAATAGCTCTTTGATGAGGCAAATAATTCATAAATCTGTCATCTGCACTCGGAAACGCGAACCACTAAGCTTCGGGAACCATAGTTCACTCGCCGCAATCAATTATTACCCCCTTTGTGGTTTCTTGTGTCACTTTCATGCTCCAACCGTATTTATGATTGTTCACTGGGGTTAGAGTTTAATGATGCATTCAGTTATAGAATGAACTTGGTGGCAAACAGAAATTGTAGACATTTACAAAGATATTCAGAATAGTTGCAAAGTGTGTACACGTAATAATGTTCAAATTGTGAATTTCTAGGTATAAGATAGTTGTCCTATGCTAGGGGGATTAGGCAAACGCTGAATCCCCACAACAAAAATATTCGATATTTAATCTACTTTCGTTAATAAGTCTGCACTTACAACAATATCAAGGGCTTTAGGTACTATAGTTCACTTGACGCAATCGTCCATTATTAAGTCCCTTGGTGGGTCCTTTCAGTTTAATCACTTTCGAGTCAGAAATTTAATCAAATTTAGATATTGTAATGTATTAGTTTATTGGAAATTGACGCGTCTTACTTCAATTTTTCTTTTAACTATTACAATTAAATGAAATAAATAACTCTATGGTATTAAAAATAGTAATAGCTTACTAGTGAATTATTGGATATAAGGCTCTTCTCATAATGTAACTAAAATTATTTAAAAAATAAAAATCCCGGATTCTAAAAAAATATCAGGAAACCTACATCTATTTCTACCTTAAAACAGCAGTGTTAAGAACTGCTGTGTTCCGGTGTGAAGGGTGTGGTAAGGGAGACATACTTTTCCGACGCGTTCCAGCTTAGTCCTCAGAGGTATCGGCGCATGTTACCAACCTTGCGTGGGAATCCTGTCTAGATTTGATTACAGTTGTCCAAGGGCGGCACTAGTCACTCACCATCAGGTGGACTGCATGCTCGTCTGCAACTCCTATATTATAGAAAAGACTATTTAGACTTTGTTTTTTCTGTTTCATGATTTAGACGAATACAACGGCACCTCATTTTAATATGACAAAAATACGTCACTGAATGTGATAAACATACCAATCTACATACACTAGAATCATGATTCTTCGTTGGCTAAAATCGATTGTAATTGTACTCCTTTGTAGACATTAATCAATTATTTACTTCATCAATAAATCAGTCCGTCAAGCCAATTACCTTCACCGGTAATCGATTTGCCAATAAAGCTCGGGAAACGAAAATAGACACTTATTTGATACAAATTGGTTGTAATTGTTTTGTTTACTTGGTTAGTAGTGTTTAATTGATTAAATAACGGTATGTTTAATGTTTATTGGCAATTAAACCTTTTGTGGGTCGATCTATTCTGCCAAATAACAGCAGTGTTAAGCGCTGGTGTGTTCAGCTTTGAAGGGTGTGGTGACAGATATATCCGAGGCGTTCAAAGCTAGTCTTCAGGGGTAGAAATGCAATCCATCTGTGGCCCACAGATAAGGCGCTTATATCATCTGGGATTTATTACAAATGTCCATGGGTGGCAGTAGCAACTATTGTTACTTCGATTCTGTAAATCAGTAACTATGTGTTAAATATGTTACAAGAGCTAAATATAGAATACAGGTGGTAGAACCCTCTGCAGTTCAATTCTGGGGGCACCACCGCCATACCTATTTATGTCTATTAACAGCAGTGTAACCATAACCAGCAGTAACCATAACTTTAATACTAGAAATAGAAATAAATTAGCAATTCCTAAACATAGATTATGTAAGGTGGCTAGATCTTTCATGGGTAACTGTATTCGCTACTATAATAAAATACCCGACCACATTTTGAATGTCACAGAAAAAAGTTCAAGTACTTTAAACTAAGTGATTATTTGACTGACAAAACGGTGTGGTCTGAAGTAGTTCCAGCTCCATTAACATTATAAAAATATATTTTTTTTAAAGATGTGTGTTATGGAGTTTCTTTCGCCGCTTCTTCTCCATAACAAAACACCTTGTGAAGTGGTGGTAGTTTTACTGACATTCAAAAAGTGCTCTGTAAAGAACCTATTTTGAATAAAACATTTTGATTTGATTTGATTTAGTGTCAAGCACTGCTGCGTTATGCTTTGAAGGGTGTGGGTAAGGAAGACATTTTTTTTATAATTTTAAATAATTGGAGGTATGAGACCTTAAAAATATGTTTAGCAAGCTACATTTATTGATGGCAACAACAAAGCGATTTCCTATTCGAAGTCATACAAAATTTCCAGTATTAGGAACTTTTTCATTTTCTCCTTATTGTTCAACAGAAATCCAATTGTGTCTCGGCTTATTGTATTCAAATTGTATTTTATGGGATATTGTGTTTACGATGTAGATCGTGGAAAATACTCGGTATTGCTTTATTATGAGTACATTTTGCGGAAGTATTTCAATTTATCAAAGTTAGTTTTGTTTTAATTGCCTTTGACATTAGATCAAAAAATAAAGACAAAACCTTGCTAACACTTCATTTGCCTTTTTTATATAATATAGAAGTAGCACTCTAGCATGCCGTCTACCTGATATTAAGGAACACAAACTTCCTAAAGTACAATTTGCAATTCTTTAAGTGATTTTAAACGAATATCTTAAATTTATCTTTTACGTGTCTTTCTCTCTATAGTCGGTCTCTCAGTGCTGAGGATCGTGACTTCTTTGCTTTATAGTGTCTTTCCAAAGATTGCGATTAGTGGCCTGGTGTATCTCCTCGCTGACCGGTATTATACCGGTATGGTCTGACCATCGTTTTGGGCTGCGTCCTCTGCTTCTCCACCTTGCCTGTCACCAGTAGTTTTTCCAGGTTGTCATAATTTCTTCGGGCTATATGACCGAAGTATTTAAGTATGAGGTGCAGGCAAATACTGGAAAGACCGAAAGACTTTTACGTGAAGTCGAACTTTATTTTCCAATAACACATGATAGTTTTTATAAATATGCATAATATTAAATATAAAGACTCATTGGAGATTATTGTTTTGCGTAGCTATGTGTGTGTATTTTATGTTTACGTACGTAAACTGATTTTTGATTTCAAATTTTTTCAAAAAATTATCCTGGCTTTTTATTACTCTAAGGATAAACGATTATGATTCGAAAAATATTTTGGAAAACTTTACGCTCCATTATTTTCCCTCAGAAAGACATTACGCCGCTGCTATTGCTTTCAAATTACAGTTTAATTACTGTAGAAATATTTTATGGTAGCAACGATTTGTTACTTCGAAACTTATCAAAGAGGAAATCCAAGACAATCAACGACAGAACTTTGGTAACGTTATAAATGATTTTAACTTTGTCCTGTTGGTAACTTGATTAATAGATCTTTATAATTCTGACGATGAGCTGCGCCAAGTATTAAATATTTGTATCGCAGCGACACATCCGAGGATATTTTTGCGGACATGTGCGTAATCTAGACGTAAACTGTGTGTCCACCGAGTTCAGGGGATGCACGCTATTCCAGGGACGCACGTGTAATAAACGTAACACAATGTGTGTACTATACGGAACGTCGCAGAGTGTTTTATATTTACAAGTACGGAAACTGGCAGAATTTTGACTCAAAAATTCTTACACCGACGTCCTTACTATTTTATTACCTTAAGAATGATCGTTCAAGACTCGATTTTTTTTCGGAAAACTTTACGCTCTATTATTGTTCCTCAGAAAGACATTACGCCGCTGCTATTACTTTCAAATTACAGTTTAATTACTGTAGAAATATTTTATAGTAGCAACGATTTGTTACTTCTAAACTTATCAAAGAGGAAATCCAAGACAATCAACGACAGAACTTTGGTAACGTTATAAATGATTTTAACTTTGTCCTGTTGGTAACTTGATTAATAGATCTTTATAATTCTGACGATGAGCTGCGCCAAGTAGCAAATATTTGTATCGCAGCGACACATCCGAGGATATTTTTTTGCGGACGTGTGCGTAATCTAGACGTAGACTGTGTGTCCACCAAGTTCAGGGGATGCACGCAATTCCAGGGACGCACGTGTAATAAACGCAACACAATGTGTGTACTATACGGAACGTCGCAGAGTGTTTTATATTTACAAGTACGGAAACTGGCAGAATTTTGACTTAAAAATTCTTACACCGACGTCCTTACTATTTTATTACCTTAAGAATGATCGTTCAAGACTCGATTTTTTTTCGGAAAACTTTACGCTCCATTATTGTTACTCAGAAATGACGTTACGCCGCTGCTATAGCTTTCAAATTACAGTTTAATTACTGTAGAAATATTTTATGGTGGCAACAATTTGTTACTTTGGAACTTATCAAAGAGGAAATCCAAGACAATCAACGACAGAACTTTAGTAACGTTATAAATGATTTTAACTTTGTCCTATTGGTAACTTGATTAATAGATCTTTATAATTCTTACGATGAGCTGCGCCAAGTATTTAATTTCTTGTATCGTAGCGACACATCCGAGGATATTTTTTTGTGGACATGTGCGTAATCTAAACTTACACTGTGTGTCCACCAAATTCAGGGGAGGCACGCAATTCCAGGGACGCACGTGTAATAAACGCAATGCAATTTGTATAATACACGGAAGGTTTCAGCGTGTGTTATGTTTACAAGTACGCAAACTGGCAGATTTCTTAACTCAAAATTTCTCCTTTATAAAGAGATTATGTACTTACTTTTTTATTACTCTTAAGAATGATCGTTGATGACTCGAATTTTTTTTTGTGAAAACTTTACGCTCCATTATTGTTCTTTAGAAATAAATTACGCCGCTGCTATTGCTTTCAAATTACAGTTTAATTACTGTGGAAATATTTTATGGTGGCAACGATTTGTTACTTCGAAACTTATCAAATAGGAAATCCAAGACAATCAACGACAGAACTTTGGTAACGTTATAAATGATTTTAACTTTGTCCTGTTGGTAACTTGATTAATAGATCTTTATACTGGATAATTATTTAATATACATTCTTATTTTATTTTAGATTAGGTACGTCTTACAATTGCGCGAATTAAGAAGGAAAAGTAAAATACCAATTAAGTAGTACACATTAAAAAAACTATTGCTTAAAAATATTGCCTGTGTTACTTCCCTAATTTGGACGAAAGCCATGTAATAGAAAGTCATGTAATTAAAAAAACATTTAATCCTATTTTTTTACATCCCAGATTTTTTATAAGACTGGAGCAGCATAAGAGCTTACGTGGATTCTATTTGGAGCAAATCTTAGATGCGTTTCCTCTCTTGAGAAATAAGGTGGTCGCCCCCGGTAAATCAGCCAGCATCCGTGCTTTCAATTGGTGTAGCGCTGGTAGCTACCCGATCGAACCACACTAACTTTACCACTTTGAAAATTGAATAAACATTCGGCACTTTTTCACTTGAATATACTGTTTTATATCGTTACTCATAATCATAAACTCGAAGTTATTACATAAAATTGCAGTACTAATTTAAAAACAAATTTAAACTCGCTTATCTATTTAAATCTGTTTAATGTTAAGGGACCAACCCTTTAACCCGAGATAAAATCATAAATGTCTCTACCAATGACATGTTATCCTTCGTATCTTTAAATTTGCTTTGAACCGTAAGGTAAGTGTCTTATCTTTACCTGTAAGCGAGTAATGCGTTAATGCGTCAAACGATATTTTACATATGAATTGGGCTTTATTCCATGACTTTTGTAGATTGTGAATATTGTGACTTTTGTAGTGTCCGGTCGGACGCTTTCATATGTTGATTGGCACACTCAGCTGTTGATTTGGATATTTTATTAACAATAGCTTTTGTACTTCATTATACCTCTATACTCTGATTCATAATTAGGTGTCCAAAATGTAAACAAAGGTGTTGACCTATCAAGAAAATATGTTAGAAATGGTAGTTTTTATTTTTGTCGATATTAAAGTAATACAACAATAATAAAATAATAATCTAAATAAATTAAGATTAATTCACATTTTCTAATAATTATATCACCTCAATTTCGTTCCATACAGTAATAATAATAAAAAAAAGTTTATGGTAGAAAATTAAAATGTGATAATAGTAACACAATCGGATTCCAAGACATTTCTAATGCTGTCATTTTTAAGTTTCGTAACTAATATTATTCATTTTCGTGATTGTGATGGAACTCTAATGTTTTCTCGTTTACATAACGCGTTTGTTAAATTGTGTATATTTGTTAAATTTTCGTTTATTGTTGAGTTTGTTAAAGTTTGTGTTTCTTGTTAATTTTGTTAGTGACATTTCTTTGTTTACATTTTGGACATCTAATTATGAATCAGACTATAGTTGAATGGGTACAGTCACTACGAAAAATCTTCTCAATATGTCTATGTAATTTAGCTTATGTAGTATTATGGACAATGAAAAATACAAGTCTGTATTTCCTCACAGGCGTAAGTCAATCCGGTTATCGTTAAATAGTAATTGTTGAGTCTTATCAAACGCTTTTAAGGAAGTTGGAAATCATTTGTTTGAAAAAAAAAAACGATATCGATTAGCCACTATGCTGTATCTTCATTCACATGTCCCTTAAGTCATGTTAAGTATATTTATATTATTTGCAAATTTTCAAAATTAATTGTCTTTACTTAATACAAAATCTGTAGGTACTATAGGTATTTAGAACCTTTCATTAATATTATGAAAAAGGTCCTTAATAAAATAAATCGCTTGTCGTGTATCGTTTCATATATGTTTATCACCTAATCCGTTAAATAGGGTTGGACCGGATTAACCGTAAATGTGAGCTTAATGTCGTTTGGGTCACATTTAACTTAAATTTTCCCAATCCCCCATAATCGTTAAATGACTAAGGTTCGTGATTTTATTAGCATTGCTATTTAGCAATTTAGAAAGAAAATTAATATAAAGTGTGACATTGAGCTATTTTATTACAGTAATAAAGTTATAGCCAACGATGATATAGTTATGTTTATTATATCGTTAGGAGCCGCTGCTGAATATGGAAATTTGTAACCAAACCCCGATAGGGTTGGACTTCTATCTGAGATCGGTGCTTCATAGTATACAGACAGATCATGAAAAAATACATAACTATGGTAAGGGCAAAAGTAATTTTCAAATCTATTATAGATACGATACGATATATACATATAAATACGATAACGACGATATCGTACACTATACATTCGACGATATACGATACATATAAATACGATAAAAAATTAATCTCCAAAATTATATTTTTTGCTCATACATTAAAAAGAGCATATTAATAGAAATTCCAGCATTTGTGAGTTCAATCTTTATTAAAACATGTAATACTATATAAAACCATTCCATCAGTAATATATTCAAAACATGGAATACAATGAATCGATTACTTGCAAAGCGTCTGCTATGTAAACGAGGAGCTGTCGTCTCCGGTTTCCAATTTATGAAATTATGTCGTTTAAGAGAATATTTTGCACGGAAAGGATTTTAGTGGCTTTTAATAACGCACACACACTAGGATTCCCTGTGTCGTGGGTGCCATGGACACACACATAGACAAATACACAAACACCCAGACCCAGAAACAGAAATCTAAATTCATCATTTAGATATCTGTCTGGCTGGGGATCGAATCCGGGACCCTTTGCGCATGGGTCGTCTAATTTTCTTATAATGTAGCTTAAAGCGGGAAAGAGGGTTTTTCAACAGCGCTTAACTCTTCAAACAAAACCCAGCGTTAAGCGCTGCTGTGTTTTGATTTGAAGGGTGTCGTAAGGGATATATACTTTTCAGAGGTGTTCCAGCTTAGTCCTCAGGTAGCGACAAATCTGTGGCCGACCTCAGGTGAGAATATCTAATCCTATATAGGGTTGATTACAGATGTCCATGGGGGGCAGTAGCCTCTTACCATAGATGGACTCCTCGTCTGCTACTCCTATATTAAAAAAAATGTATCTCAGACACCCTTAAAAAAGCACGGAACATTTTAATATTTAACGAGTATTTTCTATACGCGGTTTTTAATTTATTTTGTCTATCACTAACGGCCTAATCCTTCTCATTCTGAGAGAAGACCCGTGCCCAGCAATACTGGGCATTATTGGGACAATAATGGGTTGATGATGATGATGCAAACTCATTCACTATTCCGTTTTATAAAAATCATACCTTCATATCGCAAGTATACAGTAAACTCATTTCATTTACGTCTGTACGTCACTTTACGATATTATTTCATTCTTGTATCGCGTTTACTCAGGCCGCCGTTCTTAATTGTTCCACGTCAGGGCTTTAGGCTTGTTTTCCACTGCGTTTACAAAGCTACAGCTTTTAGAAAATAGAAATGGGGAACTCAATGTAAATGTATTTAAGCCCAACTAGGCATAAAGTCTCTAACGTCTATGGGTATCTTTAATAAAACCCAAGTAAAACTGAAGTCTTGCCGGGGTAAGCTATAGATGCGATGATAAATAATAATCACTGATACATTAATTTGTAACATTTGTCGACATGAATATGTCGTAAAACTAAGAATTAAGTACAAAAACTTTCTGTAAGTGTTTAGCCATTTGGTACTCACAGAGAAAATAACTCAATAAAATAGAGCTTACATTAATCAGAAATAAGTTGAAATGCAGATATAGGATGTAAACGAAAACTATCATAACTGAAATACAAATTCAGCATAAAATATGAACGCTCGAAATTTTCGCACCAATTGTGTATCCGTTATAATAACCGTCTATTTTCTCGCCATAATAACTAACATAATTTTAAGAATACGTTTACCCTTTAAAGTATTTAGAAATTACTGTGAAATCAAATCAATCATTCTCATCAATCATCAATTAATATTATAGCTTGAGGAGGACTACTGTCCTAAACTCACCCTATGGAATACGCCTCTGTAATCAGCGATTCACGTTTCTTCCGAAAGACCTTTGTTTACTTACAGAACCTTCAGTATATTATATCTATATCAACTGTGCTAAATATATTCGTTTGTCACATTTATTCTTGAAATGTACTGAATTTATGGGATATTTTATGTAAAGCATTTTTGCACTTTAAAACTTTGTTATAAGTGTTATTAGTATTTAAAGTAGTTAGTAGTAGTAGTAGTTAGTCTGTAAGGTACAAAGATATATACTAACGTACGTCGTACGTAGGATAATATAACTATGGTAAGGTATATATGATATGGACCTCTGTCTTAATTTATACTTTTGTATCTTTGTTTATATTGTCGGAAATAAATTATGATGTTATTATTATTATTATTAAAACGATGAAAGAAAAATGTTATTACATGAATACTAAGTAAGTGAGTTATTTATCTCCACTCGAGGGTGATAGAACCTCTTAACTTCCGACTCCGGTAACACCATTGCAACATAGTAGCAGTGTTAAGCGCTGCTGTGTTCTGGTTTGAATGGTCAGGAGGGTGTAAGGGAGACATACTTTTCCCAGCGTTCCAGCATAGTCCTCAGTGGCAGTACAAATTTAATTTGATCTAGGGTTGATTACAGATGTCTATAGGCGGCTGTAGTCACTTACCATCCGGTGAACTGCAAGCTCACCTGCTACTATTATAAAAAGTCTGTAAATCAAGTATTCGGATAAGCTGTTCTCTATTTAACTTTAAAATATACAGTGTTAAAATTATATTTTCATTTTTATAAATATATTTAATTTAAAAAAATCTTGTTACGAAAGTTACGAAACCCATTGTGTACAATCAGACTCGCTTAACAGATTTTTTTGTTTAATTACTAAGTAATTTGGATGTAAATGGCAAGCACCAGCTTATGGACCGAACGTGCCCCGACGCGGGTTAAACATTCGCAAACTCTAAGCTTAAACTTATTCCACTGCCATTGTGCTGTAAGAATCCTTATCTGTTTGACCAGGTCGCGAAACTTTTCTATTTTCTTTGTTTATGTATGAGGTTACACTATACTTTACTTGATGCTTGGGTCAACAGAGGGATGAATATTATTTACGTTTTGGTATCATGGTAGTAGGCATATACCTACATAATATTATGTATAAGCTTATGAAATACATAATATTTATATCATCTTATCATCATCATCAACCCCTTATTGTCCCACTGCTGGGCACGGGTCTTCTCTCAGAATGAGAAGGATTAGGCAATATTTATATAAATGAGGTAAAATTTTATTATTAATCTAACAATTATTATTATTGAACGCGCGTTGCGGAGCGGTCACCATATCGGTCTGACACGCAGAGGGTTCTGGATTCGACCACCGGCCTGGCAGATATATAAATGTTGGATTTAGATTTCCATTCTACTCGTAAGTTGGGTGTTGGTGTTCCTCTTTATGTTTATCCATAACACCCACAACGCAGGGAATAATAGAGTATGACTGGAGTGTATTAAGGGTATTTTAAGCGGCTTTAAAAAATTGGTTTTTTGAAGGCAAACGTTGTCTAATTTTAACTACGGCCTTCTTTCCTGTCACACATGTCCCACTTCAATTTACTAACGGCAGTCTTTACGATTCGATTGCACGAATGACGGGAAAATGCGTGACAGAAAAAGCGTCCTAAGTGTGACTAAGCTTGACTAACCGTGACTAAGCTTTTATATTCTAGCGAGCGAAAACCCGACAATTAGCTGTTAATGTTTGGGTCAAGCGGTATGCTTAACCCAAATGTTTGGGTCATGTTACTCTGAACATGACCAAAGGCTTAATCAAGTGAAGATAATATCATACATATGTATGACGGAAAGTGACGAGGCTCGCAGATATTTCACGACCTAATATATGCGGAGGAAATCGCTGCTTTGGAGGAAAAAGAAGTGTTTTCCCTTGCGTATTACTTACTACTACTTTTCGTATATGGGAATGTATTTTGGGAACATATTTTTACGGCTTATTTAAGTATTGGAATTATGTTGTACATTTTGTAATACTTATATCATGAGATGAGATCAACTATAACGATGTTATTACGTTATTATTGCTTGTCGTATATATTTTTTTTCTTATTTTTCGTTTCTTACTTAATATAATTTTTAAACAACACATTTTACGTACAAAATCTTATTGTAATGTAAAAATAAGTTTGTAATAGTTAATATAATGACCGCCTGTCACAAAATCAAACAAAATGTTTGGTATCGTTGACTTATCACAAGAACCCAAGTGAGCTAATATGTAACTTAGCAGTGTGTTAATCAAGATAGTTGTAGGAAGTTAGTTTAATCTCCCATAATCCAATATCTGTTACGTTTCCTCTTCCGTTACTAAACAAACAAAAGTTGCCTCTTATACGCTAATGTAAGGGTAAATATTATGTAGCGATAGCCCTTTCTGTTCCACTTATGGGTTTGGATAACTTGGAACGTTGCACTATGTTGCTTCAATAAATTGGAACGAAATTAAACAGTGGTGAACAACACATCCAATGTTTTTAAGTCCGTTATGTCACGCGTGACGTGTTAGACTAACACGTCGCTTTTAAGGTCCCCGTAAAAGTAAAACGAGTATATCTAGTAATCAAAACCGTGATAGAAAGCTTAGGGCACTATTCACGACACGCATGTGAACGACAGCACACGCGTCCCTCACGTAGGAATTAACGCGCTGCAGTCTCTTGCATCTTTTATGCTGAGTTTGTCCCTTTTCATGGTCGTTGCAACACATATTACAGTAATAATTGAATGTACATTTTTATTGTCCTTTTGTCGTTTTTTTTCTTTTGTTTTATGTTATTTTTATTTTTTTGTCTCTTTCTATTATAGTATTTCATTTGTGTTGCAATTATTCGAATAAAATGTTTCTTTCTTTCTTTCTTCGCGGTCTCGTGCCCGTGTGATTATGAAACGATAAGATGCGAGTGCGAGTGTGACACGCGTGCGATCGTAAGCACGCGTGACGCGTGACAAGAGAAGCGCTATTAACGTGCTTTTATAAGGCACATCACGCATCCAACTTTGTATATTATAATTATCGGTAAACATTCAATTAATTTATAATTCGTTTAATTTATCGGGAGCTGTGTAATAAATACATTTATGCAACATCAGGCGAATTAACGAATTTATCGGAGAATTTAAAATTATTCGTTGCGTGTCCATGAATATTGCATGAATATTATAAAACAGTGTTTATTTGTTATATCCATTTACTAATTGGGAACGTATCAGGAATTAAAATCATGTTGTGGCATTTAACAGTTCCTCTTTTCCATAAATATTAAAAGTAAAAATCTCTACAATTTAAAAGTACATTTATGGGTAGATTATGTATACCTATATCTTTTTTTTTACATTGAGATACCCGCAGACGCGCATCTGGCCGCGAAGAAGCTTATTCACAATTAAATTAATCATATTCATATTAATCATATCAGACCTCTCCCAGTAGGTAAAGAAACACGCCCAACTGAAGAACATAAAAATTGCAGTTAATATCAAACCATTCGCAAAACAAGGGTAGCAGGAAACAGATTAAATTCTCTGCAGAAGGGAAATATTTATTGAGCAAACACTCGCGAGCAGATTCTTATTGAAGGGTGTTCTACCCTCTCGGATCTGATTGATTTTTTCCTCCCTTCCATATTTCCAACTGCTCACTAACCATTATTCCATTATGTATACTCTGTTTAAAGATTGGGTTCTGAAGCTAAATGGTGAAACGGATCTCTAGTTATTTTGTTCTCTCTGTGTCTTTGTCTATTTGTCTGTCTGGTTGTCTGAGCGTTTATCCGTCCGTATACCTGTACGGTCTTGTGTCCGTATGTCATAGTAATTTTACTATCGGCACTACATATATGGATAAAAACTTTAAAGTAGATGACTATCGATTTATGTATCTAGGTATAGTTAAATCAGACAAACAGGAGTCGTGAAAGACATACCGTAATTCAGAAATGAAAAAAGAAATGTAGATATTCAAACAACAAATGTACAAATGTAGATGTAGGTTTTCAAAAGTTAAGTTCGGATGTATCGAAATCACTTTCAGAACAAGTTAATAATTCGTAATATGTAGCCAGCGAGGAGGGCCCAGTGCCCAGGTTCAGCAGTGGGACATGAAAAGAGTAGGTAACATATAAAAACACTCATACCTAAAAAAACCTTCTGCAGCGGAAACCAATTTAATAACTACGATTGTAACATTAATAATTTTTATATAAGGTATGAAAACTTTAAATTTATAGGAACGTATATTTACGTCATCTATTGATTTTTCTTTCCTCATTTTGGGAGCTGCGGGCGTCGCAATCAACCGCTGTAATCAACCGCCCAGCAGTTACGAACGGCATATTTGCTGAAAGATTGATTCGATCGCTCGGACCTACTGTATTTGGTATCTACACATTTTTGCTACAAATAAATTTTCTTCTAGCCGTATATTTACGTCGTATCCCCCTCCACCATTTTGGGAAAGACGAACATCCTATTTATTCGCGGTAATCAATTTCGTCAGTAATAAGAGGCCTACTTGCTTAAATATTCATTCTATTGATACATGATTGTTACTGTAGATCTATTTTAACCGATTATTTACGGCGTGGATTGATCGCAATCCCGCCAGTAAGTAGTATACTTGCTGAAAGATCGATTCGACTGACTGACCCTACTGCATTCGATATGTACATTTTAATGTACACTTTTCCTCAATCATTTTGGGAAGTGCGGGCATCGCAATCAACCGCCCGTTGATTCTTCTTCTTCTCAGTCGTTTCGCTCTTGTCAGAGCGGTCGTGGTCATCACTCGCCTCACGACATTTCGCCATTTCACTCTACTGGTGGCCATTCTAGAGCACTCGTGTACAGGGCCACCTACAGCTGATTTCACTTGATCTGTCCATCGCGTGGGTGATCGTCCGCGAGATCTGGTTCCTTCCACTCCGCCCTGCACGACAAGCCGTTCAATGGAGTCATTATTTCGTCTTGTAATATGCCCAAAGAATTTGAGTATACGAGTTTGTACTAGTGTAGATAGACGCTGTTTGATCCCGAGTTCTTGGAGGATGGAGAAATTTGTGCGAAACTCGGTCCATGAAACTCCAAGCATTCTTCGCCAACACCACATTTCTAGGGCGTCTATCTTTTTCTTTTCCAATTCTCGTAATGTCCATGTCTCAGAGGCGTACAAAAATATGGGAAAGACTAAAGTTCGTATGAGCCGGGTTTTAGTAGCTTTGGTGATATTTCTATTACGCCATATCTTCTTAAGTGTGTCCATTGCAGTCCTTGTTACAATATGACTATTTGTACAGGTACTGGACTAATAAATTATATTTATTCGTACATTTATTCATTTTTTTTTCTTTAAAAAATGTGACAAATTCAATTTTTTTTTAAATATATTTATTCGTACATTTATTCAATTGGTTAGGTTAGGTTAGGTTAGGTATTTGTTTTTTGTTTTTTTTTTTTAAATTGATTTCGAACGGGCTGATGGCGATCGACGTCATTTTTTGATGTTAAGAGCTTAGTTTCTAAAATCGATCGGTAGAGCCGTTTAAAAGTTATTAAAAAAAAAAACATTTCAAAAAAATTTTTTTTGTAGTTTTTTTGAGATTTCTCAAAATCTACCGATTCGAATCGGATAATAATAAATTGTTTGTCCAGTACCCGTATTAATAATTATAAATTATTCGTACGGTAACCGTATTAATAATTATTAATTGTTCGTACAGTACCTGTATTAATAGACTCAGCCTCCTTGTTATTGTCATCCGACGCTTGATCTCATCTATGCAGCCGCCATTATTAGAAATTAACGCCCCAAGATACATGTACGTCCGGACTACAGAACAGTTCGCAATTTCTGTTATTTGCGGGGAGTTATTGGTAGCACGATCGATTATCATAATTTTGGTCTTATTGCGATTTATTGCTAACCCAAACTCAAGGCTGACACGTTCCATTTTAAAAAGTAATTCCTCCAATTTGTCTGGACTTGTATCAAATAAGGTGGTGTCATCTGCATACCGCAAATTGGCGATTAGTAGCAATTGAACAGCAGCGGTGATGTGATACATCCTTGGCGGACTCCTGTACTGGGATGTCCTTGGATAGTACATTGTCTGTTCGTACTGAGGCTGTTCCTGTTTCATATAGACTTCGCAAAAGGTGTACCAAGTGCTTAGGAGTACCCATATCTAGTAGCGTCCTCCACAACATGGGCCACTTCACCGAATCGAACGCTTTTGAGAAGTCAACAAAGCAAATATATGTTGGTTTATTGAATTCTCGAGCTTTTTCGATGATTTGGCGAACAATAAGAATTTGCTCGCGAGTACCTTTTCCCTTCATAAAACCGGCTTGCTCTGCCCGTTGATTACAAGTAGCATATTGCTGGATGATTGATTCAATTGCTCGGACCTACTGTATTTGATACCTACACGTTTCTTATATATATATATAAACCGTATATTTACGTCATTGATTGATTCTTCCTTACCCATTTTGGTAGCCGCGGGCGCTGCAATCAACCGCCCGTCGGTTACGAACGGCATATTTGCTGGAAGATTGATTCGATTCCTCGGACCTACTTGATATGAACATGAAGACCGATAAAATTACATAATTGATGCTTGTTCATAATATAAAAACACAAAACCAGCTTAATGTTTTCAAATTGTCGTGTCAAATACTAAAAAAAATGAATATATTGTGGTACCGAACCCAACATGTGCGAGCTCGACTCGGACTAAATATTTGTATACACATATTCTAAAAGAAATATCGTGACTGATTTCTACCTAGTAACTTGTTTTATTTTCTTGCTCTCCCGAGGGCCATAATCCTCTGCCATTTATATCGAGACCTAAAAGGTTAACATTTGATGGGAGAGGTCAGTAAGATTCATTAGGCAACTTTAGGGCGAACAATTCTTGTCATTATTCAACAGTATCTAGAGCGTTTTGTAACCTAATACCTAATTAGAATATGACAGATTGTTTAATTAAATGTGGTACGGTTTTTGTATTGGCGTGCAAAATATCTGGTGGTAGTAACATTGATTAGTTATTTATCATACCAATTAAAATATTTTCATTTTTTTTTGTTTACAAAGTAACTAATTTTGTCTAAAATTATTTAAGATTTCTAATAAGTTTCAACCAATATAACTGTAATATACTTAATTGTAATCTATATTTTTTTAACAATGTAAATAATTTCAAAATACTACTTGGGTGTCAAATCAATCAATCAATAAGTTTAAAATGTCGGCCAAAAAACTAAAAACGGAAAAAAGTCACAATAATGATCCGATTATAATTTAAGAAGAAGAATACATTATTTATTTTAAGAGAAACATATTATTTATTTGAAGTATTTTATTTTAGGATCACGTTAAAATTAAAACATATGTTTAATAGCATCATCATCATAACATAATTTCATCTTACCATTCATATCGTCTAAGTACTTATCTGAAGATATCCACAAAATGGATATAGTTTCTTTAGGAGTACGCCTTTATTAAGCCATTACATATTATGATAGTGTCGGTACATTGATACCCTTCTTTAGCGGTAATGGATAGCGTGATAATGAATTGACAGTATTAGATGGGCTTTTCTGAGAAAATCTCACGTCATAAGGGAATTTTCTTACATTTTGTCGTGGAAAATCTTGTGAAAAGACATTCCGGCCTTTGCTTTTTACTGTATCTTGGTATAAGATGTTTTACTGAGATGAGATTTGTCCAATTTGCGACTTTTTCGTAACCCAATTACTGTCCCGCTGAGGCTCGGGTCTGCTATGAGAGAGGCTTAGGCCGCTACCACGCTGACTAAGTTCAGATCAGTGGACTTCAACACAAGTTTGCGTTTTCTTATGTAATATAATAAAAATATCTTGAACACAGACGCAATAAGTGCGCGTTTTAACATATACTGTCAGTAGTATTTATCTTACTAAAATAATAATAATTAAGTTTTTAACCTTTTCATGGTACTTAACTTTACTTTTCATGTGCATTTAAAAAAATGTCATGTCATAAACGGTCGAGTAATTTAAAGTAGCTACATAAGAGTATAACTTTGCTTCTCTGCTAGAAACGATTTTTATAAATTATTTTTTCAAAAAACCTGTTAGGTATTTGTGCCGCGGACAAATATTAAAAATAACCGAAAACATTAAGCGATAATTGTTAGTACAAAAGAAGGAAAAACAATAAAATATTTTTTATGAACTAAATGAGAACGGAACTTGTAAGTTCGGAAATTCGGAAAGCTCGCAGAACTTTTACAGTAAAGTTCCGACAACAATAATAAAGTTAGTTGCCATAATAATAGAAGGAAGTCGAGGGCAGAAAATACTGAGTTCCCAATGCTATAAAAATGGTTATATTTTAAATGTATAATTATAATTATGTATACTTTATTATTTCACATATTTTTTATACTTCAGGGTCCTAAAAATCACAGATTTTAGTAAAAAAAAATATTTTTCCTTTTTTTTTATTTGAAAATAATAATACTTTTAAATGAGAAGTAGCGATGCCAAGATTAGCCAAGTGGCTAAGTAACTCGGCCTCTTAATGTAAAATACTGAACTTCTAATCCTAGTATTTTGTAATAAGCAAATAATCTTTCGTAACTTATTCGCTTGTTACAACATATTATTTGGTTAACAGTGAGAAAACCTATATGCCCGAAAAATTAAAAATTACAGTCTGAATAGCATGCGAAATCAGTCAACCGCCCCGTGTTAAACCCCTCACTCTGAAAGGAGACACTGTCTCCCTTCAAACCGGAACACAGCAGCGCCTAACACTGCTATTATTAGGTAGAAATACCACCACCCCTATACAAATGGAACGATCCTTTCTATTTTATTTCATAACAATAAAACTTATTCGTCGGCACAAACTTACTCAGATCGTACGAAGAATAAATGCTGGAACTATTGAAAACTTCGGTAGTTTCTGATCGTTCCCACAAACAAGACCGGCTCGCTAGAACTAGTCAGTTTTATGTAAAAACATGCATTTCCTCGTACGGACTTTGAATTTAAACTACGGTATTGAATATATTCGTAAGGAAAGTGTGTTTCTTCATATCTAAAAAAAAAATGCTATCTGTATTGTATGTTTAAATGTCTCTTAAAATAAGTTCAGGTATTTAAAAAGCTATCAGTATGGACAGACGGGAAACGCCGAAAAAACATGTAAATATATGATTTTAGACTAATAGTATCGTGTAATTGAGACATTTTAAATATGTAACGGCTACTCACAATACGCTAAAAACACTAAAAGTTCAAAAACGCCCGCTATTAATTTTCATCGATTATTTTAACCGTCTTCAAAAAATGAGGTTATAAATCTTAAGACCTCTAAATCGTAAGACGATCTTTACTTGCTCTTTGTATTCTATTGTATTTTCTTTGTATTTTATTTATGTTCCCATCATATTAAGGATAAATATATGAAAGAAATTGAATACAATAAACACAAATGTTGCCAGTCAAATATGCATATCCAGAGGTTTCTCCGGATAATTTGAGAACTCGATAGGGACGAGTGCCAAGTGGAACAAGTCCTGGGTTCGGTGCCAACTGCCTACAATGCTCCATTTGATGTACTGTCTTAAGTGTTACCTCAAGGGGTTATGGCAGTTAAAAATCATAAAATTCTCTTAAGGGTAAGATTTTTTGGCATTAATTTTATTTAACTGTAACATTATCGTAAAGTTAAGTGTGAAATATAAAGCAAATTAAAACACAATAGAATTTGAAGATGTTATTGTAAAGCAGAAATATATGTAGCGGTGGTGCCTCCAAAATCGAACCATAAATGATTTTTAAAATCATATTTTTGAAAGCCAAGTGGTAGAATCAGTGTAGTTCGATCGGTGAGGTACCACCTATATCTACCTGTTTATGAGTAGTATGCTGACTTATAATTATGAGACGACCGTCTTCATGAGAGCAATGTCAAATTCTGACTTTAGATCTAGAACCCGGGTTCAAAATAGAGTTAGTTACAGACCTATAGGGGTTCAGTGACCTCGTACCATGTATTGGACTGCATGCTCATGTCTTACTTACAGACAACGGCGGAAGTTCAAAAAAATTGAATCACAGAGCAGTTTTATAAACAAACTGAGCAACCTTTTTAATTAAGTTGATAATAAAATATTATAAAAAAATTAAGTTTAAAAATCATCATAGCGTAGTTTAAATAACACTTTCTATACTCACAGCCCCACACTAGGATTACCTGTATCGTGGGTGCCATGGACACACACAAAGACAAATACACAAACACCCAAACCTAGAAACAGAAACCTAAATTCATCATTTAGATTTCTGTGTGGCCGCGGATCGAACCCGGGACCCTCTGCGCGTCAGACCGGTATAGAGTATAGTGACCGCTCCGCCAAGCGGATCGTCAAAAATACGTCGTTGAAGAAAATACGTTTTATTGAACTTCATGTTAACAACTCCATATTCGTAACTTTAACTGATTGAGTTTACGCTGCATTACGCTCTGAGCATGAAGCAGCTTCATTACGCAGTTACAAGTATATTAAGCTTCCAAAAGCTTTCAGATAAAACTCGCGAGATACTCATATGAGTGGAGTTTGAATGAAGCGAAATTACGAAAAAAACGCTGTTACGAGCATTCCTTTTTTAGACAAATTGTGAAGTTTGTCATTCAATTTAGATTTCTGTCTTGGATATCCTCTCAGGTATTCAGGCGATATATAACTATTACAAAAAAAACAAGATTAGATACACACTGTAAAATAGAGCTGATAAGAAACAATTGGGCATTCTGTTTATTTTTTAAGTCTGGAAATAAAGGCATCATCAGAAGCAAAAGTTTTGGGAGTATTAGTTATGTGCCAGAAAGAAGCGACGTTGGACACGGTGAAGACCAGATGCCCGTTTCATACTTTTATTGAATATAAATGTATCGGCGTCTATTTTATGCAACGTATACTGTTGAGTACGGGTTTGCAATAAAAACTCCAATTGAATTTTTCTTCCTGTATTTTCTTTTCTTGACCATTTATTCACAATTCTTCTATTTTCCGGAGCGTGTCGGACCCTATTTTTAGCCACCTTAAGTGGCAAAGTGAGTGTTACAACCGACGGGGGGCTAACGCAGCAGTCGCTCTTATTCCCGTCTCGCTCACTTCCTATAGCCCTCTCTTTCTATCCTAGGGGTTTTTATATTTTTCCTTTATTTATTTACATAAAACTTATTTCTAATACATAACAAAACGTAATATAACATAAACCTTAACTAAATAACAATTTATGCATTTAAAAAACAATTTATAATCACAACTTAAGACTATTTTATTCGCCGTCCGCAACATATACGTTATCCTGATTGCCGCTTTCATGCTTCATCCACGTCCGATGTCCCTTCTGGCTTTCATCTTAGACTAGGTATTCATGAAAATATATTAACAAAATATAAACAAAGATAAAACACAATTAGGAAGTCATAACAACAACAAACGGTGAAACTGTGTTGCCACATTCGAAAAAGTTTTCTATCTACATCTATGTTAGAATAGCAACCCTTAGCGGGTTTAAATTTACATCAAAGAGCCCATACCACATACTACGAGAAAATTATGTTCATTCCACAATTTATACATTTTCATGTAATTTTAAACTTTGGAGTTTACGGCACAGTTACTTTGAGCACTAAACAACCGGCTTCATTACGAACTTGGTTTTACATATAATACGTCTCTTAATTTAAAAGCTAGCAATTAAAAAGCTGCTAGACTTAATTTATTGTCATTAATTCGACCGAAAGTTTCTTTTGTTACATGCGAATGTTCACGTTATATATAAATTTAAAAAATAATAAAAAAATATTGTATTTTTTCCGAGTCAATCAAATACTCATACTCAACCGCGTGGCTGAGTGGTGACCATACCAGTCTGACCTGCACTGGGTTCCAGGTTCGATCTCCGATCAATCAAATATCTAAATGATAAACTTAGATTTGTGTTCTGCGGTGGTTCTGGTTATTTGTGAGCCAATTTAATTTAATTTATTTATTTAGTCAATTAGTACAATCGATACTAATTGACTAAATAAATAATAATACTTCAATTACACTAATGAATAATGATAGATAAAAATTACAAAGCATACCTACTTATAGGTAACAAATCTTTTCAACTCATCCTTGTTCCATTCAAACCACGAGTGACCTATCAGAATGTAGTTTATCATTAAAACCACACGAAACTGTTTATGTTACATTCAATCTAACTTGGTTGCAATAACCAACCTAGTGATAGATCAATTCACAAATCTATAGGCAACTATAGATTGTGTGTGTGGAGCCGACCTCTCTGACTGACAAAGGCTTAGCTGAGATCATAGTATTATGCTTTAATAGACCTTTGGCAATCGTAACTCTAATATACTTGATATGCCTTCCCTACTAGCTATTCCAGACTTGATTGGGATTCTACTACCTATTGGAGATTTAATTAGATAATCCTTAAAATATGCGAAATTGGCTGTAGAATTTTAGGAGTACTAAGACTCTTTCCCTGTAGTTACCTGGTTTAGGGTGTCCTGTGCCTGTTGTAAGAGGTGACTAAAAGGGAGCTTCCATGGTTGCGGACGGCAAGAGTGAGAGCTGTAATCGGCCGGCTAGCGACCCCGGGAAGGACGATGGTGGTGTGTGGCCGCACACCTTCGTACGCACCAGACGGCGTGGCGAAAGCCAAGGTCACCTGAGATCCCGGAGCCCTCTACGCAGTGGCGAGGACGGCCACCGGGGGGGTTTTAGTGCGGTAATAATTCCACATAACTCTATGTCGGTCCCACGGCGTCGGGTACCTTGTAAGGGTTTTCCCCTCGTGAACAAAAATAAATCCACACGCTTCCACCGAAACGTAACAAACTGATAAATCCTAGAAATAGATGAAATGACGCTCTTATGTTAATTGACAAATGTACTAAATATTGGCAAAGATATTCAAGATTCTCTAAAGGGAAGAGGATCCGTGCCCATCAGTAAAGTATAGATTATAGTCTCAACCCTTTCTACTTGAATAAGAGATTTGAATTTTGTAATGAGAAAATAAGGGGATAAAAATAATGAAACAAAGTTATCCAAGCGGAAAACTTTTGAGGCGTCAAAGTTTTGAAATAAAATAATAGGTGCTAAGAAAATGATGGATGGATTAAACTCCTTACCCGCTAACGAGGTTTAGTTATATCTTTATTAATTGTGATAAAAGCTTAAACTTTTTATCTTAATAGATATTAGAAGCCGCCATTGAAATTCATGGACCAATTGTCCGTGAGAACTAATTTTCAGCCCATCTGACGTACTTAATATAATTTATAGGCTATTGGTTGAAACCTGGTATCTCGATCGAAAAGTCCGAGGTTCGAATCACATCACACTTTGATCTATCTGAACTGAATAAAAAAATATTATCACTTAGTAACTTTTCCTGTAATGGAAAATATCGTGAGGAAACCTGCATACCTGAGATATATTTATAAAATAAGTTCTTAAAGCTGTGTGAAGTCTACCAATACACTTGGCCAGCGCGGTGGACTGTGACCTAATCCTTCTCATTTTAAGAGAAGACCCTTGCCCAGCGGTCATATTTTTTTTCTAAATAGGAGCAAGCACTACACGTACAATCAGCTCCAAAAGTAGATGAACAGTGACATATCTTAGTGACGTTAGCCATTTTCTCACATAGAGTGTTCAGCTACTTTTGACACTGTAGTGTTAATCTACTTTTGTGTCTTTAAGTTGTTCATTTAATTATGGTGCTAGTTGTGTTTAGCTACTTATGAACGCTTGGGTGTATAGGTATTTTTGGAATTTTGGTCTGTTCATCTACTAATGAAGCTTACTGTACATTTCTAACAAGCATTTAAAATTTTGACAGGTACTGCCCCTGTCGGCGCGGCGATTTTTCGATAGATATTAAAATATATGACGTATTTATACACAAATGTCTGCTAAGACAAGCCACGCGTCTGATACGTTCTATGTCCGTAGATGTATTGAACCCTAACAAACAAATGCTTACAAATTTCCAATCAATTGATTTCCTCTTATTTTCTAATTGCCCGATCCAATTACCGATTGAAGCCCCAAAAACCTCTTCCACCGCAGGGTTTTGATTACAACCAATAAATTAAACAAAAGGGCTCACAAGCAGCTATTGGGAATATCTATTCCACTTTTGTGTGTTATAAAAATAAATTCCACTTCATTTAACAACTTATATCTTCTTTTTGCCTCCAAATTGTGCCAATACCAGGCAGCTCCGTGAAGTTTTTTTTTTAAAATGAACTGTTTTTTATCTACCCGTACAAAATAGGTACTTAATATTTTTTTGTGATATACTCTTAGGAAGCTTATACACTAACGACAATTCGGTCGCCATTTATCCACAACGACATAGCCATTTGTTTCATGGCCCGTTGTCGATTTTCACCGCTTTCCTACATAAGCAGTTAAGCACTCATGTGTTTCCACCCTTTACCTGAGAGATTTATATAAAAAAAAATCTCAAAGGTACGTGCAGTCTACCTACTCTAGTCTACAGCGGCCAGCGCGGTGGATTATGGCCTAATCCTTCTCATTCTGAGAAGAGACCCGTGCCCAACAGTGGTACAATCATGGGTTGATGATGAAAGAACTTCAACACTGAATAATAACTGAATTACACTTAGCGCATGGAAGCGTAGTATTACATTTTATGTTAACACAAGAGAATCGACACAGAGTAATGAAGTTTATGTCTACTAAAATTGTACTGCAGCGCCCATAATCTCTGTTAACGATGCTAGTTACTCTACATTGTGCATACTAATTTATGTTACGTGTTTAATATTTTAACGCAGTAACTTTTATATTTTGTAACATAAAATAAACGTTTTAAGTTCTATTAGTATGGGGCATCAGTTTACAAATTAGGTTTACGAGAAGTGTTAGAGATTGGTTTTTTAGGGTTCCGTACCCAAAGGGTGAAAACGGAACCCTAAGACTTCGCTGTCCGTCCGTCTGTCCGTCTGTCACAGAGCTCTATCTCTGGAACCGTAATAGATAGAAACTTGATTTTTTTACAGAAAACGCTTCACGGTGGCCGCTATAACAACAAATCCTAAAAATAAAATGAAGTTGAATATTAAAGGGGGTCTCCATACAACAAACCGGTATTTTTTGGCATTTTTCAATCTAACTGTTAAACCGTACTAGGAAGACAGTTGAAGTTTTTACAATCCGTTTACTACTATAACTACTATTATAATAAAAACAAATAAAAAAAAGAAAACATATTTTAATGTAGTTATTTTATGAAAATAAGTTAAATTTAATGAACATTTAACGGTTAACGGAAACCTCCATGTGCATCTTGACTAGTACTTGGCGAATTATTAAATATAGACGTAGCAAATGAGCGTGCAGTCCACATGAAGATCAGTGGCTACTGCCGCCTATGGACATCTGTAATTAAATCCGGGGTAGATTAGACTCCTGAAGATATTTTATAATAAAAAATAAACGTTTTAACTTTCGCTTGTCGGCGTAAAATTGAAAATGATAGTAACGATAAGACATTGCTGTATTCTAGTCTGAAGAGTGGTAAGAGACACACATGACGGACATCTTGACGGACTGCCTCTTGGCTGTCCAATTTAGATTAGATTCCTACCTGAGGTCGACCACAGATGTATTGCTACTCCTGAAGACCGAGTTGGAACGCCTTGGTTAAGTATGTTCCCGTTATCATACCCTTCAAACTATGTAGAACGCAGCAGCGCTTAACACTGCTGTTATTATACAGAAATAGGTGTGGTGATGCTACTGCAGGAGTTAAACCATAAAGGGTTCGTCAAATAGATTCATATGTATTCGTCCTCGTCAATAAATATTGAAAGACCCCAAGTATGTCGATATCTTACGATTCAGCGTATAAACATATCGTAAGCAGGACACGTAAAGTCGAGAGCTCGTGTTTCTAGTCTTATAGGGCCTCTGCTATAATCTTTGGACCTAAATATTAATAAGAAAGACCTTTGATGTACTAAGAAAATTTTTCTACTAAGAATATAAATATGAAAATTTAGTTTTTATGTTTTTAAGCATGTTTATGTATTGATCATCATTTTGTTACCGTAACCTTCTAATAATCCTTAATGAAAAATTAGAAAAATTAGAAACATTTAAAATTTTGAAACAGCGTCCCTTGTCGAAAATATTAAAAAAGGACAATGAAAATATATCTAAATATATAAACTTTTAACTTATTCGAAGGGCTAGTCAGTAAATTAAAAACATTATAAAGTTTCTTCCAAATTATTTTCGGACGTAAGCAGACAAAATCTTTTTGTCCATACAAAGCTAATACTTTTATATGAGCACAACTTATGTAATATATTAAGGGATCTGAAACTTTCGTACATAACTATGTAAAAAGTAAAGCCAAAAGCTTTTCTCCAAAACGTAAAAGACTCAGAGGGGACTAATGGGTAGTTTGTAAAGTCAGATCCCTTGTATAGTAAGTTATGGGAACGCATTTGGAAGGCGTGGATACTAATAAGGGTTACTGGCTTATCCCATTGCCAACGAGTAAGCGATAGATACTCTTCATAAGGAAAGGGACTTGTTCTTATCACACGGGCCTGTATGCGTACCACTTTTTGTATATAAAATAGCATAGCAGACGAGCATGCAGTCCACCTGATGCTAAATGGCTACTGTACTCATGGATATCTGTTTTCAATCCCAGATAAGATAAGATTCCTACCTGAGATCGGCCCTCCTTATAACAAACCTGGAATGACTCAGAAAAGCATGTCGCTCGTATCTCACCCTTGAAATGAGAACACACACTCAACACTACTATTATTAGGCGAAATGTATGGCAATGGTACCGCCGGACTCAAATCACAGAGGGTACTACCACTTTCATGGTTATAGTGAAGCAAGTCCTTTATTCCGATGTTTATACCATTCATTTGTCTCGCTGCATGGGCTGTCCGAAAAATAAAGTGATGACCATTACAATGTATCTTCATTTATGAATTAAACATTTTGTCAGTCTCCGAGACGACAAGGAGATGTAGCGAGAGTTAATGTAAGCCACATTACAATAACATTATGGCACTGTGGACTCCGTCAACAAAATGCTATGTATGTTGTTACTTCTTACTGATATATCTATTTCCATCCCATCTGTTAAATTGATGAAAACTATTTTATATCAATTTCACAAAACAATCTGGCTAGACTATGATTAATTATTTAAAAATTTTTAGTATAGCAATTTATGAAAAAAATGTATTTTCATTTTTCTTAAAAATTAAGCCTTTTCTTTAGGTTTTCATCTATTATTATTTAGTCAAGTTTGATATTTGTAAGCGAGACCATCAAATATGATAATAGGATGTGTTTTACATTTTCGTAATAAATACATTTTATGGTTTTTAGTAAATAAATATGTGACGGTCTTCCCTAATTCGGATTTTAGTTCATAAAAATTTGTATTTTTTTGACAATCATAATATGGTTGCGGTTTATACTATAATTATGACATTCACGACTAAGGAATCGATTTTATAAAAATTTACACGAAAGTTTTAGTTGTTATCTCAATGTGTGTCCCATGTGTGTCCCATAATTCTTTTGAGCATTTCTCGCTAATTCTGAAACTTTCACGTTCGAAAATAATCATACTGTAAATGTTTTCTTTCATTTAAAAATTCCTGCATTTAACTAAACGACTTTGATTTTGGAGTAAAAAATGATTTGGGATCTGGCTATAGATTTAACGTAAAACGATCCCCAATCCATACATTCTAATCTCCGTATTTGACAAGGGTCTAATTAGCATATTGGCTTTCAAATCTCAATTAACCCCGATTGCTTGTCTCGTTGTGGTATCGGAAATTAAAATTATACCTGTCTCCCTTTTTATAGGGTTTTAAACCAGAAGGGCATATGAAAACTAGCTTTTACATGCGGCTACGCTCGCGGTCAGAGGTTATCTATCCTTCGGGTACGGTACTTTTTTCGGAATAAAGAGTATCCTATGTCCTTTTTTGAACACTTGATAGCATTTGTACATATTTCAAGAAAGATTACAGAGTGCAGCAAACGAACAAACAATCGCACATTGGCATTTATAATATTTACCGCCTTTCAATGGCTTTAATTGCCCAAGTGAGTAAATCTTTATTTTTAATGCTTTTGATAATATCAAATTTAATAACTTAAATTATTTTTTAGATTGTGTAAGAGTTTTTTTACAAGAATTAATAGTCTGAAAGCTCTCAAAGATTGTGATCGGAAACAAAACACGTTTGGCGTGTAAGATGAACTATGACCTAATCTCGTTGGATTTCAATATGTAAATGAAAATGTAACTTTTAAACTAAATAGATGTTTATTGATAATCGTAATATGAATAATACTCTCTAGATAGACACACAAGTACAGGAGTACCCCGTCTGAAATCTGCCTGACTGCCGGGAGGTGCACCTGTGTCTACTAAGAGCGTCATGCGAGTTCTCGAACAATCATACATTAATCTTATCAGATGCGTCTTACTACCCAAGTATACCCTAACCCTATTCGATGAGTCTACAGACACACATAGCACGTTGACTCCTACACATACGTTGCGTCCTATTGCATATAATTACTCCGATGAATATTGGATGTTCGCCTCCAATTACCCTAATTCTCCTAAATACATCCGTGACAAATTTTATTAACCTCCATTACTCGTCATAGTATCGGATATCGAGTTTGTCTCTAATTAAACTAATTTCCACTGAATTCTGTATCCCATGTTCTAGCGTTCCGTCTATCGCCACTATTGTTCCGCTCCATTGAATATCCCGGGTTTGTTTGTTTAGAACAATGCGTTGACCAATGATTCTTCTTTTGATCTAAAAAAAGTTTCTTTTTTGTTGCGTGTGTGTATAAAAACAACACCTATTACTACCATAGATTAGTAAAGATACTTCGCCGCCTTGAAATTGAATGAAGCTTGAATTTGACAAAAGGCTTATTTGTAAGTGAAAATTTACGAATAAATGACTAATACTGCGTAATTTATATAATAAATAAATAATTATTTCAAATATTTTAGGGACATTTTAGCACGGAGACGTGGCAAAACTTTTTTACGCAATTATTTCAATTGTCAAAACTGGTTACGTTTTTTTGTTAGGAGTGAGTAATCTTTACTAATCTATACCACAATAGAAAGATAGAAATAGCCACTACATAAATAAAGGTAAAGGTAAAAAATAAAAATAGGATAAAAGATAAAAATTGTAAGATAAACGTAAAGGAAAAGAAGTTCCATTGCGTTTTAGGTTTCTAGCCTGTAGATATTAAGATTTACCTATCCGTTATCCGTATCCGTACCTATCTATACCCAAATGATTCCTGTTAGAGACAGCTAAGGTTAAGGTAGATTAATATTCCAATCTAACCCACGAAGGTTTACGCTCTAATAACCAATTACATCACGTAAGAAGGGTTATTTAACATGCAAAATGAACCCAAGCTTGAGATAGGAGATCGTAGAGAGGATAGATCTATATGCTTTAGGAAACCGTTAGTACGTTATGGGATCTATAGTATCCATAAAAAGTGACCAAATCTCCCGTTTTGAAGATAATTGTCTTTGTAGCTAATCTGTTCCGTTGCTTAAAACTCGGCCTTTAGATCAAGGAGTCCGAGATTCGAACTTTGACTTTTTCAAAAATAATGTGCGTATTAGAAATTAATTCTTATTGTAATAGTTAACCCATGACCAGCAGTGGCACAGTAATGGGCTGACGACGAAGAAGAGTTCGAGGATGCAATAATCAGTTTTAGGAAAAAATTAAAATCGCGTTTATTCAGCAAAATTCTTAATAAAACTGAAGGCAGTAGAACCCTTTGTGATCCGACACCGGCGGCACCACCGCCACAGCTATTTTTACCTAATAACAGCAGTGTTAGGCGCTGCTGTGTTCCGGTTTCAAGGGTGTGGTAAGGGAGACAGACTTTTCCGACGCGTTCCAACTTAGCCCTCAGGGGTAGCGGCGCATCTGTGGCCGACCTCAGGTAGGAATATCTAATTCTATCAGGTATTCTATCAGGTAGGAATATCTGGGGATATACAGATGTCCATGTGCAGCAGTAGCCACTTACCATCAGGTGGACTGCATGCTCGTCTGCTACTCCTACATTATAAAAAAAAACCTTTTTTTCGTCGACTTATCCCTTTCCGTTCCGTTGTTGTTTCGATGTATTTAAGTATTTATCCATTGTTATCAATTTAAATGCAGTTGCAGCTAATCATCAAAAAGTTTTTCTTTATCATTTTATACAAATTTAACTGTGACGTCATCATGCTTACTAGTGTGAGTGAGCACCTCATGTACAGTATAAAATAACAACGTGGGTGTAACACCTACACAGACAATTCGGTATGGTCAGCCATGTTTGCAAGTCTCTTGTTACATTCTGTAATGGCGTTCAATTAATTAGTGAATGGAGCACTTAATTAATATATCGTAAACGCTGTTCCGGTTAATTGGATGTCCAATATCATTGTTGAAACGTTAACTAATGTTGTGTCAAAGTGACATATCAAATGAACAGTCATAGAAGTTAATGAAGTGAAGTAACTAATATTATAAATGTGAGTTTGTTTGTTACGCTTTCACGCTGTGTGAACATACATCCGGCACGATGGCCAAAATGTTAGATTCGGCTCCGAGACCGAAAATATTAAGATTTCCGCGGCCGTTAGAACAAGTAAGGAACCGAATGTTCCTCTCTTCGATGGACAGGATGACCGTGTCCCGAAGAAGGTTAAGTGGACTGTATATACGAAAATTAAGATGCAAAGTGCTATAGGGTCACGCACTCACCTGCTGCTGATGGGCGCAGCCTCTTGTACTAGGTATAAGGCACCTTCAACTCACCCTAAGCTCGAGCTAGCTAGTCTTACCTCGGAATGGTCTACCGGTTACCTCTACCTTCTTCCTCTTCTCACGTGGCGTCGATCTTACAGCACGTTGCACCGCGAACAATGAAGTTAACGCGAATTTAAAGGAAACGCTACGAATACGAATAGTGGCTTCTATTTCGGAGTATAACTAAAACGACAAATATGCGCGAGCGCGACCGACGACTCCGAAACTTCTCGAATAAGCTTTATCCCGGTGGCGGCATACACCACCGCGAACGACACGACGACAACGACGATCTACAACGAACTATTTCAAACTATAAATCTCTATGCTTTTAATCCTACAGATTAAAATTAATACCAACGACAGATAATTAATACGTAGAACCATAGACAAAACTGAACATACCGCCCACCTAAATACTACGTATTTACGAAAACAAATAGACATTACTTAACCTACGACAAGAAAGAGTTAAGTTAAAACGTAACTATTTGGCGAAAACGACACATACTATAAACTACGACATGAAAGAGTTACGTGGAAACGTAACTAACTTACGAAAACGACACAAATTATTAACCTACAACAAGAAAGAGTTACGGTGAAACGTAACTAGTTCACGAAAACGACAAGAAAAACTTCTAAATTCTCACACCACGCTCACAACGGAGAGCAATATCTACGGAACGAATAGCTCGTTTAGGCGAGAGAATCCAAAAATCTTGCGAAAGTAAATTTTGTAGAGTTTGAGCACCAGGATGCATAAATTTCTTATGGTACTCATCGATAATAAGAAATGTTAATCTATGATTACGAGGTGAAAGAATAGGATGTCTAACGGTAAACTCTACATTAGCGTTAGCTAACCGACCGCCCACCCTCAAAATACCCGCGTCATCAACGAAAGGAGACAATTTACGCAAGGCTTTGGGTAGCGAATTAGGCGAACCTTTACTTAGACAATCCAATTCAAACGAAAACGACTCTACTTGTGCTTGCTTTATGAGCAACTCAAAAGCTTGACGTAGCTCACAAGGCTGTAATGCACCGACAAATTTATTTTTATAATTTCTCAAATTATGAGCGAAACGAAAACAAAATGACAAAACACGCTTTACTTTCGAAAGCGACGAAAAACGATTTAACAAATCGCTAACGAGATTCACCTTTTCCGGTGACAGAAGGCTAAGAATCCTTTGTTCTTCTGCGATAGAGTCTGTGTCCTGTTCTACCAATAATGAAGAAGGCCAATCATTCTCTGGCTCTACAAGCCATGAAGGGCCCTTCCACCACATGGAACAGTCAACGAGGTCAGCTGGAAGCGTACCACGAGAACCAATATCAGCAGCATTCGAACTAGAGCTCACGTGACGCCAATGGTCCGGAGCTACTCTACTCTGAATGTGGCTGACTCTATTCACCACAAACGTTTTCCACTTGGATGGACAAGATTTAATCCAAGCCAAAGTGACAGTAGAGTCAGACCATGCGTAAAGTTCTTGAACTGCATGAAATGGTTTTAAAGCCTCTACCACTGATTCCATTAAAGTAGATAACAAGACAGCAGCTAAAAGTTCCAATCTTGGAATCGACAATTTTCGCAAAGGCGCGACTTTCGACTTTGCGCAACAAAAATTAACGGATGTAGAGCCATCCGCCTCAACGACACGAAAGAATGTGACAGCACAGTAGCCACGTTCTGAAGCGTCACAGAAGCCATGCAACTGTAACGACACGAAAGAATTTACCATACGCCGAGGAATGGTAATCGAAACTAACGACGACAATTGAGACTTAAATCGCAACCACTCGTGTGCAATGTGAGGTGGCACATTATCGTCCCATGAAACTCCCGAAGTCCAAAGAAGTTGCATAAGATATTTAGCATAAAACGTAATCGGCGCTAGAAATCCCAAAGGGTCATAAATCCGCGCAATATGGGAGAGTATGGTACGTTTGGTGCACCTAGAGTCATCGGGGTTGACGACACGAAATCTAAAATCATCCGATTGCGGATGCCATAAAAGTCCCAAAATTTTTAAGGAGAGGTCTGACATCTCTTCGAAATGTTTAAATTCTTCTGAGTATAAGTCAGAAGATGGAAGATCAACGAAAAACTCACTACAATTAGATGTCCACTTTCTTAAATGGAAACCACCAGACGACAAAATTTTGGTGAGTTCCGAGCGCAATTGTAGAGCTTGCTCTACCGAGTCAGCGCCCGACACGATATCATCGACATAAATGTCTCTACTAAGAACTGTAGAGGCAGCCGGAAGTTCTTGGGTAGAGTCTTCTGCTAGTTGAGCGATCGCACGAAGAGCCTGAAACGGTGCAGATGATACGCCATAAGTGACCGTGCGAAGCCTATAGTCACGTATAGGACCGTCAGCAGATGGGCGCCACAGAATGCGTAGGTACTCGGTGTCATCTCTACAAACCAAGATTTGTCTATACATCTGTTTGACGTCACCAGTAAAAACGACAGCATGCCAACGGAACCGAATAAGTAAATCGAAAATATTAGTTTGCAGTTTAGGCCCAGCAAGTAGCGTATCATTCAAAGACAATCCATTAGCATCTCTACAACTTGCATCGAACACAGTACGAAGTGGGGTGCTAACAGAATCTGGTCGCAATACTCCGTGATGAGGGATATAATAAAACTTCCCAAAGCTTGAAGTCGGGGGATCCACCTGCTCCATATGACCGGCAACCTCATACTCATTCATGAACCGAACGTAGGCATCTCTAAATTCAACATTTATATTAAGTCTTCGCTCGAGAGAGAGAAATCTTTTTAAAGCAATTTCACGGGAATGTGAGAACGATGGCTTTACTGCAGGATTCATGAATGGAAGAGGCACCACAAATCTACCATCATCGTTACGACTATAATTATTAGTGAAATAATTTTCACAGGCTTGATCCTCCTTCGAAAGGATTTTACAGACAGGAGTGCGAACCTCTTCTGTTTCCCAGAATCTTTTTAAAGTGTTATCTAATTTTATATTTGATAAATAAGAGTTATCAACGAAGAAACAATCACTCTGATTACCATTACGACAGTTGTGTGTGTGATCTAACTCACACTCACCCATTAGAATCCAACCAAATATAGTATTTAGAGCCTTTGGTTGTCCCGGCCTCCCTCGTCTCAGACCAGGTATGAGAGATGAAGCAAATATATCCGCATTCAATAGCATGTCAATAGCCCCTGGACGAGCAAAGTCTGGATCAGCCAAAGGTAAATTCCTAATATGTGACCAACCACAAAAATCAACAAATTGTGCAGGTTGGTCACTACATATCGACGACAAAACAAAAGCTTCAAACTTAAAATCGATTTTATTTGAGTTATAGGATTTTATTTCACAACATAGTGAACCACGAGACTCAGCAACAGAAGATCCGATTCCATTTATTGATTGTTTAGTGTTTTTAATACATAACCCGAGGCGCTTTGCACATGGTACCGAAATAAAGTTGCAAGCGCTTGCACAATCCAACAACACCCTTACAGGTTGAAAGTTTCCCCAACTATCTTTTATAAGAACCTTAGCTGTAGAAAACAAGATTGTACCTTTACCACCGACAGAAGTTAAAACAATATTACTCAGTTGTGCATTATTATTAATGGAACTAACAACTTCAGTATCAGGTTGGGAATTGCTATCAGCGGACGGTGTAACCGATTTTTTAAAATGTAACAATGTGTTATGTGAACACCCACATACACCACAACTTATAGGGACTCGACAAGTTTTTACCCTATGAGTTTTCGAAAAGCAACGGATACAAAGATTTTTATTTTTAATGAATTTAAATCGAGAATCTATATCTAAATTTAGAAAATTCTTACATGATGAAAGACTATGTTGGCCAGTACAAAAGTCACAAGTCACTCCCGACACGACAAATGAGGATTTGGACTTTTTAAAGTTACTTGGTTTCGGTTCTTTTGATATTCCTACATTACTTAATATTGGGTTCGGAGTTACCTCACTTAATGCCCTAACTTGTTTCTCAACAAAATCCTGAACTTGAGTGAACTCTGGTATCTCATCTGAATTAAATTCTAATTGAAATGATTCTTTTGTGGCCCGATCTAATTTTGACCAAAATAAATGGAACAACATGAAGTTCTTATCTGGTAATCCAAACTTTTCCAAAACACTTAAATTCTCCACAAAAGTTCTATGAACACGCTCAAGTTCTACAGCTGATTTTGTTTTCACTGGCTCACATGACAACAACTTTTGATAATAGGAGGCCGTTATATAGCGCTTCTTATTATAATATTTATTAAGTGTATCATACGCGTCTATATAATTTTCATCCGTGAGTGGAAAGTTCCTGATTAAATCATACGCTTTATTTTCGACACAAGTTAACAAGTAATGTAACTTTTCCACATTAGGAATATTTCTATTATGGATCAACGACTCAAATAATTGTTTAAAAGATAACCAATTTTCTAGCTTACCATCGAATGGCTTAATGTTAATTTTAGGCAGCTTAGCAAAACCCGAAACTACTTCTTGTTTAATCTGACGGTCACTATTTGAATGCCGCAGACGGGCCAAAACACTTCTAAATTTTGTATCAAATGATGCAGTTACACCAATTTCAGACTGGCGTTGGGCAGCACTTAATGAACGCAATAAATTTATTTGCGCTTTATGGAATTCATTTGAAAGTTCCCTAAGGTCCTCCTCAACGCAGCCTGTCATATCCGATCCTGCTATATACTCCAATCGCATCATACTGTAATCCCGGGCAATCCTATTAACGTCCCCATCACTTGCGCCACTTTCGTTGCTCCCAGTAGACATTGTCATTAATTGATATAAGTTTATAAACTTAACGAAATCGACAACAATAGCAAATAATTGCAATGTCACTGACAGCTGACTTCGACACAATAATACGTCAAAGTCTAATACAATTTGACAGTATTGACAATATGACCAACGACAAATAAATATGGCGCAATGCAATACTGACAACCAACGACTATTAATAAAAATAGCGCAAAGATGGCGGGACCTAAGTACAACTAACAAAGTGATGAGTTGTAAAGAATCACACCCACCCTCAACATAAAATGTTAATCGACAAAACGAAAATTACGAAATTTTATAGAAATGCAATACAAAATAGCAAATCTAATACGAAATACGACACGAAACGACAAATTTAGAAGCCACTTTACGTAAATGTTCGTTCCTTTAGCGAAATACGACACGATAAAATTAATTTCAATGTTCGTTATGTTCGGTCGACGGAAAATAGCAAAAATGGTGTTTAGGACGATGGAACAATTAAGATCCGCCGAAGTGACCAAAAAATGTGGTGACTCCGGCTCGGAGAACCAAAAATGTGGTGAATACGTCTCGAAGACCAAAAATGTGTGAACATACATCCGGCACGATGGCCAAAATGTTAGATTCGGCTCCGAGACCGAAAATATTAAGATTTCCGCGGCCGTTAGAACAAGTAAGGAACCGAATGTTCCTCTCTTCGATGGACAGGATGACCGTGTCCCGAAGAAGGTTAAGTGGACTGTATATACGAAAATTAAGATGCAAAGTGCTATAGGGTCACGCACTCACCTGCTGCTGATGGGCGCAGCCTCTTGTACTAGGTATAAGGCACCTTCAACTCACCCTAAGCTCGAGCTAGCTAGTCTTACCTCGGAATGGTCTACCGGTTACCTCTACCTTCTTCCTCTTCTCACGTGGCGTCGATCTTACAGCACGTTGCACCGCGAACAATGAAGTTAACGCGAATTTAAAGGAAACGCTACGAATACGAATAGTGGCTTCTATTTCGGAGTATAACTAAAACGACAAATATGCGCGAGCGCGACCGACGACTCCGAAACTTCTCGAATAAGCTTTATCCCGGTGGCGGCATACACCACCGCGAACGACACGACGACAACGACGATCTACAACGAACTATTTCAAACTATAAATCTCTATGCTTTTAATCCTACAGATTAAAATTAATACCAACGACAGATAATTAATACGTAGAACCATAGACAAAACTGAACACACGCCTTAAATACAAAATGGATTGTGAAGAAATTTTGTACATACGTTGTCAAGGATACAGAAAAGGGTATAAGGTAACTTTTATCCCGGAAATTTCTACTGTTCCCGAGAGGTAGATAAAAATAACTTTTAGGGTGCCACTCGATGTCATCGATCCACGACCTCTGAACGCAAGCAAAGCCGCGGGAAGCGCGCGCTTTGCTTGCTTATTGTAATTTAAGAATTAAATAAGTGTTTACAACTCCCATACCTGGTTTTATACATCTATACTAATATTATACTAACTTTGTTTGTTTGTTTGGTTGTAATGAATATGCTCAAAAACTACTGGACCGATTTTAAAAATTCTTTCAGCAATCGAAAGCTACATTATCCACCAGTAATAAATTTAATAAAAAGATTTTGAGGCGGTACAAAGTTTGCCGGGTCAGCTAGTACGTAATAAAAAGGTAATAGGTAGTAACATGGTATAGACCGCGCCAAACTGATAGTCCGCTCTGAACTCGTTGCGAGCAGCTGTAGTCATACAATTTGCTATGGCGACACAATTTATTTCTATATTCCGAGCGGACTAGCAGTTTTACGTGGGGGAACAATGGGGTGAAATGGTAACTTAATAAAGACTAATTAAAGGCTTCCTGGCCGACTCCGTGCAATTTTCTGGGTAATTTTCTAATTAGAGAAGCAAAATACAGCTTTTTTCATTAACATTGTAGATCCAAATTTAATCACACTAGCCAAGGTTATATAAAAATGCTTCAAGTAAAATCTCCTTACGAAGTAAGAGAAGAATCGCAGACCATAGACCACTGGGTAAGTAAAAATAATTACCCAAATAAATAAATAAATAAACTTCACACACCTTTCAGAACTTCTTTTTGGAACTGTTACACGTGGTAGGTTTAACATGAAAAACCTACACCGTACAGTAAGTGATAATTAAATTCTAATAACAATTTTCTTTCAGTCAGCGAGGTGGATTATGGCCTGAACCCCTTTTATTCTAAGAGCAGACCCGTACCAAGCAGTAGGACAGTAGTGAGTTGACGATGCTTTAACTATGTAAATCAAAAGTTTAAGCCTAGGAGTCGAGCCTCGGACTTAATCCCTTCCTGTATCACGGATCATATTTTGATAAATAAAACATAAACCGGTTAATTAGGATGCTTTCATAACAATGTAGGTCTAACAAAGCCTTATTTTCGCAACGATGATCAAAGTTAAGCATTTGATCTTTCTTGTCATGGGGTAGTCGCGCTACAGAATAGCCTCCTTTCAACATAACCCCTTCGCTTAAGGGGCTTAAAATAAATTACGACAAGGTAAATTCGTATTATCTGGCAAACTTGAAAGGAAAAAATATCAAAGTATGAAAAGAAATTAAGGAATAGCATATATTTCAAAGGAATTTTTAAAAATTGTTTTTTGTAATCAAAGTACGGAATTAAGAAATAGCATTTATTTAAAAGGATTTTTTAAAAATTGTTTTGATCATCGATATTTAGGGTAATGCACCGATTTTGTATTTGTTTTCCTGAATCATGTTTGAGTTTTTGAAGATTCACCATCCGGCATCCACCACCATTCCACCTTAATTCCAATCCTCGATTGAACTATACTGTCTCGATGTTATATCTTTATTTTTCAAATTAACGACGTTTGAGTTAAATTTCAGTGTACTGGTTTATTTTACTAGTAAAGCAGTAACTATTTGCAGCCAAAAGTGTTGAAATGCAGTCACGGTTTGTATGCGAGTAAAACATTTGCGGCTTCCATTTACACTTTCAGATCAAAAATGGAGACTAATCTTTTCGAAACATGGAAAAAATTCTTACACTTAGTAACTTTGTACTTTATTATAAGTTATATCGTATTATACTTATTTGTATTGTACCAATTAATTCGCGGTATGGCATTTTAATGTTTTTTCTAAAGCCTCTTAAGCTATTGAATGGAGGCCGATGCCACTTGGGCGTCCAATTTCTAACAGAAGCGACCGACAAACATATTTGATTATTATTTTCAAAAAATTGCTCTACAATCGATTGTTACTCGCCTGCTTTGATTTGCGTTAGTAAGTGAAGCCATTAAGCCAATAAGCCATTGAAAGTCACTGGCATGTTGCATCGTGTATAATACTCAAATCGTTTATTTATATGTTTCAATTTATTCAAGAGGCTGTCTTTAACTTTTGGTCTGAGAACAATGTACACAATGCGAATCGCTCCCAAAATGCGTACAATACCGTGGAATACCGAATCCTTTACACATAAAGTGTTTGTTTGTGATGTTGTACGTTGAAACAATTTACAATAAATGGTTGTATGGACAATCAGGATGCAGGAAAGTACAATTTTAATTAAACGTTGTGAGTCCTTTGGGGTTCTACATACACATATGTATGACAGGAAGTCACCTATTTGGATAGATGAAAAGACAAACGGGGAACAAATATTAGGATTTGGTCTTTGATAGGATATTAGGAATTAGTTATCACTTGCTAAACGGTGAAGGAAAACATCGTGAGGAAACAAACCTGAGAGATTTAAAAAAAAATCTCAAAGGTATGTGAAGTCTACCAATACGCACTTGTACAGCGCGGTGGACTATGGCCTAATCCTTCTAATTCTGAGAGGAGACCCGTGCCAAGCAGTGGGACAGTAATGGGTTGATGATGATATTAGACTATAGACCACTAAATGGACAGGAAACTTTAATAGGTAGGTAATTCGGTCACATTCTAACAACGAAATCCATTAAACATCAATGTAGGTACACCATTAACCCCGTACCTTTATTGCAAATTCATTGTGAGAGAAATGTTGCGTAAAAAAGGAAATTTCTTAATTTCCTAGGCAGTCCGTACTGAATGATGTTCTAGTTTTTAACCCCCTGTAGGTATTATGTTATTCACGTGGCATAGCATGGAACGAACGCTCGATACTTACACTAGGCTATACGGCTACTGTTTCCGGAGCTAGTAAATGACCCAATTTCGACACAATTTCTAGCTGCAATTGTACAGATAAATAGTCTTGTAACGAGCTAGGTTTGTGGAAGTTTCTATCCCCAATTCAACAGACAAAACATTATAATGGGCTAGTTTTTGGCAATTTTTAGCTACATAGAAAGTGCTCATAAATACGATAGCTTTGTAGCAATATATCTACAACTGAATAATGAAGGTGATCCTAAATGGGCTATTTATGTCAATTAATAGCTGCAATTATTTAGACAAAAGGGTTAAATGAGCGTGTTAATTTTATGATATTTTCTAGCTTCACTTGTATAAATAAAAGAAGTCAAAAAGATTTAGATTCGTGGCAATTTCTATCTATTCAGTTTATGGATGGACGGGCTCATAAATTCAATCATTTTGTGATAGTTCCTATGAACAATAATATAAATAAAAATATCTGAGGTGTCACATGTGGGACACCCGATTGGAACGAAATTCTTTTCGTTTTGAAATAACTAAAATATTAAAAATAACTAAAACTACATATATACGAACACGACAAAACAATGTACACATACACAGCAGACGCGCGCGTCGTGTGGCTTGTCACTGTGAAAAGAGAGAGAGAGAACGAATAAGTCGAATCATATACTTGGCTTGCCCCTCACCGAGCCCTACGCACGCTAGCAAAAATGTCGTGAGGATTTTTCGTGACGCTCGCCTAGCCCCCTTACCCAGAGTACCGCGGGATAAGGAACTTCGTTCCAAAAGAGTTTGAATGTTATACAAATTATTTTGTAAACGCAAAAGTTTTGCAGCAATTTGAAATGAATTACATTATCGTCTATAAGCACAAAACTAGCCACAATATCAATACAGCCAGATAATCTCGCAGCTATTCTTAAATTTAACATCATCACATTCAATATATTGTAGCAACATTATCCAGAAATTCAGCAACATTGGATCAGCAACTTGCACTTTTACGTATTCGGAACCTAACAGTAAATCAACACGTACACATGTAAATCTACCCTACACTGTTTGTCACACATAACAGGTGTAACTAATGTGCCGCCACGCTTGGCAACGACACTAACATACAAATGGTCGTGTTTATGCAAAACGGATGCTCTTGTCCTATACATAAATATGACATTTTGAACACCAAGTTTTAGAAATGGTTTTGAAAGAAAATTTAACCTTTTTAGCATTTATACAAGACTGCTTTTAAAAAAACGATCAACAGAAAATAGGTGTGGCAGTGCACTAGTAATGGACCACTGAGGGTTTTACCACCTTGAAATTTTTTTTCGTAAAAACACGGAAAAACACAAGTTCATTTTTCTACATAAAAAGTAAATTATCCACAGATAATAAAACGAAAGTTTTCACTACAAAACCGAAAGCATAATAAAACTTTTAAAGCTCCTTAAAAGCACACGTTATTGACGTACTTTCACGAACATGTAACACATTTTACTTTTATTTTTCTTGGAATAAACGCTTAAGGCAATTTTATCTAAAAGGTCAGCCCCAAAAGGCAAAAGGGAGAAAATTATTTAGTTTCTTCGCTTTATATTTTATTCTCCATTTATATTACATTACAGTAGCAAGAATGAAAATATGATATGAAATATTTTATCATAATATATGAAAACCCTATTTCGCTTTTGATTTTCTGAATAGAGATTATAGAGGAGCGACTCAGGGAAAATGTTTGTGAAAAAAGTATTATTGTGATAAATTGGATAATATTATTGTTGTATTGAACTTAGAAATTTATTTCTGCAGTATTATTTCCTATTCCTACCCAATGACAACAGTGTTAGGAACTGCTGTGTTCCGTTTTGAAGGGTGTGGTAAGGGAGACAGACTTTTCCGATGCGTTACAGCTTAGTCCTCAGGGGTAGCGGCGCATCTGTGGCCGACCTCAGGTAGGAATATTTAATCCTATCTGGGGTTGATTACAGATGTCCATGGGCAGCAGTAGCCACTTACCATCAGGTGGACTGCATGCTCGTCTGCTGCTACTGTATATTAAAAAAAAAGAAAAAAGTTTTATGCACTGCTATATTCTGCATTGAAAGACCTGTGGTAAGAGAACTTAAACGAGTTACATAAGCTTGTGTTCTTCATTCATCACAAGTATATCGAGTAAATAACAAAATTGTTGTTTTAACCATTATATATCCCGTGATATGCAAGATCGCAAGCCAAATTTCATTATTGGGAAGATCTTAGTAGTAGCATATTAAGTCGATCCTATGATGTTCTAATCAATGGGAGAATAACTTAGAACTCAAGTGTAGCAATTCTCTCAAGCAAAATTGAGTCAATTACAATTCGTTAAATAAAACGAATTGTAATTTAATGTAAGCGACACATTTCAGGTATATTAATAACATTGTTCGATAATTTCAACCAACCTCAGAACCAACAACCACAAACCATGTAATCACCCACGTCGCTATCAGCGAATGCGAAATTAATATCCGTATTAAAATTATTTCTATTCAAACAATTAAAGTTGGTTAAACCCTTTGTGGTACCCAGAGCCACCACCGCAACACTCATTATTTCTTGATAACTGCAGTATTAAGCGCTGCTGTGTTTTGGTTTAAAGGGTGTGGTAAGGGATACATACGAAGTATTACAGCTCAGTCCTCAGCGGTAGAAACGTATGTGCGACCAATGTCAGGTAGGACTTTTATCTTATCTGGGATTTGTTATAAATGGCCATGTGGGGGTCGTTTAACACCCGCATTTAATTTATCAATTATTTATTTTTAGTAGGAAGTAACTGTCAAATGTCGATCTTTGTTAGGTTGGACATTGGATCTATTGATTATTAATAATGGGTTTAAATTGATCAGTGATACCCACAAGAGTATCAGATATTGTCTATTGTCTCATCATCATCAACCCATAAATGTCCCCCTGCTGGGCACAGGTCTCCTCTCAGAATGAGAAGGATTAGGCCATAGTCCACCGAGCAGGCGAAGTGCCAATTGGTAGACTTCATATATTTCTGAAAACTTTATTTATAAATCGTTTAAGCACCGTTAAAGCAAGTGATGAATAATTAATTCCTAATACATAACTTTGAAAAATCCTCCTAACTAAAAAAGGAACCTCCGACCCTTCGATCAAAAGGCTGAGTTTCTTACTAGGCTATCACTGTTTTTTTTGCTACAACGCAGACAAAATAACAGGCAAAAGCGAATTTACTATACAAAGGGCTAAGGGACTCAGTTTAAACAAAGCCAAAGCTATGAAAGTAGGTTAAGACACTGACCTCTTGTACCCGTTGTAAAGACGTGCTTTAAATATTCTATTTCCTACGAGCTTTAGCCACTTTAAGGTGTCTTTAGTTTTTTCTCTTTGTGATACCTTTGAGACAATGTGGCTAAGTTACTTTGTAAAATGTTGATGATAATTGTACTGTGGTTTCTTCTTTATAGAAATGTTGATTGTCTCTACTACTCTCTACCAAAATAATATGTCTGTACTTATTTTTGATGCACATTGATCGTTAAATATTCCGATTTCTTAGTTGACAGATGTTATCAGTTTTTTTAACAATTTTTTGTGACTCCTATCGGCGTGAATACACTTATTATATGTCAAAGACTATTTAAGCTTAATTACACGAGGCTAAAGCATCTAAACCTGTTTTTTTAACACGCTTTTATTAGCTTTGGTTGTATGTGTGTATGTATGTATGTATGTATGTAACAGAATCTGCACCTGCAACGATGCATTTTACTGCGGTTCATAACTGTTCTCTCATAGATAATTGGCAATAATTGTAACATTTAAAGCAGCCCACGCTTTTTACTCGGAATTGAAATATTATTTTAATATCTTAAATTTTATTTTGAGGCGATTCATTATGTTTGAGTGTTTTCTACTACTGTAATATAAAAACCTTTGTCATTAAAAAATATTTTCTAGTTTTTAGTTCGATTAGCTCTTTAATTAATTTCAATAATTGAGATATGAGAACAGCCGGAATCGGCTTCCATGAGAAAAACATCAAGTTACTTAGGCGCCTTAATGTACTTTGTCTATATAAACCGAATTTACTTTCTGGTGACGATGTATTATGGTCGAATTTTGATTGCGAAAAGAAGAACATTGTAACTTTCTTATACCTCATTTGGATACTCATGAACAAACCGCTGAATACCTGACCGAAGCTTGTCGTACTCTTATATTTGTCCTTGTATTGATTATTATATGACCTTAATGATGCGAAATAACAATTAACACCAAAATCCTCTGCGGTATCCTGCCGACAGAGAGCGTAGTTTCTAAAAATAAGTCTAGTCACAATAGCATTTTTGTTCGGTTTTATTTTATTACAATTTCTTTTTCATTTACTATGCAAGAAAATTGACAGCCTACCTAACGAAGCTTTCAACCTGTCTTGTATCCACATATCCGCGATCCGTTTGACACACACATCAGCTGTTAATTCTAGTTAGACGTAGACTAGAACACTCAGCGAAGTTCCATAGACATGCCATTATAAACCGGAATGGTCCGCACAGCAGCTGTCATACACAGTCCACACTTGAAACAATGCTAGCCGGCTTAGTAAATCGTTCGAAAGCCAATTATATTACGAGCCATTGATATAAATTAAAAGATATGTTACCAGCACAACTTGAAACATACAAAATACACCAATTGGTGTACGTCGACTCCAGTCGCTCTCGCGCGGCAATTATGCGCAAAAAATAAACGAACTTCATGAAGTCACATACCACAAGTGATTACATCACATGTATTCCTTCCACGAGTAAAGTGCCAGAAACGCAAAATTTACGTATGAATGAAACTTGAAACGCAACGTCAAACACTATATTATTTTTAATTGTTCCAAAATATTTGTCTATGTAGAAATGTGTAAGTAAAAAGAAAAATGTGCATGTGTGTAGGATTTTGGTTTGTTTACTGGGAAGGTAACATATCTATATTTTTAACTATCATTGTTCCGAGCCTTATTCGGATTCCAACAGAATCCTGGCTTGATTCCAATTGTACTTATAAAGAGCCCTTTGTTTTTACGTCAGAGGTTATCGCGAACAGTGAACGTATTCCCAGTAATCCGGCTATTATGGGATTACGTGGTTTTCCTCAGTTCTAAGAATCTTCAATGCATTTGCAAAAAAATTGAGGTAGTTATTTTCATGATTAGTGGATTGCTTGTGAATTTTTGTTATATCGAAATTGTTTACAATTCGGCGGGTCCTACGTAAACTGGTGCAAGTGCGTTTTCACAACTTTACAGTAGAGCGATTTGAATGTTCTAATGCGTGTAACTTTAACATTATTCACGTATAATGCAGTTTTTTTTCAAAGGGATTCAATTATACCATTTTAAAATTTTAACTATGTACGTTGAATAATGTTAAAGTTACACGCATTAGAACATTCAAATCGCTCTACTGTAAAGTTGTGAAAACGCACTTGCACCAGTTTACGTAGGACCCGTTGAATTATGAATTTTGGACGCTCACATTGAGGCTCAAAATTTACGGATTGAACCTCAGATACATCGAATATTTCCATGTAAAATTCGTATTAAAATTATTTGAATTAATATTTATTGATGAAAATTTATGATTGAAAATTATTTAGAAATGAATTAATTTTACGAACCTGTAATTAATTTCACAAATATTCCTGAAATTTATTATGAACATCATTGGATTTTTGTACAAATAATTTACAGATTTGTCATTTGGTAGCGTAGTACACTATGGTCTGAACTTTCATCATATTCATACGTTCGTGTCCTACTGTGGGTCAATAATGATTACACGATGATCAATAAACGGGACTAGAAATCAACCCCCAAAAGTATACTGAAATAGGCCCGAGTGTATCATCATCATCATCAACACATTTGGGCATGGGTGTCCTCTCTGAATGAAAGAGAAGGATTAGGCTATAGTCCGCTCTGCTCAAGTGCATATTGAAAGATTTCACATTCCTTTGAAAACCTTTTTTTAGATTTCTCAGGTATGGAGGTTTCATCATGATGTTTTCCTTCACCATTCAAGCAAGTCAATTTTTGGATTTGAACCTTGGATCAAGAGGCCGAGTTTCACTAGGTTATTACTGTTTAGGCGCGAGTTGGTAAGTGGCATATACTTCAAAGTAAATTGTTGAGAACTTTCACACAACTTTTCCTTGACGACCCCCGTGGCGGAGCGATCATCATATCATTTTGATGCGTAGGAGTATCCAAGTTCAATTCCCGGTGAGACAGATATCTGAATCTGAAGGTCTGGATCTCTGTGTGTTCGTCTTTGTATGTGTCCATTTACGTTACAGGGATTCCTAGTGTGGGGTTGTAAGTATCAAAAGCGTCTTTTTACAGAGAGACTTTCCTCCAGAGTATTATTTGCAATTAAAACAACTAAAAAATATTTCTACTATGCGTGTAACATTAATATAACATGACATAAAACGAATATTATAATTACAAACATGGAATTTTCCACTAGCGTTCGTGTAATTAGAATAGTGTATTTTGTTCGCGCGTTGGTTTCACGGAAATTAATGAATTAATATTTGTTTGCTTAAACAATGGGTGAAATGTTTTGTTTATACGGAAATATACGTGCAGAGTTTGTTTAGCGAACTTGTTTGTTTGGGATTTGCTTTGTTGTTTGTTAATTTTAATGGTCACATGCACCGTGTTCATGTGGTTTAGAGGAGAATATGTATGTGTTTGGATTTCAAATTACCGAAAGCGTTTAAAGTCTCATTTAAGTCTACATCTACGGTAGGTATATATAAAAATGAATGTTTGACTATATGTCATTTAAGAAATCGTAAGCTATGCATTTGATCATGTGATCTTTAGTAAAGTTGTTGTGCACGAGCCCACGAAGGTTTCAGGGTTGGTACGATTTTACGACAATTTTCGACAGATGGCGCCACTTTCATTCCAATGAAGGTATAATTTTTCAGTTATATGTACGCCACGTTACTTTTTTAAAAGCAAGCTCTACTATATATTAATCAGTCTTTTAAACTTTACTTGTCTTACTCTAACGCTTGTAAAAACCTGTTTTATAATTGTGCACCAAACACACACACAAAGACGTAAAGGTCTTGTTGAAATTTATGCCAACAATTGGACTTTTTATACCTTTCATAAGCTTCACAAGATTAACTTCATATTACAACAGAAATAATACGGACGAAGTGTTCAACATGAACTGATGCTTGAATTGAACCATTAAATTAGTACTAAATATAGCAAATAAAGCAAATATAGCTAGATAGTTAGCTATTAGCTATTGCAAATAGCTCGAACTATCTGTACAAGTGGTATAAAAGGCCAAGTTTGCTTACCAGATGTTGGAATCAGATGCTTATCAAGGCGGTTTCAATTACGTAACGGGATGCCCTCGGGAATTATATCAGCATCTACTAGGAAACTGGGATGGACTTAAGAGATTCTTATTTACTTTCCAGAAATAAAGTAACAGTCAATAATACAGAGTTGTGACATGGAAAACTTTATTAAAAAATACTAAAGGGTATTTATCAGATACATTAGTCCACTTCTGGGCTTCAGGCTTCTCCCAAGGTACGCTACTGGGTTCGCACTATAGATTATTTAAATAATGTACTCTCGTGACCCGCGTGGCTGAGCGGTCACCATATGATATTCTAGCATGCAAAGGGTTCCGGGTTCGATCCCCGGCCATACATACAGACATCTGAATGATGAATTTCGATATCTGTTTTAGACCTAGCTGTTTGTGTCTTTGTGTTTGTCCACAGCACACACGACACAGAGAATCGTAGTGTGGGGCTGTGAGAAAAACTACCGCTACCCATGGTCAGGTGCAACTGACTCTAATTTAGGCGGAAAGCATATCTTCTGATCGCAAATGCATCGCCATTGCAAGTTGCCAATTAGGCATAATTGGCACGTAGATTGATGATCCCATATGACAATAGTGGCACGCGAGCAATCAACTGGATTAAGTGCCTAATGTCCTATTCCTGGACTTTACTACGTTAATTTAATACGAGCCATTTATAGAAATACTAATTACTATTACGAGTTACGAGTAAGTTACCTGTTATGTTTTTTCGGTTTCCGTGTTTGATAGTTTATTTATCTTCTTTTATTTATCAACCTCACGACCTGAAGACTATTATATATACAGATGCGTTGCTACCTCTCAAGACTAATTTGGAATGCCTCGGATAAGTATAGGTATGATCAACATTTGAGCCCTTACAGATGTAAGGGTGTGCCCTTCAAAGCGAAACGTAGTTCTGAACACTACTATTATTATACAGAAAAGGGTGTGGCGGTGGTGCATAGTCGAACCATTCTAACTTAATAAGTAAGTTATATCTTAAAAGTCTCTTTTACTTTTATTTTAATCTCATCACACTCAAAATTCCCAGTTGAATCGTTTCTTTCAAACATTATGACAGTCAGAACAGAACATCTTTTAAAGTAAGAGACCCTCAGTTACACTCCGTCGGCTGGCTAGGTGCCAAATCTTAAAGAAAGACTTCACTAACAAAACAAGAAACTCATTTTTACAATTCTTTTGTATTCGTTTGTGGCGAAATGATATTAAGATGTGATGGTAGTAGGTTCAAGTGTAAGCTGTTTCAAAGTAAGAGCCACTATCTGACCTTTAAATGTTATTTTTGGGATACCAAAACATAAAACATACTTTATTGTTCAATTTGTGCCTTTGTGTGACTAATATCAAAATGATATAATTTACATGAGGGTTTTGCGTTTGTTTAGAAATGTTTAAGTTTTCTTTGTAAAAACTGAACTGCGTGTACGACCTCTCATAAAAAGAAGTGCTAGGTTGCTAACAGAGGTCTTAGACATTTTAAGATTTCAACTGAGTTAACAGACCTCCTATTTTTATCTTATAACAATAGTATCGCTGTTACATTAAAGAATTTCTTATAGTCTTAAATTCATAACATTCATTTAAATCGCTCTTAAAATCGCGCCGCTTATCGCATCGCTTGTGACTTAGCCTTAAACCGTAAACAAGCGGTTCTTAAGATCAGGTGGACTGTGTGCCCGTTTTCCACTTCTATTATATAAAACAGAGCAGATATATATTACATGCAATTAAAATTATTACGGGGCTAATACAAAAAACAAAGAAATTTTCCTTATTTTCCTCTGCGAACTGGCACCGTTCCAAATTTCGTTTGTACTGTGAATCTCTTAATTTTTACAACGTAGAATACAAATGTAATATATTATTACGGTACAGTTCACTTGTGAAGCTTAACTGCTCGGTATAAAACCCAGTCCGATATAAACCATTTTCTTTTTACAATATACTAGTAGCAGACGAGCATGCAGTTCACATGATGGTACGTAGCTACTGCCACCCATGGACATCTCTAACCAACCTCAGATAGGATTAGACTTTCCGGCAGTCGCCCACAAATACGCCCCTGAGGACTAAGCTGGAACGCCTCGGAAAAGTATGTCTCCCTTACCACACCCTTCAAACCAGAACACAGCAGCGCTTAACGCTGCTGATATGAAACAGAAATAGGTGTGGCGGTGGTGCCGCCGGAGTCAAACCACAAAGGGTTCTACAACCTTCATATTGTTTTAATATCTAATCTAGAACTTAAAATTACGTACCCTATGAAATATGTTTGAACTTTATAAATTGTAGAAAATCCTATGTAATACCATATTTATGCAATAAAGAATAATGATAATAATTATGATTATTATTACACTTATATTATTACCTTTATTATTCATACTAGCTGACCCGGCAAACTTTGTACCGCCTCAAAATGTATTTATCAAATATATTTCATATAAAATATAGCTTATGTTACTCGTGGATAATGTAGCTTTCGAATGGTAAAAGAAGTTTTAAAATCGGTCCAGTAGTTTTTGAGCCTATTCATTACAATCAAACAAACAAATAAAGTTTTCCTCTTTATAATATTAGTATAGATTATTATTGCAGTATAGTTCACTTGTAAAGCTTAACTGTTATATAACCCAGTAAACCACATGAAATGGAAACTACAAATTGATGTCGTGTGTCGTAAAGTTCGGGATTAGTGATTTGGAAAACGTAGTTAGCTTTATGTGGCCGTCCGAGTTAGTATTAATGGAGTCCTTTGATAGAAACTATATTATACGGGCTATACAAAGTGTAGTGATGTGGAATATCCGTTCTCTTCTCGTAGATATCATAGAATTCTGAGTTTTTGTAGCAAATGAGCATATAGTTCATAAATGGATATTGTTGTCCATTGGCATCTGCAATAAACAACATTATTGAAGTTGTCGGTAGTAGAGCCCTTTATGGTTCAACTCCGGAGGCCTAATAATAAATTTTCTACCCAATAATAGCAGGGCTAAGCGCTAATGTGTTCTGGTTTAAAGGGTTTGGTTAGAGATACTTATCTGAGGTATTCAAAGGGAGTAAAGGGTAGAAACACGTCAATGGCCGACCTCAGATAGGACGTTTATCTTATCTGGTGTGAATAATATATTATCATGGTCAGCAGTAGCCACTTACCAGCAGATAGACCGTATACGTAGAGGATAGCTATAGCAATTTTTATAATATAAAAAATATAGAAGCTGAGATTAACATAGCAAGGTTATAAACCTAGATTTTAGATACCTACGTCCAATGTTCATCCAGAAATATGTTCCCTAAAATCTGAAGTCTTTTTATACGTCTAATACTGGACAGATGCCAACCCTGGGGCGGATTTTATTCTCTCGGCCTAATACAGACAAGATTACGACACAATTGCAAACGATCGCTTTTTATAGCTAATTCCTGCTATAAATCTACACAGTCCTTTGAGGGTGATTTCACACAGGAAAGCAGGGCGGAAGAAGTTCGTTAGTGCCATTGATGGACCCTTTATTGGTGTCACGTGATTTCAACGTGACGTAGGTTTATTTTTTTAAACCATGTTTTGTATTGTGAGGATTTCAGCAGTAATTTACCTAATATTAAAAAATAATATTAAATAGCGACTCTGACATAGATTGAAATATATATAGATAGATAGATAGATAGAAAAGTGGACATATTATAAAACATCTAATTTAATTTCAATTACTATTATAATATTTGAAATTGGTTTTTCATGACGTTGTAATTTTCTGTAAAGATCCAAATACAAATAATCTCGAATATTCTAAAAGAAGCTCATATAATTGGAGAGATGTTATTAATCAATTTCTGTCTTATCTATTATGAGGGTGGAAAAGACTCGCAGATTCGCTGGGTGTTTATCTAAAATTTGATAATTTAAAATTTACAACACTCTAATGTTCCGTTATTGAAAAAAGGCCCTAAACGCACTTGCCTACAAAAAAGAAAGTCGTGTGCAATTAAATGTTAGATGGGTGGTTGGGGAGGTGGGCAGCACGACGGAATACAGTCCAAGCCCCCCAAAGTTGGGATAGTTAACCCATAACCCATTCTACCTGAAGTTGTCTCTCTTGGAGATTAAAATTTTCGCTGCATGTATAAGGATTCCACACAGAATATGCCACCGAAGGGCACTACTTCACACTACAAATATATGTGGCGATAGCACACCGAAAGGTATCATGCTACAATCATGCTAGAAATAGTGGCGGTAATAGTGGCATGCCTTCACGGTCAAACCATACTGATTCTATCACCTTTCAAAGCCACTATAGTTTGCTGCCTTATAACAAAAAAAATCAAAACTTTAAAAAAACATGTTTGTTAACTTACTACCAAATATAGGCTTATTCATGACTTTTATTAAATGGCATAATATTTTCTTATAAGAGTTGCCAATCTGTACTGACCCTTACAATCCGTTTAATTAACAGAACAAAGATGGTCGTTAAGATCGTATAACTGCAGCCTTTGCTCTAAATCCACTTGATTACTCCGATTCAATACTTTCAGATAGAAATAACGTTTATAAGTAACCTACTTATTGACTTTACACATGTTTTATAAGATTGAAGTAGTAAATGAAGGTAATGAAGTAATGAATTAAAGTAGTTTGAAGGTGGTAGAACCCTTTGTGGTTCGACTCCGGCGGTACCACCGCCACACCTATTTCTGCCTAATAATAGCAGGGTTAGGCGCTGTTGTGTTCTGTTTTGAAGGGTGTGGTAAGGGAGACATACTTTTCCGAGGCGTTCAAGCTTAGTCCTCAGGGGTAGCGGCGCACCTGTGGCCGACCTCAGGTAGGAATATCTAATCCTATCTGGGTTTGATTACAGATGTCCATGGGCGGTAGTAGCCACTTACCATCAGGTGGACTGCATGCTCGTCTGCTACTCCTACCACTTTTGCAGGCTAAGATGGTAGCCTTATATGTGAATCAGCCGGCCTCCACGCTCTTCCACCAAAATAAAACAACACGCTAGAAATAGCAGTGAGTCTTTTTTTTTTATTTAAACAAAATCCGAGGTGTGGTGGTCATCACACAGATATAACATCTAACAAAACCCAGATATGATCCTAAATTATAAATTGGGCTTTCTATTCCAAGTTTGCGTTTTTGGGTACTTGTATATGTCCATAGTAACCACAGGGGCCTACGAGGCTTTCCAATTTAAGTATTCGGTGGTTCCAACGCATCTGTAATTGAATTTACTCTTAAGTCAAATAGACTCTTATTTTATTTCGTTTGTTGCGACAACAACTAAGATAGAACGTTCTTTGATACTAAAAGTGACATACCGCGAAAAAATAATCGACCGAGAGTTCTAACCTTTAAGACAAACTATATGTGACTGACCTATAATTTTCTGTCATGAACGTTTTATCTAAAATTGTATTGACGACAAACTCGTCTCAAAATGCTCTTGAGTTTATTAGAGGGAGAGACATCATAAGTGGATCTCAAGGGCGTTGTTATTTGATTAGACGGACTGTTGTCTCGCGACACTTATGTATTAACTAGTGTCGAGAGAGAAAAATATTAGGTTGAAGTATTCGACACATAAATATTGAGCCAGAGAATGTTCAACGCTCAAATGTTTTTGTTTTATTAACCGGCTGCGAAGTGTTTTATATATAGATATGTTATAGGCAAACTCCGAAGCTCCGGCGCTCCTAGGTTGGACTGGTCAATCCTCAGGTCAGACTGAATGACTTAGTCAAAGCCCAAACAAATGTAAATTTTCGGCCTTTGACTAAACAATTTTCGTCAAACCTGGGAGAGACTAATTTGGTCAGGCAAACGTCAAAACACAATTTTATTAAATCGGGGTTTGACGAGTCAAACTCCGATATAGGTATGAAGTGTCTTATCTTCGTATATTTGGAAGCATTTTATCATTTAAGCAGCTTTCAAGTCTTAAGAACCGCTTAACTCTGCCAGTTCTGACACCTGATTGGTCAGCTTACGTGATTTTCACTTTTATATTTGAGATGCTTTGAGAGAATGCCGTGTGGCATTAGGCCCACCTTTTGTACGATGTGCAATAAAGTATAAAATAAATAAATAAATGCTTTGGAATATACGGAGGTTAGTTTGTAAGATTAGGTATAAAAAAATAACATTTTTAAAATTTTGATGTTTATTGTTTTAATAATTTAAAAAAACCTAACCTAACCTAACCTAACCTAACCTAACCTAATCTAACCTAACCTAACCTAACCTAACCTCACTCATCTTCAATTTTACACAATTACACGCCCGCACGCTCAATGAACGAACATGAAATGACAAAACAATCGGTCGGAACACCGCGAGAGACATTATGAACCTGTTTAAACATGTTCAGATCAACGTTTGACCGAGTTTTGCAGTCGCTTCTAGGATTGACTAGGCCAAAACCGAAACAGAATAATTTACTTTCGACGTTTGACTGAAAAGTTAGGAGCTCCTGGGTTTGACTAAAAATACTTCAGGCAAAGGGCGAAATTGAAATGTATTTCGGGGATTGCCTGATGGCTTTGGCCAAACCTAGGATAAACCAGTCCTTCCGCGAAGAGACTGTGTATCGGACTTTGACTATAACATATATATTATACAAGTAGCAGACGAGCATGCAGTCCATCTGATGTTAAGTGGCTAATGTTGCTCATGGACATCTGTAATCAATCCCAGATATAATTAGATATTCTTACCTGACGTCGGCCATGTTGGTACCCCTGAGGTCTAAACTCGAGGAACGCTTCGGAAAAGGATGTCTCACTTACCACACCCTTCAAACTAGAACACAGCAGCGTTTAACATTGCTATTGTGAGGCACAAATAGGTGTGGCGGTGGTGCCACCGGAGTCGAACCACAATGGGTTCTACCACTTTCAAAATGTTTTTCGAACGTATATATGTATGTCTAATTTTTTAAGTATGGCCATTTTAAAATAATCGGATCGACGAATTCCGCTAATTTTCTGGAATGTCATATCATAAATATTACAACTGGCAGACAGACTAAACATCGTCATATTTTCATAGATATCGTGCAATTATTGTGACTAATTTATCTTTTCTAAAACCTTTATAATTTATAATGTTTATTGGTAAGTAAATAGTTATATAAAAATAATTAAGCAACCATTTGCTACTATCATTAGTGAAAAGCTCTTGATAAAATACACTTTATTATTTATATAATAATTTGATTTTCTTAAGTGTACTTGAAATGATGGAAAGTCGTTATGTTGGATTGAATTTACCCCAACTCAGCCTCTCGAAATGTTTGCAACTTGTTCAGAGCTCTTCAGTATATTAGAGGGATAGACGTTAAAGTGGATCTCAAGGGCACTAGATTAGACGAAATTGTTGTGTGATAGATGATACTTATATCAATAAGAACTGCGGGTAAGTTGGAATCGTCGCCCGTCTAAGGTCCCACTTATATCTGACATGTAATGTCATTTTAATGTCGTGTGAGACAAAATTATATTTTTGTACACAATATTTTGTATGTCGCTCCATTCGTTTTACGGATATAAATACTCTTTGTATAGATATATATGATTTTGTTTTGCCCGGATCGTGTTGATCCTTACGATTACTGTAGATATAAATTCACCATAAAAATAATTATATAAATAAGCTAAACTTTCTACAGAGTTTTTCTTTACCTAAAGAGTCCAGTTTCAAACTAGGCTGTAATTGCTTTTAGGAAGTTAATTAAAAAAAAACTAAAACTGATTTTACGCTTGAAAACGTGAATTCGAGATATCGTTACCCGACGGCGATGTTACACGAAAGTAACAATGCTATGTTACAAGGTCTCGAGACCCTATTAAGAGTTATTAACATCGCTTTTAACTATCCGTCCGCATCTAGTGCCTACGCTACAAAGTTGTTAACACTAAAAGGCCTAATAATATGTTTATTATGAAGTAAAAAACTTAAAACTTGAAAAAAACCCTTACTTTAGAGAATATCCTTACAAAAAGCGTAAGGGACAATAAATGTCACATTCGTACGCAATAATATGGAATATTTAATTGTATTTTAAAGCAATTGTAGTCAGGAAAGAAATTTAAACATGATTATAAACTACTAGCTGACCCAGCAAACATTGTACCGCCTCAAAATCTATTTATCAAATTTATTTCATATAAAATATAGCCTATGTTATTCGTGGATAATGTAGCTTTCGAATGGTGAAAGAATTTTTAAAATCGGTCCAGTAGTTTTTGAGCCTATTCACTACAACCAAACAAACAAACAAAGGTTTCCTCTTTATAATATTAGTATAGATTTGTATTAAAAAAAGATCTAGAAGGTCCGTATAATAAATGATTTAAGGCGCAACATTACTCAAATGTCATGTAACACGAAATAATGACGGTGTGTTACAAGTACTTAAGACGCTGTTGCGAGTTGTTAACAATGCTTTTAACTAGTGAACAGCTGCGAGTAGGTACGCTATACATTTAAAACGCTAAAATCCCCTATAAACAAACTCTATTCTGAAAGATAATAATCCTAAATGTCTGCTAATATGCTATGCTAACGGCATTAATTTGAAGCTACAATTACTCTACATAGATTCATTGGCTGATAAATTGTGATGAAAACTGTTATTACTACAACTGAGGTATTAAGGTCGACAAGGGTCCTTTAAAATGTATACAAGACAAAAAAAAAATTGACGTAACACGATATTATGACGGCGTGTTACAAGTTCTCGAGCTGTTGCGAGTTGTTGACAATGATATTAACAAGCGAATAGCTACAAGAAGGTACGTTATACATTTTAAACGCTAAAGGCCCTTATAAACGTACTCTTTTCTGGAAGATAATAATCCTAAATGTCTGCTAATATGATATGCTAACAGCATTAATTTGAAGCTACAATTACTCTACATAGATTCATTGACTGATGAATCGTGATAAAAACTGTTACTACCACATATATATGTATACGGGCTTTTGCCCGCGGCTTCGCTCGCGTTACGAAGTAATATCTTCATCCCATATTTTATCCCCTTGGGGGTAGAATTGATCAAAATCCTTTATTAGCGGATGCCTACGTCATAACATCTACCTGCATGCCAAATTTTAGTCCGATCCGTCCAGTGGTTTGGGCTGTGCGTTGATAGATCACTATGTTAGTCAGTCCAAAGGTGACTGATATATATATTTAGATTGAGTAAAAAATAGAGAACAGAAGGTCTACAAGGGCTCTTTAAAATTAATAAGACAATGTAACTTAAAGTTGACGTAACACGAAATAATGACAGCGTGTTACAAGTTCTCGAGCTGTTGCGAGTTGTTAACAATGCTTTTAACTTGAGGCTGACTGCTTGAATACGCTAAAAGGTTCCAAACTCTAAAGCTTATTGTACACTGAGTTTGAATATTCGAAAGGGAATGAGTATTAGAAAGGGAACGGAAGGTTTATTTATCAAATAGGTACAGAAAATTTTACGCCAATAAATTTACTTAAGCTGTACATTATTCACGATAAGTGTTTCTTAACTGTTTTTGATTTAAAAATAAGTAATATTTTAAGTTACTATTTTAAGTTTTCAATATCTCTGTATATTTGACTATGTCTAAGAGAAACACCTGAACTGATATTAATATCCAAATGTATTTTATTACATTTACATTTTAGTAATAATAAATTGCTACTTACATTAACAAAACTGATATCGTCAAGGATTACTTCAAACTATATTAATTACTACTACGATTTAATATTAAACTTCCATACTGGCTTATCAAAGATACTTTCGCCTTATTTACAGTGCGGTCTCGAGTCAAGGGCACTTTCATTTTGCTCCTGCTCGAAATAATTTTAATATCTCTTTCTAACCTCTAGACGTTTTAGCAGTAAATTCTCAATAAATAATTTTAATACTGTGTATTTTACTTGTACAAAAATGTAATATAAAACGACGACTTATGCATATTATTTTGAAGATCTTTTTAATATGTAACGGGTACTCACGATACGCGGTTTTGAATTTCTTATTCTGATATTAAAATTTCTGAATTCCGCGATAATATTAGTCTAAAATTATATATTTTTAAGGTCGTAGAACGCTTTGCTGCTTAGTGAAAGGCAATGTGAAAATTGATCACAAATGTTAAAACCTCATGCCACATGTAAGCATATTAACTACCTTATACTTTATTAGTAGATACCTTACCTAGCATTATACGTCAGAAGTGTTGTTAAGTAATAACACACTCTAACCACGACATGGTGTTCGGTAAAACTCATTAATTATTTAATAAGGTTTGATTTTTTTACTAAATTCTTTTGTTCCACGCCTCAGTAACTTAGGTCGTTTCGTATCAACAGTTTAGCGGTCCGTCTCCCGAGATTTTGTCAATAAACTTTCATGGTCCCATTATCTCCTTCTCGGCCAATATTGGCTTTTAGAGATAGTAATTGTCGTAGCTACTATATAATCTGTATTTTTTTATGTCAGCGTTAAGAAAATGGTTTGAAATAAATGAATCATGGTTCAAGTTAACCGTCTTATTGTTTTCGGTGTTGAATTGTCTGAATTGTTGAAACATTAATCTCTATTTGTTTTAAATAGCATGTATAGGTATATAGGCATATGAAGCTTGCTTGATAAATATTTATTTAACAAAATTTTATTCAAGTCTCCTTATTTTCCTTTTTCGTATTCATATTAAATGATAATTAATGAGAGCTCTTTGTGCACCTTTTTCACTATACTAAAATAATATGTCATTGCAGGTTGTATTCACGAATACGGAACCCTAACATTAACGAGGATTCAGTACCAATTTTTCGTTTCACGCCACAGACATCCGACTTTACATAGATTTACGACCCCTATCGCTTAGGTTTAAGGGGTCAATGGTCGAGGGGTTGCGTGGTCATCCCGATACGACGCGTGAACTGCGCAAATCAGATGGAAAAGGGAGTAGCGAAATATATCTCACGAAATAAATTACGTGATAAGTAGGGTTCGCAACGGAGGTGAAAGTAATAATGTAATTTTAGGGGCCGTGACATCCTTGTCATAGTAGAGCCCTTTGTGGATTATCTCTAGAAGTGTTGGCTTTCATATTTCTGCCTAGTAACAGTAGTGTTAAGCGTTGTTGTATTTCGTTTTGAAGGGAGAAATTATCCTAGCCATCCAGCTTAGTCCGCAATGTATGTATGGCCGACTTGAGGTGCGATTCTCATCAATCATCATCAACCCATTATTGTCCCATTGCTGGGCACGGGTCTCCTCTCGGAATGTGAAGGATTAGGCCATAGTCCACCGCGCTGGTCAAGTGCGTATTGGTAGACTTCACGTACCTTTTGAGACTTTTTTTTCTAAATCTCTCAGGTGTGTAGGTTTTCTCACTATGTTTTCCATCACCGTTGTAGCAAGTGATAATTAATTTCCAATACGCACATAATTTCAAAAATCAGAGGTGGGATGAATGAGATGAGTGGGCCTGGGATTTGAACCTCAGACCCCTCGATTGAGAGGCCGAGTTTCTTAACCACTAGGCTATCACTGCCACTTCTCCTCATATATGAGGTTAATTATAGATATCCATGGGTGGCAGGGACCACTTACCGCATTTTATTTTTGCTACTTCTACCTTAAAAAAATATTTACTTACAACGATGCCTAAAAATGGAAACTGTTACGATAGTACCGTTTTCGAACATTAAAATACTGATAAAAGCGATCATTTTAGATATTTTGGAGACATTAACGTGATTTATGTTCAAGAATATAATATAAAAGACATTCATTTTCGAAACAAGTTCGAAACAATTTTCTTTATTATAATTTCTAGGAACCGGAGTTGAGTCTCTGATTCTTAAAATAGTCTAAAATTGAAATTCTAAATATATATTTAATATTATTTTAATACTTTTTAATTTTATGTAACTCGTTTAATTTTATTTAACTCGCGCTTGCTATATTATATATTTGTATTTTGTTTATAATATGTTTTAACGTATTCTTTGATAAGCTACTGTCTATTTACTTACCGTCTATTAAGGGGTTACTGCTAATAACCATTAAAAGTATTATCTGCGATGAGCTTTGTCTTATATATAAAATTCTCGTGTCTCAATGTTAGTTACCGTACTCCTCCGAGAAGGCTTTACCGATTTTCACCAAACTTTATATGCATATTCAGTAGATCTGAGAATCGGCTACTATCTATTTTCATATCCCTAAGTGACAAGGGTTATTCACGCTTAACATTTTTTTATTTATATGGCAACACAACGTTTGCCGGGCTAGCTATTTGTTTTTTAACTTTATATTTTGATTATTTTTCAACTTCAACTAAAGGTCACACTGCATTCTTGTATAAATTTGAAGTAAATGTAAGTAACATAATTATTTTATTTACATATACATGGAACACATTGAAATTATCAGTACTTAAATATCATAATCAAAGTTATATTTATAACTACATAATTAAGATCAAATTCGATGACACCATTATAAATAAAGAAGATAAAACGAACTAAGATAAGTAATAAATTCCGATTTCCCTACAAATTTGCCCTACGTTGAAATCCCATTTATTATATTACCGACTGGTTTGGTAACGGAATAGAGGTTATTTTTTCTCCTATAACCACAACGTGTAGAGCTGATTTTATTAAGTGTCATGAAATATTTGGTTTCCTTTTTGTAATAATAGTAAACGAGCCTACTAACGTTAGAGATAGAGAAAAAAGACGTTATCTCTAGTGAGACTATCTATACTAATATTATAAAGAGGAAAACTTTGTTTGTTTGTTTGTTTGATTGTAATGAATTGAATGAATAGGCACAAAAACTACTGAACCGATGTTAAAAAGTCTTTCACCATTCGAAAGCTACATTATCCACGAGTAACATAGGCTATATTTTATATGAAATATATTTGATAAATAGATTTTGAGGCGGTACAAATTTTGCCGGGTCAGCTAGTGTTTGATATATTTAACTAATATCATATCATAATCTTGTATAGAGTGAAAGAAAACCGTATATATAAAATTATAGTATACTTTAATAATCGCTTGTTATTCTAATATTAAATGTGAATGTGAGTTTGTTTGTTTGTGACACTTTCACGCTTTAATGACATAATCGATTGTCAAGAAATTTTGTACTCACGTTGTCAGTGTTCAGAAAAGGGCACAGGGTACCTATTACCCTGAAAAAAGGTTCCCATGGAATAGAAATAAATCTATAACCACGAGCCGCGTAAAAAGGTAGTATAGTATATTTTTAACAAAAAAAAATCAACGGTTGCACTTCAGGAGTGCCGGCAGAAGTAAAAACTTTCGAAACCTAACCTGAACAATAAAATATAATAAATAAAAAAATGCACTGACACTCATTGACATATTTTTCTATGCTGACACCGGATGATATCCTGACTTTCGCAGTTTTCTTTGCCTTACGAATTTTCGATCAGGACACGTGACCTGACGCGAGTTTTTCATTGTATCCGTCACAAAAAGTGCACAACCCTGCTAAAGAAGTTCAAAAACGTTTTCAGTATAAAATTACATATCGCTAAGCTATTCCGGGTAGGGGTACGATTTCCACACAACGGGAGTCCCACGTTCACTTTTATTTACACAGAAGGGCTGTGACGGGAACACGGATTGAAACAAGGGTCTGCGGGGATTCCGGGAATCATTGTTATTTTCCCCTCAAGATTTTTGGGTAAAATTTATGTTTCGTTTTTATGTTATGGTTTTGCTACTTTGATGTAACAAGTATGTAGATCACATATGATTTTTAATGGTTATTAGATATGTGTAACTACTTAAAACAGAACAGAGGTTGTCTGAGACTAAGATGATTTGGTTGGATGATAAGGTCTGAAAGTTGATTTGCTTTTATTTGATGGTCATCTCCTATGTAAATCAGGCGGCACGCCCACGTCCTTCCAAAGGCAATAATTGCTTTATGTTAGAAATAGTTGTAGCGATGGTACCTGACCGAAACGTACTGGTTCTACCACTTTTCTAGTTACACGGTCTAGTGAAAGTGTTTGTTAGTCAAACTATTGTACATACAACAAAATATGAGGGTGATAGAACTCTTTGTGTGCACCACCGCTGCACCTACTTTTGCCTAATAACAGCAGTGTTATGCGCTGCTGTATTCGGCTATGCAGGGTGTGGTAAGGGAGACAAATTTTTCGAGACATTCCAGCTTAGTCCTCAGGGGTGACGGCGCATCTGTGGCTGACCTAAGGTAGGAATCTTATCTTATCTGGGATTTAATATTAAAAAAAAATTGCATGTTTCATATATTATAATTAATCAACTGTGAATCTTCTCATGTTTACTATGTTATTCCCGTCAGCCATTATCGTTTATCTGACTCATAATACAGCTTTAGTAATCGAGATACCCGTAAGGTGAGTTAAGGGATTACGATACGAATATCCCGAATGATAGCATTGTGGATCGAATTAACTGAATTGTGTTAGGAAAATGGTCTATTAGGTAGTTTTTGTCTTGTCCCTGTAGTCTCGGGAATAGAATAGGGCTACGGTATCCCCTGCCTGTCGTAAGAGGCGACTAAAAGGGGGCTTCCGGGGTTGCGGGTGGCAAGAGTGGGAGCTCGGACCGTCCAGCAAGCAACCCCGGGAAGGACGACGGTATGTGTGGTCGCATACCGTCGTAAACACCAGATGGTGTGGGAGGAGCCAAAAGTGCTCCCCCAGGGTAGAGCCCGATCGGGGCATTGCGCTTGGAGGACTCCGGTTGTGTTCCCTCGGAGATCCCGGAGTTCTCCAACAAGCGTTGAGGACGACCACCGGGGGGGTTTTAGTGCGGTAAAAATCCCACATAACCCGGCGTCGCTCCTACGTCGTCGGGTACCTTTTGAAGGTTTCCCCCTCGTAAACAAAAAAAAAAGGTAGTTTTTGTCTAAAATGTGTTTTACTATTACGGTTTTATGTATTTACTAGGTATTTATCCTGATTTAGTCAAAACTAAACTGCTATTGTAAAATATCGTCCACTTTACTTGACCTCCCTGGTGTAGGAGAGCACGTATTAGGGTGAGGTCAAGTCATTACTCAGGTTTTATTTAACCGATTTTATTCAAATGAATTAGAATATTTAATGATAATGATCTTTTACATATTAAATCGCAAGAAGGTCTTAACATTGTCGAGGTTATCCCCGTTATAGTTTTATAGTAATAAAAAAAGGTTACATTTATCTATTGTAATGAATTATAAAAAGGTAGTCCACTGACCAAATATCTCACATATTATACTATACCTTTTTAAATGCTTTTGATGGCACAAGTTCCTATAAGCGATATACTAACTACCAACCTATCTACCTTATTTCTAAGCAAGCAGGCTAGATAAGTAGGCAACGTAAGCTAGTAGTCATTCAAAAACATCCAGATATATAAGGCCCATCGTGACGTGTTTGATAGACTTCTTATCTGTATATTAAGTATGATATTAATTAAAATTTCTTAAAACCGACTTCATAATAACTTCCTGATTCACAAGGTTGCCGTTTTAACAACATTTCCCGGTTCGTGGAAACTCAATAGCCCTGAGAGCGTTTGAAATGGGATAAGGATTACTTTACCGTTTCCCTTTTCGGCTCCACTGATGTTATACCACAAAATCCCGAATGTTTTGTGTTTTGCAAGGGAATGGTTTTCGAATGGAGGCAAAAAAGTTAATAAAATTAATTCAATTGTATGGCCACTGAATTTTAAATGTTAACGGTTGGAATGATAATAGACTACGATTCTATTATGTGACACACATAGATAATTATGACTATAATTATAGATAATTATAACTATTTACGAACTCATGTTTACTGAAAGGTATGTTATTTAATAGATAATTTATCACTCTATTGTCATATGGCTATCGTAATAGTATTATGTGTATGTTTTTTAAATAATCGCATAGTTTTGCATTAGTGCCTCCATCAAACGTATGCTTCATACATTTTGGGCTTTTTGCACGTGAACAATTAAAATACACATAGATAATTAAGCTCCCAGACCAGACAGATTGATCTAGGAACTGTCCATAGAAAGCGGACAGGGCATCTAATTCATATAGTGTAGATATTTTGAAGCTTTTTTCATTAAATTACTTCTGTAGGCCTTGTTAAGTGTAGGTACGTTGGTACATAAAACTACTATACTGCCTCAAAGCTGGGCACTCTTTAGGCATTGGCACTTTAGCCAACGTGGTTGACTATGGCCCTCCGCGCTGGCTAAGTACAGATTGGATTTTACACGCCTTTTAAAACTTTTTTCAAGAACTCTCAGGTGTGTTCATTTGCTCACGATGTTCTCCTTCGCTGTTATAATTATAAATACCTAACTTAGTAAAAATCTGTGGTTAAAAATCTTGCCCGATTGAGACGCGGTATTTCGAACCTCTAGGCTATCACTCCAAAAGAAGTAATAACTCATATTTCTTTAACTATTCAAATGTGAGAGCATACTTTTATTTTACTCGTATTTATGTGGTATACGTCAGACTTCTATTAAGTTACATTCAGGTCATATGCCACGAGTAATAATTTACAGGCGACTCGACTTCGACGCCTATGCACACGCTCGAATAAACTTCAGTTTGTAGTTAATATTGAAGAGTGCTGTCGGTAAAGGCAATTTGTACTGTAACTACAGTCATACTGCACTACACTCAGTTCCTAGCAGATAGCCTAGTGGTTAAGAAACTCGCCTCTCCATCGAGGGGTCCGAGGTTCAAATCCCAGGCACGCACCTCTGATTTTTCAAAATTATGTGCGTATTAGAAATTAATTATCACTTGCTAAACGGTGAAGGAAAACATCGTGAGAAAGCCTGCATATCTGAAAGATTTATAAAAAAAATCTCAAATGTATGTGAAGTCTACCAATACGCACTTGGCCAGCGCGGTGGACTATGGCCTAATCCTTCTCATTCTGAGAGGAGACCCGTGCCCAGCAGTGGGACAGTAATGGGTTGATGATGACACTCAGTTCCTATCAAAGTAGGTATGTATTGTTAATGCTGTTTAACTACATCGATAGTACATAACGGAATATTCTAGAGTGTATGCTACAGAAATTTTGTTCAGTGAAATTTATTTACTTACAATAGTTACAAAACAATACAAATAAAACATTAAATTAAACTAAAATAAATTAAACGATATAATATTAATAAAAAGTTATTTATAAAATGTAATAATATAATATGTTAATTTATTCAGTTCCATATAATTTCTCACGGGTAGCTAAAGGCTTCTCCTAATAGTTCGCAAAGCATTCCAAGAACGTTCTAAAACATATTGGTGTAGGTACTACATTAGACCCGTGCGGAATGTATCCAAACCCGCCGTATAGTTACCGAGAAGATTTAACGACTGCCACCCAAAGACAGCAGAAACCAACGGCTTTACGTGCTTTCCGATGGACGGATGTGCATGAAATTTATTCTCTAGCGTTCGCACATGCATCTACTAGCCATACTCTTTTATTTCTTTACGAGGGAGAAACCTTCAAAAGTTACCCGAGGACGGCCCTCGGCGCTGCGTAGAGGGCTCCGGGATCTCCAAAGGAACGCAATCGGAGTCCTCTTAGCGCGTTGCCCCGTCGGGCTCCGCCCAGGTGAGCTTAGCGCTCGCCACACCGTCTGGTGCGTAGGACGGTAGGCACCTTAAATTTCTAATCTTCTAGCCATACCCGAAGTTACCTTAACAGACCAATTACAGTTTTGAAACGTGGTAGAAAAAGTGTGTATTATCGACATTATATCGAACCTCTTTCTAACCAAGTTAAAGCTATTAAAATTTCTTCTAACACTCAATTCCCAATCGTAATGTCGTCCTGTGTAATCAAAATTATCTAAGAACATTATGCTGTACCATAATTAACTGCAAATAGTTTTACGTGCAAATTGCATGGACATAATATTGAAAGATTAAAGTACAGGTATTAAATCTTTCAAACGACGTCGAAGTCACGCTTCGAATCGATATTCGCCAGCAAGCTTAGTGCAGGGAAACTTTTTGTTCTAAAATAGTTTTCCTTATATATGAGGATGGTAGAATTATTTGCGCTTAAAATTATGGTTGTATTATACTGTTTATTAGTACTTATTTAAAATATGTTATTGGTTATTTTAAATAAAATCACTTTTGATACGCAGCAATACATATTACAAGTGATTGGATAAAAATTTTGAGTTAAGAAGTCCTAGTTACTCTCTATAAAATTTCCCATCTTGGGGAACGTTACAAATGTTTGCTATTCTATTAGTTTTTAGGGTTCCGTACCCAAAGAGTAAAAACGGAACCCTATTACTAAGACTTCGTTGATTGTCCGTCTGTCACAGGGTTCTATCTCTGGATCCGTAACAGATAGACACTTGAAATTATAACAATAAATACTAAAAATAAAGTTGAATATTAAAGGTGATCTCCATACAACAAACCGGTATTTTTCGGCATTTTTCGATCTAACTGTTAAACCGTACTAGTACAGTTGAAATTTTTATAATACGTTTACTACTATAACTGCTATTATAATAATACAAATAAGAACAATAAAACATATTTTAATATAGTTATTTTATAAAAATAAATATAAATATAATGAACATTTGGTGGTACAGAAGCCTTCATGTGAACATTCGACTCGTACTTGGCGAATTATTGTATTAAATTTACAAATATTTAAACCTTTATTTTCTGACTATTAATTATCAATCTATCCAATTCTTGCCTATCAAAGATCGATATTTAATAATGATAATAAAATTCCATTTTTAATAGGAATAAAACTTATAAATCAATATCAAGTAAGTGGATGAACATTGGGTATGTTCTCATACAAAGAATTAAGATATAAAGCATAAATTCTCATACACGAAAATATACGAGTTACGTGCTAAAATTTTAGCGAACAAAGCACAAGATTTGCAAGCGTGACACCGCGTCACGTCTAATGGAATTTGTGACATCTCCTTGTAGTGAAAATATTTTAATAGAGGTAAAGATAGATTGGTTATTAATGACGATCTATGTTGATAAACGTATGCAGTACTCATACAATGAATGAAGGTATAAAGCATAAATTCTCACACACGAAAATATAGGAGTTACGTGCTAAAATTTTAACCAACAAAGCCCAAGATTTACATGCGTGACACCGCGTCACGTCTAATGGCATTTGTGGCATCTCCTTGAAGTGGCAATATTTTATAGAGGTTAAGATAGATTGGTTATTAATGACGAACTATGTTGATAAACGTACTCTGTACTTACACAATGCATAAAGATGTAAAGCATAAATTCTCACACACGAAAATATACGAGTTACGTGCTAAAATTTTAGCGAACAAAGCACAAGATATTTACATGCGTGACACCGCGTCACGTCTAATGGAATTTGTGGCATCTCCTTGAAGTGACACCGCTACGGAAATAGATCCTGTCGTCATTTATCAAAGATAAGGAATTCGCGTTTCAAAATATTTGTGGTATTATAAATACATGTTATGATGCCGCACTTATCGTGTTTAAGGATATTAGTTTTTAGGGTTCCGTAACGAAAGGGTAAAACGGAACCTTATTTAATATTTTTTTTATAATATAGGAGTAGCAGACGAGCATGCAGTTCACCTGATGGTAAGTGGCTACTGCCGACCATGGACATCTGTAATCAATCCCAGATAGAATTAGATATGCTACCTGAAGTCGGCCACAGATGCGCCGCTACCCCTGAGGACTAAGCTGGTACGCCTCGGAAAAGTCTGTCTCCTTTACCACACCATTCAAACCGGAACACAGCAGCGCGTAACACTGCTGTTATAAGGCAGAAATAGGTGTGGCGGTGGTGCCGCCGGAGTCGAACCACAAAGGGTTCTACCACCTTCAAGATATACAGATACCTTCAATACGGAGGCTACTAAGCCTACTAGGCTCTACTGTCTATCTGTCTGTCCGTCTGGGCTTTATGTCCAAACTGATATACGAGAACACTTGAAATTTTCACTGAACATGTAAGATGATGTACCATGAATTATTCTACCACCTAATACCTTCTAATAGGAAAAAATAATAGGAAATAGAATATAGTATAATATAGAATAGAAATAGAATAATAATAGTAAAAATGTAGTTGCAACAAAATAAAAAAATAATTTAATTACAAAACGAATTCTAATTATTTCCACATATTGTTTAATAAATTAAAAAAAAAATCTACAAAAATATCTATAACGTTAAAATAAAAAAAAACTAAAAAAAACAGTCTATTTTATTTCGAAAAGATTACTGAATTGATTAAGAAAACTAAATGTAACTATTCAAACAGATTTCGGTGTAATACAGATTACTAAACCGTAAAGAAATACTTTAATTAAGTTTACATAGCTTGAAACCCTCGGCTTACTTTAAACACGATCTTGCTTTAAACTTTAATTTCCACTAGAAGTCACGTTTTAATTGCTTACTAAGTCCACCGTATTTTATATACGTGGTAATTAGGGTGAAAGTCATCGGTGGATGACCTAAATGTCTGACCTGCAATAAATCGCTTGTAACTAAGGCTATATTAGCATACTGTCACACTATTACCTCAATAGTACGACGGTGAGTTAATAAGCGACAGTTTATGATGATGAGAATCACTGAAGGTTGCTGAGTTTTGCCTCCTGTCAGTCCTGAATTAGCTCCCATAGATATAGTGAATGATAAAATGATAAGTGTTTTAATTTTTTTGCGCCACTACTTGAGTCTAAAATAGAATAATTTAACTGTTGAATAAGTCTAATCGAAATAGTAAATGTGTTTTAATCTTAATTTAATAAAATAATTAGCGATTGCTTTCCAATAAACACCTGTATAATTGTCATATCAAATAAAACTTACTTCAAATAGGTCAAGTATTCGTTAGAACTCTTAAGGCAAAAAATGAATGCCTAAAAAAGTCATTGGTAAACATTGTATGGGAATACTTACTCTCGATGAAATCAGATCTAACCTTTCGCCCCAGTTCACTATATTCACATGTTACCCTTCACAAAATAACCTCGTAACGTCTCACTTACGTGGCCTTTGAAAAGGACATTTCCCGCGATCAAAGAAACTGTAAGTCCGAATGCCTTTTGAAATGACAGAGCTAGGATTTGGTTGACTTTCCTCTTTGATACTTAAATTTATAGAACTGTGTTTAGGTCTTTTGGAGGTAGTACAGGCAGAATTTTTTTACGAATAAGTAAATATTATAAAAAACTTAAATTATTTATTTTATTTTTGTTTTTCCAAACCACGGAATATTAGCAGTATTTATTTTAAAAATAAAGCATTATTCCACCATATTATTTAATGAATATTAATTTTATTTAAAGCCTGATATCATGCCATTAAAACGGATACCGTATCGGACAGTGTGTAAGATATTTTTTTCATAATATAGAAGTAGCAAACGAGCATGCAGTCCACGTAGTAGTAAGTGGCTACTGCCACCCATGGACATGGTAAACGACCCCAGATAACAGAGTCCTACCTGTACCCTTACCATGAGTTTTTACGTTTTGGCAAATATGTCTGTTTTGGTATTTGTTTGCGTATTTGCCCATACAATTCCAATCAGCGCCCCTAGCGGATTGTATCAGAACTATAGTGTCAGTAACGTAACATTAAATGTCTAAATTGACAAAATGGCGCTATATGTTTTGTCCCTCTTTTTGCGAACATGTGAGGCAGACTAAAATACTTGAGCGGAACAGTATATTGGATTGAGTAAATGTAACGTAAAATTGTTTTGAAAACTCATGGTACAGATAAAATAGAGTCCTACCTGAGGTCGGCCACATATGCATTGATAATTCTTAAGTCTAAGTTAGGACATTTTGAATTTGTATCTGTCAATTACTACACTTTTTAAACCGGAACACAACATCGCTTAATACTGTCGTTATTAGAAATAAACAAGTGTGGCTAAGGTGTATCTAATGTTGAACCACAATGGGTTCTATGGGTCTATATGGGTCAACTTATTATTACTAGCGCAAACAGTACGTGAGCTACGAGTCCTAGAGTTTCCGGTGCAAACAGCAATTCAGGTCATTCTCGGCAAAAACTTAATTAAACCAGCAAGCAGCTGGTCTAACTAGAAAAGTTAGATTGTAACTATGATGTGCTAGAAGACTATGAATGCTAGAAGCATTAAACTTTAGTTGTAATTTACCAATTAATAGCTATAATTACGAATTATTAACTAATTTGTGATATATGTACCTTTTTTTTGTTGACGAGGGGTAAACCTTCAAAAGGTACCCGACGCCATGGGAGTGATGCGGGGTTATGTGGGACTTTTACCGCACTAAAACTCCCCCGGTGGCCGTCATCGGCGTTTGGTGAAGAACTCCGGGATCTCCAACGGAACACAATCGGAGTCCTTCTAACGCGATTCCCTTGTATCGGCCTCTGCCCTGGGGGGAGCAATTGACGCTCCTCTCACATCCCCTGGTGATTACACCGATATGCGACCACACAAACCGCTGTCCTTCCCGGGGTCGCTTGCTGGACGGTTTGAGCTCCCACTCTTGCCGCCCGCAACCCCGTAAGCCCCTTTTAGTCGCCTCTTACGACAGGCAGGGGATACCGTAGCCCTATTCTGGTCCCGGTACAGCAAGATTTTACATTTTGCGTCATGAAAATCTTAAAAATATTTACACAAACACGTAGATAAGTAATATGACTTGATATTTAAGACGTTAAGCTGGCCTGCGATTGAATCAAAAATATGACAAAAATTTTCGTATGACACCAGTAAACGAGGCCACGCGGATCTTAAAGCAGTCAAGCCCAGAATAACTTAAACAATCAAAACCAAATAATTGTCTATAAAAATCATCCTTCAATTGGATTAGCCCCAAGTTTCTTGAGTAATCTGCACTGAAGCAGCGAACTTAAGAGTCTTGGCTCTAACTTACTCAGGGATACTCGAAAGCTTAAGAGACCTTCCTTAAGAACGTTTATTTAGAGACTGGGCTCTTTACTTCAGATTTTCAATTTACGGAGAGCCGTAATTTTTTAAGCAGAATTCGCAGAGATCCTTTACTATAGTTTTCTTTTTTACAATAAAAGTTCTATGAACATCAGAGCAGCTATCTCTAAAAGTATATCATACCAAGTGATACCAAAAACGTTCAGACATTAGAAAATTACAGATACATGTAACATGTACGAGTTAGTTTTACTTATATTGTAGTTTTTAGTCAAAAATGACACGCGATTGCTCCCATGCATTAGATTTAATTATGAAATAACATCGAGAGGAGATGATATTAATTAGAGATCTACATACTGTTATTAAATTCTATCAAACAATGAACCGTTGAAATTATTCCTAATTTAACTTTGCATTCCGAGAACATATGTAGTAGCGCACATGCCTCGCTACTGCATACGATGGGTTTTTAGGGATCCGTACCGAAAAACTAAAAACGAAAACCTATTACTAAGCTTGCTTTCTGTCTGTACATTACAGGGCTCTATCTCTATCATATTACTACTACTAGTAAAGTTCGCTCCAAACTGCTAGTCCGCTCTGAAGTTGTTGCGAGCAGGTGTAGTCATACAATTTGCTATGGCGACGGGATTCATTTCTTTATTCAGAGCGGACTAGCATTTTTAGGCGGACTATATTAAAAACAAAAAATGATGGTCTACGTGGCAGAGCGAAACCATACTTCTGACACGCAGTTCAAACCTCGATCAGATTGATATCAAAATTATGACTTTAAATTTCTGTTTTGGGTTTTTCTGTACTCGTATTTGTCTATTTGTGTGTCCATACTCACAACAGGGAAACGCAGTGTAGTACTACGAGTGTAGAACGCATGTTTTTTGTGGTACGGGACCTTTAAAGTACGAGTTCGACTCATACTTGTTCATACAAATGTTCTTTTTCGTTTTTATAACTACAACGTTTGTGTTCAGGTGGCAACGTTACTTTTACTTTTTATTTCACACTTTGTGCAGAACAGTTTAACACGCGAAATACTAGTTTGTGGGAAAATAATGAGTATATCCCGAGCGTGCATAAAGCCCTATTCATATTTGAGAGTTTTAATCGCAACTTAAACTCGAACAAAAGAATAAGCATAATTTTGAAGTTCGATTCAATTGGAAACAAATTATTGTCAAAATTCTTTAAGTCGTCCTTGTTATAACAAGTCCTTGTGTTGTCACGTCAGGGTAGAGAAAGAGAGATTTTTTTCAAAAATGAAGACTTAAAATTTGTATCGTGGATTTAATGAAAGTATTCATTTGACGCCGACACAATTACGGATTGCGTAGATTTCAAACTTTTAAAAACTTTTTATGGGAGTCTGGAGCACTATGCTAAGGTCTATACCTTCCCACACAATTTCTACCTTCGCATACGAGATGCATTGGGATTCGAATTTCAAACCAACAAGCTCAGTCTTTTCGCCCTATATGGATCAACCCTTAATCCTTGATTATGACGGACAATCCAAGGAGATTAATTCAAGCGCACCGAACCATCTGCAAAGCGTGTCTTTCCATTTCCGACGAGATTTTAATTGGATCTCGGACAGAATTCAATTATTGAACATGAATTGAAAATTGGTTTTTGCTGATGATACTGGTTATAATTGGATTTTTTCTTATTACTTGTTCAACATCTTTTCCTATTCATAGTTTAACTTTTAGTTGACGATCACTCCTGTTGCGTCTGAATAAAATGAACTGTCTGCCTGTAATTTAAAATGTCTGTAATTTTTAAGTTTAATTGCTTATTTATACAGGGTGTCCCGTAAGTACCACGACAAACTTGGTGAGAATATAGGTGAGGGTCTGACCTCTCTGGGAAAAAAAAATGACCTTAGTAAAAGTGTCACCGTTTTTGCACTATCAATTGTTTTAGATTTTTTGAGAAATTCAGCCCTCTTCATCTTCTTTCGTTAACTGCGTGTACAAATTTGGTGATGCAGTGTTTATTTTTTCTGTTAAATACTATCAGATAGTTGGTCTATCATATCAAAATGTAAATTGCTTAAAAGATGTAAAGGAACCATGAAAAAAATAGGGCTATTTTTAGATTTTAATTTTTTTACTATTTTTCCCTCAACTTTGACTCGTCGCGGTGAAAAAAAAATGTACTGGACTATAAGTGTACATTGCGCAAAAAATATGTCCAGTTTATAAAGATTTAAAAAAGGTACCACACTTACTATTTAAAGTCGAACAAAAAAAGTTAAGGCCGTTTTTGCATGAAAGAGACTGAAACCAACTAAAACGTAATGATCGAGTTTTTATATAAATTACGCTTGCTACCATCTTAAAACGTGTCAAACAGTACAAATTTACATCATTGACTAGTTAGACACTTAAAAATATCCTTCTTCAGTAGTAAAAAAACAATTAAGTAACTAACTAGCAAACAAAGTAAAACAATTTATTAAGACAATTTTTACCTACTTTGAACTGTCGTTTCGAAGTGAAACTTCGTACATGTATGTAATTTGAATGACAATACCATAATTTGACATCTTGGAACTGATCTGATGATGGTGCCAGGGTATGGATGGTAGATCTCTTACCAATTTAGCCCAAATTCGAGGGATTTACTAAGATTGACCATGCACCTGCTGGTAACAACAACAACAACAGCTGGTAACAACTTTAAATAGTAATTTTTTTGCGCAATGTACACTTATAGTCCAGTACATTTTTTTTTCACCGCGACGAGTCAAAGTTGAGGGAAAAATAGTAAAAAAATTAAAATCTACAAAATTGCCTTATTTTTTGATGGTTCCTTTACATCTTTTAACCAATTTACATTTCGATATGATAGACCAACTATCTGATAGTATTTAACAGAAACAATAAACACTGCATCACCAAATTTGTCCACGCAGTTAACGAAAGAAGATGAAGAGGGCTGAACTTCTCAAAAAATCTAAAACAATTGATAGTGCAAAAACGGTGACACTTTTACTAAGGTAGTTTTTTTTCCCAGAGAGGTCAGACCCTCGCCTATGTTCTCCCCCAGTTTGTCGTGGTACTTACGGGACACCCTGTATATGTAGTATGCGAAGGTAAATAAGAAATTTTCATTAATTATTTTCTGTATCTTTACATACACTAATTTACAAATAGGAAATTGTACAGTATGTATCTTTTATATAATATAGGAGTAGCAGACGAGCATGCAGTCCACCTGATGGTAAGTGGCTACTGCAGCCCATGGACATCTGTAATCAACCCCAGACAGAATTAGATATCCCTACCTAAGGTCGGCCACAGATGCGCCGCTACCCCTGAGGACTAAGCTGGAACGGCTCGGAAAAGTCTGTCTCCCTTACCACACCCTTCAAACCGGAACACAGCAGCGCCTAACATTGCTGTTATAAGGCAGAAATAGGTGTGGCGGTGGTGCCGCCGGAGTCGAACCACAAAGGGTTCTACCACCTTCATCTAAAACATTCATAATATTTGAATGTTTTTTGATAAATGATACAAAATATATTTTTTGCCGTTAGTTCATATATTTTGTAACATATATATTGTTTTCGTTACCTAATCCTACCACTAAAATTTTAAACTGTAGGGTTAAAAGTTAAAACTAAGGGATAAGTTACGTTATAATGCTTGAGTCCTCAAAATATTGTTATTATTCGTATCAATCATTATTTAACCAGATCCAGCTAATAAGCTGCAATGTTTATGTCCCACTGCTGGGCATGGGTCTTCCAAACTAACCACTAGTAGGTATACCTCACCACGTTGCTCCAATACAAAGAAGAATATACGGTTGCGTTCCGTAGGAGATCCCGGAGTCCGCTTGGCAACGTAGAGGACGGCCACCGGGGGGTTTTAGTGCGGTAAAAATCCCACATACTCGTAACCCTGTGTCGCTCCCACGGCACCGGGTACCTTTTGAAGGTTTCCCCCTCGTAAACAAAAAAAAACGGTATACCTCACCACGTTGCTCCAATACAAAGAAGGATATACTCGTAATTACTTCGATGACCCGAACTATATTCCCATCTTTAATATTAAAAGAAGAAGGATAAATACCTTGAAAATCAAGTAACTTCGAAAAGGTTCCCTGAGGAAGGATGTGAGATTAATTCAAGGGGACGTATTTGCGTCACGAACCCGCGATAAACCTTTGGGGGTTGAATGATTGGTGGATGTATCGGTCGAAGTAGTTTTCAAACCCGTCGACGTTGCAAGGGTACGTTTGACCCAAAATAACGTTTTTGTAAAATAGGAAACGATGTTCCGTAATATTGCTTAGAGTATTTTTTATGTATAAAATAGACAAAAAGTTAATTCAAATTGACAGGAATATGGCCCAATGTTGGACATGTTCTCTTCCCATATTTGGGAGATGACACGAATAAACTCTATAAAGCGCTTCCAATGTAAATTGGTAGACACAATTAGTGGTCAACCTGAGGTGAATATTTTCAAGTCATCTATAAGGCTTCCGACTTATGATTATAAAGGCTAAGTAGGTGGTTTGTAAACATCCAACACAGCTTAACCTCTAACCTGTTGACTACCAATCTGCTTGTTAACAGAATGGAATATTACGTGCCAGCCTAGCTCCAATGAGGGGTAAAGACCTATAGATAACAATAAGAAATTAAAAGGAAGCCAGTCAGTAAATTATATTCCAAGTACTTCGGTCACGTCGATAAAAATACATTTTTCCCATATAGTAAATGAAATAAAACCTCATGCAATTCAAGTATTGACGTCATACATATGTGGATTCCCTCGGGAAGAGTCGCGAGGATTCAAGGAGACGTATTTTCGACGCCATGACAAGCCCTTGGGACGGACGGCTGCTTAACATATTGGTCGTAGCTCGAAATACTTTAAGTGTCGCAGGAGTCAGGTATAATGATGGCCCAGAGGAATAGAGTCGAATTTTTATAACTTTCCGGGTTCATATTCAAGGGAATGAATATCAAGGGATACATTTACTAATCCTGTAAGTATTTGCTAAAATAAGTTATTTAAGTGTAAAAAGCACAAAATCATATACGTTGTTCATAGCTTTGTTTTAACTTGGATGAACGAGGTAACTATTAAAAATTGCTTATTTTTATAAATTGTAAAAAGCAAGCGAGATAAAATTATAAAAGTATTTTTATCCTATTAGAACAAAAATAGGGCTGCAGAGACTCCACAAAGATAGCTTTAGGATTAAAATTATATTTTCTTAAACGAAGATTTTCTTACTTTTTACGACCAAAACCTACAAAGTTTTCTAATTTATATGCTTATATCATAATTGCTTTAAAAAGATAAATAATAATCCACTGATAAAGTGTAATTTTTCAAAGGCTTTTAAAAATATGCCTACATTTAGATCATCTATTAAAACCACCAAGGAGTAGTGACGTCATCGTTATATTTGTATCCCCTCGAGAAGGGCGAGCGAGGTTATTTCAAGGGGACGTATTTGCCCCGATCCCGGGTTGCACGGTTCTAGAGATATTGGTCGCAGTCTCAAGTGTATATTGCTACTATAACTCCGGGGGTACTATTTACCTTTAAATATAATTTGAGGGTTAGGTATTTATAATTTTGTGTTCAATTTTATTTCTCGTCATATATTTTTTGGTAATGGATACTATTGTGTTAATAATTGTGCCTAGACAGATGTACAACATATGATATTCAGAAACATTCTGAAAATAGTTATATTATGTCTTCAAGTATCCCAATACTTCGTTTGATATAGACTGTGACTGCAAAATATTACTTATAAATGTTACTTATATTATGAATTATAGCCATTTACTTAACCAATTTTTGAACCACTGCTGGGCACAGGTCTCCTCTTGGATGATAGAGTTTATGCCAAAATCTAAAGACTAACTAAAGATTGATAGACCTCATACACCTATGAGGTTTTTTGCACAATTCGCAAACTAAGGAAAATCAAATAAGCATATAGGATTCGAACCAAAATTGTAAGTAGGCTATAAATGCGTACACATGTTAAATTGCTTCTAATTATACAACTTAAGTTATATCAGGAGGCACGGCAGTGCCTCCGCCAAGTCGAGCCAAAAAAAGCGGCACGGCCGTAGCATTCTTTTCTCGAAGCAATTCGGCCCATTATATATTCAGTTTAATCAAAAGCCATCTCATTCAAATAAACATATTCAAAATACATTTGAATAAATTGGAAACCTCTTGTTAATGTCAGTAACTTACTAACTACTTCGCAACCTTTATTACAATAACTTTAGTAAATAAATTTACTTTATTTCACTTGTAACACAGGTTACCCTGTTTCCAATAAACAAAGCGTATCGACGTTGAATTTTAATTAAAATTTAATCAACCCCCAATAAGCTTCGCCATTTGGCCCAAAAGAGGACGTTAATAAATTTTGCAATGCCATTTGTAAATACTGGCATTGTTATATATGTGAATCGTTCTGTAACGATACGGTGCCCAAGTATCCAGTTTTAATAGGACAGTTTTGATGTACGACTTATTGTCCTATGTTGTGTCCTGCAGTTATGAAATGAAATGAAATGATTTATTGCAAACTTTTGCTAATTAAAAAAATCGTTTAAGACCATCTTAGTATAGCAATCTTTCTGTGTGCTTTGGAATATGGCTGTTTAATAAATCAACTAATATTGTGATTAATTTTTTTCATGTAGAAAAAATGTTTTTATTAATTGTAAATATACATTTATATTTATTCAATAATTCTACAAGTTACATTTAATTATTTACAATATTAACGTAATAAAAAAAGTACAAAATAATATATGAAATAGGCTATAAAAATACTTATAATAAAATAGTTAAATATAATAAGCTTCATCCAAATTGTTGTCTCTTGGAAGAGTCCCCAAAACGCTGGCGACATTACCTCGCTGAATAGCAAAGCTAATTCTTTGCCCGAGGTAAGCGCCAGCCCTTTGGTCGTGGGTGCACTCGATCAAACGCCTTGAAAGGTGTTTAAAAAAAGATCGAGCGTCAGAACCCCACGGCCCCATCGTCTCTACACCAAACGGCAGAAATATATAGTCTCGACTGAGACTAGCATATTTCTGCAGTTTGCGTATTTCCGCATCGGTAGCCACAACACCAGCTGCCCTAGAAGATAGTTGAAGATGGGATGGTGCCATTGTGTCGACACACGTAGCATCCCACACAAGACACCTCCCATTCTTCCAAGGAATTAAAGTCAAGCCGTCAGGCCTCTTACCATCGTCTTTTCATTTAATTATATATTGTAAATTATTTTTGTTTCACGCAATAAAACCTCAATATTTATACCTAGACTAGCTTAGCTACGTTGAATAAGAATTGCTACAAAGTCTATGGGTTTTGTACTGGCTATAAAATGTGTTGGTACTTTGTAGGGACTTTCCTAAATTACTTATTTGGAAAGAAAAGTCATAAATCCAATGTAATCTTTGTAGTGTCCCGTTTTAGGCCTGAAGCTGAATGGACACTTTATTTATGGACTATCTGTTATGAGACTGCAACTTCCTAAGCCAAATTGGTCTCAATTCGAAAGTAGGAATTGCTATCATCTTTGTGTGCTATCTATGTATTGTTCTTATTTGAGTTAAGTTTGTTTTGAGGTTATACATTTCGGATGTCAATATTAAGTGGTAAACTATTCAGTGATAGCTTGGTGGTTGAAACTTGCCCCTCTAAAAAAACCTGAAAGGCCGAAATCCCCACAACCTATTAATCTAATACTCATATGTCTGAAGAAATATAAGATGAAATAGACAAAGCTTCAAATACAAAGTTCAATCGTGATCCATCAATGTCATCTGTGATGCGGTCGCTCTATAATGAATACAATTAATATATTGCAAATCTGATTAAATATCACTACTATCTCATATTATAACAATAGTAAATGAGCCTACAAAGCACTTGATGGTTGAAGACCAACACCGCATATCTGTAATCAACTCCAGATAGCATAAGAACGCCTAGGAAAAGTATGTCTCACTAACCATATGTTTCAATCCAGAACACAGCAGCGCTTAACATTGGTATAATACAGTAATACTTATACAAAAATATATTTTTTTAAAGGTGGTAGAACTCTTTGTGGTTCGACTCCGGCGGCACCACCGCCACACCTATTTCTGCCTAATAACAGCAGTGTTAGGCGCTGCTGTGTTCCGGTTTGAAGGGTGTGGTAAGGGAGACATACTTTTTCGAGGCGTTCCAGCTTAGTCCTCAGGGGTAGCGGCGCATTTGTGGCCGACCTCAGATAGGAATATCTAATCCTATCTGGGGTTGATTACAGATGTCCATGGGCGGCAGTAGCCACTTACCATCAGGTGGACTGCATGCCCGTCTGCCCCTCCTATGTTATAAAAAAAAATTAGGTTTGCACGAAGCTATGGAAAACTGAAAAATAAGTTATAAGGCGTCAATGATTTCCGTTGCCCACTTTGTACTCCAAAGAAAAAAAAAATCTAACTAATTGTAATTCTGTACATCTTGTGTAAGATTTAATTCGTTTCGACTCATTATGTCCGATGACGATTTTTTTTAACACGAAAAAATTTAACTAATTTAATTATTTAGGAAACATTAACTTTCTACAGTTTCCACTAAAAAGTAATATTCAACATAGCTTGAAATATCGAATTCTTTTATCATTAGAAGTAAGTACGATTATTTAAGAATATTTTTGTGTACCTAAATAATATTATATTTGTAAAGTTCGTAATCATACAGATTGATCTATCTTTAACCTTCACTTCAGTAACTCTAGACAACCAATTTAGTAATGGTTAATTTACAAATGGACAGCGTAAGACAGCGTAATCATCGTAAAACGTAATTGGGTGTGTCCATTGTTTGTAAATTTTAATTATGGCTATGGTGTCAGTTCATGAAAACAACAGGGTAAATGGATATGTACTAATGCCCTGGCTATTTACCGCGGTGTCGCTCATAATGTCTTCAACTTGACTCCCTAGTGTCATATGAGCACTCATGAGCTGAGCGGTAAGTGCTGTTGTGTTTGGAGTTATAATGAAGGAATAGTTATCCACATGCTGTTATCGCTGCTGTGTTCCGTTTGAAGGGTGTGGTAAGGGAAACATACTTTTCCGAGGCGTTCCAGCTTAGTCGGCAGGGGTAGCGGCGCATCTGTGGCCGACCTCAGGTAGTAATATCTAATCCTATCTGGGGTTGATTACAGATGTCTATGGGCGGCAGTAGCCACTTACCATCAGGTGGACTGCCTGCTTGTCTGCTACTTCTACGGACTCATTTGCTATTTTAATTATATAAATGATCCGTGAATTTGTACACGTGTAAATAAAATACAAAACGTCTAGACACGCGGTAGTGTGTCAGCCAAGTTATAAAAAAAAGGAAATGTCGGCAGTACACCGTGTGTTATATACAATATATGTATACCAAATGATGTTAGGTTTACTGCCGCTTACGTCGATAGCTGATACGATCAAATAAAGCTGAAGTTGCCACGAAGTTGCGTTTATTTTATTACACCTATTATACAGTACATAGAAGTGGACACTTTATTTATGGACTATCTGTTATGAGACTGCAACTTCCTAAGCCAAATTGGTCTCAATTCGAAAGTAGGAATTGCTATCATCTTTGTGTGCTATCTATGTATTGTTCTTATTTGAGTTAAGTTTGTTTTGAGGTTATACATTTCGGATGTCAATATTAAGTGGTAAACTATTCAGTGATAGCTTGGTGGTTGAAACTTGCCCCTCTAAAAAAACCTGAAAGGCCGAAATCCCCACAACCTATTAATCTAATACTCATATGTCTGAAGAAATATAAGATGAAATAGACAAAGCTTCAAATACAAAGTTCAATCGTGATCCATCAATGTCATCTGTGATGCGGTCGCTCTATAATGAATACAATTAATATATTGCAAATCTGATTAAATATCACTACTATCTCATATTATAACAATAGTAAATGAGCCTACAAAGCACTTGATGGTTGAAGACCAACACCGCATATCTGTAATCAACTCCAGATAGCATAAGAACGCCTAGGAAAAGTATGTCTCACTAACCATATGTTTCAATCCAGAACACAGCAGCGCTTAACATTGGTATAATACAGTAATACTTATACAAAAATATATTTTTTTAAAGGTGGTAGAACTCTTTGTGGTTCGACTCCGGCGGCACCACCGCCACACCTATTTCTGCCTAATAACAGCAGTGTTAGGCGCTGCTGTGTTCCGGTTTGAAGGGTGTGGTAAGGGAGACATACTTTTTCGAGGCGTTCCAGCTTAGTCCTCAGGGGTAGCGGCGCATTTGTGGCCGACCTCAGATAGGAATATCTAATCCTATCTGGGGTTGATTACAGATGTCCATGGGCGGCAGTAGCCACTTACCATCAGGTGGACTGCATGCCCGTCTGCCCCTCCTATGTTATAAAAAAAAATTAGGTTTGCACGAAGCTATGGAAAACTGAAAAATAAGTTATAAGGCGTCAATGATTTCCGTTGCCCACTTTGTACTCCAAAGAAAAAAAAAATCTAACTAATTGTAATTCTGTACATCTTGTGTAAGATTTAATTCGTTTCGACTCATTATGTCCGATGACGATTTTTTTTAACACGAAAAAATTTAACTAATTTAATTATTTAGGAAACATTAACTTTCTACAGTTTCCACTAAAAAGTAATATTCAACATAGCTTGAAATATCGAATTCTTTTATCATTAGAAGTAAGTACGATTATTTAAGAATATTTTTGTGTACCTAAATAATATTATATTTGTAAAGTTCGTAATCATACAGATTGATCTATCTTTAACCTTCACTTCAGTAACTCTAGACAACCAATTTAGTAATGGTTAATTTACAAATGGACAGCGTAAGACAGCGTAATCATCGTAAAACGTAATTGGGTGGGTCCATTGTTTGTAAATTTTAATTATGGCTATGGTGTCAGTTCATGCAAACTACAGGGTAAATGGATATGTACTAATGCCCTGGCTATTTACCGCGGTGTCGCTCATAATTTCTTCAACTTGACTCCCTAGTGTCATATGAGCACTCATGAGCTGAGCGTTAAGTGCTGTTGTGTTTGGAGTTATAAGGAAGGAATAGTTATCCACATGCTGTTATCGCTGCTGTGTTCCGTTTTGAAGGGTGTGGTAAGGGAGACATACTTTTCCGAGGCGTCCCAGCTTAGTCCTCAGGGGTAGCGGCGCATCAGTGGCCGACCTCAGGTAGTAATATCTAATCCTATCTGGGGTTGATTACAAATGTCATTTTAGGTTCAGGTCAGGTCAGGTTATTTATCATCATGTATAGGCTAGGGACTCATTTGCTATTTTAATTATATAAATGATCCGTGAAATTTGTAGATGTGTAATTAAAATACAAAGCGGACGTCCAGACACGCGGTAGTGTGTCAGCCAAGTTATAAAAAAAAAAGGACCGGCGACAGTATACCGTGTGTGACATACAATATATGTATACCAAATGATGTTAGGTTTACTGCCGCTTACGTCGATAGCTGATACGATCAAATAAAGCTGAAGTTGCCACGAAGTTGCATTTATTTTATTACACCTATTATACAGTACATAGGAGTGGATTTATTGCTGCTGTCTAGCACGTAAACATACCATAAGTAAAAGTATACACTAGTCAGTAAATTAAGATGAAATACCCCACAAACTATATGAAATGTTAATGTTGCCTTATCTTGATAAGGCCACATTAACATTTTAAAAATATTGTTTTAGCTAAATAACCATCGTAAAAAATATACCTGCTAAATTAACATTTATAATTAAGATATGTTTTTTTTTTTTTTTTTTTTTTTTTTATAATATAAGAGTAGCAGACGAGCATGCAGTCCACCTGATGGTAAGTGGCTACTGCCGCCCATGGACATCTGTCATCAACCCCAGATAGGATTAGATATTCCTACCGGAGGTCGGTCACAGATGCGCTGCTACCCCTGAGGACTAAGCTGGAACGCCTCGGAAAAGTCTGTCTCCCTTACCACACCCTTCAAACCGGAACACAGCAGCGCCTAACACTGCTGTTATTAGGTAGAAATAGGTGTGGCGGTGGTGCCGCCGGAGTCGAACCACAAAGGGTTCTACCACCTTAATGTGTTAATAAAACCTGTTAAAAAAACCATTGGAAAAAAATATATAGACAAAATGTAAATGAAAATATAAAAGTAGTACCTACTGAACATAAGCTGAAAATTGTCTCGTAAAACCGCCTTACATCCCTTACATTCACATAATTTCATTTCAAGAGGGCGAAAGCGCCAGCGCCTTGAAAACGGACTCCAAAACGTGAAACGTAAGCGTAATTCAATTCTGTGAAAAGCCTTTTTCGAAACATGGACAAAATATAAATCAGGAGACAGCCTTCGTAGTAAGGATAACACGTTCAGAGATTCAAGGCTCGAGTACTTACCAAATCAGCCAGCGGGAACTATTTCTTATAAATTTTAAACTTATAAAATTTTGAAAATTAATAATGGACACCTTCAGAAACTCAAACGAAAATCTAAACTTTTTTATTCTACCTGCAGTTTATCAATTTAAAAATAAATTCGAACCCAGATGCCAAGATGGTATTAAAAATTATACTTTAAAATTAATAAAACTTAAAATTAAATACACAAAAATTCGCTTACAAAATTTAAACGAACTTTACACACAATTTACTTCCCAGATTCTAACACAAAGTATAGTGGCATACGTACGCGCGCGGTCGTACTCGCTCGGAACTGTTTGGATGCCACCCCGAGTTATCGGGTGGCGAGTCGGATCGCGAATGGCTGGTTGCGCGCTACGCCCGCCCTTATACCCTCAACTCCTAGCTGGATGGTGGGCGGATGTATACAGAGCTGCTAATAAGTGCGACAATGATGGTGTAAGTGTGACATTTCATTAACCGCTATCATGTATTACGTTAATGATAGTTTAGTTTTTTATTTTAGAATTGTAGTGGTTTTAAAAAGTGGATAAATAGCTGCGCTTAATATTAGTTGAAACCGTTGATTTTTTTTTATGTAGCGGGTTACGAATCTTTAATTAATTATGTGACAGGAGAAGTTCTTCCTTTCTTATCCACTGGTTCTCATATTGAATGCGGAAAGCATTCTATTTTTTTCCTCAATCAACATTTATATAAAGTTGTAAATTAAATTAAAAAAAAACATTTTTATACATTAATATGCACAATACAACAATATGTTATGACGTATGCAAAGATTACGCGGAAAATTTTTAATATGTATAGCTTTATTATCTTTAAAGTATGACGTAAATCATAAGGATTCCTTTGGGCGTATTAGCAGCTCTGTAAACGTACCCCTCCGCGCTTCACACCGCGACACCGCGAGTTGTCAACAAAATGTTATTAGTCGCCATCCACTGTCGACGAGGAAAAACTCAAACGATTCAGCGGAAAACTATCGAAAAGTACTGTTGCTATTGGGAAAAACTTCGGCAATGTATTAAAGTATCTTTTGGTATGTAGAAAGGGTATTCACTTTAGACAGTTAGAGGATATTCCGACTCCTTGGAGCTTTGGAAGAAATGTTTTTTGTTGTTTTTTCCAAATAATTGTAGTTTGAATTGTAGATGGTATTATGTTAAGTAGTTACTAAAGCGAAAATTTATCACAAGTAGGATAAAAAGCTTCCTTGAAGTTGATAGAGACGCGTTAAGCATTAAGAACTTAAGTTAGAACGTATCGTGTGCCTTAGACTTAGAATTTGGGCAACAAATAGTTGCATGGAACTTTAATAAACAGTACCTGGATGACCGAGCATTGCTCGGTGTTTTTTAACCGACTTCAAAAAAGGAGGACGTTTCTCATTTCGACCGTATATGTTTTTTTAAACGAAATTTTCTGAAAATAAAACCTAGCTAGATCGATTTATCGCCCCCGAAACCGCCTAAATATAAAATTTCAAAAAAATCGTTGGAGTCGTTTCTGAGATCGTTGATATAAAATATATACAAGAATTGCTCGTTTAAAGGTATTAGATAGATAGATAGACTTGAAGTACATTAGGTTATCATTGTACTCCTCAGGAGTGACAACGGATCTTTGATAAAAACCCAGTACTGTATAAAGGTTCATATAAGTACGCGTTCTAAGGCGGTCTAGCAAACTACGTTGCAGTCCATCTGATGGTAAGATGGTTTGCCAGGTAGTTTGCTACATCAATTCTTCGAAAAATATATTAATACTAGCTGACCCGACAAACGTCGTGTTGCCATATAAATAAAAAAATGTTAAGGGTGAACAACCCTTATCACTTAGGGGGATGAAAAATAGATGTTGGCCGATTCTCATAGATACCGGATAAGCACAAAAAATTTCATCAAAATCGGTCAAGCCGTTTCGGAGGAGTATAGCAACGAAAACTGTGACACGAGAATTTTATATATTAGATTTGTAATTATTTTTTCTTTTTAAGATTCAAACTATGCGCACATAAAAATTAAGTTCCATGCACCGCATTTAGCAAAAGCAAAAAAATTCGAAACGATCGTAGCTAGTTGTCGTTTAGATTTTTAGAAATCAATTCTAAATACCTGTCCGACTGTAACTAAATATTCCGACTGAAAACATTTTTCAATAACGTTGTTCGAACATCGAATGAGAAGAAAATTGATATTTCCACGTACAAACCTATTTCATTTTGTTCGCGTGTTTTCTTTTTTAAGCAAACTGATGGATGGATCCAGTTTTGTTATGGATATATTATAAGCTCATACGATCAGGTAAGCTCCCGAATTAATCCGCCCGTGAAACGAAATGTTGTTTCATTTTCTATTCCTATTCTATAAGTTGGGTATGAGTTCGTAAATGTCTTGTTTTGGTGTGATTATGTATTTGATAGCGATATAATCAAATAGCTATTGTGATTTATATGGATAAATTAAAAGACCTTTTGTCTGTCAGACATCTGTGGTCTACTCCTAGACATAGGCCTTTTTTATTATATAGGAGTAGCATATGAGCATGCAGTCCACCTGATGGCAACTGGCTACTGCCGCCCATCTGTAATCAATCCCAAACAAGATTAGAATCCTACCCGAAGTCGACCCTAGGTACACCTAGAGACTAACCTGGAATACCTCGGTAAAGTGTGTCTCCATTACCACAGCCTTCAAACCAAAAGACAGCAACGCTTAAAAGTGCTATTTTTAGGCAGAAATAGATGTTGCTGTGGTGCCGCCGAAGTGGAACCACATAGGATTCTACTACCTTCTATTATAATGTAAGTAAATAAATGAACCAAGTACATTTGTAAACAATTGTATCAATTACCATTACCATAAACGTCAATCATAGAATTGGGTCACGGACCCATAAGGTCATTGATCTTTCCGGATTCGCATCCAATTCTAGAAGCTTTGGTTTCCGCTTCCGGGCAGTTTTCCGAAATTTACGATCCATTAATGAGGTTATGTAAGATTGGTCAGTCGTAAATCGGGAAACGAGGGTTGCATGCATTTATATGTTTATTTCCGAGTGTAACTTATGAGTCCACGACCTAGCGGTATATTTGATGTATTCGGTAACCCGTTTAAACATTGTCGTTCACTCATTATTATCCCACTGCTAGACATGGTCTCCTCTCAGAATGAGGGGTCTCTGCCATAGTCCATAGCGCTGGCCAAGTGTGGATTGAAAGACGTTTAAACATTGACTTAAGTCTTAACAAAGACTTAACACTTGAATTACAACTAGTTATAGCTATAAATATCAAAATAAAAAACGAGCTGGTATTTTAATTGTTAGATGCACAAACGAACATAAGTCGTGAGCTCTAAATAGAATAGAATATTTTACTAAAACTAATCATATGCCTCGTAACTCATGAGCAAACATTCAAGATGACCTTTATAAGTTATTTCATAGTAGAATACATCAACCATAGAGCGCATACCACAAATGTAGGGTATAGGGTTTAAACCAAAGGGTTTCACCACTTATGGAATATACCACTGATCTTTCATAGAATATCTGGTGAATACAGGTGCATTAAATTTAAAATGTAAGAATGTTACTACTCGGAAATAACTACCAAATAAAAAATAAGAAAAAGTCGAGACTACGGCAACATTTTTTTATGTGGTGACAACCAAGAAGCGTGCAAATCAAACGAGGTTAGTTTGAAAAAAATGTATATTATTACGTCAGTAGGGTACTGACGTAATAATATACAAGGAGTTTTTACGTTTCGACAAATATGACTGTTTTGGTATTTGTTTACGTATGGGCCAATACGATTTACTAGTTCTGACACAATCCACTAGGGGCGCTGATTGGAATTTGTATGGGCAAATACGGTATCAAATACCAAAACAGTCATATTTGTCGAAACATAAAAACTTCTGGTAAGGGTAAAGGCCGCGAACTTTTCAATCCATCTAAGTAGTTGGCAAACAACATAGAAAACGGTAATTAACTGTGTTTTAAACCTCTTTATATAAAGATGATAATATTACACAATAGATTAGGTACAATAATGTCTATGCTCTATGCTTAGCTGGTCAACAGATTGGATTATAATCCAATTTATCCAGACGATCCACACCTTAGATTAACACCACTAGAACCAGCGGGGCGTGACAAATTGCAACACAAACGGTAATACCAATAAATATAACGGCTTTCTTATAATTGAATGGGATATAATGGTTATATGGAGTCAAACGGTTATTCTTAACTCCTAGTCTATTTTGTAAATTATCTAAGATGAGTTTCCAACACAGTTGAGCGCTATATTGTGATTATTAGCATAAATTTTGGTACATATATGTATGTTACAATGTAATTTTATGTGACCGAGACCAAATTAATCTAAATCACAATTTATTATTATTATTTTCTAACATTAAAACATGGTACTGATGGTGATGGATGTATTTCAAAGGTGGTAAAATCCTTTGTAGTTTCACTTTGGGGGGTTTTTAAGGTGATAGAACCCTTTGTGGTTCGACTCCGGCGGCACCACCGCCACAGCTATTTCTACCTAATAACAGCAGTGTTAGGCGCTTCTGTGTTCCGTTTAGAAGGGTGTGGTAAGGGAGTTATACTTTTCCGAGGCGTCCCAGCTTAGTCCTCAGGGGTAGCGGCGCATCTGTGGCCGACCTCAGGTAGGAATATCTGATCCTATCTGCGGTTGATTACAGACGTCCATGGGCGCTACACCATCGATACACCGATTTCTGCCTTATAAAAGCAGTGATAAACGCTGCTATATTCCGCTTTGAAGGGTAGTAAGTCCTAGTCCTCAAGGGTAACAACGCATCTGTGGCCAACCCCAGGTAGAAATCTTACCTTATCTGGGGTCGATTACAGATATCCACGGCCGGCAGTAGCCACTTACTATACAATGGACTGTATGTAAATTTGCTAACTCTATATTGTAATAAAACAATCAGTGTGTTATGTCGATATAGTGACCACTGTGGAACATTTTTACAGCCAGATATACAGTTTACTGATATAAGTGTATATTAAAAATGAATATGGTTTCTGTAAGTTTCGCTTTATTGTTTTAGTAATGTTTATTTAGCAATACCCTTCCGAGCGAAATCCATGAATCGGTATTTGTCTAAAGCCTGTGGAAAATATGAAAGTCATAACAATATTATTATTATTATTGTTCGTCCGTCGTCGTCACTATTATTCGACGAAATAATATTATTCGTCCTAAAATATCCAATAACCGTTGGGTAATACCTATGAATATCTTAACGTAAGTACTATTGAAAAGGTCAACTAGATTGGTAAGGACACATTTTCTAGGAAAATGCCACACAGGTCACACGATACTCGTTTATGCTCTAAAAGCAGCAGACAGTCCACGTCATTCAGACAGTAATCCTAAAATGCTTTCTACACTCTCAGCCCCACACTAGGTTTCCGTGTATCGTGGGTGATATGGACAAACGCAAGCACCCAAACTCAGAAACAGAAATCTAAATTCATCATTTAGATATCTGTCTCGTCGGCGGTGGAACCCGGGACTCTCGGCGCACCAGACCGGTATGGTGACCGCTCCACCACGCGGTTCGTCTGCTTGAAAGCAATGATAAATGCTTTGCTAACTCTGAGAACTACGGACCTTAAACCCAAAACACAGCAGTACTACACATCTGATGTATGCAGAAATAGGTGTACTAGAGAATGTTATTTTTTTACCAGCTTAATGTATCAAGCTAATTTGTGAATATTCACGCGAAAAGCAATGCTAGACTAGTAGCTGAAACTTGACCCCTCGATCCAATCCCAGGCACTCACAGGTGATTTTTCAAAAATATACGACGACGATTATTAATTATATTTAAATCCTTGTTTAAATCAGGACCATTTACTACATATTAATTCATCACATAATCACTACCCACATTCTACACAAATTACAAAGACTTATCCATAAAGGTCAACCGTTATATTCTCTTTTATAATATTGTTATCTAAACAGAAAAATATTGTTAGTACGAGTATTGTATTCCGAACAGAAAATATAATTCATTTAGACATTTATTTAGGTTAGAGGTATCTGTAGGTAAATTAGTAGCACCCACGAAACAATTATTTCTGGTGGAGTGCTAATAAGTGTTAAAATTACCTTTATTTGAGTGAACACCTATAAAATCCATTTATTTAACATTTTACATAATAAGTTAAAAAGTCGTAGCATAATAACTTTTTATTGCTTCACTTTATGCGGAAAAAATTTGGGTCTACGACAATCGTAGACAGGTCTACGTCGTAGCAAATAAAAGATATTATGTAGCAGAAGATATCTCGGTAAATTATAATCTATATATATAAAAGAAAGTCGTGTTAGTTACTCCACTTATAACTCAAGAACGGCTGAACCGATTTAGCTGAAAATTGGTAGGGAGGTAGTTTAGAGCCAGGAGAAGGACATAGGATAGTTTTTATCCCGTTCGACAGCATTCCCGTGTGACTTGACATGAAACATCAGTCACTATAAAACGTGGTATAAAAACAAAAAAGAATCAGACTTGGAATAACAAAACGCAAATCACAGCTATGTAATTGACGTATAATGACAGCTATGTAATGAAGTATGAATGACAATTAGATATTTGTAAGAAATCTATATATATAAAAGCGAAAAGATACTCACGTTCGAAACGTATTAATCAAGGTTTTGCCGAAACTACTGAAGCTACAATCATGAAATTTGGAATATAGCTTTAATTTATAATGTAGATGTGCACTAAGAACGGATTTTTTGATATTCCACCATTAAGGGGGTTAAATGGGGGTTGAAAGTTAATATGAAAGTCCGTCAGTTTTAAAGCAAACTGGATGAAAATTGGTATTTAGCTTTCTGATTTAAAGTAATAAAAATCTAATCTAAGGGTTTTTTCAAAATCAACCCTAAAGGTGGTTAAATAGGGGTTGACAGCTTATTTTAAATTTTGCCATTTTGAAAGCCAGCACTATGAAAGTTAGCCATTGCTTTACTGGTTAGATATAATAGAACTTTAGTTCTACCGTTTTTGGAAAATCAACCCCTATGTGCGTTAAATAAGGGTTGTAAGTTTGTATGGAATTCCCCCAGTTTTGATGTAAACTCTATGAAAATCGGTATTTGGGGTTTCGATAAAAAATAATAAAATACCTATTTCACCATTTTTGGAAAATCAACCCTTAAGTTTGTAAAATAAGGGTTGACAGTTTATTTTAGAATTTGCCAATTTGAAAGCCAGCACTACGAAAGTTAGTCATTGCCTTACTGATTAGATATAGTGGAACTTTAATTCTAGCGTTTTTGGGAAAATCAACCCTTATATGGGTTAAATAATGGTTGTTGGTTTGTATGAAAGTCCCCCAGTTTTGATGTAAACTGTACGAAAATCGGTATTTGGGTTTTCGATAGAAAATAATTAAACACCTATATCACCATTTTTGGAAAATCAACCCTTAAGTTGGTAAAATAAGGGTTGTAAGTTTGTATGAAAGTCCCCCAGTTTGAATGTAAACTGTACGAAAATCGGTATTTGAGTTTTCGATGGAAAGTAATTAAACACCTTTTTCATTGTTTTTGGAAAATCATCCCTTAAGGTCGTTAAATGGGGGTTGGAATTTTATTTCAAAGTCCATTAATTCGGAAGCAAGAACTATAAAAACTTGCATTTGGCTTTCCTGTGGGAAATAATAGAACCTTTTTAACACTATTAATGGAAAATCTACCCTTAAAATAGGGGTTGAAAGTTTGTTGGGAAGAACGCAGATTTTGAAACAAAGTCTATGAAAATTGGTATTCAGCTTTCTGATTGAAAATAATAGAACACTTATTTTACCATTTTTGGAAAATCAACCCTTAAGTTCGATTAATAGGGGATAGAACTTTATTTGAAAATCCGTTAATTTTGAAACAAGGATTGTAAAAAAAGCATTTAGCTTTCTGGTTCAAAATAATAGAGCTTATTTAACAACGTTTATGGAAAATCTACCCTTAAGAGGATAAAATAGGGATAGAAACTTCGTTTAGAAGTTCGCAAGTTTTAGAGCAAAGTATATGTAATTTAATATTATGCTTTCTGATTGAAAATAATAGAACACCTACTTCATCGTTTTTGAAAAATTAACCCTTAAGGACGTTTAGTAGGGGATGGAACTTTATTTTAAAAACCGTTTATTTGGAAGCAAGGACTGTAAAAATTGGCAATTGGCTTTTTGGTTGGGAATGATAGAAATTTTAACACCATTTATCGAAAAATCTACCCCTAAGTGGGTAATATAGGGGTTGAAAGTTTGTTTAGAAGTATGAAGCAAAGTCTATGAAAATTGGTATTTTGCTTTCAGGTTGTAAATAAGATATCAGTTATTTTTCCATTTTTTGAAAACCAACCCTTAAGGTCGTTAAATAGGGGTTGGAACTTTATTTTATAATCCGTTAATTTGGAAGCAACCACTATGAAAAATTATCATTAGACTCAATGAAACATCTGGGTCACTGTTTTTTTTATATCAACCCTTAAGACGGCTATAAAAGGGTGTTTTCATTATGCTTTTCTGTTTACACATCTGTTTCAGCATTTTAGCAACTCAATAATCAACCCCGTTAGGGTGTAGTGTTATATGTATGTATACGGGAATCTTTTAGGTTCGAAGTTAGAAACGTGAAATTTCAGATAACGTCTATTCAGACAAATACAAGACAACGTGGACGGGTGCAGATTTCATATATGATAATGGGTAATTTTATTCAAATTTGCCTACATTTTGGTATACTGATTAGGTACATCGCAATTATTTTGGACACACTGCGTGCCAACATTTTGTCCTGCCGTGGGGTATGGTTGTGGTTATGCGTGGATTAGTGATGGTAATGTGGTAGACACATAGACCTTGGATTAAGATTTTGGGCTAGAACAGGGCTACAGTATCCTCTGCCTCTCATACGAGACTAAAGGGGGACTTCCGGAGTTGCGGGCGGCAAGAATGGGAGCTCTAACCGCCCAGACAGCGACCCTGGATAGCACCACTGTATGTAAGGCCTCATATAACATGGACGGTTCCTATGGAATAGTGTAAGTAATAATTATTGTATCCTACATGATACTTATATTTTAAAGAAAGTTTAATTAAGGTCCAATAATTAGAGTTTTAGTGTATGTTTCTGAAGAAAGCTTGACCAATTTAGGTACACAGTGACGAAAAAATAAAGCTTTTATTAATGAAATATGAATATTACTTTATCGTTAAAATTGTTAAAGGTACCAATTTATGATTACAGTTATTTGTATATTATATCATATTTTTTTACGCGGGCGAAGCCGCGGGTTCTGCTAGTATTTTAATAAAATTGAAATCAATAACTTGCAAAGGATAAATTATGAAATAAAATAATGAGAAGTTTTTTTTCCTTTTCATTCAACATATCCAATTTAGGCGTAATTATTTTTTTTTTATAATGTAGGAGTAGCAGACGAGCATGCAGTCCACCTGAAGGTAAGCGGTTACTGCTGCCCATGGACATCTGTAATCAACCCCAGATAGGATTAGATATTCCTACCTGAGGTCGGCCACAGATGCGTCGCTACCCCTGAGGACTAAGCTGGAACGCCTCGGAAAAGTCTGTCTCCCTTACCACACCCTTCAAACCGGAAAACAGCAGCACCTAACACTGCTGTTATTAGGTAGAAATAGGTGTGGCGGTGGTGCTGCCGGAGTCGAACCACAAAGGGTTCTACCACCTTCAAAATATACTATATTATAATACAACTTACATATTACTATGTTACAACTGAAACTGGTCGCTCTTGCATGGACTTGGCTACAATCCTTTTAATGTCCCACTCAGTCCCACTATCAATCACACTTTAGTGGTTCTTCTTTCTTGTGTTTTGGATTGAGTAGCAATATCAAAATTTGAGTAGTAGCAAGCCTTCAACTTTGATGCTAGAGTATAACCCAATGTATAGAATAACACTACCCCGCAGTGAAACAAAAAATTAAGTGTAAATATAGCAAAATTATGAATTAACTCGATTTGAAAGAGACATCGAATCGACGAATCATTTTATCATTTTTAATTTCTTTCAATTCCATTGCAATTGTTATTTGTGGAAGATTTTGACAGGCTCATTTGTAGAACAGTGAACGGTTTATCGGCGAACCACGTTGGCATCCCGCCAATAGCTACTTCCCTATTGTTTCAAATCTACGAAGTGTAATCTTTTCATGAACTTAAACTACTTATCTTTAGAAATCCAGGATGTTCTTTAATCGATTAGGTATTATTATAACTCTATTTTTTAAGTTTAATATTATCTTTCTACTATTTGAGCATATACTTGTATTATGTATATGTGCGAGTATGTTTGTGTGTATGTATATGTCTGATTATTTGGTACGCCCTGCCACAGCTGGGCATGGGTTTATTCTAATGTAATGGGGAGTAGGACACAGGTTGTTAGACTTCTTACGCGCGTAGGTTTTCTCACGATTGTCCCTGTAGTTCCGAGACCAGAATAGGGGTACGGTCCCCCCTGCCTATCGTAAGTGGTGACTAAAAGGGGGCTTCCGGGGTTGCGGATGGCAAGAGTGGGACCTCGAACCGCCCGGCCAGCAACCCCGGGTTGGACGGCAGTATGTGAGGTCGCATACCGTCGTGAACACCAGATGGTGTGGTGAGTTTCAAGCTGGCGGAGCCCGACGGGGCAACGCGCCAAGTGGACTCCGGTTGCGTTCCGTTGGAGATCCTGGAGTCTTCTGCGCAGCGCCGAGGATGACCACCGGGGGGGTTTTAGTGCGGTAAGAATCCCACATATCCCCGTGCCGCTCCCACGGCATAGGGTACCTTTTGAAGATTTCCCCCTCGTTAAAAGAAAAAAGTTTTCTCACGATTTCTTTAGTTATTAGTACATAAATTTAAAAATCAAAGTCGCGTGCATGTATTCCGAACCTTGGGCTTTCAGATTAAGAGGGTAAATTTTATGGCACTAACCTCAAATGTAGCACTATTTTATTCCATAGTTATAAGTAATTTTATATTTTAATACAAATACTATGTAACACTTCGGAAAACGCTTTTCATTCGCCCATCAAATTGCATTTTGCCACGGCGCTAACGAGGTTTGTCCCAAAAACGGTCCATTACCGCTACAAAAAACTCACATTTACAATTTTCATGACGTCACGGTTTTCCTGAAAGGCCATAAAAACTGAAACTTTATTAAAAACACAACTAGACGTTATCGTTTATTTTATTTTTGTATATAATTTGTATATAAACTAACGTAATTAAATTGAGTCAAATGTAAATATGAAATACACTTCGGTGGCTTGCGGGTAGACGTTTCGGCGATAAAAATATTTCTATGTGAGTAGTAGTTTAGGTATATTAAGGCTTCTAGTTTAAATCCAAATTCTAAATACGAGCTGCAGCTAAAATTTAGTAAATTAGCCTCGAACAAAAAGCCTCTCTATTAAAAATATACAAAATCAAAGAATAAATACATAATTACGTAAACGGCACATGCATTTTTATTCTTCGTTTTCTTTTTTTTTACTCTCCTCGATTTTTATTTCAAAACAAAACAGAATATTATTTCTACGCTAACCTGATTTTAAAGACCACAAAAAATATATAATAAATTCTAAAAATATGCTAAAAAATGCTCTGTCCTAAAGTGTGTCGACAACTGTTACAAGTGCTACTATTTTAACTATACATTTTAAAATCACTATGATTGTTAATATGTATGGCAGTTCTATGTTGTATGTATACAAAAAAATACAAAACATTTAGAAAAAAATACCGTCTTCTTAAAAACTGTTTCGAGTAAGAAAATATACATTTCAAATCAACTTTGGGAAAATTTGAGTGCAACGACTCCTAACTCTGCTTCAACCGATATTGTAGTTTAGTGACTCCGCGAAACTGTGTTTGAATACTTTTACTGAAATTCAGAAAAGCGCTTGTGAAGTTTTATAGCTGTTTTATTTGACTTGCATGTGACGGTAAGATAAAAGACGTTATTGATTTTAGAGGCTAACACAAATTTAATTCCTTTTATATCTTAATATTATATTCATACTCACTACTTTTCCGAGGCGTTCCAGCTTAGTCCGCAGGGGCAGCAGCGTATCTGTGGCCGACCTCAATTAGGAATATCTAATCCTATCTGGGGTTAATTACAGATGTCCATGGTGGCAGTAGCCACTTATCATCAGGTCGACTGCATACTCGTCTGCTACTCCCATATTATAAAAAAGTTATCAAAGGTTCCTTGCAAAAAGTGCCTATCAGTGTACGAGGTAATATTTAAAATTACTTGTACCATTTTTTCCAGAAGCAAGTGTATAATTGTGTATACTTACGTACGCACGAAAGTTTTACTTCTTTAAAATAACTAATAAAATATTTATGTGTGTTCAAGTTCTAACATAGCAAACGACCAGTAGACAAAACTGCAAATAAATTATGTGTTACATCAACGCGCGCAACTACGTCCCACGTTAAAAATATGTGTTACATCGGCGACGAAGCTTCGTACATAAAAAATACACTCTGATCTCAAATGAACCTAAAGTTAATTCCTAAAGTTAACCTTTCAACCGTGTACGGATCAAATATTCAAAAATGGCAGTAGCTTTAAATAAACTTCACAAGACATGAAGGTTTTACGAAGTTTCAGGTAAAGTTTAAGAAAATCTGAACTGCATCAAGAACTTTGCATGTACCGATATAGTTTAGCAAGTCTGCGAGGCTGTGTTTAAAGGAACCCTTGCAGTTTTCTTCGGAGTTATTTTAAACTTTTATGGCTATTTTGTTTACGCTTCTTTGACTTTTATATTAGTTATTTGGCAAGTCTATGAGAATGCATCGCACAAGAATGTAAATTAATGCATTTTCAAATGACTTATTATAAATAACTACCTATATATTTTTGGTCTCCGACTTCCAAATTGTGCTATTAAATAATCAATTCAAAAAATATTGGGACTTTCTGAAAGGCTAAAAATTTGAAGTCATTTCTTTCATTTTAAACGCGACCACTAGGACAATTGAAAAAAGCGGTATTCTTAGTGCGGTAAAAATCCCACATAACCCGGCGTCGCTCCCACGTCGTCGGGTACTTTTTGAAGGTTTTCCCCTCGTTAAGAAAAAAAATGACAATTGAAAACGTAATAACACCCAAAGGGACAAAAAATACCATGATGCGTAGCTCGGATTTTTATAAATGTTGATAGAAAATTACTTGCGATGTATGAACAAACTTATGAAATAAACATCCGTCAAATGACACTTCGTATCATACGTTATATGTCTACTTTGACCACTAACCATATTTTCAGTAAGACAGATGTTACTACGTCAGTTCAAACAAACCATAATAATTCTTAAAGCGTCGAAGCAAACTATTGATAAAAGCATTTCAAGTTAAACATTTGCTTTTCTAAGTGCTATCATTTATCACCGAAGACTCTTCTCAGATTTGAAGGAGATACATTTGTTCTGCATCACGTGTTTGCGTTTACTCTACTGCTGTTGCAAAAATATCGAGTATTTTAAGAAAATCTCATTCATTTTAGTCAATATTATTATACTGCGTAACTTTTAATAAAGAATAGTTACTTATATTAGGAACATTTGTAAACTTAATAAAATTTTATCTCTTCCGGAAATATTTAACGTTGTGCAGAATCGTTAATCGTTCTGAGAGTTCAAATATATTAAATAAATAATCAAACGAATAGTTTTAAATAATATAAACAATAGTTTAAATACTGTCTATTCCACGCCCATTATTACCAAAAATGCTTAAAAAATAACATCATATTTTATAAGGTAAAAAGTAGCGAAAAGATTTACTACAAAACTTCTTACTTTAAGGTATCTTAAAATATGTTATTTTCTGGCAAATTGTATACCTTATGCGATGTTTGTGACAGATTTTACCTTCATCATCACTTAAATTAATACAGTCACACTACATTACACGCGTATATACATACATGTAATTGTACACGTTTACTATACCGCCAACACGGGTTTCTTTAACCTTTACTCAATTCATTCAGATTTTCCACTCCTAATTCGACCTAAACTCAACAGAATAAAGCAGTTTTCAAAAAAATACTTCTAACAAGATCCCAAAGTTCACTTATACCATAACGTTGTCACGCCATCGGTGGATCTGACAAGGGATAACTCTGGGACCCATACTCTTTAATATGTACATCGTTGATACGGGAAACACGACTAAACCTGCTCTAGTGTGCTACATATAAGATGTCACCCACGCATTGATTACATTCAGGATTTATGATGCTTTTTATGCTCTAATAAATATTTTATGTAAATACAACTATAATATTGAGCGACGTGATCTCGTAAAAGCTGCCACGGAAGCATAAAAGATGATAAGTTTTATTTACGATGTAGTGTAATATAATGTTACTTGTACTACGGTTAATAAATTACCCTTTGAACAATGAAACAAAATTTGAGTACTGAATTTATAAATAAACTATAACTGATTAGGTACATTTTAAAGCTGAACAGTTTTTTTATTATTCATATTAGTAACATAAGAGCATGCACCTGATGGTCAGTGATTGGAGTCATCTGCGATATCGGTCAAAGTGTATTCCTACTTCTTAAGACGTGTACGTGTAAAAGTAAACGTATCTAGGCAATCACACCCAAACGAACACTACAAATAAATCTCATCCCCACAACAGCTTCAGAATGAGCAGGTCTTGGCCTATTGCCTATTACAATGACGTCACAAAACAACTTTTATTGAATCGTAAGCATCTACATATATAACATGTATTGTACGTGTATATGATTAGAACTTAATCCATTAGCGTGACAATTCAAATCCTGCCACTAAATTACTTATACAAACACAGATATTATAGCAAGTATGCATTACCAAGAAAAATGAGATAGTAAGTACATTGTTCGCTAAATTTATGCTTGAACATGAAGAGCTGTAAAAGAGCGGAGAGCATGTCTTTTAAATTCCTTTATTAGATTCCGCGCACCGTTTCCGACGATGCGCCATTTGCAATGCTCTCCATTGCACTAGACACTTGTAACTTGACACTTATTTATGCAGTAACCTCCGCTTAAGTTATAACGTAAAATGATATTGTGGCGACAGGTTGCAACGCGCGGACACGTGATATTATCTTATATATAAAATTCTCGTATGTGCTAGTTACCGTAGTTCTCCTAAACGGCTTTACCGATTTTCACCAAATTTTATATGCATATTCAGTAGGTCTGAGAATCGGCTACTATTTATTTTTCATACCCCTAAGTGATAAGGGTTGTTCACCCTAAACATTTTTTTATTTATATGGCAAGACAACGTTTGCCGGGTCAGCTAGTTTTTATTATAATAATAGTACCAGCGCAGTGTTCGGCAATTTTCAGCTGCAATCGGTTTGTTCTGCGATCAGTTACTAAAGCTAGTTTATGCAGAGACTGCTTAACACCTTCTGTCTTCACAATTGTATTTTGTACGTGGATCTATCCTATCCTATCCTATCCTATCCTATCTTTCAAACCGGACCAAATCGTACACACACATTTTTTTATTGAATTTCATTTCGTTTGACCATAGACATAATGTGATTAACAACTTGATGATACATTCAGACAAAACACAAAAACTTAAAATTACCCTTTATTTTTTTAATATTATATTCGTATTATCAAACTTTGAGGTATAACAGCCTAAAAATCCTAAAACACACATTCACGGGTCATCTATCGCATATTTGCATGAATAATAACAAGTTATAAATCAAGTAAAAATAACCCACAGCGTGGGTGAAGTCATGCACAAAGCAAAACAAAATGGCTGCAGTAAGCTTTCTATTAATAAAACACCCACATAGCCTGAAAGCGCTCTCATATTTCACCGCCCAATGGACAAACAAGACAAAAAGAATTTATTATATCGACCATTATAAGGCCGTGATTGATTACTTACTGACCTTACCTATAACGAGGCCGCACAATTAAACTTCTAAAGGCACATAACGCATAATAGTTATTAATTGGAGGATCAATTTCAATATAGCTGACATGGCTAAAATAATAAAACACTTTTTATAAAATAATAACACACTTTTAATAAATAATATGCAAAGCTTCGTATACTACATGAATACGATGAAATTTTAGTCTTTTTTTATAAAATAAGAGTAGCAGATGAGCATGCAGTCCACCTGATGGTGAGTGCTACTGCCGGCCATGGACATCTGTAATCAACCCCAGATAGGATTAGATATCCCCACCTGAGGTCGGCCACAGATGCGCCGCTACCCCTGAGGACTAAGCTGGAACGCCTCGGAAAAGTCTGTCTCCCTTACCACACCCTTCAAACCGGAACACAGCAGCGCCTAAAACTGCTGTTATTAGGTAGAAATAGGTGTTTAGTCTGTCGTTTTCGTATGACGCGGTTACGCCCTAGGACGGTAAAAGAAGTATAACTTCATTCGTTCGTTAAAGATTACAGTAGATAATAGATTTATAGTTCTCCAGAGGCACCACCGCAACACCTATTTCCGCCCAATCAGCAGAGGTAAGCGCTGCTGTGTTCTGTTTTGAAGGTTGTGGTAAGGGAGACATACTCACCCGCTCCACCGAAGCGCCCGAATTAATCCTTACCTGGGGTTGATTACAGATGTCCATGGGCGACAGTGGCCACTTACCATCATTTTGAAGGTGGTAGAACCCTTTGTGGTTCGACTCCGGCGGCACCACCGCCACACCTATTTCTACCTAATAACAGCAGTGTTAGGCGCTGCTGTGTTCCGGTTTGAAGGGTGTGATAAGGGAGACATACTTTTCCCAGGCGTTCCAGCTTAGTCCTCTGGGGTAGCGGCGCATCTGTGACCGACCTCAGGTAAGAATATCTAATCCTATCTGGGGTTGATTACAGATGTTCATGGGCGGCAGTAGCCACTTACCATCAGGTGGACTGTATGCTCGTCTGCTACTCCTATATTATGAAAAAATATATATGGACCATATATTGGTTCGCTACTTCTATATCGTAACAGTAAGTGAATGTGTGTGTGAATACGAACAAAGAAGGGTGATAACAAAGCATTGATATCGGATACTTTGAGTGCGAAATCCCAGCCTTTTGTTCAGAGATATTGATTTAAAGTCGACGACATAATGGATAGTTTGTATAGAAAGAAGGAAAATGTGGGCTCTTCGAACCGGGATAGCAGCAGTGCATGTTCTGGATTGTATAGTTGGATAAGATGGCTTATAATGTTAATCGTTACAATTTTAAAATTTAGTTTTACAGTTTCTTACTTAGTTCAGTAAATAAAATTTTACTATATTAAAAGTGAAATGAAAGATCAAAAATTAGTTAACGAAAGCGGCATTGGTCACATCTCTACCAAAAGTACTAAACTATTATAATATAAGTAAGCGAAAACCATACAATCATAGAAGGGAACCTTGTTTTTTTTCTGTTCCATGCATATAATGATATTGTCTACATGGAGAACACTCCATATAGCACTAGGGCACTACTTGAAGCCGACAGATCTGCTGTCCATCACGTTGTCCGCAACAGTCAACCGGCTTTTCCAGTTTTTCATCGAAACTCAAACTGCTTCGTGCTAATAATTAATGTAGTATTTTCCGGGTAAATCTTTACTATGAGTAAATAGTTCTACGTAAATAGTTCTTCCACCATTCAAATGTGATCAAAAAAAATCACGTATTATTCTTGTATAAGATGGAGAGGTGATAATGACAAGAAAGGCAGATATGCGATACTTTCAAAGCGCCAATCCATTATGTTTGGGAACATTGATTTTAAGTGGATGAAGTATAACTCCGATTTTTATATGTCAACGTGTACGACAATGGGTATACGTCTAAGGGTCTTTTCCACCAGACGTATGAGGAAGCTAAGCGGTGAGCGAGGTTGAAGATTGAAGCTAATGTAATACGAGAACGATTTTTAATAATTTAATATTGGAGTAGCATAGGTGTATGCAGTCCACCCTACGGAACGTGGCTCTGCTGCTTGTGAACACTTGTTATCAACCCCAGATAAGATTGGAGTCCTACCCGAGATCGACAATAGATGCGCCGCTACCCCTGTGGAGTAAGATGGAACGCCTCGAAAAAGTATGCCTCCCTTGCCACGTTCTTCAAACCAGAACACAGCAGCGCTTAATACTTGTATTATTAGGCAGAATAGGTGTGGCGGTTGTCCAATATGTCCTATGAAAATGCTTCGCCAGTCGCGATCTTTAATGCAAATAAGTAGTTCTAATCTCTACCGCCCATAAAGCATAGCTTAGCTGTCATAACTAAGCTAAGCAATTAAAATTAAGCAATCCTACTCGTGAATTTGACACACATCTATAGCTTATTATTTTGTATTTTGCTTATTATTTAAATTCAACTGTAAGTGTGCAATAAAGAGTATTCTACCGTAGCTGTTTAACATACCTCTAATGGAAAGGCACCCTAATTTTCTGTTTTTCCATCATATTTCTTATTTTCCTTAATACGCTTATACGGAAGATCAATTGTTATTTTGATTGTTCAGTCAACTAAGACTTATATTATGAGGTCAGTATAATACAATCATCCTATTATTATAGAAAATAATAAGGTCAAGAGGAAAATAGATGTTAATTTGTATCCAAAAACCAATTTATAAAAATAGTAAATAAAAATATAAAGCATATTTATAGATATTGCTTTTTTATGTAATTGAAATAAAATATTATGTTGTATTTCATCTAATGATAAGTGATCCCTGTGCCTATCAAAGCTAGACAAAGCCAGCGCAGAGGTCAAATCAAGAACAGGTGGATTGCTATGCCTATTAAAGTAAATCATTTGTATGTATTTGAAAAAGCTGTGATAGTCTTCTTCTTCTTAAAGTGCCTCTCCGACTAGCGAAGGTCAATTCTGCAAACTTCCTTCGATCTTTAGCGATAGTCTTACAATTGAAATAAAGATTTCTTCTTCTGAATAAAGGGGTCTGAGGTTAAAATTTTAGGCAGTTTAGGCACATACCTCTGCTTTTTCAAAAGTGTGCGACGTACGTGTATTACAAATTAATCACTTGCTTATATGGTTAAACTTTCAAGTCTGAAAGATCTTAAAAAACTCCTAAAAGTATGAGAATTCTATAAATCCTTTGACCTAATCCATATTATTCTGAGAGGACACCTGTGTCCAACAGTGGGGTAGTAATGGATTGAGGTTGACAACATCTTTCATTTTAGACAGCTATTCACCCACCCTCCCAATCTATTCTGGAGCGAGAAAATACTCCCCTTGGTCGGTACGTAACAGTGATACACTAGTTTCCTTGAAACTAAACATATCAGTGTAGACACAGACCATTTATCCACGTCAAACAACCATACGTGGTGTTACAAAACTGGAATAGGTTTGATATTTCACTTCACAATGCGACCTAAATGTAACACTATAAATACATTGCCACATGCCTGACGTCATAGACTCGTCTCATCGACAGCGAGTAAAGAGCGAGTAAATGGGAAATTTCTTTTGTGGCTCATGAACTTCAGTAAAAGACACTGTGCGTGAGAACACATGGTGTGACTTTCTCCCGTCTCTACACGGATACAAAATAACAATATTTTGGTTTGGAGAATATCAAAATGTAGGCAAAATATAGTTCTCATTTTCAAATCAGAATTCAACTATACCACGTCCGCGCGAGGGAAGAAAAAGATTCCGTGAGATTTAATACAGTCAGACTATAAACCGAAGGTGATCGGCCTCCGGGTGTACTCCCATCAACTTTGCCCAACACCACCAGCTTTTCTGGTTCCTAGTTCCTTTGAAGAGTTCTATGGTTCCGGTTTTTCTATTTCTTTAATAAACCTTTTTTTTCTTAACAAGAGGCAAACCTTCAAAAGGTACCCGACGACGTGGGAGCGACACCGAGTTATGTGGGATTTTTACCGCACTTAAACCCCCCGGTGACCGTCCTCAACGCTTATTGGAGAACTCCGGGATCTCCGGCGGAACACAACCGGAGTCCGCCAAGCGCGATGCTCCGATCGGGCTCTGCCCTAAGGGAGCAGTTTTGGAGCCTCCCGCGCCATTTGGTGTTTAGTCGCCTCTTACGACAGGCAGGGGTTACCGTAGCCCTATTCTACATATCTAGTCCCGGAATTACAGGGACAATCTTTAATAAACCTAACAAAACACCTTGTGAAGTGACGGTAAATGTATTGACATTCAAAAAGAGCTCTGCAAAGAACCTATTTTGAATAAAAAAATGATTTGATTTGATTTGATTTTATACTAAATAACTAAATTTTAAATTATTTATCGTTTATTCAAGTAAGGTGGGAACAGGGTCGAAGTTTCCGAATTCAACGAGAATGCATACGGATGTTCTGTCAGATGCTAAAATGGAATTGTCTCTATCCATTTGTATTCCGGTGTGATAGGTAAGTAATGTTAACTATAGCTAACATATTAATTATTTTAATAGGTACTGTCAACAAACTAAGTTTCATATTGACTTAAATAATAATAATTAGCGAATGCAACTTAAGTAAAATAATGATACAACTAAATACAAACCAGAATAAAATATTTTTCAGTATATCTGAAGTTTACTGTACTAATTACACTACGTTGATACTACTTACCTTTCTTCTACTTGATAATACTACACAATAAACAAACTAGTCAAGTAAAAATAACGCATAAACGTGAATTTTAGTGAAATTTTTGAAATGCAAAAACAAAATGACAAAAATACTGGCATAGATAAATGGTTCTACGAATATTTGTGCGTCTGCAATTTAAATGTTTTTATCTCTAGCGCGACAAAAGAGCCAATCAATTAATTCCTATTCGAATAGAATGCATACTCTCGTTGCATTTCTACTGCTGTCCTGAACCCCAACAATATTCAAATTCCACAGGATCAGATCAGAGGTTGGCAACCTTTTTTAAATCGTATTTAAATTTGACGTTTTGTCTCGCAGAGATTTGAAAGTTCATTCCCCAGACACATCTTAAATATTTGTTTTTATGCGTCCATCATAATTATAACATAAAAAAATTAGTGTATGATTATTCCAAAGGATTATAATGTAAAAGGCGTTACCTATTTTACATATTGCAATAATCGTAACAATTATTTAAATATGCTATGTATGTATGGTATTATGCCTGGTCACGTAATTCCAACGAGAATGAACAGTTGTCTAGACCATTTTATGCTCAAATTGAATAAAAAGAAACATACTGCTAAAATAGCCGTCCTAAATACTACAGTAACAGACCATAAAACCATTTTTCTAAACCTATCGAAATCGAAACAAAGTAACCGGGGTCCTAACACATATGAATTTACTGACTTTAATTTAGCATATAAACACTTACTACAAAAGAACTTATCAATACTACTCCTTTCTCAAGATCCGGATTACATCGTAGAAAAATTAATTACAAATATAAATGAATCACTAAAAGCTAGTAAAAAAATTAAATATTATTCTAGACAAAAACAATGCTTGAAACCCTGGATTACACCCGGAATTTTACGTTGTATTAAGAATAGAAATAAGATGCAACTCAAACTAAGATCTGATCCTGAAAATGTCATATTAAAACTCACTTTTAAAAGATATCGAAATTATTGTAATAGATTAACCAGGAATCTAAAGAATATCTATGAAAAAAACTTACTATCCCAATCAAATACGCCTAAATTAATTTGGAATGCTATAAAGACTATAACACACACTAAAAACATAAAAACTCCTAATTTAGAATTAATTAAAATAAAAGCTGATGCCAATGAATCAATTAATTATGTAAACAACTACTTTGCTACAGTTGGTGCAACACTTGCTCGAAAATTAACAGTAAATAATTCTCCTACTATTAGGAATTCTTTAACAACAGCCCGAAGCAATCACTGCTCTTCGTTTGTTCTTCTAGCAGCAGATGATATTGAACTTCATAGTATTATTATGAGTCTAAAATCAGATAGTGCACCGGGAGGGGATAATATACCTACGAAATTTGTCAAGTTAGCTAAAAATATTCTTATACCTATAATGTGTCATTTAGCGAATTTGTGTTTTACTAAAGGAGTATTTCCCGCTTTACTTAAGCGCTCACTCATTACCCCAGTTCACAAATCTGGCAAGAAGGATGACATTAACAATTACAGGCCAATATCTGTTATATCGGTTATTTCAAAAATTATTGAAAAATTAATACACAGTCGTCTTACTACTTATCTCAATAAATTTGAAATTTTATCTAACTCTCAATATGGTTTTAGAAGCGGTCTGTCAACGGAAGACGCAGTCTTAACAGTTACTTCATCAATATCTGAACATCTCGATCAAGGGAAAAAATGCCTCACTATCTACCTCGATCTCAAAAAAGCCTTTGATACAGTGTCACCTTCTATTCTTGTCCAGAAACTTGAAAACATAGGTATTCGGGGTACTCCTCTTAAATTATTTGAAAGTTATTTACATGGACGTAGACAAAGAGTTAAAATAGATAATTATATAAGTGAGGATGCTGAGGTGTTACTAGGGGTACCTCAGGGTAGTTTATTGGGTCCAACCCTGTTTTTAATATATATTAACGAGCTCGCTAATCTACACATTGAAGGAGGTAGGATAATTTCATATGCAGATGATACCGCTCTAATTTTCTCGGGTGACTCGTGGAACTCTGTATTCGAAATCGCTGAAAAGGGACTATCAAATATAGCGAAATGGTTGAAGGCAAATTTACTTACACTTAACATATCTAAGACAAACTACACCTGCTTTTCCATAAATAATAGAACCCAACCGAATAGTGATTATAAACTAAGAATACACAACTGTATTGAAAATGAGTACAATATTTGTAAATGTGACTACCTTGAAAGAGTTTCATCTACAAAATATCTAGGAGTGTACATTGATCAACGCCTAACCTGGCACACCCAAATAGAATTTATTAGTAATAGAATACGCAAACTCATTTGGACATTTAAGACGCTTCGTCATATAGCTAGTCCAAACCTTCTTAAGCAAATATACCTTGCATTGGCGCAATCTGTACTAAATTATTGTATCCCGGTATGGGGCGGGGCTTCGAAAACTATAATTCTTAAGGTTGAAAGGGCACAACGATGTTTACTCAAAACCATTTATTTGAAACCATTTAGATTCCCTACAAATGAATTATATAACATTTGCGAAGTACTAACTGTGAGAAAATTGTACATTTTAAAATCAATATTACGGGCTCATAAAAGTTTGCATCATGACGATTTAGCAATTGGTAGGAGAAGAGATAATATATTTAAATCTAAACTATTAAAAACAAAATTTGCTCAATGTCAATTTTTAGCACAATCCAAACATTTGTACAACGTAATAAACAAAAAACTAAATATTTGCAAATGCTCTAAATGGGAATGTCGACTCGCTGTTTTTAACTGGATAATTTCGCTGTCTTATGACGATACTGAGTCCCTTATAAAATACACAAAGTAAATCTTACACGTACACACACACGCACACGCACGCACACACGCACACACACACACACACTTAAACACACACACACACACACACACACACACAAACACACATACACACTCACAAACACACACCATACTTATTATATAAATTTATAGATATATATTTTATAATATTTATAACATAGATAATTTGTTACTTGATACAGTTTGTTTTTATTTCTTATAACTATATATGATGTCTAGTTATAGAAGAGCGGAGCCGCCTAACACAGACATTTGTTTACTAGGCGGCTCCAAACAACTTATTACGTAAACCAATTAATTGTTAAAGAAATAAATATTTTTGTATTTTTTGTATTTTGTATATACCTCATGATTAGGCTATGCATAAAATAAAATAATATTTCTGATAGAATAATTAACTTATGCCTAGATTGAAGAGGATCCACCCAACAAATTTCTTCTTTACTTTTCCATGTTTCAACCTAACCGAATCAATACTATAGCATTTTATATAGCCTATAATGTTCTATATATAAAAAAGGATTAGGTATATGAAATATAACGATAGTAGTACAAAATAACGCATAAAAAATGTGGAAAAAATCCTTCCCACTGGTTACCAAACTCTGCTTCAGAACAGCTGCTATTCCCAAGTGACAGACCTCTGAAATCCACTTATTTCTCTGTCGGCATCTTATCTACGCCGCAGTTTAGCCAAATCCAGTTACAGCTGGTTTCATCCGGTTCTAACCGATTCTATACGCACTGATTGGTGTCATTTTATTTTCTCAGACATCGATAATTTGAACCGGGAAGGAAATATGACGATACATGATTTAAAAGTCTTTATAAAGATCTAAGTTTTTTTATTATTAAATTGAAATAAACCTAATATTAAATAGAATCTGTTCTCAACATATAGAACGTGCTCTAACTAAAAACAATCAGTAATGCGTTACTAGACTAGAAATTGGTAGAGATTGTTATTGAACACCTCTTACGGAAAACATTTTCGAACCCTGAGAATTTTTCGTTATTTCCGAATATTTTAAATTTCTAAAAAAGACACGTCCCTTTCACGATGAATGATTCATTAGGTCGACGGTTATGTACAATGTATGTAGCTTTCTTAGCACCATATGTTCTCTAGCGTATTAAGCACAGTATGTTGTAGGCGTTGTGGCTTTAACGCCGAATCAATGGTGGCACCATCTGGTGTGCCGTAACAGTATCTATTTCTTGTTAGATATTTTTTAGATATCTTCAGTTATAGGGATTTTGATACGAAATATTGTAGAGAGTATGTTGCATTATTTACAATGGATATATTTTTGACCCTTTTATTAATGTTCCCCGCTTATAAGCCCTTTACTATCCCACTGCTGGGCAATGGATTCCTCTAGGTATGAGAACGGCAGAACTGGCAGAAGCCAGGATACCTTTTTCGATAAGAGCAGTTTGTTTTTCATTAATTTTCAGCTGTACAAGTCTCCTCATGTTATTTTCCTTCATCATTATTTTTTTATGACTTTGGAAAATCAGAATAATCTAATGTGGATCGAAGTCGAACACTGAAGCTCCGTCATTTTAGGCTTATTTCTATTACCATACTATAGCTCCTTTATTGGTACGATCATAGATTAGTAAAGATTACTCACTCCTAACAAGAAATTGTACCCAGTTTTGAGAATTGAAATAGTTGCGTAAAAAAGTTTTGCCACGTGTCCGTGCTAAAATGTCCCTAAAATATTTGAAATAATTATTTATTTATTATGTAAATTACGCAGTATTAGTTATTTATTCGTAAATTTTCTCTAAAAATGTTTTTATTTGTCATAAATTCAAAAAAAGAACTTACTAATAAGCCGTTTGTGGCTTCATTCAATTTCAAGGCGGCGAAGTATCTTTACTAATCTATGGGTACGATAAGAAAAAATTGGGAAGTAATTAGCAGATTTTTTCTAACCGATTTTTTATTAAAAATTGTAGACACTGAAATTAAAGCCCTGTTGAACTTCTCATTTAAGGTTATATCTGTCAGTTGTCACGTCTAAATCCGGTCTGAATTCAAACCTTCTATTTTCTAATGACCTTATGTTTCAATTCAGAAACATGAATATTTGATTCACGTAGTCGCCGACAGAATCAATAATGATATTTCCGACTTTCGACACTCCGTTTTCGGTGTGTTATTTAAAAACTTGAATGTCAGAGGAAATAGGTATTGATCTACATTTGTTAAGGTCTAAAATTAAAATAGCTGCTTTTTCGATGTACACAGTTTGTATTTCAATTATAAGTTTTTATTTCGTTTTGATTTTGACATATTTATATCCTTGTGTTTACAATAAAGTATGATAATGTTGCACATCGCCGTGGAATTCATTAAGTTGTAATTTTTATGTAGTCCTGCCCAGGGAATGAACCCAGCACCCTCTACATATAGGGCAACACAATCAAATCACAAGAAAACATGACTAAGTAATCTAAAACAACAAAGCAACTAAAGACTACTTCTTACATAACTTACTAGACAATTCAAACAAAAGTAAAATATAGTAAATGTACGGGAAATAGTAGGGAATGGTACCGGACACAGTAGATAGGACGAGGTAGATAGCCGAGGACGACCGGTAAGTGGATTTAAGGCTACGGCCCACGCCTAATTTATTTAGCCTCTACTCTGTCATAGAGCAGGGACAGTCCAGAAGGTCTCGGTTAAATTTGAGATCCTTTCTCAAATACGTTTCCCTGACTTTAAGAAGCATTTTTGCAGAGATTTAAAATATCGTGAGGAAATATCCAAACTTATTTCTGCTTTATTGCATTGTACTAGTATGTCAGTGCTGCCGTCTATTGATTTGGTTTTCTTTATTACGAGACGTTTATTATCATTCATTATTTAGTTTCATTTATTTAATTATTTAAATCATATTTATAGCTAACATAAGATGTTCATGGTCAGTGACCAATAACCCTGATAATTTTTTGCTTTGCATGCTCCTCCTATGCTAGGAGTACATTAATTAAAAAAAATATATTGTAAATTTCGTATATGTTTCTTAACTAATGCTTTTTGATACATAGTTTTAACATACTTATATAACCTAACACATCGATACCCGCCTTAACATATAATTGAGCCTTCAAAAGGTAAAAATATTGTTAGTAAAAAAATTAAGTATCGTTTCTGTTGCCAACTTTTAATCTATGTCAAATATCAAGAAACGGAATGGCAAGGAAGTGTAAACGGGGTAGAACTTTGGGAAGCCGTTTCCGAAGGTTAATAATAGGGAGGAAAGTCATGTCAGAAGTCCGTGTCATTACAAGGACAAAGACTGAGTGTGTAATGTATAGTCGGCTTAGGTGACGTAAGCAAAAGTCTATTTCGTAATATTTCATAGACCTAAAAGTCACGAGGAAAATGTGATTAATTGAAGTTTTTTTTACAATATAGGACTAGGAGACAAGCATGCAGTCCGCCTCATGGCAAGTGGCTACTGCCACACATGGACATATGTAATCTATCCTAGATACCTAGCTGGAACACCTCGGAAAAGTATGTCTCCCTTACCACACCCTTCAAACCAGAACACAGCAGTGCTTAACACTGCTGTTAGGAGACACAAATAGTTGTGGCGGCTGTGCCACCGGTGTCGAAGCACAAAGCATTCTACCACCTGCAAACTATGACTTATTGCAAGTTTTTTCGATGGAAAATGATTATGAGGTGTACAAAATTCGCCCTTTCTATGAAAATTGCCGTTTCCAAGTAGAAATAGTCCGACAAGGTATTGCAGACCTAAGAAATGCAAAAAAAGTGTGAGTTAAATTCTTGTACGCTTATATTGTCAGGAGTAAAAACATTACTTCAAGCTATATAAGCTCCTTTTTATCCACATTTTCCCGATATTCCTGAAAATTCCAACGAAAAAACTAAATTCCATTTTCAGAAAAGATGCCTTTAAATCGAAGCTTCTTTAATATAACTTTGAACCCTACCTTCCTACATTTAAACTTATTTTTTGAAAGATCGATTTCACTTGGGTTCTTTTCACTTCAGGGAAGAAATCTTCTCGTCATAATTTTTTAATCTCCAAAACTCTTACGCTAGCTGTCAAATTCAATAATTTAACCCTTATCTACCCGTACCTCCGATTATACAGATAACACGTGCTCGGGTTTTCACTTTATATGATAATTTGGCCTCTTTCACACCTATAGCTAGGGTTGTCAATCATAGTACATAAAATGTTTTTCCATTGTAAGAAAAATCTTAAATGTATTACTAAAATATCTCGATACTTAAAACTACAATCTTTTAACCCTCATTATTTGAATACGTAATAAATTTATAAGGTTATCCATTATAAAGTACATTTTACAAAATTAATCCATTTTCAACTAAATCTTAATACTATAATTTAATAGAAGACGTGTTTCATTTTTTCCATGAATAATAAATTTAAGAATAACTCAATAAGTAGGTCTATCTGAAATAAATAGCTTTAAAATAAATTCACGTAACAAACTTGTAATTCCCTCGTTGGTAACCCTAGCTTGAAACTCCGAGCTTTATTAGCTAACGAGATCATAGCTGCCGACATTTCATACAGCCCACTGATTTTAAATTACGACATATTTAGAATTCCGTCTGTCCGTCCGTCCGTCTGTCTTTATGATCTATCTTTAAAGACCTATATGATCTTAGCCGTTGACTTATTTATTTAAACATTTATAACAACATAACGACTTATAACATTATATAAATATTACTACTTAGTAAATAAAATACTTATTTTACCTTGATGTTATTTTTACCCGACTGCCAAGGAAGGGTTATGTTTTTCGCGCGTATCTTGTATGTTTGTCTTTCTTTATTTGATCCGATCTAACAAACGGCTGGATGAATTTCAACAGTTAAAGTGTCATTATATTTGTCTCAATGACCCGAGTGTCCTTAGATAGGTGTTAGTAAAAAAAATCAAAATGGCGGATTTTTGGCGCGAAATAGTAACACATTTAAAAAAAAAAGTTAAGCGAACCTATCGAGTAGGGTATCAAATGGAAGGAAATTAAACGGAGATTATAAAAACATATTTGTATATATATATAACAGTAAGGTGACTGACTGACTGACTAACTAAATGACTTTTTCATTTTTCAGAAATCAACGTACAGCCTAAACCAAGGACCTTACAGTTCTGAAATTTCGCACACAGGTTCTCTATATAGCTTGAATAAGTACTAAGAAAAGCCTTTTGGAAATTCTACCCTTAAGAGGGTAAAATAGGGGAAAACAGTTTTTTTGAAATCCTTTAATTTTGAGGCAACTACTATAAAATTTTGTATTTGGCTTTCTGGATAGGAACAAGGACGCACTTATTTATGCCCCTCCGAAGAATCAACCCCGTAGAAGGTAAAATAAGGGTTAAAAGTTCATTTGAACAATCGTCAATTTCGAAGCAAACACTATGACATTTTGTATCAGGCTTGTTGGATAAAAATAATGAAATGCTACCTCTAACGAGGTAAAATAATGACCGAAACTTTGATTTACCGAAGTTATATATTTTATAGACCGTAAATGGTGAATTTTTTCGCGAAATAGTAACACGTTTTAAAAAAGTTAACCAAATTCATCGAGTAGGGTATCAAAATAAAGGAAATGAATAGGAGATTACACATACATTATATAATATATCTTATATATAAAATTCTCGTGTTAGTTACCGTACTCCTCCGAAACGGCTTCACCGATTTTCACCAAATTTTATATACATATTCAGTAGGTCTGAGAATCGGCCACTATCTATTTTTTTTTTACACCTAAGTGATAAGGGTTGTTCATCCTTAACATTTTTTTATTTATATGGCAACACAACGTTTGCTGGGTCAGCTAGTACATATATACTCGTATATATACATCGAGATGACTGTACGACTAAATGAGTGAGTTGCTGTGCCAGAGATCAACGCAAAGGGAAACCGCTGAACTTAAGCGTGCTGGAATTTTACATATAGGTTCTTTATATAGCGTAAATGAACACTACGAGGATAAAATAGGATAATATTGTTTGAACATCTTTTGTTTTTGAAGCAGACACCTACTATGAAACTTTGTATTTGGCTTTCTGGATAAAAATAATGAAATGCCTATTTCACTGCTTTTGGAAATTCTACTTCAGCCTTTTTGGTGCAATCGGGTTTTTGATTTTTTTAATTAATTACTTGTTTAAGAAAGAGTTACTAATAAAGGTGAAATGTAAATTATAGTGCATTAAAAATAAAGAAATTGGCACGAAAAATACCGATATACTCGTATACCTAACAATATAAAGGATATTCGTATTTGCACCTATATTCTGTGGTTGCATGCAACTGTCAGTTTGCGAATCCAACAGGAATTTGACGAATTTTTCAGAAATGCTAGACAAAAAGCGAACTAGACAGGTGGAACGAATGAATGTGGGCTTTGTCTATCTTGTTTGTGTTTTTGGGTTTCCACGCTGTTTGGCTGACCAGAGTCAGTGATATGGTTTTAGAAGTCCTATTATTTGAAAGCTGGACTCTATAAATTATGTACACAAAACCTATTTTTGTAACCTTGTAAGTTAAAACAAAATATGACAGGATTTACGTGTAATTTCGTACCTGATCGCGATATCAGGTATTTTGCTACTCCTGGGGCTTAAGTATGGAACTCCTTATATATCATATGCTATATATACTATTCCACTATTCGAGGTAAGTTTACAGTTATAGTTTATATTATATTATATTTCGAAACTATTTTGAACCGTACTTTCAGGACATATAATCGTTTTATTTTCCGATTATAAACTCCATATTCTCCCACAATATCTAAAGAATAGGGGAAGTTTTAAAATATTTCTCTCCGTGCAACCATCAACACTTACAGTGTAAAATAACAACATAATGCATCGCTGCTTGCTCCAAAGATAAAATAAACTCATCTTGCCAACATTTATCTTCAGTGTAATAATGCTGTTATTTCTAGAGATTTCTGTTATAAAACTTGCTCTTGGACTCGAAAAGCGCTTTGTTAATATCAAATGTTTTCTTATGTAAGAGAAATAACGAACGGAATGCAATCCGCCTTGATATCGGATTCGTTCCTTAGCGATGTATACATTTTTTATAATTAAAATTTTAAAATAAAACAGCGCGTAACTGTTTTTTATATAGGTTGAAAGGCGACCTCTCAATCGGAAGGTCGGAGGATCGAAAATCAGGCATTGGCATAGGCAACCTCTAATTTTTAAAAATTAAGTATATATTAGAAATTAATTAAAACTCGCTCAATGGGTGAAAATCATCGTGAGGAAACCTATACGACTGTGACTTCTTTAAAAAAAGACACTACCTATACGCACTTGGTCTGCGATCCGTACCTAACATTGGGACAATGGGATGACGACGATGTAATTGACAAACATAATGATATCGACTCCGTAAAGTAGAGTTACTACCTTCAATAAAATAAAGAAAATAGAAATTGATCTAAAATCAATTGAAGTATTAATTTTTTTCTAAAATCATGTTTTTTCTGGTTGTCCACGGAAACTGTCAATCCAAATCCATCAACTGAAAATCCAAATTCATTACATACTAAAACCCATTTTGTAAAGTAATCTTTCCAAAAACAAAAATCCATCCAAATTGCCCACTTTGCGTATTGAATTAGAATTTCCAGGGACGATATATAGTACATAAGTGTCGAATACAGAATTCTTTTTTGAAAGTCGGTTAAAAAAACTTGTAAATCGGCGATACTAAGGGTCTGTGCGATCTCTAGGGAAGTGTCGTGATTTTACGCAACACCCCAGCGGTCTCGGATAACGATGTAATTCAACCTCACAGCTTCCCGCTGAGATAAGATAAATCTTAGCTCTAGTTATTTATCATCACTAATTAAATAAGATGTGCTATTTTTAAAGATTTCTCTGGTGTAAAAGAATTGAGGATGGGTTTCTATTTGGACTTTAGACTTTAAGATAACTCTTTTGGGTTAGCAATTAGTCCACCTGATGCCTAATAAATCAAATCTAATTAAATCATTTTTTTTATTCAAAATAGGTTCTTTACACAGCACTTTTTGAATGTCATTACAACTACCACCACTTCACAAGGTGTTTCGTTATGGAAAAGAAGCGGCGAAAGAAACTCCATATAATATGACCCTTATAGTCCCTGAATTCAAAAATCAAAGCGTGAAAATTCAATGTGAGGTTAAAATTACAATATTAATAATACTTTTTTAATTGAAGCACCAAGTTACAAACTTAATGTACATTGACGGCGGTTGGCGAAATCATTAATTTATATGCAAATTACTTTTAATAAATTGAAGCCAAAGCCGATATTTTGAGAAATTAATGTATACTGAAGTTCAACGGCAGTATTTTTTGAAAAAATGCAAATTGTTTTTAATTCTATAATCTTCCTTATAGTAGTAACTTTAAGTAACAAACGTTTGTTTTGTATTTTTTAGCTTTAGTAACTTTTCTGATGTCTTCAATCCGTTATTTACTCAGTTGTAAACTTTTTATGTTCTACTGCTGAGCTCAGGTATCCCCTTAAATGCAAAGAGCTTAGAGCATATTCTACCATATTTTTTCCATTACCTACTTTATATTAAGGTAGGCTTTCCATTTCAAATGTGAAAAACTGGCTTAAATTATTGACAAATGCGAAATAAATTCCCATTCATCAATTGAACCACTCTTTTGACAAAGCTAACAATACACAACATAAAAAGATAAAAAGACAACAATAGTCTATTGTTAAATGATAACAAAAACGACAGATATATTTGGTAAGGAAACAGGAAAATGGCTCTCTACCCCTTGAATTGTACAGTTAACTTCAAAAGTAGATAAGGTTTCAAAAATACCTATAGACGCAAGCGTTCATAAATAACTGAACGTCCTTAGCATCATAATTAGATTAACTTCATAAAGCGACAAAATTATATGAACACTACCGCGTCAAAAGTAGCTAAATACCGTATGTGCAAAATAGCTAACATTACTAATATGATAAATATCATTGCTCAGCCACTTTTCACACTGAAGTGTTAATCTACATTTGAAACTTTACTTTACTACTTTTAGTTGTGTTCAGCTAGATATACGTATGGGTGTATTCTGTATAGGTTTTTTGAAACCTTAATCTGCTTACCTACTTTTGGAGCTGACTGTACATAATCATCCTACGAGCAATGTGGATGATTGCTCCATTAGTCATGATACGCCTACAATCAAAGGGGGAATTGTATGGGTGACAATTTTACTATAATATATTTTGAGCAGTATTGTTGGCACTCTATGATTGATTTTGGACTCATCATCAGCAACCCTTTACTATCCCACTGCTGGGCACGGGTCTCCTCTCATAATGAAAAGGATTAGGCCATAGTCCACGTCGCTGGCCAAATGCGTATTGGTAGACTTCATATACCTTTGAGATTTTTTTTATAAATCTCTCAGGTATGCAGGTTTCCTCACGATGTTTTCCTTCACCATTTAGCAAATGATAATTAATTTATAATAATATTCACACGTAACTTTGAAAAATCAGAGGTGCGTGCCTGGGATTTGAACCTCGGACCTCTCGATTGAAAGGCCGAGTTTCTTAATCACTAGGCTATCACTGCCTTTTCGTCACGTTTCCTATGCTGTTGAAAATATGACTTAATAAATATCGCAATACCAATACCAATTGTTTATTTGCAAAAACGTTTGCATTTTAATTGAGTGTAATTTAAACCGATTTTTTGTTTTAATCGAGCGAGCCGTTACATTTCGTTTCAGTATCCTCAATTCTGAAGGTGGTAGAACCCTTTGTGGTTCGACTGTGTTAGTATACACCGCCGCACCTATTTCTACATAATAACAGCAGTGTTCAGTACCCTTACCATGAGTTTTCAAAACATCCCACAATTTTACGTTACGTTTACTCAATCCATTATACTGTTCCGTTTGCTTCAGTAGACTGAATAAACGTAACAATAAGTAAGTGCTCCAGAGACGACGTCTCCGTCATATGTTCGCAAAAAAGTGAGACAAAACATAAGGCTCCATTTTGTCAATTTAGACATTTAATGTTACTTTACTGACACCATAGTTCTGATACAATCCGCTACGGGCGCTGATTGGAAATTGTATGGGCAAATACGTAAACAAATACCAAAACAGTCATATTTGTCAAAACGTAAAAACTCATGGTAAGGGTACAGTGCTGTTGTGTTTCGATTTGAAGCCACAGTATATATCATCGCCACATACCATCAGTTGGACTGCATGTTCCTTTGCTACTTCCGTATTATAAAAAAGTCTGTACCAATTTTTCGCATTATGTTACATTTGAAATGTATTAATATTCGTTTGTTCCCACAAAAAACATCAATTTATCTTGCAGGGAACAGCAGAATGATTGCTCGATTAATCGTGGTATACCTGGGGGATTCCTGTGGGATGACAAAGATTTGATCAAGTGATTGCGCCTTTGGGAACAATTTTCGATAGTCATCGCTCTTTCACATTTGTAGTTTTAGCGCAAGAAAATTATATTTTTCGAAATCGTAACTCGTTACAAAAATGTTCAGTCATGAAAATATACTATTCTTTCAGTCAGTAATATGGATAATATGTATAGTTTTTATTTATATATTTATCTAAACTTTGAAAAACCTTAAACTAAGGGTAACAAGAGAGGACTTAATGTCTGATGGCATTATCTGGCAGTCAATCCTGGGCGATAGCAACAATATGTGGTAACCATTTAAATTTAAATTAAAATGAAATATTTTAGTAGTGTGAATAGTAAGAGGCCACTGCCGCCTATGACCATTTAATCAACGCCATGTAATCAACGCTAGAAAAGATAAAGAGACCGGGGTTTGTCGACAGATGCGTTGGTTCCCCTGAAGACTAAATTGGAACGCTTCGGATAACTAAGTTTGATCTGAATATACAACGTATAAATAAAATAAGTCCAAGATATTTTATTCAAATCTAAGAAAATAAATAACATTACGGAAACAGAGTAAACGTATTTGTGGTGCGCACAAACCGGGTCCCAGGGGATACCCCTGACATAATACTGTCGCCATCTCTGCCTTGTCAGTAGTCGTATACAGAAATATCTACCTACCTACCCATTCTTATCTGTGTATTGTAGCTAAGACCCACATATTATTATCTACACATATATACTATTTTCGTGTCTCTCAGTTACTTTTCGTGTTAGTAATTTAGTTTTTTACAATTTTCGTAGGATCATATAAACTATCTGTTGGTAATGAATAATGATCATGGCCATCAAATATACATCTGTTATCAATGATAAGTAGAATTGCAATCCTACCTTAGGTGTACCACATGATTACTAGCCCTTATCACTAAGTTGAAACGCCTCGTAAATGAAAGAATGTGGTAAGGGACAGTCATGCCTATTTCTACCTTATTGTTACAACTTAGTCTCCAGGGTGCCTGATGCAATTAATTACAGAAGTAGTACCTACTTCTGTAATTAATTGACCCACTTACCATTGTCCCTGTAGTTCCGGGATCAGAATAGGGCTACGGTATCGATTGCCTGTCGTAAGAGGCGACTAAAAGGGGGCTTCTGGGGTCGCGGGTGACAAGAGTGGAAGCTCGAACCATCCGGCCAGCGGCCCTGGGAAGGACGGCGGTAAGTGTGGTCGCATACAATCGTACGCACCAGACGGTGTGGCGAGTGTCAAGCTCGCCTCGGCGGAGCCCAACGGGGCAATGCGCTAAGAGGACTCCAGTTGCGTTCCTTTGGAGATCCGGGAGCCCTCTACGCAGCGCCGAGGACGGCCGACGGGGGAGGTTTTAGTGCATTGGGGATCCCACATAACCCTGCGTCACTCCCACGTCACCGGGTACCTTTTGAAGGTTTCCCCCTCGTAAAAAAAGGACCCTTCTTACCAAAATATTCGAGTACCATGATTCCTTTCCTACGGCCAGACAGATATCTAAATGATGAATTTAGATTTCTGATTCTGGGTCTGTGTATTTGTCTATGTGTGTGTCCATGGCACCCACGACACAGGGAATCCTAGTGTGAGGCTGTGAGTGTAGAAAGCCTTTTTTTAAAGCGTTTATTCCTTATATCTATAGAATTTCATGAAATAATATTTTTATTTATTACACCATAATTGTGCGTGTGAACCGAACTGCGCATTTTAATTTGCATGTTACTAGCTCGTACAATATTTAAACAGCCTTGCAACGACTGGTCTTGATAAAACTTTCACGCAATTCTAAGTCACGTAATGGGTGTAAGGGAAAAATAAACAAAAACTTGAAAAGTGGTTGGACTAATATGGTTCGACTTAAGAGGTACCACAGCTATACTTTCTAGCGTGAAGAATTTCTGCGTTTCCGTGGAAGGCGTAGATAAGTATAGATATCTCACCGCCTTGTAATTGAAGGAAGCCAGTATGGCTTAAACGGCTGACAATTCTGTCAGCCATTTAATGACTGTCATGGTGTAATTTACGCGGAACAATGCCGACATGCACAATAAGTGGTGCAAAAACACGAGATCGAAAAAAAAGTGCGGAAAATATCGCTTCATTCGTAAATGATCAAAAAAACTACATTTTTTAAATATTTTTCAAACACGAAAATAAATGACAGTGACAATTTCAATTGTCAAAAAACGGGTTACATTTTCTTGTTAGGAGTGATTAATCTTTACTAATCTATGGTGGAAGGGTGTGCTTGTGCATACCGGTCACATATAAGACGACCACCTCACTCCTCAAGAATAGCAACGCACTTCTGATCAGCTTCAGATGGAACCTGTCCCACATGTTGGTTACAGATGTCCATGAGCGGCAGTGACCACTTACCATCAGGTGGACTGCATACTTGTTAACTATTTCAATCTTATATCAAAAGCTGTGTATACATCTACTTAAATGACAAATACGTTTACCCGAGCGAAACCGCACAGAAAATTATGTTATCGTTATAAAATATAGATTTCTTCTTATCAAAACGGTTATATTGAAAATATCTGAAAAATAGATAAATAAAAAATGCCGCCGGCATTTTTATTACCATTTGTGTCGGAATCATTTATACAGACAATTTTATCACGAAATTTCTCCTTAATTCGACTAGCATGGACCAATATTAAAACTATGTAAGCATTTAATTGTATTATTGATAACAAATCATATTATAGATAAGTATCTAAAAAATTGCTCCCAAACCCAATATACAACACTCTGTTTAGAAAATGTAAATATATAAATTAGAGTTTATACTTAAACCTATTTTAGTCCTCAGGTGTATTATTTAATAGGCAAAATTATCATCTTTATACTCTAAAATCTACATACATATTTAATTACAAGTGGATAAGCGTTTACCCTAGTTCACATTTTACATACAAGTTAAACAATTTACATACAAACTCTCCTCACGAATATTCAGCGTTAATTGAGTGTCAGAACTCGCAAAAACTTTCAAAAAGCGGAGGCGTAGCCTTTGTTAGCCAAAGTGTCCTTGCTCCCTGTTATGCAATTCAAATATTTTGCAAACACAAAGGTTTCTAACTATGAGTATAGCCATGCCGCCTACTCACTAGCAATCAAATTAGCCAGGCTTTTCCTGCTATATTTACATTTTTATATAGGAGTAGCAGACTAGCATGCAGTCCACCTTATAGTAAGTGGCTTCTGCCGCCAATGTCCATCTGTAATCAACCCCAGATAGTATTCGATTCCTACCTGAAGTCGGCCACAGATCCGCTGTTACTTCTGGGGCAATTTTTTTTGAGGGTTTTGAGGAGGCTGGAGCCCCTCGGATATGTATGTCTCCCTTACCACAGGCTTCAAACCAGAACACGGCAGGTCTTAACACTGCTGTTATAAGACAGAAATAGGTGAGGTGGTGGTGACGCCGGAGTAGAACCACAGTCAATTCACATCTTCAATGTATGTTTGTCATATGATTCGTTTACATTATAAGAGTGGCATAGACTACATTTTTAAACAGTCAGATAGTTTATATTTTTTCTAGTTTATTTATTTAATTAGAGCGACAGTACTATCACTACAGTTGAAGGACATGTTCTACCAACACCAGTTACACTTAGTACACCATTCAGACTAACATAAAAGCTTATTATACGAGTATTATATAATGAAATCAATAGTTATACCCTTTCACAATGAAACCCTCCTTAAATAAAGACAGACATTATCGAAGCAGCCCCGATACCTTAGTTTAAAATTCGTATTTGAATTACAAATTGATAGGTTTAGAACCAACTTTGGGGCTTTAGTTTTTGCTATATAAATCACAGTAGGCAATAATTATTCAGCTGGAGCAAAAAGTTTATTATTTGTAAAATAATTCAATACAAACCCTTCTTGAATACATGTTATTACATCAATGGATTCAATTTATATTTAAAGATGTCCTTGTTAATTTTAAATTTGTATTAGTGAGCGTACGGCTTAAACCAGTCCTCTGCTGGGCACGTCTTTCTCCCCAATTGAGGGAGTTTATGCAAGAAAATAATTCTCGCGGGTTATTTTATCGAACTTTTTAAACTTTCGCAGCAAAATAATAGTTCATCTGCGAATAACGTCTCAATGTTTGTTTTGAGATTTTTAAGATATTAAAGTAGAAAATGAGTTTGCAGGCTACCTGTAAGGGATCATTATTGAACATGATCTTATTCTGTAACGAACTCCATATATAACAGGGGTTCGACTTGAAGTCAGTCACAGAAGCGTTGTATCTCCTGAGGACTACGATGGTCGCCTCATATTCAATTATATTTTATCAACGATATAAAATAAAAAAATATAAATGTCAAATAATTAAAGGTGGTTGACCCTTTATGGTTCGACTACGGCGGCACCACCGCCACACCTATTTCTGCCTAATAACAGCAGTGTTAAGCGCTGCTGTGTTCTGTTTTGAAAGGTGTGGTAAGGGAGACATACTTTTCCGAGGCGTTCCAGCTTAGTCCTCAGGGGTAGTTGCGCATCTGTAGCCGACCTCAGGTAGGAATATCTAATTCTACCTGGGGTTGATTACAGATGTCCATGGACGGCAGTAGCCACTTACCATCAGATGGACTGCATGCTCGTCTGCTACTTTATCTTATATAATAAAAAAATAATAATAATAAAAGATAAAACTATCACCTTTAAGTATACATATTATGTCTCTCAGTCGATAAAAACTTATAGTTTTATCACAAAACATATTAAGTTGTTCTCATAAAACTTTTAACATTTATCTTACCAAACATAATTCACACTCGGAGCAAACATCTTACTTTAGATTCTAAACCCATGAGAGTCAAAAGTGTAAAAGTTTCTGTGAAATGTTCTTACATAATAACCTCAGACCAAAAAAATAGAACAATATTTAGACCAAAAAAAATTGGTGATTTACGTCATGCCGATGGATGTCATGGTGTTAATCATGCCGATTCCGTTTCGTAAAAAAACGAAATGTCGGATGAGAAACGTTTCATCCGAAATATCGTTACGCAGTAGTACAGCAATGTAACGACATTGCTGTACTACTACGAAACGTTTGGAATAACACAAAGTACAATTTCGAATAACTCTGTAGAGTGTAACCTACAAACCTCCTTCTATCTCTATATCGAAAACCTAATATTTTATATGAAAAATAAGAAAAGTCAGTGAGGATGTCATGTCAATTGTGTATATACGAAAATTAATATTTTATCATTTTTATTTCTCTTATTGTTCGCTTACTTTCGCCTATCAATTGTACTATATAAATTTATAGAATATAGTGTGTCGGTTAATCATCTCGGAGTATCATTTCCAACGACACACCACTACACATCCTATAACTCTTAACGTTATTCTTCTTCTTCCGGTGCCTCTCCAACTAGCGAAGATCGGCTATCAGCTGTCTAAATCCCTCACGGTTTTTTGAGAGACGAAGTTCAGCTGCGCTTGCTATCCCCGTCCACTCTCGAATGTTTCGCAGCCGAGGTATTTTCTTCTCCCTACTCGCCTTTTCCCCGCGACTTTGCCCATTATATAATTAATGAGCTGGAGAATTTCATAACGCGGATGCCGTAGAACGTGACCCAAGTAAGAGACTTTTCCCTCTTTGATGGTGAGCATAAGTTTACGCGTTTGGCCAATTCGTCTTAGGACCTCGTCATTGGTTATCTTTTGGATCCAGCTAACGGAGAGCATGCGTCTTTACGTTACTGTATAATGTTAAAAGTAAAGCAAAAAATAAAACCGCATAAAATTAGCGTCAGTCGTGTTACTGTGAAGCGATACAAAAATAATATCTACAAGTATAAAAATCGGGCTCGGAACATTTATTTATTTTACGAAATGTAACATGATGCTCAAAGTTATTTGCACAAAGAATACTTCGAGCCTTTATACAATGCTTTACGAGGCATTGTCTTTTTTTTTGGTCTGAGCAAACAAGTGAATATCTTTGTTGGAAGGTAAAATAAACGAATATTTACTTAAAAGTTATTCTTCTTATGTTATGTTAGTTACTTTCATCTTGTTTGAGAACATTATTTTGATAAGGAAACTAGTCAGTTTTATTAAAGTAAATATTTCTCAAATTCTCTCTCTATTTTAACATGAAATTGAATTGTAAAAATGTAAAGAAAGAAAACGATGTTATAATCGCATGTTAATTTTTTAAACGAAATACACAGTTAATACAAATATTACTTTGATTTATCAAATACTTTATATATCCTTAACTAGCTTTTACCCGCGGTTTTACTCATGGTCAGAGGTCGTAGACATCGATTGGTGAGCGGTACCTTAAAAGACGTTTTTATCTATCCCTCGGGAAAAGCACTTTTGGGATAAAAGGCACCCTATGTCCTTTTCAAAACCCCCTTACAACATATATTTTATATTTTCGTAAGTTAATTATGTACAAAATTTCATGAAAATCGATTATGAAGTCAAGGCGTGACAATGTAACAAACAAACAAAGAAACACACTCACATTTGCATTTATTATATTAGTTACGATAAAATTATAACACAATTTCATTCTACACTAATGTATATAAATACATATGTAAGTATACATAATTATGAATGTATATGTAATACTTTATAAGATAGTAATTATGTTATTACAAAAGACTCGCGATGTTTGATGTTTCATAATTATAATTAATGAAACTTAATTACATTTTACCCGTTTAAAATTATCTTCAAGGTGACGAGAATAATCTGTGTGATATTAAGATCTTTCACGAAGGTTCACGATCACGATTGAGCTATCCAAGGTTAGTCTATATACTTTTATATATACAGAGTGAATATTTTGTAAAGTGTATGAAAAAATTCGAAACTGGAATAACTAAAAATCCTCAAAGGTTGCAGGGTCAATTTTGATACAAAAAACGCACAGTCGGGAATCGAATGAGTTTTGAAAAAGTCCAGTTCTCATTATTTCTATGATTTTTCGCTTTTCCTTTTATTTTCGGATTGAGCTATCCAAGCGCAATTTAAAATACCACCCGGTATATTGTTAGTGCTCTCTACCCACTCTAAATTTTATTATTCTAGAAACTTATTAAGAATTTGATGCCTTTTTTTTTTTTTTTTTTTTTTTTTTTATAATATAGGAGTAGCAGACGAGCATGCAGTCCACCTGATGGTAAGTGGCTACTGCCGCCCATGGACATCTGTAATCAACCCCAGATAGGATTAGATATACCTACCTGAGGTCGGCCACAGATGCGCTGCTACCCCTGAGGACTAAGCTGGAATGCCTCGGAAAAGTATGTCTCCCTTACCACACCCTTCAAAACGGAACACAGCAGCGCTTAACACTGATGTTATTAAGCAGAAATAGGTGTGGCGGTGGTGCCGCCGGAGTCGAACCACAAGGGGTTCTACCACCTTTAAAACTTCAAAAATTACTAGTTTCATATTTACGTAGGAAACGAAGTAGACGTGAACGTATGTTTAAAATAATCGTTGAAGATAATTACTTTGAAAGTTGAGAACAAACACGAGTATGTTATGAAAATATAAGTTTAGTCTCTCTAAATATAGCTTTGGAGCCTCAACCGTGAACCATTATTTAAATTGGAAGTTCTTTGACAATCCAGGCAAATTATAACAGGTACGAAGTATTTGTACCGAAGTAATAATTATATTTATACGACAGAAGTTTGTTACCCATTTGTTAGTTTTTAATACTTTCATTGAAATAGTTTTTTTTTTATAAATTAAGAGTAGCAGACGAGCATGCAGTCTACCTGATGGTAAGTGGATACTTCCGCCCATGGACGTCTGTAATTAGATAAGATTAGATTGAGGTCTGAGGTCGCCTTCAAATGCGCCGCAACCCAGAACTACTTGGAATGCCGCGGATAAGTATGACTCCCTTAGCGTAGCGAAAAAAATCTAAGTCTATGGTCTCCCTTACCACACTCTTTAAACCAGAACATAGCAGCGTTTAATATTGTTATTAGGCAAAAATAAGTGTGGCGGTGATGCCGCCGGAGTCGAACCACAGAGGATTCTTCAAGGGGTTGTGGCGCATCTTTGGCCGACTTCAGATAGGAATATTAAATCCTATCTGGTATTGATTAGAGATGGCCATGGGTGGCAATAACCACGTTACCGTCAGATGGACTGCATACTTGTAAGAAAATACATAACAAAAACTGAGAAGTTCTGAAATCATTAAACGAGAAAATCAGAATAAATTTATCAAATTTTAAGTACGGGTATTGCATGTGACTTCGCTTTTCACACTAAAGGTGAAAAGGAAAAGCTACAACAGAAATAACCTGTGGAAATAATAGATAGGTATACCTTTATGATTAATTTGTCAATTTGAACATTTGTGGTCTAACTAACTATTAGGTACGTAATTTAATCGAAACAATTAACGAGCCGTTGACAGTTTGAGGTAATGTTAAATTTAGATTTTCAATTGGCTTCATGCTATTAAATTAAATCATGTACAACCCACAACTTAGTTCCACATCAAACAATCTGAAATTCAAAATATATATATTAGTCAGTAATTGTGTTTCTAACAAAGAATCTAAGGAAATAAAACAGTTGTTCAGTAATCAGTTATTCTGTAAAATACCAATATATTCTAATTTATTTCTAATTCATTATAATAATATAAGATTCATAGCAATATCGATTGCTCTGAGAATGGAAATAAGACAAATTAATTCTTCAAAACAATAAATCTGAACGTTCTCTTACAAAATACTGTAGTAAGAAGTAACATACAATAATATTCAGAATGCTTCGTACATAATAGTTCCTCTCATTTCCACACTAAATTTGAGCGCAACTAGCTATTGAATACGAATTTGATATTTCACGAGTTTAACTTTCAAGAATGTAGAACGATTTCACAGAATAGCTTCAACTTAAGGCAATGAGACTTTGTGTTGATAATGGTATCTAAAATGTACGAAAACGAGAAAACGAAACTTGAAAATTACGGACTAACTTAAACATTTTTCAGAATATATATCTCAGCGAGATTCCAATCCAAACTTCAATCAATATAAAGTACCCACTGGTTATTTATGTACAGGTACAACCGACACCTTAAAAGTCAAACTGGTCGGGTTTTCCCAACCAGAGATACAAAGATTTTTTTATACTTCTATCGTGGGTCTGGGTATTTATGTAAATGTGTGTTTCCGAGCCATAACCTGAAGTACCCGTATGAATAAAGACAGCGTTATTTAAAAAATATATTTTATACAGGTCACACAAGGGCAGACATAATATTTACGTATTTTTTTCATACAGACCTAATTTATTTGCATAATATCATATCACATATGACCTACATCTGAAATAAAAGGTCAGAGGATTTTAATATTCGTTGTGCAAATAGCGTGTCAAATCATATTGTAGATGGATTAGGTACTATTTTTATTAAAATATTTATGCAATTTTAACAACTAGGTACTAGTTTTACTCACAATTTTGTCTATTATAAAATATTTAAAGTATTATACCATTCTTATTTTTTTATTAGATATAAAGTCAAAGAGGAATACGGAGTTCTAAAATTGTTGTAACTAATTCTAAAAGTAAAATGAAAAATTTTAAGGTATCGGTTTCTACCCCCGGAAAGCTAAGCTCATAAATTGGCATAATAAAACGATTTTTTGTTTCAAATTTATTACATAGCAAATAACAAAATATGCTGATAACTGTTATCAATAAATTTTCAATGCATACATTGCATACAAATAAATCACAACGCGTCGCAATGCGATTAAAAGTCGTATATCTGTCCAGTCCAGCGACCAATCAAATAGTCTGACGCGTGAGTGAAATAGAGTCCTTGCTGGCTTAGCGGCTCAGCTGGAATTCATATTTGAACTGTCCGATGTGCCCGCTATATTGAATTCATTTTGTCATCACGAATCGAATCGGAATTGCTGTGTTGCTATTTTATCCAATTTACATGATGCACACATTTTGTTTCTTACGAAGGTGATACAATCCTTTGTGATTCGACTCCGGAGACACTTAGCGCTACTGTGATCCAGTTTGAAGGGTTTTGAGCCGTTTCAAGTTAGTCCGAGATAACAACGTATCTATGTCCTACGTCAGAAAGGAGCTGTGTCCTATCTATGGTTGATTACAGATGTCCATGGGCGGCAGTAACCTTTAGCTATCAGGTGGATTGTATGCTCGTTTGCAACTACAATATAAAAAAGTCATGATAAATTGAATTCCGAATTGTTGCATTGCAATTTATATATTCTGTGCGTGCTCCATATTATTATTTTACCTTGGTGTGATTATTCTTTATATTTTTCAATGAAAATTATATAATCATTTTATTTAAATCTGAATGACAAACCATTTGACACAAATTTAGTAACCTAACATTTAGTAACCTTATTATGGGTCCCTAGTGAGCCTAAAATATTAAAGATTATTTAGCCATTCTCAAATCCCTCACATCCTCTTTTTCCATTTGATTAAGGATTAATTATTTAAACTAATTGCTTCTAATTGTTAATTACATTTACCAACTATTTGTAACAAAGTGTAAGATAAATGTCGTTACGTCTACGGAAAATTGATAGTTTTTTAGACAAAACAATAAACAAGGGCCGAAGTAAGCCTCGAGGAACAATTAAGGACTTGTTTCATTTAGTTCATTAAAGCTTGAAGTCCAGTTAAGGGATCCATACAAATTAGTTTCGGAGTTGAAAACTCCTAAGAGGTTCGTTAGGTGTTTAATAATGAAAAGGAAAATTTTAAGAGTTCTTTTTTAAGCGAAAGAATTTTAGATTTACTAAAGTAAGGCATTATATTACGTTATAGTATAAGACTCTTAAAATCAATACGTGTAGATTATTCATTTATTTATTGCACCTCTATAAAAATAACAGATACAATAGGGCAAACTTAATCCCTGGTGGCATTCTCTGCCAGTCAACCCTTGGTGGATGGAGAAAATAGAGGCAGGTGTTAATTATATATACATGAAATGATGTTGATTTTAAATTGAAATTGTGAATTTTTAACACAATACAGATCTTTAAAGTTAACTTAAAACAGTATTTGTGTAATTATCGTCACTACAACCCATTTATGTCCCACTGCTGGGCATGGGTCATCTTTCAGAATGAGAGGAATTTAGGCCGCTTTTTACCTCGCCATGTACGTATTGGTAGACTTCACGCACTTTTGAGAACTTATCTTTAAACGTGTAGGTTTCCTTACGATGTTATCTTCGCCGTTCTAAGAAATGTAAATTTAATTTCTAATACGCACATATTATTTTGAAAACTCATAGGTGCGTGTAATATTTTCGTAATAACTGTGCTAAATTAGACACAAAGGGCACAATTTTCTTTATACTATTTATCAATCATCTTTAAGGTTTTGAAATCATGTAATAATATAGTCACATAAAAGGTACAGAGTAACGATATAAAAACTATACGTAAGTAAGTTCACACTAGTGATTAGAAGTATTATAACTACACAAGTATCTCCGTTATTCGACTGTTCTTGCTGAAGTCTCCGATCAAAATGCCGCTCTCTGTTATCTCGAGCGCCGCCATGGTGTCGTCCCCACTTCACATACCCGCATCTGTGTTTAAACTGTAGTATCAAATGAGTCACTTGTTATTTTAATGTAATGTTATAAAAATACGATATCGTTAACATCCAAGCTTCTTATTAACGACGATAACATATTTCTAATACAATCATTAATCAATACACAGAGTCGCGGAATAAAGTCTATTTCAAAATAACAACCAATTCTGCTCCAATTCATCCAAATTTACCGGACGTACGCAATTCAATGTTATTTGTTCTCCACACGTCGTACCTAAAATATATGTATCAAAATGTGAAATCCAATGCAGTAAAACTACGGAAAATAATTGTGTTTAAAATGTTGAAGCAAGTCGGAAACGGTGGAGTGGCGGAAATTAAAAACCCAGTACCAACCAGTCAGGCCGCCAGAACGCGTGGTTTATGATGAGGTGAAGTGAAGCATAGGGTTTGATATTATATATTTAAAATAAATAAACATTCAAAATATAAGGGTCAAAATTTTCAAATCAAATCAAATAACTTTATTGTGGAACATAGGTTTAAAAAAATAGGTTCACATTGGGTAATTGTCCGCCATATTCCGGCCTCACGGGCATGCAATATTATTAAAGAGAATTATAATTACTATTAACATTAAATATTAAACATTAACGGACTCAACAATATATTTTTTAATGTAAGAATAGAAACAATTTTTAAATGTGGTCTAACTTACATAGGAGGCGATCTTAGAGCTTGTACACAAAACTGCAATGCATCGTCGCATCGTAAAAATTTGCGAGCTCCCTCAACGCATCTCAAGAACTTGCGAATTGATTCGCATCGCGCATTCCTGCGATGTTTCGTCACAGTTGTTGTTGTTGTTGGTCACCCTGGGAGACGGTATGCCGCACGATATCGCATCGCAGCAATTCGTGTCGCGATTTTCTGCGTTGCGAATTCGCATCGCGTCGCATCGCAGTTTTGTGTACAAGCCCTTAGTCCACAGTAGTGGCCACATATTGTTTTATATACTCGTAATAATAGTGATGGTCATTGATGTCCATGGGTGGTAGTATCCATTTCCTAAATCAAAGGTGATTCAATTTCGGATACACGCTACAGAGCTATTGCTCAGTGATATTAATTTTAAATTCACTCGCATGTACAGGGTGATTTTTTCAAACGGAACTATAACATAGAGGGAATATTATAAAAGGTGTATTTTTTTTTTCAAAATGAACTCAATCGATTCCCAGCTAGGGAAAAAGATATTTAAAAAAAGTAATGATTCAGATTTAGTTTTTATCAAAATAGGCCTCTTACCTCCTTTCAGCTTTTTTAGCTAATCCTTATAGTTTCGGATTTGGCCCTGAAGGCCTAGTTGAAAAAATCACCCTGTATATTTATAACAAACTAATACCCATTTTTCCTTTTCCAGATGATTAATTCAAAACGAAGACATAATTTTCACTTAAATTGCATCAAATTCAAGATTCAGAACTTCCATATTATAATATTACACTATGACTTCACAAAGATATGTAAATTTGACGGGAATTGCAATATTCCTGTCGGGAATTTTCCTAATATCGACATCAGCGTGCTACGTGTATCAGGAACATTATGAATATGAATATCAAGATACCACGGTGAAACCGCCAAAGAGCAATATTACATGCTCTATAATATGGTGCCGCTTACGAAAGATCGTATTATATGCTGTACAACAATTACTAAGTGACAAGAAGTAATAACTCATTAGTTGTCATCGAAACACTATTGTCCCCCTAGTAAGCACGAGTTCTCAAAGTGAGAAGGGATTTAGTCCATATTTCTAGACGCTGGCTAAATAGGAATTAGAAGACACCTTTGACAACTTTTTTCAAATATCTGGCATATAGGTTTCCTTTATAAGCAAATTAAATATTATTTGAAATCAATTAAAGTAATGTTTCTTTTGTTGTAAAAATATATACTGAAATATAAACTGAAAGCATAAGCAACAAAGGCCACTTACCATCTGTTTCCTACATCGACATTCTAAAAACAAGCACAAATTTCATTATATAACCCAACAGTAGGAACTCAATAACAGCTGTAACTTTGTATGCCTCGCTTCATTTTTCTCTTATCAACCTCGCTAACAATAGCCGATTGTTTGCCAAAAGCCTTCTGTGTATAAAACATTTCGGTAAAACATTACAGTAATACTTACTTTTCAGGCTAAGGAGAAATCAGTTTCTGATCAACCAACCGAAACAATGTTTAACGTTTTGTGGTAGTGAAACGGTGAGATATTAAAATGAAAAGTGAGTATTGCTTTTGGAATTATATTTCAATGCAGTTAAATGATATATGATGGCTTATATGTAGGTTTTTAAAGTCTTTTCTTTAATAAAAACGGGATTAAATTTAAATATTTTAATCAGCTGTAAAGTTATAACTGTCGGAAAAATATCTCAATTTCCTACGGTAGATCAGAGGAAAACTGTCCGTTTTGAATAAATTATTAAGGAGTTTTTAATTTTACCGATTTCCTTAGTACTTAGACGTAGATGTGAATCCGCACAAAAACGATACAAATCGAACGAATTGCTTTCAGAACAAAACTTATTAACATTTACACAAATTTTCCTTGTCTTTGTCCTTTGTCCTTTTAAAAAATGATGACCCGCGTGGCGGAGTGGCCACTACTCCGGTTTGATATACAAAAGGTTCTGGTTTGGATCCCTGGCCAAACAGGCTTGGGTGTGTTCATAGTGTCCACGACATAGGGAATTCTAATTTATAGTCATCGAGGAATAAAAAAAGAACCAAAAAATCTAAATTCCTATTTTCACCCGTCCGTATAACAAATAAAATTGATTATCCCGAAATCAGGCGCAGATAGATGGATGAATGGTATGTGTTGTAGAACACAGCAATTATTGTGTATAATCTAAAACTCATATAATTAATAATAATTAATAATTGATTCCTCCAATAAACAAATAACCACAAACAAACTCCAATAATGAAAATTACCAAAACCATGATTTCTAAATAAAGAATGTTACGGTAATTGTTTCTTTTGTCTGTATATTAGTTTCTTAATAAATAAAAGATGGTATTCTTATAATAAATTGTAGTAGTTTTACTTCGAATAAACGTAATCTACCAATTAAGTGAACAGAGAATCGACACAAAACTAGAATTATGTCAAACAGTTAATTACAACGTAAGTACAAAGCGATACCTTAGGAAAATACTAAAGAAAAAAACTGAAATACAATGGAGCTTTCGACACTTGTTCTATTGCTAGCGATACATTGAGTGTAATTATTAAGAGAGAAAAAAGCGTCCTTATTACATATTTTTTGGAGATTTGTAATAACACCTTAAATGGAAAATACATTATTCGTCAATTTTAATTAAGGTTTATTTTAACTGTATGTCTACTTCCTTTAAATCATTCTCATTCCTAATCTTGGGGTAACCTCTTAAAAAAACCAAGATAAATGTAGTGTGTGTAACACTCCTAATTATATATGTTAGGTTAAGCTTAGTATTAGGACAGTTATATCAAAGACATCAAACAAATAAGACCCCTAGGAGCCTTACACACAATAAGACCACAAGTCTTGTAAGTAATCTAAAATCCTCAGTAATTGTACTCAGACTTATATAATTTCCTATAAGAACTTGAATATGGATGGCCTTTAGATCTTTGGATATCTGTTTCCAAAATTATGTTCATTATTATTGAATCCATAAAACATATTCTCTCGTTTAATATCACAGTGGAACAGATTATTAAATGGAAGTACAAAAGAATGCTGGATATTCGGTAGGAACTTTTCATTAATTCCTTTGTAATAGATCGCCGAGTATTTTGTGATACATGAAAAACGTTGTTTCGCTTTCGGCTATCGGTCTTAATATCTGGAACAAGATATTGAGATCTTTTGTAACAAAAAGAGGATCTTTGTTACATATTGCGAAATACTTGTTGTTTATTTTGTACATATATTAACCAGTACTACTCGTAACGAAAATACGTTAAGCCTCCTGTCATGTTTCTCCCGTCTTATTTCAGAACATGTGAGAGGAGGTAGACATGTACTTTCGTATTCCTATTATAAAAATATAGAAAAGAATAACTTATTAATTTCAGCATTACGAACATTTGTCACGCTGTCACTAGTCATATCAGTGAGCTGTTATAAAAACAAATTCTTCTCACAAAATCTGGACTCGGAGCCCTCGCTGTCCATCCTCTACGCTAGAGACAAGAGGAGCGACATGGTCACCAACGACTGTCTCATGGAAATGTATCCTCGGAACCTCTACAAGTATCCTCTTCGTATCGACAGGAACGATGTACCATGCATCATTCATTGCGTGTTGAAGAAATTCGGCATCATGTCCAATGACGGCGTGATAAACATCAACAACTACTACAGACGGGTCCAAGCCATCCATCGATACGATCCAAGGATCCTCATCTCCGATGTTGGCGAAACCTGCGCCCAGAATATCAATAGCATGAACTTGGACCACGACGTCTGCAAAAAAGCCAAAGTTTTCAATGATTGTACTCAGTTGTATGTGATTTCTTTTAAAGAGATAGATGAGTGATGTGGATATTGTCAGAGTTATAACTGTTGTAGTTAGAAAAAGTCGATTTTGTACATTTATAGTTTTGTTTTTGTAAATAAACGATAACTATCGTCATTTTTGTCAAAATATTCTCCTTTACCAATGTGCTTATATCCTGCCTTATACATAGTATACCCTTTCTTTAAGACATTTCATATATTTGTATATTGTATACATACGATGTAAAATGAATCAGCACGAAATAGTAGTAAAAACGAGTTAACATTTTCTGTACTTTTATAATAGTGCAAATAAACATTTATTCTAAGTTATTATGACATACCATAGAAAAGCGAAATTAAATTAATTAACCAAAAGAGAATATAAAGTTGAATTCGTTGATCTTTTTTTTGGACAAAGGGATCTCCTTCATTACGACGACACTGGCCCGGCACGACAGCGACTTGCCGTTACCAGACACACGTAGACATTAATAGCCATATTTCATCGTTCACTCAATGATTAGATCTAATAATAATTAAGTCTAAAAACTCTGCCGTGTCTGTTTGTAGCGTCAATTTCGATCAAAATAAAAAAAGCTGTGTCGTGGTGTCAGCAATGGTACCGTGACGATGACGTGACGTATAAGTTCAATAATGAAAAGCCCATAAGTGAACATAATCCTAAGATTAAACACGACGCAAGTTAGCAGGTGAAACCCTAATCTACTCAATCAAGTTTAAGGAAGTAAACCTAACTTTAAATCAGATAATGCTAAATTTACAACGCGTAGGGGAGGAAAATTATATCGTGAATATTATAAGCGTAAATTAGAATGAACCAGGTGAAGATAAGTAATCAAGGAAGCTGAGGAAAGATACGAGATTATTCAGAAACTCCAGTTATTTGCTACTTTGCTTTTAGTAAAGAACGTTTAACAAAGTGTTAAAAGTGAAGTTTCTTGCCTGTAGCATTACCATGAGTTGGCATAGAAACGCCACTATAGAAATGGTAAATAGAAAACTATTGTCATTTTGCTAGTGAATAACATAACTACTATCGTTACGGTATTTCTTGACAACGTCTGTCAAATTAATGACTCATGGGACCGAATTTGTATGGCAATAGATCATAATGACATTCGCTAGCGATTTGATTTCGATAGGTTTTTTACGTATCGAGTTACGTCACTACGGATTTTAGTTCTACGAGTAACCACCAGAGGCGCTGTACAATTTTTCATACATTTATTTTACACAGTCGCTAGCGAGTAATATTTTTGTAAACTCATGGTAGTCCTACTGTTCAGGTATAATGTGATAGTAATATTTTAAGACTGTTGAGAAATTGAATCATTTAGAGCAAAATTTACTTTAAAACTTACGAATGAGTTCGTAACCTTTTCAGTGTTTTAGACTTTATTAATTATAGAGCGCGGACCATTACTTTTTACGAGGATCTAATTTTATTCGGGAAGTTTACGTTCTAGAAAAACTTTTGTAAATGGTTTTTTAAAATACCCTTATTTATTATTATTACCGCATACTCAGGTCACTTTGATACGAACGAAAAATTGTTTTGAGTATACATATTCCCATAGAAGAGTAACCAATTTGCGTAACGCTATTGAGTTAACCGTATTTCCAAATAATTTACGTAACTTTACTTTAGAGAAGAGAAGCTAGAGAAGCTTTGCTTAGGTACTTTGACTGCGACTTAGATCGACATACATATTTTGAGAATTTTGCCAATTTTAGGGTTCCGTATCCAAAAGGTAAAAACGGAGCCCTATTACTAAGCCTCCGCAGTCTGTCTCTCTGTCCGTCTGTACAACTGTTTTTACTATAACATATTGTTGCAGGTATCTTCTTCCTCTCGCTTCTTCTAGCCTGCACCCATGCAAGGATATCGGTGATGTACGCTCACGACAAGACCTCAGACGTAGTCGCTGAACAATGTCTGAACGAGATGTATCCAAAAAACAAAAGAACAGAGATCCAGGAGTCTGACGAGGCCTGCATCATCTTCTGTGTGCTGAAGAAATTTGGTATAATGAACAGTAATGGGCAGATCAGCTTGGATATTTACAGGTAGACTATTCTTTTAACAACCAATTTAGCCCCATGTTGTTGTTGTCGCTGGTAAATCCTTTACCCTATACTGACAAGCACTTAAGCCAGAGTCTACTGCGCTAGCTAATTATGAACCATTGGATACTTTATCGAGGTCTTTCCAGCAAATATTCTGCACAATTTTCTAATGCATTAAGCCAATTCTCAAATTATGAAACGGCCATACACACCACCATACACCTTTCGGATCTAATTCATAACATTAAACTCTGCTGTTGCAGCAGACTATTTCTGCAAATTAACCACCGTGTCAAGCGCTCCTCTGTTCTGGTTTTAAGTGTGTGGTAAGGGAGACATACTTTATCGTGGCAATCCATCTTAGTCATCAGGAGTAGCGGCGTATCTGTGGCCGACCTGAGGTTAAATATCTAATTCTATCTGAGGTTGATTTCAGATGTCCATCAGCGGCAGTAGCCAGTTACCATCAGGTGGACTGCATGTTCCTCTGCTACTCCTATAATATAAAAAGATAAAACTATTAAATTAAAATATGCTATTACGGACTTCAAATTTGTCCTCAGGAAACATGTTCAAATAGCCCACCAGCTGACCCAAAGGAACATGCTAACTGATAATGGTAGCTCCTGTATAGAAACTGCGGAGGCCACGCAGCACAAGCAGGACGTCTGCAAGAAGGCCAAGGTCTTCAATGACTGCACACATCTCTATAGGATATTGTTGAAATAAAAAATAATGTTTTAAATTAATTAATATTTTAAGATCTCATGTATGTTATTAAACAATATGATATTAGTATTTATTGTCCGCTGTTCACTGCTTTTTGTGTCTCACTACTTTGCATGATTCTCCCTCATCTTGGAAAATATTTGAAAGATACTCTACCACATTCCTTCAACGCCTAGTGGTTTAGAAACTCCGCCTTTTGATCGAGGGGTCCGAGGTTCAAATCCCAGGCACGCACCTTTGATTTTTCAAAGTTATGTGCGGAAAACGTTGTTACAAATTAATTATCACTTGCTTAAACGGTGAAAGAAAGCAGCATACCTGAGAAATCTTAAAAAAAAGTTTTCAAAGGTATGTGAAATCTACCAATTCAATTGGCCAGCGCGGTGACTATGACCTAATCCCTCTCATTCTAAGAGGAGACCCGGGCACAACATTGGAACAGCAATAGGTTATTGATTCCTTCAAAGACGATTGATGAAGTGAGGAATGAGTTAATAAACAACCATATTTTTAAATCACCCATAACTCGTAGCCATAAGGTTCTTAGGAAAATTTTATGACTGCTATCTAATAATAACAGTAAGAACGGAAGAATTAAATTTCAAAGCGCACGTAGAAATAAAAAGTGTAATGCATGCGAAGTAAGATGTGCGCGTGAAATTCACAAATCACATCATGAATTACCAACTAGCTTCCAACCACACAGACATAACTTTACTTTGTTAGCTTAGCTTAGCTTAGTTACGATCTACATAAACCGTGAGTTTACATTACAGTTAAGACGACTTAAAACGTAGTATATTTCTCAGCTTTATTACAGTTCCTTCTACAGTACAGCAAAAATAAAATAGTATAATAAAATCAAAAGAAAAAAAAAAGAAAAACAAGTTTTTATTACATTTTAATAAAAAAGAACTAAGAAGATAAAAATAATTTAAACGCGATGTATTATCCTTACTAATATTATAAATCCTAAAGTAACTCTGTCTGTCTGTCTGTCTGTCTGTCTGTCTGGTTGTCTTTTCTTCACGCCTAAACCACTGAACCGATTTTAATGAAATTTTGTACAAAGATAGTCTGAGACCCGAGAACGGACATAGGATAGTTTTTATCCCGGTTATCCCACGGGAACTAGGGATGGCAATCTAAGATCGATTAATCGGAGAATCGATCTTTTGGACCAAAAAGTCGATTACTTAATCGATATCCTTACTAATCCTTACTTAATATTATAAATGCGAAAGTAACTCCGTCTGTATGTCTCTTCTTCACGCCTAAACCACTGAACCGATTATCATGAAATTCTGTACAAAGGTAGTCTGAGAAGATAGAATGGACATAGGATAGTTTTTATCCCAGAAATCCCACAGGAACTAGGGATAGCGATCTTAGATCTATTAATCAGAGAAGCGATCTTTTTGACCAAAAAAGTCGATTTCTTTAATCGGTCTCCGGTAATGGATTCTACCTACGTTTGTGGGTCTTTTGGCATACTCTAAATAACCATGAGTTTAATGAGTTCTTGCAATCGGAGACGGTTGCAAAATTATATTTGTTTATATAGATTTATTGGGATTATAATAGGGGTGGCAATTCTTACCGAAAAAGATCGATGTTTGAATCGATTCGAATCGAAGTGCAATAAATCGATTCACAAAAAATCGAGGCCCTAAGAATCGTTCTATCTTCGATATTTTTTCGAGGATAGCGAAAAAAAAGGTTATCAGGATCAAACAAGCACTGAAATTATGTATCCGTCAGCAAATCCTTACTTACTTACTAATCCTTACTAATATTATAAATGTGGAATTAACTCTGTCTGTCTGTCTCTTCTTCACGGCCACACCACTGAACCGATTTTAATGGAATTTTGTACAAAGATAGTCTGAGACCCGAGAAAGGACATAGGATAGTTTTTATCTCGGAAATCCCACCAGAACGGACTCCAGTAATGGATCGATTCAGTGAATCGATCTTTCAACCCAGAAGATTGAAATTTGATTTTCGATTTTCGATTTTACCTACAATTACTTTACTTATCCATTAGTTGATCATCTATCTATTTATATAAAAATGAATATTTGTCTATATATATTTTATAGAATCGGAAACTATGCATTTGATCAAGTGATGATCTTTTGCAGAGTTGTTGTCCAAGAGCCCACGAAGGTTTGGGAGTTGGTAAGACTAAATTTCGACAGATGGCACCACTGTCATTCCAATGTAAGTACGAATTTTCTGTTTTTCTGTTTTATGTATGTCATATTATATCTTTAAAATGCGGGCGAAGCCGCGGGCACCGCTAGTTTTTTTATAAATAAAAGCGTGTTACATTGTGATTAAACTAAATTGATAGAACTCTTTTTGAACGTCAACAAACTAGCAGGGTGCAAGGTGTTTTCCTATGGAGAAGAAACGGCGAAAGAAACTCCATAAAGAGTAAATATTATACAATTTTACATAGTTGTACATATTATTAATTATTTATGATAAATAATAAATGATTGTTTTGTATTGTGGTTTTACGAGATGATATATTCGCCGAGGGAAAAATCCCTATATAAATTAAAATACATAATAAAAAGTTACGTGAAGGACTCAGTAACCTGTGAGACATTAGACATAGAACATGTCTATCATGATACCAGATACTTCAGCTAAAATGTTTAACGTAAGTGGCCATTTCATCCAATCTTCGGACTAAGAAGCTATTTTTATTGCCCCCATACGTCACTGTCGTCTTTCGAGTTTAGGTAATACATTTTCTAGGAAGAACGCATTACTGTTAACGCAGGTGTTCTTGAAACCGAATTGCAAACATTTGTTGAAATTGACTTATTTCAAGAAAATGTTAAACTATGCAAATGGTGTTTAATTGAAGGGGTGTAACTTTCGTCATTTCTCGGTAATGATCTGTGTTATTTTTAACCGACTTCAAAAAGCAGGTGGTTATCAATTCGGCCGGTAACTTTTTTTTTATGTATGTACACGAATTACTCCGCCGTTAGTGAACCGATTTTAATAATTCTTTTTTTATTGTGTAGAGACAAGCTGGAAGTTGGTCCCATTTAAATATGGTTAGGATCCATCGATTGGTTCTGGAGAAAATGAGGGGAACTCTTTCACCCATGTAAATATAACAGCCATAACTTCGCCGTTTATGAACCTATTTTAATGCCTTTAATTTCGTGTGTGGACTATTGCTACAAGTTGGTCCCATTTAAATATGATGAGGATCAGAGTGGGTTCTGGAGACAAAATATGTAACTCCTCAATCGATGGGTATAATTGAGTTTTGGTTGAAAATATTTGGTGTAGGTTCTAATGAAATTGCAAAACCAGTTTATCATTGACTATTTAAGGGTTTGCTAATGTGGCTGGGAGTCAAAATATGTAACTCCTCAACCGATGGGAATAATTGAGTTGTGTTTGAAGTTATTTGGTGTAGGTTCTAATGAAATTACAAAGCCAGTTCATCATTGACTATTAAAGGGTCACATAATGTGGCGCGGAGACAAGATATGTAACTCCTCAACCGATGGGAATAATTAAGTTGTGTTTGAAGATATTTGGTGTAGGTTCTAATGAAATTGCAAAGCCAGTTCATCATTAACTATTTAAGGGTCTGATAATGTGGCTCGGAGACAAAATATGTAACTCCTCAACCGATGGGAATAATTGAGTTGTGTTTGAAGATATTTGGTGTAGGTTCTAATGAAATTGCAAAGCTAGTTCATCATTGACTATTTAGTTAGGTGAGGTTAGGTTGGAATGTAAATTCAGACCTTACCTTCATTCATGATTACTTTTTTACAATTTTATATTGTATATATATAAATGTTAGTATGTCATCACTAAAAAGGGTGAAAAAATTTTTTTAACAAAAAATACAACCGACTTCTATGTCACTACAAAGTAAAAAATAATTGAAATTAAATTAAAATTGTGGGATGTTTTGAAAACGCATCGTAAGGGTACTGGACATAAATGTTAAAGTATTGGTACTGCTAAGTAACTTGGCGTTGCAAATGCTATATTGACTTGTGACGCTTCAGTGATTTTACAGACGTACTGACTTTAATATTCCCTTTGATCGGCTTTACTTGAAGCTTCGGTAAGAGCATTTAAAGCGAATTTATTTTGAAACATTTTTGAGAGCGTAGTTAAGCTGGTTCGCCGTCAACTATAAAGTGACTTCTTAAAAGCATATGTCGTACTTGATTTTCTACTTCATGATTTGCACTTCATTAATACTATGAGTGTTTACAGAATTATTGTTGAGTTTTTTTTTTTATAAAATAGGAGCAGCAGATGAGCATGCAGTCTGCATGTAAGTGGCTACTGCCGTCCATGGACATCTGCAATCAGCCCTAGGCAAGATTAGATTTCTACCTAAGGTCGACCACAAGTAGCCACTAGCCACTGGCCCTGAGGACTAAGCTGGAATGCCTCGCAAAAGTATCACTCCCTTACCACACCCTTAAAACCAGAATACAGCAGCTGTTAACACTACTGTTATCAGGCAGAAATAGGTTGGTACTTCTAATTTTGTTTTTGTGACTTTTCATATGGCTAAATTTGACACATGTTATACCAGAAAAAGTATTCCTTACATTAGTTTGTTCACGAGTGGGAAACCTTCAAAAGGAACTCTATGAATGCAAAAGACATTTAATAAAAGCTTCATTACTGATGCGTCTTTACATAAAAAATATTTCTAGTAAACTAAGCTTCAACTTTCATCTTGCGTCGTAAAAGAAATATTGATGTAATTTCTGTTCAAATAAATCGAATCCGAACATCAAGAATAAATTAGCCTATAATCAAATGAAATTGGATCTAAGCGGACTCCGCGGTTTCTCGGAACCGTAATTCGTCATTTGAAGATAACGCTTCAGTTAACAAACAACATGCCTCTTGCCTCTTGGCTACCATTTTAGGGTTCCGTACACAATGAGTAAAAACGGAACCCTATTATTAAGTCCCCGCTGTCTGAACGTCTGTAACAAGGCTCTATCTATTAGGTTGACCAGTAAGATATAAGCACTTGACTGTTTTAAAGAACATGCATAATTGTATATCTGTGGCCGCTATGACAACAAATACTAAAAATAAAAAGCTTGAAAATAAATGAGGGTTGTCCTACAAGAAACCGCTATTTTTCGGCGTTTTTCGTTTTATCTATTGAACCGTAATAGGTAGACAGTTGTTTTTTACAATGCAATTATTCATATGCTTGATATGATAATAAATACTAAAAAAAAAAGGGTAAATGTAAATTTGGCGTTACGGAACCTCGAGTGCGACTCGCTTTTGGGCAATTTTTAGAGATTTCCTTTTCCAAAGGTACTTTTATTGGATTTGTTCATTGGATCAAACACGAAAAGCAAATTGGGAACATTTCTGTTAAAGTTTGTTTCATTGGAGCTAATTTTCGCAAATTAAAATGCGCGGACTCCAATAGAATGTAAAAAATACGTAGCTTTGAAATAGAATTCAAAAATAGTGGTCTAATTAGGATTTTTCAGTAAACCTACTTGTGTACTAAGTGTCATTTCTTATGTGTGTTCTTCGTAGGTTCTTTCGTCTGATTATAAAGTCATTGAAATAAGATTAAAAAATATATATAAGGGCTTTGATTTGCTTTCTACCGTATTCCACAAAAGACCTCCATCACAAGTATTCGTAGTAGCAGTTACCAGAATTCCTTGTTATCATCAAATGAAACTGAAGACGCTTAATACATTGGCAAGAAAAGATTACTACATTCCGTGTAAATTTTTACCATTTATAATAAATTTAATTATGAAGAAAATTACCTCTAATGAATGAATTATCTTTGTCTAATATTCTCTTCCATTAATTCCTAATAATATTCCTATTCGCTGCCAAATTATTTAACAGAATCAAACTAACTACAAGAAGCAAGTTCTGAACTTCACTCAAAGGCGTAGTCTTGTCATATCATCGACGTGTAACGAGTAAGCGAATAAGTAAGAAATAAGAACCCAAAATATAATACCCCCAAGCGCGAATACCTTCTTGAAATATTTATATTTCACCAGAAAAAAGCTCGTTCACGACAAACATTTGCTTTGAAAAACATGCGAATGTAATTAACTACTAACTAACAATCAATATAATTTGTTGGCAACGTAATGCTCAAAGTTAATAACGCACCTGTCATCGATAGATCCCTATAGGTAAGGCAAAATGTATAAACATAAAGTTTGTTGGCTTCATCACCGACACGTCGTGAATTACTTAATAAAAACATTATATTATATATAATTACATTAAGTATCTATCATAAATTTAAACAACAATTGTTAATTATAATTAGATATCTCTTCACGTTTCGTGGTGTTACAACAGAACAAAGAACATACGAAGACATGGCATTGAAACAAACTTGAGGAGTAAGTTGTAGTTCCATCTTGTTCTCCGATAACCATTTTGGAATCATCATGTGAATTTAACGATAGCTCTTAGTTACTTCGAGTAACAATAGCTCGAGTTTAGTTTAATAATAGATCTTAGACTAAACTATCCTTTAGTTTGGTTTTTATTTTTTATGTATATCCAACTGTTTTATTTGTTGTGCATGTTATATTTTTGGTGATAAATTTATACAAGGTATGAAATTAAAAAGAGAATTAAAGTGAACTTATAAAATTTTAACTGCATATATTTGTTTATAATATTATTTTATTAAACAGAATTATAAAATTATTATCTGTATCATGCATCGAATATGAAAATACACATTAGTACGTAAAATATGTACTAAACAATTCTTTGGATTTATGTGTTTGCTTATCAGCGATAATATAAAAAAGATTAATTATTTTTTATATTTATTAATTTAATTAAATATTTTTTGTCAATGTTGATAATATAGTGAACTTTGCCTTAGTCATAAGTTATTTTTAATCTCAAAAAGTATTACGTTAAAATTATATAAATGAAATAAAACAATTCTCCTCAAACCAAACTTTATTTGAAATGATAACTAAAATTAGTTACCGCTCAGTAACTGCGATATTATGAACATAGCAATCTTCTGGATCCAGCACCAGATAGAGCATCCTTTCTTCGGAGGCTCCTCTTCTTCTTCTTCTTGCTTCTCCGTTGTTGGTGCTGCTGTCGTAGTCTCTTCTTGACACAGAGAATACGATATCATTAACACCACCAAAAGAAGTACAGCCAACTTCAACAATTTCGCCATCATTTATTATTATTTTTTTAATTCTTTGTTCCAAATTAAGATTTTTCACTATCTTTCTTCAAATTAACTTCAATATTACTTTCTAGATTTATTTCAGTATAATCAATGAATCTAGTTGCGATGTTTTCTGCTTCAATTTCAACGGTATAATGAAGGAATTTCGGTCCATTGCGATTCTGGATTGCAATTTCGATGTTTATCCGAGCGTGATGAGGTCTGATAACATCTTTATATCACTCATCTGTCCGTATCTGACATTGTGTGTACATAATGACACCGATTATTCCACACCATTATGCAGTGATTAAAATGTAATAAAACCGGCTCTTTTTGGGAATAATATATTGCTAAATTATAATATTTGCCTTATTGTTAGTTTTAATACGTTGAACCTAAAAGATTCCCATCTCAAATAAATTGAAGCATACAGATACGATACATAGCTTCTCTCTTTATTCATGACTACGTTTATTGGTTTGTAAAAACTAGATACTATTCATATGGTTCGTTAAAAATAAGTAATGACTATACATTACTATCCAGTAACTATTATTTTATGCTAGTGTTCACAATGCTCTGTCAAAACCAAAATGTTTTCGATTCTCGCAACATAACGTTTTAAACATATATCTCAACAAGATAGGATCAGGCAAGGTTTTAATTAATTTTAAGCAACTTTTCCGAATCTGTGTGTTACTGGCAGCTATAGCGAATTGCAATGTAGAGCAACGCGTAAAAATAATTTATTCTTAAAACGTTTCTATTTTTAACTTCGCGTAACACAAAACACTTCCTGATAAAAATGGCCGTCTAATAACAGAGGAAAGCTTATTCCACGGTCTTTAATATAAATTTGTTCTCGCCATACAATATCTCAAAGCTCCGCTTTCGCTAATAAACCTCCATTACGAAGGACGGCCGGTTAAAAGAAGCCGTGATATTTTTTCATTGAAAGTAATGTGGGCTGTAATCTCGGGCCATATGCTGCTATTTTTATGTCCCACTGCTACGCTATATACAATTTGTTGGAGTAAACCACTAAGTTATCCAAATGCGAATAGATAAAAGAAATTAAGTACCATGGTGGTACTGATGGTGTTTTGGATCATATTGAACCTATTAAGCCTTTGGCGGAGATTACAATCCATCATAACATTGACACTCAGTGGCGTAATTTGCCCTAAAATACAAAATAACATACATTTTAGGCACAAGCGGTTCCAATGATTTTATTGATCACACTGATAAGCTAAAATGTTACGTGAAATTCTTCATAGATTTGTTTCTAGCCTGATTACTAAATTAATCAAATGAAAATAAAATCTAAATAGGTTCTTTACAGACCACTTTTTGAATGACAATATAACTATCACCACTTCACAAGGTGTTTTGTTATGCAAAAGAAGCGGCAAAAAAAACACAATAACACGTATCTTTTTTTAAAATATATTTTTTTTATACAATGCCGAACTTAACTTAATGGTACATGTGGAGCTGAAGCTACTCAGACCACACCGTTTTATCACTCAAATATTCACTTAGTTTATAGTGCACTTTTTTACATAGCGTTTGATTAACGACAAGTTTAAACTTTTTTCTATGAGATTCAAGATATGATCGGGTATTTTATTGTAGTAGCGAATAAAGTTACCCATGAAAGATTTACCCACCTTACATAATCTATATTTAGGAATTGAAAGTTTATTTGTAAGTTAAATGACAGCCAGTGTTAGTGTTAAAATTATGTTACATAAACTTATTTGTTTGCGATTTTAGGCAATAAAACGAAATTACGCCTCACAGTCTTTATACCAAGTTAAGTTAAGATTAATTATCGGTAAACTCCACAACATTCTAATCCCATAAAAGTACAAAACGTGGCAATAGAATTTTAAGTCCTTATTAAGAAGACCGTAAGATAGAAAATCCATTTCTTCCTATCGGTTGTTCATTATTAGCAATTTTATTTACGGGACGCGTCAGAACTTTGAACGTTTGTCTTCATTTTGGCGGATCTATGGTCTCCGTAGGTGCATTGTACTTTGCCTTAGAACGGTTAGAAAGTCGGAAGATTTAATAACGAAGTTTCTAGAACGGTTCCGTTTGTCTTTACTTTTGTTTAATGTTGTATTTGATAAGTAAAATAGAAAGATACTTCACCGCCTTGAAATTGAATGAAGCAACAAAAGTATGATTTATTTTATCATTTATTGTTTACGTAATCGAATAAATAAATAATACTACATAATTAACGTAATAAATAAGTTAGTATTTGAAACATTTTAGGGACATTTCAGAACGGAGATGTGACAACACTTTATTTACGCAACAATTTCAATTCTCAAAACTGGTTACACTTTCTTGTTAGGAGTGATCAATCTATGTATTTTACTCATCTAAGCTTACGTAATATAAAGATTAAGTCGTAAAGAAAGGGATTTTTCGGTTTACGGTCGTAGATATAAACCACTGCTGATTTGTAATGTATTAAGCTACCACTACCATCATTGATACTTCATTACACCACTGCGCCGCAACTCTTTCGTTTATGAAAATCTGCAAATACGACCTGATAACCCAGATGTTTTCCGTAACACATATTCCATCTTTTTTATCATCATTAATTATTTCTTTTATAATGAGTAGAGCTGAAGCTGAGAATTTAATTTCAGAGCACATATTTTTTTCGTTTAAGTTTTTTTTATATTACGTTATGTAAATTACCTACTCCTTAAAACTTATTTCTTTGTATCTTACAAAATTATAATTATTGTCTTTGTTCATTAAGTTTTATTACACACACTATAGTATATCTTCTTACATCTCATAAATCGTATTATATTTTATAAATCTTGAACTACTCAGACTTCGCTATAAATAAAAAATCTTCATAAATCATTTTCAGGCGGTACGGATTTGGCAACAGGAGAATTATTGAGCATTCCACAATGGAATCTTAAAAACATAAATTATGTTGAAAAGATACGTTTTTTAATATTCTTCATATCGTTCTATTAAAAGCCCCTTACTTAATATTTAGTTTTAGGTTTCTTAAAAATACTAAAGGTTTTTAAAAAAAACGACTATTGTTTTTTGAAAAAATGTTTTGACAAAAGGGATGGTATTTTTTCGCATGTTTCAATTGTTTACTGAAATAAGGGTAAATGATAATGGATATATCTGACTAAGCAACGTACAATCGAATTACTATACATACAAAACCCTGGGTCCTTAAAAATATAGGCCATACCACCCCTACGATTTAGACGAATCTAACGACACCTCATCTGTTAAAATCTTCGAGCTTTTTAGGCTGTCATACGTGCGAAACTATGACGCAAAGATATACACACATACACTAATACACACATATGCAAAAGTGTTACCATCAGCAGTCGGGTAAAAAGAGAAGCAATAATTTGTTTTAAACAATTAACGCCTTACGAAACAGCGACACGAACTCAATACAAATATAACAATTTCCAAGTAATTCTAAGGGCTTTGTCGCAAGCCAAGTTTAATTTAAGTTAGCGTCTTTAAAACGTCTCGAAATACTTAAGGCGCTTTCATAAAAATGTCAAAGGTTGTAGAACTTGTTGTAGAAAGTTGTAGAGCTGCTACGCCATATTTTCTCGTAGCAGTGTAGCGCTGCTGTAGGTTCGTATTTCAAGGAAAGTTTGATTTCTCTTATTAAATTTAAGGAGCAAATTGTCGAACCGTAACAGTACAAATATACTTTTAGTACCGGAGTTTAACCAAATATTACCTAAGCATTCCAGCTTACGAGTAGTCCTCAGGGGTAGTAGCGCATGTGTAGCCGACCTCAGATAGGAATTTAGTCTTATCTGGATTGGATTACAAATGTCCATGGGTATCAGTAATCACATCTGGTACCTTACTCCTCTTGTAGAACTTGATAACGTTAGTAAATTTGGTTAACTAAGAATATAATAAAAGCAGCGTTGAAACAGCGTTTAGTGTGATGACGCTTTAAGCGCTGTCAACCCAAGTTGCATCCGTAATTAAACTATAAGCAAATAAAATTTATGTCACTCCCGAACATTTATTCACAACAGTTACATAATCGTTATCACTTGAAGAACTACTTATACACACTGATTTCCGTTTTAACACTACTTAGACCAAACATTCAACTATATATCAATAGACTGGACATGGAGAGACAATTAATACTTTAATAAAAATTTTACTCTTTAGGCTGTTATCAATATTGTGGTAAGGGAGATATACTTTTCTGAGGCATTCCAGTTTAGTCCTCAGGAGCAGCGACACATCTTTGGCCGGCCTCAGGTAGGAATATCTGGTCATTTCTGGTGTTGGTTACAGGTGTCCATGGCCGGCAGAAGCCACTTGCCATCAAGTGAACTGCATGCACGTCTGCTACTCCTATATTATAAAAAAAAAAAAACCGCCAAGTCAATAATAATTTACAAGACTGTATACTAAACACAAAGATAAATAACATGAAAAATAATCTTACTCTTTTTATGAGATTGAATAATAAAAGAAGATTATAAGTTTTTCATAATTAAAAAACATTAGTATGCACCCAACTTTCCCGGGCTACCTGATAAAATGGTAATTCCGGGAGACCCATAAAAATCCTGTTACAAAGTGTGTAAACAATGAATATTGAAAACTTTGAAAGGCGATGGCATTTTACGGCGGAACTTTTAAAGAATTTTAACCGTCAGCTTTACGGGATATAAAATTAATTACAGGTCATTACGTACGCCGATGTGTTCCACGAATTTTAATATTTGGAGAAGGAATTGTAGGTAAACTTCCTTTTTACACTTTAAGATTAAAATTCATACATTATCAACAATCTTATCAGTTTTGGTCGAATAAATAAAAAAAAACATGTATCCCTTGTTTCTTTTTTGCTATGGATGTCCACCTTTTCGCAATCAACATATCGGTCTGACACGCAAAGTTCCAGGTTTGATCTCAGTCGACTGACTGTCTACATGATTTTTTTATGTTTCTGATGTTTTCATTAGACCCCCACGTGAAATCCTAGTTTTTTTTTATTTGAAGTAAGTATAGTTGCAGTCCCCCTGTTGCTAAGTGGCTTCTACCGACATTTGTTACACCATATAAAATTATATTCCTAACTAAGTTTGGCCACGGATACAGATAAAGAGTTCTCCTTCGAAGTTAGATTCTAGTTACATAATATGTGTAAAAAGCGTCAATTCTCTTTTAATATATTCCCCCCTATCCTTTTATTGTAACAAAATACCAAAAGCGTCAGACCTAATTTATATACCAACGCGCTTCGCTCCAGAAGTGAGAAGCGGCAAATTATAGAAATACCAACACAAATTGAAAAATTCCAACCAGTGGTAAACAATACCTCGCGTCAATCCTACATTCGTGGAATGTTCGATATACAGATGCGTCGTTTTGTCAATAAGCTGTTATTAAAGTTTTTACATTTTACCTATGATATATGTCTGTTTTACTGTAGTTGTCAAAAAAGAATTAAGTAGCCAAGTATTGTAATTAGTAACACCTGTACTATAGAAGTGAAAAAAATAATTATGCAATAGTCTTTTATCGCTACCGTACAATATAATGATTGACACTTGCTTTTAACTGAGTGAAAAAATATAGAAGAAGATTATGTTCAGCAATGCACATCCAAAGGCAGATCGATGTATGAATACACTGATGGAACAACTTAACGAAATAATTTAAGTATCCAAAACACATATTTTTCACATTACAAATGTCTTATGTTTTCAGCCATAAAATGTTTACTATATTATAAGATAAAATCAACTTATAAGATAAAAACAACCAGTACTGAAACCCTGAAATAAATAAAGAAAAAAAGTTAAAAGCGCAAAGAATATTTATCGAACTTGTTTTCTTTTGGTATCCTGTAAAGTGCGTAGCGTAATCCATATTTGTGACTTTCAAAACAATTTAGGAGTCTTATTCATATCACACTTGTATTAGGATAATGATAGGTCATTTTATAGATACATTTCCTAGCACTCCTGCCATGCGTCCGTGTATACGCAGATCGCGAAGGGACTGAATCTAGTTCATTCACGCATGCGAGCGAGACATGCGTGCGAGCTTAGAGCCGCCTAGTCTTGCGGGTTGTAAGTCTGGTGTGCGTGCGGCGCGGCGTCGAATCGCACCGTGTGACATTTTCTATTATGGGGCTACGAATATTTGTATATAAAACGCCTGTGCGACAATGCTTCCCCGCCGCGCCGCCGCCGCAACGCGTCGTGTGCATCGCCACTTAGCGCGTGACAGGTAACGCCCTTGCCAATTTGAACAATAACCACAAAACACCAGAAATGTCAAGCTCATTCATAAATCAACACGCGCGCTAAACTTCAGAAGTGCGGGGCGGTAAATTATACAAATACCGACCCAAATTGAAAAGTTCCGACTTTGCCGTAAACAAATTATCTTCCGTCAATCTTGTTGACATTCGACGAGTTGACGTCGCGTTCATGTTTACATAATAGATCTTATATAACTCGCTTCATAAATAATGTTTATTACATACTCCACTTACATAAATATATATACTTCTTTATACTTGAATTAGATATACAAAATAATATCTTATTAGTTGTATTATTGAAATATATAGTGTAGGTTTATAGTCCGCGTAAAATTGCTAGTCCGCTCTGAATATAGAAATGAATCGCTATAATCATTAATATGATTATGGTAATCAGCCAAAATATTACATACTCTCATCCCGCTTCACTCTAACAATATCTCGGATTGATTGACGAATGATGTATATTTAAAAAAACACTAACGAACTGTACAAAAGCCCAAGTGCCTATCTAGGTTTGTAATTAGGACTTTTGCTAAAGCCAATTAAAATAAATATCTAGACAGGTAAAAAGTAAGGTCTCCAAAATCACCTTCAAATTCAGAGCAAACGTAAATAAATCCGAATTATTAAAATAAACAGAACATAAACTCGAACTCATTAGGATTAAGTAATTTGAAAAAAGTTAAAATGTAGTTATGAAGTACTCAAAGGTAAGTAAAGTCACAAAATAGTACAGGTTTCGTCAAAGACTCAACTCCGTATGTAGGTTGCGAGGTGTTCCAGTAATTACCGAGCACTCGACATCCCAGATGCTAAGTAATGGCTGAGCTTTCTAATCTCGGTTTGCTGAACTGAAAAATTAGTTCTGAGAACGTTCCCGAACTAGATCTATATAAAATAACATAAATATGACGTAGGTAATTGGCAATGTTTGTTAATTATGTACTTAAAAATCTTATTTAAGTTTTTTTTAGAATTTAACCGGGAACCAAGAAAGATATTTAATTTAGCATACTCGTGACTCATATCACGACATGAACAGAAATAAGAATAAGTAAAACCTATTAAAACAAGAAATTTGAAGGTAGACAAAATTACAAAGGGACTGTTGAAAACACCGGCAAACAAACTACAAACACAACAAACAGAAAATAAAAAGATAGTCAAGTGATCTAAAAAAAAAAAAAAAAAAAAAAAAGTGGTCACTGCCGTCCATGGACATCTGTTAATACAATTATGCTACAACTTGTCTGATATTTTTCCAGGTTGTATTTATAACAAATTAATTCATATGTCTGTCTAACCAGGAGTCAAATCCGAAACACGACGTATTAAACCAGTACAGGAACCGCTCCATCAAGCGATTTGTCAACTATTTTCCGTTGACTGAATTCACGACAAATAAGCAGGATCCTAAATTAGCACTAAAGCCCAGCTTAAAGAATTCATTTCATCCCATTTAAGTACTTGTAAGTACTCGAATCGGAAAAGAAAATCGTTTTAGAGCTACTCCGCCAACTCTTCAGGAGCTGTTCAAACTTTTTCGCTGGAATATTAAAATTTCTCCGCTTTACTGCCTTTTTAAGTGACACTAGAGAGCTGAAATCAATATCCTGAAGATGTTTTCAGTACCCCGGGCACAATTTGTAGACGATCGAAGGGCTCTCGACGAACTGCCAACATTTACAGATAACTCTTTTTTGTTTTAAAGTGGCCTGGTTCTGGCAAACGAAGCGAGGTCGAATTTGTTAACGGTTTACGTATGACAGGGTTTATTGATCGAATTCATGTATGGTTCTACCGGGTAGGTACCACTACCACACTTACTTCTAACGTTAAGAAATTCTTGTGTTTCTGTTGAAGGGCGTGAATACATTATACAAACACTTGTCAATATCCTAGATTCTTCCTATAACATCCACGGAACGTGGGATAACAAACCGTCCTAAACTCAGCACAAAGCACAGCCGTATGTAGAAAGCTTAGAAAATCAAAAAAATAGCAAACTAAAATACAATATAACGATGTGATAAGTATATCCACGCATGTATCCGTTTGATAGGCTTTTAACAAAATCAATTCAACGGAGGATAACAAAACCAAAATTCACAGAAGCTTTATGAACACCCGAATGTATGGAAATAAATCATTCATATCAATACACCAGAAGCCTCTAAAAGACTCGATAACAGCCTTTTGTAAGCATAATAGATCTTCCTGGAAAACTCCGAGTGTATTCAGTAGGGAAACGATAGCTTTATATTTTATATTTAAAGCAACCAATATATATTGTAATATTACTTTGGATCTAAAACATATTCAAGAGCAGTACTTCTCAACTTTTAACGTTTTACTTAATAGAAACTTTTCACAGAGTTTGCCACGAATGTGACATAATGTATCTATGATGACTTTTTTTATAATATAGAAGTAGGAGACGAGCATGCAGACCACTTGCTGGTAAGTGGCTACTGCCACCCATGGACGTCCGTAATACCCCAAGAAAGGATTACATACATTACCTGAGGTCGGCCTCAGATGCGCCGCTACCCCTGAGGACTAAGCTGGAATGCCTCGGAAAAGTATGTCTCTCTTTCCACACTCTACAAACCAGAACACACCCCTTAACACTGCTGTTAAAACATGGCCTGCGGCACATAGCTATGGCCAACAACTGACAAGGGTTTCCAACTGATCCTATATTTTCTTCTACCAATACCTTTCCAGTTATGAGGACAGATCCCAGCAGTGGGACAGAAACATTGTTTAGAGCGCTAACCAACCTTATAAATATCTGAATAGAACGTTTCTACATTTACTTTATTGGATTCCGAACACGATTTAAATGGAGAGCACTTGATTTGTTTCTCTACAATTCTACTTCGCTTTATATTGGAACGAAAGCTACTGTGTCATTCAATTTTCCTGACAGCATTTGCAATGGAAATTCTATTTCAAGGTGCACGTCGTATATCGTAAAGTTTATAGCGATTGGCATGTTGCAACCGCAGTAAAACAACTGCATAATATGAGTGCTTTCCACAGTATTGCCTGGCCGTTTACTCGACTGCAGAGTGTAATGTTTTTCGAGCATTTGTATTTATATATATAGCTGCTAGCTGACCCGGCAAACGTGGTGTTGCCATATAAATAAAAAAAAATGTTAAGGGTGAACAACCCGATATGAAAAATAGATAGTAGCCGATTCTCAGACTTACTGAATATGCATATAAAATTTGGTGACAATCGGTAAAGCCGTTTCGGAGGAGTACGATAACTAACATTGTGACACGAGAATTTTGTATATAACATGTATCATTCTCTGACTCGCCTTGCAGCCTAAACGAATTGTCGGATCTTAACATATCATGTCGTTGGATTCGTCTTAAATATGGGTGTAACATGGCTACATTTTTAAATGGTCGGGTGTTTTGTTTTATATAAAATCGTTATTTAAAGTGATCTCTTTGGTTGTTGTCTCTCGTCCCACTAGTTTTTCTCTTTTTACGTACTTTTGTTTTAACATAGTTAATGAGGATTGAAAGGTGGTAAAACCAGTGTGACTTAACTGAGGAGAACCGCTGTTCTATATGGTGCTATTACTGCTGATGGTTTCACATGTCCAAGGGCAGCACTGACCACCTACTATCAGTTGCATTACTCGCTCGTTTACTATTTCAATCCTATATAAAGATCTATAATATAAATGTACTGTAATGAGTTCTAAACAAACAGACAAATTTAAACTACTTTATATATACATTTTGATAACGTACTACGCTACTAATCAAGTGCACCTGGCCACAAGAATTAAAAAACGAAAGCAAATAACAAAGCAAATAAAAGCCAATTGTTCGTACAATCGCAACACAATCGACCATGCAGTTATTATAAGGGCAACTGCCTTACAATATCCATTGAAACTTTACACAAAGACGGCGTAAGTACTGTATTTTGCTTTGTTTCTAGTTTAATATTAAATTAATGTAGCGACATAACTTTGACGTAGGAATCGTACTTCACCTCCGACAAATAAATGTCTTATTACTACTACACTATTCTGTACTATTTATGGACACGGATCTCCTCTCAGACTGACAGGAATGCCAGAGTCCCCCACGCTGGCCAAGTGCGGAGTGGTAAACTTCCACGTTTAAAGACTTAGAACTCCGATTTGCTTATGATGTTTTCTTTCACCGCTGAAGCAAGTAATAAATTGATCTGTAGAACACATAACTATAAAAAGTCAGAGCTGTGCGTGTCTGTCTATCTGCGCTAATTTTCTAATATTCATAAAATAACGACTATTAATTGAATTAATGAATAACATAAATGTGTCTTTAATTACTTTCAGAGAAATGTTACAATTAAAGATTCTGCTGTGGGTGTTACCAGGATATGCATTGACAGCTCGGTCAGGGTTTTCCGGAACAATGGTAGACTTTACGGACCCTAAGGTACGTAATAGTACCTTTATTTCTTCGATCTTGAGCTTCACATTATCTTCAATTTTGTTTTACTTACCTTTATTGTGTTTTTTTGTGCATATTGTAAAATTTTCATTTCCTATGTTGAATGAATTGATTTTAAGGTCCCTTACCTAAAGGATAAACTGGAACCTGTCTGTGCATTTGCCACAGGGTTCTGTCTCTTGAACCGTAATAGACAGACACTTAATTTTTTTCTATTCCTTCAATAAAATTCAATACCGTGCACTTAGCCTGAGACATCTCCATTTAAAAGAGCCTATTATTTTACGGGTAACGCATTTATGTATCAAAATTTTATATTTAATGAATAACAGGTCCAAGGCCACCTCGACGCGTTAGTTCGCATGGCGCAGTCCTGTGTCATCAAAGTGCGCGCGACACCAAAGGACGTACGCGCATATTTCACCAACTCCTCGCCTATCACCCGCTCTGGTCAATGCTTCGCGGCGTGCATGCTGGAGCAGAGCGATGTTATCAACCATGGGAAGGTAGTATACACACTAAATGAGAATATAAACGCTTTCTACACTCACAGCCCCACTGGGATTCCCTGTATCATGGGTGCCGTGGACACACACAAAGACGAATACACAAAAACCCCGACCCAGAACAATTATCGAAATTCTTTATTCTGGCCGGTGACCGCTCCGCCACGCGGGTTGTCACCTATATAAGGAAATTATTATTTTTTCCACATTACAAAAAAAAGAAGAATTTAAAAGCATTTTTCCATATGTATAAAGTTGAGCAACATCGTGGTCGGCAATCGTATGGATATCGTCAGTCAATATTCCCGTGAGCCGTGGTCGCCAACGTAAATTATTTTCCATTCAATAACAGTCGTCAATCATGTCAAAAGCCTTATGGGAAACAACACTAATCAACTGACTCGCAACTCGTTTTATGTCTCAATGCTGAGCACCGGTCTCTCCCCAGAACGGGTGGGAGCCTGGAGCCTATTTTGTCATGCTACTCCAATGCGTATTCATAGAAATCCAATGGGGGCCACTAAATTGTAAGCCCGCATTGAAACAACGTAATGGAGTATGTTCCAGCCCGCTTTCAGTTCTGAGGAAAGTTTTTTTTACAATATAACAGTAGCAGACGAGCATACAGTCCTTCTGATGGTAAACGGTTACTGTCCAGACAAATAAGATTAGATTCCTACCTGAGATCGCCGACAAATGCACCGCTACCTCGGAGGACTAAGCTGGAATGCCACGGATAAATATGTCTCCCCCTTACCACACCCTTCAAACCAGAACACAGCAGCGTTTAACACTGCTGTTATTAGGCAGAAATAGGTGTGGCGTGGAGCCGCTGGGGTCAACCCATAGAGAGTTCTACCACTTTTCATTCCTAAGATTGATGGCTTCAACTAGAGAATAAAAAAAGTTGCAGCCACTTAACAAAAATGACAAACATTTCTAAGATCACGTCCATACCTATCATTAGAGGTTAATTATCTCGGGGCGCGATCGTGAACAGAGTTGAAAAAGAGTGTTTTCTCAGAAAACAATAATGAAAAATACCAAGACTACGCCATTCGTTCGCTGCAATATGACCTGAATGGAATGAGCCTTATTAACTTTCAAAGTCAAACAAAATCGTATTTCGAGACATTATTTGAGAAGCTCGGAATGTCATTTGTTAACGAAAGTAGATCACAAATAGAAGTTCAATAATGATAAATTAAATTAATTTAGCCTCAATAAAAGTAACTATTAAAATCGTAATCGGATACAATAGAACACAAATAAAAGTTAAATAATGGTAAATTAAATAAAATTCCGTTATTTTAAGTAGTTTTAAAGAAGCTATTAAAATCATAATCGGGAACTAATGAAATTTCTCGTTATTTTCTACATTATTAGTTGTATCTAAAGGAAGCAGCATAGAACATGAAGAGTACTAAATTTAAGTTTTAATCGTCAATCAATTATTGACCCAATACTGGACACGGGTCTTCTCTCAGAGTAAAAAGGTTGATTAGGAGCTCTGTATTCAGCTGTGGGTGGACGATGACTGTCATTCAATGAAACTTAAATCAAAGTCAATGCTTGGAATACGCAAGATACTTTGGAAAACGAAGATTAACATGTCTAAAGGTATCTCGACTATGAAATCTAGATATTGTGTTGTATTAAAACGTCCCTGGGCATCAGTTATCTGAGAAGATAGTCGCTTTGATACGCCACTAGCCTAGTATACTCGTAGTATTTTGATAATGGCTTACCATGAGTTAGTTTGTATTTAACTATTGTTTGAGATTAATAAAAGATATAACTGTGTATTGAGTGCATCTAAAATGGTTAGTATAGTATGCTCTTGGTGGATTTCACATATCTATAAAGAGCTCACCCATCTGTAATAAGGCATCCAAAGCTGAATTTACAATTACTTCTGAAATAATAGAATAAAACTGTTTCTTGGACTAATTTACTACATTTTATGATTCCTGAGCAGAATACTCGTACAACACCAACGTCAAGAACGTTTTTTTACCTTTGTGCTAACTCATACAATCGTACCAACCAGTGACTATATAGGTGGGCACCTAAAAATAACACATCATTAAATAATTTGAATATATTTCTAACACAATGGTTTGTCAACAACCAAAGAACATTTTTTTGCAAAAACAAACACAGGTCTGTGTCTTTGCTCGTCCCCTTAAACTCTCACGTTAATGAAGTAATCAGGGAAGATATTAATGTATTGGTATTAGGAAAATGAAGCGGAAATTTAAGGCAAATTGCCCTCTCATTAGTACCACTTCCGTCGCCTCATACAATACGAACAAATCACGACTAATTAGGTTCTCCATTCCTTACTAAGTACTCTTGTACTCGTATATAGAAGTTCATTCTTGATATCTCATGGATTCTTATAAATTTTATACGTTAGGAAGTTTAGAAAATTATCTTAACAATAAACAACCGACTTTGATGTCCCTAAAGGTAAAAAAAAATCAAATCAAATCTATTTTTTTTATTCAAAATAGGTTCTTTACAGAGCACTTTTTGAATGTCAATACAACTAGCACCACTTCACAAGGCGTATCGTTATATAGAAGCGGCGAAAGAAATTCCATAACAAATATGTTTAAAAAAAATGTTTTATACAATGGAACTTAACCTAATGGTACATGTGGAGCTGGGGCTACTTCAGTCAGACCACACCGTTTTATCAGTCAAAGAATCACTCAGGCTATATTACGCCTTTTTACATAGCGTTTGTTTAACGACAAGTTTAAACTTTTTTTCTGTGAGATTCAATTAATACAAATGTTACTTTCATTCTTCGTTCCAAATTCAGAGTTCAATATAATATTATATTTTTACATTACGACATAAACGGTATATAATATGAGGGCCCTAAACCTCTTATGATAAGAAAAATATAAATATATTTTTCTTAAGTTCAAGTTCTATTGCTCACGACGACCCGCGTGGCGGAGCGGTCACCATGCCGGTCTGACGCGCAGAGCGTCCCGGATTCGATCCCCGGCCAGACAGATTTCTAAATGATGAATTTAGAGTTCTGTTTATGGGTCTGGGTGTTTGTGTTTTTGTCTCTGTGTGTGTCCATGGCACCCACGATACAGGGAATCCTAATGTGGGGCTGTGAGTGTAGAAAGCGTTATATATTATTTATCCATCAACACAGATAAAAAGCAAATTTGATATCTAACGAAACAACAGTTAAATTAAATGGTATAGGGGCAAAAGATGAAAGTGTGTTTGGTATTCCTATTGATCACGTAGTTGACCGTAAAATGACTAATAGGTATCGTTCAATCTTCGTGAAAGCCATCTTAAACAGACATCCTTAAGCAATATGGAGCAGTCAACGTCCGAAATTTTGGACGAAGCTACGAATATGCACATAGAGAAGACCACCACCACCTTGGTTTCTATTGTGAAGTAAAGGAAAAAAGACACAAGATTTTCCTTTTGGTTATAAATGGCCACGAACGTAACTTCCATCTTTACATGAAATGGTGTGCTATTATTCTTTAGAACATAAAAATATAGTAAAAGTTATAATAAAAGCTGTATTTATATCTACTGATATGTACCTAATGTCTCAGACACGAACAAGAGAAAAAATAATATAATTTTAATATATTGTATGTATCGTATTATATCGTATCATAATGGGCCGTGCCGGTCAAAATTTTGTATAAAAGGTAATAACTATAATTTATGACACAAGTTCAATATCTGTGCATATAAATGAAGCCTTACTTTACAATTAACTTGTATATTTTACTTACCCAGGTAAACAGGGATCTTCTTGTCCACCTCGCTGGGCTGGTCAACGGGAAGAACTCCCGAGTGGTGCGGAAGCTGAACAGTATCTCCCGACTTTGCCTAGACAGTATTGAGGGCATGTCAGACAGGTGTCAACTGGCGTCTACCTATAATGACTGTCTCAATGAAAACATGGTGGAGTTTGCCTTTCCTTTAGACATAGCTGAGGAAGCTGTGAGGAAGATGCCTTTCCATCTTATACAGCCAAAGTAAGTAATGTTCGTAAAATATTTTTTTTTATTTAGACTTAATGTTGACTAAGGTAGAACAGCTTTTGAAGGACGGTTTTATAATGAATATAAATATTATTACATTCTGTAAATATTCCTTTTCTGTAAATGCTCAACTTTGAAAATTGATTCCCAAAAAAAAGATTAGGTCCATTCCAGTGAAAAAGAAGTTAAGTCATTAGTGTTTTTCAGACCATTAATGGGTCACTAATAATAATTAGCAGAAAATTGAACCCAGAGCTTTAATTAGCGTCGTAAAAGGATTCACCATTCATCTACTGTCATAAGTTAAAGTTTGTTTTCAGACTTCATTGTAAAGAACTTATCGTTTCCTTCAAATAACCGATTGCAATTTTATTTCTTGAACTACAACGATAATGGGTTTACAATATTACTACTTAGTAGGTCTAAGATGAATAATAAATACATTACAAGAAATGACAAATCTACCTTGTGTCATAGATTAGTAAAGATACATCGCCGCCTTGAAATTGAATGAAGCCGCAAATGGCTTATTATAGTAAGTTCTTTTATTGAATTCTTGACAAATAAAAACATTTTTAGAGAAAATTTACGAATAAATAACTAATACTGCGTAATTTACATGATAATTAAATAATTTATAATAATAATTTCAAATATTTTAGGGACATTTTAGCACGGAGACGTGGCAAAACTTTTTTACGCAACTATTTCAATTCTCAAAACTGGGTACATTTTCTTGTTAGGAGTGAGTAATCTTTACTAATCTATGCCTCGTGTAGCAATGTTGTGTAGAAACAAAATACCCACACAATCCAAATTACAATGCTCTTACTCAAAAGCTATGTCAAAAATAGAGGTTTGTATGGGCTGATGAAAAATCTAGATCTTCAAGCGATTTACCACTAACAAAGAACTTTCTACCTTCCTTTCTCGATTGTAAGATATCTGGGTCAGTTTTCTCATGACGAGATTCTCCGCCACCGGCAGTTTTGATTTCATATTCTTTTATCTTGGATACGTTTTTCACATCATAGCTTTGATAAGTGAAATAGAAAGATACTTCATCGCCTTAAAATTAACGAAGCCACATAATGATGATTTTATCATTTATTGATTAAATTCTTGACAAATTAAAAACATTTTAAGAGAACATTAATTAATAAATTAATAAAAATTAGGGACATTTCAGAACGGAGATTTGACAACACTTCATTTATAACATTTTGACAACAATTTCAATTCTCAAAACTGATTTCACTGTCTTGTTAGGAGTGACCAATCTATGTATTTTAGTCATCTAAGCTCCATAGTTTGAAGGATATTTCTAGTCTTATGAATCGTCCATTGTAGGGACATTAATTGCTTGAAATTGACATGTTATGTCCATGAAAGGGGTACTCCAATTTGCATGAATCTATTTAAAGCTATCACGATATTCTATTCTTATTTCTGCTGGACATACGTTTTAAAAACAAATAAAATCAAACCAGTCCTTCTAAATGGTCAAGTGCGAGTAGACTCTTAATGCTTTAATATTACGATGTAAACATTAATCTATATATATAAAAGAAAGTCGTGTTAGTTACACCATTTATAACTCAAGAATGACTGAACCGAGTTGGCTGAAATTTGGTGGAGAGGTAGCTTAGAACCAGGAGACGGACATAGGATACTTTTTATCCCGTTCGACCGCGTTTCCGTGAAGTCATATTTAATAACTCAAGAACGGCTGAACCGATTTCACTGAAAATTAATCGCGAGGTAGCTTAGAAGCAGGAAAAGGACATAGGATACTTTTTATCCCGTTCGACCGCGTTTCCGTGAAGTCATTTAATAACTCAAGAACGGTTGAACCGATTTAGCTGAAAATTGGTAAAGAGGTAGATTAGAACCAGGAAACGGACATAGGATACTTTTTATCCCGTTCGACCGCGTTTCCGTGAAGTCATTTAATAACTCAAGAACGGCTGAACCGATTTCACTGAAAATTAATCGCGAGGTAGCTTAGAAGCAGGAAAAGGACATAGGATACTATTTATCCCGTTCGACCGCGTTTTCGTGAAGCATTTTATAACTCAACAACGGCTGAACCAATTTGACTGAAAATTGGTGGAGAGGTAGCTTAGAACCAGGAGACGGACATAGGATACTTTTTATCCTGTTCGACCGCGTTTCCGTGAATAAATAAGAGTTGAAAGTTTGTATTAAAGTCCCCCAGTTTTGATGCAAATCTATATGAAAATTGGTATTTGGGATTTCAATAGAAAGTAATTAAATATCTATTTTACGATATTTGCAAAATCAACCCTTAAGATGGTTAAGTAGGGGTTGGAATTTTATTTTAAAATCCGTTAATTTGGAAGCAAAGACTGTTAAAATTTGCATTTGGCTTTAGAAGACACTTCGTTAAGAAGTCGGCAGATTTTGAAGCAAAGTCTATGAAAATTGGAATTTAGCTTTTTGATTCAAAATAATAGAACACATTTTTCACCGTTTTTGGAAAATCAACCCTTAGGGTCGTTTAATCGGGTATGGAACTTTAATTTAATATCCGTTAATTTGGAGCACTAAGAAAATTATCATAAGACATAATGAAGCATCTGAGTCACTGTTTGTTTTTTTAGATCAAAACAAAGTAAAAAATAATTCGAACGAAATATATTGAGCGCCGACTTCAGAAATATGTACTAAACCAACATTTATTTGAATTATTTTTTACTATGTAGTGACATAGAAGTCGGTTGTATTTTTTGTTAATTTTTTTTTTACCCTTTTTAGTGATGACATAATAACATTTATATTAATACAATATAAAATTGTATAAACGTGATCATGAATTAAGGTAATGTCTGAATTTACATTGATTGAAACCGCCCGCTCGCAGGGCGCTGCCGCGCCCTGCCCGCTTAGTTTTATATTGTCTTATATGTTCCAACCTAACCTAACTAAATAGTCAATGATGAACTGGCTTTGCAATTTCATTAGAACCTCCTACACCAAATATCTTCAAACACGACTCAATTATTCCCATCGGTTGAGGAGTTACATATTTTGTCTCCGAGCCACATTATCAGACCCTTAAATAGTCAATGATGAAGTGACTTTGCAATTTCGTTAGAACTTACACTAAATATCTCCAAACACAACTTAAATATCCCCATCGGTTGAGGAGTTACATATTTTGTCTCCGAGCCACATTATCAGACCCTTAAATAGTCAATGATGTACTGACTTTGTAATTTCATTAGAACCTACAATAAAAAATAACACAATAAAAAAAGAATTATTAAAATCGGTTCACTAACGGCGGAGTAATTCGTGTACATACATAAAAAAAGATACCGGCCGAATTGATAACCACCTCCTTTTTGAAGTCGGTAAAAAAATAACAGAGTGCAGAGAGGTAGAGTGAATTTTATTTAATTGTATTTTTTATTTTCCTGTTCTCCTGTGGCCATTTCCTAATATTTACCAGTAGTTTATGGACATAATACATAAATTACACGAGTGAAACCACGAGGTACAGATAGTCACTCATAATTAGGTGGTACGAAGTTCACCGGGTCATCTAGTATAAAGTATGAAACCATGTTATGCAATTCAAACCATGCATTTCAATTATGCATTCTGTTCTGCTCTGACGGGGTTACATACGTTTTCCTGCTTAGTACATATGTCCATGGACGGCAGGCGCCACTTACCATCAGGTGTAAATATAGGAGTAGCAGACGAGTACTAGTGTCATGTGTAGTAGTACACGAATGCAGCTCGTCTGCTACTGCTATATTTAAAAAACGCACATTATAGGTTAAACAATGAAAGGAGCAATCCCAGACCAGTGTAGTAATTAAAATTATTATCACTAACAAACCTTGTTCACAACTACTAAAAATACTAATAATTTAATTTTTTTCAGCTTACCACAAGAATTAAGGGCATCAGCATTTTGAAAAACGGGAAAACACAGTCAAGATATCCATCACTTTGTACTTTCATACTTTTAAAATAAATAATAAAATTTCGAAACCACCCGAACTTTTATTCAAAATTGTCGGTAGGACGAATTTAATAATGAAATTATTTCAAACAGAGAAGGCGGATTGGATGAAAATTATCGCTTTCATTAATTATTTTCACTTCAAAAGCGTTCGAGTTAACGGAAATGAAGGTTCGTGTATGAATGAATAATTGGAACGTTTAATTTGAATTAGGTAACATTATTCAATTTAAACGCTTTAAGTAACTTAGTACCGATATTGATACTGTTATGGTAACTAGATGTCCTAGATCGATCCTCGTGTCCACAATACATAAATAATATGACGTGTTGACTTATATGACGAATAAGAGGCTGTTAGAACTAGAGTAGTCTAACTACAAAAAACGATTTACAATTTGGAGAAAAGTAAAAGTGTATAGTCCGCTCTGAAGTTGTTGCGAGGAGGTGTAGACATACAATTTACTATGGCGACGCGATTCATCTCTACATTCAGACTGTCAGTTCACTAAATTTATTTTATTTATCTATTAATTAAAAATAATAGCTTAAAGCTTAACTATGCATAGCTCGACAAAGTTTGTCAGTATTAGAGGCATATCATCTGCAATCAATAAAAATTACCATCTCACCTCGAAATAAGTAGGTATCAACGTACATCTCCTTATACTTTTCAAACCATGGAAAATTAAAAGCACGTGTCTCGATTATTTGTAATGATGTATTAATTAAGTTTCTTATGATATTTTCTTCCAATTCAAAGTGTCGGTTTCAAGTTGGATATTTATAACTAACTCCAAGCAGAACAAGAATTTCAAAATTTAAAACAGATCAGTACACACATAAGCATAAAGCAAAATTTGTGACAGAGGTACCGTAGTTTAACCATAACAAGTATATCAACTTTAAAATATTATATCCATATCGTAATATCCATTTTAATATGCAGAGCAGCATCCACGCTTTTCATGTCGGCCGGCAATTACAAAAGATAATAAACCCCATAATTAGAGAAATTGCCCACAATTGTGCCGTAATACTATCCTAGAGCCATTAAGATGTATAATTAAATTATGTGTAAACGTGATTCGAATGTATTTTAAGGCTAAACCAGCGATGTATGTCGCTTTGTTTATTAAAAGGTTTCGACCAATACAGTCCATAGAAGAATTTTAAATTTTAAGTTCCTTTTCAGAACACTTCTATTGATTTACAATACAAAATTAACAACATATCACGACAAAAGTATAACCAACACATCTATTTCTGCCTAATGACAACAGTGGTGAGCACTACTTTGTTCTGATCGGAAAAGTATGGTAAGGGACTCATACGTGTATTTTTTCCGAGGCGATTCCATTCAGTCATTTGGGATAGCAACATACTTGTGGCCGATGTGTGTTATAACGTCATCGACCTCAGGTTGGATTGTAATTCAATCTGGGATTTGTTATAGATGCCCATAGCCAACAGTTGCCACTTCCCACCAGGTGGACCCTTACTAGTTTACTTCTACAACATAAGAAATAGAATATAGGTAGTAAATGTAGCTAACATTCGTCAACAACAAGAAATATTCCTGGAATGCCTCAAAACCTTTTATTCTTTTATTCCTATATTATTCTTATTTATATACTATCAAACCATTTGATAGGAAACCACCCACGATACTCAAACACGTTTCAAGTACAATATAGACCGACATACATTTGCTATTCTTTACTACTGTGTTTGCTTTTTCCAATATACTGCTTGTTTGTCGTAGTTGTTTATTCTGCGATACTTCTTTGTCGTGAGGAATTAGTTTACCGGAGTAGTATTTTTGTAGCTACCAGAGACTGTCAATGTTTTATCTTGTAGTTCTAGGCGAACTATTGTTTTTTTACTACTATACTATTTGTAATTGGTTCCTTAGAAAATACTTTTAACGATGTGGATAAATTCGTGTGAATAGATAATGTTCTAGCTACGAAGGTATCACAAAAAAAAACAATTTTATATATAATTATTTCATTTTACTTGGCTGTGTTATAGTAGGTACATCCAAGATGTACCTACATGTCTGTTACCTTCGGCATTTATATCTTCCGTAACGTATCTGCCAAAAGTTTTGAACAGTACCCTTAGTATGAGTTTTTACGTTTTGACGAAGATGACTGTTTTAGTATTTGTTTATGTACTAGCCCATACATTTCCAATCATCGCTCCTAGCGGATTGTACCAGAACTGATTGGAAATATATGGGAAATACGCAAACAGAAACAAAAACAGCAATTTTTGTCAAAACGTAAATACTCATACTAAGGCATAGATGTAATGTCATTGTACTAAGGATACAGAAATATATGATTTGGTCTAACAGAAACGGTCATTATCTGCCGTAGACATAACTGGAGTCTAAGGCTATCGTAGAATATTGAGGATATCGTGATAAGCTACTCAATTATTCATTCAGATAGCACTGTTAGCGTGGTTCTAATAACAGTGTACGTAATTAAATCTGTCTGTCTGTAGTCTGTAATAACAAGAGCGGCTCGAGAAGCTCGTCCAAGTACTACATTTACCATGGTATTTGCATATTGTTAAATGGTCAATGACTATAGATCTAGCAACTAAAATTAGAACAGCAATTATACTACCCTAGAGACTAAGTCGAAATGTCTGGTATAAATGAATCCTCTACCACAAACCAGAACACAGTGAAATGAAATGAAATGAAATGAAATATATTTATTTTGTATAGGCCAACGACGGCACTTACAAATTGTCAGGTACAATATTTTTCTTAAACTACTACCGGATCGGAACGCGACCTCTACTGAGAAGATCCGGGAAGAAACTCAGCGGGTGTCTTTTTTAATAATAATTATTCTCTTTTTTTAATGCCATCATTTTTACATATAATTAATAAAGCATTAGCTCCAGTATCTTGCTTTACATTTATCTAAAAAAGAAGTTTGTTCAGCAAGATACGCTACACTTTGACATTTTCTTAATTAATTAATTAATAATTGTGTTATTGATCAGTGGTGCCAACAGTTCTATTATTACGCAGAAATAGATGTAATAATAGATGTAACACTTACTTGATGGTTTTAAATTTCTAGAAAATTATAATTATTTTATTACACTGAAGCAACAATCAAGCATGCAGACTATCTGATATCTGATAAGTGGTCTCTGGCGCCCATAGATATCTGTAATCCACTACATATACAAGAAGGGTTCATTGTGAAGCCGGTCACAGATGCATTCCCACAATTAAGGATTAAGATGATCGCCACATATGTAAGTCAAAGGACATCTAAATTTCTTCCAATAAAACCGGTTCACCACCTTTCAAACATAGGTTAAAGAAATGGGTCAATCTAACTTATCGATGGGCATTACAAAGTAAATCTACTCAAGTTACCTAGGCCCAATCTACCAATACAAACATCCGTATATAACCGTTAGGTGATAAATCAGTACGTGATTGGGCTGCCAATGCTGTAGGGCCAACGTATACTAAGCGATCGGGAACGTTTGTTTTGTTTTTTAAATATTCGACTGAATATTGTTTGGATTATACGTATATCATGTCTTATACAGGGTGAATTTAACCACATGAACCTCCATCCTTCTCCCAAGCCTCCAAAACAAATTTTCAATCAAATATCTTTAGTACTGTAGACAGTTTTTTTTTTGCATTTTTCAAATATCTACACGCTTTATGTAATATTAGTCCATCACAGTAAAATTATAATTCGAGACGTAATAAAACTACAATGTTGCAAATTCGTCAAATTAAGCAAATGCATAATGTACCTTATTCCTAAAACATAACTGTTGCGGTGTTGCCGCTGTTATTAAAGGTATTGTTTATAAACGGCGTTCTATTTTTTACCCCCATTATTAAGTTTGTTTGATTCTTTTTTAATTCGGTGTTAAGTGTTTTTTAATTATTGTAACATATTCCAAGGAAGAAGTAGGATTTGTGTTTTCATTTATTGTCGTATGAAAGTATCCACCCTGTATAACGAACTGAACTGAGCTTGAGATCAATATGAGGCATCTAAATATCCACAACACACACCACAAAGCGTTGCACCACCTTAAACCTTGTCTTACTACTAGATAAACTTTATGCACCCTTAATAGGTACTACAATGTAACTAAAAATAACGTTATAGTTCTAAGACTTGATTTGTCACAACCCAATACACGTCGAACCCTCACGCCTATCAGTCGTAAAAGTAAATACCATTCCTCCATTGTTTATTCCGTTAGCGCAATACAAATATGGATGGTAAATATAATAACAAAATCGTGAAGTAATGGGATTTACTTTTCTATTATTAAGTTAAAGGTTACGCAAAATTAAGTATATAGGTATAATCTGATCGTTGTAAAGGTTAACATTTTCCCATCAAGATTTATGTCGTATTTTTTATTAAATTGAACATTACGAGTAGGAGATGTGCATGAGTGAAGTTAAATAAAAGTTTTTAAAATGTACTCGTTGTTTCATTGATGTTACTTTTCGTATTTTAAGTACATTTAAAGTTATTTTATCTACATAGATTTAATAACTAACAACGTATAGATAATACTGATAATTCAAATGTTAACTTATCCATTACCAGTAGTTACTTATTTATATTTATTACTCAAAAATGTAATTTTTCTGATGTTTAAATTTACTCACGATTTTTTTGCCGATACTCGTATAATTTTTTTCAACTTTGAACAATCAAAACCGGGCTTCGAACCTAAAACTCCTACAAAAAAGGTTCATTCTACCACTGTGCTATTCCCAACAACTCATAATGCCCTTTAACTCATAACTCCTAGAAGCCTTTTATTAATCTTACAAGAATCCTTCCTAATTTATGTTTTGCTAAGAAAAAGTAAAATAAACTCGGAGACTTTTAATTAGTTTCACAAATAAGCTGCTTCGTAATTAAGGTTGACAGAGAAGCCGACGCTTTCGCGGTACTCATTGGAAGTCATAAGTCTTCCCATCTTCGTATAACCACTTGTCTTATGATCGACGAGTAGCGATGCGTTAAGCGTTTTGTTTAATCGAAAGTGAAACCTTAGCGAATAGCGTTATAATAATAATAATAATAATAATAATCATTTATTTCAGACAATATAGACAAAGATACAAAAGTATAATTGAATACAGAGGTCCATATCATATATACCTTACAGACTAACATACATACTAATATATACTTATAACTAAATCACGTATTTGCGGCGACGTGAGACGCGGGTCTGATGACTTCCGGGGGTGCTCTCCTTCCGCGGTACTTCCGGAACACAACTCCCTTCGGCCACAGGTCTTCTTTAAGGAAGGTCGCTATCTGCTCGGTTGGGACGCGTACAACAAATGAACTAAAGTTCACTGCGTTACGCGCCTCCAACTTCTCGACCACCAGTCGGTACTGGGTTTTAATAGCCAAGTACTCCGTTATGTCAGACGGCTTCGTGCTGTGATGGAGTCGTGAGACATACACGTGCGTCACGGGAACGGCAGGACGCAGGAGATGGTTCGTTCCTGTCGGTGCTGTGCCGCATTGGTTACGACAAGGAGGCTTTTTCTTCTTACGCTCGACTTTAATAAAGCCATCCTTGTCAGCCACATGGTTGGACACTGCACTGCGAGGGGGTTCGATGCGGGGCTTCCCGCTTTCCCTCTCTGGCCTCGTTGTCTTCCGCTTCCCGGGTAGCTGGCGGGAGGCAGCTGCAGCGTAGTCACGTTGAGGCGTGGACATGACGACGCACGGCGACACCTCGGCGGGGGGAGGTGCGGGGCGGGGGACGCACGTGTCACCACATGCGGGCGCAGCGGTCGGCGTCGTGTCGAGTTTCGCAGACTCGAAACTTGCTGACGAGGTGTTACATGCCCCACGACGCGTGTTGATGTTATTCACCTCTGGCGACCTACTTACTGCTACCGTATTTATGTACCGTTGTATGTACCGTTATGTAACTATGAAAAAATTTAACTTTCATTTTTGTAACATAAATAGCACCTCTAATATAAGATGAGTGAGTTGGTATACTTACCTTAAAACTTGTGCTGTAGGCGGAGATAAGCAACAAGAACATAATTATCTCCAATCCATCCCAAAACTAGGTTTTTCCCTGCCTGCATATTTATGTTTTTATTTGATTACTAGCTGACCCGGCAAACGTTTTGTTGCCATATAAATTAAAAAATGTTAAGGGTGAACAACACTCATCAATTAGAGGTATGAAAAATAGATAGTAGCCGATTCTCAGACCTACTGAATATGCATATAAAATTTGGTGAAAATCGGTAAAGCCGCTTCGGAGTAATACGGTAACTAACACTGTGACACAGGAATTTTATATATAAGATATTGATATAATTATGGTAATACATGTTTTTTCCTTTTCAGTTCATTATTTAAGGCTTTTTTCGTTTTAATAATTTACTCTATTACAATTCTTATTCGCTTATCGCGAAAGATGATGCATAAGTTTAAAATTTAACCTTTTACTGGAGAGCAAAAAAATTAATAATCGTTTCCTTAGAAAGGGCAAATCTTACAACAAATTATGTCGTTTTTAACCTTAAGTGCCTATTTATTTACGTAAGCATGAAAATAAAATATTGATACTTACGATGTATTAAAATACGCGAAAATTCACAAATCGCATAGAAAAATCGTTTCTATACAACCCGGAATAACTACCAATGGAAAAATAGAAGAATTATTGAAGTTGGTCCAGTTATGGTTATGGTGGTTTTGAAGGTGGTAGAACCCTTTGTGGTTCGACTCCGGCGGCACCACCGCCACACCTATTTCTACCTAATAACAGCAGTGTTAGGCGCTGCTGTGTGACGGTTTGAAGGGTGTGGTAAGGGAGATAGACTTTTCCGAGGCGTTCCAGCTTAGTCCTCAGGGGTAGCGGCGCATCTGTGGCCGACCTCAGGTAGGAATATCTAATCCTATCGTGGGTTGATTACAGATGTCCATGGGCGGCAGTAGCCACTTACCATCAGGTGGACTGCATGCTCGTCTGCTACTCTCATATTAGAAAAAAAAAAAAAAGTTATTTTCTAAATAATGATACAAAAACAATAAACAAAGTCAACATCTTGTAATTATGATAAAACAAATCAATTTTCTTCGATTTAACAAGCTTTTAATTAACTTGACATGTTAGTGTGTCAAGTTAAATCTCGCAAGTTAAATTTGACCCACTTTCCATGCCCCATTGAGCTGAAATTTTGATGTATATTTAGATCGCCTGACATCATGATTATTATGATATGGAGCTGATACGATGATGGAGCTGGATGTTGGCCATGGGGCCCATGGGCCTTTATAATGAAACGATGCAAATTACTCGATTTTGGGCGCACAATGCGCATGTTACCCAGTTTAGTGATTTTATTTGCGCAATAAAACAGAATATTGTTTTATTGTGCTCTCATACTTAAACTAGCTAGCAAAGGAAATATAAGAATATTATGTATACGTAAAAATATTTATTTATTACTAGCTGACCCGGCAAACTTTGTACCGCCTCAGAATCTATTTATGAAATATATTTCATATTTACTCACCTTTTAAACCTTCCCTGGACTTCCACAAATTATTCTAAACTAAAATTTGCCAAATCGGTCCAGCCATTCTCGAGTTTTAGCGAGACTAACGAACAGCAATTGATTTTTATATATATAGATTAATAGATTAATAGATTAATTGCATGTAATAATTATTTTCATTTCAATGCATATAAAAACTTGTTTTTTAAAATAATATGACTTTACAAAAAACATACGCTGTCTTTTTTTTGTAATTTGATTTAACATAAGTTCTCAACTTTATTTAGAGTTTATTTAACTCTAGAGACGTAATATGTTTTTATTAGTTAATAATTTTACCAAAGGAATACACTAAGTTTTAATTAGTTTTGCAAATAAGTCCATCTCTAACTCTAATTAGAGTTGACAGAAGTCTGTAGTGCTTGTAACGAGTTTAGCAGACACAGGTTGTTTTAATCAGTTAAGAGCAAAGAAAAAATATATACCTACTGTATTTCACTTTAGACCAATATCGTCGCGAAATATAGGCTTAAAATGAATGTTACATACCTATTTATAACTAAGCAACAACAGACCAAAATCAGTTCTTACCTACCTGCAGAGGGTAATGTCTTTCGAGCGTATGTATGCCTCATTCTTTAAAATGCCATACGGCCCAAATAGCTTGACGCATTTTAACATATGAGGTGTCGTTGGATTAGTCTTAATTGTGGGAGGGACGGTGGGAGTAGGAGGCGATATAAATTATACAGTCGGCTTTTCTGTTTCAGTTTTCAAGCAACCCGTTTCCTTTTTCATATTGTAGCTGTTTATAACCTTTAGTATTATCAATAAATGAAAAATATAGTTATCATCGAATGTCCAAATTCGATGAGCACTACTTAAAATGTAACCAGATTACACATAGACACAAGTGACGGATCCATATGGCATGTCATGCATTTTAACTAAAAATTCATACCACTGAGAATTGACTACTACTGGCAACACATGGACATGGGATATACTACTAAATTCTCGAAACCATATTCGCAAATATCATGTTATGTATGTCAAAATATTGCGGTGTAAGAAATACAAACTTCGTCCTCATTATATTATGTATCCATACGTTTTGTTAACATGTTATAAATTCAATATAAAAATATCTTTAAATAACCACCTTATTTTTGCTCTCATCAGTAGGAATGAGACAATTTTGTACTACTTTTCGTGTGGACGTTTCTAACCACAGACCCGAGCCCATTACTCTTTCAATGCCTCTGACCCTTTCAATTATGCATCCCATGCTATCAATCACTCTCAATTATTAATGAACCCCCTTAAAAAATTCACACACCATACATTACCCGTTCACAGCACCATAATTCACGGACGAGAAGAGCAATAATTCACTATGACAAATTAGTATACCGCCGAGCACACATGGCAATGACAAACAAAGTCAGTTTATTGGAAGCACGGCAAACATTGGAGTATATCGAAGTACAACAACACATATCACATCACATTACATTGAAATAGCTAGCAAAAGAAATATAAGAAAAATCGTTAGAGAATACTTTCTTCTGAAGTCTGTGAAATGGCATTAAGTTAGTGGATAATTAGGTATTCGAACAGAAACAAGAATAATGCATCAGCATTAAAAGTTTCTCAATGATGCAAACTATGACGTTTTTATGATGAAAAGTAACCTAGTTCAGTGCATTCCCTAGATCCTTCACAAATAGTCACTTGTTAAAAATTACACACACCGTGCATTTCCAGTACGCCATAATTCACGAACGAGAAAAGCAATAATTCACTATGACAAATTAGTATACCGCCGAGCAAGCAAGCAATGACAAACAAAGCCAGTTTATTGGAAGTAGGTACGGCAAACATGGAGTGTATTGAAGTATAGCAACAAACATCGGATTCTTGATCTTTATTGTACTTTCATACTTGAACTCTATTTGTACACTGTTATAGGCCCTTCGAACTGGTAAAGGGACAATGGCAAACAATAAAATATGAAGAAAATATTCTGTGTTGAGATTCAAGTATTATATTTAGCTTGTGCGTAGTTAAATATTCGCACAAATATTCAATTGTTTGATTGTGTACAGTGTATAATTTATGAAATTAATGTACAGTGCGTTCTTTCAATTTCTATCTATACCAACCTAATATTTACTGTATATATCTCAGATTTTGTAAATATCGGTTTAATGTATAAACTGGGCAAACAGATGGTCAAATAGTAAAAATAGGTTGTTACTTTTTCATATCATTCTTAGTATCCATAATAAGTTAAATGCCGTACGATTAGTATGCGTATAGAAATTTAGAAAAAATGAAACAGTCAATTTTTAGCTGTTATTTTAAATCATAAAAAGATACACAATTCATATGCTAGGCTAAGCTTATGTCGTGGTAATAAATAAAACAATTTCATTGAAGTTAATAGTTCGAATCGTTTATTAAGGACGAAAGATGCACATGAGTTTCTTAATCTATATAAATATAATTTTATAAATTTACAGGAATATACAGTGATTAATTTGTTGCTAATATTATTAACTTATTTAGATATACAAAGATTAGTAGAAGTCTATGTACCTATATTAAAATTGTAAAATTTAGAAAAGATCTAATGCAACAGACAATTGCACTTTTGACATGAATTTCTAATTCTGATTTTCTAAACGTTTGAATAAATTGTGAAATACTCATATGAAATACAAAAGCATGTGTGTATGTATGAACGTAAGAAGATATACTTCTTTGGCGTATTTCATATAACCCTTTCACCCGAGATGATATGAACGTGAGTTTCACTTTAAAAAAATTCCCACGTGATAGCTTCTTATTTTTCGAAACGCAACCGATGCCGATCGATCGTGAGGAGAGTATCGCACGTGTTACCGGCTAAGTGAGCGGGGTGCAGGCGGTCAGTTGTGCTAGGGACTCGTCCAAAGATGGCAGATTTTTTCGACCCGCGCACTGTCACAGGTATATAATTATTTTTGGTATTAAATGTTTAGTATCTATCATTAATTATAGCTAATTTGAAAGCTAAAAGAACACTAAATACGTGGAATTTAGTAGTTTATTCGATTAACTTGCAATTTAGATACAATTAGGTTGCAAATTTCAACTGTTACGATCGTGTGCCTACGGTTGTTGGTGCAGAATAACGTTTGATGAAAATGCTTTTATTGCTATTACCAGTTATGTGTAAGTTTCATCAATATCAATTTTGTTTGTTACAATTTTGGGGTACATTTAAATGACGATCAGATTTTGCCAGTGCGGGATGAGGAGAAATGTATCGGACATTGAAGATCTTCATGAAAGTGAAGAGCTTCAACCAAATAGATTAGAAGAGTTTCAATTTGAAGAATTGTGCCCTGAAACAGATCCAGAAGCACATGCAGACCCTCAAATAGAAACTGACCTAGAATTGGATCTGCAACTTGAGCCTAAACCTCAACCATCTACTTTAAAATCATCCCTAGAAATTTCTTGCCGCCGAGCATCTTCACGTCCAACACATCGAAAAAAAGCTTGGAAAATAATACGTTTTCTGTCTTGAAAAGGTCTATACATTCCTACCAACATCTCCAGTAAAGTTTCCAAAGAAATATTTTTCTTAATATTTTAATTGTGAGGCTCTTGATATGTAACCAGATGCACAAATTTATATTATCTAAGAAGAACCGGTCGAAAAGTTAATTTAATTGCAATAGATATGGCTAAAGTGTTCTCCATCTGCATTATCATTGGATGTATTCCCTAGCCAAGAATACCTACGCCTTGGAGACCTGGATTGAAGACGGAGGCAATAACGGAAGAAAGAAGAATGTTGATTTTCATAGAATTACGTAGTTTAGGTTTCATTGCCAAGACAGATTTTTTATAAAGACTAATGAAAATAAAGACAGTGATGTTAAATATCTCCAAATTGTTTTAATTTTCTAATATTTTTTGATAAAAAACTATTTTTTTTTGCAATTTTCACGATCGTGAGTGTGACAGTTCCCACCGGAGACTCACGATCGTGCGGGTCGATTTCTGGATTAAGTATAAACTCTGGATTTTTTTTCGTATTTTTTGTGGATCCCTTAAGCTATATAAAAAGCCGTAATAAACGTTTTGAATCGGAAATTGCGAAAAAAAAACTTCGGGTGTAAAGGGATAAAAAATGAAAAGAGTGAATGTATCAATATATATAGGCGTAGCAGCTGAAATAATTCATCATCATCAACCCATTACTGTCCCACTGCTGGGCACGGGTCTCCTTTCATGATGAGAAGGATTAGCCCATGACTATGGGCTCCACCGCGCTGGCCAAGTGCGTATTGGTAGACTTCATATACCTTTGAGTTTTTTTTCTTTTATAAATCTCTCCGGGTATGCAGGTTTCCTCCCGATGTTTTCCTTCACCGTTTAGCAAGTAATAATTAATTTCTAATACTCCAGAGGCCGAGTTTCTTAACCACTAGGCTATTACTGCTTTCATAGCTGAAATAATTACGAAACAAAATATAAAATATCAAAAGGACTCTAAACGACACGACACATGACGTTATGTTACGTTACGTTTCGTATGGCATTAATACCCAAAATGTTGTTTTTGCACACCTTGCATTATTGACTAACCGACTTTATGATTTTTTTTTATTTATTGGTGTTGCAAAAAAATACCCTCACTCCTCTTCCAAACGCCCCAAAAGAAGTATAACTTCGTTGATAATACATTCAAGAGGTCATAAATAAAATTGTCGATTCAAACCCTATGTCAACTTTGAGATACATTGGTCGTACTTAAATTAGATCTAAAATGTAATGCGGTATTTTAGGCAATTCAATTTTTACTACGGTTTTATTAATATAAATTTTAATCCAGCTAAATATACGATAGTACAAATAAGTAATTTAAAGATTTGCTCTATATTCTATTCGATTAAATACTACTGGAAAAGGCTTTAAATTAATTATTACAATAAATATTTTAATTCTTTGAACTTTATCTTTATTGATAGACATATTGTATCTCAACAGCACCAATACTTTAAATATGGGGGTTAATAAAATAACTTACATAGGAACTAAATTACAAAGTGCATCGTAAACATATATTTTTAATCTTCGTTTTTGCACAACCGAAAATATGTATGCAAAAGTGTACATTAAAGCACTTTAGTATTCATTGTCAAATACAGATACTTATACTATTAGCAACATACAACAAAAATTACTGTTAAATATGTGTGCAAGTACTAATATAAAGTAATTTATGTAACTCTTTTTACACTCACATAAAATTTTCTTGTGTCGTCGTACAACACAAATACCAGTACCCTTACCATGAGTTTTCAATACATCCCAAAATTTTACGTTACATTTACTCAATCCATTATGCTGTTTCGTTTTCTTCAGTAGACTGAGTAAACGTAACAATAAGTAAGTGCTCAAGTGACGATGAACTTTTTGTCTTCCTCACTTGTTCACAATAAAGAGAGACAAAACATAAAGCGCCATTTTGTCAATTTACACATTTAATGTTACGTTACTGACACTATAGTTCTGATACAATCCGCTAGGGGCGCTGATTGGAAAGTGTATGGACAAATACGTAAACAAATACCAAAACAGTCATATTTGTTAAAACATAAAAAGGTAAGGGTACAGAACAGACATCTAAATTTATATATCTGCCTGGCCGGAATCAGGAACCGACTGATCATCACTAGGTGGATAATATGTAATTTATCATTAACAGCTTTGGCTGTTAGAATAAGAAGTTCATAGGCCATTCCACCAACTTCGTTAGAGAATTTTCAAGACTCCACACCTCTCGGTAATATTATATTATAAAGAATTTTCTCAGTGGTGATAACTGGTTAGTTATCAACCTAACCAGGCAAAATTTATACGACTGCGCTAAAAATTACCCAAATATACCAATTATAACATAATTTTTATTTAAACCACCAAAAGAGTTCTACCACCATCAAAGATATTGAAGATAACTTCTCATGGGCTCCAACCACTACGCCATAAACAAAGTCTTCGAAGAAATTACTTGTGAAACACATCCGCATAAGCATGAAAATTCACAAGTGAAGTACTGTGAACTCGGACTAAATATAAAAATGTTTATTCGACACATATTAGACGTACATTCAAAGTGAAAATTACATACCAACGGCGTCAATTTTGCGCGAATGTCAGCGTAATTTTGTACACAATTTTAGAAAATTACACCAAGATATGGAAAATGTAACTTGGGATTGTATGAAATATATGAGCAATTTAAAGCTAAAGATGGCAGTTTTAGACGACTACATAAATGTAAATTTGTGACAAAATGACGTATATCAACATAATCAAGTAAATATTTCATACATAAAAATATCGTGTTCTGTTCTAATAATTTGAAGTATAGTACGCGACACACTGCTAGTGCGCTCTGAAATTGTTGCGAGCAGGTGTAGTCACAGCAGTTTTACGCGGACTATACCTGTTTATAATTATTAGGCTAAAAAAATAAATAATATTTTGGCAATTAAGTTATATATGTATGTATATAATGGAATGGGAGATATGGTACTTACCCGGACCACGGCAGGTTAATACCACCAATATATGACATACATTCTTAATTCCAATTAACGAAGAGTTCTACTAATTTATATTCGTTTAATGTCTGATGAAATCTTATTATTATTAAACATACATTAGTAAAGATACTTCGCCGCCTTGAAATTGAATGAAGCCACAAACGGCTTATTGGTAAGTGCTTTTATTGAATTCTTGACAAATAAAAACATTTTTAGAGAAAATTTACGAATAAATAACTAATAATGCGTAATTTACATAATAAATAAATAATTATTTCAAATATTTTACGGACATTTTAGCACGGAGACGTGGTAAATAGTACATTACAATACGAGGACGAAAAATTTTTTTCTGACAAGTGTGAGTTTGCAGGCCGAGCCGCAGTTACGCAACTATTTCAATTCCCAAAACTGGGTACATTTTCTTGTTAGGAGTAAGTAATCTTTACTAATCTATATTATTAAATTAAAACATATAAAATTATATACACAACACAATTATATTACATAAATAAAATACAAAAAGACGTCATTACATTATTATCTAAATTACAAAATTATTCAAGGGTTCACTAACTTTAATATCACCATCGTAAAATACTTAAAGACATTAAAATTAATGTTATTCATTTACGTAGACATGGCGGGATGATAGATACAAGGAGAAACGTAGCGGCAGTTTTAAAATTGGAATGTTACAGTGAGGATACAGATAAAAAATATTAGCTTTTTTTTTACGTTTACTTTTTAAAAGCAGCAGTAAAAGAAGAGTTAATCGATGTTACTGTTTAATTTACACCTAAATATTAAAAGCTTAGATTAAAACATGTTTTATATAACTTATAATATAACTTATTTATCATACAAACACGAACATACGGTTCATTTAACAGAACGTTTTACTATCGATGTTAATTGTTATTATATATTTAAATCGTTATAAATATAAGTATTTCACACGAATTTCTGTAGCATTTTTTTTATAATTGCAAATAGAATGCAAAAACAGGCACCATTTGCATGATGACAAATTTTAAAAACCCCTTCTATTATGTACGTACCTACATGTCTACTGATTCCAAAAATCGTATTATTAAATATTAACGAAATAAATTCAGTATTAAAGAAAATAATAGCATATTTTTATAGTTATTTTGAATTAAGCGCGAAAACGCTCGCGGGTGTCATGGCGTCCGTTGGTGACGTCAGATCGTAAAAAATTCGCGAAATCATATCGTGGTTCGATCGTGTCGTAAATAGTGAAGGAATTTTGCATTATTTTTTCTTAAAGTGATTATTCATGATGGAAATTATGTCTCTCTTCGACCATGTACTTAGGATAAAGTATCATTGATGGGCTCTCAACAAGATGATAAAAATATTTTGCAGTTAAATTAGAGCAAATTTTCATTTGACCTTAAAGATAAGACAGAAATTGTAATATAACAGTTTAGTTATACTTTATCGTGTTTGAACCCTAAGTCCGTTGTGTCAACAACCCCACATGACTTTACACTGGGGTTTATCTGGGTATTTCTTTTTCAGCGCACCAATGATGGTCATATACCGTCGGTTGTTGAGGTGTTCGGCGCGGTTGTGACGAGAACCGTTCTTGGGAACCGCCGCGTGGCACAGGAAGGCTCCATCTAACACCACCATTCGGTATTCTTGAAGACATAGTTCTAGCATCTGGTGAACAGTCATTAAAATTAAAACAGATTCAAATAATTACATAATAGATTAAGTACAACAGATATAAATAGATACGTTTAATAATAGAACAATGGGTTAAGTCATTTTCATAGTCGAATTTCTGTTTTTGTTTTTCATTATTCTAATTGTTTACGGTTCATCCAAGTTTTCTATAATCACACACCCACACATACAAAGATAAAAATAAAATAATAAGTCTCTTACTCAACATATTGACATGTAGACCTTTGAGCTCTCCTTTTTACCACGCTTTTATTAGCATGACCTGTATGTATGTAACGGAATCTTTGAACTCGATCTTTACCCACTTTCAACGGTCGGATTAATTTAAAATTTTGAACACTTATCAAGAATCGATGACAATACACGACTTAAATAATTTTGTCCCGTTCTCCTCATCAGGATCGTGAGGATTAATGATTTTCCTCATGTGATTTTAGCGTGGCATATAGTTTTTAATCTATAATTTATTATTCTATAAACCTCTGTTTCGGATCTTGCCTACTTATAAGAGTCTCCTTGAAACTTTATAAATATTTAAAAATATCAACAATATTCTTGGTGTGTCGGGATGTGAAATTCTCCTTGGTAATTACAAATAAATGCAAAAAAAATTAGCATTATTTTAATTGACAAAAAAATTTCATCAAGCCTAAAGTACAAAAAAATAACTTAAAGAGCTAAGTCTTGTCAACTAACTACAAAATAAAACCCAAAAAACGAAAACAAACAAACTTTTAATCTACAAAAATAAATCAAAAACCATGCAAAATATTACACTTTTTGATCGCCGCCATTCTGAACGCATTCGTATTATTTTTATAAACTTTGTTGTACGAGAGTATTATCATCGCGTATCTATACATGTTGGAGCTGCGAGCTCGTCTTGCGGTCTCCCGACTCGGTTTGAGGATGGTACGCCGAGCGGCGTGGCATAGGAACCCACCGTCGAGAACGACCAAGTAGTAGTCTTGGAGACATAGTTCAAGCATCTAGGAAGTAAGTTATGAAACAGATTAATAGAGCACTGGACCATCTAATAGTTGTCACTGGCAATGCATATTTAGTGTAATTGTAACTCTGGTCTAACTTGAGCTTTTATTATAAGGACTAAATAGGAATGCATCCGCGGTGTCATCTGTGGACCATACATAAATCGCTCATTAAATACAAAAGGGCCGCTTTACTGTTTTTTTCAACCACATACCTATGTGAAAAGGCATTCTTTACTCTTGTTTATACAAAAATCAAATCAAAAAAATACAGAAACAGATTACAAGTAGAATCTGATTTGAGATTACAGCTTCAACCCGAATATCCCTGATTTAGTTGCAAAAAAGGGACACCAATCTTCACAGATTTTTTTTTTCATTTTTTTCATAATAAACAGTTATAATTGTCTTCTGTATTTCTTATTTTTTGTATCTGTAATGACTAAAATAAATACCTAATCCGTTTTTTTTGCTATTTACTTTATTAAGGGCGTCCGTGAAAACTGTGCTTGATTTCCTAAGGGTCCGTGGACTAAAAAGGCTGGGAAACGCTGCTTTAAGTGTCTCTCATCTTTCTACATCCTTCGAAACCAGAACGCAGCAGCGCGTGAAAATGCTATTATAATGCAGAAATTGGCGATAGAAGTGCTGAAATTCAACCACGGCTCTACCACCTTTAAATTAAAGAAATGCCTAAATGGTTTTATATCAGATTTCCATAGATTGTACTATTCGTTTTCGGAATACATACAATGTATTTCACGCTTGTTGGTAAAATGAAATGATATAGTAGAATAGGATGATAACGTTTGATCGAACAAAATATGATGACGTTTTATAACGATCATTGAATTGATGGCCCATATTCCCAACATTCTATACAACCAGATAAAAAATAAACCTGTCATCGCCCTACAAGTAATGTTTGACACAAATTAGCGTTTGGAAGCGTCTGTCAGGCCCTATGATGTGTAAGAAAACAAGATAATTGTCTTGAAAGCATATTTTTCCTAAATTATTCTTAACTCAAGTATATTTTAATTATTCCTTCTATGTTTTTAGGTAATGAGGCCGGAAATGATCATCATGAAATAAAAATAACCCTGCAATAAAATATCAAAAAGCGATGAAACTTCCTTAAAATGTGTAAGAGATTCTACGTGCTACGAATAGGCTACGAAACTATTATTTTCCTTGTTCGTCAAATATATTTAGATACCAGCTACACACAGTAAATTTTGTGCTGATTGAAAGAGACATTGCCGCATCAATTATTCGCACGAATACGTTACCTGCGTCATCTTATCCTGTCTTCCCTCCCAGGAGAGCATTTCGCTGTACCACGGCTCCTTTTGCGTGCCGAAATAAAGCGGTTCCCAGCGATGGTAAGGGTACTCCCTCCGGGCTATCAGCATCGGCTGGAATTGATTTCTTATTTAGTTCCAGTGACATATAATACTACCTTACTACTGAAATAAATTGACGCGTAAAGGCAATCCCTTTTAAGCGACATTGAGCAAAATTTACATGAGAGTGATTTAAACTTGAAATAGATATTTACAAAATATAAAATAAATTTACACGATTGTTACATAAATTTATTAATAATTAAACAATAAATGAAAAAAATAATTATATTTGGTTATAACAGACTATTTTAAATTTGTATTTTTTAACTATTAATCTAGTCGATACGTACACGTTCATTTGCTTATTAATGAACCTACGACCACAATTAACATAATACTTCGTCAGTCTGAATTAATTTCTCAACGACATCATTATATGTGGGAGAATATTTCATTTTATATATAAATATTTCGTTTTTAAAATCACATGATATTAATTTCGAACTACCGCTCCGTATTAACAATTGGCTACCTGTATCATGCTATAAAAAAGGGGCGCTCAACTGTCAACGGATCAGAAGTTGTCCAATAGTGGGCACGGCACGATGGTGCTCTGAACTGTTTGGTATTTTGCTTAGGTGTTATTGTTACTATGGTGGCATTAACGCTTATTCATTTAATTATTTTAACTATATTTTTATAAATATTGGTTAAATTAGTTGAATCGAAGTACCATTGTAGATCTACCTACCGGCGAGCCCACATATATTACAATTATTATAATTTCATTAATCAAAGATTCTATACACAAAGCTCCTAAAATTTAAATTCACATTTAACATATATTTTATAAAATATATTTACTATAGTAAAGGAAAATTAATTTCAGAATTTCCTTTTATCCTACCCTTTAATCGGAAATGTAAATCACAGCCAAATTGCAAGTGCACTTCGGAAGAGCACAGTTGAAAATCGATGCCGTGAACCGTTTTCATTTCATTCCGCTTTCTGTAATCCAATCGGTTGTCGGCTAACTGGGTGCCACTTCAATCTAGTTCAGGAGTGACAGGTTGTTCAATCTTCGCTGCGGCTGACAGCCGAGGCCTTAATAAATTTATGCCACCCCGCCACCCCCCGCCCCAACCCTCTACGTTCACGCCTCGCACTAATTGCTAACTAATTATTTGAGAGCGCACGTCCAGAGTAGCACTTTCCCAATTATATGCTTTTCGGTTGTACTTCATTTTTTGTAAATTTTGAATTTTTATTTTATTTTCATACGTTTTGTACACGAAACAAATTTACGCCATTTTTTCCTGATTCCTTATTTGTAAATGTAAATAATGTTTTTTTTTTTAATTTACTTAAATTACACTAACTTGAAAATGTAAATTTAATGTAAATGTTTGCGAAAGTGTAAACTCAACGTAAAGTATGACAATTAAACCGTGATATGTGTAAGTATGAATAAATAAATAACTGGGGGCCTACCACCATCCTTTAAAAACCATTATAGTTCAGGAAAGTTTTATTTCAATATTGCATCAACATCATTTTGTTTCGTACCACGACCAGTTTTAAAGAGGAAATTTCAATGTATGATTAAAATAATATTGTTTTAAGAGATAGTAGTAACCCCCCAGTCCGAAGATTGTACAGTAGGTAAGACTAGTAAGAATAGAAAAAGAAGTAGAACGTTTGCATATATTAACACAATCTAAAAGCAGTTTGGATTAGCAAGTAAATTAGGTTTTAAATTAAGTTCCTCAAGAAAAATGTAGATAACCAAAACACGTGCTCTTAGATTACAAACTTATCCAGTTCTTGGTTTCTTGAATAAAATTATGTAAACAAAATATGAAAATTTCTCGGCAAGGTTAAGTTTCAAAGGAATAACAATCTTTTAACTTGGCGGTGGCGAGGGTTATAACTCCAACCGCGTATAAGTAATAAGTATGTACATAATTATACCACATACTGCTGGAGACACGGAGAAATAATTGTATGGTTATGTTAAACACACATTAAAAAAAAATAAAAATAAAAATGTTTATTGATTAAAGTACAATTATATACAAAACAAGGCGCAAGGGCCCATGTACTGGGTTGGTAGCCCGTATTACTGGGTGCCCCGCTCATCACCAGGACAAAAATTTAATCAAATATTAACATATTTTAAGAATTATGACTACTTAAATTAAAAGCGTGTCCAACTCATATTAGCGTGTGTATGTGTGTGTGTGTGTGTGTGAATATGTGTGTGTGAGTGTGTGATGGTGTGTCTTAGTGTTTGTGAGTGAAAGAGTGTGAGTGTGTGTGTGTACATTATATATCAAATTCTTAGTATAATTCTTAGTAAGAAGTTATAGTATAGTAATTTGGTAATTCTCGGACGTGTGATTTAGGATGTTTACCATTACCTTGACCATTAAAGCAACTTTGAAATATCATTATCATAACTTTGAAAATTCAGAGGTGGTAGTTAGGGTTCGAACCTCGAACCAAGTTCAAATACTAACGACTTGCAGGTCGACTAAGCAATACCATTGCTTAGTCGACCTGCAAGTCGTTGAATATACTATAAAATAAAAAAGGAAAATAAAGACATTATTGAATTTGTAAGACATACCTCAACGACTTTCGGCGAGGACCGCAACAACCAAGTCTGGAGGCCAGGAAACCGTTGGCAATGAGAGCAGACTCTCTGATGGAAGTACATCGCTCGATTTGTAGCGACCATGCGGACCAACCTATTAAAGAAGAAGCAGTGTATTCTCAATTGTACTGATATTTTCGATAAATAAGTTAAATTGCCTACTTTTTATATTGTACTATTCCTGTCCTCGCAATAGGATGGAGCTTAAAGCATTCTTCATCACGTTTCACGCCAAAAGCGTTACACATGGGTAATCAAAAAAATATATTTAAATACAAGTGAGATAAAAAATGATAAATCAACATAACTATAATCAAACAACACAAATATACACTTTACTTGGATTCTGTATTTTTTGAGGCATTAGCAGGTAAAGTCTTAAAAAATACAGAATCAAACGACACATAAAAATCCGCTCAATTTGTTCCAATAAATAAAACTTAATCCATTTGGCTTACTAGATCGAAAATTTAATACCTTCGCCTATGCCCGCTAACCGCTGACGTCATAAACTTGACGTCGATGCTAGTTAATAAAATTTAAAACCACCCGATCGGAATATAAAAGCTAAAAGACGGCTGGCCGTAAAAAGAACCGTAAAACTGAAGGTTCTGGCTGTAATTTTACACCGCCCTAATACAGGGTTATTTGTTTACAATTTAACTTTATTGTGCACAATACGCCCGTTCCGGAGATCGAGTACTATGGGAACGAGATAATAATGGCCCGATTAATGTTTTATATTCAGAATCAATAAACAAACATCGTGAAACTTCGGGAAGCCATTAGGAAGTTAAGAGGTTTGGAATAAAATAGCTTTAAAGCTGAGAAAACCCTTTTGTTACAGCTCACTAAATTCGTCCAAGTTTGAGTTTAGCAATGTTTACGTTTAATTAATACTGGCGGAGTTGGTAAGAGAATGCAGCGTTTGATCGGCGACCTCCAGACATCAATTTTCGCAATATTAATGATACCATCTCATTTCTCGTAAATAATAATTATATTAATGTAACGCCGAAAATTTGTAAAGCTAACTATTTAATGTACATTTTCACATAAGTTAATCTTCCAAATACCATATAATTCCGATATTCACATAACAGAAGTAACGTACTATTGGCAACAAATTTTCATTAATACGAGAATTTTCTAAATAGAAGGATCATGCAGAAAGTTTGATCACGCCCATTGTGAAGTTCATTTTACATTTAATATTGGATGCAATTTCCGAAACATAATTTTAAAATTACAGACTTTTTAAGTTACATTATTATCAAGAGTTGTCTATATGCAGATAATGATCATCCTAAGAGATAATCGTTAACGAAACTGGATATACTACATGGTAGTTATTTTTTCAATATTTTTATGTGATAGAGATTGAAAAATATCGCATTTACTTCATAATGCACTTAATAAAAGAATAGTAACCGACGAAGTAACATAATATAATACCTAAGAAAGACCACCCGTGAAAAAATGAGCACTATGTTCCCAGAATCTATTCCTTTGACCTCTCTACGGATTAACCACAAAAGCCCTATTTATCAACTTACGTGTCTTTGTCGCGTGGAATCTCTTCGCCTCTCTCCACTTCAAATAGTGGCACCACAAAGACAGTCTTAGCGAATATACAGCCCTCGTCTCTTTTCTTATTGCCCATGAGTTTTCTTACCATTGTGAGGAATTTGGGCGCTAATCCGTCACTCGGGACCATCTCAATGTCAGACACTATAAAGTAGTTCGTTCTTGACGCGTTCCGAGCTACGTTTCTGCCCACATTTATTGGGTATATCATATTTTTCTCTCGTCGAAAAGTAGGGATGTCAAAATTGTCCATACCAGAACAATCTTCAAATTGTAAAATTGGCGCCGATGACGGCTTCCTGTTCAGTCCCATCATCATTCTTTCAACTTTTCTTTTACGCACCCATTGTATGTATTGTGCTCTTGTTCTATTATCCAAGTTTCTGTAGTTTTCTAACTTCCTTCTTAACATTTCCTGAGTAGTTATATTCGTGGTTGTCGTCGGAGTATCTGTCGTTAAAACTATAAGTTGATCCGGACTTCTCACTTGTGGAGGATGACGCTTGGGATAAAATAAATGAAGCGACACTTTCGACATCCTCGCATAACATTTACATAGATGTTTCATTATCTGTATTGCGATGTCTAAATCATAACCAGGTACAAATACTGATAAACTAATTGGACCATCCCAGTATCTGGCTATTTCGCTTATGTGATAAATAAATTCTGGAGTAGATTGTGTGACGTATGTAACGGCGTCATACCTGCTATGGTTGATGTATGCTGTTCCTTGAATAGCGCTGTATATAACTCTGTAGGGGCTTTTATTACCAATTTCAGGTGAAGAGTAGACAGGGATTGTCTCCCATTTAAGTTTATCTGGCAATCCATAGTTGAATTCACAGTAACTTCTATTTTCATTAGGTTGTCGACCTTTAAGAAAGGCGCCCGGCCGGTACTCATAATCACCGATTCTTGAAGCAGCTTGTGGGTGGTCCTGACGCTTGTAATGATATAAATGGATTATAACAACGAGTGTTATAGTAAATATAGCTGTAAGGGTAAATGTGGAATGCCTTCGAGTCAATCTGTAAGAATATGCCCCGAAGATTCGCAGGCATCTCGTCATGTCTAACAAATCGCATTGTTCTGTTTAAGCAAATCGCATAGTCATTGTTTACGTTAATATAATTATAATTTCATCAGTCAATATTTCAAATTTTCACAGCAACTTTCCGGTTTTTGGTTACCGCAACAGTTTTTTCAATGTCATGACGTCAAACTTATATTCAGAGTACACTTGGCCTCATTTCACAGTGTTCTGTGTATATTATCGTTACACGATAATGTACCCGATTTACAGTAAATAAGTCCGTGCTAATATTTAAAACTGGGAGACCTTCACGGTTAGTAAATTTATCTAAATAAAATGCATGTAAATATCACAGAAAGAAATAAATATCACTTAAATAGAATGTCATAACATCTTTGAAAAATCTTTATGCAGGCTCCACTTGCACATTTCCGGCACTAATCGAAGCACATTTTAATTATAGCATAACAAAAACATATTCTGGTCACTGAACAACACAACAAATCATATATTAACACGGTAACCTATATTCATTGACTTGACGCAAATAGACACTATTGTTAATTTTGTACAGTTTCAGCAATTCAATCGGCGAAAAAATGTAGCACAGGTATTATAATTATTGATTTTGTATTATTAGTTTAATTGTAAAAGTGATAAATTCGTTTATTATTTTACTTTTCCGGACACAAGGGTTTGACGTTTGTTGCGCGCGCCGCCACGCAGTCTGGCGGTGTTTTGCGCAACTAGAAAATCAATGCTTACCTCCTCTGAAGCACGTATTTGTTCTCCAATAAATGTCAATGCGTTACTTTACCTACTTGTACAAAGAAAATATTTTTTTTTATTATTTTTATCACATCCGAGCCTTCTAAATATTAACATAGATAATCACTAAATTTTTTATCTTGTCGCTGTGTTGTAACTGTAAACTGCAACTTTAACATTTTCCTCGTTATCATGTTAATAAGATAATTATACACAGCTGTTGGCTTTTTATAGTCCACTATATAAAATCAGTCTTATTTTTTTACATTATGTCTACTTGAAAAATAATTTTAAAACTTACATGTATAATTGTATTCGTACGTCACTTGCATATTAGAAGCACCTAATTACCTTGATAAAGAGATAAGTCTTATATTACAATTATGAACCTGATAATTTTCTACGAAATATAGCGAGAAACCACTAGATTCAGTGTGTAATGGCTAACAATCAGTGGATGAAATAGCGAATTCAGTTAGATGTAACACATGACGACCTGTGACTTGCTTATAAAGTTAAACAACGGCAGAAACGTTCAAAAGTTTGATGGACTAACACCCAAACCCTAAATTGCTCGTTTTGTTTGTCGAGCAACAGGTTCTCATATATTAAGCGATTAATACCCGTTATATAAATAACATAATATAAACTAACTTGAGCATAACTTTTAATCTTTGGCTTGAGCAAGTTTACAAGAACTGTTTACAAAATCCAAATTAGGCTTTATTTGTTTGTCAACAACAAAGTAATGTTTTGTAATTATACGTATGTATTAAACAGACGTTGTAGATAATATGAAGGGGCTGTGACCGACGGACCACACGAACTCAATTTAAACTTTGTTTCTTTCCGTAGCAGCTAACGGTATGTGGGTATTACTTCTAAACAACTCGAACAGGACTAAGCTAGGTAATACCAGCATGTAACGTAGTAGATTCCATTCCGTGACAGCCCAGCTGTTCGTAGCTATATCTGGCTGTTGGTTCAAGTTTGAATTCCATAAATGCATTCCATAATCTTTTTTTTATTCAAAATAATGTGCATAGATATATATGGGAAAACCTACACGCATGAGTTTTCTATTTTATCTACATATGTAAAATCAACCAACCCGCACTTGTTTACCATTGCAGAACATGTCACATAACAACTCTTGTATGAGTGTTAATAAAGAACTGGTGTAATGAATGAATCCTTTTGGTACTAAAAACCAATAAAGAAAAAGCTTAATTAAGTAACCTGGCTGTAGTTCCTTCAATAAAAGTAGTCGAACAATTACCGGAAAGTGCTTTAGTTAAACGCTCACTTAAAGACTTTGTCTACACGAAAGAACTTGGAATGAACGAACTGAATAAAAGTTTAGCACTTTCTTGGAGTCTTAACCCATTTTCGTTTTAAGTTTGATGCTTTGATGAGTAAGCGCTTCCGTTAAATTTTGTACCGGAACTTGATAATTTCTGGCTCCCAGCACGCTATGCTGCAAGGTTTTGGAAACAGTCACCTTTCAGAATTTCACTCGAACACTCGAAAATGAAAAAGGAGTCGATTAAAGACAAGTTTAAACGAAACATACATTTTGTTAAACCTTTATATAGGAAAGCGAAAATCGGTGAACGGGATGAGGATAAAAAATCCGTTTCATTTGACAGGACGTTAAAACTATTAGGCGACGATATAAACGTCAAAACAGTGTTAGCTAAGACCGATAAAAATAACGTGATAAACATTAAACGAAAAGTAAGCAAAGAATATAATATAGTGTTACCCGGGGCTTGTGATAGTGAGATTAAACTTGATGATGCAACCCGCGATTTTGTGCTTCATCGTAAAGTGCTAGATAGAAACATAATTAGTAATCAAGGACCAACATGTCGAGAAAGTAACAAATTTTTAAAGAATAATTTTATGACACGTGGAAATATCAAACATGAGACTATGAGTAACGTTGGAGCCAAATCAAATAATAAGACAGAATCCAAGAAGACAATTGTTTTACACAAGGTAAACTATTTTATCTAAATTTCCGGTGTACTAATACTCGTGGTGATTCTTAGCAAAATATTTGTGTTTGATAAGAGAGATTTTTCATTAGGAATTCTGCTTTGACGCAGTTGGTGACTAAATGGCGTAGAGTTTTAAGGTTTTAGGATATTTTATTAAATATGTGGTGTTAATCTATGTTTAGTGTAAAGATTTTTGTTAAATGATTTGCCGGACACAAGGTTAGTAATTAAACTTATTAGAATAAGCCAGTATACATGTAATGGTATGCCACTCTTCTACGATTTTTCAGAATGACGGTCTAAAAATTCAGAACAGGAGTACGTAGATAACACGCTGATATTTACTTTATGTAAATTTTATTTTGTGACACGAGAGCATTTCAGAAAGAAGATAAGAAAATGTGTGGATTTTGGGCATTTTTCTTTTCTTCTTCTTTAGGCAATCTAAAAATTTACGAATGTACCAAAGTATTTACCTTATTTTTACACAATTCAAAGTCAATGATGTTTTGTATTAAATAATAGATAAACCTTTCACTTGAACTTATTTCGACTGTTTGTGATCATTCGCGCCACGATAGGTACTTTCTGTTACTTCTAAGATCAAGATTATTCAAATAATTTGATATTTAGTAAAAAGCTTTTATTTGCTAATAGATATTTGTAACCGTCTCCAAAAAGAAAGAAAGAGTTTAGGAAAAGTATTACCGAACACGACGTACTCCTCTGAAAACGAATTTTGAATGTTTGAATACCCTCCAGAATCAGTATAATGCAATATTCAAAAGTAGTTTTGACCTAAAAAAGACACTTAGATGACGTCAAGATTACACAGTTTCAATGTGTATGTGTACATGTTTGTTGAAGATGCCGGACACATGGCTAAGGGTGTACCCAGCGCCGAAGGTGGCTGGAGAGACCATATACTCCGTGATCATCAGATGCGTCGTGTGCCAGCTGGGACTCACCACGTTCCTCGTTCTTTGGACCATCATCGGCGTTTTCATCATACAATCCTTTGAAGGTGCGATTTTACCTATTATATTTTTTATTTTTACTTATTTTTCTTTCTTTTTTTATATTTGAACCTAACTATATAGCAGACGTGCTACCTTATGGAAAGTAGTCAACGTTGCCTATGGATATTTGCAACACCAGAAGAGTTGCCAATGCGTCGCCGGCTTTGAAGGAGAGCTCTTTTTGCACCTTTTTTGAAAAGACCCATATCATAGCACTTCCAGAATACCTCGGGAGAAGGTTTCCTATTTGTAAATATTTTTACGACAACTAAGCAGCTACAGAATTAACAGCTATCAGATTTTTGTCTTTCTTATTGTATTAAAATGAGTATATATTTTATAAAATCATAATATTTAATTAGATGAAATCGATTGATTTTTAGGGCCTCAAGAGGAAAAGATAGCTAAGGATTTTGACAAAGAACAAAATCAACTTGTCATCGACCTTGCAACTGAACTAAGACAGGTAAGTGCATAGACATAGATTTTTCCATGAGTAAGTGTTTTAGATCTGAGTAATGCATGGACCGGCCATAAAGTAAACTTTGGGCCTCCTTAAAAGAATCTGGATTTGAAGAAAAACGAAAACTAAGTATCAATAACACACAGTCATCAATGTTATGATTTGACAAACAGACATAACCATGACTTACGATACGAAAAATTACGATACAAAATTGAAAGCAATCCATATTATTATCTATATCGATGTGCTGCTTTGGCTGGGATGCGGTCTTTTTAGTTCATCAACTAATTCCAGTAAATTTTTTATTCAGTCAGTGAACAGCTCTATGTTATTCTATAATCAATGGACCTCGTTGTACAAAATTAAATGTTACAATTTATTTGCCATCGTATTTGCAAGCAAATCATTGTACATCATTTTTCCGTTCTGGTCTATAATTAAATTTTCTTTGATTGTGTTTTATTAACTAGAGCTTATGTTTGGACCCACATAATCTTTATTTCTTTTTTAAAGCTTTATTACTGAATACAATTATTTCAGTTCATCCACAAAGATTAATTGTAAAACGGATTACGATCTCCATTAAAACGCGCTCAATTAAAACACACAAAACCTTATTTTCATCGCAGTGAAGTCTCGTTTTAAGAGACCGAATCCAGATGTTTTACAATTGCTAATAAATTGGAAAGTCGTTTAAGCTGATCTCTAAAGTTAGCTTAATGGTTTAGACATTTGGACTGAATGTAAACTTAATCAAAGGTTTATTTGTACTTAAACGATAGAAAAATTAATTAATGAATGAGCAACAAATGAATCGCAGAGTTTTGATAAACACAATAAGAGATATTTGTAACGATATGGTTTCTACTTTTAATTAATATGCGAATGTTAAATTTCTAATGAAATTGTTTCGTGGTTTCGTTACTATCAAAATACAAAAGTTTGAAAACGTTAAGTATAAAATTATATACAGGCGTGTGTGTAATCTAAGTAATACATTATTTACGTAACGTAGGCTAATGTGTTACCGAAAATACTGTTATAAAAATACTTAAGTTGTCATTAACATGCCATAAGGTCACAACGGTTATAAATATATTTAAATTATTTAATTATAGTATTATTTTAATTAATTATGTTGTATTACCTTCATTATGTGTTATTTTTATAATAATAATTGCCGATTTATATAGTCACGGGCTGGCACGATTGTACGAGTAAGCATAAAAAAGTTCTAAATTGGATTATGAAATAGTTTTATTGTATTACAACATTAAGCAAAACGAGTAAAATCGATAAGCCAGACTAAAAAGTCGATCGATTGACGGTTACATTTTCTTCTAATCCACCAGTAAATCAGCTCCGACATGTTATTGACATAAAAATTGTTTAGCAGATGGAGCTTGCCTACAATATTTATGTTCTCGCACTTTTTATTTGGAATGACAGGCACAATTTGTCGATGCTCGCGGAAAATTAACGTCCCTCTGAGGCGGGGGTACTCAAGTTGCGGCCCGGTTTGTACGCTGGAAGATTTGCCAATGAACATTAATTTATTATTTATGAGCTATAACGCGACAGACGCCTGCACCCCTATGGAAGCTTTTTAAATTTTTATGCGGCTCTAGATTACGGATTATGGGACTCTAGATAATTTTATGTAAGAAGTATACTATGATATTAGAATCTTGTTACCTTTTCCGAGATTAACCAATACATACAGATAGTCAAGAATTATCGTACATTTTGATTATTTGCTTTAACTTTACCAGCTTTATTAAAGTCTGTAAATGCACTTTATATGCAAAAAAATATATTAAATATTGTGCATTACAAAATAGGTAACCTACAATGTTAAAAATATTATAGGATAATTAAAATAGTCTAGACTAAGCACTTCATTAAAAAAATAAAATAATTATTTTATTTTACTCATATATTGACTTTACTCTGGATAAATCTTGATGCTTTGCATAAAAAATAAGGTTGGATACCCCTGCTTCAGACAAATTTTTCATTTTTATCGTTCGTAGATTGAAATAACACGATTGATTAGTATAGATTATATTATTTGAATGCTATATAAATGTTTTATTTAATATTATTCTGTCGTTTTATGAACATGATTATTAACAGCATAAACGATGTTTTGTTGATTACCACGCGGAATAATTTAACTGTTATTATAACTGTAATTGTTAGTCCTTTTTTTGTTTACGAGGGGGAAACCTTCAAAAGGTACCCGGTGCCGTGGGACCGACACAGGGTTATGTGGGATTCTTACCGCCCCAAAACCCCCCCCGTGGCCGTCCTCTACGGTGCCAAATGGACTCCGGGATCTCCTACGGAACGCAACCGGAATCCTCTGAACGCGACCACACACACCGCCGTCCTTCCCGGAGTTGCTTGCCGGACTTTTAGTCGCCTCGTACGACAGGCAGGTGATACCGTAGCCCTATTCTAGTCCCGGGACTACAAGGACAAACTTTGTTAGTCCTACAAGAGATTTACAAATATGAGTAACTTTATACCCCCAAAATTTCCGAAACAAGTATCAACAAAGCAAATATTATTTCAACAAAGGTTTTATATAGACACCTGATGGTATATGGTCACTGCTGCTTATGAACAGCAATGTACTTCGAATGCGATCAATTCTAATCATTATTCAACTATATAAATTGTAGATAAATTATATAAAACCACAGAATTTATTACAACCAGTATTATGATAAAATACAAGATCGGAACTTTACATTAGGGCTAGGTAAGATTAGCCAGCATAAAAGCATGATAATCTGTAGAGGAGATCAAAAACCACGCCACAATTTGTCATAAAAAGCTTTGAGATAATTCAGTTTTACTACTGGCAGCAAAATAAGATAAGGTAACATTGAATGTGTGGATGTGTGAATGTGGTTCCGTCTCACCGGTTGTGTTTGAGGACTCTATTGTACCTTTCACATCTTGTGTCAAAGATCTCGGCCTATGTTTGGATTCAACATTGAGCTGGTCGGACCACGTGAGTGAAGTCAGCCGTTCTGTATTTGCGAGGCTGCGCGTCCTAAATCGCCTTCGTAACTTTCTTCCGATTAAAGTTAAAGTCACTGTAGTACAGGCGCTTATTTTACCAATTATTGATTATGCTGATGTATGTTGCACTGATATAAGCGAGGAGCATCTCAATAAGTTGGAAAGACTTATTAACCACGCCATTCGATTCATCTTCTGTCTGCGCAAATTCGATCACATTTCCTCTTACCGTCGCCAACTTGAATGGCTTCCTATTCGTGAGCGTAGACAGGTTAGATTACTTTCTACTCTTTTTTCCATTTTATCTGAACCGCCTACGCCGGGATACCTGAAGCAAAAGTTTCAGTATCTCCGTGACTCTCACGAGCGCCAGTTGCGATCTTCCAATTCTCTCGTTTTAACGATTCCACTTCATCGGACTGGTTTCGTATCCAAGTCATTTGCAATTCACGCTATTCGGTTGTGGAATGCTCTCCCGAATGAATTACGCAATGCCTGCAGCAGACAGACTTTTAAAAATATAATTAAATTATATTTTCTACAGAAATCATAGTGCTTATATTTACGGTTCATCATTTTTCTTATAGTGTACCCTATTGTATGTATAATTATATATATTATATTATGTGTGTGTTTGTTATGTAACCTATTGTTTGTATAGTTATTTTATATACTTACATATATAATTATAATTATATATTATAATTACTCTTCCTAGACATACCGCCTTGCACGTTTTCTGCTTAGCCTAAAGGTAGACTGGCAGAGAATGCTTCTAGCATTAAGTCCGCCTTTTATACCCGTGTTAGTTAAGGTATAATAAAGTAAATAAATAAATAAAATAAATAAATAAAATGTGTTTAGGTATATGAAAGAAAATGTCAAGTTACTCATAGGGTATCAAAATGACAAAATTACCCAATAACAGCAGTGTTAGGCGCTGTTGTGTTCCGGTTTGAAGGGTGTGGTAAGGGAGACAGACTTTTCCGAGGCGTTCCAGCTTAGTCCTCAGGGGTAGCGGCGCATCTGTAGCCGACCTCAGGTAGGAATATCTAATCCTATCTGGGGGTGATTACAGATGTCCGGCAGTAGCCACTTACCATCAGGTGGACTGCATGCTCGTCTGCTACTCTTATATTATAAAAAAAATAAGATGTTTTATTAAGCAAATAAGTTAACTATAAAAGATGAATTTTTCGAACTAGGGCTTATATAATTGTCGTATGATAGTAAATGTAATAATTTTACAATCGCATCAGACTGTTTCGTTAATTACATAAAAGCCTTACTTTTGATACCTACTATCAAAACTTTCTCGCGTAGTAAATTAGCGAAGATTGATGTAGTCTGAAATTCCACCTGAGTCTGAATCCATGGAAATGTAAAAGCAAGTTTTAAACCCGTTACTGAAATACACTTGCGACATCAGTTAAAGACACTACTGAAGGATGAAAAGATACAACAGTGGTAGACAGAGCAAAAGAAAAGAGGACACCACTAACAACTCGAACATACCGTCTTTTAAATTGTTTGTTGTTTATATTGTCTGAAATACATAATTATTATTATTTATTAAAGGAAAAATGATTTGTTAAAGTGGTAGAACCCTTTGTGGTTTGACTCCGGCGGCACCACCGCCACACCTATTTCTACCTCATAACATATGTAACGTGTTCTGGTTTGAAAGGTGTGGTAAGGGAGACATTCCTTTCCGAGGCGTACCAACTTAGTTATCAGGGGTAGCGGCACAACTGTGGCCGTCCTCAGGTTAGAATATCTAATCCTATCTGGGGTTGATTCCAGATGTCCATGGGCGGCAGGGGCTACTTACCATCAGGTGGACTGCATGCTCGTCTGCTACTCCTATATTATAAAAAGGAAATGCTGCTTAACATATTATAATACCTTATGGAAATGCGTCCCCGCTCGAATGTATTATTGAATTCCATGCGTAAATTTACGTTGATTTTATTCATTCCGGTGTCTTGGGAAGGACGTAAGGAAAATATGTTACGCGCCAATTTACTCATCCCGCGGATTGCAATCTGAATATTCACGAAAAGGGTCCGTACTTATCCCTACTCATGGACCGATCGATTTCTTCATACGTTTCGACATTCAAGGTCTTACGAAAAAGCCGTCATCTGATCTCCTGACGGGCATCAGGACCCTTAGCTTGAAGGCTGACTTTACTTTTTTTTGTAATATAAGAGTAGAAAATGTAACCAGTTTTGGCAATTGAAATTGCCACTGCCATCTATTTTCGTGTTTGAAAAATATTAGGATTTTTTTTGTTTTTAGATCGAAACGAGAGATACGATATTTCTCCGCACTTTTTCTTCGATTTCGTGTTTTTGCACCATTTAACTGCGTATGTCGGCATTGTTCCGAGTAAATTACACCACGACACCCATTAAATGGCTGACAAAATTGTCAGCGGTTTAAGCCATTTAATGGCTTCCTTCAATTGCAAGGCGGTGAGATATGTATACTTATCCATGGAAGTAGCAGACGAGCATGCAGGAATGCACCAAGAAGGATTAAATAATCCTATCTGAGATCGGTCACAGATGCGCCGCTACCCCTGAGAACTAAGCTATAACGCCTCGGCAATTTCTCCCTTACCACACTCTTCAAGCCAGTACACAGCAGCGATTAACACTGCTGTTATTAGGCAGAAATACGTGTGGCGGTGGTACCGCCGGTGACCCACCACAAAGGGGGTACCACTTTTTGAAAACCCACCTTAAAAAAGTCATCTTACTTAATTCCCATCCATGCTTCGATGCTGATTTCCGATACGCAATAGTAGTGAGCTATAAGCGACTCAGATTATCATACCAAGCATTAATCGGTTAAGCCAATGTTTGCAGTGTAAGCACGATTCCAGATAAATTGGGAACGTGTTTGCTTACAACTATAAGCTGATAAATGTGTTTGTATTTTCAAGTTTGTACACCACTTTGAGAGGTTGCTTTGTGTTATCGATATACTGTTCAAGACAAAATGTTTTCCTTTGACGTAATGCTATATCCCGACATTACATAAATAAATACTGTACAAAAAGTAATAAAAAACAAGCATATCAATTCGTTGAAATATAAATGTTTATTAACTATAAAAGAGAAATATAATATAAGCAGAAAATAATATAGGATCACAAAGACAAGTCTAGCTTTAGCATTATAATAACTGGATTTTTAACCAATTTTAATGATTGTATTGGATCATTCCAAGTTGAGATATAATACTTAATGTGACCGCCGTATTTGTCCAAAACATCATTAAAGTGAGAATAAAAACAACAAGAACTTTTTACGACCCTTTGATACCATTCCTTGAGTATTTGCCGCCATTCCGTTATACGGGAGCCTATTTAAATTTGTTGAAGCTATGAATAACAAAGAACCGACTTGGCGCTTCAAAAATAACCTACAAGTTTTATTAGAAAAGTTCCCCGGGATCGAGTACTCAAACAAATAGTTTAGGAGCTGGTGACAAAAGACCAAAGTATTTAGAAGATTTGAAGTATATGAAAAATAGTTTAGGATCCGGTAACAAAATATTAATATTTATAATGGTTGGAATCATATTCACAAGTCGCCGTCTTCAGTAGGTAAGACATTTTAAATTTATTACGTTTCATTCCCAGAGATTTTTTATAATATCTCTTCCTTCTTTCTATCTTTACATCCTCTTTCTAAATTAGAAAGTTATTTTATAATTGGGTGAATAGAGCTTAATCGGGAAGGTATCATCTATTTCTTGCGTTTCGGTGAGAGTGTGACTGACTTAGGTACATATTTGGCGACCATCTTAATTCTTAGGAATAGCAAAGTCTCTATGATTCACTTCATATAGAGCCCCTATTTTTATATACAGTTCATTACAGATGTCCATGGACGATTGACCACTTACCACCATCAGATGGTCTGTATATTATACGCTACGTCAATCTTATAAAAATTTCTGCCTATCTAGGTTTCGTACGGTGTATAGTTCGCATAAAGCTGCAATAACTGAATATGAATCGTGTCGCCATAGCAAATCGTATGACTACACCTTCTCGCAACAACTTCAGAGCGGACTAGCAGTTTGGCGCGGACTATACTGGTATATAAAACATATCAGACGAACACTAAATGACGAAAACGAGCTTCCGAACTGAGAACAAATATTCAAACTGAGATTTTCGGTTTTGTAGAAATCCTTAACAGGGATTTCATGATATACTTTGCATAATCGCTTTTGTTATTTTTGTTCGTGGCCCAGTGTACCGAAAATGGATCTGTTATTACAACGAAAATTAATATTTAACAGTGCTTCAAAAGGTTTTCCAGAACAAGAAGAGATTTTTATATCAGTACTGTGTATTCAGCTCTAATGTTTGTTATTTTTCCGAATCCGTGCAATTCAGAAAGGGTCGTAAAATTGTTATTTTAAAATTGTTGCTACACGCCTAGGATCTTATACTGAGACAAGTAGTTTAATTTTCGCAATTATTAGGAAAACACTATGAGTAAACCTATATTATTAGAGGAACTATGGCTTAAACATAACTCATTCTGTGAAACAAACTATGCCTGGCATAGGAAAATAAAGGGTATACAACGATAGAACGTATCTAAACGTGATCAGGTATCCAAATATATGATCTCATTCTGATTCTGATAGGAATATCCAAATCAGAAATAACATTAATATTCCTTGTACTTTTGTAGATTATCCATTCTTTACCTAAATGCGGTTTAATAAGGTACGTTGGGTCGGCCGTTTTTGTAAATATATTTTAATAATAAGGTCAAGAATAAAATATGAAAATAATATTAGTATTCCCATCTGGACCTTTGACCATACTGGACCTTTGAAGGGAACAAGCAATTTCGACTTATCGCAGATTGAAAATATCCCAAAAACCTATATCACAGCTGTCTGAATTTATGGAAAAATATTTCCTTCAATTTATTAAAGGTTCTAAGAAAATGCCTAAAGATTGTGAAAGTAATCATTTGGCTTTCTCGGAATGTGAAAGCACTGACATAAATTGAAAATGTTTGTTTGTGAGAATAAGTCAATACATTAATTACTTTAACAATTGAACAATATCGTTTATATGCAAAACTCTACTGAGCGTTAGTTCCATCATTTCTATTTATAAAGTAGTATAAAGCGGGTGTATTCAGGTAAGGGTAGTAATATTCCAACCAGCTTCGTCATTAGGTGAATGATTACAAATATCCAAAGGACGCAGCACTTAACATGAGGTGCACTGGATCGTTTGTCCATGTATTCATACATTTTACTATGTAACGAATACTCACGATAAGCGGTTATTTTTTTAATTTTTTTATTGCCGATATTTCGAACTAGTTGCATGGAACGTGGTCAACAAGTATATATTTATGCAAGTCACAATATTGTGAGTACCCGTCTAATATCTACATATCTAATAGTCTAAAATCATACATGTATTAAAAGTTAAAACTTGTTGTCCATTAAATAAAAAGATAAGACGAGTAGAAATCCCGTATAGCGCAATCGTATAATACATACAGATTTTTTTTATTTCGAGGGGGGAACCTTTGAAAGGTACTCAGTGCCGTGAGAGCGACACAGATTTATCTAGGATTCTTACCGCACTAAAACCACCCCGGTGGCCGTCCTCGACACTGCGTAAAGGACTCCAAGATCTCCAAAGAAATGCAACCGAAATCGTCTTAGCGCGTTGCCCCCTCGGGCTCCGCCCAGGTGAGCATGGCGTTCCCCATACCGTCTGGGGTACACGACGGTAAACAATCACTTACCATACCGCCGTACTTTCCGGGGTTGCTGGCCGGGCGGCTTGAGCTCCCACTCTTGCCGCCGGCAACCCCAGAAGCCCCTTTTAGTCGCCTTTTACGACAGGCAGGGGATACAGTAGCCCTATTCTGGTCAATACATACATACTTACAGTCCTACATACCACATACAACATAAGAGTATGTACACTGTTTGCAATTGCAAAATATTCAACGTTTACTTATCTTTAGAAATTAGCTTCATAACTATTTTATTTTTAAATATTAACTTTATAACTATTATTTTTTTAAGATTCCTTTAAATCAGTCCCTTACTACCAAAAGCTTCAAAGTTAACTAACTGGCTTATAACGAAATCCTTCAAATCGGATAGATTTAGGAGGTTCTCTGAATTCTAACCCGCAAACCACCGTCATCCAGTGCTGTAACAGGATTGGAATGCCCGCGGCAGGTAACCAACTATTATGCAACTATTCACAAAGGCCAGAGTGCTAGGAGATGTTGGAATAACTAAAGCACAGTTTGACAATGTTTAATGGAGGGTTTTGTTAGGATTTTACATTGTTTGTTAAATTGGATTTACAAGTATGTTTTTAGTAGTCTACGAAAATTTCGCTTTTGCGTTAGGGATTTTATAGCAGTGATAGCCCAATGGCTTAGAAACTCGACCTCTCGAACGAGGGGTCCGAGGTTCAATCCTAGGCAAGTAACCTATGATCTTTCAAAATTAAGTGCATATTAGAAATTATCACTTGCTTAAAATGGTGAAGGAAAACATAGTGAGGAAACCTGCATACCTGGAAGATTTATATTAAAAAAAATCTCAAAGGTATGTGAAGTCTACGAATACGCACTTGGCCAGTGCGGTGGACTATGGCCTATTCTTTCTCATTCTGAGGGAAGACCCCTGCCCAAGTGGGACAATAATGGGTTGATGACGTTAGCGATGTTAGGGATCCCCGGCGCCTCCTTTTTTCACATTATGTACATGTTACTATTAACACTTATCACATGCTTACCAATGAGGGTGATAACCCGCTATATATCTAAACGAGCTTTTTCCCGCGGCTTCGCTCGCGTTACGAAGTAATATTTTCATCCACTATCTTATCCCCTTGGGGGCAGAATTGATCAAAATTCTTTCATAGCGGATGCCTACGTCATAACATCTACCTGCCTACCAAATTTCAGCCCGATCCGTCCAGTGGTTTGGGCTGTGCGTTAATAGATCACTACGTTAGTCTGTCACCTTTGAGTGATATATATTTAGATTTATGAAAAGGGCCTGGCAAAATTAAATTGGTTGCGCTTAACTAAAAACTTGAAATTCGTGTCTGTACATCTACTAGGCGTCCCTAGTAGCGTCATTTTGATAGCGGACCCGTCGGTCCACTATCAAATGGTCGGTCCAAATGAGAAGTGTAACGTTAGTTTTTTAGGTTTTCAAGTACGGTACCTAACTTCACATACCTTTAAGAATATTAAGAAGCTCAGGCATGTAGATTTCCTCACGGCGTTCATTTATTTGAAAGACAGCTGACATTGACAAATTAGATATCTTGAATTCTAACCCGAAACTCTTGTTCTAGAAATCCAAATGCGTACCACTGGGATGCCTGTAACTATTGTCCGAATATATTGGAGTTGTTCCGATTTTTTGTTTCTGAAAGCGTAAAACACAGTCTATATAATTATATTAAAATGGTTTCAGTAGTAAAATAGTAAATCATGCAGTTTTGTTAATTAAAAGAAAATGTAAATTCTCCAAATGTTCAACTCACTTATACACTTTTTTATTAAAAATAAAGATCTTACAGTGGTGAAACTGTGCGGCAAGAAAGATATAACGTGATAAGCTTTACTGAACAATAAGGAAAAAGCTTCCGAGTTTAATATCGACGGGTCCTACGTAAACTGTTGCAAGTGCGTTTTCACAATTTTACAGTAGAGCGATTTGTATATGCTAATGCGTGTAACTTTAACATTATTCAACGTACATAGTTAAAACTTTAAAATGGTATAATTGAATCCTTTTGAAAAAAAATGCATTATACGTGAATAATGTTAAAGTTACACGCATTAGAACATTCAAATCGCTCTACTGTAAAGTTGTGAAAACGCACTTGCACCAGTTTACGTAGGACCCGTCGATATTTTTCATGAATTTCAACCCTTATTAACACCCCAGTTACGAAACGCCACATTAAATGTTCGCGGTCGCATGAATACCGTAATAATTAGATCAAGTATTTGCAATGCAAAGTAGAATATAATTTAGGGAACAGAAACCATTTTTTAAATATTGAAAATTGTAATTGTTATTCTTTGCGGTAGATAAATTTACATTAAAATGCGTTTTAATACTTTATATGCCGACCGAAATTCATTTCGTAATCTTATATATAAAATTCTCGTGTCACATGTTAGTTACCGTTCTCCTACCGAAACGGCTTTACCGATTATCACCAAATTTCATATGCATATTCAATATCAATATAATTTTGATATTATTTTACTCTATGTCCCAGAAAACAACACAAATAACTTATTATTTTCCAGACTTAATAAGTCGTAGCTTACAAAGCTCTGCCATTCTAGCCTCACTAATACTTCCAAATGTCTTGCATATTTCCTTCAGGATTATTTCAAATCCGTCACAAATCCTTACACATCGTGCTACATTTATCACGACTAACGAGTGTTGCCACATCGCACTAAGATGTTAAGGAAATGCGTATTTTACCCCGTTGTTAGAGTTTTGTTGCTAAATGGTGAATGGAATGTCTATAACATCCACACGTGTATCAAACAGAGGACTGTGTAGTGTTCCTTAGAGATCCCGGAGCCCTCTTCGCAACGACGACGACGGCAGCTGATGTTTTAATGCCGAAAAAATTCCACATAATCCCGTGTCGCGCCCACGGCACTGGGTATCTTTCGAAGGTTTCCTCCCCGCAGTGTCAATCAAACAAAACTTAAATGTTTATATGTTATCATTGTTTTAAATAATTTCGGAACAAATACCAGCAGAATATAAAATTAATAAAATTTTAATATAAGTCAATTATGCTCATTAATACAATACCAACACTATAACTAATCTACAATACTTTACTCATATCTTCTATCTCTTGCTATAGTCTATTTTGCCTCTGTGACAACATACATAGGTAAGAGTGATTAGAGTTATAAAATTTCTGAGTATAATAAATATCTTGGCGAAAAATACAAGAGGCACAGACACTTTTGTCTCGGCCCGTGTCACGTGTGACGTCACGGTCAGATACGCAGTGACATGGGTCTTCCAGGACATCACGGTTCACTTTCCGGGAGTTGTTCAACTGGTTTACATGTTAAGTAGCGATGTGACGTGGTATGACGTAAAAAGGAATTTTGCAGGTTACGTTAAATATAAAGAAGTTTTAGTTTTGGACAAAAGTAAAAATATACACACTATTATGTAATGAGAGAAATAGACCCTCTGTCACTTTATATTATCTCTGAAATTTACTACCTATCATTATTTCTATTATTTTCAAATTACAGAATTTGAAAATAATTTGACATTTTGTTGTATAAGTGTGGATAACTGACATTTGCGGCGACAATCTTAAGGAGTAGCAACACATTTGTAATTGACCACTTTCTATTCGGAATTAGTTACAGATGCCCTTGGACAGTAACCACTTACCATCAGACGAATTCCACGCTCATTTCCTACTTCAATATTATATAATTCAATATTATATAAATAATAGGGTACCTATATCATGAGAATTTTTACTCAGAAACTATTAAGAGTTTGTGTTTAAAACATAAAATTACGTTATGGATAAAAAAGAAATCACTTATCAGTTCCCTTTAGCATGTGTTTTATCGGTCTCTTAATACTATTCAAATAATATAACATAATAACGTTAAAAGGGTAATGGACCGTTACTCTTGCTCACCAGATTTCTTAGGGCTGTCAACGTTATTATTTAGTTATTATTTGTTTTAGATTCCTACCAATGCTAATTAATAACTTCAGTAGGTGACAGATCTAAATCTATAAAAACATCTATACATATAAATAAAATTGGAGTGTCTGTTTTTAATATTTAAATAACCTCTTTTTACTACATTCATATGAATATATATACCGGTACATACACCAATATAACATTTTTTTTTTATTTTTGTCTGTCTGTCTGTCTGTTTGTTCTGGCTTATCTCTGAAATGGCTGAACCGATTTTGACGGGACTTTTATTGACAGGTATCTGATGAAATAAGGAGTTTAATATAATATGAGGTGTCGTTAGATTCGTCTAAATTGTGGGAATGACATATGCTCTATTTATAAGCAGTCGGGTATTTTGTTTAATAATTTCTACTTACTGCATTTCTTAGTGTTCATATTGTTAGGTGGCATACAAGTAAATGTATTTATATTGTAGTATATCGGATACGATCCTGCGCCATGTGACACACATTGAACAGTCTATAGTATTAAAACTAAAATTTAGAGTACAAATAGTATTAAATCCCTAGTATTAAAACTAAAATTAAGAGTACAAATAGTATATTTGCCGCGATCGTACTCGTAGCAGACGAATTGTTAATCTAAAATCTATTTAAGTACTACATTTTTGATCAAAGTTTAAAATCCGTATGAAGAAAGAGGATGAAGACACATGTTTCTTATAAAATAAACAAATATCCAATTACGGCTCCGTCAACCCTAACGATAATGTATCAATTTTTGCAAGGGTTCGACATTTTCGTCGAATTACTCAGGCGTCGTTCAATCAATTCAAATCAACGAGGTAAAGGTGTTCAATCCAGGGACATGCCTAAAACCCTTTTAGGGACCTTTGTTTTAGATAAATTCTCATTTGGTCGGACTCGTTTGCTTACACAATAAAAACCTTTGATGGTAGTAGAAGCCTTTGAGATTAATCTTGGGGGTACTTCCCACTACCACAACCTACTTCTGTCTAATAACTGCACCTGATAACTGCCTAATTTTAAACGCTGCTGTGTTCTTTAGTTTGAAGGGTGTAGTAATGAAGACATACCTACTTATCAGAGACATTCCAACTTAGTCCGAAACAACAGGGCTCTTATCTTAATAATAAACATTTTATTAATTTGTAAAAAAATGAACTGATATTAATTATTTTACTCGTTCACCTATACGTTAACTTATCTATTTATTTTCAGCCTGTTTCGGTTTGTGTAAACTGTAAAATTGGATTGAATTGAACATATTGCAATAAAAATTTTGTAACTATAAACACCATATTGTTACACCCAAAACATGTTACTTTATTCTGTTTACTTAAATGTGCAATAAGTTCTTCTGTGTGCGTATATGTTCAATATAAAAGCCTCACAGAAAGTCTAAAAAAGAAGTTTGATTATTTGGGGTGAATTTTATCATGCAAATGTGATCCTAAAACAGATGTATGAAATCTGTTTTTGGTTCTATAATAATGAAAGCGTATTTGTAAAAGAACTTAAAAACACTCATTGAATACGTCGAAATTCTGAAAATATGTATATTAGTGGAAATGCATGAAGCTAAAGCAATTCGGTATTCAGAATTGTGTGCGGACACTAAAATTAAATCTAATATGAGCTTGTCAGTCTTCATTATAAAAGCACTATTTTTTCAACATTGTTACCCCGTATTGAAATCAATTGTGGCTTGCGACTTGCGTATATTAAGGCACATTCATATTGGCACACACTAATAAATGACGTGAGTAAAATAAAAGCGCTACTGACCTGTGGTTTGAAGGGTAAGAAATAGACACTTAACGAGGCTTTCCATCATTGTCTAATGACTATCCAACAACAACACAACGACGCGTATGCATATGTAAGGAAAATAAGCCAATTGCACGCGTGCCGGCTTTAACATGCGCGGCAGGAAAAGTGTACCACACGATACCACTTGCATCCTATCGTGTCATAATCACACATACGGATCGCGAATAAACTGCTCAATTCATGCATGTACATTGTAGGTGAAATAGCAGACGAGCACACAGTCCACCTTTGGCTACTGCCGCCCACAGACATCTGTAATCAACCCCAGATAGGATTAGATATTCCTACATGAGGTTGGAAATAGATGCGCCGCTACACCTGAGGACTAAGCTGGAACGCCTCGGAAAAGTATGTCTCCCTTACCACACCCTTCAAACCAGAACACAGCAGTGTTAAAAACTGCTGTTATGAGGCCGAAATAGGTGTGGTGATGGTGCCGCCAGAGTCGAACCACAAAGGGATATAACGCCATCAAAAATACGCGCGATAGGAATGTACTCTAAGTTTATTGTTTTGCTCTTAGAATATAGTCATTTATAAGTATGCAAGTTTTTTGAAGAAAATGTAAGTTTACACACACGTGTTATGACGTCATCGTCGTGAGCCGCATTTGCTAAACTCTGCCACAACAAGACATTTTGTCCATAAATCACGGGTAGGCGAAAACGATCTGTTATATGGAGTTAAGGTGTAATATCCCAATATTAAGATTACCGGCGCGGTAAACATTTTTCCGCGTGGATAAATCTACAGGATTTTGGTTGGATATTTTATGAATATAAGTAATAAATGTACGAGAAAGTGGATGTAACATTTAATCGATACGTTAACTCTGTATGTGTCGTTGTTAGTTACGGAATAGATACGTAACAAAGAAACATCTAATTTATCATTTTTGGTACAGTATAGGTACAAAAAAATATAGAAATAGCTCTACTTTCTGTAAACAATTGCAATTCAGATTTAAATCCAAAGGATCTCTGTTTTTCGAAATTAATCTGTCCAGATATTTACCTAAAGAAATAAATATGGTATGCTACATTGGAAATCTCATCAAGAAGTCAGATTCAAGCACTAAATTGATTACTCACGCAAAAATATATAACCATTACATTTCCTGTAAGTAAGTTTATCTTTCACAAAATAAATCACCCCATAATTGACTATTAGCTCGCAAGAGTGGGTAATTATCTTGGAATAATTTATCGGAAGCCAATTAAAATTTCAAGGGGTGATTGCATAAATAATCAGGGCATTGACCCGTACTTTTTAGGGTTCCGTACCCAAAGGGTAAAAACGGAACCCTATTACTAAGACTCCGCGATCTATCCGTCTATCACAGAGCTCTACCGCTTGAATAGTAATAGGCAGATACTTGATTTTTTGGATGCATAACAGTGGCCGCTATAACAACAAATACTTAAAATAAAATTGAATATAAAAGGGGGTCGATCTTTTTCGCTTTATCTATTGAACCGTAATAGATAGACACTTCAAATTTTCATAAGGCATGTATTTCAATGGCTGCTATAATAAGAAATACTAAAGAAAAAGAAATATAAAAATTTTGGTGGTACGGAACCCTCCGGGTGCGAGTTCGACTTGCACTTGGCCAATTATTGTAATACGTATTCCAGTAATGAACGGAATATTTCACTGTCGTATTTCACATGAAAGTGTTGATTACGATTCTCTGATCGAAATTCGTAATTTACAACTTGCATATTTCTGCGATGATTTAAAATTGGAATAAAGGTATTTTTCGCTTTGATTCTCGATACTTGACCGCTCAATACTCAGTGAAGTATCGTGATCGAAGTAATCTATATGTATTCATCGATATTGCTTATATCATTTTTATTCATAATCTGAATATATAATAATATTCTACTCTATTCATATGGTGATTTTATTTAGGAAAATATAATATCTAAGAGTAGAAATATAAAATTTGAATAAGTACCTATAAAAGGGGATCGCCGTACAAGAAACCGCTAGTTCCGATCTTTTTCGGTTTAACTATTGAACCGAAATACACTTCAAATTGTCATGTATTTCAATGGCTGCTATAATAATAAATATTAAAGAAAAATAAATATAAAAATTTTGGTGGTACAGAACCCTCCGGGTTCGAGTTCGACTTGCACTTGGCCAATTATTGTAATACGTATTCCAGTAATGAACGAAATATTTCACTGGCGTATTTCACATGAAAGTTTTGATTCTCTGTTCGAAATTCGAAATTTACAACTTGCACATTTCTGCGATGACTTAAAATTAATGACTTTTAACTTAAATTTTTTTCGCTTGATTTTCGATACTTGACAGCTCAGACAGTGAAGTATCGTGATCGAAGTAATCTGTAATGTATTCTCTACATCGATATTGCTTATATCAATTTTATTCATAATCTGAATATATGTATAATAATATTCTACTCTATTCATATGGTGATTTTATTTAGGAAAATATAATATGTAAGTTTAATATTTCTTCTCATTTTATTTCGTTGACAAAAACTTATTGTATTTGTAGCACAATTTAAATTGCTACAGCATTTCTAATCGCTCCTTATGTGATATTTTTTTCTTCATAACATTTACTTAAATTTAAAATAAAAGCATGAAATGCATTTAACACTTCTGCAAAAAAATACAAAAAAGTAGTGTCAAATTCTACAACTGAACTTATAAAACATAGAACAAATAATGCCATTGAGATCATCGATGGTTCTTTTGTAAGAACATACAAGCAATATATATGATATTACACAAACAGATCGTATCAGATACATGCGTTCAATTTCGAATGTAAATTGGATCCATTTTTCGACAGTTGACGGCGCAAAAAGAATGATTGATGAAGCATCGAGCAACGCAAGCCGATCGGCCCGGATTTTATGGCTATCAGTGCAGTAGAGAATTCTAGTGAAAATTATTTGTGTTTTTCTCTTATAATAAAGAGTTAAAGCTATTACAAAATCCACGTACGAATTAATAACCTCAATTAATTTTATATTACCTAGGAAAGTATGTGGTACAGTCAACGGCAAAAGAAACAATTTTTCATTTCTTAGTTCTGACACTAAATAAGTTTAGAGATTTTGTGTATATGAATGATCATCCATATTGGGCGTTAGTTCCATATATTAGTTAATATTTGGTACACTTTACAATCTCGTGTTTTAGAAACACTTCACCGCCACACTATATTAACACAAATTACGATCATTAGTATTGAATGTCCGATTTTGATCATCTACTTTTGCCGTTGACGGTACTAGCTGTAACCACGACTACGATGAGGTTTATTAAAGACGTAAACATTTATATTTAACTTTATTTTCAATTTCAATTTTCAAGGAATTAATAGATACTTTGTTACTTACATAACATACCGCAGTTTATGTCGATTTCCAATAGTTTTCTCTCTTAACGTTTCACTCTCATTTCCGGGCACTCACTTTTTATATCGTAAGGAAACCCAATTAGTTCACAATAAACAAAATAACTAATAATAGAAACAATTTCTTTATAAAAATATATTTACTGCTAAATCACATCACTTTGGACGGTACATGGCAAAGCACATATAGCAAATTACCCACAAAAGGAGACATTCCGGGAAAACGATTACTTCGACTTTCGATTAATTTTGTCGACCGAAAATTTAGATGAAGGCTAGTTATTATGTTGTCTAACACATGAAAATCTCTACACACTATAAACTTTGTTAATAAAGAGGGGCATTCGCTACCGAGCGTAAAGCTCTAAGCTTCAAACTAACTTACGTACAAATTCATCGGCCATCAATGAAGTTTGATTAAAATCTAAACTGAAGGGTTCATATTTAGGAGGAATTAAATGAATAGTTTCTATTGCGTGTTATATTTAGTTAAAGACTCTCGTTTAGTTTTATAAATTAAAAACAAACTTCTTAATAATAAAGTGGCGTTTATAAGAATAAAGATCTATTTGCGACTTTGATCTATTGAACTAAGTATATTAAGATAATTATTATTTTAACGTCCGGTAACCGGTTATAAATTGTGGAAGGAACATTATTTTACTTTTCATTTCATTTAATACATATCGATACCTTAATTCGCAAATCAGCCAACTCTACTTTTTACCCGACTGCCAAGGAAGGGTTATGTTTTTCGCGCGTATCTTGTATGTTTGTCTTTCTTTATTTGATCCGATCTAACAAACGGCTGGATGAATTTCAACAGTTAAGGTGTCATTATATTTGTCTCAATGACCCGAGTGTCCTTAGATAGGTTTTAGTAAAAAAAAATCAAAATGGCGGATTTTTGGCGCGAAATAGTAACACATTTAAAAAAAAAAGTTAACCGAACCTATCGAGTAGGGTATCAAATGAAAGGACATTAAACGGAGATTATAAAAACATATTTGTATATATATAAAACAGTAAGGTGACTGACTGACTGACTAACTAAATGACTTTTTCATTTTTCAGAAATCAAAGTACAGCCTAAACCAAGGACCTTACAGTTCTGAAATTTTGCACACAGGTTCTCTATATAGCTTGAATAAGTACTAAGAAAGGCCTTTTGGAAATTCTACCCTTAAGAGGGTAAAATAGGGGAAAACAGTTTTTTTGAAATCCTTTAATTTTGAAGCAACTACTATAAAATTTTGTATTTGGCTTTCTGGATAGGAACAAGGACGCACTTATTTATCCCCCTCCGAAAAATCAACCCCGTAGAGGGTAAAATAAGGGTTAAAAATTAATTTGAACTATCGTCAATTTTGAAGCAAACTCTATGAAATTTTGTATCAGGCTTGTTGGATAAAAATAATGAAATGCTACTTCTAACGAGGTAAAATAATGACCAAAACTTTGATTTACTGAAGTTATATATTTTATAGACCGTAAATAGTGATTTTTTCGCGAAATAGTAACACGTTTTAAAAAAGTTAACCAAACCTATCGAGTAGGGTGTCAAAATAAAGGAAATTAAGAGGAGATTACACATACATTATATAATATATCTTATATATAAAATTCTCGTGTTAGTTACCGTACTCCTCCGAAACGGCTTCACCGATTTTCACCAATTTTTATATACATATTCAGTAGGTCTGAGAATCGGCCACTATCTATTTTTTTACACCTAAGTGATAAGGGTTGTTCATCCTTAACATTTTTTTTATTTATATGGCAATACAACGTTTGCCGGGTCAGCTAGTACATATATACTCGTATATACACATCGAGATGACTGTCTGACTAAATGAGTGAGTTGCTGTGCCAGAGATCAACGCAAAGGGAAACCACTGAACTTAAGCGTGCTGGAATTTTACACATAGGTTCTTTATTAGCGTAAATGAACACTACGAGGATAAAATAGGATAATATTGTTTGAACATCTTTTGTTTTTGAAGCAGACACCTACTATGAAACTTTGTATTTGGCTTTCTGGATAAAAATAATGAAATGCCTATTTCACTGCTTTTGGAAATTTTACTTCAGCCTTTTTGGTGCAGTCGGGTTTTTGATTTTTTAAATTAATTACTTGTTGTCAAAATGTTTTTTTTATTTATTTTGATTTCGTTCAACGCCTATCAAAATAAATATAAAAGAAACTGACAAAAAGTGGAGTTGGCTGATTTGCGAATTAAGGTATAGATATATAGTTGTATTTATCAATTTCAAAAATTGGACTGTATACGACGTAATGATATTTTCAATTGAATTACCTATAACAAAACACCACTTTTTAATTATGTAAGTTCCCCATAACAACCAACCATTGAGAACAAAAATCTTACCAAGAGATTACAAGTCAAAACCATTGCATACAGGCAGCGATAGCCTAGTGGTTAAGAAACCCGGTGTCTCGTTCGAGGGATCCGAGTTCAAATCCCAGGCACGCACTTCTGATTTTTCAAAGTTTTGTGCGTATTAGAAATTAATTATCACTTGCTAAACGGTGAGGGAAAACATCGTGAGGAAACCTGCATACCTGAGATATTTATAAAAAAAAATCTCAAATGTATGTGAAGTCTACCAATACGCACTTGGCCAGCGCGGTGGACAATGGCCTAATCCTTCTCATTATGAGATGAGACCCGTGCCCAGCAGTGGGACATAAATGGGTTGATGATGATGAGGGTAGTTACGCGTACATGAGATTTTCCAATGACTTCTAAAGACAAAACACCATCCGCAGAAATCATTCTTCTCCAAGGAATAATGTATTATGTAAAATATAATTAACGTACATTTGTTTTCTGGCTGGATTTCAAATTTTAAGTTTTAATTATTTTTTTTAATTTAAAACATTTAAATATTACTATTACTTCTCCGGCGTCTATTCTATATCATATATCGATACTACTTAAAATATGGCGTAAATATAATTATTTCAAACGACGATTAAAGAGACAAAATGCCAAATACTTCTAATGTTACTTAATTACCATCGTGTGTAAAGACGCCAACAATATACAAGCCTAACAATACAGCATCAAGAGATCTCGGCGATAATAACGGATCTTGTGAGAGACATTACCGCTAATTTCGTTTGCTCTATTTAGCCCCATTCATAGCGAATTGAAGGGTAATCCGATAGCAATTAGACGTATTACTTATGGCTGATATTAAGATAAAGGTGTGGTCACAGTTGTCAAATCATTTTCCACTGGCAACCCACGTGGCGGAGCGGTCACCGTACCATCTGACGCGTAAAGGGTTCCGGGTTCGATCCCCGACCAGACATATATCTGAATGATTAACTTAGATATCTGTTCTGGGTCTGGGTGTTTGTATATTTGTCTTTGTGTAGGTCCATGCCACCCACGATACAGGGAATTTTAGTGTGGGGCTGTGAGTGTAGAAAGCGTTTTTTTTCTACAATCTTTGAGAATTTGCATCTCTAACTTCGAGCCAAGACCTTCGAGTGACTGATTTTAGTAAATTAGCCATCTGACTTAGCGAAGTGCTAGCAAATTGTAGAGGAACTAAGACTAAATTACTACAACTTTGTTGGCATTTGTGAATCAATTAAAATCAGTACAACTTCGCGTAGATTTGTTGTGTGTAAGTTTGTAACAACTATAATCCAACTGAGTGAGCAGTTTCATATTAATTTTAGTTCTATTTATATACCACAGCCTCACAGGTCTAACCCACAGTCTACGAGGTCTGCGTGGACACTAGTTGCAACAATTTATATAGTTGTACCTAGTTTTTATTATGTATTGCATTACAAAATTTTGTATGTCAATGTTATTAAGAATAAAGTTATTGTTGTCACTTATAAGTAGTTAACCAAAGATTATAATGGACAGTAGTGACGAATATGTGCCAGGTAGCAAGCATATATACTACTTTGAATACGTATACAAAATTATATATGCGCAATCAGCACACGTATCAGAGTTGACTGGGTGAATTTAGATCAATTTGCATATGTACTTTCGATGCAATTCCAACGCTAACTGAATTAAGCAGTGAGCGAAGCGTAATTGCGCAAAAATTGAACTAGATGGCGCTAATTAAGTTAACCGTCTGACGCAAACATTGCCTTGTGTAATCACACCCTTACCTTGTTAGTAAGGCGTGTTATCTTCATACCTATTATTTGCGTAACTTCAAACCTAAAATATAATGGTGATGGAAGTTTTGCCCAATTAGATTTTCCAATGTTGCGTGCTATTCAATTAACATTCAAAATTATTTGCTTAACTTGTATAATAAAAGGTATTTCATGTATATCCCCAACATTACTATTTGCTAAGGCCAATGATAACAAATAGTAAAAGTTAACAAACTATTGGTGAAATATTGAACTCACTCGTATGTTGTAGCAACGGTATTTAACTTATACTATTTTAGGTCCTCTTTTAATCTTCGTTTATTTATTTTTTTGTCAAAGTCATTATCCTATTACTTACCCTAAGTACTTACCCTGTTAAAAAAAATCTTACCTTTTTTTTATAATTCTAAATTTGACAATTATTGTCTAGAAAAATATAGAAAATTTAGTACTTTGATAGACAAGAATTGAGAGGTCATATAAGTATAACAAAATACATAAATATTGACATAGGTGTATTTATACAAAACAAAAATGCAATATCTTCACAGATGTTATCACAAAACAAGAGATAATGAGCCGGGTGTACTAATAAAGACATAAATTACATACAGTATACATTTAAAATTAATTTTACTGAAATAATCCTTTAAATAAATAACTTAATCCTCCGCGCATCAACCACATAAATTTACATCCTTTTACCGCGTAAAAGCAAAACATGAAAAATGTTATTTAAAAATGTATTCCAAAACATAATCCTATTATACAGTGGATCCAGCTCGGTCGGCAAACCCTTTAATACTGTATTCAACAAAGTTTAATTTTCCTCGCGAAATTCCCGGGAAAAAGAAGGACGACGGCCTTTTCGACCGTCATACAAAGTTAGTGTCTAAGGCTTAGCTTACACTATATAATATCTACATTTTCTAATTCATATATGAGTTCAGCTCTGGGATTAAAAGAGTAAACAAACAGACAGATAAACAGATGAAAATTTTAATAATTGTTATTGTTATTTTGTTGTAAGTACCCTTTAAACTTACTTTCATATTTACATTCAAGTTACTAAAAAGCTATTATTTTAGAGTTACAAACATTACAATTTTATTTCTTTCTATGAATGTAGATAGCCAATATTGTTGTCTCTATAAATTAATACGTTCTAAATAAGGAAAGATGTGAAAATAGACTAACTTTGGCCGAGTAAACTTATGTTTGTATATATTTCAGAGGCTAAAATTCGAAAAAATATTAATTTGCGATAAACGAAATCTACATCCGCATAACAGCACATTACTATTGGCCAATTTCGTGCGGGAGATTTGTTTTTTAAATGTGTAATATTAGGGCGCGCAGCGGGAGTTATTCTTGTTGGCTACACAGAGAGTTCTGGGTTCGATACCTGGCCAGCCACCTTCTTATTTAAATTTCCAAAACTGGCAGGTAAATTATAACTTTGTCTTCCACTTCGTGTGTGTGCTTGGTGCATACGCCTGTAAAATTCACTGCTATAAATAATTATAATCATAAGCATACAAAGTTAAAAAATAAAAGAGGTCCGTATACGTATGAACCTAGCTTAATGTGAGGAGATATGCGAAAAATCTCAGCAAAACAAACTTTCACATAATCCGAATAAGGACTTTTTCGGACCAACGCTGAATGTCTATCCGTTTATGAACAATGTGGGGAAATTCCAGCGCCTTAATATGCTATTTTTATACAGAGCAATCGCAATAGGGAATATAATCCTTTGTTAAATGGCCACTGAGAGTTGTGAACATCCGTAAAATTACTATCGCTAAAGACTATTGGAATGTTTCCTATTTTGTGTATAAATTTGCTTTCCTACAGCTTCTAAAATAACAAGCAGTAGTTCGTAAAATGAAACTTATAATTTACCCTTTGTTTTACGGCAGAATTATCTTAGTTTTGCAATCTCCATGATATGGTGCGAAATACTTACTTACTTACTTACTCCGCTGGCGCTGCGACCCAAAGTAGTGAGTCTTGGCCTCCGACACGAAATTTCGCCACTTGTCCCTGATTTGCGCAGTCTCAAGCCAGTTATTGGCTTTAAGTTCGCGCAAATCTCCTATGGTGCGAAACAGACGATATTTTTACAAGTCAAAAATAAGACTTCCTAAAATAAAATAAAAATGATAAAGTGTATGAAGAGATGTAAATAATATAATCGGTAAATATAATCTTGTGTAAATGATGCGTGTGGTATGATTGTAACAATCCTAAGTTTCAAAGCATTTAGCAGTAATACTAATAACTCTCAAAATTAAAAATTCTCCAGTATTTATCAAAAGATAACAGTTATGTGTACATGTGATTTATGTACATTGTACATTATAAATCGTCTTGGATAAATATCTAAGATAGATAGATAAATTATGTCTACACTAAGAGTCAACAGTGAAAACGGCCTTTGTCATAAGTTTATGAATAACACAACATTTTCTTAAGTTCTTGGTTTATAAAAACAGTGCCATCAAGTGATAAGAGCATCACAGGAAAATCCGAAGTCAAAAGTCGGCAAAAAATCCGAGCACGTGATTTATGTTCGGGCTTCAAGTTGAAGACTTAAAGAGTCTATATAGTTGCTGCTACAAGCTGCAAGTCATCCACAATTGTAATTTTTCGCTCTACAACATAAAACTGTCAGCAACAGGAACTAACTGATTGCTTCTGTGGCTAATTGCGGCTATTCTACATGGTGACACTATTTTATGATTGTGGAATTGCGTTTAGAGCGATTGTAACTCTGACAAGAAGTGGTTGTGACTTACTGTCTTATCGCTTCTATAGCTTGTTTATTTCTTGCAACAGATTGTGACAAACACAATTACAGTAATTACGACGAGAAAATATGTTTGAATATAAGAGACTTATCCTATCTACATGCATATTTCTTAACAATTTTCATTTTTTTATAATATAGGAGTAGCAGACGAGCATAAAGTCCACCTGATGGTAAGTGGCTACTGCCGCCCATGAGGACATCTGTAATCAACACCAGATAGAATTAGATATTTCTACCTCAGATTGACCACAGACCACAGACTAAGCCGGAACGCCTCGGAAAAGTATGTTTCCTTTACAACACCCTTACTACCCTTACCTTACACCCTTCAAACCAGAACACAGCAGTGTTTAACTCTGCTGTTATGAGGCAGAAATAGGTGTGTCGGTGGTGCCGCCGGATTCGGACCACAAAGGGTTCTACCACCTTCAATATTTTTTGCGAATTACTAGGTAAGTTGTAAAAGATATTGAAGGTATACCTATTATGTATAGCATATGCTTAAAGTGGCAAAGACAATGCATAATTTCAATCTAGAATATTGGATTCAATATTTTCCATTTCCTTTAAATTTCAACGAATACATACCTATCACAAAATATTTTGTAACCAGTCCTTTTTTAAAATGTAACAACAATTTGACTGCATCAGTTGCAGACAATAAGTATAAACATTTAGACTTGATACTGGCAATAGTGAGGAGGTAGGTACTGACGCAACACGTATGTGCAACTGACAACACCTGCCTAATGGGGCTGCTCTCTGAATGAGATACACCTTAGGACATGAAAAGGACAAACATAATTTATTATAACTAGAAATATTTCGATGTGAAGAGTGACCTCCGCATTAATTACAACCATGCAACTACTAAAATAATGTAGTAGTGTGTATTGATTTCAATTATAATCAGTATACCATATCGCTACAACTATTTCTAGCGCCAATTCTGCATTTCGGTGGAAGCAATTACTACAATACTTTTTAATTTAATAACATACCGAACGACTTATTTTAAATGCAATTAGAACGTATTAGGTATACGTGAGGAAATTTTGTTTATATTCATATTAAAAGCACGAATTAGTATACTGTGAAAAAGAGTCGTTAATCAAGTATAATATCAAGAATAAAATCAAGTTTTGAAGGTGGTAGAACCCTTTGCGGTTCGACTCCGGCAGCACCACCGCCACACCTTTTTCTGCCTCATAACAGCAGTGTTGAGCGCTGCTGTATTCTGGTTTGTAGGTTGTGGTAAGGGAGATATACCTACTTTTCCGAGGAGTTCCAGGTTAGTCCTCAGGAGTAGCGGCACATCTGTGACCGACCTCAGGTAGGAATATCTAATCTTATTTGGAGTTGATTACATATGTTCATGGGCCGCAGTAGCCACTTACCATCAGGTGGACTGCATGCTCATCTACAACTCCTATATTATAAAATAAGTAATAGGCCAATGGAATAAAGTAATCGCGTAGAAAATGTACTTAGTTCAATTCAATCCCGGTTATCTAACCTTCCTGTAATTATTCAGCTTTGTGTCGATAAATCCGTCTAAAGTGACTGTCAAAAGCGGAGAATTTATAGTACAGAAATAAATTTATGTAAGTACTTAAAATCTGTCGACCCGCGTGGCGGAATGGTCACTATAACGTCCTAACGCGTGAATGATTCCGAGTTCGAATCCCGGATAAACAGATATCTGAATGATGAATTTGAATATCTTTTCTGGGTCTATGCATGTCTTTGTGTATGGTCATGGTGCCCAAGACACAGTATATCCTAGTGAGTGGCTGTGGGTGTAGGAACGGTATTTTGTATCACACAATTTACAAGATTTTTATTTTTATTTAAACTGACTTTTATATTTTAGTACATTAAAACATAAAAATGGCAGGAAATTATACATCGTACATGTGAAACTATGGCGCAATAATCAATTTGCCAACATTGCAATTATTGCAATTATTGCAATAATTAGCTTTAACCGCTGCGGGTAAAAGTTACTTGATTATACTTATCAACCATCCTTTTTTTATACAACAATAAACTGTGACATTAAAAATCTGAAACAATTAATTCAAATGAAACAGAGTTGTAAACCCGTAATAATTAACAGCTGCGCCAACAAAATAAATGCGCCATTTTTATGGCCAGCTCTACTATCTGGGTATACGAGATTTATGTTAGAGGTTTTGCTACATTGTAAAATCGAGCACGAAGCTTTAAAATGTTAGATTAAACGCAGCATTTAGAAAGCAAATAAACGCTGTTCAAACTTACTGAAGAAGTATGTTAGGAATACCTAGATAGTCTTTCCGTATCATTAAATTGATTAAGAAGAACAAAATGGTCTTCTTACTGTGCTCACCTTAGTTTCTGAAGGCACGTTCCGCTACATAGGTAGGTACTACGTGTTTACCGCGAAGCCAACAGTTATCTTATATGTTATCTGTTATGGAAGGAACGAAAAACACAAAAGAGACTATTTTTTATTAATGTGGACCTGACAGACCTCGAAATCCTAATGCTTTATCTTATTACGTCATAACACTTGAGACGGAATGGTCATATAGGCGGCTTTTGGACTATATTTATACTTTTGACCTTATTCCGAACCCGGTTTTCATCTGAATTTTGTAATTGGACATTATAATATTACCTTTTTAGAAGCACAGTTGTAGGCATGAAATATTAATAGAATTGTATGGGTGGGTAATTACTAATTAGCTTAGGATTAGATTTCCCAACAAATTGTATTTGACTATCCGCGTGACGAAGCCGTCACCATATGAATCTGACGTGCAGAGGGTTCTGGGTTCTATCCGACCAAGCACATGTGTAAAAGATGAATTTATTTTTCCGTTCTGCCTCTGAGAGTGTGTGTATTCGTCTTTATTTTTTGTCCACCGCATCCATGACATAGGGAATCCTAGTTTAAGGTTGTGTGTGTAGAAAGCGTGTACTAGTGTACCATATTTCCTTATTAACAAATGCCTTACAATTAGTATGAAGTACAAATGAACTTTATTGTTACTAAATACTCCGTCACCTTTAAATAAATACCAACGATATGATTATGTAACGTGATGTTACCAAAGTAAGATACAATACGATATGACACGTGCCGTGCACACCTTTCACCTCTATATGTTATCATTGTTCTTAAAAATAACACAATACGAATGTATGTGCATTTTTCATGATTCTCGGCATGCCTTCGATAGCTCAGTTGGTAGAGCGGTGGACTGTAGTTGGTTGAAATTGATATCCATAGGTCGCTGGTTCAAATCCGGCTCGAAGGAGTATTTATTTTTACTGTATCTTTTCATATTTCTTGTTTAGAAAGTTACGCTTATAAATGGAATGCACATATTTTTATTTTTAGATCAATAATTTTGTTTTTGTTTGACAACTAAACCATGTTTTTTTGTAAATTTAAGTAGTAAACGCGACTATAGTCGACCGTGTGGTAAATGGTCATTACCGTCTATGAACATCTGTAATCGTCCCATGAAGTCTGGCATCTATGCGTTGCTACCCTTGAGAAATAAATTAACGTGCCTTGTATAATTGTTTCTTTCTTACCACATTCAAACTTAAATACGGCAGCAATACTATAGATGTTATGAGGCAGAAATATTTGAGGTAGTGATGTTTCCACAGTCGAACTATGAGATATTTTACTTTATTTGAGAAACCACGTACCTATATTTATACCACCTATCAACATATGCGTTGATAGCCGTATTTCACCTTTCTCATTCATCTGCTATTATTACAATGTCTCCATATATGTTTATTTTATAACAATTTCGTCATGCCTTCGATAGCTCAGTTGGTAGAGCGGTGGACTGTAGTTGGCTGAAATTGGTATCCATAGGTCGCTGGTTCAAATCCGGCTCGAAGGAGTATTTATTTTTGCTGTCCCTTTTAATATTAATTATTTAGAAACTTACTTAACGCTCACCAATGGGACGTATTTTTATGGTAGTAAACGAGAGTAGTCCACGCTAAGTAGTCATTGCCATGAACATCTGTAGTCTTCGTCTGAAGTCTGGAATCGATGCGTTGCTACTTACTACCCATGAAGACTAAGTTAGTGCCTTGTACAGATACATGTTTGTTCCTTTCCACATTCCAACCAAAACACGGCAATACATAATACTGATGATATAAGCAAAAATATTTGAGTTAGTAATGTTTCTACAGTTGAACTATGAAATATATTACTTTACCTATATATTTACCAACTTGGCATATTTATACTTGCTACCCATCATGCATCGATATATGTATTTCACCTTTCACGTCCATCTACTATTATTATAATATCTCCATATATGAGTATTTTATAACATTTTCGTCATGCCTTCGATAGCTCAGTTGGTAGAGCGGTGGACTGTAGTTGGTCTGAATTGGTATCCATAGGTCGCTGGTTCAAATCCGGCTCGAAGGAATTTTATATTTTTACATTATTCTGTGATCACTTCTTACTTATTACTTACTATATTTTCTCCACCTTTTCAATGGCATAGTACTTTTACTAAGTTTCCTAATGTCATTTTGCATTTTTTCAATCCGCAGGGATACCAATAATACTGTGGATTGGAATGTAACTGTACACATAAAGTAAACGTACCTACACAAAAGAATTTTATAAATATTATGCAAAATATTTAATATTATGCATGTTTCCTTTACTTGAAAACCAGTGGGGGTAATTCTGCTCTAACATATTTTAAAAGTTAAAAATATCTTCAAAAGTGTTTTCTTCTCCGACCTTGGTTAACTATAGCGCTTATTACAAACAGACTTTTTATCGTTTTGACCAGATTCGTTTGTATGTTCATTATCAAAAATCTGGATGTAATGTCCAAATTTAAAATAAATCTAAAGGCACACAATATATCTACACGTAGAAAATTCATAAAGCTTTGTTACATTGTTGTTTCAGATTACACCTCTTTCGCCGAAATGGAAGCAGGCAATAGAGAAGAGAATAGAAGAAGAAAGACGACTCACGATGCTAGCAGTAACACGGGGAGCAAGACTGAACCCTGGGCAGTTCTGGGATCTGCCTGGGACCTTCCTCTTTGCAGTTTATGTCATGACAGCTCTCGGTATTTCGATCTTGACTGCAACTCTTTTTATGTCACTGTTATGTACAACTACAACTGTGGAGGCTGGAAACATGGTTTTTCAATCATCACAGTACTGAAACTTTTACTCAATGGCATAGTAAATTAAATAAATAAGTGCTTCGTCCGCTTTAACCCGAATTAATAGGTCCCATAAACACTTACAAACACACACATAAGCTAACATATAGGCACACACACGGATTCCTTTACTGGATGTCAAATTCTGCTTGGTATCTTTATTATATCACGTGTGTATAAATATTTATAAGTAACTTCATGTATTAATTGACTTTCTTTCAATAAACAATCAGGTTTCGGCGCTCCTGTACCGTATACTGTGTGGGGAAGGACATCCGCACTAATATACGCAATACTCGCTGTTCCTACTCATATTTATTTAAGTAAGTATTTAAGATCAGTTAAATATGTAATAAACGTAATTGTAATAAATACGGCGAACTATGTATAATAATAATAAATAGATAGATACCATAAAATCACAACATTAACATTTTTATATCTAGTAGGTACCTAACTACCTTATTTTATTCGTTACTAAAAATGATGAAAAAATAAATTATGATTATCTCTTTAACACCTAAATTTGCGTACAAATAAATAAGTAATAATACCTAATCTAAATATTTAAAAAAATAAGACTTTAGTGCTTCTGATAATAAATTAAAATTACTTACATTTCAGTGGTGAACGCGAGCACCTGTGTTGTTGTCAATGTAGATGAATACACGCAACACTTGAAAGCGAAGCTGGATGATAAAACGGCTAAAGCGAATTCTACTTTTGAAAACACTAGAGGTACCTATTTCTACCTACTTTTACACAATAAGTTCTGACCTCTACCTAGGAGCAGTGAAGCAGATAGTAACTGCTGTGTTCTAGCTTGTAAGGAGAGAAATGGAGGAAAGACTATACGAGGCTTGCCGACTTGTTTTTCAGGGGTGGAACGGGTTCAACGACCGATCTCATATCGCACTTCCAATCCTATCTGGGGTTGATAACACGCGTCCATGGGTGACAGTGGTCGTTTAACATTTAGTAACTGTATACCGACTGAAATGCAAATTCCGTAAAAAATAACATTTTATTTTCAGATAATCCTAGCCATAGCAGAGACTCAGAATTTCTAAAGGTGTCCAATGAATGGAAGATACGAAAAGGGTTACGTGTAAGTCTTCAAATTTGATTTAATATTAAATTCTAATATTCATGCACGTCTGTCTCTTGAAATAGAGAGATGCCTACTACAGTCCTGGTTGTTCTCGTTGGTTAACAGGCATTTAGCCTTGTCAGATCGTAGGGGGAATGAAGCTTATTGGGCGGTTTAGCCTTACCTTCATCCGCTGCGGATTGCATTAGAATAGCGTAATGAAATATAGGTACCGCACTACACATATAGGTAGGTAGGTACTACACTCCACCATAGTTCTGACTTTTGAGACTGGTAGATATATTGAAGGTGGTAGAACCCTTTGTGGTTCGACTCCGGCGACACCACCGCCACACCTATTTCTGCCTAATGACAGCAGTGTTATGCGCTGCTGTGTTCCGTTTTGAAGGGTGCGGTAAGGGAGACATACTTTTCCGAGGCGTTCCAGCTTAGTCCTCAGGGGTAGCGGCGCATCTGTGACCGACCTCAGGTAGGAATATTTAATCCCATCTGAGGTTGATTATAGATGCCCATGGGCGGCAGTAGCCACTTACCATAAGGTGGACTGCATGCTGGTCTGCTACTCCTATATTATAAAAAAGGATTGGCTTCCAGTATATCTATCATCTATAATTTCCTTTTTTATTTCCCATAGAGCATCCTGAGCGTATTCTGCTTCGGTCGCTGCATACCTCTAGCAACAGTGGTGTACTACCTCTTAGGCCTTATTTCCTTTGGTGTCCTGAGAGAAAGAACAGCCTTGGAATCTGTTATGTTTCCACTAGAGTTTACCACTACCGGAGGATTAGAACGCGTATGTTACCTAATTTAAATAATTTGTAGTATAATAGGTAATCCAAAAATTAAATGGAAGTATGTTTTAAGAACACATTCATTGAGTAGTTATTTTTCTGAAAAGATTTGCTATTTTTTGAGTTAACCAGTTAAACCTTTATATACATTACCGTATTATGATGATGATTAAATTATTTAATATCTTGTGGATAAAGTAATTTATTATATGTCCAGCCGCCATACACATAATTTTCTATTTTAGGATTTTATTTCAACTAAGTAACTTATATTTCAGGTAGAAAGCCATGTACGCATCCTGTACGGATTTTACGTTGAAGGCGCGATGTGTTTGCTCGCGTGCGCGCTGGCAACACTGAAGCGACACAGCAGCGCCGCTCTCGCCGATGTCACCGACAGCTACAGATTGTTCAACACTGAGAAGTGCGAAGAGTGTCCTAATAATGAAGAAAGAGGGAAGATTTGATACAAAATGAAAAAAACGTGAAATTTATTTAAATGTGAATGAAGTTTGACACTTCTTATGATTATAATACTGATGATAATACGTATGATTCTAATACTGATGTTGCTAGAGAAAAAATAAAAGATTTTGTTTACGTATTTCTTTTTGAAAACTGTTGTTTTATACTATTAACTATAAAAGTATATGCTTAGAAATTGAAGCTTTATTTGCATCGACACCTCTATTAATAGGTTTCCTATAAGTACTATATAGAAAATGTATACAATAGAATCATCAAATAAATTTAGTTAGGTGGGTACGATAAAATTTACAATTAAAACAACAATTTTAATTTAATATTTTATTTACCATTCCTATAAACTAGTCAACGGCTATTTACAGCTTCAGCTATATTGAAATATATTACTTCAACATATGACACAATATACCTACTAATTTAACCAAAAATAAGTTGTAATAAATTTGAAACGCTACTATATAGTATTATAAACATTGGTATATATTTGTTTTGTATTTATATCACAGTAATAATAGTTTCATGTAGAACGATAAAAATAAATGTCAAAGCGCTTTGTTTAGTTATTTTTGAAACACTGCTATAGATATAATTTGGCCTGCAAATTTTAAATAAAAATAATTATTTTATAATAGTAAAATGAGTAGATAATACAATCAACTATTATATAAGACATCAAACTAGCGTTCAAATTTCATAGTATGTATGCATTTAAAACTAAAGTGGAATTCTCTACCGCGATTTGCAATTAACCTTATTGCAAAGCCGTAAGTATATTAGCTATGATAATTTGATACTAGTTTTAGCCCTTGCTTCGCTTGGATTCTTTCAAGACATCGTCCTCGGATGTATCGGAGGACCCTTCTATGCTTTTCTTTTCTTTTAAGGCTTCTTTTACGGCGTCCACCATCTCGTGTGGCTCCGATATTGATACTTTTTTACCTGTAATTGTTACCATATAAAATAAAAAGATATGATAGACATGTTTATGATTGTCCGTTATTTTCAATTCGATAAAAAATTGAACATTTATATACAGACATTTTAATAATGATAAAATGATAAACTAATTATTACTTTTATGTATGTGAAATAAATAAGCCAACGCAAATATGAACCGCACAGCATCACATAGCATTGCATTTTTATTTGACATGACCTATGCCAATATTCCCGTAAAAGACGCATTGCACTGCGTACGGACATCCATTAGAACTGTATTTTCTGTATGTAGTGTAATTAAACTGCTAGTCCGCTCTGAATATAGAAATGAATCGAACACCTGCTCGCAACAACATCAGAGAGGACTAGCAGTTTGGCGCGGACTGTACCTCGTAAATCAGTTTTGTGCGAAATCTCGTGCGTACATAAGTACGTTAATCGGATCGTAAATTTTACAATATGTATGCAACTGCCAAGTATTGCGGTGCAGTGTTATAAGCGCTGGCCTCTACGTTATCTTACTGACTACAATACGAAGTTATACACAATCAGTACACGCTAATTCCATACTCCATATTTATTAATAATTTAAAATTGTACTTAGGTAAACTGTTTCAAACTACTTTTATGGAGTTTTTCCGATTAATTAACTTACACAATATTTGCGTCTTCTTAAACTGTATCATCTACAAATAAATATAAAAGTGTATTAAAAATTAATCTGATTGTATAAGAAATGTATTTTTTCTTGGTGTCTTTAAAGTTTAATCTTGAAAGGTTGAACCAAGTATTTCTTTAAACTAAAGTAAATTTTGAAATGCTACGCATTAGCTTAGCTCCCACGGCATCGGGTACCTTTTGAAGCTATCCCCCTCGTGATCCAAAAAAAAAGAAGGCATTGGCTAAGATGTTTTTAAGTAGATTGTACTGTAAAGAATAATATTTTTTGTGGACTATAGCATGATGGTGTCACAGGGTACGTCAAATTGGGGATTAATTATAAAATAAAACAACGATAAAGTAAACATTGCGTATATTCACAAAATTACTATTTACAGAATTTTTATAACCATCATACTACATCCCATACCTTTGATATATCTACATTATCATTTTGATACAATTTTTGAACTTATTCATTTTCATTTGATGACATGTCAAATGAAAATGAATAAGTTCAAAAATTCTCTTTTTGAACTTATTCATTTTCTCAAAAATCTTTGACACTTTTAACTGTCATACAGAAATCCCATTCACAAAAGGTTTCTATTCCAATCGTTCAAACTTTTCAACAATTCCATTTTATAGAAACTACCAATGACACCAAAAATAAATATTACACAGTAAATATTTAAAAACAGACTTATTAAAATGCGACATCTAACAGGTAGGTAATCTATTTACATTATTCAGCGTGGTACACGGCTACTAAAGGTACACGAATAATAATATTTAACAATGATTTGTACGGGAAAACTCTGAATTGTATGTGCGTACATGTCGCTCATTAGACTGCTAAAAATTTAGCAGAATTTAATTTCTGGCAACTCCAAAAATTGTAACGGATATATTATTTTTTAAGAATTATATCACTTGTGAACAATATAATACTTTTTACTTATTTGATACTTCGTTTAATTATTAATAAATATTTGATAGACACAAATTTCTCAAAGTATACTTTTTCACAAAGTATACTTTAGTAGCCATATTACGCCTCATACAATTCAGGATGTTCCTTTTTCTGCTTTTCAAGCGTCCTTTGGTAACCAAAAGGTTTGTCAAACTCTGTGTAATCATCGCCTTTCTCAACTTCCTTCTTTCGCATGTAATCGTGCACGCCTACTTTATCATGAGGGTCGTTAGCAATGATTATGTAACTCACAAAGACCGCCATAGCGAAGCCTACAACAAAACTCATTGAGTTTCTTTTATACGCGTCAATTAAACTGTCTATAAAAGTCCACGAACTATCTCGGTCATTAGATTCCGAATCGCGATTCATTCGATGAATTTTTTGCGTGTCATCAGACGATTTTGTACTACTGCTACTTTTTTTTGAGTCGTCTGCAAAACAAATGTTTCTTCTTTGACTTTTTGTACATGAATCTATAAAATAAGCAATTGTCTATGTATGTAGCACGTTCCCTAACACTGCGTAAAGGTTTACTTTACAATCAGCCTTTTATATTAAGAACACTTTGGTTGGTTTCTAGCCGGCCAATATTCTAGCGTGTCTTACCATCTCTGTCGTAGGAGACGCCGAGTATTTGGCCCGGAGTATCCTCTTCCAACTCTGCGTAGGCATACATCAGAGCTTTCTGCTTTGAACTCAGCGACTTTGGAACCTATAAGAAGACATATTGTAAAGTATAACTACTAATTTTTAAATTGCATCACATATAGGTGGGATAGAATGTAACAGTATGTGTGCGTATTTATACTGACAAAGTAAAATATTGGTAGTGTATTTCGTCAAAAATATGTATTCCATAAATGAGACTAAGATGTGAGGGTATTGAACAATTATAAGATAAATGTAATAAAACTTATAGATAACTCGAAAAACTTTACGTTTTCAACGTAAAATAGCATGTCTGGCATGTCACATGTCGACAAAAATTTATCTGCACATTAAAATATTCTTCCATCTTAACATGTCCACAAGTCTTTACCCATGTATAGAGGGATGTACGTGTATAATTTACCTGTATTTTAATATGCACATAGTGATCCCCATAGCCGTGTTGACTAACCCTCTTCATACCCTTACGGGACAATCGGATCGTACTGTGCGACGACGTACCGGGCACAATCTGGAATTTAAGACAAATTAAAACACATTAAAGCTAAAAGTTTATTTTATAGATTGATAACATGCAGTCCTCTTGTAAACTAAAAACACACTATCCAAATACATAAGTATGGCTACTAATAATCAGCTTTACTTTAGAAGGCAGAAATAGATGTGATGCTGCCTTCACATACCAGATAGAGATTTCTTCCATCATCATTATCATCACTATTGAGTTGGTAAATTAATAACCCTTAGTTCTTACCTGCAAAGTGTGATCTTCATACAGACCCTGTATCCGGACAGTACCACCTAACATAGCCTGAGCTACAGAGATCTGAAAAACATGGAAGAAATAAAATTTTAAGTTTATTTTCATTAAAATTGGTTACATAACCATAATAAGTACTCATATGGTACTAAATTAAAACATAGGAAACTGATGAGAAAGGTACAAGTAACATACTACAACAGCCTGCATAAAAATGTTAATTGTATAATACATCCTACATTAGAATAAAACTGTGACATTTAAGACAAAAAATTTAGTGTTAAAATTTCTAACAACTAACCTCTAACACAAATACATATCTCATATGGGGATCTTATTAAGGTTATGATTTTCAGTAATATAATTTATGTAGCGTCCATAATGTTACCAGGTATGCATTATTATTTTTATGACTTTATTGTGCTATAGAATGAGACTTACAGTACAATCAGTGTGAACATCAGGCCCATCGCGCTTGAAGTATGTAGACGGTTCAACTTTGAATGTAATGAAGACCTCATTGTTGCCGACCGCCATCCTCACAGTCTGACCGTCTTCCACTCCAGCAGGCACTGGTACGGTAACCTTCTTACGTTGAACCTACAAACAAACAAAGGAATTCAAGAATCATAGCTATAAACATCATAATAATATTGTCGATCAACAAAGACATAATGCATGTACTGTATGATAAATATACTAAAATAAATATTTTATTTTAGTTTTTATACGAATACACTTGTTTAGAGTTGATTTACAAATAATATGCAATATTTGAATGCAAAACAACTACTGCTTCAATTTGTGTCACATGTTTGGGTTTGAATGTTTACATTCGAGTATGAAATGTTATGTAACTTAGCACAATCATACAGCATTAACTTAGCAGTCAATTATAGTGATAATGTAAATAACTTAAGACAACATTTTTATTTTATTTAACTGTTGTTGCTGTTGACCATAGATTAAAATGACAGCCATATATATACAAGAGCTATTCTTCTACCAATTCTTAATAAGTAAAACTTGAATATACATACAGATTGTCCTTTGCCTTCACATTCTACACAGGGGAATTTGATCAGCATTCTTGTACCGTGGCAATGTCGACATGTGGAACGCATCACAAATGGACCTGTAAATACAAAAAAAACACATTTATTTTACTTACCTTTCCAATTAAATTTTGCACACATTTTTAAAATTCATTATTGAAGAATTATCTTTAAATAAAACTATCAAATTTTATGAGTATTTGTTATAATCACCTCTAGAAAATGTTTCCATGCCGGTACCATTACAATAGGTGCATTTGATAGCTTTAGTCCCAGGTTCACATCTCGATCCCTGACATTTGGGACAGGTGTCGACCACATTAAGATTAACATCCTTATTGACTCCCCTAGCCGCCTCCGTAAATCGTAGATTAACTATTACCTGAAAATAGAATTTTAATTAAATCAAGCAAAACTAAACAAGTACAGACAGACAGACAGACAGAATTGAATACTACTGGAAGTATATTAAATACTTCCACTGTCTATAAGACATAAGCCATCACAGATACCCACTCTATGTTAAAAATAAGTTATAATAGTAATTGGTAAAAGTATATAATATCTATAAGTATAACTATAATTTGGTAACAAAATTCTTGTATGGTTTTAAGCTGCAAAACATATCTGCTCATATACAGTAAATAATACACAAAGACTTATCAATGGTCTACATTTCTTGACATCTACATTAAAATCTTTTATTTACTTTCATCTGTTTTTACTATGATCAAGCAATTTGGTAATTTATACAGCAATATTCTGAATGAACAATAAAGTTTCTATGATGTGCACTTACTTCTTGAGCTGCACCAAATCCAAATTGGCTCTCAGCAAAGTCGCTAAACGCCTCACTCTTAAACCCTGCATCACCGAATATCTTCCGGAAGAGCTCTTCAGGGTCTATGGTGGACTTGTACTGCCATTGGTGCGTGAAGCCATCAGATCCACTGGGACCTCCACCCATACCCATTTGTTCTGATGTTGTACCATATGTGTCATATTGCTTGCGTTTTGATTCATCTGATAGGATCTAAAATTTTTAAAATAGTATAAATTAAAAAAATGTATATTTTAATTTTTTTAATAAAGTCATAACCAAGTCTGTTAAATTGATACAACTAAGAATATTAAAACTGACCTCATAAGCTTCGGATACTTCTTGAAATTTCTTGGAAGCCTCAGGATCTGACTTATTGGCATCCGGGTGGTACTTCTTGGCAAGTTGATAGTAAGCCTGCTTTATTTCTTTAGAAGACGCATTCTTCGCCACTCCAAGCACTTTGTAGTAATCCACACGAGCGTTCAAACTGTTGGTAGTATGAATGTACCGATTTCTTGTCCCAAGTACATTATCTGAAGATTTTAAGGTTATATTTTAGAACTACAAAGATTTCGATTTCTGATGAAATATATAGTTTAGTGCAATAATAAATATACTTCGCTAGGAGAACTACGCTCATAATAAATTTATTAAAACCGTAAAACAAGGACAATGATGTAATAACAGCGTGTAAACTTACATTTTAAATTTTTATTTTCTGACGACACAGAACTCACAACTGGGCCTCGCAAAAAATTATTACAACTATTGCACCTATGCACGTATCGGCTCGGTGTTTTAGAAATGCTGCTTGTGAAAACTGCACTCAAAGTTTTAGGATTTAAAAATCCGATAATACTCCGGGTAGGAGCCATTTTGAAGGGAAAAAGTCAAATGACAGATGAATGAATGACAGATAAAAAGGTTTTCAACAGGATCTGTCAAACTTGTAGGACATAGTCTAATAAAGTATGTTACCCTCTAAGATGTTAACATAGTGCGGATATACTTAATAACTCTTTTATGAGTATATAATATTATATTCTGAAACAATAATCTTGTTTAGCATTGTAATCACAGACCTCTCTGATTGTAATTTTGCTTCCAATGTATTCTACGTGATATTGATCATATTTTTTTTGCAAATATTATTAATTTATGTTTTGATGCCTTTCGAAAATTGCAGTACGAAATTTTTTTTATTGTCATATACTTAACTATTTTACAAGATCGGTCATATATTAATAACGATAACTAATACACTTTTTTGAAATAAAAAAAGTTACTCCATACAATGATAATATATTACTGACTGCGTAACAAAGGGTATAGTAACCAAAGAGTATAGTAACCTAGATAGTAACCCTCCGTAAGACTTACCGAATGTTATTACCATTATATCCTAAAATGTTTAAAGTTAACAATTCTAATACATCTCATATAATATACCTAATCGTATACAAAATATACAGCATAGTTAGTATACTATATCAAGTTCTATCTATTCACCAGCGACTACAAAAGATGTAATTATTAGACTAACCAATGATATCGCTAACACTAAAAATATATTGTTTCGAGTAGAAACATCTCGAAAAAATAGGTGCTCGCCAAGAATGTGTATCATACATGATTGTATAAGGTTCGCTTAGTAAATAAGAATCTAAATTGCGTCATATAATGTTTCTGAGCCAGCCCGCCGCTCAATTCGTCTGGCATGTAATATATATTGTGGCACGATCTGTTTTATTTATTTCATGTTATAGGTTTAAATTTTTATGTGATATAAAAATTATGATGAGACGAGGTATTTTTTTTGTTTGCAAGCCAAATACCATTACTGTGTCCTCGATTTCAAACATATAGGCCTGTAACGTTGTGCACTTTAGTAAAAAGACACAATAAGTATACACTGTATACTTATACGGGTATAGCAGTGTGCATATACTCTTTATCTTTGTTAATAATAGTAATTTGAAGAATTTTAGAATAGCGCCTAATACAGATGCTTAAAAGATAGCATGAGAAAAACTAGTATTACTTATAAATAGCTTACTTTGTTAATTATAAAAGGTATATTATCACACACCATACAGGTCTGTATATATTATCTTATGTTTTTTCATGGCAACCCTTAATTTAATTTGTTGTATTTTTTTAGTTAACAACACTTATTTCTAGGGCAACGGTGGGCAAGATGATTTATAAACAAAAAATGAGCTTACAAAATGCCCATATTTTTAATTGTATTTGAATTGGTGAAATAATTCAGTGCTTTTTGTATATACTTGTGCAGAAATTATATTTAATAAGAAAATCTTAATTACGGAAAATGGCTACAATGAACGGTCGAGATCATAAAATCGAACAGCAAGTGAGCGTTTTTTTCGTTTTAAATTTTGGTAAAAAATGAAACAATTCATATAATACTTAGTAAATTTTGAATTCGCACTAATGATTTATAATTTTTCGTTCGTTAGCGACAATTAATGGAGCAAAAAATGAAACAGAAGAGACAGAATTCTGGTATGGTCCAAGCAAACGATTTAAGGGTGGGTTCCGCCAAACGTCCTATATCTGGAAGTCGGTCTAGAGAACTTCACGGTAAGTTTTCAAATTTCGAACATATTTACTTTTTATGGAAAAAAAATCTTCATGTGCAGTAGAGTCGACATTTTCATGCATGAGACTGTTTTTTTAATTTATTTTCGTTACGCATATTATTTTTTTCTACCAGGCTACGATGGGCCGATGCAATTTTTAATGTCTCCAGTCAACCCAGACCAGGTCATTCCTCTCCAGACTAGCAGAATTTCAACTTATGATGGTATGTACATACTTTTTTAATGCTTTTTCTGCTTGTTCCATTATCATGTATTTGCAACCATTACTGTAGCACTACTGCAATAGCAGCGAGTTTCATAGATTGTTATGACCACCATTGAAATTATTTATATCTATTTGTGCACATTGTATACATGGGTCTTCTTAAAATGGAGTCATCGTCAACCCATTACATTCCACTGCTGGTATGTAAATAGGGCAGCAAAGCTTACTCCACCACAACGCTCCAAAGAATTGAAGTAGTTATCCTTTAGTGGAACATCCATATCAATAATTTAGAATCGCCCATAAGGTCTTAGGTTGAATATCTGTGTTCTAGTGACAAAACTTATTGACAGTCTAGCATTGGTGTGCATTTCCATCGTGTTTGTTCCTTGATATGTAAGGTAGACAAGTTGAGAATAAGTTTAAAACTATGAATTCCGAATTGAACATAGATAAATGAAATAACATTTGATATTGTTATATTATGGGAATATAACCACTGTTTTTTCCTGATATAAAATTGTTATAAACAATATAGCCCCATATTGTTATTTCTTAATTAATATTCAGTATATTATGATTACCATTTTATGATTTCACATACCTTTGATTACTTTACATTTAAGATTATGACTTCCTCACAATGTTTTCCTTCACCACAAGCAATTATTTTTTTATATGAACATAACATTTAAAAAGTCCGTTAGTACCTGAATAATAAAATTCTTGTGCCTGAGGTCAATATTAAGGCTTCATAATTTATAAGGATTCATGGATTTACACAGACATATGGTACGTATGGTACGTTTGAAGGTGGTAGAACCCTTTGTGGTTCGACTCCGGTGGCACCACCGCCACACCTATTTCTACCTAATAACAGCAGTGTTAGGCGCTGCTGTGTTCCGGTTTGAAGGGTGTGGTAAGGGAGACAGACTTTTCCGAGGCGTTCCAGCTTAGTCCTCATGGGTAACGGCGCATCTGTGGTCGACCTCAGGTAGGAATATCTAATCCTATCTGGGGTTGATTACAGATGTCCATGGGCGGCAGTAGCCACTTACCATCAGGTGGACTGCATGCTCGTCTGCTACCCTTATATTATATAAAAAAAAAAAAAAAAAAAAAACTTACAGTACATATTAAAGTCAACACATATTACAAGTTACGCATTACATTACGCTAAAACACAAGTTTTTACGTTTTTGATAACATTGTAGGTAATAGTCAGAAAGGATGTTGTGGTTTATGTTGAATGAAACCTTCATTCTCAATGACAAAGTAGTTTAACCACGCACATATGAGTCACGCTATTATAGCAGGACAAGGAATAGTGTTAGTCACCTCTTATAGTCACTTAACTTTATTATTTGTTGTGGTTTAGCTGTTCTCATTATTCACTATTACCTTGTAAAAAATTGTATTTCTGTTATTTTTTGTATCATTAATATCCTGCGTGGTTACGTGGTCGTCGTATCTGTCGGACACCCGGTTGGTTCTGGGTTCGATTTCCGATCAGAACAAAATCATAACATTAAAAGTTTAGAATTCTGTTCCGCGTATTCTGTGTGATGGGTTTTTACATTCATGATACAGAGAAACTAAGTTTTCTTTATGTTTGTATAAACAATATTTATTTATAATTTAACCTAGCGATAAAACAATATGTGCGAGATGATAAGAAAAAATAATATAATCCTAGTATTTTACTAAATTTACACACTTAATTTTCACTAAGTAGTTAATGTCTACAATCATATGTATTTACAACATAACAGTTGCACCTAGGTAGATAAAAATTGTGGCACATTTGTAAAAAAGGCGTTACAATTCCTTGAATATTTATTTATTTGTGAGAAATGATAAAACTTGTTTGACTATGGAAATTGGTACACCTTTTGCCACTGATACACTAATAGTGCTGCTTTTCCTAGTACATTATAGTAACGCAGATTTACTCGTATACGGAATTACACATTAAGTTCTCAAGAATTGCGATAGATCTGTAATTGACTCCTCTATTAAGACAGGAGTCTCGTGCTATATGCTGATATATGTCTATAAGAGGCAATGACAGCTTTACTTCAGGTAATCTGTATTGTAAAAGTGATTAATTAACTCTTTAGACTTTTTTGTAGCAAGTACTACGCGCGATTATTTATACAACTGTGAAGGTGGTAGAATCCTTTGTGGTTCGTCTCCAGCGGCACCACCACCACACCTATTTCTGCGTCATAACAGCAGCGTTAATCGCTACTGTGTTCTGGTTTGAAGGGTATGGTGAGGGAGGCACACTTTCGAGTCGTTTCACCTTAGCCCTCAGGGGTAGCAGCGCATCTGTGGCCGACCTATGTAATCTAATCCTATCTGGTGTTGATTACATATGTCCATGGGCGGCAGTAGCCCCTTACCATCAGGTAGACTGCTCGTCTGCTACTACTATATCATAAAGAAAATCGATACGATAATTCCAGAGCTGGGCAACCAAATCGAGGTGTTAACGGTGGGGGAAGATATCGATGGTAGCGGTGAGGAAGAGGGGGAGAGCGTGCCGGTGTGCGGGGTGGCGAGGGACGCGAGCGCTGACGACGTGTGCGCCGACGCGGCGGTGGCGCCGTTGCAGGGACGGCCGCAACGGGAGGATTCGCCTAATCAGGTAAGAGTCAGGAGCGTCAAGCCATTAGTTTTTGAAGGTGGTGGTGGTAAGTACTACGCTCACTTATTTATACAACTGTGAAGGTGGTAGAATCCTTTGTGTTTCGACTCCGGCGGCACTACCGCCACACCTATTTCTACCTAATAACAGCAGTGTTAGACGCTGCTGTGTTCCGGTTTGAAGGGTGTGGTAAGGGAGACAGACTTTTCCGAGGCGTTCCAGCTTAGTCCTCAGGGGTAGCGGCGCATCTGTGACCGTAGCCGTGTAGCCACTTACCATCAGGTGGACTGCATGCTCATCTGCTACTTCTATATTAAGTACATAGTGTAGTACATAGTACATTATAAAAAGTGTCACACTAGTGGGAACTGGTCACCTCTCGGAGTGCGAGGTGTATGAAGCCATAGTCCCTCTTTGAGAACATTTTTAAGAACACAGACGTGTAGTTTTCCTTACAATGTTTACTGTTATACCAAGTAATTATTACTTTCTAATACAAAGATAATTTTCTAATAAACGAATGATTGGTTAATTCTTGGCATTTTTAAGCGTGATAATAACGTAGTTAATTATTCCCCTTCAATGTAAAAAAGTAAATTTTATTCAAAAGTTAATTTCATTTTGTTGTATTTGTGACGACCTGTACTGTACTAAACACGTAGAAATTATAACTCGGAAACGTGTTATATTCATCTCTCAAAATAAATACTTCCAGACAACAGAAATAGAAGGGTCCGTGGAAGGTTCAGTGGAGTCATTCGTGGGTACGCCAGCGAAGCACGGCACGCTGTACAAGTGTCGGATAGCGCGCGATCGGAAGGGCATGGACCGCGGACTGTTCCCCACATACTTCCTGCATTTGGAGAAGGATTACGGGAAGAAAGTGTTCCTGTTAGCTGGTGAGTGGAAATGTCATACTAAGATGTAAGGGACGAATGACTTGTTTAGGAAAACTTATTTAGAGTAATCTAGTCTAAGGAATGTAAATATGTATTAATTTTGTCGTCGTATTCATAGACTTTCGAAACTAATTTTAAATGTCTGTGTACACACCCTTATAAACACTTTAGCTCAAATGTAGTAAATAAAGTACAAAATATTTTTGGAGTTTACTCCTTAAGAAACGATTTGAGTTATAAGGCCCGGTACGGAAATTTTATGAGGAGTAAAATCAAGTGTAACACGAAAAGTTGAGGCGTAACGTAGAAAGAGACAAACATATATATCTGTAGGATTGAACGTGTAAAAGAATGAGATGGAATACATTACACAGCGTATCTCATTCTCGGGGTCTCCTCTTTGCGCGATACTTCGTAGTCTCACTGTATAGTTAACTACCTCCAGTCTGAGAGTTGAATGTGTGCGTATGTTTGTACGTGTGTGTTGCGCGCCTGCGTATATGTTTGTTTCTCTTATCATTTTAGCAGATGCGTTCATTTACCCTTTTTTTCTATTCGATATATATCATAATTATCGTTCGTAAGGAGCAAACTCCAATCGTGCGTCGTAGCTGACACACACACACACTTTTTTTTTTATATATAATAAGTCTTTATTATCTTACGACGACCATATCTTTCCTTAGGATAAAATCTATCTAAAAGAGGACGCCGAACGGACCAGGGAGCGCGCTGATCCCGCGCGGAGAAGGAGACGCCGAAGGCGTAGATAGCGCCCCTCGGCGCGGTGTCCCTGTAGTCTCGGGAATAGAATAGGGCTACGGTATCCCCTGCCTGTCGTAAGAGGCGACTAAAAGGGGGCTTCCGGGGTTGCGGGTGGCAAGAGTGGGAGCTCGGACCGTCCAGCAAGCAACCCCGGGAAGGACGACGGTATGTGTGGTCGCATACCGTCGTAAACACCAGATGGTGTGGGAGGAGCCAAAAGTGCTCCCCCAGGGTAGAGCCCGATCGGGGCATTGCGCTTGGAGGACTCCGGTTGTGTTCCCTCGGAGATCCCGGAGTTCTCCAACAAGCGTTGAGGACGACCACCGGGGGGGTTTTAGTGCGGTAAAAATCCCACATAACCCGGCGTCGCTCCCACGTCGTCGGGTACCTTTTGAAGGTTTCCCCCTCGTAAAAAAAAAAAAAGGATAAAATCTATCTAGATATAAACAAAACTAAAAACATCATAACACAATATATCAATCACATAGTATTTATGTATGTGTCAAGCCGTATATACCTCTAATTTAACATAACACAGTATAGCAAGATAATAATTTAATATCCCAGGGCGCAAACGCAAGAAATCAACAACATCTAACTACCTGATATCAACCGATCCCACCGAGCTGACGCGGCAGGCGGAGAGCTTCGCGGGCAAGCTGCGCTCGAACCTCATCGGGACCGCCTTCACGGTGTACGATAACGGCAAGGCGTGGAGGAAACACGACCGCGCTAGAACACGGCAAGAGCTCGCTGCTGTTGTTTATGTGAGTACAGTCAGGTGTTTTATTGGTTGGACAAAGTAAGGTGACCACTTGAATGTGGTAGACTTTGTGGTTCGACTCGGGCGGCACCACCGCTACACCTATTTCTACCTAATAACAGCAGTGGCTGTGGCTGCTGTGTTCCATTTTGAAGGGTGTGGTAAGGGAGACAGACTTTTCCGAGGCGTTCCAGCTTAGTCCTCAGGGGGAGCGGCGCATCTGTGGCCGAACTCAGGTAGGAATATTTAATCCTATCTGGGGTTGATTACAGATGTCCATGGGCGGCAGTAGCCATCTACCATCAGGTGGACTGCATGCTCGTCTGCTACTCCTATATTATAAAAAAAAAGTAAAGCAGTAGCTTTTTTAGTATAAGAATGAAGTAGCAACCAAGCTTACAGTGCATGTAAGGTGACTGCCGCCCATGGATATCTGTAATCAACTTTATGTTGAACTTAATCTGAAGCCGGTCACAAATCACTGTTTAGGACTAAGATGATCGATTCAAATGTAAATCATCTGGCATCCACATCCTTCCACCGATACACCAAACTGGTTACGCTAGAAATATGTGTTGCAGTGCAACTCCCCGGTCAAAGTTTACTGGTTTAACTACCTTTAAAACTACTTAATGCTAGTGATCACTGCACCTATCCATATATAATTAAATATAACAATTTAAGATAATATTAAATTGTAACTGTTTAACTAAGATCTAAACCTAACGATTTTGTGAGGAAGAAATTGAGTTGGCAGTTAAAGTTTCTCATATTTTACAAGACCAATTTGCTGATGTGCTTTTTCTAACATGTACATATCAGATCCCGATTATTATGACGACGCTGTTTCTTAGAAACCTATTGTATTCATTCTCTTATTCCAGGATACCAATGTCTTAGGCTTCAAGGGCCCGCGAAAGATGACAGTGATCCTCCCAGGCATGACGCCCGACCGGCAAAGAGTTACTATAGCGCCACAGGACGACAGCGAAACCCTACTGGAACGATGGAAGGCACAGAACTTGGACGATATTGTAGTGCTGCACAACAAGACACCAGTGTGGAATGACGAAACACAGTCCTATGTGCTCAACTTCCACGGTAGAGTAACACAAGCGAGCGTGAAGAACTTCCAAATCGTCCACGACTCTGAACCAGATTACGTCGTGATGCAGTTCGGGAGGATATCAGAGGACATCTTCACAATGGACTTCAGGTACCCCCTTTGTGCTTTACAGGCGTTCGGCATCGCCCTAAGCTCCTTTGACAGTAAACTGGCCTGTGAATAGACTTATCGGAGTGGGTCCAATGATATATGTATGTATATAACTGGGTTAATATGTCATATCTTTATGTAACGTCAATTAATAAGGGACCCACTTGTTTGGCGGACACGAAATAATAAGTCGCAGATGTCGGAAATTTTGGAACGGAAAAGTATTACAAAAAGTAGGTAGTTTTATATTATATTCGACGTAATGTCTAATCTAAACGAAGTATTATAAATTCCACAATGAATTGACAACTGAATTGCGTATGTTTACAATTTAACATTATAATAAGCAGTATTTATTATTACCGAAACACTTTAAATTATCGATGACATATTTTACAATGAACAAATTGTGAATTTAAAATAATGTTTCGTTTTTTTTTCCAACTATAATCGCACAAAAGTAATTATATAAGCACAAGTGTTTTATTTTTTTTATTTAAGTATGCACATTCGCACACACTTAATTCACTATAGTATGTAACAGATCTTTACAAATTGTGTTTATCTGTGTGAATTTATGTAATAAATATAACAATGGTATTGTGTATTGAAACTAAACGCACACTAGTTACTTTGGTGCTTATGTCCATGTTGGTTGTGTTATTTATGTTATCTGCAATTGTAAGGTCAATAAATGGTCAGCATATAAGGGAAGGTAGGTTGAAGGATTGAAGGATTTTCAAATAGATATTTCTCATTGCTTGAACAAATCTTGGTATTTTGGTATGAAATAAATGAGGAAAGTCTCATATAATGCTGCTATTACAAGACCAGGCAGCGGATAAATTATTAGACACATTTCCTTACTTACCTGTCTTCTATGATCTGAGGAGTTAATGAATAAGATAAGAAGAAGATCAACTGAAGCATTTACTATACACAATAATTAATAGGTAGATAAAAATTAAGAAAAGGAATTCCTCTACAATATCATGTGCCTATTAACCATAGGCGCATGATATAGTTTTATTTATTTATTTATATTCTTTACATCACAGCTTTACATAAGGAATGAGTCTAAAAAACCGCATATTAACAGTAATTTCGTAAACTCTTTTTTTGTATATTTTAGTTATCTTAATTTCTCTAACTTTAGTAATATAAATCACATTCCACGATCACAATTTTTATGTCTCATTATTTGTATGAAACAATTTAGTTTACTTAATATTATTTTAGTGTTTTTAATTTTTATTGATTACTAGTCATTATGTATACTTAATTTTATTTGAGCATCTGTGTACCTTAATGTTTTTAATAATAGTTACATAATAAGTCAATTCACAAATTATCCATTTAAGTATATACAATAGTTTAGTATTATATTGACTGGGTATGATGTACACCTTATATGATCTGTTTAGATAAAAATAATGAATTGGATACTTACAATCCACATTTGACATGACGTGACTAAAGGGGTTTTTGGATCTATATATTATACTTTTGAAATGATATATGTAAAGAAGTCGGTTAATTAAATTATTTGTCTTACGACATAATTGGGAATTTTATTCAAAAGCGTTAGACGTTATACTTCTATGGCGTTAGTAGGTTTCTTGTGTAGAATTTTAATAAGAATTTCAAAATTACGTTTACGATACTTATCAATTTATTATTATGAATATACTTGTATGTTAAAAAAATAAACTGGTCACAAATTCAATTATGTACTTACTAAGATTATTTAATCCTGATAATATGAACAACAATATTATAACGATTCTATGTTGTTATTTATATAAAATATAAATTGCTTATTAAATTTATATGTATATTTTGATAATTACCGGAAACCATGACTTTTGATTTTGTCGGCAAACGCAGTACCTACGCGGGTTTTAAAATGATGCTTTCGTAATGCGTGTAACGAAGTTTTATTTTAAAAAAATCTTGCCCTAATTTAAAAATTGAAAGAATAACTGTGGTGACTTAGATTACTTTTAATGAGAACGAAAGGGCGTGTTTCAAATAGAAATCAACGTGATCAGGGGGTATAAGGATAGTAAGTTTGTAACCTGATTAAAAAGTCAAGCAAGTAATTCAACGTAAGTTTTCATATAAAATGAATATAAGATGAATATATAAAATGTATTTTACAAATGTACTCCCACTAACAAACACGAGTTTCGAATTGAATATTATCTTAGTTTAAATCTGTACCTTTGTATATTTAACATAATAGTAGTAGCACTTAACTTCATCAGTATTACTAGGTCTATGCATATAATTGTCCATAATTGTAATGAAATTGCATTTAAAAAGTGAATATAGTATGCAACTAAAAGGTGTTTTAAACCCAAATACTACTGTTACCGTACGTCAATGCACAACAGCTTCCAACGATTTCTTAATATTTAGGCTAATATCTATCTTGCCTAAACCGCTTTTAATCAAATATTAAAGGAGGTTTGCAGATTGTTCCAACAGCATTCATTATTGATACATTTTACTTTAGTGTATGCTTCAGTTTTAAAGCAATATCATTACAATTATGTTATTTCACGGGCTTGGAGCCGACAATAATATCACATTCTAACATTTTCAAATTCGCTTCTAATCATTTATTGTATTAAAACTATTAGTTATGATAAATAAATGTGTGCCTATATAGTATATGTGTCTAAAATCGTAGATAGATAAATTACAAACTAAATGGAATTGTAAAATAAATAAATTTTAAATTAAAAGCAACAATGTCATGAGCTTGTCTTAGATTGAATAAATGAACAAATTGATTGCCCGTTGTCAATATTCAATCTGTCTAATGTTTGTCTACCAAAGGTCAATATTTGACAATAATTTTCAGAATCCCCGAGAAGCGTGAATGTGATGGCTTTCTTGCTTTCTCGTTCTCGCGTTCGTTTATTGTCCGATCAGTGTCGGTATTATTGCCCGCTTTAAAGGGTTTCTCGGGCGAGAAAAGAGAACATTCTTCTTCGGTCTCAGTGCGACCATGACAATGTATGTTGTTGTGTAGGTAGAGCCTCTGCACTGTCATCCGTTCCGGATAACGGTCGAGAATGCGAATGAGAAGATCGCCATGAGTGTAGATGCATTTTCGATTCTCCCGCAATGTCTCGGCGAGATTTCTCGTGAGTCTGTAGCCGGCTTGAATATTTCAAACTTTGGTAGAAAAAATTGGATAGCTTGAGTATTTATAACGGGCGTATGACTAGGATTACGTGAGGCTGTTGGCAATTGACAATATCTGGTTCCATATTTCATGATTTGCTTTATAAAAATACACAGTTTAATTTGGTTAAAAGTAATAACTCCGTGCACTTATTTAGGCATATTTTATGGTGTCGTACCTGTCGTATTATAATCAAACTTGACATTCAAGTTTTAAAATGTACAATTTATTTGTTTGTTTTAAGTTGATAATAATATGAGAAAGTGTACACCTACCATTATGTTGAAAACTATTAACACCTTGCAAGATGAATAATAATTAAAAGACATAGTGTATATTGAAATGCTGTGAATTAATTGGTTCACAGTATTGACAAAGAATGTTAGATTAATAGTTTACTATTACTAACACTAATAGTATATCAACCAGCACACAGTCCTATGTAATCTGAGCCTAAAATAGTAGTGAGCACGGCATAATATAATATTCGGAGATAAAGAATTGAAGTTATGAAGTTAGATTTCATTTGTACCACCTAATTTGTGACCCTACTAAATAATGAAGGATATATTATTAAAAATATATCTACCAATGATGAAAAAGCACCGAGTGAGGTGAAGGCACTAATAATAATATATGTGTTATAATAACAACATAAAATTGGTTTTAGTACCTATATTCTTTTAAAAATTGTGCACCACTTTTTTTACAAGCTCACTATATAAATAAAAAATAATCAAAATGAAATGTAACTTCAGAATATTTCTATTTAAAAATAACGAATTGAATGTGTATCTATTAAAAAATAACACGTGTTTGAATATAACTAGTATTTGTGTAAATGTGGTAGATGTAAATAATAATTATAAAATATGAATTTTGGTGTATTGTGCCTTTTAAATAGGTTAATTAATGTTTGTGCCTTTTATTTTCACTACTATATATTTTGTACCTGAAGCTTTTTGTAAAAGTCTATCTTTCGTCCCATCACAACAGTTTGTTACCTAGTCTTGTCGCTTTTCACTCACTACCGTCACTAAAAATATGGCAAATGAAGATGTCTCAAGTCCTCAATATATTATTATAATTCGAATAAGCATGTGCTTAGCAAAAATAGTATTATAGGCGAATTTCTGATGAAGTATTATTATTTTATGTTAATTTAGGGCAGGAAGCCAGGAATAAGAGACATTAGAACTTAAATTAGAGGCATGTGATGTCTTTATTTGCCTGTATCATTAGTAGAAATGTTATGGCGAAAGTTGTACTGAAACTGTTGACAGTAGCATTTCAATATTATAAAATTTCTACGCATTGCTTTTCAGCGCAGTCCTCAGATCTCAGTAATATGACAGATAGACTTCGGGTAGGACTTATATGTGGCCTAGTGATGACACCGCAGACTTGATTCGGGTTCCATTCCCGACCAAGTCATAAAGTATACCTGCATACTTGTTCTTTGTTACTCCATAACACAGAATCGTAGTATGTGCGTAAAATACTATAATTTTCTAGTTAGGATTATGATGGAAAAAATGTTATTTTGCAGGATCTTTCAGTACAACCCACATGCCATAAACAAATTTGTAAGTAGTTGTAACCTAGTGTGTATTAGAGTATGTGTAATTCCGAATTTATTAAACCGATTGTATATCGTTGTGCACATTTCACTCACCTATTGTCAGTATGCATTTTTAATATATAATTGTAATTAAGTATTTATTTTACACTTTTATGCCACTAGTTGTAAGTATGATACTTGTAAAAGCCCTACACTGAACACTCAGAAGAATACTTGTATATTGAGATTTCCCAGTCATATGCTATAAGAACAATTCTTATTTGAATTTATCATGTAATGTAACAGTTTGATTAAATGAACTTTGTACATTTTGTAATTCGTGATTATATTATACGGAAATTTATTCTTAAGTACAAATGACAAAAGTTTAATTTTTTCTTGAACCTGGACCTCTAGCGAGTGGTACAAATTCGAGCTATTGAGCTGTAACTGATATTGTTTTTAAGGCTACTTGCATATTTAAAGTTAAAAACATTCAAATAAGTATCTATTGTATATTATTTATGAATCTATATTCTCTAAAGTTGTATAGTATATTTTTTTCTTTCAATTCCAGATTAATGTTCAAGTGTAATAATGAAAATCATGGAACCTTTTGTTAAGAAATATTTTCTGAATATCAAATGAAAAATGGTCACAAAATTCTATGAATTGCTCCTGCAAAATCCTTGCTGAGAAAATTGATACAAATACAAACTTTGTGTTTGAAAATAGGTCAACTGATTTTGTACTTGTACTCTGATATAATATTATGCTGCCAGTTTTAGAAATAATTCACTTATATTATTACTTATATTGTCAATTCGTTTCATACAATATATTTTTTAAATTTCATTGATAGGTCCACAATTTGATATGTATAAAAGTGTGCTATAAAGATGTATTTCTTGTTGGAGGTCTATTTATTATTTTTTAGTGTATTAGTGTGTGAGGAATTTTTTTAAGTTTTAAGCTAGAGGTCCAACAATTTTGTTATGAGCAAAAATTACTTGATGAAATCATGAAAAACTTAAAACTGAGTATCAGATTGTTATTGTAAAAGGTTTTATTTAACGTGTAATGTTGCTGAAAAAAATATGAAATTATGTACAATTAAAATTATTTTACATTCCAAATGTCCATCCTATGTATCATGGTTTGTTTTTTAACAAATAATAAAAATACTAGACATAATCTGAGTAACTGTTTTATTTATAAATGACATATTCACCTCTGTATCACTTGATTTTGATGATTGAGAATGAGATTTTTCTTATTTTTTTCAATTTTAATGTTTTTAAGTCTCCAAACATGGTTATTATTGATAACCATACCGCCAAGTCTATGTATAGTCCACCACACTAGCCAAGTGCATATTGGTTGATTTTAACACTTGAAAACTTTGAAAAAAACTCTTGTATGTACATACATATTATTATATGTTTCATCATGATGTTTTTTTTTCAGCATTTAGGCAAGTGAGAATTTATGTGAAAGATGCAATAACTTTGAAAAATCAGAGATGAATACCTGGGATTCAAATATGAAACTTTCTCTAATTAGCAGTGTAACCACTCATATAATCTAGTCTAATGCAATAAAAAATTATTCCATCTGTAATTAGCTCAATAAAATATGAAACACCATATGCGCGAAAACCAACCCTTTCTTGGCAGTCGGGTAAAAATATTTTTTTTACTCGACTCATCTAGATAATTTTTAGTCCTACCCAAGGTTCATCATAGTTACCGATAGATTTCCTCAATGCTGAATAATGCTTGCGGATCTTTGGTTTTCAATTTTACAAAGCCTTTAAACTGATAGCTATAGTTAGATAATATTTCTGTTGTGAAAAACTAACTATTGTATATCAAAACATATAGGTACATGTTCAGTTATTGAAATATACTAATAAGAACACAACTAAAATACATTATTTCTCTAACCAATAATCAGTACCGATGATCAGTTTATTGGAATGTAAGGGCTAGAAAACTTAATAAAAAAATAAAGTAGTAAGTAAAATTTTTTATTATTTGCTTACATACAAGGTTTATTCCGTTTTGGCGGCCGCAGCTTTGGGTTTCTTCGCCTTGATGGGCCTCTGAGAGCGGAGGATGGCTGAAGCGCGGCGCAGCGTGGCCTTTGACAGGTCTGTGCGGTAGTGGTTAGCTTTCAACAGCCTCTTTACCTTGAAGAGTGACCGTCTCGCTCCAGCTTTGAACTGACGCTTCACCAAGTTCTTCGCCGGCTTGTTCGTAGCCTTAGCCTTCTTGTAAACAACTGTGAAACCAGACCTGTTGGGGATTTCAACCACGCTGACAGCTTTCTTGTGGATCAGTCCATTGTATTTGAAGGAGTTAAGGTTAGTTACATTGTTCGGCTCCTTGCTGAATGGTTTCTTGATGTTGCGCTTCTTCACCAAGAAGGCGTTGTTGTTGCGGATGATTAGCCAGTTAAGAGATGGGGACGACATTTTGCAGTTTTTCACTAAAAACTACGGAAAACAACGTGCTCCCGACGTGTCCGTAGACAAAAAGAGTAGACAAGAGGTATAGACAATAGAGCTTTAGTGTTGCAAGCTGTAATTGCAAGTGACAACCAAAAACAATATATCATAACTTTACATTGTCTTCTTATCTAATTTTGTTAAAATTATTGAAATATAATTTATATAAATAGGATATTGTTTCTAATTTTATTAAATTAACTAAATAAAAAATAATCAGTTTGTCTATGGTTACATCAAGTATAACTTAATTCCTTTGCATAAACCCTACATAAACAAGCAAAAGAAAAACGTCTATGGAATTTACCGTTGTTTCGTCACTTTTTGGCACTTATGGTGATATGTCAAATTCCAAACTAAACTTGTCTGGGACAATTCGTGTTGGTTCTTATATATAACGTTTTTCTTTATTATATTTACAATATTTCTTATAGTAAATGTAGTTATTGTGTAAAATTTGTATGTGATTTGTGTTAAGTGCCAAATTGATGTCTCGACGTTACTGGTATTATGAATCAGATTGATCAAAATATAAACAAAGATATGGTCGATTCTGATCTGATCGACGTGGAATCTTTAGATTTTTCAGATGATCAGACATGGTGAGTGTTAATAATTATTATTTAAATAATATAACATGCTAATAATTAATTTTTTGTCGAGTTTATCTATACTGCATCTGCTCTTTGCATTAACATGTTCACACCTGTTTATATTTTGTATAAAAAACCGGTAGATTTTAAATTGTTTACATTGATTCTCTTTAAGAATAGAGCAATTTCTCATCTCGTTTCATGGAAAACTTGAGTACGATGAATCAACGTCATTTTCATGTTATTTTCGTTATATCTATTTCGCCCACGAAGTTTACTACGTAATGTAGGTAATGTCAACTTTCAAATATTCTGTATTGCTTACATCCTTACGTTACTTTTTTTGTAAACAAAAGTAATATCTCCATTAATAAACGACTTACCTTAGAAGAAAAAAAATATAATGTATCTTTATAACATTGATTTGGTACTATAATAATTGCATAGTGAGATTAATGATCCTATTTTAACAATATAAAATACTTGAATAGATTCAAAGTTCTATGATCCTATCTAGTTTTGATTTTTGATAATAACCATATCTTGCGATGTGTACAGTCTAGATGGCAGGCAGAAAATTATTATTATTTGCATAAAATATATTTGTAAGAGATATACAGAAAAATGATTGAAATAATTGTGTTTTAATATTTTTTTTATATAAAAAATATTTGTCTTAATTTTGATAATTATTTTAAAAGCTTTTTCATAAAATTTATAAGCCCTTATACATAAATATGTTATAAAAGCAGCAAATGGAGATACATCCCATCTGATGTTAATAAGTTACTGCTGATGGTCACTGATAGATTTTGCTATCAAGTAGTTGAAGACTCACAACACATCTGTTTTTGTCTACAGTCTGATCGCAGATGACAACACAAAAAAATATATATATGTAGTTGTATATGTGGCATACCTTTTTACCACACTTTTATTAACTTGATCTGTATGTATGTAACTTAACTGGATTTTTACCCACTTTGAACGGTGCGATTAATTTAAAATTTTGAACAATTATTAAGAACCAATGACAATACACAATTTAAATAATTTTATCCCATTCACCTCATCAAGATTGTCAGGAATCAGAATTAACAATTTTCCTTGTGTGAAATTAATCTGGTTTATAGTTTTTAAACTATAATATTATTTGTTTGATAAGTGTGTATGAGTTACATAGTTTTAACTCTCGATAACCACTACATAAGTGAAACTATATGAATATATGAAAAATATTTCCTTTTCTACATTGTCCAAATTACATTAATGAAACAATATAACAATTAGATATTTAATGCCATTGTATCTTGTTTCTGAAAGGTTGTTAAAACTCCCGGAGGATTCTGGCCAGAAGGTGGACATAATAGAGTACAACTTGTCCTGCGACTGGCCTATCAATGAGGATGATGAGTACCTTAAATCTGAAAAGGACCTATACTCCCTGCTCGATAACCTGCTCAAAAGTAAGTGCCTTATACTTTGTTTCAAAAAAATAAGGTCAAATTCTACATAGTCTGTATTTATAATATTATCGTAATTTTAAGCCACAATTAACTCAAATTTATGAATGTTTCATACATCATTTGGACCAAACTTTATCCTTTAGCTTCTTCAATGAACCCGACAATAAGGATAAAACAAATTTACTCATAATAATCCTAAGGAAGTACATTATTAATGTACCGTTACACATAGTACATATAATGTAGGGGTGCCCTAACATTTTCACTTTGCGATGCTCTTATAGGTTCCGTATTTTGTCTTGGTGCCTTAGTTAGACAAAATAGGGTACAACTAAACTAGGTAGAAGGAACAAAAATGAAAACATACTTCAGAAGCGAATTAATTTTAATATTTATTTTGGCCTGAATAATTGAGGCTTAATGTACAATATGCTTTGCTGCACTTTTTATAGTTCTGTGTGTAGAAAGACATATATCAATACCTTAAATCGCAAATCAGCCAACTCCACTTTTTGTCAATATGTTGTATTTATTTATTTTGATTTCGTTCAATGCCATTTATTACCAAAATAAATAAAAAAAAACATTTTGAAAAAAAGTGGGAGTTGACTGATTTGCGAATTAAGGTACCGATATGTACTTTCTGGAAAACTAAATAGGAGTGCTTCATGGCACCCCTCTTTACTCTTTATGGCACACTATAGATATGAATAGTGTTAATACTAAATTCTTTATGTTATTTAACACCTGCCGCAAACTTTCTGCATTCACCAAGGGTTGACTGGTAGAAAATGCCATCAGGCATTATGTTTTGCCCTTTTGTAGCTAAACTTTCTGTTAGTGTTACAATAAATAAATAAATAAAATAAATAAATAAATAAATAAATTCAGAAAAAGAAGATGAAAATTTAACAGATACGTCATATATATTGGGTTGCCTAGCTAACAACTGTTCAAGGATTAGAAATAAGTTTTTTTTATTATAAAGTCAGTTCATAAATTTCTTTTCATGTCTTAAGCAAACTTCATTGACTCTAATAAATCTTTAGTAGAATCTTTAGATAATGTTTCCTGTAGTAAAACTCAATTATACATTCATCATGCATAATTAATATTATCATTAACATATTTGAGTGCAATCTGAATATAACAGTGAAATGACAATGGCTGTACGTACTATGTGTAATGGTACATTACAATGCACTACCTTAGGATTATTGTGTGTAAATTTGTTTTGTCCTTATTTTTGGGTTCATTGAAGAAGCTAAAGGATTAACTTTCGCACAGGTTATGTACGAAGCATTCATAAGTTTGTGTTAATTATAAATACAACCTATGTAGATCATTTATATTTAATGTTTAGAAAAGCTGGCTGTGGTTAACCATTGAATGGGTAACTGCTAGTAGCTAAATTACACAAGTGCTTCATGTTTCAGAGGGCACAGTAAATATACCATAGGTCTCAGTTACCATTGTAGTTAGTATTTGAACCTAAGGGCATTTTGAAAACATCGGTTGGCTACCAAACTCTACCTCCCTCTACAAATCTGCATTGAAACATGATAGTAAACTATGGATCAGGCATACCTCACTAATGGGGAGAAACATGTGCCCATAGTCTGACATAAAAATAAAAAATGTAGCCAATCATGAAATTGTATAAAGTTAAAAAAATACTACGAACAAAGCACATCAGACACATAACTAGAATCATCAACTCTTGTTATAAATTGAGATCTAAGAAGATAGTGTCTAAGTTTATAGCTGTTGTTTCTGTTGCGGTCTAGACCTCAATTGAATCAATCTTGATCTAATTTTAGCTTGACATCTGGTTCCTATATTTAAGACTCCCATTTTATTTGGAGTTCCTTCCTTATTTAGGTCATGGGTATAATATGGACTACATGTTCGACTTTTACAGAAAATTTTCCTAGAAAAAAAATATTAAAAGATTAAGTTGCAAGTCGTAAGTAGATCGCTTCCGACGCCTGATCAAGGCAAGTCTGTTTAATTAACTTACTCTATAGAGTATACAATATAATCTATTTCCTATATGATCAGGAACAAAGCAGTCCCATCGGATATCGGTTGAATGGAAGCCGACACGCGCCATAAACCACGGACAATATTCAATGCAATCATGACGATATCTATATAAATATTAACATAAGTCACGAACTTACACACTAGTGAGATGGAATTATAAATAGATCAAAGTCATCTATTCATGTGTAATTCCGGTAAATTTATATCTACGCCTACTAGTATTACATTCATGATTACTCCGATACGTATCTTGAACATTATTAGTTCATTAGCGGCAATAAACATGATATGAAATTTGACGGCGTAATTATATGAATTTGGTTGCGAAACCAATGCTTCTTTTTCTTCTGATTTTTAGGAATAAATGATATTTGGTGACTGTGGAAAAGTATCCTGAAGCCTACAAATCGTGAATCCATTACTGTCCCACTGCATGGGTGTTCTCTCTCTCACTGCTTGAAAATTGCGAATTGGTAGACTTCAAACACTTTTGAGATCTTTCTTTTTAAAAGAACTCTGGCGTGTAGTTTCTATTCACAATGATTTCCTTCATCATTATAACAAATGATAATATCAATTTCTTTATCATTACAAAAAGTAAACTTATCAATTCCTAATGTGCCCATAACTTTTAATACTGTTGATTTCGAACCTTAAACAACCTACACAATATCTATAATTTTCAAGATTGTGTTGTTTCCCATAATTAACGAAGCCAGGGAGAGTTATGGTGTATTGGATCCATCTAAGAATATACACTGGTCTGACCTTTACGTCAGTCGGTCAAGTTCACTGTGTCATGGCGTGACTTGTATTCATATAGATAGACTAATAAAATTGGAATCTCTATTCCCTGATCGGAGCTTTTTACAAATGCGAGAATATATAAAACTAGCTGACCCGGCAAACTTTGTACCGCCTCACATCTATTTATCAAATATATTTCATATAAAATAGCCTATGTTACTCGTGGATAATGTAGCTTTCGAATGGTGAAAGAATTTTTAAAATCGGTCCAGTAGTTTTTTGAGCCCATTCATTACAAACAAACAAAGTTTTCCTCTTTATAATATTAGTATAGATTAATCTGTTGCGGAAGAATGTTTCAATAGCTACTTCAAGGAAAAGGGTAACATAAAATTAATGAATAAACCTTAGCATAAGTTGATAAACTTGGACAACAGATATGTTGTCCTCACGACAGTCTCTTGTCTATGTCACTCTTTCTCCTCTCTCTTTTAGCAGAATGTCAGAATATGTTAGGGCGGGTCGTCGGAAATATACCTCCTCCACTTCACTCCTCTCCTCTCCACTCCAGTCCTCAGTCGATGAATCAACTATAGTATGACAAATTGATCTAACTAAATAAGACATAATTTATCTTAATGAAATTGGATCTCCGCTCAATGCTCATTACCTACTTTCTATTCGACAAGCGATTTTAGTCTTATCCTACAAAAACTGCCATACAAATGAAATCAAGTGATCCTTTTGACAAAACGTAGCGTTAGCGTTTAACGCTTAGTAGGATTTGTCACTTTCTTCGAAGCCCGAATAAAGGAGAAACTTAATTTGACTTCATATGCGGTATATGCTGTCAAATACCTTGTTAAAATATTGAAGGAATCATGATGCATTGCCATGCATTATTTGTGCTACGTGCTGATTTTCACTTGCATGATATTAATCTGTTGATAATTTTACAACAACGTAAATTAAAATTATCGCGCAATTATAATATATTTATTGTATATGTTATTATCGCACATAAAATCGATCTATGTTATCAAAAGCAAACTCTCCTACTTAGTCCTTATCTTATCAGCCTATCTTTGAATAATAATTAATAATAATAAAACGGCGAATGTTGAAGATGCTAATTTCCATTGTTAATTAGATCACTAATATCCTAGTTACTGTAATATCACATTAAATTCTATGCTTATGTATTAAAACATATAGATTAGATTATTCAGTTAAAAATTGCGGTCGCGTCCTCTTAAGAGGTTTTGCAATGCGATTTTTTTTTTATAATATAAGAGTAGCAGACGAGCATGCAGTCCACCTGATGGTAAGTGGCTACTGCCGCCCATAGACATCTATAATCAACCCCAGATAGGATTAGATATTCCTGCCTGAGGTCTGCCACAGATGCGCCGCTACCCCTGATGACTAAGCTGGAACGCCTCGGAAAAGTCTGTCTCCCTTACCACCGATTTGAATTTGCGACTATTGCTAGTCATGAATGTAGACAGATAGTTACTACGCGGAACACGTGTTACGTTTGTAGAGAAATGCAAATTTCTGGCATATTTCCCTTTGAATACCCCGCTTATAAAACATACGCCTTTTATATTTTCGCTCCAGTTTTATTCGACAGTGAACCCCTTTCATCTCGTCCTTTATTCATAGAAATGTGGAACAGTGCGATTTTTTTAATACTGCAACATTTCTATGCAAAATAATATTACATTTTTTCTCGCAAGTTTTTAAACGAAAGATTTTAAAAGAGGCTTAATTTTAAATTCTTTCTTACAGTTGCAAAATTTATAAAATTAAATTTTGTATGTTTTTGAGAATCAAATTTTTTATGAGCTTATTCTAACTTGTATATTCTTTTTTTAACGGTTACTACGACTAAGGAATAACTGTTACTAAACCTTAATAGTAGTAGAGCCCAGGATGCTAAATGTGTAGAAATTCGAGCGTCATTGGAACCTATACGATTATGTAGATTAGTTTGTGATGCATCATTACTTCCCAGGGATTCATGCTAATAAATGACACTATCAGATAAAAAAGTCATTTTGAAAAAATACATCCTGTATTTTTTTTTTCAAAATGACTTTTTTTCACTACGTCGACGTGTGGTAATTGGCAGATTATGATGTTTCCCGTTTTCTAGCATTATTTCCTTTATATTAAAAAGAAAATTGACCACGCTCAAGCAAGTCCAGTGATCGATTTTTTTGGTTCTGCAAACCCCCCGTCATAGAAAGCTCATTTATGGTTTAGGATACTCTACAGTGTGTAAGGTATCTCCCATATCTTAGTCTGACGCGCTCGGGACACTTTCGAAATCCCCTCTTGGGCTCCCCAACTATAACTTTAAGACATGGGTCTTAGGCTTATAAGCCCCGTGAGTTACTGTTTTCGAACTTACTTTGTTCGCGCAATACTTGGTCTATCACCATATTCACAATTATGTAATAATAAATGCTGTCATGGAAAAAATGACACTTTACCTTTCAAGCAAGTAACTCCTAAACTGGCAAAAATCAATTTAAGTTAGGGCCGGAATTTATACCAGTAGGACAGGTGATTAGGTTATCTCTGCATAACACGTCGTTTATAAGAGTATCTAGCACAGAAATACTGCACTTAATACAACTATTATATCATTTGATGAATTGATAACCCGCTTAATCTTATAAAGTGCGTCACGTAATAGAATCGATATTTTTGTACAAACTGCGTAATGATGCTTCAAGGTTTTCCGCTCAGCATAACGTCTCATTTAGAAACTGTTTATGTCATTGTGTCTATATAAATCATATGTGAAAATCAGATGACAGACGGGTTTCAATAAGATTGCTCATTTATTTTATCTTGGTCATAATTTTTTTCGTCTTATTATGGAGATAGTCACTTCATCGACTTCAGACCGCCGTTTGACAAAACAGGGATCTGGAATTTGGAACGTCTAATACATTATGTCGACCTCTCTTTTCTCCCAAAAATAGGCGCCACATGTATGTGCACCCTGAATCACGCTATCAAAGTTTTCTAAACTTGCATTTATATGCAAGGGGCTTAATTAAAAATAATTAAACAAGTTTACTCCATACCTATAAATACGTCTTTTTTTGCCAAAACAAAATTCTCCAATGTTATGTATGGTAAAGATAAGGGTCGGGTCAGTTAAGTTCAAGTCCGATTACATACTTACTTCCTTTAAAAATATGAATGAATGAATATTATAATTTATGAAATGTCTTCACTTTTTGAGTCTGGATTAACTTGTAACCAAAAAATATATATTTTTAGTATTACTTCGTCTCTAACATTTGATAAAATAAAAACATGTTGTTTATTTAAAATTTGGTTTATTTTCATGTTTTCATGAACGATAATCTCTCGGTACTCGTATTAGTAATAGTAACAACGGTAGATAAGTGTACGGAATGGTTCAATGTCGCCGACGCAATTTTCCAATCAAGCCTATTGGCTATTGAGAATTATATGTTGTACATATATTTTATACACGTGGGTAAAACATTGAAACATTGGTAGTATTTAATTGTAGTATTTGTGGGCAACATTGGCCAATAACTTTGTCTGGTAGTCATAATATGCCGTTTAGAATTTTACTTAGGATTGTCATTCAACAATGTTATACGATTTAGATCAAATTACAACACAATAAACCCGTCTAAAATAAGTACAGGCAAAATCAGAGCAAACTTTAGCATAGAATATTCTTCTTCGTTTAATTTAAATTTATTGGTACTTCTTATATGTGTATGATTAATTAGAAATACATATTTCCCAAAAGAGTAATGTGTAAATATCAGTCTTTGGAATGTAATTTTCGAAGTAGATATAAAAAATCCAGAAATAAAATGAAAATGCCCGCCCAAGTCGTAAAAATAGTTCGTCATTTATTCAAGTACGAGTCGGAAAAGTGGTAAGGTCAAGGTTTCTAAAAGAAAATCAAGTCGACTTCTTACGCTCAACCTCACTTAGGTTACGTATAGTAGTGAGTTTTCTAAGAATAGCAACATGATTACTTGTTTATACTTATGGCGGAATAAGAAAGAGGTCTTGATAGCTTACTAGTTTTATGAACCAGGCTATATTATTTGACGTAAAGTTATAATATTATGCTTGCACCTCGAGTTTTCCCGTATACCTACATACATTTATATTTAGCTCTAGGATAAAAAGTTGCTTATATTGATCGCTCTTTGTGGAAGGTTCATCAAAATAACTTCAACATCCAACAAAGACCCTCATTAATAGACAGATGGGAACAACCCTTCCAAGGGGAGAATGTATCTCCGCCTCCTTTCTATATCCGACGCTTTTAGGGGCAGTAAGCAAAATAAAGAGAATTATTTGTTTTCTCATAGACCCATATAAAAATGTTAGCTGTAGAATATTATTTATCTATACGTAGTGCAGTATTGTATTCTGCTAAGGAAGCATACTGTTTGCGGAAATATAAACGCGTGGTGTTGAAACATGAGATAAAGCGGTATTATCAAAGGAACTTTTAGCGTAAGCGCAAAGAAATGAGCTGTTTGTAGTGGATAAATAAATGAAAAAGAATGCTTTGTAATTTTCTAACCACACAGTAAAATTTTCTGATACAAGTAAGTACGAGTACAGAAAAACTAAAACGAAGAACAAAAATGTTGATATATCATTTAGTTTAGATGCCTCAGGACGGAAATTATAATGGAACTCTACGTACCTATAGACCGGCAGACTTCTCCCCGATGGAATCGTTAAATAAAGTGCTGTAGATTTATTTTGATTTATGACAGCAGTAATTACACAGACTTAAGTATTTACATAATGTGTACCTCGGATTTATCTAAATCATGTTCTGATTTCAAGTTACCAAGTCTCTTTTAATGGATAGGAAAGAGTGACGGAGAAACTGAAAAGCCCAAGAATTATCTATGATAGTAACGATAGTGTATAGTCCCACTAAACTGCTAGTTCGCTTTCAATATATAAAATGAATTGCGTCGCCATAGCAAATTGTGTGACTACACCTACTCGCAACAACTTCAGAGCGGACTAGCAGTTTGGATTTGGATTATGGCTTATCTTTTCTCCTCCTTGTGCAGCTTTTAGTAAAACTTTCATTTGGTCATAGACCAAAAGTTATTATTTCCTGAACAGTCAGAGTATCTTCATAATAATTAATCAAAGGTGCCTTTGAATGATTCTCCCGTGATACTTGAGTTGTTAAGGGCGACGCTTGTACCTACAGTTGCTTCTTTTTGTTTTTCTCTAAACACGAGATACCTACATATAAACTATGCGGTATGCAATTTCCGCTGCGCTGTAACATTGAGACCCGAGGGAGCTATAAATCGAGTTCTTTATAGCGGCCATTGCATCCGTGAGGCTAAAATAAATTTCAAACTTTATGGTCACTCTTCAATTTATTTAATCTGTGTAGGTTTGCACTTAACTAAGGTCACTGTAAACTTTAGCGCATTTTCTAAAGAGAGAAGGAGATTGTTAATGCAAAGGCTTCAATCCAAAATGAAAGCTCCAAAACTAACATATTACATGTTTTTTTTTTTATTTACTGCCTTAATAGCCAACTGCCACTATTTTCATATTTCTTTTATATTTACTTTTTGTCGCTTACAGTCACGTTTTTTACGCAATTGGACGATAACTTCAGCCTTTGAAAGATTGTACCTTATATACCTAATTATTTTTGTTTAGGTGGCACTAACCCTGTTTATTTCAGACTTAAAACAACGGTTTAGCGCTGTAGAGTTCTGTGTGGGAGAGTGTAGTTAGGCAGTGTAGAGGCATTGATTGATATAAGGCGATCCAACTTAAACCTCAAAGATAAAAACGCATGTGTAGGCAATGAAAAGTAGAACTTCAATCTTATTTTAAGTTCATAACAGATGTTCATGGGCGACTAGACTACCCTTCAAAGCGGAACACCGCTGCGAATTATGCAGAAATCAATGGGTCTCTTACCATCGGCATATTTCTTGCGCGTTCTATACATTCTTTTATAAAAAAATATATACATAAAATAATTTCCTGTAGAGGATTAATGATTGCCTCTTTTCCGCCTATTTCGTTTCCAACCGCTTGACTTAGCGTGATGCGAACTTAACCGACTATGTAGGCTTCGTAATTAAAAAGTTTAATTGGGTGTTACGCCGTGTCACGGATATATAGCGTGTTCTGGGTTTTGCAGTTCCGTTTTTAGCCTTATAACTTAGGCGACCTAATTTGGATAAATGTTGTATTTCTTTTTTGAAAGCTTTTTTATTAATGATTGTCGAACCCATATAGTACTAAACTCTTATTTAAGTATGACAAGAGATATGTCGCTACTCCTAAGGACTAAGTAAGAATGTCCTCTTCCTTATAACACTCTTCAGACCAGAACACAGGAGCGCTTAACACTGATGTGATATTATTGAAATCAAATTAACATTGATTTCTATAACCATTAAAAGTTATTTTTCAGGCATTTTTTTTGTACCCTTTGAACTGAAAATTAAGTGACCTTTTAAAGAATTCTTACGATCTCGAAAATCTTTATTGACATACTTTTTCTTATAAAATTGTAATCTTATCCAAAGAAATTCTATTGCAATGTAGTTATGTTACGGCAATTTTATAGTAGGCATTTGCTCTTATCAACGTCAATAAATTGTGTCGTTTGAATGTTATCGCTACAATAAATAACACTAATAGATTCCGATGTAAACATTAAAATTTAGTTTCATTATCTCTGTTTACTGTTTTATGATGATTGAATCTATCTGATCGTTTCGTTGCGTGATGAGTACGTATTTTTTATATTATATAGAAGTAGCAGACTACCATGCAGTCCTCTTGATAGTAAGTGGCTACTGCCGCCCATGGACATGTGTAATCAACGCCAGATAGGATTAGATATACCTACCTGAGGATGACCATAAATGCACCGCTACCCCTGAGGACTAAGCTGGAACGCCTCGGAAAAGTATCTCTCCCTTACCACCCGAGATGGTGTGGACGGATTTGAACCACAAAGGGTTCTACCACATTGGGTATCAAGCAATCCTTCGAACAAAGTAAATATAAGGTACTAAAGAACAAAACATACATATACAAACATAGTAGGTACTAAAGAATGACGTCACTCTGCCGGATGAAGACAACTCCGGAACTTGTCTGTAGAGGAAGCGTCTAATATGGGAAAATTCTTGCACAACTCAATGCATTTCCACGTCGCTTCCTCCCATCAAGTCTTTTGCACAACTATATATAGACATTGTCGATAAATCTTATTAGTTATTAAACAACGGCGGTTTTTTTTATACTGGGAATTAAAATGTTGCGGTAAAAAGTAGTGTATTGGATATTTTCCATTGTACTGTAAAAGCACTGACAGCCTCGGTAAATTTTTCCTTAAGATGTGTGAAGTCTACTTATCCTCACTAGACCAGTATGTTGGACTATGGCCTAAACCGTGACGCTGGTAGACCCGTGCCGTGATTGGAACTGAAATGGGTTGATATTGCCCTTAGTCTTAGCGCGACAAGTTCATCTCTTCGTAAACTATTTACTCCTCGTGCTTCTGGTTGTAAAGAACTTATTTAGGCGCCCGGCGCTTATCTGTATAGCCTTAAGCCTCCAACGCCCTAGGCGGTCCCCCGCTCCTCCTTTAAAACCAGCTTTGGTTACACTAATCAGACATATAGGGAATCTAGCGAGCTTATGCATTATGCATTAAATCAATCAGAACTAATTATTGCAAAAAGCTAGGCGAGTCGCACTTGTGTAGCGCTGTCGCCCAACCGGTTCCACTGTACGTGATCAAGTATACTCCGTGTACGGGTTCGATACCCGATGTGGCCTGGCAGTTTTTATTAATTTTATGAAGATTAAATCTCTATTGCCATGAAATCACGAGACATCTGCTTATACCACGTACGTAATACGTTGCAATACCACATTAAAATTATCATTTCATATTACTTTGTCTGAACGATAAAAAGGTAGATTTGGTTGTTTACAAGAGTCAGTAATAGTTTAGTATATTCAAGTAACCAGCAAGTGTCAAAGATAGATACTAGTGTACGATTAAGCACACAGCCTTGTCAATTGATTGATAAAATTGATCGATCTGCCTTTTTCTTGCATTTTTAAGGTAACTTTTGAGCCCTGGTTTACCCCAAAACTTAAGCAGTTGAACTCACACGTACACAATTATGTCGCATCGTATCAACACCCACACATCTCGAATTTCTCGAATGAAGGTACAAAATACAAACGATCAAGGTGGTGTATATAATTGTATGTCAGATGAGTACTTCTAGTTACGTATTTGGAACCTGGATGTAGGGAAAACATCGACAATTAAAACAGAAATTCTAGTCACAGATGTGTCGCTCAAAAGAGGCAAATCGGAAACGTTTAACAGCAATTACTGCGGCTTTCACACCCTCTAAACCGGTACGCAACAGTTTTATGCACCACTTTTTGTGGCACAAATTGCTGTGGTAAATGCATTCGGATCTCTCTTAAATCTAAATTGTGGTAAAATGTGCCGGGAATTTTCGGTTTTTAGAAAGTTATCTGCTAGCGACTCTATTGCTTTTTGAACAGTGTTTTGTAATGTATGTGCACAGTTCTTGCACACTATTATGCATTTTAAAGAACAATGTTTCTTAACAAATTGGAACTAAATAACAATGTAATAATTGAATTTCTCAAATCAGTGCCAAATGTAAAGTTAAACTCTTTGTGACACTATGAATTTTTGTCTCATCATCAATCCATTATTGTCCCACTGCTGGGCACGGGTCTCCTCTCAGAATGAGAAGGATTAGGCCATAGTCCACCGCGCTGGCCAAGTGCGTATTGGTAGACTTCACATACCTTTGAGATTTTTTTTTTATAAATCTCTTAGGTATGCAGGTTTCCTCACGATGTTTTCCTTCACCGTTTTTAGCAAGTGATAATTAATTTCTAATACGCACATAATTTCGAAAAATCGGAGATGCGTGCCTGGGATTTGAACCTTGGACCCCTTGATCGAGAGGCTGAGTTTCTTAACCACTAGGCTATCACTGCCTTATTCTTGCCTTAATTTTTGTCTATGTTTGTATTACATGTGTATAGTTGTATATCTCGTGATTTCAACTTAGAACTTTGCAAATAATAGAAAAGCAGACGACGTCGACGCCATTGAAAACCTCTTAAATATTAATCACAAACTGTTTTAAAGACTTTATAGGTAATTATGAAGCATTATAAACTTATTTTCGATTATGGCTTTAAATTTCATGAAACTTGCACTTAAAAGCTCAACTGTACGAAAAATAAGACGACTAGAAATGTAGGTCATAGGAAGAAAATTTGCACTGGAGCGACGCAGATGAATGTTTAAGTACTCTCAGAGGCTCAAGATCGTAACTCGTGTCAGAAATAGCAATGAACATTTTGAAAGAAATACGAGTATGATATTTGTTTATTTTATCTAATTTCAACATGGTAAAATTCTTCGTGGTACCAGGGCGGCGGTAACACATTTGTGATTTTTACAAATTATAGCTGCAGTGTTTGTGCGATTCCTGTGGTGCTATGGTTTATGATTATTGGCAGATAATATAATATAAAGTAAGTCAGCATTATTTTACTCTAGTACGCTCTGTAAGTTGTAATTAATTAATTGTTATTAAGTTGTTATAATTGGCGTTGTAAGGAGTTCCAAAAAATACCTAATAATATACAATACACATACATTTGCTAATTTTGTAACTATAATTAACACAGAATATTATTTACAGTTTACAGATAAGTAAATTTTACAGATAATTAAATTTAAGATAACTAATTTTTAATTTTATTAAAAAAATAGATAATCTTATAACACTTCTTAAAGATACTGTCCTTCACTTGTTACGGAATGATAACTAATATCTTACATGCTAATCAACTTAAGATTGCATAAGCCGTATGCCCATATGCTTTTTCTTTTTTACTTAAGGGTTGAGACTTGTTTGCTATGAATACAATCGTCGTTTGTGTACAAACACAACAAACTGTTCGAATCCCGGGTATTATTTGATGAAGGGATAAAGCTTGTTTCAATATTTACAGTAGTGACTCAGAACAACTCAATACTCGTTATGTTAACGTCAAATTATACGAAATAGGAGAACAATGTATCAATTTTGCTCATTGTTACCAAGCTGAATATGCACTTGTGTAAATATTACGTACCAAACCGTGTTTTACTAGAAACAGAAACTCTATATTATGTTACAGATTTTAAAGATTATAATTGACCATAAAATCTGCGATTTAAATAAAATCACATCAAAAACATTCCTGTAAAAAAATGCCAGGTCTCGCAATGCATTTGTCGCACAAAGTTTTAAAATGTCATGAAAATCCAAGTCGGTCATTCTGTCCATCTGATGGTATGTGGCTTCTGCCGCCAATTTACATCTTTAATCAATCCCATATAGGTTTAGACATTCCTACCTGACGGCCACAGATGCGCTGCTACCCCTGAGGACTAAGTTAGAACGCCTCAGAAAATTATGTCTGCCTTACCACACCAATATAAAGAGTACAGTAATGAGTATTTGGAATAAATTACCCACTTCGATGTTGCTAAAATCTTCTATCGTTGGGCAATAACATACCTAATCTTACAGAAGTAATGTACGACTGGAGCATGACTATCGTTTTGTATTTGTTTGAAAACACAACACGTAAAACCGGTAAAACTGCTGTCTAAATTAAAATTCACTTTTTATTTGAAGTAAGTATACCTTTTTTATTGAATTGAAAATACGTGATTGCGTGATTGCTTAATCTGATACATATATCGTATCGTTATTGAGACTTCCACTGGACTTGTGTTTGTCTTGGGCAGTATCGCCCAATTGCTTGTTACCATTGATTGAAATGGACTACATGTCAGTTTGTGCTGACCGATTAATCAATTACACTGATCGGTATTTGAACGTACACATCATCCATTGACACAAGTCGAATTGCCTTGTGGCAATTCGACTTGTGTCAATGGATGTGACATCTCTTCATATAATGGAAGGTACTGTGCGGATCACTTTGTAGATTATTGGGGTGTTAATAAAGTACCATGTTTGGGTGGGATAGTATCGATTGTAGAACTTCAATAACAATGAGTCAACATTTATCATACGGAAGTGCAGTCATTCCTTCGTATAAAATTCAGGAAGTTTTGGACCTTGTCCAAAACTTATCGAACTCTCTCAAATCATAACACTACAGCACTTGACTCACCTGTTATTACGTAGAAATAGATGTAGGAATGACTTCGAAACAAATGAACCTCTGATTTTTCAAAGTTATGCGTATTCAAACTCAATTATCACTTGCTTAAAACGGTGAAGAAAAACATCGTGAGGAAACCTGCATACCTAAAAATTCTAAAAGAAAAGGTATGTGAAGTCTACCAATTCGCACTTAGCCAGTGCGGTGGACTACGGCCTAATCCTTCTCATTCTGAGAGGAGACCCGTGCCCAGCAATGGGACAGTAATAGGTTGATGATGATGAACTTTAATATTGCAAGTAGATTATTCATTTAACATTATCACAGTATGCAGAGAGAAGTATGCATAGCATTGAACTTGAAGGAATGAAGTGGCACAATTGATCTATATAAGGGACTGTAGAGGTCTGGTCTCGGGGGAAAGCTATTGTTTACAGCCAATCATTTCTTGGTCACCTTTCGAATCTTTTTAACTGCTTGTCTTTATTAGTTTACGTATATAATGTGGATGAATCAAAACTAAATGGACCAAAGTTAATAATTAGGCGTGATATAAAAAGGTAAATGTATAGACAGATAAGAAAAAGTGTTGAATTCAATTTCCCACTTTTATTGTTATTATATATTTGTATTTACTTTGCATTTAAAAAATGTAGAGTAAACACGAGTTATGGTTGTTTATCAATGATGACCTAATTATGTGTGGCGTACATACGTACATACATATATGTACGCATATGGCATGTTAAGTTACGTAATAGCGTTCACGTAAGTAAATTTTCACGACCGCCCGTACAGTCGCATATGTATTTTCAAAGTCAATGTCGCACGCCATTTAAGACAATGTTATTCTCTCAACGTTCGTCTCATTACATTTGGATCAGATTTGCATACTTAAGGCCATTAATGGTCGCGGTACGTTCGTGTATTGGAATGATGTCATCGCATATGCATCGGAAGGTGTCGGTCCGCCTTCGCATCGATTAGCATTCGCAACTAGTCTTATTGGCTTTCACTTTCTGTAATGGTAAACCTGTACTTTGTTGGGTCAATCGACACTGCCCCTGTATGGGTAACGGATAATGTGGGTTTCCGGAGCCGAGTGGCCAGCGCTGAGTTGATGGTCCAGTTTTTATTACCAGTACTTGATCGATTGACGTACTAACTAGGTACATGAACGAAGGTTAAACCTGTAACTTAAACGTGAAATTGTGTATTGTGTTCTACTTGTTCTAAATGATAAGTAGAATTAAAATTAAGTACTTTTGCTAGAATCGCGTGGTCAACGAGACGGTATTACTGCCACACATAGGAACACAAGAACTCATATGGAACCCAATTTAAGTTTCTTCTATCTGGCATCTATTACAAACGCTCTTACGGGGCGGTGAGCTTACATCTTACATCAGGTGACTCCCTGTCTGTTGGGTGCTGCCAGTGCATTTATTCTTTCAAGTTAACATAGCTGGACATTAATCTGAAACACAATTAATGCCACAGAATGTGTACGTACTAGGGATACTTATGGATTAGCTGCGCACAATTCTGATCAATTCTTAGTTGTTAAAGTACAAAAATACTCGTATGTATACGAGACTTTTCTATAATTTTTAGAAAGCTCAAGGCTGTAGACAATTTAAGTTTTCGTCAAACCTATCAAGAAGTTGAAGTAAATAAATTATAACTTCAATTATAGCGATTACTATAATGGTCGGCGGACGTTCCCTAGCAAGCTGATTCTCAGGCGTCAGAAATGGCAGAAATTGCTTGCTTTCCCCTTTTCACACGGCCAATGGGTGTAGGCTGACTCGTGTCGCCTTGCAAGGTTTCCTTCACAAACAGCAAATTATTATATTACAAAGATTAGGTTTCCACAACCCGCTCGTTTCAATGCGACACAACTTCGTCGTAGATAACGAAGTGGACTCGAGTGGGATATTAATCAGAATAATTTAGTACCGGTCTGTCGCAATAAATGTCTAGACCGTAACTTACTGCGTCCGATTCTTGATCTATTTTAACATTTTGACCAATTAAGTTTTTTAAAGTGTTAACTTTTCATTGATGAATTGATTAAGATACAGTTACATTGGCATCGTCGTCTGAAGCGTTATTTATATCGTCAATAAGCTGTTTTCTTAATTGGATAATCTTAAAGCTGAATTTGTATCATGAAATTTGCGCTCTGATACCGGTTACTAGAAGCCATAATATTAATAGCCCATGTTAGGAATCGATTTGCTTTTATTTGATAAATCGCAGCATGCAGCATATTGAATACATTTTCCTTATTATGCGCAGAGTGCAATGAAACCTATCGTTTTTGCATCTATCTTTCATGTTAGTGACAGCAGCGGCAAGACTTGTTTGAGGATTATACATTCCTGTAGATCCATTATCCTGGGAATGGTTGATTACTTTGATTTTTTCTGGGGATTAGAGAACATCAATCAAGGCAGCAAATTAAAGAAATGTAGCTTTATTTGGATTATTTTGCTTATTCAGTCTGATCTAAATGTGCTGTACAAGGTTCCCACGCCCAGTTAAATGTTTTGGCGAGCATCTAATGCACTGTTATATTTTTGACCGACACCGCCAGGTGCACGCAAAAATGCGACCTATTGTTATGTCACCAGAGGACTATTTCTATTTATGTCATAGCCGAAACTTGCTCTCCGGTGTGATGTTGTGTGATGGGTTCGATGACCTTTCGGTTCAGTTATCTTTTGCTCCCGATCTTTATTATTAGATTTCGTCAATTTGTTCATTTCGTCCTGTGCTCAAGGATATAATGCTGTTACCTTGCTTTACTTTTCTTTGGGTTAACTATTTACACGTAAAAATTCCATTTCTTTGTAATATATCTTTTTGTAGCATTAATCATTTTTCATGTTATGTTGGAAATGCGTATTGGAATTCAGGGCATACACCTCTGTTTTACGGAACTCATGTGCGAACTACAAATTACGATGTTGTCATTTACTTTTGACGTAAAAAAAACATCGAACTCTACGCACTCTACTAAAATCAAATGAATTCATGATATTACCCTTCTCATTCAGAATGAAATTGAGAAGGGGAAGATACTTCTCCATTCCTATTATCCTGTAATATTAGGTAATCTGTCCTGAATATTTAATTTATCTGATGTTGTTATTATATTCTATGTTGCTTATTTATGCCATATTTGAATGTCTGTTTTTTCATTTATTAATGTTCCTGAGGCTTTGGAGGTAGTAAAATAAATATTGGTATTTCTTTAAAAAGTGAAAGCATTAAGAAACTATTTTCCTAAAACTCGGAGACCATAAATGATTTTATAGCTTAACTCCTATATTCGTTTACCGTGATAAACCTACGAGCACATCCATTATATTATTCAGTGTTTTCCAATTCAATTTGGGTTATTATGATATAGGTATCCTTCGTTACAAAGATATTATATATAAAAATAATGTCTAGACTGATTCGTCATAGTCGAAAGCGAGACTTACTAAGAGCGGGTTTTCCGGATTCCCAACCTAATGTAGTACAATGTTCCAGTAAAACAACGTATTTATATTCTTTGTTTCAGATGACGTCTCTATTCCCGACAAACACAAGTTTGACTCTCGGACCTACGTCAAGCCTAAGAAGCGCGTGCAGAGGCCCAGTATCCAGAGTATCGTCGAAGTTACTTCCAACCATTCCTCCATGTCTCCCCATCCCTCCCTGAACCAGTCTCCTAACAAGTATCTCACGTATAACAAGTACTCCAACCCGTTAGGACCTATCAGTCCTATGATACGGTTGAAGACCTTCAACGTTGATACGAACTCGGAGAATAGTCATGCTGTGAAGGAATATGCGATGAAGAGGAGGAGTATAGCGCCGGACGACGATCCTCAGGTTGGTTTTAATGATTGCAATATAGAATGTCCACGGATGGTTAATGTTCAAGTGAGGTACTTTATTACATTAACAATTAACCTACCTGCTACCATCTGAGCTCAATTAGGTAAAGTAAAATATCGTTCAGTGATTTAGTTTAATATTGCTTTTGACCTCAAAATGACATAATAATTCATTTTGATGTAAATATTTTTATTTATTATTCACTATGTGGAAAATTACAACATCGATAGATCCCTATATCAACTAAATCAAAACCAAACCAAACTAATAACGGTTATAATATAAATATATCGCTTATTTATTTTAAAAAAAAGCTATAAAAGATGGTGATGACTGATGACAATTAAATTTTCGAAAGTCTAATCGAATGTATTTCTTGTGCTTAGTTCTTATCTATAATCTCATAGGTATCTTCATCTCAATGGCTCTTGTTGCATTCAAAATTTATTAAGTCATTCTGCGGTTGCGGTCTCTCAAAGCCAAAGTAACAGTCAAATATGGTCATCTTACAAGTCTATACATAAGTATATAAGATACATATAAAACCTTCTGCCGTTAGAGCGTGATTTAGAACACTGTATAGTAAACGCTTAAAATGTATTGCCAAATATTCTATTAGTATGAGTGATATTTTCAAGAAAAAATACTATTAAGAACTGATTGAGTTGAAACATTTGTTATTCATAATGTTTAATGTTCGAAGTATGACTTTTAGGATTCTTACGGCTGATTAGAATTTACATATAGTCTCATTGATGTGCTTAGATTGTTGTTCTATATTGGTAAGTAGACACATAAAAATATAGATAACTCTCAGATACGTAGGTTCCTTTGCAATGTCTTCCTTTATCATCAAAGCTACGGATAATTAATATCTATCTGCACGTACTCTCATCCAATATCACATCGCGTGCTGAGAATTATAATCCACACGAACATTTAGGTTAAGTTCTATGTGTACCTGTGTACCTGTGTGGGTATGTATAGATATGGATATGATCGTGTTTGGGTGTTTCCTACAACCACTGAGTACAACACTTTATTTTATATAAATGGTCCTGATTGACTTCAACTTTTCGGTTATCTTAATACGACAGAACGTATTAAGCTAATTCTCTGTGTTTCTTTGAAGTTAGAGTGTATCTTACACTAACGCAGTGATCAGTTTGTTAAATTTTATAGTTCTCAAAAACTTTATAAATTTGTACATCTAAGTCAGGTGAATAATTTTACTTATGAAGGGCTTAAAGTTGGGTCAAAAACCTCTGCTTGGCACGACTCGTATACTCGGTAAGTTGGCTTTGCGGGAATATGCGTAATTGTTTGCGTATACACATAAACCTTGGATTTAAATACACAACAGATACACATATACTTGTTTGTTTTTTACATCATTTTAGAAATTCTTTTTTTTTTTTTTCATGTATTATGTCTCTGTATTATTGTATGTATGACATGAATCGATCAGATAATATGCTTTAAAATTAGTTATCTAAGGCAAAAAACTGTCACTATTTTTAGAGGAATATATTTTTAAAAACTTTCAACCAAGTTTGAAATTTCATTGGATGGTATAATTTCGACACTTACGAATTAATCGAAAGGTAGTTAATTTAACAATTTCACGGTCAATTAGTGAATTGACGTCGATACCGTTAGGTTTGATTTGGTGAACGATTCCATTGTCTTGGTTTAATAACTCTTCCTTTGTTTCCCTTTGTCCTTTAAGACCTCTGTTCAGGTAGATCAATTTAGAGTGCGTATGTTGTGATTCATCTATCCATCCATAATATTCTAGAACGTAAGTGTAAAGTGCCTCGCTAGTGCCTGCCTATAGTACCTTTGCCTAGAAAATCATCATCAATCATCATCTTAGACGTCTGTACTACTATGGCCGTTTGTTACCTGATAATAATAGGTTTTTTTTATAAATAATAATAATTTTTTTGTTAATATTATGTAAGTAATTAGTAATACCACTATACGTTACCGTTGCAAGGTATTGCATTTATTTTTCCGCGAACGCATTGTAAGCCCGCCATGAAATAAGACATTTCAGATAAATCGGCTTAATGGTGTTGAATTGCGTCGTGGGTAGAGCATATGGGGGGATTATATCGAAAGGTATGTACGGAAGTCGTTTGGTGTTGGTGTATGGGTTATAAAATACTGTGCCCAGCCGTAAATATTACAGTGAGCTTTAAAAATACTATCTTTGGATTTAGGGTAACATGGAACACTAATAATTTAATATCTATTAAGAATTGCTGCTACGTCTGGGTTCAAACGCGTCATAAAAATGTCTCTGCCTTACAATACCTTCAAATCAGAACAAAGCAGCAGTTACCATTGCTGTTAAAGGCAAAAAAGCCATGACACTGGTGCATCAATAGGCGAACTCTAAACTCCAAGTAGTCTTGTAATATTTCTTAAACCGAAATCTCAATTAAAATGTCAACGCTTAAGATATTATATGAATGAAATTGGAGCGACCTTAAGTAACGCCACCCGACCACTAACTGGAGTAACTGGGTGAACTAGTGATTTCTCCATCTCAATATAACTTTCAATAGCCGTAGCGTAAGCGTTGTTTTACGGTTTCATTATAGTTTTTTAATCTCGGATCACATTTTACGGGTTTAACGTTTCCGATCTTTTTGTTTTCGTCTTTCAATTAGCGTTTTGTTGTTTTGTACGCTCGGTTACGTTTAAATTTGTTTTCTTCAATATTTGGTCTTTCTCAAGGTACTCTCTGTTCACTTTTACTGAAATTAATTTGAAATATTTTTATTGTATATTCTTTCTATGCTATGAAGACTGTCATTTCATGTTTAAAGTGATTATATTTGTATGCTAATCACTCAATAGATATAATAGGTGCAATTGTTTTATATAAGAACTTAATCCTAATGAATATATTGGAAAATTTACTAACTCAACTAAAAGGAGAATATGAATGAACTATTAGATGTTGGTGCTACATTTATCAAAATAGTAATGTTAAATTCAACCATATGTAAAATATGAAAACATAGAAATATATTTTCAACGTTGTCGTCACATTCATTTGAAATTACTTGATAACCCTGAAATGTCTCATACAATTCGCAACATTGATGTTAACATAGAGTGATCACGTTAAAATTATCTTATATACATGCAAATATACAAATTATTTATATTGAATTGGTATATGCAAAACATAGGTGCAAATAAGTGAATCATTTTGGTCATCCAAACGATAATATTATGTCATACATCAATAAGTGTGATTCTAACGGTAATGTTATTCAAACGAGCTTCGTCGGGTCTGTAAATATTTTACAACAGGCTGGAGCTAGGGCTGTCGATTTAACATACTTACCACGGAAAAAATATATATTATTTATCTTCATAATATTTTATTAAGTTTCGTTTTGTAGATAATAACTAGATCTGGCTATTATTTCAAGTGTAATATGAGACATATATGCAGCCGTTGGTACGTTTATAACTATGGAACTAGATTTATATATTTAATTTAAAATAGGTACTTTATATTGTTTGTTTTGAAATATTTTGCTCAATATCTTGTTAAGAAAATCGAATTATACACCAGTTTAAGATAATAACTGTCGTCATCAATCCATTACTATTGATATTGATACTGATCTCCTTTCAGAATTAAAATCGTTTAGGCCATAGTCCACCACATAAGTGTGAACTGGTAAATCATAGATACACAATTAATAATTTTATACTGTGTTATTTTTTCTTAATTTATAAATGATTTCTTAAAAGTAAATTCCAAAAGCTATTAAAAAAATCTAAACTCAATATTTTGTATTAAAAATCAAAGTAGTGGCAGCCCTAGCTTAAGTCTCAGTGCGGTAATATTATCTCGTGATAACACGAGTTCCGTATGAATAAACAGTTACTGTTTCATAATGTGCATA